>NC_057851.1:78791182-81291182 GCF_015237465.2 Chelonia mydas | reverse complement strand
TGTGTGACAACAGCTGTCACCATCCATCTGGAGGCTGTGCCTGATGCAGCAAAGCTCGGAGGGATGATCTGGCAATCAATTTACCCACTGTGCCTGTCCTCCCTAAGGGAGTTTGTCAGTAAATTCTGTGAATTTAGGATAACTAATAAAATGGTACTTGGACAATAATGTCTGACAGTTGGCTATACAAAATTGCATATTGGTTGAAGTAAAAACATTCCTCAAAAATAGGTTTAAGTGTTTGGGCTTGGCTTCCTGATTGGAAGGGGTGGACTTTAGTTTATGTTGCTTGCTCTTAAGTGGAAAAATTGGAAAGAGTCGAGCGGAGGGCAACAAAAATGATTAGGGGACTGGAACACATGACTTATGAGGAGAGGCTGAGGGAACTGGGATTGTTTAGTCTGCGGAAGAGAAGAATGAGGGGGGATTTGATAGCTGCTTTCAACTACCTGAAAGGGGGTTCCAAAGAGTATGGATCTAGACTGTTCTCAGTGGTAGCTGATGACAGAACAAGGAGTAATGGTCAAGTTGCAGTGGGGGAGGTTTAGGCTGGATATTAGGAAAAACTTTTTCACTAGGAGGGTGGTGAAACACTGGAATGCGTTACCCAGGGAGGTGGTGGAATCTCCTTCCTTAGATATTTTTAAGGTTAGGCTTGACAAAGCCCTGGCTGGGATGATTTAGTTGGGGATTGGGTCCTGCTTTGAGCAGGGGGTTGGACTAGATGACCTCCTGAGGTCCCTTCCAACCCTGATATTCTATGATTCTATGAAGTGGCAGCTTGGGCTACTAAGGAGTTTGGGGGAGTTGTGTGAATAAAAATTCTGCTCCCTTGGCTGGCACAAAATGTTTCTGGGTCATAGAATCATAGAATATCAGGGTTGGAAGGGACCTCAGGAGGTCATCTAGTCCAACCCCCTGCTCAAAGCAGGACCAATCCCCAACTCCATTATTTAAATCAAGACTGGATATCTTTCTAAATCATTTACTCTAACTTAACCAGAAATTATGGGCTTGATACAGAAGTTGCTGGGTGAGGTTGCTGCCTGTGTTCTGCAGGAAGTCAGACTAGATGATTGTAACAGCATCTTCTCACATTTGCCAACCATCACTAACCATTTTGCTTGGTATGTCTTATCTATTTAGATAAGCTCTTTGGGGCAGGGACTGTGTCTTCCTATATGTTAGTCTACAACCGTGCACCAATTCCAGCTGGGATCTTTGGGTGCTACTGCAATGAAAATAATTAAAACTAATTAGTAGGAGTTAGCACAATAATATGAAAATATTTGGCAAACAATCTTCACTGCCATACTACTATTGATTTTGTGCTTTATTGAAATAATCAGAGTATTACCTAAGCTTATCAGAATATGATTCTAATTTTTTATGATTTTGACAGATATCTATGTTTATTTTTAAGCATTTTGTATCAGTTTAAATTTTCACAGTTGCCAGAAATTATGGTGGGTCAGACAATAATTATTTAATGACAGTAGATATTGAGATTCAAAAAGTTAAAGCTTTATAACTGCTAAAAAAACAAACTGGCAACATCACGTCAGAATATATAAAGTAAATATCCTTAAACCAAACTAATAAGTTCCCACGCAGAACTGTTCTTACTTTACATATTTGTAAATTTTGAATACCACTAACAAATATTTTTTCATTGTTCTGTGTGTGTATATACAGTGAAACTAATGTTTACTGACATCTACCAATCAAAATCTAATCCTTCCAAACGTAATATTATCTGATAAAATCAGAATGTGCAATTTAGATAATTTAGTTTTATTAAACCATTTTTCAACACCTCAGACTGTTAAGTTACTGCTTGACAATTCAGAACTCAGATACCAAGAAAGTCCTCAAAGGAACACTTTCAACTTGAAATTTAGTCAATTTCAAAACATGAGTTATAAGTACAGTAGTGTTAGATACTATACCTGCCCTGAATCCCTTTCCAGTTTTTATGACTTTAGAATCACATTTTCTATTTAAAAAAAGTCATTTTCTACCCTAATGCTCTCTGAGAGGGTCCAACAAACAAGGAAACTGACAACTGTGTATAATCGGGTTCACTAAATGCTGTCAGATGCATAAAGCAAATAAACTGGAGAAAATAATTTTCCCTTTTAATGTCAGGAACATTAAGTGTTACAGGTAACAGTAGGTAAAATATTTTCATAAGAAATGTGTATTTTAAGTTGATGGTCTCCCTTCATGTGTGCCAGTGCAATTTTCTCACCTCTGTTATTTTTATATTATCGCCTGTATCTGCCATCTTTACTGGAGTTGAACGCTGAGAAACAGCTCCCTCATCTTCTTTATCAGTCCCAGAATCATCCTCAGAACTACTTGACACTGCTTCCTCACTTGGGGGAGGAGGGGCACTAGCAGCTGTTTTGCGCTGCAGCACAGTTTCTTCTCTATTACTTTTGTTCCTATATATTCAAAGAAGAGAGACAGTGCAGACATTTATTAAATGAACACAAAATACTTTTAAATATACCATACATACATTCCTGAATTTTGGTTACCATCTCATTTGGCATAGGGTAGAAGGAGATATTCTACCACATAAAAGAATAAATGGACACAAATCGGACATCAGGAATGGTAACATACAAAAGCCAGTAGGAGAACACTTCAATCTCCCTGGACATTCTATAACAGATTTAAAAGTAGCCATCCTTGAACAAAAAAAACTTCAGAAACAGACTTCAAAGTGAAACTGCAGAACTAGAATTCATTTGCAAATTTAACACCATTAATTTGGGCTTGAATAGGAACTTGGAGTGGCTGGCTCACTACAAAAGCAACTTTCCCTCTCCTAAATGACAGGTTTCAGAGTAGCAGCCGTGTTAGTCTGTATTCACAAAAAGAAAAGGAGTACTAGTGTTACCTTAGAGAAGTCTCTAAGGTGCCACTAGTACTCCTTTTCTTTTCCCTCTCCTGGAATTGACACATCCTCATCAATTATTGGGAGTGGATTACATCCACCCTTATTGAATTGGCCCTGTCAACACTGGTTCTCCACTTGTGAGGTAACTCCCTTCTCTTCATGTGTCAGTATAATAATGCCTGCATCTGTGATTTTCACTCCATGCATCTGAAGAAGTGGGTTTTTCAATCACGAAAGCTTATGCCCAAATAAATCTGTTAGTCTTTAAGGTGCCACCAGACTCCTTGTTTTTGTGGATACAGACTAACACGGCTACCCTCTGATACTTGATACCTTCTGAACGTCTTCTGTTATTCTTAAGGGAGGGCTCTGCTCACCCTTTGAATCCCCTATTTTTTCTTTTCCCAGGGTATTCACTATTTCTGTACCTCTTCTCACACAGCTGAATGTCTGAAGTCATTTTCATGACTGCCAGCTTACCTCCATTTTCTGCTCAGTCTCTTTTTTTCATCCCTACTTTTTCTTCTTCCTTCTTTCTAAACAACTTTATGTATTTTTCGTGATTGAACCTGGCATTACCAAACCTTGTCATTCTCTTGATTGTCTTTCGTGATTGAACCTGGCACTGAACTTGGCATTATCTTTCGTGATTGAACCTGGCATTACCAAACCTTGTCATTCTCTTCCCAGGTCTTGAAAGTTTAAAAACAAAGCCATAAAACTGCTTGATAGTGCTAATGACTTTCCTCCTCCCCAACAGTGCCACCTTCTCCCTGGTCTTAAAATGAGAGAACTCCCTTTAGGCACTCCATGCTCACATCTTCAACTGTCTGACATTCTCTTTTGGATGTTCTATAGTGGTCTTAAACTCAGTTTTGGAGAGACTGGCTCTATCATCTTTCCTCCTTCTCCCTCTCAATCACCTTGTGTCTTCAATACCACTGACACCTCCACTCTTTCTCCTGTTCCTAGGTTCACAACCTTGGTGTCATCCTTGACTTCTCTCCTCCTTCCCCTTTTCCAGTCTTTATTTCTTCTTTTTTAACCATCAATATACCCACTTTTTCCTAACTACACACTTTCTCACACTACAATCCTTGAAAAGCTTTGCCTGCCATAGCTAGTGTCTCCCTCATTTCAATTTATAAAGAACACTGCTGATAAACACATCTTCTTCTCCATTTCCTCCCCGATCATGTCAACGTCTCCTTATTGTTTCTATACAGAAATCTGAAGCCACCTTATAAGGGATCTTTCCAGGCTAGATGATAAAGAACAGAGAGTTTACTATTCTGTCCTGTTTTCTTTATATTAGCCCATTTATTCAGCAGAGTGTGCACTCAAGAAATAAGCTACACCCAGACCTGAAGACTTTTTCTTTGATGAATTTCTATGGCCTGCTGAAACAATGGAGATTAGAGTTTCTCAAAAACAAACAAATTAAATTAGAAAAAATAATCCAAGAATTGTATAATGGAAAGTGTACAGACAATTAAATATATGGGTCACTACCAGTTCTCCCTACTATAAGCTATATACAAATATTTTTAAAATACATTATTATATTGCAATGTTCTTAAACATGGAAATATAAAAATGTGCAAAGGTGAGAGGAGGGAAATTCTAATAAGCCTCTGAATAACTGATTTTTCATATAAAAATGTCTAATTTATGAATTTTTTTTTTATTGTGAACAATCTCAGAGTGCTTTATACATTGTGTATATGTATCACCTCACCCATCATTAAACATGCAGTCACCTCTGAGGTGGAATATGGAAGATATTTTATAAAAGCAATTTTACACAACTTTTTATGAAGGAAAGTAATAAATAAGAAAATTTAAGATGAAAATATTATAGAAGTACTAACAAAAAAAACTATGAGTATAACAACACTGCCACAGAATCCACACACCTCCTCCAGCAATATCTGATTCTACTCACATCCTGCTGTGCTTTTATTTATTTGCTGCTTCTTCTCTGGGCTTCATATGAAGCATAACCAGAACTAATGTTTGGATTAACCAGGCACTATGGCTTTATAATGGCAAAAACATTAAAATCCACTGCTTTGTATTAGGGAACATCTTTAAATGAACATTCATACAAGATTAAGATTGATAAATTAAAGTATGCAATGAGCAAGGGAATAAAACATTAAGGGATTGGATTCTTGGGTCTGTCCACTTGGTATATGCAACAGTCTGGGAAAAAGAGGTGGGTATAAAGGAGTCTCTAAGCCATCACTGTTGCTTCCTTATCCCACGACCACTGGGCACAGGTCCAGTCTCAAAAAATCAAGTTAGAGCAGTTTTGCAGCTGTTCTAAGTTCCGCTGGCTACAACAGCCCTCAAAGGGTCAAGTGGTTAGTAGGGGACCACTGGAGTATAGCAGTGCTTCAGTCATGCCCCATTTTCCCCAGCCACACACTCAATTGTGGCACCAACAGAGGTTGGCATAAAGCTGTCTATGTCAGCTTTAAGTGACACAGGAAATCATCAGGTACCCATTTAATTCAGCTTTAAGGTATGAATGTTTAGGGACTTTTCCTGGTTCTCAATGGCACTGCAGAAGACTGGACAAAGAGGATGGTAGCTGAAGGAGTTATTCAATGCAGATCTGTCAGATGAAGAAAGTGGAAGAAACAACAAAAGCATTTGCTGGTACTTACAGCTTAGCAATTGGTAAAGGATGTTCCACTTTAATGACTCCAAACTAAGTTCAGGACATCCTGACTCGGTAATGCCCTAGAAATATGGAACCAACAGCATGGAACTGTTGTAATACCCTTGGCAATTTAGTGCTACGCTTTGGAAAAAGCATACAAT
The DNA here is from genome assembly GCF_015237465.2 of Chelonia mydas. Lineage (NCBI taxonomy): Eukaryota > Metazoa > Chordata > Testudines > Cheloniidae > Chelonia > Chelonia mydas. The sequence continues at coordinate 81,285,445 of NC_057851.1, read as the reverse complement.
TACTCTGGTCTGTCACTCACAGCAGACTAGGCACACTATCACTTCTTGGGATTTCTATGTAGAGCGTAAACATCTTGATAACCTCTTGTAGATAGCTACCACTAGTAATTTTCCCCTTGGAAAATTACAATAATGATGTGTTTTGCAAATGGATTTTTAAGACTGAAAACACAAGGACAAAAAAGGATACTCTACTTCATCCAATGTTTTAAAACAGAGTTCAAGCACACAAGCTCATGAGGATATTTAAACTGGGAAGACCAGAGATCTTAGAATGGATCCTTGTAAATAAACAGAACAAGTTGTTCTGCTGTTTGAAACAAATCAATATTTAGATACAGAGTCAAATGATTTAATAAGTAACATTACAAAAAAATCAAGGAGGAGATTGGCAAATCAATATACAGTTCAGAGATGCCTCAATAAAATGTTAAGGTCTATTGCATCAAATGAAGGTACAGTTAAGTGCCTTTTTCAACCAGTAGCCACTGTTCCTTTAGAAAATAAAATTAACTGTGTGCTGCTCTATAGTTGATGTTCCATGCCAAAAATATGAGACCTCACAGAAATGTCTGAACAATGTATTCTTTGTTTGGGGACACATACATATACTACCCGTAGAGAGGAAAGAAAATCAAATTAGCTTGGAACTGTCTAATACAAAAATTGGAAAGAGCAAAAGAGCAAAATCTACTAGATTATGCAACCCATCGGGTCCTTATTTTGAAAGAACAGGAAATTCTTTTTCCACTTTCATCCTTATGTCTTATATCTTTTCATCCTTATGCCTTAATATAATATATGGCTTCTAAAAAATTTTCATAGAAGAGCAGATACCTCAGAAGTTAATATAACAGCATGCAGTCATAGCATTACTGATATGGCAAATTATCTACACTAATGGCTTTTTTAGGTCTAAAAAAACCCCAAAAGGTTACTAACCTTTCATAACTTGTTCTTTGAACATTCCACATGACCATTCCACTCCTGCTGGTGTGTGTGCACCCCGTACAAAGTCATCAAATTTTTCCCCTCAGTGGTACCCATTGGGGTGGCTTGAGTACCCTCTGTTGCTGCACACCATTGCACGCTGATATAAAGGGCCCAGCCATCCCCAAGCTTCCTCAGTTTCTTCTTGCTGGACACCTCCAATGCGGGGGGCGGGGGGGTGTCGTGGAATGGACATGTACAACATATTTTGAAGAACATTTACAGAAGGTTAACAACAGTTTTTTTCTTCTTCGAGTGATTACACATGTGCATTCCATTTTTGGTGAGTTACAAGCTATACAGTAGAAGGAGGGATCAGAGTTCATGTACACATAGACAGGTGTACAACTCGTCCAAATTTAGCATCATGTCCAGAGTACTGAGTGATGGCATAATGAGATGCAAACACGTGGACTGAAGATCAAGTCACCATTCTACAAATTTCTTGGATAGGAACTTGTGCAAAGAATGCCACGGAGAACCCTTGCAATCTTGTGGGATGTACCATCACTTTGCTCAGCAGGGAAATGCCTGCCAAACCGTAACATACACGAATGCAACAAGTTATCCAAGAAAATTCTTTGTGAAGAGATTGGGAGGTCTTTCATTCTATTTGTGGCAATGGCCACAAATAGTTGAGTAGACAAACTGAATTGTTTAGTCCTGTCCTAAAATGCCAAAGCTCTCCTAACATCTAAGAGTGGAGGTGTTACTTCTCTCTATTGGCATGTCGTTTTGGGTAAAACGTATCATAGAATCATAGAATATCAGGGTTGGAAGGGACCCCAGAAGGTCATCTAGTCCAACCCCCTGCTCGAAGCAGGACCAATTCCCAGTTAAATCATCCCAGCCAGGGCTTTGTCCTGTTACGTAGATTGTAAACTGACAGGTTTCTATGAAAATGAGACTCTAGAGAGAAATCTCAGATCACAGAAATCTCAGATGAGGGTGCAAGTATATTTTCTCAAAGATTATATCAGGTGGTTCAGATGTCCGAGCGGGAAGTTCAGCCACCCTCCAGGCTGAAGTGATAGCTACTAAGAAAGCCACCTTCAGTGATAGGTGCAGTATGCGCTCGAGGCTCAGATGGAGGCCCCATGAGCTTTCATAGAACTAGGTTCAAGTCCCGGGGGGTGGGGGCTTATTTGAGGCTACAACCTATCTAGGCCCTTTAGAAATATGATTGTCATATCAGGTAGTGCCTGTTCAGTAGACTCCCCATTCCTCTCTGAAGACACAGAGCATGAATGCCACATATACAATCTGGAAACAGGGGTGGGGGACCCCCATGGGTTCCAAAAAGGCTACTGGACTGGTGGTGAGCCCCAATGACACCCCTCAACCACCCAGCCATACGCCTGATGGTACTCTTGCCAGAAGGTCCCTTTCAGGGTAGTAAGACCAGCTACAAGGCTGGGAAATGTAGGAGCCAATCTCTGACTCAGAGGAGAATGAATCTCCCTCTGCTGACCAAGGGGGAGCTGCTCCTGATGGTGCCAGAGACCAGTTCTGTGTCAAAGTAGAGCCAACATTGCAGGCTTCTCCTTCAATGGTATCATTGCGCATGAAGGCTGAGGTAAAAGAAATTGTCTTGGTACCAAGAGCTGCACCGATGCTGCTGGTGCCCATCTGTCTTTTGATTCCGAGAGCACAGTCTCTTGCACCACCAGAGATACCTGTGCCGAAAGGCTCACCAGATCTCTTGCTACTGCAAAAGCCTCCAGCATGGTTGGTATCGAGATGTAGAGGGCACTTCTTCAGGCACTGGACTCAAAGGTACCTGCCTTGCTGCCAGAGTCAAGGGAGCTGGATTCTGCAGTGCCAGAGAAAAGGAGTATTTGGTTTTGGTTGCACTCTACTTATTTCCACACCTAGAGGACTTCAGTGCTGGCGACCTTCCTCTCTTGACAGTCTGCTTATTGGGGAAGGTATATGATACTGCACCTCAGGTAACATAGGAGGCACATCCCTAATTGATGCTGAGGCACTAGGAGCTGAGTTTGAATGGCCAGGCTCTGACAGAGGTCGCAGGGACAATTTCTTAAGCAAAAACTTTAGCCTGGCTTCTGTGTCTTTCCTGTCCTAGGCTTAAAGTATTTACAAATCTGATAACAATCCTGAGTATGGGCTTCGCCTAAACATTTTAAGAAGTTTGAATGTGGGTCACTCCTTGTCATTGGCCTAATGAAAGAGACACAGGGTTTGAAGCCCGGTGACCAAGGCATCCCTTGGTGCCGAGAAATGGAAAAACCCCAAACTGGGTACTGAGAAAGAAACTTATCCTATCTACATTATTAGCTAAGTATTAATCAACTAGTAAACTATCCACAACTAATTTACAACAAGCATACTGACAGCACTAAGCAATTCCAACTACTGTCATGTGGCAGAAAGAGGGAGCTGTGGGATCTTGTAGGTGGCTGGACCCTTTATACCAGCACCCAGTGGCACATGGCAACAGAGGGCACTTGAGACATCCCAGTGGGAAAAATTTCTTACAACTGTGAGTGGAGTGCATGTGCAAACCACCAAGAATGGAATGAACATGCAGAGTCACTTGAAGAAGAATGATGATACTGTTCTTAAGATAAACATTCAGATCAGATCTTCAGATGGTCTTTTAATTTTATATTAGAACGCTGAAAGCAATTCTAACTTTAATTTCTGGTGTTACATTCTCAAACTCATGACTATCAGCAGGCTTTCTTTTTAGAAATTTATTACACATTTAAATATTTATTATACTTAAATCATACTGCAAACACATACACTATGCTTAGAACATACATATTTATTAGAAAATACACTATATTACAACATTCCATCAATAATATACTATCTCATGTAACATCTGCTTTTTCCTACAACCTTAGATATAACCATATATCATCTTGTAATTTTTGTGCATTCTTTTCTGTATTCACTAATTCAGTCATTATGATCCTGAATATATTGGACTTTTTTATTCTGTAGTTTCCCTTATCTCTATTTCTTCTAAAAATAATGTTGTTAGTACAAGTGTACCATACATTTTCTTTTTAACTCATCAACACGTTTTTTTTAGATTTAGTTCAGGGGAGAAGACAGTTATTTACAAAGTTGCTTTAGATGCAAATTAATGTTTGTTATACGTGCCAGAAAATGTTCACTATTATTCTAAACTATTCCTAATTTGTACTATGTCTCAGTGTGTACTCTCACATAAGCAATTTCATAAATTCTGTTTGTCTGACATACGCAGGGCAGTACACAGTAATACACGATGCTACCGATGCTATAATAAATATAGTTAAGGCCTGATTCAAAGTCCACTGAAGTCAGTAAGAATCTTTCCATTTACTTCAAATAGGCCTTGGATCCTTTATACTCTCTTTTTGAGTACACGTAGGTACTTGGGTTTTAGCCTTATGCCTCAACTCAAGAGCCATGTATGGCTTATGTGTCCCCTTCAAGTCATTGCTCATCTTGAACTAAGTAATTATGCATTTTGTTGTTAATTGCATTGTACTCTACAATGTTCATGTTATTATGCCAATAAAATATCTTAAATTTCATATTTTATATGCAAATCTTACCCCACCACTGATTTTCCAGTTTCATCAGGTTTCCGCACTGTAAATGGACTTGGATCAATTCCAACATTCTTGGGCATGAAATCTCTGAAATAGGGGGAAAAAAAAATCAGCCATAAAATAAAGCTCAACATGTGAAATATACTTCTGAAATTATATTTTGTCAGGTTTTGCTGAAAATTCTTCACATCTACAAGTCTGAACATCCTGTAACATTTAGTTCTGAATTTAAAAGTTGTTGTCATGAATTAAAAAGGATTGTCTAGGTTAAACTTTGATTACAGGTCTCAAACAGTCATGGAAAAATTAAAAAAATTAAAATCCAAAGAGATTTAAGAAGCCTTCAATTGTACCACACAGACCCACAAAACATGATTATGCACAGAGTTGTCACTTGTGAAGTAGGGTGGGGGTAATGGAGACCCAACAATGTTATTTTCATGATGGTGTTCATGACTCTCAAATTAGTTTAAATGGCCATTTTAGAAATCGTTTCCACAAAAGCCATTAGCCAAAGCATGCATGGTCAAAATATTTTTTAAAATACTCAGTTGGCATGATCCAAGGTGTCATGGCTGCCAGCTGGAAAACACTCCAGCTGATTGTTTTAATCAACTCCAAGTGCACACAATCTTGAGATAAAAACAGAACATATCTGAACAGACACATAATTTTTCTCCTAAATGAGAATGGGCTTGTCTACACGGTACTGCAGTCCAGACTATGAGTGTGTGACTTGTAGAGTGCTCTAACAAGCTGCATTCTACAGGCCCCACATAGACATTGCTGGCATGCACAAAAGGTACCTAGTTCATGTTAACATAGTCCTGTTTTAAATGGGACTACCTCAAAATGAACTAGGTATCTTTTAGTTCACGCCAGCAGAATCTAGGTGTCTACATGGGGCTGTTAGAGAGCAACAGGTTAGAACAGTCTATAATTCACACCCTGTAGTCTGGACTATGGCATGGAGTAGACAAAACTGCATGAATTCAAATGAAGTAGTCTACATCAGTGCTTCTCAAGCTATCTGATGTGGGGGACTAGCAATTTTTTCCCCCCAATATGTGCGTAGACCGGCAGCCGATGGTCGCGGACCAGAACCCGCAGACCACTACTTTGAGTAGCACTGGTCTACATTACCTAAACAGTCCACACATGTAAATGTCCTCTTTCCAGCTGAATAAAGCTCTAAACCAGAAGTTCTCAATCAGGGTGGCACATCAAATTTTTGGGGCAGGAGGGCAGTGAACCTTTTAATAATTCAGTAATTATAGTAAAAGTGTGGGGGCCAAGGGCCAGCTTGCAATGCCACTCACTTAAATCTGGCTCAGCTACCCTCCATCACACAGATGGAGGGACCGCTGGTCCAAAATTGAGTAGTGTTGTGACCCTGCACGACCCTGCCACTTACTCAAATCTCTCATTGACTAACATCAGCAGCACTAATACAGGTAAGGTGTGTTTTTATAGTACCATTTGATTTGTATTTTGAGTAATTTGCCTGGTATGTCCTGAACAAATGCATTAGTAACACTACTAACAGTGTCTGCCCCACTACTGTAAGGCGGTGGGGGGGACTCCAAGTAAAAACAAACACTAAAGTGGGACAAGATTCAAAAAGGCTGCACTAAAGTAAGTTTCAGGTTATGTATTAGAATTGTGAAATCTAAATTATATGAGTTATAACACCGCAAAATATACCGTATAGAATTGGTCATTGCCAAGCAAAAGGTGTCATCAAAACTGCTTAATTCATATGGCCGAAAGAACTCATTATGAATATCAATCTCTTCTTCATATTTGTGAAATTTCTTCACTATCAACTTCCTTATATTTTCAGTGCATGTCACTGAAAAAAAAAAAAAAAAGACATGTTCTGTTGCAAATCATTAGCACATTTGGAAAAAAACTATTTGCATACTCCTGTAATAACACTTCCATATGTTTTTTCTATAGCACAAGACATATATATATATATTTGAGGGGATACATTATAAAAGTTAACTAATTAATCTGATTCCCTTTTAAATTGACATTTCTGATTTGAACAGTCTCTCCGCTGGAGAAGTGGTAATGTGTCTTCCAACTGTATTTGAATTATCAGCTAGACTATTCTTGTGCGTCATCAATTTACAATACTTCAAGCCACATATGAATGGGGAAGACAAAGAACTATTTAAAATGCTTCCCTGCATGTGAATTTATAGAAGCCAAAGTCATATCCACAAGTCTACAGTAAGCACCACATTTACAATATCTGGCTCAACAATTGATGGACATTTGGCAGGTGTGATGCAGGCATCTCATACATGCTAGTGAAACCCATAGCTCATTGAGAAGGAAATCCTTGTCAGCTGTTATAACTGCACAGCTTTCATCAGTTTGTTAATTTGTGATTAAAGGAATACATGCAAACCATTCAATGGCTGAATCAAAATAATCAGTATTTTTCCAAAATATTCTCTAAAACAAAAAGAACACAGAGCACTTACCCTCATCATAAGGCAGTGGTAAATGATTTAATACACCTCGTGTCCACCAGTAGGTATAGCTATGGAGGGGAAATTCACACATGGAATTGACTTTACTATAGTATTTTATATAGAAAATAAATATTCAATCTACTATCATATCTAAAAACATGCACACCACTTTTTATGCACTGTATAGGGTCCAAATTGTGCATGGTGGTTTATACTGCAAGGGTGTGAGAAAGGAAAGAACAATCCTTGGCCTGAGAAGTTTAACAGTTCCCAGTCGTGCAACTGCACCTTTGTGGACAGACCCCTGAAGTCAGTGGGGCTCTATGCAGGTGCAGCAGTCTGCCTACACAGACCTACATTTACTTCAGGTGTCCAACTGTTCGGTAGCGGTTGCAGGATTGGGGCCTAAAACATAATGCATGGAGGGAGATCAAAGCAGCATGTGGAGAGGGTGTGTGAGAAGACAATGGTCATAACAATGCAAAACTATCAAATAAGCTTACTGGTTAACATCTTTCTGGTTTTTTTTTTTTTAAATAATGTTAACATTAAGGTTTTAAAATTTGAAGAGAGTGTGGAGATCAGCAATATTATTTATCAATATTTGGCAAACTTTGACAATTTGCAAAGTTTTGTGAAAAATACAAAATAAGTTGGCTTCCTGACAGGAGCACTATATTCTTAAAAAGACACTGACAGGAGATTTGTTAAATCATACAGGTCTGAGAACCAGAGTACTTCATTACTGGAATATTTAACAGCAAAGGTAAAGTGCTGTTGCTGCTCTCACTGAATGAAAATCAATAACCTACTGGAAAACAAAATGAAGCATAAATGAAGCATGCTTTTTCTTTCAGCTATTCATATTTATATGTTTCCATCTTTTCCTCATAATTATATCTGTAATTTTTTTCTAAATTATACCGAAACCATTCCTGGAAGGAAAAAAAAAGTTACCTTTATGGCTTTTATTTGAGAGACACATATGATCCTAAATATTAAAGATCAGATCCTACCTAGGCTAATGCATTGATCAGCAGCAGACACTGTGGGAGTTCTGCTACCCAGATCCCTGTCATGTAAGTTTTTAATTCTAAAAGTAGTATCTGAGAGCCTTCCAGGTGTGCACTAAGCAACATGAACAATCCATCACATGTTGTTTGTTCTCTCATCCTCTCCCCCCGAAGCAGAAGTGTGTGCAGTGAAGTGTCTTGTTTTGGTAGGGTGTGTTATTCTATTTTTTTCCTCTTTTTTAAAATATAAATATACAATATGTTAGAGAAGGCACAGCCAAAGAAATGTGCCTTGCACTTGTAGCGGAAAGTGGTGAGGTTCGAGACAGTCAGTTCCTCCACAGTCTCAAACTGCACTCGGAGAAAGTTCTGTCTCCTGGACAGAAAAGCTTTACTTTTATTGTTGAGAGATCCATTGCACCAGAGAAGCATAATTGTTGGCCATGGTCTTTTAGGTATCAGAGCCCCAGGCCATAGAATGCTTTGAAGAGAAGGACAAAGACCTTGAACTTGCTTCAAAATTCTATGGTAAGCCAATGTAAAGACTTGAGGACTATGCTCATGGTAGTCTGTGTTGCTGAGGAGATGCACTGCAGTGTTATGAACTAGCTGGAATTTCCTAAGTGCTAAAGCCCTCATGACCAGGCACACTGCATTGCTGTAATCCAGTTGAGAGGTGACAAAGGCATGAATAACTAAGGTCGGGACTTCATCTATCAGAATCGAATTGAGTTTCCTTGCCAAGGGAAGATAGAAAGCATTTCTCACAGACGCTATGTGAGAACTTAGTGTCAGAGGAATTCAAGAGAAACGCTAGACGATAGACTGACATGACTAATTGTGGTTGTAGATCTTCAACGATCAAAGACTGCACTGTGGCTGCAAGCTCTTCAAAATACTTTCCTCTGGCCACCAGCATCACCTCTGTCTTTCTTGGGTTTGGCTTCAGGCAGCTGTTCTTCATCCAAGAGCTGATCTCACCTAAGCACTGTCTTATGCTGGCACTGAGCAGGAGCTGGGTGACAGGGGAAAAGCCCAATTTCCATGATTCCGGACTCGTCCTATTTTGTTCTCTCTCCATGAATTCAAGAGGAAGTGTATACCACTCATTATGAAATATTTTCTTTCTGAACAAGAGATGGGAAAGGCCTGGGAAGTGGAAAGAAGTTTCTGTTACAGCAAGTTACTTCTTCCCTCTCTTCCCAGGGCCCCAGAGATAGTATTTTTCATCATTATTATTTTATTGCCAGAGTGGCCAAAGGCCCCAGTCATGATTGGAACCCCTGTGGCTGCCTGCCTTTCCTATACACCTACTTATCTTGTGGTGTGATGCAGCCCAGCCTCCACCACCTTCCAGGTTGAGCAGATTTAGGTACTCCAGTTAGGTACATAACATTTCCACTATTTCTGCAGTATCCAAAGTCCAAAATTGACAAAACAAACAACTCTTCTGTCCCTTCTGGGTTCTTTGCACCTCCCAGGCTCTACAGTGTACCAAAAAACCAAATGATTCCACCCTATTCGCTCATGCAAGTTTAAGTCAACTGTTGGTAGCCAAACATGGCAACCATCTTGACCAGGCCTACCTTCCATTGCAGGAGCTCTGATAGGCTACAATCTTCCTCAGTTCCTGGCTCCAGCCAGGTTTCTCTTCCACAGTAAGAGAGCTGAAGGTCTCCTTTCCCAGCCAGCCTCCAACTGACAGGGGCTTGCCCCTTTTAGCTCCTTCCTTGAAGCCTGACACAAGCTTCTGGTGTCATGGGTGGGGTTGATTTGGCCCCCAGTCGCATATTAACCCCTTCAGACTCAAATGCAGTTTGTACACACAATCACAGCCCCAGTTTCCTTGGTGCTGCACAAATACATCAGACTGTGTCTTCTTAAGAAATCACAATTTAATCTGACATAAGGAAACAGACTGGCGATATAGAAATATGTATCTATATCTCAGTTATCTACAGTACCTACTGTACTCAGAAGGCATTATTTCCACATGAAACAAATTTTCCTGTATATTATGAACTCTAATCAGAAAAACTAAAAAACGACAAATTCAGACCAGAAAAATTTTTTTTTATATACACACACACACACGGAGAACAGTTAACAGATAATAGGTCATCTTAATTAGCCTCTTACTCCACCTGTGTGTGTGTGTGTGTGTGTGTGTGTGTGTGTGTGTGTGTGTGTGTGTGTGTGTGTGTGTTTTGCCTTACTATATGTTCCATTCTATGCATCTGATGAAGTGGGCTGTAGCCCATGAAAGCTTATGCTCAAATACATTTGTTAGTCTCTAAGGTGCCACAAGTACTTCTGTTCTTTTTGCGGATACAGACTAACATGGTTGCTACTCTGAAACAGGAGAAAAATAGTAAGTAGCAATTTTAACTTTCTAATTCAAAGAAAAACAAAACATGCAAGAACACAAAAAATAAGACAGCTTTTGAAATAAACAAGATAATGAATTAAAGGGAGACTGGGACATTCATTTGAGAAATCACCTTTGCAACACATAGTTGAATTCACTTTGCCACACAGCATTACACAGAAATGTTCAGGATAAGTGGACAATAAAGTGAAGAAAGATGTTGCACATATTTTATGTGGCCAGACTAATTGGAGGTTGGCTGCATGGCTGATATGAACAATGTAGCCAATGATTTTAGTTTACTGTTCATTTACTGTGTGATGTGATTGACTGACATGTTATGTCATATATAATCATTATATGTTAAATAGAGTTAATTTGTGAGAGTATAGAGGTATAAGACTGATCACTATTCAGAGGAATCATGTATTAGATATAAGTAAGACAAGCTGAAACACAAGAACCTGTAGGCTAAGGCCCGCAAGATTTTAGATTAGCTATTTTAGGCCTTGGAGATAAGATATGCTGACGTACGTGACTGAAGAATAACCCAATGCCCTAAGATTATGGGAAAAGATGTACCAATGGGTGATAGTGAAAAATTAACAGTAAGAGTAATTTTTTGTTACAAGATACCCGGTAATCACATTTTTTTAAACACATGCCCTAACTGCAGGGTGCACTATGTGCAGAAGTGCTAATGAGGTATAGTCAGAATCACATTATAAAAGAGAGTGCCTAGATTAGGAAAATTTAGCTCCCTATGAGATACTCTAGCAGGAACCATCCCTCTACTGATAATCAATCCATGAGTAACCCATCAGTAACGCTATTGTTAAGGATGTGAGTATAACTATATTTGTAACTTGTGCATAGGTTTGTATAGAATTTCTATACGCTTGGGTATTCATAACTTTAACTGTAACTTTAATAAAACTTGTAAAAGAAACTAAACCTTGTACTTGTGAATGGATGTGTGGTCACTATCCTTGGTCTTTGTGTGTTCCTACAGACTCTAAATCTGAAGCAAATAGCAGAGGGGACTTTCACTCTGTTAAGCTTGAAACTGTAGCCGTCAAAGCCAAACCCATGGTGGTGTAATACCACATTACAAAATTCATTTTAAATAAAATAAAAGGCTACAAGCAGCACAAAAAAAACCCCTCAAGAGACTAAGCCAGGGAATGTTGTGAAGGCCCAAAGTATAACTGGGTTCAAAAAAGAATTAGACAAGTTCATGGAGGATAGGTCCATCAGTGGCTATTAGCCAAGATGGTCAGGGATACAACTTCATGCTCTAGATGTCCCTAAACCTCTGACTACCAGAAGCTGAATGAGAGGAGATGGCTCACTCGATAGTTGCTCTATTCCGTTCACTTGCTCTGAAGCATCTGGCACTGGTCACTGTCAAAAGACAGGATACTGGGCTAGATGGACAATTGGTCTGACCCAGTATGGCCATTATTATGTTCTTATGTAACGCTGCTTATGAAAACAGATAAAATACAATAGAAAATGGTCATTTAGAAACAGTTCTTTTGGACGCAGGATGACCTGATGCATAGCGTTAAGATGAAACCAGTGGCTATACGGATTTTTTTTAAGGGACCTGAATCTTCTCCAGATAAAATCTAAAGCAGAATTTCAAATCCAACAACTGAAGTGACCAAGCCCACAAAAGGATGAACAAGTAGGCAGGATCAAAATAATGTCGGAACATCTAACAAAATCAGGTGAAGCACCAGTAGCAGCTTTGAAAGGGTCTCTGTAGAAAGTTTCCAATATCACCTGTTCTTTTAAAATTAGTATAATGTAGAGACGTGGTCAGTCATTACAATTCTAAACAGTCATTCAATATGATGAAGTTATCCTCAAAAATCATCTCCCATATCAAGTACTTCGGCTTTATTATTGTTTATAAACTATAATGCACAAATGGGATGACAGATAAAACTGGATTGATACGATCTTCAAACTGGACTAGATTGGGATGGGGTCTGGAGATGGGTAAAAAATAGAAATGCACATTTCTTGGTCTACATTTTCTGAGCATGTACTCCTGAAAACTGGTTGTGTCCCAGAAAAAACTGAATGCTAATCACAGTATTTCAAATACATTGCTACATCAATAAATGTGACTAGCTGAAATTTAACAGAAATACTTTTAGCCTGCAGATTAATGAAATGCTGGTAACTGGACTTCAATAAAATAGCAGATCATTTCAAACTGCAAGCTTCATTCATATGAAATTCCATCTTTTTAATCTGTCCTTTTCCATCAGATGGACTCATTTAATTAAAACAAAATGTCAGACATTTCATAAAAGGAGATTATGATAATTAATGCTTTTACAAATGTTTAAAATATGGCAATGATGTATTTGTTTCAAATAACCCACCTTTGCAAGGCAGAGTAATTTACTTGCTTATTTTGCAAAGTGAAATGTATTTTTGAGACAGTTGTTCAAAATCAATTTAAAGGTTTTTAAATTTTGAACACGTATTATGAAAGTGAATGATAAATAGGGAACTACAAAATACCTTCTCCTTGTCTGTGAAAGACTCATAGTGTTCTTGTGATGCAAGTAAAAGTCTGTAGGAAGTTCCCAAAGATGAGGTTTTCCTTCTGCAGGCTGGAATACTCCCAAAAATACGTTAATTGAGTCTTGCCTGTCAGCATCTGTAAAAAAAGAGGTACACCGGGATGTTCTGTTTATGCTCACAAAAATATGATGGAGGCAGTAGTAACACCACCATAGTTATGAAATCTACACTTAAAGCAAGACTAAAATCCCACTGTTTTACACTTCAGGGCTTGAACTTAAACTTTCCAGACAACAATTGACATTTTTAAGTATTAATATGTTAAAAACTATTCTGCTGCAAAAGTTAGTAAAGTGCTTCCTTTTTAGATATTTTGACTTATTTTCTTCACATTTCTTATGATTCTTCTGTCTAAACAATAGTCTCTACAAACTTCATACTTCACACACAGCCACCTTCCAATAACAACGAAGACATTTGAACTTTTAAAGCTACATACAAAAAGATTTGCTCCATTTGTTTGGAATAACCAGAGCTTAATCACAATTAGCTAATACAACTGCTCAGATACATCAGCTAATATCAGAGGTGCCAGGTTTACTCTGAGGCTTTTTGGGACACTTATGAAAAAAATTAGGGAGGAATTAAGGATGCTGCTTGGAGCAGCACTAAGTCTCAAAGGTACAAAACCAAACACAGACAATGCATCTGGGGTAGTTTCTTGAATGCTTGCTGTGCATTTCAGATGCACTTTTGTGCATATTACAGTAATAATAGTGGTACACGCTGAAGTAATATTTAGTAACACTAATAGCCATGACCAGGTGCAACCATGACATTGGCCATTTTCTCACTCATTCACAAGCACTTCTGAAACCTTTTTGCATACTTTTTTGGTGTATTTGGCTCATTTTGTCAACGGGGTTGGGGTGCTCAATTCACCATCCAAGCCACAGGCATTGTGTTGCATTTTAACTGCCCCAGTTGGACCCTGCTGGACTGTATTAATGCACTGTAGACCATATTAATGAACTACAAAGGGGGCAGGGATAACTCAGTGATTTGAGCACTGGCCTGCTAAATCCAGGGTTGTAAGTTCAATCCTTGAGAGGGCCATTTAGGGATCTGGGGCAAAAATTGGGGATTGGTCCTGCTTTGAGCAGAGGGTTGGACTAGATGACCTCCTGAGGTCCCTTCCAATCCTGAGATTCTATGATTCTAACCCATAAGCTTTGGCTTGAGTGGTAAATCCAGCACCTCAACCCACTCAAAATCACCACAGCTTGCCACCTATCAGAATGACCTTCACTTCACACTCTGTGCATGTGCCACAGAGGCAGGGTTGCCCCCAGAAATTTATCTTATGGTATACTGTGATGTCATCCTGCCCCCCCGAGATGAGAGGTGGGCTGATGGGTCACCAGGTGCCCCTGGAGGGATAGGTGTCAGTTAGCCAGGTGCTTGAGTGGAATGGAGTGTCAGGTTGGTCTGAAAGATGCATTTGGTGAGTTTCATAGAGCATGGAACAGACTTGTTGGGGTTGGTAGGAGAGGAGATGGAGGTGAAGGGGGCTGCTTGATGAGGTTGGAGGAGTGGAGATGAGCGGATAAAGGGTAGGTGCCCAGTGTCAGCTGATCTCAGGGAGATGAGGGACTAATAACAGGCGCAGGTGGCACTGGGGTTGATGGAGATATTTACTGGTGTTGCAGGCAGCTGCTCAGCCTGTCCCAGACCCAGAGCCATCTGGCTGGGACAGTGCCAGGTACCATTAGCTGTGCTGAGGGAAAAGGCATGGGGGAGAGTGCACCCCACTCACTGTACTCTGTTGGTCCTCTTGGCCAAGCACTCTGCTCCCTGCAGCAGTGGTGCAAGCAACAGCCATGTGTTTGGGCCCGGTGCAGGTGCACTGGCCTGGGAAAGACACCCCCACCCAGGGAATCTCACTGATGCAACCAAGGAGCCAACCCTGTAAGCCTCCCCTAGTGTGACTGCCAAAATGGTATACACTATACATGGCATGCATATGGCTGTGCTGTGGGCAACCTGCACAGGACGCTGATGGTGGTGAAAAATGACCTTGTAGCCATGGCACTGTGTTCATTGGATTTGAGTGATGAGTGACACACAACAGACACTCCTCCCATTTTGAAATACAATTGCAAAATGTGTAGATTTAATCCTGATTTAGTAATTTCATAAATACATTTAAAAATCAGGATGACTTTGGAAAATTAGGGAGGGTTGGCATCTCTGTAAACAATTTTAGATAAAACATGAAAATGAAAAATTTTGTTCATTAAAATTTTCCAAATATCTGTAACTCTCATTCACTAACCAGCTGTTGAGGCAGGAAAACAGGCTAGGTTGCAGAGACTACAGGGGTGTGGTATGGAGGCAAGATCAAGCTCTGGGATGGCGAGTGGTTATGTACGGGTAAACAAAGACATTAGCAGGTATGTGTAGGGGGCCTGTGCAAAGAGTAAAAGGCTGGTGTGCAGGGGCCTTTGGATAGAGCTGTGCATGGAGGGTAGAGCTCAGAGATACTGACACTTGAAGGACTCCCTGTACTACTGCCTCCAATCCCCAGCATACTGAGGCATTACTGGTGTGGAACAGTTCAAGAGCCAGTGCTTCAGCAGATACACTTTGCTCTCTCAGAACCACTGTCTGAGCTCTCCAACACACAGAAAGCAGAACCAGGGGAACCAAGTGCATGTGCCACAGAGGCAGGGTTGCCCCCAGAAATTGCATCTCCGCAATGGAGCAAAGTTACCCCATGACTGATGCCTCGGTGTACCATGGGGCACAGAGCAGATGTGGAAAAATCCATCAAGCACTGATGCCTCAGCCTGGGCTTCAGGAAACCCACACGGCATCAGTCAACTGCTCAATGAAAACTCGCTACTCATCTGGCTTCCTATATCCTCAACAGGTGTGCTCCCTTCCCTGCAACATGGAACATCTTCACAGAGTCAAGAGGCTTGCAAGTGGTTGTGAGTGTGTTGAACAGAGGTGTGTGGAAATTTGGTGGAGGTAGGGTTGTGGAAAGGCACAGGACTTTAACAGGCTATGGATGGTGCTCAGGAGGAGGTGAGTGGAGACTGGAGGCTTGTGTGAAGACTAACAAAAAAGCAGGGTGTGCCCTGTAAGGCATCAGGAATGGAAAAAGCAGAGGGGAGACTCTACTCTGATGAGCCAAAGGTGCACCTCCTCTCTCTTCTGCTTTCATACGTTCATCAATCATAAAGCCAGAAGGGACCACTTGTTTAACTAGCCTTACCCCCTGTATAACAAATGCCACAGGATTTCCCTGAATTAATGCCTTTTTGAACTAGAGTATACCTTTTAGGAAAAGCATCCAATCTTGACTTAAAGATTGCCAGTGATGAAGAATCCACCACAACCCTAAGTAAGTTGTTCCAATGACTTTCCAGTCTGAATTTGTCCAGCTTCAGCCTCCAGCCATTGGATTGTGTTATAACTTTGTCTGCTAGACTGAAGAGCTCATTATCAAATTTCTGTTCCTCAAGTAGGTATTTCTAGACTGTGACCAAGACACCCCTTAACCTTCTCTTTATTAAGATAAACTGACTGAGCTCCTTGAGTCTCTCACTATAAATAGGCTTGGAGGGATTAAACTTTTATCGGTGTGAAGTAAGTGTTGGTAAATGTTGATTTCACCGTACACACACAGACAGAAAAAGTATTTCTATCAATAACTGAAATTTACAGATAGGCAAAGGAAAATGCTGCTTGAGAACACAGAGACTGATTTAAGAACATTTACTTTGTGTATTGTGGCATGTGATGTTGACAATTTTTGGAAAGATTATAAAGCTTTAACTTTTTGAATTTCATTGACTTCGGTCATTAAAGAATTATTGTCTGACCCCCATACCCATAATTTCCCACAACTGTGCACTGCTTAGACATAAACAGATATTATCCATCAACATTTTTAAAAATAAAAATCAAATTCAGCTAAGCCTAAATATAAGGCGTGTTTTCCAATCCTTTAATTATTCTTGTGGCCCTCATCTGAACCCTCACCAATTTACCAACATCCTCCTTCACCTACCAGCCTCACTTTTTCCCCCCCATTCTCCCCACACACAACTTCTTCCTATCCCCTTGTTTCCCCCCTCTGACTTTCCACCAGGATCCCCCATACCCATGTCCCTTCACAGAGCCCTGCTTCTCAACATGCTCCCTTCACCTGCTTCCTTGCTCCTCACCATGCCCCCTATTTGCTTAACAGATTCAGCTTATAAAGACTGTTTCTTGATGTATACAGTAGGCCCCTTTGGGCATGCAGGCTGCATTTCCTCTGCAAAATGGTTAGTCTGCTAAGACTTAACCCACAGATGGTCAGAGAATGAGGAGGACTATGAGACCATGCTAGAACCAATAAAAAGTTTTGAAATAAACCTGGATGATGATACAGCAAAAAAAAAATATTTTTTTTTAAAGTAAAGAAGGGCAGAGTAAAACTCCAAATACAGGAGCACATAATATACAGGACTCATTCATTCTTGCTGTACAGCTGGTAGGTAGTATGAATAAAAGTGCTAAATAAAACCCGAAAAGCTGTGTTGCTCAGGAGGATGACTTTGACTTTGTAAGAGCAATGGCTTACACATCATCTTTAATACTTTTTTTTTTTAAAAAAACCCTCTATAGAGAGATTAACTTTTTTTTACACATTGATCATTGTTTTATACATCAGGAATTGCAAGCATTTTGAAACTAACTGTTGTCTTGTTTCAGTGTAATTTATTGAACTAACTCAGTATCTTACTATTTAAATGAAAGATGATAAAATACAGTTTATTATGTTCTACTGAAAAACTGTTTCGGAATTTAGGCAAATATTACTTAGTGAATTATAGAACAAATCTCTAAGTTGACAACAACAACTATACTCTAAAGGGACTATATTGTTTTCTTTAGTAGCAGAAAAATGTCAGTGTTAAAACATTGTAATGCATCAGGGTTCTAGCTTTCTTTCTGTACTTATAAACATAAGCATGAAGTTGTATGTTAAATTTAACAGAAGGTGAAGAAGGGTTATCAATGGATTTCTTGTTGTCATTTTATCCCTAAAGTCAGTTTGAAACCAGATTTAAAATATGATCTGAAAGATCTTCTACAGATAACTCTTCAGAGCAGTGTACCTGCAACAGCAAGGACCAAACATCAGAAATTTTAATGAAGTGGGAAAAAGTGATCCCCCAGTATTTTAAGGCTAAATAATTTTATGCCAATTTTGGATCATCATATACATGGAAGGTTTTGTCTTCCTTTGAAATACTGGCCATAAGAGAAAACAGGATACTGGGCTTTATAGACCAACTTCCTGATCTGGTATGGTATATGGTACATTAAAAAAAGTGTGCTGCTTTTGGTACAAATCAGTATAAAGCGGAGCACAGATGAAAGTATAAACAGCTTTCTTCCCCTTTAATGTTATCACTGGTTGCTGAAATTATGTACAGGAGGTAGGAAGATCCTGCATAGATTTTTAAAAAGATACTATACACTGTACGTGTGTTCTAGCACATTTTTTAAGCTCTGTTAGAAAAAAAACAGGAGCTGAAGGGGCCATTTGATTGAATTAGTCTAAAATAATCTAGTGCTCTCAATCTGTGTTTCCAACTGAATTTTTATGACAAATTACTAAATCATGAGAGATTCAGCAGAACTGGGACTGTAAAACCACAGGACTAAAAGGGCATAGCAATTAGTTTGCTTTCATACACCATTAGAAGGTAGTTTACTGTGTCCAGCCCCATATGTGAATAAACGGATTATTTTAGATTCCAGAAACATATAATCATGTGTTGTAACACTAACATTTAAGACTATAGTGCCACATAATTTTCTGTATGAAAAGCATAAAAAAATAGAAATTATACCTAGAAAAAACAGTTACCTACCTTTTGTAATTGTTGTCCTTTGATGTGTTGCTCATGTCCATTCCATTCTAGGTGTGCATGCGCCCACATGCACAGTCATCAGAGACTTTTGCCTTAGCAGTATCCGTAGGGCCAGCCGTGGCATCCCCTTGTGTGCAGCACTCATGCTTCGGTATATCAAGCACCGCCAGCCCTATGCCCTCCCAGTTCCTTCTTGCTGGCAACTCCAACAGAGGGATAGGAGGGTGGGTAATGGAATGAACATGAGCAAGACATCTCGAAGAACAACAGTTTTGAAAGGTAGGTCACTGTTTTTTCTTCTTTGAGTGCTTGTTCATGTAGATTCCATTCTAGGTGACTCACAAGCAGTATCAATAGAGGTGGACTTGGAGTTCACAGTCTTGCAGCTTGCAGCACTGCTCTGCCAAAGCCAGCATCGTTTCGAGCTTGCTGGGTAAGCATATAATGAGACATGAACGTGTGGACAGACAACCAGGTAGCGGCCCGACAGATCTCTTGGATTAGTACCTGTGTCAGGAAGGCTGCTGACAACGCTTGTGCCCAAGTCTAGTGTGCCATCATGACAGCTGGCAGAGGCACCTTCGCCAACTCATAGCAGTAGAGGATGCAGGCCATGATCCAGGACAAAATCCTCTGAGCGGACACCGAGTGACCTTTCATTGTGTCAGCCACCGCAACGAACAACTGCGCTGACTTGTGGAACAGCTTTGTTCTGTCTATGTAGAAGCCCAGTGCCCTCCTGACATCCAGGAGTGTAGCCTGCGCTCCTCATCTGATGCATGAGGCTTTGGAAAGAAGATGGGTAAGTATATGTCCTGGCCAGTATGAAACTGGGAAACGACCTGGGACAGAGATGCTGGGTGCAGTTGCAGCTGGACCTTATTCTTGTAGAAGACTTCAGAGCCGCCCTATACGGTAAGTGCCCTGATCTCAGACACCCTGTGGGCTGATGATAACACGACCAGAAACGAAACCTTCCAGGAGAGAAGCAGGAGACAGCAGGAAGCCAGAGGCTCAACAGCTTGAGATTCAGGTCTCGGAGGGGGAAGAGATCCCAGACGTGCAGGTAGAGACACTCCTGACCTTTCAAAAATCATGCCATCATGTTGTGAGCGAAGATCAACCTGCTTTGGAATGGAGGATGGAAAGCCAAGATAGCACCCAGGTGGACCTTGATCAATGACAGGGACAAATCTTGGAGTTTGAGGTGCAGCAGATAATCCAGGATCTCCTGCAGTAGGGCCTGCTAAGCCTGAATATGCTGTTCCGAGGCCCAGCACATGAACCTTTTCCATTTGGCCAAGTAAGTCGCTCTGGTGGTGGGTTTCCTGCTACCCAGCAAGACCGGCTGAACGCAGGCCGAGCATGCCCGTTTGTCCATGCTTAGCCATGTAGTAGCCAAATGGTCAAGTGCAGTGCCATCAGGTTCAGATGCAAAAAGGCTGGGACAGTAGATCCAGCCAGAGGGGCAGCTACAGTTGGGCGGCTACTGAAAGGCTCAGCAACGTGCCGAACCAGTGCTGGCGAGGCCACGCGGGAGCTATTAGGATAATTCTTGCCCTGTCTTGGTTGATCTTCACAAGGACCCTGTAAATCAACGGCACTGGCAGGAAGGCACAAACTGCTCTGAGCTCCCTGACAATGTGGAGGGCCAGATCAGTCTGCAACCAGTGGCCCTGGGTGCTCAGCTCACCCAGGTGGGTTCCCCAGCCCAGGTCCGAAGCACTGGAGACACGGGTCAGTGACGGGGACGGGGTCACGGAGGGGACTTCCTCCAACACCAACCAGGGTCCAACCACCAATCCAGGGGATGACCTGATGTGGTCTGGCACTCTGACTACCCAGTGTAGGTCGTGCCTGTTGGGGATATAGACTGACACCAGCCATGCTTGCAGAGGCCAGACTGCATGAGTGAGCGGGAGAAGGAAGGGTGGTGATGACTAAAGTTTGTGTGTCTACTCCTTCTCCTTGCAGACCCTTGATGAGGCTGCCAAGACCTTGGCAGCAGGGGTGGCCAGAACTGTTTCCGTGCAGATTGCAGCGTAGGCATGCCCAGCAAGCGAAGGGTGTCCCGAGTGTCCTTTAACCCATGCAGCATCGCATCAGTCTGCTCCAAAAAGAGACCGTTCCCATCAAATGGGAGGTCCTGGATAGAGGTCTGCATCTCTTGGGATAGGCCGGTGGTCTGAAGCCAGAGGCTGTGCTTCATGACCACCGCTGACGTGACCACCCTAGCTGCCAAGTAAGCCGCATCCCGTGTCATCTGGAGAGAGCGCCTGCCCGCCGCAGTGCCCTCCTTCACCAGGGTGCCGAATTCCTGGACCAGACCATGAGGGAGGGACTCCTTGAACTTATGGAGGGAGTCCCAAGAGGGCCTGATGGTTCGCCACCTGGAATTGCAGGCTGGCTGGTGAATAAATTTTTCTCCCAAAAAAGTCCAGTCTTTTGGCCTCTATTTTTGGGAGCTGAACTAGTGTGCCCCTGCTTGACCTTTTCGTTGGCCACAGAGACAACCAGCGAGCCAGGAGATGGGTGGGTATAAAGGTGCTTGAACCCTTTGGCTGGGGCAAAGTACTTCTTTTCTGCCCTTTTGGAGGTGGGAGGGATGGAGGACAGGGTTTGCCAGAGGGCCTTGGCAATTTTCAGGACCCCGCCATGCACTGTTGGTGCAACACGTGCAAGGGTAGAGGCTGAGAGGACATTGAACAAGGTGTCTGCCTGCTCGGCCATCTCCTCCACCTCCATCTCCTCCTCCATAGGTCCAAGTTCTCAGCCACCCATCGAAGCAGGGCCTGGTGTTCCTTAAAATTGTCTGGTGGGCTGGCCCTTGAAGGTCCCACAACCGCTTTGTCTGGGGATGAAGATGACGACTGTACCACCGGGGAAGGAGGGTTTGGGGTGGGCACTGTCTCCTCTATCCCAACCTCCGAGTGGATCTCATGCACCGAGCCTGCTATTGCTCCAAGGCGGCGGCAGATGAGTGGTGTAAAGGGGGCATGCTCACACACTCCAATAAGGCCATTGCACTGGCCGTTCTGCCAAGGCAGCGCTATAGACGTCGACGCGGCCTCAGGTGCCCATTTATGCCAGTGGGGTCTTGACAAGGGGCTGCGCTGCCCTTCTGTGCTGGAGAAATTCCCTTCCATTGACCATGGTGGGCCACTGACGCCTGAGTCTGCCTGCTGACCATCGCTTCTGGAGACGGGTGTTTGGAGTTTGAGGATCGGTGTCAGTATTGAGGGGACAAGTCCCAGGGGGACCGGAATCACAATGGGGAGCACTCCCCCGGGGGGCAGGCGACAGATCTGCGCTGAGAGGACAAGAAGCGGGAGGGAAATTGGTGCCAATGGAATGGAGACCAGAGCCCCCCACAAGGCGATCTGCTTCAAAATTGCGGGGACTGCGATCGCAGTGCTGGTGACTGAGGGTGAGCCCAGAGGATCTGGGGTGCGACAGCGGAGATCTGTGGCACGGAGATGGAGAGTGCTGCTTGTCTCTGGGAACTGGCAGCACTCCACTGCCCCACGAGGAGTCTTAGCAGCTGGCTTGCCCTCGTAGGGAGTCTTTGCTGCTTCCTGCGGCACGCGTGGTGCCAGCAGCGTGGGCGGAGGCCTCTGCTCTATCAGTGATGGGGGAAGCTTGGGAAGGTGTCAATGCCGTCAGAAGTTTGGGTCCCCTACCACTCCCGGGAGCCGGTGGTGGATCCTTTAAGGGACTAAGGGCCCTGTTAGGATATAGATATTCAGGCCTGTCTGTAAAGGCCTATACTCTAAGAATTTAGGTGTATTCTTATCACTTGGCTAGTTAGAGGTATAAAAGAAAGAATCAAAATCACTGTCTGCTGCTGTAAGAGCCTTCTCTTACTGAGACAGTCTGAGGCCCTGTGCTTAGGCTAAGGCCTTTGGCTAAGCAGCAGAGGCAGCCATAAGCTGGGAAGCGAACGGTCACATCCTCAAATTCCAAACTAGTCACATTGAAATAAGGTGCTATTGGGCTGTTAGGAATACAATCCTGTCCTGATAACGCCTATTGCCTCCAGAGAAAGGGAAGTGCCTAGAAGATGTAAAAGGAAACTTAGTTTGATAACATCCTGTCTGGCAAGAACTCACTTATCAATAGCTGGGATGTGAAATCCTCATTTCTGTGTTTGCTCTATCACTGTAGTCCCCATTTCCCTATTGTTTGTCTGCATAATCTCTGTCTGGTTCTGTGATTGTTTCTGTCTGCTGTATAATTAATTTTGCTGGGTGTAAACTAATTAAGGTGGTGGGATATAATTGGTTAAATAATCATGTTACAATATGTTAGGATTGGTTAGTTAACCAATCATTTTACTGAAATTTAAGGTATAGCTAAGCAGAACTCAAGTTTTACTATATAGTCTGCAGTCAATCAGGAAGTGAGGGGGTGTGTGGGTGGGGGTGGGTGAGGGAAATGGGAACAGGGAATGGGGGTGGGGAAATTGGAATCATGTTTAGCTAAAGGGGGAAATGGGAACAGGGACACAGGTAAGCCTCTGTGGTGTCAGAGCTGGGAAGGGGGGCACTAAGGAAGGAAACTGGAATCATGCTTCCTGGAAGTTCACCCCAATAAACTTAGAATTGTTTGCACCTTTGGACTTCGGGTATTGTTGCTCTCTGTTCATGCGAGAAGGACCAGGGAAGTAAGTGGGTGAAGGAATAAGCCTCCTAACAGGCCCCAGTGGAGGTGGCATGTCCATGTGGCTCTGAAGTGGCAGGGCGGCCCAAACTGGGTCCTTTGCTCGATGCCCCAGGGCCTTTCTTGCCTGGTGCCAGGGAGCTGTGGTTCTTCATTTTTTTTCTGGGCACCAGTGATGGGGAACAGTGCCAGGCAGAGCCCGGTATTGGGGGTGCACACCGAAATACTAGGCGAGTCTTGGCGGGACGACTCGGAAGCCGGATGAAGGGCAGCCTCCATGAGGAGAGTCCGCAAATGAATATCCCACTCTTTCTGAGTCCTGGGTCAAAATTTTTTACAAATACGACACTTGTCCTTCACATGCGATTCCCCAAGCACTT
This sequence comes from Chelonia mydas, assembly GCF_015237465.2. NCBI lineage: Eukaryota > Metazoa > Chordata > Testudines > Cheloniidae > Chelonia > Chelonia mydas. The sequence continues at coordinate 81,261,497 of NC_057851.1, read as the reverse complement.
GAGGCAGCTGCTGTGGGGGTCACTTAAAGGCACAGGCCTGTTACAGTCCGCACAGGGCTTAAACCACCTGGGGCAAAGTCCCTGTTGGGACTCTAACTTCTAAATACACTTAACTACTTAACACTAACTACTATAAACAACTATTTACAAGGCCCTAAGGCTTGAAGTAAGAAGAGACGAAACCGCTAGCTCTTGCTATGCAAGGAAAGGCACTCAACTAACCACCATGAGCAGTAAGAAGGAACTGAGAGGGCAAAGGGATGATGGCATCTGACATACCGACGCATGAGCCCGGCACTCAAGGGGGGCGCCACAGCTGGCCCTCCGGATACCACTAAGGCAGGGGTCAGCAACCTATGGCAAGCAAACCCAGGCCAGCTGCGGGCTGAGCTGGGCCAGCAGTTGGGACCCTGGCAGGCAGCAGCGTACCATTAAAAATCCTGCCTGTCCCAGCCCGCTCTTCTCCACCCCCCGCCCTCCCACCACGGGGGCAGGGTGAAGAAGCTTGGTCCTGCCAGCGGCTGCTGCTGCAGGGCAGGCAAGGTCCCCCTTCCCCCCGCCGGCATGCTGGGTTCCTGTCCCTCCTCTTTGGTCCTGCCGGCAGCTGCTGCAGGGCAGGCAAGGTCCCCCTTCCCCCGCAGGCATGCTGGGTTCCTGTCCCTCTTCCTTGGTCCTGCAGGCTGCTGCTGCAGGACAGGCAAGGTCCCCCTTCCCTGCCGGCATGCTGGGTTCCTGTCCCTCCTCTCCCTCCCTGCCCCTATCAGCTGATGGCCCTTGCAAGGGAGGGGGAGAAGTGGAGCAGGAGTGCACTCGCTGCTCCGGGGAGGAGGCGGAGAAGAGATGGGAACGGGGCCGTGGGGTAGAATCAGGGCATATCCCCCCCACACCCCATGCCCTGACTCCTGCCCTCCCCTCACATGCCCCCAGCCCTCTGCACCCCCCACACATACCCAGCCCCCCCCACACCCCATGCCCTGACTCTTGCACCCCCCACATTCCCACCCCCACCCTGAGCACCAAACGGGAGCTCCTGCACTTCCCCCCACCACATTCCCACCTGCACCCCTTACACCAAATGGGAGCTGCCCTTGTAAGCACTCCACACCCAAACCTCCTGCCCCAACCCTGAGCCCCCTCCCTCATTCTAGCTCCTGGCCAGACCCTACACCCCAACCCCCAGCCTGATCCCTCACCCCCAGCTCTGTGCTCAGTGCACTCCCACCCTCAGCTCAGTGCACAGAGAGAGGAAGACAATGGGCTAGAACCAGGGAGAAGGTAGCTACCCACTCTATGTGGGCAGGGCCGGGACCCCAGGCTGGCAGCGGGCTCAGCGGGCCGGCGGCGTAAGATCAGCATTTTAATTTAATTTTAAATTAAGCTTCTTAAACATTTTGAAAACCTTGTTTACTTTACATACGACAACAGTTTAGTTATATAATATATAGACTTATAGAGAGAGACCTTCTAAAAACATTAAAATGTATTACTGGCACGCAAAACCTTAATTTAAAGTGAATAAATGAAGACTCGGCACACCACTTCTGAAAGGTTGCCGACCCCTGGTAAAAGTCTCCAATGCCCGCACTCCAATGCGAGTGCACACCTAGAATGAAAATCGACATGAGCAAGCTCTCGAAGAAGAACATGCTCTTCCAACTTTTCTGCCAGCAGTTAAAAGGAAACAAAAAATGGTAGAATTCAAGCCTGTCAGAGAGCTTGTCAAGGGTATGCCTAAATGATTGCTCATATTCATTGTTTTTAGAAGTGTAAGAAGGCTGTAACTTTATTACAATATATTAACCAGAAGTAGCAGCAACTCTTCAGTAAAAGAGCTGAATTCCAACTTCCATTACAATCCTCCACTTTTTCTCATGCTCATAACTGTCTCAAAAAAATTCAACATACAAGGAATTTGTTTATGCTTGGTCTCTGCCTAAAAGGTGAATTTTTATTTACTATTTTAAAAGTTACAGCAAATTCAATTGAGCCATTTTTGAGTTTTATTCTCACCTTTGCCACTGACCTGCCTTAATACTTTGGAAACATTGTTTAAGCCTCAGTAGCCCCATTTAGGAGGCAATCATCACTACCTCTATTTTTCAGATATGGAAAAGGAAGCTGAGACACAGAGAAGTTAAGGTACAGAGCCAGGAAGTGTTAGAATCAAGACTGCAACTCAGGTCACCTGCTTGCAGATCCAGGCTTCATCTAGACCAGAGTGTCTCCAGGCAAATCACTTAACCAATCTGTGCCTTATCTCTCCCATCTGTATAATGTGGTTAGTAATGCTTACCCCAAGGGCTCTGAGGACAGATGAAAAAGTGCTATGTAACTGCCAATTACTGTTATCATCACCCATTGTTACAAATGGGCAAAAGACAAGGTTAAATGACACTGTGATCTAATGGGTTAGGCATGAGCCTAGCAGTCAGCAGGCAGTTTCTAATTGCAGTTCTGAAACTGACTTGCAGTGTGATTTTAGGCAAATCACTAAATCTTTCTATGCTTCTGCTTCCCCATCCATAAACAGCGATAATACTGACATACCCTAACACATAGGGTTGGTCATGGTGGACATACTTCATTAATATCTGAAAAACAAAATGTAAGATTCTCAGATGAAAAATACAAGGCTGTGGCTAGAGAACTCAGCAGATTTTAGAGTGGAAAAAAAAACAAACAAAAAACCAGAGGACACGTCAGATTAGCATCAATATAACCAAATCACCTAATTCTTTACCCTAAAGTTTCCCAGTGTAAAATCCAGAGGTTAATGGAGGAGAAAAAAAATCTTAAACACACTGAATGTGTCTATTGTCATAAACCTTGAATGGTCCCTTAGAATATGTGCTATCTGCTTATACTAAACAATCTGTTCCATCTTGCATTTAGCTGTGACGCTTGGAATACTTTTCCAAGACTGGAAGAAAAGCTCTGTGTGGCTGATGCTTGTCTCTCTCACCAAGAGAAATTGGTCCAATAAAAGATATTATCCTATTATCACAGAATTTCAGTGATCAAAGTAACCAGCTGTTTTAAAATGCTCTTTTTTAAATATTTCCCTAAATTTGCAGAAACCAGCTACTGACAAGCAATATTTACTAATGCAAAGAAAGCAAGATATGTATGTACATATTGCTATCTAAATACTGGCTTAAAAGAAAACACTCATGAATTCCATTTACCTGAAAAAGCATTACTGTAATATCTTGAGAGTGTCTGCATAATATCTTTGGAATGCTGGGTCCATGGTGCTATCTTCCTGTAGGTTTTTACTCGATGAACAAGTTGAGAACCTCCATATTGCAGAGAAAGTGTGTCTCCATGATCTTCATACAACTCCTCAAACAATCTAAACCAATGAAACCAAAATATCTGAGAATTCTATCACCACTACTAGAAAGTGAATGCTTCTCTACTCTGTATTTTACTTACCTTTACTTACTTACCTTTATGTTTTAAAAAGACTTAAAGGTAAGTAGGTAGAATTCCAAATAAACTATTTTCGGTTAACGTAACGAGTGTCATACTTCTGAACCAGAAAAGCCAGTTGTCTTTCCAAAATGTTAATTTAGCTAGTAAAGATTACAGAGGTGGCAACTACTGCAAGAGGAGTTAAGTGTTCTTTTGCAACATTCTCTTAAACAAACTAAGCATGTACTGGGCAACTAACTCTACATCTGCTCTGGTCTAAAAGACTCAAAGATCAAAGCACCAAACTTTTCTGATAATCTCCTCCTGCTGCCCACTTCAGATATTAGCCTTATCAGGGCATGCACAAAGAAATTATTGTACACATCACATACGTATACACATGGATGTGTGTGTGAGTGAGTGAGTGTGTGTGAGAGAGAGAGAGAGAAAGGTATAAATGGTATACATCAGGGACCATAAGAAGGCCAAGTAAATATATATCTGTGCTTATTTTAACAAACAGGTAGATTTTAACAGAGTGAAATTAATCTTAGAGTTATAAAACCCTAACAATATGTTCAGAAATGGAAACTTAGAAATATTTTCCCCAAATATTAAAAGTTTAATTCCTTCATTTTAAGTAACTACTGTGGAATTCTTGAGATACCTAGATTTTTTCCCCTTATTAAATGAAATATTTTTCTCCTATATATTGCTGCCAGTTTACAAAAACAGAGATAACATCATAATTATCACTAGCCTAATCACAATGAAGTCTAAAATACTGTGATCATACATTCCAGGTCCAATTTTGGAGTGTTTACTCAGATAATCACTTCCGTGGAAGTTTTGCCAAAGTAGGGTAATCACTACAGGACTGGGCTCTAAAACCAAACTTACACTTGCTCATTAGTTATAATACCTTAGATACTTAAATATTTATTAAATGAGAATATATATCCTTATAGCTCCCAGAAGTAAACATGAATAAGAGACCAGGGAAATGACTGCTGGATGCTGTTGGCTTGTAGGGAGAAAGGAAGATCTTAAATCTTCACAGAATAAGGTAACCCAGAGGTGGGCAAACTTTTTGGCCTGAGGGCCGCATCGGGTTTCTGAAATTGTATGGAGGGCCGGTTAGGGGAGGCTGTGCCTCCCCAAACAGCCAGGCATGGCCTGGCCTCTGCCCCCTATCTGACCCCCCCACTTCTTGCCCCCAGATGGCCCCCCCAGGACTCCTTCCCCATCCAACCCCCCCGTCCCATCCACCCCCCCGCTCTCGGGCCCCTGACCGCCCCATCCACCCCCCCACTCTCGGTCCCCTGACCGCCCCCGGACCCCCACCCCTAACTGCCCCCCGCCGCCCCATCCAACCCCTCCCCTCCTTCCTGACTGCCCCCCTGGATCCCTGACTCATCTAACCACTCCTTCTCCCTGACCGCCACCAGACCCCTCGCCCCTAGCCTCCCGGGCCAGGAGCTCAGGGGCTGGGCAGGATTGTCCCGCAGGTCGCAGTTTGCCCACCTCTGAGGTAACCCCTCAAGGGTACCCATATTCCCCTTTGTGGGGGTGGTAAAAGGACTCAGAATGGAGTCCAACCCTGAATATTAGTTATTTGGAATGAGGCATTTACCACCACACTTGACACAAGTAGTAATGCCTGGTATCTCTGGAGTGTGGTCATGGGCATTAAAGCTTTTATAGTGAATGCAGCTGAGATGGTGAGGTCCATAAGTCTGGCAGTAGAATACTGAAGGCAGTCTTATGGAGAATTGCAGACTAGAACTTGTTTTATTTGCAGACCAAGAAAACATTACAAAAACACTCTCTCAAGGCAACCTCCAATCTTGCAATGTTGATCACAATACCTGGGAGCTCTCAGCATCTGACAAGACCTGATGGTGGCACCTCTGCCACCTCGGTCTGAAAGACCTTGAGAGCTCGTGGATTGCTGCAATCAAAGAGAGATGTGTGAGGAGTAAAGCTAAAAGCAGCACATGTTCATCTACAATTCTCTTAACCTGTGGTACTTGCAAACAGGGCTGCAGGTCCAAAATTGGTCTTTGATTTCACTTCAGGACCCACAATAAGTGACTACAGCTCATCTATTGAGCTCGCTGGGAGATTCCATCATCATCCCACTCCCAATAAACCTGACTTAATAAAGTTGCAGGATGCCACTTTGAAACAAAAACACAGAGGTGGATTTATTCTCCTGTATCCTGCCTGCATATCCTGATCAAGGCCTATAAAATAAGCAAGTCAGCCAGGTTTCTTAGAAAGAACCTGTTAGTTATAAACCTACAAGTATACACTTTATAATGGTCCTGCTCTTTAAGTCTCCAACAGATGCTCAGGCAGGATTTAGCCTTCAGCTATTTTATAACCCCTTCAGGAGGAAGTTCTCTCATTTAAGACTGTTGCAATTTAACAATGAAATTGTCTTTATGGGAATTTAATGAACTGTTAAACCACTAGTAAGCACAATTTGCATTACATGTGTAAGAAAGAGTCAAATATAGTAAAAATCTTAAATGAATCAAATAGTGCCATAAAATCTCTATGGCTAGAAACTCCATGCTTCAATAATAAGAGTATAGCAGTAGGAATATAATATTGACCACCTGACGAGGATGGTGATGGTGACCGTGAAATGCTCAGGGAGATTAGAGAAGCTACAAAAATAGAAAACTCAATAATAATGGGGGATTTCAACCATCCCCATATTGGCTGGTACATATCACCTCAGGATGGGATGCAGAGATAAAGTTTCTAGACACCATTAATAAGTGCTTCTTGGAGCAGCTAGTCCTGGAAACCCACCAGGAGAGAGGCAATTCTTGATTTAGTCCTAAATGGAGCACAGGTGGTCCAAGAGGTGAATATAGCTGAAACACTCAGTAAAAGCAACCATAATATAATTAAATTTAAACATCCTTGTGGAGGAGAAATACCAAAAAAGTAGCATTTAACTTCAGAAAGGGGAACTACACAAAAATGAGGACACTAGTTAAAACAGACATTAAAAGATACAGTCACAAGAGTGAAATGCCCACAAGCTTAACGGACACATTTTAAAGACACCATAATAGAGGCTCAAATTAAATGTAAACCCCAAATTAAAAAGAATAATAAGAGGACCAAAAAATGCAATCATGGCTAAACAACAGAGTAAAGGAGGTGATTAGAGGCAAAAAGGCATCCTTTAAAAATGGAAGTCAAATCCTAATAAGGAAAGCAGAAAGAAGAATAAACTCTCGCAAGTCAAGAGTAAAAGTATAATTAGGAAGGCCAAAAAAGAATTTGAAGAGCAACCAGCAAAAGACTCAAAAACAGCAAAAAACTTAAGTACATTAGAAGCAGGAAACCTGCCAAACCAATCAGTGTGGCCACTAGACGATCAACATTTCAACTAAATGAACACTCATGGAAGACAAGGCTATCGTAGGGAAACTAAATGAATTCTTCACATTGGTCTTCACTAAGGATGTGAGAAACAATCCCACACATGAGCCATTCTTTTTAGGTGACAAATCTGAAGAACTGTTCCAGATTGAGCATATCAAAAGAGGAGGTTTTTGAAGAAATTGCTAAATTAAACAGTAAAAAATCCCCAGGACCAGATGGGCTTGACCTGTGGAACTCATTGCCCGGGACGTTGTGAAGGACAAAACTATAACTGGGTTCAAAAAAGGATGAGATAAGTTCATGGAGGATAGGTCCACCAATGACTATTAGCTAAGATGGTCAGGGATGCAACCCCATGCTCTGGGTGTCCCTAAGCCTCTGACTGCCAGATGCTGGGACTGGATGACAGGGGATGGATCACTCGATGATTGCCTGTTCTGTTCGCTCCCTTTGAAGCATCTGGCATTGGCCATTGCTGGAAGACAGGAAACTGGGCTTAATGGACCATTGTTCTGACTCAATATGATCATTCTTATGTTTTTTTAAAGACCGTAAAAAGTTTAATAATTTTCAAAGTATGAATATATCAAAACATTGTCTCTTTACTAAGTCAGACAGTAAGAGTCAGTGTTAACCAGGGACAAGACAAGTATAAATGAGATGTAATACAGAAGGCAGAGCTTCACAAAAAAAAGGTGACTGTGGTCAAATAGATAGGAGGGTAATTTTAGTAGCTGCATTTCAGACAGACTGGAAATGGGAGATGTTATGTGAATGTCAGGGAGATCAGAGCGGAGGCGACTGCAGTAATCAAAATGAGAAATTAGGACTGGATGTATTGTGGGAGAGAAAAAAAAGCTGCATCAGAGGGGAAGTGGAAAGATTTATACAAAGCCTAGATGTGAGAGGCGGATGAGAGAAAGGAATCAAAGGTGACCCCGAAGGAAGGATGATGGTATAAGTAATGGAGAAAAGAGAAAGAGAAAAAGAATTGGGCAGAAAAATAAGGTCAGTTTTAACCTTCCAAAAAGAGATGTCAGAGGAAGAAGGATGAGATGTGGAAATGGATAAAAAAAGACAACAGATTAGGTGTGGAGTGGCAGATTTGCAGGTAAACAGTATACAAATGAAAGGAGTCAAATACTACTGTCACAACAGCACATTATTTCTGGCTACTATATAATTACTTTTTAAAGTTCAAATCTGTTTCTGGACTTAGAGTTGAGAAAACGATGGAAACTAGCATAGTACCCTGCATTATTCAAAAACAGATAGGTTTGCTTATTTTGGCTTTTTGGTATTATGAGAATTTTCAGAAATTTTTTTTCCTTTCCTTCCTAGAAATTAAAGTTCTGGTACATGCATCGGAGGAAGATGTATAGAAGGATCTTCTGTGCATGACCTCAAATAATTCCTCCACTGTTCTGAAAAGTAAATCTGAAAATCCAATCTAAAAACCATTCAGCAAGTGAAGAGATTTAAAAAACATAATAATTGAAGCAGATATCCATACCAGAAGGCCACAGGAAGTAACACATTTTGATCTCTCTTCAAGAAGCAGAAACAAGTATACAGCAAGCACAACAGTAAGTCATACAACTGTCCAAAGGTTAAAAAAAACAACCCTCAATATCCAAGAGAAAAGGGGCCAACAAAGTGGAAGATCAGGAAACCTCCAACGAATGTTACCCTCACAATTTTTTTTTTGATGTCCCATCAAACCTGATGCCTCAAAGGCAAAGCAGCAGAACAGTTTCTTCTGCCTCTATTGCTTCACCTTCTGCTTGGAGAAATATGGTTGTGTCAGATTTGTGGTATTGAGCAAGTGACTGTCCCAAAGGGGTCTGCCTCTGGGATTGAAAGTTGTTCAATTGGTTTCAATAGGAAGGCAACTAAATCTTCTAGTAACAAAGATCTTCCCAGATTTATGCTTATTATGACTTTTTGAATGTGAACAAGAATAGGAGGGAACTCTCAGATATGTGGTGCTTATTATTCTTCCTCTTCTTTATATGCATTACTATCTCTGGATCCTGCAACCCCAAAGATCCAGCAGTCTTCTCTTTAGGCTTCTTGGAAGCAGAATGCAGACCTGACTCACTTTCCTTCCCTCGAGCACCCTTGTGCTGAGATAACTGCTGATGCCAAAGCATTTAGCCAAGATTGCAGTAAAGTTGAGGGAGACATGGAGGAGCCATTCTTCCTGTAGGAACAGTCACAGGCAATTCCCTTTGTGGGACTACCAGATAAAGACTGTAGCCATGTCTTTCTCCAAAACAATGAAGGCAAGCATGCTGGTCTGAGACTGGCATCTTCCCATTAAAGGAGACTCACCTCAAACCCCAAATGCTTTGAATCTGCCATTAGGAAATTCAAGCAGAACTAACAGGGAAGTTAAGAACACCAAACTGATCAGAGTCAGTATAATGAACAAACCAAACAATGACTATTAATTGTAAAATCCTATCTTTACTTTAAAAAAAAAAAAAAGGAAATATCTCCCCCAATCCCACTGCTCCAATAAGCTACACTATGCAAGAAATACTGAACTAACTACCTGAAGCCATGCGTTCCGAGGTCTCTATTACAGTAATAAGGAAAACAATGTGGCCTCAATTGTACCTCAGATTTATACAATCAGGCCCAAATGTCCAAATCCCTGAGAAAACACTCTTGCAAGCTTTAATGGTCACTAATATTTAGAGGGTTCCAACTTCAGTGTCAAAGGCATATGTGTATAATCTGAAAATGTTCAAAGAGAGGTTGCAGAAGGATGCTTATTTTTCCCTCTCTTCAATGCACCAAAAAGGACCAAGAAGATACCGTAGAAAGGAAAATGAAGAAAAATAAATTAAAATGTATTTCTGCATTGTATTTCTGGTTACTGGGAACATCTGGCAAAAAATTATGCTTTGCTCCCTTTAAAGGCAAACTGCAATACAAAAATTAAAAGCTTTATAGTACATTTTTATTATGTTTATTTAAAGGACAGCGTTTTCAAGTTTAAAGTTTAAGTATCAAAAGAGAAGTGCTCAGTTTTGTTATCTTGAAAGGAGCCTGATAAGCATACTAATCAAATAAAGGTAATCTTGAAGTTACATGGATTTCTATGTTAAATGTCATACGGAGGGATGAATGGATAATTTAGTTAGCTGGAAAAAAAAAAAAAAAACAATCTGAACATTTATTTGATAAGTATTTTCACTTAAAGTATTTTCACTTAAAGAAAAACTATGAAAACATCAAAATATAAAAAGCCACAGAAAAAGATAACAATATTAAACAGTTACAAAATTAATGCCGGGAAAAAACAACAACATATTTTACTAACTGTGAAATATCTTACCTAACAGCATCTGTGTCAAACTGCAGATTGGGTTTATCAATCAACCCAAGAGAATAGAGCTGATAGGCTAAAGCACACTTCCCCACCATGAACTGGGCTGTGTTAGTGCGATCTAAACAGTCAACACAATTGGTTCGAAGAACACCAGTCTAGGAAAGAAATAAGAATAAATGGGAGATTCTTCAACCAGTTCCCAATCATTACATTCATGCTTACTCTACAAGGGAATTGTTCTCCTGGTTTCCTAATAAACTTGTCAAAACTCAAATACTTAATTATTCAAAATCTTGTGTGAATAAGTCAAGATCTTAAATCATTTAGGCTGCAATTGCCTATGTCACAGAAAACTGTTAAAGCCTCAGTTCAAAAGAGTCTCACTATTATCAGCTTCCTAAAACACTAAACTCTTCTTCCCTCTCATAACACACTTATGATTTATTGCAAAAAAAATGCTGGATGCCACTGGAATGCAAAAATAAAGTTCCCATTTTTAAGTCTTGCTACTAAGACTGAAATATAAAAAACAAAACATGCTATCATATTGCTGTGGCCATAAGACAATGGGGTTTATATTTTCAACACTCCTATTCATAGGCAACAGGTGTACAAGTTCTGTTAAAGATTACAGTCTGCATATCTTTCTAAACACCACCTGTGCCTGTGTTCTTCAATTACATAATGCCCACATAAGGCTTGGTATTTTATAATCTGAAGGGCTGAAATCATAAATACCATCTAATATTTTCATAGGAATGATATGTGATTTATGGCTTATTTTGTTAACACATTAAACACAGGTAGACGTGCAATACTTGAAGATATATAAATCAAGGCAATATTCTTTTGGCTTGCATATTCTTCTTTCTTTTAGAGAGTTTAAAATTAGGCTCACTCAGCTATTTATCCTTAAATATCAGACCCTTGATGTTCTGTTAATATGGAATTGAGCATTTGTTCCCTAGTTTATGTAAAGTATAAAATTATAAATGATCATAGGTAGAAGAAAACAATGTTTCAGCAATATTGTATCTTGTGTGCAGAATATACAATCATGACATCCATATTTAAAATCATAAGCCAGTAATTCTTTCGCCATGCTATACATAAAGAGAGTAGTATTTTGAGTCAAATTGCCTGTTTAATTTTTGATTGTAATCACAATTATACAGTGTGCAACAATGTGAAGATAAGAATGCTTTTAAATTCTTGTTTCCATGTACGTGAATTTACTATCAGACTGAAGCATGTTTATTCCACACTCAACTAAAATTTTAATGTTTGAACAATGCAGTTTTTTCAGTATTGAACAGTACATTTTTTCTGATTGTAAGACAAGATGTAAAAAATCATTAAAAAGCACTGTATTGTGTGGCTTGTTGCCTATGTACTGTTAATGTTACAAAGGATAGCAACTTTCAGCGAGACCGGTGCCACTATCGCTAGTTTCAGAAATGGAAACTAAATTTAAAATATTTCTCAGATTTCATTTGGCAAGAAGACAGTTCCAGCAGCATTTTTTTTCTAGCACCACCCAAAGACATTGTGGCCCTAAATCCATTTGGGGCCTTTGGGCGCTACTATAATATACATATTTATATTAGTAAAGTACTGACTCAGAGTAAAGACAGCCATCTACTGATTCATGAACAATACTTCCTGCTGCACCTATGGTAGATGGCTCTTTGAAAGCATCTTGTCCTATCAGACTACTGACTTACGTCAATAAAACTTTGTTGTAATAATAAACCAATATTATTTCAATACCTGTAAGCGACCAGTGGGAACAACAAAACCTCCTAGTTCATTCCATCTGGAAGGGAAACAAAATACCATACCTTACAAAGTTTATTTAATGTAAGGATTAGAGGTCATGTCATGTGTGTCTGGCTCAGTAAAATAGAGGGAAGAATTTAATAACTTGCTAAAAATGAGTCTGAAATCTTTGAGCGGTTGAAAAGATACATGCGTGGGTAAAAACAATGCGCCTATACATATCTGATAGGACATGTGTTGCAATTAGCTTGCAATGCAAGAAATCCAGTATTGGAATAAGCGTGCGCCAAGGCTCACAACAAATTAGTCCAAGAAAGCCAAGTACAATATGCTTCTCCCCACCTCCAAGCTGAAATCCAAGTTATAGACCTTATTAGAATACAGAGATTTCCCCCCAAGTTGGGAAAGTGATCACACAAAAATATTATATAGCTAATGTTTATGGTCAGGTTGAAGGAATTTTCCTTAATAGGCCTAATACTAATTTCATAAAATACATAAAATTTCAATTATGTCATAAATCAATGAGGGCCGAATTGAGTTTTTACTTTGAAAACTGATTTCACACCCCATTTTATCACTTATTTGGGAACTTATTTACAGTTTTTACTTATTACAGATTTGGGAACATACAGTGTATCAAATAACTTCTGTAGTGTTCTAAAAAGTTATAATAAATAATAATCTGTCTTCCCTAGACTTTTTATTTTTATTTTTTTTCCTAACAATATGAATTTCTTACAATCATGTACGCAAGAGTAGGAAATAGCAAGTTTAGATAACAGGTATATTTCCTGGCACTCCTTAGAAAATGCTTTCTTTACATTCAAAATTGTGCTTGCTTTATCTGTTCAGATACTGCATATCTTGTTTTCAAGCATGCAATAAAACATGAAGTGCATGCCCTGAAGCAGCAAAAGAAGCTGTTCTCAGAATGAAGAACTGTTTGTTATATCTTTCAAGAATTCAGGAACTGTTTAAATATAAAAGGGTGAAAATGAACATTTCAGACTTAATTTGTGAAGTGTTTATTGTAGCAAGAACCACCAACTACACCAAATTTCACAAGTACACATTTACCCTGAAGATACAAGTAGCATAATTAGCAGCATATTTTACACTTATTCAATGTGCGGATAATTATAGACCGTGCCCCTTTGGTTGCAGTCTTTTTCACTCTAACTGGACATTAAATTATAATTTTCACATTACTGCAATCCTTAAAAAGCCATGTTAGAATACCTATTGCAGGGATTTAGGAGTACTTCATGTGTGTAAGTAGTGCATGTGCGTGTGTGTATATAGATATCCAGATATTTGTGTGTTCATATCCCCACACACAAACTCATCCTACCCCTTTTACTTTTCTTGTTCTCATACATACTTTTCATCTGGCCGCAAGATGCTGCAGTAGGAATCAGGACGATTTACAAAGAATCCTGTTTTCTTCACTACACTTTCCGCAATTACATTCAATCTATCCAGGACATTACACAGTTTGCTATGGGGAGAAAAAAGAAATACTGAATACGCTTCTTTAATTTTCACTGGTTGGAAAGTCTCCTGTCAATGATTTTCTTTGTAAGAAAACTTGCAGTTCATACCCATCTCCATATCCACTGACCAGACATTATGTTAATAGCAATGTTTTCATGCCAGTTTTGCTCACTTTACATAATTAAAAAGGGACACTGGTAGAATGGTAAATGATTAACATTTACCATTCTACCAATCTTTGCATCATCTACATTTTATTAGCAGTGATTTTATGATTACTTCCAGATCACTGATGAAAATGTTGAATACCTTCTGGCCAATCACTGCAAAACCCCATTAGAAATGCCCCTGTTCAATGATGAATCCTCATTGACAACAACTTCTGGATATCTATCAGTCATCCAGTTCATAATCTATTTAACATGTGCTTTATTAATACTGTGTAGACTGCCAATTTTTTAAAATCAGAATGTCGTGTAGTGGTACTACAAATGCTTTCCAAAAGTATCAGTATTGTAGTTACCTTTAGCAACCAAACCTTAATCTCAAAGAATGAAATCTGGTTTGTTTGACAAGATTTATTTTTAATAAAAACCATGGGTAGCAGTTATATTATATTAATTCTATTCCTATCTTAACTCTATCAATTGAATCACGTATAGACTTTTTCCCCTTATTTTGCCTGGGACTGATGTCAGGCTAACTGGCCTATAGTTACTCAGGTCATCACACTTCCCCTTTTTGAATATTGACACAACATTAGCATTCTTCCGGCCTTCAGGAGTTTCCTCTATATTCAACTAAGCAGCTGGAGTAGATAGATGTGGGCTTTTGAGACGGCAAGTCTGAAGCCTCAAATGTGTCTCCTTGCTTGTGTGGAAAGTGAAGACATGACTAACCACACACCGGGATTCACGGTCTCTCCCCCAACCCTGGCATATGAGGCATCTGACATGGATATGACACATTTCTTGAAGCTCCTACAGGACTCATGGCCTAGGGACTACCCAAGGCAGATATATAGGCTACAATAACCCATACCACACTAACTAAAAATTGTTAATTACTGAAGGATAAAAAGAATTAGACTATAACAATCTAGCCTGAAGACATAAAAGCAAGGTTCAGTTAGCTCTCTGCAGCAAAGGAACTGATGCAGTGGAGGATGTGATGCCTTACATAGTGTAGGGCAATGATGTCACCCTCATCCTAGATCACTCATGAACCTCCCAAATAACATGGCTTTTCAAGGAAATGCCACAGGCTCACCATGCAGGTGCCATATTCCACAAATGGGAATGCACAAAGGCTGTGAAGAAAAACACGGTATTTTCAAAATTAGGCTGAAACAGCTAACTACAGATAAAGATACTTGTGGAAGACAAAAATGGCATGTGTCAAAAGGCCTGGAGAGGTGCAAATCATCTGAGTGATAAAAATACATGACGATAAAATAGGGGTGCTGAGAGAAACTTAGGCGGAGCTATATTGTGTCAGAATGAGGAGTTCTGTTGAAATCAATAAGCTTTGTGAAATCAGATTGATTTCACCTGAATACCTTTTTGGAAGAAAACTAGAAAAAAGTTCTGATAATGTCAAAATATCCTACTCCCACATTTTTGGAATGGTATGTTTTGATTTTCTTTTGCTTGAAATGATGGTTTCAAAATTTAATTTTGCATTATAATACAAATGAAAACAAAATGATTTTGTTAAAACATTTCAATTGACCTGTAATAAGGCGTTTTTTCTGAAAATTTTCCTTTGGAGAATTTCAAATTTTTGGTTTTCACTCCCATTTGGAACAAACCAAATTTTGAAATCTCAATCTTTCATGAAACAGAAATTCCATCCTCCTCACACCCTAAAATTTTTCTGATCTCCTAAAGCCACGCTCACACTGGCAGGATATAGTAAAGAAATTTAAAAAACATTTATCACTGTCACTGATCACTTATGAACTATGATGACATCCATACAGGGAAAGAATTTGCCCACCTTTTTGTGTATTTGGCCATATCCCAAGGAATATAAACAATAGCATGTTCTGGGGGTAAAAATTGATTGAGATATGTCACAGCACCAACAAGTTCTTCACTTAGAATCCTTTCATGCTTTCTTTTTTCACGTTCCTTAATCAAAGCCAGAAAAACTTAGCATTAACATTTTTGAGCTAACAGGTCTAAATGTTAAAATATTTGTAGCCAATCTCTCTCTCTCTCTCTCTCTCTCACACACACACAGCCACCCACCCACCCCCATCCCTGATTTTAGTATTTATTTTATAGGTGTAAAACAGGAAGAACAAGCAGCATGCATAAGAAAAGAGGGGCGGGGACAGGGGAGTGTTTAGGCAACATTAAGGCATACAGTTAAAAATGAACAAACAGGAAATTCAATAACGTTCTAAGTAGTATGTTAGCCTTTATAATCTATGATAAACAGAATTATATTATGAAATATATTTATCCAGAAAAGAAAGAATAGCCATACTATATATATATATGCAAAAAATGGGTAGATTTATTTAAACCACTGAATTTTGTTATTATTGAAATCAGCAAGCAGGAAACCTCTGTTTAAATCGTTGTTTTTAAACTTGTTTCATATTTGTACTTTTTAGTTGTTTTCTGGAAGTAAGATTGATTCTCTTTGGGTTGGTAACCATTAAAGCATATTGATTTGTAACTAAATATAGCCTTTACACTAAATTTGGTGCTTCTTTTAGCTAACCAGGAGGATACACTATATATATATATATATATACACACACACACATTTGTTTAAGCAATTACATAGTTTAACTAACATTTATTTAGACTCTTAATTTTTACATTTTTCATTATATTAGAAAATAGTGAAAGATGCCTTTCTTATTTATTGGATTAATTTGTTACTTGTGATTTGTGTCAAGCTCTAGTTGGATAGAAATTAAAATTCAATTAAAATCCACGAAACAGCATTTTATTTTTTTATTAATTAAATAAAACTACCTTCTGAGCTGGATATATAAAAAATTATCAAAACATGTTTTGCATTTTAAAACTAACTGAATTATTAAACAAAGAAAGTAGTATGTTCAGTTAGTGAATTGAACTGATTGTTTCTGGTCACCATGCTCTTCAAAACCTTAGAAGCAGTAGAGCTCATTCTCTCACACCTGCTTTTTATCTAAAGATTGGAAGGAGAAAACAAACTTTCCTGATTTTTCAACTCCCAGTTGGTTTGACTTCAACTGAATGAGCCACTGAACTGAACTAACTGAATAAACTGAAATGAAGAAAATATTCTCTCTGTACCCGCGGAAAAGGCTCCTGATGTTAAAAGCTGGTTTAGGCAGTTCAACAAAGTCTGGTTCCAGGTGCTCACACAGTGACTTTCACTGTTCAGCGGTGGCTTTCCTTTAAAGTCTGGCAGCAAACATGTAGAATCATACAATCATAGAATATCAGGGTTGGAAGGGACCTCAGGAGGTCATCTAGTCCAACCCCCTGCTCAAAGCAGGACCAATCCCCAATTTTTGCCCCAATCCCTAAATGGCCCCCTCAAGGATTGAACTTACAACCCTGGGTTTAGCAGGCCAATGCTCAAACCACTGAGCTATCCCTCCCCCCAAAATGTACTGTATAATTTTTTTAAAAATTAAATTTTAACTAATTATAGCAAGCCTAGGCCTTAACATAGGCTGTCAATTTCAAGTTTAATTATAAACAGGTTGCTTAAAATAAATCTGTATTCAAATTTTTTAAAAATGTATCCAGCCTGGCAACAAAAAGTTAACAACAGAGCTGGAATCTGAACATTTTGATATCAGATTTTTTTTTGAGATTTTTAAGTATGGAATCCTAAGGTTGCATTAACAGAGCTGTTTCATTCCATTTCCTACGTAACTTTTTAAGAGGAAATAAAAAGGATAGAAAGGAGGAAAAGGGGAGGAAAATGAAGCTAATTCAGTTCTAGAACTTACAAGCTCTACCAGAACATCTCATAACTCTGACTCCAGAGCGGTTTAGACAAGAAAACTGATACACTTTGCTGACCCTAGGTATAGTGTTCTTGTTGTTTTCTCAAATTAACAAATGAACATTTAACTTGTTACACATTGTGCAGTGTATCTTTATTTTACTCTACACTAAAGGACATTTTCTATTGTGCACATACAACTATTTAAAAATTACTTCTATCTTTTTAAACCAAAAGTAATATTTTTCAAATCAAACAGTACCTTAATGTACCTTTCTACCATAAGTCATTTTTGCTGTAACGTTGCTCAAAAAGCATGGTAAGAATTATTACTATTATTTTTAAAGAGGGAAAAGTATTCTCACTCTTTGTATGCTCTTGAGTCAAACATTTATGGAGGAATTTTCCTACAACATTCCAAAATTATTTATGATCAGAGACTAAGCATAGGAAGTTTTACCCCAAAAGGTGAATTTTCAGAATGTTCTCATTCTGTCAGTAGTGACTAAAAGTGGAAGCTGTTTTGCAGCTCTTAACAATAATAGGCACTACTGATGTCCACTATTATATAACTAGATCAGATTTAAAAACCAGACAGACAGAAAAAAGCTGTACATTTTAATAAGTATGATTGTTACTTAGAACTACAAGATGCTATGTATAGAACCTGCAGGGAACATAGCTATCAATAGCTACTGCTGAGGTGGGCAGCATAACCTTCTAAGGAATAGGGAAATAAGTGAAGAGTGAGGGGAGGGAGAGGAAAGAAAGATGAGAGAAGTGAGAAATGGTCTGAAGTAAATAGGATGAAATTCAATAAGGACAAATGCAAAGTACTCCACACAGAAAGAAACAATCAGTTGCACACATACAAAATGGGAAATGACAACCTAGGAAGGAGTACTGCAGAAAGGGATCTGGGGGTCATAGTGGCTCACAGGCTAAATATGAGTCAACAGTGTAACACTGTTGCAAAAAAAGCAAACATCATTCTGGGATGTATTAGCTGAAGTGTTGTAAGCAAGACATGAGAAGGAATTCTTCCTCTCTACTCCACACTGATTAGGCCTCAACTGGAGTATTGTGTCCATTTTTGGGTGCCACATTTCAGGAAAGATGTGGACCAATTGGAGAAAGTCCAGAGAAGAGCAACAAAAATGTTTAAAGATCTAGAAAACATGACCTATGAGGGAAGATTGAAAAAAATGTGTTTGTTTAGTCTGGAAAAGAGAAGACAGAGGGGACATAACAGTTTTCAAGTACATAAAAGGTTGTTACAAGGAAGAGCGAGAAAAATTGTTCTCCTTAACCTCTGAGGACAGGACAAGAAGCAATGGGCTTAAATTGCATCACCCTTTGCCAAAGCTGGGTCTCATGGGCCCCTCCCTTCCCTAGGTGAATGAGGATCAAACCAGGCAGCCAGAGCGTGCAGAGCCTTGATCCCCACCAGGCTGGGTGCTCTGCTCAATGAGAGCTGGAAAGCTGGGCTCTGAAGAGCCAAGTGGCCCCTAATGGCCACCAGCAGCTCTGCAGTCCCAAATCTGTGGGAGGAAAACATTAAATTCTGCACAAATGCTGCAGGAGTAAAATTTTAATCGTTCAGGCTGAAATTTTCCATGCTAGGTGCCTGTGTCAGGCTGTTTTGTTTTTTTTTTATAAAGGCTCAGCCAAAACGGTTCAATGATTTCCAACAAGATTAGAAGAAAATAAGTTATTCCACATTAAAAAAATTCTGGTGGCCTTTTCTTTGGAAAGTTCTCTAGCACCACCATGCTTTGGAGCAGGGGCTTGAAATATGACAGTGGGTACCCTTGGTGTCAGAAATGAGCCTTTTGAAAATCTGCCCAAATTTGGCCAAGTTATAAGTCTCTGGGGAAAAAAAAAATCAGTTTTCACATACTCAGAGACTTGCTAGAGTTTAATAGCTTAAAACTCTAAAGAATCCATCCTCACTGACAATGCTGCATCTTCTCCCAGTTCCTATTGCTGTCCAGACTTTGCATACATTTGTTCCACAGAGCAGTGAGCATGCTCCATCCCAGAGCTAAAGGAGCGAAGACGACTTTTGCTATAATGGCTGCTGCAGGCTGGGATGGGGCCAGGTACCAGAACTGACTAAGAAAGTCTCTCTCTTCTTGTGGTCTCTATAAGTAAACCTCCCCTCCCCCCACCTGCTAGCACCTAGGCAGTATGAAAGAGGAAGTCATCTGATTCAAATACAAAGGGGACAAGAGTCAGGATAGAAGGAGGACTTGGTAAGTAGATTGGGAAAAGGAACCTGAGGGATGGAGACGGGCTAGAGGCCACCAAGAGGGTGTAAACTGGGACTGGATGGGCAAGAAGACTAAGTTTGGGAACCAGAGGGCTCGGGTGGAGAGGGAGACATCTGACAGAGCTGGGGCGGAGCGGGGGAGAACTGGGACTAGCTGGGCATAGAGACTGTGACAGGAGGTCAGGGGAGATGAGGACACAGATTGGATGGGATTGGGATTCGGTGGGGGTGACAGCCAAGGAAGAGAGAGACCAACAAATCAGACATTTGGGGAGAGAACTGAGAGAGCCTGGACAAGGAAACTGAGGAGTAGCAGTGGGAGACTGATTCTGGAGTCTGAAGGGGTGAGGCCTGAGGAATGGAAACTGGGATTGAGTAGGTGAGGAGAATGGGACTATAGGACTGGCAGAAGGAGTCAGAGTTGGGGTAGATAGGACTGGGACAGGTTGGAGAGGACAGCATAGAAAGGGTCAGCTTGGGGGAAATGGGCAGTAGAGTCTATGCCCCTTAGAGCAGTGGTTTTCAACCAGGGGCCTGAGGCCCCTGGGGGGCCAAGAGCAGGTTTTAGAGGGTCTGCCAAGCGTGGCCAGCATTAGACTTCCTAGGGCCCAGGGCAGAAAGCCAAAGCCACACCGTGCAGGACTGCAGCCCAGGGCCCCGAGCCTGACCATCAGGGCCGAAGCTGAAGCCTGAGCAACTTAGATTCACCATGCCACCTTTGGCGTGGGGCTCCTGCAATTGCCCTGCTTGCTACCACTTAACGCTGGCCCTGGCTTTTATATGCAAAAAAACAGTTGTGGCACAGCTGGGCCACGGAGTTTTTATAGCATGTTAGAGGGGGGCTCGGAAAGAAATAGATTGAGAACTGCTGCCCTAGAGCACACTTCCCTCAGGCCTGGAATGGAAGAAGAGATTCTTGAGTTTTACAGCCTCTGCTGTCAGCAAATATCTCCAAAGCCTGCTGGCAAAGTGTCCCATCTCCCTCTAGTGCTGGTCCACGAAGAGGCTAATAATCTACTACTGCTATCAGTTACTCTGTAAGCTGAAAATGGCAGACCTAAGAGTGGATCTAAAGGTTTCAACGCTGCTGATGAACTATGTGGGTATTAACATGATGTCATGTGATGGAATGAGGCCAATTCTATTTGTAATAGGCTCTCATGACCAGGATCCCTGAAGAGGGATGGTGATGGGGTAACCCCACGCTACGATCTCCAGCAGCCTACCACTGTGGAATGCGGGGCCGAAGTAGAGGAGAGCGGACTCCCGTTGCTCTACCTCAAACATTTCTGTCAGGGTACTACATTTGTCTGTGGTAAGATAGGGAACGTGGTCTCTGCTGGTGCAATGGCTGAGGGCTTTGTGGTTGAGGATGGGGAAGTGTAGGTCCCAAGTAAGCACAGTGTCACTTTGGAATCTTTCAGTAAATGTAGGGTGCTATCAGTTAGTTCGATGAACAGCTCTGAGCCCTCAATGAGCAAGCCATCATTCATGGCTTGTACCTTGTGAGGGATACATGAGGCTTGGAGCTACAAAACTCTCTGCATGATCACATGCAGGTAGACACAGACCTGGATGGAGTGTCACAGGTAACCATTGCTGCCTGCAGGGCCATCTTGGCCACCAGTTGGCCTTCTTTTGTAGTGTTTTTCAGCTCCTGTCTCCTGTAAGGCAGCCTGGCCTGGAAAGAGGTTACCCTGTCCATTGTTAAAAAGTCATATTTGGCCAACAAAGCCTGGCAGTTGGTCTTGCTCCAAAAATATCTAAACATCTGGGATCCTTGTCCTTAGATGTGTCCTGGTGGGTATAAAAGTACTCGGATCCCAGGTGTGGGGAGGATACCTGTACTATTTTTCTACATGTTTCACTGATGGTGTTATAAGTTGTTGGCATTTGCCAAAAGGCTCTTGCCAGCCCCAGGAGGCTTTCATTCATGTGGAGGGCAATGCTGGTGAGATCAGTGGTCAACAATATAATAAGCAGCTCACGAGACTTCTGGGAAATGACCAAAGTCACAATGTCCAGGGCATCTGTGATCTGCACCAGGAGTTCCTGAAAGGTCTTGAAATCATCCAGTGGTATAGGTACTGAGGCTACTGCCTTGTCTGGGGACTAGAAGGAGAAGTCATTAGGCAGTAAGAAGTGTTGTTTGGCCTCAGGTTCCCTCCCCCCCCTTTTTTTTGTATTCCATGGAGGTCGGAGGTCCTTCATCGGTGTTTGGGGTGAGCCCATTCAGCACCCTGCTTTTACATCTGAAGCATCAAATTCAAAGTTGGGGCTGTCAATGACTTCGGCACCGTGCCACCATCCATGGCGCCAATGTCGACATTGGAGCCAGGAGTGCCTTCGGTGCTATTTTCTCTGCAGAGATCATCAGAACTGCCTGTGTGCCAGATGAAGCACTGGACGATATAGACTTGACTGTTAGATGGGTCTTGGAGCTCGGGTCTTCTGGATCCACTGCCACTCAGATTGCTCCAGAAGATGAATCTTCAGCATTGTATTTTTTGACTTGTGCGTTTTTGCAGAGAAGAAAAGGCAAACTGAGAACCTGCTAGTGATGTGAGACTTTCTGAAATAGAACATATATCTTCTATCTTAGTGGAATTGGCCCATTGCAGGATGGACAAGTAGAGGCAACCTTAATTCTGGCATCTCTTAACTTTGAGTCCTTGGCTTTGCAAGCTTAATAACGTTCTTTTCACATAATTTTGTGTGTGTAATTATATAAACAAATCCCAGCAAGAGCACATACAATTTGTTACTAATTACTGCCACCTTCCACATTGCACAGAAGAGCAGAAGACATTTATAAACTCACTGACCTTTAAGAATTCTCCGAAGAGTAAGAGTACCTGAGGTAAAAATGCTCAGTGATTGTGTTGAAGTTGGATCAACACATGCACAGGAAAATTCAATTTTCCCCACTGCACAGAAGTAGTAGAAGAGCATTAATTTTAGCAATCTAGCATTGAGCACCTACAGAGACACATTTTCAGCCACACTACAAAAGCCTTGTGAATAAAAGCACATAATGATTCACATGTCAGGGTCATGTGGATCTGGATTCACATTTTAGTGCTGGCTTTTGAAAACTAAATCTATAAATAAGAGAATCATTTTCTTGTCAACAAAGCACATCAAGTTGTTTACCACAGCTTCATGTGCTGATTCTTAAAAGCACATTCAAATGAGAGCTTTAAGAAATAAAAAATAATGGGACTTTGCTATTTACTACTTCAGCTTACAGATTCCCAAAATCAGCCTTTTGAATTCTTTCAGTTTTTTTAATTAGAGACTTGTATTGCATGCACATAAGGCGTCCTTTCTAAACTAAACATATCTCTACAACATGCTATAATGGTAAAATATCAATGAAGAAGATTAAGAGAATATGAAATCAGATATAATTAAATGAAAGATTCCTATGAGACAGTAGTAAGTATACTACAATCTAATGAAGAACAAACTGAAATGACATATGATGGTTCTTATATCAAGTACTGTAAGAATGTATTAGCCAAATAAAAAATAAATATATCAGCAATAGCCATATACCTCTTCTGCAACTATTTCTTTTCTACATTTCCTTTCTCCATAGGCATTGTAGAATTAATTAGGTCTATTATATCATTTTATTGTTATTACAATTGTATTTATTTTCTTTAAAATTTATACATTTTACCCCATTGTCCATATTGTCACAAAAGTTATTAAGTAGTTAGTAACAGAAACATTAAGATGAAATTCCTCCTTTTCTGCACTGAATTTTTTTGTTAAGAGGCAAAACAAATTAAAATTTCACTTTTTCATTATATTTTGCATAGATATACTGCAGTTTTGGTTTGAATTATTCAAAAGTTCAGTTCATTTGTTTAAAGACACAATCCAGTAATCATCTACCAGTGTGAGTAACGTTCTTTGCATGCAACTTCTTAGTATGATTGGATTCTTATTGCCATCACTTATCTTCTTCCTCCAAAAATAGGAGGAAACAAACTGGTCCCTGTGTGGGATATATGTATTTACAGTGTTTCTCATTCTCAGAATAAGTTGGGCCTCCTGGATGCTAATCAAGGTCTGTTTGGTCTTTTCAATAAAGTGGCTGGCTTATGAAGGTATTGGATTCAAATACTGTTCAACAGATATTGTCTGTCATATGCTCTCTCTGTCAAACAGATCCCTATATTTTCAAGACTTATTTATTATTAGCATCTGAAAATTATTCCACACTTAATACATATCTAAGTTACTCTCTTGGAATATTAAATATAAATATTACTTCTAGCCTTTTCAATCATCCTCCAGACTCTCTGTCAAATACTTCAGATATGCATTAGACATTGACAGACAAAGGAGAATTTACTGTTTTGCATGGGGTACAGTAGTTTTAGTTTGGAAGTTTATCACCAATACTTCTTGCAGTCATATGATGGTACTGCAGCATACTTTGGTGGTAAGTAGAGTGAAACAGGAACAAGAAAGATTGCCTTTTGGTTAAAGCACTGGGGACTGGAATCAGAATATCTAGATTCAGTTCCTGGCTCTACCACAGATTTCCAGTATGACCTTAGGCTTCATACTGGTATTACTGTCTGGACATATTTTAAACCCATGGTTCAAATATTGCTGCTCAAGGTGGGGTGATACCAATAGCCTGAAAGAAAAGATGAAGTATGTATTGCAAGAAGTGTATAAACATTAAGGACAGTTTATTTCTGGAGAACTCTACTGACAGTCTAATTATAATGCAAGATATATCTGGGTAAGGGAACAGGTTTGTGAAAAAGGTCCTCCATTTGTAGGCTGGTATTAGCTCATTGTGAGATGGAACTAGCGCATTCAGACCCAATTAAAATGGATCCTCATATTTCAATATAAACTGTAATCCTTCTGGCTGTTTCAAAATTGCATGGAAAAGCTCCACTGGGAGCCATATCCAACTCTTCTTTGTTAGAAGGACATCTGATACATTGAAACCGGCTTAATGACAGATGGAAGTGAAAACAGCAAAAGAGGAATTTCGCCTGTTTGCTCATTCAAGGAATCTTGTTATTTATTAATCTGAAAATGTGCATTTTCTATTAGATGCTAGTATTAAATTTATAATTAGTCCAAGGCACAGCTTTCAGAACCAAATTTAAGCAGCAAAACTCTCATTGGCTTTAATGAGTCTATAATCTGCCTTTAAATGCAAAAACTTAGTATAATTAAAATTATTTTTATCAAACCACAAGTTTATTGATTTATTTGTACCACACATCAAGTTCTGACTAAACAATACTGTACCTTCACAAGATTCAAAATGATAATGGGAGAGCCAAATCTCTGAAGCATTTGATCAAAGTGAAGTGCAGCTATGTGCGCAAATGGATCTGCTTGGTCCACTAGAACAAGTAAATAAATATATTCGGGGGAAAAAAAACAAAGATTTTCAGATCCTGAAAGATTACTTTCCTGTGAATGCATTTTTTATAGCAGATTTACTTATTTTTTTAATAGCAGCAATACAATTCACACCTCTCAATCATTAAAGAAACAACAAGGTAAAAGCAAAGGTTTTCCCTTTACATTTTTTTTTTTTTTTTTAGTTTGTCAAAAATTAGATAGCTAGAAAGAAACCACTACTTACCTGTTCTTTTACCACTTTTACATCCATTCCACTTCTGTTCTACACATGACCAGTGCATTGGATCCAGAGGCGTTTTTCACTTAGAGACACTCACTGGGGCAGCACTTGTGCAAGCCAGACAGTGATACAAAGGGCAGGGAAAGTTACTGACCAGCAAACTCAAGCCCAATCCAGTGAAGCACACATGAATGTGATAAACTCTGAGCATGTGAGTAGTTCCACTGAGGGCAAATATATCCTGGCCCCATGAGAGTTAAGGGGAATTTTTCAATTGGTTAACAGAGCCAGGATGTCATCCAAAATGTCCTCCCATGGGAGACAAACTAATAAATAACTATTTGGGTACAAAATCATGAGCACAAAGGAGGCTGCAGTCTTCAACCACAAGCATTGCCACATTAGGGCAATAAAGGGCCACTGTGGACACAATGTCTAACATTAAAAAGTCACCAAATTCCTCGGGTCTAATTTCAATCTGGAATTAATTTTTGTGGCTAGCTAAGGAACACTTTCATAAACCAGGATGTTTATAAAACAGTGCTGATCAATCTTTAATTGTAGCTTCACAGTGAAGAAACAAACATACAATTTTTTTTTAGTTTTTACAAGATTAACCTTCACCTATTCTCTCTCTGGCATGTTCTTTTAGGAAAACACATTGCTTACCATAGGCTATCATAAAGAATATATTGAACATACATGTAATTGGTGGCTTAGGCATCATAGTCGAAATATCTTGAGACCAGTATAGAGGGACTGAGCCTCGAACTTGAACGTAAGATGAATAGCTCCCTGCAGAAAATGACATCACCGAAGCATCACAAAGTATTTGTTCAGTTTCTACTTCATTAGCAACATCTCCCTGAAACAAACAAAAAATGCAAATACTGTAGACATATTACATTTCAGAGCTGCATACATAGATATTGAAATAATAACTGTGAATGACAGGACTAATCAAAACTAAAAATAAGGGACGTCAAATCATAAGAGCACAAGAATTCCAAGGCAGGGAACTGTATTGGTCATGTAACTCACAATTGCCAACTTTCACACGGTAAATAAGCACCCGACTTTCACAATAAGACAAAAAACAAGCTAATCCCATTTCAAAACAAGGCCAAAACAAGCCAATCCCTAAGAACTCCAACACTCTGTGACTAGATCCCCCGGCGTGCAGCCTGGGACTGTGGTGGGCCCACTGTGCACCCCAACTCTCCCCCCCCCCCTTGCCCCACTTGCTGGGAGCTGATAAAAAAAAGCAACAAGCAACAAGCCAAACAAGCAACAAACTAACAGCCAAAAACTAGCCAACAAGCAACTTCACAAGCCAATTAAGCCAAAAACAAGCCAATTTCTGCGTTTTTTCTGTGGGTTTAGCATGTCTGATGTAACTCCCACCTTTTCATTACTCTTGTATCAGCATGCAAAGCTACATGTTACTATGGTCACAAAATTGTCCGGCCCTTTTTAAATCCAGCTATAAAATATTTAACATAAAACAGAGGCTAGGGTTAGTGCAAAAAGTTGTTCTAAATGTGTCCAAGAATCACAGATGGCCAAAATGTTGATCTGCTTGCTGCCTGATTATGGAGCTAAAGAGGCATTAGTCCTGAAGAGGTCTGATTGATTGTAACTTGGTTTGATGCAAGCAAAACATATATTGTTAGTAGCATTGAGGTCAGGCAGGCTTTGGATAACTGATCATCAGATTCATGAAAAAGTTGGTTGCCTCCCTACCTCTGGCCCCAATCCTTCGATATGATGTACTAATATAGACCCTAATGTCTGTACATAGCCTAGAGGATGTCAGTGATACCGGAAGGGAGCATAAAGGTCTACAACAGGAGTGGCCAACCTGAGTCTGAGAAGGAGCCAGAATTTACCAATGCACATTGCCATTGCCAAAGAGCCACAGTAATACGTCAGCAGCCCCTCCATCAGCTCTCCCACAACCTGCACCTCCCACTCACGCGATCAACCCTCCGCCTCCTTCCCCGCACCTCCCGATCAGTTTTTTCATGGTGGGCAGGAGGCTCGGGAGGCAGGGAGGGGGAGGAGCGAGGGCACGGCAGGCTCAGGGGAGGGGGCGGGAGGGGGTGGAGTGGGGGGAGGGCCTGTGGCAGGGCCAGGGGTTGAACAGTGAGCACCCCTGGCACATTGGAAAGTTGACACCTGTAGCTCCAGCCCTGGTGCCAATAAAAGAAGCCGCATATTAACTTCTGAAGAGTCGCACGTGGCTCTGGAGCCACAGGTTGGCCACCCCTGGTCTACATCATCTCACTGCAGTGTTGGGCCCTAAATATAGGTCTGTATATTAGGCTTTTTCTCTATCGACTGGATTTCAAGAACTATTACATACAGTACAAAGAAAATGTGCACCACCATAAACATGAAAGAACTATGAGTAACTATATAAAATTTCAACATATCTGCAGTGATAAGTTATGAATAACTACAGCGTGAATTCTCTACAGCAAATTAAATCCCATTTGCTGCTGTTATATCTTCCAACTCATCAGAATTTTCTTTTCTACCTTACAGGTAAATACCTCACTATATTCACTAAAGTGCTACAACAGAAACTTTTCTTCTCCTGGCTTTCATTTCTTATATTTAATTTAACTATCATAAAATAATAAAATTTACATTTTTTCTCCCTGATATTTTCACTATGGATGTGATAACTGTAAAATGAAGAATAAGCTACCAAAATCTTAAGGACACAACCCCGCTCTCTATTAAGGAAGTAGAATAAGACCTTCATGTAGTGCAGTACAAAATGAAAGTTGAGGAGATTTACTTTACCTCAGAGTTTGCTCCTCTCTTTAGAAAACGTGTTCCAGCAAATTTGCTTGATCTTCTGGCTATCAGAGTGACATACACTGGACGACCATAGATTAACAGTTCTTGGAAGCATGGTTAAGGTTCACACATTTTATGATTCCCAAAGCTATTTTCCTTTCATTTACTTTAGTCCTGATCAATGTTAAAAAAAAAAACCTCCAAAGAAAATGTATTTTATTGTGCTTTTTTCTGAATGAAAACCCTATTTTAATATTATTTCATAAGACCTCTAGCAATACAGATGAACATAATTCCTTTTTACTTTTTCAGATTTCTTTAACGAGTGGGAGAGACTAATTCCCTTTCCAATCAATCATTTGTATAGTGCTTTCCATTTCAAAGCTCTTTACAATAAATCAACTAATCTTCACAACCTTAGGGAGGAAGATAAATATTATTTCCATTTTACAGAAGGAACAATGAGGCAGAGCTGTTACAAGATTTATCTAAGGCCCCAGGAGGAGTCAATGTCAACTCTGGGATTAGGAACTCCTGAGTTCTATTTCCAAATCAGATATATAGGTTATCCTCCAATGATTTTTCTGGAAAGGCAGTTCACTTGCAATCAGACTAGATAAAAACCACTGAAACATACTACAAAAGCAGTGGTGATCTGACCTCAGTTTATATTTTGCCAGGTATTGAATTAATCTACCTTTAATCATCTTTCATTGCTTACATACTGAGGTGAGACGCACAATTAATTGTCAGATTTGTCCTTCATTCACCTATTCTTGAAGATTGGAACTACATTTGGTAACATTTTAGTGATCAAGAAGATCTGCTGCAAGTAGGTGTTAAAAGCATGTATGTAGGGAGCTCTTGAGCTTTTTAATGTTTTAATGTTAATGCAATTAAAACAGAGGGCCAGATCCTCTAGAGTCCACTTTGTACTGCAATTTTAGCACATTATGGCCATAAAGCAGGTATAACAAGGCACTGAGATGAGGGTGGGGAGGGAGAATCAACTCTATGACACCAAGCCAACATGGAGGCTATGTTCAGCATTCACATCACACACCCAGTCAGTACCTGGCCAGGGCCAGGGAAGCTAATGATCCAACCAGTGCACCATATTCAGCAATGAATCCTGGTCACATGCCACCTGAGGCACGTTGTGCATATGCTAAGAAGATATCACTCAGATATCTGCTGCTGGCAGCACAATGAGACTAGCCAAGATGCCCCTGTAAAAGCACTGATGTGTGATTGTCATTTTGGCCAGTTGAGGCCAGTAACTGCTCCTGTAAGCTAGACTAGCCTTGAAACTGTTCTAATTTATGCCTGGGAAGCAGCCCTGTACCCAGCAGCCCCAGAATCACAGGAATGCACATGGGAGCTTCAGGCCACCTTTGCAACCCCACCCACCTTGTGCTATGTGCCCCTCAACAGCCAATTATCTGAACCCCTGCATTAAAGGGTAGTTTGAAAAAAAGAAAAATCATGAAGTGATGTATTGTTCTTTCTTGACTTATCTGAAATAACTGAGGCTCAAGGCAATTTATTTAAAAATCTAGTTATTCTAATTTAAGGATAAGTATCACCGTACTCCCTCTCCCCCACACACAAACACATATTTTTTAGAAAAGTGTTATTTGAGTTTGATGATGCATAACTTTACCTATGCAAAATTACTTACTAAAAACTAAGGCCCCCAATGCTACAAATATTTATGCACAAAGAATGGGATAACTCACTTGCAGAATTACTCTCGTACAAAGAGTCTGGGAATGGAGAGATGGAAGAGAATACAATGAATTCAGAAGATCTTTTCCACAAAGGTTATACCTAAATTCTGAATCCATAGTCATATTCCCCTTCTTTCATTTTTTTCCATGAATGGGCTTGTATATTAATGGTGTATGGTAAAGATGATAGATTAAAATAAGTCATATAAAGTATGCTAGATTCTTATTAACTATTAAGATGAGGGGACAGTTTATGTAACTGACGTATGTATAGGTTTATATTAAATCATTTATGCATAAAGATAAGATTTGGATATATTTTCCACTATTGTTGCAGTAGATATATATTTATTTTAAAAAACCTTAGAATGGAATTTTTAAAAGCACTCTATGTAGATTTAACTCTAGTCCCACTGCAGTCAGTAGGAGTTTTATCACTGACTTCGACTGAAGCAACGTTAGGTCTCATTGATTTGAAAATCCAATCCTAAAATAATAATAATCATCCCTGTGTTTTAGCAATAATATCAGCACATCTCTATGTCAATAAGTAAGCTCTACCACAGTTCCCCCCCCCCCCCCCCACCCTTCAGAACTCCCTGATAAATACCATCTGGTCCCAAAGGAGTTTGTCAAGTTGCTCTACTAGGACTCAAATCTGCAGTTAGCTCCACACTGGCACAGCACTCTGCCTGCATGGAAGTGATTGCAAGATTGGAACCTTATTTTTCCATAGTATTATCACACAGTGACTTACTGTAAAATGCGTGCTTGGGTTAATTTTCTCTCATCTTTTATAGACACAGTAAGGACATTATCTTTCCAATTATATATCTTTTTTTAGATCCTATGGTTTTTAAAATCTGGCAAAATAATGCAAAACCAATTAAATGACTGTCATAATACATGTGAAAATCCTTTTAAATAGAATTTAATAAGAACTGATGCAGTAATGAATCTTTTGTCCTGTGAATTGCTGTCCATACACAAACTTTTAAATGCAATAAACCAATATTTGTTCTCTTACAGTAAAAAGGATACTAGACTGCCCACAAAATCCATGAATAACATATAACAGCCAGTCATGATGAACAGTGTTTTTTACTATGTCCAGCAGTTGACCATTCCACACATACTTTTTATATGGTTCACTGCAAATCCCAAATACACCTAAAAAGTTAAAATGAAAATGCATCAATAATAAAAAAAGAGCTCAACCACGTTTGATAATTTCATTTTCAAACACACTAACTGTGGCTTTTAATTTGAGTATTCTTGGCCCCAATTCAAGAAACCACTTAATTATGTTTCAGAGTAGCAGCCGTGTTAGTCTGTATCCGCAAAAAGAACATGAGTACTTGTGGCACCTTACAGATTAACAAATTTATTAGAGCATAAGCTTTCATGGGCTACAGCCCACTTCATCAGATGCATAGAATGGAACATATAGGAAGAAGATATATACACACACAAATACAGATAAGTTGGAAGTTGCCATACAAACTGATGAAGTGGGCTGTAGCCCACGAAAGCTTATACTCTAATAAATTACTTAATTATGTGCTTCAGGACTGTCAAGCTTCCTTCCCCACTCTGAACTCTAGGGTACAGATGTGGGGACCAGCATGCAAGACCCCCTAATCTTATTCTTATCAGCTTAGGTTAAAACTTTCCCAAGGTATACATTTTGCCTTGTCCTTGAACCCTATGCTGCCACCACCAAGCATTTTAAACAAAGAACAGGGAAAGAGCCCACTTGGAGACGTCTTTCCCCAAAATATCCCCCCAAGCCCTACACCCCTTTCCTGGGGAAGGCTTGATAATAAATCCTCACCAATTTGTACAGGTGAACATAGACCCAAACCCTTGGATTGTAAGAACAATGAAAAATCAATCAGGTTCTTAAAAGAAGAATTTTAATTAAAGAAAAGGTAAAAGAATCACCTCTGTAAAATCAGGATAGTAAATAACTTACAGGGTAATCAGATTCAAAACATAGAGAATCCCTCTAGGCAAAACCTTAAGTTACAAAAAGACACAAAAACAGGAATATACATTCCATCCTGCACAGCTAATTTTACCAGCTATTAAACAAAAGGAAATCTAACGCATTTCTAGCTAGCTTACTTACTAACTTAACAGAGGTTCTGAGGCTGCCTTCCTGATCTGTTCCCAGCAAAACCATCACACAGACAGAAAAACCCTTTGTCCCCCCCATTCCAGATTTGAAAGTATCTTGTCCTCTCATTGGTCTTTTGGGTCAAGTGCCAGCTAGGTTATCTTAGCTTCTTAACCCTTTACAGGTGCAAGGGTTTTGCCTCTGGCCAGGAGGGATTTTATAGCACTGTATACAGAAAGGTGGTTACCCTTCCCTTTATATTTATGACAAGGACTATGCTGAACAGTGATGGATTTAAGCACACGTTTAAAGTTAAGCATCTAAGATTTTTATACTGCCACCCATCATTGTAGTATATGAATGCTTTCCGTGTAAAATCAATAGCAACAGAAAGTCCCTAATGGACTTCATGGGAACCGCTATCATCTCTCCCTATAACAGGTCAGAACACCGACTTTTTTCGGGGGGAGAGGGGGGAAAAGAGGGGTTTGGGAATAAAAAGGGTGTTTGAATTGTGCTCTTATGATGGAATGGCATTCTCAGAGAAGAAGGCTATAAACATTTTCTAAAGATGTTCAGACTCTGGATTCACCTGATATACTTTGAAGATTGTTCCATAGCCAGATCCCCTTGACAGAGGAGACTGTGGCCCCAGCACTCCCTTGCTTGGTCCTGAGCTTTGTGATCTGCATTTGTCCCAGAGGAGCATGGCTGTCAAAAGGGTCACAAATCAAAATCTGATCCGAATGTAACTGGGGCTCGATCCATTAATTGCTTTGAAAATTAGGATCAACACCTTAAACTGGCATTGGCAGCTGACTGGGAGTCAGTGGAGGGACTTGAGCCCAGATCTCGTGTGCTCATTGAGGCCTGAGCCATATAGAAGGTAAGCAGCTGCATTCTGTGCATCATCTTCTCATTCAGCTTCAAATACAGTGACCTACAGTAACTCAGTCAGGTGGTGACAAATGCATGGATTACTGTAGCCAGGTCTTTGTTTGGGAGAAAAGGACAAAGTTTCCTAGAAAGCTGAAGGTGAAACCCTCATTTTTGGAAGCTACTGCTATCTGGTCATCCAAGTCTAGTGAAGAGCCAAACAGGACCCGGATGTTTCAAATGACTTTGACAAATGGGTACTGTATGCTTTCAGTGGAAGTGAAGACAATATCTTGGTCACATCTTTAAATCACTTCCCCTTTCCATCTCTTTAGTCTTGCCTGGGTTCAACCTGAGCGAGCTGCTCTTCATCCAAGAACTAGTTTCCCGTAGGCATTCTGACATTTTAGCTAGATTGTGGCTGCATTAGTTGAGAGTGAGATATATAGCTGAATGTCATCAGCATACTGTTGGCAGCAAAGCCCATGGTGTCTCAACTCTCCCAACAGTCTCATCTACACGCTGAAGAGATGGAATACTCTGTACCCTGTGGAACCCTGCAGGTGGGAGCCTTCAGAGAAGAAAAGCAGTTACCTCTTTCCATTCTGAGTTCTGATAGAGAGCTCTGTAATGCTGGGCCATCTACTCCTGCTGTGTCATGTAGGCAAGTTAGTAGTACCTTGTGGCCCTCTGTACAAAAGATTGCAGAGAGGTTCAGCAGTATGAGCATGGAAATCTCACCAGAGCACCTGGCCACAAGCCAGCTGTCATTTAGTGCCACTAGCGCAGTGTCTATGCTGTGTCCTAGTCTGAACCTGAAAGGATGTTGACTGATGTCACAACTTGTTGGAGCTTGGTGGTTACTACTTTCTCAGTTATATTGCTCAGGAACGGGAAGTTGGAAATAGGACAGTAGTTAAAGAAATCTTCAGCGTGTGCTTTTCTAAATTCGGGCCTAATTTGCTAATGGCCTTTTCTAACATAGCTGTTAAAGATTTCGTAGTTAGTTTGTTTTTAAATGCAAAGTGTTTTTGAATCAGACTCTCGTGTCATGTTTTTTTGAATTTCTCACAATCAGAGTCAGATTCCAAGTCCAGAAGGGATCATTGTGATAATCTAGTTTGACCCGTATAACACAAAATAATCCAGAGAGCGTAATGTTCAGAAAGACATCCAGTCCTGATTTTAAAATGGTCAGTGATGGAAAATTCACCATGACCCTTGGAATGTTGTTCCATTGGTTAATTACTCACAGTTACAAATTTACGTCTAGCTTCCACTTCCAGCCATTGCACGGTTATATGTTTCTCTGCTAGGCTGAAAAGTCCATTATATGATATTTGTTACCCATGTAGGTACTTACAGACTGATCAAGTCACCTCTTAACCTTGTCTTTGTTAAGCTAAGCAGATTGAACTCCTTGAGTTTAACACTACAAGGCATGTTTTCTAATCCCTTAATCATTCTTGGAGCTCTTCTCTGAACCCTCTCCAATTTATCAACATCCTTCTTGAATTGTGGACACTAGAACGGGACGCAGTATTCAAGCAACAGCCACACCAGTGCCAAATACAGAGTACAATAACCTCAGAATCACTGCTTCTCATGACAGAGTCCCCCATCCTATAAGCATGGCCTACATTCTTTGTTGCTACATATATATATAGATATAGATATTTAGCCATATCAAAACGCATATTGTTTGCTTGAGCCCAGCTTACCAAGAAATCCAGATCAGTGTATACGAGTGACCTTTCCTCTTCATTATTTACAACTACCCAGATGTTTGTGTCATCTACAAACTTTATCAGTGACGATGATGGGTTTTCTTTTCGGTCATTGATAAAAAAATGTTAAATAGAGTAGGGCCAAGAATAGATTCCTGTGGGACCCCACTAGAAACACACTTGTTCAATGATGATTCCCTGTTTACAATTATATTTTGAAACCTACAATTTAATCCATTTAATGTATGCCATGTTAAAAAAAAATCTAGCAAGATATAAAATTATCAAAATGGCACATGGTTCCAAATCTTACAGATGCCTAAGTATACTACAGCAACATTAATACTTTCATTAACCAAACTTGTAATTGCATTAAAAAAAAAAGTTGCCAAGTTAGTTTCACAGGATCTATTTTCCACAAATGCGTATTGATCGGCATTAATTATATTACCCTCCTTTAATTCTTTATTAATAGAGCATCGTATCAGCTGCTCCACTATCTTGACCAGGATTCATGTCAGACTGACCGGCCTAAATTACCTGGGTCATCCTGTTTACCCTTTTTAAATATTGGCACAACATTAGCTTTCTTCTAGTCTTCTGGAACTTCAGCATAATGTAGTCCTGTTATAGAAGATGAAGTGTTCACTGTATAATGTAGGAGGTACAAATGCCAGCCTGTTCTACAAATATAATTTATTCTAACTTAAAAATGGGTTACAATTTAGTAGGGAATGTCTTTTCAACTCTAAATATACAAATCTGTATTTACTGTAGATAAAAAAAGAAATGTTGATCTGTGAACTCTGCAAGCAGCTCAACTGCTGCTTCACAGCTACCAGAACATGGATGCAGCAGCCATGTGCCCTACAATGTAAACGAAAGTCTCTTTTTAGCAAGTGCTTGGCTCTTCAAAGTCTAGCAAGTTTTTATACATATTATATATATATATATATATATATATATATATATATATATATATATATATATATAAATCTTTAACTTTGAAAAACATTCTACTTTTTTCAGAAAAATGGGAAAGGGCCAACGTTATAAACTATATGTTCATCAATGTAGTTTCGCATATTTCTACAACACTAAACAGATACAGCAAAAAAAATTACAATCCAACTTTGTTGATGATGCTGTGCTAAAAATGTGAAGTATTAGAGGAAGAAATCAAGTAACCCACTTAAAATAAAACAACTCAAGTTTTTCTGTGAGGGAGGAAGTGGAAGAGGGGGGTTGCACTGAAGAAAAATCAGACATGAACACACATTTTAACTATAAATTTTATTTTTTTAATATCGCTTTAAATCTGCTGTATTTGTCAGATCCAAAATGGAAGACTTTGGTTGCAGTTTAAATTAATGTGTGTTTTGTTCAGAGTTCCTTGTAGAGCCTAATGGTTTAAGTTGGTAATATCATACAATTTCTTTGTTATCAATATTTACCAACATTAAACAAGACAAAATTTATTAGCACTATTTATACTTCACTGAAAATTGATTACTGCTTCATTTGTTAATTCATACCTATTGGGTGAGCTGAATAATCAATTGCTGAAAAATGTCAGCATGATCAATTATCTCCCTGAGCTACAATGTAAATTACTAAAATAAATTAATCATCTCTAAAAATTACATTGCTCATATTCAAATATATGTAATTGGCACTTCATGTAATCTTTTATTAACTAAGGACTGTTATGAGACTGCATTGATCAATAAAAAAAGCTGGATGTTTCTGCAAGGTAGGCTGAAGTGAAAATAGTTCTAACTGCATTTGTCATTAACTATACCAGTATTAATTCAGTATGTCTAAAATATACTTACCACTTCCACCTTGTGTTGTAAGTCCCTCATCTTCAAAGATATCAAAGCTCTCCTGTCGAGTCTGAGTTGTTTCAGTTTTTAATATCTCAAGTGGCATTCTCAGGATGGTAAGATTATATTGAAGAGAGTGTGACAGATCATAGCTGTAGCTGAAACCAAGATTAAAATTTAGTAAAAATTATGGGAGCATGGAATACTTCTGAAAACTCTTGCTTTCTACATGTATTGTTATTTAATCCAGTGTAGACTATTTTCCGTAAAATAGCAAATGACAATGAAACTAGACAAACATACTGTAATTACAGAATGGTAGCTTGCACAGGGGATCCTGCACACAACACATTACAATCTAATGAATAGTTTATGGCACAATTGCTGAAACTTAAACAAAAAACAAAGTAAACAAATAAAAGAGATTGAACATAGGTCTTTAGCAAAAAGTGACTACAACCACCCAGCCTGGACAAGAGCCACTTTTGTCCTGAATAGAAGAGTCCATGGTCAGAATGGCTACCAAGCCAGAGATGCTGGCTGGCCCACAACACATGTCCACCTTACCAAGAAGGCTAAAGTCACAACTGAGACAGACGCCAGGCAGTTTGCCAGAGTCTCTTGGTTCCAGTTACGTGAGCCCCACTATTCTGAGAGACATATACCCTCCTGACCTACCATCCCAAACAGTCAGATAAATTTAACCCCCTACAAACACTGTGTACCCACAAATTTGTGAAACATGTGGAAAACTGAACATGATTATGGTTTGGCCTGAACAGAAAATACAGTGGACAGTCATAATATACGTTCAGCAATACAGTCTGTGGATCAACCACTTGCCCCAAGTCCTGGCACACAGCACATGGATGGGTGGAAGGGAAAGTTGTGCCACAGAAGCAGGAGTGTATGAATTGTCCTTTGCTTCTCCCCCTACTCCCTCTATGGGGGAAGAGCAGAGAGGGAAAAAATAGATATAAACAGAAAAAGGAAATATAGGGTA
Organism: Chelonia mydas; assembly: GCF_015237465.2. Taxonomy (NCBI): domain Eukaryota; kingdom Metazoa; phylum Chordata; order Testudines; family Cheloniidae; genus Chelonia; species Chelonia mydas. The sequence continues at coordinate 81,224,106 of NC_057851.1, read as the reverse complement.
GAGAATGAAAAAAGGAGCCTGACTGATCTATTGAACTAATATCCATTTTAAATGGACAGCACTCCTTGTTCCTCCTTTAGTTACTCTTGCACCTGGAGATCTGCTTTCCTTTCCCTTCTACCTCTTAGGAACCTAGCGTGGAACCTTCTGCTAGTCTTCACACTGCAACTTTAAAATACTAGTAGCACTCTTCGGAGGGACACCAGGTGCACTCTCACAAACAGTCCCAATGTAAGCCAATTTTCAGTTTGCAGCACTAAGACCAGCAGAAAGCTACCAAGGCCCGCTGTTATCTAACAGATTGGAACCTAAAAAATAAAGAGAGTGAGGACTGCAGATAAAAATGGCCTCCAGTGGTGCTGGGAGAACATCCACAGCTATTTAGGAACATCCAAGGAAGAGGGGAGACTACAAGGGGAATGGGGAAGAGCCCGTATATAAGTCCAGACCAACTGACCTTCTGTGTGAATTGAGCAATATCTCAAGCATACAGTAATTCAGTCTAGTTTGGGAAGATAATTTTTTCCTGGGTTCTCTTGGTAGCACATATTTATCATTAAGAGAAGCCAGTGTAAAAGGAGAAGGGAAAAGATGATATTTGCAAGTTTTTCATCAATAATCATATCACTTTGTAATTTGTACTGAGTTTCTTGGTTAATGCCTTCGTAAGTGATTGTTAAGGATAGTTACATTTTGCATCACTATTCTCAATTGTTTAAACAACGAGGAGTATTTATGGCACCTTAGAGCAGTGGTCTCCAAAGTGGGGTGCGCGCAAGACGATTGATTGAGGGGTGTGGCAGGAGGAGCACCGCCAGGGACAAAAAAGGGAGGGGGGGCAGCCATGGAGGAGCAGGGGCAGCTGCGTAGCCAGCGGCCGGAAAGAAGCGGCACTTTCCCCTTCAAAGCCAGCCAGAGAGAAGCGGCCACATTCCGAAAGGGGCTTTAGAGCTGCAGGCCAGGGCCCCGGGGCCCCCTTAGCCCAGGGCCCTGAAACCCCTAAAGCCCCTGCGTTCCAGGTGGCCCTGCCTGCCAGGGGGGAGCAGCTCCTAGAATCGCGGCCATGGGGGTGGTGCTGCGCTGTGCAAAGCCACCTGCACACCCCCTGCACCAAACAGGAGCTGCTCCAGGTAAGTGCTCTGCACCTCCTGCTTGCCCCAGCCCTGAGCCTCCTCCCGCACCCCAGCCCTGAGCACCCTCCCACACCCTAACTCCTTCCCAGACCCCACACCCCCACCCTGAGCACCCTCCCACACCTTAACTTCCTTCCAGACCCCGCACCCCACCCTGAGCGTCCGCTGTATCACAAAGTGTTAAACCAAGATTTTCAAAAATAATAAAGCATATTCACATTAATATTTTTAGTGAGAGCAATTTTTTTTAGTGAGAGCAAAAAGGTTTTTTGTACCTTTAATAAATAAAAATGTTTTAAAATATTATTTCATCTTTCTCATCGTTTTTTAATTTCTATTTTTTGTGTATGTTTTATAATTTACACAATATATTAGTACAGTAGTATATGTATATAATTTATACATAAATATACATATATTGGGGGTGCGTGCTCAAATTTTTACACTGACAGGGGTGCGCAATCAAAACAGTTTGGAGACCACTGCCTTAGAGACTAACAAATTTATTTGGGCACAAGCTTTTGTGGGCTAAAACCCACTTCATCAGACGCATGGAGTGAAAAATACAGTACAAAGATATATATACAGAGTACATGAAAAGATGGGGGTTGCCTTACCAAAGGCAACGAGACAATTCAATTAAAGTGGGCTATTATCAGCAGGAGGAAAAATCACTTTTGTAGTGGTAATCAGGGTAGCTCATTTCAAACAATTGACAAGAAGGTGTGAGTAACAGTAGGGGGGAAAATTAGCACGGGGAAATAGTTTGCCTGAGTAAAGGCTGGAAATGGATGGGTCATTACACAAAATAAAAAAATAATTTCCCCATGCTAATTTTCCCCCCTACTGTTACTCACACCTTCCTGCTGTAGCTCACAAAAGCTTATGCTCAAATAAATTTGTTAGTCTCTAAGGTGCCACAAGTACTCCTTTTCTTTTTGCTGGAAACATGAGACTGAATTAGATGGACTACTGCTCCGATTAGGTGTGGCAATTCCTATGCTCCTAAAGATAAAACAAAGCTAACACTTCAAAACCAAATGTAGGAAATAAGTTCTACTAACCAAGTTCAAGATGGTGATTGCTGAGAAATTAGCAAAAAGCTTTCAGTCCCACAATGCTAAAAAGTCACAGGACCCATATCCGATGCTTAAAGTGAAAGCATTCCATATCTAATTATAGTCCTATTTTAAGGAGAACAAAGTAATTTTTTAAGCCACTAGATTTCCCTTTTTGAGAGGGACTTCAAACCAAGTTGCAAATACTTCTAAAGCAGAAATACAACCAGTTGGATTGAAACAAAAACCTACGCTACCTGTTTTAGGTGTCACTGGAGGTTTTAGGATCCGAGGTCTTCCAGTGAGTTTTAGTTATTAATTAATTACAACTAAAGAATGAATTAAAACATACACTTTTGTTTTAATCTTTGGCATACTGATTTCAAGAAGTTGGTGTTGCTAACCAGCTCTCGCGTATGTATCTGTTTTCCCCCCACCAAAAAGCACAGCCTGATAGCTCTTATAGCTGCAAACCTCCCTTTTTGCCTTTTTTATAGGCAATTTTAGTGATATTCTTCTACAAGTTCTGCTTGGAGTGTTCTTCCACTTTGCCTTCAGCTCCTTGTGTGTTGGAACTAAAGTTATACCAATTTTTTCCTTACAGGAGCTAGCTTTCTAATGACCGAGGCATTCTGGTCAAGATTCTCAACAAAGTTTACCAGTACATGCAGAAAACTAATGTGTTGCAGTGATTCTGAACCAGTGGTTCTCAACCTATTTACCATTGTGGGCCACATCTGCAGCTCTCTCTGTGTTAACTGAGTCACATCCACACAATATATATACTACCTGTATGGCCCTAAGGATGTCACGTGGGCTGCAGCTGTGTGCTGCAGCTGTGTGCTGATTGGGCCGCAAGTGGCCCACGGGTGAGAACCACTGCTCTGAACCATCAGCACTTTGTTTTGGATTAGAGTAACAATACCAGAATACCTATTTTCATAAAGCTAGAACAATTTTGCTACAAAAGGATGAGACCAAGAACATGGTCTGACACTAACAACCTTCAGACATTAAGGAAAATATTGAGGGAGGAGTGCATTTCAGGGTGGGGGTTGGCAAATAATGCAATTGTGAACATAATTGTCAAAAAGGAGAGCTTTTTGGTTTTTTACATTGTGAACAACCTTTCCCATGTCATATTGTGAAACACATTACATGAACCTGTGGCATATTTCTCCTTTATAAAAACTCAGCTCTGAAAAACTAACGTAAATCTTTTTAAAATGACGGGAGGATTTAAAATACACACTGACACTGTACCTCACAGCAGCAATCTGTAACCCCCATACTCATCATTCATAGATGGTTGTGATATTTCATACAAAGCATGCCATGTAAGATATCATAGGAAAGGTCATGATCTGCTGAAACCCATTGTTCTGTCAAAATGAGAGTATGAAGTTATGAGATTTTGCTGTATAGTTATTGAAATATGTTGAGAGTTTGGGAGTCGCCCACAGCTGGTTCTCCAGGGACAACAACAAAGGAGGAGACCAACACCTGGGTGGGCGTTGAAGGATCACCACCAGCCATTGACCAGCAGGGACTTGTAAACAAGCGATTTGCAATTCTGTAAGAGAGTTGAGCAATGCTTGCACAACTCTGACTCAGCAATGCCCACCAGGAAATGTCGGGGCTAGTATTTTGCAGGCACATGGATTGACGGTATAAAATAAAGGACAGTGGCATCATGCTTTTACCTTTCTCCTCCCCCACCTATGCTGATTGCAAGAAGAATGCTGGGAAGACAGACTTGAACTGAGGAGACTGGTCCCAGGCTTAAAGGGAAAGAGTGTGTATCAAGGACTGTAACCTCCCTGCAGCAACCAGTGGGGTGAGAAAAACTGCTTGATCCAAATATTGCTTAGTGTAATAAGATTTATTATTTAGACTGCGTGCTTACTTTTTATTTTCTTTGGTAACTACCTTTGATCTTTTATTCTTACCACTTATAATCACTTCAAATCTATCTTTCTGTAGTCAAACTTATTTTAATGTTTTATCTTAACTAGTGAGTTTGTCTGAAATGCTTGGGGAATCTGCTCAGGTTACAAAGATTGGTGCATGTCCACTTTCCTTTGATGAGGTGGTGAACTAATTAATAAGTTTGCACTGTTCAAGAGAAGATCTTAAGCTGTGCAAGACGGTATACTTATGGGGTGCCAGGCTGGGGGATTGGGAGATCTGCTGGTGTTTCCCTGGGTATAGTTCATGAGAGTATTCATGCAACTTAGCTGGGTGTGCCTCTGCATGTGCCTCTGAGTGATAACAGCGCCTGGAGGGGTTTGTTGCTTGTCACTGACAAAACATTGTGAGAGACAACCCAGGCTGGAGAATTAAGGGGGCACAGCAGTCCCACAGTTACAGGTTGTACTCCAGAGATCTCATCATATACACACACCCTCTTTGCTTTGTTTTCTGCAACACCCTTCTCTAGTCCTCGAACAGCTGGCTGACTGTACCATTATCTCTTCCCTGCTTTTCTGCTACTCCAGAATTTCTCTCATATCTAGGAGCAGCTAGGACTAGACACAGCAAAATGAAGTAGCATTAAATGTGGGTCAAATGAAGGGGTATATGGAATGATCTAATAAGAACCAGACACCCCCAGATATAAGGTCTGTAGTACGTCTCCGCACGGTACCTCTCTTTTCTTTGCTCCTAAACTGAAAAAAAAGCTTTATTTCTGAAAAACAAGATTAAGAACGAAAAATACTATGAAAAGTAAAAACTGAATAGGAGTCTCCCCTCTCATCTGATTCTTGTGAAGATGATGGTGAGAGGAAAAGAATTCTGCCCTCTCTCTGGAAAGCATGAAAATCCTTGGCTCTTCATTTGTTGCCATATGTTTTACTCTATAAGGGGAAGGGAAAAGTCTGCCTATCAGTCCGTATTGGATGCAAACAAAGTCATGGAAGAGTTGTGGGATATTAGTATGTCAGTGTGGAAAGCTTTTGTAGACCATATTGTTCCTTTTCTGTGGCTAAAGAGATCACTTTGGTCTTTAAGGCTGTCACCATAAAACAAAACTAAATTTGAAAAGAAAAATCATTTGTGCATTTAAACAATCAAACAATGAAGAGCTTTAAAACAAATCATTCCGTTAATCACCTGTAACATTATCAATTTCAAGACACTTCCAGGTAAAATTTGAAATCCGACTATACAAAACTGTGCTAAGCTACTGACAAAATTAAAGCCAAGATTTTAAGATATTTCCTAAAAATTGAGATTATAATAATCAATAACTATTGTTAAACACTTACCTAAAATAAAAATTGCTAGACAGGTCCACATTTTGAAATATTCGTAGATATCTAAATAGAGTAACACAGACAAGGGGGGGAAAAATTACTCTGAAACAGCAACTTCTCTTCAACATGCATAAAGTGAGACACTGAATAATCAGTTTGAGGAGCATCCTGATCAAGATATGCAAAAGTCTACTCATTGTCATCAGATGTTCCCTGTCTTTATTACTACAATTCTGAATTTTGTAGTATTTTATCAATCATTCAATTTTATCAATCAATTATTCATGATTACTAATCTCAGAGGGCCACATTCCTTCCTGCATGAAAAATCATGGGATGGGAGTACTCACCAGAAAACAGGCTCAGTTTATGAGAAGCCAGTTTCACTGAACCTTGATAAGTGCATAATGCTCCCTGCCTCAAGTCTGTACCTGCCCTGCATCCTTAAACACCAACACTCCAGCTGGTTTTGATGGCATGTTGCCACTTAATCTTCTCCCCACCCATGCCACCTTTTTGATGGAGTGCAAGTGACCCTTTCCAGTGAGGTTTACATGGGAATCACAGGAGACCTAATGCTACTCAGACAACTAGTATATTAAGCAGCATGTAATAGCATTAGCGTTGACAGGCTCCCAAATGAACTAACATAGAGTGGATGGTTTCTGACAATCATCCAGGCCACACACACTTGTTTAGTTGTAGCTCTGACATATAAATAACCTAGAGATGTTGGCAGAAGCTACGAAGGGGCATGACACAGCTGCATTTCCCCTCTGTGTAGACTCAGTTGAACTTGCATCATGATTGTCCATTTCATTACACCAGTCTGTCTCCATTTAAGCCAATGTCACTTCAGCATAAAGCTAGTATAAAGTACTGGAGAAACAAGCTCAATGTTCAACAAACGGCTCCTCTCTTGCATATATAATTAATAGGAGTCTATGAACCTTAGTTTGCAATATTTCCTCAGTGCTTAAAAAAGCTATGTGAAAGCACAGTCTACACCACCATTTACCTTGCTTCATCAGGATGAGTGACTCGTACAGAGTCATTTGGAATGTAGATCATATTTGTATCTTCTATTTTGTATATTGCATGCCCTCCAATATCTGCCATCTTTCTCCTTTTTGTTATTAACACAATGTAGTAGCCTTCTAAAAATCTAACAAAACCTGTTCAAAATTGAAGAAACATAAGAAATAAGAACCCATTTGTCATGAGTTGACTTAGTCAGATACAATGTTTAGAAGGACAATATCAGCTACTATTTCAATACTTTGCACAATATTAAATTTTTATAAACATTTGAAAGCTCTTTTTTTAAGCACAGCAGGACTCACGTTTATCCGACTCTCACTCCGTTAAAAAAGTGAGCATCCAAATCAGCTTCAGCCCCAAAAGAATCAATTGCTTGAGGGTGGGGAGAATGAAGGGGATCTGGGAGGCCCGGACCCTACTTCTTGGTATCAGGAATAAGACCTGATCCCTGCTGACTGACTTCTGAGTGGGAACCCCCTAGGGCTCTCTCCCCGCTGCTGCAGTTGGGCAGCAGCAAAAAGATAGCCCAGAAAAGAAGCTGCATCAGCAATAATAAACGGGCAGAGGGGCCAACTACAACCATCCTTGCCTCCACATTTCCCCCCACTTCTTCCATATTAGCCCACCTTTGAAAAAACTGCTCTGACCTCCACAGGAAAAGGACCCCGACCTAACACCGTAAGAAACATCTTCTGAGGCATCTACACTAGGCTACTGGATTCTGATTGCTAAATGGCAGCTGAAGTTCTTCTGGTATTCTATAAGTACTGGAGTGAGGGATTCAGCAAACTCTATTTTTTGTATTATTGTCACCTACCTAGTTTTTGATCAGAGATCCAATTTCTGGCCTTCTAGTCAGGTCCCTACATAAGAATGGACATACCAGCTCAGACCAGTATCCTGTGTTCTGACAGTGGCCAGGACATTTGTTTCAAAGGGAATGAAAAGAACACGGTAAGTAATCAATCCCATCATCCAGTCCCAGCAACAGGCAGTCAGACAAGGGTCACCCAGAGCAGGGCAGGAGGGAGGTTACATCCCTGACCATCTTGGCTAATAGCCATCGATGGACCTACCATCCATGAATTGATCTAATTCTTTTTTGAACCCAGTTTCAGCTTTGGACTTCACAACAGCCACTGGCAAGGAGTTCCACAGGTTGACAATGTGTTCTGTGAAGAAGTAATTCCTTTTGTTTGTTTTAAACCCAATGCCTATTAATTTCATTGGGTGATCCTGGGTTCTTGTTATGTGAAGGGGTAAATAACACTTCCGTATTCTCTTTCTACACATAATTCATGATTTTATAGATCTCTATAATATTTCTCTTTAGTCGTCTCTTTTCCAAGATGAAAAGTCCTAATCTTTTTAATCTCTCCTCATACAGAAGCTGTTCCTACCCTTAATCATTTTTGTTGCCCTTCTCTGTACCTTTTCCCCTTTTAAAATATATCTTTTTTGAGATGAGGTGACCAGAATTGCACACAGTTTTCAAGTTGGAGGAGTACCATGGATTTATATAGCGGCATTATGATATTTACTGTTTAATCTCTCTTTTCTAATGGTTCCTAACATCATCTTAGCTTTTTTGACTTCGGCTGCACACTGAGTGGATGTTTTCAGAGAACTATTCACCATGACTCCAAATTCTCTTTGAGTAGTAACAGCTAATTCAGACCCCATCATTTTGTAGGTATAGTTGGGATTATGTTTTCCAATGTACACTAGTTTGCATTTATCAACACTGAATTTCATCTGCCATTTTGTTGCCCAGTCAGCCAGTTTTGAGGGATCCCTTTGAAACTCTTCTCAGTTTGCCTTGAACTTATCTTGAGTAATTTTGTGTCATCTGCAAACTTTGCCGCTTGGTTGTTTATCCCTTTTTCCAGATCATTTATGAATACGTTGAACAATGTCGTCCTGGTCCCAGTATAGATCCGTGGGGGACACCGCTATTTCCCTCTCTCCATTCTGAAAACTGACCATTTATTCCTACCCTCTGTTTCCTATCTTTTAACCAGTTACTGATGCATGAGAGGGCCTTCCTTCTTATCCCATGACTGCTTACTTGGCTTAAGAGCCTTTGGTAAGGGACCTTGTCAAAGGCTTTCTGAAAGTCCAAGTACACTATATCTACGGGATCACTTTTGTCCACGTGTGTTGACCCCCCCAAAGAATTCTATTCAATTGGTGAGGCATGATTTCCCTTTACTCTTCCCCAACAAATCGTGTTCAAATGTGTGTCTGACAATTCTGTCCTTTACTATAATTACAATTTGCCTGGGACCGAAGTTGGGCTTACCGGCCTGTCATTGCCAGGATCACCTCTGGAGCCTTTTTTAAGAATTGGCATCACATTAGTTATCCTCCAGTCATCTGGTACAGAAGCTGATTTAAATGATAGGTTACACTGATATAAAGGGTTTCTGCAATTTTTTTTTTTAAATAGTAAACTAGAACTTGGCCTATCCCTAAACATGGGTACTGATTGGCATCCACATGCTCTACCTGCTTTGCAAAGTGATTGGAGAACGGACTAAAATCATATTTTCTCATTTGAGCATCAGAGTGTTATTCTTCTGGAATAAGCCATAAGCAGTGGTAAGTAGAGCCTCACTCCTTCCCAGCTTCCTGGATATTGCCTGTCCCAGTCCCAACCGCAAGAGGGGGTTATAGAAAATTAGGTAGGACCAATAAATTCTCTTTCCCAGAAGCTGGAATTTGGAAAGGTACTCCACGCCGCTTTCCAGGAGCCAGGTGAAGAACTCCTATGTGGTTCCACTAAGAGCGAAAGGTCATGGAAAGGTGTCACTTATGTGGATCGGTGAGAGGCTAGGATATGGCTTTCATTCAATTTTTGCTCAACAAAAATATCACATCAAATATACATCTTAAATGTCTGATATGCTTTATCAAACAGCTTTATTTTTTAAAGTATACTATTATGGCATCTTCAGAAATCTGAGAGAAATTACTTAGAATTCCTCCAGAACACTGAACCTTCCTACTGTTCGGTAAACCTGTTTCAGAGACTTGAATGCCTAAATATGTTCAGAGCACACACTCACTAGTTTTCAAAAAAACCTCCTCACCAGTATGTAAATCAGAAGTTAGCCTTTGATTTTTTTTTAAATTCTCTGTTATACAATCTGCCAAACAAGTTGCATTTTTATGCATGAACTAAATTTTTACAGTTACCATTTTCACAAAACTTACAATTTAAAAAGAGAGAAAATCAATGGCCTGAAGTGAGAAATAAGGACTATAAAAATAAGAAATATAAATCTTATGCTTTAAGGGATGAGATAAGTAACATCTGTGCATGGATTGGAAGAATGTGTGTGTGTTATTCTTCAAAAGCATCTGGAAACAATATACCAGACTAAATGAACCACTAGTCTGACTAGCTATGGCAATTCCAACTTTCCTATGATGAAAAAATGTGTATTTATATGAATAACCAAGGCATGTTGCAGAATTCTGAGTAAACAAGGTCACTGTCCAACTGAATGGACTATCACATCACACTTAGATAATATAAATGATCCAACGGATTCCTGAATTTTGGGGCATCAGCAAGATATTTACTGAGATCATTACCAGAATTCTGTCTGGAGAAAAGAAGACTGACAGGGAACATGACAGTTAGTACATAAAGGAACAGGAATACTTGTGGCACCTTAGAGACTAAAATTTATTTGCGCATAAGCTTTCAGGGGCTACAGCCCACTTCACTGGATGCATAGAATGGAACATATAGTAATAAGATATTTATACATACAGAGAACATGAAAAGGTGGAAGTACCCATACCAACTGTAAGAGGCTAATGAATTAAGAGGAGCTATTATCAGAAGGGGAAAAAAATTTTGAAGTGATAATCAAGATGGCCCATTTCGGACAGTTGACATGAAGGTGTGAGGATACTTAACATGAGGAAATAGGGTTATTACAAGGAGGAGGAAAGTAAACTGTTCTTGTTAACCTCTCAGGATAGGACAAGAAGCAATGGGCTTAAATTGCAGTAAGGTTTAGGTTGGGAAGTTTTTCATAATGTCCAACTGTCAGGGTAGTTAAGCACTGGAATAATTTGCTTTTGGAGGTTGTGGAATCTCCATCATTGGAGATTTTAAGAGCAGGTTAGACAAACACCTGTCAGGGATGGTCTCAATAATATTTAGTCCTGCCATGAGTGCAGGGGACTGGACTAGGTGACCTCCCGAAGTCCCTTCCAGTCCTACGCTTCTGTGATTCTGCTCTCATTCCTCTTACAAAGAATGAACACTGCTCATAACTTCTAAACAAAGGAGAGTTCTGAATTTTCCAGTTTAACTTGGCATTTCCTATTAATATGGGGATATTAAAGCAAACAAGACAGACAAATGTAATGAAACCTCAGTAAATGATCCTCTTGCAGCAATGCAGTGCTATGCCATGTCTCAATCTTTCTTTACAGTGGTCTTCAAAGTAGTCATAATCTCTACTTTCTCTGCAGCCTTGAATTCAGATGTTGAGGAGCATACTGATGCAAATTAATCACCTTCAAACCTGGTGGACTGTTGCAGCACACTTTCTAATATTAATTTAGGACATCTTCTAATAAAATATTGGAAAGTGAACTCAGGTGCTTTTGGGCAGGAGGAGGGAGGCAGGCCAGGGTGGAGAGATGAGACGAGCAGCATACCGTGAAATCAAGATTCAGGCTCTGGCAGACTAAAGTAAGGACCAAATTCCAGTGCTGCTTAAATCCTGATTCATTCCTGGTTGGAATGCTGTTGAGATCAAATGACACATGGACTTGACATTTTAAATCCAGCTCTCCCACTGATTGCTCATGCCTGTGTAAGTGTGATACAAGCAACACCTATAAAGTCACTGTAAAAAGTGCAAAAAAGTGTACTTTGTTACTTTGCTACATGATCTCTGTGTAGAGTGGATAATATCCTGACTGGTGAAAAGTACTGCAATTACCACTTGTGCTCCAAGTTATACTTTCCTAAAAAAAAATACCATCAAAGAAACAAGGGGATTACCTACAACACCGAAAGCAGAGACCGCTCGAGATAACCCAGAGGAGCCCTTCTGTCCAATCTTTGTTCTATTTCCCAGATCTAGGCGGCCAAGAAGTTCCCTCACCTCTTGTTGTGTGTACACATGCTGAAAATAGAAATGCATATTGAACTTATTCTTTTGGTTATCATTGTTACTTTACATCACAGAATAGTGGAGTTTATTTAATTGCACAGTTCTGTTCTGAAAAGTGACTAAAGAGAACATCATGGCTTCCATTGTTTATTGGCTCTCAATTTCATAACATATGTGGTCAAGATTACAAAGCAAAATTGTATTTTTGGGACCTGATCTCCACTGTCAAGCTTGAGTCCAAGATCAAACAATCTATAAGACAGCCAGTTCCTAGTCCACCACAGTGATTGTTTAAAATTATTTTTTAATTTCCTTTAAAAGAAAAATTGCTCATTTAATAAAAGTGTATTTGTTATTAAGTTACATTTTTGTCTTATTCAAATAAATTAAATAATTGTATCTGATAATTTAATAATTTTCTTATCCTAATTTGTCTCCTCATTTCTAACAAAATCTATCGGCATTAATCTCCATTTATTGAAGTGCTAGGACTTTTTTTCATTGGAATGGAGAAAAATCCTTCTGCCCTGCAATACATCCAACCATGTGGTCGCCTTGTGTTTTCTGTACTTTAACAGTTTTCAGTAATTGTCTTCTTAAACAAATTATTTTGTAGAACTAGGGTCTATGTGGACACTTGTCTAGGGCCCTACCAAATGCAGGGCCATGAAAAACGTGTCACAGACCATGAAATCTGGTCTTCCAACATGAAATCTCGTTTTTTGTGTTCTTTTACCCTATACTATACAAATTTAATGGGGAAGACCAGCATTTCTCAAATTGGGGGCCTTGACCCAAAAGGGAGTTGCTGGGGATGGTCGTCATTGGGTTATTTTAGTATTGCCACCCTTACTTCTGCGCTGCCTTCAGTTTGTGGACGGAGAGAGGCGGCTGTTGGCCAGGTGCCTAGCTCTGAAGGTAGCGCCCTACCAGCAGCAGCACAGAAGTAAGGGTGGCAATATCATAGCATGTCACTCTTACTTCTGCACTGCTGCCTTCAGAACTGGGCAGCGGGAGAGTGACAACTGCGGACCAAGGGCCCAGATCTGAAGGCAAAAGTGCAGAAGTAAGGGTAACAATACCACACCATGCCATCCTTACTTCTTTGCTGCTGCTGGTGGTGGCGGCTCTGCCTTCAGAGCTGGGCTCTCGGCTAGTAGCCACCGCTTTCAGGTCGCTCAACTTTGAAGGCCGTGTCACCACCAGCAGGAACACAGAAGTAGGAGGTAGGAGTAACACAACCTCCCACAACAATAAACTTGCAATCCTCCCTCCCACCCCTCAACTTCTTTTTGGGTCAGGATCCCTACCATTACAACACCATGAAATTTCAAATTTAAATATCTGAAATCATGAAATTTATGATTTTTAAAATCCTATGACCATGAAATTGATGAAAATGGACTGTGAATTTGTTAGAATTCCACTGAGTGGAATGGTACAGTACCCAGTGCAGGCAGATCTCTTTGCAGGATTGATGCCTCATGCCCTCATCCTCCAAAAACATATGCATATCCATAACTTTATGCACATCAGTATTCCCCCTGAAGTAAAAGTAAGGAAGTAATTGCACATGTTTATGAAGTTAAGTAGGTGTGTAAATCTTTGACGGGCTGGGCATTACACCATAAAATCCTTGGGGCAGGGACCATGTCTTACTCTATTCTGTACAGTACCAAGCTTTGTCGTCTGTTGCTCATCTTGCTTCAGCTGTGTAAGTGATTTCAAACCAACTTCAAGCATTTAGCTAAGCAGTAGTTAAGTGAGTTCATTTTGCATTTCAGAATGACACAGCTGAACGTAAGACAAAACTCACATCTATTACTTGACATTAGGACAACATAGCTAACAAACTGCACAGCTAACAGAAACTGAGTGTCATGGAAGTATGATGTAACAGGGTTACGCATTTGTACTAAGAGAAAAGTTTGGCTATCTGCCATTTACGTAGAAAACAAATCACACGTGAAATTGACAGCATCATGAAATACTCATGAGTACATTTTTCAGCTGTTCTGAACTTACCTTATCATCAATTATAACTAAATCTGTTGGTTCAGTGCGATCAATTTTCAAAACACGATACTTGGTCTCTGCATGATTGCTCCCAACAAGAAAATACCGCTAGGTTTAAAAAAAAAAAAGAATATATTGTACAAGAAAGAAAACCCCACAAAACTATAAACATATTAACAATAGCATTATATAGCTGTAGATTAGCTCTATCTTAATTACATCAGATAAATTTGTAAATGATATTGTTTTAGCCATCAGCATTTCAGGTACATTTTGTATGCGTTTCATGACGATTCTAATCAATCCCCGACACTTAAAGAGCCCCTCAACTCTCCACCTCACAGCACAGAGGGAAGAAAACCAATTTAAATCTGGGGAAAGAAAAACTGGCAGCTGTGTGGAAAAGGAAAATGCAATTTACAGAAAAGAGTCCCCCCTGCCCACTTAGCTATCATTGAACTCTCTGAAAAGTCTACAAGCAGCCTGCTCACATGCTTTAGTGGCAAGGCTACAAGATGAAGTTGGTGAACAGTCCTAAAGAAGTCAGTTGTTTTTTCCAATAGCCTCCCAGTTTAAAGAGTTTAATGGAAACAGTATCTGTCTCTCTGTGAAGTACTTTAAACATGGAAGAAGTGATGAGAGAAACTAACTAGAATGCTAGTCAACTTCCCTCTATAGTCTTCCACATCTAAAGCATTTCTGCTTCCTTGTAGACAGAGAACACCAGCTCCAACACCATCATAACAGGAAAGGTATAAGAACCTAAACTGATTGACTGATATACATGGAGGTCAGAGTGTCAAGGGGGGGGGGGGGGGGGCAGGACAGGAGAGAGAGGAAAGACAAGAGAAACTCAGAGATCAAAATAGAGACAGAGGAAGAGGAAAATGCAGAAAGAGAAACTGAAGGAGATGGAGAGAAAGAAATAAAGGGCAATAATACTGATGCCCGATCTTTGTTATCCATTTTTTCAATTTAGTGACTCTGGACATAAGAGTTACTGAGAGGTTAGGCCTTGATCCTGCAAGGAACTTCACAAGTGCAAGGATCTGTCCCTGGGGAGCTCCTTGCAGGAGTAGGGTGCCTTAAGTTAATTACTGAAGGCCAAACTACACCCTTGCATAAAAACTTCATTTCATATCAATTGCAGTTATACAGTGTACTGATAATACATGACTCCAGTTTTATACCCTCTCACCCCAGCCCACAGATTGATTAAAACGTTATTCAGTCTTTACCACAAGAAGAATTTCTTCACATCATTGGTACATGCTGAACACTCACCACGGATGATAGCTAATTTAAATAATGAGGAGCATTTTTAAGATCTGATTCTGATGGCAGACTTGGAGGGAAGATCATTGTAAAAGATGGACATCTACGTATCCAAGATCAAACTAGAAACACTGATTCCTTGGGGAGGATCAAGTGAAAATATATAAGAGAAGTTTCAGTCAGGCAACACAAATATTCTGATGGATAGATTTCACTGGTAAAAAAACATCTATATTTAAGAACATTCCATATACTATGCTCAAAAATTATAGGGACTCATTAAAAAATGCCCGACTATTTGCCAGGATCTAAACATTACAAAATGAGAGATCTACCAAAATTTCAAATCTTAATCCAAAAACAAATAATTAAAAATTTAATTTTAACAGTACTGATAAGAAATAACTGCATTTTTAAAAACAAGGCTATTTGTATTTCTACCTCTTAAGTGAAATGTGAAAAGAAAGTGAACATTTGCACTGTACTCATTACGTGACAAAAGGGTAAACTAAAATTGAATTATCTTCTACATTTAGGGTAATTAACAGTAAGTGCAGATTACAGGACTGGCTTGCTGTAGGAAGCTTTTGTTTTGCTAATTCCTTCCATCAGTACTGTCCTAAACACAACAGGGTGTAGCCTTTAATAATGCTCAGCCTAGTAGGAAAACATGTGGCTGTACTCAGCCTTGCTCTTAACTTGAACAGTCACATGGATTTAAGATGTGTGAGGGGGATCAGCAACAAGATTTACACAGTGCCTGAGTATCAGAATTCATACGAGCTAAAAAGTGAAGATGAACAAAAAGCTTGTTTTTGAAAAAACAAGCACAAACTTAAGACAAAATATTTAAATTGAAATTAATAGAATTTAAAGCCCTATTCAGCATTCTCTACTCCCCGCAAAAAACTCCAGCTGGTATCCTGGTACCTAGGTATTACACGTATATCGCATGGTTCTCTGCAAAAGGGTTTCCACTTACAGAACTGTGCCATAGTATGTGTGCATGTGTTTCTTTACAATTAGGATTACAATGGTCCACCAAGCTATAACACACACTCCTCATTTAAATCTCCCTTGAAAACTCAATTCCACAACTTCCACACTGCAAGTAAATCAATTTTAGGCACCTTATATCTTTACTTTAATTTTTATATACAATAAACACAACAAAAACCACAGAATCACCAAGACACACTCTTACCTAGACTGACCAACCATGTGATCTTAATGCTTCCAACTCATTCTCATTGCCCCTTAACTCCCTAATCCGTATCACCCACACTTGTAAAATTTAGATTGTAAGTTCTTTGAAGCAACTATAATATCTTTCTTTGCTGTGACGTGTCTAGCACATCATAGGTGATTACAGTGGCACGACAGCGCCACTGCAATTAGGGTAATGTCACCACATTTTAAAAAGTCGACCTTCTTAAGTCCTCTAAAATGGACATGCTTAGTCTGATTTCTTAGTAATGTGGTGTGCCTCTGGAGGGTGGAGGATAGATTTAGTGACCCAAAGTATGAGTCCCATGAGCCAGGGTTTCCAGAGATATAAGCCCTGAAAAAACATGCCATTTTTAACAAGTTTTAAGGGTTTTGTTTGCTCGTTTTTGCACAGAGCTAGAGATCTAACTATTGATGTGATGATCTCAATTTGTTAAGTTTTACCCAAGGTAGCACATGGAACTCACTAAATCTTTGGGGGTCTGGCCTGGTCTGGTCTACACTATGAAATTAGGTTGGTATCTAAGTTCCCTCTAAGCTGCACAGCCATATAGCAGCCTAATAAGCACTGCACAGGTTCTCAGGCCTGTGGCAGGGAGGGGCGCTTCACTTGTTTCTTCACTTCAGTCAGCAGCACTGCTATGGGTACCCGCATGGCCCCGCAGTATGCCAACATTTTTATGGCTGACTTAGAACAACGCTTCCTCAGCTCTCGTTCCCTAACGCCCCTACTCTACTTGCACTACATTGATGACATCTTCATCATCTGGACACATGGAAAAGAAGCCCTTAGGAATTCCACCATGATTTCAACAATTTCCATCCCCACCATCAACTTCAGCCTGGACCAGTCCACACAAGAGATCCACTCTCTGGACACTACAGTGCTAATAAGCAATGATCACATAAACACCACCCTATTCCGAAACCTACTGACCTCTATACTTACCTACATGCCTCCAGCTTTCATCCAAACCACACCATACGATCCACTGTCTACAGCCAAGCTTTAAGATATAACCGCATTTGTTCCAATCCCTCAGACAGAGACAAACACCTACAAGATCTCTAATCAAGCATTCTTAAAACTACAATACCCACCTGCTGAAGTGAAGAAACAGATTGACAGACCCTGAAGAATACCCAGAAGTCACCTACTACAGGACAGGCCCAACAAAGAAAGTAACAAAACGCCACTACCCATCACCTTCAGCCCCCACCAAAAACCTTTCCAATGCATCATCAAGGATCTACAACCTATCCTAAAGGACAATCCCTCACTCCCACTGATCTTGGGAGACAGGCCAGTCCTCACTTACAGACAGCCCCCAAACCTGAAAGCAAATACTCACCAGCAACCACACACCACACAACGCTAACCCAGGAACCTATCCTTGCAACAAAGCCCATTGCCAACTCTGTCCACATATCTATTCAAGGGACACCATCATAGGGCCTAATCACATCAGCCACACTATCAGAGGCTCATTCACCTGCACATCTACCAATGTGATATATGCCAGCAATGTCCCTCTGCCATGTACACTGGCCAAACCGGACAGTCTCTACGCAAAAGAATAAATGGACACAAATCAGACGTCAAGAATTATAACATTTGAAAAACAGTCGGAGAACACTTCAAGCTCCCTGGTCACTCAATTACAGACCTAAAAGTTGTAATTCTTCAACAAAAAAACTTCAAAAACAGACTCCAAAGAGAAACTGAAGAACTGGAATTAATTTGCAAACTGGACACCATTAAATTAGGCTTGAATAAAGACTGGGAGTGGATGGGTCATTACACAAAATAAAAACTATTTCCCCATGCTAATTTTTCCCCCACTGTTACTCACACTTTCTTGTCAACTGTTTGAAATGGGCCATCCTGATTATCACTACAAAAGTTTTTTTTCTCCTGCTGATAATAGCCCACCCTAATTGGTATTGTTAGAGTTGGTATGGCAACATCCATTTTTTCATGTTCACTGTGTATATATATCTTCCTACTGAATTTCCCACTGCATGCATCCGATGAAGTGGGTTTTAGCCCACGAAAGCTTATGCCCAAATAAATTTGTTAGTCTCTAAGGTGCCACAAGTACTCCTCATTCTTTTTGCGGATACAGACTAATACAGCTACCACTCTAAAACCTGTATACATGTATACATGTAGTTATTAAGTTTTCTTTCTTTATATATTTGTTGTCCAGTCAATAAACAATGGCAAATAAATCATTCTGAAGTTATAAAAAGATAGGGATTTTAAAATCAAATTGGTGTACAAAGAAGGAAAGGCTTATTATCCCAACTAGGGAGACTTACTCATGACAGAAGTTGGATATTCTGAAGATTAATTTTGTATTAAACCTTCCAGACTATAATCCTTAATGTAGTTTAAAAAAAAAAAGATAGATTCAAAACGAAAAAGAGACACATGCTTCTCCTTGGCATATTTGTCTTGTAGGATTTTGTTAAATCCAATCATACTCTGCAAGCAATTGTACTGGTTCTGATGCCAAGAAAGGCAGTACATAATTCTAAAATAACCAGTTTCAGAAAGCCCAACTAAGCCCCAAGAACTGAAGGTGCTTGGGTAATACTGTTGCTAATTTTTAAAACTGCAAAAGTTACAGCAAAAGTTGTGTGTGCAGAAAAAGTTAAAGTACTTATGCAAAATGTCTGTAATTTTGTGGCAATAGGAAATCTGTAGCTGCCTATGGCATATGTCCCAGCACACAAGCTCTGAAGATAACAAACAGCAATGTGCTAATTACACTTTCTATTGAATTGAACAAATGATTGGGGAACATGCTGGGCTGCGTGCTGAGAGACCTTAGTAAGAAAACTGATTTGGGATCATAGGCTCAGGGCTAGTAACGTTTTAGCACACTGTGGAGATCTCTCTGAACACTGACCTTTAGGACAGCACAACAGGAGCTGTCACCTGCAGTCAGGTCACCTTCTTCCTCCAAGCCAACAAAAAAATTGTTCAGGAAAAATGTTTCCATCCAAAAAATATTTTTATGATTGCTGTGATATATATTGCATTTGACCCCAGAAAACCAGAGCTCAGAGCATGTGATAAATGTCCTAACAGAATAACGATAATCACTGCTAAGATAGGATTAGACTGTCCTTTTGGTACTGCACATGGAGGGGAGCCAAATCAGGTCTATTTGGATATAAAGTATAGCGGCAATTAAGCAGCATACTTCCCCTTCCATTAATCCTGCAGAATGTCTGAGTTCTATGAGACAGAAAGTATAGGCCAGGGTGGTGATTCTTCTCAATTGTACGGTCTTCACAAAAGCTGGTGGGGGACTATCCAATGTAAGAAAAATTCTGTCAGGGTTATTTACACAGGACCAACACTGCACAGTGAAAACACTCCTGAGGATAGCTAAAGGGTCAGCCATCAGTGGTCACTGCATGCTCTCCCAGGAGGGAGAATTTCTCCATGGAATGGAATATGACCTATCAGCTCAGGAAGCGATCCTTTCAAGAAACCATAAATATGTAAATATTTTGCATTTTAAATTCTTCTAAAGAAACATACCTAAAAATAAACTACACAATTTTCAAAATAAAGATTGAATCATCATGTAGTTCGTGTGTGCTTATTAAAAAACCCTAACATAGTAATATGCACTAATACTACAGCTTTGCAACAGTGATACTGTTTTGGGATATTAATATAGAATACCTTAGCAATTTTATGAGCTTATTGCATCTGAACTGTACTGTAATTTAGAGTGCAAATGACTTGAGGGACCATGTTTTCTATGTAGTTTACAGCTTGTATATACTCATAATCAAGAAATAGATCTAATGAGATGCCATCCTTAAACTTCTTTCATTAGGATCCAGGTTTCCCCAGTGAAATAGTTATTGCTGATAATGGGCTTGCTGAAACTAGAAGCAATAGTAGTTAACTTATAATGCTGTAGAGGAAAAAAGTCTCAATGGTACACTTTGAGTGTCACCTTTCAATTTCCTTGCTTTTAAACGTGTTTTTACAACTATTATTTAAAAAACCCACATATTTTACCTACAGATTACCTAGAAGACTGGAACACCATCACTGAAGAATTTCAATTACTTAAAACACAATTTTCATTATAAATATGTAGAGATTTTATTTACTTGACAGAAATAAATTGGGCCAAATTCCATTCCTTTGCTCTCCTGTGCTACATGGCATAAGGGAAACAAAGGATTAGGAAAATAAGTAGAAAGATAAGAAATTTGAACATAGCGGAAATTCAGCTGCTACAGTGCATGCTTCCAAGATCCTGAAGAAGCCCTTCTATACAAGCTGCTTCTAGATGAAGCTCCATGGAAATTTTGAGAACGTGGCCTGTAAAAAGTACACTATTTAAATAAAAGGAACGTCTGCACAACAATTAATGCTGACCAGGCCAAAATTAACCTCCCAGCTTTTGCACTAAACTCCCTCCCCTCTCTCAAACAGGGTAGGATTGCATAAGCACACTTAGAGTTGAGAATGTATGAGTCAGCCATACTGCTAGTGGTAGCTAGAGAGTGTGCAGAGATTTTTTTTTTCTGCTCTGTGGATCGTGAATCTGCAGAGTTAGTGCCAGTGTTTTCCAAAAATCCTCTGCCTATACAGGTACTACAAGTCCTACCCTTTCTGCAAGGCAATCGCCCCAATGCTCTGAAGGTGAAAGAATGTAGAAAGAGCTGCAGGAACCCTGTGTAGGTTTTTCGGAGTAATTCTCCAAGGTTTTCAATGAAATAGGATTGTCTTTTTGTTCATATATAGTCCAGCTTACCGTGATATAACTATTTCTGACACGCCCTATGACTACAATAGATGCTCATTAGTAACAACATAGTGGTGACTTTTTGCTATGTTGCTGCTAAGCAGCTGTTGCTGTTATGGAGAGTCTTGTCTGACCAAAGGCAGCATGCTTTTTCTGATACCCAAAATAGCTACAGAACACTAACAATTTAGAACTGTAATAATGTGATGTATGTTTATTATTATTGCTACAGTATTACATTAGCATATGTACTGTACATTTTAAACATATGCTCTGTTCTGCATTTGTAGTCTACCACCATATTGTATCAAGAAAGCGGTATTAATTGAGTTAACATATAGAAGTATCAAGTTTTATTTTTATGTTTTAAGATCAACAATGACAACACACACAGCCTCTGGCTCCTACTTATAAAATATTTTTGTACTCACACTAAACTGTAATACTTTGTATGCACTGTAAGTTGCACTGGATAAGAGTGTCTGCTAAGCAAACTAATAATAATGCTGTAATAACCTCAATTAACGTACTATTCCACATCAAGGTGTATTCTATTTATACAGTGTGTATCAACTTGTAAATTAAGGTAAACTCACTCATTCCAGGTGAAAGAACACTTAATTTTCTCTGCTTCTTCTCAGTCACAATTTTATTTTGAAGATGGGATTCAATGTCCGAAAGAGACCTGTAACCACGTCCCTCTAGCTGTGAAAAATGCCAAAGTATGTTCAAAGCCTTCAACAGCTCAGGGTTTCTTGGAGGTGGAACTTCATCAAAATCCTCCTCGCTCTCTTGATTATGTTTCATCAACACATTCTCATTTCTCTAGCCTTGCAGCAGCTTCAGCACTCACTAATTCCTCATCAACTAGTCCTCCAAATGTGAGCAAATCCTCATCCACAGTCACAGGAGCTACTAAATCCTCTTTTTCCATGTTGTCTGGAAATGGAACATCATTCAGGGGTCAAACTCTTCAATATCCTTGTCTTCCACACCTTCCACTGGCACAACAAATTTGCCTTTGCTGAAACAGTTGGAAATTGTTGTCGCCTTTACATCTTGCCATGCTGCAGCAACAAGGTGAACACCATCTAGAAAATGTACAGTTTTCATCACTGTCTGAACATCTGCATTGGGGTCCGCATCAAAAAATAATAATAACCTGGTTTGCAGTTGTTGATGGGTAATGTCCCTTCATGTTCTTACTCATATCTTGATCCATAGGTTACATTAAAGATGTCGTGTTAGAGGGTAGGAATTCAAGCTGAATGTTGGTGAGAACCACTCCTTGGTGGGGTGTGAGAAGTTACCCAGTAAGAAGCACACTGTACCGCTCTGCAAGCAAAATTGACAATCCCACTTTTTTAGCCAGTTGATGAAAATCTCACCTGTCATCCAGGCATTTGATGAACTGACATAATTGAGGGGAAGTTTACGGAAATCCTTCGGAAAGCATCTGGGTCTTTTTCACTTCCCGATCATGAACAGCGGGCGTTTGTCACTCCCATCCATGTTGGCACAGAACGAGCACACTTACCCTGTCTTCTGAAGCTTTCCCTCCTTCTAGCTTTTCATTTTTTTTCTACGTCCTCTAGCACAGAACCCTTTCAGATAAAATCCTGTTTCGTCAGCATTGTAGATGTCATCTGAGGAAAACCTTTCAAGAATATGAGAAAGCTTTTTGCACTGCCCCTGCTCAGCTGCTGGTTTGCCCACCGATGGTTTTTCCTCATGCTCTTTTTTGTAAGCAACACTGAAGCATTTCTTCCATCTAGTAAACAGACTGTCACTTGCCTTAAAATCATTCAATCCAAGTGAAGCAGCAAGCTGAAGGGCTTTTTCCTTGACTGCAGGTCCAGCATGCAGTGCTCGCTGCATTCTCTTCTCCTTGAACCATATAAAGAGAGCCTCGTCGACATCAGAGGCTTTTCCCTCATGCCCGTTCTTATGGCAGCTGTTTAACTGTCCAGCTTCGTATTTAGCCAAAAGCTTATCCTTCAGCTTCCACATTCCACATACAGTCGACTTGTGCAACTCCCACTTGACTGCAACTTGGTTTTGAGTAGTCCCCAGAGTTTGACAGTCTCAGATAATCTGTACTTTTTCTTTCAGTGAAAGACTTCTGGCATTCTGTCTGTTTTTGCCACAAAAAAAATGATGCAAGTAAATGGAGGATGTGACATCACAAATGTTGCTCTTATGCAGCGGCTATGTTGCTGTTACCAATTGGACAATTCATGGTAAGGAAAGTGATCCAAGGAGAAATTTAGCTCATAACCAGAGTTGCTCTTACAAGATGTTGCTACAAACAAGCATCTACTCTATTAGGATTTTCTATTAAAATTAGGGCTGTAGAAGGTTAACCGGTAAGCATTAGGCTTACCGTTAATGGGACATTAACCGTTAACGCAGCGGCTGGCCGCACCAGGTGGGACCCCGGCCTTGGCAGGACCCCAGTCCCTGCCACCCCGGAGCAGCCCACCACGAGAGCGACATCGGTTAACCAGTTAGATGATATTTGTGAAACCTAGACAGTGCTCCCACACAGCCACCATTTTTCAAAGTTTCAAATCTCAGCCTCACGTATTTTTTTTAAATAAAAATTAGGATTTGTAAATGGTGGTCAGTGTATATTTCCCTCCAACCATCTAAATCTATGTACCAGCCCAGAAACTACAGGAATAAAACCCAATGAAAATCCAAATCTGGATTCTGCATCATAATTAATATTCAATTAAAATCAAGTTAATGGAACCTTAAGGAAGACATGAAAAGCCTTCTTGCTTATTCACCTGTGGTAAGTAGAAAGCTTTCCCTGCCAACTGGTGGGGGTGTACCTCATTTTTTATCTAAAAATAAGGGTATGTTTCTCACTCTTGCAGTTGTGGAGACAGCCTTTCACATGTGCACTAATGCAGTGATGTCTTCCCAAGCCTGCAGACAGATACTCAACTATTGCACAGATTGCCCAAGCAGCAAAGAGCTGAAGAAGAGCTCTGTATAAGCTCGAAAGCTTGTCTCTCTCACCTAGTCTAATATGCTGGAACTAACAGGGCTATAACAACATTGCCTACTAATAAGACTCATCAGTTTCACAGATGCTATTTACATATAGGTAAAGAGAAACAGAGAATTATGACACTTCACTATTTTTGCTGCTTGGCTAAGCTATAAACAGGAGCAGAGGAAAACAGTATAGTTATGCACAGGGAAGGAAGATCAAAAAAGTGAAAATGACCTGAGGGACAGAATCAGACCCTCCTCATTGAAGCAACAGAATGGCAGACCATCCACACAAGTTTAGTCAGGCCTCTGGAGTGAGCCAGAAGAAAGCTCCTCTCTTTTGTGACACAGAGGCTCCTTACCAAAGGGTCCTCGATTATTGTCTGACCCCCTCCCATAATTTCCCTCAACTGTGAAAGGTGAAATTGATAAAAAAAAGCTTAAAAATATCAATATTACCCATCAAAATTATAAAAAAATAAAAACTAATTCTGCCAAGCCTTTTATCAGGAACCTATTATTAGGAGACAAGAAACTCAGCAGCCTCCCCAATCTCAGCAGTCTTAAAAGGATGGGTGTCTTCCAAGGCTTTGCTCCTGGATGTGATTCATAAGAAGTCCCACTCTTTCACAACAACCCCTATCTGTTAGGTGTCTAGTTAATTGTTCAAACTCGTATTTTAGGTATTTTTTAAAGTTCCATACAATCTTTTAATAAAATATTTTGCACTTATATATAAAATTCTTTCCTTCCTGTGCATGCAGGAGACCTATTCAGGTACCACTCCAAGATTGGAATGAACTCCCACAGGAAATAAGAGCCACCACACCCTTCACCACATTCAGCTCCAAGTTCAAGTTGCATTTCAACCTTACTTTTGCCAATATGAACACACAGCAAAAACTATAGTATTTATTTAAAATTTAAAAAACCTCCCACAATCTCCCCTTGAGAAGAGGAAAAAAAGAAAGAACTAAATGTGCCATATGCTAGCCATGTTCTGAAAAGCCCTAATCTAAAAAGGAACTTAGGTACTGTGATTCTGAGCAATGCAACGCCTAACTTTTAGGTTCCTAGAAAAATCACAGGAACACACTATGATCTACAAAGCCTGAGTTAGGTGCCTACGCTCCCTATACAAAGAATGGGGAGAGAAAGGCACTTCAGAATGAGGTCCATAAACACCACACTACTACGCTAGGTGGAGAGCCACCTAAGACAGCCTATTGAAGATGCTGAAGAGGGGGGGTGTCCTCCCTCTTGCCCCTCATAAAGCAATAGGTGCCTAAATCCAGGCCAAAGGGAGGAACATATTTCTGCTATCCACACCCAGGCACCCCTCTCCTAGAGTCAAGCAGCTTAGGCGTTCAAGTCGGTTTTTGTCAGAAGGAGTTAGACACCTGCCTGACTCCACACAATATGATACAGTGTGGGAGGGAGAGGCAGCAGAGGAGCCTACTTTATAAATTTTAGCCCAGTGATTAGAGCACTCACCTGATATGTAAGACTCAGGTTCAATTCCCCTCTCTGCCTGAGTGGGAGAAAGGACTTGAACAGGGGTGACCCCCTTCACAGGAGAGCGCTTTAACCACTGGGCTATGAGAGAGTGTGATGTGGGGCTCCCTACAGTCTCTCCTGTTGAAGTTGTTCCACTGTGGATAAATAATTAACGAGTCATTGGAGCAGGCAGACTGGACCTAGGTCTCACACTCCTAGGTGGGCTATAACCACTAGGCTATAGAATCACTCTCACTATATCTGGCCCAGTGACTCATTTATCCACAGTGGTACAGCCTCAGACAGAGATTGAGGGAGCCCCACCTAAGAGTATCCGATAGCCCAGTCGTTAGGGACTCTCCTTTCTCCCCATCAGGCAGAGGAGGAAACTGAACCTGGGTCACCAACATCCCAGAGAAGTGCTTTAACCAATATGCTAAAAGTTATAAAGTGGATTTCCCTGGGGCTTAGGCAGCAGATAGGGTTCTGAACACCTAAAGTGAGACAGCAGTGCACATGTCCTCAGGCAGAAACTTAGGCACCTAGGGAACTTTTATGCTGAAAACTTAGGCTCTGTGTGAGTTTAAGCAACTACTGGGTTACACAAGAATTTCATGGATCGCAGAGGAGCCCACAACTGGGAATTAGGTACCTAAGTATCTCTGTAAATCTCACCCTCAGATATTAGGGTAACGATGCTTGTATCTGAACCTGGACAGAACAGCATTAATTTAGATTCAAAATACCCTGCAAGATACGTAAGCAGTATCATCCCCTTTTACAGATGACACAGACAGATTAAGTGACTCGCCCAATGCCACACTATTCCAGGAATTATGGAAAAAACATGGCAATATTGCCAGTGGTTCAGACTAGAGTTCTCAAGTAGGTTCCATTGAAGGAAACACACAGGCAGTTATAGGTATCTCTAGCTCAATCCATCTTTGCTGTAGAATGAAAAAAAGGGTATTGGGTTTACCCTAGATCCTTTTGGTTTACTGCCCTCTAGTGTGCACTTTTCCATAATAAGAAGTTAGCACAACCAATTTAGTGTAGTTTTTCCAGCATATTCTTGTCCCTTGGATTTTTCCTCTATATTTTATCTGTTTAACAGCTAGCTCAATACAAGCAGCAGACCGACTATTTCTAAGCAAGCTCTCAATCTTCCCAGGACAAACTCCAATTCACATATCATAACATTAATCCACCCAAAGTTCAGTTTAAAAAGCAGGCCTTAACAGTTCTAGATTACTTTTTTCTATCACTGTATTTAAAGTCAACACTGGCTTTTTCTAAATATAGCTTTACTCATGATTGCTTAACTGACCCTACTTAGAAGAGCTCTGTGTAAGCTCGAAAGCTTGTCTCTCACCAACAGAAGTTGGTCCAATAGGAGACACTATCTCACCCACCTTGTCCCTGTGTAGTCCAGTGTCCTCTGCCCCCTCCCTCAGCTCCAGACTTCTTTTACAATTACTTTAACCACTCTACTATATTCCTATCCTAACAAAAAAACCTCCTTTAAGCACTCCGTACTTTTCCAGTTTCTGTCTCATCTGTCCCCTGTCCTTGAACACTAAGTTCCTTAGTTTCACTGTGTTACATTATCTTTCTCATGGATTGTCTGCAATCTGCAGTTTCCCTCCCCCATTCTTCTGAAGCTACTCACTAATCACCTGCTCCCTACTAAGTCAGAAAGCCTAAACTCTGTCCAAGGCCTAAACTCTGTCCACTGTCTTCAGCACAATCACTCCCCCTTTTCATATATTTGCTCTCCTCTGTAGGTTTTTGTGGTTCTGGGCTTGAACAGCTCCCCTTCTAGCTTCCCTAATGTTCCTTCATCATCTTATTTACTGGCTCCTCCTCCATCCTGCTTTCAATCATTGTCCCTCAGGTCTTCCTTCCTTGGTCCCTTTCTCTTCTCCCCAGCACCTATCACTTCGGCAACCTTTGGCACCCGGCCCCTGGCGGGCCAGGCCAGTTTGTTTACCTGCTGCGTCTGCAGGTTCGGCTGATCGGGGCTCCCACTGGCCACAGTTAGCCACTCCAGGTCAATGGGGGCTATGGGAAGCGGCGCAGGCTGAGCGACGTGCTGGCCGCTGCTTGGTCAGGAACAGCGAACTGCAGCCAGCGGGAGCCGCCATCGGCCAAACCTGTGGATGTGGCAGGTAAACATACCGTCCCGGCCCGTCAGCAGATTTCCCTGACAGACCATGTGCCAAAGGTTGCCGATCCCTGCTGTATAACCTAATCTATTCTCATGGATTCAATTACCACCCATATGACTTTCCCAACGCCCTGACTTCTCCCTCTGTTCAAGCCTACATTTACTTGTGATTGTCTTTCCGATCTCTTCTCAGTGTCCAGACTCCCAATGAAAGTATTTTCCAGTTGAAAATAGAGTTTGCTAGTTCTCACCCAAACCATTCTCTCCCAGTCCATTCTGTATCATTGTAGACAATTCCACAATCCCCTGTAATGCAGGTGTGCAGCGTTAGTGTCTAATTTCAACTCTATCTTCACCTTACCACATCACATCCAGTCCGTTCCTAAACTCCACCAGTCCTCCCACTCTCAAAAATCCAGCCCCTTTTGTCCATGCCTTAAAATCTTGGTATGTGTACTAGTTTTCTCTCAGTAAATACAACTTCCTCTCTGGACTCTCTGATTCTCACATTGCACTCCCCAAATTTAATATGATCTTCCACAACCACTGCTGTACTCACTACAAAAACTGCCTTTTGGCGACAAAACAGTGATAGCGTACACACTGCAATGTGACTTTTTTCGAAAAAACACCTAGTTTTGGCGACAAAAAACTTCCACCCTATGAGAGAGGCTTGTCTTTTCCCCTCCCTTTATTGTTGACAAACAGCCAGTGTAGACACCAGTTCCCCCCCCGATTTTATTGGCTTCCAGAAGGTGTCCCACAAGTCCCATGCTGCCACTCTGGTCAGTGGTTTGAACTCCGCTGCCCTGCAGCCAACCCGCCCCTCCCGTCCTTGCAAGCCCTGGGAATTTTAAATCTCATTTCCTGCTTGCTGGCTTCCCAGAGGAGCTTCCCAGGTGGCTTTCCAAGTCAGCAAGGCTGGATATCGCATCAAACGCGCTCCCACTTGGACCACCACTGAGTTGTTGGATCTGATCAGTATATGGGGAGAGGAGTCTGTTCAGTCAGAGCTGCAAGTGACCAGTAGGAATTGGGACACATATGGGCAAATTTCTGTAGGCTTGTGCGAAAAGGGCTATGATCAGGACATGCAGCAGTGCAGAGCGAAGACAAAGGAGCTGAGGCGGGCGAACCATAAGGCATGGGAGGCAAACCATCACTCTGGTGGTGCGCCTAAAACCAGCTGCTTCTATAAGGAGCTGAATGCTATCCTCAGTGGTGACCCCACCTCCATCGCAGATAGGCCCTTGGATACTTCGCAGGCAGCAGAAAGAGGGGGTAACCTGGAGGCTGAAAGTCTGGAAGAAGAAGCTGAGCTAGAAGAGGATCTGGTACTCCCAGCGGGGTCACCCGATGGGGCAGGCAGCCAGGAATTTTTCTCCACTCCAGAAGTGCTCAACAGGGAGCAAGAAGCAGATGAAACACTGGGTAAGTTGATGTGGTTTGTGTCGGGAATCAAAAAGTGTGAGGCAGGTAGTGTTTTCTGTGAGCTGGACATTACCCTGTATAGTTAATCTGCATAGCCAAGCAGGGTGTCGATGGATATCGAAACCTGCAGGGAATCCTCCATAGAGAGGCTCTGTACAGTTTCTGAGAGGTACTTGTTAATCCTCTGCCGCAGGTTCCAAGGGATTGTAGCCTTGTTAGTTCCCCCATTGTAGGGAACTGTACCATGCCATGTAGCAATAACCGGAGCTGGGACCAAGCAGCACATAACTGAGCTGCATATAGACCTGGGTGAAAGCTGCAAGCATTCAGTAGTTGTACCCTGGTTTCCCTGGTAACCCACAGCAGCAAGATGTCAGCCAGCAGGTTGGTCCCCTGTGAAAAAGTGTGAGATAATTTTAGAATGAGTTCCCTGCAAAGCTGCCCTGCAAGCCATGACCTTTTTGTCCGTACACACAACCACCTTCCCCCCACTTCCGACACTCACCGTGATTGGGGCATTCGCGGAGATGTGTGCCTGCCTAGAGTCTCAGAGAGAAAGTGATTTCTACTAGCAAAAGGCTCGTTACTAAAATGTTTCAATCATTTGCTGGAATGTAACAATGCCTCTTCTGTTCAGCACAGACCTTGAAGAACACCACGCACCCCTGCGGAGAGGCTTCGGCAGATAAGGAGGAACCCTAGGTGCAGCAAAGACGACATGTTCTGGGAGGTGCTGCAGCGTGATGAGAGACAGACCAGGGAAAGCAAAGAGTGCTGGGAAGCCAAAAGGCAGGATAGAAAAGAGAATGCTGCATTTGCTAGGCAAGTGACAGAGTGGATGATAAAAGTTATGAAGGATCAGACAGAGATGCTCAAGTCTTTGATACAGCTGCAGACTGAGCAGATCTGTTGTCAACTTCCACTGCAGCATATGCAGATGCATAATTCTTTGCCAAACTCCACCCCCTCTATGCCCACATGTTCCTTTTCACTTCACAGCACTCCTGAGTTTCCCCATCACTCCACCCCCTCTCACAGCTTGCACAATGATAACTGGAGCTACACAGTTGTAAGGTTTTACCCTTTTTAACAATAAATAAATGCTAAGGTATTTAATAGTACAGCGCTTTTATTCTGTGTTCTACAAAAGCGAATAGCAATCAATTCACTCTCAGAAACAGGCTTCTAAGGCATTTTGTTGCATGGATCTTGGGCCCCAAAATTGTACATGGATGCAACAGGGAAGCAACTCCAAAGAAGACATGTCTTACTGCCCCTCATTGTCAAAGTGGCTCCTCAAAGCCTCTCTGATGTTAATAACAGCCCTCTCGGCTCCTCTGACAGCCCTAGCATCTGGTTGTTCAAACTGTGCAGCCAAGTGCTCTGCCTCAGTGCTCCACACCTGAGCAAACATTTCACCCTCAAAGTCACACAGATTATGCACAGTGCAGCCCACGGCTATGACCATGGGAACATTATCCTCGGTAAGGTCTAGCCTACCATTGAGACACCTCCAGTGAGCTTTCAAACGGCCAAAGGCACATTTGATTACCTTGCAGCACCTGCTCAGGCTGTCAGAACGCTCTTTGCTGCTGTCCAGGTGCCCTGTGTAGGGTTTCATGAGCCAGGGCTGTAAGGGGTAAGCCGGGTCCCCCAGAATTACTATGGGCATTTCCACATCCCCCACTGTCATCTTGTGGTCTGGAAAGAAAGTCCCCACCTGCAGCTTTCTGTACAGGCCACTGTTCCTGGAGATGCGTGCATCAAGCACCTTTACAGACCACCCTGCATTGATGTCCGTAAAATGCCCCCGGTGATCCACACACTCCTGCAACACTATGGAGAAGAGTCTCTTCCTATTGATGTATTCAGAGGCAAGGTGGTCTGGCACTAAAATTGAATGCGTGTGCCATCAATCACCCTGCCACAGTTAGGGAAACCAATCTCTGCAAAACCATCCACTCTTTCATGCACATTTCCCAGAGTCACAATCCTCCGCAGCAGGATGGGATTTATTGCCCTGCACACTTGGAGTAATACAGCCCCAATGATTCCTAGTCCAAATTGATTTGTAACTGACTGGTAGCAGTCTGGAATTGCTGACTTACACACAGAGATTGCAACACGCTTCTCTACTGAAAGGGTAGCTCTCAATCTGGTGTCCTTGCACCGCAGGTCGGGGGACAGCTCAGCACATAGCTCCATGAAGGCTGCTTTACGCATCCTAATGTTCTGTACTCACTGGTCGTCATCCCACACCTGCATGACAATGTGATCCCACCCATCAGTGCTTGTTTCCCTAGCCCATAAGCGACAGTCTACTGTATGCAGCTGCTCTGTGAATGCACAAAGCACTGAGAAGTTGCTGCTGTCCATATCACACTCGGCTGCCTGCGATTCATCCTCTGTTAACTTTGTGAGTAACTCTGCAAGTAATTGTGCTGCCATGTGCAATGTCCTCATGACAGCCAACAGAGAATAGGAGAGAAGTGCGGGATCCATCCTCTCTCACTGCGGATGCTGGTGCGCACTACAAAAGAATGACAGTAGGAAAAACAGCATGAAAGAAAGCCAGAAAACATTGGACGGGTGGAACACAAAGTGGTACATGATGGTACATTTTGTAGACCCCAGGATGCGCCGCACTCCGTTTCCACATTACCACAACCCCTAGCGATAGATGGTGTCACCAGGCACTGTGGGATACTTACCCCCAGTCCATTGCTCTCGCTATCGACAAAGGTGCCCCGAATGTGGACACGATCTGTCAACAGAGGGAGCAACTGTAGACACATTTTGATGACTTTGCTTTTGTTGATTTTTCCTTGTCGACATTAGTTTCATCGACAAAACTTGCCAGTGTAGATAAGCCATAAGTGAAGACACTACCTACGCCAATGGGAGAGCCTCTCCTGTCAGGACAGGTATTCCACCGCCCCAAGAGGTGGTAGCTATGTCCACAGAAGACACCCTCCCGTCAACATAATATTGTCTATACGAGGGGTTAGGTTGCTATAACTACATCTCTGTAGGGTATGCGACCCATGAGCGACGTAGTTATACCCACATAAGTTGGTGTTGTAGACCAAGCCTTAATATATACAATATTAAACATCCAAAACTACAAGCATCAATAAGATGAGAGTCAGTACAAATCTATAAGACTTTTGACCTAATAATATATGGCTTCCATATCCAAATGCATAGCCATCTTTCATTGCTTATTTTGAAGCTAGAAGCAGAATTAAAAAGCCAGTGCTCTCAAACAGCCTCTCTTTCCGTTAAGATCCTACAGACTCCTTTAGTTTTGCATTACGTACACAGTGTACTCATTGGCTATCCATTCACCACTTCCTTGTTTTTCAGTTACCTTAATATGTTTTCTGGGACTCCTATAATCTCAGTCTAATTGTTTATTTGAACACAAACACTGCCTGTTTCCCCCTTGCTTATCTGTATGCATTCTAAAGTATAATTAAGAAAAAAGCCATGTCACATTTTCACACGATCATGAAGATGATAGTGAAACAAATTAAAGTAAAATGATTCACTTTTTTTCATACAAATTAGCAGACTGGGGAAGCAGAAAATGAGCTAACAAAAACTCTATGCCAACAAAGAAATTAGTAAGCAAACAAGTCAAACCACAAAGGCATAATAAAATGAACACAAGACAGAAATCAATACAAATCAGAGATTATATTTTGTCACACGTGGGGAGGAGGGGGAGAATAGCAGTGACTTATTTACAACTGTGATTTTTGATTTTATTTTAACAACAATGTGTAGGGCACCTTAGAGACTAACATTTATTTGAGCATAAGCTTTCATGAGCTACAGCTCACCTCATCGGACGCATTCAGTGGAAAATACAGTGGGGAGATTTATATATACAGAGAACATGAAACAATGGGTGTTACCATACACACTGTAACGAGAGTGATCCCTTAAGGTGAGCTATTACCAGCAGGAGAGCAGGGGGGAAAAAACCTTTTGTAGTGATAATCAAGGTAGGTCCCTGAATAGATATGTGGACGCAGTTGGCAATGGGCTTTGTTGAAAGGATAGGTGCCTGGGTTAGTGGTTCTGTTGTGTGGTTGCTGGTGAGTATTTGCTTCAAAAACAGACTCCAATGAGAGACTGCTGAATTGGAATTAATTTGCAAACTGAATACAATTAACTTAAGCTTGAATAAAGACTGGGAGTGGATGGGTCATTACACAAAGTAAAACTATTTCCCCATGTTTATTCCCCTCTCCCACCCCCCACTGTTCCTCAGACGTTCTTGTCAACTGCTGGAAATGGCCCACCTTGATTATTACTACAAAAGGTTCCCTCCCCCCCACCCCGCTGGTAATAGCTCACCTTAAGTGATCACTCTTGTTACAGTGTGTACGGTAACACCCATTGTTTCATGTTCTCTATGTATATAAATCTCCCCACTGTATTTTCCACTGAATACATCTGATGAAATGAGCTGTAGCTCACGAAAGCTTATGCTCAAATAAATTTGTTTGTCTCTAAGGTGCCACAAGTACTCCTTTTCTTTTTGTCAATAATTTTGTGTGCTTCAACAACTCTTCCCCCTTTGAGTTAACTGAGGATCTGAAGGGTTGCACAAGATCATTTCCAGCTGAACTGGACTAAAACCCAGGTTCTCTATCTGCTAAGGCCTAGACCCTGCAATTTATTCTAAATGTGTGAAATCCTATGAACACCCAAAGCATTGCTGAAATCAGTGTGAAAATTCTGTATCTATTATTATAAGAAACCCTCAAGATGACTTTGGTCTTGTCTTCACTGCAACAGTTAGCTCAAATTACTCCACCTGAGCTAGCTCAAGGGAGAGCAGGCACATCACACAACAATACTGGAGCTACACAGTGATTATATTCGGCTTGGTCCACACTACAGATGTATGTCAGTACAGTAGAACCTCAGGGTTACGAACTGATCAGTCAACTACACACTACATTTGGAACCGGAAGTACGCAATCAGGCAACCGCAGAGACAAGAAAAAAGCAAATACAGTACAGTACTGTGATAAATGTAAACTACCAAAAAAATAAACGGAAAGCAGTATTTTTCTTCTGCACAGTAATATTTCAAAGCTGTATTAAGTCAATGTTAAGTTGTCAACTTTTGAAAGAACAGCCATAAAGTTTTGTTCAGAATTACCAACATTTCAGAGTTACGAACAACCTCCATTCCTGAGGTGTTCGTAACTGAGGTTCTACTGTATAATTTGTGTCGCTCAGGGCTGTGGAAAATCCACACCCGAGTGACGTAGTTATACTGACTGAGCTCCTGGGCTTCTCCCATCAACACAGTTAATGCCTCTTGTGGAGGTGGAGAACCTATGTTAAGGGGAGAAGCTCTCTGTTGGTGTACGTGGTATTTTCACTAAGTACTACAGCGGCACTGCCGCAGTACTGTATGTGTAGACCCAAGCCCTCAATAGCAGAGAGTAGCTGAATCGCCACTGCATTACTAGGTCAATGAGCAGCAGTATTTGAGCTTCAATCCACACCCAATGAGGAGCCAACATGCTTAAGTTTAAAGCACCACTTTACTTAAGCTAGCAATTTGTGTGGGAACAGAAGTCAGGTTGAGGCAACATTCAAGTTATAACTTGTGCTTCCACTGCAGTAAGGCCCTATGCCAGAAAAATTTGAGAAACTAAGTATTTTATTTACTTTGTGCAGTTGGTAGCGCAGTCATTTTCATAGTTTCCCTGGTAGAATCAGCCAATTTGTTTGTGTGTGTCTTCCACAGAACAAAAGGGGATAGAAAACCTTTTTAAAGAAAGGAATATATAGTTGTAAAACCTCCAAAATTGGCAGTTGTGACGCCTCAGCAGGATTAAAACCTGAAACTACTTCCAGTTTGTACTAAACTTGCTAGATTTCAGGTTGATGCTGTCCCTTTAATAATTCAGTTTAAAATACACCCCAAACCAACTGTTAACATATTACTCCAGAATTTATTTTCTGGATTTAAAATATCAGAATGGTTTTAGGATTATGCCCTTCTTCCGCAGAAACTAATGAAGGTTATCTGAGAGAAAGGAGTCTCTGCAATACTTGCCTTCAAAGGCCACTAAAGGATATTTCCGCCCAAAACGTTTCAATGAGACAAGGTTTGTAAGGTAATATTTTTATTGGACCAACTTCTGTCGGTGAAAGAGACAAGCTATCAAGCTACATGGAGACTTCAAGAAGAGCTCTGTATAGCTCAAACACTTGTCTCTTTCACCAGTGGAACCTGACCCAATAAAAGATATTACCTCCCACTTTGTTGCTCTAATATTCTGGGACCAACACTGAACATGAGGTTTTGAGGAACTGACATTGACAATAGCAACACCTTCAGTTCCACAGATTCAAAACAAAAATATAATTAAAGCATTAGTCTATTAACAAAGATATCCTCTTGCTGTTACAGTCAAGTTTGTTGTTTTGCAAGTACCTAATCTCATGATAAAATAATAAAGCAAGTAAGAGAAGCACCTCACCTTAATGCTTGCCCTTATTGTTGTGGAATACTGTAGTGTTTTAAAGCGGTTATCCTCCTTAAAAAACTCCTCTCAAAACTCTCTTTTGCCATGATGCCTGCTGGCATGCCAAGATCACTGCCTATTATGCTAACCAATAGTGTCTCATTGTTTCCTAGTACTCCCCTACACATCATCCGTCCCTATCCACCTGTTAGCTCTTGTTTTATATGTAGACTGTAAGCTCTGTGGCAGGGAGTGTCTTTTTGTTCTGTGTTTGTGCAGTGCCTAGCACAACTGGGTCCTGGTCCACCACCGGGGCTCCTAGGGTTGCCAACCCTCCCTGTTTCGCCGGGAGTCTCCCGGAATTGGGTTCTATCTTCTGGAAGCTACTGAAACCAAACTGGGAGACTTTAGGTTGCTAAAAGTACAGCGGCGCAGCAGGGCTAAGGCAGGCTCCCTGCCTGCCCTGGCTCTGCGACGCTCCCATAAGCAGCCGGCACATCCCTCTGTCCCCTGGAGGGGGCAGAAGGGTCTTCGCACATTGCCCCCTCCCCAAGCACCGACTGCGCAGCACCCATTGGCGGGGAACTGCGGCCAAGGGGAGCTGCAGGGGCAGTGCCTGCAGGCAGGGGCAGCACACGAAGTCCTCTGACCCCCACTCCCATGGGCTGCAAGGACGTGCCAGCCGCTTCCGGGAGTGGCACCAGGCGAGGGCAGACAGGGAGCCTACCTTAGCCCCGCTGCGCTGCCGACCAGGAGCTGCCAGAAGTAGGTGCCGCCCAGCCGGAGTCTGCACCCCTCACCCCCTCCTGTACCCCAACCCCCTGCCCCAGCCCTGAGCCCCCTCCCAGAACCAACCTCTCCCCCAAACCCCTATTCCAACCCTAAGCCCTCTCCAGCAACCCAACTCCCTGCCCCAGCCCTGAGCCCCCTCCCACACCCAAACTCCCTCCCAGAGCCCACACCCCCTCCAGCACCCCAACTCCCTGCTCAAGTCCCATTAAAGTGAATGAGAGTGGGGGAGACCAAGCGAGGGGGATGGAGTGAGCAGGGCACAGCCTTAGAGAAGGGGTGCAGCAGGAGGTAGGGCGAGGGTGTTTGGGTTTGTGTGATTAGACAGTTGGCAACCCTCGGAGCTCCTAGGTGATAAAATGATACAGCAATTAACAGAAATAACACTAACAATGGCCTCAGCAGGGGGACACGCATGCAGGTGGGTGGCGAGGCTAAGCCTCCCAAAACCCAGGCCCTAGCCCCACCCTCACTCCCCTTCTCCCCTGAAGCCGGAGAAAGCTCATCTCCAGCCAGAAGTCTGGGGCTCGCAGGTCCGTGGCAGCTCGGCCTCTGGGGGTGGGGGGGGGGGGGGACGACCTTGTTCAAAAGGGGGGGGCTGGCCTGGGTGTGTGCGCGCATGCATGACCCATGACAGCATCCCACGGTTAGTGAACCTGTAACCCACTCCTGCAGAGGAAGGTGAACGACACGTTCGACGTTGCTCAGGGCCCGGCAGACGCCGCTACGGCCTCGGCTCCGCTGCTGTTCCCCCGGGTTCCCCAGACCACACGCCAGCCCTCCCGGCACGCGGGCGGCAAGGGCGGAGCCGGCAGGGGAGGCGCGGCGGTTACTTACAGCTCTGGTCTCGTACAGCACCAGCTTTTGCACGCAGCGGATAATCGGCGACGCCGCCCCCGCGGGCATGGCGATAGCGGGGTGGGCTCCGGGCCCGCGCCACGGCAAGGGGGGGGAGGAGGAATAGAATTGGGACGGGGACGGGGACAGACGTTTAACGGGCGGGGAATGGACGGGTTCCCGTAGCGAGCCTCGCCCCCCGGATGGGGCTGTGGAGCCGCTCGGGGGGCTCCAGCGTCAGGGAGAGCGGCAGAGGGTCCCGGCCTCTGGGGCAATAGCCGCCGGGGAAGGGCCGGGTGAGACCAGAGGCGGGTTAGAAGCTCAGCGGGCGTACACAGACCCTGCGGGGAGAGGGCGCTCCCGGTCACCACCCCACCGCTAGGAACCGGAAGCGAGGCTGTCACAGCGCGCAGGCGCGGCCCCGGAGAGCGCATAGGCCTACCGCGCCCCCGTGACCCCGTCACGTGACGGAATGAGATCGAAGCCTTGGCAGCCCTCTCAGCTGTTGGTGCCAGTGGGTTGCGGCTGTGAAGCGGGCTCCTGCCTGTCAGAGGGAAGCGATGAAAATTGAGGCGCAGACACCGGGCTGCCGCTGGGGGAGAGGGTGTCACTGCCTACGTAGGGGCAGTTCCCCATTCCCCCACGGACGGGGTGCTTCTCCCCGCCGCATTACCGCTGGGGACTGCTGCGACCTCCACAACACCACGCTCAGGGGCTGGTTTCCCGCCCGGTGCTACTCTCACATTCACCGCTACAGAAAGACCCTGCGCCTGTAATTCTCTCCATAGCGGTTAGGCGCGCGCGCCGCCACCCACTTTAAAAATCTGTCCCTTGCACGCGCGCGGGGACCGCGGCTCGCACGCTGATTGGGCACGGGGCGCGCTCAGTTTCGAAGCGGAGAGCAGCAGGCGTGGGGCGGGGCTCACTGGTTGCCACGGGTTACGAGGCTACACAAATCCGTGCCGGGCAGTGAGCAGGGGTCCCGGCGCTTGGGAGGTGGAGGGGCCATTCCGTGCCTGTCCCGCGCAGCGTAAGTGATGCCGCCCCAGCCAGCACCCCCGCCCCAGCCTCCCTTCCCCCTCTCGGCGCCCCCCGCACCCCGGGCTGCGCGAGGTGTGGCGCTGGGCACAGGCCTT
Organism: Chelonia mydas; assembly: GCF_015237465.2. Taxonomy (NCBI): domain Eukaryota; kingdom Metazoa; phylum Chordata; order Testudines; family Cheloniidae; genus Chelonia; species Chelonia mydas. The sequence continues at coordinate 81,185,811 of NC_057851.1, read as the reverse complement.
ACGGGCGCTGCGCCAGAGGGTCCCCTTCCCCCCCAGTCACCGACAGAGCCTGAGCTGCCCTGAGCGTCTGTGGCAATGCCCCGTGCGGACCCCGCCGCCCTGTCCCCACGGAGGGGCCGAGTCCGCCCCCAACGGCCCCAAGCCAGCCGCGTGACACCCCGCCCCGCGCCTGACTCCGCCGGGAGCTTGGTTCGTGATTCCCAGATCCTTAGTCCAAGGCCAACGTGTTTTAGAAATGTATCCGCGCGGGAGAGAAAATGTTTAGAAACGTCATCAAATTAATGTGTTAAAACTTCAGTGAGCGATGGCTTAATTATTTATTAATTAACTCAATCAAATTAGGAGCTGGTTGTACAAGATTTCTCGGGCCACCCCAAGTGACCATCAGCCTGTTTTGAAGGAGGTGGGACAAGTCACTCCTGACAGAAAGCCTCATCCGATTTTGTGATAACCCCGCCCCACCCTGCAGTGGGATGATTCAGTTAATGTATAGGCAAAACAAACCAGACTATTTTCTCCCCAACTCCTTTGTTTCCTGAGGAGCTGTGCTATATTAACAACAAAGAATCAAACAAACTGCATTTCCCTTGCTAGAAGAGAAAACACAAATCCAGGTTGATGCCTTGTGGTATCTTGGTATAGCAGCCTACCCATCCAGCTACTTGTCTGCTTACTTCCTGTGGGGTTTGCAGTCTCTGACCCTGCCATGTAACCTTCCATTGTACAAGTAGAGGAGAAAGCTAGAGTGGAGTTTGCTGGAGGCACTGTGGTGAGTGCACCTCCTCATAAGACTCTTCAAAGGAGGATGTGAGACCTGTTGCAGGATTGGAGTGAGCTGGGACCTGTAGGAAGATCATAGGGGAGGAGCAGAGATTTGTTTAACCTTGTGTACTATCAATAGTTCAGTTGACATTGATGGGCTACTCATTGTGTGTAAAATTAAGCATGTAGTATAGACATAGCCTAAGTCTTTGCAGGATCATGGCCCAATTCTGGAGGCAGAGAGTGAATCTGTAAGGATACTGAATACCGTAACATAAGGGAAAGCCGGGAGAAGAAAGGGGCAGTTGGATCTTGTTTGAGGATCAAAGAGAAACTCCAGGACACAGCCCAAGATCAGAGTTGCCAGACCTCAATGCTCTGCTAATGACACCATGCAGAAACTGGAGACCCCCAGATGACCTGATCCTGACTGGCCATCAAGAAAAGTTTATCTGACAGAACAAGGAGTAATGGTCTCAATTGCAGTGGGGGAGGTTTAGGTTGGATCTTAGGAAAAACTTTTTCACTAGGAGGGCGGTGAAGCACTGGAATGAGTTACCTAGGGAGGTGGTGGAATCTCCTTAGAGGTTTTTAAGGTCAGGCTTGACAAAGCCCTGGCTGGGATGATTTAGTTGGGGTCGGTCCTGCTTTGCGCAGGGGGTTGGACTAGATGACCTCCTGAGGTCCCTTTCAACCCTGATATTCTATGATTCATGTTGTGAGTCAGGGATTGAAAAAGAGGAAGTCTATCAAAATCTGAAAAGAGGAAAAGGGGTGCCATTTCAGATTGGGGGGGGGGACTTTAACCCTGATTCCAGGGCTACTTAGGCATCTAAAAACTAGTTTTTTGCAGATAATGGGGAGGGGCACAACCAAAAATGATACTCAAAGGGGTGGGCTCAGCTCAAAAAGTTTGAAATCTCAGGGTGCAGGAAGGGGCTAAGTAGGTGCTATGTGCAGAGAGGGAGGTAGCTTCGGGTGCAGGCAGGGAGTAGCTAGGGGCTGGGAGGGGTCTAGCTCAAGATGCTGGAAGGGGCTGTATCAGAGAGGGTGCTGCTGGTGTGGGAGCCAGCATGTGCTCAGACTCTAGTTGGCACAGTGAGGGCTGCTCAGTGGGCCTAGGGCAAGGGACACACTCTGCCAGCCCTGGTACATGGGGAGGAGGAGGACACCCCAACATCAGCCCCCACCTGCCTCTGCGCAGCAGTTCAGAAGGCAGGTTCCCAGTCCCAAACAGCATGGCCAGTGGTGGCTCTACGACGATGGGAGGCGGTGGGTGCACAGCAGCAGCTGCAGACAGCAGTGAAGCAGGGGGAGAAGAGGCAGCATCTTCCCTCCTGCTGCAAACTTCACCCAATTGTGGTACAAAACTTGGAGGATAGGTGCCCCCCGCCCCTTAAATGGCACCCCTATAATGGGCTTAATGAAGGTTCTGATCATATATTTTTCTGAAGTTGTTCCCCCCCGGCCCCGCATTGTATATGCTCAATAGTTGTATTTGCCTCTGTCATTATCCATTGTTTACTAACATGATCAATTGTTATTCACTATGTTTTCTGTCTGCACAGTCATATGTAAACCATTATTCCTGGTGTTATATAAATAACGGTTTATTTTTTTCCTAATTTAGACTATTTTGTTTATGGCTTCACCAGAGAAAAAACAAGATTATCCCTTTGTAGATATATTTGATGAAGATGAAGCTGAAAAATCCTTTCTGTTGTCTAAACCTACATGCTTAATTATCCTTGGAAAGCCAGTAAGACATCCAATTTCTATATTTTAATATGAACATCTCATAGAAATTATTTTCCCTCAAATAGATTTGGTAAAGGTTTTACATTTTCTTTTTAAAAAATTAGCTTAATAATACAGTCAAAGCCACTCTAGGGCCTAATGTTGCATTTTTTTTTCATTCCAAAACAACTGTTGGGGTAAATAAGAATTTTAGGAATGAAGGATGAGGAGCCTAAATCCTGCATGGTGCTGAACGCCTTTTGCTTTCATTAAAACCAGTAGGAATTGAGGACACTCTTTGCAGTGGCACCTGCTGGCTCATTAAATGGACACAGATAATCAGGAAAACTGCTTTAATAAGATAAACTTAAGGGAATAGGGTTTTTTTTCTATTATATAGCATGAGTGCTCTGTTATCTTAATATGATGATAACAATTGCTCAGCCTGTTTTGGTAGGGTTTGTTTTTGGGGGGCCTAATTGACTTGTTACAATTGTCAGTTACAATTAGAGGTGTTAGTATTGTGATTAAAGGTCACAGATTTCTCCAAGATTTTCCTCTGCTTTTCACAATGGCAGCCAATATGTTTGTTTTTATGTTCATCACATTTTAATATTTAAAACATATGATGAATTACAAATTAAAACAAATATCAGTAATAGACAAAACTTTCAATTGAATAAACTGAGTTACAGAAACATATAATAATATTGAATACTATTTAGATCTTCTTTGTTTAAATAAAACTGCCCTTTAATTGGGAAGAACTGGAATCCACCAAGACATCCTGACTGAGAGGCTTGTATTGTTTTGTTGTAATTTAAGGGCTTCACTTTTTCCTTAAAGATTATGTGGCCCATTGACTAAGACTATTTAATTAGAAAGTTGCAAGTACTTGTGTGTACCGTATATATTTTTCGTTTATGTAATTCACTGATAGAGCAGCTATCACCGTATTACAAGGCACTTCTTTTAAAGGTAAGAATAAAATTCCACGGAAGCAAACAAAAGCTAAGCCAAATAAACACATTTTCAGCGTGCTCAGACTCAGGCTAGGTCTACGCTAGAAACTTTTGTCAGGATAATAGTACCCTATCAGCTAGGGTGTGATTACTTACAGTACTATACTAGTAAAAAGCTCTAGTATAGACAGTTATAGGCCTATTTTGTTCAGGGAATTGATATGTTATACTAGAAGAATAACTCTTTTGCTGATATAAGCTGTGCCTCCACTAGTGGGTGTTTGCCAGTAGAGCTATCCCATCAAACCCTTTCTAGGGTAGGCAAAGCCTCAGTTGGAACTGAGTATGGGTTTTTGGCCAGATTGGCAAGCTCCACCATGGTTTAGGTGGTCTCACTGGCCTGTATCTGCTCATTATCGGGACTTTCCTTTCTATGTGAGGAAACCTGCATGGCACTATTAAGGTGTTCATGCCTTGAAACAGAAAGACTAGGATCGGATAACATAGCAGGGGTCCGATAGGTCCCCCTACGATTTTAAGGGGTATTTTATCAGAAGAAGTGGAGTTAGTGGAGCAACCTGAAGAGTTGGATCCCTACGCTGGGGAGATAACCTCTCTAGAGGAAAGCGTAGGGTTGATTTCAGCTTCATCGCCATCAGAAAATGTTGTGTTGTCGATGAGTTAGTAGACAGGATGACAAAGGCATTGGACATTCCTTTGGTTCCCATTGAGGTATCCTCACACCCTGTATTTGACATTTTAGGAGCAACTATTAGATAAGTGGTTACACTTCTGTTGGATGGGTTATTGCAACCACCTAAGTTGATTTGTGCAACACCTTCATCAGCTCAGCCTATGTACAAAAAAAGCTGATAAATTGTACCACTTTCCCTGTGTGGGTCTTTCAGATGGTTTCACACACACCTCTCCTCAAATTCATTAGTGATGGAAGCTGCATTTCATAGATCTAAGAGCACTCATTCCACTCCTTCTTGGATATGTTTGGGAGAAAAATCTTTTTGTCTCTAGGTATGCGAGTGGCAAATTATCAAATTATTTCCCTGAGGAACATAGGAGATTATTGAATGCTCTTTTAATGAAAGGGTGAAGTGTGGCCAAGCATAAACTGAGTTCAGCTGTCAATTCATCAGATGTTTCAGCCACGGCAAAAGCTTCAGCTGTTTCTTTGAGGCATCAAGTCTGGTTGAGATCAGTGGGTCTTCCTCATGAGATGAGGATGAGAACTGAAGATCTCTCATTTAAAGGATACTGTTTATTTAGGGTAAAGACTGATAGGTTTTAGAGAAAATGAAAAATGTAAAATCTGTGGCTAGATCTGCTCGTGTTTTTCAGCCAACAAAAAGGTTGTCATCTGTTCCACTATTTAGATATCAGAGACAGTACCTACCATCTTCATCTGCATCTTACTTCTACCAAAGGAGGAATTATTATCAGCCCCAGAATCAGAGGTCAGCATCAGCAGCAGTGGAAGAGGTCCTTCAAACCTTGCAGCAAAGGGAAATCTCTGGCTTTATCTTTTTCTGGGCTTCAGGCGAGGTCTCAGCTTTGACATGATGACAGAGGAGCTACAGCCAACTCTGATACTTGTACTGTTCCATTCAGGAATCACCTGTCCCACTTTTACCACCAATGACAGTCTATAAACAGCAGACAGATGGATTCTATATATTATTTCAAGTGGTTGCTCAGTACAGTTCAAGATCTTTTCTTTTCCAACCCTCTCCCCCTACCCTTTATCCCCTTTCAGGGATTCATAGCATAAGGACCTTTTGAGAGCAAAGTTTCTCTCTCTTCTGAAATCAGGAGCAATATTAGAGATGCCTCACAAGTACAAGAGGGAAGGGGGGGTTATTTACATTTCTTCCTGATTCTGAAAAATGATGCGGGGGTCTCTGTCCCATCTTGAATCTCAGAAAATTACATTGGTTTTGAAAGAGGTTTCATTTCCGTACCTCTGTACCTCTATTATCCCCTCCCTTTCTCTCCAGGAATTGTTTGCAGTTCTGGATCAAAAGGGTATGTATTTCTGTATTTCGGTAAGGCCATCTCATCAGAAATACAGTAACTGCATTTTACGGTAGGAAAGGAATATTTCCAGTACATGGTCCTACTGTTTGGTCTGTCCACTGTGCCGAGGGCTTTTTCACAGTGCCTATCTGCAGAAGCAGCATATCTTAGAAAACAAGGGATTTTCGTATGCTCCTATCTAGATAATTGGTTATAAAAGAAAGCACTATCAAAAGAGAAGATTTTTTCTAGATGTAAATAAATTGGGAAAAATCATTTCTATGTCCAATGTAGAGGATCCCTTTTATAGGGACTGCATTGGACTCAGTTGTAGGCAAAGACTTTATTCTGGAAGATAAGTTTACAAAAATATGGTTGTCTAAACCTCTGCTCCATCATTCTCCGGAGCAGACTATATCCTTCTTTCTAGTGATAATGGGATCAATCAATTGTTATCATCAATCACATTGGTAATCCCAGATGTTTGTCTCCAAATAAGAGTGTTGTAATACTGGTTGTCAAGAATTACAAAGCGAGGTGTAAAAAGAAAAGGAGTACTTGTGGCACCTTAGAGACTAACCAATTTATTTGAGCATAAGCTTTCGTGAGCTACAGCTCACTTCATCGGATGCATGCAGTGGAAAATACAGTGGGGAGATTTTATATACATAGAGAACATGAAACAATGGGTGTTACCATACACACTGTAACGAGAGTGATCACTTAAGGTGAGCTATTACCAGCAGGAGAGTGGGGGACGGGGGGAACCTTTTGTAGTGATAATCAAGGTGGGTCATTTCCAGCAGTTGACAAGAACATGTGAGGAACAGTGGGGGGGGGGTGGAATAAACATGGGGAAATAGTTTTACTTTGTGTAATGACCCATCCACTCCTAGTCTTTATTCAAGCCTAAGTTAATTGTATCCAGTTTGCAAATTAATTCCAATTCAGCAGTCTCTCATTGGATTCTGTTTTTGAAGTTTTTTTATTGAAGAATTGCCACTTTTAGGTCTGTAATCGAGTGACCAAAGAGATTGAAGTGTTCTCTGACTGGTTTTTGAATAATTCTTGACGTCTGATTTGTGGCCATTTATTCTTTTACGTAGAGACTGTTCAGTTTGGCCAATGTACATGGCAGGGGGGCATTGCTGGCACATGATGGCATATATCACATTGGTAGATATGCAGGTGAACGAGCCTCTGATAGTGTGGCTGATGTGATTAGGCCCTATGATGGTGTCCCTTGAATAGATATGTGGACAGAGTTGGCAACGGGCTTTGTTGCAAGGATAGGTTCCTAGGTTAGTGTGGTGTGTGGCTGCTCGTGTGTGGTGTGTGGCTGCTGGTGAGTATTTGCTTCAGGTTGGGGGGTTGTCTGTAAGCAAGGACTGGCCTGTCTCCCAAGATCTGTGAGAGTGATGGGTCATCCTTCTGGATAGGTTGTAGATCCTTGATGATGCGTTGGAGAGGTTTTAGTTGGGGGCTGAAGGTGATGGCTAGTGGCGTTCTGTTATTTTCTTTGTTGGGCCTGCCCTGTAGTAGGTAACTTCTGGGAACTCTTCTGGCTCTGTCAATCTGTTTCTTCACTTCAGCAGGTGTGTACTGTAGTTGTAAGAATGCTTGATAGAGATCTTGTAGGTGTTTGTCTCTGTGTGCAGGGTTGGAGCAAATGCGGTTGTATCGTAGAGCTTGGCTGTAGACAATGGATCGTGTGGTGTGATCTGGATGAAAGCTGGAGGCATGTAGGTAGGCATAGCGGTCAAATAGGTTTCCGGTATAGCGTGGTGTTTATGTGACCATCACTTATTAGCACTGTAGCGCCCAGGAAGTGGATCTCTTGTGTGGACTGGTCAAGGTTGAGGTTGATGGTGGGATGGAAATTGTTGAAATCATGGTGGAATTCCTCAAGGGCTTTTTTTCCATGGGTCCAGATGATGACGATGTCATCAATGTAGCGCAAGTAGAGTAGGGGTGGATAAGAGCTGAGGAAATGTTGTTCTAAGTCAGCCATAAAAATGTTCCCAAATGTGAAATAGTTATGGGCGAGGACAAAGTCACAAAGTTCAGCCACCAGGTTTGCCGTGACATTATCGGGGATACTGTTCCTGATGGCTTGTAGTCCATCTTTGTGTGGAATGTTGGTGTAGAGGGCTTCTACATCCATAGTGGCTAGGATGGTGTTTTCAGGAAGATCACCGATGGATTGTAGATTCCTCAGGAAGTCAGTGGTGTCTCGGAGATAGCTGGGAGTGCTGGTAGCATAGGGCCTGAGGAGGGAGTCTACATAGCCAGACAATCCTGGTGTTAGGGTACCAATGCCTGAGATGATGGGGCGTCCAGGATTTCCAGGTTTATGGATCTTGGGTAGCAGATAGAATACCCCTGGTCATGGTTCTAGGGGTGTGTCTGTGAGGATTTGTTCTTGTGTTTTTTCAGGGAGTTTCTTGAGCAGATAGTAGTAGTTTCTTTTGGTAACCCTCAGTGGGATCAGAGGGTAATGGCTTGTAGAAAGTGGTGTTGGAGAGCTGCTTAGCAGCCTCTTGTTCATATTCCGACCTATTCATGATGACGACAGCACCTCCTTTGTCAGCCTTTTTGATTATGATGTCAGAGTTGTTTCTGAGGCTGTGGATGGCATTGTGTTCCGCATGGCTGAGGTTATGGGGCAAGTGATGCTGCTTTTCCACAATTTCAGCCCGTGCACATCGGCGGAAGCACTCGATGTAGAAGTCCGGTCAGTTGTTTCGACCTTCAGGAGGAGTCCACCCAGAATCCTTCTTTTTGTAGTGTTGGTAGGAAGGTCTCTGTGGGTTAGTATGTTGTTCAGAGGTGTGTTGGAAATATTCCTTGAGTCGGAAACATCGAAAATAGGATTCTAGGTCACCACAGAACTGTATCATGTTCAGGGGGTGGAGGGGCAGAAGGAGAGGCCCCAAGATAGGACAGATTCCTCTGCTGGGCTAAGAGTATAGTTGGATAGATTAACAATATTGCTGGGTGGGTTAAGGGAACCACTGTTGTGGCCCCTTGTGGCATGTAGTAGTTCAGATAGTTTAATGTCCTTTTTCTTTTGTAGAGAAGCAAAGTGTGTGTTGTAAATGGCTTGTCTAGTTTTTGTAAAGTCAAGCCACGAGGAAGTTTGTGTGGAAGGTTGGTTTTTTATGAGAGTATCCAGTTTTGAGAGCTCATTCTTAATCTTTCCCTGTTTGCTGTAGAGGATGTTGATCAGGTGGTTCCGCAGTTTCTTTGAGAGTGTGTGGCACAAGCTGTCAGCATAGTCTGTGTGGTAGATAGATTGTAACGGATTTTTTTACCTTCAATCCTTTTGGTATGATGTCCATCTATTTGCATTTGGAAAGGAAGATGATGTCTGTCTGTATCTGTACGAGTTTTTTCATGAAGTTGATAGATTTCCACTCCATACGGCTAAATTCAGTGCTTTGCATAATGACAGGTTTCAGAGTAGCAGCCGTGTTAGTCTGTAGTGAGGTGTGACGAGTATGCATTAGAGGTTGGTAATTCCCCAGAGGGTGTTATTAGCACTGATGTTGTAAACACAAGATCAAAACATGATGAAGGACATATCATTAATACTTCCTGTGCCTTTGGTAATAGTCACTTTGGACACATCCACTCTAGGATTGGGAGGGGGTCTCATTTAAACAGTTTGCTGTTAATGGGTCATTGGTCACCAGTAGAAAAGAAATTACATGTCAGTGTATTAGATCTGAGGGTCATCAGATGGGCCTGAAAATCATTCTTACCTCAGATCAAGCACAGAGCGGTTCAGGTGGTACCAGACAATATTACAGCCTTATATTATCAGAACAAACAAGGGGGACATTCCCTTCAAGCGTGCACAGATACCACAAGTCTTTGAGAATGAAAGCAGGACATTCACCCAGTTGTAATTCATATGTCAGGGGAAAACACCACCTTTGCAGATTACTTAAGCAGGTTAACCGCTCAGAATCATCAGTGGTCCCTGAAGGAGGTAGGGGTAGCAGAACTCCTCTGTTTGGGGGTGTCAAGTGCTCTTAGTGCAGTCTCTCTAGGGGTCCCAGCTTTTTCCTAACTGGTCCCCTTCAATTCATCTGCAGTTAAATCAGTCCATAAACTCTTAACTTAAATTGAGTCTATCAGCCCTGAAACTTCAGGACTTACAGTCTGCTTCTTGGTTTCACAGAGGCATCCTAGCATGGGGCTATTTCCCCACTATCCCAGACCTTTTTGCTTCTTTCCCTCTCTGTTCCCCATCCTTTATAGCTGGCTTTGTTTTCTTTATTTGTCCCAGCTGTGGGTGCATGTCTTCACAATTGACAGTTCTGGCAGCTGTGCAGGGGTGTGATCAGTCTGACTGCCTCCTCTCCCTTCTGCTTATGTACCGTATGGGGTTTGTATACCTCATTCCTATTTGCATGAAAAGCAGCACCCAAACCTTCATTTGCCTCACCTCACTGTTTGGGTGATAGAATTCTGGGATTGCTAGAAACAGTCTTATTCATTGGATGTACAGAAAGATCTTATTAATTCAAGAAAAGAGTCTACACATAAATGTTATGATTATAAATGGAAAAGATTTTTATTGTGGATTAGCATAAATGAGGTGGATCCATATACTACGCCTATTTGTTGTATTTTAGAATATTTATTATATCTCAAAATGTCAGGTCTCTGTCATCTATTAAGTTGCACCTGTCTACAATTTCAGCATACCATGTTCCTGTAGATAATAAATTGGTATTTATTCATGATGTATTTAAGAGATTCTTAAAGCGTCTTAATCTATATCTAGTGGTGAGTGAACCTGGACCTTCTTGGCATTTAAACGTAGTGCAATTAATGCAATGTTCATTTGAACCTATGGAAGATTGTACATTCTTTTATTTTTCTGTTAAGACAGCATTGATAATAGCCATCACCTCAACAACGCTTATAATAAAGTAAGAAGCCTGAATGGCAGAGTGGTCAACTAGGAGGTGTTCATTACCCCCACAGTCAAAACACTTTCCAAACCTTTCACACCACATGGACTTTAGCTAGTGGTATGAGGAATCTGCTTTCACCCACCCCCTCAATCTCTGCCATTTGGCCAGGTAGCATACTGGCCTTTGTGACCACACACTGCTTAACCAGAGAGATCTGGGCCCCTGTATCCCCCTGCCCCAAGTATTCCCTGCCATCAGTTTGGACAGCCTTAACATGCTCCATATCTGGTTCTGCAGAGGCTAATCTCACAAAACCAATGTGATAGGTTTCAATTGATTGGGTGTTTTCTGTGTTGAGGACAGCAGAACTAACATGAGCTATTGGTTGCCTGCTTCCTCCTAGCACAGGGCATTTATTCCTCAGATCAGTGGAATTACACTGATAGCACCTTTTGGGCTCTTCTGCTTTTACAGGAGATTTGGGATGAGGGTTAGAGGAATGTTTTTGGGTAAGTGAATGTTTAGGCTCCCAGGCCCTTTCTCTCTTTCCAGGGGTAAAATGGGATCCTCCCTTTCCACCAGTTTTAAACCCCTCTTTCTGTGGCCTGCACTCAATAGATGCCTCATTCTGTTCGAAGGCATCAGCTAAAAAAGCTATCTCATCCACAGATTTTACATCTTTGTCCCATAGACACTGCTTTACATCAGCCTTACGTATGCTTAGGAAATACTCTTGAGCAACAAGATCCAACATTCCCTCAAAACTCGCCACCTCTTTACCCTCACCCATTTTCCCAACAAATCTTTCATTTTGTTTATATATTCCCCATTACTTATACGAATATCCCTCTTAAGATTCCTAAATTTAACTCTATATGTTCCAGGGATAATCTTAAAACTTCACAAAACAGTATCTTTAAATTTACAGTAGTCTAAAGCATCTTCAATAGGCAGTCCATTGAATACATTTCGAGCTTTACCAGTGAATTTTGCTTTCAGGGTAGGAACTCTTATCAGGGATTTCATGTATTACACACAGCCTTTTGAAGGTAATCAGATATTCAGCAATATCATCCTCCTCACTGTATGCAGGACGTAAGTGGTCCCACTTGTGGATTTTTGGGACTTGTTGGGGTCGGGGGCTTCTGGTTCTGCTTCTCTAGCAGGTCCAGCTGATGTTTTCTCTTTCTCCTCTCTATCTTTCTTTTATTTACGGTTCTTTCAGTTGCAATCATCTCTGGTGCTCCCTCTCCTTTTCTGCAGCTTCCAGTCTGGCCAGCTCTAGTTTTGAAGCTGCCTCAATTGTAGTCATTTTTCTGCTTTTCTGTGCTTATTTCCCTCACCCGAAATAAACAGAAAATAACAAAACTGACCTCCTCCTGACTGTTCTTAGCCACTGCACTTAAGACTCACTTAAAATTACAAATATCGGTGCTTAAAGCGTGAACTTCACTTGGCGTAACAAGCCATACATACACCCTGCTTGTTGTGCCACTCTGACGTTTCCCTCTGGTGTTATCCGGACTGGTGATCTGCTAGGTCACTCCAATTTTTTACTCTGGGAGCCAGGCTTACCCTGCTCTACTGTGAGAGCCCCCACTCCTGGGCTGTTCATGCACAGCCTCTGGCATGTAAGCTGCTCCTTGGATTTTGCAACCGAATGACACTAGCCAATGTCTCCGGTCCAGACACAACCGTAGGAATCTCCATCTTGCTGGACACTGCAAGCTTATATGAGTTCGTCAATTTAACAAAGAAATTGGTATGTATCAGGCTTGTTATCCCCAGGGAAGTCTCTGAGACGCTTCAAACCAAACGCACTGCTTCAGGTAGATTAAACAAATAAATGTATTAACTATAAAGATAGATTTTAAGTGATTATAAGTCAAAGCACAACAAGTCGGATTTGGTCAAATGAAATAAAAGCAAAAGACATTCTAAGCTGATCTTAACACTTTCAGTGCTCTTACAAACTTAGAAGCTTCTCACCACAGGCTAGCTAGTTGCTCTTCAGCCAGGCTCTCCCCTTTGATCAGCGCTTCAGTCACCTGGTGGTGATGTCTGTAAATGGAGGTAGAAGAGAGGAAGAGCATGGAAAAGTCTCTTCCTTTTAGGTTCTTTCTTCCCTCTTGACTTTGCCCCCTGCTGCCCCCTTTAGGGTCAGGTGAGCATTACCTCATTGTAGTCCCTAACTGACCAAGGGAAGGGGAGTGACTCATTCGAGGGTCCAACAGATCCTTTTGTTGCTGCGTAGGCCAGTGTCCTTTGTTCCTGTGAGGCTGGGCTGAGTTTGTCCCATATATGCCCTGATAAGGTGTGAACTGCCCCTCTGCTCTTGGGGAATTTTTGCCTGTGGTTTTGTTTCAAGCCATGAGGACACATTTTCAGCCTCATAACTATATACATTACTATAACAACACTGCTCAGTGCATCATGAGCCTTCCAAAGACACTCAACATGACAAACTTTGCATTGGATACCACACAATCATTTTATAAGTATGAACATGGGGGTGCAGGGTGTTCCCATGAGGTACAGAACATCACAATGCCTAAGGTGATTTTCATCTTGATCAGTCTATAAATTTACCAGTGTTTTACCTTAAATCTCACAGCCAGGATGATGAGGCTAAATTACACACATTGGATGCTAAAAGGGCAGTAGCTTACTACTTATGAAGCATTTCAGACAATCACCCAATCTCTTTATCTCTTGTAAGGAGAAAAACAAAGGCAAAATGCAAATATTTTGTCAGTGTGTAAACCAAGTATTAAAGAAGCATACAAGCTAGGGTATCCCTGTTCCTGAATAGGTTAGGCCACATCCTTCCAGAGTACAGGTAGTCTCTGTGGGGTTTACAAGATACAGTTCTATAACAGAGCAGCTTACAATTCATACACAGAGTTCAATTAATACTTTCACTATACACCACTCATTAGACTTAGGGCTCAAAGATTTCTATAACACCCTAACGTGTTGTGCATTAATTGGCCTGTGTAAACATTGCTGGTGCACTTTAACTTAGTGCTTTTTAAAACAGTGTTATGTTAAAGCACACTAGGCAGCCTTTAGTGCATACCAGCAGAGCCTACAGTGACCATTTAACATGCAACACATTAGTGTGCTTTAGAAATCACACCCACGTAGAACACATTCCCCCACCGTGTATACAAGCCTTTAGAGTCTAGATCAGATGCAAAGTTTGGGAAAGCAATACTTCAATCCTTGTTCAGTTAGGATTCTGTATCCCACCATCCTGGATGAGATGTACCGCTTGTTAATCTATCCCACAAATGGAATATGTAGAGTCTATCTTGAAGAACTCCAGTTACAGGTAAGTAACCTTCATTTTTGTATGGACTATAGACAGAACATGCAAAGTTAATCAAATTAATGTTGCTGTGGGGGTCTTTAACTGTTTGACTGACTGACTTTTTGCATTTAAATTCTCAGCCGCAAATTTACACTAAATTAGGTTCTTACTTTTTATTTCCTTTGTGGTTCTTTTTCCTCTAAAAAAATAAACAGGGGACATACTTAAGGAATTTAGGAAACAAATGCTTACAAATTTAACAGCACTGCGCCAAATCTGTGCCAAGATAAAGACTATGATGCAAATTATTTTAACATAGAAACATAAGAAAATGTACATATTGCATGTGTTCATGATGCAAGTTTCAGTCACTTATGTTCTGAATTAATTTTTCAAATTTATCAGGATTATGAATCTTCATTGAGGACTAACTACATGTCATGTTTGATACTTTAACATTCAGACATTTTTGGGTTAGTGTAATTTTACTCTGAAAAGTGACCATAAAATGGCATTATAGGACTTCCTGTTTATTTCTTGGATCCTTCCTTCTTTTGCATAACCATCAATAATAAAGGTTCAGCAGGCCAAATTATGCCTTTAGGTACATCTGTGTGATATGGAACTTAGTAAACAATTTTGTTGATGATGCACAAGACCTAGGAGAATCAGTTCACTCTTAGCTATGTTGGCTCTTCAGAACTAACATAAGTGAAAACACTGCAAAAATGATTTTTCACTGAAGTTATCAGATAAGACTGCCTATGTACAGGCACCAGATCTGTGGAGTAAGAAAGTATAAGTTGTACATAGCCATTCTTCAGAGTAGGGCACATTTTAAGTGCAAAAAAAGTTGCAGAAATATTATCTCCCACCTTCTTTTTATCCTTCTTGCCTTACTCAGAAATAGCAGAAAGGTTTTGCTCAAACTTGCTGTCAAGGTTCCTTCCCCACGCCGAACTCTAGGGTACAGATGTGGGGACCTGCATGAAAACCTCCTAAGCTTACTTTTACCAGCTTAGGTTAAAACTTCCCCAAGGTACAAACTATTTTACCCTTTGCCCTGGACTTCCACTGCCACCACCAAACTTTATCTGGGTTCCTGAGAAAATGTAGTTTGGAAACGTCTTTCCCCCCAGAATCCTCCCAACCGTTGCACTTTTAATAGAAGTAAAAAAGAATCACCTCTGTAAAATCAGGATGGTAAATACCTTACAGGATAATTAGATTCAAAACAGAGAGAATCCCTCTAGGCAAAACCTTAAGTTACAAAAAAGACACACAGACAGGAATATTCATTCTATTCAGCACAGCTATTTTCTCAGCCATTTAAAGAAATCATAATCTAACGCATATCTAGCTAGATTACTTACTAAATTCTAAGACTCCACTCCTGTTCTGTCCCCAGCAAAAGCATCACATAGACAGACACAGACCCTTTGTTTTTTTCCCCTCCTCCCAGCTTTTGAAAGTATCTTGTCTCCTCATTGGTCATTTGGTCAGGTGCCAGCGAGGTTACCTTTAGCTTCTTAACCCTTTACAGGTGAGAGGATTTTTCCTCTGGCCAGGAGGGATTTTAAAGGGGTTTACCCTTCCGTTTATATTTATGACACTTGCTCCAAAAAATTAACTGTAACCTGAAATGAAGGATGTGAAATTTTAGTCCCACAAAAACTTTATAGAAACTCATGAGCAACTCATATAAAAGGTTTAAAATAGCCTTACTCATAAATACAAATATATTTAATATGAAGGAAATCAGTTAAAGGGAACAATTATAATATATCAATAATAGTGGGAAATACATTACATGCTGCCCAGTGACTTTAAGCAGGTTTGTGTTATAGCACATAGCACAGAGGCCCTGATCCTGACTTATTACAAAGAAATAATAACAGGACATGTATTTCATTGCATTTTGTTATGTGAGTAATGGCAAAGTCATTCTAATTTTAATAAAATATGTCTTTTTTTTTTTCATTTTAAGGGTACTGGGAAGAAAACATTAGCTAAAAAAATAGCTCAGTTATGGAAATGCACACTGATCGAAGGTAAATATCAACTGTAATCACAACACTATAATACTTCTTATTTTAGCTTTCTTTATGTTCCCTGAAATTCTAAATAGTACATTATTGACCACAGTGAAGGTCATTGGTATGGGCAAGCTGTGATAATTTTTCAGGAAACATATCATTGCTGAACATGGCAGATGCATCTGCCATTTAGCTACATGGGTGCTAAACAAGTCAGTTTTCTCCTCTTTTTCAGGAGGGAATATAACACCTAATGACTAAAGTAGGGCCCAGTCCTGTAAGATGATCTACAAGAGCAGATCCATATGTCTATGTGGAACCCGGTTGAAGTCTGTGGTGGGTCCACATAGGCACAGGGGTCCGACTGCATGGCTCAGCTTACAGGATCAGGTAGTGTCTTTCTTTGTTCTGTGTTTGTACAGTACCTAGCACAATGGGTTGCTAGTCTGTGAGTTGGGCTCCTCAGCACTGCATTATAAATAATAATAAAAGCAAATCTGTGCTATTATCATGACAGTACCAAGCCCCCACCAAAAAACATCCTAAGGCTCACTTGAGGCAGTGGGGTTCTCCAATCTTGCACCCTTCAGCAGGTCCACAGGAATAGGAAATACCCCTTTGGTCTCCTGCTCTCTCCAGCTCTACCTTCCTCACTTCCTCTCCCTGAAGATCACTAAAGGTTTGCAGGAGCAGAGCCTATCACTGGAAATATTCTCTTTTGTTCCTCTGTCAACTGATTGCTAGGGAGGCATGTCATTTTGAGACATCTCAGCAAGAAAAAGGGCTAAAGACTCATATACAAAAAGAATAAGCTTAGGTCTCCAGCAGCTTTTTGTTTTATACTAAGTTTGCTGGAGCAGGTATTCTGTAGCAAAGGAAGGAGGTTATGATTGGTTTTGCTACAAAGTGGCCAAAAAAGATAGAATAGTTTTTAAACTCTGGTGAACACTTGTACTTTAGGATGTAATTCAAGAACCCTTTGTTCAATTCACTTAAATTTTGCAGAAAAAATGTTGCCTCTGCCCCATATATATCCTACAAATTGAGAGACTGATGTAACTCTTTAAATTAAATTAAAAATGGGGGAAGGCTAAATTGGCTTATAACAATCTTAACTGTAGAAAAGTTACTTTAAACAACTCTTTCATAGAATATCAGGATTGTAAGGGACCTCAGGAGATCATCTAGTCCAACCCCCTGCTCAAAGCGGGACCAATCCCCAGTTTTTGCCCCAGATCGCTGACTGGCCCCCTCAAGGATTGAACTCACAACCCTGGGTTTAGGAGGCCAATGCTCAAACCTCTGAGCTATCGATTCCCCTTCTTTGTTCATGTTAATAATAATGTACATGATAAGGCTGATTTTTTTTCATGGAATATGCATGTTCAGTAAATCTTGTTTTGAATAAACAGATTTCAGTTTTTGTGTTAGCTATTTCCCTTGTAAATCTCAATTTGTTTCTAGTGCATTAATTAGAAAATATGGAAGCCCTCTGGTGGCCAAAAAACCTTGAGATTTTGTGGCAACTAGAGGCTTTATAACATATCAAATAAAATGTCTTTGTCACATTTTGAAGGCCTTAAGTTCAAATCATGCTAAAATTTCTGTTTTAATAAAATCTCTTAACTTTATTTCCCTCAGTGCAAATATAGATTACTTAAGTCATCCCACTTTTTTAATACAAAGACACCTGATCTAAACTATTTCACACGTGAGGGGGAAAAAACAGAATAAGAATTTTTTCAGCTACAGAAGGATCAGCCCTCTTCTCTGCATGTGGAACTCCCCTTGACTTCAGCAGGTCTTGTATATGTGGAGGGTTTGCAGGATTATCCCCTGAGGCTCCACCCCATCACTGCAGTTCATAAAGCCATATGTAGGAGCTTTGAGTGTGAGGGGATATCAAACTAGCACTGTCTTGTTTAATTTGACCATTTAAAAGGTAACCTTTTTCTCAGCTGGCTACTTTAAAACTGACATCTTTGTGTGGCTGAACTGTTTTCTTTTTGGAACTTGACTTCTTAATATGTGAAATGTTTTTGGGCTCAAAGATTCAATGCCAGATGTCACAGTATTGTGACAAAGTTCCTGCTCTACCTTGGTGGGTCTTGCGCTTATTGGCGGATTTGCTTGCCTTGGAGCTTCACGGCAGCCCTCAGCTTGGCCGTTTTTCTGAATTCACAGTCCAGGTCGACTCCCCCTGTGTCTGACCAGGAGTTGGAGGATTTGGGGGGACCCCGGGCCCGCCCTCTACTCCAGGTTCCAGCCGAGGGCCCTGTGGAATGCAACTGTCTAGAGTGCCTCCTGGAACAGCTATGTGACAGCTACAACTCCCTGGGCTACTTCTCCATGGCCTCCTCCCAACACCTTCTTTATCCTCACCATAGGACCTTCCTCCTGGTGTCTGATAATGCTTCTACACCTCAGTCCTCCAACAGTCTGCGTTCTCACTCCTAGCGCCTCTTGTTCCCAGCTCCTCACACGCACGCCACAAACTGAAGTGAGCTCCTTTTTAAAACCTAGGTGCCCTGATTAGCCTGCCTTAATTGATTCTAGCAGCTTCTTGATTGGCTGCAGGTGTTCTAATCAGCCTGTCTTAATTGTCTCCAGAAGGTTCCAGAACAATCTGGAACCTTCCCTGTTACCTTACCCAGGGAAAAGGGACCTACTTAGCCTGCTCTCCTGCTGGTGCCCTCTGGCCTGGGCTTTGCTTGCTTTTTGCCCCTGCTATCGGCTTCCCCCCGCAATCGGGCCAGACGCTCTTCCCCCTTTCTTTTCTTCTTGTTTTTTTTTCTTTCTCTGCTGTTGCTAGAGTGCTGGCCGGCTGCTGGCCGGCTGTTAGCCCCCCCCCCACCCCGCCTGCCCTTGGATGCTGCTGCTGCTCCAGCTGAAACCCTGCCTGAGGGGGGGGGGGCCTGCTGACCCGCTCCCCGGAAGGGGGGAGTGGAAGGACCCAGACTCAGACGCTTGCTCTTTGTCTGCGGACCCATCTCCGGCTGAGAGAATTTCTTATCATCTGCTATGGCATCCCTGGAATGTTTGCAGCTGCGACCCGGAACAGACAGAGAAAAAGCCGTCTACCAGAGGAACACCGCCCAGGGAATCTACAAATTGCCGTGGAGGGGGCCTAAGACTGAGTAACTTTCAAAGTGTGCTCTCGTGGCGGGGGAGGCCCTGACTGTGTCTTAACTGTGTTTGTAGGGACACAGAGGGTGTGGCACGGAGCTGCCCCCCGATCCATCTGTGTCTCCCAACCCCCACGCTACCATCTTCACAACTGCCTCCTCCACCATCTTTGCTGGCTGTCTAACATCTGCCTCTGGACTTAGCTGCTCGCTCTGATTCCACCACGTGGGCCAGAAGCACCAGCCAACCAAACAGGATTCTCTGGACAAGCGTACGGTGGTTCATGTGCCCCCCCTCCCGAATTGTCCACCCCACAGCTTGTCCCTTTCTACCTGACCCCAACTCCTGTTAATCACCTGCCACCGCCGCCGCTGGGGCATCGGCAATGGAGGGTACCGGCGTGACCTCCGCCGCTGCCACGCCCATCACCTCCCCAGACTCTAGGGAAGCCCCCCAAGCCGGCGGGAAAGGCTAGGGCAAGAAGAAGGGGAAGGGCCCCGCTAAAACCACCAGGCCCTCCGTGGCAGGGGCCACCCCCACTGCTGCGGCCCCGCCACCGACCACGGCTTCCTCCCCTGCTACCCTCTCCACCAGCTCTGCGGATGTCCCTCCCTCAGCCCCCAGGATGTATGCCCAGGTGGCGGCAACCCCCCCGCCTGCCGCCTCGTCATCTCTCCCGCCCACCACCTCTGCCACCATCAATAGCGGCCGGGGCCCCTTTCCCACCATGACAAGGAAGCACGGAGTCCGATGCCTCCTGGTGCCCGCTTCAACCCACATGGAGACCTACGTGCGGGCGTTGGCGAGGGTGGTGGGGCCCTCGGCCATTGTGGCGGCCTCCAAAATGTACAGGAAGGTTGTCTTCTTCTTAGCATTGGAGGCTGCCGCCCAGGAAGCTGTGGAGAGGGGCCTGGCGGTGGCGGGGGGTGTTTGTCCCCCTAGAGCCGCTAGAGGACCTGGGCGTCCGCCTGGTCCTGACCTCTGTCCCTCCTTTTCTCCCCAGTGCTGCCCTGTTACCCGCCCTTTCCACCCTGGGGAAACCTGTTTCTGTCATCAGCCCTCTCCCGTTGGGCTGCAAGGACCCCACCCTCCGTCAGATCTTTTCCTTCCGCCGGCAAGTGCAGCTTCTACTGCTGTCAGCGGCGTGTGACAGAGAGGCACTCGAGGGATCCTTCCTAGTCCCCCACCAGGGGGCCCGTTACCGGGTGTATTTCTCCACGGGGGAAGCCCGGTGCTACCTCTGCCGGGCGTCAGGGCATGTCCGGAGGGACTGCCCCTTAGCCCGGCAAGGAGGGGCACCTGGGATCCCCGAGACCCGGCAGGACATCGGCCCCGTCATTGCCGACGCCCCTGGCCGCCCGATACCCGAACCCGCCCCCCCTCCTATTCGGACCACCACTTCTCCCGCTCAGGCCCGAGGGGCACCTCTCCTACAACACCCAGACGAGCGGGAGAGCCTCGCCCTCGCTGCTGATAATCTGGCAGGGCCTATGGAGGAGGGTGTGGCAGAGATACCACCAGGCATGGGAGAGAGCCTGCCCCAGGGAGAATCCTCCCTCCCTTATGCCGCCCCACCATCCCCACCCCCAGCCCCTGAGCCATTGCCTTTACCCCCTGATACGAACCCTGCTAACCAGCCCCCAGATGATGCCATGGAGGGCTGGGCCCTAGTCCAGGGGAAGCGAGGCAAGCGGAAGGCTGGAGCTCCGCCTCATCTACCCGAGGCGGAGGCCCCCTGGAAGACCAGGAAGGGGGGCACCGCTGCCGAACCTTCCGCTTTGCCCACGAGTGCATCCCATCCACCGGTGTCAGCTGGGAAAGATGTGGTAGCACCGGAAGGTAGTGTCTCCCCTCCACGGGAGACCCTCCCCTCCAAGACCCTCAAGGAAGCTCTTTCTGTCCTGACACTGCCCGAAGCCCCCGTGAGCCCTGAGGCAACCGTCGTGACAGGTGCCGGGGGGAGAACCCTGGGGTGACGGAAAGTGTCCTCTCCTCCATGTTCGAGGAGATTGAGGCCCTAGATCTGACCCCGGTCGCCCAGGGGGAGGACGACCTTTTGCCAGCAAACCTCGATGTGGACGACCTCACTCCACCCCTCTTTTGCTCATGCTCCCTCCCACTAACTGCTGCTTCTGCTCCCACCTCCGAGGAGCCCCTGGACTCCTCCATCGCCCCGGCTGCTGATGGCACCCCGCTGACAACCACCAAGCCTGCTCAGGTGACAGCCGGCGCCACGTGACTGGGACACGAGCCACCGGGGGGTAGCCCCCGTTGGTGCGGAGCAATTGATTTCCTTCCCGGGCGGGGGCCCAACAGAAGATAATCCACCTCCTGATGCTGTAGCCGCTAAATCCACCATGGAGCCCTCGCCCGGTATCACTGAGAGCTCCCTCCCCACCCGCTTAACCCTCAAGCCTGATCGGGAGGCGCCACCATCCAGCTGCTCACCTCCCGAAACCCAGAATCATGCCTCTGCCCCTGCCCCTACCCCTATCCAGTCTACCTCCTGTGATGTTATCGCCGCCCCCGGGGCTGTCTCCTTCCCTTTTACAATCGATGACCCCCAGGGAGCGGCCTTTGCGTTCTCCTGCCGCGACCCATTAGGGGCTGCTATTTTTCCCTCCATCGCTCCCTATCGCCCCAGGGCTTGAGGCGGGCCTAGAAGCTCCAGCCCATCAGGCACCCCATCGGGGGTCCGCACCCTGCTTGCCCGTTTTAGTGGGCCATGGGACTGCACCAATGCCCCACCGGGGAACAACCGGGAAACTGTAACCCCACACCCCCATGAGCTGCGAGGAGAGATGCGGAAGTTTTTAAGAGGATGTCCATGGCTCCTGCAACAAGGTACAGCTTGCTCTCCAGCGATGGGGGGATTTTTTTTCAAATCCTCCGGGCCACAAGGGCCCTTATGGGGGAAGGTAAAGGGACGGGGAAGCAGGATGCCGCGGCCTACTGGCGGGTCCGCATCTTCCGTGACCACCTATGGGATGGGTCAAGGACTGTTGCGCGGCCCGCTGGGGGATGCGAGCGTCCCTGCCAGTGAGGATCCCCCCCCGACCCTCCCCATGACACCTCTCACCCTCGCAATATTGAACACCTGGGGTTGTAGGATGGCTCTCCGCAGGTCCCAGGTGCTCTCCTTCCTTCGGGAGGGAGGGTACTCTGTGATTTTCCTGCAGGAGACCCATACAGATCCAACCGCCGAAGATAGTTGGCAGCTGGAGTCGGGGGACAGGGTCTACTTTAGCCATTCCACGATTCGGCAGGCTGGAGTGGCGACTCTGTTCTCCCCCAACCTACGGCCCGAGGTGCTAGGGGTCACCGAGGCCGTGCAGGGTCGCCTGCTGCAACTCCGGGTCCATATAGAGGGGCTCGTGGTTAACCTCATTAATGTCTATGCCCCGACATCGGGCCCGGAGCGGCTGCAATTCTATCAGCAGGTGTCCACCTTCCTCGGCACCTTAGATTCTCACGAGTGCCTGGTCCTGGGAGGGGATTTTAATACCACCCTCAAGGAGCGAGACCACTTGGGGACCGAGCAGTGCCCAGCCGCCACGGACACCCTCCGGGAGATAGTTGAACATCACTCCCTAGTGGACATCTGGCGTGACCACCACCCGGATGACACTTCCACGTTCACCTTTGTCCGGGTGGAAGCCCATTGGTCGAGCCACTCCCGGTTGGACCGCATTTATTTATCATGCTTCCATCTCTCACGAGCCCACTCCTCCAGCATTTGGCTGGCCCTATTTTCTGACCATCATCTAGCCACCGTGACAGCCTCCCTCTGTGCGGAGAGGCCGGGGCCGGCCTATTGGCATTTTAACAACAGCCTGTTGGAGGATGAGGGCTTCGTGACGTCCTTCCGGGAATTCTGGCTGGCCTGGCAAGGGCAGCGGCGTGCCTTTCCCTCGGCGCGGCAATGGTGGGACCTGGGGAAGGTGCACGCTAGGCTTTTCTGCCACGACTACATCCGGGGCACCAGCCGACGGAGAAATGCGGTGATAGAGCAATTGGAATGGGAGGTCTTA
Organism: Chelonia mydas; assembly: GCF_015237465.2. NCBI lineage: Eukaryota > Metazoa > Chordata > Testudines > Cheloniidae > Chelonia > Chelonia mydas. Next base: position 81,162,888 of record NC_057851.1, on the reverse strand, counting down.
GAGCTGGAGAGGCGTCTGGCCGCCAGCCCCGAAGACTCACTCCTCTGCGGAGCGTGCCGGGAGAAGCTGGAGGAGCTCCAGGCCCTCAAGGACCATCGGGCCCGGGGCGCCTTTGTTCGATCCCGCATCCGCCTCCTTCGGGAGATGGATCGCGGCTCCCGCTTCTTCTATGCCCTGGAGAAAATGAGGGGGGGGCCAAGAAACACGTCACCTGCCTCCTGGCAGAAGACGGCACCCCCCTCATGGAACTGGCGGACATGTGCGGGAGGGTCTGAGCCTTCTACACAAGTCTTTTCTCCCTGGATCGAACCGACCCTGGCGCTTGCAGAGTGCTTTGGGAGGAGCTCCCCACGGTCAGCGCGAGCGACCGAGACCGGCTAGAGTTGCCTCTCACTCTGGCCGAGTTCTCGGAAGCCCTCCGTCGTATGCCCACCAATAAGTCTCCAGGCATGGACGAGCTGACTGTGGAGTTCTACCGCGTGTTTTGGGACGTCCTCTGCCCAGACCTAGTCACCATCTGGGCCGAGTCTCTGTAGAGCGGGGTCCTCCCTCTCTCGTGCAGGTGAGCTGTGCTCGCCTTATTGCCGAAGAAGGCGGACCTCCGTGATTTACGAAATTGGCGTCCCGTCTCGCTCCTCAGCACAGACTACAAAATCGTAGCGAAAGCAATCTCGCTGCGCCTAGGGTCTGTGCTGGCGGACGTGATCCACCCAGACCAGACCTACACCGTCCCGGACCGCAGTATCTTTGATAACCTATTTCTGGTTTGGGACCTTCTAGAACTCGGGCGTAGAGACGATCTGTCGTTCGCAGAGACGATCTGTCGTTCGCCCTCCTGTCCCGAGATCAGGAGAAGGTGTTCGATAAGGTGGACCATGGATACCTGCTGAGCACCCTGCATGCGTTTGGCTTCGGACCCCAGTTTGTGGGTTTTCTCTGGGTGCTATATTCTTCTGCAGAGTGTCTGGTTAAGCTCAACTGGACCCTCACTGAATCGGTCAGCTTCGGGCGAGGAGTACGGCAGGGGTGCCCCCTCTTGGGCCAGCTGTACGCCCTGGCGATCGAGCCCTTCCTCTGTCTCCTCCGCAGGAGGTTGACAGGGTTGGTGCTGTGGAAACCGGAGCTGCGGCTGGTCCTGTCGGCGTACGCTGATGACGTGCTCCTCGTGATCCAGGACCCCGGCGACTTGGCGTGGGTGGAGGCTTGCCAGGCCATCTATTCGGCAGCCTCCTCCGCCTGGGTCAAGAGCTCTGGCTTGGCGGTAGGAGACTGGCGGCAGGCGAGTTCCCTCCCACCCGCTCTTCAGACCATCCGGTGGAGTGCGGGTCCGCTCCTCTACCTCGGCGTTTACCTTTCTGCCACCCATCCCTCTCCGCCGGAGAACTGGGAAAACTTAGAGGGCGGGGTGATAGAGCGGCTCCGGAAATGGATGGGACTACTCCGATGTCTCTCTCTCCGAGGGAGAGCTCTGGTGCTTAATCAACTACTCCTGTCCATGCTCTGGTACCAGCTCAACACCCTGGTCCCAGCCCCAGGTTTCCTGACCAACCTCCGGACAGCGGTTCTGGGGTTCCTTTGGTCAGGAACGCACTGGGCCCCTGTAGGGGTTCTTCATCTACCCCTGAAGGAAGGAGGACAGGGCCTGAAGTGTCTACACGCTCAGGTCCATGTCTTCCGCCTCCAGGTCCTACAGAGGCTCCTCTATGGTGCAGGCATTTCGGCGTGGAGCACACTGGCGCACACCATCCTGCACCACATCCGAGGGCTCCGATATGACTGGCAGCTCTTTTATCTCCGTCCGGGAGGTCTTCCGCGAGACCTCTCCGGGCTTCTGGTCTTCTACCAGGACCTCCTCCGGACTTGGAAACTATTTTTAACGACCAGGTCTGTGGCGGCCACCGAGGGGGTAGATCTCCTCGCGGAGTCCCTGCTACACAACCCCCAGCTCCGTGTACAGGTGGCAGAGTCCCACTCGGTGCGCCAGAGCTTGATCCTGGCAAAGGTCATGAGAGTCGGAGACCTGGACTACGACCGGGGAGACTGGCTGGATCCCCTGACGCTCGCCCGGCGCATGGGTCTCTCCAGACTTTGTATCCCCCGGCGCGTACTTCAGGAGGTGAAGGCCGCTTTGCCGCCCGCTGCTCGAGCTTACCCCGCAGATCCAATCGCCCCCCCGATCCCTTCACTGCGAGCCGGCTGCATGAACTGCAGCTGGTACGCTTCGAAACCGCGCCAAGGAAACATCTATACATGCTCGCGCTCCACACCCTTCACGCCCTCACCCTAGTGTCCCGCCCCGATACAAAGTGGCGAGACCTTCTGCCACCTTTGGAGGGTGAGCAGCCCCGGTGGGCCAGCCTATATTCCATCTTGGTTCCGAGGCCCGTCGGGGACATCAGTTGGCGGGTCCTTCACGGAGCTGTGAGCACGGGCACGTACTTGGCGCGGTTCACCCCTATCCCGGATACTTGTTCCTTTTGTGGTCTGAGGGAAAGCCTGGCACACGTATATTTGGAGTGCGCCAGGCTGCAGCCCCTGTTCCAGCTCCTCACAAATCTTTTATTATGTTTTTGGTTGCATTTTTCCCCTCATCTTTTTATTTATGCACTCCCCATCCGTGGCCTCACAAAGTCGCGGGATATCCTAGTTAACCTTCTCCTGGCCCTGGCTAAAATGGCCATCTATAAAACCAGAGAGAGGAGGTTGGCCGATGGAGTTTCCTGTGACTGTGGGGCCGTTTTCCGATCCTCGTTCCGTTCATGTATCCGGGCGGAGTTCCTCTGGGCGGCGTCCACTGACTCCCTTGATGCTTTTGAGGAGCGGTGGGGCGCTGTCTGAGGTTCTCTGCTCAGTGTCCCCATCCGGGTCCCTTTGTCTGACCCTTTGATTGGGGGAGAGAGTAAGGGACCCCAGCCCCAGCGATTGCTGCTGCGGACACCACCACCCTAGAGGGGTCCTTTCACACCTGGGTGCACGTGCCCCCCCACCGGATTGTCCACCCCACAGCCTGCCCCTCTTATTGGGTGCTTTCAGAGGAGGGAATTGTTGGTGACTCTCGGGCGTGGTGCCAGGTAACTCGAGGGGGTGGAAGACCACGAGAGTCGAGGAAGCCCCCCGCTCTGCGCCCAGGCAAGCTTGAACGCTTCCCTCCCCTGAAGCTAATGAGAAAACAATTGTGATTGGTTGCTGTGTTATACATTGCATATGCTGCTGTTTTTACTTTGTAAGTGTGTTATGCAAATAAAAACATCTTTTGCTTCAAAAAAAAAATCACTCTCCTGTAGCCATCTGGCACGACCCTGTCACAATATAAAAAAATTATTCTCCTGTAGCCATCTGGCCTGACCCTGTCACAGTAGTTACATTATGATAATATGAAATCACTAATGAAGACAGCCATGCTAGGCTAACAATGTACATGAAAACATACTAATTCACACATGGGATGTTTTATTAATTGCTTTAATTTTGTTCTGTATCCTGTACATTTTTTAGCTTTGGAAGTAATAGAAGAAAATATTACTGCAGGAACAGAATATGGACTTAAGGTAAAATCTACTGTTTTATTACATTTCATGACATTCATAAGGCCCAATCTTGTTCCCCTTGAAGTCAGTGGCAGCTGAATGGGGCCACCATGCAAATATTATAAGATGTTATGCTTTGCATTTTCCTTTAGATGCAGGAATTGCTTTTTGGAGGTCAAAGTATTCCTGAAGAACTGATTACAAAGATGATTCTGAAAAAGATTGAGTCACCAGAAGTTGTTCACTTTGGTATGTGTTGTCATTTTTCAGAACTCTTAAAGTATGCCCCACCCTAGCCCTCTAAAACTTAGTTTTATCGTCTTGTATATCCATAGCATATGATTTTTTAAAATTCTGCTATATTGCAATCTGTCGGATTCAGTCAGACATTTTTGCCACCAGCACTGTAGAATCTTTTCATTGCTTCATGGAGAACATGGATGTCTGTAAATTATGGTGACCTGAGATGGCATTTAGGGAACACTGTGTTGATAGTAGAGGACAAAAGACTGCTATGTACTCATACACACACCAACAGAGTGATATTTTTCAGCCAAATTATATCCTTCTGATTTTCTGTAATAAAAATGAGATACTATCAGACTGAGGTGTCAAAACAAATAGTTCTGGAACAAAATAATTTTAAAAAGGAGTGAGTCCCAAGACCCAGATAGTATACATCAAAGAGTTCTGGAGGAACATAAGTATGAAGTTGCTGAGCTGCTAGCAAAGATATACAATCTCTCATTTTTAAACAGCTGCAACACTGGAGAATTGGAGGGTAGGAAATGTATTTTTTTTTTTTAAAAGGCCGTATGGATGTTCTAAGGAATTATAGACTAGTAAACCTTATATATGTAGCTGGTAAACTGGTAGACACTATAATTGAAAACAGAATAATAAAACACCTGGAAGCTCATGACACGAGAGTCTAATCAGAGCACGGTTTCTTTAAAGGAAAATCATATCTCACTAATGTTAGAATTCTTTGAACATGTCAATAAAGTAGTGGATAAAGAACCAGTTGTCATAATTTTGACTTTCAAAAGGTCTTTAACAAGGTCAAAAGAGGATACTAAAGAAACTAAATACTCATGGGGTGGGAGACAAAGTACTGTCATCGATCAAAAACTGGCTAAGACATAGGAAACTGTAGGAATAAATAGTCAATTTTGTCATGGCAAAAGGTTAACAGGAAGATATCTTAAGGATCTGTGTTAAGATTGGTATTGTCTAATATACTAATGATCTGGAAAGGAGGATGATCAATGAGAACTTTTTATCTACACATTTTGCTATTTAAAGTAGTCAAGTCCAGAGAAGTCTATGAAGAACTTCATAGGGACTTTAAGCAAGGTGAATGGACAACACAATGGCAGATTAAGTTAAATATTAATAAATGCAAAATAATCCACATTAGAAGGAACATTTTGAACTCATTGTACGGTTTATTAGGGTTCTGAATTAACTATACCAAGTCAGGAAAGGGACCTGGGGATCATTGTGGACATCTCAATAAAACCTCTGCTTAATATGCAGCAGTGATCAAAAAGCAAACAAGATGTTAGGATGCATCAGTAGTAGGATAGAGATTAATGTGTAAAAAGTTATAGTGCCATTATCTAAATGGGTGATATACCCTTATCTGGAATACTGTGTGCAGTACTGGCTCCCCTTCTCTAAAATGATAATGCAGAATTAGAGTAGGGAGTCATTCAGAGAATGGTGACAAGAATTATTAGGAATATGAAAAAACTCATACAGAGAGATGTTGAAGAGAATGGGGTTCTTTACCTTAGAAAAGAATGAGTAAGAGTGGACATGATAAAATAATTAATGGCACAAAGAAGGTAGATAGAAATTTCTGTTCTCATAACACAACAACAAGGGGACATTTAATGAAAGTAAAAGGTTGCAAATTCATAACTGGTAGGTAACAGGAAATAGTTTTCCACTCAAACCCTACTTAGACTCTGGAACTCATTGTCACAAGATGTTGTTGTTAAAGACAAAAATTTGGCAAAATCCAAAAAAGAACTGGACATTCTTATATGGGGTAGAAAAATATTTAGAGTTATAATCGTTAATAATTTTTTTAAAAGAGTATTGGAAGGGATATAAAATCTGATGCTTCAGGATTTAAGACAATTTCTAACTACTGGGAATTAGGATTAGACTTCCATGGGGACGAGATTATCCTACATCTGCCTACTGAGGGTTTTCTTGCACTTTGAAGCATCTGGTGCTGCCTGCTGTTTCACACAGGATACTGGTCTAGATGAATCAGAAGTCGGATCCAGTATATCTGTTCCTTTGTTCATTCTGGTCATCTGGAAGCCCTCAGCCATCAGCCTTCAAGGACAGAGTACCAAAACTGGTCCTTTACCACAAGCATGAAATCCCGAGATACTCTAGAGAAGTAATCATCTGCATGGACATTGAAGTCACAAACATTGTCAAGCATGGTGCCTCCAGTGCTACCACAACATAGAATATGATCAGTTTAGCAAAGGTTTCTGGTGTTTTGAATGATCAGTACAAAAACTAGCCCATCCCAGCCCAGGATTCAGACACCAGATGGGCACACTCAGATCTGTCACCAGGATAGTAGACTTTCTGCACTTGAAACTGGATGCAAAGAGCACGGATATGAATCTCACTTCTCCCCCTGTTGCCTTATGTTTTGCTCCATATACATGGCTGGAGTCCATGGCTGTAGAAAGATCTAGGTTATGCAAAGGTATATATACTGTTGTAATTCTGACCACTGACCTTGCATTGAAAAACAGAGTCTAGTTCCTACTCATTGTAAAGGAATTTGTTCTGCATCTCATGGATCTCCCACCTCCCTAATACAAGGATAACCCTCTATGTCCCAAGAAAAAGTGATCCAATTTCTCTCAGAAAGCTCTCACCTCCAGAGCATGAGAGGTGATTCCTTCCCAAAATACAGTTACGGAATTCCTACTCCCTATTGAACTCACCTCCATAGGTCAGTGTGACTCAAGTCTATTTCCAAACCAAACATTTTCTATTCGAGCCCTCTTATTCCATCATTTTCAATCACCGTAATATTCCACCTGCCATTCAGCAAAGAACACAATGGCATTAGATGCTACTGAGCATGCATTATAAATAGCCTATATAACTTCATGCCTTACTAGTAATTGCTACATGATTCAGACTCTTCAGATTGGATTTCAAAGTAATATTTAGCACATATAAAATTGTTAGTGTCTATTTTGGACTATTTTTCTCTATATTCATTAACTGAATTAACAGTCTTTGAGAAGTATATAGTTATCTTGAAAGTATTGCAGCTTTGTTATGTCACTTTGGGTAATCACAGGTAAACCTTAGCTAGCAATGTGTGTGGCCATGACAAATGGATTCTAGTTATACTTCTATCTAGATGTAATGTTTAAAACAGATAACTATAAATATTTAGTATATTGAAATAACTTTCCAAAAGATGTATTTAACACATTTTATTTGGCAGGTTATGTTCTCAGTGGATTTCCTTCTCTCTCAGAGGAATACATGACTATTTCGGAGCAAATAGAGAAAATTAGAAATCTAAAATTAAAACCAAATTTCCTGATTAACATTAAGGTAATGACAGCTTTGATAACTTGCTAATCATTTTCATACTTATTCTTAAAATAAGATTAATATTCTATAGGAGTCAGAGTAATTTTTTTCATATATTGAAGTATAATAGTTGTTAAGGGCCAAATTCTTCTTTTAGAATAGAGTTGTCAAAGAAGTTACGCTGGGTTTACACTGCTGTAATAGACAGCAGAATTTGGCCCTAAGGACCGATCCTACAAGGTATTGAGCATCTCCTATAACTTCATGAGGTGCTCAATGACTATAAATCCCACTGATCAGTTTCTAAGACTGGAACAAAAAGTACATGTTCCATGAAAATAAAGCCTAGGGGTAATAACAGGGTATGAATATTCTAAGTCAAAGCCAGTAGAAGTGCTATTTGAGACTATCTACAAATATTCTTGAGAAAAATTAGTTACATATTTGAGTGAAAAAACAAGTTACTTTGTAGTCCAGCCTTCCTTGTCTAATTGCTAGCAATGGTGAAAATACTACTTACAGATCAGTTATTTACAAATCAGATTTGAACTGAATCTGCAAACTCCTCTATGCTCTCTTGCAAAATTTACTGAAATTCCCCAAATAGATGTATAGTGAAGTACCAGCCAGACACTTTCCAAAAATTACTGTAATATACATTTAGAAATACACATTATTGTAAGTACAGTAGTCAGAGGACTTCTTGCTCCATAGTTCTTAAAAGAAGAAGAAAATATACTGGATCTATTAGGTCTTTTCCCACTCTAACTTCTAAAATAATGAATGGGCTGCTGAAACAGTGTTTGTTACATTGTCCATGTATTCTCAATAAGATTTTGCTTGTGGTTCCTCAGACAGTACAGTAAGTACCTAGATATGTAGCATGTATGTGAGACAGAGATGGTAGTTGGTTGGCTTAAGTGGAGTAGTGGGAGTGCTGCCACTTCGCTAGATGTCATTACATTTTTTCCACACACAGCCCAAAATTCTACATATTTCATAATTTAAAGACTTACATTTGAACATGTCCAGTGAGCATTTTAACTGCTAATTTGAAATTATTTGGTTTCTGAGGGCACAAAAATAACTTGAAACCCCAAAACAAAATACCTTCTTGTCACATTTTAGGGGAAGGAGCTGTTATTTTTAATTATAGGAAGTTGGACCTTGTTTTAATAACAGACAGTGCAAAGGACTTATTCCAGGCAGTACATTCTGTATGGTTTCACACATAAAATTCTATATAAATGGGTGATACAGTTTACACCAGCAGAAAGGCAATTCTTGTCTTCATGTACATACCTCATCTCCCCCTTCTGACTTCAGCTGAAGGAAGGTTGAGACCTTAAACTCCAAGGAAGGAATCTTGGCTCCACTGCAGTCAAATGAGAGTTTTGCCATTGACTTCAGTGGTTCCAGGATTTCAACTAGATGTGATAGAATTGTGGCTATTTTCACTATGTCAAAAAGAAAGGAAGCGGAATCTCTTTAGAAATGCATGATCTGTGAATAGCTTTTCATTATTCACTGTGGAAAACTCTTGTTCTATTTGTATATCAAAAAAATGGCAAAGAGGAGGCTCCTTCGGGGGAAAAAAAGCAAATCTCAGCAAATGCCTCTTCTTGCTTGCTTCTGAAAGTTGTGTGTCATATGGCAATCACATGAGATTCCCTAGTTCTTGCAAGGGAAGCAAGGCAATCTCCAGAACTCTGGGAGCACTTCAAGGGGTTGCTCATGTAGTGAACTTATCATGCCCAGTACTTGGCAACATGGTCCAGTTAAACAATACTTTGTTCTGTACAGTAGTGGATTGACCATGGTGCCGGGTCCACAGTCCACAGGGTCCCAGGCCCGGCCCGCTCTTCTCTGCTCCCCGCCCACCACTCTCTCCTGCAGGGGCAGCAGGCAGAAGCTTGATCTTAAAAAAAAAAAAAAAAAAGAAAAAAGTACTTGTGGCACCTTAGGGAGTACCAAATTTATTTGAGCATAAGCTTTCGTGAGCTACAGCTCACTTCACCGGATGCATCCGATGAATTGAGCTGTAGCTCACGAAAGCTTATGCTCAAATAAATTTGTTAGTCTCCAAGGTGTGCCACAAGTACTCCTTTTCTTTTTGCGGATACAGACTCACGTGGCTGCTACTCTGAATCCTCCCTCTCTCTCCCTGCCGCTGAAAGGCTGATCACGCATGTAAGGAAGGGGAGGAGCAGAGCTGTAGCTCGCTCGCTGCTTGGGGAAGGAGGCAGAGAAGGGGCAGGGCCTTGGGGAAGGGAGTGGAATCAGGGCATACCCCCCCTCAGCCCGCTGCTGTGAGCTGCTCAGGGATGGGAGCACCCCCAGAACCCAGGCCACACCCCCAGCCCTCTGCCCTGACTCCTGCACCCCCCACGCATACCCAGCCCCCCCCATTCCCTGACTCCTGCACCCCCCCCCACATCCCCACCCTGAGCACCAAACGGGAGGTCCTGCACGCTCCCCCACATTCCCACCTGCACCACTCGCACCAAATGGGAGCTGTCCCAGGTAAGCGCTCCACACCCCAACCTCCTGCCCCAACCCTGAGCCTCCTCCCTCACCCTAGCTCCTGGCCAGACCCTGCACCCCAACCCCCACCCTGCTGCTGCACCATAACTCCCTCCCAGACCCTGCATCCCCAGCCCTGTGCTCAGTGCACCCCCACCTCCATTCAGTGCAGAGAGAGATGAAGAGAATGGGCTGGAACCAGGGAGAAGGTAGGTACACACTATGTGGGCAGGGGCAGGGGGGGAAGCCTGTTTACCCCCTCCCCAGCCCTGCTGCGCTTGCAGTTTACCCCTGGCCCCTCCCTTGCTCCAGGGACCAACCCTAGCTCCCGCCCTGCTGTGCTTTTGCCCCCAGCCCCTGCCTTGCTCCTGTCAGCAGGGACTAATCCTCCCCCCCAATGCCCCACAGTGCTCATCTTGCCCCGGCCCCTGCCTCGCTCCAGCTGGGGACCAATCCTTCCCGCAACCCATGCCCCGCTGTGCTCTTGCCCCTGGCCCCTGCCTCGCTCCAGCTGGGGACCAATCCTTCACCCCGCCATGCCCCACTGTCAGGGTGGATAAAAATCAATGACTTTTTAAAAAACATTTTTTAAAATCAGATTTTTTTTTAATTTAAATCAGATTTTTGAGGAAAAAAACTATTGTATCTCATCATGGAATAGGGATTATAAATTCTAATTCTATAGTACGAGACAATATATTCATGTAATGTTTAAGAAAAGTTTGTAAATGAGTTCTAATAGTTCATGGATTAGGGACCCAATCTTATGGGGTTCCACAGGATTATTTAGGTTAATCTTTCTGTCTACCCACTGGAACTCAGTGCTCAGTCTAGAAGGTACCATCAGAGATGCTTAGTTTTGCAGTTCTCAAACTGTGGATTTGTCTCCCAAGAGGTAACATGCTTGTTAACAGCAAAAAGGTTTTTAAATAAATAAATAAATAATATACAGAGGTGAGAAATAACAGATCTCAACTCTGTTGTCCCTCTGCAAATTTGTGTACAGAGTCAATCCCTTACCTCTCTTTAAAAGTGAAAAATTTCAAAAAGTTCAATGAATAGAAGATTGTTGGGGGCGGAATAGATCTGGGCAAGGAGAAGAAGTCTGGAGATAAATGTGAGAAGTGAAAGACATATGCTTTTTTGTTAAAATGTTATGTTTGCTGTTGAAGAAAAAAATCCAGAATACCTAATGTTGTTGTATTAGTTAAATAAAACAATTTAAATGTCTGTCTGGTGATGTTCTCCTCCTAATACAGCCTGGCAAGAAAATCCTCCAAATATAATTGATTAACCTGTTGAACTGGAGATAGTTCACCTCCCAATGACTTCATAAATATCTGTTTCAATTATCTTTGGTAAATGAAATAACCAAACAATCATTCATTTTCTGATATAGCTTTAAAACTCCTCTGAAAAGATTTCAAAATAAATTATTTGTTTAAAAATGTATAGTGTGTACCTTCTAAAAATGAAACCTACATCTATCTCTGAGTTGTGAAAACTATGTATTAAGGTTATAACAACCAACAAGAATGCACTTTTATGTAGAAAACCATGATTAAATTGAGTCTTCCTGACTAGTGATTTCAATCATGATTTAAATCAAATCCACCCTGCCTGCTGTGCTCTTGCCCCGGCCCCTTCATTCCCTAGGGAAGCCCACAAATATGTTTGGCACCGGGCTCACAAAAAATTAATCTGGCCCTGGTTCTGTAGAAATTGCTCCTCCCCTCCCTGGATTAGCGGTCACTGTTTTCTCAGGCTTTTCAAAAACTGGGGGAAAGCCAAGTGAGGCTATGTGGTAGGTGATTGAGCAGTAGCTTTGGGGATTGGGAATGGTCTATTTACAAAGGCTCTTCCCATGTCCTTTTGACATCTTGTACATTTAATTGACTGTATTTTTTTTAAAGTTGTATGTGCCTAGAAAGCTATTTAGAAGTGCAATATATAAAAAATGTTAAGCAGATTCTATTATTTTTAAGAAAAAATAATATTGTTATGACAATAACATAAACAGAAAGTTCTCTTTCAATTATTTCTTAACTAGTGTCCTGACTATGATTTGTGCCAAAGACTCTCTGGGCAAAGACAGCATCCTGATGCAGGGCAGATATACCAGAAGAACCAGTGGGATCCTGAAATTCTTGATAAACGGAAGAAAAAGAAGGATCAACATAGAGGAGAAGATGAGGAAGAGGAAGAGGAGGAAGAGCAGGAAGAAGAAGATGAGGTAACTGATCTTAATCTACAGAAGAGACTCTCTTTATTAGCAGCCATGTCAGAAAAAAAAACAAAGCTCATGTACATTTAAAAATGAACTAAAAAAACCTCAACTGTTACTCTGAATGCATTTTGTTCAACCCTGTTTTTGTAATCAATTTCTGTTCTGCTTTCAGAGATGTACTATAGTATTTAAACAAAATTGTAATACTCATTCAGTAAAATTATTTTGTAGTACTGATAAGATTTCAGCTTGTTTACCAGTTTTGACATTGGACTACCATAAAAATACAGCAGAATCTCAGAGTTATGAACACCTCAGGAATGAAGGTTGTTTGTAACTCTGAAATGTTCATAACTCTGAATAAAATGTTATGGTTGACCTTTCAAACCTTTACAACTGAATATTGACTTAATACAGCTTTGAAACTTTTCTGTGCAGAAGGAAAATGCTGCTTTTAACCATCTTAATTTAAATGAAACAAGCACAAACAGTTTCCTTACCTTGTCAAATCTTTTTTTTAAACTTTTCCTTTATTTTTTTAGTAGTTTACATTTAACACAGTACTGTACTGAGTTTTTTGGTATCTGCTGCTGCCTGATTGCGTACTTCCGGTTCCAAATGATGTGTGTGGTTGACCGGTCAGTTCATAACTCTGGTGTTTGTAACTCTGAGGTTCTCCTGTACTGTGAGATATCTTTTAGTTGGACTAACTTCTAATGGTGACAGAGACAAGATTTTGAACTACGCAGAGTTTCTGGTCTGGACTCTATGTATCTCGAAAGCTTGTTCCACCTTGTCTCACTAATATCCTGGGGCCAGCACAGCTACAATACCACTGCAAATAAAAATACTGTAACTTTTTTAACAAGATCTTAATTTCTTTCACCTCCAGAGTGAGTCATCTTGGCATTAATTAAAACACAATACAAATAGTGTAGCAGTTTTATTGGAAGGGGGGAAAAGCTAAAAATAATATTTCAGGTCTGTATAAAATATCAACTGATTATGTACAGCTAATCAAAAGTAAATTATGAGCACTTACAAAATATGTATAATCAATAAAATACATGCTAATCTTTGATAGGTTGTACCTCTAGAGTACCCTGGGGGTGAGAGTGGGCACCTTTCTTGTCACAGATGTCCTTCTATGGCTGTATAGCTGGTTTAGAGTACAGAGTGTGGTCCTCCGACCATAAGTCTTAAGGGGGTGGTAACCCCCCCTTCTGGGCACAAAGCAGTCCAGAAAATGGTAAGGGCAAACCAAATAACAGTGCATCCCACCAAATAGTCCAGGCTTACCCAGTGGTCCCCTGTAAGGTCAGAGGACAGTAGTCTCTGAGGGGGGTCTGAACCTTTAACCCCTTGTGTCCAAAGAACCTAGGCTTTGCACCCGGGGTTCTAAACAAAAAGGGAAAACAAAGTAAAGAAGATCCCTCTAATCCTTCAGCGGGTCCAGGTGGCAGAGGCTCTTCAGCTGTCCTACTTGTCAGTGAGGCTAGGGAGCTCTAGCTCTGTTTACCTTTTAGTGCCACCATGTACTTTGTTTTTTGGCACAGCAGCCTCATTATATGAAGCTATGACCACCACTTCATTCATTTTTAGCCAAGTTTTTTCTTATATCCTTTCACTCCATCCAGTACCCATAAGGAAATGCAGCGAGGCTTCCCCCCCACACACACACTGTTCCATTTCTATGACTTTTTAATTAGTCATTAAGGGCAAAATCTTTGCCAAGCTGACTCACTTTTTCTCAGAGAAACTTTCTTTCCAAAGATTATTGTCCACAATACCATAGAACATGATCAACAGTTTTTTGGTTTTGCACATATTACATAGCCTATCATTTTAGTAAGTTTAACTTATATTTGGCACAATGTCCTCTTAACACTGTAAAAATGGCTACTTCGCTTTTTCTGTCATGACTGTGGAATATAATATCTTCAGTTTTCGAGCATACATCATAGAACCTTTGTTCTTTTGTTTCCTTAGTCCATAATTCTTGCCATTCCTTTGCAAGCTCCTTCATGACCATACTTTTAAATTCTTGTCTACTCAAGACAGGGCTGGATTTAGGGGCAGGCAACCCAGGCAACCACCTGGGATGGTGAGCTTGGAGGGACGCTGGGCTCAAGGTTTTATTTTTGTTGTTAGCAACAAAAGGGAAAATAGAATGTTTGAAGGGAAATGTTTCAAGTATGCCATATGTGGATTCATTTTTTCACTAAACTAGAATATTCTGGATATTGTAGAATCTCATGGAATCTTCCAGATTTTCTGGGAAGTACATTTTCCTTAAATCTCCTAGAATGTTGTCAGTCATGCCCTGTACATTTCTGTTATTCTTAAAATTAAAAAGTTTCCATAAGCTTAGAGTAAACATTTTTATTTGCTTATATATGGCATGAATAAATACAGATTTACAGATCCTAGTGTGCAAATGTATTGTCTTATATGACAGGGATAAATCATGCATGCAAATCGTGCATCAAAGTTGTGAAATGGGCTACAAATGCTATGAAAATCAGGCATTCAAAAGTTTAACAAATGGAGGGGGGGCACTGAAGACTCTTCTTGCCTGGGGCGCCATTTAGTCTAGGGCCAGCCCTGACCCAAGGGTAACATTCATCCTCTTTTTGTAAGCCATGTTTTGCTTTTTTGTCCTTAATCTCATTTCAAATATGTGCCAGAATCCTTGCTATTGTTACACAGATACCAGCTTGCATTATTTCAATAGTTAGGAATATTATTTCACTTATGTCATTTCTATTTTCTGAAGTCCCTGTTCTGAATGTCATTATGCCTGACAAGGAAACAGATAAAATTAGAGCTACAGTTGGTTACACATCTGTTATCCAGGCTAGTGCCAATATAATCCCCATTAGTTCAGACGTGAGAATGGTCACATATTCGATAGCCTTTTAGATTTCTGGATTCCAAGACTAGAAAACAGAAAGCTGTTCCCACTCTTCCCCTGCTGTCATTTTTTTGATCATTTTTGTATAGATTTTGTAAAACTGGCCCCATTTTTCATAAATTAAAAAATGCCATTGGTCATAATGTGTGGATTTTTCCTTCAGTTTTTTTTATACAGTTCCAAATCCACAAATGGGGAATAACCTGTCCAGCTGTAACATGATTTCCCATGACTACAAATTTTTAGTTCTTTCAATTTTTTCTTTTTACATATCTCCTTTACCCATTTTTTGACCCTGGTGTAGTATGAGGTAGTCTGTGGCAATCCATATAATTTTATCTACTAAACGTCCAGCAATCTTCATAAATCTGTTGTGTACTTCTGATTTCATGATTCCCTTTTACCTTTGTCCAAAAGGTTACAGCTAATAGTTTCATCCTTAAATTTACAGGTGCTTCTCCAGTGGCTATGTTTAGCACACACACTGATGTTGCTGTCATTGTGCCATATGCCAATCGCACAGCTTGGGCCCGCAGCAGTTCCAAGTTTCTAACATTTGTTTTTGAGGCTGAACCAAAAAACTTGGCATCTGTAGTCTAAAACTGATCTTATCAATGCTCTATACAGCATAATCAATACCTTTTTATCTGTATCTTATCTGTATCCCATGTATTCAAGCTACCCTTTTAAATAAGTTCATTCTACTTTTACACTTTTAATTCTGTGTGACTTTTCCAAGTCAATTTATTACCAAACACTACTCCTAGGAACATAAACTTTTCAACTATCTGAATTTTTTCACCATAAATAAATGTCAGTCCCAATCTTCCTTAATTTTCATCATGGTTAAAAATATTCTGTTTCTGCAAGAGAGAATTTAAATCCCCAATCATTCCCCCACTTGGAAATTCTCTGGAGTGCCTCATTTGTCTTTTATGCTGTTCATTTGTCTGGAGTGCTTTAAGTCTTTTATGCTTAGTCCAGATAGCACAGTCATTTGCGAAAAGGGAAATATTGTTCCCATCTGCACACTTTCCAGTAGGCCATTTATCATAGTGGAAAACAAAGTAGGACTAATAATACTCCCTTGTGGAGTTCCATTTTTAAATTGTAGGTTTTTGATAAAGCTGTTCTTATTTTGACTTGTATAGTTCTGTCACTTAAAAAAGCCCTTGCTGTACCCCAAACCCCTCCCCCCACACAAAAACACCAACCCCCTGCCTCAGCCTGGAGCCCCCTCCTGCACCCTTAACCCCTCATTCCTGGCCCCACCCCAGAGCCCACAACCCCAGCCAGAGCCCTCACCCCCACACATACCCCAACCCTCTGTCTCAGCACAGAGCCCCTCCCACACTCTGAACACCTCGGCCCCAGCCCGGAGCCCCCTCCTGCACCTCAAACCCTTCATCCCTGGCCCCACCCTAGAGACTGCACCACCAGCCGGAGCCCTCACCCACTGCCACCCCCCAACCCCCTGCCCTAGACCAGAGCTCCCTCCTGCACCCTGAACCCCTCATTTCTGGCCCCACTCCAGACCCCGCACCCCCAGCTGGAGCTCTCACCCCCTGCCCCAGCCCAGTGAAAATGAGCAAGTGAGTGAGGGTGGGAGAGAGGATGGATTGATCGGGGTGGGGCCTTGGAGAAGGGACGGGGCCTCTGGTCAGGGGGCAGGGCAAGGGTGTTCAGTTTTGTGTTTTTAGAAATTTGGCAACCCTACACTTGGCCCCTGTCCCTGGCAGCCAGGCCCAGGCAGGGAGCGGAAGGGGTGGGACCAGCCATTTCTCACGCTGGCTGCTTTGGGTTCCTACTCTGTGCAGTGTGGCAGCTGCCTGAGAGAGAGCCTGGCTGGGGTGGCACCCCGGCCCCTGCGCCCTGCCCAGGTCCGACTTCTGGGAATGGGCCAAGCGAGCCAGAAACGTGCTGGGGGAGGGCTCCAACTTACTTGGTCCCTGTCCCCAGCAGCTGGGCCCGGGCAGGGAGCAGAGGGGATGGGGAAGGCCGCCGCCCTAGCCAGGCTCTCCCTCAAGCAGCCTCTGCGCTGCACACAGCAGTGACCCTGAGCAGTCAGCTTTAGCCATGTGAGAAGCAGCTCCGTCCTACTCCCTGCCCGGGCCTGGCTGCCAGGGAAAGCAGCCAAACATGCCAGAAGGGAGGAGGTGCAATGGGAGAAGGACAGAGCTCTGCCCCACAGTTAACTCTGGTGGGCAGGGGAGACTCCACGCTGGGCGCAGGGCAGGGGGGGTTGCTGGGGAGAGGAGACATGTGGGGCGGTCACATGTCCTCCCTTTTAGATTGTGTTCCCCCATATTAGCCCTGTTTCTTACACACATAATCAGGCTTTTCTTCATTTCAAAGATGACTTTCTTAAATTCCTGATCATGCATTATTAAACTCTGAACATTCCAGCTAAGGATCATTAAGACCCTGTTATATAAGCTGCATTTTTGCCTACATTTAAAATCTCACGAATGCAGTCTGTCAAGAGGTTGTCTATCGTTAGCAAAAGCAGCAGAAAAATATCTGATTTTAATCCTTTCAGTTTTTTCCCCATCTGCAAGATGCAGTTAATAAACTTCTCTTTAGCACAAGATACATCATCTCCCATTCCCCTCAGATTCTCCTTCCTGACCAGAGATGTGTTCTGTTGCTCTTGTACATCCTGTCTCTTACTTGTGTATTTTTCTTTTTCTGTTTTCTGCAGTGGGACTCATTGGTAGCCTCTACAGATGATACTTCTTGGAAAACTTTTTTTTTGTATTTCTCCAGCTCATTCTGCACATCCTTTATAAGCTGTACTGTGAATCCCCACCATTACTGCATTTATGTTCTATTCCTTCTACACTGTTCTCATATGAGTGATTTCTTCCACGTATGCTGTACCTCATTGTTTTCTTACAAATAGTTGCTGCACATCCAAACTTTTGACAATTATAACACCTCACAGGAGTTGGGAGGAGTCTGTTGTTTAACCCAGAAAGATGGATTCCCCATTTGGATCCTATCCAAAGTGTCCCACCTTCAGATGTTATGTGACAGCAGTAGCTGGCTGGTTTTCACCCTCTCTCTTACGAAAGTAGCTGTTTAACAAATGATCATTTTTCTTTGCCTATACTCTTTTGATATCATCCTCAGACAATCCTAACAGCACTCCATACATAACCCCTCTTGCTTCCATCAGGAATTTAGGCAGTTGACAAGTATCTCTCATTTTCCTTAAGGTTACAGTTTTAAGAAGTTTTTCAGCTTGCTCCTTAAGTGGACATTCTATCAATAGATCTCCATCATGCTTTTTTTTAGCTCTTTGAACATAACCAACACTTCACATGATCCATTCCGCCATTTTCAGGGGGTTATCATCGTCTATTTTCACATTTTCTATAACTGATTTGACAATATGAAAGGTTGACTTTTACCTTGTTTTTGTTTTTCATTTCTATGTATTCCATCTTCAAAACCTGATATATCTAATCTTTTTTCCTCTTTCCGGATCTGAGACCATTCCTCATCTGCTATTTTTCCTCAGCCTCCATTGTCAGTTTCAACATTCAGCCTTGTTGCAGCTGGGGTCCAGCCTTAGACCTCCACTCCAACTGTTCCTACAATCCAGCCTCACCATGTTCAGCCAGATACCAGCACTCAGCCCCAACCCAATCTTCAGCCAGCAGCCTGCCTCCAGCTACCTCAGTCCCAGAATGCATCACCTCCAAATTCCAGCCAGCTCAGCACCAGTCCCATATCTGTCTCAACCTCAAGCCTCAGCCAGCCTGCCACCATGTACGGGGCTTAGGTCCTCTCTTTTAAAGAGCTGCCCCTCTCCAGGTTTGACAGGCCTCACAGGTGCTCAGAGTTCATGCTAATTGTGCCCAGTGAAGCTCTTTAGCTCCTTCTTGACTGGGGTGAGATATTGTCCCACCGCAGTCTTTCTGAAGGCTTAATTTGAGAGCTAATTTTCACTCTATATGTATAAAAATGTAAGTTGCTACAAAATCGTGTGTGTGTGTGTTTAGCTAATGAAACAAATGCTCACTAATAAGGTCAGCCTTGTTTTGTATGCCTTTTGGTTATTAATGAAAAATTAACAAAATATTTTTATCCTAATAGCTAGAAAATGCACAAAATTCTGCATGGATGACAGCTTTGTGTAACTGAGTCCAGCTGTTTACGTCTTTAGTTCCTGCACACCTTTAATAAGTTTCTAGACTCTAATGAAATGCAAATATTAAATAATAGTTATATAACTGGACATGCATTTTAAGTGCTTTGCTGGATTGGGGGCTTGGCAGATTGTACTTTACTTTGTTCTTCACTATTTATGGTATTATTTATTTCGTGCCACAGATGTACAAGGTGCATTACAGATGTAAAATGTGACAAGGTCCCTACTTCAAGAAGCTTGCAATTTAATATATACAGATAGTACTTTACTTTGTTCTTCACTATTTATGGTATTATTTATTTCGTGCCACAGATGTACAAGGTGCATTACAGATGTAAAATGTGACAAGGTCCCTACTTCAAGAAGCTTGCAATTTAATATATACAGATAGCTTAATGAGTAAAGATTAAATCAATGCAAGTGGAAAGGGGATTAAAGGGTGACAAAAAAAAGGGAAGAGGAAAAATATACCTGGGGACCATTTTGAATTTATTTTTGACAGGACTCCCAACATTTATCTGACACCTACCAAGATGAAAAATATCTGTGCTGACATGCTCCCAGGCCATGACAGTGAAGTTTAAAGGAATAAAATAGTTGTGTATTATTTATTGTACCCTGTATTTAGTTGTTAAAATATTGACACTCAACTTTGTTTAATTTTTTTTTAAAAACATAACTTATTACATCCCTTTCACTGAAGTTTCTCCTTCTTCCTCTTCCTTGCTTCACTCCACTATTTCTTTTTGTGGTCTATCTTTTCCTATATTTTCTACAAGGTCTGTTTTCTCTTTTCCTTTGTTCTTCCTCCTGCCCCTTGTCCTTTCACTTCATTATGTTCTCTTCTCTAGCTCCTCAGTATTTTCCAATTTCATTCCTCCTCTCATTTACTTTTCCCTTCTCTTACTACCACACTTTTTTTTAATGTATCCCATCAATAAATATTAGCTAACATGTTGATTAAAATATCTTTCTTCCTAGTCTGGACAAGGCCTTAGGGAGATAGTACAACATTTGTAAAGGTGAAAATATCATCTAGATATTTGTAGAAAATACTAAAGGCTGAATGCTCAGGTGCAGCAAAGGAGTGTGCCATACACCTTGGGGGAGTAGAAGCAAACAGATTTATGTCCTCTCCCCGCACCTCATCCTGGGGACCAGTTCATTCCTTTTTCCCCTGGGATGCCTTTAAATTGCACTGCCTTATAATGTTGGCTAGAGGTGTCTAGAGCTCCTCCCATCCCCAGGAAACCCGCTTATCAAGTTAACTGGTGGATCACTATCAACCAGGGGAATCCTCAGAGGGCTCCTTAAACTACTATGCCACACACACGAAGAGTAGTAGGGTCCTAACTATTGTCTTTTCAATCTAGACAGGCTTTGGTTAAGTACATTTATTATTACAGGGCCTGAAATAAAGTATTTCTTTTCGTTAGGCAGCAGCAGATA
Source organism: Chelonia mydas (assembly GCF_015237465.2). Lineage (NCBI taxonomy): Eukaryota > Metazoa > Chordata > Testudines > Cheloniidae > Chelonia > Chelonia mydas. The sequence continues at coordinate 81,142,501 of NC_057851.1, read as the reverse complement.
CAATCATGTCAGATATTTTGCCTCATTTGGTGCAGAGGCCTGAAGATTTTTTGGAAAATTCAGAAGCCAGGGTTAATCTCTATAAGGATACCATGCTACATCCTCTAGAGGTAAGAACAGCACAAAGTAATATTGTTGTATACACCAGATCATTTTTTAACATTTGTTTTTCTATAATTTTTATGCAGTCTGGGTATCTTGAGTTTATTTTGCAAAGATGAACCTAACCCACAATCTGACCCCCCTCCTCAGAATTTTGAGGTTCAGATTAAAAAGCTCAGGATACAAGACAGTTCACCATTGTTTCTAGTGTCAAATCAAAGTCCTGTACCATCTTTTAGTTTGGATGGGGCTTAAAAACTGAGAACTACACTGTCATGTACTTCCATACCAGATGTCGACTGGCTACAGATCTTGCTTATACACACCCGCTGTGTTCATCATAAAATCCAGGTAAGATTAGCTTTACAGAAGGTCTTTTACTATTCTGCCTGTTGGAGGCACTGTGAGTATAATACAGTTTAGCATTCCATTACATCTCTCCCTTTAATTTATACTTTCCTACCATTTACAATATTTACGCTATTGTGCTATCTTTGAAGTTCAGTACATATCCATCTGTTAAGTGTCTCTGAATCACTTGTTGGTGTTGATCTGTAACTCAGAAGAGTAAGGAATGGATCTTCCTACTATAGGATTTTCTGTACAGCTCTCTCAATCTTTCCATTCACTTGTGGGTAATGTGGGCTGCTAGTAATAGGCTCAAAATCATATTTAGTTCAGAATGACAAATTCTGCTACAGTGAATTGTGGTCTGTTGTCCATCACTAACTGTTCTGGAATACTGAAGTGAGCAAAAGTGTACTTCAGTTTTTTGAAAACATAGCAACATGTCATGTCTTTCCAGTACATTTCTATATACCCATGTAATGGACCGGGCCTCACCACTGTGGCACCTCCTACTGGCCATTCTGGGAATTAGCTTGAGTCCTTCCTCAGGGTGCCCTCCTCCGGTGGTGTCTCACTCGCCATTACTCCTACTTTGCTGTCTCCAGCACTCTGTGACTCGCGTCTCTCCTCAAACCGCGGCATTCTCTTCTGGGCTGTGCCCCACTCCACTGTCTCTCCCCTCTTTTGGGGGAACAGGCAGTGTATAGTCCAGCCACTCACCTCAGTGGCCTGCTGCAGTCCCCAGTCTAGTCCCTTGCTCCAGGGGCAAACTGCAGTCTGTGTTGGCCACTTCCCTCAGGGCAAGTAGGGGGCAAAGAAAGAGGGAGGGACCCAGGTCCACCCACTACTTGGCATCCTGACCCAGGGACCCTATAGCTGGCAGCCACTCACTGCCCCTCCTCCAACTCCTCTGCTGCCTCTTTTCCCTGGGCCACTTCCCCCACAGCCCTAGCACCTTATCTGCCCTTCCTCCAGGGCCTCAGTCTGGTAGCAGTCAGCCAGATGCTCCGCTCCGCTCCACTCCCTGGCAGGCCAGGGAGAGACTGCCCTCTGCTCTGTTGAGCCGCCCTTTATGTATGCCCCCTGCTAGCCCTGATTGGCCGCTGCAAAAGGCCACCTCCCAGTTGGCTCACTTAGTGAGCCCTCCTTTAATTGGAGGGTTCTGCGCAGGCTCCCTCTGGCCTGCTTTAACTCCTACTCTTCATGGTGTGGGGCAACTGCCCCACTACAGTCTGAAAAAATAGTCCACCACGATCAGGCATGTCTTCTGAATTCACATAAATCTGAAGCTAGTCTCTTCCAAGGTTTTGCAGTTAGGGGTGTTTGTACACAGTATTGTTCAGCATTGTCTCTTAAGTTGATTTGTACTGGATCTCCTTTCAAAAGTCTAATATTATCAAATCTTCTCTCAAGCTCCTCCACCTTTTTCACTAGGTCCATCATGGCTGCCATGCTGCAGCTGGGAAGGTCATTGGTCTTTGATCCTTTGATCACATACCTCTAAATCCAAACTTCTGTCTTTATAAGTTTCTGTGGTGAACTGGCCCAGGAGGTTCAGAATAACTCCAAGATTCGTCAGAGCTGTGTCAGGCAACTTCAGCTCTGGAAGGGGTTGAAGGTGATTGTAAGTCCCTTCTGTGATGACTGTGATGTCAGTTCCTGAGTCAATTTTAAAGTCAATTGCCTTGCCATGAATATTCAGTTTCACTCTCCAGGCAGGGTGTATGTCATCGCAAGTGATAGATCCCAGAAACAATGGCTCTTGATTGTCTGTCATACGAGTCAATTCCCCACCTGCTTTCATGTGGCAAACGGCTGCAAAATGTCCACATTTCATGCATTTCTGACATTGTGTGTCTTTGGTTGGACATGTATCATCATATGACTTTTTCCACGCCTTGTGCCTGCAGGCTGGAATTTGTTCCTCTTCGCCTGAGAGTTCCTTGCCTCAGAGGTTTTATGCTAGTGACGTTTAACACTCAATTGTCTCTTTACAGTTTCTAAGCTAGTTTCAGGTTTTTCAAGTTGCTTTAGGTATTGCTGTCTCACCAGCTCAGACTTCTTTGCTGTCTGTATAGCTGTGCCTAGTGTTAAATCTCTCTTCAGTTATAGCTACTGTGAAATATTTTTATCTGTTAACCCAGTAACCAGCTTGTCTCTGATATTTTCATTTTTTGCATTTCCACAGTTTTCAACAAATGTATGCAGATCTCTTATAAAACATTCAACATTTCCCACTGGCTCTCGAATTCTCTGATGGAAACACACTCTTTCATAAGCCACATTTCTCTGTGGTAGAAATCATACATCAAACACAGCCAGAACGCTTTCACAGTCATCTTTGTGACTGTCTTCAGTAAAGTCAAAGGATTTAAATATATGCTCTGCTTGCTTCCCCGTAGCATGAATTAAAGAAGATACCTGTATATCATTAGTTTCCTTGTGGAGCTTGGGAGCTGTGAGAAATCTGGCAAAATATTGTTTCCAGTCAGTCCATTCTGAAGGTTTGTCAAAGCTAAAGTGCTCTGGGGCACTGAAGAGTGGCATGTTGATGAGAGCCTGCAATCTTTGTTGCTTTGTTCCTTCTGTGTGCAACCTTTATTGCTGTTTTCCTTCTGTTTCTGTTCTTAGTTTACTTCTGACACCATGTCATGTACTTCTGTACCTGATATGGACTGGCTACATAGCTTGCTTATGCACATCAGATGTGCTCAGCATAAGATCATTTAATACACTGCCAGGTATGGCTAAGATTAACTTTAAAAAAGGTATTTTACACCTAGTCCACCTAGTGGCATAACAGTATAATACAGTTTAATATTCCATTAGATACACTAATGTTATTTCTATAATTCCAGATAGAGAAGTATATGAAGTACAGCTACCCTCACTATTGAAGAGGCCCCTGCAGCACTCAGTCTCCAATAGGCTTCGCTTCTCTTCTCTCTGCTACCTTCCTCCTCACAGTTCCCAACAGATCTTCCTCTTCCTGTTTCATTGTTGTTGCCCTGGAAGTCATTGGAAACATATTGACTGGGCCATTCTTTGGTTGGAGCTGTGTGTTTCTGTGGCGGTCACATGCAGAAAGTCAGGAGCGAGCCAGAAAAGCAGTGTCAGTTTGGCCCTGAGAGGAATCCAAGTGAAAGAGCTTCTTTTGGGGAGAGTAGTGGCTGGAAAGTTAGGCATGGAAATTGTGAGCAAGGAAACTGACTCCTCTTGTTTGTTTCTGCTGTGTTCAGGGAAACAGGACTTTGTATACCTTCTTTGTAAATAAATACGATTGCATCAAAGAAATACCTGACTCTATAATCAGTTTATCTTCCTAATGGAAACAACCTGGCAACGCCTCAAATATTGACCAACTAGTCTGGTCAAGGGGCAACAATATTTTGCAGTTAGCACTTGACAGGTCTTGTTTATCTATGCCTCACAACATCCCTATGAAGTAGATAAACATAATTATCCCCATTTTCCAGATTAGGAAACTGAGGCTAAGAAAGGTAAATCGTTCAAGTTCCCATAGAAATTCAGTGTCAGGACCAGGTTTAGCACTCCGGTCTCCAGGCAATGAGGTCTATGACTCATCTGATAAACTTAAGGACAGTTAGGACTCTCACCCTTGCCAGCCTAGACTATTATGGACGGAAAGTCATATCAGAGACTATTAGGAGTTGAAGGTCATATCGTCTTTAAGCTTAATTTCTTTAGATATTTAAAAATATGTTGGGCTTGATCTATGATTTTTTATTTGATCTATGGCCTCACTGTAACTATAATTTTGAAATTCTCATGACATTTAATTTTCACTATTAAAATAGAAGTTCCTTTCCAGGTGCCTTTGGATTGATACCCATGACTTTTAGTCATGCAGTCTAAATGCTGTTTGTTTTTAATCTATGGACTGAATCCTACTGCCATGGGAATTCATGTGAGTTTTGCCATTGACTTCAATGGGAACTGGATCAGACCCAATGTCATTAATTGGTTGGTTATACTCAATTAAGGGGTGTATGTGCGTCTTTTTTCTTAAACATACAGGATATGATGGCCGAGCAAGATTCTCAGTATCTTATTGAACTGGATGGAAATAAGCACCCTAATGAGCTCTTTTCGGTAAGTATGCTGCACATACACTAAGACAATTTACACTAGAAAATTATATACCTATCATCTCTATTAAGATGATATTGGCAACATTATTGCTCTATAATTCATGATGCTGTTGCTAGAAAATATCTTCTTTTGGATGCCTGTTCCACTTGTTACTACCAAAAGAAATCTGATTATACTTACTAAACATTCCATATCTTCGCAACAAGCCATATCATGTTGCATCAGGTTATCATCGGCATCATTTACTATAATTTGTTAAATTGACAAACACCATTATTAGCATGGATGAAGATATAAAGGCATTTACATTATACTCTTGATTATCCAGATAGCCTGGGGGGGATATAGATTTTATTTGGATAATTGAGAGTTTGGATAATGGAGAAGGCAGGAATCATTCAGTAGCAGGTGGGCCTGCCCCACAGCTGGGAGCTTGTCCTCCTCTTCCTGGCAATCCTAGTCGGGGGAAGGGGTGTGGATAGGGGTCGGGGCAGTCAGGGGACAGGGAGCGGGGTGGGGGGAGGGTGGATAGGAGGTGGGGTCCCAGGGGGGGCAGTTAGGGGCAGGGGGTCCCGGGAGGGGGCGGTCAGGGGACAAGGAGCAGGGGGGTTGGGTGTGTCGGAGGTTCTGAGGGGGGCAATCAGGGGGCGGGAAGTGGGAGGGGGTGGATAGAGGGTGGGGGCCAGGCTGTTTGCGGAGACACAGCCTTCCCTAACCGGCCCTCCATATCATTTCACAACCCCGATGTGGCCCTCAGGCCAAAAAGTTTGCTCACCCCTGATCTAGCCCAATATCCTGTCTTCCAACAGTGGCCAATGCCAGGTGTCCCACAGGGAATGAACAGACAGGTAATCATCAAGTGATCCATCCCCTATCACCCATTCCCAGCTTCTGGCAAACAGAGACTAGGGACATCATTCCTACCCATTCTGGCTAATAGCCATTGATGGGCCTATCCTCCATGAACCTATCTAGTTCTTTTTTGAACCCTGTTATAGTCTTGGTCTTCACAACATCCTCTGGCAAGAAGTTCAAGACTGGGTGTTGTGTGAAAAAATACTTCCTTTTGTTAGTTTTAACCCTGCTGCCTATTAATTTCATTTGGTGACCCCTAGTTCTTGTGTTATGAGGAGGAGTAAATGACACTTCCTTATTTACTTTCTCCACACCAGTCTTGATTTTATAGACCTCTATCATATCCTCCCCTTAACCATCTCTTTTCCAAGCTGAAAAGTCCAGTTTTATTATTCTCTCGTCATATGGCAGCCGTTCCATACCCCTAATCATTTTTGTTGCGCTTTTCTGAACCTTTTCCAATTCCAATATATCTTTTTTGAGATGGGGCGACCAAATCTGCACGCAGTTTTCAAGATGTGGGCATGCCATGGATTTCCTCCTCCTTGCAGTCGAGTCCGGGGGTCACTGCTCTATTATCCGAACCTCTGCATTATCCAAACCCCTTCCTTGTCCCCCAGCATGAGATACATAGGGGACAAGAAAGGGATTCAGTTAATGTAGAGATTTTTGATAAATGGGATTATACTCTACTAATGTTTTTCAATTATTATTCAATAAAATATATTTTACAGTATTAATTTAGCATAGCTTAACCTAAAAAATAATTCAGCCATTTTTAATGGTATTGTGGCATTGCAATGCGAGACATGGATTACGTTTCTGGATCGTGTTTTTCATTTCCCAGAAGGTCTACAGAGTTTGTGGGCTTAGCCCCTGTAGCTGAAGTTAAATTCTCATGTCACTTTATAGCCAACTTTCCTCCTAACTAAAAGGCGGTGTTGATGAGCAATGATGGGAGTCCTGTCCTGTGCTTCGGTCAGATAGGTGGTTGCTACAACATGGGGCAGCAAAGGGGAGGTGTAAAATGAAAAAAATGGGAGTGTCTTCAACCTCATGGACAGTACTCCATCACGGCCATTTCACCATATTCTCACTCCCCTGAATACAAATTAGGACCACGCTCCAATAAGCACTTATACATGTGCTTAACTTTACTACTTGTCTTGATGTGCTTAATTTTATTACTCATGGTAATAAAATTAAGCGTGTATGTGTTTGCAGAATTGGAGCCCAAATTTATATCAAAACAGTAAAATAGATTCAATATGAATAAATATATTAAAGATAGTCTAGTTGTATAATAATACCCACAGTCTGTTTCAACCCACCCCTGAATAATGGTAAAGCTCATTATATGCTCACCATGGCAAAATTTGCTTTCTTGATCTCAAGAATATTTGCATGCATACTTCCTGTACCTAAGACAGGAGCTTGTATCTTAACTACATTGTAATATCACTTAATTCCCATTGACAGGCTTCTTTTTTAATGTATTTTTGCTTAATGAATAACAAAAACTTGTACTAACTCCCAGGTCTATAAACAGATTCTGATCACCAAAGGAAATCATTTCAATTCTCTCCTCACCCCTTTCATCACACACCATGAAAACTCTTTGCATACAGGTCTCACCCACGCGCTGATGAGTAGAAAGCCTTTGCAGTATTATCTTTCCATCCCCAGCTCTAGACCATTTACAATTCTGGGACTCACTTCATGAAGAGGGGCAGAAAGGTTAGGACTGAAGTAAGAGGTTTCTGCATGGTCTATCCCCACTGAACATCCAATGGGAACTCTGCTGAATATGTAACAGGGCCCTTGGCTGTACTACTGGGCAATGCTGTCAGGGCTGTCCTTAGGCATATGCAGCATATAAGGCTGTGTAGGGCACCCGAAAATTTGGGGCACCCCTGGATGATAGTGTCCACCCTCCCACCTCTTCCTATCCCTGTTCTGACCCTTCCTACAGCCTGGTGACTCATCCTCCAGAGGGGATCTAGTAACTTAAAAGTGAAAAAGCCTTCCAGCCTGCCAGACCTATTAGTACAACACTGAAACTGTTAAAGAGTCATTCAAGAGTTTCTGAATTTACTGACAAAAACAGTTGTGCATTACTGTAATATTTACTCAGAACATGTTAGTCTACAGGACCTTAGTTTAAAATTTGCTTTAAAAATATTTCATTAGTGTGTTGCTGAAGATGATAAAATCACATCTCTAAGAAATCCTTGAAGAGAGCCCTTAAAGGGACAACACCCCTTTCTTGCCAGATAGCTGGACAAACAAGTTTCCCTTTCTTTACTCCTGACTGTTTGATGAACTAGTTTTAAGAGGACCCTCTAGCAAAATCATTACCTTAGTAAGATATAAAATCCTTTGTTATGCCTAAAATCTTTGGAAACATATTTTTTAAAGTTGGTGAAATTTCATAAACATGTCTATTGTTATGGAGATCACACAAAGTCAATTAGTGTTCCCTTTTTCTAAAAGCAATGAACATTGTTATGAACACAGTAAACCTCTGACTGATTAATTTAAAATAATACTTTGTTTCAGTGAGTTAAATATGTAGTAATCTACAATGATTACTTTATGAAGGTTTCAGAGTACATTTAAAATATAAAATCAGCTTAGAAATACTGATTAAGAAAATGTAAAACAGACAAGAGCTGCATCATGTGTTCCATTATATTTAATGTTGTATTCAGCAGGACAGCTGACTTGCCCTTACTACAAAGTTTTTGCAAATAAATCTCTGACAAACTTCAGGGTATATCAGAAAACCTGTGACTGACATTTTTTATTCCCAAGTTTAGTGCTTTTAATTAGGTACCTTCTGCATGTCCTGTCTTCATGTTCTGGCGTGCAGTGGAAAACATGCTGCATTTTCTTGAGAAAGAAATTGCAGAAGAGTGGTTTTTTCAAATGTCATTTGCTTCATTTGGGTTCAGGGATTTGGCTGGAAGGGAGTGATCAGGGAGGGGGAGGGAGACAGTGGGGGAGAGGCTGGGGCCTGGGCAGAGTGGGGAATGGGCCTGGGGCAGAGAAGGGGTGGAGTATGGGCGGGGTCACAGGTGGGCTGGGGAGCTAGCCTCCCCAAGCGGCAGCTTCACCCACCGCCCATGACAGCAGGTAAGAGCGGGTTGGCTCCCGCACACTCAGTGCACACTGCAGTCTCCTTAGACAGGGGATGTATTCACGGAGCCGAATGCGTCAGCGCCACACATTCTCCGTGAGGGAGCAGGTACTGGGCTCTCTGCAGGGAACTGTGACTCTCCAGCGCCATGAAGCGGGCCGGGCAACTTGGTATTCTTTGCTGCCTCGGGCATAGGGGCACCAGTTTAATAATACTGCGTATGGCCCCATAAATCCTAAGGATGGCCCTGAATGCTGTGTATAGTGGCAATATATAAATACCAAGTTATAATTTTCAAACACATCAAGGATCTTTTCCGATCACAAAAACAATATTAAATGTTAATTTATTCAAGATAATTTTTTTCTTTAGTCAGTGATAGCCCGGCTTCAATCCATGGGCCTTCGAAATGGAGCTCTTATAACCAGACTTCAAAACCCAGAAGAAGAGCTCTCAGAGGGGATGGAAACTGTAAGTGTGATATTTGCATTTCTAGAAATTTGATTGCCTACAGTAATTACAGTATTTGTGCATTATCCTTTATATTATGTACTTTTGCTATGATAACTTTGTTTTAAACACCCTGCTTTATCATCAAAGATTATAAATTCAAGCACTGGAGGCATCTACAGGGTGCTAATGTGGCAAATAAGTGGATTTAAAAAAATGAGTTTCACACCTACCCATGTACAGATCAGAACTTTAGTAAATATTCTTAGATAAAACAAGTATGGGAAGCGTATGCCTTTAATCGTAAAAAGTATTGGATCTGATTAAGAAGGCTTTGGACTGGACCTATTTTGAAAAAACGTAGAGAAAATCCTTCATAAAAACAGATTTGTTGAAAGAAAATGTTGGTCAAAGAATAAAAATCCCATCAGCAGGCTGGTTTCATACCATTTCCATTTTCCCCTGGAGGCTTTGTGACATACCTGATAAAAAACAAAAATAAAAATTCCCTGTGCTCAGTTCCTAAAAACAGACACATTTTACTTTCCACATTAAAGTAGAAATAAGGTAGATTAGTGTTGACCTCTTCTATCTTCACCGTTGTGTGTCATTTCTGTAGGGAGGTCTCCTGAAAAAGATAAGTCCTGTATGTCCCTTCTATGTACAACTGAGAACATAGATGTCTTACAGACAGACAAATCTTAGGGCTCATCAGTCGGACATCCTTTGGCATCCTTTATACTAATAAGCATGCACAGTGATCTTTCCTGTTGTGTCACCAAATCATCAAAGATTTGAAAAGTTGCTAGTGAGACCTTCCTAACTACAGTTACTTTTACAGGAAAAAAAATACATTTTCACAGAATACATCTTTAATAGATCCTGTGACTGGTCAATGAGTAAGGTTCCTGTGTATTGAGAAAGACAAAAAGTAATTTTGGTAATGGATATGTTTCCCATCCTCTGTTTGATAGGTCTTGCAAATAGTTCTGTCAAATGATTAATATATTATAATTGGCATTTCCATTCCATACACCTAGAACTGAGGTGTTTGCATCTCCTCAGCTTTTGGTCTCCTCTTTGCCCCCCCCAATACAAATCTCCTTCGCTAGGGATTACTTGTACTGCCAAATGTATTTAAGACTTTCTCCCAGTCTCCTATGACTCACTTTCTCTCTTTAAATTAGCATTTTAAACTTTTCCTTTAGTTTATTATTGAGTCTTTTAGTAATACCAGCTCTGAAGATATAATATAAGTTATTAGTGCTTGATGCTCTTTTAAAAATGTATATATTCATTTTTACTACAAATCGTTTTTTAAAAAAACAGGGTTATTTTCAAAAATGAAATATCTCAGATAGTTATTCCTTACAGTGGAGTACTGCTAGTCTGAAAAAAACTTAATTCACATTCATATTTTGGTTTTAAAATAGCTACTAAGCACAATGCAACAATTCTTTAAAAGGGCATACTCACTTTCTTAGAAAATATTTCAAAATGATAAACCACAAAAAATGGGGCATAAACAAAATATAGGGGAAAAGGTACATATACTTTTATTGTTGTTCTAATTAACAGGATGAACTTTTCCGGACTCTTTCATCCCTCAAAATAATAGCACCTAGATACCGATGGCGTAGAAGCAGGTGGGGTCGAGCATGTCCTGTAGCTTTAAAAGAGGGTAACATTGTAATGGGGCTTCCAGATTTAGCTGTCAGGTAAGCAGAATTTGGTATGATTTGGGTGTTTAGATCTATGTTTTAAGATTAACCATGTATATTTTTCAATTTTTTTTAAAGTTTTCTAGGTAAAATGTATTTATTTTCATCTCAAGAAGCATTGAGAGCATTTATGTTGAATCCACGTCCCTATCTGCTACCACCTATGCCACTTCCTCCTTGTAAAGTATTAGTATTTGGACCTCCATTATCTGGAAAAACAACTCTTTGTAACTGGATTGCAAATAAATATAAAGGAAAGGTGGGTATATATAAATATTTTAAGTAACTTGTAGGGTTAGACTTCCAGATTTTAGAATGTTATTTGAATAGTAGTAAGGATGTTAGATGTAAGATACCATACATATGCTCTTCACTTCTGTTTAAATGTAGTACATATTGTTTGGATTGTCTTTAGTCACAGCAGTTTGATGTGAAGACTATCGATATGTCTGATCTCAAACAGTGATACGTGCCACCCACTCATTCCACTAAGGCTATGTCCATACCGCATAGTAGACCAATATTCATGTACCTGCGCATGCAAACCTGTGCATTCCAAGCTCATCTTCAAGCATGTCCTTTGCATTGGTACACACACCTCATATCTGCCCTTTATCTAGGCCAGCATATCTATATTGAAGAGTATGATGCTGTAGCTTCTGGGGGGTATAGCCTAGGGTTCTTAGCACCCTTGCTAGGTGTAGTGACTCTAGAGCTTGGTTTATGTTGTATTGTGGGAGAACTTGTTTATCCATTCTGCAATACTTGACAAGAAGTGCTCTGAGCCCACAAACACATCCAGCTAAGCTATTTTGGGTCTGCACACTCCCTGCAATATGAGTCAAGTCAGTAGGCATGTCTGGCCTGGGCATCACCAGAACTCCATGCTCTGGAAGCATCCCACCGTCTTCAAGCATAACCCAACCTGGGAACCATGGTACCTCTCTGCATTTCCAGTTGCTTCTACAGTTGCAGGAGTTGGGGCAGGTGCAGCATATCCCCCCACAACTAGCAATGATGGACTGTGGGGCTGCTGCCAACTTTATAGTTGCTAAAGGAGCCAAAACCCTGCAGCTCTCCCTCCTGCCGAAACCTGCACCAGACCTGGTGGAGATGATTGATGGGTCACCACTATTGTTGGGACCAGTGACTCAGGAGACCATCCCCTTAAAGGCCATAGTGGAAGGGCACCAAGAAACAATCTGCTTCAGCGTGATCCGCTCCCCATTCTTCCTGAAAATTCTCAGCATTCGTTGGTTGGAATAGCACAATCCAGGTATCTCCTGGTATTGGAGGAACATTAGTTTTTCTTCTGAATAGTGTCAGAAAGTGTGCCTCCAACAAAGCAAGCAACCCCCAAGTGACCTTGCCCAGGGCCCCAGGATGGGAGGAGACCCTCAGAAGCAGAACTCCAGGGGCTAGCCAGGCAGGAGTGGCTCCAGACCAGAACCTCTGCCCCCCCTGACAAGAACTGCAACAACTCAGACAGCATGCCATGACCAGTGGCCCCAGAAACTAAATACATCCACCACTGCAAATAGGACTGATTAATCCAGGCAGCACAGGAGACTACAACTGTGCCAGGAGGGCATTCTGGCATAGCCAACTTATTAACAGAACTGTACATGCAAAAAAAAAAAAAAAAAGAATCTGTGCTTCGGAAGGCTAATACCCCAAACCTCTTTCAAACAAGAACTGTGTTTCTAGTAAAAAGTTAATGCTTGCTGCTTGTTTAATTTTTTTTCCAGTCCCGGAATCCATCTTACATCCCAAGTGGTGTCAGGCTGAGGTGGTTCAGAAAAATGGTTTGGCTACTGGCCGCAGCACAATCAAAATCCACACACACACCCAGCATGTAATGACAATTATATTGGGCATAATTTGGAAATCCCTCCCATTCTTAACAGCAATAACACTAAGAATGGTGGCTGCTACCTACCAGGTTCTGGCTCCGGGGCTTATTGTGCTGTTTATTCCTCTGCAGACTGCTCCCCAGGGTCATCCCCAAACAGGTCCTCCAACTATTGACCCAGGATATCTAATCCTCCTGTGTAGCCTGATCTGAGCCAGGCGGCAGCACTGTGGTCTGTTCTGTGCAACTCCGGGCTCTCTTCCAGTAGCGTCCCTTGTCTTTGCTTCCTTTTTTCCTGGGTTTATAAGCATGCCATCCCTGCTCAGCAGACTGTCATGCAGGACTGTAGACTCTGTGCTATGTGCAGTTCCCAACAACCAGTCAAATTCCTTGTACTAGGGCAGTGGTTCTCAACTGTGGTCCACAGTTTGTTCAGGGAAAGCCCCTGGCGCCGGGACAGTTTGTTTACCTGCCGCTTCTGCAGGTTCGGCCAATCGTGGCTCCCACTGGCCGCGGTTCGCCGCTCCAGGCCAATGGGGGCTGCGGGAAGGGCAGCTAGCACATCCCTTGGCCCGCGCCACTTCCCGCACCACCCATTGGCTTGGAGCGGCGAACCACAGCCAGTGGGAGCCGCGATCGGCCAAACCTGCGGACGTGGCAGGTAAACAAACCGGCCCGGTGCACCAGGGGCTTTCCCTGAACAAACGGTGGACCACAGTTGAGAACTGCTATACTAGGGGCAGCAAGCTGAGTTGTTCTCTGACATACCATTCCCATCCTTCACTTTGCAATAGGCAGTCCTGTGGTACTTAACTCTGTTCCCAGCCCTGACTACCAGTCTGGTGGATCCCCCGTACCACCAGCCGCTTTACTGTGGCTTCATAAACATGCAGGTTTCTTGTACTCCTGCAAAAGTAATGGATCTTGCTCCCCTCACACCACATCTTGGCCAGTATCTTGGCGTGTTCTTCTGGCCAGTTAGTGTGCTGGGTAATGGGCAACAAGCAAGGCATAACTGTGTTAACAATCGAACAGTCAGCATGGAAAGGGAAGGGTTAAATGCCCAGGAGCTGTATTTGAACCAGGAGGTTGCTTCCAGTTCAAGGGAATCACATGGGAAGTTGGGGGAGAGAATTGTGGGATAGCATTGGCAGATTGAACACAAGCCTTACAACATGGGCTTCTGCTACTGCTATCTTCACTGCTAAATGGGTAGGCTTAGACACATGCTACATCAGAACATGGGCTCATACTTATACCCCTGGGTGAGCCAGCCCACCCGCCCGTGTTGTGAGAGGATACTGGCATGTGTTAGAGGGCTTTGTGTATGGACCATAGAGGGGTTGAGCTTAAACATAGTCAGAACTCTCGTTTACTATGCAGTGTAATATACCTTAATACTGTCAGGCAGCAATTTATTTTTACTAGTATAATATCTTTCCTTATGTTAACTGTATAAATGTTGTGACTGTATGAGCATAGGCAGCCCTTATTGGAGGATATAGAGAAAATTGAAACAAAATTTAATCTTGTATCTTGAATATACAAGGCCAGAGTTTGAGAGGTGCTAAGTATCCACAGCTCCCATTGATTTTAATGGTTAGAGGGTTTTTAGCAGGCACTCAGCACATTGCAGGGGTTGGATTACACTTCTCTCCCCCTGCATCTCTTCTTCAGAGAGATGCTGAGACCATTTAATTAGATTTATGTTCTTAGTGGTTCATTAGTGTATACATTCAAAATGTATGGATTTGTGGAAAAAATGCAGTAACTTTGTGAAATCTAGTTACAGGAAAGTAACCTATTTTGAAGGTTACAATTATGATACTCCTAAGTTTTCCCCTTATGGGGAACCTGTCAGTTATTTACATTAATTGTGTGAGGAGTCTGTGTCTTATCTTTTGCACATAAGAGAAGAAAAATTCATAACAACTTGAAAATTACTCACTGCACAAACAAACAATGAGACAAATGCCGCTTTCACTGAAATCTGTGCAGTTTTTCCAAATTTACACTATTGTAACTGATCGCAGAATTGGGTTATCTGTGCCTAAATCTATGCATATGTTTATCTATGTATCACATTTTATTAAGATTTCATTATTCAGATTTATTTTTATGTTTTCAAATACTTTCTTTAGGTTCTTGATATGGACAAACTTATTCAACCATGTATGGAAAAAGCAAAGGAAAAAATCATTGAGCAAGCTCGTATTGCTGCAATAGATGTTGCTATTACAAAAGTGAAAAATAAGCTGGAAGTAGAAAAAATGTTAAAAGAGCAAGGTGAATAAGGTGTTTCCCAGCTTTTTGGGCTGTCTTGTTTGCTTTTAGGTTAGTAAAATAAAACAGCTACTATTTGGGAATGTTTTAAACTCCCTATCAGCACATATAAATGGTATCATGGTTATAGAGTTGTAAAGTTGTTCTGGAAAGTAATTACACAAAGCATGGGATTTCTCTTTGGGCTTGACTGTTTTACACAGCCATGTCTACTCTGTGGTTATGCTATGTTGTATTAAGCTGTGTTCTTTTCCACAGTTTTATTTTCAAGCCAGAATCCTTTCCAGAAAAACTGTAATTAGAATATTAAGGAAGTCGTATGTTAAATATTAACTAAATGTGTATGTACATTGGGGATCAAATGAGGGAAATGGCAAAGTGGAACACTGAATATAAATGTTCTAGAGTTGAGGGTGATTGTTATACACTAAGGAGCTTCAAAATATTGTTCTGACTAAAGCTGGTCAAGAATTTTCCATCAGAATGATTTTCCAGCACAAAATTCAGTTTCTACAAAATCAAAATTTTAGAGGTGAAAATTTCAGTTTTGCTAGAAATTTTTGCTATTCCATTAAAAAATTATTCCCAGTTCCATGTTTCCTCCACTCCTTACAGCTCGCCTAGCAGGCTGCTGGGATCATGGGTTACAGGCCCCTGGCTCGAGGGCTGTCCACCTGGGGGACTGCCTTAGAGCTGGGGTTACCAAGCTCACCAACTGTAGGGCTGGTGTACTACAGATGGAACAAGTCAATCCGGATACTGACTGACAACATAGCATCCATGTTCTATATCAATTGCCAAGGAGGAGCTTGTTCCCACTCACTATGCACTGAAGCCATGAAACTATGGAACTGGTGCATACTCTACAACATTACCATCTCGGCATCCTACCTCCCCAGGTGCCAGAACACACGAAGCAGACATTTCTCTCAGGAGCACAAATGGGAAATAAAGATAATACTCCAGTCAATATTCCAGAAATGGGGCTTTCCCTCTAGACCTGTTTGCATCATCAATAAACCACAAGTGCCCACTCTTCTGCTCCAGGGCAGGACTGGGACCCCAGTTACTGTGGGATGCCTTCCTTATCACCCGGGATGCGTCAATCATGTACACATTCCCACCGATACCATTAATCTCACAAGTAATTCACAAGATACAGACTGACAGGGCCCATATCATACTGATTAGTTCCAATGTGGCCCGGACAAACAGGGTAATCTTACCTGATGCGCATAGTGGTCTGTGCTCCACGAACTCTTCCCCTGTGGGTGGATCTCCTCTCACAGAACAAAGGCAGGATACTCCTCCCAAATCCAGAGAAACTTCATTTCAAAGTGTGACTCCTACGTGGTTCCAATACTACAAATTAGTCTGCTCAGAATGAGTGAAACGTTATTAAATAACAGGAGATCCACAACTCACAATACTTATCTCCAAAAATGGAAGAGATTCTTACTATGGTGCCAACCAAAACAGTTGACTGCAGTCACAGCGCCACTCCCATTGATACTGGACTACGTACTGGAACTGAAGGAATCAGACTTATCCATAAGCTCAATTAAAGTACACCTAGTGGCTATTACAGCCTTTCACCCTACGTGTGAGGGAACCTACCTATTTGCACACCCAGTCACTAAACACTTCCTCACTTGCATACGGAACATTTACCCAGAAGTCTGACAACCTACACCCACATGGGATTTAAACCTTGTCCTTATATGCCTCACCAGAGCCCCTTTTGAAGCCTTGGCAATCTGCTCACTCCTTCGTCTATCCATGAAAATCGCATTTTTGGTCACGATCACCTCAGCTATGAGTGAGTGAAAATGGGGCACTAATGGCTAACCTCCCCCCCCCCATGTCATATTCTTTAAGGACAAGATCACATTGAGACCACACCCAAAATTTTTACCTAAATTATCAACATCCTTTCATATAAATCAACCGATGCACTTCCTCACATTTTACCCCAAACCACATGGAAACTCACAAGAGGCCATTCTACATACACTAGACATCAGGCAAGCCATAGCGTTCTACTTAGACAGAACCAAGCCCTTTTGGAAATCTCCAAGGCTGTTTATTTCCACAACAGAACGCTCCAAAGGATGCACAATATCTACCCAGAGACTATCCAAATGGATCTCTACATGTATCCAACTTTGCTATCGACTGCATAACACAAAACCCCCACACAATACCACTCTACACATTCCATAGCAATGTCTATAGCCTTCTTGAACAATGTACTTCTAATTGACATATGCAGGGCAGCTACCTGGGCTTCTGTGCATACCTTCGCAAATCACTATGCCATCACTCTAAGTTCTATGTCAGATGCTATAATAGGTCTTACTGTGCTCTCTGCAACAACACACGCAAATCTGAAGCCTCTTCCATCCATAGTGGGACGCTGCTCTACAGTCACCTGAAGTGGAGCACTCACAGGGACATCACTTGTAGAAGAAGAGAGGGTTACTCACCTTGTACGGTATCTGAGGTTCTTTGAGATATGTGTTCCACTAGCCACCCTTCTCTCCTCCACTTCGGAGTTCGCTAAAAGAGCTCTGCGGTAAAGAAGGAACTTAAGGGGGCAGGTCATGCACGCGCTAGATGGGGTGCCAATGGCACCACAAGATGACTACTATGCACGCGTGCCCAAACCGAGCACTGCTACCGAAAATCTCCGACCTATGATGCAGGGACACACCGACACCTGCAGTGGAGCACCCACAGGGACACTCATCTCAAAGAACCTCAATTACTGCACAAGGTGAGTAACCCTCTCTTTTTTTTAGAAGTACATTAAGTAACCAATGAAAACATCCATTCAAATTTCGATGAACTTTCCTGAAGGTTTTGAGATATCAACCCACTAATGAGAATGTCCTATATCCTTTCATCATCTTTTGCCTCACTCTCCTCTCCATTTTTTAATGATTTTGTGCACTGAATGAAGCTAAAGAATGTCAGTGTGAAGTGTGTTTCTACAAACTTTCTACATGGAACTCACATTGACTGACTAGAACAAGGATAGCTGAGTCACCTACCACTTCTGACCACTACAAAAAAAGTTAACCTCCATGGTTAGAACATGGATCATGCTGATTCTGTTAACCACCAACCTGTACTAAACAGTATGAGATGCTAACTAGGGTAACTGTTAGCCACTGCCCTGTGCTTTTAAATAAGATCCAATGATGAACTAGTTTGATAGTTAATAGGTATTAAACAATTGGTTTTCACACAGATATCAGTCCCCTCTTGCTTTATCTCCCTATGCCCATCACAGCTGAGAACACAAGGCTCACACCTCCAGTTAGATCCCAAACCTCCAATTCTGCAGCTCTTGACAGCTTTACTCTACTTTTTTGGCCATCATGCACATGGGGATCAGAAAAGCAAAGCTGTCATAGCACAGCACACAAAGAAAGGTCCTCAGAACAGGGTACAAAGGGCACCCTCTTCTTGTCAGATCACAGTGTCAAGAAAATTGAGGAGGGAAAATGATGTCTCTACACAAGAGAGTTGAGGGGATGATGGAGGTGGCTGGTGGTATTTCTAACTTCATGGAGGAGACCAAGGGTTGCAGGTGTTGTGTTTTCCTCTTTTGCTGTTGTCCAAGCCCCTGCTGCTAGTGTTCTTGGCTTCATGGAGGCTACCAGCATGCTGAGTTGTAGGAAGGAAGTCAGCAGTTGCATCATATTTCTTGGACATTCTGTGTTCCAAAAAAAAACAACCTATAAGTTTGACAATATTTAGAATCCTTGCACTCTATCAAGATTATTGAGACTCTCACGTCAAGTGTGCTGTATAATGTTTTTAAATGCTTTTTCTGTTTTGTTTTTTAACTTTTTCAAGTACAGTATTTTGCTTCTGTTTTTATTCAGGACAAATAGTTACTGAAATTAGGGTCAAAGAAGTAATTTCAAAGAAATGTGTTTTTGTCTTATGCTTCTGTAAATGCTTCTGACTTCTGTAAATGTAATGATTTTTCACAGCTGCAATAGATGCCCAAGAAACTGGTAGTTGCAAAGAAACAGATGAATATGAAGAAAGTGAGACCACTAAGCCTGAGGAAGAAAGAAGCGTGGAAGATCAGAGTAGAGTTACAAGATCTGACACCAGCAAAGGTAAAGAAATGTTTATCTATTTTGTCCCACAACCATTATGTGCTATCAAAGTGCCTTATATTCAAAAAAGAAAATATATTTCTTTCCCTTTCTCCTTTTCTCATCTCCATTGTCAGAATATTTTAAATCTCCTTCTTTGTTGTTCTGCGGAAAAGCTAAACTGAAAATGTGAGTTTTGCAGTCTGTTCTGAAAGCAGTGAGGAGGTTAGGTACTCTTGATACTAATGCTACATTTCTCCATGTGCAAAAAAATCCCATTGACTTTGATAAGAGTTAGGCATGCATTTTGGTGAAAAGTCTGGAGTTTCCATAAACTTTTTTTTTTCTACAGCATAGGAGGTTTTCATAGGTGGCTAAGAAAAAAAGTACTAAGGGCTATGGCGCATACACTGGCAATACTTCACATGACTTTATTTTGTTTATACATATGCAACTCTTATGTTTCCAGAAGGCACACATCTGATTCATCCTTCCTTACAATCTCCACATGTCCATGCCAGTTTCAGACTTCCTTCACATTCAACTCACAGCCTTCACAATCCAGCTTACTTTTCTTTCATAACTGACCAATCCCTCCACACCACATACTCCTTCTCAGCTCACACACGCTGAGTACCCAGCTCTATCTCTTTCATATCTTCTCCACATACTCAATTCACGCACCTGCATAACCCTCCACAACCAATCCAGCTACAATACTTTGCCATTGACTTTGTCTAAATTTTTATATTTTGTAATGGATTTAGGTTATGGGGTATTAGGAAGGAATGGGTAGGGAATGACTTGGGTGTAGGGGATGTGAGCTGTGAAGGAATGGAAGTTGGAGCTGTGTAAACACGAGTTATGTAAAAACATTCTAAAGGTATAATTAACTAAATTATACATAAACAAATGAATTAGTGTTGCACTGTTAATAGGTATTAATATTTATGTTCACACAGAAAAGACTGACAATTCTTCAGAACAAGAAGGTGAATCATCAGGTAATACTGATTAATACACTCTAACCCATAAGTGTCTGAAATATAATTCAGGTAAATATATACCATGCATGTAATTGATATAAACTTTGGGGCCAATTCTGCAGTCCTTAGTCTCTGCCTGACACTATTTGCATGTGTTGTAAGACATGTAAGCAATTTTATATGCGATTAAATGGTGGGAGTTTTATCTAATATAATTACTCAGGGTCCATTTCAGCAACCCTCCATTATGTCGAGTAAGGATGGTGGAACCAATCAGGCCCTCAGTGGTACATAGGACATCTCAGAATTTACAGATATACCAACATATTAAAATTATTGAAGATGGAAATTAATGTATGTACTATAGATGGAATGCATAGAAACAGCTAGAATTTGGGTTCTTCTAGGAGTGATTGCACATGTCCATTCCACTGTACATATGCGCAAGTCTCATGCAGTTGTCAGAGATTTTTCCCTCATCTGTACCCGTTGGGTCTATGTTGCCTCATGCCACTGCACACAGGTATAAAGGGTCACGCTGCCCCCAATTCCCCTCTGTTCCTTCCTACTGCTAGCGATGGTGGTGGTGGTTGTTTTTGGAGCTGTGATCTTTGTATCCACTTATCTTCCCTTTGTTAGTGCATATAATACCTGTAGTGTAAGTTTTTAGTATTAAGAATAAGTTTAGATTAGTATTTTTTAGTGTAGGGTTACCAGTGCCTAGTTGGGTACCCAATTTGGTACCAAACTAATGCCCTGTTCTCCTGGCTTCAAGGCCTGTTGTTCATGTAACAGATCTATGCTAGTGAATAACCCACACCTCAGCTGACTTAAGTGTTTGTTTGGGAGAGGCTCATTTAAGTGACAAATGTCACATTTATAGAGGTTTCAAATACTAATCGAAAATGGACAGGGCTGCCTGACTTGAGTACCTGCTTAGGAAGTCTATGCTTCATCCACTGTTGTAACTTTCCCACTCTGTATGGGTGCCAAGAACATCCAAGTCAGTCAGGAGTGCTAGACTTGATCTGACGGAGTCCACAGGCAGATCCAAATCACTGGTGCCTAAGAAGAGACTGCATAAGTCTCTTAAAGACTCAGTACTGGGGTCTTCCAAGTCTACTACAAAGGCTTTGAGTGGACACATGGACTCAGAAAGGTACTCAAAGAAGTCGCACCCCCAGGAGCAGTCTATAAACCAGGAGGGATTGCTGAATCCAGAACCAGAAAGGGTCCACTGAGACCAATCTCTGAATGACTAGCACACCTTTCGGTAGTGCAGACACAGGACCCCTTTTCTGTGCTGTCAACACCTGAGGTTTTTGAGATAGTCAGGGAGATCCATAATCTATCAGTGCCGTCTTCTCCTGGGATTCAGGAACCTTGCACAGTACTGGTATTGGAACTACACACTTCTACAGTCCCAGCTTCAGCCCCAGAGCACTGTTGTGTACTGACCACTTCTTCTCTCATGGCACCTCTGAATAGGATTCCATCTAGAGGCAAGCCAGCAATGATATTACCATATCTCCTTCTCCAGAGTCAGAACTTGGCTCTCTGGTACTAATGGGGTCAGTTCCCCCATGGTGTGTGGAAGGGGCTCCTCATTAGACTCTGAAGCGGAATCTTTTGTGACCCAAGCATGCCCAGTAGCCCCAGTAGGGTGCCTGCCTGCCATGGTACCAATCACAGCCTCAGCATTCTAAGAGCCAGTGGCCTCACATAGCTGAGTCCTACCTCAATACCAATGGCCCTGTTGGACCCCTGGGGTCTTCCCTCCACATTAGCGAGCCTCTCTGCTCCCTTCCCACCTCTATACATCAGCTAGGCACCAGGAGCATCTGCAGGATGGTCATCATCTTCTCTCCCCTGGTACTAAGATCAGTATCATGCAGATGGAACCGTGTGCTCAGTAGTCTTCTGTAGAGGAATTGGAGGAGGGACCTCTCAACACACTTAGCCTCTTCTTCTTCATCACCTGATGAGGGAGTAGTGAATGAGTCTACCTCTCCCCCTCCTGATGATTTCAGAGCTCATCCAGATTTGTTGAGGAGGATGGCTGCAGCTCTGGATATCCAAACAAAAGAGGTACAGGAAAGGTCACACAGGCTCATGGACATTTTTGCCTCTGACGGCCCCTCTAGGGTAGCTCATCTTATTGATGAGATTATCCTGCAGTCTCTCAGGATTTTATAGCAGACCCCATCTTCTCTGCCTCCAGTTGCTAAAAGGGTGGAGAAGAGCTATTATGTCGCTTTTCAGGGATTTGAACATTTCTACAACCACCCTCCTCAGGCTTCCTGATGATTGCTGCTGCCAATGAAAAAGAGAGGCAAGGACTCTAGGCTTCTTACTCCAAAGGGAAAGGAAGCAAACAAGCTAGGTCTTTTTGGGAGGAAACTTTTTATTCCACAGAAAGTTTACAGCTTAGGATTGCAAACTAGCAAGCTCTGCTTGGTCACTACAATTTCAGCCTATGAGGTAATATCCTGAAGTTCAAAGACAAGCGTCATGGTGAGACAAAGCAGGAGTTCTTTGTAATAGTGGAGGAGGACAAATTATCTGCCTGGACAACATTGCGGGCGAACCTGGATGAGGCAGACTGCATCTCGAGCTACGGCTTTCTCCGTCACTATGCAGTGTTCATTTTGGCAACAGTCATCAGCCTTCCCTAAGAGGTGCAATAATCAATTCAGTACTTTCCTTTTGAAGGTCCCTCACTGTTTTCCAATAAAACAGAAGAGAGGCTTCATAGTCTTAAGGATTCAAGGGCAACCCTTAAGTCTCTGGAGATCCATAAACTAGCAGCAAAAAGAAAGCCCACAGCATTCCCAACAGCTTCAGACCTTCTGTAAGGTCCTTTCCAAAACAATGTAATATTGAGCCATTAAGAAGGCGCTCTTGTCCTAATAGTACCCACCATCGCCAGATAAAGAAACAGATCTTAAGATGCTTAAAGAAAACTGTGTTTGATAGCATTCTGTCTGGCAAGGAATCACTTATCAACAGTTGCGCTTGTGAAATCTATACTTTATTATTTTGCCTTTATGGTCTCTATTTCTCCATTGTTTATCTGTATGGTTTCTGTCTGATTCTTTGATTGTTTCGGTCTGTTGCATAACTAACTTTGCAAGATTTAAATCAACTAAGGTGGTGGGGTATGATTGGTTAAAGAATTGTTTCATAATGGGTTAGGATTGGTGAAAAATACTGTTTTGTAGTACTTTAGTTTAAAATGATTGGTTAAGGTATAGCTAAGCAGGATTCAAGCTGGGGTCCAAAAGGAAGTTCTTTGGAACCTAACTCCAGGACACAGCTGCCTACCTACACAGAGAAGGAATCATGATATTCCCCTTCTTACATAACTGTCTGCTGAAAACATCAACACTACAGATAGCCATAGACTCCACCCAACATACAATAAATACATTCACCAGCTTAGGACTTCACATAAACGTACAAACGTCTACTCTAATACCTGTCCAATGCCTGGAGTTCATTGGAGCAGACCTCAACTCCCTCGAAGCAACTGCCTCCCTACGAACAAAATGCTTTCTGACTCTAACCGCCTTGATCTCAACAGTACAGAACAGCCCACAAGTGTCTGCCAGAACTTGCCTACAAATCCTAGGCCACATGGCCGCCACGACCTTCATCGTCTGACATGCAAGACTACACATGCGGTATCTACAAGCATGGCTCCAGACAAATTATGTCCCACACATGCACAGCATAAACAAGCTCATCATCATGCCCAATACAGTCAGGGATTCCCTATTAAGGTGGGCCAATCTAGACAACGTCAGCAGGGGGGTGCCATTACTATAGAATCCACCATTGCTCACCATAACCATGGATACTCTATACAGGGCCGATGGTCTATGGCAGAGTCCCATCTTCATATCAACCAGCTGGAACTACAAGCAGTTCAAAATGCCTGTTCTCACTTCCTATCACTAATCAAAAACAAAACGGTACAGATTCTCACAGACAATGTAGCTTGTATGTTCTACATAAACAGACAAGGGTGAGTGCAATTGCATTCCCTATATGTAGAAGCCATGCCTCTTTGGCAATGGTGCATCAAACATAACGTCCATGTTATAGCATCATACCTACCTGGCTGCCAGAACATCATGGCAGATACCCTGAGCAGGAAGTTTTATCAAGATCATGAATGGGAGTTGAGTACATGGTAATCCTAGATATTTTTCAGATGTGGGGGTTCCCAACAGTAGACCTCTTTGCCACCACACAAAACTCCAAATGCCGCCAGTTCTGCTCCAGAGCAGGACTTGGTTGACACTGTCCGGGCGATGCCTTCCTCATCAAGTGAAACGCTCCCCTCCTATATGCCTTCCCTCCCACCCCCCTCCTAGCTGTGTACTCCACAAGATAAAACAAGACGGATCCAGAGTAATCCTAATAGCCCCACATGGACATGACAAACATGGTACCCTTACCTTCTCCACATGGTGGTCTGTCCACCACGCACACTCCCGCTTCTGCCTTGGCTTCTATCACAGGACACAGGTCGCATCATCCATCCAGATCCCGAAAGTCTTCATCTCAAAGCCTGATTATTACATGGCTCTCAGGATCTGAAATGACATGTTCCTCAGAGGTACAAAACATATTATTAAACAGCCGTAGGACAACTACCCGACTCACATACGTACATAAGTGGAAGCGATTTGACTCATGGTGCCAACGCAAACAGACTACATCTCTGTCAGCCCCCTTACCTCTCATTTTAGATCACTTACTGGAACTCAAACAAACGGGCCTCTCCATGAGTTCAAGCCATGTACATCTGTCCGCCATCACCACATTTCATCATAAAGTTGATGGATTCTCTATTTTCACACATCCGCTTACTAAACACTTCCTAAAGGAGTTTAGATTCCAAAACTTCCTAAAGGGTCTCTCCAACTCCTATCCAGAAGTTAGGAACCCTAACCTGCCATGGGACCTCAGCTTAATCCTCCACACCCTCACCAGGCCCCTTTTGAGCCCGTGGCTACCTATTATTACACCCTCTATGAAGGTTGCATTCCTAGAGGCCATTACATCTGCCAGGAGAGTGTGGGAACTAGCAGCTCTCATGACAGACCCACCTCATACAATCCTTTTCAAAGATAAAGTATCTCTCAGATCACATTCTAAGTTTTTACCTAAGGTTGTCTCATCCTTTTACCTTAGCCAACCTATATACTTACCGACGCTTTTTCCAAAACCACATACAGCAGATGACAATTTAGATTACACTCATTGGATGTCAGCAGGGCTATAGTCTTTTATATCCATAGAACAAAATCTTTTTGCAGGTCTCCAAAACTGTTCATTTCACTCATCAAACGATCAAAAGGCAACACTATTTCCAAACAATGGCTATCTAAATGGATATCAGACTGTATCAAACTGTTATCTCCAGCATGAATGAGAACTCCCTACGTGGATTCATACTCATTCTACCAGGAATCTATCAGCCTCCATAGCATTTCTCAACAATGTTCTGATTTCAGAAATCTGTAGGACCGCAACCTGGACCTCACCACACACGTTTACACGGCACTATGTGTTGCAACAACATGCATCTTCCGACACCCTATTTGGTCACACAGTACTTTCATCTGCTACTACTTCAACTCCAAAGCCCCCTCCATCCATCAGAGGGCTCTGTTCTCCGGGTAGTGAAGTACCCACAGGGACATCACTCAAGGAAGAAGAGAAAGTTACTTACCTTGTGCTGTAACGGAGGTTCTTCAAGACGTGTGTCCCTGTGGGTACTCCACTACCATCTGCTTCAGAGTTCTATCACCAGACTGCAGTAGAGAAGGAACAGAGGGGGGATTGGTCACACAGCACCAGTTAACCGCCTGAAGTGGCATGAGATGGGGACCGTGCATGTGCAACCCAACGGGGCACTGCTACCATAAATCTCTGGCTACGAGCACAGTGGGGCGCATCAACACCTAAAGTGGAGCATCCACAAGGACACACATCTCAAAGAACCTCCGTTACTGCACAAGGTGAGTAACTTTCTCTTCCTTATCTGGACGACTGGCTAATAAGATACCAGACCAAGTCTCAGGTACCCTCCAACATAGACATTATACTTTTGATGTATTGGCTCTTCTAATCAATACAGAGAAATCCATCCTGTCTTTTGTTCAAAGAATAGAATTCACTGGGCAATCCTGGACTCTACAAAGACCTGGGCTTTCCTGCTAGAGCCATGGTTCTAAACAATGTAGGTCATTGCTTTAGATCTAAAGGTGCACCCTGTTACCATAGTTTGGAACTGCCTCAAACTTATAAGACACATGGCAGCATGCATTTACATGGTGCAGCATGCCAGACTACACCTCAGAGATCTACAGAGTTGGATAGCCTCAGTGTACTCACTGGCCTGCCAACATATACTCATGGTGGTTCAAGTACCTGCTCAGGTCTTGTCTTCCCTAGGCTGATGGTAGAACCTATGAATGTTTGCGAGAGAGTTCCCTATGCCCTTCCTCAACAGACTCTCACCCTAGTCACAAGATGCATTAGATCTAGGTTGGGGAGCTCACTTAGGTCCCATTCAGAGTCAAAGCCTTTGGTCTCCCCAGGACCTAAGTGGAAATTTGCTGGTACTTTTAGAGAACACAGCAGCTATCAACTATGTAAACAAGCAATGGGCTGGGGAAGGGTGTCAATTGACAAAGTTATGCCAGGAGGCAATCCTTTGGAATTTCTGCATTGCCAGTTCCATCAACCTGAAAGCTGCTTACCTTCTGGGAGTTCAAAATACTCTAGCAGGCTGCCTGAGCAGGTCTTTCGCAGGTCACCATGTGAATGTGAACCAAATGTGTCCAGTTCCATTTTCCAGTGGTGGAGAACTGCCCAAGTGGACCTATTTGCAACAAGAGAAAACAAAAAATGTCATCTTTTCTTTTGCTCCCGTGTGGGTCCCAGCCTGGGTTCGCTGACAGATGCTTTCCTCCTTCCCTGGTCAAAAGTCCTGGTGTATGCCTTCCCTCCATTCTTCTCCTGCCCAAAGTCTTATTCAAGCAAGATTCCACTCACCTTATTCTTAATAGCTTATTGGTTTTTGACTCTACTAGCCCTATCAGTAAGACTTCCGCTCTTTCTCCCGAGAAAAGTGGATGTGATCTCCCAGGACCACAGCCACCTCCTTCATCCCAACCTTCACACCAGCTGCCTGACAGCAGGGATGCGTCATGGCTGACAACCTCGGAATGAGTTTACTCTAAGAGGATGCAGGAGGTGCTGCTAAATAGCAGGAAACATTCAACGAGGTCTACTTGCCTTACTAAATGGAAGGCATTCTGCATCTGGTCCATACAAAGAAGCATCCTCCCAGCTCAAGCTCCGATTTGCCATATCTTGGACTATCTGTTGCTTTTGAAAGAGCTAATCTTCACTGCTAGTTCCATCTGAGTCCATCTGGCAGCTAGTTCAGTTTTCCACCCTACTGTGGAAAACTGATCAATTTTTTCAAACCATACGCCCATCAGATTTCTAAAGGGTTTGCTCATATTATACACTCAGGTTCATAACCTAGTTCCACAGTGGGGTTTGAATTTAGTGCTTGCTAAGTTGATGAGTCCCCCTTCTGAGATGCTAGCGACTTATTCTCTGTTACACCTGTCTATGAAGATGGCTTTCGGTTGCTATAACCTCAGCCAGGAGAGTAGAGGAGCTGCAGGCTTTAGAATGGTTTCAGAGTAGCAGCCGTGTTAGTCTGTATTCGCAAAAAGAAAAGGAGTACTTGTGGCACCTTAGAGACTAAATTGGGTAGGCTTTAGAATCAGAGCCTCCCTATACAATTTTCTTTAGGGACAAGGTTTTCCTTTGACCTCACCCTAAGTTCTTGTCTAAAGTGGTTTCCAAATTTCACATGAATCAAGTGATTTTTTTTTTACCAACTTCATTTTCAAAGCCCCATTCAAGTAAAGAAGAAGAAAAACTCCATGTTCTAGATGTTAGAAGAGTTTTGCTTTTTACCAGGATCAGACTAGACCCATTCAGGTCTTCATCTCAACTCTTCATCGTGATTTCAGATAGAGTAATGGGCCACCCAGTCTCCACCCAGAGGATCTTTGCCTAGATTTTCATCTGTATTGGTTTATGCTACCAATTGGCTGATGTTGCACCTCCAAGTAAAATGATGGGTCACTTGACCAGGTCTCAGGTGACTTCTGCAGCCTTTCTCACTTGTGTTCCCATTCTGGATATCTGTAGGGTAGCAATCTGGTGGCAACCTGGTCATCATTCCATACACTTGCTTCTCATTATGCCATCTCTCATCAATCTAGAGATGATACCAGATTTGGATAAGTGATGCTACAATTCTTGTTCAAGTAGACTCCAAGTCCACTTCCAGTTCGAACTGCATACGAGTCACCTACAGTGGAATGGAAATGTGCAATCACTTGAAGAAGAAAAAACGGTTATCTGCCTTTCCATAATATGTTCTTCAAGATATATTGCACATGTCCATTTCACAACCTGCCCTCCTTCCCTTCTCTATCAGAGTCTTCCCAGTGGGAACTGACGGAGGTTGTGGGCAACGTGACCCTTTATATCTGTGTGCAGTGGCATCAGGGACCAGAGGGCACTTGTGCTTCTCCAGTGGGTACTGCTGAAGGGAAGTTCTCTGATAACTGTGCACAAGTTGCATGCGTACCTACAGTGGAATGGACATGTGCAACACATCTTGAAGAACAACAGTTATGGAAAGGTATAATCATTGTTAGGATATAGATATTCAGGCCTGTCTGTAAAGGCCTATACTCTAAGAATTTAGGTGTATTCTTATCACTTGGCTAGTTATAGAGGTACAAAAGAGAATCAAAATCACTGTCTGCCGGTGTAAGGGCCTTTTCTTACTATGACAGTCTGAGGCCCTGTGCTTAAGCTAAGGCCTTTGGCTAAGCAGCAGAGGCAGCCATAAGCTGGGAAGTGACCGGTCACATCCTCACATTCCAAACTAGTCACATTGAAAGAAGGTGCTATTGGGCTGTTAGGAATACAATCCTGTCCTGATAATTCCTATCACCTCCAGAGAAAGGGAAGTGCCTAGAAAATGTAAAAGGAAACTTAGTTTGATAGCATCCTGTCTGGCAAGAACTCACTTATCAATACTGGGATGTGAAATCCTCACTTCTGTATTGTTTTTGTCATTATAGTTCTCACTTTGCTATTGTTTGTCTGTATAATCTCTGTCTGGTTCTGTGATTGTTCCTGTCTGCTGTATAATTAATTTTGCTGGGTGTAAACTAATTAAGGTGGTGGGATATAATTGGTTACATAATCATGTTACAATATGTTAGGATTGGTTAGTTAAATTTCAGGAAAATGATTGCTTAAGGTATAGCTAAGCAGAACTCAAGTTTTACTATATAATCTGTAGTCAATGAGGAAGTGAGTGGGCGTGGGTGGGAGGAGGTGGGTGTGGGGGGGGGAGGGGAGATGGGAACAGGGAATGGGGTAAGGAAATTGCAATCATGTTTTGCTAAAGGGGGAAATGGGAACAGGGAATGGGAGTAAGGAAATTGGAATAATGTTTGGCTAAGGGCAGGAATGGGAACAGGGACACAGGTGTAAGGCTCTGTGGTGTCAGAGCTGGGAAGGAGGACACTAAGGAAGGAAACTGGAATCATGCTTGCTGGAAGTTCACCCCAATAAACATCGAATTGTTTGCACCTTTGGACTTCGGGTATTGTTGCTCTCTGTTCATGCGAGAAGGACCAGGGAAGTAAGTGGGTGAAGGAATAAGCCCCCTAACAATCATTTTTTTCCTAAGCATTTAGCATTGTAAAGGGCCTTTGTCTGTTGCTTATAACTTACTCAAACATTAATCTTTTGGTTTTATTACTTTTCATGTCTGGTTTATGATTGAGAATGAAATCCTTCTGAAACTTTGAACCAAAATGGTTCAGCAGCTTTTGAGACTGAAGACAGTGGGTGGGGGTGAGGGGAATACACCTTTTGACGTTTTAAAAAAAAATTGTAATTATCTTTCAGTAGCTCTTAACTCTTCTCATTGAGGTGCTAGAACTTGAAATTTGTCAGGGACAGAGTCCCTAGATTGGACATGTGTTTTTTGGTGGCCTAGTCAAAATCTATTATGTTTTTTAAATTCTCAAAACTTGACAAGTTATGAGCATTTAAAAACATGATTGAAACATGCCTTCAATGATTTAATAACCAGAGTTTTTAAATAACTTCATTCTCTGCCCATGTTCTCTTGGTATGGCACATGAGCACAACAAAGCTGGGTTTAATTTTAGCCTGTACTATACATTTTTTAAAAAACATTGTCCAATTCAAAGTACAAGTAAATATTGAATAAGGAAAGTCTCCCTAACTTATTGTATACAAAGGAGCATAGGATGGACCATGAATCCAAACCAACTCCCACTGAAGTATTAGAATGACTCTCATTGATTTCAGCAGTCTTTGAGTGGAGCTCCATGTGACTGAGTCAATGTTGTGTTAGAAACCGTAATTTTTTGGATTTCCGGATTTTGTGTGATTTATTTCTCAATCATAACGTTTTATTGATTTATTTTTTTCCATTTGCTATAATACACAGGCAGCCAAATTAATTTCTAGTATAACTCTAATATTTCAGCGGAATTAGACCAATTTGGCCCATGATTTTTCCTGTATCACTGAAAGACATTACAATATGATGAAATATCCGTTGAGTATGCTAAGTGGGGACTTGTGGTAGACTGTTGGAAGAATGTTTAGTGGATGATTTCTCTGTGAACACTTTGTATAAGTATGTGGAATAACTTGAAAAATAATTTTTCAAATGTGTGATCATGGCCCTTCAGACTCCACACCCACATAATTTGCACAGAATTCATCTCTAACTGCAGAGTTGTGCTTCAGAATCTGAGTTTTCCTTTAAAAAAACACCATATTTCTTGTCCTTATGGTTGGGAAGAAAAGCTTGAAAAATGTGAACCATATATAAACAGGTGCAGTGGAGTCTTCCTTAGTTTTTCAGCCAGCCTGAAACAATAGATTTGAGCGACGTGAATTGTCTCACACATTTTAACATTAACTTTTAAACCTAAAGATGACCTATAACATATTAAAAGCTGAAAATATTGGAACATTGTAAAAAAGCAACCCTGAATTCAATATAAAAATAAACAACATAAAAGCTACTGTACTGACTGGACTATTATTTTTTAATATTTAATTCAATAAAACTCACAAACTTAAAAATGTATCTGAAACTGTTACACAACTTTCACCAGAATACTACAATATCTAGAAACTTTGCAGCACAATTTAGGTCCATCTTACTACAGAGTACATGGCACTGCAAACAAAATATTAAGCAGTATTGTTTCCATGTTAGCAATGTCATGGAAATGCAATTCTACCATTATACATAACCATTACTTGAGTCTCACAAACACCTTAGTCAATTGTGCAAGAGTTGCCAATTACAAAATTAATCCATAAACTGGATTACATTAAAATATAATTAATAATCAAGTTTAACATTATTCTTGAAGTAGTAGTATTCTGATTGTAATATGCTTGCTTATTGTGTAACACAGAAGTCTCTACAAAGGAAATGCAGATTTACCAAAATGTATTATTTCTACTTTTTGACAAAAATATCTTTTCCTTTAATCATAATATTATTTTAATGTTATGATATTTGATAACTATAGTGGATACTAAAGACACCACTGAGGATACTTCCACGTCCAGAACCGATGGAGAAGGAACCACAGAAGAACAAAATGGTACTAATATTTTTAATTATTATAATTATGTCTGTTTGTTTTCCAGTGTTCAAATATGACAGAAGACAAAGTCTCTGGACCAAAGAGATTATAATTTAATGCAGATATCTTGATAACGTTTAGATCTCTGTGGGACAAAAATTCAACACTGACAAATAATGAAAAATCTTGATATAATTAGTTTTACAAAAAGTGAGTTTGGCATTTTTGTCAAATGCTAGTTTTCACACAATACATCATGCATTTTATATAGTAACTTCACAGTATATTTTTGTTACTATTTTATCAACAAGGCATATGGAAAAATTAATGATCTTGAAATCCTCCTAAAATATTTAATCACTTCAATATATGATCTTTATTCCTGTTGTACAATAAATGAATGATTGAATGCACAGTGCTAGTCAATGTGAGTAATTGACTTACACATCTTTGGGAATATAGACCTTATAGTTTATAGAAAGGGTAGTCAATAGGCAGACCGCAGGCGAAATCTGGACTGCCAGACACTTTTGAACAGACCCTGAAATTTTTATTTACTTATTATCATTATTATTTTCTCTGAAGTCTGGACCTTGACTATATCTTGACCAAAACATTTTGACCTCAACAAAAAATAATTTACTACCCCTGATAAGGTGCCACCTTGCGCTATGATTTTTGTTATTTCTAACATACTATACTGGGTCAGAGCAAGTTAACGCTTTGACTAGAAACGCACAAGAGAAGATCTGAGGGTGCTAAAGGAAGTGGTAGTGGTGATTCAGTTGGTATCACTCTTCTCACTGAGTCAATATTGAACTAATGCCCTTTTTGGTGTTAGGGGTCATTGTACTGTGTAAGAGGTTATCTTTTGAATGAGACATAAAATCAAGGTCTTTGGTTGTCATTATTAAATGTCATTTTGAGGGAATATTCTTCAATTCATGTTGTGTAACTTCTTCAAAACTGTTGTGTAGTGTTGCTGTGTTGTTAAATGACTGCTGCATTCCACCTAAGAAGTGGCTGTGTTTTGGTGGTCATTTAAATGACTCCTGTTTATAGGACGTACACACTAATTTGTAAGATCTGTAAAATGCTTTATAAGCCTTTTTAGATGAAAAATACTGTGTAAAATATAAGATATTAGCGATCTTTATTATTAATTAATTCCTTGCAAACACAATAGAAGATACATCAAGAAACACATCAGAGTCAGAGGTAACTGCTGATCACCCAGAAGTTCAAGCTTTGTTAGAAGAAGCTGTAAAGATTGCAGCACAATCTCCAATAATGCTACCAGCTGAAGTATATGCTGAAGTATTAGAGGAAGCCATTACAGAGGTAAAAATACCAGTACCAAAACATTCAAATGTCATTTCTAAGAGTTCCTTGTAATATTTTATGTATTCCTTTGGCAACATTTACTTTTCAAATTGTTCATTTGAAATGTAAATCTAGTATACTTCACATTATATAGTCTCAGTTTGACCCAAAACATACTGTAGACTAGCTTACATTAGGATGTAATATTTGTAGCCTTTTAATTAGGAATGTCAAACTTTAATTAATTTTATATTCATTTTTATTTTAGTTTCACTGTAAACCTTCTGATACTATTGGAATTTCAGAGCAGCAGTGTAGAAAGGCTTAGAACTCTCCCACATGGCCCTTAAGCAATGTACAGTACAATATACCATTGTACTCAGGAGCTGTATTGATGTTTATAGCTATAATAGTGAATTAAGAGGTGCTTCCTTACTACACTGTTAAGGCTGTAACATAGAAATCTAAGACAGGTTCTTAAATCAATTATTAGAAAGCCTTTTTCTTCAGTTCTTGGGCAAAACTCCCCAATGATTGCCTAAGCAAGGACTTTAGGATCAGCCTATGAGAATTCACCATTGTTTTCTTCTAAAACGGATGACTTCCAGGCCAAACTCTGAAAAGATTAGGATTAGTGTTAGATCAATGAGACTGGATACGGTGTAAGCTTCCTACTTCAGTTATGCCCTTAAGCATGTGCTTAATTTTAAACACCTACTTAAGTCCCATTGACTTCAATGGGACTTAAGTAAGTACTTAAGTGCTTTCTTGAATAGGGATCAACTTACATACATGCTTCCGTGCTTTCTTGAATTGGGGCTTGAGTTAAGAATCCTCAAAAAGAACAGGAGTACTTGTGGCACCTTAGAGACTAACAAATTTATTTGAGCATAAGCTTTTGTGGGTTAAAACCCCCTTCATCGGATGCATGCAGTGGAAAATACAGTAGGAAGATTTTATATACACAGAGAACATGAAACAATGGGTGTTACCATACATACTATAAAGAGAGTGATCAGTTAAGGTGAGCTATTACCAGCAGGAGAGAAAAAAAAACCTTTTGTAGTGATAATCAAGATGGGCCATTTCCAGCAGTTGACAAGAACGTGTGAGGAACAGTGGGGGGAGGCGGGGAAATAAACATGGAGAAATAGTTTTACTTTGTGTAATGACACATCCACTCCCAGTCTTTATTCAAGCCTAATTTAATGGTGTCCAGTTTGCAAATTAATTCCAATTCAGCAGTCTCTCAGCAGATATTGTTCGGCCTTTCTCAGCTAGCTTGAGGAGTGCTTTAGAAACTGGTATTTTCTCCCTGTGAAGGTACTTACACATCGTAACCAAGCCAGCTCTCAATGTTCTTTTTAAGTCTCTCACTGTATAGCATTTTCTCCAACCTCAAATAATTTTTGTGGCTCTTTTCTGAACCCTCTTCAATTGTTCAACATACTTTTTAATATGTGAACACCAAGACGGGATGCAGTATTCTATTACAGGTCTCACCAATACCATATACCTCCTTACTCCTACTCCCTATTTATACATCTAAGATTATATTATCCCTTTTTTGCCACTGCCTTGCACTGGGAGCTCATATTGAATTGCTTGTCCACTATCACTCCTATATCCTTTTCAGAGTTTCTACTTTCCAGGATACATTCCTGCCAAGGGGATTGAAATCTCTGGGAACGGAAGATAGTTTCCTCCCAAATCTTGAACAGACTATAAGATGCTGAAATTAGGTCGTAGCTATTAGAAAGCATATTTTTACTTTTATTTGCTTGTAATCATCTCTACCTTTATTTCTTTTACTTGGCATCACTTAACCTATGTCCTTTTGTTAATGAACTTGTTTTACTTTTAATCTAAACTAATACAGTGCTGTATTTGAATAGAAGTAATTAATTCCAGTTAATATGGTAAGCTGCGAATTGTTCTCTCTTTAAAAGAGCAAAGGAACATTATTCTTTCTCTGAGTGGTCCAGGAGAGGGCTGGACACTTCATGGAAGATGGTTTTGGGGAAATTCAGGTCTGGGAGTGTGTCTGATATCACCTCTGCGTAAGATAATTGGGTGATAGAGACTAGAGTTGGGATGTTGTGTTGTAGGCAGACTGCAGGGGTCAGAGTGTTGAACCACAGCTGCAAAGCACACAAACACTTCAGAGAACTGCATACTTGTCTGCTGGCTGTTGGTGTGTGGGTTGTGAGCCACAGCAGCAAAGGATTTAAGGCATGCAGGGTTACAGGACAGGTGGTGACACAACCACTCACTGGTCTGGATTCCACATTCTTTGGACCTAGATGCATAACCTCGCATTTGGATATGTTTAATACATTTTGTTTGAATGGAATAGCTTAAACAAGCAATCCAGATCACGCTATATAACTGTCTTGTTCTTGGCATTCTATGCCATTGTGGCAATCTTTGTATCATCTACAAATTTTATCATCTGTGATATTTTATTTACTTCTGGATCATTGACAAAAATATTGAATAATGGAAAATCAGGTACAGAACTTCACTATAAAGTTCAACCTTATCAACCTCAATGTGATCAGTCATCTTGAACTTTCAAAAGCTTTCTCTTTCTCTATCCTTCTCCTCACTTCAATGGGAAAGTGTTTAAATAATATAAAAGCAATTAAAGTGTCTCCTATTATTAAGAGAGCTGTTACTAGATTCCTAGATTTGGCCCTGTCGTAAATATAAAGGGAAGGGTAAACCCCTTTAAAATCCCTCCTGGCCAGAGGAAATCTCCTCTCACCTGTAAAGGGTTAAGAAGCTAAAGGTAACCTCGCTGGCACCTGACCAAAATGACCAATGAGGAGACAAGATACTTTCAAAAGCTGGGAGGAGGGAGAGAAACAAAGGGTCTGTGGGTCTGTCTGTATGCTGCTTTTGCCAGGAATAGAACAGGCATGGAGTCTTAGAACTTTTAGTAAGTAATCTAGCTAGGTACGTGTTAGATTATGATTTCTTTAAATGGCTGAGAAAAGAATTGTGCTGAATAGAATAACTATTTCTGTCTGTGTATCTTTTTTGTAACTTAAGGTTTTGCCTAGAGGGGTTCTCTATGTTTTGAATCTAATTACCCTGTAAGGTATCTACCATCCTGATTTTATAGGGGGGATTTCTTTATCTCTATTTACTTCTATTTTTATTAAAAGTCTTTTTGTAAGAAAACTGAATGCTTTTTCATTGTTCTCAGATCCAAGGGTTTGGGTCTGTGGTCACCTATGCAACTTGGTGAGGCTTTTTATCCACCATTTCCCTGGAAAGGGGGGGTGCAAGTGTTGGGAGGATTGTTCATTGTTCTTAAGATCCAAGGGTCTGGGTCTGTAGTCACCTAGGCAAATTGGTGAGGCTTTTTTACCAAACCTTGTCCAGGAAGTGGGGTGCAAGGTTTTGGGAAGTATTTTGGGGGGAAAGACGTGTCCAAACAGCTCTTCCCCAGTAACCAGTATTTGTTTGGTGGTGGTAGCGGCCAATCCAAGGACAAAGGGTGGAATATTTTGTACCTTGGGGAAGTTTTGACCTAAGCTGGTAAAGATAAGCTTAGGAGGTTTTTCATGCAGGTCCTCACATCTGTACCCTAGAGTTCAGAGTGGGGGAGGAACCTTGACAGGCCCTGAAACTTCAAATATTCTCAATCTCTGAATTTGAATTATGTACATTACACAAAGAAATTAGTTGTACTAAAACAGTGGAAGTAGATGCCCTTCCAGAGTCTTCCTTTAACATTGCGACCAAAAGTGATGAATTTTACCTAAACCAGTCTATTTCCTTCATTACTTTTTCCTGTTTTCTCATACATCATATAAGGAGTTTATCCAGTGTAGGCTAGATGTTAAAGAGGGATCTTAGCTTTTATTTGGCCAGGAAGTAAGATAGTTAAGAGAAGTCCACATCTTCTTATTGTTTGTTATTGAATTTTGTAAATGGATACTTTGAGTGTAAATGGTTTATATTAATATGGAAACTGGCGTTTCAGTCTCAAAACAGTAATGCTCATTCCACTTAAGCTACTGCAGCTTTTAAAGCGTAACTAGCATTTTGTTGATCTTGGAAATCTTCAAAACTGTAACACAAAGTTCAGTTCACATTTTTTGTGAGTAGAAAGAATTTATATTGTCTGTTTTTCTAAACAATTCACTGATATTATTGTATTTATATCATTTTGTTTTACAACTAAATCCAACATTTTGTAACAGCTCACTAAGAAGAACAAAGACAGGTTTCCTGGGGCTCCAGAAAAAGGAGGATGGGTACTAGATAACTATCCTATAACATCAGAGCATTGGTTAGCCTTGTCAGAAAAAGGCCTCTTACCTGACACTGTTGTCTGTCTGAAGAATATAGAAAAAAATGGTTAGTAAATGTTTTACTTTTAAAGCATAAAAATGAAAATCTTTCCCCAATTTTGATGTCTTTGCTTGAGGTATTGTTATAAGAAATGTCAGTTAAAGTGTACTTGTGTCCCACTAGCAATTTTGTAGGACTCTGCCTCTATATCAAAAGGGATCCATTTCTCTCCCTGCCTTTTTAAATAATTTTGTCTGTAATGCAGGTCTCCTCCCCATGACTCCACATAAAACATGCCAACATAATTCCAGCCACAAACCTAAATATTGAAAAACATAACAGCACACTTCCTGCGACTGTGCCTCAGTGGGTCACAGCTGAGAATACCAAATTCTGGACAAACTGTCAAAAAATAGGGCAGACACACCCCAAAACTGGTGGTTATGCTCCCATGAGATATACCAAACCAGCAACAAAAGTAAACTTCTGTTTCACAACACTGGCTAACTGTTATACCAATAAAATAAAAACCAGCAGGATCTTATTAAAGGGGAAAAAGCAAAATACCACGTTTATTGTGAATACAGAAAGAATCATAGTAAGCAGTTAGTTATAGATATAACATTCCATTCAATTTCATATTTATTCACACATTCATTCCTACAAACACACACACACAGGTTCTGCAAGGTTGTTATCATAGTAAGCAGTTAGTTATAGCTATAACATTCCATTCAATCTCATATTTATTCACATATTCATTCACACACACACACACACACACACAGAGGTTCTGCAAGGTTGTTATAGTTACCAGCCTTAGAGTTGCTCATGCCAAGCCACTGGCCAGGTGGCCTGGACATGAGGAGGGAGCAGGGCCTTGTCTGATGCTCCTGGAAGTTGGTTTGCAGAATCAGACCCCAAAGTTCTCACTTCCTAGAGTCCATTTTTATAGGAATTTCTTCCTATGCCAGTCTATGGGAATTGCTTCATCATGCTGTTGCTGAATCAATCAGCAGATAGCACTTTCCTGACGGCTCCGTGCTGCTAGATGTTATCTTGTTCTTTGGTTCTCCCATTCTTGAGGCTGTTGGGTGGATTCCAGTCTGCCCTCCGGGGGTCCTCTGGTTATTTCCACTTGACGCCTTCTTCAGCCGATGGACACTGGATTCTTAGGCTGGCACCTCCCTGATCATTCAGTTATTATCCAC
The DNA here is from genome assembly GCF_015237465.2 of Chelonia mydas. Classification (NCBI taxonomy): domain Eukaryota; kingdom Metazoa; phylum Chordata; order Testudines; family Cheloniidae; genus Chelonia; species Chelonia mydas. The sequence continues at coordinate 81,103,930 of NC_057851.1, read as the reverse complement.
ACCAAGCATCCATCCACATACATCCTCTATCTCTATTTTAATCACAATTGTTAACAAAGCAAGATGAATACAACAAAAGGGCGGGGAGTCTCTGGGTGCTGTTTCTGTTGTTACAGAGTATTACTTTGAGTCTCTCTGTGTGAGTAGTTGTTATTACAAAGAATTGTTTTGAGAACAGACTCTGTCTTAGAATGTACTAACACAATTAGCAGCTTTCAAGTTTCAAACATAGAGGGAGAGAAACAGTACCAAAAACCAAGAGACCTCTTAATTAGTAATACCCTGGAATCTAAACTATGGGGAATCAAACTCATTTGTGATTTTAATACAGAACTTCTTTAATATGATCCAACATAATAAGAAGTCAGAAAAGCAGTTTCCCTAAGTATTCCAGTCCTTGTAGCACCACCAAAAACACTAGATTTAACAATGAGTTCTTTAAAACCAGTTTCATCGGATAAAAGGTTCTTCTGGTCCCAAAGGACCAGCCACACACCCAGGTCAATATATAACTCCGACCTTACCCAAAAATCATGCTGTTGCCAATCCTTTAGTATCTGAAATCTAAAGGTTTATTTATAAAAAGAAAGAGAGAAAGAGAAAGAAAGAAAGGTGAGAGTTAAAATTGGTTAAAGGAATCAAATACATACAATAATTGCAAAGTTCTTGATTCAGGCTTGGAGCAGTGATGGAATAAACTGCTGTCTTAAGTCAAGTGTCTGGTTGCTTCCAAATCATTGGAAGGTCCTCAATCCCTTGGTTAGAATGCTCCCATTAGTATAAGTCCATAGTCCAGAGGTTTGAGCAAGAAAGAGGCCAAATGGAGATGTTTCCAGAGCCTTTTATAGCTTCTGCCATGTGGAGGGAAATCCATTGTTTCAAACAAAGCCCTCAGCACAGCTAGTGGAAAATTACAGGTAGCAAGATGGTGTTTGGAGTCACATGGGCAAGTCACATGTCCATGCATGATTTTGCTTAGTCACAGCAGGAAAGTCCATTAAGTGTAGATAGGCGTCTTCCATGGTCCATTGTGAGTTAAGTGTTCCTTGATGAACCACTTAATTTGAATAGTCCCTTCAAGATGTGCAGGCTAAATACCTTGTGGATGTTACCCAGGAATAAACATATTTGAAACACAGGTATAGAGCCAATGCTCGTAACTTCAAATACAAAAATGATACATGGATACAAATTGCATAATCATATTCAGCAAATCATAACCTTTCCATAGACACTTTACTTGACATAATTTGTACAAGATTTGTTGCAATTATATAACAGTGGTAGCAACAATGATCTACATGGTCATATTTAATCAGATAATGTCACACCTCCTCAGCACATCACCTAAATAACTCTACTAGAAACATTACAAATGGTAGCTTCTGAAAATGCTAACTATTGTTACAAATTGTTTCCACTTAAAACAGTTGCTGCTATTTAACAATTATCCAAACAAGCAACACACTTAAACACAACAATCAACTAAAAATCTACACCATACACAAACTAACTATCTTCTTCAATGCAGCACCAATTCAGTATTTCCAGCAACTAAATAACATACATTTCTAACCATTCCAATACAGACAGAGTTAAAAATTGCATGTTTTGTCTGGAGGTGATAAAGGAACCCTGTGTGTTTGGGTATGAATAAGGTAATGTGGAGAAATCAAAATCAAGGGATGGCTAAGGAACAAACTAAGTAGTTTCTGGCTTTTTTTATAGGTGTATTAGCGGAGTATCCCCTTAACTGTTTTAAATGTTTTGTTGGGGTAAATTTTTACAAATTCTGTGTCTGCTTTCCACTTATATCTTCTAATAGAAATAATAACCCACTTCTGCATTTCTAGAGCACTTTGAGTTATTGTATCATAGACCATGCCCTCAGTTGGTCTAAATCAGCATTTCTCAAATACGGCCAGTAGGGGCTGGATGTGACCAATAGGGGCTTTTCTTGCCACCACAGCCTTCTGGGTGGTGATTGGGAGCATAAAGCAGCAGCCCTCCCCTGGGCCATCAGGAGGGGTTGGACTCTGCCTCCCTCTGGAGCCACAAATGCTAGAGGAGCAGACAGCTGGTGTGAGTTCCCCACCTTCCCTGGGGCAGTGGGGCTCAGGCTTCCTGCTTCAGACCTGGGGTTGTGGGTGTCAGGCTCCAGCCATGCAGCGGTGGGATCCGGCCATGGGCTCTGTCCCCCGGTCCCTCACACATCACCCCTGGTCCTTGCTGCCTCACCCATTCCCCCCCCCCCACACTGCCTCCCTACCTACCTCCCCATCCAAGGCTTAATTTGTCTCCCGGCTTGCCAGGGCTGAGTAAATCTGCTGTGAAAAGTGATATTTGTATGTTTGTTAATATCAGTTTTTACTGCCTCCCAGCTAGCTAACAAGTCTGCTGCTGTGAAAAGTAGAAGCAGGCTTACTAGCTAGCAAGTCTAAAAAAATAAAACCAAAAAAACTAAAGAAACAACAACAAAAAAGACAAGAACATGCAAAGTACCTTATTTGTGTTTGTATTCTGTTTAGGTCCAGAAAAGAATAGAGACAACTGTGTTGTTTTTATTATTGAGTTTGCAAAAAAACCCAGCACTTGTATAAATAAGTTACTATGATTTGGACATGCACATGTACATATGTATTCGTTTTTCCTAAAGTTAATGAAGCATTTTAGGAAAAATTGTCATAGCAGCCACCAGCAAGAGTAGGTGGCCATGCTCTGAGGACACCAACAATTTTGTTATGAGAACCCCTGAAATCAGCATAGGCTCTATTTAATTAAATGGAGATATACCTGCCAACGATGTGTCCCTGTATCTGTTTGCCAAACCAAATGAATGATATGCTGCTGCTCATGTGAATAAAGTTACTCATATGGATAAGAGCTTTGCAGAACTGAGGACGTAAGTCTTTATTTCTGCATACCCTGAACCAGTAATATGGATTCATGGATTTTATATTTTTTTCATGATTTTTTAAACATTTTTTGCCATTCTTAAACTATGGGCACACATACAAGCTAGAAAAACAACAATTTCAGTTTAAAATATGACATACACAAATGTAAAATTTCAATACTTATCCCCCACCATAGGCTTGCCATATCCCACACTCAAATTATTAGGCTGTTGGCACTGAAAACAAAGCTTTAAAATTTTCAAAAGTGGTATATCTGTCATTTAAATTGGCACACACTTCTTCTCTAAAATTTAAAAATGTGTCTCTAAGCTGTCAACCATTTATAAAAGGGATTTCATACCTTAAAAGCATACTCCTTCTAATGAGATGGTAGTTTTATATTGCTACCAAAAGTATATTACTCTTGTGTAATTGTATTGCAGGAATATTTTTACTACGCAGATTGTACCTAACAAATAAAGATGAAATTAATTCTAAGATTTTGGAAAGACTTACAGATGAAGCATTAAAAAAGCAAAAAGAGGAGGAAGAAACAAGGTAAAATGTAACATGTGAATGCATAAAATATAAAAAGAATTCATTTGATATAAGATAATATATTCTACAAGAACATACACTGCTTTTATGGTCACAAAAATTTCCACATCTATTTTACGTTAAGGAGATCCATTAACACAGTGCACTAAAAAAAAAGTTAAGAAGAGTTCTGGTAGGTCCAAAGTCCTGCAATACATTGTTACCTTAGTGTTAATCTCTGATGAATACTAAACTCAGATAACCACATTTGGTGTGGGGAGATCGTCTAGCTAATATGTTTTCTTTGGACCCAGTCGTTAGTTTATTTGTCAAAATGATAACATCCAGGAAAGGTCACAAATTATAATTGATTTTTATTTAGTAATGAATCACTTTGAAGAAGCAGGCTTGCCAAACTGGATCTTAATATTGAAAAGTATTTTTCTGCATTTTTGCTTGCATTTAATGTTTGAAACTTGTTTCAATCATATTTTATACACATAAAGATATAGAATCTTCTGATTTCAGGAGAGAACTGCAAGAGGTGCTGAAATTAAAAGAAGAAAATCAGCAACCTGTAGAGCCTGCTGAAGACAAATATGAAAGCAAGTATCTTCTGATATAAATTTAATAACATCTCTTTGGAATTGTTTCATTGTTTAAATTATTTTACAAATTGGGATTCAAACTTTAGCCCTCATTTTTTAGCCACTCAGCATCTGGGGGAAGGAGTACTTCACATTACTCTCTACTGAACACCTTGACCAATTCAGATATCAGTATTTTTGCAGAGATCTAAGAGGATTACTCCCATTTCTCTCTTCCTGGTCCTCAAAAGCCCTACGTTGTGATGGCCTTCTTCCAAACAGGAACAGCTGGAGATAACTCAGAGCTCATCAGCACATCTGTGTTCATTGGCCAGCGGGAACATTCTCTCCCCCACAGCTTTGTGGCAGAACTTTCATGCCAGCTTGTGTTATGTCTGATTCAGTGTAGTACTATATTCTTCCTTCCCTGAATTTTGCAGTTAATTGAAAACATAAATATATATTGTAGTGTATATTAAACATAAAAAATTGTAAATTAATAAAATCAGAAAATTCAAAGTTCTTCAAGTATTTATCCACATGGATCCCACTGTAGGTATTTGTGCCTTGTGCATGCAAGCCTGGAATCTTTTAGCTAGCTGTGTCTTTTGGGGCTGCCCATGAGCCCTATGTGTCTTCATGCCCCCTGTTATGGGGTGTTCACCTCATACAAGGCAGAACAGGTTAAATTAGGGTAATTAACCTGATAGGCTGCACCTGGGGGAAGGCCTGCATATGAAAGTCAGATTGATGATGGAGCCCAGCTGAGAAGGAACAAGCAGCGCTGATATAAAGCAGGAAGTTGGCAACAGAAGGGGGCTGCAGTGGAAGTAGTCTGCAGTCACTCTCTGGGAGAAGAGAGGTGTTTTGGGGACTATGGAGTTAAGTAGTCTGCAGTTACTCACTGGGAGGAGTGAGTTTGGTCTAGTAAACCCAGAGAGAAAGGAGCTAGAAGATACAGGAAGGAGTCCAGGGAAGTAGGAGTGAGGTCTTGGAGCCACAGTTGCTAGTCATAGGTCCCTGGACTGGAACCCAGAGTAAAGGGTGGGCCTGGATTTTCGTATCAGCCACCTGGAAAGCGGTATAGCCTGGGCAGTGGAGCAGAAGACTGCCTGGGACAGTTGTCCAATAGGACTCTGCTACCCTGGAAGGGGAGGACTGTACTGACCTAGCCAGATGTCCAAGCCATGAAGAAAAAGTGGAGAGAGGGAGGCAGCAGGGTGCGTGAATGAGTGGCAGAAGAGGGAATTAGACCCAGAAGGAGCTAAGCCCCAGAGCAGCCAGAAGGAGGCACCCTTGCATTAAGTGTGCCCCTTTAAACCTCTACAGCAAGGGTATAAACAGTGGAGCAGCCCCAGCCACCACTCTGTTTCTTTTAGTGCCCATGACAGAGCTACACAGTGTCCATCTGCTTTCCTATTGTATCTTAGGACAGGGGGTTTACTTGTTTGTTTTTTTAATTTGTTAACATTTTATTTGGTGACTAGTGGGGAAAAATAAACAGTTTTTTCTTTGATTCTCCCCTTGGTACTGGACTGCACATCATGGGCTGAGTCTTGATCTCTGGGTTTTAAAATCTGCCTTAGTTGCAAATCAGCTATGCCCACGCATGATGGACATGCTAGATGCCTCTTTTGTTTAGGGAAGTCCCATACTGTGGAAAAACATTCAAATTTCAAATCTTTCTCAAAGAGAGCTCTCAATGCCCACTTAAAGGTATTTCTTATGGAAAAATCAATTAAGAGTGTTTCAGACTCTGGAGTTCCTCCATGGAAACAGTCTGCTGTATTGGAGCTAGTATCTACCCGTTTTCTGGCTACCAGAGATGTTACGTTGGGAGCTGGTAGATCTTCTGGCTCTAAGAAACTTCATGCTTCTTAAAATCATGCTTAGCCTTCCCTTTTATCATCCTCAGGTCAGTCAGTGGTTCCTGCTGCTCAAGGCAGGCAAAAGAGTGCTTGATGCCAAACACTATCTCACCGGTTAAGAAGAAATCTAAGTCTTATCATTCTAATGTTTCCAAGCTGACTCCCTTCTAAGGCAGATCAGCACTATATCTCTTTAGGAATTATGTAAACTTGCTATTCTGCTTTGGTACCAAGGTGACAATCCTCATTGACCAACACTGCTACTTTAGAACTGGGGATAATGGTACTATCTGTTACTGATTTGTTAGTACCATGTTCTATTGTGAAGGTCCCTTCATCTGAGATTTCTACATTGAATTGAGTTTGGTACCAACTGCACTGGTACCCACTCCTCTTGCAACTCAGACCCTTTTTACAACTTCTATGGACATAGTCATTACCCCAGAACCAGCACCTCCTTTCCTAGACACTTCTCTGATTTCTGTGGGCTCTAAGTCTGTTCTAATACCAGAAATAAGGGTAGTGATTATGAATATCTTCCTGCAACATCTTCTATGATACTGGCATTGGTGTCTCAGAGACTGGAGTCTGGACTTCCTCATTCTGTGGTAACACCTCAGAAATCTGTACCACTAATGGAGAAGTTCTGCTCATTTGCATCTTCCTCATCTTATGGCAATAGAAGTCCTTCCAGATTTTCTCTTCATTCTTTGTTTGGTTCCTGAAAGGGATTTACAAAGGAGCCCCTCTTGTTGTAGATCTGTTGTATGCTTTGGACTGGTCTCAAGTATCTTGATTTCTACTTTATCATATGTGAGGGATTAAGGCTTGGGCAATCAAGTCCAGTGGTTAAAGACACAGATGGTTGGGCTGGAGGAGGTTAAGCCAGAGTCAGTAGTTAGGGACTGGAGCCAAGGGTCAAGGCTGAGTTGATAGCCAAGGAGATTATTTTGTATGACCCATATCATTTCAAACCTCCTCTCCCATCCAAAAACCTCAATAAAAGCATGCCTGAGTTTGCTGAGGCACATGGCAACATGGACATAATATGACCCTGTATTCAAGGTTAAACCTCTGGCCTCTCCCAAGGTTGGTTGAGGTCAGTTTCAGCCAAGTCCAGTTTCAGGCACAACTTGGACTTACTAATAGAAGATCCTCAGTATGCGCTATCATCTCTCTTTTGGTGGACAAACCCTCTGAATGTTTGCCAGTATATTTGCTTTCATCCTCCACCCACTTCGGAGCCTCTGGTGTTGAATACATCTGCCCCATACTACCCTAATGGGTTAATAAAACCCTAGGGAGACTGTGCAACAGGCAGCCAGTTGGGGAGGACCCATGGGAAACTGTGCAGGAGACAGCATATTGGCGAGGACTAGAAGGAGCAGCTGGGCAGATCTGCAGGCAGAGCAGATCAGTCACTCCCTGGAGCTCAAGGAGGGAGGAGGACTCGCTGCCTTGCAGGCAGAGGGCAGCTAGCAACTTAGACAGAGCAGCGCTGGGCAGGATCAGGGGAGCGAGAGCGAGCTCCGGCTGACTGTGGGCATGCTGAGGCCCTGAGACAAGGGCAGAGAAGGTTCTGGAGCTGCGGGGACGTGGCCCAGGGAAGTAGACTGTGGGGCTGGACGGGATGCAGCATGTGGCTGCCATCTACAGGGTCCCTGGGCTGGGACCCAGAGTAGTGGGTGCGCCCGGGTCCCACCCCCCCACACACCATTCCCACTGGCCACCAAGGAAGTGCCTGGACAGTGGACTACGGTCCCCCCAGAAAGGGGGAGAACAGACTGTGACGTAGCCAGAGAGCTGTGTTCTGAAGAGAACGCTGTGGTCATTGGGACAACTCACATCCTGGAGTAGAAGTGACGGTGATGAGACATCACCAGACAAGGGCGCACGGGTGGACGAACCTAATTCCCAGGACAGCCAGCAGGAGATGCCACAATGGTGAGTCGTGCCCCATCACAGCATCCAAGCTATGATGGGGGGTACACTTGAGTTTTCTTCAAATTCAGGGTAAGTGTTCCAAGGCAGAGTCTTGGTTACACATAAATGTACCAAAGCTCAAGGTTGTTAGTCTAACCTACAAGGCATTTCTGCCTTTCCTTCAGGGGCCCACTACCTAAAACGTAATGGACAATACAACACCTATACACTATATAGACAGTCAAGGGGGAGTGAGATCATCCCCTTCTGTCAGGAATCAAATATACCTATGGGACTGGTGCATCCAACATTGGGCTGGGCTAATAGCTTTCCATCTCCTGGGTACCCAGAATTATTTGGCAGATCAGCTGAGCAGAAAGAACTCCACTACTCATGAGTGAGAGTTAAAAGATTCTGTTCTATACTATGTATTACTAAAATGGGGAGTTCCCTCAACAGACCTGCTTGCTACAATACAGATACATATTTCCTGCAGCCCCGAGAAGCAGTGCAAAGACTTGGGGGAGTCAGAGGTAATGGAAGAGCTGAGGGAGAGGGAAGTAATTGCTGGGAAGGAGCCTGGATGCGAAGTGGGAGAGTTGTTGGGTGTAGGTGGGAAAAGTATGGAACAGTTTTTTCGGGGGGAGGGATTGTTAGTGATCCCCCCGTGCAGACCCTGGCTGACCCCTGCCCCTCTCATTTAGTCATGCACATCTGGTCCTGGCCCCATGTGTCCCTGCACCCCAATTCAACACCCCTCCCCCATCCCCATGTGACCCTGTGCTCCCATTCAGCCACCCCCTCCCCCATGTCCCTGCACCCCCTTCTCCTAACCCCATGTGTCCCTGCCCCCTCTCAGCCACCCCTCCCCTGTCCCCAGTGTCCCTGCACCCCTGCTCCCCCCAGCCCCATGTGTCCCTGCACCTCCACTCCTATTCAGCCCCTGTCACAGTCTGTCCCCCCACTAGCCCTTCTGAACCCCAGTCTGTGACACCCCGCCCCCAGCAGTCCCACGTGCCCCACACTGTCTGTTCCCCTATATCCCATGCCTCCTGACCTGGCCCCATGGGCAGGGCACTATGAGGAATGCAGCCTCTTCTCTTTCCTATCCGCATCTGGGGCTGCTCCCATCGGGAGCAGCTGCTCTCTGTTCTGGCACAATAGTGTCCCTGGTGGATGAAAAGTGTAACTGCAGCACTTTCCAGCAGAATGTATTTTCTGATGAGAAAAAAAAATTCTGTGCAGGACATGACTTCTGCATGTACACGGTGGCACAGAATTCCCCCAGGAGTAACTGATACAGAGTCCTTACCTAGTAAATGATAAGAGTCCTTACCTGGATTTTTCATATTGGTGAAGGAACTGAGTATCTATTGGAGCTGTGTGTGTGCCCTTGCTATAGGGGGCATGAAAGCATATAGGGCACATGCACAGCTCCAACAGATACTTCTGGGTAAAATATTCTGGGCTCATGCATGCACACACCTACATTAGGATCCATGCAGATAAAAGCATCTTTAAGAACGCCAGTTACTGCAAGGCAAGTAACCTCTCTTTATGTTTCCTTCAATAAAAGTAACTCAGTCCATATGTACTGTATGGTAGTATTTTATATTCTGATCACTTTCATGCCTTAATATATGGGTAGTGTGGCTGAGTTACATATTTTCAGTTTCCAGACTTCTGTGCAATTTAAAATCTAAATGATAACAATGTTAATGTAGATATTTTTATTTTTAAATTCTATTTTTTAAAATAAAGAGAACTTTTATTGATGGTGGCAATCTCAAATGAAAGAATCACATTAAGTGTTAAAGTAGGCAGTCCATCTGTGCTACTGTGTTCAGAAGAATACTGAAATCTAAAACAAATTAACTTGTTTAATTAAATAAAAGCATTCTTTTAATTACATTTAAACTGTTCATGGCATTCCTTCTCAGGCAGCATCTGCTGAGTCAAATAGTGTAAATGTTTTTTTTTAAATAAAACAAGATCGTTTTAGTCACCAATATTTGAAGTTATGCATTCAAAAATAAGTTTTAAGAAAACCTCATGCTTCATGGCATGAATTGATGGTCTTGGGGGTCAGAAAAGGAATCTACCATCACATGTAACACAGTACAACTGACGAGAGGCATTATGGGTAGGGCTCCATGTATTCTACAACTCCATTGCCACTAGCTTGCCACAACAGAGTGCCACGTTATTGATTTCTAGCTTGCAGCACAGTACATGGGGCCTTCATTCTGGGTGGAGCTGAGTGAAAAGTGGAAAAAAATGTCTGTGAATCCAAAAGGTAAATTTAAAGTAAACTATATTTGTTTAAATCCTTTCATGCTTGAAAACCAAAGCACTCCAGGCTGGTTAGGCAACGGTTAATAAGCAAAGCTCAAAACCAGGTAGGAAACTCAGCCTGGAGCAGTTATAAGGAAGACTAAGATTATCTTGATTTTAGTGAGGCTTTTGACAGTCACACGTATCATTCTCATAAGCAAACTAAGGCAACGTGGTCTAGATTAAATTACTAAATGGTGGGTGCATAACTGGTCCAAAGACTATACTCTAAAAGTAGTTATCAATGGTTTGCTGTCAAACTAGGAGGGCATATCTAGTAGGGTCCCGCAAGGGTCTGTCCTGGGCCCGGCACTGTTCAACGTTTTCATTAATAACTTAGATAACAGAGTAGAGAGTATGCTTGTAAAATTTGCAGACGACACCAAGCTGAAAGAAGTTGCAAGCACCTGGCAGTACAGGATTAGAATTCAAAACAAACTTGAAAAACTGGAGAATTGCTTGAATTCTACAAGTTGAAATTCATTAAAGACAAATGCAAAGTACTACATTTAGGAAGGAAAAATCAAATGCACAACTACAAAATGGGGCATAAACGGCTAGACAGTAGTGCTGCTGAAAAAGATCTGGGGTTTATAGTGTATCACAAATTGAGTATGACCCAACAATGTGATGTAGTAGCAAAAAAAAAGGCTAATATTGTTCCAGGATGTATTAATAGGAATGTCGTGTATAAGATAGGGGATGTAATTGCTTCTACTTGGTACTGGTGAGGCCTCAGCTGGAGTATTGTGTCAATTGGGTCAAGTTTGGGGTGCCGTACTTTGATGAAGGTTTAGAAAACCTGACCTATGAGGAAAGGTTAAAAAACTGGACATGTTTAGTCTCAAGAAAAGAAGATGGGTGATATGGTATGTCTTCAGATACGTTAAGCACTGTTATACAGAGGTTGCTGATCAATTGTTCTCCATGTCCACTGAAGGTAGGACTAGAAGTTAACAGTCTTAATCTACAGCAAGGGAGATCTAGGTTAGATATTAGGAAAAAGCTTCTAACTATAATGTTAGTTAAGTACTGAAATAGGCTTCCAAGGGAGATTGTAGAATCCCCATCGTTGGAGGTTTTTAAGAACAGGTTAGACAGACAGCTGTCAGGGATGGTCTTTATAAAGATTTTATAAAACGGGTGGTTTTTCACGAACAATGAAGCATTTCTAAAATGTTAAATATAAAGGACTTCTAGTCTCTGTAATATCTGCATCACAAACGAAAAAGTAAGTCTTGGTTGTGATCATCCGACTTACATTTAAATCATCGAGAACGTCAAAACAACTATGCATGAAAGAAGTAATAATGTCAATACACTTCTGCTGTAAATACATAAGCCCTTATTTAGAGAAAATTGTGTTTTCCCATTGCTACATTTGATTTCCATAATCAAATACTGACTCCTCAAAACACTTCAGTCATGCTGCTCTCAGTCTGACATCTGTTTTATTTCACTTTTATGTGTCTCAGGCACATTGACTACAACCCTATTCCCATGTGACATGTTTTTATAGGAAAAAATTAATTGTATGTGCACAGCTCATTTTTTATAAAAGCTATAGAGTAAAAATGCAAACTTAAATGTTGTCAAGAAAAGAGTCTAGCACTCTGTGATGATCTTTTTATGTCTCTTGTGAATGAATGTGTAATTCAGTAATTACAATTTCTATAAACTCAGCAGGCCACATTAACTCCTGGCTTATGCCCATTGTAGTCAACAGTTACACCAGTGTCAATTGACCTAATTTGTTCAAATACATCATATTGTCCATATTATGTTTAAAAGAAAAGGTAGACAAGTTAGTAATATACAGGACACTTACTTATGTCTGTATTTCTCGTACTGAGTCTATAGGTATGTCTACATAGCGGCTGGGAGGTGTCATTCCGAGCACATGTGGACACTCACACTGTAGCTCTGCTGAAGTTAGCACCTAAAAATAGCAGTGTGGCTGCAGTGGCCACCTGAATTCAATGTTGCCCAGCCCCCTGAGTACCTACTCCAGCAGCTAGCCAGAACTGCTGCCCATTCTGTGATGGCCAAGTCTATTTTTAGGCACTAGCTCACTAGTTTTAGGTGCTATTTTTAGGTGCTAGTGCTTGTATGTCTACCTGTGCTAAGAATTACACCTTCTAGATGCAGGGTACCTCTACAGTACATTGGAGCTGGAAGATAAATGGAACTAGGGTGCTAAAAATAGATATGCAGGCACAGCAGCACAGGGGCTAGCTGCCCTGTTATATTCAACAGGTAGGGCTAGCTGCCCTCAATAGGTACTTATGAGATCATACTGAGTTGGCTAGCCCCTTATGCTGCTTGCACCACTGTGGCTACACTTCTGTTTTTAGCATGCTAGTATGGATATGTCACCTGGAGCTGGAGTTTGCAAATTCCAGCTCTTCTGTAGACATACCCTATAAGTACTTGCGGAAATAGACATAGAGTAAAATTTTCAAAAGTACCTCAGTGACATAGAAGCCTCAGTCCTATTGAAAGTCAAATGCATAAAGCATCTGGTAATTATATACAAATCTGGTTTGTCAAATAACTCCTGCCTATAATGTCTGGTTGCAGCTGGTATCTTTGCATCCTGTTTCAATATCCCTTTACACAGTTAATCTGGGACAAAGTTAATATCAATTTTAAAGTATCAGAGGGGTAACTGTGTTAGTCTGGATCTGTAAAAGTGGCAAAGAGTCCTGTGGCACCTTATAGACTAACAGACGTATTGAACCATAAGCTTTCGTGGGTGAATACACACTTCGTCAGATGCATCATATTCACCCACGAAAGCTTATGCTTCAATACGTCTGTTAGTCTATAAGGTGCCACAGGACTCTTTGCCGCTTTTATCAATTTTAAAATAGTTTTAAGTATAGTAATAACCTTTCAGAAGCTTTGCCTGAACATGCATATTTATATTAGGCAGCATCTATATAAACTATCAATCTCTGTTATTAAAACAAGCTTTTGGGCATGGGAAGGATGCTATCTGAATTCATATAGCTCAATGGACTCATTCCATCTTGAGTTTTGAATTTAAGAGATGTTGTTTTCTGTAACATTTCAAATCATATGCAATTTAGAATCCTTTTCAATGTTTCACTTAGTATCAGTATTTTGTATATACTGCACAATATTTGATCCTCCTTGCTTCTTCATTCATTGAGTGTTTTCTTAGTTCCATATTTATCTTGTGTTTGCTTGCTAGCTTAATAACCTAACCTGGAGCTTTCTTCTTCTAGCTGGAGACTGTTCAACCCCTGCTCACAGAAGAGAAAAAGCAGACTCTCTTCCACCTGCAGGCAGGTGATAGTAAATGGCTTGTTTTGGACATTTCAGAGCAGCCTAGAAAAGGGTGTGAGCTGCAGAGAACAGCTTTGCCCATTGTCTTAGCAGTGTTTTCTGCTCCTCAATGCACCTTTCAGCCCTTCGTCCTATGCCAGGAATATGAGTTACATACATGTATTACCTTATAAATATCTGTACCCACAGTATTTGGCCAATGGGCAGAAGCTCTACCACCAGACTTGGGAATGTGAAGGGTTATGAACAACATCCTCAGTTATGTGCCCTACAAGAAGTCTCAGTGATTGAGTTAAAATTCTTTAAGTCATCTCCTCTCATTCTGTGAATTAAATGTTGAGGGAGGTTATATGGACACCTAGCTGTCTGTACCTTCGTGAGGCATAACATCACTCCACTTCAGGGCCATCAGCATCTCTAATAGAACTTGGCACATGCCACATGCCAAGTGCCTCTGAGGAAGCTGATGCCTTCTGGACTCACTTTTTTTAATCTGTTTTATTTTTTGTCTGTCTGTTTATCTTGCTTATACAGCACCAAAATCAGTAATCTATAGGTGAAGCCTGTCTCTTGAGTTTGGCATTTGACGCCTATGACATCTGGAGCTTCCCTGACTTTATTTTCTCATTGGAGTTTGATATTCTCTTGTCAGAGTTCACCAGTTCAGTGTGTTGAATAATGAGCTCTTTGCATGTAGGTCTCAGTACTTCCTCAAAATGGCACTTCTGATGCATGGAGCTTTGGAGATTTTTCTGGTGCTTAGAAGTCAATGGACAGTTTGGTGCACCCTCCATGCTCGAAAGCTTGTCAGCTTAATCAGACTTCTCCATGAAGGGATCAGGACCTCTTTAGTGCATGGAGAGCTAGGCACATTCTTGGTGCAAAACAAGACTCTCTCTTGCTGCATAGAGAGCTCAGTCTCCCAGTATACAGTATTAAGAGTTTCAGAAGACATCTTCTTACCTTACTGCATATTATAGTATGACTGGCACATTGAACTTCAGTGCTTCTATGAGTGGCTCTTCAATGCTTCCTGGGCGCTTTGACTGGACTGTCAATTCATAGAGAGAGTGCCTTTTAGGCTTATGGAACAGCCCACTGGTACCTTGCAGCAGATCACTGCATTGGAGCACTTGTGCCCTCTTAATACATGGAATGTTTGTTACATATCTTCTGATCTTCTAAAGTCAGTCCTCTTGAGAGAGCGTGGCACATGGCCAATCCATGTGTCCCAATTCTTATAGCACAAGGGCTCCATACAGTTTGATCAAATTCAACATGATATAGGTGTCTCTTTTCTCTGTACAAACGAATGAGTCTTACTCTTACTCTATACAAACACTGAATCCTAGTACTGCACTGTCAGAAGTTTTCACTGATACTCTAGGCTGTGTGGTCCCCTAAACACTCAAAGATCATGTGAACTTAACATACATGAGGCCTAAACGCTGAATATGGGCACCTCCTGAAGCCTTCCGAGTTCTACATAAGAGGGTGTGTGTCATAGCTCGGCATGCTTCCTATTAAAACAAAGACTTTTTTTTCAGGTGCTCTCTTTTCAGACAGTTGGGTTCCTAAACTAATTTATTTTTAAATCTTCAGATCCTCAATGAGTTCCTTTAACATCTTTGAATAAATTTGATTTAGAAATATTACAAATGTTTTAAATTCTGTACTGCACATATTCATTTATGAGTGTGCATACATTTAGTACTCCGCCCTTTGAAGTAAATGCATCTACATGAATTTAAAGTATTAAAATGCAAAAATTTTAATTGCATGTTGTATGTATTCATTCAGGTTTTTTAGCCAATATACATATGATAATACTCAAATAACTGCACAGGATGAGGAACTAGGGAGGTGGTAAATCTCCTTCCTTAGAGGTTTTTAAGGTCAGGCTTGACAAAGCCCTGGCTGGGATGATTTAACTGGGACTTGGTCCTGCTTTGAGCAGGGGGTTGGACTAGATGACCTTCTGGGGTCCCTTCCAACCCTGATATTCTATGATTCTATGAACTACTTTGAAAGAGATTAATCTGACATTTGTATAACTTCTTACATTTTAAAACTCTTAATACAACATTGAACAGACTGGCATATTTGGCTTCCAAACTCTGAAAGAGGCCTTCTCATTTTTCAGGGGTCTCAGACCTCAATCCTGCAAATACTTACACATTTTTAATTTCATTACCACAGTTAGTCCCATTGATTTCAGTAGAACTATTTGTGGTAGTAAAGTTGAAAATGTGCGTAAGTGTTTGCAGGATCGGGGCTGTGATGCTGACAGACCAGGTGCCAGCTCATGCCAAGACCCCAAACCCCACTGAACGCTGACAAATGCATAGCTGGAAACAGTCTGGCCTACCTGTATGTTAGTATTGTTAAGATAGATATTAGAGTTGTAAGAACATGATTGGTGTTTAGACCTTATGAATGGCTTGTAGGATGCTGCATATATGAGTATCACTATTCTGTACCCAAGTTATAAAACAATAGCAAATGTTTTCACTGTAAACCCCTGTAACTATGTAACTCATCAAACAGAAGATGTTAGGTCCTTCCCAACAAGAAAGCCTTTGAAACCAAATAAGCCATTGTGAAACATAAAAAAACATTAATTGCATTTCTCTCCCCATCCATGAAGAGGACACCTGCACATGAAGTCATCCCATCGCCTTGCACTCTGGGGAGAAGGGAATAAAAATCAATGACAAGGAGAAACTTTTTTTTCCTGCTTGGACTCTAAAGGGGCAAGAATCGCTAAGCAAAAGACCTCCAGTTGTTTTGCCTGGGTTAGCCCTAAGGAACATATGGAGTTTGCTTATTATAGAAGTTTATATTGTCTTTTGGACTCTAAGACTGTAGCTCATTTGTGTGCATACGTTACCTGCTTTAACTTTGTAAATACTCTCTTAATACTTTTTCCTACTTAAGAAATCTTTAGTTAGTTTATTATAGGATTGACTACAGGCATTGTCTGTGGTCTGAGATCTGGGGTGTAATTGTCCTGAGGTAAATGACTGGTGCTTGGAACTGGGAGCAACCTGGATATTGTTGTGATTTTTGGTATAAGGGACTATCTGTCACAGAGGCAGGGTTGCCTGGGGTGGTGAATAGGACAGTGTGCCCAAGGAGACCATCTGTGACTCCATAGAAAGGCTGTTAAAGTCCTTGTGGAGCTAACTATTGTTCAGTTGGTGAAATCTAATTATAGAACATACAACCAGTTTGAGTTTTTTTGCCCTGCTTCTTGACAGTCTGCCCTGAGGTTGGCACTCCCAGTTGTGAGCCACTCCAGACTGCATGACAAGGGTCTTAGTGAATGTTCCTCCAACTTGCATGTGTGACTTTTTTGCACAGTTTTCCACTGTGAGTTAATTAAGGGGGCCTTATTTATTTATTATATAGCTCCAAACTACATTTTGCTTTAATATATTCCTAAGCCTATCTGAAACAAATTGAAAAAATATTTTCTCATATAGTTTGACATACCGAAAAGGATGTTATTGTCTGCTACTCATGTAAATATAATGTAAAATGTATCTTTAGCTTCTTCTTCTTATTATTCATTATTTATTTATTATTGTACTAAATACCTGTTTGTCAAGAAATTCTTAGTTTATTACGGGCGAGTTGATGATGAATCCAAATATGCAAACCTTTAAAATTGTGGTTAACTAGCTGCCAGTTTATGAACTGACAACCAGTTTATAATCCTATGATTTCATTGTTTCTTTTCCCAGCAGCCTCACCTACCTTTCCTAATAGCTTTTTTCTGCGTTTTTTGTTTTGGGGGTAACACCCATACCCAAGAAAGATATCCCATAAGAGAATTACCTCAATTTGAGGGAGCAGGAAGGCTTCTTTCTAGGACATAGAGGACAGGAGAAGCTGTCAGAAATGGCATTCAGATATGGTGCTGTGTTTGGTTTGGGGAGTGCATGCTTCTGAGCACCATGCTGTGGTAGAATTCCATAAATGCATTGTTGTTCCTCTCTACTGCCTCTTTAGTTTGTTGTTTTGATATTGTATTGTTTTGTGTATTTGATATTGTGTTTTGATTTTGTGACTTTTAAAAGTGAATACATTGCATCACATACATAATCAGTTATAAACGTTTTTTACTATGTATTTATGAATGGATACTAATGATCTGAAAATCTAAAAAGATCCACAGATAGTGTTTGCTGCCAATGCTGCTCTGAACTTATATCAGTTGCGTGATCTGTAACTAATCGGGAAATTGCTCTGGAAGAAGCTTGCATAAGAGATTCTTGGAGCTTTCAGGTTCTAGATGACTCAGAAATACCATGAGACTAACCTTTATCAGTGAAATAGGATTGTGCATAGGAATGTGAAAATAGAAGAAAGAAACAAGCTCTACATTTTTAAGTGAAGACTTGGGATGGTCCTTTATGTGTCAAATTTACTAATCGTAGTATTTTCTTTTAGATGAAATAAAAATAAATATTGCAAACTGGCAGAGTAGGCCATCTGATTTAGTAACAAAAGTAAAGCCTCTCATCGTGTACTCTTCTTAAAGGTTTTATTCATATTTAGTGTATATAGGTTATAAAAAATGAAACGTTTTATATAAACATACACAGAATCAAATACACTCCCCCTTACCTCACAACCTCCACCTTCCTCCCAGTTAGCTAGCATCTAAGGCGGGGTGGGCCAACTTTTTGGCCCGAGGGCCACACTTAGGTGGGGAAATTGTATGCAGGGCCATGAATGTAGGGTTGGGGTAGGGGGTTGGGGTGAGGGAGGGAGTGTGGGGTGTGGGAGTCTGATGCAGGGTGCAGGAAGGGGCTCAGGGCAAGGGGTTGGGGTGTAGAAAAAAATAATTTATTTCCTACCCGTACCATATTTCGTGTTCACCCTCAGGGCTGAACCTCCATAGTCCAACCCATACCCAGTTCACCAGGTTTCAAGTGCTGCTTTTCCTGCCGGGAAGTGATCCTAGTATCGGATGGTCACTCTCAGTATGTCTGATGCTTAGGTGAGACACATATCCCACAAAAGTGTTCTCAATGCAGCAACTTAAAGGCTCACAGCAGGAAGGACCGAGATCTGTGTCTAAAACTTGTCCTTATGGAAAAATTTCTGTACCCAGCATCTGATCCCAGCCAGCAGATCCCCTGGACAGCATTCTCCAGAGGCTTCACCCTCTTCGCACAGGAAGGCTTATTCTTCCAAAAAAGTAACGAGGAAAAGAACAGCATCTTCTCCTTCGAAAGAGCCACCGAAAAAGAAGCAGTCTGCGGTTCATTCGATATCACACTGCGGCTGAGTACATACGAGGCACCAGGATCTGCTGACACCGCCCACGCATACCTTCTGCCGAACCCAAATCGGCAGACTTAGAGTTGAAAGGCAAACAAAAGCCCATCTCCTCCGTTGCAGAACCGATGACCACAGAAATATGCAGCACTGAGATTCTTCCCGTGGCCTATTGTGCCACCACCTGCTCCAACAATGCAGCGCACCCAGGCAACAGCACCAACGTCCACCGCTGTAATGGGGCCATCAGCACTAAACACTTCGGCACTGAAACCATCGGCACCATGCCATTTCCTGCAACATAAGGACTTATTGGTATCATTGATGCCTGAATCCCCGCTCTTCAGCACCGACTTATCCCCAGTAAACACAGAACCAAGCCAACCTCCTTCACCGCTGGCCCTCCATTTTCCAGCGGGGAGGAGGATAATGAGGAGAAGGGTGTTTTCTCATCACACCACTTCTCTCCTGTCCAACCTACTCCTATATTAGGACCACCTGTACGGCTGACACCTCATCCCAATCCTGACACCCAGACCTGGTATGGTCACCCATGGATGCCTCCACCTATGCTGTTTCCCACACAGTGGCCTTATTGGGACCCCTGGACTGCATACAGGAGGCAATATCCCAAGCCCCCAAGTCCCTGCAGGGAAAGGATTAGATCTCCCCCACCATCCTCTATGGCTGCACCATCAGAGACCATTGAGGAGAGCTTTGAAGAACAAGAGGAAGCACTGGAACAGGACATGGCACCATCTGCCAACATTTCCTCCTCTTTCCCAGATGAGGCCATAATGCCTCCACCACCCACAGCTGTGGACGATTTCAAACATTTTCAAGAACTCTTCAGTAGAGTTGTGAACTGCCTAGAGAACACCCTACAGGAGATCCCAGAGTCCCAACATAAGTTGCTGGACATCCTGCACACCTTGTTGGCTTCAAAAATAGTGCTTCCAATAAGCGATGTGCTCATGGAACCAGCCAAAACCATATGGCAGACTCTGGCAACAATACCACCCCCTGAAAGAGAGCTTATAAAAAGTATTATGTCCCCTCAAAAGGGATGGACTTTTTATTTTCCCACCCAGCACCGAACTCTCTAGTCGTCGATGCAGTCAACCAGCACTGTTGACAACATCAGTATAGATCCACCCCATATGAAAAAACTAGACCTTTTTGGCGGCAAGACCTATTCTTCAGCAACCCTGCAATTTCGAATTGCCAGTTACTCAGCACTGATGGCAAAATACAACCATGTAAACTACTCAAAACTGGCGGAATTTATTTATGATATTCTGGAAGATAGAAAGAACTGATTCAAATCCATCTTAACTAAGGGTCAGCTTCTGGCCAGAACCACCCTACAGGCATCCCTAGATGTGGCAGACATGGCAGCATGATCCATGGCCACTGCCATTATTCTGCACTGAGCGTCATACCTTCATCTGTCCAGTTTCCACAGGGAAGTACAGTCCACAGTGGAGGACCTTTCCTTTGATGGCTAGAAACTGTTTGCTTCAAGATACACAAAGCCCTCCACACCCTGAAGGACTCTCAAGCAACTCTCCACATCTTGGGGATATACGCACCGCAACCAAAAGAAAACAGAGTAGATATTATCCCTACCAGCACACATGATCCATCCCATACACTCATCAACAGAGACACATCGACAGATGCAGAGACCTTTGAGGCATCAACCACCTCTGCCTCAACCATCTGCATCTGAGCCATCCTCTGCTAAACAACAATTTTGAGGATTTGGTCAAGGGTCCAAGTGACCTTCCCCACCCACCAGTACTGACACCATCATCCATCCCCTGTTTTGGCCAACATTTGATCCCTTTCTATTCAGTGTGGACTTCCATCGCCACAGATAAATAGGTCCTAGAAATAATCCATACAGGCTATGCAATACCGTTCATCTCCATCCCCCCTACCCACCCTCCCTCCCCGTCTCTCTTCAGGGACCCTTCTCATGAACAACTTCTGTGGCAGAAAGTAAACTATCTACTGCATCTGGGCACCATAGAACCAATACTGTCTCAATACAGAGGAGGAAGGGCTTTTATTCCTACTACTTCTTAACCCAGAAAAAGAATGGAGGGTGGAGGCCTATTCTAGACCTGAGAAAACTCAACAGATTTGTAAGGGTCCAGTGGTTCTGGATGGTCACACTAGCAACAATAATACCAGCACTAGAACAAGGGGACTGTTTTTCAGCCCTCGACCTGCAAGATGTCTATTTTCACGTAACCATACACCCTGCTCATAGGAGGTTTCTCAGATTTACTCTGGAAATAGAACATTACCAATACAAAGTTCTGCCTTTCAGTCTCTCAATTGCACTGCAAGTATTCTCCAAAATTCTAGCATGGTGGCAGCACATCTCCACAAACAGGGGAATATTATTATACCTTATCTGGATGATTGTCTATTAAAAGCTCCTACTTGGACAGATGCTGTTGACATTACTCACAGGACACTTGACCTCTTCCTGAGACTGGGTTTTACAGATAAACATACAAAAATCAACTGTAAATCCCATTCAGAAGTTAGACTTCATCGGGATGCATCTCAGCTCTCTGGAAGCCAGACTGTCATTGCCAACGAACAGGTTCAACACTCTAACCAACCTCATCACTGAACAGTCCACGCTTCGGTAGGAACCTGCCTCCAACTATTAAGACAGAAGGCAGCAACCACATTTGTGGTATGACATGCGCATCTTCACATGTGTTGTCTTCTGGGCTGGCTAAGAACCTTCTATATACCACACAAACACACAACCTAAACAGATGCCTTGCAATGCCTATCAAAATCAAACACTCTCTACATTGGTGGATGCAATCCAACAACATGTGCATGGGAGTCCCTTTCACTCAGATTCCACCTTCAATGCTAATCACAGCTGATGCCTCCTTGATCAGCTGGGTAGCCCATCTACTACACCATCATGATCCAAAGCATGTGGTCTCCTTCTGTGACTCTGTTACACATAAACCTCTTAGAACTGCACACAGTTCGCAATGTGTACTTGCACTTCCTGGCACTGATCAGGATTGAGAATATATGGGTAATGATGGACAACATTGCCTGCATATTTTATATAAACGGACAGAGAGGGGCACATTCACATTCCCTATGCTCCGAAGCCATGAAACTATGGAACTGGTGTATCCAGCACAGTATCAACATCTCAGCCTTGTACCTCCCAGGTCATCAAAATACTACAGCAGATATGCTGAGCAAAGAATTTTTTCAGGATCACAAATGGGAACTAAACAACATGATTCTATAAAACATTCAGACATTGGGATAACCCATCCATCGACTGCTTTGCAACATCTCAGACCTACAAATGCCCAAAATTCTGCTCAAGAACAGATTTGGGGCCCCAATCCCTGGAGGATGCCTTCCTCCTCAAATGGGATGCACACCTGTTATACGTGTTCTCCCCAATCCTCCTGTTATCGAGGGTGATACACAAAATAGATACTAACAAGGCCAAAGGTATACTGATAGCCCCAACGTGGCCCAGACAGACTTGGTACTCATACCTATTGCGGATGGCGGTATGTGCACTATGCACTCTTCCACCTCGGCCAGATCTTCTATCACAGGATGCCAGACGGGTTCACCACCCGAACCTGGAGAAACTTCATCTGAAAGCATGGCTCCTACATGGTTCCATCATGACAAACTAGCCTGTTCAGAACAGGTTAAAGACATATTACTAAATAGTAGAAGGACAACCATGCATAATACTTGCCTTCACAAATGGAAGAGGCTCCATATGTGGAGCCAGAACAAACAAACTAGTGTTGTTTCTACAACCCTACCCTTGATATTGGACTATATCTTGGGACTAAAGACATCTGGGTTCTCCATTAGCTCGATCAAGGTACATAGAATCACAGGATTGGAAGGGACCTCGAGAGGTCATCTAGTCCAGCCCCCTGCACTCATGGCAGGACTATATTATTTAGACCAATCCTGACAGGTGTTTGTCTAACCTGCTCTTAAAAATCTCCAATGGTGGAGAGTCCACAATCTCCCTAGGCAATTTATTCCAGTGCTTAACCACCCTGACAGTTAGGAAGTTTTTCCTAATGTCCAACCTAGACCTCCCTTGCTGCAATTTAAGCCCATTGCTTCTTATCCTATCCTCAGAGGTTAAGAAGAACAATTTTTCTCCCTCCTCCTTGTAACAACCTTTTATATACTTGAAAATTGTTATCATGTCACCCTCAGTCTTCTCTTCTCCAGACTAAACAAACCCAATTTTTTCAATCTTCCCTCATAGATCATGTTTTCTAGACCTTTAATCATTTTTGTTGCTCTTCTCTGGACTTTCTCCAATTTGTCCACATCTTTCCTGAAATGTGGCGCCCAGAACTGCACACAATACTTCAGTTGAGGCCTAATCAGCGTGGAGTAGAGAGGAAGAATTACTTCTCATGTGTTACTTACATCACTCCTGCTAATACATCCTAGAATGATGTTTGCTTTTTTTGCAACAATGTCACACTGTTGACTCATATTTACCTTATGGTCCACTATGACTCCCAGATCCCTTTCCACAGTACTCCTTACTAGGCAGTCATTTCCCATTTTGTATGTGTGCAACTGATTGTTTCTTTCTGTGTGGAGTACTTGCATTTGTCCTTATTGAATTTCATCCTATTTACTTCAGACGATTTCTCCAGTTTGTCCAGATCATTTTGAATTTTAATCCTATCCTCCAAAACACTTGCAACCCCTCCCAGGCTGGTATCATCCGGAAACTTCATAAGTGTACTCTCTATACCATTATCAAATCATTGATGAAAATATTGAACAGAACTGGACCCAGAACTGATCCCTGCGGGACCCCCCTTGTTATGCCCTTCCACCATGTCTGTGAACCACTGATAACTACTCTCTGGGCATGGTTTTCCAAACAGTTTTGCACGCACCTTATAGTAGCTCTATCTAGGTTGCATTTCCCTATTTTGTTTATGAGAAGGTCATGTGAGACAGTATTACCGCTTTTCATCGCAAGATCAATGGGACATGGATATTTGTCCATCTGATCACCAAATGTTTCCTTACGGGTATCAAGAATGTTTACCCCGAAGTGCACATACCTATTCCAACTTGGGATTTGAAATTAGTTTTATGCTGCCTCACCGGACCACCATTCGAAACCTTAGCAACGTGATGTCTAATACATCTGTCAATAAAGGTGGCATTCTTAGTGGCTATCACATCAACCCGCTGAGCGGGTGAGTCAGGAGCCCTCATCGCACACCCACCTTACACCATCTTTTTCAAGAACAAGGTCACACTAAGACCCCACCCTAAATTTATACTTAAATCAACCAATCCATCTTCCCTCATTCTTCCCTAAACTTCATGGGAACACGCAGGAGTCAGTATTACATACCCTAGATGTCAGGCATGCACTAGCGTTCTACTTCAACAGAAATAAGCCTTTCAGAAAATCTCTGAGGCTTTTCATTTCCACTGTGGAATGTTCTATAGGCTCCACTATCTCTACACAAAGACTACCTAAATGGATCTCTATACCATTATCAAATAATTGATGAAGATATTGAACAGAACCAGACCCAGTCACCCATCTACAAGCAGAGAACCTTGCACTAGTTTCTTTTTTGGGGTCTAGTTTGGGGTTATTCTGTTTCTTGGTGCTGAGGCATGCTTTGGTCATTGTACTTCAAATCCTGTCTCTCTTGCACTAGGACTAGGCCAATGGCCATGAGCGACCCACATGTGCTTGTAGTGCTTGTAGTGTTTACGGGAAGGTCATATTCGGGATAATTGTCATATCTGCAAAGATCTTAAGCGAAAATCAAGGAAAGACAGGGAAGCCAGGCTAAAGTTTTTGCTCATGGAAGCAGCTCTGAGGCCTCCCATCAGAATCCAGCCATTCAGACTCTGCACCAAGTGCCTGGGGATCAGTTAGGAGTGCACCTCCCATGTTGCCCAAGATCTGGCACCAATCACTATCTGCAGTGCCTAAAAAGAGGCATAAGACCTCTAAGCAGACCAAGGAGAGAGGAAGCTTGCTAGCACTGAATCCTGTAGGCATAGGGGTAAGACTGGACTGCAGTCAAAACCCTGGCATTCCTCTTCTCTGGCACCGCAGAAGCCAACACTGTTTACTCTGGCATTGAGGCAGGTACCATCAAGTCTGGGGCCTGAGGGAGTACTTTCCACATCTGCAGTATCGTACCATCCCGAGACCATCTTGGTACCAACCATGCCGTAGGTGTTTTCAGCAGTCAGAGATCAGCTGTGCCTCTTGGTACAGGTATCTCTGGCAGTGCAGGAGACCATGCTCTCAGTACCAACAGACAGAGGGGTGCCATCAGCATCAGTGTAGCACTCAGTACCACAACCTCCATTACCGCAGACTTCATGCCTGCGGGTACCATCAAAAGGGAAGCCTGCAATGTTGGCTGCGCTATGTCCTTCTCTAACTTGGCATCAGCATCTGGCACTGTCAGGAGCAGCTCCCTCTTGATCAGCAGTGGGAGATTCATCCTCTTCTGAATTGTACATTGGCTCCTATGTTTCCCAGCCTCAGAGCTGGTATTGCTACTTTCCAGGGCACTAGTAGGGCACTGCTAGGGACCCTCCAGCAGGAGTACCATCAAGTATGTGGCTAGAGGGTTACTGGGGCTCACGGGTCCCCTGGTCTTTTTGAACCCATGGGGTTTCCCCTACATTTCTGGGTTGTACATGAGGCGTTCTTTCTTTGTGTCTTTGGAGAGGCGTGGATAGTCTACTCGCCAGGCACTGCCTGTTACTGGGCCTGGTACCAGGCCCAGTACACAGCAGCAAGAGGCAGTTCAGGAGGACTCTGCTGGAGAGCTAATGGAGGAGGAGCAGCCTCAGCCTGTGCTGGCCTCTTCCTCCTCCTATCAGGCAGCCTCTGAAGGAGCTATTTCACCACTTCCACTTCACCGATGATACTATATTCTGGCCCGAGCCAGAATATATTTCTGCCCACAGCAGACCTACCATTACTCTGCCCCTGCTCCTCATCAGGACTTGCAGAGAAAGAAGAGTAGGGGTTATAGACCTAGCCCCCCTCCTCCTTTTGGCTCTGCATCAATGCCAGTTCCATCTAGACACCCATAGAATGTTAAACAGGCTTTTTGATAGGGCATTAGAGGACACTATGCCAGTTTCCAGGATGCCAGTTTCCATCTTCTCCATATTCGCAAGCCACTTTTCCCATTTCTTCACTGCTTGGTCATTTATTCTCTTGGACCGTTGGGCATTAAGCACTGTGGAAGTGAGATATACCCTCCAATTTGTTTCTTTGCCTCCATCCCCATCCCTCTTTAGAGACCATCTTCATGAGGAGCTTTTCCTCCAGGAGGTTGTCTCTCTCCTTTGGGTAGGAGCCATAGAGGAGGCTCTGCAGTATCTCAGAGGAAAGGGGCTCTATTTCCACTATTTCCTAATCCCAAAAGCACAGGGAAGTCTCAGACCAATTTTAGACCTGCACTACTTGACAGATATCTAAAAGAGAAAGTTTTACCTGGTCACCCTGGCTTCCATTACTCCCTCACTGTATCCTGTATGCCTCCCTCAATTTAAAAGACACCTACTTTCATGTGACAATTTATCAAGGTCACAGAAAGTATTTCAGATTCATGGTGAAGCACTCTCATTGCCAGTTCACTGTGCTGCCTTTTGGCCTGTCAGCAGCTTCTTGGGTTTTCACAAAACGTATGTCAGTGATAGCTGCTTTTCTGAGAAGACTGGGAATACAAATCTACCCTTACCTGGATGACTGGTTGGTCAAAGGCCAGTCCAGAGCTTAGATACTCTCCAGAATACATCTCATCCAATTAACTTTCAAAGCTCTAGGTCTTCTGATCAACTCAGACAAATCTACCCTTTGTCCAGTTCAGAGGATAGGATTTATAGGACCAGTGTTGGACTCTACTCAAACCAGAGCTTTCCTTCCAAATTTGAGGTTCCAGACAATTAAATCTCTTGTTGCAGATCTCAAGGTTCACCCAAACACAACAGCTTGAAATTTGTATGAGGCTTCATGCACATATGTATTCCAGCAGACCAGACTGCTTATTAGCTGAGCTGTCACCATCTGAACTCTGTCCTCAGTGTGTCATCTCGAGTATTGACTTCTCTAGATTGGTGGACAGACTCACTTAATGTTTGTATCGGCATTCTTTTTATCTGCCCTCAACCTTTCTTGACCTTGGTGATAAACTCATCTGCCCTGGGATGGGGGGAAGGGTGTTCATCTGGGTCCCCTCCAAACTTAGGGTTTGTGGTCCTCAAGGGATCTCTCTCTGCATATAAACATCAGAGAACTAAAGCTGTCTTTCTAGCCTGTCAGGCCTTCCTATCTCCTGTCAGTGGGAAAAACCTATTTGTTCTCACAGACAACACTGTGACAGTGTTTTACCTGAAGCTTTACAAGAAGCTTCTCTGCACAGGCATGGGCTTGCTGACAGTGGTTTACAGTCTCCAGTACAGAGTGCACAGGTGGATGCACATACTGTGGTGAGACAATACCTCTACAGGTAAGTGCTCCCTCCTTTATCTTACTGTACAGATAAGTAGTCTCTCCTTTCAGCCTCAGATATGGAGGGAGGATAAAATTTTCAAGAACACATAAATGGTTTAGGAGCCTATTGACTTCCAATAAGACTTAGGCCCTAAGTGACTGGTATCTCTGAAAAAATTACCTGCAGTACTTGTGGAGTTCTTCATCAACCCTTAAGTGAAGGAGTGACATTCAGTTCTGAACCGAACACATCTAGACTTTTGAGGGAAGGAGAATGACCTCTACTATATAATCTGTTGCTGCAGCTGTGTCGGTCCCATGGACACACAAGGTGGGTGAGGTAATATCTGATCTGAAGAAAAGCTCTGTGTAAGTTTGAAAGTTTGGCCTTCTCTCTCTCTCCAACAGGAGTTGGGTCAAATAAAAGATGTTACCTCACCCACTGTGTTTCTACTATATCAGACTTTTTTGATGGAAAGGGAAAATGAAGTAGAAAATAAAATGCTGTTATCCCACAAAATTCTCTTCCTCCCCACATCCATTAAGCATTTAAAATGAAATGAAGAGCAATTGCTTTGGGTATTATGAAGTAAAAATATTTGAATACTAAGGGTTATATTCTGGCTGCGTGTTTGTGGATGTGTGCTACAGGACTGAGCTAGAGCATTGACTTTAATTG
The DNA here is from genome assembly GCF_015237465.2 of Chelonia mydas. NCBI lineage: Eukaryota > Metazoa > Chordata > Testudines > Cheloniidae > Chelonia > Chelonia mydas. Next base: position 81,075,947 of record NC_057851.1, on the reverse strand, counting down.
GGTCATGATTTCACTCATGGAGTCTCCTACCCCCTGTACACCCACAGAAGGCCAGAATATGAACCTTTGGATGCTATGCTGTTGGACTGTCAATATGCCCAGTGACAAGGGTGTGTGACCAGCCAGCTTGGGGTACAGCTAGGGTCCTGTTCCTTTAAATCCCTGCTAGTGCCCAGGGGGATGGAGTTGTTTTTTGCACTTCTCTGTAGCAAATGCAGGGAATAGTATGTAGAATTTCTATATACATACTATGATGTTGCACTCCATTTCTTTATGGAAATATGCTTATGTTGTAGATATGACATAACTGAGATGTACTTTATGCAAGATGGGTCTTGCATAAAGTTGTGTTAAATTTGTGGTGACCCTTCAAAATACTAGCGTTATTTAAGGTTTGGGCTAAAGTAATAGAAATAAAACATGGTTAGCTGGGTACCAGATACAGTAAATTACTGCTATATAAGAAACTCCTTCATCTGGCCACAGGTATGTTCTGAGAATTGGTAATGACATTACTTATTTGTTAAAGGGTATAAAAAAGTAAACTCTTAAAGGTTTCATTGCTAATACCAGCCTGATCAAATTGGAGACGACCAATAGTAGTCTAGGCACTGTTTGTACATATCTTGATCAAATGCTTATAAATGTTCTGTTACTGTTTGGATGTAGTAAATTGGTTATTATTTAGGCTTTTTAGTCATGTTTAGAGCAATTGTATAAATACCATTCAGCCTTTGGATTTAATAAAGGAATTTATAGTTAAATTAGTGTTGTGGTAATACTGTGCATAAATAATAATAATTTCAGTAGGATCCCAATACAATTATGGTAATGGATAATTGGTAAGATCAGTTCCTTTCTCTTAGAGGAAGCATGGTTTAGTGTTTGAAGCACATGGCTGAAGCACAAAAGAGATGGATTTTGTATTCCAGCTGTGCCACAGACTTAGTTTGTGATCTTGGGTGTGTCACTTAGGTTCCAATTCTCTGGACAAATAGAATGTGATTTCAAAGGCGTTGAGCACCCAGAGTTCCCTCTGATTTTAACTGGAGTACGTGTGTGCTCACCATCTCTGAAAATCAGGCCTTAGGTATTCAGAATTGGGCACCCAAAAACTGAGACATCCAAATAAAAAATGTGGACGTTAACTTCTGTGTACCACAGTTGCATAGGTAATAATAGTTCTCGAAAGATTCCAGTCCTAATCTTTTTGAAAATTACTGGGTTACTTACTTTAGGATCTCTTCCTCAGCACTTTGCTTCAGCAGTGCTGAGTGTTTGCAGTACTTCAGAACCTGTCATATGGTTCTTTGATGCTATGCTTCAGCACCTTGGTGCCTATATTAAGGTGCTTCCTTATTTTTGTTTGCAAAATCACTGTTGTCTCTGCAGCTCTGGACTTCTGATCTTTGAAGATTTTGGTTTTGAAATATCTTTATGTTGTCTTTCAAGGTATCATCCATCTCCTCAACCCCTCTACTCACAGGAGTGTTAGGAAGCTTAATTCATTAATGTCTGTAAATCATTTTAAGACCCTCACCTGGAAGGTGCAGGAGAAATAGAAGTTAGTAGTAGTAGCTGAATTAATTGTATTTGTGCTTATAGAATCAGGAGACAAACCTCCACTTGAAACAGAAGTAATACCTCATGTACAACCTGACTGCACCACAGGGGTTGTGGAGGCTAAACCTGAACCAGGTTAGACATGAAATCTTTCCTGTTTTCTCTTTCAAGCAAATATAGTCCAGCTTTCTTTTCTTTGTATAATATGTTCCTTCCAACACTGGTATATTCTATTTGATGCATGACAATTTCCTTAAGCTGCCAAAAATTGTTTGTAGATGAATGCATCAGGCTTTTTAATTACATGTACATTTTTTTTTGTTTTGCAGAAATGTAATGAAAAGGTCATGGTCTCAAATTTGTATGCTATGTCATTAAATAACCACATGCAAATTTAATTAATTGGACCTCTTTCTGTCTCCTTGTCTATTTTGAGAAGTATCAATATACAGCAACCCAATGTAATGAACTCGGCACTGCAAAATGTGCGTCTAAAACAACAATAAAATAAATTTGTGCTTAGAGTAAATCACATAAAGAGGCAGAATATGTCAAAACTGCCACATAGGTTTACGGGAAGTTAAAATTATTTTATAAAGTATGATAGGATAACTTTTAAAATGCAAAATCTTTAAAGATGCATTGTCCTTTCAAAATCATTTTGATTTGTTCAGAAATCATGTTACCTGAGTTTCCAGAGGATGGTTTCCCAGATGTACCAGAAATGGAGCCATTTAAAGAGAAGATTAAGCTATTCATGCACAACTGGCAAATACTAGAGCCAGGAATCAATGATTCATCTTTAATTCAGATTGCTGATTTAGAGATTGCTGGGCAAACTCCAGAAACACTGCTTAATCAAATTGTCCTGGTGATGGAAAGTAAGTAATGCTGTTCATAAGTTTCACATTTGACCTGCATAGAGAGGAATTTGTAGTGTGAAAATGAGAGGGATTGTTGTTGTTTTACTTAGTCCTAAATCTGTGGTGTGGAGTGGAAGGAGGGGCTTATTGTGTTCAGTGGAGGAACTGGGAAGTAGAAGCAGGACCGGCTCTAGGCGCCCGCAAAGCAAGCACATGCTTGGGGCGGCACAATTCCAAGGGTAGCATTCTGGCCATCCTTTTCTTTTTTTTCGCTTGGGCAGTTGCGCTCTCAGAGCTTGGGGTGGCAATTATTTTGCTTGGGGTGGCAAAAAACCTAGAGCTGGCCCTCATTAGAAGGGGGATAGCAAGCAGGTCAAGCATCAAGACACATGGGAAGAGATGAATAATTTATATAAAATAAATCATGAAAATATGTACATAACAGCTCTTAAACATTTTCCTTTTACATCCATCCCTTTCCCACCATTTTTGCTTTGGCTGTTTATGCCAGAATACTGTAACGGGACATGCACAGCTGTCCTGTGTGTGCACACGTCTTGTGTGACACACCTCATATAAGGTCCACTTGTGTGTAAATTCTATTAAAGTCAGTGGGACTCTGAATGAATGTAAGGGTCCATCCATCTGCAGTAAACATTTAGTAACAGGACCATTTCTTCCCTGTATGCGCTGAGGTGTCTAGCATATTTTTGAGTGCTAGATGAATAATAATAATAAACCTCTGATACAAATCTGGTTGAAGTGTTTGATTAACCCACATTAATTACAAATTCATATATTCTGTCAGATAAAATTTGACTGATCCTTGTTCTGAGGGATTTCGCCAAAATTAAACATAAAAGTAGTTATTACAAACAGTAATGCAGTTCTCTTCAGTTTTACTTCTAATCTCTGTGTAATAGCAAGTTCCTGTTAAAAATACTATTGCATCTTTATTTACAATACAAACAAGGGGACATTCATTTTGTCAAGAAAACAATATGTGCTCTGAGTAGGAGATGTGTTATGTACACTTCAAGGATTAAAAAAAATGGAAAAACATACCTGGCACGGTTTATTTGTGGTCTTGCATGTTTTGTATATTTTCAGGGGGCAAAAATAAAAACATAAGCATAACTTGAACACTTTTTGACAATAATTGAAATGAAAAAATGGTAACTTTTTCAGAACCTTTTAAATATTATGGCTGGGAAATATCTGCAGAAGATCTAGATGAAGAAGCAGATGACTTGCAGGCAGAAGGGGAGGCTGATGAAGAATCAGAAGAGGAAGAGCAAGAAGAAAATGATGAAGAAGTGAGCAATACTGGCTTTGTTAATTTATCATTTTACTTTGACTCATTATGGGTTTGAGTTTAACCTCAGACAAAGCAGATTTATTAAGCTATGTGCCTAAATATTTTTGATCCAAATTCAACATCCCACAAAAACGTCCACAGAATATGTACACTCATAAATTGCTAAAGCAATTTCATTGTACTCCTGTATTCTGACTGGCAATGGTGTTATTCCACCAAGCAGAGAGCACAAATATTCTGTGTTTGTAAGGAGAGTGTGCGTAGCCAGTATTCCCAGATGATTGCGGGGAGGGGTGCATTTCAGCATGCAGATCCACCATCTGGCCTAATTTCTGAATGACTTTCTGTAACTGCTTTTGTGGTGGACCTGTATATTTTGGATAAGCTAGAAGTTTATGGGAAATTCTGCCGTCTGTCTGATCAGCTCTTGAAGACATGAAATGCTATGTGAGTGCTACGTATAAGTATCATTCCTTTTCCCTGTATTATTCCAATATATAGCACAGTCATATTCTGCTAATTATATAGGGGAGTGCCTGCCTTACTATTTGTTTATGTTTTCAGAACCACCAACTATTTTATAAGATATTTTGGCAGTATTATTAAGGGCCACATTTAAAGTAGTTTATTTTTGTTGTCTCTTTTGGCCTAAGAGGTTAGCCAGTTTTCAGAGCCTTGCCATTTTTGTGTTTGTTAGGAGGAGAAATTGATGGTATAAGTCAGGTATTTCTTTGGTGCAATCCTGTTTATTTACAGAGAATGTATAGAAAGTCCTGTTTCCCTGAACACATAGAAACAACAACTGGCAAGTTTCCTTGCTCACAGTTTTTAGGCCTTCCTTCCCGAGTAGTCCACCACCCCACAGAGCATTGTCTCTCGGCTCCCACTGAAGGCTGTGCTCATAACTGCTTCTCCCACTGTCAGTACTACTTCTCTGAAACACACTTAGCTTGCAGAAACAATACCCTAGCCTCTACATTTGCAACCAGTCCCAGAGAAACCCCTCAGAGCATACAGTTTCTCCGCTCGGGCTTTGCCATGTGGCCTAGTGTCTTGTGCAGTAACCTCCTAGTTTCCATCTGTCACCACATAAAGGGGCATTTAATTACTCCTTCTTTCCATTTAGCCTGATAAAAGGGTGCATAGCATACCCATAAGATTTAACTAAGTTTGACTGTCTATAGGTCAAAGACCTGCTTCATTAATACCTTCCAGCATAACATTACCTTGCCCTCACAAATTTGCACATGTAAATATTACATGTGCATTCACATAGTTACTCATAATTCCACATACATTCAGGTAGATAAGCAATTACCTGAATTGAGTATAAATATTGTATTTGCAAATTGGTACATATGCAAAATTTGCACACACAAATTTGGAGATTGTTTGGGAGCTAGTTTGTAAATTTAGCAGTAAGTATTTAGAGTACCCTGTATTCAAACATTTGTAATTAGGAATGAGTGTAAGATATAAAGTTTGGATTGGGTCTAGATTTCAAATGCCCTAGAATTCAAGGGAGTGTTTAGATCTGGAGCTTTGCTTTATCACTGTCTCTGAAAGTAATGTACTGTAATGCACTTGAAATGGGAAGTATGTGTACAGAATATTTTATATATAATGTTTTTCTACTTGATCCAAAGACTTCTTGACAATTTTCTCTAAAACCATTGTGTATTATCAGGATGAAGATAAAATTAATGAAAAGAAGAGACACATGGGAGACACCAAACACTTTTGTCCAGTGAGTCTGAAGGAGAACTTTGTCCTTTTCCCAGGGATTGCTGAAAATGGAGCTATATATAGAGAAAAATTTTACTATTTTTCAAGTCCTGAGTCCAGAGAAAAGTTTTTGGAGAACCCTGAGGAGTATGTGGCTCACAAGGAACCATTACAAGTGAGAAAATGTTAAAACTATTTAAAATAGATTGTTAATAAGAGGTTGATATTACACATAATTTTCCATCCTTTATTACAATTATTTTTGTTGTTGTTTCTGTGTTGCTGCAAGTGTGCTAGGCACTTCACAGAAACAAGAAAGATGTACCCTCTCCCCAACATGTTTACAATCTAAATGTAGGCCCAACACAGTAAATAAAGGTTATGAACAAAGGGGGTGTCATAAATATAAAGGGAAGGATAACCACCTTTCTGTATACAGTGCTATAAAATCCCTCCTGGCCAGAGGCAACATCCTGTTACCTGTAAAGGGTTAAGACGCTCAACTAACCTGGTTGGCACCTGACCCAAAGGACCAATAAGGGGACAAGATACTTTCAAATCTTGGTGTGGGGGAAGGCTTTTGTGTGTGCTCTTTGTTTATGCCGTGGTTCTCTCTTGGGACTGAGAAAGGCCAGACAGAAATCCATCTTCTCCAACCCATCCTAATCCAAGTCTCCAATATTGCAACCAGTATAGGTAAACCAGGCAAGGCAGATTAGTTTATCTTTTCTTTTATGGGAATTTTCCCTGTGTTAAGAGGGAGGTTTATTCCTATTTTCTGTAACTTTAATGTTTTGCCAAGAGGGGGATCCTCTGTGTTTTGAATCTGAATACCCTGTAAAGTATTTTCCATCCTGATTTTACAGAGGTGATTTTTACCTTTCTTTTTTTTTTAATAAAATCCTTCCTTTAAGAACCTGACTAATTTTTCCATTGTTCCAAGATCCAGAGGTTTGGGTCTTTGATGATTTTGTAACAAATTGGTTCGGATATTATTCTCAAGCCTCCCCAGGAAAGGGGGTGTGTAGGGCTTGGGGGGATACTTTGGGGGAAGACGTCTCCAAGTGGGCTCTTTCCCTGTTCTTTGTTTAAAACGCTTGGTGGTGGCAGCATACTGTTCAAGGACAAGGCAAAGTTTGTACCTTGGGGAAGCTTTTAACCTAAGCTGGTAAGAATAAGTTTAGGGGGTCTTTCATGCGGGTCCCACACCTGTACCCTAGAGTTCAGAGTAGGGAAGGAACCCTGACAGGGGGAAAGGGAAGGTGTCATGGAGTCCCTGGGCGATGCTCTGGAACTGCTCCCAAGAAGCCAGTCAGGACTCTGGGGAAGTCTCCTTTCTGTGAGCAGACTGTCTTCAGGACACACAGCTCACACAGCTTCCACCTTCCTGGGTCTGACCTCGGAACATTCAGCATCCTCCTCCTCCGTGCGCTTCCCACAGCAAGTCCGCTCAGGTGGCGTCCTGGGGAAGCCAGAGGGTCCTGCCCCCCAACTCCGCAGTCAGACAGGACTCTGAACCAACCAGTAAAACAGAGGTTTATTAGACAACAGGAACATGGTCTAAAACAGAGGTTGTAGGTACAGAGAACAGGACCCCTCAGCTGGGTTCATTTTGGGGGGCAGTGAGCCAGACAACCACGTCTGCACTTCACTCCACATCCCCAGCCAGCCCAAACTGAAACTCTCTCCAGCCCCTCCTCCTCTGGGCTTTGTCCCTTTCCTGGGCCAGGAGGTCACCTGATTCCTTTGTTCTCCAACACCTTTAGCTCTCACCTTGCAAGGGGGAAGGGCCAGGCCATCAGTTGCCAGGAAACAGGGTATTGGCCATTCTCTGTGTCCAGACCCCTGCACACACCTGCCCTCTAGGGCTCTGCAACGATCATACACCCTTATCCCACCACCTAGATACCTAAGAACTGCATAGGGGAAACTGAGGCACCCCCACAATATTCAGAGGAAACATTAAGGACAGTCCCGCTTCATCACAGAAGGGTAGGGCAAAGATTTATAATAATATTACATGCTTACTCAGTAAGACATATACACATGTTGATGGCTCTGTTAGAGTAGTTTTTTGTTCATTAATTATTGTTGTTAACTCACTTCTCATAAGTGAAATAAGGGTCAGAGGAGAATGGGAGTGGGTGGGAGGTTGAAATAAGAAGAATAAAAAGGGTGAAATAGAGGGGCAGAAGGGAAAGGGGTTAATGTACTGGTTTTTATCTACTATATATGTAATTCACTGTAGTTTTAAACATTGAAATGCAAAATGCATGTGTGCTTATGCTGCTTTTGGGGGTACTTTTTTTATATTAGAGGTCCTGAAATTTAGGATTAATTCAACAAAGTGTATACAACCATAACTTAAGTGCACCCTAGTGTAGAAATTGTTATAAAAGTATTCTTAATTCTTTCTGGCAGGCTCCTCCCTTAAGAGTGTGCCTGCTGGGCACACATGGAGCAGGTAAAACTACCTGTGGCCGATGGCTAGCTGACAAATTAGGAATTTTCCATATTCAGTTTGAAGAACATCTACAGGAAATGATCATGCCCAAAACTCAAAAGAGAGTTGGACTTGAATTTGACGAGGAACCTGAGGAAGATCAAATTGACATGGAAACTCTCTTTCAGGAATTGGGAAACACCTCTCAGACCAATACAGAAACTGAAAGTGAAAGTGCACATGAAAATGAAAATAACAAAAATAAAGAGGTATTAATAGTAATTAATAGTATCCTTTTTTTTAGAGGCCAAATACTCGGTATTGCCAGTCCCAAGAACTACAATCCATTTCCTATTACTGTCTTGACTCCCTCCCCTCCTAATTTATTTCCTTGGATAAAATAGTTTGAGAACCATTGATTAATGCATCATGATTCACACTTGCACAGAGAACTTATTACTTTTAGGACTGATGTGTTACAGATGTACATAGTAAACCACTTTACGTTAATTTCTGCTTTCTGAATTTAGCTGAACAGGGTGCAGAGGAATGCATCAGGAGAAGGGGTCTTAGACAAAATTTTTCAGTTTTTAAAACTAATTAATTTTAGCTAATGGGCAGCTAACTAGTAACCAAAATCCTTAGGAAGCACAGTGTAATGTGACTTGCCTTCATTAATATTTCAAAATAAAGTTAAACGTTGAAAGTATTTGTAATATTCCAAAAATGATCCTATAATGAGTGTTTCCATGCAAAAACTTCAATCATTCATATAAACCAGGGGTGGCCAACCTGAGCCTGAGAAGGAGCCAGAATTTACCAATGTACATTGCCAAAGAGCCATGGTAATACGTCAGCAGCCCTCCATCAGCTGCCCCCGCTCCCAGCCCCTCCCACCCACTGGCAGCCCCGCTGATCAGCGCCTCTCCCTCCCTCCAGATCAGCTGTTTTGTGGCATGCAGGAGGCTCTGGGTGGGAGGGGGAGGAGTGAGGGCACGGCAGGCTCAGGGGAGGGCACGAGAAGGGATGGAGTGGGGGCAGGGCCTGTGGCAGAGCCAGGGGTTGAGCAGTGAGTACCCCTGGCACATTGGAAAGTTGGCACCTGTAGCTCCAGCCCTAGAGTCAGTGCCTATACAAGGAGCCACATGTTAACTTCTGAAGAGCTGCTTGTGGCTCCGGAGCCACAGGTTGGCCACCCCTGGTATAAACAATAATGTCACAGTAAAAACAATAGGGTATTGGTTTAGCTTTTTGAAAGAAGCAACACTTCCCTGATCTCCCCCCCCCCCACACACACACTCTAACTTCTCTGCCCAAGACTGGGCAGAACTCTCCCACTCTACCTCCCCCCTGCTTTGGACCCCCACTACATTCCCTTGTATCCCCTAAATGTGCCTCCTGCTCCCCCCAGTGCCCTCTTTTCCCCTCCACTTTTGCTAGGGAGGCCATTCATCCAGTTTTAACTGGACAGTCCTCTTTTTGGGTGATTTGTCCCCTGTCTGGCACAAAGACAAAACTGAAGTGTTTTGTCTAGTATTGGACAGCTGATGCCATTTTTAAGAGCACAACACTTTGCCCCCTCCATCATGACCTCACATGCATAGTGTACACAAATTCACACAGATAGAGCAGGGTGGCATGCTCTTAAAAATGGTGCTTATGTGGTGGGACATTGCATGCACCATGCGTATAAGGTCACATCAGTGGGGTGGAGCAGCACACTCTAAAAAATGGCACCCTCTATGTGATGTGACTTTGCATGCACCATGTATGTGAGGTCACACCAGCAGGGGTGAGGTCACACTTTTCCCAGAAGTACCAGAATATCTGATATTCAGGGAATACATGAGTGGCCATCATATACTTTTCAGTGTCTCTACTGCCCCTCATAGTCTCTGGTTCCAGTCTAGCCCTCTGAACCATAGAGTGACAGTCTGTTGCCTTTGAGCATGTGTGATGGGGTTTACAGATACCATACTAAGGTTAAAGGAATGGTGAAGCAGTACTGAGTCAAGAAAGCCCTGCCCCTCAGCAGTAGCCTGGCGTGCTGCCTATGGAGGACCTGCTTAAAAGAGAGGTCTGGTGGAGAGAACATAGAGGAGAGTCTGGCTGCAAGAAGGCAGACAGGCTGAAGCTGCTGACCAGAGCCATTTACAGGGGAAGGACCAGGACTGTGAGTAAAACTCAGCTGGTTTCCTCCTTACCCGTTTCTAAGGGGGAAACAACTAAAATATGATGGTGAGCTGGGAAGCATCCTCCCACACCCAGCTGAAGGCCTGAACTACCGAGACTGTGTAAGCAGAAGGCTAGTGCTACACCCTAAACTGAAGAGAAAAGAGGGAAGATAGAGAGCAACCCAGGGGGAGGCGGCTCTGGAGTGGCAGCCGAAACGACTGAGCCACGCCTTGCCTCTCTCCCCTTGGCCCCTGGGCCAGGGACCCAGTAGAGTGGAAGGACCAAGGTCCCCCTTCCCTTCTCTTCTCCCTCAGCTGCCTGAGAGACCCAGAGGTCTCTGGGGGAAAGGGTGATGAACAATGATCTGGCTGCCATGCCCTGGACTGCCTGGAAAAGCTGCCTTAAGGCTAGGGTTGCCAACTTTGACTGGATGAATTCCTGGAGATTTCATCACATGACATCATCTTTAATTAAATATTAATCTTTAATTCCTGGAGACTCAGGTCAATCTGTGAGGGTTGGCAACCCTAGGCTCAGAGAGACTGTTTTCTGACCACTAGGCATCCTGGCCCTTGAGAGAAGCCTGTTCCAGCATGGTTCAGTCTCACTGAAAACAGTAGCAGACAAGTTTATTAAGAAAAAGAGTACTTGTGGCACCTTAGAGACTAACAAATTTATTTGAGATAAGCTTTCGGGAGCTACAGCTCACGAAAGCTTATGCTCAAATAAATTTGTTAGTCTCTAAGGTGCCACAAGTACTCCTTTTCTTTTTGCGAATACAGACTAACACGGCTGCTACTCTGAAACCTAACTTTATTAAGAGCAGCCTAACTTCCACATGCAGAGAGACTGTAGGGGAATGGTGGCCATCTTGCTGCCTTCAGTCCCATTGACAGTAATGGAAATGTTTACCATTTTGAATAAGGGAAAATTCATGAGCTGGTAGCCTCTCATTGTGTTACATAAGAACTGCCATACTGGGTCAGCCGAATGGTCCATTTAGTCCAGTATCCTGTCTCCAAGAGTGGCTAGTTACAGAACTTCAGGGGGAATATACAGAACAGGGCAATTTTGTCTTCCCTTCCCAGCTTCTGGCAGTCAGAGATTTAGGGTCACCCCGAGGATGAGGTTCAATCCCTGACCATCTTGGCTAATAGCCACTGATGGACCTATCCTCCATGAGCTTATCTAGTTCTTTTTTTAACCCAGTTATACTTTTGGCCATCACAACATCTCATGGCAATGAGTTTCACAGGTTAATTGTGTGTGTGTGAAAAAGTATTTCCTCATATTTGTATTAAACCTGTTTTCATGAGACAAGTTAAAGGAAACAAAATTGCTACAGTCAAAATAAAATTGCAAGAGTTGGCGATACTGGATATAGAAGAACAGTTTGCAGGCTACCTGTAATTGTTTTCTGCACTATTGTCTAGTTTGGCATAATAAAAATAAGCAATAACAATTCTTTCCACTAAAATCTAACGTAGCTGTTTACAATGTTCATCGTACAATGTGTCAAATACTTTTCAGAGGGAGATAAAATAGGCAGAATGCTCCCTAGAATTGGGTACAGCTACCCTCAAACTGACTGACAGATAAAACTCATGAGTGGAGGAAAGCAAAAGCAGAGTGAGGCAAAACTGAAATTCAGAAGCAGTAACTATGCAAATATATATTTGCATAGTTATATATATAACAAATAAAAACTATGTTAAAGGAACACAGAATTAATGTGAATCCTTGATTAAGCCTCCTTGAATATATGCATTATGATTCAGTCTTTAATTACAAGGTCACATACTGTTTTTTCACATTCTGTACACAGGGTGAACCTGATGTGGGGATGAATCAGGATAGTGTAGTTAAGGAGGCTGTTGTCTATAGGACCCCTGCTTCATTTGTTGCAGAAGATGGAAAGTGTATAGTGATTGAGGCATGTAATTTCCAGAAGAGAAAGGATGGTCTCATAGTTAGGGCAGTTGACTGATGCCTTGGAAAATTGGATTCTATCCCTGCCTCTGCCATAGAGTTCCGATGTGATTCTAAGCAAGGCAAGCAGAATTTTCCTAGCTCAGGGGTTCCCAAACTGAGGCACAGAGAGATTAATTTCACTATTTTTTCATGCCCAATTTGAGATGCTTAGAACCTGTTTTTTAAGAGTAGGTAGCATTATATAGCATTTTATATATATCAAAGCACAGCTCCCAATGACTTCAGTTGCAGCTGGGAGGCTCAACACTTCTGCTAATCAGACTCCAAACTGACGAACAGTTAGTGACCATCTAGGATAGGGGTTCCCAAACTTGGTTTGTAGCTTGTTCAGGGTAAGCCCCTGCTGGGCCACGAGACGGTTTGTTTACCTGAGCATCTGCAAGTACAGCCACTCGCAGCTTTCAGTGTCCGTGGTTCGCCATTCCCAGCCAATGGAAGCTGCGGGAAGTCTGATTGGCAGAAGTGTTGAGCCTCACAGCTGCAACTGAAGTAATTGGGAGCTGTGCTTTGAACATATAAAATGCTATATAATGCTACCTACTCTTAAAAAAACAGCTTCTAGGCATCTCAAATTGGGCATGAAAAAATAGTGAAATTAATCTCTCTGTGCCTCAGCTCCCCATCTGTAAAATGGGGACAATACTATCCTCTTCACCTCACAAGGATGATTTGAAAGTAAGTTGTTTGTGGAGCACTCAGTTACTATAGTGATGAGCACCATAGAAAAGCACATGAGGAAACAGCCATTACCATTCAAACCTGCTTTTTTATTTTTAAATTAAACCTGTGATTCTCAGCTAGTCATTCCAGGAGCAGGAGATTTAGGAAAAACACCACATATCATGAGATTCTTGAATAAAATTATGAGAGTTTCCAATACTATACCATTGACCCTAAGTGCCCTATACAGAGGGAATAGACTATTATGTAGGAATTTAGCTCACACAACTCCTGTCTAGATATGTACTAGTATTAACCATGTAAAATATAATGAAAACTCTTCAAGCCATAGTTTGGTATTATGCATCAAGTATAATTCATGAGTTTATTTAGTACCTAACATGAAGTAAATCTTTACTAACTCCTCACTATCCTTCCAGCTAAGGAGATCTAGATGGTAATCTCTTCAGAGCATGTCCACATTATCCCTTTAATTAGCTAAAGAGATAGTTGTAGTGTAAGGCACCTTTCTTCTTTGAGGAGTGTCCCTGTGGGTACTCCACTTTAGGTGTCTTGATGCCCTGCACTTGTAATCAGAGACTTGTGGTAGCAGTGCCCAGTTGGGCCGTGCACACACCGTAGCTGTCTCGCACTGCTCCAAGTAGTTACATAGCGTTGGACAGCCAACCATCCCCCAGTTCCTTCTCTATTGCCTTTGGCTTGAGTCGGAGTGATCAGCAGTGCCCTCTCTGACCTCATATAAAACTTATAGTAGATAGTTTATAGTGATAGTGTTGGCTTAATTGTAGTTAGTTTCCCTATCCCTTTGCCTGACTCTAATTTCTTTAAAATTAAAACAAAAAATAATCCTTTTCCTTCCATGTCTATCTCTCCTTCTCTGGTAGGTGTACAGCCTTAGCCTCAAACAGGGTTTATCTTATTTTTTTCTCTAAGAGATTGACTCTCTCAGGCATGTCCGGCTCACCTGGCTTTAAATGCTGCCTGACTTGCAGACTCTCCATACCAGTCTCTGACTGTCACTCAGCGTCCGCTGCCTTGGCAGGGCACACATTACACAAAAGTGCCCATGCTTCAGAAAACTGACAGCTAGGACAAGAAAAGCCAGGGATCTCCAACTGCCACTCCTCATGATGGTGAAATCCCTCAGGACAACCTCCGACCCTGAGTCCAGGTCACTCACTGGCCAACGGTCACCAACGGCAGCCTCTGTCGGGGTTCTGCTTCAACAACAGCTGCCAAGGAGCCTACTTCTAGAAATGCTACCATAAACAGGTCGCAGACATCCTTGCATTGAGAATTGCCTAAAAAAAGCAATCTCCAACTGAAAAATCTGCCCCGGTACTGATGGCACCGAGACCGCCAGACTGCGAGGCACCAGTAACATCCAGCACTGAGAGTTCCTGAAGAGCTAAGACCCTATGTGGGCAGGCTCTAATGGAGGTTCACACAGGAAAGTGAAGCCTTCCAGCTCGGCACCCATGGAGCCAAAGAAGATCTTGGCACTGAGTGGTACAATGACGCCACCCCTGTTGTACCTATGTCACACAGCTCTAAATCCTCGGCAGGGGTAGCTTCAACTCATGCTCCCGGGCTGTCCACCTTGCCATCTCCAGCATCAAGCCTCACGGTTCCACAGCAATTCATGAGGCATGCAGACCTGATAGTTGCTTCAGTGCCTGAATCTCCTCTACTCAGCATCAAGGGTACCCCATCCAGATCGGTATCAATCCAGCTGACTACTCTCTGCAGGTCAGTGCCACTTATCTCCAGTGATGAGGAAGAAGAGGATGCTGCAATAATATATACTCCTCGCCATTCCTTACCCAGACTTACCCTTTGAGGGGCAGAAACTATTTGCAGACAAAACCAATGTCTCATTACACACCCTAAAAGACTCAAGGATGAACTTAAAGACCCTTGGCATTTACATACCTGCAAATAAAAACAAACAGAGCCTGTTTTACAATAAGAGATTCCGGTCTACGCCATACTCTCAGCCCCAAAGACAGTACGACCAATGGCGGAAACGAAAACAGAACAGATGTCAGCGGAACCAAGATCAGCCTTCGATATCTCAATAATCTATCTCTAGACAATCATTTTGAAGGTGTGGTCAAGGGGACGAGACCTCCACGCTCTCTGACTCCGGAACCAAAAACGGTCCCCTGTCCATTTGGAGACCGTCTGTCACCATACTACCCAGTTTGGAACACCATCAAAACAGACAAATGAGTTTTAGAGATTATCCAAAAGGGCTACTCCATCCCCTTTATTTCTATCCCACCTACCTATCCCCCTTCCCCGGCCCTTTTCAGGGACCCCCTCACGAGCACCTGTTACAACAGGAAATAAACCACCTTGTACAATTAGCTGCCGTGGAACCTGTACCCTCACAACAAAGAGGGAGAGGTTATTCATATTACTTTATAATTCAGAAATAGACTAGATGGTGGGGACACATCCTCCCATCCTGAATTTACGAAAACTCAACAAATTTGTGAGAACACAATGTTTCAAAATGGTGACTAACCACAATAATTCCGGCATTAGAGAAGGGAGATTGGCTCTTGGCCCTCGACCTTCAGAACGCTTATTTTCATATTACCATCTACCCATGACACAGAAGATTCATGCTAGGGAAACAGCATTTCCAATACAGAGTACTACCTTTGGCCTGTCCTCTGCCCCAGCAGTTTTTTTTCCAAGGTTCTTGCTGTCATTGCAGCTCACCTATGCAAACATGGAGTAATGATATTTCCATACTTGGACAACTGCCTCCTATGGGCACCAAGAGGGCAAGAAGTGATAAATGCCACGCAGAGCACGACAACCCTTTTCACAAACCTAGGGTTCCACATAAACATGCAAAAGTCCACAATGGTTCCTGTCCAAAAGTTGGAATTCGTAGGAGCTTGTCTCAACTGCCTTAACAGCAACGCTACCCCAACAACACTTCCTCACCCTAGTCAATCTAATTTCAACGGTGAGGGACACCACACAAACATCCGCCAGAACATGTTTACAACTCTTGGGGCACATGTCAGCAACAACATTTGTTGTCAAGCATGCCAAACTCCACATGAGATGCTTGCAGGCCTGGCTTCGAACAGTGTATATACTGCACAGATACTCTCTCAACAGACACCTGACAATGCCATGCAGAGTAAAAGACTCATTAACATGGTGGACACAACCAAACAACATCTGCTCAGGAGTCCCTTTCCATAAAAGAACTCCAACCATGACAATCATAACAGATGCTTCCTTAATAGGTTGCCGGGGGGAGGGGGAACATCTACTCAACAATACGGTACAAGGCCCCTGGTCCCCAGCAGAGTGGAACCTTCACATAAACTTACTGGAGCTAAAGGCAGTCCAAAATGCGTGCAACCGCTTTCTCCCTCTAGTCAAGAACAATACCATCAAGATCCTCATAGACAATATAGCAGGCATGTTTTATATAAACCATAAAGGGGGAGGACGATCATACTCCCTATTCATAGAATCATAGAATATCAGGGTTGGAAGGGACCTCAGGAGGTCATCTTGTCCACCCCCCTATGTACAAAGGCAATATGCCTTTGGAACTGGTGCATCACCAACAACATAGAGATATCAGCATCCTATCTGCCAGGATGTCAAAATACAACAGCGGATCTCAGAAACCCACAAGTGGGAGATGGATCCCTGAATTCTCAAGTCCATATTCAAACTATGGGGGTTCCCCACCATAGATCTATTTGCAACAGCTCAGAATGCCAAATGCTCACAATATTGCTCCAGAGTGGGATTGGGACATCACTCCCTAAGTGATGCAATCCTCATAAAATGGGAAGCCCCATTTTCTCTGACCCCACTCCTAAGCAGAGTCATTTACAAGATCAAGCAGGACAAATCCAGTGTCTCTCATTGCGCCCAGATGGCCCAGACAAACCGTGGTTGCCATACTTGCATCAGATGGCAGTGAAAGCGCCTCGAACCCTTCCCTTAGTACCTCACCTTCTATCACAAGATGCAGGATGCGTCTGTCACCCCAACCTCACAGTAGTCAACCTCAAGGCCTGGTTACTCCATGGCTGACTGGGGTCAAGAAGGCCTGTTCTGAGGAAGTAAAAGATGTATTACTGAGCAGTTGGAGACTAAGTACAAGAAAGACATATATCCACAAGTGGAAATGATTCTCCACCTGGTGCCAAGATAAACAGTTCTTGCCACAGTTGTCCCCCCAACCAAAGATCCTGGACTATATACTAAGACTTAAAAAATTGGGGCTATCCACATGCTCCATAAGAGTACACTTGGGTGCCATTACCTCCTTCAACGACAAAGTGGACGGGGTCACTATATTTGCTCACCCGATGATTAAACACTTCCTTAAAGGCATTGAAAACATTTATTCCACAATAAGAAACCCTACACCCATGTGGGACCTCAACCTTGTTCTACACGGACTCATGGGAAAGCCATTTGAACTCTTTGGTCTTTGTTTCACTTATCCATGAAGGTGGCTTTCCTTATTGCCATCACGTCTGCCAGATGGATGGGAGAATTGGGTGCCTTAATGGCTCACCTACCTTATACAACATTCTTTAAAGATAAAGTAATTCTATGATCGCATCCTAAGTTCATACCTAAAGTTGCGTCCCCCTTTCATTTGAACCAACCCATTTACTTCCCTGTATTTTTTCCTAAGCCACATGCGGATGGGAGGGAGGCCTCACTCCACACATTGGATGTTCTCAGAGTATTAGCTTTCTACATTGAAAGAACAAAAACATTTAGAAAATCACCTAGACTATTTGTTTCCATAACAGAATGTTCGATGTTCAAACCATCTCAAAACAGAGACTATCCAAATGGATAATCAGGATGTATCCATTTGTGCTACCATAACAACAATCTACAACATCCGCCAGGAGTTCTTACACACTCCACCAGAGCACTGGCAGCATATGTGGCCTATCACTGACATTTGAAGAGCAGCTACCTGGGCATCAGTCCATACTTTCACTAAACACTATGCTTTAGAGAATAATCAGCATCAGATCCTCACTTTGGACTTATGGTTTTATCCACTGTCAATAGATCAACTCCTCTGAGGGGCACTGCTCAACAGTCATCTAAAGTGAAGCTCCCACAGGTACACTCTGCGAAGAAAAAGAGAAGGTTACTCACCTTGTGCAGTAACTGAGCTTCTTCGAGATGTGTGTCCCTGTGAGTGCTCCACTACCCTCCCGCCTCCCCTCTACTTCAGAGTTGCAGGCTGATTCTCTGAGAGAGAGATGGAACGGGGACGGTTGGCTGCACACCACTATGTAACCGCTTAGAGTGGCACAAGATGGCTATGGCACATGCGTGGCCCAACTGGGCACTTCTACCACAAATCTCTGATTACAAGCACAGGGTGTCAAGACAGCTAAAGTGGAGCACCCACAGGGACACTTCTCTAAGAAGAAGAGACGATTACTCACCTTGTGCGGTAACTGAGGTTCTTCGAGATGGTTGTCCCTGTGGGTGCTCCACTACCCTCCCTCTTCCCCTCTAGTTTGGAGTTTCAGGCCAATTATCTGAGGTAGAGAAAGTAAAGGGGGACGGTTGGCTGCACACCGCTATGTAACCACTCAGAGCAGCGAGAGACGGCTATGGTGCACAGGCGACCCAATCAGGCACTGCTACCACAAATATCCTATTACAAACACAGGGCGTCAAGACACCTAAAGTGGAGCAATCAAATAAGGAGGTGCAATCAAATAAGTCTGAGAATCACTGCTCTATACCACCTCTGACCTGTCTTGGCAAAGGGGGCATAGCTAGATCAGAGCTAGTTATGCTCTGGTGATCCCCCATGGCTGGAATGGATCCTTGGGGACTGTGGAATGGAGCACAGTTTACAGTAACTCTGAAGTTGCTGTAAATTGGGGGAAGTAAAGAGTAATTGGGGCCATCTTTGCCTCTGCTTCTCGGGTCCCCCATGGAGCAAAACTTGGTTGGGCAAAGCATCTAGTGCACTGCCTTCATACCCCTCCCATTTTCCATAAATTAACTAAACTTTGGTTTTTAATTAGGGCTGGCAGAAAAATTAGAAAAAATTTCATGAAAAATTTATCATTTGTTTTTGTCAATACTTCCAAAAATGTTGACTATCTGTATAGGCGATCAAAAACAGCATGCATTTTTCATGCCAGTTTTCACCCAAATAAACTAAATTTAAAACAGGATTCTTTTTTGTTGAAAAATCAAAATTCAGAAATGTTTGACCAACTCTGTTTTTAAAATTGTATGTGAAATAACATACAACAAAATGCAATCAACTAGATTACTTTATTGCTGCTGAACTTAACTGAATAAAAGCTGTACCTGAAATGCATTATCTAACCTTCTGGGTCAGTTAAAGAGAAATGTCATTGTCAAGCAATGTATAGATATTAATTTTTTCATGGTCTTTTGGGTCTCTTTAGATGAAGGAAGTGGTGTTAACTGATGAGGAAGAAATAATCAAAGCGAACATAGTAGAGAATGAGGCATTGACACCAGAAGTGCTTGATAAAATTGTTCCTGAGTGGTGGACAAAAGAGCCAATCCGGTAACTATTATTTACATCAAATTATTTATCTTTTTGTATAATTTCTTTTAATAAACTCAATTTTTGCAATACTAAGTCCACAAATTGTAGATAAGTAATGAATAACATGCAATATATAATCCATTGGATATATAGTATCTTGCAATACCAGCATACGCCTATACATCTAAGAATAAAGTATATTCACTTTAGTAGTTACGAAATAAAGTATCAAACCATCCCAAAACATCTCAGTCTTTCAAAAAGGATAAGTAGGATTTAGTGAGAATATAGTGCTAAATTTAGTGCTAATTTTAAACTGCCCAAATGAAGGCTAAAGTGGACAAAAGGAAGGGAAGTAATAAACAGTATTTAAATGAGATTTCATAAACAATCCTGTTCAAGAAAGAATGATTAGATAACATATTTCATAAAGTATTGGACACAGAAGGAAAAGATTTATCTCAGAGAAAGTTTTCAGACTTGAGCTCCCATCCCACAATTGCTTACATGTAGGTATGCTGCTGCATCTGTGCAGGCCACCAGTCCACATATGTGCAAGAAGTTGCAGCATCATGTGTTAAAAGTTAAATTTTAATTTTAACCAAATACAGTACAGACCCGTTTACGCGCGAATCCGCTGAACGCACGGTAGAGCCATGCCTCCCAGTGCTACCTATTTAACACGCGAGACTCGTTAACATGCAATACAGGCACTTGCTATGTAGCGCTACAGATTTGCTCACTAACATAGAAATCGACAGGAAGTGCGGAGCGGAAACATGTTGTACATCTTTACCAATATTGGTAAAGACGTATCACGCACGCTTAGTCATTGTCACACTAGAGAGATATACAATATATAGTAGTTATATAGTAATATATATACTACATTAGAAAATTTTAACCGTAGGCCTAATATAATGGCAGAGGGCAAGCATCAGTGTTCCTACACTGTAGAAGAAAAGCTAGCTGCAATAGATCCAGTAAATAGTGAAGAAACCCAGGCCAAAGTTTCAAAAGATATTGGGATTGCCGAATCTACTCTCCGAGGATGGCTAAAAAATGAATCTAAACTGAATGGCTTTGTACAGAATATCATTTCTGCCGCAGGGCTTAAGCAAAAAAGTGCGCTATTCAGCAAAACCCACAATAGATAAAGCCATGTGCAAGTGGTTTGCTCAGGAAAGGCTGAAAGGAATGCCGCTAAGTGGGCCAATTCTTCAAGCCCAAGCGACAAAGTTTGGAAATTTAACGGGGGATGAATCATTCCAAGCCAGCAAGGGGTTTAATCACCTTTAACCACCTCAATCACCTTTAATCACCTCAGTAGAGCCAAACTGCCAGTAATATATGCTAACAGCAAAAATGCTTGGACGACGAGACACATTTTCGACGACTGGTTCCACAACAGCTTTGTTCCAGCTGTTCGTAAGCATCTGCGGTCAAAGAAACTCGAAGCCAAAGCACTTTTGCTGCTTGACAATTGTCCAGCCCATCCTCCAGCTGAATCACTGGTATTGAGCGATGGAAAATACTAGTGCTATACCTACCATTCAACACAACATCAAAAATTCAACCTTTAGACCAGGGCATTATTCAGAATTTTAAAAACAATTATCGACTGCAGCTGATTTCGGCGATCATGTCATGCACGTCTTCAGGCATTTCCAAATTCCTGAAACAGTTAAACATGAAGGAAATTATTTATTTAGTTAAAAAAGTTTGGGATGGAGTAAAACAAAAGTCCATTGAAAACTGCTGGATGAAGGCTCTCGGCGATGCCTTTTCTGTCAAAGATGGCTCAGGCTCGGAAAACTCCAGCAGTGGCACTGATTCAGAGCCAGACTTTGAAGGATTTTCGGAAGAAGACATCCTACAAACACGCATGCAGACAATAGAGGATAAAGGTAAACTTCTCTTTCAAATAATAAAGGATTTTAGTTTGGATACGTCGCCGAGTGGCTGGAGATGGATGAAGATTGCCCGGCTTCAGAATTTCTGTCCGAGGAAGAAATATTAACAGGCTGCAAGGCTACGTCGGACTGTGAAAGTGATGGCGAGGATGTCATTGAAAAGGTCAAAATTTTGCCCAGAGAAGACCTTAGTGCTGTAGAAACTGTTGTAAGATTTATGGAGGAGCAAAATGTGGAAAATATCAAAATCATTCATCTGCGGCAAATGACAGACTTCATAAGAGAGAAAAAAAATGCAAGCCAGAAAGAGCAGAAAATAACGACTTTTTTCAAAGTGAATCACAGACACTTTTTTCAGCATGGCCCTCTTAACCCGCGGTCCGTTAACACGCAGTCATGACAGCTTGACTCCCGACATCCGTGCATAAACGGGTCTGTACTATACATACCTGTAACTTTTACAGTTTACAAATGCTAACAAGATTTTTCTTAGTATATTAAAAGATTACAGTGAGGAGGAAAATGTTCTTAGACTGTTCACAATCAAATGAAGAAAAAATAATGGCATTTTGAAAACTTTTTTTTAAACTCCAGTAAAACAAGAACATATTCCACTTTCTCAACTTGTCCAATACTTCTCTCCACAATTTTTTGCTTTAACATTATCCAACAGTTTGACAGGCTAAATTATATGCAGTTTATGGGCCCAGTTCTGTGTGGCCTTCTACTTCTTTGGGGGCCAAACTGTAGCTTGGCTAGCCCAGGGGAATAAGGAACACTAGGTTCCTCCTTACATCCGTGAACTAGCTATCTGTATGTTGGGTAGCAGAGCTGGATGGGAACAGGCTCCACAGAACCAGAACATTGTCACCCCCTCACACAGTTGGACAGAGAAGGGCAGAATGATATATGAACTGGACACAGCCTTGGCTTTTCCCACTCAACACACTGACCAGTGTAGCTTTACCATTGTGTTGGGGAATGTACTGTGCCAAGTATGGAGCCAGTGCAGTTTTCACCCTTCTCTGGGTAGCAGCAAAACTTCAAGGATATTATGACTCTTTAAGTATCTCACTATCTGGTTCATTATCTTGGAAGTTCCAAGACTAGAACTACATTTTAATCAGGTACAACCTTAGTTAAATTTATCAAGCAGCAAAAGTAAGTTAAAAGAGAGGCCTCATTTGAGTTACACCAGCGATAAATTTGACATAGTATTTTTGAAGGTAATTAAACATAGTTTTGACAAAATTGACATAGTAATTTTGAAGGTAATCAGGCTTTAAGTCCAACATTTTTCTTGACTTAAAGTTTGCTATAATCAAATGAGGCCTTGCTGAGGAAACAGTCCATCCTGGATCTGTCATACAACATGATGACCATGGCATACTTAAGTCATTAAGAGGCACAAGAAGTTATCTTGTGAATGCCAAAGCAATGCAAGTCCTTTTTAGGCACATGGTCATCTAGCCTCCATCAGGGCAAGCCACATAAAGGTAACACGGAACACAAAAGCTGTTTGACTCAGCCATTAGGAGATAGACAACTCAGAATTATTCCTGAACTAAGAAATTTTCCAGTTGATATCAACGGATCTCGGTCAGCCCCAGTTGAATCTAGTTACATCCAATGAAAATGCAAAGGCAAGACCCTTCTTCACCAGGGAAAACAGCCGAAGATCAAAGGAAACAGACACTCTGGATCATAAATGGCACCTCCCCATTCCTCTTTCCCATTATTCTGCTAATGGGAACTGTTATTCAGAGATAAAAAGCAAGGAAGCATCTATCATTCTTCTCCTCCCAGATTGGCCACAAAGGGTTGTGGTTCTCAGACCTAGTGGAGATGTCACAGAGGTCTCCACTCCCACTTTTTGGAAGACAAAATCTCCTGTTCCGTGGCCAGCACCATTCTTTCATGTCTGCCCAGACTACTGAGCTTGGCAGTTGAGAGGCAAGCCCTAAACAAGATGGGATGCTCTGTTAAAAAAAAAAAAAAAAAAAAAAAAGGGGGGGGGGGGGGGTTTGTATCAAGCAAAACTGGCTTCTCAGTTTACACATGGGTTTGAATAAAATTTTCCTACTAGTGTCAAAATAGAAAGATCAGCCCTAGGAAACAAAATATTTCAGCTGTTGGTGAACCAAGATCCCCTTAATGCCAACTGACAGAGGGTTACAGGAATGTCCTGATTCTGGTGCATACATTCTGGTCCACCAAAGAATGTCATGAGGTCTTAAGTACTGTAAGCTAACTCAATGGATAACTATTTACATACGACGTCAACGGAGAAATGTGACATTAACAGGGAAGGAAACAAGCCATAGGTCTGTATTCAGAGACAAAACTTTGGGGAGCATAAGTAGAAGGCAAAGAAGACACACCCTAATCCTGTACTTAGTGTCGTCAGATGCTACCGGTGTGGTGTTCTGCTCTGTTCAATGTTGATAACAGTTGGCTGCGTGCATGTGTTCCCTCTGTGTGCTTCCCCGGCTCTGCAGATCATTGACACAGCAGACCCAAGAGAACCTCCAATGACCACAGACTCTGATAAGGTACGAAGGCACCCGGCCAGGTTTATTGTCAAATGAAGCTCAGTAATAGTTTCCCGCAGACTCTACAGGACATACTACGAATATGTGCTCCCTGACAATGGACTGGCTCAGTCAGTGGCGGGACTCTCCGCTGCCCCCTAGGCCAGACAAAGACATCCATTCAGGAATGTATTCTTATACACAGGTACAAACAGGTTACACATCACTCCTGACGTATTGAGGGACCACCCCTATACGCATTAGGGTGCTGCCTCTCCCCTGGTACAGGTTGGTTCGAACAAACAAGTCTATCCCTCATATTGTCCTTCTGACCCTGTCTTTAGGATGGTCTGCCTATTCCTTGTTATCTCTGTGGAATGTGTTCATACCGGGATGTTCTGGTGCCATCCTGGCACACATTCATCTTATTAGTGCTTATATGTGTATACGTGCTTTTAGCAGCCTTCTTCTTGCCAACTTCTATGAGCAGGACCTGCCTCTGGCTCACAGCTTAACTTTGCTTTTTATATTAGCAAAGTCTTGACCATTACTTTTAGTTCAGGCCTCATGTCTTATACAGGGCCTCATCTTACCACACTTAGGAAGTAAACAAGCAGTGTGTTTACATTCATGAAAACAGGCTCTTGGCCAATCTTGATTGAAAATGGTGCAGAGGAGTTTGGGGATGAAATAGACTTCTTTAGACAGGTTAACCTATAGGTTAAGTTTAGTCTCTAGAAAGTGTATTATGATTTTTTTTTATGTAACCTTTTGTTTCCAATATCTTTACTCACTGTTGCTTGAATCTTCGGTAATAAACATATCCTTGTTTTCACTATACATATATCTCAGTGCTGTGATCATACAAGCCGGAGTACTTACTGTTACTTTGGGGACAGCAGATCTGATATCACTGTGAGTATTCAGTGGAAAAGGAGCTGGACATTACAAGGGAATGCTTCAAAAGGACTTGGGGACTGGGCTGCATCTATTGGTAACCTGCAAGGCAAAGTAAAGGCTAGTGTTGCCCAGAGGAGAATGCTTGAAGGGCTAACAGGCTGGTGGTATCAGAGAGCTGACACCCAAGTAAGCACAAGCAAGACTCCCTCTCACTGGTGGCAGGGGGTAACAAGGTGACTCACAATCCTGGGTACCCTGAGAACCATTGCACTGTTCTGGACCTAAAACTTCCCACCATCACATGTGTTCTTCTTCGAGTAGTGTCCCTATGAGTGCTCCACTTTAGGTGTCTGTGTGCCCCTGCACCTCTAATCGGAGATTTTTGGTAGCAGTGTCCCATTGAGCCTGTGCATCTCGAGGCTATTTAGCACTGCACGGGAACCCCCCTCACTTCTGTACGCCTTTGGCCTCTGAGCAGCTGTCCCTTTCTTATCTGTGTCATTAGCATAAGTAGTGTTTGTTTCGTTACCTTTGTTCTCCCTAAAAGTACTCAGGCTAGTGTTTTATTTTATTTTATTTTAATTTAATTTTATTTTATTCCTTTGGTCTAAAGAGAAAAGAGAAAAAGGAAAAGAACTTCACTTTTCTTCCCTGTCTGGGGGCATTCTCCCCCTCCCCAGGCATCTAGTAGACTCATAATTATTTCTTTTTCAGTTAAAAAAAAAAAGTAAAGATGATGTTCTTCTGCATATTCCTCCCTGCTAGAGGATTACACCCCCTGCCAGGGGCTTGCCTGGCTCTCTCTGCTCCAAGCGGTGCCTCTCCTACCAGGAGTCTGTTCCTGTAATGGCCAGACACTCACTGTGCCTGGGAGACCCTCACAGAAGTGCTTTACCTGCCACACCTAAAACTGCAGCCTCACAGGAGCTGGGAGCTGAAGTAAAAATTCCTCCCTATAGAGAAAACACTTCAGTCTGCAGGGGACTCCGGTGGGTGTTGACCCCAGATCATCCCCGGAGCCTTCACTTCAAAAGGGGTTGAGTGGTGAAGAGGAGGAGAGAGAAAAAGAAGAAGCCACCAACAGACTCCCCCTGGAAAGGCTCCTCTGAGCAACTGGCCAGTCAGAGGGGTGTTCCCCAGTGCGGAACCTCCTGCTGTGAGCTCAGCTGCCGCACCCGTTTGGCAGGGAAGCTCAGGAAGCTGAAACCTGAGAAGGGGCTTCCTGCTGTGAGCTCTGCCCTGCTCTGAGCTCTGCTCTGGGCACCGACAAGGGGCTTCTGTAAGTTCGGTGCTGCTCTGAGTTCTACTCTGGGCAACTACTGCGCGGAGAGGACACAGTTACCATACCATCTCCAAAAGAGTGACACAGAGAAGCCCTGCTATCAGCTCTGCTTCAGCACGGAGACACCAGAAGCTTCCACCCTCATGCTCTGAGGCAACGGTACCATCCCCTAAGGAGAGGGGACAGTTACCCTACCATCTCTAAAAGAGCAGCATAGAGAAACCCTTTGGTACCAGATGCAACAAAACTCCCATCTAGGAAGTGTTCTGCACCTTCCCAACCATTGATACCGACTATAGACACTCCTCTGGGGTTCCGGATGAGCCCATGGTAAAACAGGTACTCTGATACTCTGTAGACCTGTGGCCTCAGTACCCAGGGAGAGACAATTACCAACCCGTCTCTAAAAAAAAGTGGCACCAACAAACTTTTTGTACTGGGCAAAACTCTCATTTAGGGAGTGCTCTGCCCAACTATCGGTACTGACAATGTACCATGGACCCTCCTCTGTGGTACCAAATGAACCAATGGTACTGCATGAGCTCTGGTGCCCTGGAGACCTGATGATTGGGGAAGAACCACAATACCCAGTACTTGGTACCAGGACCCCGGTATCGAGCACATCCCGACACCCAGAATCGCTCTTAGCACTGGGCTGTGTACTGCCAATACCTCAGTCAGCAGCACCCTTACCCACTGAAGAATCTGACACTGGCCAGGAGAATATCATTCCCTGGCCCCTCAAGGTGGCCCAGCACCATACTACAAGGGTCATTCCCAATTCCATCACACCAACCGCCCGTGCCTGCCTTCCTGCCTCTCCCTCCCAAGGCCATATTATAACTCTTCGGGTATATACACACACATGGCGTGACTGTCTCCGGTGTCTCTCAGGGAGAGTCCAACAGACGGTTTGCTACAGCCTGGCACCTGAGCCAGGGCAGGAGAGCACCTGAGCCAGGACAGGAGAAAGCTTTTTCAGAACAGGAAAGAAGGGGGAAGGGGGGGAAAAAAACAAAAAACCCACACCTGAAGAGGAAGTTACCTCTTCAGCACACTTCTCCTCATCTCTCCCAGATGAGGCTGTGCTGCCCACCCCTCATCACTAGGTGAAGATTTAAGAACTTTCTGGATCTTACCAAGAGGGTGGCAGACAAGCTGCAAATTCCCTTACAGGAGATGGCAGATACACATCACAAGTTGGTGGAAATTCTGCACACTACCGTCTCATCTAGAACTGTCCTCCCAATTAATGAGCTGATTCTAGATCCTAACAAAATCATCTGGCATAGCCAGCCTCCATCGCACCAACCAGCAACAGAGTGTAAACAAAAACAACCCTACATCTCTACCCAAGAGGCAGACTTTGTTTTCAACATCCGCAACCCAACTCCATCATAGTGGATGTGGTTAATGCATGAAGCAAGCAACATAATGCTAAGTCAACTCCATATGATCAGGCTTTGAAAGATGGCGTATTCATCAACAACATTACAGTTTAGAGTCATAAATTACCAAACTGTCATGGCCAAAACAATTTTGTTAATCTTGGGAAACCCAGGATGTTTCTGAAATATTACTGGAAACACAAAAAGAACAGATTCAGACTTTCTTAGAGAAAGTCAGTTAATAGCCAGACCAGTCCTGGAGACACCACTGGATGTAGCTGTTATAGCTGCCCGCCCAGTCTCCATGACAGTGGTACTGAGGTGGGTTGTGGGGTTTTTTTTTTGTTCGCTACACCTCTCTAGATTGCCCAGAGAGCTACAGACTTCCAATTTGAAGGGCCAAACTCTTTGCAGAGAAGACAGATTTTCTTTCCACATCCTGAAGGATTCTCGGACCGCACTACACTCCTTAGGAATCTACACTGTGGAACAGAAGAGAAGATATACCTCTCAACCACACCACAGATCACAAACTTCTCAATACTCACCATCTCTGTGCTGTTATGAGCCACAGTGTAAGAGGCCCAGGGCTCAAAAGTGAGAACAGACTGCACCCCAGTCCATGACCTCTCAAACTGCCTCTTATAAGCACTTTGATGAGCTGGTCGGGGGCCTGAGCTGGCCTAGCTCAGCTGCCATCTATACACCTGTCACGCCACTCAGAAGTCACCTTACCTTACTTCACAGCAGTTAGGACCAGCTCTAGAGCAAAGAGATTGATTTCTAGCCCTGAACTTACAGGGTGCCTACTTCCATATCTCAATACAACCATCGCACAGGAGATTTCCTACTGCTTACCTTTGGGGCAGGATCATTATAGGTACAGACTGCTCCACACAGGGTAATCTCCAAGGTTCACTTCATTGTAGTGGCATACTAACCCCGGTACAGTGACTGGACTTTATCAGCACCAACCTGATGCAGTACAAGCGAGAGCGCTCCTTTCACTACCCACATTCACCACCCTGGGACACATGTCTCCCTAATATGCTGAGGAGCTCACCTACACAACAACAAGGTTCAGGATAAATGGCTTTCCACAGAAATGACCTTCCATATCACTCTTTTGGGGTTAGGAGCTGTCAGGAGTGCCTGTGCACAAACTTTGCCTTTCATCAAAAACAACACACAAAGGTTATGATGTACTTAATGTGACCTGTATGTTTTGTATAAATTGACAAAGAGCTGCTAGATCTCCCTCCCTCTGCAAGACAGCATTCAAACTTTGGAATTGATGCGCCCATCACAATGTGCTCATCTCAGCTGTCTGTCTACAAGGGATACAGAACAGGGATAACCAACAGTCTCAGTTGGAATTTTCTCACGACAGTGAGTGTATACTGAATTCACAGGTGCTTCAAGATATAGCCACCTTTTGGGGAAACATTCACTGGCAGTTGCCCTCATCTTCTCAGCGGACAGGGCCCACTTGTATCTCTTTTCCCAGTTTCCTCCTGTATCCAAGATTCTGTTGAAAATTCAGTGAAACAAAGCAAAAGTTATTGTGATTGCCCCTCTTGACTATGACAAGTCTGGCTCCCTTACCTGATGCAGATGGCAATATGCCCTCCTGTTCCTCTGATGTCAGCCCATTCCTCACCCACTCTCTCTAAACAATGGGCTGAGCCTTCACCCCAGTCCATGGGTCCTCTGCCTCCAGGCTTGGATCTTTCTTTGTTCCAAGGTTTAGAAGCAGAATGCTCTGATAAGCTGAAACACATGTTGCAATACAACCACAAGTTGAGCTCTCCACATACCTATCTACAAAATGGAAACGACTCCAAGTTTGTACCATTCCAAACGGACAGACCCAACCTCATGTTTCCTCCCTCTAATTTTGCACTACATTTTAAACTCTCACTCAGCTCCCTTAAGGTACATCTCATGGCGAAAATGGCTTCCCACTTGGCGTTTGCTCAACCACTAATGCGTAAACTCTTTAAGGGCATTGGGACTCTCTTCACCCATGTGACACCACCCGCTCCATTCTGGGACTTTAATCTAGTTCTCATGGCTTGGACTAGACCTCCCTCCAAGTCCAGGGCAACTTGTTCTCTTACACCTGTCCATGACAACAGCATTTCTAATTGCCATCACCTCAGCTAGGCACATAGGAGAAATACCGACCCTGATGGCACACCCATCATTCACGGCCTTTGTCTTTAAAAAATAATAATAATAAAAAAAAAAAACTCTAAGGCCATATCAGAAGTTTCTCCCTACTTTTTCTGCACTTTCCATAGGAATCAAGAGATCAATTTCCCTGTTTTTTCCCAAAACCACATTGTGACAACTGGGAGACAATTGTGCATATGCTAGATATTAGAAGGACATTAGCATTCTACTTGGACAGGACTAAGGACTTCAGGAAATCCCCTAAACTCTTCCTTTCGTCCACAGAAAGATTCTAAAACTCTGTGATATCTCCTCAAAGACTATCCAAATGGTTCTCTAGTTGCATTAATCACTTAGCAAGAGCGCAACTTGCTTCCGTCCATACGCACTCCATGAGATCAGTTCCTACCTCAATCACATTCCATAGTGATACCCCTATCTCCCCAATCTATAGAGCAATGGCAGGGGCCTCTGTCCATACTTTCGCAGAACATTATGTGATCACTGAAGACTTGGCCGCTGACACCATCTTTGACTCCGGAGTCACCTAAAGTGGAGCATCCATAGGGACACTACTCGAAGAAGAAGAGGAAGTTACTCACCTTGTGCAGTAAGGATGGTTCTTCGAGATGTGTGTCCTTATGGGTGCTCCACAACCCGCCCTCCTCCCCTCTACTTCGGAGTTTTCTACAGGGCTCTGTGGTAGGGAGGGAAAGAGGGGGGTTCGCCTGTGCCGTGCTAAATAGCCTCGAGGCAGACCACGAGGGAGGGAGCGCACATGCGCGGGCTCAACAGAACACTGCTACCAAAAATCTCTGATTAGAAGTGCAGGGGCACACAGACTCCTAAAGTGGAGCAGCCTTAGGGACACACATCTCGAAGAAGCATCGTTACTGCACAAGGTGAGTAACTTCCTCATATCTTGACATTAAATAGTGACATAAATGTAGGCTCATTAAAAACTCTGAAAGATCACACGATAATATCTAGGTTTCTTAAAGCAGTACGTGTATCCAAACCAACCAGATCCCTATTTAGGATCTGCCTACAGTGCTGCAAAGTCTTGTGACCCATCTGTTCAAACTGATGGTATCTAATTCCTTACATTTTCTTTCCATAAACATGTCTCCTGATTGCAGTCACGTTGGCAAGAAAAGTCTCTGAAATCTCCATTCTTGTGTGACATGAAATGATCTCTTGAGGTCCCTTCCAGCCCTACATTTCTGTGATGCTGTCATTTGCTCCATCATCCACAAGGACAAGATTGTTCGCCATGCTCCAGAATCATTCATAATCAGTGTTATGTATTTCTCCCATTCCTCAGGGGAAAATAATTCTTTTTTCATTTTGCCTAAAGCCTCATATAGAGAAATCATGACACATGCCTAATGTAAGACATACTGTTAAAAGATACTGTAGGAGAATCTATCAATTCAGAAAAACACTGGGTCAGACCCTGGCCCATTCTGTAGTCCCTTTCCACCACTCTGTCAACACAAAGGGGTCTTACGTCTGCCTTAAATGTGAAGCTGAGGTTTCCGCCAGCATGGGGAAATCCTTGGCTGATGTGGTGTTCTGTGCTGCCCCCCTCCAAACACACTGGGCACAGAAGCATATTTGTGCATAGATAAAGTAATTTTAGAAAACATCAGAGCCCACTCAATACTTTCCACAGAGGTATCCTAGGCAGAAAGGATGCTAGCTTCCACAAAGGAAGTCTGTAAAGCCTTGTCATCCATCAACCTTTTTTCGAAAAAGCACTATAGGCTTGACTTCTTTCCTCTGTAAAATCATCCTTCAATGGGACAGACTCCAAAAGAGGTTTTTTTAAATGTTAATAATATTAATTTGAGGGAAGTCCTACTGTCCTATTTATCTTTCCTTGCTTCCTTCCTTCCTTTGTCCAAATATCTGATTGGGCAAAAGATCAAGTTTCCTTTCTGAATCTGACCTTTCCTGCCATCCGTGTCACTTAAGGGAAGTGCTTTGTCTATACAAAGCCCACGTATATGAAACATTACTCTTATATTCAATCTAATAATAAGAAGTGCAGAAACACAGCTTTGGAAAATTCAGCTTTGGAAGCACTTATCTAGTATGAAGATGTAAGGGGTATGACCAGGACCTGGAGTTCCATAGACAAGTCTGAACTGACTCCAGTATTTGTGGGGAGAGAGGTTTAGCTCATGCAGAGAGGTGTAGTCCATGTCATGGACTGTGGAAGAGGTCATTCCCTGAAAGGAAATCATCAGCTAACAAACTTCTCATGACAGATCATACCAAAACAATGATTTGTGCCCCCACTTACGATTCTACAGCAGTGGCTAACAAACACTATTTTCAGAGCCACACTAGCAAAATTGAAGATGCAGGCACACAAAGCTCTTTTAGACACAATGCCATCTAAGCTGAAATTACTCTTAAACAAAATGGGCATTTGATTTCTGCGCCATTCAAAATACAGAGTGAAAGACGATGTTTGCTAAGCAGAATAAAATACAATAAAATAAAAAGTGAAAAATTGCTTCTAGATTTCTAAGGGCTTGTCTACTCACTAGGGAACTTTTTAGTGTGTGCCAGCAAGATTAGTGTGCAACTCATTGCACATTTGAATTCACACCCCTCTGGTGCACATTGCTGCACCATATAGACCAGCCCCAAGAGGGAACTGCAAGAAATTGAGAGAAAAATAATGACTTTTTAAAATTACTATTAAAAAAATCCTTTTAATAACATGTTTTTTCTTTTTGCCATTCACTCACTGAATTTTCTGTGTAGTAAAAGATTACTTTAGAAGTACATCATTTTTATCTTTGTTTCCAATCAGATCCACAGGATTTATACTGGATGGTTTCCCTCGTACATTTGAGGAGGCCCAGTACTTATCAGAACGAGGACTCTGCCCCGATGTTGCAGTTTTTATCCAAGTGGAAGAAAGTGACATTTCTGATCGTCTTCTTCCTCCACGTTTGGAAAAATGGAGGGATAGACAAAATAAAAAAATGGAAAATAAGAAGAAGCTGAAAGACATGAAAGAAAAAATAAAGGTAGATTTTATTCTTTCAGTAACAAACAGATTTTAGATTAGTGTTACAGTGAGGCTCCTTGTAATGAAGGAGGTCTAGCTCTCCTGTGCCACCTCAGGTGGTCAGTTAATATAGCGGGGCAGCACCTAGTGCTATAAAGGATCATGGAGAATCAGAAAGGATAGAGGTGCTTGAAGGAAGGCTGAACATCAGAGGGGTTTTCCAGCTAACCTCAAATTGGAGAGCCAGAGCTGAGGGTCAGAGAGGGCTGAAGGAAGGGGAGCAGTGGAGGAGCTTATCTCCATGCTGAAGAACTGGAGCCAGAGGGCTGGGGGAGAGGAGGGGATGCTCCCCAGGTAAGGATGAAGTCCCAGCAGAGAGTTGGCGGTGGTAGGAAGATCCCCAGTGGGCGCTCCACTGCGAAGAACAGGGATATACTACAGCTGGAAGGGGTGAAGTGGCTGTCCTGGCAGAAGGACGGGGGGGGAGCAAAAAAGAGGACCGAAGAAGAACGCAGGTATGGTGGAAAACTCCAGAGTATGGTATGTACTATGTTGACGGACTGTGTGTCATGGGATTTTAACAACTATGCACTGGGAGTGGCAGGTGGACTGTGTTTTTGGACTTCTATTATGGATTATTTGCAGTATGTTTTTGTAATAAACTGGCCCCTAGGAAGGGTATTATTGGGGCAAGACAACCCGTTGTGGGGTTCTTAGGGACCTGAGAGGGGAAGCGGGATGGTAACCCCTGTTAGGGTGCCCACTCACAAAAGGGCATTTGAGAATGAAGGGGAATCATTCACAGTTAGATTAGACCATCTAGGCAGATCTCTGCATTGGGTGATGAAGCAGAACTTCATAGTCCTACAAGGAGCACCAGGAGACAAGTAAAACAATTCTGAAGTGGTCAGAGTGATGCTTATACCATCCCCCTCTCAGGCCTTAGTACAGGGGTCTATCCAGGGGAAAGGGGCATGGCTGGGGTTTTCCTTTGCCCTGGAGATCCTCATCTGCTAGAAGTAAAAGTTCTGCTCCAGCAGTTGTCAAAAGTTAGAACTCTGCTCTAAAAATCTCATCTTTGAGGTTTGGAGATGCAGTATTGCCAACCTCAAGAGGTCAAAAATCATGATATTGGCACCCAAAATCATGAAATTTTAAAAAACATCAAATCATGTTATTGTATTCTGTCTTTTGACTTTTTGATTCTCATCTGCCAGTGAGTGTATGTGATAATGTCAGTGTGATCATTTCAGCTTGAATGCACACACAAATGCATGCCTTTCCCATGTGTCACAGATGGAGACTCCACTTTGGCTCTAATCACCACAAATAAGCAGAATGGCCATCCATGCCCTATTACTGTCCAGACTCCTTCCCTTCTTAGTTTATAACCTTTGATAAAAGAAGGGCTAAATGTTAAACAGTTTGAGAACCTTGACCTATTTAGTGCATCATGATTCACACTAGCACATAGAACTTATATTACTTTTTTGGGTCGATAAATTATAGATGTACATAGACACATAGACTTTGAGGCGAGAAGGGACCATTGTCATCATCTAGTCTGACCTCCTCCACATCACAGGCCACAGAACAGCACACATCCACTCCTGTAATAGACCCATAACCTTTGGCTGTTCCAGAACTTCACGACTTTGATGGTTAGAAACTTTTGTCCAGTTTCAAGCCTAAACTTGTTGATGGCCAGTGTATATCCATTTATTCTTGTGCTAACATAGGCCCTTGACTTAAATAACTCCCGTCCCTGATATTTATTCCTCTGATATATTTTTAGAGAGCAATCATATCTCCCCCCACAGCCTTTGTTTGGTTAGGCTAAACAACCCAAGCTCCATAAGTCTCCTTTCGTAAGATAGGTTCTCCATTCTTCTGATCATCCTAGTAACCCTTCTCTGCACCTGTTCCAATTTGCATTCATCTTTCTTAAACATGGGAAACCAGAACTGCACACGGTATTCCAGATGAGGTCTCACCAGTGCCTTGTATAGTTGTAATAACACTTCCTTATCTCTGCTGGAAATAGCTTGCCTGATGCATCCTACAATTGCATTAGCCTTTTTCATGGCTCCATTACACTGGTGGCTCATAGTCACCCTGTGATCAATCAATACACCCAGGTGTTTCATCTCTTCTGTCTCTTCCAACTGATATGTCCCCAGCTGCTGGCAAAATTCTTCTTGTTACTCCCTAAGTGCGTGACTGTGCACTTTGCGCTCTTAAATTTCATGAGATTTCTAATACTGCATGTAGCGGGGCGTGGCTTCTCTAACGTCTTCTTCCCTGCAGAAACTGCATGGACTCCAATAGTTGTGCCTTCACTACACCCTTTTATTTTAAGTTCCCTCCACCATTTCTACAACAATCCCCGTGCAACAGTCTGTTTACAACACCACCTGTGCTTTTTGGCCCTCCCCCCAGAACCCAAGGGAAATGGAGGTCTCTCTCCCTTGAGGCATCCATGTAACTGGGCTAACTCAGCCCTAGTCCCCTCTTCTTCCCTTGGCACTTCCCTCCTGTCTCTTTATCAGCCTTGGGTTGATAAGCTAATTGGCTCCTTATCCTATCCATCTGTCCAGCCTGATCCTCTAATTACCCCAACCCCATCAGCTTTCTCAAGGGGAACTAAGGAACATCCGAGTGATAAAATTGCAGGATCACTTGTTCACCCCCTGCATTCTGTCACACTAGAGTTTTCAGGGTCATCCAAATCTTCTTGTATAATATTCCAGTCCTCCTCTGTATTGGAAATACCTCCCAACTTTGTGTCATCCATAAATTTTATTAGCGCACACTCACTTTTTGTGCCAAGGTTATTAATGAAAATGTTAAATAAGATTGGTTGCAAGACTGATCCCTGAGGAACTCCACTAGTAACCTCCCTCCAGCCTGACAATTCACCTTTCAGCATGACTCATTGTATTCTTCACTTCAACTAGTTCCTTACCCATCTTTCAATTCTTGTATTAATCCCCATCTTCTCTAGTTAAACTAATAATTTCCCACATGGAACTGTATCAAATGCCCTACAGAAATCCAGGTAGCTTAAAGAACATTACATTAGCTCCTGCTTTCTGAATTTATCTCATTAGGGTGCAGAGGAATATTTCAGGAGATGGGGGTCTTAGACAACAGCTCAGCAGAAAAAAAAATGCTTAATTACTACATATGAGTAAATGCATATTGTGACAAAGTTCCTCCTCTACCTTGGTGGGTCTTGCGCTTATTGGCAGATTTGCTCACCTTGGAGCTTCATGGCAGACCTCAGCTTGGCCATTTTTCTGAACCCACAGTCCAGGTCGACTCCTCCTGTGTCTGACCAGGAGTTAGGAGGTTTCGGGGGAATCCGGGCCCGCCCTCTACTCCAGGTTCCAGCCCAAGGCCCTGTGGAATGCAGCTGTCTAGAGTGCCTCCTGGAACAGCTATGCAACAGCTACAACTCCCTGGGCTACTTCCCCATGGCCTCCTCCCAACACCTTCTTTATCCTCACCATAGGACCTTCCTCCTTGTGTCTGATAATGCTTGTACTCCTCAGTCCTCCAACAGTCTGCGTTCTCACTCTCAGCTCCTCACACACGCACCACAAACTGAAGTGAGCTCCTTTTTAAACATAGGTGCCCTGATTAGCCTGCCTTAATTGATTCTAGCAGCTTCTTGATTGGCTGCAGGTGTTCTAATCAGTCTGTCTGTCTTAATTGTCTCCAGAAGGTTCCTGATGGTTCTGGAACCGCCCCTGTTGGAGGACAGGACCGTCCCTCGCTTGCTCCTCAGCTGTCTGCTTTCTATTTTTTCCTAAAGCCCCCTGGCCTGGATTTTTCTTACTTTTGGACCCTGCATTAGTTTTCCCCCCTCGAACGGGCCAGATGCTTTGTTGTTTTGGTTTGCTTTTTTATTGTTTTTTTCTTTTTGCCGTTTACGTGCTGGTCGGCCTCCAGCTTGCCGCCAGCACCACCCCCCCTTGCCTGCTCTCAGGCGCAGCTATTTGCCTCAGCTGAACCCCCCGGAGGAGGGGGGGGAAGATTGCCGATTTTGCTATCTGGAGGGGGGAGTGGAAGCCCCCAGACCCAGCCGTTTCGCTGTTTGTTTGGAATTCCTGTCTTATCTTTACAACATTCTCAGCCTGCCGGAAGCCTTGGAACACAGCCAACAGAGTTGGAGAAGAAGATTTTCAAAGGAAATCACCCGGGGAAGCTACAAATCATCGTGGAGGGGGCCATAAGACTGAGTAATTTTTCGAATTATACTCTTGTGGGGGGGAGTTTGACTGTGGTTTAATTGCGTTTGTGGCGGCACAGGGGGTGTGGCACAGAGCTACCCCCCGATCCATCGGTGCCCATTCACCCCCACCACCATTACTACAACTGTCACGGCCCCCCCGCCGTCCGTCCCTGCTGGCAACCTGCCATCTGCCTTCGGATCCAGCTGTTAGCTTTGAACTTTGCCTTTCGGACCAGACATAACAGCCGACCAAACGAGACTCTTTGGACAAACGTGCGTGGGTCTACACCCCCCCCCCCCCGGACTGCTTATCCCACAGCTTGCCCCTATTACCGGATTCCGATTTTGTTTCCCCCCCCCCGCCCCCAGTCCAATCCACTTGGTATTCCCCCCTCTCCCCGCCTGCAGCCCAGCAGGGAGGAGCGGTTAATCTGCTTCCCCCTTCCCCCCTCCTCCTTCCGGTGTCTCCCCGTCTCTCTCTGCTCACAATGGCGGGGAATGAGAGGGGCGAGGCCCCTTTAACAATATCAGCTGTCCCTCCGCCACCCCCCTGCCCAACCCCCAAGGTGTCCCCCCCACCACTATCGTTAAAATACTTGCCACCGCCCCCGCTGGGGCATCGGCGGCAGGAGGCACCAGGGCAATTACTGCTGCTGCTGCGCCCACCGCCCCCCCAGATTCTAGGAACCCCCCCCCCAGCTGGCCAGAAAGGCCAGGGCGGGAAGAAAGGAAAGGGCCCCGCTAAAACACCTAGGCCCTCCATGGCAGGGGCTGCCCCCACAGCTGTGGCCTCGTCATCGACCGCAGCGCCCCTTCCTGCGTTTCCCTCCACCAGCTCTGCGCATGTCCCTCCCCCGGCCCCCAGGACGTATGCCCGGGCGGTGGCAGGCTCCCCCCTGCCTGCCGCCTCGTCATCTCGCCCACCCACTGCCTCTGCTACCATCACCAGCAGCCGGGGCCCTTTCCCCACCTTGACCAGGAAGCACAGTGTCTGTTGCCTCCTGGTGCCCGCCTCGCCCCACGTGGAGACATACGTGCAGCCGTTGGCGAAGGTGGTAGGACCCACGGCTATTGTGGCGGCCTCCAAGATGTATGGGAAGGTGGTTTTTTTCTTAGCTTCGGAGGCCGCCACCCAGGAGGCGGTGGAGAGGGTGTTCGTCCCCCTAGAGCCGCTAGAAGACCTGGGCGTTCGCCTCGTCCTCATCTCCGTTCCTCCCTTTTTACCCAATGCTGCCCTGTTACCCGCTCTCTCCGCCCTGGGGAAACTTGCCTCTGTCATCAGCCCTCTCCCGTTGGGCTGCAAGGACCCCACCCTCCATCACGTCCTTTCGTTCCGCCGGCAAGTGCAGCTTCTACCGCCAGCGGGGGCGCGTGACAGAGAGGCGCTCGAGGGGTCCTTCCTAGTCCCCTACCAGGGAGCCTGCTATTGGGTCTTTTACTCCACCGGAGAGGCCCGGTGCTACCTCTGCCGCTCAGCGGGGCATGTCTGTAGAGACTGCCCTTTGGCCCGGGGGGGAGGGGCACCCGAGACCCCCGAGACCCGGCAGGACATCGGCCCCGTCGTTGCCGACACCCCTGGCTGCCCGGCACCTGAAACCAACCCTCCTCCTACTCAATCCATCGCTGCTCCCGTCCGGGCCCAGGAGACTCCTTCCCTACAACGCCCGGGCGAGCAAGGGAGTCCCACCCTTGCTATTATCACTTCGGCAGAGCCTATGGAGGAAGGTGTGGCAAAGATATTACCGGGTATAGGAGAGGGCCCGCCCCAAGGAGAACCCCCCGTCCCTCATGCTGCCTCACCGCTACCCCCCCCGAACCCCTGAACCATCGCCTCCGCCCCCCGACATGACCCCTGCTAACCAACCCCCAGACGACGCTATGGAGGGCTGGACCCTAGTCCAGGGGAAGTGAGGCAAGCGGAAGGCTCGAGCTCCGCTGCATCCATCCGACGCGGAAGCCCCCCGGAAGACCAGGAAGGGAGGCACTGATATTGAGCCCTCCGCTATGGCCACGAGTGAGATCCATCCGCTGGTGTCGGGAGGGGAAGACAGACTGGCATTGGAGGGCAGAATCCCCCCTCCACGGGAGACCCTCCCCTCCGAGACCCCTGAGGACACCCCTTCTGCCCGGATACCACCCGAACCCCCCGCAAACCCTGAGGCGACCGTTGAGGCGGGCCCTAGAGGAGAAGCCCCCGGGGTAGCAGGAGTTGGCCTCTCCTCCGTGTATGCGGAGATTGAGGCCCTAGATTTGACCCCGGTCACCCAGGGAGAGGATGATCTACTGCCGGCTGGCCTCGAGCTGGGCAACCTCACCCCAGCCCTCCTTTCCCCATGCTCCCTCCCCCTAATTGCCTTCCCGGGCGAGCACCCTGCAGAAGGTGGTCCACCACCTGATGCCATGGCTGCCAAGACCACCACAGAGCCAGCGCCTAGCATTACTAGGCGCCCCCTCCTTTACCCCTTAACCCTTGACTCTGCTCAGGAGGCACCTTCCTTTAGCTGCTTGCCTCCTGAACCCCAGAGCCTTACCTCTGCCCCTGCCCCCGCCCAGTTTACCTCCTCCTGCAATGCTATTGCCGCCCCTGGGGTTGTTTTTTTTCCGCCTTTTGCAGATTCCCCCCGGGGAGCAGTCTTTGCACTTTCTAGTCGCGACCCATTAGGAGTTGCAATTTTTTCCCCGCCATCCCCTTCCACCCCAAGGCGCGAAATGGATTTAATAACCCCAGCCTGTCAGACGCCCCGTCGGTGGTCCGCACCTTGCCTACCCGCCTTAACGGACCACGAGGCTGTATTAAGAGCCCCACCAGGGAATACCCCGGAAATCGTAACCCCACCCCCCCATGAGCTGCGGCATGCACTATGGAAGTTCTTAGAATACACCCGTGGCGCCCACAATAGGGTACAGCTGGCTCTTTGATCAAATTTTTCAGGCCACGAGGGCCCTTATAAAGGAGGGCAGAGGGCAAGGAAAGCGCGGTGCTGCGGCCTACGAGCGGGCCCGCGGCTTCCGAAACGATCTACTCACCCACGGGATGGGTCACGGGTTGCTGCGTAACCCGCCGGGGGCCACGAACACCCCAACCAATGAGAAACCCCCACCCCCCCCAGCCCTCCGCATGATGTCTCTTATTATTGCAATCTTGAATACCAGGGGCTGTAGGATGGCTCTCCGCAGGTCCCAGGTGCTCTCTTACCTTCGGGAAGGGGGGTACTCTGTAGTTTTCCTGCAGGAGACCCATACGGACCCGACCGTCGAGGACAGGTGGTGGCTGGAGTGGGGGGACGGGGTATACTTTAGCCACTTCACGACTTGGCAAGCTGGAGTGGCGACCCTGTTCTCCCCCACCCTACGGCCCGAGGTGCTAGGGGTCACTGAGGCCGTGCCGGGCCACCTGCTGCACCTTCGAGTCCGTATGGAGGGGCTCGTGGTCAATCTTGCTAATATCTATGCCCCGCAAACGAGCCCAAAGCGGCCACAATTCTATCAGCGGGTGTCCGACTTTCTCGACACCCTAGATTCGCACGAGTGCCTGGTCCTGGGAGGGGACTTTAACACCACCCTCGAGGAACAGGACCGCTCAGGGGCCGAGCCAAGCCCGGCCGCCGCGAACATTCTCCGAGGAATAGTTGAACATCACTCCCTAGTGGACGTCTGGCGTGACCATCACCCAGATGACACTTCCACGTTCACTTTTGTCCGGGTGGAGGCCCATCGGTCGCACCACTCTCGGTTGGACCGTATTTACTTATCCCGCTTCCATCTTTCACAGGCCCACTCCTCCACCATTCGGCCGGCCCCATTCTCCGACCATCGTTTAGTCACCGTAACGGTCTCCCTCCATGCAGAGAGACCGGGGCCGGCCTATTGGCACTTTAACAACAGCCTGTTGGAGGACGAGAGCTTCGTGACGTCCTTCCGGGAGTTTTGGCTGGCCTGGTGAGAGCAGTGGCGTGCCTTTCCCTCGGTGCGGCGATGGTGGGATCTAGGGAAGGTACGCGCCAAGCTCTTCTGCCGCGACTACACTCGGGGCACCAGCCGACGGAGAAATGCGGCGATAGAGCAGTTGGAACGGGAGGTCTTGGAGCTGGAGAGGCGCCTGGCCGCCGACCCCAAGGATCCGTCCCTCTGCGGAGCGTGCCGGGAGAAGCGGGAGGAGCTTCGGGCCCTCGAGGACCACCGGGCCCGAGGTGCCTTCGTCCGGTCCCGCATCCACCTCCTTCGGGAGATGGACCGCGGCTCCTGCTTCTTCTATGCCCTGGAGAAAACAAGGGGGGCCAAGAAACACGTCACCTGCCTTCTAGCGGAAGACGGCACCCCCCTCACGGATCCAGAGGAGATGTGTGGGAGGGCCCGCGACTTCTACACAAGCCTTTTCTCCCCAGATCCGACCGATCCTGGCGCTTGCAGGGTGCTCTGGGAGGAACTCCCCACGGTCAGTGTGGGCGACCGAGACCGGCTGGAGCTGCCTCTCACCCTGGCCGAGTTCTCGGAAGCCCTCCGCCGCATGCCCACCAATAAATCTCCGGGCATGGACGGGCTGACCGTGGAGTTTTACCGCGCGTTCTGGGACATCCTCGGCCCAGACCTAGTCACTGTCTGGGCTGAGTCTTTGCAGGGCGGGGTCCTCCCTCTGTCGTGCAGGCGAGCGGTGCTCGCCTTGCTGCCGAAGAAGGGGGACCTCCGCGATTTACGAAACTGGCGTCCCGTCTCACTCCTTAGCACGGATTACAAAATCGTAGCGAAAGCAATTTCGCTGCGGCTAGGGTCCGTGATGGCGGACGTGATCCACCCAGACCAGACCTATACTGTCCCAGGTCGCTGCATTTTTGACAACCTATTTCTAGTCCGAGACCTTTTGGAACTCGGGCGGAGAGACGGTCTGTCGTTCGCCCTCCTGTCCCTTGATCAGGAGAAGGCGTTTGATAGAGTAGACCACGGGTACCTCCTGAGCACTCTGCAGGCGTTTGGATTCGGACCTCGGTTTGTGGGTTTTCTCCGGGTGCTGTATGCCTCCGCGGAGTGTTTGGTTAGGCTCAACTGGACCCTGACCGAACCGGTCAGCTTCGGGCGAGGAGTGCGACAGGGGTGCCCCCTCTCAGGCCAGCTGTACGCTCTTGCGATCGAGCCTTTCCTCTGTCTCCTCCGCAGGAGGTTGACGGGGCTGGTGCTGTGGGAACCGGAGCTGCGGCTGGTCCTGTCGGCGTACGCCGATGACGTGCTTCTCGTGGTCCAGGACCCGGGCGACCTGGCGCGAGTGGAGGCATGCCAGGCCATCTATTCGGCAGCCTCCTCCGCCCGAGTCAACTGGGTCAAGAGCTCTGGCTTGGCGGTGGGGGACTGGCGGCAGGCAAGCTCCCTCCCACCCGCGCTTCAGACCATCCGGTGGAGCGAGGGTCCTCTGCTCTATCTCGGCGTTTACCTTTCCGCCACGCACCCTTCCCCACTGGAGAACTGGCAAAATTTAGAGGGCGGGGTGATAGAGCGGATCCGGAAATGGACGAGGCTACTCCGATGTCTCTCCCTCCGAGGGAGAGCACTGGTGCTTAACCAACTAGTCCTGTCCACGCTCTGGTACCGGCTCAACACCCTGGCCCCGGCCCCGGGTTTCCTGACCCACCTCCGGAGATTGATTCTAGAGTTCTTTTGGTCAGGAATGCACTGGGCCCCTGTCGGAGTTCTTCATTTACCCCTGAAGGAAGGAGGGCAGGGCCTGAAGTGTCTGTACACTCAGGTCCGCGTTTTCTGCCTCCAGGCCCTGCAGAGGCTCCTTTACAGTGCAGGTAGTTCGACGTGGAGCATATTGGCACACGCCTTCCTGTGCCGCTTCCAAGGGCTCCGATACGACCGGCAGCTCTTTTATCTTTGTCCGAGAGGTTTTCCGCGAGACTTCTCCGGGCTGCCGGTCTTCTACCAGGACCTCCTCTGGACCTGGAAACTGTTTCTAACGACCAGGTCCGTGGCGGCCACCGCGGGAGCAGATCTCCTCATGGAGCCCCTGCTACACAACTCCCAACTCCGTGTGCAGGTGGCGGAGTCCCGCTCGGTGCGCCAGAGGTTGGTCCTGGCGGAAGTCACGAGGTTCGGAGACTTCCTGGACTACGACCGGAGAGACTGGCTGGATCCCCTGACGCTCGCTCGGCGCATGGGGCTCTCCAGCCCTCGTACCCCCCGGCGCGTACTTCAGGAGGTGAAGGCCACCTTGACCCCCGCTGCTCGGGCTTATGTCAACCAAGCCTTGCGCGAGGGCGCACCCCGCCCATTCTCTACCTCAGGCCCGCCGGACCTTTCCATTGGGCCCCTACCCTGCCGATCCCGACAAACCCCTCACCCTTTCACTGTGAGCCGGCTGCATGAACTGCAGCCGGTCAGTTTTCAACTTGCACCACGGAAATATTTATATACACTCACGCTTCACACCCTTCACGCCCACACTCTGGTGTCCCACCCCGATACAAAGTGGCGGGACCTCCTGCCACCTTTGGAGGGTGAGCAACCTCGGTGGGCCAGCCTGTACTCCACCTTGGTCCCGAGGCCCGTTGGGGACATCAGTTGGCGGCTCCTTCACGGAGCTGTGAGCACGGGCGTGTTTTTGACACGGTTTACCCCCATCCCGGATACTTGCCCTTTTTGTAATGTGAGGGAAACCCTAGCGCATGTATATTTAGAGTGTGCCAGATTGCAGCCCCTTTTCCGGCTCCTCACAAATATTCTATTGCGCTTTTGGCTTCATTTCTCCCCTCACCTCTTTATCTATACACTCCCCATCCGTGGCCCCACAAAATCGCGGGATCTCCTGGTTAACCTCCTCCTAGCCTTGGCTAAAACAGCCATTTTTAAAACCAGAGAGAGGAGGTTGGCCCATGAAATGTCCTGCAATTGTAGGGCCTTTTTCCGATCCTCAGTACATTCACGTATCCGGGCGGAGTTCCTCTGGGCGGTGTCCACCGACTCTCTTGACTCCTTCGAGGAGCGGTGGGCGCTGTCCGGGGTTCTCTGCTCGGTGACCCCGTCCAGTTCCCTCCGTCTGACCCTTTGATTGAGGGGAAGAGCGAGAGACTCCAGCCCCAGCC
Source organism: Chelonia mydas (assembly GCF_015237465.2). NCBI lineage: Eukaryota > Metazoa > Chordata > Testudines > Cheloniidae > Chelonia > Chelonia mydas. Next base: position 81,032,095 of record NC_057851.1, on the reverse strand, counting down.
GTTGCCGCTGTGGATACCATCATTATTGTCATCTAGGAGGGGTCCTATAATACATGGGTGTCTACCCCCCCCCACCCCCAAACCGCCCACCCTGCAGCCGTGCCCATCTTGCCGGGCACTCTCAGGAGAGGGATAATCGGTGACACTGGGCGCGGCACTAGGTAACTCGAGGGGGTGGAAGACCACGAGTGTCGAGGAAGCCCCCCCGCTCTAGGCCACCAGGTAACTCAGGAGGGTGGAAGACCACGAGTGTCGAGGAAGCCCGCCCGCTCTGGGCCCAGGCTAGCCTGAACACTTCTCCCTCCTGAAAGCTGCTGTGTTATACCTTCTGTTTGCGTTGTTTTGTTGCAAAGTTTGTTTGTTTTCTTTGGTAATTTCTTGCAAGTGTCACATAATAAAATTTTTTTCTGTTTCAAAAAAAAAAAAAAACTTCCCTGTTACCTTACCCAGGGAAAAGGGACCTACTTAGCCTGCTCTCCTGCTGCTGCCCTCTGGCCTGGGCTTTCCTTGCTTTTTGCCCCTGCTTTCGGCTTCCCCCCCGAGCGGGCCAGACGCTCTCCCCCGTTTCTTTTCTTTTTGTTGTTTTTTTTTTCTTTTTCTGCTGTTGCTAGAGTGCTGGCCGGAGGTCGGCCGGCTGTTAGCCCCCCCCCGCCCCGCCCGCCCTTAGATGCTGCTGCCGCTCCAGCTGAACCCCCCCCCCGAGAGAGGGGGGGCCTGCCGGCCCGCTCCCCAGAGGGGGGGAGTGGAGGGACCCAGCCCCCAGACCCAGCCGCTTGCTGTTTGTCTGCGGACCCGTCTCCGGCTGAGAGAATTTCTTATCATCCATTCCGGCATCCCTAGAATGTTTGCAGCTGCGACCCAGAACAGACAGAGAAAAAGCCATCTACCAGAGGAACACCGCCCGGGGAATCTACAAATCGCCGTGGAGGGGGCCTAAGACTGAGTAACTTTCGAACTGTGCTCTCATGTGCGGGGAGGCCTTGACTGTGTCTTAACTGTGTTTGTAGGGACACAGGGGGTGTGGCACGGAGCTGCCCCCCAATCCATCTGTGTCCTCCCAACCCCCCTGCTACCATCTTCACAACTGCCTCCTCCACCATCTCTGCTGGCTGTCTAACATCTGCCTCTGGACTCAGCTGCTTGCCCTGATTCCACCGTGTGGGCCAGAAGCACCAGCCAACCAAAAAGGACTCTCTGGACAAGCATACGGTGGTTCATGTGCCCCACCCCCCTGAATTGTCCACCCCACAGCTTGTCCCTTTCTACCTGACCCCAACTCCTGTCAATCACCTGCCACCGCCCCCGCTGGGGCATCAGCAATGGAGGGCACCGGGGTGACCTCCACCGCTGCCATGCCCATCGCCTCCCCAGACTCTAGGGAAGCCCCCCAAGCCAGCGGGAAAGGCCAGGGCAAGAAGAAGGGGAAGGGCCCCTCTAAAACCACCAGGCCCTCTGTGGCAGAGGCCACCCCCACTGCTGCGGCCCCGCCACCGACCACGGCATCCTCCCCCGCTGCCCCCTCCACCAGCTCTGCGGGTGTCCCTCCCTCAGCCCCCAGGATGTATGCCCGGGCGGCAGCAGCCCCCCCGCCTGCTGCCTCGTCATCTCACCCGCCCACTGCCTCCGCCACCATCAATAGCGACCGGGGCCCCTTTCCCACCATGACAAGGAAGCACGGAGTCTGATGCCTCCTGGTGCCCGCCTCGCCCCATGTGGAAACCTACGTGCGGGCGTTGGCGAGGGTAGTGGGGCCCTCGGCCATTGTGGCGGCCTCCAAAATGTACGGGAAGGTCGTCTTCTTCTTAGCATCGGAGCCTGCCGCCCAGGAAGCAGTGGAGAGGGGCCTGGCGGTGGGGGGGGGTGTTTGTCCCCCTAGAGCCGCTAGAGGACCTGGGCGTCTGCCTGGTCCTGACTTCTGTCCCTCCTTTTCTCCCCAATGCTGTCCTGTTACCCGCCCTCTCCACCCTGGGGAAACCTGTTTCTGTCATCAGCCCTCTCCCGTTGGGCTGCAAGGACCCCACCCTCCGTCACATCTTTTCCTTCTGCCAGCAAGTGCAGCTTCTACTGCCGTCGGCGGCGCGTGATGGAGAGGTGCTTGAGGGGTCCTTCCTAGTCCCCCACCAGGGGGCCCGTTACCGGGTATATTTCTCCACGGGGGAAGCCTGGTGCTACCTCTGCCGGGCGGCAGGGCATGTCCAGAGGGACTGCCCCTTAGCCCGGCAAGGAGGGGCACCTGGGATCCCTGAGACCCGGCAGGACATCGGCCCCGTCATTGCCGATGCCCCTGGCGACCCGATACCCAAACCCGCCCCCCCCTCCTCTTCGGACCACCACTTCTCCCGCTCAGGCCCAAGGGGCACCTCCCCTACAATGCCCAGACGAGCGGGAGAGCCCCGCCCTCGCTGCTGACAATCTGGCGGGGCCTATGGAGGAAGGTGTGGCAGAGATACCACCGGTCATGGGAGAGAGCCTGCCCCAGGGAGAATCCTCCCTCCCTTATGCCACCCCACCACCCCCTCCAACCCCTGAGCCATCGCCTTTACCCCCGATACGACCCCTGCTAACCAGCCCCCAGATGATACCATGGAGGGCTGGGCCCTAGTCCAGGGGAAGCGAGGCAAGCGGAAGGCTCGAGCTCCGCCTCATCTACCCAAGGCGGAGGCCCCCCGGAAGACCAGGAAGGGGGGCACCGATGCCGAACCTTCCGCTTTGCCCACAAGTGTGTCCCATCCACCGGTGTCAGCCGGGAAAGACGTGGTAGCACCGGAAGATAGTGTCTCCCCTCCACGGGAGACCCTCCCCTCGGAGACCCTCGAGGAAGCCTCTTCTGTCCTGACACTGCCCGAAGCCCCCGTGAGCCCTGAGGCAACCATCGTGGAGGTTCCAGCGGGGAGAACCCTGGGGCGACGGAAAGTGTCCTCTCCTCCATGTTCAAGGATATCGAGGCCCTAGATCTGACCCCGGTCGCCCAGGGGGAGGACGACCTTTTGCCAGCAAACCTTGATTTGAGCGACCTCACTCCACCCCTCTTTTCCCCATGCTCCCTCCCCCTAACTGCTGCTTCTGCTCCCACCTCCGAGGAGCCCCTGGACTCCTCCATCGACCCGGCCGCTGATGGCACCCCGCTGACGACCACCGAGCCTGCTCAGGTGACAGCCGGCACCACGCGACCGGGACATGAGCCGCTAGGGGCACCTCCCATTGGTGCGGAGCAATTGATTTCCTTCCCGGGCGGGGGCCCAACAGAAGATAATCCACCTCCTGATGCTGTAGCCGCTAAATCCACCATGGAGCCCGTGCCTGGTATCACTGAGAGCTCCCACCCTCTTAACCCTTGAGCCTGATCGGGAGGCACCACCATCCAGCTGCTCGCCTCCCGAAACCCAGAACCTCGCCTCTGCCCCTACCCCTATCCAGTCTATCTCCTGCGATGTTATCGCCACCCCTGGGGCTGTCTCCTTCCCTTTTCCAATCGATGACCCCCAGGGAGCGGCCTTTGCATTCTCCTGTCCCGACCCATTAGGGGCTTTTATTTTCCCTCCACTGCGCCCTATCGCCCCAGGGCTTGAGGCGGGCCTAGAAGCTCCAGCCCATCAGGCACCCCGTCGGGGGTCCGCACCCTGCTTGCCCGTTTTAGTGGGCCATGAGGCTGCACCAAGGGCCCCGCTGGGGAACAACTGGGAAACTGTAACCCCACCCCTCCATGAGCTGCGAGGAGAGCTGCGGAAGTTTTTAGGGGATGTCTGTGGCTCCCACAACAAGGATACAGCTTGCTCTCCAGTGATGGGGGGATTTTTTTCAAATCCTCTGGGCCACAAGGGCCCTCATGGGGGAAGGTAAAGGGACGGGGAAGCAGGATGCTGTGGCCTACTGGCGGGTCTGCGTCTTCTGTGACCAATCACTCACCTACGGGATGGGTCAAGGACTGTTGCGCGGCCCGCTGGGGGATGCAAGCGTCCCTGCCAGGGAGGATCCCCCCGGCCCTCCCCATGACACCTCTCACCATCGCAACGTTGAACACCCGGGGTTGTAGGATGGCTCTCCGCAGGTCCCAGGTGCTCTCCTTCCTTCGGGAGGGAGGGTACTCTGTGATTTTCCTGCAGGAGACCCATACGGATCCGACCGCCGAAGATAGTTGGCGGCTGGAGTGGGGGGACAGGGTCTACTTTAGCCATTCCACGATTCGGCAGGCTGGAGTAGCGACCCTGTTCTCCCCCGACCTACGGCCCGAGGTGCTAGGGGTCGCCGAGGCCATGCAGGGTCGCCTGCTGCATCTCCGGGTCCATATAGAGGGGCTCGTGGTTAACCTCGTTAACGTCTATGCCCCGACATCGGGCTCGGAGCAGCTGCAATTCTATCAGCAGGCATCCGCCTTCCTCGGCACCTTAGATTCCACGAGTGCCTGGTCCTGGGAGGGGATTTTAATACCACCCTCGAGGAACGAGACTGCTTGGGGACTGAGCAATGCCCGGCCGCCGCGGACACCCTCCGGGAGATAGTTGAACATCACTCCCTAGTGGACATCTGGCACGACCACCACCCGGATGACACTTCCACGTTCACCTTTGTCCGGGTGGAAACCCATCGGTCGAGCCACTCCCAGTTGGACCGCATTTATCTATCACGCTTCCATCTCTCACGAGCCCACTCCTTCAGCATTCGCCTGGCCCCATTTTCTGACCATCACCTAGCCACCGTGACAGCCTCCCTCTGTGCGGAGAGGCCGGGGCTGGCCTGTTGGCATTTTAACAACAGCCTGTTGGAGGATGAGGGCTTCGTGACGTCCTTCCGGGAATTCTGGGTGGCCTGGCGAGGGCAGCGGTGTGCCTTTCCCTCGGCGCGGCGATGGTGGGACCTGGGGAAGGTGCGCGCCCAGCTTTTCTTCCGCAACTACACCCAGGGCACCAGCCGACGGAGAAATGCGGCGATAGAGCAGTTGGAACAGGAGGTCTTAGAGCTGGAGAGGTGTCTGGCCGCCAGCCCCGAAGACCCCCTCCTCTGCGGAGCGTGCCGGGAGAAGCAGGGGGAGCTCCGGGCCCTCGAGGACCATCAGGCCTGGGGCGCCTTTGTTTGATCCTGCATCCGCCTCCTTCGGGAGATGGATCACGGCTCCCACTTCTTCTATGCCCTGGAGAAAATGAGGGGGGCCAAGGAACACGTCACCTGCCTCCTGGCAGAAGATGGCACCCCCCTCACGGAACCGGCGGAGATGTGCGGGAGGGCCCGAGCCTTCTACACAAGTCTTTTCTCCCCGGATCCGACCGACCCTAGCGCTTGCAGAGTGCTTTGGGAGGAGCTCCCTACGGTCAACGCGAGCGATCGAGACTGGCTAGAGTTGCTTCTCACTATGGCCGAGTTCTCAGAAGCCCTCCGTCGTATGCCCACCAATAAGTCTCCAGGCATGGACGGGCTGACTGTGGAGTTCTTCCGCGTGTTTTGGGACATCCTCGGCCCAGACCTAGTCACTGTCTGGGCTGAGTCTCTGCAGAGCGGGGTCCTCCCTCTCTCGTGCAGGCGAGCTGTGCTCGCCTTCTTGCCAAAGAAGGGGGACCTCCGCGATTTACGAGATTGGCGTCCCATTTCGCTCCTTAAGACAGACTACAAAATCGTAGTGAAAGCAATCTCGCTGCGGCTAGGGTCTGTGCTGGCGGACGTGATCCACCCAGATCAGACCTACACCGTCCCAGACCGCAGTATCTTTGATAACCTGTTTCTGGTTCGGGACCTCTTGGAACTCTGGCGTAGAGACGGTCTGTCGTTCGCCCTCCTGTCCCTAGATCAGGAGAAGGCGTTCGATAGGGTGGACCACGGGTACCTGCTGAGCACTCTGCAGGCGTTTGGCTTCGGACCCCAGTTTGTGGGTTTTCTCCGGGTGCTGTACGCTTCCGCAGAGTGTCTGGTTAAGCTCAACTGGACTCTGACCGAACCGGTCAGCTTCAGCAAGGAGTACAGCAGGGGTGCCCCCTCTCGGGCCAGCTGTACGCTCTGGCGATCGAGCCCTTCCTCTGTCTCCTCCGCAGGAGGTTGAAAGGGTTGGTGCTGCGGGAGCCGGAGCTGCAGCTGGTCCTGTCAGCGTACGCTGATGATGTGCTCCTCGTGATCCAGGACCCCGGCGACTTGGCGCAGGTGGAGGCTTGCCAGGCCATCTATTCGGCAGCCTCCTCCGCCCGGGTCAACTGGGTCAAGAGCTCTGGCTTGGCGGTAGAAGACTGGCGGCAGGCGAGTTTCCTCTCACCCGCGCTTCAGACCATCCGGTGGAGCGTGGGTCTGCTGCTCTACCTCGGCGTTTACCTTTCTGCCACGCATCCCTCTCTGCCAGAGAACTGGGAAAATTTAGAGGGCGGGGTGATAGAGCGGCTCCGGAAATGGACGGGACTACTCTGATGTCTCTCCCTCCAAGGGAGAGTGCTTGTGCTTAATCAACTAGTCCTGTTAAAGCTCTGGTACCGGCTCAACACCCTGGTCCCAGCCCCGGGTTTCCTGACCAACCTCCGGACATCGATTCTGGGGTTCTTTTAGTCAGGAACGCACTGGGCCCCTGTAGGGGTTCTTCATCTACCCCTGAAGGAAGGAGGACAGAGCCTGAAGTGTCTACACGCTCAGGTCCATGTCTTCCGCCTCCAGGCCCTACAGAGGCTCCTCTATGGCGCGGGCAGTTCGGCATGGAGCACACTGGCGCATGCCATCCTCCGCCGCGTCCGAGGGCTCCGATATGACCGGCAGCTCTTTTATCTCCGTCCAGGAGGTCTTCCACGAGACCTTTCTGGGCTGCCAGTCTTCTACCAGGACCTCCTCCGGACTTGGAAACTGTTTTTAACGACCAGGTCCGTGGCGGCCACCGAGGGGGTAGATCTCCTCGCGGAGCCCCTGCTACACAACCCCCAGCTCCGTGTGCAGGTGGCGGAGTCCCGCTCGGTGCGCCAGAGCTTGATCCTGGCAGAAGTCACGAGAGTCGGAGACCTCCTGGACTATGACCGGGGAGACTGGCTGGATCCCCTGACGCTCGCCCGGCGCATGGGGCTCTCCAGACCTTGTACCCCCCCGGCGCGTACTTCAGGAGGTGAAGGCCACTTTGCCGCCCGCTGCTCGAGGTTACCTCGACCGGGTCCTGCTCGAGGGCACACCCGCCCACCCTCTACCCCAGGCCCGCCAGACTTTTTAATTGGACCCCTGCCCCGCAGATCCAATCGACCCCCCCCACCCCTTCACTGCGAGCTGGCTGCATGAACTGCAGCCAGTACGCTTCCAAACCGTGCCAAGGAAACATCTATACGCTCTCGTACTCCACACCCTTCATGCCCTCACCCTAGTGTCCCGCCCCGACACAAAGTGGCAAGACCTTCTGCCACCTTTGGAGGGTGAGCAGCCCCAGTGGGCCAGCCTATATTCTATCTTGGTTCCGAGGCCCATCGGGGACATCAGTTGGCGGCTCCTTCACGGAGCTGTGAGCACGGGCACGTACTTGGCGCGGTTCACCCCCATCCCACTTGTCCCTTTTGTGGTGTGAGGAAAACCCTGGCGCACGTATATTTGGAGTGCGCCAGGCTGCAGCCCCTGTTCCGGCTCCTCACAAATCTCCTATTACGTTTTTGGTTGCATTTTTCCCCTCACCTTTTTATTTATGCACTCACCATCCATGGCCTCACAAAGTCACGGGATCTCCTAGTTAACCTCCTCCTGGCCCTGGCTAAAATGGCCATCTATAAAACCAGAGAGAGGAGGTTGGCCGATGGAGTTTCCTGTGACTGTGGGGCTGTTTTCCGATCCTCGATCCGTTCACGTATCCGGGCGGAGTTCCTTTGAGCGGCGTCCACCAACTCCCTTGATGCTTTTGAGGAGCAGTGGGCGCTGTCCGAGGTTCTCTGCTCGGTGTCCCTGTCCGGGTCCCTTTGTCTGACCCTTTGATTGGGGGAGAGAGTAAGGGACCCCAGCCCCAGCCATTGCTGCTGCAGACACCACCACCCTAGAGGGGTCCTTTCACACGTGGGTGCACGTGCCCCCCCCCAGATTGTCCACCCCACAGCCTGCCCCTCTTGTTGGGTGCTTTCAGAGGAGGGAATTGTTGGTGACTCTCGGGCGTGGTGCCAGGTAACTCGAGGGGGTGGAAGACCACGAGAGTCGATGAAGCCCCCTCGCTCTGGGCCACCAGGTAACTCGGAAGGGTGGAAGACCACGGGAGTCAAGGAAGCCTCCCGCTCTGGGCCCGGGCAACCTTGAACACTTCCCTCCCCTGAAGCTAATGAGCAAACAATTGTGATTGGTTGCTGTGTTACACATTGCATATGCTGCTGTTTTTACTTTGTAAGTGTGTTATGGAAATAAAAACATCTTTTGCTTCAAAAAAAAAATTACTCTCCTGTAGCCATCTGGCCCGACCCTGTCACAATATGTTTATGTAGTACTGCAATAAAAGAACAGACGACAAATAAGTATGAAACAACTAATCAATGTTAGCTAATAGGCAGCTAACCAGTAAACAGCATCCTTAAGCATCTCTTCCTTAAATATTTAAAAAAAAAGTGTTGAAAGTATTTGTAGTGGTCCAGAAATAACCCTATAATGATTATGTTTCTGATCAGAAAATTATATCAATCATTTATATATGTGATAATGTCACAGTAAAAACAACATGGGATTGGTTTAGTCTTTTGCAAGAAGTAACACTTCCCTGACCTTCCCACTCCCCCCGCACATTCTGTGTCCGAGTGTAGGTTGCACTCCTCCTACCCTCCTTCTTGCCCCCCATCCTCCTGCAACTCCTAAATCTGCCTCTTGCTCCCTACAGTGCCCTGTTCCTGCTCATTCTCCCCATCGACTTTTCACATGGTCTCTGCTGCTTCGCATCATCCCTGTGCTCAGTCTAGCCCTCTGAACCACAGAGTGGCAGCTATTTTGCCTGTGGGCATGGCCTCACTCTTACTGAAAACAGTGGGAAGTGGAAGCCACCTTTATTAAGTATTATTGTAGCTGTGTTGGTTCCAGGATAGGAGAGAGATACGTTGATGAGGTAATATCTTTTATTGGACCACAGGGGAGGAGGAAAAGGGTATAGGGATGTGAAGCCAAGAACATTAAACTGTGATGAGGATGGGTTGGAAAAGCCAGAGACATCAAGGACTCAGGCTTTGGGAGGAGGCAGGCAGGGGAAGAAGGGTCTGTAACCACTAGCACACACTCACCTCATAATCTACAATAGAACTCTGGATTCCTTAGTCTGAACATTCCTCTGCTTGGTGAAAGAGACCTGAAGAAGAGCTCTGTGGAGCTTAGAAGCTTGTCTCTTTCACCAACAGACGTTGAACCAATGAAAGATATTTCCTCACCTACCTTGTCTCTTAACTTTATTATGGCAGCCTCATTTACATATGCAGATAGACTGTAGGGAAATGACAGCATCTTGCTGATTTCAGCCCTATTGACAGTAATAGGTGATGGTGGCCATTTTGAATAAGGGAGTTGGCAGCCTCTCATTATGTTTTCATGAGACAGGTAAAAAAACACCCTAGATCATTAGAGTCTTGATAACATCACAAGAGCTGGCAATACTTCAGACGGTCCTGCATTGGATGAACAGATAGTTTTTCTGCATGTGATGCATTTAAACATCAGGTTTAAATGGTGGTAGAGTATTTGCGGTGAAGGGATCTTTATCCTGGAGTTTTCTCCCACATTCATCTGACAGAACTCAAGATGACATTCATCTCATGCTGAGGAGCCTCTATCTATGTTCTTTGGCTTTTTCTGGGGTGGAAAATTGCATGAGTGTGAATAGCTGGACCTGGAGCTCTTACCACAGGATTCTCTACTAACTTGGCCCTATGGCATTGATATAAAATCCTGTAATAGCAGATGTGTCAGCCTCAGCTCCCCTCAGTTCCTGTGTCCTCGTTCAAAATATAGGAGCTCTGAAAGCAAGCAGTAATAGAGGAAAGCTGATAGCTGATCTGTGAATTAAATATATTCAAAGAGATCTAGCTACCGATATCTATGGTAACCTAATTGTTTGGACCAGGGGTATCCTTTTTTAAATCATGCTCCACCTTAGCATTTTTTTTACTTTGAGGCACCCCCACAGTAACCTCTTACTACAGCAAGAAGGATACTGCCTCCTAGCATTGCTAATGCATTTGTTCTGGAGATACCAGGGTAACCTTCTAGAACCTTTATGCTGAAATTTTCCCAATTAATATTAAGTTGCTAAAGATAAGGGTACAAAAAAACCCAGCTTAGTTTTCAGGTTCGAGCCTCTAGTCAATTACAGAAACTTTATTTAATAGAAACACCACTAGATGATGCTTTGAATTACCAAACCAAACTTTATTCAAAAGAAAAATAATTAAGAAAACAGGCATGCAATTACCACTGACACTAAACTACAATTATATTTCACTCAAAGATGGAATGGTGTATCAATGGGTGATTAGTCCACTTACAACAGAATGAAGTGCAACCTTATAATCCTGGAACCTAACAGTACCCTTTTGATGTTAATTGGAGCTCTCCCCAAATTAACAAAACTACTCCTTGTGTAATCCTTTCTAATAATAATTAACTGCCTCTTACCATTATGATATTTCTGCCAGCTTCTTATTAGTTCTTTACATTGGTGCAGATGTTGATTTAAATAATATGCAATGTCCTTTCCATACTATCAATATAAGTAGTATTTTAATAAAACAAACTCACAGTTCTCAAAAACACATATTAAAAACCTTTCTCAAACCAGTTACAACCAAAACATAGCCACAACCTACTTTAGGTCATGTCTTGCTAACTTCTATTTTCCTGTCTTACTGTCTTCAACTTATCTAGTTTTTATCTAACTTTTGCTCACACTAGCAAACTCAATTTCCCATACTTTTCTACAGTTAGGCTAACTTTAGGCCAAAGCCTAATTTCTACTTAACATTTTTTGTAGGCTACACCTAGCAAATTACTCAAAATGCAAGTCAAATGATACCGTTAAAACACTCCTAACCTGTAATACTGCTGCCAATGTCATTTGATGTTTAGATGGCATTGTTTGCTCAGATCAGAGGTGCCAGAAGGACTGCAAAAATGAAGGGGAGGGGACAAGCACCAGGTCACAATGCCACTCACTCAAATTTAGACAGCTCACTGTGCCTACCTGAAAAGTTTGATGCGCCCCCCAGTTGAGAACTTCTGGTTTAGTCAGATTCTGTTCAAGGGCATTCTTCCAACTGTTTGGTTGAGAAGCTCTGGTGTCTCCAGGCTTTGAAACAGGGGCTTGAAATTTGGCACAGGGGGTCTGTGGTGCCAGGGATATGCCTTTAGTGATCCCCATGGAAAACTGCCCAAATTTGGTCAAGTTATGAGCCCCTAAAATTCAAAGTTTGTGTAGGCTCAGTAGAGATTTGTTCGAGTTTGATTAAGAAGTTTTCATCTGTACTGAACCTGTGCCATCCCAGGGCTGTAGGGTCTGAAGCAGGACTTTCCTTGCAGTTGCTTCTGCTAGCAACCAGAGGCTGCTGAGGTGCCAAACACAGGAACTGGAAGCAGGAAGACTTTCTCTCTCCTGTACTCTTAATCTTAATGCTCTTCTTCTACTGCCCAGGCAGTGAGAAGGGTGAGGAGAAAGCAACATAACTGGAATGCTGAATAGAGAGGAGCTAAGTCTAGAGGGTAGCGAAGGAGGAGACTGGAACTAAGAGCCAGTGGGGGGGACTGGAACATGGAGACACGGGGCGGGAGGAAGGGCGTAGAGAGATGAGGAGCCAAGGAAGAGCCAAGAAGGGAAACTATGATGAGGATGGCCTGGAGAGGCCAGGCCCATCAAGGACTCAGGATTCAGGAGATGAGCAGGGAAAGAAGGATCTGTAACCACTAGAGCACACTCACCTCGGAACCTACAATAGAACCTGGAATTCCATAGTTCTCTGCTGTCAGCAAATAGCTTTGAATCCTGCTGACAAAATGTGTGCCTCATCCTCATTAGTTACTCTGTTAGTTCAAGTGGCACATGTCTGTGTTGTGGAGCTAAAGTTTCTAACCTTGTTAATGAACTATGTGGGAGTCATTATGGTTCCATATGATGGAATATTTTTTCCATTTTTTTAAATGTAGGAAATTACATACACAAAAACAATTACATACACAAAAGAATGATAAGGTTGCAAAGTCAAACACTCAAAAGTTAGGAAATGCCAGAATTAAGACTGACCATTTTTAATTGCATGATCACATACTATTTTTTCCCCATTCAGGGCACAGGATGGATGGTGTTCAGAGAATTAATCAGGGTTAAGTAGTTAATGAGGCTGTTGTCTGTGTAACACCTGCTTCACTTGTTGCAGAAGTTAGAAAGTGCTTAGCAAGTGAGGCACGAGATTGCAGGAAGAGGAAATACGGTCTTGTAGTTTAGTCAGTTGAATACCACCCTGCAGCTTCCTCCTCCTCCTTAACGCTGCCTAGGTCTAGCTGGGGGGCATTGAGAGAAACAAAAAATAAATAGTGTCCCTACTCTCTGTTTAGGTGCCCAGCACCACAATGGCCTACAACAGGTGGTAGTCACAATAGCAGGTTAGCTTCCTACAGCCCTGGATGGCATGCCCATCAGATAGAATCTTTGGAGAATTTAGCTGCCAAAACCTTAAAAGGTTGGTACTGAGCATGTATAGACTGAGCAATAGAAGGCACATCAGACACTTAGCTGACCCCTTTCAGGTTCTTACTTCAAAGCATGGAGGCACTAGAGCATCTCAGCATGAAGGTTGTAAGAACTTTATCAGCATGGTTGGAACATCTTTTTTCCCCTCATCTCGTTCTCAAATATAGCTGAACCATTTTTTTAAATACTTTCCCCAAAAATGCAGAATGAGGCAGATATCCAGCATAGAAAATTGCAGCCTGAATTGTTACACTTCTTCAAAGTTATAAGCAACTGAAAACAGGGTCTTAAAACAGTAAATGTTGAGCAAATTTAACTTTACATGATACTTCCAGCTCCACTCTTAATAAATACAGAGGGATAAATCCTGAAGTTCATACTCATTTTTATTGAGACATGTTGATTCAATGAGAGTTTTGGACTGAGTAAGGATAACCTATGGAATTCAGGATTTGGTCCCAAATTAATAAGATTTTGGTTCTTATTAGTATGTCACAAAAGGTGAGATCCACTGTGAGATGCTTGGATGAGAGGCGTTACAGAAATTCAAAGTATTGTTATTTTATTAAGTCTTTTTTTCACTAATAGGAAGAGAAGGTTGCCAAAAGAAGGGCAGAACTTTTAGCAGAGCAAGCCAAAAAGAAAAGGGAGGTAAGAATAATATAATGGAAAGAAATTTAAAAATGGAAATATTTGATTTGGTCTGTATTAGGAATATCTAAAATGTCTATGATCATAATATCTAAGTGTTATTTAGAGTGACATGCAGTAGCAGTACTATAACTGAAGTTGTGAGAAACTTTTGTCATAAATATAAAGGGAAGGGTAAACACCTTTAAAATCCCTCCTGGCTAGAGGAAAAACCCTTTCACCTGTAAAGGGTTAAGAAGCTAGGATAACCTCACTGTCACTTGACCACAATGACCAATGAGGAAACAAGATACTTTCAAAGCTGGAGGGGGGGGAGAAACAAAGGGTCTAGGCCTGTCTGTGTGATGCTTTTGCCGGGGACAGAACAGGAATGGAGTCTTAGACCTTAGTAAGTAATCTAGCTAGATATGTGTTAGATTCTGTTTGTTTAAATGGCTGAGAAAATAAGCTGTGCTGAATGGAATGGATATTCCTGTCTTTGTGTCTTTTTGTAACTTAAGGTTTTGAATAGAGGGATTCTCTATGTTTTGAATCTAATTACCCTGTAAGGTATTTACCATCCTAATTTTACAGAGGTGATTCTTTTTACTTTTTCTTCTATTAAAATTCTTCTTTTAAGAAACTGAATGCTTTTTCATTGTTCTTAAGATCCAAAGGTTTGGGTCTGTGGTCACCTATGCAAATTCATGAGAATTTTTATCAAACCTTCCCCAGGAAGGGGGGTGCAAGGTTTTGGTGAGGATTTTGGGGGAAAAGATGTTTCCAAACGGGCTCTTTCCTAATAAAATAATACCGGTTAGACATTTGGTGGTGGCAGCGAAAGTCCAAGGGCAAAAGGTAAAATAGTTTGTACCTTGGGGAAGTTTTGACCTAAGCTGGTAAAAGTAAGCTTAGGAGGTTTTCCATGCAGGTCCCCACATCTATACCCTAGAGTGGGGAAGGAACCTTGACACCTTTCTTTTTCCATTATAATTTAATCAGATATTTAAGGCATTTTACTATTGATTGGGAACAAAGCTGCATATTGGAGACTGTCCACAGAATATTTGTAACTGTGTTTTAAATTACTTGTAAACATGAACTTCTATTCGGCAAGGTACTTAAGCGACATGCCTATCTTTGAGCACGTGAATAGTCCCCTTAACTTCAGGTGAGGCACATTTTAAGCATCTTGTTGAATTGAGGCCATGGTTACTCTGAAACATGAAGTTATAATGGTTTATGCCCATACTCAACATAGTTACAAAATGTACTAGAACTGTATTCAAACTCTTTTCCTCCTCATGGGTATTCTCAGTATGGTGTCAGCTAACAAGTTTGTTTATAACAAAACCCTGTCAAACTGCAAATACCAAAACATGCTAGCTACAGTGCATTAGAAAACAGTAATTAAAACACATTTCTTTTATGTCAGCAGAATTGCACTCTACAACTGCATTCAAGCCATCTGTGTTTTCTGTGTTTTCTTTCCAAATATTAATCTAAAAGTTACTTATTTAGATTTTTTTAATTAAGACTTCCATTTTCCAAAAAACAAATTGGAGTTTATTTTAGTTGTTCAGTTCATGTCATTGTTTATAAAAGTCATTATTAAAGGCATTTATGGTATTCTTCAGAAATTTGTTTTTTTCAACATTCCCAACTGTGCGCCCAGATTCAGTGAACTTCTTCCCACTACCAAAATAACTAGTTACAATGATAAACAATGACAAGTGGCAAGGAGATGTGGAAGGGTGTAAAAATACTTAAGTTTTTGGTTTTTATTAAATATTTTCTGATAAGTCTGCACTTTGATTTCAGCAGCTTTTATAGATAAATACTGTATCTGGTTAAACCAGAAGCTTTATTTGAAGCTCAATTACTGTAAGTTGGTTAACATTTATGAAGAAAAATTTGAATTTGACTCAAAAAAATCAATCATAACAAAACATGAACTATCGCTCAAAATAAGTCTTCCTCAGAAGCAAACTTTTTAAACTTCTCTATTTAAGCTGGTATGTCTTAGTGAAATAGTGTACTCTTTCCCCATCTCTGAAAACCATCTTTGCAAATTATTTATAAGCTGAAACGGTGGACAAAAAAGGGGAAAGTGTGTGAGAATAAATATTCGTTTCTTTCTTCGGAACTTCTGTACAGTAGGCATGAAACAGTTGAACATTTTATACTTTAGGCGGCAGCATATAGGGAAGAGGAGGAGGCTAGTGACGAAGAGGATGAAGATGAAGAAGAAGATATTGAAATGATTCTTGAAGAAGAGTTCCCAAAAGAGGAAGAGGTAGATGAGGAGGAGGAAGAGGAGGAGGCTGATGCTGCTGAACGCATGAAAAATGAAATTACAGAAAAGTATGAAACAGATAGTAATAATTTACAAGCAGTACAGGTACTTTCTTCATTATCTACTTTATCAAATAACTTGGCATGAGGCAAGAAGTGCTTCCAGTTTTATAGCTGATTTAATTTAGTAATCAGATTTCAAAGTTATAGTATTTGAGATCTTTATTTCCTTTTTCTGAGCTAATTAATGCAGGAGGACAGGCTAGATAATCACAATGGCCCCTTCTGGCTGTCACATCTATGAATGAAATTTCTGAGATCCTCATTCAGGCAAAATTCGTATTGAGCAAAATCCTGAAGTTCTTCTAAAGTTTTCACTAAATCTCATTGCAGGCAATGGAAATTTTGTCTCCAGAAAGATGAATGGGGAAAAATGGGGGGGGAAGTGCAAGTGTTCCAGGGGGACCATGCTGAGATTGCTCAATCAGATTGCCCTGCAAAGAATAGGGTAGAAGATCCCCAAAACTGGTGGTTATTCTAATACTTAGAGTCACCAAGACAGCAACAAAACAGCTGCTACAATACCTTACTGGTTACCCAGAAGCTAAAAACACAGTTTCCTTGAAACAATCCAGCCTTGGGCTCCCACCCAGACAGCCAAGTCAAATATGATGAGGATTACTGAAATTTTTGTTCATCATATAAAAAGTTCTACCAATCCCAAAGGATCAAACACATTACCCTTCAGGTTAATGAATATTTTAGATCTTACCCAAATACACACAGCCAATTTTTATTAACTGCACTAAAATTGATTTAAAATGAAAAGAGAGAGTATAGGTTAACAGATCATTATACATACAGCTATGAATAAAGTTCTTAGGTTTCAAAGTTGAGATGGTGAGCTTTAGAGTTGCAAAAAGTTCTTTCAGAATTAGTTCCATAGGTCCAATGTCCAATATCAAGGCAATCCAGACTGGAGCTGGAGACCTCAATCTTGCGACTCAGACTTCCCGTGATTAAGCTGAAGCAGATCTGAGATAACAGGATCAGGGCCCAAGAGTTCCTTTTATAGTTCTCTGGCAGCCTCTGTCTTGACAGTAGGTGAAGCATTGTGGCTTTGAAATAGATCTCCTATGTCCTAAGCATCACTGGTAATTAGCTACATGGATTAGCATAAGGCAACTTCTCATTTCCCATCATTTACAGGTAGATTACTACAGACTTCAAAGAGAAAGAAAAACAATGATATTACTACATTCACAGTTAATCTAAAAGTTAACATCTCCTTTCGATCTCTGAATTAACAGAATATATCAACAGACAGGAACCTGTTACATTGTCAATCTCTAACAATATATATGTAAACACATACAAAACGCAATCATTATCTACAGCTATGTCTCTAAATGTTCAATCTGGGTCAATTAGCCTGCTAGTTGTGTAACCCTTTCTGGCTGGCTGTCACAGCTCTTTTAAAATCTGCAGAATAGTTTCAACTGGATTTCACATTTTATTCATCAGTGACTGAAACAGCCCCTGACACCAATTAAATTTTCAAAAAACAATTTATTTTCTACAAATATTAGTATTTAAATATATTTTTATTCCCAGATCGGGTCTTTTGCCCATTACAAAGTTGAGTGCTTCCTAGCACAAAATTCTAATTCTAAGCTTTACCATTAAGTGACACCTACTGCCACTGTAACTATGTTGACATCCTCAGGCTTCAATTACTTTTTTACCAATTAATGGATTAGGAGTCTGAATAATCTCCTAACACTCCTTGCATTTCAGGGAGGATTGAGTTGGGGAGAAAGGCCATTGTTTTACACCCAGAGATACACACTTCCGTTAATTTGTGGGGAGACTAACTTTAAAGTGAAGTTCTAAACTGAAAAGTGGCTATGTAAAAATGTCATTTTCTTACTCCGCTGAACTGCTTCCTGCAGTGTAACCCTAGTCATGTCTCCTTGCTTTAATGACAAAGATAATTTTCTATTGCTGTTACTCTTTGTCATGGTTATGGGGTTGATTGCAACTCTGCCCCCTTTCTGAGTGTAAGATAACTTTGCAGGATGACAGTTAAAAAAACATTATTCTTGTAAAAAAATATGATACCAAATCAGAGAGAGACAATCAAAATTGAACCTTTTAATGCCTTTTATGCAGTGACATGTTTAGACTCCTTCAAGTACATTAAAGGGTCCAGGTGTAACTAATGGAATACTGCATGTTTTTTGAAGGTAGTATTTTTACAGATCCACATTCCTCTTCCATTCTCACCACTGAAGTTTAGGAGTACATTATTTGTTTTATTAGTATCTTGGTGACTAAGTTGGTCAAAAAGGAACAAGTAGATGAGAATGTTGGTAATTATTGTCTCAAGAGGTGCATAGGCATCAGTTACTGGAGAGGTGGTTTCTGTTTTAGTATTTTGTGCTGCATAGCACCCTGCCTATGATGGGTTGAAGCAAAGACTCCAGAATATAGATCTACATAAATAGTAAATTTAAGAGCCACAATTACAGGTTAGTATTTTCCTCTTACTGTATCTAACTCTCATTTTAACTTATTCAAAATTTATTTTCCCATTATTACTGATACCCAAGAAATTTTGTCTAAAAAGCAGGTTTATTTATTAATAAATAATTTATTCTTCCTATCTTCTTCATTTGTTATTGCCACCACTGGGTATTGTGGCATCTCAGTCAATTATGCAATAGTAAATTTTGATATCAAAACACTGGATAGCAGCCTCTCTAAAAGGATCAGACAGATGGAAGAGATTAATTAGAAAACAGACAATTTTTATATTGTAATTAAGTGGCTGAGCTGTAATATGTGAGCAGAGGATGGTGCAATGAATCTGCTGAGGCTCTTTTGACCCCTCACTGGAATGCAATTGGGCAGCCAGGAGGAGCAGGTCCCCTGTTATTTGGGAGGACAGTGGACAGCTCAGGTTAGGGTTCTGGAGTTCCCTGTGTAAAACTGACAGGATTCATGTATAGTGTAGATAAGAACATGTTCATAGTGTCAGTAAACAATCCACCGAACCTGACTCCACTATATCAAGTCAATCAAGAACAGAAACTGACCTGCTGCAAGCAGTGATGAGCTGCCAAAATCTTAACAACCGGTTCCCTATAAACAGTGCTGATTTAAGGGATGTGTCTCTGTTCTGCCCCCTCCCACCCTCCCACCCCCAGGCTCTATCCTGCCCTCCAGGCTCTCTCCTGCCTCCCCATCCCCCCAGGCTCTGTCCTGCCCCCTCCTGCCTCTCCCCCCCAGGCCCGTTCTCCATCCCAGGTGCCTGCTGGTGGAGCAGGAGTCCTGCAGCCCTTGCATCAGTGGGGTCGTTCCTGGCATGTGAGGCGGCGGCTCCCTGCAGGCAAAGGCTGCCTTCTTCCCAACTCCCCACCGCGGGATGTGAGCACCCCCGAGCGGCGGAGGCCGGACAGCCCCACAGTGCAGGAGCAGGAGAGACTGGGGTCGCCCCAGCTTGCCCAAGGCAGCCCCCAGCCATGGCACCAGCCGGCCCTGCCCTGCTCCTGGGTCAGAAAAGGCTGCTGCCACCAGGGGTCTGGCTCCCCAGCCCTATGCGGCACCCAGTCACACGGTGCCTGATCTCCCTGCCCAGCGCAGCCGGTCGCGCTTCCTGGGCCAGGCAGGAAGCAGCATGGAGCTTGGCAGCGGCTCCTGAGCAAGGCAGCATCGTATCGGCCTCTGCGTTGCTTCCTCTGGGCCCAAAATACTCCAAAGGGGACAGGGAGAAAGCAGGTTCATAGCCCGTTCCCCAGGCACTGGCCAGCAAACCTTTCTGGGTGCATGGAGATGGGAGAAGAAGGGGAACATAGTGCATTGAGAGGCAGACCCCTTCCAGAGTCCTACACCATGCACCCTCCCTAGTGCTGCGAGTCGGGGCCCCCTTGGCCTGGGGGGCTGCCCCAGCCGAGCCCCAGCCTGGGTGGGACTTTCTGGGGTGGTGACTGCCTACCCAACTGCCCGCCCCCATCCCCTGACTGCCCCCCAGAACCTCTGCCCCCTCCAACAGCTCCCTGCACCTTATCCAACCCTCCTCCCAGCCCCGGCCCGGCCCCCTTACCATGCTGCTCAAAGCAGCAGCAGCTGCAGAGCTGCCCAAGGGCAGTCCAGAGCGCTGGCGGCGCGGCACGCTGAGGCTCCGTGAGAGGGGGAGGGGCCGGGGGAGCCTCTGAAGCCGGGAGCTCAGGGAGTCCTAACAACCGGTTCTAAAGCTGCTTCTAAATTTAACAACCGGTTTGCGTGAATGAGCTCCAGCTCACCAGTGGCCACAAGTTATCAAAATGGACCAGGAGGGACTGGGGAACAATTTTTTATGCATAGATAATAGCTAAATAAGCAATGGGGGTCAGGTAAAATAGAAAAAAAATATGACATTTCTCTGATTTTGATAAGAGACTTTTTAAAAGTTTAGCTAAATAGAGTTAGAGTCTTCAAAGTTAATGGAAATTATAGTTTTCTGATTTTATTTTAACATAGTGTAATACTGTAATACAAATGTTAATAATGAAAACAGAGGGGTCAGATCTTCAGCTGAAGTCAATGGAGGTGCATTGATTTACACTAGCAGAGGATTTAGTCCAAAGATCACTAATAGTTAATGGCAGTTATTATTCATATCACTCTTTATTACAACATTTGATCATGTTTATGATTTTTGTCATACATAATTCTTTCATTATTCAGGAAGAACTTGAAAGGTTGCTGATATCACAAATCACCATCAATGGAGGGCGAAAACCTCACATTGTACGTTACCAACTGTATAGCAAGTTGAAGCATCTAGTAGAAAATCGAGAAAGCATTTTTGAGAAATGTTACCCAATAAGTTTGCCACTTGCACGCAAGATGTTGGTTCTCTCTTATAAACATCCCAGTTCTTTTGGTCAATGGGACCCAATCAAGGTAATGTAATTAAATGGCTGAGGTATAATTTCAGGAAGTAATACTTGCTTGTCTTCTTTATGCCCATATAATTAAGATAAAATATTATGAAAAGCACATCACTGAATATTTTCAATGATGAGCACATACTATTAATAACAAGAATTGGTCAGTTTAGTGTTGTGTTTTAAGCACTGATTAATGATATTTTGTAAGATTTGTGGGAGCATTGAGCAGATAGAGGTTTGTGAACTAGTACAATCAAAGGTGGAACTGAGCAAGAAAGAAATGTATGATACTTAGGACCCAGCAAATATAGGATAGCAAGCAGGAAGTTCCTACAGCCTTGCAGGAGCAGTAGAGACAAGTAAAAGGGTTTTGGAGTTATGGGTGATTAACACAAAGTTATGGTGGGTAATCTGGATGTAATTTTGCTGGAATGCTAGAAGTGCATCTTGGTTTTGTGAGTGAGTAAAAAACGAGGAGCAGAGCTAAGCTAAGAAAAGCCCAATGAACAGGAAACAACAATAGCAAAGAAATTCCTGAAGACGGAAGAGTAGAAAGATACAGTTGGAGGAGTGACAGCTTTGCAAGTGAGAAGAGATTCTTACATATCTGAGTTAGCAAAAGTAAATCTAAGAGAGAGCATGTCAGGAAGAGAACAATTTAACACTTGACACAGGTTCAAAAATTCTGTTAGCAGAAAGAAGCAGGTACCAGACTGTCTTTAGATGGAATCAAGATATTGTTTTGTCAATGCTGTAGGATGTGTGAAGTAGAAGATGATGACAATTATGGAGGAGAAAATAGGAGTGCTTTAGGATCAGATAGAGATGAGTACAATTAAGGAAGCCAAAGTCTTCATAGATCAGAAGGTATAAGATATGCCAATTGGCGATTAAATAATTATGGATTTGAAGATAAGACAAGACTATGGAGGAGAAAATGGATAAGAATAACAAACCAGAAGGAGGAATGTGAGCACCGGAAGTGGATTAAGGCAGAATCCTAGCATCCTATGGAGCTAAGGCATGTGGTTTGAAGGGACCTGATACACTAATGAGAAACCAAGAATCTGAGAAGGGTAGAATGTGTAGTATGGCAGTCTGTAGCCACCAAAGAGCGGTGTTTCAATATTATCCTCTTCAGATGCATAGCTCAGGAATACAGTGGCATGGGACCTAAGTATTACTGAGCAGTGTACCCTCTGTCAGTCAGTCCACAGGACAGCACTTGTTTTTAATTCAGAGAATTAATTATTCTTTTCTTTGTTCTGACCAGAAATAGAGTAATGCTCTGGACATTAAATTGGGTATAGAATTCTCTCTTATCCCATCCGACAACAGTGGTTCCATGGATAGATAGTGTTATGGTACCCCTCCCCTCGCCCCACATGGGACTAAGGAGGCAATGAATTCTGAAATGCTCCCATGATTGCCTAACCCTAGGACAAATATTGATAAATATTTATTGATAAAATGTCTGATAACCAGGCTCAATCAATTTATTAATCAAAGATTGATCTCAGCACAATACAGAAAGGTTAATACAGTATCAATCTCGAGAACAGTCTTGCATCAGTTACATTGTTTCTCTGTTCCAAATTCTGAACTTAATTTTGCTCATATTTATATTCCCTTTGTTTATGACAGATAAAAAAATCCACAGATTTTACACATCATTTCTTATCTGGGGTTTGTACATAACGTTCCAGATGTCAGTAGATTGTAGAGACATCTACACTACTGTACCTAGCATACAGTTCATATCTGACAAACCTCAGCAAAACATATTTCTTCCATCTGACAGATTCTACAAAAACAGAAGTTACAACAGTTTAACTGCTAGTAGATTTCTACAATAAAGCTTAGCATAAACACAAGGCATCTGGGGAGTATAGTTTATAGTTATACAACTTAGCCTAAATACAAAGCATTCTGGGAATATATAATATTGGCTAACAGTCCTCCTGCCCCTTTGTCACCTTGATTCAGAGCATCGGGAGAACACCTTTGATAAATGCATATATGAAGCAGAAGTAAGAGCGTTCATATGGGATATTATTTTACCACAGCTTGTGAGCAAAAATACAAAAATATCAACAAAATCAAAACCATTAGATAAAACAATCTAAGCCTTAAAGTAATCTTTGTCTGTATATTAGAAATTAATATGTCCAAGCTACCATCCTGTAGTAGATCATCTAGAACCTTTTCTATTTAGTGTATGTCACTGCTACTCTGATTATGGGCGTGTCTTTTTGAACCAATAATGTTTTTAAATTTAAGGTTAATGGATCACTGTGTACATTAAAAACTGGTATATATTTCTCAACCTCATGTTGGTGATCTGGCTTACTTTGGATACTGGATTTATTGTGGTAGCTGGGAACAGACATAATTGACCCACATGTATGCACGGGGAGAGAAAAAAAGGCATTCCAGGAGTACAGTTTGTATTTATATAACTTAGCCTAAATACAAAGTATTCTGGAAATATATGATATTGGCTCACACAGATCACCCTCCTTCAGTGTGTTTGTTCTTGGCCAACCTTCTGAATAAAAGATGAGCACTTCTGATTGGGGATTAGCCAACATCAGCCCACTTAATGGATGCAGTGAGTCCAATCTGCCCTCAAACTCTGAATAAGGAGCAGGCTTTCACAATGGGCTTAATCTGCAGCTAGTGAGCCCCTCGCGAAGTAAGTGCAAAGAAGCATTCACTTCCAAGGTATGTGAAGTAGCAATATGGTTATATTCGTGCTTCTTTATGTATTATCATCATCTGGAACAGTTGCTTCTCAGGATACCTCCTTTGGGTTCAGAGCCTTACTAGTAATATGGTAAGGTTGGACCTCCTCGGGATACTGCTTGCTACAGCCATAGTCTGTCCGTGAATCCACTGTAATAAGATGGGAGAGGAAAAAGATGTATGACAAAGGAGAATTACTTACTGATAATTTTGTCAGTCATAGAGTCCTCTTCTCCCATCCTACATGCCTCCCTCCTCCCCTTTGGATGGTATGCCACTGCTTGTATATTATTTCTCTTACTGTCTTGTATACCCTATCCTCCTTTCTGCTCCTGGAAGTTTCTCTAGCTCAGGGATGGTATTCTGTCTGAGGCTTATGTAATCAGGGGTAAGGTTTCAGAAATCGTTGCTTCCTTCCAGTAGGTATTTCCATAACACTGTGTCCATAAATCCACTGTTGTAGGACGGGTGAAGAGGAGACGAAAAGAAACAAATATCAGTAAATAACTTTTTCCACTTTTGTATATGTTACAGCTAAGTGAGGGAGATGTAATCAAGCCTTTCCAAAATCAACAGACTCCAAGCTTGCCTGTAATCCACCGACAATATATTTATTTTTTTTCAAGTAAAGAAAATAAAGAAAAATTTATGAAAAATCCCATTAAATTTATCCGTCAGCCAAAAGCCAAGCCACCTGTGCCAGTTAAGATAGCAATTGTGGGACCTCCAAAATCTGGAAAAACTACAGGTAAGGTCCAGTATTTTCAAAGGGTAGGAGCTTCCCTTATAATTGGGGTTGTATGATACAATTAACTTAGGCTTGAATAGAGACTGGGAGTGGTTAAGTCATTATGCAAGGTAACCTATTTCCCCTTGTTTTTTCCTACCCGCCCCCCCCCCCCCCCCCCCCACACACTGTTCCTCAGACGTTCTTGTTAAACCCTGGATTTGTGCTGGAAATGGCCCACCTTGATTATCATACACATTGTAAGGAGAGTGATCACTTTAGATAAGCTATTACCAGCAGGAGAGTGGGGTGGGGGGAGAGAAAACCTTTTGAAGTGATAAACACCCATTTTTTCGTGGTCTGTGTGTATAAAACATCCTCACTGCATTTTCCACTTTATGCATCCGATGAAGTGAGCTGTAGCTCACAAAAGCTTATGCTCAAATAAATTGGTTAGTCTCTAAGGTGTCACAAGTACTCCTTTTCTTTTTGCGAATACAGACTAACACGGTTGCTACTCTGAAACCTCTCATAATCATGTTAGCAAGAAGTTACAAACAAGTCACTAAAATTATTGCTGTTGCCATGCATAGAATGCTGCAGTTAGTTTTCCCACTATCCTATTTATCAGCCAGAAATATCTGTGTTCACCATCTCAACCCTGTCCCCACTCCTCAGAAACGAAGGATATTCTTGTGGTTAAGCCTTGGACTGGCACTTGGGAGATACAGGTTCAGTTCTGTTCCTAGTGCTGACAGACATCCTATGCTAAGTGACTCTGGCAAGTCACTTAGGCTCCTGTGCCTCAGTTCCAGTGATGATTTTATGTCCTATCCCTTTCCATCCACTCCTTGTCTGTTTAAATTGTAAGGTCTTCAGGTCAAGTGCTGTTTTTATAGTGCCTAGCATAAGCAGTTCTGATGGTGGTTGGGGCCTGTAGGTGCCACTGTAGTACATATAATAATTCTCCTTATGTCTCTTACACTGAGAAATCCAATAACTGATGCAGTGGGAGGAATCTCAAGCTCATTTAATATAATGCTCCCATTATATATCTGGGTACACAATAAAATAGAAACAGCTGGTATAAAACTCCCCATTTGCCACTGGGAAATACCATGTTCACTGTTCCCACCTCTCATATAAAAATAGTAATTGTCAGTGCAGCCAAGTATCAGCCATCATACTTCTGGAGAGGTAAACAGGGAACAGAAATGCAATGAGGCTCTATATTGGGTGCTTTTTCTGCCCCTTTCAGTACAATTCAATATTTCTTAATGTTAGGGCTGCTCTTTAATATGTGACTAGTGTAGGCAACTTTCATGATTTGGAAAAAATACAGAAAGTCAAAGATTCCAAGGAACCCCTTGACAGAGACTCATCTCTGCTTTAGTCATACAATTATATGATTCTAATGCTTGCTTTTATAATATTTTTTTCATTGGTGTTTTAAAGATATGGGACTAGATTCACCTGTCCACTCTAGTTGCTTTGCTAGTTAACAGTTTATTTGAAACTAGTGTAATTAAAAGATAAAAAATACAATTAATTCTTCTTCAAGTGAAGGTCCCTATGGGTGTTCTGCTTGAGGTGCACATTTGCTCCACATGCCTGGGACCAGAAGATTTTTAACATAAGAACATAAGAACATCCATACTGGGTCAGACCAAAGGTCCATCCAGCCCAGTATCCTGTCTGCCGACAGTGGCCAATGCCAGGTGCCCCAGAGGGAGTGAACCTAACAGATAATGATCAAATGATCTCTCTCCTGCCATCCATCTCCACCCTCTGACAAACAGGCTAGGAACACCATTCCTTTTTGCTGGCAGTGTCATTGGTCTGCACCTGTGCCCTTCTCCTCTTCATGCTCTGAACCAAGGGCATAAGAGACCATGCAAGCTAATGGCTTCTCCAGTTCCTTTCTATCACCCTTGAGCTGAGACAGAACCTATTTAGTGGTTGCAGCATTAGCTAGCATTCCTGTTCAAAAACTGTAGTTAGTTGTAAATAGTTTTAAAACCTGTTTTTAGCTAGTTTCTAGTGAGAGTAGTTTAGTAGTTTTTAGACACCCCCAAAAAACTTCCCCTGTACATTATGCTACCAGTAGTACCTCAGAGTTACAAGCTGACCAGTCAACCATACACCTCATTTGGTACTGGAAGTATGCAATCAGGCAGCAGCTGAGACCAAAAAAAACACAACCAAAAACCAGTACAGTACAGTAGTGTGTTAAACGTAAACTACTAAAAAAATAAAGGGAAAGCAGCATTTTTCTTCTGCATAGTAAAGTTTCAAAGCTGTATTGTCAATGTTCATTCGTAAACTTTTGAAAGAACAACTATAATGTTTTGTTCGGTTAAAAACATTTTAGAGTTATGACCAACCTCCATTCCCGAGGTGTTCCTAACTCTGAGGTTCTACTGTAGTACGCCAGGATCCCAGTATTCAAGATCTGCCTGGCCTGCCTTTGGGCTTTCCCAGTCAGCAACAATCACGGCATGAATACATGCTTAGAAGAAGATTCCTGATGGACTGTACAATATGGGGCCCCAGTCCAATCCTGACCCATTAGACCTCCGTGTACATTCAGAGGCACTGGGAAATGCCCCTTTGAACATAGTGATCTCTGGTTCCAAGAATAATGAGAGCAGGGCTAAAGACCTTTCCAAGCAGAGAATTGAGGAAGGTAAGACCAAACACTCTGTGATGGAATGCTAAAGGTATATTATAATGTACAGCCAGTAGGTGGCACTGTGTATAATCTACACCTTATCTGAGCTGGCAACAGCCATACCTGGGAATGCGTTAAAGTATCTGAAAGAGAACACATCTTTTGTATCCGTTTCCATGATGGAAGTTCTATAGCCAGTTCAAATCTGATATTTAATCCTGACCTGCTAGCAGCAGCCCTGCAACCAACTATGTATGAGAAATATATGACAAACACTCTTAAAAAAATGTGAGATATCCCCCTCTCTAAGTCTTCATCCATACAGAAGACTTCCTCTCCAACACCCTCTAAATCATGTGGACTCCACACACCATTACAAGAGTGTCAGGCGCTCACAAGGAGCACAGTACTGATTTTGCAGTACAGAGAGGCAAAAGTGCCCCAAAACCATCCTTAGCCAAAGGGGTGGGACCATCCTAGGACAGGCAAGGTACCAATGTTAAGAAAAAAGGAGTCATCAGTACCGAAGACCATGGTCCATATGAAGCCAGTACTTCTGGCACCACCAAGGGACAGAAATCCAGTCCACTCTCCAGAATCAGGGGCTAGATGTACTGTCCAAGAGGACTGTATTATCTATATGCTGCCTGTGCTGTTGGATCCAGTCCTGACCTGAGATGTCCTCACACCATTGTTTCACTTTTGACTGGTACTGTTGACCAGTCAAGGCATAATAAAACCACCAGTACCACCCATCAATATAAAAGCCTCCTTTTCTGCAGCCCAGCATCTCCCCAATTCTGGACATCTGGGCTTCTCCCCTCCAATCTGCAGCTCATGCAGGCATATCAAAGACTTGGCTCCACATGCCCTGCTACACCGCCTTTGTTCCCACTTGCTGCCAGATTCTCTGTCTCTGTGGCAGCAGTCAGTTGGCAGTTACACTGTTCCTGCTTCTTTTATTTTTTCACTTTTTTCAGGCCCTGGTGAGCTATTCTATTTCAGGATTCTTTCCTCCTCCCTGGGTCAGTCTTAAGCTTAAGTTTAATTCACCCTGAGACTGTGCTGCAGCATCTCCCTGCTGGCTCCTCTGCCCCTATCCAGGCATGGCAGAGAGGCCAAGAAAGCACCAGATCAAATCCAAGCAGTGCTCTATTTGTGAGGCAGCCTTCCTGGGTTCAGAAGGCTATAAGCTGTGCCCAGGCTGCACCCAGCTAGCTGACCCTAACTCTGTTAGTTCTTGTGGCTAGGAGTTGGACAGGCATATGGGATCCCCTACCCACCAAAGCAGCTGTCATAAATAGAAAGGGAAGGGTAAACCCCTTTAAAATCCCTCCTGGCCAGAGGAAATCTCCTCTCACCTGTAAAGGGTTAAGAAGCTAAAGGTAACCTCGCTGGCACCTGACCAAAATGACCAATGAGGAGACGAGATACTTTCAAAAGCTGGGAGGAGGGAGAGAAACAAAGGGTATGTGGGTCTGTCTATATTTTGTCTTTGCCGGGGATAGACCAGGAATGAAGCCTTAGAACTTTTAGTAAGTAATCTAGCTAGGTATGCGTTAGATTATGATTTCTTTAAATGGCTGAGAAAAGAATTGTGCTGAATAGAATAACTATTTCTGTCTGTGTATCTTTTTTGTAACTTAAGGTTTTTTGCCTAGAGGGGTTCTCTATGTTTTGAATCTAAGTACCCTGTAAGGTATCTACTATCCTGACTTTACAGGGGGGATCTTTTTTTTTATTTCTATTTACTTCTATTTCTATTAAAAGTCTTTTTGTAAGAAAACTGAATGCTTTTTCATTGTTCTCAGATCCAAGGGTTTGGGTCTGTGGTCACCTATGCAAATTGGTGAGGCTTTTTACCAAACCTTGTCCAGGAAGTGGGGTGCAAGGTTTTGGGAAGTATTTTGGGGGGAAAGACGTGTCCAAACAGCTCTTCCCCAGTAACCAGTATTTGTTTGGTGGTGGTAGCGGCCAATCCAAGGACAAAAGGGTGGAATATTTTGTACCTTGGGGAAGTTTTGACCTAAGCTGGTAAAGATAAGCTTAGGAGGTTTTTCATGCAGGTCCCCACATCTGTACCCTAGAGTTCAGAGTGGGGGAGGAACCTTGACAGCAGCCACAATTCCAGTGTGAAAAAAATGGACCAGGAAGCACAGGGTAGAGCAGGGAAAGTCTCTGTAGATGACGAGAACTCCAGGCAACTGACTCGGGGAGTAAGTCCCAGGGGATCCCTGTAGAACAAAGAGGGGAGGCTTGTGGCACCACAAATCCTCACCCCTCTGTGTCTTAAAGTGGGTCCTGAATGCCCTTGGTAAAGAAGCAGGACTCTTAAACAGCTCCCCCTTCCCAGTTCAACCAGAAAGACTCTAGTACCAAGTATCCCCCTCACCCTCTTGGGGGAATGGGACCCAGCATGGGAGGACTCAGAGGGAGAACTTTTCAGAGGGCGTCAGGCACTATGAAAGGCAAACTGCAAAAAGCATCACCAAAGTGTCAGGGAGCGCCTACTCCTGCAAAGCATGCAAAAAGAGGAAAGAAATCTAAAAAGGAAAAAAGGGGAAAAAAAGCACAGAAAATCCAGGAGGTACAAGTCCTTGAATGCCTCTTCCTTCTCCCCCTCCTTCATTGAGGGCAAATCTACACTAAAGTGCTACATCAGTGCAGCTGTACTGGTGCAGCTGTACCACTGTAGCATGTTTAGCTGACGGGAGAGTGCTCTCTGTCTCCTGCCGACATAGCACAGGTATGGACAGTGTGAAACTTGCATTGCTCAGGGGCTTTGGGGGGAGGGGTTTCGTACTCCTGAGTGACATGAGTTAAATCAATTTAATCGATAGTGTAGACCTGCCCTGAGGAAGGTGAGGTATCAGATCCTGACTACAAACAGGACCAGGGGAAAACACAATATAGGGTTCCCCCCCCCCCGAGAAGTTTGAGGCCATGGGTAAGAAAGGTTTTCTCCTTGATTCAAGTCCAACCTGAATAGGTTCCTGAGAGCAAGGCTCAGAGTAAATTTCTCTCCTTGAAATTCTCTGCTGAATATTTCCCCTGCACTCCTCCTTCTAGTATGTGATCAGGGATGACTGGAACAAACTGATACGGGCAAGCACATTAATAAAAATGACCTCCAGTTCTATAAGATACAGGAATCAAAGCCCCCTGTCACTGAGATCCTGCAGGTAGACATAGTTGTAGCATCTCTAGCAAGGGATATGATCATTCCCTCAGAAGCAGAGTTCTACCCTAAGGAACCAATAGATAGAAATTGGAGGCCATTTTTAAGAAAGATTTTGAGCCCTCCTTGAACACCCTCAGAGCATCCCTAACAGCTACCTGCTTTGCAAGGGATCTGTCTTCTGACTGGAAGATCTCAGAACCCTAAAGGACAGAGATTGTCTTGAATTTGGCTCCATTTTAAAGAAAGTTTCCCAAGCAACAGCATTTGTAGCGGATGCCTCAATGGATGCAATGAAGTTCTCAGCCAGGATTATGGCTTCCAGCTTCATAGCCAGGCATCACCTAATGGCTCTAACCCTGGAAGGTGGATACACACTCTAAGAAGATCCCATGCTCGACCAAATTTAAAGGTTCATTCTTTTTGGAGGGAACAGCTAGACAAGGTAGTGGCTGACAATGTAGCAGAAACCAAGCAGTCATTCCCATCATCACTAAGTGCTCTCAGGAGGGAATACAGACCTGCCTTCAGACAAAGGTGCTCCTTTCATCTCTTGTCCTCACAGAGGTATCAGTGAAGGGACAACAGATTCTCCAAAGGAAAATCTTGGAGCCAACTTTCATGGAAGAAGCTCTGCACCTCCCAATGCCACTTCATGACAAAGATCGCACAGGCCAGGGCTGAAGCTAGGAGGCAGAATTTCCTATTTCACAGAAGAATGGTTTGCATCAACCATGGATGCATGGGTGAGGGAAATAGTGAGCCAGGGATAATCCCTCAAGCTGCAAGCTCCACCCCATCTGTTCTTCAACCAGTCTCCCATCTCCAACGACCCCATAAAGTGTGATCTGTTCCAGAACAAAATATCTCATCTTCTGGATATTAGAATGATAGCATTCCCTCCAAAGATAGATTCCTGGAGTTCTCCTTCATATTCTTCATTGTTCAGAAATGCAACAGGGCAATCACAGCCATTCTCGACTTAGAAAGTCTCAACAAGTGGGAGGGTATGGTGGGGATTTGTGGTCCCACAAGCCTCCTAGCTTTGTTCTACGGAGGTCCTCTATGACTTACTCCCCAATCAGCTGTCTGGAGTCCTCCTTGTCTTCAGAGCCTTTCCCTGCTCAGTGCTTCCTGGTCCATTTATTCCATGTTGGAGTTGTGGCTGCTTTGGTGGGTAGGGATCCCACATGCCTATATGACTCATAGCCCCGAGAACTAATTGAGTTAGGGTCAGCTGGCAGGGTGCAGCCTGAGCACAACTTACCATCTGCTGAGTCCGGTAAGGCTGCCTTACAAATGGAGCACTGCTTGGATTTGACCTGAGCCAAGACTTCTGAGGTTTGCTTGTGGCAGGAAGAATTATTAGCACAGAACACTCCCATTCAGCCAGTTCTCTGCCCACAGGATCTTTACAAAGATGGTGGTGGTGATTATAGCTAGACTCACGTCACAGGTACCCACCTGTATCCCTTCCTAGATGACATCCTGATCAGAGCTCCATCTCAGGCCACAGTGCACAGAACCACAACTCAGGCACTGAATCTCCTGGAAGTGCATGGCTTCATCAGTCAAGAAAAATTACTTGATTCTATTGACCAGGATAACTACGGGAATAGACATAGAAAACTCGATAACAAAAATCTATCCATTACTCTAAAGGTTCTAGAAAAACCTAGGATCTTACCACCATGTTCCAGAGCTGCAGGAGGCCTACCAAAGCACTGTGTCTTCAATTGCTAGGATTTCTCACATCATGTATAGGGAATCACTCTATGGGCATGATTAAGCCTTTATCGTAAAAGTGGGGACCACTCCCCAGAATACATGAAAGATCAAGTACAGGTCCCAGTGCCAGGGTTCAGCCCCCTAAAATGGTGGTCAGCCCAAGGCAACGTTTGCAGAGGCATGCCAGTATGTCTTCTAGACCCTCTACTTCTTACAACTGATGCCAGGCTGACGAGTGCACTTGGGGACCCGAATGGCTCAAGGCTTCTGGAGCACAGAAGAAATAGCTCACAGCATAAACTTTCTAGAGCTGAGAGTGGTCAAGCTGGCTGGACGACGATGTCAGACGTGTCTAGAGGAGAGCCGCATCCTGGTTCAATCTGACAACGTGACCACAGTTGCATATGTGAACAACTGTGGGGGAGCAAGGAGCCTACGCTACACATGGAAGCAATGGAAATAATGAGGTGGGCAGGCAAGCTTCTCCTTTCCCTCAGTGGGATCCACATAAAGGGGACTTGAACCAAAAGCAGACTCATCAGTTACAGGATCAACAACTCTGATTGGTACCTGAATCAGGAAGTTTTCAATCTCATTGTTCAGATGTTTGGCCACTCTTCAGCCAACCTGTCTGTAAATCGTATGAACGCAAAGAGACCAAAATACTTCACCAGGGAGATGGACCCGAGATCCATGGGAACCAAATACTTTATCACACAGATAGCTGCAGATGACCATGCTCTCTTCCCATTCCTACTGAAGTTGGTCCAGAAAATAAAGTGAGAGCAGGCCATAGAATATCAGGGTTGGAAGGGACCTCAGGAGGTCATCTAGTCCAACCCCCTGCTCAAAGCAGGGCCAATCCCCGATTTTTGCCCCAGATCCCTAAATGGCCCCCTCAAGGATTGAATTCACAACCCTGGGTTTAGCAGGCCAATGCTCAAACCACTGAGCTATCCCTCCCCTTACCTCCCCATTGGCCGAGGAGACCTTGGTTCTCTGACTTGATATTACTGAAAATGGAGCCTCCATTTTAGCTTTCATCAGGACTGGGCATTCTCTCACAAGGTCCTTTTTCTCCACCCGGATCTGACCTAGCTTCAACTGGCAGCCTAGCTATTGAGAGAGAAGAACTTGTATTGCTGGGCCTGTCCTCCAAAGTCATCAAAACTGCTTTCATCTGGGAGAATACTGACACAAAGAATATTCCTCTATCTGGTCCAGATTCAGTAGCTGGTGCCAAGAACACAGTGCCAGTCCCAGAAATCCAGAATCCCAGCCATTCTGGATTTTCTCCAAGAATGTATCAATAGAGGTCTTCAGCCCAGCACCATAACACAGGGGTTCTCAAACTGGGGGTCGGGACCCCGCAGGGGGTCATGAGGTTATTACATGGGGGGTTGCAAGCGGTCAGCCTCCACCCCAAACCCTGCTTTGCATCCAGCATTTATAATGGGGTTAAATATATAAAAAAGTGTTTTTAATTTATAAGGGGGGGGGTCACACTCAGAGGCTTACTATATGAAAGGGGTCACCTGTACAAAAGTTTGAGAACTACTGCCATAGCACGTCAGGTCACGTCTATTCTTCGTAGCATTCTGTTTATAGGATCCTCTGGCTCCCTAGCAGAAAACCCCCAGTAACCAGGTTTCTTAGAGCAGTCTGGCTATCTAGGCCTGCGGACAGACCACTCTTCCCAAAAGGGGACCTACCACACATGCTGAGAGCCTTGATAAGTCATCCCTTTGAACCTCTGACTTCAGGACCAGCATTCTACCTGCGCTTCAAAACTTGCTTTCTGATAGCCATCGCATCTAGCAGGCAAGTGTCAGAGCTGGCAGCCTTATTTATGAAAGTATGTATTCACGAGAACTCCAGAATCATTTCTTGCTAAGATGAACTCTTCCTTCCACGCTTCCTAAGATGTTGTTCTTCCCAAGACCAGAGCATCAGACTGAAAAAATTTGGCACACCTTAGATGTCAGGAGAGCTCTCTACCTCAAATCCATGAGAAGGCCAGGAGTCCTATTCATGTCCTTCCATTCAAAATACCAAGGAGTCATGAGTTTCCACATTTTCCACTGCTAGATGGATTAGGCTATGCATTGTGGAGGTTTACAAGCCCTTCCTGTTCTGGAAAGGATCAAAGTGCAGTCCACAAGGTCCCTAGCAACCTCATGGAGGGCAGAACAAGCAAGTGCATTCACCTTGGAAATATGCAAAGTGAGCACTTGGTCAACAACTAACACTTCATTATGCACGATAAGGTGGACTTTGTCATCTGCAGAAGCCTCATTTGGCAAGAAGGAGCTGCAGGCAGTGGCCAAAAAATAATATTGCCCTTTGATCAGTTCTTTCAAAGTGAGGGTACCTTCTCTGTCTTACTCCTGAAGACATCTTCCATAACTCTCTTTATATCTGTTCACTGCTTGCTACTTCCCATATGTTCCGAACTGTGGGAGATACTGGGTTGCAGAATGGAAAAATTTATTACTGATAATTTTCTTTCTGGTAGCAGTCTCTTCCACAGTCCTACCCACCCTAGATGGCTCAAGGGCCTACGGTCAGATATTATGTGGGATCATGTGGCCATTTTGTCTACTGTACATAGTTTGTTACCTCTGGAGTATTTGTTGTTAATATTGTTGTATAAGTTTTTCATAGCTTTGGAATAACTCAGCTGGTGGCACCTAGGAGGAAAGAGAGATGGCCAGGATGTGCCAAATCTTTGATCCACGTGCATGAGCTGCAGAGTGTGGGAGAGTAGCCCAGATGTCTGAAATTGTGGGAGACACTGCTAGCAGAAAGGAAATTATCAGTAAGAAATGTTCTGTTCCTCCAAGGAGCTTGGATACAGTGGGAGAGCTTCACCACCCAATCAAGACATGGGATCAGCCCCAGCAGAGGCTCCAAGATCTTGTGGTGCCCCTCCCTTGTTCATAGGAGGGACTACCCAACTCAGGACCAGTGGTACGCTTCTCCATGGAGACTGCCTCATTTCCCCTATGACTCTTCACACTGGCATTACTGGGTACATACCAGCAGTCAAGACAAGCTTTCTCTTTCAGACAAGAACCTCAACCCCCTCAGAAACAATCTAAGGAAGAGCAATACCCTGACCAGGAAGAACTGCTCACCCCAGTGAAGTTATCATTGTTGTCCCCAGATTAGATGGTTGCACCAGCCTCACTGCCACCATCTAATGACTACAGACCCGGGACCTCCTCAGAAGGATTGCAGATTCATTCCAAACCACCTGGAGGAAGTATAGGATATCCCTCATAAGCTACTGAATGTCCACCAGGGTGTTGGTACCAGTAAGGTGGCACTGCCTATTAAATTAGGCCATTTTAGAACCAGCCAAGATGATCTGGCATACTCCAGCCACATGTGCTCCCATTCTGAAGAAAAGAGAGGAGAAATATTTTGTGCCATCGAAGCAGGCAGATACTTAGTCTCACACCCTGCTCTGAACTCTTGACTGCTGCAAGCGGTCATTAAAAGAAACAAGCAACATCACGCCAGACCTACACTCACTGATAAGGAGATTAAACCTTGAGACTTCTTTGGAGAAAAGAACTTCACTAAAGTGAGTTTACAGTTTTGCATCGCAAACTACCAAGCTTTAGTGTCAAAATATGATTTTAATAATGACAGTTGGTTCTCAGAATTCACTAACAAATGCCTTCAAGAAGCTGGATTTCAGTTCACAGCAATTATCAAAGATGATAAATTTCTAGCTAAATTAGCCCTCAGGGCTCACTGCATGCAGCAGGTACAGCCTCCTGCTCAATGGCAAACTCCATAGTCATGAGAAGGGCTTCCTGGCTTCAATCCAATCCTCTGTAAAGAATCTGCCTTTTGAGTGAAATAACCTACTTAGTGAGAAGACTGATAAATTATTCCACTCCCTCAAAGACTCAAGACCTTTGCTCTATCTCAGGGATCAGCAACCTTTGGCATGCAGCCCGTCAAGGAAGTCCGCTGGCAGGCTGGGACGGTTTGTTTACCTGCAGCGTCCGCACATTCGGCCGATCGCAGCTCCCACTGTCTGTGCTTCGCCATCCCAGGCCAATGGGGGTTGCGATCAGCTGAACCTGTGAATGCTGCAGGTAACAAACCGTCCAGGCCCGCCAGCGGATTTCCTTGATGGGCCATGTGCCAAAGGTTGCCGATCCCTGATCTATCTGTACCCCAGCTCTGTGGAGGAAATACCCCAGACTCAATCTTACAAAGTCAAGCTACTTAACCATTCTACCATCAAGGAGCCTATAAGCCACATAGGAGATGCCAGTGAACGCAGCATAGTAAACACAAGGTCCCCCCTGCATTCTCCTTTCAGCCTCAGCCTCCTACCAGGTAATCCTTTTGACAGGACTTTTGAATGCTGAAAATTAGTCTTCTTGCCACATTTACCTGTTCAGGACTCCCTTACCCCATTTGGTGGCCCCCTAGCTTATTTCCCCCAGGATTTGCACAATATCACACCAGACTGATGGGTTCTGGAGATAATCAGTTTCTCTCCTTTGTCCCCTAAAGCCTTCTTCCGAGGCCTCCTTCATGGACCCTTCACACAACAGGATGTTCAGACAAGCAGTAGACTCCCTGCACCATCTGGGAGCCATAGAACTGGTACCTCTTCAGCACAGGGCAAAAGGATTGTATTTGATATATTTTCTCATCTCCCAAGAATAAAGAAGGCTGGAGTCCCATCCTAGATCTCAGATAGTTTAACATCTTTATCCACTGCTTTAGGTTCAGAATGGTCACCCTGGTCTCTATAATCCCCTCACTAACTAAATGTGATTGGTTCATAGCTCTTGATTTAAAGGATTCTTATTTCCACATAGACATCCACCCTGCACACCAGAGATTTCTGAGATTCACTGTGAGCCTAGACTGTTACCAATACAATGTGCTCTCCTTTGGCCTCTCAATGGCACCGATGATATTCACCAAGGTATTATCAGTAGTGGTAGCTCACCTCCTTTGTCAGGGTTCATCATTCCCTACCTCGATGACTGCTCATGAGGAAGTCACATCAATAAGTATGGATGACAACCTTGTCCCTACTCATACTCTGATACTCCTCAGGGGTCCAGGTAAATGTAGTTAATTTAGTCCCACAAAGAGGATAGATTTTATTGGAGCAATCCTAGATTCAATCAGAGCTAAAGCAATACCTACCTCAGGACAGATTCCAGGGTATAAGGGTCCTCACTCAGTTGTGGCTGAACCCTCAGATGACTGTTCAAACCTGTCTCATCCTCCTAGGACACATAGCTTCATGTACCTATGTGACACCCTTTGCCTTCAGTGTCTACAGGCTTGGTTATGGACAGTCTACATGTCAAGCAAGCACAGTCTGGACATACTGATCTTGCTCCCCTACAGAGTTCTGGCTTCTCTCTCCTGGTGGGAAAACAGGGAGACGGTGTGCGTGGGGTTTCCTTTTACCCTTCCTGCACCCACAGAAAGACTGATTACAGATGCTCCCTTACCAGAGTGTGGAGCCCATCTGGATGAACACATAACATAGGCTATCTGGACCCACCAAGAATCCCAGTTGCACGTAAACCTTCTAGGGCTGTGTGCACTGCATAAAGCTTACAAACAATTTATACCATTTATTTGGACCTTACACATTCAAGTCATGTCAGAGAAGGTCAGTGTTAGGGGTTCACAACACGTTAGCAGACAGCCTCAGACATTTCTCCAGAAACAAGTAGGAGCTACATGACTCAGTGGTAAGAGCATTTTTCAGCAGTGGGAATTTCTGTCTTGGGATCTCTTTGCATCTCAAGAGAACAAGAAATGCTGGATCTATTGGTCCAGGACAGCTCAGGCCACAACTCTAGAGGGGATGCATTTCTATTTCAGTGATTGGTACAAATGATGTACGCATTTCCACGTATGCCTTTTACCTCAGTTCTGAGGAAGATCAAACAAGATGGAGCATCAGTGATTCTGATTTCTCCCTGGTGGTCCAGACATTTCTGGTTCCTGAGTGTTCTCCAGATGTCCTCACATCCATGCCTCCACAATCAGCTGTTCTCAGCCCAACCGACTCAGGACAAAGTCAAGATCAAACGTCCCAACCCAGCATCACTCCATTTAACAATGTAGTATTTGGATGGACGACAGATCTAAAAAAGGTCATATGTGGAGGCAATACAATCCATCATTAACAATAGTAAGAAGCAGAAAGAAAAGGAGTACTTGTGGCACCTTAGAGACTAACAAATTTATTTGAGCATAAGCTTTCGTGAGCTACAGCTCAATGCATCCAATGAAGTGAGCTGTAGTTCACGAAAGCTTATGCTCAAATAAATTTGTTAGTCTCTAAGGTACCACAAGTACTCCTTTTCTTTTTGCGAATACAGACTAACACGGCTGCTACTCTGAAACCTGTCAATAGTAAGAAGGCATTTCCTAGTGCATCGCCACACAGCAAAATGGAAAAGATTCTTTACCTAGTGCCACCATCGTCAGAAGCAGCCCAGAATAGTGGAGATCATGGACATCTTCTCTTGCTAAAAACTTAATAGCTATCCATCAGTTCCTTATGAATATACTTGGCAACTGTTAGCACTGTGGACAGCCAGCCATTCAGTCTTCGCTTATTCTACTACAGTAAGGTTTCTGAAAGGACTGATCCAAATCTTCCCTCCAGTGCTGAAGCGTACCCTAACATGAGACCTCAGTCTTCTCCTGTCAGCATTGATGAATGCTCTGTTCAAACCCCTAGCCTCATATTCATTCATTCGTCTGTGAAGATTGCATTGCTGGTTGCTATCACCTCAGCCAGAAGTGTAGGTGAGTTGTGGGCCTTATAGCTGACCACCCTATATGGTCTTCCATAAGGATAAGGTTTCCTTGAGATTACATCCCAAGTTTACTTCTAAAGTAACTGCAGAATTCCATCTGAACCAGGTCATCCACATCTGTGTCTTCTAACTGAAGCTCCAGGCCACGAGAGAGGACAGGAAGCTCCACTCTCTGGATGTCCATTGAGCTTTAGCCTTTTACCTACAGAGGATGAAATCCTTCAGAAAAATCTCCCAAACTGTTTGTTTCCTTTGCTGAATGCATGAGAGGAGAAGTTATCTCCTCACAGAGAGTGTCAAAATGGATATTGGGCTGCATCCTGCTATGTTATGAGCTGTTAGTGATCCTTCCTCCTCAAGGCATGAGGGCTCACTTGACTAGAGCACAGGCTGCAATGGTAGCTTCATTTTGAAATGTTCCTTTCCTATAAATTTGCAGAGCAGCAATGTGGGGCTCCATCCATACATTTGAGAGACATTACACTTTGGTTTAGGCTTCTTCGGCAGACTCATCTTTCGGCAGAGCAGTCCTCCATTCTGTGGTACAGCAGGGTTCCTTGTGTCCTCCTCCTTAATGAAAATTGTTTGAGAATCACTTCAAATGGAATACCATAGGGACCATCACTCAAAGAAGAAAAAAGAGTTACTTACCTTGTGCAAAAAGAAAAGGAGTACTTGTGGCACCTTAGAGACTAACAAATTTATTTGAGCATAAGCTTTCGTGAGCTACAGCTCACTTCATAGGATGCTGTAGCTCACGAAAACTTATGCTCAAATAAATTTGTTAGTCTTTAAGGTGCCGCAAGTACTCCTTTTCTTTTTGCGAATACAGACTGATACGGCTGCTACTCTGTTACCTTGTACAGTAACTAGACTTCTTCGAGATGTATGGTTCCTATCTGTATTTCACTACCCACCCTCCTTCCCCTCTGCTGCAGAGCCTTATCCTATGGCTATTCATGGTAGAAAACTAACTGGAGAGGTGGTCAGCCTGCACCATCCCTCATGCCCTCGGTTGGGAGCACAAGGAGAAGAAGGGCGCAGGTACAGACCAACGGACATTGCCAGCAAAAATCTTCTGTTCTCAAGCACATGGAGCATGCACACATATCAAGTGGAATACCAATAAGGGACCACACATCTCAAAGAACTCCCGTTACTGTACAAAGTAAGTTAATCCTCCTTTATTTAACTTTCAATTTTTAATCTCCCCTTTGCCCCCCACACATATAAGATTCTCTGTGTCTACTGTGAACTGAAGTTCTCTCCCATCTCTTACCAACCACAGCACTCCTGAAGCACTATTTTGTAGCCTGGGGTAGACTAGAAGAGACTCCTTTCAGTGCTGCCCCTTAATTGTACAGAAGCCAGGCACTCTGGATAACATTTTCCAAAGCACCTAAGTACTTATATCACTTAGGAACCTAAGTCCCATTGAAAGTGGCTATACTAAAATTTTTACCCTTATTCTTTCCCAGAAACTGAGCATGTCTTTTCCACGTCATTGCCACCTCTGTACAAGAAGGCAAAGTAACAGTTTTTAATTTATTGTCCATATAGTCCTATAGGGCCAGGTAAAGATTGTATTAAACTAAATTGGCAGTTGTCGATGTCTGTCTTTTTTTAACCTAAATGTTAGTAGGTGATTGAGGCACCCTGATTGTCAAACTGATAGAAATGAAGTTGTACTAAAACTGTTGGTTACAGAAAATGGCAAACTGTATACAATCATCATTCTGTAATCTCTGGTTTTGTTTGGTGTGTTTTGTAACCACAAAGTTTTGAAAATCCATACGATATTATATGGTTTTTATTTACTTTAACTAAAATCCGTTTATCTTCTTTCTTCCCCACTGTCCACCCCCAACTACTTGGGGGACAATGGTGAAGGGTCTCTACAGAACTGTAAACCCCAGCGAAAGCTGGTGTCCAACAAAGAAGAATTTTAGTCAAAAGTAGAGTCGCTTACATAATGGTGCAGAACATGAACCACAAGCTAAGCTTTGCCATATATTTGTATTAACATTTTATCACAAATTGTCCATCTATCACACCAAGAATGTAGTACAGCAATGCAACCACATATAAGAAGATGGCAATTATCAATTTCTTTACCTTTTCTATGGATGAGTTTAATGTTCATATAAGTCATGATCTAACGGTATTAGTTATGGCCACACTTAGACTGGAAAAGTACTCTGCAAGTTCCAAACATGTTGTCTGCCACTGCATTTTAATATCTGAGATACATCCTGTACCTGCTATTTCAGTCCCAGCCTTATACTAAGCAGTGACTGTTTTAGTAATGCAGACATTGCTTTTGGGAGTTCAGTGTCAATGTCTGGATATTAATGCATTTTAAATTATACATATTTGCACAAGCTTGACCTACAATACATTTTTGAGAAGTCCTGTGTCTTGGCTCTATACCAGTACCATACTACATTTATCTAAATTATGAAAGTCAGTTTTACGGAATATGAATAACATTTTGTGAATAAAACATTGTGTTGCATTGATGTCTAAGTGAAAGCTGAGTGTTAAAAACAAAATATTTTTCAGTTGCTAAGAAGTTTGCAAGTGTCTATGGGTTAATGCGCTTATCTATGGGAGATGCTATCCGAATAGTGTTAAACAATCAGCCAGAGAGCGAGCTGGCACTTATGTTAAAGTGGCATCTTCAAAAAGGATTGACTGCACCTGATGAACTAGCCGTCCAAGCTCTAGAAGTGGCTCTGATGGATCATGTGTGCAGCACTGCTGGGTAAGAGGTTTGTCTGTTTGTTTTTGTAAGATAACATTCTTTTCATAAGGATTGATTTGCATAACCATAATGAAACAAGTAGTTTCACTAAAACATGTCAATGGAACCAAAAATTTGTCCGTTATGAAGTTACACTTTGGTCCTGTCCACAGTGGAGCACAAACCAGGCTCTCCACTTCAGTCTTCAAAAAGAGTTTTCAAGCATGATTTTCTACAATTCTCAAGAATTAATATTTCACTTTCCTCCTTTACCTTTAATATTTCACATTTTCTGAAAGATACTTTTTTAACCAAAGGGACAGTATTTCATTGTACACTGAAAATTCCTGTTTCTTTCTCAATGTTGATGTC
Organism: Chelonia mydas; assembly: GCF_015237465.2. NCBI lineage: Eukaryota > Metazoa > Chordata > Testudines > Cheloniidae > Chelonia > Chelonia mydas. Next base: position 80,990,617 of record NC_057851.1, on the reverse strand, counting down.
TCCCCCAGTCTGAGACATGAGGACTGCACCTCTTACTACAAATACCAGTGGCAACTCAGACTTATCCATGGAGCTCTGGGACTCGGCTGTACCTGTTCTGCCCTTGCACCAGTTTTTTTCTCTCTCGTAGTGCAGACTGACAGTTCAGTGCTCCCATTTTGTTTTGTTTTTAGGAACAGTCAGCAAATAAAATCTGTCTTCTGTCCCCTAACCCCTATGGAATCCAAATTTCTAGTAGGCTGTCCCCAGAATGGAACCGCCTGCCAAGCTGACCAAAGTTAAGAATCATCCTACTTCTTCATCTCTCCCGCAAGCTCCAGCTTCTCTCCCAAAGAAGGGTAATTCTTCGAGTGCTTGCTCATATTCCAATTTAGGTGTGTGCACGCTGCATGCACGGCCGTCTGAGAATTTTTACCCTAGCAACACTGGGTGGGTCGGCTGTCGAGCCCCCTGAAGTGGCACCTTCATGGTGCGCGATATATACCCCAGCCGACCCAGCTCCTCCTCAGTTCCTTCTTACCGCCCATGACAGTTGTTGGAACTGTGGAGTTCGGCTTTGCTGGTCTCCACTCTCCCTAGCACTTGCAGTTTCTAGTTTATAATAGTTCAAGTTTATAGTAGTTCATAGTTATAGTTGTAGTTAGTATTAGTGGGTTGGGGCAGGGGTTCCCCTCCTTCCTGATTTTCTATTGGGCTCATGCCCAAAGCTCTGGGATTCAAGCCCTGTGGTTCCTGCTCTAAGCCCATGCCAATGGGCGACCCCCATGACTCTTGCCAAAAGTGTTTGGGGGAGTCTCATCAAGCAGACAAGTGCAGGATCTGCAAGGGTTTTCGTCCCCGGACCAAGAAGGAGCGGGACTTTCGTCTCAAACAGCTCCTTATGGAGCCGGCTTTTAGCCCTCAACCAAGATCCGGCGCCAAGCACCTCGGTGTGCAGCACCCCAGCGGCAGCAGTAGGAGCGGCACCGTGGCTGGACTCAGACCGAGACCCACGGCATCGTCGCTCCCCGGCACCACAGCCAACATCGGCCCGGCACCACTCCCACTCTCCTGCCCAGAAGCAGCACCGGAAGCTGGAAAAGGCTGGCCCACCTCCACAGAGGCCAGCCCCCTTGGAACCGCCTCTGGAGGCACGCCCCACAGGGGAGTGCCTAGGGACACAGTCTGTGGCCTCAGCACCGTTGACTCCGGCCCTGGGAGGAGAGCCGTTCAGTCTGGTGACCCTGGACTCAGTGGTACACAGTGTGGTCGAGGTCCAGTTGCTGTCCACCCCGGATACCTTTGTGGCTGCGAGGGACCTTATTGCCATGACGGCATTGGCATCCCCTCAGCCTCATGCCAAGGCACCGGTATCTGCACGTGCAGCACCATCCGGCCCTGATCTACCCATCGGCACTGTCAGTCGAGCCACGGCACCAGTCTCGTTCTCGGCACCCTTCCTGCTCCCGACGCTGCTCGCACTCCGCATGCCATTTGCAGTCCTGGCACCACTCTCGTTCGCGGCTCTGGTTATACTCGTAGCGCTAGTCGTACTTGCGGCACCGCTCTGCCCACTGGTCACCATTGAGGAGCAGATCCCAGACCTGACGCCGCTCATCTAGACCCAGGTCCAGATCCAGGCACCGTTTCAGGTCCCAGTACCGTTCTAGGTCCCGGCACCGCTCCCCAGCTTTGTGGCACCGTTCACCATCACACCGTTGGCATGACCCGGTGCAGATCCACTTGGCACTGCCTTGGCCTTCCCTTTCCATTTCCCATTCTTCAGGATCGGATGCAGGGTCACGCTTCTTGGACCGCCACCATATGGACCATAGCTGCCTGGAGTCAGGGGCTGGGCATTGGCAGGCGTAGGAGCAAGGTCCCACTCAAGTGGCATAGCACCAGGCCCAGGATGCTCCGTCTAGGGCTTCTTGCTCAGCCCCGTCCGAGCCACAAGTGCCAGAGGCTGCCGCCACTCAGCCTGTTCCGGGAGGCATGGAGACTGTGGTGGCTCCTCTTCCCATGACAGGACCTCCTACAACACCGGTTCCTGCTCTGGGCCTGGAGGTCGCTGGCACAGGACAGCTGGGCCCAGTTCTGCAAGAGGCCTTAGATGACCCTCTCCCCTCTGTGGCCTCCTCCTCACCCGACGAGGCAGTGGCAGGCACTACAGTCTCAGGCCCTCCTCCCGTAGACCTCTGTGCCCACCAGGACCTCCTGCGCAGGGTGGCCCGAAATATGAACTTGCAAGCAGAGGAGGTGGTAGAGGTGGAGGACCCAGTGGTGGATATTCTGTTAGTGGCAGCTCTGTCAAGGGTAGCCCTTTCCTTTATTCGGACTATCCAATCCACCACCAGAACAATCTGGCAAACACCTACATCCATCCCACCAACTGCTACGGGAGCGGAATGCAAATATTTTGTCCCCTCAAAGGGGTACAATTATTTGTTCACCCACCCACAGCCTTGTTCGCTAGTGGTAGCATCGGTGAACGAGAAAGAACGGCATGGCCAGCAGGCCCCAGCTCCCAAATCAAAGGACACCAAACGTCTTGATCTGTTTGGGCGCAAAGTTTATTCCTCAGGGGTCTTCAGCTCAGGATCACTAATCAGCAGACGCTCCTGAGCCATTACAATTTTAACTTCTGGAACTCCATGCTGAAATTTAAGGAGTTTAGTACCTCCTAAGACTAGAGAGGAGTTTGGGGCCTTGGTTGATGAGGGCAAAACAGTGGTATGGACCTCGTTGCAGGCTTGCTGGACGCTGCGGATTCTGCCACACGTACTTTGTCCTTGGGGATAGCGATGAGGCGTATCTCCTGGCTGCAAGCCTCCAACCTGCCACCGGAGCTTCAGCAAATGCTGCAGGACCTCCCCTTTGATGGAGAGGGCCTGTTTTCAGACAAGGTTGATTCCAGACTACAAAGCCTTAAAGACTCAAGGGCCATAATGAAGTCCCTGGGCATGCACACACCGGCCACCCAACAGAAACCCTTCAAACCCCAGCAGCCACAACAACGCTTCTATCCTCCCCCTCGACCGAGGCAGGATTTTTATAGGAGACAGGGCCGTAATGGCAAGAGGAAGCCCTCCAATCCCCAGTCTGGGCAAGGCCAGGGCCCGCTCAAGCCTTCGTCAGGCTCAAAACAGGCCTTTTGAAGGGATGCTCGAGGACGGTGTACCGGACCTCATTCAGGATCCTACCCCACCCTTCTTGAATCGTTTATCCCGCTTCTACTGTGCCTGGTCTCACATAACTATGGACTGCTGGGTCCTCCACACAGTGGAAGTGGAATAATCTCTCCAATTTTCTTCCTCCCCACCCTCCTTCCCCGTCCCTCTTCAGGGACCCTTCTCACAAGCAACTAATTCAGGAGGTTCAGACGCTCTTCGCCAGGGGGCGATCGAGGAGGTTCCAACGGAGCTAAGGGGCAGGGGGTTTTACTCCCGATATTTCCTGATCTCCAAGGCAAAGGGAGGGCTTCAGCCCATTCTGGACCTGCACAGTCTCAACGACTTCATGGTAAAGTTGAAATTGCGCATGGTTTCCTTGGGCACCATCATCCTGGTACGCCACCCTCGACATGAAGGACACGTATTTCCACATAGCGATTCATCCGGCGCACAGATGCTTCCTCTGCTTTGCGGTCAACTGTGAACATTATCAGTTCACGGCCCTTCCCTTCGGTCTCTCCACGGCCCCCTCAGTGTTTACCAACTGTATGGCGGTCGTGGCAGCTTTCCTTTGTCGTTGGCAGGTGCAGGTATACCCTTATCTTGACGACTGGCTTATCCAGGGACGCGCCAAAGAACAGGTGCAGTCCCACCTCCGCTTGGTCAGGGACACGTTTCTTAGGTTAGGCCTCCTTCTCAATGTGGCAAAGTCGACACTAAAACTGACCCAGAGAATAGAATTCATTGGGGCGGTTCTGGACTCCGTGCAGGCACGAGCTCTCCTGCCGGACGCCTGTTTTTAGGCTTTAGTGGCCCTCGTCCGGAGCCTTCAGAGCTTCCCAACCTCGTCGGCAAGAAATTGCTTGAGTCTTCTCAGCCACATGGCTTCCTACACAAACATGACCAAGCATGCCAGACTTCAACTCCACCCGTTACAAGCCTGGCTGGCATCAGCCTATCACCCAGGTCGAGATAGCCTGAACTTGGTGGTCACCATCCCGGAGTGGGTCCTGGCCTCTCTCCGCTGGTGGCTAAATCCCCAGGTGGTTTGCAAAGGAGTCCCCTTTCACAGCCCGCAACCTTCCTTGTCCCTGGTCACGGATGCGTCAGGGGACATTCCTCGGGGACATTCAGATGCAGGGCCTATGGCCCCCGTCCGCGTTCTCCCTTCATATCTACATTTGGGAGCTGATGGTGGTGCGGCTTGCCTGTCAAGCCTTCTGGAGTGGCTGCAGGGTCGTTGTGTGGCAGTCCTCACAGACAATACCATGGCCATGTTCTACATCAACAAACAAGGGGGGATCCGCTTCTCCCCCCTCTGTCAGGAGGCCGTTCGACTGTGAGAATTTGGTATAGCCCACTCCATTCACCTGCTGGCTTCCTTTCTACCTGGGATCCAGAACATGCTGACGGACCACCTGAGCAGATCCTTCCGCTCACACGAGTGATCCCTTCAACCAGATCTCATCCATCCCATCTTCCAAAGGTGGGGGTTTCCTCAGGTTGACCTGTTTGCCTCCTGCAGCAATCGGAAATGTCCAGCTTTTTGCTCCCTCCAGAGCCGCTCCCCAGGCTCTCTCACACAAACGCCTTCCTGCTCCCCTGGACGACTCGTCTATTTTACTCCTTTCCCTCGTTTCCCCTGGTGCACAGGGTTTTGCTCAAAGGATACAGGGACAGGGCGCAAGTGATTCTGGTAGCTCCCGCATGACCTGGACACCATTGGTATACCATGCTCCTGGAACTCTCTGTGGACGCTTCAGTCCCATTGCCTCTTCTTCCAGACCTGATTACTCAGGATCACGGTCGCCTCTGCCATCCTGATGTACGATCTCTCCACCTTACAGCATGGCTGCTGTGTGACTGAACCCTGCAGAACTTCGCTGTTCAGAATCTGTGCAACAAGTTCTGATGGGCAGCAGGAAGCCCTCCACTAGGGCCAGATATATGGCTAAGTGGAAGCGGTTCTCGTGCTGGTGCACTCAGCACAACACGCCCCCTCTCCAGGTGTCCAGGCCTGTCATTTTGGAATACCTGCTGGGCCTAAAACAGCAGGGCCTGGCGGCATCCTCTGTCAGAGTTCACCTTGCAGCCATCTCGGCTTTTCACCCAGGTGTGCATGTCTACTCTGCCTTCGCCAATCCCATGGTTGGCAGGTTTCTTAAGGGCCTGGACCGTCTCTACCCACAAGTTTGACACCCAGTCCCCACATTGGACCTTAGCTTGGTCCTCTCTGGACTCATGGGGCCCCCTGTTCGAGCTGCTGGCCACCTGCTCCCTCCTCTACCTCTCCTGGAAAACAGCTTTCCTTGTTGCTATCACGTCGGCACGGTGGGTCTCCGAGTTCAGAGCCCTTACTTCCAAACCACCCTACACTATCTTTCATAAAGATAAAGTGCAGCTTTGGCCTCATCCAGCCTTTCTTCCAAAGGTTGTATCGGCCTTCCATATCAGCCAGGACATATTTCTCCCAGTTTTTTATCCAAAACCGCACGCCAGTCACCAGGAACAGTGGCTGCACTCCCTCTATGTCGGTAGGGCCCTCGCCTTCTACACTGAGCATACAAACCCATTCAGGAAGATGACCCAGCTCTTCATCACGGTGGCGGACTGGATGAAAGGCCTCCCGGTTTCATCTCAGTGGATCTCCTCATGGATCACGTCCTGTATCCACGCTTGCTATGATCTGGCCGGTGTGTCAACCCCACCCCCGACACTGCTCATTCTACAAGGGCCTGGCCTCATCGTCGGCTTTTCTGGCCCACGCGCCAATCCAGGAGATCTGCAGAGCCGCAACTTGGTCCTTGATACACACTTTCGCTTCGCACAATTCTATCGTCCAGCATGCCAGAGATGACACGGTAGAGCGGTCCTACAATCCACGTTGATTCACTCCGACCCCATCACTTAGGTGAGGCTTGGGAGTCACCTAAATTGGAATCGATATGAGCAAGCACTCGAAGAAGAAAAAACAATTACTCACCTTTGTAACTGTTGTTCTTCGAGATGTGTTGCTCATATCCATTCCAAACCCACCCTGCTTCCCTTCTGTTGGAGTAGCCAGCAAGAAGGAACTGAGAGGGCTCTGGGTCGGCTGGGATATATATTGAGCGCCATGAAGGCACCAGTCCAGGGGGGCTCCACAGCGACCCACCAGGTATTGCTAGGGTAAAAATTCTCCTATGGCCATGCACGCATCGCATGCATACCTAAATTGGAATGGATATGAGCAACACATCTTGAAGAACAACAGTTACAAAGGTGAGTAACTGTTTTTTCCTCACAGGACAGGGCAACACCTAATTGATCTCTGACATGCAGTTTTGAGCTTTGAGATCAGGATTGCATAAGTTTCTCTTGATATGAATGTTTTGGTGTGTCTTGGCCCACCAATGCCTAATATGTGATAATTATGTTTCTTTTCAATATGGATTAGACAGACCTTGAGTTAAAGTAGTAGATGTTGATTTAGATGTTCTCTTTGGAACCTAATCCTGCTCCTGTCAAGTTGCTAATTATGTAGAGGACCGGTGGGGCTAGCTATAAATAAATAGATAAGATCTCATCATTTAAAACTCGAACTTTAAATGACTCTGAACTGTCAAGTTGTGCACATCACCAGGCTATGTAACCATGTGTTCCTACACTTTTACGCTTGGCCTACCTCCTCCACTCCCTCCAATTTTTGTTACACCCACTTCTTATATTTTGTATTACATTTTATTGTAAATTCTGGGGTGGAGGCTGTGTCTTCCTGTAGGTTTGTATAACCCCTCTCTCAATGGGACTTGGATCTTGATTGGGGTCTCTGGACAGTACTGTAATACTGCTGGATACAATTAATTTAGGCTTGAATAAAGACTGGAAGTGAATTCTAGCTATTTACTGTTTAGTCTTAATGCTAAATTAGGAACTGACAGGTTTTTTTAAACCTGTATTCATGTTTCTGTTTTCACACAGAGTTGTTATTGATGGGTATCCTGTAACAACAAAACAAGTAAACATCTTGGAAGCAATGAGAATAATTCCAGTGAAAATCTTTGAGTTACAAGTGGATGCAAAGGAGCTTTTTAGAAGAGCACTAATAGACAAGGAAAGCACTGACAGGTAGTGATGCTAACAAAGAGTGATGATTTTATCCATGTTGTCAGGGTTCCCTCCCCACTCTGAACTCTGGGGTACAGATGTGGGGCCCCGCACAAAAGACCCCCTAAGCTTATATTCCACCAACTTAGGCTAAAAACTTCCCCAAGGCACAAATTCCTTTCCTTGTCCTTGGACGGTATTGCTGCCACCACCAAGTGATTTAAACAAACATTCAGGGAGGAGCCACTTGGAGCCCTATCCCCGCCCCCCCCAAATATCCCCCCAAACTCCTTCACCCCCTTTCCTGGGGAGGCTTGAGAATAGTATACCAACCAATAGGTTAACAAAGTGAGCACAGACCAAAGCCCTGGTTTTTAGGACAGTGAAAATCAATCAGGTTCTTAAAAGAAGAACTTTTTTTTAAAATAAAGTACAAGAATCACACCTGCAAAATCAGGATGGAAGATAACTTTACAGGGTAAATAAAAAGATTTAAACCACAGAGAATTTCCCTCTGACTCTGCTTCCCAGTTACAAAACAGGAATAAAATTACCTCTTAGCATAGGGAAAATTCACAAACTAAAACAAAAGATAATCTAATGCATTTCCTTGCTATTACTTACAATTTCTGTAATTTTATATGTATCATTTCAGGATCTTTTAGGAGCTGGTTTACCTTCTTGGTCTCTCTCTTTGTTCCAAGAGGGAACCAACAAAGAGAGCACAAATAAAACCTTCCTTCCGCTCCCCCCCAGATTTGAAAGTAACTTCTTTCCCCATTGGTCCTTCTGGTCAGGTGCCAACTAGGTTAATTGAACTGATTAACCCTTTACAGCTAAATGATTCTGTACCTTTGGCCAGGAGGCATTTTATGTTACTGCATACATAAAGGTTGTTACCCTTCCCTTTATATTTATGACACATGTAAATCTTATCTCTCTCAAGTATCGATTTAAGTACTCATATGTTCCTCATCAAAAGAATATCTGAGTGCTGCTGAAAGTGACTACCAAAAACTGTATCCGCTAGCTTTGCTACTGGATTTTATTATTCACCCACAAAAGCATTACTAGTGTCAGTAAAACTGATACTTAACTGACTCTAACATAATCTGTCTCTTTTCCTTGAGTAAGAGTTCTAATTGTAGGCCTTTTTAAAGGTCAGGAGTAATGTCTCATTTCTCGAAAGTACAGTGCACAAGTTATTTATCTAAACCAGTGTTTCTCAACTTATTACACATTGTGGGCCGCATATGTGGCCCACAATGTTTAACCTGGGCCGCAGGGGCAGGGTGGCAGCACAGTAGCAGTCCGGACCCCACCCTGCGGGCCAGCGACCCCAGGAGCTGCCTGGTTACCCTGACCTCAGGACTCCGATAGGGTTGCCAACTGTCTAATTGCACAAACCCAAACACCCTTGCCCCACCCCTCTGCTCTGCCCCTTCACTAAGGCTCCTAGGCCAATGGGAACTGCAGAGTCAGTGCTCAGGGTGGGGCAGCGTACGGAGACCTCCTGCCCCCTCCCAGGGGCCGCAAAATGTACTGGCCACTTCTGGGAGCAACATGGGGCTAGGGCAGGCAGGGAGCCTGCCTTAGCCCTGCTACACCATCGGATTTTTTGTTCATTTGCATCACAAAAAAATAACCTAGAACTATCTTTTTGCAAGAGTTTTTTACAACTCCCATTTTTAATTTCAAACAAGTTATATTTTGTAGGCTTAAATCTGCCCAATTGTGCAATCTGAATAATTACTAAAAGGTAGTATTACATTAAGAGCCTTATCTTATTGCTTTAAAAAAATCCCTAATATATGCTTTTTGCACTGTTTAAATGAAGAACCAGGATACTCTATGCATTTAAACTAGATATTTATACTTTTCAGGATACTCGCAGCTGTGTTCTAATCCAGATTGCGCTGAGAGTTTTACATAACATCCCAGTTTGAATTTAGTTTACTTTTTTAATTGGATAAAACATATATAACTTTCTGAGTTTGGAGCTTGCATTTCCCTTAAACATATTAGAAGATTATGGCTCCTTACCTCTAAACAAGAATCTGATGCTCACTTGATTCTTTTGGACCTTGATATCACAAATTTCTAGTTCAGATACTGGATTCAGGATTGTGCCTACCATCACACCAATGCTCCCATCTTAAAAGGCTCACAAGACTTTGTTTAGACTAGGATTTAAAGGCATGTGTAGTGAAGTGAAGGCTCACCGGTGCAGTGCCTCCTGCTGGTCGTCTTGGGAATTAGCTCTTCAGCCTTCGGAGTGCCCTCTGCTTGCCAATGTCTCGCTTACCTCTGGCCCCCGTGTCCCTCCCAGACCCCAGTGCCCCTTACCCTAGGGTTCTGCCCAGGGGACCCCCCCAACCCTCTCACCCACCTTGCCTCAGTGGCTACTGCCAGTCATCATCTAGCCCCCACTCACTGGGGCAAACTGCAATCTTCTCATGGCCACTCATTATTGGCAAGGAGGTTGGACCAGCTACCTCTGCCTATATCTGGGCTGCACCTCCCAGCCCCAGTACATGCATAGGCCTTTTCCAAGGCCTCAGCCTGGGGAGTTGCCAGGCTGGAGCTCCCCAGCCCCCCTGGCCTTTCCCCAGCCCTGCTCCACTCCAGGTGCCCTCTTCTCCCAGGCACCCAGGTCCTTCTCTCTCTCCAGCTAGAGAGAAACTCTGACTCAGCTCCTCCCTGGGCCCTTATAACAGGGCCAGGTGTGGCCTGATTGGGTTGTGGCCCCAGTTGTGGCTGCTTCCCCAATCAGCCTACCTTTTTCAGGAGCAAGGCAACTGCCCTGCTACACGTTATTAGAATGTGTCCATAAACGTGTAATAATTAATATCCTAAAAGTCCTCTTCAAAATATTAAGGCTAAAGTCAGGAAATAAACAGACAGAGTGTAATTTTCGGAATTTTGCTTCTTTTCTGGACATCCACTTGATTACTCAGAGTTGTGTAATGATAAGAACAAACGAGAATTTTTTCTGTATTAATGACAATACGATTCTTGATAAACAGAGCTGTATTTCCTCAACAGTGCTCTACAGTTTCAATAAGCATAATTAAAAATATATTGATAATGAACTCTAATGTATAAATTTTGACCTTCAGTCAGATAATCATCATCAGGGAAAATATATATTTTGTATGTTTTTGATTCTTCTTATGTCAATGCTGTTTCTTAAATCATTGCTATTTTTTTATTTTCTTCAGTCCACCTTATCCTATACATGACAGCTCACAGATTCTAGCTATTCAGAACTCCTGCTATAAAAAGCAAATTGATGCTATTAGGACTTACTACGAGAAGGAACATCAGAACTGGTGTGTGGTTGATGCATTCCGCAGCAAGTGGTGGATCTGGAACAAAATATTTGAGGAAGTTCAGGTGATCATTAAAAAGATCCAAACATATCTGGAAACAATCAGAGAAGGTAAAAGAAGAACTGCTGTTTAAAAATAGTGCTTGCTGTTTTGTAATTGTAATTTAAGGAACCCATTGTGTCACATTTAGATTCAATTTTGATTTGCTTCAAGTTACCCAAAGCAATAATGCCCAGGCAAAAACATTTTAAGCTGGATTTAAGTTTCAGAGCACATTTCAGTCACTTAGTAGTAATAAAATTCTTACAAGAAAATAGTACTTATAAAAAAAATCGAATATCTTGATTACACTGGGAAAATGCATCATGTCAGAAACTAATAAATGTTATCTAATATGATGCAAAACACAGCTTGCGTAGATAGAGGCTGAACATGTTAGTTGGTCATGGTTAACACTATTGGTTTTAAACGTGAGTCTCTTGTCTACACCATTTTACATTACGTTAACAGAGAGCTTGTCTACATGGTGAAGTAATGCACTCTACAGGGGTGTGATTTCTAAAGCCTGCTAATGAGTTGTGCATTAATTGGTCCATCTAGATCCTGCTGGTGCACACTAAAAGTTTTCTACTGTGCTTTAACATGCCCAGCACTATATTAAAGTGCTCTAGGAGACAAGGTAAGCAGTCATGGAATAAGAGGAAATGGCCTCCCATGGATTAGTAACTGGTTAAGAGATAGGAAACAAAGAGTATGAATAAATGGTCAGTTTTTACAATGGAAAGAGCTAAATAGCGGGGTCCCCCAAAGATCTGTATTGGGACTTGTGCTATCCAGCATAATCATAAATGATCTGGAAAAGGGGTAAACAGTGAGGTGGCAACAATACTAAATTACTCAAGATAGTTAAGTCCAAAGCTGATTTTGAAGAGTTACAAAGGGATCTTACAAAACTAGGTGACTGGGCAACAAAATGAGTGATGAAATTCAATGTTAATAAGTGCAAAATAATGCACATTGGAAAAAATAATCCCAACTATATATATAAAATGATGGGGTCTAAATGAGCTCTTACTACTCAAAAAAGAGATCTTGGAGTCATCGTGGATAATTCTCTGAAAATATCTGCTCACTGTACAGCAGCAGTCAAAAAAGCTAACAGAATATTAGGAACCATTAGGAAAGGGGATTGATGATAAAACAGAAAATATCATAATGCCACTATATAAATCCGTGGTATGCCCACACCTTGAATACTGCATGCGATTCTAGTCACCCCATCTCAAAAAAAGATTTACTAGAATTGGAACAGGTAAAGAGAAGGGCAACAAAAATGATTAGTTAGGAGTATGGAACAGTTTCCATACGAGGAGAGATTAAAAAGCCTGGGACTGTTCAGTTTCGAAAACAAGAGACTAAAAGGGGATATGATAGAGATCTATAAAATCATGAATGGTATGGAGAAAATGAAATAGGGAAGTGTTATTTATCCCTTCCCATAACACAAGAAATAGAGGTCATTAAATTAATAGGCAGCAGGTTTAAAACAAACAGAAGGATGTACTTCTTCACACATCGCACAGGCAACCTGTGGAACTCATTGCCAGTGGATATTATGAAGTATAACTGGGTTTAGAAAAGAATTAGGTAAGTTCATGGTCCATCAATGGCTATTAGCCAAGATGGTCAAGGATGCAAACCCATGTTCCAGGTGTCCCTCATTAAACCAATGCAATTTAAAGCATGGATGTTCTAAAATCAATTTAAACCTGAATTATATCTGTTTAGTTTGCACCTTTAAATTTACTAATGCAAGCTAAACTGCTATTACTGGTTTTAAACTGATATAAGGATGTCCACAAAAAGAGTTTGCATCAATTTAAGTAAATCAGTTCTTAAACCAGTTTAAGTTAAACTGGTGCATCTTCTCTGTGTGGACAAGCCCCCTGATGCATTTTTCCAGTGTAGACAAGGTCTATAGACTTGTCCCCACCTTGTCACAAACTAAAAGTTTGTGTAGACAAGCCTTAAGAGACCACCTCTCTCACCTTGTGACATGTTATCACCGCTGAGATCAGCAGAGTTGGTTGAGCAGGAGCCCAGTTGATATGAAAGGGAGTTGCGATTAAGATGTTCTCCAATAGGACTCCTTAGCACCTTTTGGAATTTGCTTCCTTACCTCTCACCCCTTGGTACAAAGTAGCCTGAGTTTGTTGATCTTCAGGATTTGCTGAAGGGCTTATTTCCTTCCCAACTCCTCAAAAATTTCCTTTAGGGTGTTAGGTACTGGGGTAGAATCTGTTTGGGGGTTGAAGTTTTGTTTGTATTTTTTGTGATTGCCAGAGTATTGTAGAGTGGGAGCCACTGGAAGAGACCATTTATTCTGTTTATATATTTGAAATACTTATTAAGGACTCAGTCCAGGACTGATGCTTTGTTTTATAAACTAGTATAAATAAAAATACATTTATAAATACAGAAAATTCAGAATTAAGGTTAATCTTACAAGGATTGTTTTTTGCAGTGTTGTTGTAGCTGTGTTGGTCCCAGGATATTAGAGAAACAAACTGAGTGAGGTAATATTGGACCAACTTGTATTTGTGAAAGAGACAAGCTTTCGAGCAACACAGAGCTACACGGAGGTCCTGAGGAAGAGCTATGTAGCTTGAAAGTTTGTCTTTCACCAACAGAAGCTGATCCAATAAAAGATAGTACATCACCTACCATGTCTCTCGAAGGTTTTGATTTTTTATCCAGTGTACACTCAACCTTAATAAAATTTTTGTTTGTCTGGGAATGTCTTTCTTTTTAGTTTTTTTTGGGGGGTGGGGAGGAGTTGGTGAGGTTGGAAAGCAAGGAACTAGGAGTCAGAGGAAGGCAGGAAACAGAAGCTTTACTTGGTCCTTGGCTCCTTAGCAGGCCTCTGTGAGTTAGATACCTCAGATTCCTCAGGATCCATATGCTGATTCCTCTTTTCCTACTAGCTGGTAAGAATTCTGTTGCTATCTGCCACTCTGTGAAGGCATTACAGATTCTGCTCCTGGTGAAGTACAGAAGCATCTTCCAAGATATGTTTTACCAGAGGATGGAATTTGATAACAAGTTGTCTCTGCAAGTCCTGCCTCCACTCCCTGGCAATGTTCCCTCTAATTTTTGACAGGCCGTGTGCGCAAAAAAAACTTTCTGTGCAAATTGTTGTGCTTCTGTGCAAATTTCCATGTGCATGGGGTTTAGGATCTGTGTGCATGCACATACACGCACAGCTTAGAGGGAACAGTGCTCTCTGGTTTCTTCATGGAAGAAGACTGCGTGGATGGGAGGGGTGAATGGGAGTGCTTACTATTTGGGAGTGTCATGAGTACATTGATTCTATCTTAGTTTTTAAAGACTGCATGTATACAAAGCATCCATGTACAATCTTCACACTTTTATTAAGTTTACATACATGAATAAATAAATCCATGGCCTCTCTGAGGGGATAATCCCATTTAGACAAATCTGCTGGCAATAGGGAGGATAAGAGGTGGTGCCTGAGACCAGGAACACAGAAGCAGAGGAGAGATATTTTCACTTCTTCCAAATGTAACTGCGGGGTGAGGGATGTAAGTGGCAAACTAACATAATTTGCATTGATTTGGTATTAGTATGAGTACATAACAAATGTTACTTAAATTGATTTGTTGTTCTGTGGGGACAAAATTGCTATTCTTTGGGGATCAAATTCAGTACTGGCATAAACTGACACATTTTAGTTGTTGAGTTATCTTACACCAGGGTTGAGTTTGGCTACAGCTGTCCTTGAGGATGGTGCAATGTAAGTTAGAATGCTTGTGGAGGAAAGACGTGCTGCTTATTTTACACCTTCCTTTTGCTTTTCCTGTTACAGCCTCATATTGGCACCCAAACTTCAATTGTCTAAACTTCAGTCATAACCCAAATAATATTTAATTCCTCTTTAATCTATAATTTGAACGTCAGGCTTTTAAAATATAAATTGGATTTTCTTAGATATTTTATTCCAAGAGATCTTGAATAACTCTGTTAGCTAGACCCTCAAGTTTGTAAGACTGGGGTGAATAAATGAGAGTTTTTATCACATCCTAATTTAAACTTCTTTTCATCTATGTCGAGAAATCAAATGACAATTTAAATGTTCCTTCGCATCAGAGGAATGAAACAGTACACCCGTAATGCAAAACTACCTCAAAAAAAGTTGATTAATAAATTAACTGTGGAGGATCCTGCAACATTAGCTATTGTATTTCTTAAGTAATTGCTAAAGAAAAGATTACCAAAATAAATTAATAAAATATTTTGCAACCTAGTTACTTTAATAATCAAATTATTTATAAAGATTGCCAGTTTGTGATTCTCATCATTGAGTATAAGCGTTACATTTCCACAATGGATATAATCCTCAAAAATGGCAACATTTTGTACTGCATGTGAAAAATGTTGAAATTTTACAAAATAACATTTTATTCTATTATCGACAGGAAAAGCAGCCAGTATTGCTGATTTATGTATCACACCACAAGAGCTGCAGTCTCGGCTGGGAGAATTTGGACAATACTGTCCTGTCAGCATCGCAGAAAAGGGTGAACTGGTTGACTGCTCTGTAACCTCATCATTGCAGTTTGCAGCAGAGTTTCGAGGACACTATTACAAAATGGCTTCGCAGGAGGAATTGAATGTGAGTATCCAAGGGCCTCAATGGCCTCAGCAAGGGTGGGATAGGAGGAAGGGTGGCTTTACTAGGAGCAGGGCCGTCCCTATCCATACGCAAAGTACGCAGCTATGTAGGGCACCACCAAATTTCCTGGTGCCCTGCGCAGCTGCGTGCTACTCCAGCTCCTGCTCTGCTCCAGCCACGCCCCCACTCCACCCCCTCCCCAGGCTCGCCTCTTCCCGCCCCAGCCCCACCCCCACTCCTCTGAGGACTGCTGAGGGCCGGGCCTGCACTCACCAACGGTGGGAAGTGCAGTGACCCAGCCCCAGCCGTGCCGCCAGTGAGTGCTGGGGGGCGGTTCCCCCCAAGCCAGGGTCCCCTCCCCCTCCCTCCCCGCAGAGGCCTGGAGCCAGCCCCCTCCCCCCCGCCACGGAGACCTGGGGTCAGCCTCCCCCCCCGCCCCTGAGGCCTGGGGCCCCACACACACATCCTGCGGGGGTGCTGCATAGGGCCCCAGAATAGCTAGGGATGGCCCTGACTAGAAGCAGGTACTGCACCTGTGAAAGGTAGGGAAGTAGCAAGAAAGAGCAGAAGAGCCAGAATGCAATAAGCCACATCTTGTGTAGCTTGTATAATATTTATATAATGCTCTGTTTATTCTGTAACACAAAAGTTTATTTTTTCTTACTACAGAGATTCTTGAATGCACCAGAGTTGTATGTGCCACCATTAGCACCTCATCCTCTTCCCTCACCAGATATGCTACCAAAGAAACTGACAATGGCAGAAGTAAAGGCCTTATTCCCTAAAAAGGCTGAAATGCAAGGATACTGTCCAGTCACTTACCTAGATGGAAAACAAAGGTAAATCCTTACATTTCCCAGAATATTTATTTAAAAAAAAAAACTACCCTGAAGTAGTACTGCTTTTCTGTTTTCAACGGGAAAAACAATTACAACTCTTTACACTGTGCCCCTGCAAAACTTTTGTAAAATAAACTTTTGAAACCCACTTGGCTTCAGGCTTCATTATGAATCTGAAACATTGAAGAAATTGCATAAAACATGAAGTGGGCTAAACCAGCATAGATTTGCGTTTCACCAAAAAAGCCAGAGTTCCTGCTCCTGTTTTTAGCTACTGTCTAGTGGGGTCCAGTAGCCTTCTGTCCTTCATCCCTTCTGATATTTTCACAGGGCAGCCTGTGAGACTGCTCCAATCTTTTTCTTGTATGGTGGGTGAATGGGCAGCCAGTAGGCCATCTCTCCCCTTCTCAAGATCTATAAGTGTCTTTTAGGGATTGGTGACATGACTGGTCCTTTTGCTTTCTGCAGTAGTGGTAGTTAAAAACTCTTCTTTAGCTGCTGTTGATGCCACATTAGCCCTCATTCTGAGGCTGAAAGATATCCTACTTATTTGAAATTGTGTTAACATGGGTGTGCTCTGAAGTATTTCTAATGAGCAGAATGAGGTAAGGTCAGCCAGTGGAGCATCCTCAAGAGGACCAGCTTCTACACACCTCCGGCCGACGAAACAGGTGGAGAGCAAACAGGTTTGTTATCCCTCCAAAGATCTTAACTGGAGCTAAGGAGCAGACCTACTAGCAGGCCCCCTGCAACAAGTAGGGAAGAGAGTTGAGCAGATGATTACCTCTTGAAGACTTTGGGGAATAGATTGTGGGAGGTACTTATACTGTAAGCTTTTTGAGGCTGGGACTGTTTCTTCTTTCGTATCTTGTACAATGCCAAGCATATTATTGTCACTTAATACATAATAGATAAGGCTAAGCTTATGTCACGGAGGTCATGAAATCCGTGACTTCCAGAGACCTCTGTGATATTTTCCGCTTCAACACCGGGCTGGTGGGGCTGGAGCTGTCAGCCAGCGGGGTACCGGAGCTCTCAGTTGCCAGAGGCAGCAGGGCCCACTGCAGCTCCCAGCCATTGTAGGGGTGGTAGGGGGAAGCCCTGCAGCTCCCAGCCTCTCCAGGGGGTTGGGGGAGGACCCTGGAGCTCCTAGATACCGTGAGCGGCAGGAGCCTCTCTGCTCCCAGCAACCACATTGGGGCCCCCACAGATCCCACCTGCTGTGGGTGGCAGTGGGAATCTCAGCACTCAGCCACCACGAGTGGCAGGGGGCCCATGGATCTCTGAGCCACCAAGGGTGCCTGGGGAACCCAAGAACCACAGCAATGGTGGGTGCTGGACCCCCTCCTCTCCATTTTGTCACAAGTCAGGAACAGGTTTTCCGTGAATTTTTGTTTATTGCCAGTGACCTATTCCTGACTTTTACTAAAAATAACCGTGACAGAATCTTAACCTTAATAATAGATCATATAGGACTCCCTCCCCTACCTTCTCTAAAGATGGCTAAAAATAAGGGTGAGCTTGAGCCTTTTGGAGGGGAGTAGGTTCTGTGAGGTGAGGATCTCTATAGCCTTATTTTTGATTGTGACAAAACTTGCATGGTTTGAATGGTTTCAACCAAGATTTACTTCAGGTTAATTATTCAAAATGGCACCCAAATCTCAGACATTCTAAGAAGATACAAATTGAGCCACCAGTATCATACAATAAGGTCACAAAGCTCTCCTAAAAAGGTAGCTGGGCATTCACTCATTGTGAGGAAATCCATGGTTGGGGTAGAGCCATCATAGCCAGCTCTAGATCACCCCTTCTCAGCTTCAAAGATTCTCATCCAGAGAAACAGTCGCTGTAGGAGGCTGTTTACAGGCTAGTCTGGAGTAGGGCCCATGTTCATTATTGAGGCAATATACGTGATTCAAATTTTGAACTATGAGTAGCTCTGTCAGTCGTGGTGGGAGCATGAACCACCATACCCAGTTGTTCTTGTAATTAGTAGAGCTATTGGATCAGAACAGTCCCAATTTTTAATGTATTTAAATAGCACAAGTGGTACTTCATATTCCTTGTAGATATGTACTTGTTCCTTGTTCTGTCTTTTGAGATACGAAGCCTTGGTACCTGGCACCATTGAATATGCTGTGGAATATCGAGATAAGCTATATATTTTTGAAAGTGAAGAAAAACTCCATAAATTTATGAGGTGAATTTATTAACTTTTATTTTAACATTTAATCATTTCATATTTTCTGTCTTGAAAGCACTTAACTTCTGTGTCTTAGGTTACCAGAAAAGTACTGGAATCAGAAGCTTCCACATAAACTCCCTCCAATAAAGGAACCAGTTCTACTTACTGCTCTTCCCCTGACTGGATACCTTGAACAGGCTAGTTTTTGCTTCTTTAATTTAAATTAATTTTAAGCGACAATATAGGATCATACTATGTCTTCTGATTTTTGCTTTTTATTTTAAATTGTAGTATTAATCTTGATTTTATTAACAGAAATTCAATAAAGATCATGGTAATATATGTACTTACAGTTAAGAGAGGATAATACTGGTAGTTTAAAAAATGGCAGCTGTTTGAAGCTATTTGGAGATTTGTAATCTTAAAACAGTCCTGGGGAAGATTAATTAATGGGCAGTATCCCGGTGAGGCGATCAAAGATATATGATAAACTGCAGAACAATGTAATAAAATTTATCCCAGGGTTCCTCCATTTATCTTATGGCTCTCTAATTTATCACAGAGTTAAAACTACTAATACATTGTGCTTTTGTGTAAAATACATATGGAGCTAATATCCATGCCCATTCAATTTGTCACAGGCCTATGACCATATCATCTGCCCCCTAATCCATCTTTGCATCCACTAATCCATTGTAGGTGGGATGTGCAGGTGGTATAAAGCTGACCTTTGTACTGCTCTAATATTGGTGCTGCTTGGTGCACAGAGAGCTGCTGTAACTTATGCCAGCCTTTAATGGTGATGGAGGACCAAGGATGCAAAGGACAGGCATGGTATATGGGCTTTCCTGTTTGTTGCTGTTTCATTTGTATTGCAGTTGCACTTAGGGGTCTTAATCATAGCATAGTGCTGTTCTGTACAAACACATAACAAAAACATAGACCCTGCTCCCAGAAGCTTGCCTTCTTTTCCATGCTGTGTTGGCAACAAGGAGAGTATGTGACATAAGAATCTCTATTTTGGCTCTGTGGCATTGGAGGATCACCCTTGCTCTGGGGTGATCCTCTGAAAGTTAAATTGGGTTCATGAGCTGAGTATGATGATAGTACAGTAGAGGATAGAGCAGCTACGCTGCACTAGCAGGTCTGGCCATGCATGTTCATATACATATGTTTGCGCACACTCTCACATAAAACTTACATGGTGTTGCTAATAGTATGGCAACTTGCCATGGGAAAGTGTTATTAAAATAAATACTAAACAGGCATTTTCTTTTCTTTAACATATGGATGGAAAAGATAACTATTTAGGGTCTGACCCTACTCCTGTTGAAGGCAATAACAAAACTCCCATTTATTTAGATGCTCAGACACCATGGTATATCAACACTTATACAGATAGACTTAAGTGACAGCAGGATCAGGCCTTTAATGTATTTTTGGTGTACTGTGTTCAAGTCCTTGCTTCATGGCTTTTTAAAAAAAAATTTCTATTTCTTCAGGGGATAGCAACTGCTCTAATAAAAGCTATGAATGAAGTGGGCTGCTTAAAGCCAAAGTTTCCATTCTTAAGTGTAAAAAAAACTGCTCTGCTGTTTGTGGCCTATCATTTAAAAGGTATGGTAAAATGTGCTATAGTAATAGGATTAATTGAATACATGGAATGAATTCTTTTATTTAATATTTTTAGATTAAAAATGCAATCACTGACTCATCTGATTTCCCCATTCTTCTGAAGTCTGATTCTTTAAAAAATAAATACTATACATAGCATAGTACATATAAACAAGTTTTTGGCAAATATATAGGACACCAAGGTGGAAGAGGTGTTAATAGGCCCCCCCAAAAATATTGTGAGACTCTAATATTACTTTATCACCGCACTAGGGAAATCCCCCTCCCCACAATTAACTAGTTTTAAAACACAACAAAAAAAATTGCTTTTAAAGCTAGCTGGAGCTGTAGTGTCTTGGGCAACCTGAACCATTTTTAAAACTGGTTGGAGTCACTGTAATAAAGGATGCTGAAAGATCAACTTAACACATTTATCTGACCTACACCAATTACCAGAAAAGAATCAACCAAAATATCAGTGCAGGATCTAACTGTTTTTAAACTGGTTTAGTTGAAACAGATTTTAGATTCACATGGAGCATTAGCAGCTCTAAGGCCAGCTCCATAACATAAATTCACGTACTGATCCACTAAATTAGATCTAGTTATGATACAAAAAGCTGCATCAGTAACTTTCTAGGGAAAGACACAGGTCAAATGTACACAATGATATAACTAGAGCTTTTAGCAGCCTTTACCATAGTCAAGTGTTGTTGACCTGCTAGCTTGTTTGTGATGTCACTGTGGAAAATTTCAAAATGTATGGGTAAGGCTGCGAGTCTGTCAGGGAAGTCATGGATTCTGTGACTTTCCAGGACCTCCCGTGACTTCTGCAGCTGCAGCAGCTGGTGTGGCTGACCCCAGGGTCACCCAAGCAGCTAGCCCCAGAGCCAGCCAGACCAGCTGCTCCTTGGGTGGCCACAGCAGCTGGCCCCGGAGCTGCCTGAGCAGCAGCGGTCCCGGTGGTGACCCTGGAGCAGTGGTGCCAGGGGCCACCCCGGAGGTTGTCAGAGCAGCGGCCCTGAGGGCCTCGGAGCAGCGGGTGGTGGGGGGTAGTCAGCCCCAGGGCCACCTCCCCCCTGCCCCACTTCCAACAGCAGCAGTCCAGGGCCCTAGGAGCAGCTAAGATTTAGTCAGTGGTATTTATAGTAATAGTCATGGACAGGTCACGGGCCGTGAATTTTTGTTTATTGTCCATGACCTGTCCATGACTTTTACTAAAAATACCCATGACTAAATCTTACCCTTATTTATGGGCTGTTATACCACCAGTATGCTGATGATTTTCAGTTCTACATCTCATTCTTATTGAACCTACGTTCTTTAGGATCTCCTTACTTTCCCAGTAGATACAGTAGATAAATACAATCCTTAATGAAAGTTAGCTGACTTAAACTCAGTTCACAGAAGATTGAAGTGATACTTGTTGATAGAATAAAACATCTTTTGGAATTGACAGGTGTAAGGACTGCTTTCGACACTTAGGGAGTATGCCCAAATTTTGTCTCAGTTGTTCATATCAGCTTATTGACTCTTCACTGCTCCTGGATAGACAGGTGACTAGGGTGGCCTAAAGAACTTTTCATCTGTAGCCAGCCCAGAGAGGACAAGCTCTCTTCTCCAGTGTATTCAGGAGTCTAACATCTCCCTGGTTTGTGACTGAGCTGTGCCTTCTGTGCAGAAATAGGAGGCGGTTCAGTGCTGTTGCTAGCGGACTCTGGGCAAGACCACATCCTTTACTTCCACTCACCAGAAGTCTTACCTGTGACAGAGCAATATGTTCAGTGGTTCAGCTCTCCCCTGCCTTTTGTTATTTTTAACCTCTTGCTTTCCATGGTTTTTTTTTTAGGTAATGACAAGTTTATCTTCTCTATCGGGTTCTTCACATACTTTGTGTCTCCATGGAGCTTTCAGAGCACTGAGGTCTTCTCTAATAGATTAATTAACAGTTTACTAGTCCCAGTCAGGGAGCCAACCTTGTAAAACTTTCTTGGCCACCTGAATAAAATTCTTCTTGTGCATGAATAAGTAGCTTGACCCTAGAAATCTCAGAATCCTAGACATCTCTTGTTATATCCAAAACTGGATAGAATTGCATCTCAAATCTGGGTAAATCTGGTGCGGGGGGGCGGTTTGAAGATGTAGTGGTGGTTCCAATGAGAAGTCAAGGACATGTCTTGACCCTCAGGAGTGTGCAATGAGCTGGAACAACAGAATCCCTGATCAACCACCTATGAGCCTCAAGGGCCATTAGATGCCTTATCACTAGTTTGGAGAGCCCTGTGACTATCATCCCGGAGTGGGACCTGCATTTGGTCTTACAGACTCTTGCTTTATCATTTTTCAGTTCTTCTTTGAGTGATTGCACATGTGCATTCCACTCTTGGTGTCTGTGTGCTCAGCACACCGACACTGGAAACTTTTTCCCTCTGCGGTACCCATTTGGTGGCTTGAGCTCCCCCTCCTGGCACATGGCACTGTGTGAAGGTATAAAGGGCAGAGCCATCCTTAGTTCTCCTCAGTTCCTTCTTACTGCCCACAATTTATGTTGGAACTCTGTTCTATGCCGGAACAATTCTTCTCTCAGCCTTTGTGTAACATACTGTATATTGTGACAGGGTCGAGCTAGATGGCTATAGGAGAGTAACAGAAGGCAGATATATTAGCCTCAGGCTAGGTAGGTCCCTTTTCCCTGGGTAACGTAACAGGGAAGGTTCCAGGACAATTAGGAACCTTCTGGAGACAATTCAGACAGGCGGATTAGAACACCTGCAGCCAATCAAGAAGCTGCTAGAATCAATTAAGGCAGGCTAATCAGGGCACCTGGATTTTAAAAAGGAGCTCACTTCAGTTTGTGGTGTGTGTGTGAGGAGCTGGGAGCAAGAGGCACTAGGAGCTGAGAGTGAGAACGCAGACTGTTGGAGGACTGAGGAGTACAAGCATTATCAGACACCAGGAGAGAGGTCCTATGGTGAGGATAAAGAAGGTGTTGGGAGGAGGCCATGGGGAAGTAGCCCAGCGAGTTGTAGCTGTCGCACAGCCGTTCCAGGAGGCACTCTAGACAGCTGCATTCCACAGGGCCCTGGGCTGGAACCCGGAGTAGAGTTCGGGCCCGGGTTCCCCCCAAATCCTCCAACTCCTGGTCAGACACAGGAGGAGTCGACCTGGACTGTGAATTCAGAAAAACGGCCAAGCTGAGGGCTGCCGTGAAGCTCCAAGGTGAGCAAATCCGCCAATAAGCGCAAGACCCACCAAGGTAGAGCAGGAACTTTGTCACAATTTATATTGTTAGTCTAGCTCTTAGTGTTAAAAAAAACAATATTTTTTTGGACTTGTCATTTTCCCGTTTGGGGTCTTTCTATTCATGGTACCAAGGTATGCCCTGGTCACCGGCTGCTTTTTACTCCAGGACTATGCCAGTTAGCAACCTGCACAATAGCTTCCTAATGTGCTTGGGAGAGGCACCCATGAACACTGGGGTGCCAGAGTTCAAGCCTAGGATGAAGAAGGGTAGGAAGGCCAGGCTGTAATTCCTGCTGATGGAAGCAGTGTTCAGCACACAGTCAGTCATCCCAGTCTGACCCAGTGCTGAGTGCAGCAGCTTCAGTGAGAAGTGCACTTCCTGTGTTAGCAGAATCCTGGCACCATTCTCCCTTGCCTTTACTGAGGAAAAAGTACAAGGCTTCCAGGGGAAGATCTGCACCCTCTAAGTCTGGTAAGACAGTCAAGGAGTTGAATAGAGTGGACCTGAACCCTAAGCACTCTGACAAATGTCTGTCTAAGTCAGCACAGTCGGTTCCAGCACCACAAGGGGCATTGTCGAGGGCAGAAGAGGCACCATCAACTTCTTCAGCACCGCAACAAAAGACCACCTCAGTGCCAACTACTCCAGAGGTGTTTGCAGTGGCAAGGAACCTGCTTTGTCTTTCTGTGCTGGTGTCCCTGTCCTTACAAGAGTCTGGTCCCCCAGCAAAGCTGCCAGTGATTCCAACACCAGTACCGCAGTTGCCCACTTCCTAGACAGGCAGTGCCATCGCAGGGAAAGCCTGCTATGATGGCATCACTCTGCCCATCACCTGGCTCACAACACAAGCCCCCAAAACCAAGAGGATAGGCCCTGCCATGGTCAGAGGAAAGAGAATTCTCTTTGTCAGACTTGGGGGTGGTGTCATACGTGTCTCAACCCTGAAGCAGTACCTGCCAGTCTTTGCCCAGATCCTCTCTTCCTACTTACCAGCAATGGCACCTCCCATGGGAATGTGGCCAGGATAATGGAGCCCCGTCCCATTTCAGTGGCCATTTTGGAATCCATGGGGGTTTCCCACAACATTCAGATCTTCTCCAGACTGTATATACTCAATGCTCTCATTTAGAAGGCCTGAGTCTATGCACCGAACTGCTCCATCTCCAGAGTTTGGTACCGGGCCCAGTACTGAGCATCAGGAAGAGGCTCCAGTGCGAGAGCAACAGCCCGCAGAGGAGATTCTACCTCTCCCACTCTTGGCTTCCTCTTCATCCTCAGCAGATGATGCTGTTTTGTCTGGAACAGTGTCGCAGGGTGGATACACCCCTGTCTCAAGGTGCCGTATTGTGGAAAAGCAAAATGGGAGTGGGAGGTTGATGACTCAAATGCCTAGTAGCTAGCGTCATTACAGCTGCTCTTGCCTTCTGGGCAGCGCGGCCAAGCAGTCCCAGGTGGGCCAGTGTGGGGTAGATACACCCCATCACAAACAATTTCACCTCCTCCTAATGACCTTGAAGTTTACCAAGAGTTGCTAAAGAGAGTGGGTGAAGACTTAGGTGTGTATAGGTCAAAGAGGTCAGGGAATCTTCACATCATCTGGTTGACTTTTTATCATCAGTGGTTCCCTCTAAGGTAGCTCTGCAATTAACAAATTAATAGTAGAGCCTATAAAGGCTCTGTAGCTGGCTCCTTCGCTATCTCCCACCTCAAAAAGGGCAGAAAGAAAATATGATGTGCCCTATCAAGGTTTTGAGTACCTCTATACTCACCTGCCACCAGGCTCATTAGCCATGACAGCAGCTAATGAGAGAGAGTGTGTCAAGAGCATCAGGCTGCCACGGCCAACTCAAAGAATACTAAAAAGATTAATGTATTTGGCAGAAAAATTTATTCAACAGGGAGTTTGCAGCTGTGTATCGCTATCCAACAGGTTCTGCTGGGACTGTATGATTTTAATGTATGGGGCTTCATGGAAAAGTTCAAAGAGCTACTTCCAGAGAACACTAGACAGGAGTTCTCTTCCCTAGTCAATGAGAGAATACTAGTCACGAGAACATCACTGCAGGTGGGGCTGGACACAGCAGACTTGGCAGCTAGAACCATGCCTTCTACAGTGGCCATGAGTAGATCATCCTGGCTATGGTCTTCTGATCTTCCCTGTGAAGTACAGAGCACTATCTAGGACTTACCATTTGAGAATCCTTCTCTATTCTCAGACCAGACAGACAGCAAGCTCCATGCACTTAAGGACACTAGAGCCATCCTGGATTCCCTGTGTCTCTACACTCTTGTCCTGTCAGAAAGCACTATTAGCCACATCAGACACACCAATGTTCTGCTCCTTCTCCTGGACAGGACCTATCAAAAGAGTGGTCCAGGGGTTATAGGTAAGGCTATGTTTATGTCACAGAGGTCATGGAATCCGTGACTTCCAGAGACCTCCATGACATTCTCTGCTTCAGCCCCAGGGGCTGCAGGACTCTGGAGCTGACAGCCCAGTGGTCCTTGGCAGGGTTCCAGTGACAGGTGACAGACTCCTGAGGGGGCCCTCCTCAAGGTTCCACTGACAGCCTCACATGGGGAGAGGGGGACACCTTGGGTGAGCAGCTGGGGTGTCTCATTTTCTCTTTGGGAAATATGGTCACCCTGCAGCTTCCAGCTGCCATGGGTGGAGGGGGAACCTCACAGCTCCCAGCCGCCACGGTGGTGGGGGAAACCATGGAGGCGCAGCAGCAAAAGTCACAAACAGGTCACAGCTTCAATGAATTTGTGTTTATTGCCCATGACCTGTCCATGACTTTTACTAAAAATAACCACGACAAAATCTTAGCCTTAGTTATAGGCATAAGCCTCCCCCTCCTGCTGCTCTAGCTCTGGGCCCCCTCAGGACAAGAGGTTTCTTTGCTCAGATGTGGCCACACACATTTTCCAGCAGTTGGGTTTTCCCCCAGTAGACCTATTTGTGAAAAAATCTAACAGAAAATGTCAGCAGTTCTGCTCCCTATGGGGCCACAGCCTGGGTTCTATGACAGAAGCCTTTTTACTGATGTGGTCAGGCACACTCCTCTACGCTTTTCTACCAATCCAATTCATTCACGGGTATTGCTAAAAATAAGACAAGACCAGGCCAGAGTCATACTTATAGCCCCAGCATGGGCCCATCAGCAATGGTTCTCCACTCTCCTGGAGCTGTCAGTGAAACCTCCAGTTTAACTTCAATTGGACTTGGACATAATCTCCAAGGATCATGGTTGCCTTCTTCAGCCACGCCTACAATCCTTTCACTTAACTGCGAGGATGCTTCAAGGCTAGACACTAGGGAGCAGGCTTGCTCAACAGGCATTCAAGAGATCATGCTACATAGTAGAAAGCCTTCTACAAGAGTGATTAAATGGAGGCATTTGTCCAGCTGGTCTCATCAGTATGGGGTGTTATCATCCAGTTATTCAGTTCAACTTATTCTGGACTACTCATTATACCTAAATACCAAGGTTTCGCGGTTAGTTCCATCAAGGTACATCTGGCTGCAATTTCAGCATTCCATCCTACGGTGAACAATTGCTGTTTCTCCAGTGACATGTTCATAACGTTTTAAAGGGCTTAGTCAAATTATACCCTCAAGTGCAGTATGCTGTTCCCCGTAGATCTAACCCTACTTACTGTCAAGACTTATGGGTCCCCCACTTGAATAGTTGGCTACCTGCTCTCTGCTGCTTCTGTCAATGAAAGTGGCTTTTCTGATGATCATTACTTCAGCTAGAAGAGTAAAGGAGTTATGGTCATTAATGTCATGATCTCCATATATAATCTTTTAAGGACAGTATTTGCCTGTGCCCTCAACTTAAGTTCCTCCCAAAGATGGTTTCCTCTTTCTACGTCAACCAGGCAATTTATATGCCTATTCTCTGCCCCAAGCAGGATACAAACCAGAAGGAAGAGCATTAGCATACCTTGGACATCAAAATAACCTTGGCATTTTACCTAGATAGAACCAGACACTTTTGTAAATCTTCCCAGTTGTTCATAGCAGTGGCTGACAGAGTAAGAGGTCAATCAGTCTCCACCCAAAGAATTTCTTCCTGGATTTCATTCTGTATACATATAAGCTATGAATTGGCTAATGTCACTCCGCCCATCAGAATTACAGCTCATTTGACGAGGTCACAATCAAACTCAGTGGCCTTTTTGGCACAAGTTCCAGTTGCAGACATTTGTAAAGTGGCAATCTGGTGCTTGGTCCACATTTGCATCCCACTATGCTGTGGGTCAAGACACCACAGACGATGCTAGAGTGGGATGAGTTGTTCTCCAATCTTTATTGAAATAGAATCCAATCCTACCTCCTGTTCTATGGTTTGTGAGTCACCAAGAGTGGAATGCACACGTGCAATCACTTGAAAAATTAAAAACAGTACTATCCTGTTCCATAACTGTTATTCTTCAAGATGTGCTGAACATATCTATTCCCTGACTTGCCCTTCTACCCCTCTACATTGGAGTTATGGCAAGAAGGAACGGGGGGGGGGGGGGGGGGCTCTGCCTGTTATACCTGCACACAGCAGCATATGCCAGCTGGGGGAATTAAAGCTGCCCAAACAGTACCACGGAGGGGAAAAAGTTTCTGACAGCTGGGTGCACAGACATCAAGAGTGGAAGGACCTGTGCAACATATTTCGAAGAACAATAATTAAGGAACCTGTTTGTAACTATTTTTTCTATGACATGTTCTAATATTTATCTTTCTACCAAGACCTGTTTCCTTGTGACTATTAATTCAACAAGAAAGGTTTCAGAGCCCGCCGTGCTGTCAATGAAAGAACCATATCATATATTCTACAAGAACAAAGTGGATTTCCTAATCCCCACATGCTTTCTAATCAATACATTATATTTTCCACACTTCTCATGAAATCGTACTATCTTTGTGCTCAAACCATTACCAATCTAAGGAGAATTTAGGGCACCATCTGGACATGTAAAGAGACATGAAAATTGATCTCAGACATACAGATTAATTCACAGAATCAGCCTCAAGGTTCATTTACTTTCTCCCAAAGTGTATAGGCCTCCAGATTCTCCCTGGCCATGCGGATGAAGTGCTGAATTGTTAATACCTTTGTAGCATCTGTTAAACAGTTCCAGGGATTAAACTTCATTCCACACACTCTGTAGCAGTTTTCTAGACAGAGCCTTAACTACTACAGAGGAGATATATACAGTAGCCACTTGATCCTTGAACAACGCTTTAAACATTAAGTGCGCCTCCTGTCCTTTTAAATACACCCTTTGTGGGAAGGTGCTTTATGTGTTGGTCCCATTGTAAATTTCTCTAGATCTTTTTTCTCAAGCAGTTTGGATTTCTGTCTCCCTTTTACCTACACTACCTCTTTCCTTCTTTGTTCCTGTATTTTACTATTTCACTGTTGTGCTTAGTACACATCAGTCACAGATTGTGGGAGATGCTGCGCTCCAGAATGGAAGTTTGGTACCTGATCATTTCTTTTCAGAACATCTGAAACAATCCACCCACGCTGGTGATTTCCATATAGGAAAACTAGAAGTAGAGTTTATGTCTAACACATGCCCACACTGAAATGACATCTAGTTTGTCTACCAGTTTTGATTCTATTGTTGGGGTTTTGTTTCAAAATCACATCTAAGTGTTTCTGTGGCTTTGGAAGCAATCTTCTGGTGGGCAGAAATAATAGGTATGGTCTAACTCAGAGTTCCCTAGTAACGGTGCTGAACTGCTTCCAAAAACTGTGCAGAAAAGGCACTGCCTATAAATCACAGATTAGGAGAGATGTCACTCATGGAAAGGAAACAGGTTACCTCACCATAGTTATTCATGCCCACTAGCTTGACTGCTATAATGTGCTCCGCTTACAAATCACTCAGAGGCTTCAGTTAGTGCCACATGCAGGTGCATACATTTTTAAGTAAAACAGATTGTTATAGCACATAGCATAGTTCCCCATGATGTCCAGTCCAGTTCTAGGTCCCATTCAAGATATGGATTATCATCTATACAGCACTGACTGGCCTAAGATTTGCCTGTCTTAAACCACCATTGCCCTGATGCCTCATTAAAATTACACTCAACAAGAATACTCTTGCTTTCTGTCACCATGATTGAATACCAAAATGTGGGGTGGAAGAAGTGGGGTTGAGATTATTGTCAGTGTAAGGCCCTTGGCCCTGAAATTTGTTTGCACTTGGCTATTTAAGATGTATTTTAATATGCTATTTTTTAAAGGACAAAAATCTGAGCACCCATTGCTATTTAAATTCATGTTATGAATGCTTTGCACTTCTGAAAATCATATCCCGAACTTTTTTTTTTTTTTAATCTGGGCATGTTGGCTCCGGATGTAGTCTGTGGTGCTAGTATCAGTAGTTGAGGGGGAAAGGTGTGGGTTTGATCTTTCTGTCTTTACTTTGTAATATGACTCCATCTATCATGATGATTGCAATATAAATTTAAAAAAAAATGTAACATGGTATGTTTTAATATATTTGATTTCTTGCAGCTTACAACCCCAGGAGCTCAGAATATGTACGAAAGAAGTACAAGAGGAAACTGGAGCAGTTCATAGATCACTGTGACCTCATCCCCTACTTGGGTACCAAAATGACCCGTAAATACAAAGAACCTCAAAATAGACCTATTGACTTTGATCACAAATTACGGATGTTTTTGTCTCTTAAAGATGTGGATCCAACCTCTGGTTAGTTTGAAATGTGCAACAATGAAATAATTGGGCATTTTCATTGAACTACTGAATTCTGACTAGCTTGGTGAATTTACTTATTTTGTACTTCAACTGGTCATAAATGTTTAGCCATAAAAGTAATTGTGTTAACAAAGAATGTTATACTTTTATGAATAGATAAGACTCTGATAGGTAGAATTTAGTTATGATTGGCTGGCATAGATTTGATGTAGTTTATTGAAAAAAAACATATTTAGTTTAATATATCATATGCAATATATTTTAGAAATGTTTATTATCTTGAAGAGTAGGGAATATTTTGATCAGCACTGAAAGAAAATTATTAAATATTCTGAAAACTTCACTGAATTTTACAATTTAGTTTTTCACAATCATTTTTCTGTCTCTCAGTATGTCAGCATTATCAGTACAATAAATGCACTCTTTTATTAGATGTAATGGAACAAGCTTAAACTTACTTTCACACCGTTGTACAGAAAGAGGCAGTTAGACATGACTAAATTGATTAATTTGTGCTAGATTTTATACTTACCACTTCTGTATCTATTTGTAATCATTAACAATGTAACCAATCATTTAGGGAAACAAAGGATGTTTAAAAAACCTTTGAGGAAAATGGTCTCATAAACAAAAATCAAGGAGTTTTAAGATACCAGTGTTTTAAACATACCCAAGCAGAACACTCTTGGAAACAAGTATCTACAGGTGACATAAAAAGAAAAGGAGTACTTGTGGCACCTTAGAGACTAACCAATTTATTTGAGCATAAGCTTTCGTGAGCTACAGCTCACTTCATCGGAAGGCCTCCTTTTCTTCTTGCGCATACAGACTAACAGGGCTGCTATTCTGAAACAAGCGAGACGGTTACAAGGTGAGGCTCGATGTAGGCTGCGCAGCAGAGACCCGCGGCCCGGGCTCCCCCAGCGAGACCCGCGCGCCCAGGTGAGCGAAGACCGATGCTGGGCCAAGCTAGAGGAAGGCTGCTCCCAAAACCCGGCAGCGCGAGGAGGGGGAAGCGCGCGAGCGCACCGGAACGTGTCACTCAGTGGGACGCTGACCTACGTGGGGGCGGGGGCGCGCGCGTTGCCCGAGGTGTGAGCCGGCCCGGGACACACGCAGGCAACGCCCCCAGCTGGTGCCTGCCCCACTGCCCAGCGAGACGCGGCGCCGTCGCCTCCGCTCCCACAGCCCCTGACCGGACGTGCAGGGCCTCCTCCACCGCGGGCGAGTCCCTACCACAGAACAGGGCGGGCCGCTTCCTAGAGAAGTCCGCGCCTTCCCCCAGTGCGCGAGGGGCGGAGCCGGGCGACTGAGGCACGTTGGCGGAGGGGCCGTTGCTGTTCGTTGCGAAGGAGGCGGGGCTTGTGCTGGCGGCGCTCGGAGCCTTCTCGAGGCCCCGGCCGATTTGCTGCTGCCTGAACGGCCGAGAGGGACGTGCGAGCAGCTCAACGCCGTGACGCAGGTTCGTGCCCCTCCCAGGGGGGAGGAGAGCCGGGCCCGGCCCGGCCCAGCGCGCACCCTCCTTGAACGCTGCCTGCCGCTGCAGCTGGTGAGTGAGCCCCGCCGTGCCCTGCCGGGGCGGCCTCCCCGGGCTGCGAGAGCGGCCGGCGCAGGTCTCCCCGGCGGGCTGCGAGAGTCTGTGCGGCCCTTACCTCACCCCCGGTGGGAGGCTCTCCCCGATTCCTGAGGCTGCTCCGGGCCGGGTGGGTCGCTGGGCTGAGGGGCTAGAAACCCACTGGCCGCCGGGCGGATGGTCTGGCCATGCAGCTTGGAAGGGGGCGATGGCGGGAGGAGGCTCGCTGGAGCGCTGCAGCTGCGCGGAGGTGGCAGCGCTCGGGGCCAAGGAGTGTCCCGAGCCTCCTCCCCACACCCTGACCGGACCCCCTCTTCCGTCCCCCGCGCCGCGACGGGAGACCCTCCTCCCCACAGCCTGATCCCCCCCCCCCCCCACACACACAGCCTGACCCAACCCCCCCCACCCTGAAGGGGGAGCCTCTTCTCCGCAGAGTCTGAGATAGCCCCTAGTCTTAGCGGTCTATAACATACACTCGAGCCGGCCTGTGTGCATGGCCCCCCATCACGCTGTAACGTGGGGACCACAGCCCCTGCTTGTGTTGGCAAACATAGCACGTTACCTCATGGGGAGACTTACAGCTTCAGGCTGCTGTGTGCATACCACTCCTCGCAACAGCTTTATGGGGCATATGCCCCCCCCCCCCATCTATAAATGGGGAACTGAGGTGTGGAAAAGTGTGATTTGCTCAGGATTAGGGTAAACCAGGACCAGAAGCTGAGAGTAAAACCCTGGAGTCCTGGTTCCCAGAGTCCCGCTCAAATACCTGCAATTGCAGTCTCATAGCCAAGATCCTCTTGATAAACAGCTCATTGTTTCAGAGAATATTTGTTTTTTTTCCTTTTGGTGGGATTTGATGTAAAAGTTAAAATGAATAATTCAGTCTCAATTTAAAAAAAAAACAGATGCCAAAAGTCTATTATCCTAGTCTGCGCCTGCCATTGAGCTCTGATCCTTGAGTCTCCAGTGAGCTGTTTAGTGTTCATCTAGCTCCCTTTCCGGTTATTCGATATTTAGAGACCTACTAGCTCTTTGACTCTGTGGTAATTCCTGTACTTCACATGTTTTCAAACTTTTTTCACGGTACCCATTTTTATACAGACAATATCTTGTGGACCACCATCCCCTCCTATTCACAAGCCTGGAAAGGAACTTCTCCCAGGTGGCAGTTATACAAATCTGTGTTACAATTACAACCATTGTTTATATTTAAAATATCATAAAGCTGGATATTTTTATTGTTTTTATTATTTTTAGCTGTCCTAAAACATTTTAACAGCTGTCAGTGAGGAGAAACTAGCACCATGTGATTAGCCAGCTCTCTGCAGACCATCAACAAATACTACATGGACCAAAATTTGTCTGATCATATTAGAGAGACAAAGTAGGTGAGGTAATATCTTTTATTGGACCAACTTCTCTTGGTGAGAGAGAGATTCTTTCAAGTTACCTAGAGCTCGTCTTCGCGTCTGGGAAAGATTTTTCAGGGTGTCACAGCTTAATACAAGATTGAACAGGTAGAGTATGTGCTAACTACTTGTGCTAAAACTGGCTGTTAGATCTTGAATTTAGCTGTGACACTCTGCGTACCTTTCCCAGGCCTGAAGAAGAGCTCTGTAGCTTGAAAGCATGTCTCTCTCACCAACAGAAGTTGGTCTAATAGAAGATATTATATCACCAATCTTGTCTCTCTAATATTCTGGGTCCGATATGGCTATAACTCAGATCATATTAGTGTGCATTCCTGTTTTATATAACCTCCTTAGAGTATGTTTTTTTAGAAAAACCAACAAATATCGTTAGGATCTTGCAGCCAGAAAACTAATGATACGATTGTGTTGCTATGAATGTATACAGTACCTAAATACCTACAAGCCGTGTGCAGCTTCTGCAAGTTAATGTTACGAGAACCATAAATTTGAATTCCTTGGCAATTGTTTAAACATGTAACCTTATTTTACTTTTCTTATTTGAAAGTTAACTATTTTTATTAATATCACAGGTCGCTAATATATTATATATGGGCAAATTACAGTTGTTACTGTACAAAACATAATTGTTGCATTCCCTGACCGCTTTGTGCTTAAGCATGCTGTTTTGTTTGTTGCCTAAAAGTAGCTTTATTATTTTTGCATTTAATTTCATTCTTTTAGACTATGCTCGCAATACAGAATTTTACAAAAAAACATAAATCACAAAGATTACTACCAGTGGCTTAGCAGAACTTGTGTTTATATAGGTAGGAACCATCATATAAGCAAGGCTCTGGCAGCTTCCAGCATTTTTACCACTTGTTAGTGCTGTTTCTTTCACAACCACCCCTGGACTAAGAATATGCAGGGAGTTAGCATGTGAAACCATGCCCTTCTTGAATCATAGAATATCAGGGTTGGTAGGGACCTCAGGATCTAGTCCAACCCCCTGCTGAAAGCAGGACTAGTCCCCCATTTTTTACCCAGATCCCTAAATGGCCCCCTCAGGGATTGAACTCACAACCCTGGGTTTAGCAGGCCAATGCTCAAACCACTGAGCTATCCATCTGCTCCCCCATAGGCGTTTCGCTATTGACTTCAGTGGGCCACGATATCATCCTAGGTTCTAACAGAAGTCCCATCATAACCCTAACTAAGGTATTTGTGAAAGTGAAAGCTAATAACTAACTTTTGTTTTCTTTACACTGTCTTTTTTTAAGTTCCAAAAGACATTAGTTTCAGATGGGGCAGCCATTTTGGGTACTGAACAGCATGAGGCACATTGGTACTAAATAAATAATAATTGTCAAAAATAATTTCCATTTCACAAAGTTTTTATAGATGTTCTTAATTATTTAAAAACTTTGCTTTATTTGAAGGAAAAAGTATGTGTCAGGATTGACTTTTTATAACTAGGTCAAAAGCTTCAGTTTTGCTGCAGAAATTCCTTAGTTATGGAGTAAGCTGTAATATTTTATTTTTTGTAGTGCAAATCTCTAAAAATGTGTCTTTTTCAATAATACCGTTTTACTCTTGTAGGTAACTCTTTTCCTGTTTGCAGTAAAAATGGCAGAAGCAATTGCTGACCCTCCAGAGAAGCTTGTTGTTATCCACTCCAAGGCTCACAGAGATACCATTCTAGCTAATTTTGCAGAACAAAGGAAAAAGAATTTTCTTTGTGATATCACTTTAATAGTAGAGGATGTGCACTTCAGAGCCCACAAAGCTTTACTTGCTGCCAGCAGTGAGTACTTTTCAATGATGTTTGTAGATGAGGGAGAGATAAGCCAGTCAATTTATATGTTGGAGGGAATGGTTGCAGACACTTTTGGTGCACTACTGGAATTTATCTATACAGGTTATCTTCATTCCAATGAAAAAAGCATGGAACAAATACTGGCAACTGCACAGCTCCTAAAAGTGAATGATTTAGTATGGGCACATGCAGATTATCAGACCAACCATAGCCCAAATAATCCTCTCACATCTAGTAGTGCTGCTTCAGTAGTTGTCTTTGCAAATGACAAGAAAAATGGAGATCCACCAAAGCGAAAACGAGGAAGACCAAGAAAAGTCAAGAATGCTCAAGAGGAAAAATTTGGGACATCTTCTGTTGAAGATGTGCAGCTAAGAGAGAACAATTCAGTGCGAAATAAACAAAATTTTATGAAAAAAGTTGCAGCGGAAGAAACTGTTGCCAGTGAACAAGTTCCAGTAAGGAAAGAAGTGGAAGAAACTGAGCCAGCTTGTGGTTCAGAAGCTGCTGTAGATCTATCAGCTGAGAAGGATGAGAATTATGATCCTAAATCTCAAGGAATACAGAGCAATCAGAGTCGTTATAGCAAACGTAGGATACGGAGGTCTATCAAGCTAAAAGATTATAAACTTGTTGGTGATGAAGATGGAAAAGTATTGACAAAGAGAACTGATAGAAAAAGAAAACGCACAGGTTCTGAAGCTTGTTGCAAAGAATGTGGCAAAGTGTTTAAATATAATCACTTTTTAGCTATTCATCAGAGAAGTCATACAGGTAGGCATAAAAACTACCTTTTTTGGGTTAGGGTATGGTAACTGGCTACAATTGGTTTGCATTGTAATTATTCATATGTTGCTTTATATCGTGGTATCGCTATATATATATATATGGTGGATCACCAAGATTTTGTTTCTACTATTTTACTTAATTCTTATCTTCAGAGATTATAATCTTTGTAGTTTGCACACTGATTGCTATCTAGTTAATTATTTTTTCCAATGAAAAACATTAAATTGGATATTGGCAGTGCCTATCCAATGCTACTTATAAAATGATTGATTTTTTTAATGATTGCTATAAGGGAGCTTAGGTTTTTGTCTGTATTAATCCTCCTGGTCTACTGAAAATTCATTTTTTAATGGTGGTGATGTCCTGTCATGCATCTTGCTATCAACTTAGAATATTTACTTAGAAATTTATTAGCAATAACTCTTTGCTATTTACAGTCTTGGCGCTTTACTTTTAGGAGAACGCCCTTTTAAATGCAATGAATGTGGTAAAGGCTTTTCCCAGAAGCACTCTCTTCAGGTTCATGAGCGGATGCATACTGGAGAGCGACCATATACCTGTACTGTCTGTAGTAAAGCTTTAACAACAAAACATTCTCTTTTGGAACATATGAGCCTACACACAGGTAAGTAATCAAAGACAAATATAATCTAGCTATACTAAGTATTAGACATTTCAAAACAAACATTTCTGTTCACTATTTTCTTTTTAAAGTAAGTGTTAGACTCTTACGCTATAAGGTAGCTAAGTTATACAGAAATGTTAGTTATGTTTTAGCTTAATTTTTTGGAATTATTTATATTTTTAGGGATATTAATTTTTATTACAGGACAGAAGGCTTTTACGTGTGATCAGTGTGGAAAGTATTTTAGCCAAAAGAGACAACTGAAGAGTCATTACCGAGTGCACACAGGTATAACAAGGCTGGTGGGGGAGGAGGGGCGGGTTGCCTGGCTTTCTCCCCCTTCCCTCCCCTCCCATCATCATGATCTGTTAGGCTGTCACCTGATCACCAGAGATGAGTAGTAAAAGTAGTACTATCACTGTCTGTTGTCAATATTGTGCTTTGTGTTTTTCTGCTACTCCTCTGGCTGAATGGTATTGATAGCTTTAAAAGGAGTCCCAACTAATTTTGTTCTAGAAAGATGGTGGCTGGATAATAGGCATGTAAAGTAGAGAGGAACTAAGGAATCACAAAGCTCCAAAAGGAAGGTGATAGAGGTAGGAGTTAAAACAACCAGCGTCCTTTCTTCAGTGATCGAATTAATTGGGGAAATGGAATAGAATAAGGCTGCCATTTCTAGTGATGTGCAGCAACAGAAATAACTAATGAATCGTTGTTGTCTTTATATATTATATTAAAGTGGTTATTTTACAGGGAAGTGCTTTAACAAAGATCACTGAAGAAATACAGGGGATCACTTATGCACTGACACTTTTTTTATTATTGCGACAAGGCCATTCATTGCCGGAATGTAACCAGTGTCATCGCAAATTCATGGATGCAGCTCAGTTAAAGAAACATCTAAGAACACATACAGGTATATATTACACACCATTTTTCTTTCAAGGAATGCTAAGACCAACTTGTTGGCTGTGATGGGGTTCACATACCCCATCCCTGGTTGGCAGGGAGACCTCCATTGGGTGTGCAGTAATGTCCTGGCTCCCAGTGAGGAGATATACCCCTAGGAATGGCCACAGGTATTTGTAGCCAGTGTAAAATAGAGGGTCATGTGAGGCAGCCTAAAAGCAATGCCTACTACAAGATGGGCTGCTTTTCTTACAGAGGGAGACCTTCAGAAAGTGCTGGGAGGCTCTTCAGTGGTACAATCCTGAGTGAGGACTGGGTCAGGCTGATGGAGAGCCAGGTGGTGGTAGGAACCTATTCGCTGCAACCCAAGAACAGAGAAGCCTGCTCCCAGAGTTCTTGAGGGATGGATTATTAGTGAACCCTGTTGACCAGTAAAAGAGTTTATGATGTTTTAATAAACTAGACTTTGAGAGGGGGAATGTAATTTGAAATACATAGGGTGTATGTTGCTTGGAGAGTCAGAGGGCAAGCTGAGGCAGACTGACTCTCCCCTGCTGGTTAAGCATAACCTTCCAAGAAAGTAATTCATGTTGAAGGTCATGTCTGAAAGGTGACTTTTAAAATCATTATAATTCTCTTGTAGGAATTCAAAAAGGGAAAAAGTATATACTATTATTCTAAAAAAGTATTTTGTGCTTACTTGAACAACAGTAGATTCTTTACTACCTCAAGATCCTTAGAAATCTCAGTTTTGGACTTCCTGTTTTCTCTACCAATGACACCACAAATATTTTAGTTCTCATTGTTTATGATAAAGGTTGTAATGTAATGCATTTCAAACCCTTATGGTACTTGTGGGTTTTTATCAGGTTTTTCTGCCCCTTGGAGTAACGGGAAAGTAATTTAAAATACTGTGCCAATTATACCTTTAGATTGGAATCTGCTGTTAATATTATTAGTCTTTTTTTTCCCTTTTTCTGGAATTTTACAAGCATGTTTTAAATGTAGCAAAGCCTTTGTAATTCGTCTTTAAATCGTCATTGTGGCGGTTTAGATTTGCAAAATTTTCTATTGTAAAATAATTTAAAATGATAGAAAAATGAAAACATAGTATGCAACTTCAGATTTGTATAATTTGTATAACTTCTCATAGTTTCTCTGTCTTTGACAGGGAGAAATTGCTTTTATAAATGATACCCTTAAACATTTGCTTTTTGGAATTCCCTACATATGTATAGTCTGTGTTATTGGGTCAGTGCTTGCTTTCTCATTTTTAGAAAAAGGTATATGCAGGGATTATTTTCATTTGCATGATTGTGGCCTTTGCATTTTCTGTCTAGGACAGCATGGTGTGCTGTTAGAGTAAGACATGTTGGTAGCACTTCAGTTGTTAGTGGGTGTTGTAGCACTGCAAATATAGCAAGGGGATGAGTGTGTAGTGAGAAGTAAGAGGAAGAGGCATAGTATCAAGGTCAGGGTTAAAAACAATGTATTTGAGAGATTTTAGTGTTGTCTCCAGAAACGGCAGGCTAGGCATCGGAAATAGCAGCT
Organism: Chelonia mydas; assembly: GCF_015237465.2. NCBI lineage: Eukaryota > Metazoa > Chordata > Testudines > Cheloniidae > Chelonia > Chelonia mydas. Next base: position 80,952,063 of record NC_057851.1, on the reverse strand, counting down.
GAGAGAGGTAAACTGATTGATTTTAGCCCTTCTCCAAAGGTGAAAAGAACAAGAAAAAAATAACAACCCCTGTTTTTTGGTTGTTGAATGTACTGTCTTGCTGTAATATTTCTGAAAACTTGTGCATGGTGGAAGTTGGTTACATCACTCTTTGTTTGGTTTGGGGTTTTTTAGGCTTTGTGAAAGCTGACAAGCATGGAAATTCAATATTAAGTTTAAAGTTTCTGAAAATTTGCTTGTACTCAGTCTTCAGTTTGCTTTGTTGTGCCTAGATAGTGATGGGAACGTGGATCACTATATGGTGATCCATGACATGTTACGTGTCTAGAAATATCTAGGCCAGGGATGGGCAAACTTTTTGGCCCGAGGGCTGCATCTGGGTGGGAAAATTTGTATGCAGGGCCATGAATGTAGGGTTGGGGCGCAGGAGGGGTGTGGGAAGGGGCTCAGGGCACGGGGTTGGGGTACACGAGGGGTGCGACAGGAGGTAGGGGTGCAGGCTCCGGTCCGGCGCCGCTTACCTCGAGTGGCTCCAGGGTGGCAGTGGTGCACAGCAAGGCTAAGGCAGGCTGCCTGCCTGCCCTGGCCTCGTGCTGCTCCTGGAAGTGGCCAACATGTCCGGCAGTGGCGCCTGGGGCTAGCAATCCTGCAGGCCAGATTGAAAGCCCTGATGGGCTGGATCCAGCCCGCGGGCCATAGTTTGCCCTCCCCTAATCTAGGCACTACAGAGAAATGTTATGTTACTTTGCGTTCACTTTCTTCTCTTTGTCAGTTTGGGACATTGCCTTGCTACTGTGTAGCTTTTTATCACTGCATTTAATCCTTCTGGCTAGCTCCATGTAAGAAGAGTAATTCAGTACACAGTAAAATCCCAATTTACCCAAACTCCTGTTCACTGAAGTTCCATTGTATTCCCTGGAGTTGGCACTGCTTCACTGTGGTCAAGGTGTGTTATGATCTCGCTGGAATGCAGCCTCTTGGAAAGCCATGCTTTCTTACACTAGAAGCATAAGAATTTAACTTCCTTTATTCCTGAATTAGCAAGCATGAATAACTTGGTTTTACACTTGTTAGTGTGCACAGTGGTGATTTCTTAGAACTTAATGTAATTATGAGCAGTTAGTCTGACCTATTGGATAGAGCACAGGACTCTGGAGACCTGGGTTCTATTCCAGGCTCAGCCACAGGCCACCTGGGTGACCTTGAGCAAGTCAGTTCACTGCTTTACCTCAGTTTCCCGATCTGTAATATGTAGCTAATGATACTTAAAGTGCTTTGAGATGTACTGATGAAAAGTGCTATATGAGAGCCTGGTGGTGGTGGTATTGATTATTAGAGTAACTATAACTTATGAATGTACATCAAGCTATTGTTTTTTGTAGGTGAGAAGCCATTTACTTGTGAAATCTGTGGCAAGTCATTCACAGCAAAAAGTTCTCTTCAGACTCACATCAGAATCCACAGGTACAGTATAGTTTTGCAGTTTATATTTTTTTAAAGCTATTTATTTAGGAAGTTTTAATAGGTTTAAAATTCTTGCCTTATAAATGTCAAAAATAAAATCATTACAACAGTGAACTTTTGTTTAGAGAAATATAGAGTAATATAATTGGCTCTCTTTAACAGGTTGTTACTGTATTACAGAATGAGCATCTTTACACTACCCAAGACATGCATGATTTTTATTAAATTGAGTGAATCTCTGATATGCAACTTCTAGTCCAGTAGATATAGTATGTTGGTTATCCAATGACACTAGTAACCATTGCTCCTTAGGTGCACTTACTTCATGTGTGGGTACTGATTGATTACTAAATGCTGTGAATAGCACGTATTTGTTTTTTATTAAAATCTAATAAAATAAAATTTAATTTCCTCATTAAAATCTGCAGAATTTTACACTGATTCAAATATGCTGCACAAAAGTGCAGCGTATTATTAAACTTTATTAATCAATGAATGAGTCCTGTATCATATTTTCATGGTGGCTTTTACATTTTGAAGTGTTAGTAGGTAGTATTATGATAACTAATCTAGGCATGCTGTAAGGCTCTCCTCTCTGACAGAGCATTTCCACTATAATTGTCAAGGTTCCATCCCCACCCTGAACTTTAGGGTACAGATGTGGGGACACACATGAAAGACCCCCTAAGCTTATTTCTACCAGCTTAGGTTAAAAACTTCCCCAAGGCACAAATTCTTCCTTGTCCTTGGATGGGTACTGCTGCCACCACCAAATGAGTTAGACAGATTCAGGAAAAGGACCACTTGGAGTTTCTGTTCCCTAAAATATCCCTCCAAGCCCCTTCACCCCCTTTCTTGGGGAGGCTTGAGAATAATATACCAACCAAATAGCTAAACCAGATTCTTAAACAGAACTTTATAATAAAGGGGGAAAAAAGTAAAAGAAGCACCTCTGTAAAATCAGGATGGAAGGTAACTTTACAGGGTAATCAGATTCAAAACAAAGGATTCCCCTCTAGGCAAAACTTTAAAGTTACAAAAAACAGGGATAAACTTCCCTCTAAGCCAGTGGTTCTCAACTCTGCTCCTCCGCTTGTTCAGGGAAAGCCCCTGGCGGGCTGGGCTGGTTTGTTTACCTGCCGCGTCCGCAGGTTTAGCCGATCGCGGCTCCCACTGGTCGCGGTTCGCCGCTCCAGGCCAATGGGGGCTGCGGGAAGCGGCACGGGCCGAGGGATGTGCTGGCCGCTGCTTCCTGCAGCCCCTGTTGGCCTGGAGTGGCGAACCGCAACCAGTAGGAGCCGCGATCGGCTGAACCTGTGGACGCGGCAGGTAAACAAACCGGCCCAGCCCGCCAGGGGCTTTCCCTGAACAAGCGGTGGATCAGAGTTGAGAACCACTGCTCTAAGCATAGGGAAAATTCGCAAGCTAAAAACAAAAGATAATCTAACATGCCTTGCCTTATTTTCTTACTCTTTTTGTAATATTGAGATTCATTTTAGGAGAAGGAGTTTTCTGACCTGATGCTTCTCTGCTTCCCCAGAGAACACACAACACAGAGCACAAACAAAGCCGCTCTCTCCCCCATTTGAAAGTATCTTTTTTCCCCATTGGTCCTTTTGGTCAGGTGTCAACCAGGTTATTTGAGCTTCTTAACCCCTTACAGGTAAGGAGGAATTCTAGGGTACCCTTAGCTATATGTTTATGACAATAATTGATGTGGTGGTGATGATGATGTTTTAACCAGAGGAGAGTAGGAAAGTCTCTAAAGTACACTAGTGACCTGTCATGTAGTTTTAATTTATCTGGGAAGCATTTAGGTTCTACAGAAAACCCCAGTAAGTTTAAGCCAGGGATTTAGGTTGCATTCTTAGAATAGATGTGGTTTCTTTCCTAGTACAGTATTACAAGTAACACCTACGATTTCTGTAGCTGAGAGATTAGTTCACAGAGGGGAAAAAATTCTTTTCAGTTTTATTTGGTACATTTGACAACATTGTGCATAAGCGGTTTCACTATAGTCAGTTTCTCCTGTTGTATTTGTAGATCTCTCTCTCTCTCAGCTAAAGAGGAGGAAAAAAAATTAAACAAAATGAGTCCACTGATGCCTCACTTGAAGTTGTCCCGGTTAACACTGTTTTGTTAGGTTGCTGATCTGTTACAGAACATGCTTGTTTAAAGTCATGCACTGTTCCGTTATAAGGTTGTTTGGCCCACGCGGCGCTCCTGCCAGGGAGCGGACAAGCAGGTGAAACGGGGCAAGCCCCTATGCCCCGACCCCGCTCCCCAGCAAGAGTGCCAGGTGGCTGGAGTGGGGTTGGGGCAAGCCCCTGTGCCCCAAGCCTGCTACACCCTTGCCTCAACCAAGCTTCACAATCCTCATTGGTGAATACAGTATTAAGTTGGTTGTTTATAATTATTTAAAACTAATACTGTATAAGTATATAATGTCTTTTGTCTGCTGAAAATTTTTTCCCTGGAACCTAATCCCCCCCATTTACATTAATTCTTATGGGGAAATTGGATTCACTTAAAGTAGCACTTTTCAGGAACCTAACTACAACGTTAAGCGAAGAGTTACTGTACGCCTATGTTTTAAAAGTCATGTATTCTTGGGTATCACAGATCCCTTGTTAATTTGAGGTATCAGCCCTTCCACCTGAAATATATGCTATGTATCATGACATCAATCTGCTTTTATGTTTTTTCACTTTAAAAACACAATGTATTGGATTAATTTTAATAGTAAACTTGCATCACTGTTCAAATGATAGATGCACAATTTCTAATTTTGTATTTGATTACTGCATGGGTAAATGTTACGAAGGTTCAGAAATCTTTTGCTTTAAAGCTTGTCAAATTCCTTTGGAAAACTTGGAGAGATTCCATCTAATATAGGGCAGAGGCTGTCTTTATTTTTGTGTATTTTATAGCATTGAGTATACTGTCAGCACTAAACAAATAGTGATACCAAAAAATTTCTACTGTAGGCTTCTCTATGAGAGCAGAAGCAGGTTACTACAATCATAACTGTTACTTGACCATTTTCCTGTATGGCTTCTGTTGAGACAGTCCCTTAAATTAACCCCTGTAGTAAGTCTATAGCAGAGTTTCTGAACATAATACCGGTTTATATAAAATGCAAACTATTACATTTGGCCTTAAGTGTTTGATATAGATTATAATGCCTTGTTGTAATCTTACGGTGTTCAGATATTGGTGCTTGTTTTGGCATTAAAACCTCAGAATTGAAATTTTTAGGATTTACTGTGTGTAGTCTGACCAATTTATTTCCAATATGGAAGTGTAAATATTTCATGTTCTTTACAGTATTTTCAAATGTGTGTTAAATTATACAATGTTTAATTTGAATTCTCCTTGACATTTTAAAGCAAAAAAAATGCAATAAATTGTGGGGAAAATTAGGCAGAGAGCTGGGGGAAGGCTTATTGTCGATAGACTTGGGGTGATAAACTGTCTTAGATTTTAGACTGATTTTTGCAGAAATATCTTAAGATCAGCTTTCCTCTGTGTGTTTGGTTTCTTTTTAAAGGAACTGTCAAACCCTGCTTACATGTTAAATTCCAGCATTGATGCTACCTGATTTTTATTTATTTATTTTTTTTTTAAGATAAAAGTACACAGCACTAACAATGTCAATGGCTTGCAGTCATATGGATGTAAGGTATCGCATAAAGGAACCTCATAAAAATTGAGACCATTGGAAGGCTATTATGAGGCGCACAATAAAAAACCCATCAGATTACAGCAAAGCCTGTTCTTTTCGTCCTAGGCCATGTGTGTCCGGAAATTAGGTTTTAGATATTTTCAGTCAGCATTAAAAACAGTTGAAGTGATGAAATAAATTCAACTTCAAATTAATCCTTAATGATAGATGCTAGTAAAGATGTAAAATAGATGAATTCTCTTATCACTCCAGTTTTTATGCTCTCCATCCTTTTGTCAAACCAGGGCTTCGTAAACCTCAGTATTTTTGTATGAAGGCAGTCCTGTTAACTCTTGAATGTGAACAAATTAGGGAAAACTTTGTCACACTATTGTGCAATTCTTAAAAGTAGAATCCAGAAAATGTAGCACTGAATATTTTTCTTACATGACTGCCTGTAAGCACTACTACAGTATAGCAGAGATTATTATTATTATTATTATTATTAGTGGTGATGGTGGTATTATATTTATGAGTCATTTGTGAGGTAATACCTTGCAGAAAGTAGTAGTCTCAAAATTAGTATTTCTGATTAAGTAAAATATTCTCTTACAGAGGGGAAAAGCCATATTCTTGTGGTATATGTGGAAAATGTTTCTCGGATTCCAGTGCAAAGAGGAGACACTGTATCTTACACACAGGCAAAAAGCCTTTCTCCTGCCCAGAGTGTAATTTGCAGTTTGCCCGCTTGGACAATTTGAAGTCTCATTTGAAAATTCACAGCAAAGAAAAACAATTGCAAGAATCAAGCACTGCTCCTAGCAACAACAATAGCTCAGAGGAGGTCAGAAACATTCTTCAGCTGCAGCAATATCAACTGTCCACGTCTGGAGGACAAGAGATTCAGTTGCTTGTTACAGATTCAGTACATAATATAAACTTTATACCTAGTCATAATCAAGGTATTAGTATTGTTACTGCTGAGAACTCCCAAAATATGACAGCAGGCCAGGCTGCTAATCTTACGCTACTCACTCAACCACCACAACAGCTGCAGAACTTGCTTCTTGCAGCTCAGCAGGAACAAGTAGAACAAATCCAAAGTATCAATATGATGGAGAACCAAATAGAGACTACGCAGTCTGAGCAAATGCATGTCATCACTCTTTCAAAGGAAGCGCTAGCACATCTTCATGCCCATCAGGGGCAAACTGAAGAACTTCATCTAGCAACAGGAGCTCAGCACATGCAGCTGACCCAGGAACCTAGTCGTCAGTCTCATACTAACCAAGATGCACTCCAGCCCCATCAAATTAGTGAAGAACAGAACCAAAATGTACACATTTCTGAATCACATCCGCAATCTTTGTCCATAAACCACCCATCTCATGAGCATCAGATTCAAGGTCAGGCTTTTTGAAATACAAGTTAGCATTGCTTCCTTTTAAATGCTCATTTGCCTTCAGGGAACTGGGCTGAAGTGTGTTTTTCATTCAGACAATGACCTACGCATATCACGTTTCATTTGCTGCAGCAGATTATCTATTTGAAGTTGTATTTTTTGGTGATCTTGATAGATGGCTTTGTTTCCTTTATTTTAATCCATTTATTTTTAGGGTTTTATTACGATAGATGTCTGCTGATCAACAAGCATGACTTCTGTGTAGAGGGTTAAAATGACTATCTGAACTATAAATGTCAAGGTAACCCATATTTTTTTCACAACATTGACACCACATGTCTTCTAGTTAATGAGCTTTCTCTTTCTAAGTAAATGTATAATTTTCAGTGCGACCATTTCAGTGACCATTTCCTTAAGTGCATTTTAATTCACTGAATACCAAATTTGCTCATGCTTTTGATTGAAATTGATGCACTCATAGACTGGCTCTGGTTCACTGTTTCTTTTTACTGCGTTGTACAATTCCTGCTCTCCAAACTAATGTTTAAATCAGTGCACTTAATGTAGAGGCAGTGAGATGTAGTGGCTAGATGGACTTCTGGAAAGCTTGAGTGCTATTCTTGGCGCTGCTACTGACTTGTGTGACCTTGGGCAAGTCACTTAACCTCTCAGTGCCTTAGTTTCCTCATCTACAAAATGGGGATAATGCTTAACCACCTCTGCAAGGCACTTTGAAGATCTTCTGATGTAAGGCGCTATAGATGTGCTAAGTGTGTGGTTGGGTTTTTTCCCCTGACAAGATTGTCTTAGTTTAGGAGCCAGTTTATATTTTAAAATCATTATTTTTATATTTCGAAAGCAGAATGTCACATTACTTTTAGTATAATGTAATATTTGTTCTTTGTTGTGACTGAAATAATAAAATCACTCCAGAACATGAGCTACAAAATGGCGCATCTCTTAATAGATTTTAAAAGTAGTGGAACTTTTTGTTGACTAGATTAGATGTGCACAGTTTACATTACTAATGCCTGACTTCTAGTGGAAAAGTGCTGAAATAGCATTGAAAATACATCCCAGAAAGAAAAGATGGGGAAGAGCATGGCTCTACAGCTTGGGGTTCGGTTACTAATGATGGGTTACTTATTGCACTGGTATGTAAAAATCCTGATAAAATGTCATATGACCAGCTACAGCAGTTTGAAGGTTGAGGCTGAGGTTAAAAATGTTATGTGATTTAAATAGGTATCTTGTATTTCTAGTTTTAAACATGACAAAACGCAACTTCTGTCATTATTTACATTGGATTTTTTTCAAAGGAAGTTTCCTGTGTAACTGGCTATATGCACCGTTGGCTAGACAGAAAGCCATTGGTCTGAATTTTCATTTCTGGGCGTTAGCTATCTTGCAGATACAAAGCATTCAGCTAGCTACTGAGAATGCGTTACTGTAATTTGGTTAAAAAGTATATCAGTTTCTCCACGGATCTGTACCAACTTTTAAGTAGGTTGATGTGAGGAGAGGAGACAATGGGGGAGAGGGGAAACCAATTTTAAATCTAAAAATGACTTAGTTTTACAGTTGGAGGTTAAATAGCTATTGTGTTGATTAACCTGATTAGTTACCTAAATTTCCTCCCAAAATGGAGAAGTACTGTCTATATATGTAACGTAGAAAACCATTAACAAAAGATAAATAGAATATATTGTAACTGTAATCCAGAAGCTAAAGATTTTGATGTTACAAGAACATAAAGAAAAAATAAAATTAAACTATCTGTTTTGTCTGGGGAAAATATTATTCAACATTTAAATCTTTACGTAGTAAAATAGTTCTGCTTGTTATACTATTGCAAAATAAAATTTTGAATGAGTCTTAAATATTGTAGCATATATAAAATGTTGTCTCAAGTTTTCACTTTACAGTTGTATGGTGGTTGCTCTAGAGAAGCATTAGCAACTTTTATAAGCTACATTTCTGGTTTATTCAGGATTGAGACATGCTTATTATGTATGTAATTTCCTAAATGTTTTGCAGAGCAAACTGGTCACAGCTTTCTAAGATTCAGTTCTAGAAGACTGTATAATGAAAAAAACCCTGGTTATTCAAGTTCAAGAAAGAGCATATATATTGAGTTTTTAATCTTTCAATTGGTGGCTAAAAAGTCACTCGTGATAGTACAATCTTATGGTAGTGGTTACTAGATATTGCCTGCATAAGAAGAGGGTTTCATTTTTTATTGCATACACTTCAGTAATTTGTACAACTAAAAACTGAGCAGGCTATGTAAAGACCACCATCTGTGGATAGCAGGACAGGGATTCTCACTAATTTTGCATTCTCCGTTGCTTTAAAAAAATTGCTGTCAGAGTCCTTCTTTTTTCCTGCCTGTTCCAGAGAACGGGAATCCATGTTTTTCTCATTTCCTTTAATTCTACCTTTCTCTTTACCACTAACTTTTTAATAGTAATTTTTACCCTGGAAAGAAATGAATACAACTTACTGTGTGTGTGCCTGAATCTTTTTGAAAATAATGCCTAATGCATTTAACTCTTGGACCTGGAAAAAGCCCCTTCAGCTTCAGTTCTCAGTTCAGAATGACTTCCTGGTTGTACCTGGCTAATGAGAAAAATCAAATTGCTCCAAATATTTCTGCTGTCAAACTAATACTTGTTTTTATATGACTTAACTACCTTACATAGAGTTCAGTCTTGGTAAGAAGTGAGAGAGACTCGCCATGTTAAGATGAGATTTTGGTTTTGGGATGTTGTCGGTATAGGTCAGTATTCCCATAATTAAGGTAAATGCAATATACATAGTTACCACACTAGTGCATAGAAGATCTCTGCTAAAACCACTCTAACTTAAGCTTTTGTTTTGTCGTCCTTTTCACAACTTTGCCTCTTTAAAGGGACACTGTCATATTTTATATATTTTTAAAATGTCCTTACATGCGACTTCAGGTTCAAGCCTTTCACCAAGAATCAGTCCTATACAGTTCAAACACAGCTGGCAATAGAAGGTGCCTGTTGCTATTACTCCATTTGTAAAATATCTAGCACACTTGGATGCTATGTAAATAGTAATACTTGTACTGGTAGAGATTGTCCTTCAAATTTCAAGCTTTTAAAAAAAATTCTTCTCCATCTTGGAAGACTCTCCAGGTGAAAATTAAATATAAAATGGTGCTTTCACTGGCAGCAATTCTACTACTATTTTAAGGTTGCATTTGAGCTATTGTTCAGTGTGTATTTTCTACTAATTTGCCACTACAGTCCGTGCAGCAGTAGCACAGGAGAATCTCTTTAATATCATGGTCAAAACAAAAAGGTTTCAAGAATATATTATGCTTGGGGGTGTGTGTATAGTTCCATTTAGGAACACAGAAATTACCAGATCAGAAGAGAAGGCCCTCTAATACAGCATCCTGTTTCTAACAGGATTGGGTACAAGAATGGAATAACATCCCATTAATGAAAGTTTCATCCTAACCTCCATTATGTAGAGGTTTGCTTTTAAAACTCTGGTATTCTTGTTTACTTATTCTTTCTTTCGTAATTCTGGATGTTCTCGTTACCTATCTAAATGATCAGTTCATTCTTGAATCCCACCAAGTCCTTGACTTCAGGGATATCCTATGAAAGTGGGTTCCACAGGCTAATTTTGTTGTCTGAAAAGTATTTCAGTTGAAATGTGTTGCCTGTCAATTTCATTGACTGTCCTCTTGTTCTTGCATTATAAACATCTGATCTACCTTCTCTCTACTTTTCATTCTTTTAAAAATAAGTACTGTACAGCACAATTTCATCAGTATCCACAAAGAAGCAGGTTGCCAAGGGAAATTTTTTTTGCATATGTAGATTTTTATGCCAGTAAACAATTCAGACCTATACGTTACTATTTATAGGCTTGCAAGACAAAGAATGCCAGGTGTGCCATTCTCTATTCTCAAAATGGATCATTGGAATGTATTGAGCTGAATTTTTTTTCCTGTGTCATCCCCATTTAACATTGCTATTTGGCGAAGTGCTGAAATGGATTGTACAGTATGTAATTTGTAAAATTATGTGAGTCTGAAAAGTGCTATATAAAACCAGATTCTGTCTATTGCTTGTAACATAGAGGGAGCAAGTATTTGTAAAAATAATAATAATAAAAGTCTTGTTTATAAGACTAGAAATTGTCATACTTTGGTAATGCACAGATAATGGTTACGCTTGTTTGGTTAATTTGTTACCCTTTCTCTGTGTTCTTTATTCTTTTAATTTAAAAGGGGGGAAAAACAGTATGTCAGTAACTATAATTACATCGTGTGTGTGTGATAATTTTATCTATCTATCTTGGTCACTGCCCTTGGCACCAAGAGGATCACGTTGTTTGTTGGGCTGCCGTATCGCTGGTGCTGAGGTGGTTGCCAGCACTGAGGCCTGAGCGGCAGGCGGAGATATTGGTGGCGTCTCTGGTGCCAGCTGCTGCTAGGTGGCGAAGGATGCTGACGTTACTGACGCCGATCTGGATCTCAATGCCTGGCTCTGACCCTAGGCTTGATGATAGGCCCAGCGAGTCCAAAAGGGCCACTGAGCTGGTGGTTGCCATTGAGTTGGCCACCGTGCCGGAAGAGGCTGGAAGTGTCACCAAGATCTAGACCTGCTGCTGCTGGACCTATCTGAACGATAGGACTCCACCTCAGGCTCCGAGGTCTCCAAAAAGAAAGACCACGGAGGAGCGGTACTGGGTGGTGCCAATGAGTGGTGCTGGGCCTCTGGGTACTGGGGCGATCCCCCCACGTGGGCGGCTGGCACCGGGGAGTGGCTCAGCAGAGATGGGGAGAGGTGTGATGGTGATGGAATTGCTGGCTTGCCCCTAGATGGGATAGGTGGTCAGGTTATCACTCGTGCCTCATCCCTCCTTGGAGAATGAGGTGCCATCAGGCGAATAAGGTCCAGCACTGCCTCAAAAGTCTCTGGAGTGGAGGGGAGTTGAATCCTGGCCATGACGGTCTGGAGAAGGGTAGTGTGCTGGGCTGGACTTGACTGGACCCCTTGCGGAGCAGCGTTGACAAGCCCCTGGGAGGCACCGGGCCCAAAGTAGACTGAATGGGCTAAGGCCTCCCTGCTGCTGGCTCCTTAGGCTTAGGAGGGGAAGAGCACCCCCCTCTCCTGCCTCTTTTTCTTCTGGGGCACTGAAGACAAAGATTGGCACCTGCCAGAAGTCTTGTGTTCGACGCTGTGTCAGTGCCAGGAGTCCTTAGCCTCCTTTCTTGGTGCCAGCTCGAACGCTATCAGTGCTGGTGCGCTGCACACAGAGGAGGAGGCGCTTGGAATGGGCTCTGCCAACTCGGGGTCAGACTACGGATCTTAGAAACCTCCAGTAAAAGGTAGAGAGTTTTTTAAAAAAAAAACTGGATCTGTTTCTAAAATAATAGCGAATTGAAAAAGTTAGACTGTGCAGAGTTAAAGCACTGTGCGATTTTTATATACTATATTAACTGTATTACAACACTTAAGCATAAACGAGGTTAGGCCGGAGCATCAGCCATACCCACCGAGCTTTAGCCTTGCTTGGCTGAAGACAGATTTGTTAGATTAAGTTTTTAGAAAGATGCACCAGTTCGTGAACATTCAAAATGGAGACTTGTGTAATCTAAACAAAAGCAAATGTGTGTAAATTTAGTTTTTAATATGCTATTCAATGCTAAATTGGATCCCTCCTTAAGTTTCATTCTTGGATATATGCCGGATACCAGGATGTTACCTGGTAACAAGACAGCCTGGTTCCAATGTGCAGCTTTGGTCAATAAAAGTGAATCCTGCAGAAATGGAAAAGTCGACCCCACCAAATATTGATCTGTGGCTGTTACATGGCTAACCTCACAGCTAACAAATAATTGGTATGCTGCAGAAAGGAAATGCCAAAAAATTCAAAGCAATTTGGGCTGAATTTTTAGAGATCTATGATTAACACAGACCCTGAAGATAGATATGTTACTTCCCCCTTCTTTTATCCTAACCATCTTCATTTACTTTTATGTAGTATTATGAATCTGGTATTTTGGTGTATTGGGGGAAAAAATATATTTTTTTAAAGGTCCAGTTGGCTTCAGCCTCTATAGCACAGTTATGTATTACTCTGTGACACATTGAAAATGTATAGGTCTAGGTTAGATGTTCTCAAACTGTGGTCCGCAGACCACCAGTGGTCTGCAAGCTCCATTCAGGCGGTCCGCGGATAGTTCCCGCTAAGGTGCGCACCTGGGCAGCTGCACACGAGAGAATGAAGGGCCACCCACCTAATTAGTGCAGCCACACAGGCGTGGCTCCACTAATTAGGTGCTTGGACCCTGGAGAATACACACATGTAAAGTGAGGTATTGGCCTTGGGGGGGAATAGGAGGTAGGTGGGGGGGGGGGGGAATTGGGGTGAGAAGAGGGGGTGGGGGGTGTGCAAGGCTGTGGCAGCCAGAGAAAGAGATTACTTTCCCCAGCTCCAAAGCTGCAGCTGCCGGGGAGAGATGGCCCTCCTTCCCAGCCCCAGCTCTGTGGCTGCTATGGTGGGGGCGAGAGGGAACATCCATAGCATTAAAAAGGTAAGACTACTGATATTAAAATATAAGTTGTGTGCTTTTGTGTGTAGAACAAAAAAATATTTTTACTAAGGGTTTTTTATATAGTGCTTTTATCTAAAGTACTTTACAATAGTTAGTTAATGGTACAAACAGCATTTGGAAAGATCATTAAGTGGTCCGCTGAGACCTTCAGCAATTTTCAAGTGGTCCGCGGGGGAAAAAAAGTTTGGGAACCACTGGTCTAGGTGAATATGGATTGTTGTTTTTCATATTTGACTCATTTTGTTTTACTTCTGTTTTAGAATTTACCTGAAGCTGCCACAAAACTTCCAGTATATCTCAGAAACAAAGCAGTCTTGCCACTTAAATTCAACATACCACACTCTGAAGGGATCTTGGCTGTGTAGTCATGCCTACAGAGGAAAAAAAGGTATATTTTTAAATGTGTTAAAATCCTAGTATACACAAGGCAGTTAGCTGGGCAAGATAAAACCTAGACATACCCTACTAACCTCAACATGTTAAAACTACAGCTACCTTGTATATAGTAGGATTTAGTAAGTTTAACATGTTAAAGATGCTTTTTTTTTTTCCTCGAAGACAAAACTTATGTTCCACCACATAATGGGAAGCCATGTTGTCACACTAAAACTAAACATCATGCAGTGAAAAACTAATTGAAGACAAGAATCAAAAATTAACTTTTTGCTTACTTATAAAAAGTAACAATTTAGAGGTGCAAAACTAAATTGCTGTAATCTAGGTTTAAATCCAATATAAATATCCACCTACTTTAACCGCATTGGTTTAACATCACACCTTCAGTGTGCAACTTTTGGTGTAGGTCCACTTCTGCGAAAAATGGCCATAATCTTCCACTCGGGCATCCCTCTCCACAACTGCCAGGGTCTTCAGTCAAGGCAACAAACTTCATGATCAACATGGACCATTGATACTGATTTTCAACAAAACTTGGAACATTGGGGAAGTTCTAGAGGCCTAGAAGAAAACTAAAGCTGTGCCAATATTTAAAAAGGATAAATGGGACATGATGCAGGTAATTATAGTCCTGTCAACCCAACATTGACCCTTGGGAAAATAATGGAATGGTGATATGGAACTTAATAACAAATTAAAGATAATATAATCAATACCAATGATCACTACCTGCCCTTTCTTGGCATGGTACACCTTGTTCAACACCAGTGTCTGAGTTGCTCATACAGCCTTTTATGCCCTCTAATCTTCCTCTCGGGATGCTTGCCTATAAATATCAGGTGATCCTGACTGCTTTTCTTAACTTTATTTCAAAGGTCCTGCATCTCTTCAGAACGCACTGACTGACTGACTCTCTGTCTTCTGGGTTTGAAAAACTACTAAACTTGTATTTAACCAGATTAAACAATTCGGTTCAGTCACCCTTCTCGTTCTTACTCCGCTGAGGAAAGTGTTTTCTTATAAAAGCCCAACAGTGCTTCCCTTCCTAATTCCATGACTGCCTCTCTGATCATGCTGTTCATCTCCTCAGAACCCAGTCTGAGGGTATTTCAACTTCAGATACCCCAGAGTTCCAAATGAGCAGTCTTGATGGAGCTTCCATCTAGGTGTCCAAGCCTCTGTGTCTCCATGTAACCAGTGGCATATTTGTTTTGGTATTTATCCCACAACATACCTCATCATACAATTTCTCTTAAGTTATCCTATAACAACATCTCATATCAAACCATTTCAAGTTAACATATGCCCTTCTGCGCACCAATCAATGTGGTTTTGTGGAACATAGATCTTCTCAACCCAGCTTTTTGTATGAGATTACAAATTTGCTAAAGGTAATGTCAATGTAATTTACTTGGATTCCTTTAAGGCATTTGACTTGCTACTGCACAACGTTTTGATTAAGAAACTAGACTGATATAAAATCAACATGGCACATGGTAAATGGATTAAAAACTTGCTGAATAATAGGCCCCACTATAATTGTAAATGGGAAATTGTCATTGTGCAGGTGTATTTCTAGTGAGATCCTACAGAGTTTGGTTCTTGGCCCTATGCTATTTAACATTTTCATCAATAACCTGGGGAAAAAAACAATTACTGCAAGTTTGCAAATGACAGATATTGGTGGAGTGGTAAATAATGAAGAGGACAGATCACTAATATGGAGTGATTGGGATTGGTAAACTGGGCACAAGCAAATATACATTTTAATACAGCTAAATGTAATTGTATACATCTAGGAACAAAGAAGGTAGGGCCCTACTAATAGGATGGGGGACTATCTTGGGAAGCAATGTCTCTTAAAAGCACTTGGGGGCCATGGTGGATAATTAACTGAATGCGAGGCTGGGGCCAGGAGGGATAATACAATCTTTGGATGTACAAAGAAGGGAATGTTGAGTTATTTTACCTCTGTATTGGCATTGGTGCAGCTGCTGCTGGAATATTGTGTCCAGCTCTGGTTACTCCTGGGGGAATCTGGCACCACTGCGTGTGTGCATAATTAATGAGCCATGCATTTTTTTAAATTTTTTGCACAGAAAAAAGCTTCTGCTGGAATGTTGCTGCAGTTCTGTCTTTTGCCCACCAGAGGGTGCTGTGGTGCTAGAACAGAGCACCAGCTCCCAGAAAAAAATAACTTCTGCAGTTCTGCCTTTTGCCTACTGTGGGCACTGTGGCACTAAACACAGCAGCTGCTCCCAGCCAGCTAGGGAAGAGAAGGAGCCTGCCTTCTTCACAACACTTGTCGGGCCAGGTCAGGAGACGGGCTATGGGGAGACAGACAGCGTGGGGCTGCTGAGGGGTCAGACAGGGCTCATAAGGGCTACTGGGGGAGGACAGACTGGGGCAGGAGCTGAATGGAAGTGGAGATGCAGGGTCACATGGGCAGAGGTGGTGTGGAGCTACAGGAGATCGGCAGTGGCTGAGTAGGGGCACAGAGACATGTGGGCTGCAGGGACACAGGAACAGGGCGGTGGGGGTGGAGGGACACATGGATGGAGGGAGTGAGGGTGGAGGGACACGTGGACAGGGGTACAAGGACAATCGGGGTGCAGGGATACATGGGGATGGGGCAGATGCGCCTGACTGAATGGGAGAGGTTAGGGGTCAGCCAGGGTCTGCATGGGGGAAGCTCCCTAATAGTCCTGTTTCTCCTCCCCTCCCCTCCCTAAAAAAAACAAACAAACCTGTTCCATACTTTTCCCACTCCTACCCAACCACCTTCCAAGTTCACACCCAGACGCCTTACCAGCAATTACTTTTCTCTCCCTCAGCTCCTCCATTATCCCTGACTCTACAAAACCTTTGCACTGCTTCTGAGGGGTGAGAGAAATATGGTTCTGTATTGAAGTTTAAATGAATTATTACTCAGAGTTCTGTATTAATATGCCTAGTAAGGAATCTATTTGTCAAAAAGCATTTTCTGAATCTTTGTTGTCTCTATTGTTAGACATACTTGCTGACAGGTATTTTGAAATAAATGACAAAAAATAATTGCAACTGGTGTGATGTGTTGTTTTGACAAAATAATGCAAAATTTTGCAGAATTTGAAAATATTGCATACAGAATTTTTAGGTTTTTTGGTGCAGAATTCCCCCCTGCATTGATGCCCACAGTTCAAGAAGGGTTTGGAGAAGAGCCATGAGAATGACGAAAGGATTGGCGAACATGCATTATAGTAAAAGATGCATGTCAATCTGTTTAGCTTAACGAAGAAGTTTAAGGGGTATTTTGTTCACAATATACAAGTATGGGGAACAGAAATTTGATGAGAGGGATCTTCAGTCTAACAGATGAAGATATAACAAGATCTAATGGCTGGAAGGTGAAGCTAGACTGGGGTGGGCAAACTTTTTGGCCTGAGGGCCACATCTGGGTATGGAAATTGTATGGCGGGCCATGAATGCTCACAAAATTATTCATGTTCAAACAGGGACAACACAAGTCTGGTTCAAAATCAACACTATTAAAATAATTCTGTTGAACAATGCACTGTTAAAAAATTACATTACTGAGCTGTTTATTGATTTTACCACACAATTTTGCTCCTGTCTAAACACACATTTTATGTTAGCTAAAACTTTTCAGTGTACTGCACTATGTAAAAGTTTGGTTGTTTTCACATTTATTGCTGATTTCTTTATGATTTGTAATTAGCTTTGTCAAATCATCAGTGTTTCTCCATTTGACTGTGGCAATAACCAAAATATAATCAAACTATTTTAGTTTCAAAGTAAAACATAATTGAGCAATGTTGTTAATCAGTTTAACTCTGAAGAAGAGATATTCAAATAAACTTTTAATCTGGCCCTTGAGCTCCATTGCCCCGCTCCGGCCAGGGAGTTGGGTTGGGGGCTTGTCCCGTTCCGCCAGCACAGCGCCTGCCAGGGAGCAGGGCACAGGGCCTTCCTGGCGCACTGAAGCAGGGCAAGCCACCAACCCCACTCTCCAGCCAGAGCAGGGGAATGGAGCTCAATGGCTGGATTAAAAGCTCTTGGTGGGCCAGACACGGGCCATGGTTTGTCCACCCCTGAGCTAGACAAATTCAGACCAGAAATGAGGCACAAGTTTTTAATAATGGGGATAATTTACCGTTGGAAAATTTAGCAAGGATTGTGGCAGATTCTCCATCACTGGAAGTCTTTAAATCAAGATCGGATGTTTTTCTGAAAGATATGTTGTAGTTCCAACTGGAATTAATTGAGCGAAGTTCAACAGCCTATGCTGTCAGGAGGTCAGACTCCTAGAGGATCACAGTGGTCCATTCCGGCCTTATATTTGAATCTGTGAACTAGACCTTGTGGCAGCCTTTGAAACTAACATTATTGGCATGGACATATGACCCTGATTATTGCAATTAGGAGAATATCAGCACATGATACCAGCTTAATCACTGTGCCTAGTCCCTGACAGTGATCTGAGAAAATTGAGGACTCATTATTTGGCAGTCCTCTTACAATTTGTGAATTCTCTTCCTTCTTTCTAACTTTGAATCTTCTGTCAGGAGGTACAGTTTATAATTCCTAATCTGGCTAGCCTGAGGTTTTATTATACCACAAAGCTATGTACTGTTTGAACACTTAATAATGCTATTTGGATGTACTAGTCAGAGAGAACGTGCATTACCGTTAAGACAGATGCATGAATGTGGGTTTAAGAGAGCTGAGCTACAGAAGCAAATTGTTGATTAAAAGGTAGCTCAGTTTGGGTTTGCTCCTTTTAAATTTTATTGTAGCTCCAATAACTTTAATATATAACATGACTAAGTTTTAAATTTGTAATAAAATTGTTTTACTACAAAATTAAAAATCAGAAGCAGCATACTTAGAATATACCATTTTATTCAAGCAAAAAAATACTTACTACTTTGTAGTGTAGACCTGGCCAGAGCATTATCAGCATAGTAATGTCAGGCAGGGGTATTTTTAAAACAAACATACAAATACACCCCCTAGCTAACAGAGCTATGCCAGCAAAAGCAAAGCAGCTATGCTCCCAGGCACAGCAAGTGTTGTTTGGGGAGGTGGTACAATGCCAGCAGAAAAATGCATTCTGTTGGCATATGCAGCATCTACACTAGGAGGCACTGCTGATATTGCTATACTGGCAAATCATATGTAGTGCAGACAAGGTCTCAAACAGAACTTTACAGTTTCAAAATCTAGTATAAATATTAGCTAATGAATCCTTCCAACACTCCTATCAAAGTCTTACTGGACTGTCTGTCCAGCTATAGTTTTCAGCAGTCCCCCAATTCAAGGGTATGCCACTTCCTGAATGACTGGTAAGGGAACTCAGGCCTGCCCACTGTGCATTCCAGCCAAGGGACCATTCAGTCAACAGCCAAGGTTTGCTCTACCCTATTGCTTTTTCCCTAGGTTGCCTCCTAGTCCACCTCTGTCAAGCTTTTTTCTCCACCACGCCTCTGCATAAACCCTTCCTTCTGGAGCAGGATCCCAGGGCTGCTTCCTTCCTGGCTTTCCACCTTTTCCTGCTCTTAAGTCCAGAGAGTGACTGCATACTTCCATTCTGCAGCCTCCTTCTATCCTTGCTTGCTGGTCTTATGCCAGCCCTGCCTGCTCCTGCCACTGGGCTCAATCCTCAGTCAGTGTTTGCCTCTCAAGCCTGACTCCCCTCAGGTATGGTTCAAAGGGGCTAAGAAATTTGATAGGCCACATTAACCCTTTCCAGGCCAGTGTGAAATGAACACACCTCATAGAAGCACTTAGCTACCATGATAATAGAAGCGATATAAATACTTAAGACAGGTAAATTTTCTTGTTTGACTTCTAAAAGAAGATTTTAATTTAACTGTCCAAATAGTAAAAGGTGAGTGCACATACCCATATAGCCACCTAACCTCTGTAAGTGGATCTGTTTTAATTATGGGTAGAGGTTTTAGTGGGAGGTCTCTCTCTCATGGGAAGAAAAAGTAAACATTCTATTTCTATTTATTTGTCTTTATTTACCTTTTCATTTTTGTGTGTGTGTGTCGATCGTGGTACTATTTTTTTTTTTTATTTCATTTGCTGATGGACTATCCTAGCTATGTGTTGTGCACCTCAGTCACTTTGGCACATTTGTAAACTTCACCCAAGGAGACCAATGTAGGATGCAGTTAAAGATCTAGCACTGTGTTAATAAAATGCCCAGTGAAAGTGGCGCACTCATAAACAATCCCTCCTCCCTGCACAGCATTAGGATATGTATAATGTATGTGCAGGCGGAGTTTCTATCTGTAAGGCTTGTAGTACAACTTGAAGCTGCAGAGCACTAGCCTGTGATTGGAGTTGCTATGGTGAGCAGAATTCTGTTTACACTCCCTCCTCCAGCTGACCTGGAGTGAGGCTGGACAGCCAGCAGAGCAGCAGCAACCAAAGGAGGAAAAACCAGGAGACTCTGTGTGCGGTCGGGTGAGGGTGCCATGGGTCCCCTGCAATTGCAGCAGTTGACCGTGGTCGGTTTTCTCAAAGAGCCTGTGTTCCACGTGGCGAAGTGTACAGCAGAGGTAACTCCTCCCAGGCCATTGTTGTAGCAGAAGAAAGCACAGTCTGAAATTCTTCCTTTCTGTTTCTGCTTCCTAGGGGCTCTAGGGACAGGAGATTGCAAAAGTAGTGGCCGGCATTATTGTTAAAATCAAATACAAAGCAAATTAGAAGACTGTCTGTGGTCCTAAATATTTTTATGAAATTAAGATTTAAAATTCCACATTTGGTTCTCTTTTTAGAGTTTATAATTTAATCTCATGTATGCATTTATAATGATACCAGTGTGAAGGGAACTACTTATTGGTCGTACAGTTTTTTGTTGTCAAGCATGTGGTACTTAGGATCCTTCAACTGTTTGTTCTAAAGTATTTATTGCATATTGTGATGCCACACAGGATTTAAAATATAATGAAACACCATCTGACTTGCTCTGCAACCCTAGGCAAGTCAGTTAACCTTTCCTTGTGCTTCAATTTCCCCTACTGTAAAATGAGAGTAAAAATACCGACCTTGCCGGGGTGTTGGGAGATTTAGACCCAGGTCCTTGGTCATATCCAAGCAGCACGCAGTGCAGCTTAGGATGAGATGTGCAAATGTGACCTTTTGTTACTCTAATCCGAAACAGGCTGGCTGCTGAGCTTGTCCCTCATCTTTATTTAGAGCAGCCTAAATTTACCAGCTGCAGATACAGCTGTGGTGGAAAAGTACACCCTGTCCATGTTCATTTTTCCCTGGCCACAAACGCTAATGCAGGAACAGAGAGTGGGGGCTGAGTAGAACCCTCCTATACTGGGATGATTCTCCAGTGCCCAGCTACCCTGGCTGTAGGGCCATGATCTGTGTAAAGCACCGCAGGATCTAGGTCTTTAATTTGTTCATCTTTGTAATACATTTTGAGATTCTTAGATGGAAGGTACTATAGAAATACAAATTATTATTGAGACATTGCAAATCAGCCTGAATAAAGGTCTAGAAGATACACTCCTGGAGAAAATTCTGCACTCCAGGAGATGAGCCTAAATGGCCTAATGGGAATGTTCCATATCTAACTTCTACTGTACTGTTCATAAAATGATAGAGGCAACAAGAACTAGAATTCAGGATCTCCCAAGTTCTAATCCTCACTGTGCTCCTGATTCACTTATGGCTTTGGGAATGATCTTGCAAGATGCTTAGCATTTGCAACTCCCTATGAAGTCGAGAGCAACTGATGATGCTCAGACACACAATGTCTCTGTGGCAGTTTCCCCATCTGCTTATCCTCCCTCCCTAACTGGGGTAGTGTGAGTATAACTAGTTAATGTTTGGAAAGCAGCTGCTTTTGCAAATGCTAAAAAACTTCAAGTTTAAAATACTAATTTAAAACAGTTTGTGTAGTCTTATGTAACTGTCGGGAGCTATGTTACATGTGTGAAAAAACTACCATGAAATAAACTAAAACATAGTGCCTGGATCCTAATCTGTTTAGTTAAGAGAATACAAAATGTAATGAGAATTTTTCAAGTAAACTGCCTGTAAGTAAATATTTCTTTTATTTTGAAAATCTAGGCTCTGAGGCTGAATTTTCCAACCAAGATTGCAGAGCCTGCAGTGCTTCCTCTGCTAGAATTTGCATGGCATGAATATTTACAGGAGAAAAAAAAGGTGCCTTTTTTTTTCCCCAAAGTGAATTGTGCTTGAATTACCTCGATTTAGCTCTGATTTGTCAAGCAAAAGCTATCTTCTATGCAGTAGATAAAGATAAAGGTGTTCTATACCTTCTCCAAGTTCTGTTCATGATACCATTTGGTTGGTGCAGAAACATAAAATAAACAGGTATTTTGTTTGATTTGGGAAGAAAACTAAGGTAGGACTAGTCCAAAAGAGGAGGGCAATGGTCTGTCCTTTTCTCTGTGGAAACTTTATTTTAAATATACAGTATCTGTAATGCTTGCAGAAGGTATATATAACATTGGGAAGCATTTGAAAGCCAAGTCCTGTATTCACAGCAGTTGCAGTAGCAAGTGCATACTTCCCCAGATTGGCCTGCCAATGTGCCTGGATCCTAGTCTGAGGAGACCACTTCTAGGGTTGAACAGAATAGGCCTCCTTGCGCATCCATTCAGTTTTTGGCATCTCTGCCACTAAGAATTCAACTGTATTGGGGGTGAGGGGTCCTCTATATCATAGAATTATAAAAATGTAGAACTGGATGGCACCTCGAGAGGTCATCTAGTCCTGCCCCCTGTGTTGAGGCAGGACCAAGTAAATTTAGACGATTCCAGTATCTTTCCAGATATCAAAATTAGTCGGACTGGTCTACAATGCCCTGGCTCCTCTGTTCCCCTTTTTAAAGAGAGGTACTTTGTTTGCCCTTCTCCAGTCCTCTGGGACCTCACTTGTCCTCTGAGTTATCAGATAAGTGCTGACATTCCAAGATTGCTTCAGCTAGTTCCTTAAGTACCCTTGGTTGAATTTTATCAGGCCCTGCCAACTTGAATAAACCTATCTTCTCTAAATATTCTTTAACCTATTCTTTCCCTATTTTGTCTTCTGTTCCTTGCCCATTGTTGTTAATATTAATTATATTAGTCTTTAGTCACCATTTACCCTTTTAATGGAGATTGAAGCAAAATATGCATTAAACATATCAGACCTCTTGAGATCATCAGTTCTTAGCTCTCCTTCCCTGCTATATAGAGGACCCACACTATTCTGAACTCTGTTTACCATTACCAATCTAGCCCCTCTTTGACCTGGAATTTTTACAAAAGATAAGCAGTATTTTGAAGATTTTTCATTGAAATTAAGACTTCAGAGGTCTTGTAGGCAACCCTTATTACCACAGTGTTGCTAATATGCTGTATATGGAAGCTAGGGGCCAAATTCAGCCTTGGCATAAGTGAGTAGCATTATAGTGAAGACAGTTGAATTGTGCCTGCTTTCACCAGGACTGAATTTACCCTACATCCTTACCAGCTAGGTTTGTCTTTGCCCTCTAATACATTTCACTATCACAATCTAATGAATCATGTTTAAAAATAGAGTGCTTAGATATTTAGGCAATTTTTTCTCTGTATCTCGAGTCTCGGGGTTAATTCCTATAATAAAGCTAATTCTGAAAGATAAGAGAGCCCCATCAATATAATCTTTATTCTTTTTAATAATTTGTTATGTTAAATCCTAAAAAAAAACATGAAAAATCTGACTCGCCTAATAGGGTCCTTACATATCTACCATATAGATGCTTGTTCCAATGGCCAACAAAAATGGCTCAATCATTACAGTTGCCAAAATTGCAACTAAGGTCAACGAACATAGGGGCAACCTCTGTTCCAGTCTAATCTATTTAGAGTCTTAGATATGTTAATGATGTGTTTGGTATAAGAGCCTTGGGGTCCTTAAAATCAATACAAATTGCAGACACATATCCAAGAGCAGAATTGGCTGTTAATTTTTTGTTTTATGATTTTGGGGTTGCATATGTTGCTATATTGCATCACTGTTCATGGAGGCAAGCCCTTTGTCTCATTTGATGAGTTAATGAATGGCAAGCAGGGACATGAATGTCCTGTGCACAAACTTGCCATGCGGACACTGCCACCAGCACTTTTAATGCATAGTAGTAGTGTCCCTGTGTCAAGTCAGTGCATGGCAAGCTAGTGTGCTATAGATTCATACCCTGGCTTGCTGCATGCTAACTCACTGAGTAGACAAGCCCATCCTAGGCCCTGTCTATGCTGATGACGGTATGGCTACACTTGCGAGTTAGAGTGCAAAAAAGCAGCCCTGGGTGCCCTAACTCACGACGCATCCACACTGGCAAGGCACGTAGAAATCCCGGACTCTGCGGCTGGAATGCTTCTGGTAATCCACCTTGACGAGAAGCATAACGCTTCCTGCGTCCCGGCTGGGCGCCACCGTTAATGCGCTCAGATCGGCCTCCAGAAGTGTCCCACAATGCCTGTTCTAGCCACTCTGGTCATCACTTTGAACTCTACTGACCTGCCTTAGGTAACCAACCATCAGACCCACCCTTTAAATTATCTGGGAATTTTGAAAATCCCCTTCCTGTTTGCTCAGCCAGGGGTGGAGTGCTCTCAGCGAATCTTTCCAGGTGACCATTCCTCCACGCGCCAGGCGATCCCCAGTATGGAGCAGTGGTGAGGTGCTGGACCTCATCAGTGTTTGGGGGGAGGAAGCTGTCCAGTCCCAGCTGCGCTCCAGCCATAGAAATTATGATACCTTTGGGCAGATATCAAGGGACATGATGGAAAGGGGCCATTTCCGGGACGCACTGCAGTGCAGGGTTAAAGTGAAGGAGCTGCAGAATGCCTACCACAAAGCCCGCGAGGCAAACAGCCGCTCCAGTGCTGCCCCCGCGACCTGCTGTTTCTACGAAGAGTTGGACGCGATACTTGGGGGCGACCCCACTTCCACTCCGAGGACCATCATGGACACTTCAGAGCCCAGTTCAACAAGGCAGGAGGAGGAGGAGGAAACCAGGAGCGAGGGTGCTGAGGAGGAGGGAGACACCCTGGCATCCCTAGATGCATGCAGCCAAGAGCTGTTCTCAAGCCAGGAGGAAGGTAGCCAGTCGCAGCGGCCAGTGCTTGGGGAAGGACAAACACCAGAGGAGGTGCCTGGTAAGCGGCTTTTATTTTGGGAAGGAAGTTATATGGTGTGGGCTCTTGGTGCGAGGAGGGTTAGGGCAGCATGCATGCCTAGATGCAGAATAGGGCATTGTTGTGATCTCTCACGTCACGGTAATCGGCCTCAGTGATCTCTTCAAAGGTCTCATGCAGAAGTGGGCAATGCGCTTGCGCAGGTTAGAATCATAGAATATCAGGGTTGGAAGGGACCTCAGGAGGTCATCTAGTCCAAGCCCCTGCTCAAAGCAGGACCAATCCCCAACTAAATCATCCCAGCCAGGGCTTTGTCAAGCCTGACCTTAAAAACATCTAAGGAAGGAGATTCCACCACCTCCCTAGGTAACGCATTCCAGTGTTTCACCACTCTCCTAGTGAAAAAGTTTTTCCTAATATCCAACCTAAACCTCCCCCGCTGCAACTTGAGACCATTACTCCTTGTTCTGTCATCAGCTACCACTGAGAACAGTCTAGAGCAATCCTCTTTGGAACCCCCTTTCAGGTAGTTGAAAGCAGCTATCAAATCCCCTCTCATTCTTCTCTTCTGCAGACTAAACAATCCCAGTTCCCTCAGCCTCTCCTCATAAGTCATGTGTTCCAGTCCCCTAAGGTTCCTTGGGAGAGCTACTGTGCCCCTTGTCCCAGTCAGGCTAACATGCGCCACTGTGCCATGAGGCAGGGGGACCACTGCTGCACACAGCAAGCTGCATATGGGCCAGGGTGCAAGCTATATTGTAGTAGAAGACCCTCCCTTCCTTCCCAGTTCACCCTCAGCAGTGAGATATCTTCCAGGATGAACTCATGTGGAAAATGTGGGGACAGTGTTAAATATGGGGGCCCCCTGCAGCTGTTAGCTCTCCCCAAGGCACAGAAACCCAGAGGACAGAACAGCCGTGAAACAATCAGTCCTCCTTACCCCTGTGCGTGCTTACCATTTTGGGGCTCCTGTGGGTTGTGTGTGCTCGCTTTGGGACGGGCAGTTTCTTCTATTGTGTACACTGTGCTTGTCTTTAAGTACGGGTGAATCATTGTTCTGTCTGGTGTGAACAATGCTGCCTCTGTTAAGTGTTGCATTTTGGCTTTACAGATACAACCTTGAGATCTCAGCCGTCCGTGTTATCACCAGCCGAAAGACTCCAAAGAATTAGGAAGAGACCACGTAGAAGCAAAGAGGACATGCTGCATGAAGTAATGCAGCAGTCCCTTAATGCAAATCAAAAAGCACAGGAGTGGTGGGAGAGAGAAAGGAGGGTCTGCCAGCAGAATGCAGATCGCCAGCACCAAAGCACAGAGCAGCTGCTAAGCATTATGGAGCGCCAAGCGGACTTGATACAGGCGCTTGTAGCTATGCAGGCGAAGCACTACTATGCCTGCCCCTCCCGCCCCCCGCAGCCCTTGTCCCAAAACTCTTTCCCTTGTCCCCCCATGTGCCACCTCCAACCCACTCCCGCCCCCGGGTTCTTATCGCCACCAGCTGCCTCCAACACTTGTAGCTTCACCATCCAGGCCTGCAAACTACAACCCTTACCTACTCCACTCAACCCCCATCACCATGCGTTTTAGCCAGCCTGAAGTGCAGCACTCCCACCGTTACTTGCACTGATGAAACTGCATAAGTGCTAAAGCAATGGTGGGAGAATCTCATTAAAAAAATCAGTATAATTACAGCCCTCAAGACTCAACAATTACATATGAGCATGCTGAAATGTGGTTTAGAGCCCTTGCTTCCCTTGGGGAATCCTTGATTAATTATAGGTAACTATAGAGGTTACACCTAGTTTGGTGAATGGGTTTTGCCAAAGCAAACCTCCAAGCTGACCCAAATGTGGAACCAGAATAATTTGTTTTTATGATCATGTTCTGTTATAACAGGATTCTGGAAAGCCTTCTATAGCTTTCGGACATTTATTCTTGATTTCAGGAGAAGTTGCAAAATATAGTTGAATGATTCCTATGTTTTGTTTTTCATGGTGGTGTTCTTATGAGGGCTGGAGTTTGGGAAGGGAAAGCATAAACACCTAACAAGTAAAACGAAAAAAATAAATCCATCTAACTAGGCATTTATATCACATTCATCAGCATGGAATCTGAGTCTGTATTACTGACTGCTTCTGTACTAAATCCAAAGTGTAATTCCTGCAGATGTTCGTTTTTTCTTCTAAATTCAGGAACTGAAAGGTGAAACCTGGGAGTATCCCTCCAGCGTGATGTGTTTTATTGATGGCCAACTGCTGGGAAGTGAACAAGAACTGCTCAAGTGGGCTTATGACAAGTGGAACTACCAAGATTTTAAACCTGTGGCACTTTACCAAGCTATTACTGAGGATTTTTACACCAAACATATGCAAAATAGCAAGGCAGGTTACACTGGTTTCTAAAAGGAAATTGTAGGGTCTGTTACCAGTTATATGCTATGTAACTGTAATTATTTGATGTGACTTATCAATGGGTTGCTTGTTTGCTTGCGATTTGGTGGGTAGTGGGGTCTTGGGGAGAGGATAAGAGGAACTGATACTTTCTAGACATGACTTCTTAGATCCATCCATATAAATCTGCAGTATGGTTGCCACTCAGTTTTTGACTTCTTGATTTGCACTCTGTGTTAAGACCACAGACTTACAGTGAAGTTCATGCTGCTGTCATACTAAAGGACTGCCTTCCCTACCTGTGCTCTCTGCCTTACCTTTTGCTTACTGGGCAAAATGGCAAACCCAACAAGAAATGAAAGGAGACAACTGCACTGTAGTGCCTAGTTCCTCTCCTCCCTCCCACCACCACATGGAAGGTACAGCAAAGAGAAATAATCACTGGAATCCCACCAGAGTTAAGGAAAAGAAGAGTTATCTCCATACCCAGGGAATGGAGAAAGGAGATGGGAGATTTTGTTTCTCCCAGCAGCCAAGAGGGGAGGGAAATTGTGGAAAGCCACCTCCTACTAGCAGCGAAGAGGAAGAGGAAGGAGAGAATGTCACCTCTCAGCAGCCAGGGAATATAGACAGAATAGAGCTAAGTTGTTTCTGGTCAGAACTGGAATGAAAACTGCTGAAATGCCAAAGAAAGGAACGCTCTTGTGAAATTTCAGCTAGGACCAAAATCGAAAGTGCTACAAATATCATGAGTAAACCTATTTTCTTGAGATTTCCAGACCAGTTTTGTAGACTCAGAATATGTCTACACTGGAGCTGGGAGCAAGCCTCCCACTCTGGGTAGATAGACTCAGCCTAGCAGGGCTTAAGTAGCAGGCTAAAAATAGCAGTATGGATGTTGCAGCTCAGGCTGGCGCTTGGGCTCTCAAGTCCACACAACTCCCTAGGTTTGGCAGCCCAAACTCCAGCCTGAGATGCCTGAGTGTCCATATTGCTATTTTTAGTGAAGTAATTTGAGCCCCGCTAGCGTGAGTCTGTCTACCTGAGCTGGGAGGCTTGCTTCCAGCTGCTATGTAGACATACCCTCAAGGGGTGAAATCCTGGCTCCATCAAAGTCAGTGGCAAAAACTGACTTCAGTGGGGCCATGGTTTCATCCAGGATGTCCAGATAAGTTTCAGATAAGCAGCTGAACTTTTCAATGCTTTTGCAAACACTATGATGTTTGATTAATGGGTTAATTTTTGTCAATGTTTCTGGAAAATCTAATTCAGTTGTCATACAATTTTTTAAAAAATTTTTCCTATCAGAGATCAATTTATCCTAAAAAATGCTGAATTATTAAGTTTGCTTCTTGCTGACTGGAATTTAATTATTTACCTCCTTATATCTGACCAGTGATCAGCCATCCAGCAAAATAATTCCATTTGGTATAGCAGTCAGTGTTACTATGGATTAATTTCAGAGTAGCAGCCGTATTAGTCTGTATTCACAAAAAGAAAAGGAGTCCTTGTGGCACCTTAGAGACTAACCAATTTATTTGAGCATAAGCTTTCGTGAGCTACAGTGAGCTGTAGCTCACGAAAGCTTATGCTCAAATAAATTGGTTAGTCTCTAAGGTGCCACAAGGACTCCTTTTCTTTTTACGGATTAATTGGTTGTGATCTTACATAGGCGTCAGTGAACCTGCACCTGCTTACACCAGTGATGAAATGGGCCCAGCCTGCTGTCTCCTAGTGCAACATAATGGTCTTTTTTTGTCCAAGAATGACCTGAAACTTACTGAATATTTTTGTTTCAACAAAATACTAGATTATATAGCTAATATGTTATTATTTCTAAAAACTGTTTTGATACCTAATTATGGGTCCATTTTAGATGTTCGTTATAAAAAGAAACCTGAGACCATTTTACTGAGCAGCTAAACTGTCTTACATCAGAATAGTGAACACTTAAAAGATTTTGACACTTTTTTTTTAACTGGATTTTTTTCCTGATTTAAACAGCATATGTTTGTGTACTTGGATATAGCTATTCAGGAGCAGCCCACAGGCACCTTGTTATTTGAGGTAAGATATAGAAAAAAAGAGCAAACATAAGGCCCTGTCTTGCAGCTCTTACTCTCATGAGAAAGGGCTGCAGGATCTTTCCTTTTGAAGTTATTTACAAACTTACTTCCCTTCATTTTGCAGCTCTATTCTGATATGTGCCCCAAAACCTGTGAGAATTTTCGCTCTTTGTGTACAGGAGAAGCAGGGACGTCTCGCAGTGGTCTGGAGCTTACTTATAAAGAGTCAGTTTTTCATCGATTAGTAAAAAATGGCTGGATACAAGGAGGAGGTACGTTTAAAAACATCTTCTGTAAATCTGGTATAATTCTGATTTTGGATGGAATAATCAGCATGAAAATTAGATTTTGTCCAACAAAATAAAGCTGAATTTAGAGATTTAAACAATTTGTGATGGACAAGGTTTTAACTGAGGTGTATATACAACAAAAAGCAGTGTCTTCTCTCTTGGTGATCTTGTTCCCTAATTATAGGCAAACCATGGATAAGAAATCAATAGTCCATATTATTATTATTTGTTTAATTGGCCAAAAGTTTTTCACAAGGCTCTTCGCAAGAAATTAGCAGGAAACATTTAAACACTGAGAAAATCCATAAGAAACATCCTGTGTGTTTTGTATAGATGTTACTTTACATAAGTATTTAACCAGTCATAGATATCCAGAGGTTTTGGTGACATGGAGTATATTTGAACATTGGGGTTGTGCATGAAAAGTGTCATTGTGAATCTAGGAGAATAGCTTAGTAAATGATGAGTAATCCAAGAAAACAGCATTGCAGTAAAAATAAACATAGGTGTGTTTGAAGAGATTTCTTTCAGTTCTTCCTCTGTTTCTCTTCTCTCACCTCCCTGCATCTCTTCCCTGTGTTTCCTTCCTACTCCAAACATTGTTTAGTTAATACTGTTTTAAGATCAGGTTTCCAAGACATCCTTTTTGCTTTCCCCAAGTAACTCATTTAATAGAGATACATATGAGGTCCAGAAGAGGAACTTAAAATAACTGGCTTACTTCTGAGGAGGATTTCCTTTTACCTGAGTGACATATACAAGAGTTTAAATAAACTAACAACTGTTTTGGGTTTTTTTTGGTTTTTCAAACTCTTTTCAATTGTGTTTTTATATGTTTCCTATACTTGTCAGCTTTGTGTAATGGCTGGGAGTTTACTGAAGGCTTGCTGGCCCTGACTTGCTATATTATCAGATCCTTATTTTCATCATCCCTTGTTCTAAGCACAGGTAATTATTTATGGATACAGGGCGTGTTCACTGTGGCACATTTTCATATACTGAAATTTGTTTCTTAAGACTAGTACCTCAGTCCAGCAATACTCTTGAAGTATTTTACTAAATACTGGAAACTAGGTATGCAGGTACTTGGATTAGCACAGCAGCAAGAAGGTATTTATTTTTATATATATATAATGTTTCTTATTGTACAGTATATATGGATTACTTATTTCTGGAGACCACCTCTTGGAGCGAGAGATTAATTCATTCTGCAATTCCAGTAAGGCCCCAATCCTGCAGTTGATAGCATGCAGGCAGACTGTTGCACCTGTGTGGAGACCGTTGCATTCAAACCAGGTTCAATACAGGTGCAGCAGTCCACCTGCATATTATCGATTGCAGGATGGGGACCCATGTCCTTGACCTCTGTTGAAACTGCCCAATGAAAGTGCCAATTAATGCCAGTGGTGAACATTTGTATTCTGTCACTTTTGTCTAATCACATACAGACATAACAACTGGAAGAGGAGACAGTGGTGAGTCAATTTATGGACCCACTTTTGAAGGTATATTTAAATTTCCTTATCTTACCATGCATAAGCCAAACTTCAGGTAAATAACTGGATTTGCATTGAAGTATTCTCAGGTTTAGTTAGGTTTTTGTTTCCTTCCTTTTCATCACTTACATCTCAACAGCAGTTTCAGACTTTCTCGTACCAGTCAGAATTATTCTCTATTTGTTATTAACATAGTTCTCCTGGCAGACTGGTTTAGTGGGTTGATTTTCTGACTGGTAATCCTGGCGCTGCCACTGACTCATTATATGATTTTCAGCTTCACCTGTCTGTGTCCATTTTCTCCATTTGTAAAATAAGGATAATACTTAACCTACCTGACAGGAATGTTACGAACATTCATGCTTATAAAAGGGCTTTGAAAATTTGAAGCACTATAATGGGTAAATGTTAAGTATGGGTTCTGTGCTTCCACTGATACCACATATTCATTTGTGATGATTCTCAGGATGGCCAGGACTGTGAAAAACCTTGTTACCCCCCTGCCTCCAGCAGTAGAAAGACTTCCTGGTGCCTAACTGGGTGTCAGCTCCTTGACATCATCAGCCTGTTAGCCACCCAAACAATCTCCTCAGGGCTCTGCCAGCCCTTACTTTCCCTGACAGCTGTAACCAGTAGATGCACCCCAGTCCCCAAGCCCTTTCAAGCATTTCCCTGTAGTGTTCAGCCCTTATTTACTGAACACTAACAGTAATACTGTGCCTGCTGTCCCTGAGGGAACACTATACACACCAGCTTCCACAATTCAACTCAGGATCTGCTCTTTGTGTAATACCAGAGCACTGAGATATGTTTATAGCAAAAACAATCGTAAATTTATTATCAAAGACCAAGATATAAGAGAGAGTGATTAAGAATAATGGATATAGAAGGATTACATATAAAACAAAATAAGTACATGCTTTTTATAGACTAAACTTAATACTAATCTCCTGTCTAAAGCAGTCTTATCTCAC
Source organism: Chelonia mydas (assembly GCF_015237465.2). Lineage (NCBI taxonomy): Eukaryota > Metazoa > Chordata > Testudines > Cheloniidae > Chelonia > Chelonia mydas. The sequence continues at coordinate 80,920,161 of NC_057851.1, read as the reverse complement.
CCAAAGGCTTTTTCAGCATTTCCTACCAAAGCTGGTTGAGATCCCATTTTTATGAATGTAAATGCACTGTCTATCCAAGGTGCAGGATAAAAGGGTGTCTCCTTGCCTTATGCTTATATCCTAAAGTTCTTGGTCTGTCCTCAGTGACAATAGAACCCCTGTCTCTTGTTTTTTCTATTGATTTCACATCCTCCTGTTGACTTTGTATGTAAATGACTCCCCCCTGTTATCTACAATGCTTACTTTACCTGTGGACCAACAGAAACAGGTGAATGAACATTCTTTGTCTGGCAGAAACCTGTTTGTCTACTCTCCCTTAATACAGACTTTAGGAACATATTTTTAGTGTACATACATAACTTTTTAAATAGTATATATACATACATTTTATGACAACATTCATAACCAATGGGGCACTAGCTTTCTTTTAAGACCTCACATGATTTTCTTCATGGATAAATACTATGAAAGAGGTGCGCTAAGTATAGTGAGTTTGTCAAGCCTGTTAGGAGTTGCTGTTACAGAACAGCAAAATCTTTGCCAGCTGGCACCAATGGGCCTCTGTGTTGCATCATTATACTGGGATGATTTAAATATGCTGAAATTAATGGAAGTTACTTGATTTTTACTCTGTGAAAATGGGAATCAGGCAGCTTTAGAGTCTTAGGACCAGATTTTGATCTCATTTATACAGCATTATTACTCCACTGACTTTATGGAGTTACTCCTGATTTATACCAGGGTGGGATCAGAGCTAGACCCTTAGTCTCTCAACTCTAACTGTGAGAATCTAAAATTACTGAACTGGAGCTACAGATCATAACATCAAACCAAAGATGCAAACCCCTATAATCATAAAGAGTAATAAAAAGAATAATAATAAAATTGTCAATGGCAGAGCAATATTTAAGAAAAACAACTCAAATAAACAGTCAAAGCAGCAATTTAAAGGGGGGAGGGTCTGTTTAGATTAACAATTACTCATAAAGATATTTTAGGACAGTTAAAGCCAGCTGGGAACTAGTCTATATTCTCTTACATAAAGTGTCCTTACTGCCAGTGTTGCAAATTATGTCACATTTCAGCAGACTGGGCATCAGCCAACAGTTCAGAACTGCCAAGTGTAACTGCATGCAGAGTAGTTGTAGCCGTGTTGGTCCCAGGATATGAGAGACAAGGTGGGTGAGGTAATAGCTTTTATTGGACCAACTTCTGTTAGTGAGAAAGACAAGCTTTCTAGCCACACAACGCTATTCTGGAAGTTGGTCCAATAAAAGATATTACCTCACCCACCAAGTGTTACTGCAGTCTTTATTTTCAAAGACAGTTAAGCTTTCACTGACAATAAGTGATTCGCACCTTGAAACTGCAAGACTAAGCAAAAGGGCTAAAGTTTGCATTTAAACTATATCCAGGTAATTGGACTGTTTTTTTTTTAGAAACATATGAATTACTGCCATGGTGCTGCCTTGCTGGAAAGTAGCACAGACATGCAGGAAAGTTTACAGGAATTTTCAAATCATTGAAAATTAAACAAGTGATTCCCACAAAGCCTGCAAACTTTTCTCAGAGTCCCTGTTGCTTTCCCTCAGGGAGCACTGCACATTGCCTACCAAAAATTGGGTAAGAGAAAGTCGGAGAGTGGCTTGTCCTCCCTCCAATGTCACATGCACCTGGAGTACTGTGAAGCATAGATCCTCAGAACACAAGAGTCCCAGCAAGAAAGTAACCAGTTTCTTGGGGAAACCATCAATCAGGTCTATAAGCTAAATCAATGGAAACCAAAACATTTTAATAACGTGCTAGAAATCTTCATCTGATTCCTCTTCCCTACCCACACTGCATAGATATCTTCTACAGACTATACTGGAACACTACCAGCTGTGCATCTGCTATTCATTATATGTTCTCTTTCAATGCACCTGCTCCAGAGCTGTTCTGGAAACTGTGAGCTTTCATGCTGGCAGGAACAATCTGGGCAATCCTAAAACAAACAGCAGTGTGCACTGGGCAGCCCCAGCAGGGGGAGTGTGCCCCTGAGGCACAACCTCTGTTGTTGCTCCTCCTGGACTGCTGTAGCTCCACACCGCTCTGTGCAGGACTGTGGCATAAATGCCACAATCTAGTCCTTAATATTTTATAGTGCTTTACATATACAACATGCTGTACCAATGTTAATCCTCACAACATCCATGTGAGGTAAGTAGTGTGTTCTCCATTTTACAGATAGGGAAAAACTAAGAGAGGTTAAGTGACTAGCCCAAGGCCACACAGCAAGACACTGGCAGAGTCAGGATTAGAATTAGAGGATTTAGTGACTTGCAACTCTGTTCCTCCAGACAAATCCAGTACCTGTCATTTGTTATATTGGAGAGAAGCTTGTCTTTTATCCCTCTTGTAACTCTATTTGAGGCAGCAGTAGATATTCTAGGATTAGGAAAGTAATTTAATTTTAAGATAGACTTAATTTGAGTTCTGTCAATCTTATTGTCCCTAAAAGGAATTTTGTTACCCTCTTTCACACACCATAAATACTGAATCTACAAAAGAGAAGACTGTCCATATTAAATCCTCTTTTAAAATTAAAAGATAATCATTGTTTTCAGTCCTTTATAAAGGTGCTCACTCAGATATGGAATTTTAATGTGATGATTATATGGCTTTCCTATTTTTGCTGTCTGAGAACAGTGACAGCTACCACTCACAGATGCTAAAATTCTATGAATGTCCACAGTTGACAAACATCCATTCGTTGCAATATTCTGTGAAATGAATGGGATGTTTCTACATTTCCCTGAAATTAGCTCAAAGTATTGAGGTAATTACAGAGAACCACTTGGACTGAAGTGTCATTTTCTAAAACAAAGAAGCCTAATCCAAAATTAGACTGCTTAAGTCATTACTGCAATTCACAAACAGCAGCATAGCAACTGCTTCGTTTAGAATTTAATTGCCATTTTTATTAATTAGTTTGGGAGAACAGCCCTCAAAGAGAGTAAGAATAACAAAACATGGAAGAATACAATCCCTATTCATGTCTTCAGCCCAAATTTCCATCATTCCTTTTGAGTTTGTGGAGCGCTTTCTTTGGATTCCAGCTTACACAATATGACATATCAGCCTAAGCAACAAAGGGGCTTAGAGATGTTTCAGTTTGCAGATCTGTATCAATTCTGCCACAGACTACCTTGATTCACTTTCAATGTGGTCTTCACTTGAAGCTGCTCCCTTGCTGATCTCCCTCTTGCTGAATTCCGTCTTTGAAAATCATCATTGTCACCATCCCCCAAGCATATCTCACATTCCTTCTGTGACCTCCTGTCCACTGGCATTCATTCTCTGATGCTTTCCACCCTCTTTCTTTCCCTCCTTGGTCTCCCTCTCCTCAGCTGACTCAAGTTCATCAACAACTCTTTTCTGTTCTGCACCCTATTCCTTGGGCTCTCCCACCTCCAAAATGAGTCTTACACCTTGCATCCATTACTCTTCTGCACCACGGAATGCTTCTGGAGAAAGTCCAGGCACCACTCAGACTTCCTCAAGTAAAAATCTGTTCTTTCTTTGTGCTATGAGTGTACTTGCTAAACAACTCTCCATCTTCTCCATGATAGAACTGCCATCCTTCCGAAACCCTGCTGCAAATATCTAAATTACCTGCCACTCCAGCCATGTTCTACCCCTCAACTAATCCCCTCACCTTTCACAACAATCCTAAGCAACTTTGTCCTGGCCTTCAGGTCCCTGCATAATCTCCTGCCTACCTTTCTGCTCTGTTAGCTCTTCTCCCCATCCCTGCTGTAACTCCTTTGACTTCAGTTTGCTTTTTATGTGCTCTTGTTAACTCTCCATATGCAGCAAACAGCACTGAGTGAGTCTTATAAATAAACATGCCAGTTACTGTAAGCTGTTCTGATAAAATGCATCTGTTTTATATGGTTTAGTTAATTCTGTTTAAGCATGGCATTGTGTAATGTGTACTTTGTTGAGAAAAGTAAGCTCTTTGGTGACAATGGCTGCACTGGATTTTTGGATTTTCTCTGATCACTGCACATAACACTGAGAGGAGGTGGAAAGAAAATTGTAGCACTGGGTCTTTCTTATCATCCTCACCCCTGTCTAATGCCAAGTGCAGAAACTGCAGTAAATCCAGTGTTATCGCCACTGCCAACTCTCTCCCTTTTTATCCCATCCCATAGCCCCAGCTGGCCTTTAATCATATAGTGCCCAGAACTTGGTATTCCCTAAAAATTAGCAACTGGAGGTTAATATGGAAGGTCAGAATGAGCGTCTTGGAGTCTACAGTTCTGGGTTCTACTTTTGGTTCTGCTGTTGACTTACCATCTGACTCAGGACAAGTCATTATGGCACACAACTATGGGGACTTAGCACCACTGAAAATCAGGCCATTCACTTCTAAGTGCCTCAGTTTCCTCATCCATAAAATAGGAATAATACTAACCAGCCTATTCACTGTTGTTTCTCAAGTGCTCTGAGATCCTCAGATAAAAGATGCTATAGCAGAGTTGTCATAATATTAAAGTCTGCAGCATGTGAGCAATTACATTTTGAATATTTATCACTAGGGTTTTTTTCCAGGATGATAACCCAAAATTATTTCTGAACCTCTTTCTAGGAAGCAGAATTCAGTGATCCAGAGTCAAAGGAAGCTATAATCCCCTTCATTTCCATTCACTAACTTGGGTGAAAGTTGAAGGGCGACCTGCTGAAAGGCTCCCAATGTACAGTATATAATAGGAAAGAAAGTAATAAGAATGGGGGAGAGGGAGAAGGAAGCAAGAGGCGAGAAAGGGGTTGTGGAAGAGATGGGGCTGTAGCAGTTGCAACAGTGAGTAAAAGGCAAACTAAATCTATGATCATTTATTACTGTAAACTTTCTAGATGAAAACTTTTCCATTCCTCACAACAAAAAAGGGATTCTTGGGATGGCCAACAAGGGACGTCACAGCAATGGTTCACAGTTTTATATCACACTACAGCCAACTCCCTATATGGATAAAAAATATGTGGCTTTTGGGTATGTATACTACAGGTACATAATTTTAAAATGTTTAAAAAAAAATACTCCTGGTTTTCTAAGATACCATTGTCCAAGACTGAGATTCATCTCTGAGAGGCACAGCACAGAACTCACAGCTCAGGGGTGGAGGGTTTAAGCCACTTTTGCACCCTCCCGGTCCGAAGCTACGCCGGGACTGGAGAGGCTCCTGGCAAAACATAAGGCAGGTCTGGGCCCTGTCTATGTCCAGGTCTATACAGTAGACTTTTGCTATCATAGCTGTGTTGTTCAGGGCTGTGATGAGGTGCTATTTCTGACATAGCTGAGCCAGCAAAAATCCCTAGTGTAGACAGTTATACCTGCAAAACTGCCCTCTTACTGGTATAGTGTGTTTCGCTCTGGCAGGCTACAATAAGCTATACTGGAAAAAGTATAGTTATGCCAGTATAAGCTACATCCACACTAAAAGCACTTTGTCAGTTCAGCATACTAGTACAATTATACTTACAAAGCACTCCTAACGCAGACCTGGCCTAAGAAAAAGCAGCCTCCCAAAGATTGCAAAGATGTCCTGGGAAAGCAGCTTATAGCTGCCTCTGCCCTGCTTGTGCCAGGGGAATCCTTCCCCAGCCAGAGCCAGGAGTGAAATCCTGGACCCATTGAAGACAATGGCAAAACTTCCAGTGACTTCAGTGGAGGCAGGATTTCACCCTGGGGCTTTTAAGATCCCTTTACCCAGCTAGCGGTTCCTAGCATAAAGAGACTGGGAGCATGGGGAAGCATGAGACTCTCATGCCAGCGTGGTTATCATCTAATGCACCATAGAGGAGTACAGCATTTCAAAAGCAAAAAAAAAAAAAAAAAAAATAGCATACCAGTATAACATATAAAAAACAAACTAAAAATGAGTTCTAAATGGATGTGTCTAAATCAGTGACATCTGACTTTAATTCTACACTGGAGTGTCTTGTTATCTTCCAGGAACTCCCTACTTTAAAAGCACAGGAAATTTCAAGCACTGCTCTTATAATATTGCCCAATGTATAAACATACTAGGAGCTTACTCCAGCAAGAGCAAAGAGTGTCCATAAGGTGTCAAGAGGGCAGTTCAGCATTATATGGAGTTACCGTGCTATAAATTGGCACACCACTCCTTACACCTTGGCCTTCCACAGGTATACAATAGAATTCTGCAATAGCAATAGAAACTTTTACATTAAAATAGCTACGGCACACCTCATTGGCCTGTCCTGGACACAAGTTCCACATCAATGATCCATTCACAACCTTCTAACATGTCTTCCCCTCCTCCACAACACCTGTGCCAAAGATAAGGTACAGAGTTCTCTACATGAACTGCTAGCAAACCTGTGTGTGCACAGTTTAACACAGGGTCTTACAAGATTGAGCCCTACATATTGCAGCTCAGGACAGTTTAGACAGTGTAGAATTGTACATTGTTGTATTGGTTTCATGATTCAGATTAATTAAGAAGAAAACTGACCTAAGACTTCAAAAAGTGTGTATGTGGGCTGCGGGGAGACTAAACCATTTTAATTAAATGCAGAACAATTTCTGACAGTATTCCTCTTCACCTTTTTTTCTTCAAATGGAAGAAGAGTATTAGATATCATGGATGCTTGTAGCCACAAAAATCTGGAAAGGTATCTACACGCTGCAACGTTTATTGCTTTGAATAATTACAGCTACAGATACCTCAAAGTGTAGCATTTTTCTATCTCCTAAAATGCTAAATATTGGGATATTTTCAGAGGAAACAGCTGGAATGTTAGTCTGCTGTGAAGAACAATCCTATAAAGAAAAGAACATATAAGGCATGAACCCTTTATATTTAAGGGACAGCCATAATGAGAAAACTATAATTATGTTGTTATAGCCTAATAGAAGGAATTCAGGGTTTCTAACTTATTTGCTCTGACCTCTGACAGGCACTGAAGGTAGGTAACACAGTTGTATTCGCTACTAAATCATTGGTGTATTTTCCTGATCCTCTACCCATATGTATCATCTATACATATGTATGGTCCTACATTTTTGTTAAATCATGCACATTTAACATAACTTGTAGTGGAAAATGATTACCAGGGAATTCAAATGGTCAAATAGATTACTAAAACTGTAGAGCTTTATGGCAGTGATCAGATACTTAATCATAATTTTACTGACTTTTTATGTATATATAATTTCCCCCTTTACTTTAGACAGCTGATTGAAGGTACAGAAGTTCTTCAGAAACTGGAAGATGTATCTACGTACAATGAAAGACCTGTAGTAGAATGTAAAATTATTAACTGTGGCGTTCTTGTGCCTTGATTACAAGCCAATTTACCTTCCTACTGTAATGTGTAAAAATGCATATGTTTCTGACCAGCCTTTTATAGATTTTGTAGGCTTTTAAATCTAAAATAACATTTTTATACATCTAAACTTTTTAGCTTGATATTTTTTCTATTCTGAACATGTTCATGGCTTGTTCACACACAAATTCTTACATGAATATACTAATGGGCTTGGGAATTTAACATTATGCCATTATGTAGCTATACAAATTATTGTGTAAATATGGATGTCCAGTGAGAGATTACATTACTGTAGGCTGCACTATAAATAATCCTGTTAAGTAGAACACCAATTAGCACTACTTCATAATTGAATTTGCTGTTGATTGATTGTGATGAGTGGACACAATTATTTACCTTTGGCCCAATTCTGCCATTCTTGAGTCACACTAAGTCATACCTCATGCCACTGGTAGTAATATTAAAATCAGTGCATGTGAGGTAAGGTACAACTCAACATAAGGGTGGTACTGGGCGGTCTCTGAATATCAGAGGTCTGATCTCACTTACACCAGTATAAATCAAGAGTTACCACTGAAGTCAATGGAGCTACACCAGAGTAAAACCGGTGTACATAAAATTAGACCCAGGCCCTAGACATATATTTAATTATTTTGTTTACAGATTGTATCAAATTATTCAGATATTTGGACCCAACTGAACTCATTAAAATGCTAAAATTACACCAAAACAGGAAATTATAAACTATACCCTATTATCCAAGAGATTTTGCAAATAGCAATGAGTAGATGTGGTTTCAATGAGTGTAAAAGTTCCACATAAAGAAGTCAATGTTTATCTAAAGGGTGTAAAAAAACCTTCATTTATGACTCATGAGACTAAACACACAACTCGTTGCCAATTGCCATAGTAATTTCTGAGATGAAATAATTTCTGAGATGAAAGATCTCTCTTAGGCATAGTACAGGAGTAGTGACAGCAGTTGGTTTCAGCAGAAGCTGGCAAATGGATGGCAAGAGTGTGGAAAATGAAATAGTGTTCCAGAATCTCAACAAAGATAATCCATAACCATTAAAATCTCTCTAACATGTCTGCAACTGGCAAAAGAGTCTTTGAATTTTTACTTTACCTTCAGAGAAACAGTCGTGTTAGTCTGTATTCGCAAAAAGAAAAGGAGTACTTGTGGCACCTTAGAGACTAACCAATTTATCTGAGCATAAGCTTTCGTGAGCTACAGCTCACTTCATCGGATGCATACTGTGGAAAGTGTAGAAGATCTTATTATATACACACAAAGCATGAAAAAATACCTCCTCCCACCCCACTCTCCTGCTGGCAATAGCTTATCTAAAGTGATCACTCTCCTTACAATGTGTATGATAATCAAGTTGGGCCACCTCCAGCACAAATCCAGGTTTTCTCACCCCCCCGCCCCACACACACAAACTCACTCTCCCGCTGGTAACAGCCTATCTAAAGGACCACTCTCCTTACAATGTGCACGATAATCAAGGTGGGCCATTTCCAACACAAATCCAGGTTCTCTCACCCCCGCCCCCCCCCCCCTCCACAAACTCACCCTCTTGCTGGTAATAGCTTATCCAAAGCGACCACTCTCCTTACATTGTGTATGATAATCAAGGTGGGCAATTTCCAGCACAAATCCAGGGTTTAACAAGAACGTCGGGGGGGGGGCGGGTAGGAAAAAACAAGGGGAAATAGGCTACCTTGCATAATGACTAAGCCACTCCCAGTCTCTATTCAAGCCTAAGTTAATTGTATCCAATTTGCAAATGAATTCCAATTCAGCAGTTTCTCGCTGGAGTCTGGATTTGAAGTTTTTTTGTTGTAAAATAGCGACTTTCATGTCTGTAATCGCGTGACCAGAGAGATTGAAGTGTTCTCCGACTGGTTTATGAATGTTATAATTCTTGACATCTGATTTGTGTCCATTTACTCTTTTACGTAGAGACTGTCCAGTTTGACCAATGTACATGGCAGAGGGGCATTGCTGGCACATGATGGCATATATCACATTGGTGGATGTGCAGGTGAACGAGCCTCTGATAGTGTGGCTGATGTTATTAGGCCCTGTGATGGTGTCCCCTGAATAGATATGTGGGCACAGTTGGCAACGGGCTTTGTTGCAAGGATAGGGGGTGGGTTAGTGGTTCTGTTGTGTGGTATGTGGTTGCTGGTGAGTATTTGCTTCAGGTTGGGGGGCTGTCTGTAGGCAAGGACTGGCCTGTCTCCCAAGATTTGTGAGAGTGTTGGGTCATCCTTCAGGATAGGTTGTAGATCCTTAATAATGCGTTGGAGGGGTTTTAGTTGGGGGCTGAAGGTGACGGCTAGTGGCGTTCTGTTATTTTCTTTGTTAGGTCTGTCCTGTAGTAGGTGACTTCTGGGAACTGTTCTGGCTCTATCAATCTGTTTCTTCACTTCCGCAGGTGGATATTGTAGTTGTAAGAATGCTTGATAGAGATCTTGTAGGTGTCTGTCTCTGTCTGAGGGGTTGGAGCAAATGCGGTTGTATCGCAGAGCTTGGCTGTAGACGATGGATCGTGTGGTGTGGTCAGGATGAAAGCTGGAGGCATGTAGGTAGGAATAGCGGTCAGTAGGTTTCCGGTATAGGGTGGTGTTTATGTGACCATCCCAGAAGTCACCTACTACAGGACAGGCCTAACAAGGAAAATAACAGAACGCCACTAGCCGTCACCTTCAGCTGCCAACTAAAACCCCTCCAACGCATTATTAAGGATCTACAACCTATTGGATACAATTAACTTAGGCTTGAATAGAGACTGGGAGTGGCTTAGTCATTATGCAAGGTAGCCTATTTCCCCTTGTTCTTTCCTACCCTCTTCCCCCCCCCCCCCCCCAGACGTTCTTGTTAAACCCTGGATTTGTGCTGGAAATGGCCCACCTTGATTATCATACACAATGTAAGGAGAGTGGTCGCTTTGGATAAGCTATTACCAGCAGGAGGGTGAGTTTGTGTGTGTGTGGGGCGGGGGTGAGAGAACCTGGATTTGTGTTGGAAATGGCCCACCTTGATTATCGTGCACATTGTAAGGAGAGTGGTCCTTTAGATAGGCTGTTACCAGCGGGAGAGTGAGTTTGTGGGGGGGGGGGGGGGGGGGGGGGGTGAGAAAACCTGGATTTGTGCTGGAGGTGGCCCAACTTGATTATCATACACATTGTAAGGAGAGTGATCACTTTAGATAAGCTATTACCAACAGGAGAGTGGGGTGGGAGGAGGTATTTTTTCATGCTTTATGTGTATATAATAAGATCTTCTACACTTTCCACAGTATGCATCCGATGAAGTGAGCTGTAGCTCACGAAAGCTTATGCTCAAATAAATTGGTTAGTCTCTAAGGTGCCCCAAGGACTCCTTTTCTTTTTACTTTACCTTCTTGTGTAAAGCACTCTGAAATCAACAGATGAAAATTTCTAAGACCTAAGTATAACAATTAGTTTTGTAAAAAGAAAAGGAGTACTTGTGGCAATATCTGCAAAAAGAAAAGGAGTACCCACTAAGACGGCTGCTACCCTGAAATTACTTTTGTGTTCGTATTTGGATTCTGGCAATCGGAACCAATAAAATTTCCCACTGTAACTTGACTATAGAATTATCTTCACTTTTCGGTCTATGCCAAAATTGAAATGGACCAGTTAATAGATTTTCTACCTAAAAGAAAAATGAGTGGGAAATTATGTTAAATAGTGTTTGTTTCTCTTCAGTAACAAGAGATGCCCATTAAGCACATTTTTCCTTTGCAAAAATGTTTACATAAACTACATTAATTCCTTTAGTATGAAGTACTCATGGGGGATTGTCCAAGTGTGATTGGCACCTTTAAGAGGGAATGTGTCCAGTTCACCTATGACTAGTTAGTGGCCTCTGGATGGCTCCTGATAGAAGGCATCTGTCCTCTATAAAGATCCAGTCAACAGTTGAGAAAAGGGAGTAGGAAGGAGGAGCAGGGAGCTTTCAGTAGTTGCATGAGACCTGATAAAGTCCTAGTTGATAGCTGGCAGAGAGAACTGATGAGAACTGTGGGAGAAAACGGCCAGAGCTAGGGAACCCTGCTGATTATCAGGTTTGTGCAGAAGCCCTTAAAGTAAAGAAGGATGAACCAGGTCAGTTAAGGAAGGTTCAGCCAAGGAAAGGAGGGTTGATTTTGGAGAGAGGTTCCCATGAGAAGCTGCTCAGCAGGGATGTAATTTGCAGATGAAAGGGGGAAGCTGGGGAGTGGCACCCTGTGGGGATCCGTCTTGCGGGCTAGGAAAGAAGAGTTGGAAGGGGAATGGAGAATTGCCAGAAGAGTAGAAGCCCTGGCACAGGAATAAAAAAATAAGGACTATTAACTGAAGTAGAAGGCTTGAAGAGGGGGTTCTGGACCTGATCCAAGCAACTAGGGAACAGTGTGGCTGTTACCTCTTGGGTGGGTGGCCTACAGATGGTGACTGTGGAGGGGGGGATAGAGAAGTGCTGCATTTTAACCTGTCTCACTTTTGGGTTTTAGGAACTGTCTCCCTTTTAAGAATCTGCAGCTGGTTACACTAAATTACAACTGGACATAGAGCTTGAATGGGATTCTGTGCAGGAGAACATTCCTGGCTGTATTCACATTATTAGCTGAACACTTCTTCCCTTGCACTGCTATCCTTCCTACAAACTTTGGAGAAAAACATGGAGTCAAACTGCCAAGTAATGGAGTGGCAGGCTTATTTTAAGAGGTTTCCTGTCTGTTTTCCAAATCTCACATGGGGGGTGGGGGTGGGGGGGTGGGGGTGGGAGATGCATTGTGTACATTATTTTTTAAATACTTATTTTACTAAACTGCCTCTGAATAGTTCCTATACCTGTTATGGATATGAGCCCTGACCCTCACTATAGTGTTGCAAGGCATTCCCCGCTCCACCGCGAGAGGATGGGCCTAAGGGGAGCTGGGCCCTGGCATTCTTACAATGCTGAATGATGGCGGTGAGAGAACAAACCTTGGAACGATGCAGCCTGGGGGGGGGTTAGCGCCTGCACTCTGGACAGGTGTTCAGCTAGGTACGTGGAGAGGTGTGAGCGGCGCCAGGGGACAAATACCAAAAGCCAAGGCCTACGCTCGTTTACACCCCTGCAGCTCCCGCGGACGCTCATGGGCTGAACACGGTGTAAGTCTGTGCACAACGTGGCGCTAAACGGGGGGCGCAGGTGCATTCTGCGGAGCCTCAGCTGCCCCCCCCCCTTTCTCCTGCTCCACGGGCTCTACGGCCCCCGTGCTCGGAGCGTACTGGGGGCTCCTCACATTGACAGGCTGGACCCGGCAGCCAGCGCCTCCACCTCGGCGCCCACTCCCTCCCCCAGCCCTGCCCGCCTGCGGCCGCGCCAGGCCCCGCCCGCTCCGCGCAGCGCGCGGGGGTGGGGCGGGTCAGGGCTTGTCCCACCCTCTCACCAGCCCGCGGCAGTGGGGCGCGGAGGCTAGAGCGGCGTAGGATCGCCGGAGAAAGGGCGGGACGGCCATCACGGGATGCGGTCACGTGCCGAAGGGGCGTGTTCTGCCCCCGCCCTGGTGCTCGGCTGGGGGACTGGTCCATGTACTCGAGGGGGGGAGGGTGAGGAGCAGCGAATGGACGGACCGAATCCTGAGCGGGGGCGGGGCCAGTCACTTCTACGTAAGAGGTCAGCGCCACGCCCCTCCAACTTGCTCACGTGACGTAGCCGGGCTCGGAGCTGCAGAGCGAGCGTCGTTGGGGCTGGTCGCGGAGGGTTCTGAGTCGCCCCGTCAGCCAGACACCGAGCTATGGGCCGGACGCCGAGGTTCCTGCTCGCCACGGCTTGCTTGGCCCTGCTGTGGCGGGTGGCGGCGGCGGCGGCAGGTGAGGCGGGAGCTGGGGGTGCCGCGGCGAGCCTGGGGCGGCTCCTCCTTGGGCCGGGGGTTGTAAACGGCGGAGGTGTCGTGTGTCTCCCCCCCCCCCCCCCCCGTAATTCGAGCGCTGTGGCGGGCCCATGCGCCGGCGCCCAGCAGGAGTTCGCGCCTTCCCAGGCCGGGGTGACGCGGGCTGGGAAGCGCGTCCCCGGGCCGGGCGCTGACAGGGCCCCGTGCAGCTGGAGCGCCCCAGTGCGGGGGGCCCCGGGTGACCGGCGCGGCTGCACGGGCTGGGGGGCGTCTCCCTAAGCTCGCCTCTGTCGCCGTGATTCCCCAGTGCCCTGCGCTGCCCAGGAGACTCGGCGGCAGCCGGCTCCCTTGCACGCGCACCCAGCTTTTTTACTCTGGTGTTGGATCCAGTTCCCGAAAGCGTAGCTTGCTGGTGTTAATCGCCGCTTGCAACATTTGCTCCCCCTGCTGCGGCAGGAGGAGGACAAGCAGAGCCACTTAACAGATTTGATTAACCCAGGGCAGTAAATGCCCAGATCTGCCTCCCGAAGCCGTGATTTATAGTTGGTATAAAAAAGTGCAAAGACCACTGGGAGGAAATAGCGCAGCAAAACTGAGTAACCAGCTACAGATCCTGTTCTTGAGTAATCAGGAGAACAAACTGTCACGTTGGAGTTTTTGATAGCCAGGTACTCAAATCTACAATAGTTTATTGCATGCTTTTAGATAACTTAATGTTGTTATATAGTATTTATTTATGTAAGTGTTAATTGGCACTCCCTACATCAAGGAAATGCATCACTATAATTAAGGCTAAGATTATGTCAGGGATTTGGCTAGCGGCTGCTGGCAGCAGGGGACCCCACAGCCTCTACCCAGAAGCTGTGGGTGACGGGAGCCCCCGCAACTGATCGACCTGCTATCAGTGGTGACCCCTGAGCTGCCTAGTCACTGCTGCTGGCAGGGGTCCCCCCTGCAGTGGCTCAGCTGCTGTGCACAGCCAGGGCCACCTCGCGGCTGCCAGTGGCAGAGGGACCCCAGAGCTGCTCAGTGGCAATGAGCAGGAAGAGGGGGAGGCACAGCTTTGCAGCTGGCGACAGCAGAGGGACCCCAGAGCTGCTCAGGGGCAGGAGCCCCCCCCCCCCCCGCAGCTCCTCTGCCACTGTGGGCAGCGGGAGACACCCACAGCTCCCAGCCCTGCAGGGGGCCTCTCCCAGCCACGGGGCAATGGGGGTCCCTATAGTTCCCAGCCTCTGAAGTGGGCGTGGGGGGCGAGGTGCTGGGCCCTCCTCCCTCCCCATTTTGTCAGGGATGTTTTAGTAAAAATCAGGACAGGCTTCTGTGATTTTGTGTTTATTGCCCATGACCTGTCCCTGACTTTTACCTAAAATTATCCCTAACAAAATTGTAGCCTTAACTATAATTACTTGAAGATTGTCCTATCCAATATTTTGTTTAAACATTCATTCTCAGAATGACCTTGTACGAAAGGTAAATATTAGTACTTGCCTGTGGGGGAAGTGATTTGCCAAAGCCTCACATGAATTCAGTGGCATTAGAAACCAAGGCTCACTATTGCTAATCCTATACTTAATCCACTAGATCACCATGTTTTTAATCACTTCAATATTGGTCTTGGTACATCAGATTTAGGGAAATATAAGACAGAAATGTCTATGGGTGAGAATTTCAGTACTTAATGTATTTAAAAGATCATAATAAAAATATCATGACTTCTGTTTATAAATAGTTAAATGTAGTAGATCCAAGTACAGCATGTGTAATCACATGGACAAAATTAGTGCTGTTTATACAGTCAAATGTTTAAAGGCCATTATAGCTTTGTTTGAAACAAAATGAGACTGGACATGAGTCATTAATATGGTAAAATCATATTGACTGTTCATATAATTGGTATTTTTGTATTACTTCTGGAAGTAATTCTGTGTCCTGATACGATTTGCATCATCCTCTTCAGCATAAGAGGACACGGTAAATCCATGTGGGACTTTAAGTGAAGAGTTTTGATAGAGGAGCAGTTTCCAGTCACTCCTCAAACTGAAGAGAGTGGCTGAAACCACTGTAGCATTATCTACTCCAGTTGTCATGTAAGCAGGTCAGGTCAGCAGCACCTTATGAACTTGCAGTTTTTGTGAGTTAAGTCTATAGTACTGAGCTTCGGTTCCTCTTGAGATGAGAAGCTTTCTCTGCAGAAGCATTGAAATCAAGAGGCTCTGTGGCGCTCATTGCTGCTTTTGACTTCATGGAGCCCCGAACTGAAACCTTTTAGAGAACCCTTGTCAAACCTGGGATGGCATCTGAAGATCTGACTCGTTCTGACTGAATTATTGCAGTCATTCAGGTTCAGGGTCAAAATTGACAGTTCCATTTTTGAGATGATGCAGTGGTATACTTGCACCACAGTGGTCAGGCAGACACAACTTTATTATTCTATTATTTGTACTACAGTGGTGTCTGAAGCCCCTGGTCATGGACTGGGTCCCTATTTGATAAGCAATGTACAAACAGAACAAAAAGATGGTGTAGTCTAAAGAGAATGCAGTCTGCACCGAGAACCTCAACAAAGCTGTTCTCAGATGCCTTATTTTGGCAGCAACTCCTGTCCTGCCATCTCCATTGGAGTGCTGTGCCAAGCTGTTTGTGTGGCATTAAGGGGAAGTATCTGAAGATGAGTGCTATTCTGATTCTATTCAGGGTATAGTCATTAGCCATATACATCTTGTGACAGGGTCAGGCGAGATGGCTACAGGAGAGTGATAGAAGGGAGATATATTAGCCCCAGGTTAAGTAGGTCCCTTTTCCCTGGGTAAGGTAAAGGTTCCAGAACAATCAGGAACTTTCTGGAAACAATTAAGGCAGGCTGATTAGAACACCTGCAGCCAATCAAGAAGCTGCTAGAATCAATTAAGACAGGCAGGCTAATCAGGGCACCTGGGTTTAAAAAGGAGCTCACTTCAGTTTGTGGTGTGTGTGTGAGGAGCTGAGAGTGAGAAGGCGTACTACTGGAAGACTGAGAAGTTCAAGCATTATCGGACATCAGGAGGAAGGTCCTGTGGTGAGAATAAAGAAGGTGTTGGGAGGAGGCCATGGGGAACTAGCCCAGGGACTTGTAGCTGTCATGCAGCTGTTACAGGAGCCACTGTAGACAGCTGCAATCCACAGGGCCCTGGGCTGGAACCTGGAGTAGAGGGCGGGCCCAGGTTCCCTCCATCCCCCCCCCCCCCCCCCCCCCCCCCCCCCGAACTCTCTACTTGATACCAGAGGAATTGACCTGGACTGTGGCTTCCATCAGAGGGGAAGGTCTCTGGCCTGTTCCCCGATCCACTAGGTAGATCAGCAGAGACTGCGGGGATTGTTCTTCCTTTTCCCTATGCTGGCCAGTGATGAGGCTAACTGAGTGAACAGCAGATTTGAGCCACGAAGTGGCCAAACTGAGGGCTGCTGTGAACCTCTGAGGTAAGCAAATCCACCAATAAGCGCAGGACCCACCAAGACAGAGGAGGAACTTTGTCACAATCTCTACAGAAGAGGAAAACCTGCAGACTGAACTGATATTTTTGGATCCATGCGGCTCTAGGAATTGTGACAGTCATTGATGGGTAACTGGACCAGCTTTCCTATGTGAATAGGATTGGTGTGTCCTCACATTGTGTTGATGAGCTGGTAAAGATGAAAAGGTGTAAGGGAACCCCTTTTTCCTGGAAAGTGGAGAAATAGGCAACAATGTCTTTGAGTAAGACACCTCTCTCATAATTCTGAGGCAGCCTTATCCAGAAGAAAGGGCTGAATTCAAGACCCTAGAATCCCGAGCTTCATTGCTGCAGTCTTCATGTGGCTGAAGGATTTACCAGTCTATACTTTCACCTCAAAATGTGGATTTCCAGGTCTACATTACCAAATGTCAGTGCAGATGGCTTAGTGTGACTAAGTCTCTTCACAAGGAAATGTGAAAGGTCACTCAGGCCAGGTGAATGCCTTGACTTCAAGTAATAAATTACCTTTAATTTATATGGTGGCAAGAGCTGCTGTTTCAAGAGTGATGTCTGCAGGTACCTTGGGGCTGTAAGACAAAGCTCGGCTCTAAGCTTTCTTGTTCTAGGACAGGATCCAGTACATTTGAAGTCTGGCAGAGGATTTATCTGAGTCAGCAGATGTCTGCTCAGATTCAACTTCAGAGGCTGGATGATTTGATCTCAGTAGTATCTGTGGCATACTTTAATGTGGAAACCATTGCTGACTGACATCTTGATAGACATGAGCAACATAGGACATGGGTGCATATCCAAGTGACAGGACATTTCTGGTCTGGTTCCAGTCTAAGGATAATCTCTAATTACAACTGGACTTCTGATTCAGTATTAAAAGATGTGCTCACTCTCAGGTGGAGAAGTCGTTAGTTTCTCCAAGAAAAACAGTACATCGCTTTTAGAGTCAAGGCTGGCATTGCATATGTTATGTACTTTAAGATATCTTAGTATTCCAAAAAATAAGCAGGGTGGAGTTAGACAAGCTGATGACTCTCTATTTACAAAAACAGAAGTATCAGGTCACACCTGTTGAGAAACCCAGTAAGAGTGGGTGGACTCTGTCCTATAAGCCATTCCTGGTTTTCAGTTACCTAGTACTTTCCTCCCCACTATCTCAAACTACTAGTAACAGACCCCTATGAGTGAAGATGCATGCTAAGCAGAAAGGAAAGATCAGTCTTGGTATTCAGGATTTCCAGTTCTGCAATGTAGTAACCTTGGCATTTGAACCCTGAGGGATGTTTCCATCTCTTACCCGTCCACAGCTGTCAGGTCTAGTTGCAATTATTCCTATTAATGCTTAGACTGTTGTTCTCTATAGTATTGTATAGTACTTGTCCACTTCAG
This sequence comes from Chelonia mydas, assembly GCF_015237465.2. Classification (NCBI taxonomy): domain Eukaryota; kingdom Metazoa; phylum Chordata; order Testudines; family Cheloniidae; genus Chelonia; species Chelonia mydas. Next base: position 80,902,052 of record NC_057851.1, on the reverse strand, counting down.
GAGCCAGGATAGAGTTCTAGAGTATGGAAAAGTCAAATTTTAATACTTGTGTTTTATCAGCTACAATACGTGCTTAAATGTCCATGCTCTTTTGGTACAATTGTAACAAATGAGGGCTTATACCAATTAGGCCAGCATTAACTAATTCCATTTTGTTGCTTTCTCCCATAAGTCTTTAACTGACTCTTATTTCCTTTAAAAGAACAGGAGTACTTGTGGCACCTTAGAGACTAACAAATTTATTAGAGCATAAGCTTTCGTGCACTTCATTGGATGCATAGAATGGAACATAGAGAAAGAAGATACAGATAAGTTGGAAGTTGCCATACAAACTGTGAGAGGCTAATTAGTTGAGCTGCTATTAGCAGGAGGGAAAAAAACTTTTGTAGTGATAATCAAGATGGCCCATTTAGACAGTTGACAAGAAGGTGAGAGGATACTTAATTTGGGGAAATAGATTCAATATGTGTAATGACCCAGCCACTCCCAGTCTCTATTCAAACCCAAGTTAATGGTATCTAGTTTGCATATTAATTCAAGCTCAGCAGTTTCTCACTGGAGTCTGTTTTTGAAGCTTTTCTGTTGCAAAATTGCCACCCTTAAATCTTTTACTGAGTGGCCAGAGAGGTTGAAGTGTTCTCCTACCGGTTTTTGAATGTTATGATTCTTGATGTCAGATGTGTCCATTTATTCTTTTGCGTAGAGACTGTCTGGCTTGGCCAATGTACATAGCAGAGGGGCATTGCTGGCACATGATGGCATATATCACATTGGTAGATGTGCAGGTGAATGAGCCCCTGATGGTGTGGCTAATGTGATTAGGTCCTATGATAGTGTCACTTGAGAGTATTTGCTTCAGGTTGGGGGGCTGGCTGTAAGCGAGGACTGGTCTGTCTCCCAAGATCTGTGAGAGTGAGGGATCATTTTTCAGGAGAGTTCAAAATACTCCTGTGAAGTCTTGTTGGCAGACTTAGGGTACGTCTACACATCAAAGAAAAACCCCCTGGCTGGGCCATACCAGCTGACTCGGGCTCAGGCTTTAGGGCTGTTTCTCTGCTGTGTAGACTTCTGGGCTCAGCTGGAGCCTGAGCTCTGGGACCCTCCCACCTTGCAGGATCCTAGAGTCCTGAGCCCACACATCTACATAGCAGTGAAGCAGCCCCAGCCCTGTGAATCCAAATCCACTGCAATGACCCTGCTGTGGATTTTTATTTGCTGTATAGGCATACCCTTAGTTCTTTTTGCTCTTGTACATTTTTTGTTCTCTATTTAGATGCTTATGAGCTTTAATAAATATATTTGGAGACCACTACATAAGGTATAATTGGCATTTCTGGGGCATCGCATTGGAATAGCAATAGTATTGTTGGCCAGGAGTAAAGTGCATTTGAATCTACTTGAGCCTAATACATGTGTAGTTGGAGTCACTAACAATACTTGAGGAAAAAAGATAATCCTATGGGTTGACCACAAGACTAGATGTTGACAGATCTGGGTTCTGTGCCAGGGATTTGTGATTTTAGGCATGTCACTTCTCTATGCTACAGCTTCTTATCTGAAAATAAAGATGCTTTGTTGGGGAGTTGATTCAGTTCATATGTAAACACTTTTGAGGGTGTTATGGAGGTCCTCAATTCATAGGTGCTAATAAGTAAAACTGAGATCTGTGATTTTTAAAAATGCTAGAAAACTAATCCCATTATCTTTGAGAGAGTTGCTCTTCTGATAATGATAAACTGGCCCATAATTAAATGTTTTCCTTTTTTCAGACAGCTGTGCAGATCTTAAAACCTGCAGTGAGTGTGTTAATAGCACTATTCCAAAATGCAAGTGGAGTCAGTGCCAAGGTAAACATCTGGAAAAACTAATATTCAATAACTAGATATGTCTTTGGGTCTGATTTCACAAACATTTACAAGGGGTGATGGATGGTAACTCTGTTTTGGTGGATAACATAGTGAAAAGCAACACTATCTTAAAATTGTTCTAAACTGTTAAGATCCCAAAACAGAAATGGACACAAACTACAAACACTTAGACATGAAAGTTAAACTAATCTTAAATTCTTACCCAGAGGCAGCTGAATATTATGCCCAAAATACAAATAAATACAGAATTTTTAAAGGCCCGCTAACCAAAGTACCTGAAGCACCATAGAAAATCTTAGCTACTAACTGTGCAGTAGACTTCTCAAAAGACAGTAAACTAGTTACTTTGTCTTGCTGGTAAGGAGGTTATGGATGGACCTTGACGTGTTAAAGTTGACAAGCATTCCAACATTGCAGTCCCTTTTGAGATTATCCCACAAAACTGTTAAATCTAGTCCTGATCTCAAGTGCCCCAAGAGAAGACTGGGCAGTAGACAATCCTTTTATGTAAGTTAGCCTATTTCTTTATATTGTGCCCAGAAGGCATAATCAGCATTAGGATTCCATTGTTCTGGGCACTGATCAAACATTGTGTTAAGACAGTCCCTCCCCAATGAGTTTAGATTCTAAACATGAGACACAGAAGTGGATGAAACAATTAGAACAAGAAGAGGAAATGAGGGTAGTGGTGATGGGATAATACATGGTTATGTAGACTACCCATGTAAGGTCTTATGGAGGATCTCTCTCCATAGTTAATGGAAAGCAAGTCTCAAACATTACCAGCCCAGTTTTGGGTTGCTCTCAAAAGGTTCTTACCACTACAAATTCAGTATATGTAGTCTCTTTCCAGAATTTTCTGACAAAATTTGAAGCATTGTGGACAGCCTGTTTGAGAGGACTATGGACAAATAAGCGTGCTAAATGTCTTGAAACTTCTTAACAGGTTACATTAACACTAAATTGCTATGTAAATATGGATTGTCAGTTTGATCAAAACAGATAAATATGAATTCCTCTTAAATTGAAGGTTAAATTCTGCTTTAGATATATCACACAACTTCCATTTATTCTTAGTGGAAGTCATTGTGCAGTATCACAGAACTGGGCCTGGAGTATTTTTGACCTAGTTTTTTTTTTTTTTTCAAACATAGTAACAGGAAACTAAATGGTGCTTTTAATGTTTTAATTAAACTTGTCTGACTGTTTATATCCACGTACCTTTTTCAAAATGGTACATAAGCAGGTATCTGTAAGTAGAATATATTTCAAGAGGTATTACATGGATTGCTTACAGTGCTTATGTGAGTTAATGTTACTGTTCACTTTTGCTTTACAAAAACATACTTAATGTCATTAATGGTGGAACACATTCACATGTATTAAATCTTGTCCATTGAAATCGTCTTAATTCTAATAGCCAAGAGACTGACATCCCCAGGGAATCCCCCTGTAGAACATTAAGATGTTTTATGAGATAACATAATTTGTAATTGATAAAGCATAATATTCATTTCTGAGAAATTGTCAATATAAAAATACCTTTTCCTACCACTCCTTGATATCACTTTTTTTTGGACAGGATCAAACTTTTCTTGTGAAAATGCAACAAGACTTAACTGTACTACCATTTCAGAGTGTTTTTGTAAGTATCTGGATATTGTTTACGTTAACTTGGAAAAGACTGCATTAAGAGTCATCTATTTGAGACAGTCTTCCTATTCTTTGCAACTTCCAGCGCTGTAGTTACCAGCCTCCACTAACCTACCTTGTATCAATTGTATAATTGTATAAATCTGTATAGTACGTAAACTTTAAGAGAATTGTCCAGTTAAACCTAGATTTACATTTATAAGAGTAAAATATGCTTTCTTGTATGCTAACACTGTACACATTTTTGCCTTTTAAGGAGCTTACTTCACTTAAAAAAAAAAAAAAAAAAAATCCAAGTTGGGCCACCCCCCAGCAGCAGAGTTTGGGTGTGGGAGGGGGTTGGGGCGGGTTCTGGGAAGCACTTATCTGGGGGTCTCCCCAGAAGCAGCAACATCCACCTTGCTCAGCTGCTAGGTGGAGGAATGGTCAGGCAGCTCTGTGAGCTGCCTAGGCCCAGAGTGCTGGCTTCGCAGCTCCCATTGGCCAAGAACCACACCCAATGGGAGCTGCAGGGAGGTGCCTTCAGGTGGAGGTAGTATGCAGAGCTGCCTGACCATGCCTCCGCCTAGCAGCTGAGTGAGGGGGATGTTGCAGCTTCCAGGGAGACCCCCAGGTAAACACTACCCAGAGCCTGCCTCACCCTGTCCTGTGCCCCTCCCACATCCAAGCTGCTACTGGGGGTGGCGGGAGGATAGGCATGGAGCCAGGTAGGGAGCATGCTGGCCCTGCCAAACCCCCCTCCAGCACCCGCGGGGGCCCTGGGCAGCCACACACACAGACACACCAGTTTTATTCACTGGTATTTTTAGTAAAAGTCATGGATGGTTCTTGGGCCATGAAGATTTGTTTACAGCCTGTGACCTGTCCGTGACTCTTACTAAAAATACCCAGGACTAAAACGTTGTACTTCACTTCTAATTTCAGATTATTTTAGGGACTGGCAATTAGAAAAACCTCTTTGTAAACTGATTGCATTTGCCCTGGAGTCACTAAGGTGAATATGGAACCCCAGAATGCCACTTTTTAGTAAACCACTTTCTAGTAAAACAGCACTTAACTGGCAGTTTAACATGACAATAATGTCAGAATGAGTAGTAGAACTCCAATCCGTTCCTATTAGGTTTGCAGTGAGCCTGTTTCTCCCATTATACCAAGTATTACTTGACTCCTGCATATCCAAGAGCTGTTAGATTGTATCCTGGGAATTTGGTGGGGGCCCCCTTTAGAAAGGAATCTTAATGAATCTGCTGCCCCAAATAACATGCATTGTCATCAGTACTTAGAACATATATATATACAGCAAACTGCTTTTATTAACCAAATTCTTTTTTAAAAGTTCTAACAACTTCTTAGACTGCATGCTCAGGTTTTACTTTCTGGTACTCACTGGAAGGAGAGCTTTATCTAAACTCAGCCTTTTGGACCACTGAAGATGTCCCAGCTTTCAGTATATATTTTAATCACCCAGCAAGCCAGAGCAAATGCATACCTGCTTGTGGAATCTAGCTCCAAATTGAACTTGAACTGTTATGGGAAGACTTTTGAAGACACAAAGGGGAACTGGATGCCTAAATCTTACATATCCTGCCCAGTTTCCAGATCCAAAGCCTGGGTGTGCACCCACCAATTAGCCACAGCAACTCTTCAGAGTCTGCGGTAGCCGGTTGGAATGTTCCATAACACTTGTGCTGAGCTTTGTGGTGAGAGTCCAGGCTTGGCCTCTGTTACAGTCTGTTTCTGGCTTGAATTACACTATATGCGTGTCTCAATTTTGTTTGCTTGAGGTATTCTGCTCCCACAGTTTAGTATTACTATAGTGCAGTGAACTCTCTTCCAGTCATTTTGCTATTTCACTATAGTCTTCATAATCCATTAAGCATTTTACTATCCTTAAATGGGAGTCTGTTTTATGTTTGTTACAATCTTGTAAGTTTTTATTTTTTATACACAATTCTACAGATTCATCTACTGCTGCTACCACAGCTGCTGCTGCTACCACAGCTGCTACCGCTACCACAGGTAAAGAAATATTTGCTGTAATGAACTGATAACTGGGCTAAGTAAGATAACTTTAAGCAAACTTTGGTAGAACCCTTGTTTTACAAACTAATTGGGAATAAAATTGAACATCTCAGTTACAGTAGGTACAATGCACAACTTTCTTGTCCTACAAACCACTACAAAGGAATTGCCAGTGATTGAAGACATGGGAATATGAAGGGAAGTCAACTTGTTCTTCATCTACATCATTTTTGCTGTGACTTACTTTTTTTCCCAGTCAGGAAATTTGGTCCATATAACTGCTTATTCGTAAGATTAGTGCTCATAAAACTAAGGTTCTACTGTGTAAGTGAAACAGATTTCTAGCTGAGGGAGTTGTCTCAAATATTTTAGATGTTTCAAATATCACAGTTATGTTAGTGCTCCACACACAATAAAGAACTATACTGTCTAATGAACTAAATCCATTTATAATAGCTTGAGAGCCTTAAGTATTCAGGTAACTATACTGCAGCAAGACTTAAATTTTAAATATACATGTAGTAACAGCTCACAAATTTGTCTATAAAAATTTACTTAACTTCATAGCATTATAAGTACCTCTGTTCTATGTGTACATAGTCTGCATTTTTAAGCGTGGTTGTTCTTGCTTGAGTGAGATGATAACCTATAAAAACTGAAGCAATTACAAAAATAGAGCTTACAAAAGTGATACTTCCAAGTTCAAAACGTACAGACGTTTCTCTCTACAAAACAGCTAACATCACCAGTGCAACTTCACCCAATGCTTCATCTACTGCTTCAAGTACTCCAGTTCCCTCAACAGTCAGTACACCAGGTAACTTTTTTCTTTTATTGTCACAGTTTAAGTATTTAAAAAAAAATTAAGTCTTCCTATTTGGAAAAGCTTATTTGGAAATAAAAATGTTACTTGGGTAACAGGAAGTAGTGAAGAATAGTAACAGCAGGTATGCCAGAAAGTCATGATCTTGCATGCCACAATTACCTTTATCAGGGTGGAATATCGGTTGTGAGATGTTGCCTTGACAGTAACAAACACTGCTCAGTGAAATTTCAAAATAAGTGAATTGGCTAAATTAAGTAGTTTGGCTTCATTTCAGCTATGTTAAGCATAGCTTCACAAGAGGAACTTGTGAAGTCCGGTGACTGAGTTAAAATATTGCACTCCTGACACCCTGGGTTAAGGTAAAATACTCTAATGCAGTGTTTCTCAATCTTTTTAATACCAGGGACTGGCTTGCTCCTTCCTAAACTGTGTTGGAGAGATTTCAGGGACTGGTGCTGATCCATGGACCAGTTGTAGAGAAACACTGCACTAACACGTGTTGGGCAACAACAATAGGAGCCAACTTAAAAGGCTAGATCTTGAAATTATACCACCTAATGAAATATATTCAAAAGGGGGAGGTAGTTTTTAAAAGCCTATCCATTTGGTGATGGCTACAATGCCCTGTGCGTTGTGTAACTAAAAGATTTAGATCTACCTCATCACATTACTAGAAGATTTTATTTAACAGATGGGATACTATTCAAGCAGAGATTTTTATTGACTTTAGTAAGGTCATTCACTAAATATGAGCAGAACCAATAGCTTAGGGCGGGGAGCAGAAGAGAGGGTTTCGCCTCATTAGGAAAATTGTTTTTGGCCTTCTGTGGGAGTCCTGATAGAGGTGCATACCCCTTTGGAAATCTTAGATGTAGGCTGCGGATCACAGGTTGAAAGCCATTGCTGTAAAAGTTGCTTAGACAGATCCTCAAACCTGGGAGTACTAAGGAAGGAAGTGAAGAACTGTGTTGGCAAATGTCATGCTTAGGGGTTGTTAGGCATACACACTGTGCTTTCTTAATCAGTGTTTAATCTCAAACCTCTTACTGAACAGATTCATAGTACAAGAAGGAAAACCCCAAATTCTGTACTAATATTTACTGTAAATGTGACATCCTCTTGTTAAACTATAATCTATTAATTTGTTGTTTAACAGGTACAACCCATACTACTGAGAGTCCCCCTAAACCAGCTCCTCACAAGTCTACATTTGATGCTGCCAGTTTCATAGGTGGGATTGTCCTTGTTCTGGGTCTGCAGGCTGTAATCTTCTTCCTGTATAAATTCTGCAAGTCCAAAGATCGGAACTATCATACTCTCTAGAGCCTGTCATTTTACAATGGACTAGTAGCCCAACACCTGTAGTTCACTGAAACAAAATATATTCTCTGTCCCACATGGAACACCACAGTTCAGAATATCCTTTAAATCTCCAAAAGAAGACTTTTTGAAAGGATGATATTTTTGTAACACTGTACTTGGCAAGAGGTGGTATGAATCATCTCTGGCTCAGCAGAGGTACTCAATATGCTGCATGAGTCTTTGTGATTCTTCTTTTTCCTTAGTGGCTGCAGCTGTGGGACTTTTCTTTTTTTTAAACTTGACATGCCAAATGTAGACTCTCAGTGAGTCTTGTATTCAGTGGTAACACTGTCTTGAGTAGACAATCTCATGATGATGATTGTGGAGGCTAATTTAATCAACCATAAGTGCAGTATCCCTATCATTTTATCAAGATGTGAATTATCAGTGACTGACTTCTGGGAGTGAAATACCATTTGTGCTAGCTTGTGGCTTTTGTAGTGTACTGTGAGGAAGGTTAACAAAGGTTTGTAGAAGTAGAAACTGTCTTCATAAAATATCCTAGTGGAAGAAAATAATGCCATACCCATATTTTTCTACATGAGAATTAAAGATGCCAACCAGGAATTGTATTGCACATTAATTTCTTAAATTTGGCCATTAGTTGTTACAACTGAAAGGGTGGTGAGAGTATTTCCCCTCCATGTAAGAGGAAATAATGTCCAGTGCCTTAAAGAGTAAATGGTAGGGTTGCAAATTCAAATGTTTGTGCCATTTTTATTTGTATCAAAGTTAAAGGCTGATGCAGTACTAGCCTAATAGAGTAAAGCAGAGTACACCCTTCCAATCTCAACATTCACTACAACAAAAACATGGCTAACATTTTATTTTCTGACCTTTTGAGAGGTTGACTCCTTTTGTGAATGAGGGACTGGGATATTGGACTAATTTTGAAGGTGAACTAAATTTTCACTTGTCTCAAACTATTTCTGGCTTGTAACAAGGCAGGCATAGGAAGGCTATAGCATAATTTCACATTCCTGACTTCAAAAGGGTGCCAGCTTAAATCACTTTTGTCTGAAAAAATGTTATCTATTATTATTAGAGGCGTTCAAGATTACTAGAACAGAGAAACAGTTTGCTTTGTGCATAGTAAGTTTCACTGTTCTCCACTGCCTACAAACACTTTCTCCTCCTCTTTGTGTGGGCCTTTGATGCAGCACTATGGGAGTGAAACAATATAAGATAACATTGGAAATGGACTGGGCAGGCTTAGCACCTGAAGCTACTTTTTAACTATTAAAATTGACTAGATTTCAAATGGATGGTGTTCCTTATCCCCATTTTGAAGAAATTCTATAGCCTTATGCAGCTACTGACTTGCATGATTGAAATGTTTACCTTAAACTGGGTGTTTAAACATTGACAGCATGATTACTAATTAAGTCATGGCAATGTATGGGTTTTATAACTTAATAAGTAAATGAAAAAGCATTTTAGTTGCAGTGAGTTTTACTTCCTCATGCTCTTCTGCCTTGGAAAGCATTCACTTTGTTATGCTGCATAGAAAACTAAACTTGCTATATAAAATAATTACCAGACAGTGCTGTACCTTCAGAGGATTTCAGGTTAATGTACTCCTGACAAAAGCCAGGCAGTCAGCTCAGGTTTATTAAACAGACTGACCACCCAACTTCCAGCAAGCACTGTTTGTCTGGATTGGATGGTGTATCCTTGGCCTTATATTGTAAAATCATTTAGTCTGTCATTCCCATCTCCTTAAATTGTTTCATAACTTAATTTGGGCAGAGGAACATGCTCTATGCACTTATTTCTATAATGTGACAAATAAGACCTCCCACTTTTCATAAAACAGTTTTATTTAGCATTGTGCCTAATTCTCTAAAAGCTCTGTCTAACATTTTGGTCTTAGAAACTTGCAGCAAAAGGCTACAGGACACTTGAGGAAAACAAAGCTACAGTTAAACCTGGAGTTGATTAAAGCATTTTTAGCAAAATTTTACACAGTAACTAAATTAGTCTCACACTGATCTTGATTTATGTTAGAAAATGTGCTCATTAAGCAATCATTTTTCAAGTGCCTTAATTGTTTTAAAATCTCTGGCCTCAGATATGTCGGAAAAACTGATGGGGGGGAACTTGCCTTAGTTACTAAAATAATCCTTTGGTGTCAGCAGTTGCTACTTACCAAGACTTAAGAAACCCAGGATCTTGGTGCCATTGATGTCAGTCTTCAGGAAGCTCTAATTTTGTAATGCACAATTATTGCAGAACTATAGGTTTAGTCTTGTTCTAGGAAGGTGTAAGTTTTGTGCAGCAGCCTATATGCTTGCTTTGCTAGACAGACTAACTTCCATACGCTGCTGATAAAATCATAGCTAGGACTTAGTTTCTGTCTGGCAACTTGATCTAGGTTGCCAGACGTGTGCTTAAGCTGCCTTGCTATGGTTTTTGTTTTGTTAAAATTGAGACAGCTTCCTTGCAAAATTACAGTGCCAGTTAGTCTGTGCTGGCTACTAGCATGTGACTAACAGAACTTTCAGGTCCTCTTAGTTGTGTTTTGAAGCAGAAGGTAGCTTCCTTAGATTGTCTCCATGGGGTAGTTTTATTTGCCATTAGGCTGCCTCTTTAAATCAGAGCTTAAGCACTGAACAGTAGTGACTTTTTTTTCAAGCTGTTTATCATCTGACTTGTTCCTGAAGCCACCTTGTGCAAATATATATTTATCAAACCTGATATCTTATGAATGTTCCTTGCAGACATTGCTGTATTGTTTGTATTTTGTCTTCAGTGGAAGAAATGCAAAACAAATCTAATCAGAAAACCAAATTGACAAATAAAATCACATTTATTGAATGAATTTTTTGGTTTTATTCAGTTTGTAAATATTGTCTCTCATTCTGTGGCTTTTAAACAAGTGTTTTCAGCCTTCTGGGTGAATCTTAGTGAAACTGCTCCTGCAGAGTAGTAATCCTTGACACTCATCTTAGCCCCTCTGAGGAAGATTAGTACTAAATTTCCCAGCTGTAAAAGAACCTGTGATTAATGTGCCCAAGATCACACAGGAAGAATGTGACAGACATGGATTGGGCTAGGGCTCTAGCCACTGGACACCATTCATGGTATTGTGAGGGAAGGGCACCTGATGCTGGATTCTAATGTGCACTAGCAGAGTTTGTAACATCTCTGCAGTGATGTGAGATGTTAGTCACTCTTCTTTCACTGACTATTCCTATGCCAGGACAAAAATCTACTGAATCCTAGTGTAGTCAAGGCAAGTTGTTGTTTTAAAATGTTAGCTGCTTGAGGCTATGCCCCAGCATTTGCCTCTAATAGTTTAAAACAACAACTTGTCTCGTCTATACTGGGATTTTAACACTAACTTTTAACTTAAGTCTTCACTGTAGAGTTACAAGTCAAGTGTTATCCCTTAACTGAATCTCTCTCTCCTTGCCCTTACAGCTGATGCTTTTAATTTGTCAGCTAGCCTGAGGGAATAAGTGCTGCAGCTTGAGGTAGCACAACTCATCTGCTGCTAACACAATTATTGTGCTACTTGAGGGGTGTTTTGCAGTGAAGACAGCCTATGAACTTCTTTGGGAATAAGGGGAAGAGTTAGTAAGTGCTTTTAATTTGTAAATGTTATTCTTAAAGTGGTGTGAGTACACACCCTAAACTCTCCTCTGAGGAGAGTGGAGTCTGTTACTTGTATCCTGTGGAATTCAGGAGCCTGCTGCCATAGAAAACTACCCAATAATGGTAGCAGCATCATAGTAGACAGAGGTGATTGCGGGGGGGGGGGGGCGTTAAGCAACAATCTGAGTAAGCTTCAGGGCTATTTTCTTAACATGGCAAGCTTCCAGTTTTAACTCATAGGGCCATAGTACAGCCTTACAAACTCCTTCTACACATAAATAGTAACCCTTAAAAGTGGAAATGCTTAAGACCCTCACACATTGCTTAAGGAATGATATGGAAAAATATACCAACCATAACTGATTCAGACTTGGAAACATCACATCACAACCTTAACACTAGTGATAGTATCAGTTTAACAGTGGATGAAAAGTAAAATTTCCATATAAACAAAGGTTTCAGAGTAACAGCTGTGTTAGTCTGTATTCGCAAAAAGAAAAGGACGACTTGTGGCACCTTAGAGACTAACCAATTTATTTGAGCATGAGCTTTCGTGAGCTACAGCTCACTTCATCGGATGCATACTGTGGAAATTGCAGAAGACATTATATACACAGACACCATGAAACAATACCTCCTCCCATCCCACTCTCCTGCTGGTAATAGCTTATCTAAAGTGATCATCAAGTTGGGCCAATGTGTGTATATAATAAGATCTTCTACACTTTCCACAGTATGCATCCGATGAAGTGAGCTGTAGCTCACGAAAGCTCATGCTCAAATAAATTGGTTAGTCTCTAAGCTGCCACAAGTCCTCCTTTTCTTTTTTCATATAAACAAATGAACTGGTCATTGCCACTAGAATAATGTTACAGCTCTTATTTTCATATTACAATGTAAAGGTTATGGGGAAGTAACCTGTAACACTAAAAACTTCAGTAACAACTTGCTGGAATTATTTATTTTAACAAAGTAATGTCATTGCTTAATGGGTGAATATTTTTCACAACTTCTGTCCTTAACTGTAAATACTGCTACTTGTAAATAGACCTTGGCCTTAATTGTCCTAATATCATTGGCTGTTGACAAATTATGGTACTGCTAAGCATATTCCATCCTAGCCTGTTTCCCTGGGACTCCAGTATTAAAACTGGTGGTGTTTTAAATGACAACTCTGGTATTGGATAAATTTAACCTAGGTCAAACAATGGGAAAGAGCGTGCACTAGGCAGTATGGCTGCCTTGTTATAAAATTCCCTAACAAACATTTAACTCTACTTGGGTTAGCTGTTACCACTCACAAGATCATGGAGGCATTGTAGATAGTTCTCTGAAAATGTGCTTAAATGGAGGAATCATTCGGAAAAGGATAGGGAAGACAGAAAATGTAATGCCACACAAACTCTGCAGATCGTGTCAACACCTCTCAAAAAAGATACATTAGAATTGGAAAAGGTTCAGAGAAGGGCAACAAAAATGATAGGTGTGGAATAGCTTTTATATGGGGAAAGATTAAAAAGACTGGGACTCTTCAGCTGAGAAAAGAGGATATGATAGAGGTCTATAAAATCATGACTGGTGTGGAGAAAGTGTTACTTGCCCTTTCACATAACATAAGAACCCAGGTCCCCAATGTCTTTAATAGGCAAGAGGCTTAAAATAAATATAAGGAAGTACTTTTTCACCCAACCTATGGAACTCATTGCCAGGGGATATTGTGAAGGCCAAAAATATAACTGGGTTCAAGAAAGAATTAGCTAAGTTCATAGAGGATAGGTCCACCAATGGCTATTAGCCAAGGCTGTCAGGGATGCAACCCTGTGCTTTAGGTGTTCTTAAACTTCTGCCAACCAGAAGGTGGGATTGGACAATGGGATAGATCACTTGATAAATTCTTTCTGAAGCATCTGGCACAGGATACTGGGCTAGAGGGACAGTTGTTTTGACCCAGCTCAGACATTCTTATGTTCAGGTTTCACTTTTGCTCTTTACAATAGCAAGTGTGTCTACGGCACCTGAATACCTCTGAAGATGTAGGCCTTAGTTTCATAGATTTTTTTTTTAAAGTCAGAAGAGACCATTATTTCATCTAGTCTGATCTGTGTTTTACAGAAAGGATAATGCTGTGAAAGAAAAAGCCAGTTAGAGTTGCCATCCATTGCCTTTGAAAAAGTGTCTTTGCTGGGGCTCTGCCTTGGTACCTGAAAAAATACCAGCTGAGAACCTGTAGTAGTACAGAGTCTTGTCATAGCAGCCTTGCTTCAAGCTTGGATTGGCTTGACCTGTGGCAGGGAAGCACCACTATTCAGCTGTCCTCAGATCACAGGTGAGAAGATGACAGAGGAAAGGGATGTAAGAGAATATAGATGACACAGCTGTAACACTAGGCAGATCCATTTTACTTTATGCTAAAGGCACCAGGTGGAAACAAATGGACATTGATCTAAATTTATGCAGATTATTGTGGTCCATTGGCAGTATGGTCAGGCTTTAGTTCCAAAGACTGCATCCCTTAAGGTACAGAGAAATCAGTGGATGGGCAAAAACAGCCCATGTCCATTCTTGCATAGTAGAATATTATTTGGTTGAATTATACAGGTAGAGAGATACTTGGCAGTACCTGACTGAACAAGCGGTGTACAGTCCTGGAGCCTTAGAACTACACTATTTCTATGGGATCAGTTCCACTAAATAACACAGCTCTTGTAAATGATACTTGTAGCCCATAGGCTTGCCTTTACTATATTCACTGCCTTGCCTTATATTTAGCTGCTTTTATTATCAGCTGTAATGAAGAAACCTACTGTATCCACAGTTGCCAACTTTCATGTGGTAAATAAGCCAGAAATCAAGCTAATCCTATTTCAAAACAAGCCAGTCCCTAAGAACCCCAACATTCTATGTGACTAGCTGCCCCCTCCTTGCCAAGAACTGATCAAAAAAAAAAAAAGCAACAAGCCCAATTTCTGCATTTTTTTTTTCCCACAGGTTTGTATCCTGTAAGACATTAGCTGAAGCATAAGGGTGGTTAAGTAGGCCATAACCCTTGGCATAGATCAACAGTTACTTTTAGATTTTATGAACTAAGGAGAGCTTGCTTAATGGTAGGAGTTAGAATGTTCCAGTAAGTGCTACTGCAAGGAACACAGAAGTAATAACTGTAAATCTGCTTAAGAATAGGTGATAGATATGATCATGAGCTGAAATGGTAATTACATCTATCAGTATACTAACTTGTTGAAGGAGGACACCTCAACATTAGTAGGATGAGGAAATATATGTAGGGGAAAAAGTAGGAAAAACCCCTACTGAATATGCTTTAGATATAGTAGTATCAGTGTAACATATTATAAAGGTTGCATCCCAGCCTGTGGGGTAAGAAAGAGAGGTGTAGTCCTTGGAAGAGGCCAAAACGATGGTCACTCGTGATGAGGAAGATGATGGCTAACATTTCAGGTCGTCCTGCAAGGGATGGTGTGAGTATATGGATGTACGTTCTGTAGTGTCTCTATCTTACTGAGTTAGTGTGTGTGACTTTGCTAAATGTATTAGTAAACTATTTGGAAATATAGAAGAGTTCCCTGTAGTGAGTGTTGCAGCTGTGCACATTGGGGTTCCCAACTATATAGTAATTTTAATAATACTGGGCCGGATCTTGGGCCAAGAACCTGTCAACCGTCAAAGTGATACCTGGGAATTTTTAGGTAATCAATATAATTAATACACTATCGATCAGGCTACACACTCCTGTCAGTAGGACAGGTGGCATTTTAAGGCTTCAGGACTACACTGAACAAAGCTTTTCTCATCACCATCTTTTACATAATAGGAAAGTCCCAGAACATCAGTTTCTGTGATGAGTGAAAGAGGAGGTAATAACTAGAGCTTGTTGGAAAATGCTGATTCACTAGAATTGAAACTTTTCACAGGAATGTATCAAATCAAAAGAAATTTTTGATGGAAACCAGGTCTTCCTGGTTTCCTGCCCAGAATCCCCTGCTCCCTAGAATTTTTCAAAACATTGTTTTGATTCTCTGGATTCTTTCTAAAATTACTTTGCACAAAATATTTTGATTGTTTTTGTTTTTGTTCTAATTCAGACCAAAAAAAATTATAAAATAATTTTTGTTTTTTGACTAGTGCTAACTGAACAGCAGGATAAGCCCCTTCATCCCACTCCCTCTCTAAGAGGTTTCTTTTGTTTTACAGTACTTTTCCTGTTCTCCAGAGGGGGATTATTTTTTATGTCCATATTTGGCATGCTGTACGCAGAAGCTTTGTTTTCTCCCATGGAAGGTTGGCCAGCAGAATGATTTACTTTTATATAAAACAAAATTTCATAGCAAATCCTGGAATGTGGTTAATATTGTGGGGGTTCTCTGTATCTAACCATATTGCCAAATATGCACAATCTTTATAATACAAAAAGCCTTTCACAGTTCACACCAGTAAATGATTGCCAGGCCTTGTCTACACTTACAGCAGGGCAGCTGCACCCCTGTAGCGCTTCATGAAGATGCTGCCTGCGCTAACGGGAGAGCTTCTCCCATCAGCGTAGGTACTCCACCTCCCCGACATAGCACTGTCTACACTGGGAGTTAGGTTGGTATAACTCAGGGTGTGGATTTTCCACACCCCTGAGCAACATATTTATACCGCTATAAGTTCGTAGTGTAGACCAGGGCCCAGTCACAGCACTTATTACTTTGTACATCAGTTTGGCTTTGCATAAATTTCATTATCCCACTCCATGTTAGCTGGCTCAGTTACAATGCATAGGTCTGAAAACACCCTCTAATTTTAATCAAAAGTACATTTCAGCTCACTTTTGGGCCAGCCTGTTTTCATGAGGCTGGGAGGTTGAGCGTGTTCAGCCAGGTCTGGTAAGAGAGCATCTATCACTCTGTTCCTCCATCTGCTGGGCACCTGCAATTGTAAGTGAGTGGGCTGTAAAGTTAACCCTCGGAAGGAGTCTGTGCAGTAATTACACTGAGCATGAGTGGATTTATCCTGATCAGCAACCCATCCCAGCCTGTCCTGCAGGCACATACTTCTCTCCTGCTGCTTCCTAGTCTGAAACAAAGGGAAGTGGTTGCAGAAGGCAGGCTGACTAGGAATGGGGCAGGTTCCTGGCTGAAGAGAGGGGCAGGATTCATTGTAAGACACCACCTCCTCTGCTCTTCTCAGAAGTTACTGACTCTGGCACAGCACCCTCTAGCATAGGTGGTCCTCCCTGACACATTGTCCCTTAGAAGCCTAACAAGTCCCTGGAAATCAGCCAACAGTGTATAAGAACTGTGTGTGAATCAGGTGTGAGAGGAAGCCTTCAATTATATCACTCCCCCTATTCTACTACTTAATCCAGATCTTTCAGGGGGATTTGACTGTTAATGTCCAGACCTAAAGACTGACTCAACACAATTCATTTTTCACAAATTTCACTGACATTCTTTTACCGCTCACTACCAAATCCACCATTACTCACAGTCTTTGGCCGTTCAATCTTTCCAGATGTTATATTGCTACCTTTGGGATCTGGAGTCAAAGGATTCTGCTTGTAATCCCTAGGTAGAGTTGATGCTGAGAGCACTGTGCGCTGGGCCCAGGATGCAGAACCTATATTATAAATAATGTGGAGTTACAGCAGAACTTGACTTTAGCAAAAATACACAAAGCACCTGTTCTCATATATAAACAACATAAAAATACAGATGTTAACAGTCATACAGAACTGTAAACAACCTCTTTCTTAGCCCTGTCCTAACTGCATAGCGGTTCCTGTATAGTTTCTAAGAGAATGTGCAGAATTAAAAATAGCCACAATATTTCTGCATAAAAAGCTCATCAAAGCCCATACCCTGTCACAGGTTAGAGAAAGTCTCATTACTGTGGGAGTCATACATATATTCCACCACCAGTGGACAGATCAGTGAAGCAGATCTTTGCTGATCCAAACTCTATAATCTAATCCATTATATGCAAATAGTTTCTCCAAAGCGCTATTGTCATTATCCCTTAGGTTGCAACAGAATCAAAAATGAAAGATGATGTGTTTCTTCAATTTCAAGTGTTAGCTTAGTTTTTTCCCTTGACTAGGTCTTCACACGGACAGAGGAACGTCCCTAATTGACGTTGGTCCAGTTAGCCACAGAAATCTGTAAAGCTGAGTTTCTAACCAGCTACTCATATGATCAGCTCTAATCTTGGATTGTCTCCACATACAGCATAGTTAATATTCTGTTAGTAGCCACTGGCAGCTTGCCACATGTCACCCGTGCCAACAGCCTTGACTGATACCTAACTATGTTTCTGTAAACTAATTATAGCACTTATTTTGCCATGCAGATACGACCCTAAGTCAGTGTAACTGAGATGGGTGCCCCTCCTCCTTCCCATATCTTTGTGCAGCAAGACATCCCAGAATGCATTGTCCTGAGTGTTGCTGGTACTAATCTGTGTCCCTGTTCTGTGTCCCCTGCTGAGGCAAATGAATATGAGGCAATATGGCAACAGGCCAGATTTTCTCAGAAAGCACTGATAGGCAGCGTGGTGGACAGTTGGTTGTGCTGTGACTAAAGCATCTATGTGGACAATTCAACTGCGATTATTGTAACCAGATCACATGAGGGTGTAAGACCTGGCTGTGGTTGCAATTACAGCCTAAATAGATAGAGATACAGCAACTGTACGCTTGTCACCCCTAGATGAATATGAACAGAATGAAGGGTAATGCATGCAATTACGTTAGGGCTTGATATTACAACTAAAGACAATACAGCCTTATTCAAATTAATAAAAAATATAAACCTTTGCACTCTGTGAGCCTGCTTTTCCTGACAAAGTGCATTACTGCAAATGGGTGGGAAGTGATAGTTATTCTGTATTGGTTTATTACCTGATAAAGAACGTCTTACACTGCTAGCATTACAAGACATCAGATTAGTGGACTTCTTCATTCCTTTTTAAAGAAATAAATTACAACAGCCATAATATAGTTACACAATTAACACCATAATCATCAAGAAGAAGCTAGAAAAAAGCATATCCTTTTAGTGTTTGGGGACAGACATCTGCGGAATGTCTGTATTTTGAGGCAGGCTCCATTTTAAACAAAGGCTTTTCCTTGCTCTCCAGACAAGTTCTCCAGCTATGCAGCAGGTTGAATAATGGGAACTCCCTGCTTGCCAAATACTTTGAAATGTCCAAGCTGATTTTCACTTCTTTTCATCCTGTGTGTCTGATTTGCCCATAGAGAGCTAGCTCTGGTTGGTTCAGAATGTACTCATCCTTACTTGCCCAGTTGGTTTTTACGCTGGCCATATGTTTCATCTCTACTAACACTGGAAAGGCAGTTTAATATTCTTAACACTGCATGTGAATTTCAGTGCTTAGGAAAGGTGTCTGACTGACACAACTGGAAACGGAGGGCTTTTATTTACCCCTCAGAACAGATGCCACATGGGCAGCAACAGCACAAGCTTCCCCGTACTGTCCTACCAACATGTTTCACTCCTGATGTAGAGGGACCACCAAGAGGAGCTACGGCTCCATGGCAGCCCATCCAGCTTTTGTCCTCTCTATTAAAGACTACACAGCCATGCCAACTCTAGTGACTTTGGTGAAGTGAACATCTGGTGAAGTGAACTGATGACTCGAACACCTCTTTTCACATAGGACAACGAAAAAACCATCATATGGACGCTTCCATTGACTATTGACCTGGGCAATTTTTTTTGTCACTACCATCAACCTAGAGGTGAAAAGCTTTATATGCCTCAGCAGTTCTAATGGCATCCCTAGAATTCTGTGAAGATGTAAGGGTGAGCAACTAACGGAAGTATCAGGGATATTTTATATTGCAATGAATTTGCAGGGCTGAATTTGCTGCCAGATCAGAACACTCTGCTGTCTCTGAAATGCTAGACATCGCTTCTTCTGAAAGTCAGTGGCTAGAGAAATCTTCACTTAGTTCCTCTTAACCTTTCAGTGGAAACACAAATAGATCTCCGATTAAATGCACTGAAATAATGCATTAGAAAGGGAAAACCCACAATGAGTTGCAAATCAACCCTGCAACTACCCAATGTACAGCGAAAAACCCCAGCAGGGAACATCTTTCCACACAGATACACTGTCTCAGCTGGCAATGTTTTCAAGAGAGGGAATGAAACTATAAAAAAGAGAGAAACTCCCCAAGGCACCTCTCTCTCTCCCTGCCCATCACATTCACTGCATCTGAAGAGACAAAGGAAGCAGCCATTGGACTCTAGGGGAGGGGTCCTGACTGGAAATTTTGGTCAGTTATTTTCTGAAGCATGTGGTAAAAAAAGCTTTGCTTTGAATCTGATACTGTTTCTTAAGTTAGCCACCAGTACGTTTTATCTTTATTTTTCTGGTAACCATTTCTGACTTTTATGCCTCATTACTTGTACTCACTTAAAATCTTTCTTTGTAGTTAATAAACTTGTTTTATTGTTTTATCTAGTCCAGTGTGTTTAAGTCGAAGTGTTTGGGTAATTCCAATTGGGGTAATAAGTTGTGTGCATATTATTCCCTCAAAGGAATAACAGACTTAATATATTTGTATTGTTCAGGAGAGTGCTGGGCAGTACAGGACATAGGTTTCTGGGGGAAAATCTGGGACTGGCAGTGTGTTGGTGTCACCCTGTGGTAATCTTTAAGGCTGGTAAGAGCCCACAGGGGCTGGTTGGCTGCAGCACACACAGAGACATAGCTGGGAGTGACTTACATGCTGGAGGCTGTTTGTGAGCAGTCCAGGTTGGAGGCTACATAAGCAAAGTACTCTAAAGGGCACCCCAGGTTACAGGGCAGGAGTGACAAAGCTACTCATTGGTCTGGATTGTATGCTGGTATGTCAGAACTGGATGTCATTTTTTTAGTCTTCATAATATTTAAAGAAGGCCTGGAAGGTTGGGTTTTTTCCCTGTATTTAATGTATTAAAAATTCAGGTCTTGGCCATCCCAATTTCCTACATGACTCTACAGCTGATTGAAGAATTAGCAGGATTTTGATATCACAAGAAGAAAGGAAGTGAAACTTGAGCAATTGCAGGGGTGGGGATTTTTCATCAACCTGTTTAAAGCACTTTGAATTAAATAGGTGTTATAAAAAAAGAGCTGGGAAGAAAAAAAAAAATCTCTTTGTTAAAGCTTCAAAATTCTTGCTCCTTCAACGAAGAACCCAGAAAGCTCCAAACTCCTATTCTCTTGTTCTCCAAAGAGACTTCCAGTAAAAACAGCAGTATTTATATTCCTGATGGTGCTAAGGTTAAAAAAACAAGCAAAAATAAAAACAAAACCCACCCACCCCCAAAACACCAAAACCATCTTTGAGGCCTTCTTCACACATGAGAAGAAAAAGAAGAAAAAAGAGGGGGAATGAAGGGGGAGAGAAAACATCTATTTTTGTAGGTGGGGGTTGGTGAATATGAAGGCATGTGCCATTTTGGCAATCCGGGTGGTGGTACAGTACCCAAGCCACACAATTAGGATGGAAACATCTACTGGCCTTGTTTGGATGTTCCATATCATTTTAAAAGAAATACGTGTTCCCTTACCTGCGGGTGAGTTTCTCTGGGATGTTACAGCTTCCAAGTCGTAAACCTGATACTGCAGTTCATCCACCCTCTGGAAGGCATCCAGTTTTAAACTACGTTCTTGGATCAATTGGCTTCTTATCTAAGGAGGATGGCAATACCACATGTAAAGGATTCAGGTTAAAAAAGAAAAAAAAATCTTCTGACAGTCCTTGTTCAAAGCAAAGTCACAGGCTAAAGGGCTCAAAGGGAGGAGAAGCAGATGCTGTCAACATCAAAGGTGGTCACAGTTCAGTGGTGGATGAAGTAATTCCTAGATATAATTTTATAAAATGTGTCTGGGATCCTTCTGGAGGAGAGAGTGATATAATTGGTATAAACGGTCATTATAACTAATAAAATCTGCAGTTTCCAGCATCTTAAGAAAGGATAGTAGACAGACAACCTGCGGCCTTTTCCCTTCTCATTCCCCTGAGCTCTCTATTTATAACCCCGGTAACCCACACCCCACATCATGACCAGCCACGTCCAGCCTCAGTGCCATTCTAAATGAAAGACAGGAGTGAACAACAGCAAGTCATCTTCCCCTCAGCTCCTCCAACGGCTGTGTGGCCTGTCTTCTCAGTGCCCCCACTCCCTGCCAGAACAAGGAGCAAGAAATGAGAACCAGCAATTGAATCAGACACCACTGAGATGATGGCTTAGTTCTGTACAGGGTAACTGTTATAAGCCACATGCTTTTATGCCCACATAGGTATCCTCCAGCAGCAGGGACCACTATGTAGCACTAAAAGTCCTGACATTAATTGTTTTGTTTATCCAATACCATATTATTTGTTTATTTTCTCAAAGGCCGATTCAGCTACTGATGTTTCTGGGCACTCAAAGGGTTACAAGTATTTTGTAAACACAACAAAAGGGTGCACAGCTGCACCATTTAGAGATGGGGAACTATGAAATCATTGGCCTATGTGCCAGGGCTGAATGCTCTGCTCTTCCAAAAGTCTCTTGGCGTCATATGCTCTTAATAAAGGCGGTCACAGAAAGTGCCAGCAGCCTGCCAAACTATTCCCAGCAAAATGCTATCTGTCATCCCGACTCTCCCAAATCACGGTGGGTGCTTTCAATTGGACTGTTCAGGTGGTTGAAGAGAGAAAATATTTTGGCCAGGTTTACAGGAGAGGCAGTCAGATAAGAACAAGGAATTTTCATCCTATCTATGATAGGACTGCAAAAAAGGGATGGAAAGCCACACTTTATGCTCTTAGAGATTGTGGAGTGCATGAAGTGCAGCCAAGGGGACTTACCTGACTAAATCTAATCACGTGTTTTTCAAACATTTTCATTCTGCAGGTCACTTTGTAAGAGACACAAAGCACTTCTCATTGACCCACTTATCCACCCAACAACCCAGTTCAAGAGCTGGACTATGGAAATTGTACTCATTTAGTTAAATCAGCTTCTAAATTGATTCACTTAAATTTGTACCACTCCTTTCTACAGACAGTCTTAAATCAGTCTAATAATGGAGGACATTGTTAAGCAATTAAATTAAGCTAACTCAATATCCAACTTCAGACTGTCCACACAACGTGTTGGCACTGATTTAGTTAAATTGATGTAATTTATGTGTGTAGACTGGGCTCAAGCCTTTCTGTGTCCCAAAATGTTTCACTCAGTGAACCATCAAAAATGGTTCCTTGAACCCCAGTTTGAGAACCACTGGTAATGGATGTGTGCCTCTTAATCATGTCAGATAGAAAGTAGATAAAGCAAAGGAATAATACAATTTCTACATGCCAGCTATGTATGCTGTCTGCAATGGCTGTATACAACTTGTGTTATAGTATCAAAGACTTGATAATTACCATAAATACTAATTATGTTTCTTTTTTTACAACAGTAAACATTTGGAGTGGAGATAAAAATGACCAATCTATGGCAGCGACCAAGGTGTTTAGTTTTTGGTTGTGTCTCCTTTGCCCTGAGTCAGTGGTTTTGCCCTGTATTTGCTGGACTAGTTTCAACAAGCCATTTCTTTGTTATTATACCATAGTAATGGCATTAAGATATGCTGAAGATGAAAAACCATGTGTTTTTGTTTTATACACAAAACAGCAGCTGTTTTGTGTATGTTTTGGCTGTCAAGGTGCTCTTGGATCTACTTTATACATCAATGAATCTCCCAAAAGGATCTAGATTATCCAGAACTGTTTAAACACAAAATATATAATCAGATAAGATCAGTAAAATTTTCATAAAAAACAACTTAATCAAGTAGAATTTGCCAAACTTTTATTGCAAGCGAAAGGCTTGTACTGTTGGGAATGATTAGCCATTCTATAATTTATACCAAATATAGTACTGCATGTTTGATTTCACCCAATAAGAACATTTAAATGTTAGTACTTCTAAGTTTATGAGTTTATGGTGAAACTGCTGGAACGGATTTCCTCATTTACAGTTCACGTGACAATGCAGGAGAAGACTTAATATACC
The DNA here is from genome assembly GCF_015237465.2 of Chelonia mydas. Taxonomy (NCBI): domain Eukaryota; kingdom Metazoa; phylum Chordata; order Testudines; family Cheloniidae; genus Chelonia; species Chelonia mydas. Next base: position 80,878,668 of record NC_057851.1, on the reverse strand, counting down.
AGTGGGTTAACTAGCAGGCACTCCTGAGCTCCTCCATTCCATTCAGTCATACCTCTCAATCTTAAATCTGCCAGTGTGTAATCGAAGCAACCACAATGTGACGCAAATGGCTGAAACATTTTATATCTGTGTTTTGTTACACATTTTAATCGGTCAATTGTGGTATAATGTTTGGGGGCTTTTTAACTATAAAGCAGTTTTTAAGGATGTTTTCTCACTCATTAAACCAACTGTTTAAAAAGAAATCAGGAAGGACAGAAATTCCACAATGTACAAACAAAGTACCAGCAGGACTTGAACCCTCAGTCTTCAGATTCCTAGTACAGAGCTAAAGAATTCCCTGTTATCCTCTCTGTAGACCAGCAGCTAGCGAGGGATGTGACACACATTTGCCAGTGGATTACACAACTATTTGCTAAATGATGGTAGAGTGTTGGAGATCAGTGTTCCTGAGTTCTACTCCCAGTTCTAGGAAGGGAGCATTTTCTAGTGGTTAGAGCAGTGCTTACAAATACTTAGGTTTGGCACATTGTGGATGTGTGGAGGAGATTTAGGCTTGCCATTTTAAAAACAATTCTATCCCCAGTTCTGTCAGAAGTGACCTTGTGTGACCTCTCCATTAGCTTATTTGTAAAATGGGGAGAATACTTGCCTCTGAGGACAGGGATTCAAGGCCATGCTCAATATTAGGAGTTGTGAAGTACACACAAATATAAAAAACTTTGGAAGAGATGAGCTTAGACCACATGGTCTCCTAGCCCCCAACCCAGTGCACTGTTCCTTAGACCCAAAGGCAGTCTATGGGGATGTCTCTCGTTTCAGAACATCTCCTAGTTTGGCAGGGCTGCAGAAGGAGGCGGCAATAACTCCCAAAATCCAGATTATACTGTGAAATCCAGGATACTGGAGGGGATGCATTCAGCATTCAGAGAAAGACATGTAGCTGGTAACCAATACTGAGGCCCTAGTACATTTCTCAAGGAATGCTAGCTTCCTTAGCAACATGGTACATGCTGAAGCGTTTAAAGGTGTAGTTAGGCGCTTACCTGCCGCATTTCTTTTTTGATTCGTTTTTGCTGAAGCTGCACTATTCTAGAAGATTTCTCAGCATCTTCAGTCAGACATTGCAGCCTCTGTTCTTTCTGCCCCATGTCTTCCAGCATCTTCTCCATGTTTGCTGCTTTCATCACATCCAGCTGTTGCCTGCTCCGGGCTTCTTGAGTCATCCTATGTTCTACTTCTTGTAGCAAGTGTTTCTATAGCATGGAAACAACAATATGTCAGGCAACAGAACTTGAAAGACTCATTCCTTTCTCATGTAAGAAAAACAAGCAGAATTAAAAACAAACCAATCCTCAAACTTCCTGGAATCAGAAACAAAATAGGGCAGATGCCCACTTTTTTCTCCTTTGCACATCACCTTTAAGCAATGCCTGGAAAGGAGCTCCCTGCTCCGGTAAGTTACATAACTTAAACTGCATAACTTACATCAAATTAACCCTGTAGTGTAGACAAGGCCTAAGTTAAACTTTTTGTGTGGGGGAATAAACATTGGGTTTTCTTTTTCTCTCTTATGTAAAATAATTATCAGCAATAGATTACTGGAATTATTTTTTAATACAGGTATTTAGCATCTAGGAGATATTCTTAGGCTCTTGGACAGTTCACATCTTCATCTTACAGCTTCATTTTCATAAAATAACCCTTTAAAATCTTTGATCGTCATTTTGCTGAGGTGATATAAATCTTAAATATGATCCCTAACAGCTTTTGTCTATATTTCTCTCTGACTACAACAGTGCCTGTGAAAAACGCTCAAACCAATATGTATGGCTTGGTAGAGTCAAAATATATACATCTTCAGCTTCAGTTTTCAATTGTCCCTCAATTGTTTCACGAAGTATTTCCCTCTTGAAAGGCAATGGGTAAAATTCTCTATTCAAGTAAGTGGTATTGAGAGGAGGTGATAATTTGACCCACTTCGTAGAATGACTCAGGACCGTTATTTTAGGTACCTGCTTATCTAACTGTTTCTTTAGTCTTTCATTGTCTGCTTGAGATTTTGCCAGAGCCTTCCTCACAGCCACCAGCTGCTGACGAAATAAAAACACCTCTTGCTCTGCCAGCATCTTAGCATTCAAACACTCTTCTTTGTTTTGAAGGGCCTCCTGTTAACAAAAATATGTAATAAAATTAAGGAATGAAAGCCATGGTCCTCTATTGTTAATAGCGCCAGATTACTTGAAAGGTGACCTGCAAGGGATTTTTAATAAGTTGCAGGAGTCCCTTTTTGTTTCTTTCTGATTCAAAAAGAAGGCCTGAAAAATGTAGGGGTGCTTGTTTGGTTTTGGGGGCTTTTGTATTTGGGGGCTTGTTCGGTATGTTTCTGTTCATTTTTTCTAAAGCTTGGTTTACAGACAGATTTTGTATGGATAGAACTATTTGGGTTAGATATGTGATAGGTATATATAAATTTTTACCAACATATTCAAGGTTAGTACAACTTATATGAGTCCATGTCTTCACTACAGAGGCACAGCTACCACACCATAGCTATGCCTCTAGTGAGGATGCTTCTGACAGTGATGGAAAGTTCTTTTCTATCACTTTAGGAACTCCACTTCTCTGAGCGACAATAGCTAGGATGACAGAAGCATTCTTCCTTCAACCTAGCTGCATCTACACTGGGGTTTAGGTTGTCAGTTTTTCACACCCCTGAGCGCCACAGCTATGCCAACCTAACTTTTAAGTGTAGACCAGACCTCAGCATAAGGACATCTTACATCCTACCCTTATGAGTATAAGCACCTTTATACTGGCGATGGTGTCCACACAAGGGGGTTGTACCAGTGTAGTTAAAACATTACACTTGTGTGTAGATAAGCCCTTAAGAGATCCTAATTTTCTGTGATTAAAAAAAACCAAAAATTCTCCAAGAAAAAAACAAACCATAAAATTCACATTTTTACTCAATTAAAATGAAACACTGAACATTAGTTTTCCTGGCCACAATATATATAGGTATCAGTTGAACACAATGTTTTATTGATACATTTACAGTTTTTTAAAGCAAGTACAAAGCCTACCAATGCCATCAATCATTATAATAAAATAAAATGAATAGAATGATCCAGTCACAGTGCATTGTTTCTTTGCTGTTGTTGATGACCCTGCTGTTTCAACCTCTTCATTTCTTTTCATTCCGTTTATGTTTAGCACTTTCCTCGTGGTCTTCAACTGTCTGCCTTCAAATGTAATCTACAGCCTTGTCACATACAGTACAGAACAGCACATTACCATCAACTTGAAATTTGTCCTGGCCAAACTCAGCAACATGGTCTGTAAGGGTGATTTTTAAAGTTTTTGGCATCTTTTCATAACTTTAATTACTTACATCTGGAGGCTGAAGTGAAATTTGAGATGCATTAAAACACAAACCCCTATATGCCACTGAGTAACCTCTGTACGCTGGAAGCAGCTTATTGGAGTATGTTTAGCTATGTAAATTTACAGCACATTCAAAAAAATCAACCACAGGAGGAGGAGGTTGTGCGCATTGAATAAGTGACACTGGTACTTTCAGTAAAATATAATTAAAAGTTAATATATGTTTTTATATTTTCATAAAATGTAAAAAATACAGATTTCTCTGTAAAAATGGAAATGCCACGTTTTTCCATGGCAAATGGATTTCTAGGATCCCTGGTCCTAAGCAATATCAGGAATACAAAATCTGATCTTCCTTGGTTTTTTTGGAGGACCAGCAGGAGGTATAGGATACATTTATTTTGAATTCTTAACATGTTATTAAAGGCTGAGGGTGTTGAATTTTTAGCAAAGTCTTCCTGTATTCAAAACGTTAATCACTAGCGTTAAATAGGTGTTAATAAAACAAATAAAAGTTTTAAACAACCAGACTGACTAAGAGTCTCTCACTCTCTTAACAGAGTACATCTGGGTACATCTTCACTGCAGAGTTAACTCAGACTTTGACTCAGGTATTGCCCCTGAGTTTGTGGGTGTTTTAAATCTAGGCTAGCTGGCACTACTCAGTATATGAGCTAGAGCTCTGGTGCTGTTTTCACTCAGGCTGGTACCCTTCCTACTTTGCAGTGAGGACGTAGGCTAAATCACTCAAGTATTGATAGTCTTCCAGTGCTTTCCCACAATTCCCCTGTGTGTCCAGAAGCAGAGTCTAGTCCTTCCATAATTCATTGGGAAAGAATCAGAGCAGATCAGCTTCCTGCTGCACAAAGAACCCTGGGATATGCCTCGAGATGGGTGAGCGCAGCACCAATGAGGACACAGTAACTCAAAGGTATGGCTTTGCAGCTCATACCTAGGCTAAGCCAATTCAGGTGTTGACCACTCAAGTTAACTCTGATCTTCTAACCTAGACATGATCTGAATTTCTAATGTAATTAAGAACCAACCCCCACCCCTGAAAACAACAAATCCACCTAGCCTCCATATTCAGGACTCCTTCATACATACAAAAAGGCATGAGCCTAATTTTTCCCTTTGCAGATCTCCTTTAAACTGTTTCCTGCAGTCCTTACTTGGATAAAACACTCCCGTTAAAGTTGAAGTAGAATCAGATCTCAATGTTTTCAACTATCACCTAGAATGTTAATTCATATATGTTTCAATTAAAAGTGAAATCTTATCAGCAAGTTTACAGACAGGCAGACAATAATACTGATACCTGGGATATAATCACCTGCAAAGAAAACCTCAGTAATTACAGGAAATAATCTGTCACGGTTCAGTGATTAGCTTTATCATTTTGTCCTGCTTCGGTGAGCAAAACTCATAAGAACTCGCAGTACGGCTGAATATGAATAGATTTCTCCTCAAGTTCAATGGAATCCTGTTGCAGTCAGATTCTGTGGGAAACTGGGTTTACTGGATTTGATTCTGGAATTTACATTGACTGGTTCCCATCCCATTTTGTGTTCTCTGTCATAAAACACTCACTCGCTCATACAGGACTGGCCTAGCAGATTTATGGAGCCAGCCCTGAATTGACAAAAAGAAAAATTGGATCATGAGTTGCACATTAGTTGCAGAGTACACAAGACACATGAGCCCACAGGCCAAAGAGCAGGGCACAAAGCAGCCACTTATTCTGCTTGTGTTTGAGGCCAGCCCTGCATTCACTTTTACCTTCAGTTGTCATCATGGCTGGGTAATACATACCCTGACACCCTCCTTCCCTCTCTTCTGCCTCAGTAACTCTCCTCACTCCAGTATATTCAAACCCACTGCAGCTATAGGTACCTTCCTTGCATACCAAAGATAATTACTCAGTCCTTTTGTTGCATCGATTTTATGTAGATTGTAAATTCTTCTTGAGGGAAGGGTCCTTCTTTTCTTGCATGTTTTTAAAGCCCCATGTTACACTACATAAATAATAAAACGTCAGAATGGTAGCCACTGACTTTCCATCCTGCATGGAGGGCCCCAATATGTTATAGGATACTATGATTAAATGGTCACATGTGCTTCTGATAAAAAGTCTATACGAGTCTCAGAGATCTTGCGGTATATACCTGACACTTCATACATAATCCTGAACCACATCACAAGGTCAGCCCAATTTTTTTCCCCCTCTCTTCTCAGCAGAAACATATGGATTCTTTAATCTTTTTGGTTGTTAAACAGCTTCAGTGCCTCACTTGCCATTTTCTAAACGTTTTCCAACCCCCTTGCTCCTTGTCCCGACTGCCCCAACTGCCCCCCCCCAGGACCCCAACCCCTATCCAACCCCCTGCTCCCTGTCCTCTGACTGCCCCAATCCCTATCCACACCCCCGCCCCCTGACAGGGCCCCCAGGGCTCCCATGCCTATCCAACCCCCTGTTTCCTGTCCCCTGACCCCCCCCCGAACCTCCATCCTATCCAACTGCCCCCTGCTCCCTGTCCCCTGACTGCCCCCCGGAACCCCCTGCCCCTTATCCAACCCCCCCTGCCCCCTTACCATGCCGCTCCGAGCACCAGGACTGGCAGCCATAACTAGTACAATGTAAGTAGCACAATCCTACAGGGAGCAATTTAATACACTACACCTGGTCCTCCACACAGTTTGGAACCCCGATGTGGCCCTCATACCAAAAAGTTTCCCATACCAAAAAGTTTGCCCACCCCTGGCCTAGGCCCAGGGTCATCTTGAAAATAAGGCCCAAGATCTTCAACTTGATTTGATATTCTATGGGTAGCCAGCGTCGTGAGCAGCGGATAGGCTTGCTGTGCTTGCAGTAGCCTAGGTTGCTGAATAGATGAGCTGCAGCTTTCTCTACTAGTCAGAATTTCCTAAATACTGAAGGTTTCATGCCCAGGAAAACCACTTTGCAGTAGTCCAGCCGAGACGTGATGCAGGCATGAATAACTGAGGTCAAATTATCGTTCACCTGGATGAGACGGAGACTCCTAGCCAAGTGAAGGTTGTAGAAAGTGTTACTCACAGATGCTGCTATGCAAGAGCTCAGCGTCAATGAGGAATCCAGGAACGCCCCTAAGCTATAGAGACTGCATTGACCCATTGTGGGGTGCACCTTCAACCAGAGCAACAGAATATTGCTCACTTGTGACGTAATCTGCAGTATTGCGCTTCTCTCGCTCTGTAAATAAATCTTGACCTGCCCCTAGGACTACAAGATGAAATAAAACATGCAGGCTCCAGTTTCAGCCTTGCCAAGAATTCATAGAGTAGCACACAGCAAGTCAGGCCCATGCATTTGTTTTGGCTAGTTGAATCATGTAAAGTAATGCTTTATAAAATGACTTTTTATACAATAAGAATCAAGTCTTTATACAAAGCAATATTTTGTTCTTTCCTTCCTGTCACTAAGTTAACACTTATTGGATTCCTTTTTGGCTTTCTTTGGTATGAATTAACACAGCTGAGAATCTGTTCTACCCTCTTCAGGTTTTAAGATGGTCAACCATATATATTACCTAGTTTGCTGTCTCAATTTAAACTAACAAAACCAACATTCCCACTAATTTTTCCTGTTTTAATTTTTTTTAAGTCATAGAGAGCCATCGTTTTATTTCAAATCCACAAGCTAGAAGTCTAATTCAGTCTCTTTTTTGATTAATCAATCATCCATCCACTATTTAGCATCTCCTTGACATAAATTAACAAAGTGTGTGCACATACAGTTGTACATTGGTTTAAACACACACACATACCATTCTGCCTTTACCAATTTTAAATTAACAAGTATGATCATTCTGCCTTTCTTTGGTTTGGCTTATAGAGCCAAATAATCCATGTAACTGTCAGTAAACTATATGTTTCTTTCTGTCCAACCACATTCAGAGAGAGAAGGCATATTTTTTCCATTCATCTGCACTTCGGTTTAATTTAGTAATCTTTGAGCTTAATCCATCTTTTCCTTAATTTAAATGAGAACCTTGTATCCCATTCTGCTTTTCTTAAATACCCTGTAGTTCCCTTCTATAAAAAGCACCATGCACACCTGTCATAAATATAAAGGGAAGGGTAAACACCTTTAAAATCCCACCTGGCCAGAGGAAAAACCCTTTCACCTGTAAAGGATTAAGAAGCTAGGATAACCTCACTGGCACCTGACCACAATGACCAATGAGGAGACAAGATACTTTCAAAAGCTGGAGACGGGGAGAAACAAAGGCTCTCTGACTGTGTGATGCATTTGCCAGGAACAGAACAGGAATGGAGTCTTAGAACTTAGTAAGTAATCTAGCTAGATATGCATTAGATTCTGATTTCTTTAAATGGCTGAGAAAATAAGCTGTGCTGAATGGAATGTAGATTGCTGTTTTTGTGTCTTTTTGTAACTTAAGGTTTGCCTAGAGGGATTCTCTATGTTTTGAATCTAATTACCCTGTAAGGTATTTACCATCTTGATTTTACAGAGGTGATTCTTTTACTTCTATTAAAATTCTTCTTTTAAGAACCTGATTGCTTTTTCATTGTTCTTAAGATCCAAGGGGTTGGGTCTGTGTTCACCTATACAAATTGGTGAGGATTTTTATCAAGCCTTCCCCAGGAAAGGGGGTGTAGGGTTTGGGGAGGATTTTGGAGGGAAAGACGTTTCCAAGTGGGCTCTTTCCCAGTTATATATCTGTTAGACGCTTGGTGGTGGCAGCAATAAAGTCCAAGGGAAAAAGGAAAATAGTTTGTATCTTGGGGAAGTTTTAACCTAAGCTGGTAAAAATAAGCTTAGGAGGTTTTCATGCAGGTCCCCACATCTGTACCCTAGAGTTCAGAGTGGGGAAGGAACCTTGACAACACCAAAGCAGAATTCAAATTATCCTAAGCCTTCCCCTCTACCCAAAAAAAGCAGTACTTTCCCATACTACGTCCACAAACAAATACCCATCCTCTCCCACTAGACTATACATATCTTCATAATATTGTTGTCCCTCTTCTGTCTCATTTGCTTTGATCAGTAGTGAAATAGTTAATTTTGACATATAAATTGTCAAAATTAGTCTTCGGAGTCAATGCCTTGATGGGGTGAATGTGGGCTGTTCATAGTACTTCTCAGAGTTATTTCAGACTGTCTGCTGATTGAGGCAGACATCTCTGTTCAGGTTTACACTCTGTAAAAATAACCTTTGGACTGTGAACAACCATAATTTACTTCTTTTAAAATGAAGCTTAGAATTTGGAGCACAAGATAACAATCACCATGAGAGAGTACTGGCTTTTTAGCTACTGCGAGCTGGCCAAATCTGATCCCTAGTTTAAGCAGAAAACAAAAAAAAGACAATAGTAAAAATGAAGGAATCAGGACTTCTCACCTTCTCTGCATTTCTCAGCTTTACAGAGAGTTGTGCCTTTTGAATAGTCTGCTTCCAACAGCTTAGGACTTTCAGCTTACACACCAGCTCATGTAGTCTGGTGTTTTCATCCTGCAAGAACTGCAGCTGCTCTTGCTAAAGACAACATTATCACAGTCACTAAGAGAGACTTCTTACAATGGCACTTTCCCTTAGAGCAACCTGCAATGTTTTTACAATATGTTTTCTCTCCAACGGATCTGAACTTCCAAAGCTTCGAACTTTGCAGTTTAAACCAGTGCACTTTTCAAAATGAACTTCAGTTACTGTACGTCTGAGGGAACAGAAGTGAACACTACCCACAGACAGAAAATGAACAAACAGGTAAACTGTGTAAAAATAAAACACTACTAACTGAGATAAAACACATGGATTTTTCTGTGGATATCCAAATTTACCCAAATGGTGGTTTTGGGTCATATTCATTGGTTCATATTCAGTACCCTGTTTCACCCCACTTACGATTTTCCTGATAAGGATGACCTAGCAGCATTGTGGCAAAATTAGAAGATATATGAGAAGCTGAACCCTATTTTCCCTGACATAGCCCCAGCTGGGAGGCTTGTTGATGAAACCTGTACTCTTGAGATGGGTCTGGGTGGCCACATTACATTTACATTTCCCATCACATGCTTTTGCACTTGTTAGACCAGGAGGTGTATTTTTATAATTTATCATAGATTTAGATATTTAGACATTAGATTCTGGTCTGACAAAGGAAGACCAAGATGGTCTCATTTGACTTAATTGATGGACTCATCAGCAACTCTATTCTTCCAAGTTTCCCACATGAATTGAACTAGCCTTGGACATAAAAATGATCTAAGTTTGTTTCTTTTCACTGGATTATCTTCTTCATTGGGGAGCTAATGATTTGGCTAAATGCACTATTACTTATTATTCATATTACCACCATGATCAAAAGCTGGTAGGCACTCCATGTGTAGTTAAATGGAATTTATGGTAGCTTTTCTCAGATGTATAAGATTCCGCCCCCCCCATGTTGACCTTTTGGAACACCTAATTTTCAGTTTATGGATTAGTTATGGAGAGAGAGGATTACTTGATTTAGTGATTATGGCCCCAGTTCAGCAAAGCACATGAGTGGTCCCCATTGCTATTCAGCAAAGTGCTTACATGTGATTAACTTTATGCACATGAGTAGTCTCTGACTTACAACCGGACTACTTGTACTAAATTAAGCAAGTGCTGAAGTGTTTTGCTGAACTGGGGCCTGTGTGTGTCTGCCTGTGAACAAGGGTCTATTCTCATGTTGATTCTCCTCCTAGATTTCAGACTAAAAGCTCCTAGAATACTAATTTCTTTCTCTCTCTCTTTTTGTCCAGTGCTGAGAACATTGTCTGCTCTAAATAATAACAATGTCCTTTTGCTTTTATGGTTAAATTCCATTTTCATTTCTACTTCAGATGGACCTGAACTGCAAAGTTTAGACCCAGAACTCAACCTCTCCAAAGTTCACCAGGAGTAGGATGCAAGTTTTTGGGTCAGCCCATTACAGACACACAAGACAGTTGCCAAGTTCAGAGTCAAAACCACCACAAAAGTTCAATAGGTTTTAGATCCAGGCATTTGGTTTGGGCCCATAATTCCTACACTTAAAAAACAAAGAAACAAAACAAAACAAAACCCTGCCCTTACTTTAGATAAATGTACTTTCAATCCATCATCATCTTTAGTGGAACCAAATTTTTTCTTCAAATCAATCATATTGTCAACCCCTTCTTTTCTCACTTCACTGATGATCTCAAACACTTGTCGGCTCATATTAAGGCGATAGTCATCTAGCTTCCCCTGCAATTAGAAACACTATGGAGGAGGGAAGACACATGCATATGAACTTAATAAAACTATAGTCTAAATAATGCTTCCATATAAAAATATGCAGCTAACTCACTGAAATGCATCTAGCAGAGCATTTAAATGAATCAGTGGCTCTTTTTATAAGATATGCAAGACCTTCATTTCTCTGCAAATTTTTTTTACCACCTTTTAATGGGATTGTATTCTGCTCATCAGATGCTGGAAAAAGAGGAACATGGACTAACAGTCCCTATGGAGTCCCTTGCACACAGTATTTTAGAAGGTGTGAGAAGTATCTTAGTTCCTACCTGAAAGCTTTATCTGATAATATTTCCCAGAGTCATAAAGTATCAGAATGAGGAAGCAGATTTCTTCCCCTAGCCAGACATTCTAGCCCATGTCATTTCAGTTGCATAGCTTTGTAGATAAGCTACCAATATGCACAAGACACACATGTTTAACAGAATGAGTAGCATGTTGTAAGAACAAGCTTTTTGGTACAAAATGGATTCATGCTAGAGACAACAAGTGAGAGAGTGGGGAGATGAGACTGCAAGTAATTCTGCTACCACCCTTTCTGTCCTCTGGGGCATTAATGGGCTTGTAGATACCTCACTGATAATCCTGAACTAGAGCCCCAAGATTATGTATTGGATTGCTTCTAGAACAGGTTATTGATCAAGTGAGTAATTTTCTTACATTTCAATTTAGAAGTTGGATTGTGATACCATCACCCTTGCTGCGTAGTACCTTACTCCTCAAATAGCCCCAGTGAAATCAACAGGAGGAATCATTTGGGAAGTAAGGCACTACTCAGCATGAGGAATGGCATAACAAGTTGGCCCTAGATTACTAAGAAAAATAATATACATTAAAAGTTAAATTTTAATTTAAAAACAAGCAAACATTCTCACCACTGTGGGTAAAAAGAGCAAGTGTCCCCACCCTTTTAGTGGGATATTAGTCCCCTATAAAATGTACCTTCTCTTCATCAGACTAGATCCACATACTTCCCTAGCTGAAAATTTCCCCAAGATACTCCCAAAGTACATAAAGAGATGAACAGTAATTCATCCATCCACTTTAGCTTGTGGGCCCATTTCTCTAATTCATTCCTTTCTATGCCACATACTAGATAATACAATGGCAACTAAAAGGGACTTATCAGATACCCACTTGGTTTGTACTTACTTTTAGATGTAAACAAGTCACAAATAGATTCTGCACTAACGTTTCATATTCATCTTGTACTTCTTTCCTTATCTCCTCTTTGAGACAGAGATTTTTTTTTTCTAGATTAGTGAGTCTGGCTCTGAGAGCAGTTATTTCCATAATCATCTCATGACTCAGCTCTGCTATCTATCAAAGAAGAAAGAAGTAAATCAGTGAAACTAGAGATGGGCCTAAACCAAAACCCTTGGTCTGAAGATCCCAGAACTTTGAAAAAGTTTAGATACAGAAATGAACCTCATGGCTTGACTCCACTTCTAACTGAAAAGTTACATTACAGTAATTAAACAGTTCTGTAAAATCATCCACATTTTGTATCTCTATTTGCTTTGAAGTTATTTCCTTTAAAGGGGCTGAATACAAAGGCTCCCTGAGGTTCAGTCCCAATGTTTTGAGGGTGCTAAGATGTAGAACGACATATGAAAACCCAAGAGTCTATTCGTGGTTATGAAGGGGGGGGGGGGGAAAGAAAGAGACAAAGAAGATGAACAATGAATCCAGTGGGTAAGAGAGATTGAGAGAAAGTACATTGGGGAGCGCTGAGGGAGGAAAATTAAGAAGTCTGATATTAGGAGAAAGAGTCTGTGTGGGGCCATGAAGTTTTGGTGAATCCTGATCCCACTTACCCTAACCGCCCCTGTTCCTTGAAGATAGAAATCAGAGGAACTGCAGCTAAGCTGTACAGTAAACTACTAGGTTGTAAGTTTCTTGGGGCAAGTAAAATGTCTCCTTATAGGTTTGTACAGCTCCAGGCACAGACTGCTTAATAAAGAATCAAATAAACAGCAATGTATTGTTAGTAGGTCTCTTGATACTTGAAAACACAGCACCAATCTGATTCCTAGAGATGGCATCCACGTTAGCAGAAATGGGAGCACAACTAATGGACTGTATTTGTCTGCCTGGTTTGCAGGCTCAGGCAGGTAGTTATTACACATATAAAGTTTCATTTTCATCCTTAATCTATTGCATTTGCAACCAGTTTGCATTCATACTCAATTGTGAGTACATTAGAAAGTCAGGGGTCATTTTGAAAAATCTGATTCCAGAAGCCTTTATGTGCAAAAAATACAGACTATACTCATGGCTGGTAGCACCAACTATTTTTATGATTGCCCGACACTTCCCATTACAGAACCCAGTGTTCAGTTGCTTATAACTTTGCCAAACTTTAACCATTTAGACTGATTTTCCCCGTGCTGGGTGTCTGCCTCAGGTTAAATTCTTCTGGAAAATTTCAGCCAGAACAGTTCAGCCATTTCTAAGAATAAGGCTAGAATAAGAATTGCCCTGTTAAAAAATTCTTGTGGTCTTTTCTTTGAACAACTCCAGTGCCCCTAGCCTTTAGAGCATGGGCTTTAAATTTGGTACGTCTGTGTGTCAGGGATGTGCCTTTTCCACCCTAGTGAAAACTGGCCAAAAATTGACCAATTTAGAAGCCTTTGACAAAAAATGATCACAGTTTACACACACTCAGTAGACTACTTAGCGTTTAACAGATAAAATCTCTGAATAGTCCAAGCTCACTGAACATGCTCAAGGCTCTCACAGCTCCTAGTGCTGATCAGACTGTGCATATGCCATCCCAACAGAATAACTGAGCATGCGCCAGCCTAGGGCTTCAGAGGAGGAGCCAAATGTTCTCCGTAATGGCTGGTCCGAGTTGTTCTGAGCTAGGGTGGGGTGAGGCACTGAAACTGAGAGCAGGGAACCTGTCCTGTCCAGGACTCCCCCACCCTGTTGGAAGCCAGGCCCTGTGAAGGAAGAAGCCATCTGATTCAATTGCAGAGGGAACAAAGCTGAAGTGGGGGGAGGGAAAGGGATAGTTTGGGAGAAGGAATCTGGTAAGCCTGGGACTAGTTTGGCAAGGAGACTGGGACTGGGAACTGAAGAGGGGGCAAGGCTAAGACTGGGAGCCAGAGGTGGTAGTGGGAGAGGAGGCTGGGACAGGTTGCGTGGGGACACTGGGAGCTGAGTATGGAAGGAGAGGCTGGGACCAGTTGGGCAAGGAGTCTAGGGCTGGGAACCACGGGATGGTGAGGGAAACAGGAAAGGTGAAAGATTGGGAGCTAGTGGGATTGGCCGGTGGGGGAATGACACTGAGATCGGACAAAGACCTGGGGCAAGGAGAGAGAGAGACAGGCAGACTGGCTAGACAAAAAGACTGGGTTAAGGAGTCAGAGATGGAGTAGGGGGTAAGACTGATATTGGATGAAGTGTCTGGGGAGGCAGACAAAGACTAGCAGCCAGTGTATGGGGCACAGAGACAGGGAGGAGCCTGAGGAGCAGAGACTGGGACTGACTGGGTGAAAAGAATGGGACTGCAATGAGGCACTGGGGTGGGGTAGAGACAGCACAGGGACAGACTGTAGGAAATGGGGTAAGAGGGGGCCACAGTTTGGGGGAAGAGGCAGAAGAGACTGTGCCCCATAGAGCACACTGCTCTCCAGAGCCTGGAATGGAACCCCAGATTCCTGAGTTTTTCACCATTCCCCTGCTGTCAGCAAATATCTGTGAAACCCACTGGCAAAGTGTGTGTCTCATCCCCCACTAGTGCTGGTTCACACAGAGGATTGACAACCTACTACTCCATTAGCTCAAGTGCAAGGGGCTGAACCTAAATGTTCCAATCCCGCTGATGAACCATATGGGTTTCAATATGATGCTACGTGGTAGAATTCCCACCCACCCAAGTTTGTGTGATTTCCTAAGTGCGTGCTCTCATGCTCTGCCTCTCCCCCTCCCCCATCCTCCCACCATGTGTTAAAAGAACATTATTAAGGTTGCAATGTCAAGCACTCAGAAGTTAGGAAATGCCAGAATCAAGCTTGCCCATGCAACCTTAATTCAACCCCCTTGAGCATATGAATTATGATACAGTCCTTAATTATATGATCACATACTATTTTTTTTCCCACAGGACTGGGGCTTTATCAGTTCATCGACAAGATTGATCTGCTCTGGAGAAAAATCAGGGTGTTGTTGTAAAAGAGACTGTTATCAATCGGATCCTTGCCTCATTTATTGCAGAAGGTATGTAGTGAACGAGGCAGAGGATTGCAGGAAGTGTAACAGAGTCGCTTGCCCCTTTAAGGTCTAGAGGCCTGGGGCCAGCCAACCCTAGTTATTAAGGAGGCACACCTGAGCAGGGATCAGGTAATTCTCCTATAAGAGCAGCAGGAAGCTGCAGAGAGAGGGGGATGTTCAGGGAGAAACAAGCAGAGTCACTGGCTGCTGGGAGCAAGTAGACTTCAGCAGGATATCTTGAGTTTTCAAGGACAAGGCTCCAGGCAGGGAAGATCTGGGAGCAGAGATTTGATGGGGATTTGCAAACTTCTATTCTGAATATTTTCATATATTAATAAATCCAACCTTACAGAGGGATATTGCTGAACTTAAGAGTTTGTATGCGGCACACTTAAAAGGCCCCGAAGAGGGGAAAAGAGGCCTGAGAGCAACCTCAGGCCATGAGGGGGTGCTTAAGAGGTGGCTACCAGCCAGATTATAAAAAGAGGAAGACTGGCCTCCTGGTTAAGACAGTTGAATAGGAAACTGTAATTCTAGTATTTCTTATCTTTTGAATGGTTGACTTTGCAAACCTAATCAATGAAGGGTTTTTTGAATTGATAGATAGATTGTTGTGTGGAAGTTGGCGCTCTATCTACTTAAAGTAAACATGTAAAATCTTTAGTTGTACTTAAAAAGACATATTTTTACCTCATCTTACCACAGTAAGCTAACACCTCATTAAGGGATATATTTTAATTATAGAAAATTCCTCAGAAAGGGAAGATACTGCCCCACGGTAACTGTTAACATGTATAAGTTCACCCATAGCACCATATTTTTAGAGTGTTTCACCTAGAGGATCTCAAAGTGATACACTGTGCATAGGTATTGCTCACCCCCTACTGAAATGCAACCATGTCTGGAGTGAAATACAATTATAGAATCATAGAACTGGAAGGGACCTCGAGAGGTCATCTAGTCCAGTCCCCTGCACTCAAGTCACGACTAAGTATTATCTAGACCATCCCTGACAGGTGTTAGTCCAACCTGCTCTTAAAAATCCCCAATAATGGAGATTCCACAACCTCCCTAGGCAATTTATTCCAGTGCTTAACCACTCTGACAGTTAGGAAGTTTTTCTAATGTCCCATCTAAACCACCCTTTCGGCAATTTAAGCCCATTGCTTCTTGTCCTATCCTCAGAGGTTAAGAACAACAATTTTTCTCCCTCCTCCTTGTAACAACTTTTTATGTACTTGAAAACTGTTATCATGTCCTCCCTCAGTCTTCTCTTCTCCAGACTAAACAAACCCAATTTTTTTCAATCTTCCCTCAAAGGTCATGTTTTCTAGACCTTTAATCATTTTTGTTGCTCTTCTCTAGACTTTCTCCAATTTTTCCACATCTTTCCTGAAATGTGGTGCCCAGAACTGGACACAGTACTCCAGTTGAGGCCTAATCAGTCCGGAGTAGAGCGGAAGAATTACTTCTTGTGTCTTGCTTACAATACTGCTGCTAATACATCCCAGAATGATGTTTGCTTTTTTTGCAACATCGATACACTGTTGACTCATATTTAGCTTGTGATCCACTATGACCCTCAGATCCCTTTCCGCAGTAGTCCTTCCTAAGCAGTCATTTCCCATTTTGTGTGTGTGCAACTGCTTGTGCCTTCCTAAGTGGAGTACTTTGCATTTGTCCTTATTGAATTTCATCCTGTTTACTTCAGACAATAGCTATTCTGTATCAAACTTGCTGCACAGAAGTTTTTGGAAGGGAGAATAAACTATTTCTACTAAAATTACAATTTTAAGTAAGACCATGTAATTATCTAAACTGGATATTGTCCAGGACTCTGAGCTTTTGAAAAAAGTCTTGTGTTCCTAAGTAATCATGAATGGTTAACACCTCTGTTTTACATGTCACTCAAAAGATGACAACTCCAGCAGCATAGGAACCCCAAAACTATAATGGGACATTGGTGCAATACTGGGTTAGATACAAGGCTGCTCCCTATAAAATTTTCCACCACTTCCACATGGATTTTCTTTGAAGGCCTCCCATCCACATACTCTGCCAAGAACAAAACCCAAATGGGATAGCTGTAATCTGCTGAGCAGTTGGGGCTACAAAGAAAACATCAAAAGTCATTGCGCAGTGCATCTACAAGCCGAGAAACATGACAAACAAAGCAATAACTAGGCTCTTTTGGTCAAAGATGGTCTTTGAGTTCATACAATGCCCTTCACAATGTGGCTCCAATCCTGACTGGGACCTCTAAGATGCTACTGGCACACAAATCACCACCACCAACCTGACTAAGGTTTACATCAGTCTGCCTTCCACCTTCTTCTACTACATGCAGTTCCTGAAACAGAGCACAAAGGCATATTGTGACTAAGCTAGCACAGCAGAATTATCTTACAATTATTTTACCACCTGAAAGCTCTGGTGTTACTTGCCAATGGCTTCCCATCTTGCAAAATCTCTTTGACATTTCTCCTCTCTCTACAATACAGAATCAGCACCAGGCATGTACCTGTTCTTTTTGGTAGAGTAGCTGATGTTCCTGCTGAAGCAGATTTTCATAAAACATAGAGTAAGTCTCAAAGTTGCTGCGCTCTCTGGCCATTATGTCACAGCCCAGTGCAGTGAGGCAGCTTTGTAAATGGCTTTTTTTAAACATAATCTGGAAAAAAGAAAAGAAAAAAAACCAAAACATGATAACCCCAAATTTAAGTTTTTAGTCATTTTAGACATACCCTGCTATGGCAACACACGTATTTACATCTATTTCCTGTCCACCTCCGCAATCCACCCCAAGGTTTCTGTATTTTGTTTGACATATCACACTCCCATATGGGAACTGCCTAGTTTCAGTTTTTCCATTCATTTGGAGATCAGTTGCTCCTCCTATAGAAATTATACTTCAGAGAAAAATAAAACTTTTCTCCCCACCCCACACTTTCCAAAAACCCTGCTGAGCACTAAGAAGGAATGCTTCCAAAAAGACGAGCAGATTCATCCAGAATATAGGGCTAGTCTACATGTAAAGTTGCTAAAGCTAAATTGAAATCAATGACTCAAACTGAAATAAGAGGGTCCAACATAGGGGTTTGGAGCAGATAAATTAAACCAGTGCAAGTTTGTGTGCAGACAAGACCTTAGTTCCATAAGCTCACTTGTAGATCGGAGAGCTCTGAGGGAAATTTCTCCACTTCTCCCACAATTCACTCAGAATTTGGATGGGGAACAGGCTTACCGCTAGGAACCAAGCAATGCATCTCAATACTGAATCACATTTCAGTGAAAACAAGGTAGCAGGTCTGATAATGACCTAATATTTCATTATAATTGAACATATATTTATAAAAATACTTTTCATCCCTAAAGATCTCCAGATTATGAATTTAAGATAAATACAGGGATTATTTCATCCACCATGAAACTGTCCTCTACCCTCAGGGTGAAAAACAGCAACGTATGTGACAAATCCATGTGTTGTAGAGAACAGACAATTACTATATAAACCACAAACATCTCTAAGAAGCTAAGACTAAAAGCCTTGTCCTTCAGCTCCAAAAACACAGGCATCTACCAGTTGGCTGTCAGGGTGGCCCTTACATTCTCTGCGGGCCCTCTGTGAGAAAGCAGCGTCACATACACATACAAAGCACATTACAACTATACAACATGAGAAATGAATACCTTTTCCAACTGAAACTGCAACAAGAATTTTTAGGTATGAAAAATGTAATTATCAACTTGGAAACTGGCCAGGACATTGGGGCCAACACCCCTACTCTTAGAATGAATACATCAGTTCTTTAATGACTTAAAGTGGCAACGGAGTACTTCCTAATACCACATAGGGACACTGATTTAGTAGGAAGAGTTCTGCCTTTTGAGTCCCCAACACTACTTTCCTATAGTTGCTTAGAAGCCTCCAATCCCAGTACTAATTTCGCCTGACCTTACTACAATTCTGAGATCTGAACAAAATTACATTACAAGGTGGTCAGTGTCATACATAACACATGCTCACATTGCTAACATAATCTGAATGTAAACTCATAAGTTTAAGAGAGGGTGTTTCCCTTGTGCATCACTGACTGACCCAGGTTTTAATAAGTAAAGATGTAAATAAAGATTAGTTATGCCTGGATAGAAACACAATATATGTACCTCTACATCAGATTCTTGGTAATTTTCCATTAGTCTCTGAACAAATGTTTCCACTATTTGTGGTCTTACAACTGAGAAGTTTTCTTGCATGACTCGATGCTTCCAGAGCTCTGGAGGAGCAAGGGGAAAAAATATAACAAACAATACATCAACAGATGTCTGTCACAAAATATTGATCCGTCTTTAATCCCTGTAAAATGATACCATGTGCAATTTGTGGTTTAGGATTTCTCAATCTTTCTAAAACTGTATGCAACAGAAGGTAACCATCACCACAAACAAATTATGTGATTCTATGCAGCAGGGGTGTTAGATACATGGTGTCAATAGGGTAAAATACATTTTTGTTATGGGCCAGGTGCCCCAGTTAGGGCCCTATCCACAATTGATCACTCATTGATAATAAGAGCTTTGCATGAAATTTGAGAGTAGAATATGGCTTTTTATGTAGTAACTAAATGTTTGGGTAGAAAAATTACTGTTGCATTCAACACCAGTCAGTGGGGAAAAAATGGTACCAGCCACTTTTAGAACTACCATTATTTCCACCACTTGCTTGTTTGACCATTTGTGCATACACTTATCGGATCTGCACAGTTATCCTAAATGTATAAATTAAAGTGCATAGTTATGCACTTAAATGACTTGGAAGTCTGGCTTTTAAAGTGTCATCATTTGGCTTAAGCATTGACACCCCAATGAGATAAGTGGGAGCAGTTTCACGCTGTCTGCAGACGCAGGGAAAAAAGTTTGAGTTAGTTTGGCACACACAGCTCATATCTGGAAAGTTTTCTTTGCAATAATTACGGTTAAAACTTGCTTTATAAAAACAAAGTCAAAGCTTAGATTGTGCAGCATTTGAATCTGGGTGAGCAGGCTGGATAAGTATGTCAAGTGGGTCAGGTGCTTGAAACCCCAGTGTACAAGTCTTCATCACATGGTAGCATAGTCAAGGAATGGGCATTTTCACATAAAGGGCTGGGCTTTATCAAAACCTGAAGGGAATTTTATGTGATGTTGGTAAATTTTCACCAATGATTTCACTGTATGTGGGACAAATTGTTCCTCGCTCTTGAATGGGTGCAAAGGGAAGCAGGAAGGATAGACAGGAACCTTACCACCCTGCACAAGGGCTGGGTAGAATCCTTGCACTCCACCCTCCATGTGCCGCTAGGGACGCATGTTCCCCAGTGGGAAAATGGATGGAAGCAGCTACAAAACTGGTAAGCCTACTGTAACCCAAGTCCTTCCAGAGCTCCCACACATATGTAAAGGCTGTAGGATTGGGCTTCCCATGTTTGGTATGCTTCCTACGCAGAAAAGAGGTGGAGGGCTAAATGTAAAAATGCATTTTGTATTTTAACAACTTACCTGTAGGGAGGCCACTTCCTGCTCTTGCTCTTTCAGATGTAACTAGTGTCATCTCCTGGTTAATTTTCTTTTTCACATCATGGATCATGTGTATTTCTAGACTTTCCAGCAGTTTTTGAAGCTATAGTAAGTGTACAGTAAATTGTTCACATTAAATCTCTATGCTTATTATACCTCATCTGCTGTGCTTTGCCAATTTTCAGTTTTTTAAAAAGTAAGTTTAAAAAACGCACAGTATGTAGGAGTAAAAATAAGATAATTTAGGGAAGTTATATTGTGTCCAATTCAGTAGCATGAGTACTTTGGGGGTCAGATTCACGAGTCCATTACAGCTGCTTTATGCTGCTCCAGGGCATTGAGTCGTGGGCCTTACAGCACAGGACCCAGTTTGCTTGACCTATCCCTACAGGTGACCCTGTTTAGGCCCCCCACAGGTTTTAATGGTTCCATGTCGGTCAACAGCACTCTCCCTGCTTGGTAATAGTCCTCCTTTACCTGCCGTGTTTTGACTTCAATTTCTGATGCTCCTTTTGGGGGAAGTATAGACTGAAAGCTTGTTACAAGTCCTTCAAACTCATCTTCTGTGCCCATGTGCCTGGCGATGGCTCTCATAGCAGGGTATAGGATGTCAGTGCTAAAGAAACCCAGACAAAGATGTTACACATATTCCTTTCTCAACAGTATTTTCAATCTCTTCTGTATTTCTCTCTTTCCGGCCACACGTACCTTTACCCTCCCCTCCCCCGACACATAAGCACTGGGACTCATTTCACTATCCCCTGTCACCCTGTCGGGAAGCCCTGCTAGCAAAGCAGGATTTTCTGTGTGGACCGATCATGTGATACTGAATCTCACATTACATCACTTCTTTTTTCAATAGTTATAGAAAAATAAAAGTTCAGTGGACGAAGCAGGAAGAGCTAAAACAAAGCAGAGAATTCTGGTTGCCAGTACGAACTTCTCCCCTGAAAACCAAAGAGATGTAGACACTCCCCCATGCTGCCCTCTCGTATCTGATCGCGTTTGCTAGGTTGAAACAGTGCCAGCCTGACTACTGAAAGGGCCCTTTATGTCTCCAAACAACTAGAGGAGCAATTGACAAAAGGGCACAGGTACCAGGTTACATTTGACACCATTGATCGCATTAGACACAGACCTCTGCAGAACTTGAAAACCTCATTTGCTCAAGATGAATGGAAGCTTTCCCCAGTGAAGGGGGTGACTGCAGTGTTTTACCAGCACTTTCCACAGAGCTGTTGTTTCCATTCACAAAATATATACACCAAGATTCAACAAAGTGATCCCTAAACCCAGCACAGATGAATCATCCTGGCATAGAGAAATTCTCCGCTGGCACAGAGTTGGCATAGGAACTGCTACACTAATACCTCCTCCGGAGGTGCCAGCGTAGGGAATTTGGGAAAGGCGGGGACGGGGGGAGGGAAAAGGAGCTTAGCTGTACCCCAGTGCTCATGACTACCATATCAGTCCCTTGGCAGCTGGCACAAATTAGCATAGCCCTGAACAGTGGGGATAAAGCAAGAGTGATTGCTGGAGCCACAGCTGCCCAGTGCCCAGATGTGTGGGAGAAGTGCCCTGCCACACATTTAGCGTGAAGAACCCATGGCCCCAGCTCCCAGTACTCCTCCTGAAGAGTTTCAGAATGCTGTAGGAGCAGGTTGAGCTCAAGTGCTCTACATGTTCCTGGAACTAGGGGCTCTCTCCCCCTGCAGACTGTATAAGCTCTACAGAGGGCAGAGATCCCAGCCCCAGGATGCATACAGATCTTACCAAATCCCCAGGCTATACCAGTAAGTGGGTCTGGGTATTGCAGGTGGGTCTTGCTCTTGCAGCTCCCCAGCCCTGGCAATTTCTTCTCTTCTTCCGGATGAGCAATGAAGAACAGCTCCAAACTCCCCCTGCTCTCTAGGTGACATTGTATCACCAGATTTTCGCCCCCTTCCCTGGCCTGCACTGTGCTAAGGACCCAGATTAGGCCACCTGAAAACTCCCCTGACATGGGGGAGTCCTAAACTGGCATTAATCTGGCATGTCTTGCTCATATGCCACCCTTCCGCTCTGGACTCACCATAGGGATGTGCCAGGGCAGGAGGGAGTGTGGCAGGAGCATTACTGCACGTTAGCTATGCTCAGATGGCTCCTTGAGAGCCTTTACCAGCTCGCACAGGTGAGTATAGCTCTCAGACTGCTCTAAAGTGTGTCAGCATTGTGAGGTCAGCATTGGACTAGTTTGAAAACTAGAAAGCTGCAATTACCTCCCTGACAGCCCCACCCTGCTGCACAAAACAGAGACTGGGCACAGTAGAAAACTGGTATGACATTCTACTCAGATATGCTTCTGTTGTTCAGGGATTTGTAGATGTAAATTGGGAGGTCTGCTTTTATGTAAGTATAACTAACAATGATATCTTAGTATTTCTTCTCTCAAGTCACTAGAGATAACAGTGAGTCGGTATTTCTTTTGTAACTCGCTGGTTTAACAACAGGTTATACCAGCGAGTAGGGGCATAAAATTGACATCTGAGTGATCTCAATATAATCTGAAGATAGCAACACAACATGTCACACAGGAACAGTACAGTGTAGGTATTCAGTGGCACTTTGATATCTGATGACTAGAATAGAGAGAGACCTGATACCAGTTTGTTAAAGGAACAAACTAACACATTAAGACAAAAATGTTTGCACGGACGCAAACAGACACTTCTTCTCTGCTTCATTTTGTGAGAATCCTGTTTTCCAATATCCCCAAAACACCCCGCTACCTACACTGTATTACTACTGTGTTATCCAGCAAACTCTTATTTCATTATGTTGCTCATTTTGGTAATAGATTTTATTTCAGGGGACCAGGAGGGCAATGCCTTATCACATTTTAAAAAAGATATAGTTTTTGGCTTTTAGTAAGTGTCCCTCTGAAGAAAACTTGCCAGATTTTCTAATGCACATTATTCAGGCCAAGCCAAGTGGGAGGATTAGGAAGAATCCTGGTACACTTCCACTTCATTAAAAATCAGCTTCAGGAATGTCAATTTTTAAAAGTACTGTGTGTAACATTGATCTGAATGTCCTAAAGAGACAGGTATAAATAATAGTGTCACTGAAAGGCCACAGGAATACATTTGGAACAACCTTACTAATGAACAATTCAGGTAGAAAGAAATCAGATCAGGTCAAAAACCCTATTCTAAAGAGAAAGCAAAGATACTAGAATAATTATCGATTTTGTATCAAACTAAAGAAAGGTAGAACTAAAACAGAGCAAATTGAAATAGGATAAGAATAAGAGAACAGTTTGAAGAATGGTACAGGCATTTTTTTTTTTAAACTTTCACAACCACTCCAGTCTAGAATACTTTTACATCAGAATGAAACTCACCCATATAGCTCAGCAAACTGTTTGTAAAGAGGAACTGTATTGATATCCTCGACTTTCAGTTTAAGTCTACCCCATTCTGCCTTTAATACTTCCAATTGCTTCCATGTTATCAGAAAAGATCTCAGCAAAGCACGTGAAGTAACTGGATCGTGGAGCCTTGGCAGAGCTTTGCAAGTCTTTCTGCTGCTCTCTGACCCACTGGCATGTGATTCATCAATTTCTGCCAAATTCTAATGAAATTATTATGGGAGACATATTTTGTTACAATCTCATATCATATACTTCATTGTTTAATAAAATGAGATAAGCCACTGTACGCCTGTTAGAGATTGAATAAAAAAAAACTTGCAACCCACTATAATTGTTTCCATACGCTAGTGTCCTACAAAATCTAGCGGAGGTAAAATCCTGGCTATTTTTTCATTGCAATGACTATAGAAAAGACAAGGCCAAAACACACACACACACAAATCTTTCATCTTATTGCCACTTTCCTTGAGTCAGTTGCCTCAATAAAACTCCCTGCTGGGCTGTTGACAAAAATATCTTTAAAAACTCAGATCCTCAGCTCAAGTCCTGAAGGAAACAGCCCCTATTAAAAAATAAATAACTTGCTCTCTTTGCACTTTTCTCCACACTCACATTTCCTGACAGTATCACTGTACACTTACGTGTTTACTAACCGGTAGGTTTATCTGCTTTCCATCAGAAATGGCTTGAATCTCAGCCCATCCCCTGAACCAAACCTTTGTGGTAGGTTCTGGAAAGGCTTAATGCTCCCCAATGACCATTCACCCAATTTTTATCCATTGTGCAAATGTTATTGGAAGCAACGCCTGAGGACCCAGTCCTCTTCTTAACTATCAGTCCTTGTTATACAAGGGGGCCAGGCCTCTCTGCACTGAGCAGCTCTTAAAGGGGCAGATAAGTGTCTCACCCTCTAGTCCTCTGAGGTACAGGTGAGGAAAGTGAAGAGGCCCTGCTTTGTCCCGCAGTTTCTGATGGCAGCAACTACAGCAGCTGGATGGTGGGCACCAGCAACCCTTTTAATGGGCTCTGTCACTGTGGCTCTCCTCATTCCCAGCTACAGTCTAAAAGCTTCTTTGAAACACATTACATCCCATCATGCAGTCAAAAGCATGATAGGCCATTGCAGTATAACTATATGGGACTAAGAGCCACTCTTTTATGCTACACTTCCAGGATTCACTGAAGTCAAAGGGAGTTTTTCATAAGAGCTGTGCGGGAAGGTAGAGTGGTTTCCCACACAGGCTGCCAGGGAGGAACCACTCCCCGCCCTCTGTGGTGAGCCGGGCCAGCCCCGCCCTTCATGCTGGAAGCAGAACAGGAAGTATAAGAGGCGGGGTCTCCAGTTCAGGGCAGCAGCCTACCCACCTTAGGCTGAATGGCTTGTGTGCATTTGCTGTCTGCCATAGTCGGAGAGCTGAGCTATAGACTGCTCCTGCTCTGCCTTGCTCAGAGGGATTGAGCCTGACTGTGGCCATGTCTACACTACCATTTATGTAAGCAAAACTTCTGTCACTCAGGGGTGTGAGAAAGAACACATCCCAGAGCATCATACATTTTGCCAGCATAAGTGGTAGTGTGCACAGCACTATGTTGATGCAAGAGCTACTCCCGCCGACATAACTACCGCTGCTTATTGGGAGTGGTTTAATTATGCGGACAGGAGCTCTCTCCCGTTGGCACAAACCAGCTACACAAGACATCTTACAGCAGCGCAGCTGCATCGCTACAGCTGTACCACTGTAAGCTCGCTAGTGTAGACACAGCCTGTGTTTGCTGTCTTCCTCAGCCAGAGAAGCTGGGCGATAGACTGCTAATTGCCCTGCCCCTCACCCAGGGGCCCTAGACCCTTTAATGACACTTACCACATTAATTCCCTGTCAAATGGCTATCAGCTGCTAGGAGGCATAGCGAGGCAGAATGGCCTCCTTCTGAGGCGGACAAGGAGGAACCCCTCCAAGCTGGATAGCCTAAATGAATTAATTTGTCAGAGGTACCTGTTTTTTCTTAGCTACAGCAGTTTGCCATTCAGCATGATCTTCCATAACAACACCATAGCTACTCCGCAGCATATCCTCCATTAGACACGGCATCCCGACCAGCACCCCATGAGCAACTCTTCGATCGTCATCACTCAGTCTGCACAGGCACAACTACGGAGGAGACACTCATGGTGATTTTTCTAGGTTACCCAGACAGCTCTCAGTGAGTAACTATGGTAATGAGTTATTGTTAGTACAATTACTTTAAAAGTCGTCCATGCATTTGTATGAACAGATGGATTCTACTAGAAGCCTCTGGCACTGTGGACCTAAAAGTCACGGAAGAACTTTGTAACCCAAGCACAACAACATTGTGATAGCTGCCGGAGAACCAAAAATGAAATTGCCCAGTTCAATTTCATTGTCCAAGAGCAGCCGGTTTTTTTAAATAAACAAACAAATGGTGAATGGTAAAATAATTTGGAGACAGGCACAGTAACTTTTGGATGTACAACAAGTACCAGTCACCTTACCTGCATGTTATAATTTATGGTATTTAGATTGCTGATAGTGACTGGAAACGGTCCTCCATCTACTAGAAATGCCCTCCAAGGAAACAGCGTCAATGTCTAAAACAAATTCAGATAACATTCAGAAGCACAAAAATAATGTTCAAACAATAATAAAGGTCTCATCTAACTTGAGCTGAGGAATAAAATTCACGGTGCAGATGGCTGCTTAGTCTGTAATATACCATGATCTGACTTCTTTGCAAGAGTTGCAGATAAGTGTATAATTGGAACTATATAAGATGTACTAGGGCTACTGAGACAACAATGGGATGAGTTAAGGGACTGTTATCTTTACCCTACATTTCCTGGATTGTTGGAAGCTGGTGTCAGATTTAACATTACGTTCACATTTTTTTAAATTTCGTTATCTTTGAGTTTTGCCACAAACTATATTGAAAGAAAGGAGGAGTTCAGTGGTCATACGTTGACAGCACTATGCTTAGGCATTAAAGGCAAAATCCTTTAAGCTGACATACCCACCAATGCATCAAAACCCTAATGAGACACAGTCTGCCAGCTTAGTGGCATGGGGTTAGGCAACAAGAATCCCCTACCCATGAGAGCAGGCCTTAGTGGGGAGAAGCACCCATTACTTCTTTTTAAAGCAGTAACAGGAATCTGAGGATGCACTGCTGAGTGCATTTCCTGCCAAACTGCCAGACCCATGCAAACTGCACCAACTGGATGGTTCCCAAACATTCTCACTCGGCTGTTACGGCTCTGCTTTTCACCTGCCTAACTTTGATGGTTTAGGGCACATTCTGTCCTAAAGAAACTATTCTTCTTCTTCTTCACAGAGGGCAAATCTCATTCTTCACTTGTTCTACATAATGGCTCAGTATGATCATTTAGAGCAGCGGTTCTCAAACTTTAGCAACCAGAGGACCCCATTTTGATTTAAAAATTTTCACAGACCCCTAAACCGGGTTCTAATTTTCCCCAGAGATTCTCAACCCCCACTCCATCCCTTCCCCCAAGGCCCTACCCCCGCCCCTCCTCTTCCCTGCCTCTTTTCGCCCCCTTCCCCAATCCGCCCGTTTCCACCCAGCACCTCCTGCATGCTGCTGAACAGCAGTTCCACAACATACAGGAGGCACGGGGAGGGAAAGGAAGGAGTTGATCAGCGAGGCCAGCGGCCCCGGACATGACCCGCAGACCCCCTAGTCCGCGGAGCCCAGTTTGAGAACTGCTGATTTAGAGCAAGCTACCGACTATAGAAGTTTCACAATTCTGTAAGGACTTAAAAAGTATAACACCAAGGTAGG
Source organism: Chelonia mydas (assembly GCF_015237465.2). NCBI lineage: Eukaryota > Metazoa > Chordata > Testudines > Cheloniidae > Chelonia > Chelonia mydas. The sequence continues at coordinate 80,850,975 of NC_057851.1, read as the reverse complement.
AAAGTAGTCATTTAGGTGATCCAGTGGGGTATGGTGAGGAGTGCTAGGATGAAAATGAGCAAAGGAAAGTTTAAACTGAATATCTGGAACATCTACTAACCCTAGCATCTATGGGCCTAATCCAAAGAAGTCAATGGAAAGTTAACTTCAGTAGGCTTTGTATCAGGCCCTATGACTAGCCTTTTTCTTTAATGCATCGGATGACCCACAACAGGAAGTTAGTGGAAGGTCCATCATTACAATTAGGGTAGATAAAATGACCCAACATGCAGTGTAGGGAATAATCCTACTTTGGATGCAAGGGATATGATGACTTACAGTAATAGTTCTCTTCTATTTTTTAGTTTTTTGATTACTTGCTAATTAGTGGACTTTTTCTGGGGACCCCAGTGAGAAAGTGAAACGGACTATGATCACAGAAACGAAAAGTCACTATGTGCTAAGTTCTGTGCTACCACAGAATGGAGTATCACAGCAAGAACTGAACAACAACTTCTCCCCTCAGCACCCAAGTACAAACAGGAAACAAATCAAATCAGTCATTCTTTGAAAGTACATTTTACTCACCGTGGGGCTGCACGGGACCACTAGCTGCGGGAGCCAGAGCTGTGAGGCAAACACACTCCTTACTGCAGAGTTACTCAGGGGAGGCAGCCCATGGTGCATACCGTCTGTAACACTCTGGTAAGCCAAAATATTCCCAGAGGACAAATATACTTCTCTGAAGAGACACCAAAATCACATTTTAAATACCATCCTTATAAAATCTTTTTTGAAATATAGTCTGTAACTAGCTTACGCTTTCATATTAATATGCTGAACCGAACATCACAGTCATGGGCAGCGACCTGCAACTGACTGTAGTTTTGTACTTAGTGAAAAGCTAAGGGCTTGTCTACATGGTGTTTTACTCCACATCAGAGGAATGTTCGTTTTAGTCCACACAAGTAGGTCACACACTAACTGGCCTTGTACACCCTGCTGGTGCACACTACAAGTTCCCTAGTGCATATTAAGGTAGTCCCTATACGCTAGGGAAATGTTAGTGCATGCCAGCAGGGTCCACATGGGCTACTTCGTGCATGGCAGGCAAGTGCAGACTAAAGCAAGTCCATAGACAAGCCTTTAGTTGCTATGCTTAAGCTGAATGCAGTGACTAGCCACTTGCAATTTCATAAGAAACAACTGCACAAAAATGTATCCACCAGCCGGTGGATTAACATAAGTGAAAATACATCCTACTAATACCAGGGACATTTAATGGAAAGCAGCTTTTCTCATGGTAGAAGGGCTAGCTTGTAGCTAAAGAACATGACTATGAGTCAGGAATAGAGCTGGGCAAATAATGGATTTGCTGGTTTGCTGGCAATTCCAGAAAACTGAAAAAAAGTTTAATTTAGAAGTTGAACCAAAAATGACATTTTTGGGGCAAACTGAAAAAACCCCAGTAAACATTTAAATGACTATGAATTGCCACAGGCATTAGGACAGGGAAAGAGTGACCCTATAGCTTGGTGATTAGAGCACTTGCCTAGGATGTAGGAGACTTATGTTCCAGTCCTTGATTCAATAATTATTTATATGAAGTAGAACAAGAGCGATTGAGAGCACTCCACCCCAGAATATCCCATAGCCCAGTAGCTAGGATACCCCTGCAGTGTGGAAGATCCAAATTCAAAGCCCTTCTTCACATCAAGCAGAGGATAGTGGGATTGAACTGGGTCTCGCACATCTGAGATGAGTGCCCTAACCGCTAGGCTAAAAGTTATAAGGAAGACAGCATCATTACTTTCCCCATTTGCGACTCCAGCCTGAAAAGTGAAACGTTTCCATAACATCTACATGACTAAGAGCAAAGAGATCCCAGATCCATAGTGCGTTCTTCCATAGAGACACAATGCTACTTTGTTATATATTCTATAAACACACACTATATAAATGAAACGTCCAGAAACTAAATTGGAAATTGGCCTAAATATACAATAGCTCTAACAACAAGGAGTCCTTGTGGCACCTTAGAGACTAACAAATTTATTTGGGCATAAGCTTTTGTGGGCTAGAACCCACTTCATCAGACGCATTGAGTGGAAAATACAGGCGCAGGTATAAATACATGAAAAGATGGGAGTTGCCTTACCAAGTGTGAGGTCAGTCTAACAAGACAATTCAATTAACAGCAGGATACCAAAGGAGGAAAAATAACTTTTGTAGTGGTAATGAGAGTGGACCATTTCAAACAGTTGACAAGAAGGTGAGAGTAACATTAGGGGGAAATTAGTATGGAGGAAATTAGGTTTAGGTTTTGTAATGATCCAACCACTCCCAGTCTTTATTCAGGCCTAATTTGATGGTGTCCAGTTTGCAAATTAATTTGATGGTGTCCAGTTCTGCAGTTTCACGCTGGAGTATATTTCTGAAGTTTTTTTTGTTGAAGAATTGCCACTTTTAGGACTTTCATTGAGTGACCAGGGAGACTGAAGTGTTCTCCTACCGGTTTTTAAATGTTATAATTCCTGATGTCAGATTTGTGTCCATTTATTCTTTTGCATAGAGACTGCCCGGTTTGGCCAACGTACATGGCAGAGGGGCGTCTGAATCTCTTTGCTACAGACATTTCTCATCCCCACATTTTTTGCACACCTTTTAACTCAAAGCCTGAAGCCAAACTATTTCCTGCAAGGTGATAAGCACCCTCAACACCCATTCTCTCAGGAAGTGCTCATCACCCTTTAATTTTAAGCTCTTTGGGGCAGAGACCCTGTCTTTTTGCATGCTTCATGTGCACATATGGTGCTGTACAAGTAATAAATAAAAATAAATAGAGTATTTTTAGCAATAAAGGAGTTGTCAGGCAAGTTTTAAGGACACCTCAGAGCATTCACAGCTGGAATATGTCAAAGGACTCATAAGAAAGCAATTTTCATTTTAATGTCACTATGCTCTTCCTTGCATTATAACCCCAGTTTGGAGAAAATGAACTTTAATCATGCTCTCAATAAAGAAGTGATACAGATGTGATATACGGCAAATTATGTTTGCTTTAATTTCCTGTCAGCATACTAATCTTTATCAAAGTGAAATGTTTTCCGAACCAATTGTCCACAATGCCTTAGTGAGTAAAAGATAAAGCAAACTAGCCTGTTTTTTATTTCTGGTTCCCTGTGGATCTGCAATCTGTCAACAAATCAATGCTGTATTTACATCACCTTCCCACAACAATCAAAGGATATTACAGAACAGCAATTAAAAGGGGAAGAAGTAAGAGTCACTACCTACTATCCTGTGTGCTGAGTGGCAGTGCCCATAATCTATCAACACTGTAAATCACAATTATATATTAATTTTCAAGTTAAGAAAATTCTCTTTTGAATGTCTAATGCACATGACACAGGAACATGGGGAAATAGAGTCAATATGTGTAATGACCAAGCCACTCCCAGTCTCTATTCAAACCCAAGTTAATGGTATCTAGTTTGCATATTAATTCAAGCTCAGCAGTTTCTCACTGGAGTCTGTTTTTGAAGCTTTTCTGTTGCAAAATTGCCACCCTTAAATCTTTTACTGAGTGGCCAGAGAGGTTGAGGTGTTCTCCTACCGGTTTTTGAATGTTATGATTCCTGATGTCAGATTTGTGTCCATTTATTCTTTTGCGTAGAGACTGTCTGGTTTGGCCAATGTACATGGCATAACACATATTGAATCTATTTCCCCATGTTAAATATCCTCACACCTTCTTGTCAACTGTCTAAATGAGCCATCTTGATTATCACTACAGAAGTTTTTTTCTCCTGCTGATAATAGCTCATCTTAACTAATTAGCCTCTTACAGTTGGTATGGCAACTTCCACCTTTTCATGTTCTCTGTATGCGTGTATATATATAGATATATCTTCTCACTCTATGTTCCATTCTATGCAACCGATGAAGTGGACTGTAGCCCACGAATAAATTTTTTAGTCTCTAAGGTGCCACAAGTCCTCCTGTTCTTTTTGTCAACTGATAGATGAACTATGTACAGTTGTTTTAAATTAATCTTTTCTACTTGTGTTAAGACAGCTCCTTCCTCTTGAACTGAATTAAAACCCAGTCATGGTACTTTATAAAAGAGCTTGGCAGAGATAATTTTTCAGAATTAGCACTTTCAACTCTCACCGTAATAAATGTCTGACTGCTGCATCAAACTGTAGAAACATAACTTCTCTTTGAATGATTAGTAGTTGGGCAACTTTGTTAGGATCCAAGGGGTTTTGAAGGCTGTCAATCATTTTTTGTAGCTCCTGAAGTTCAGTTCCTATTGTTCCCAGGATAATAACAATAAATCCATCAAATTAGCAATAGGAAATGCATGCAAATATGTACTGGCCTAGTGATCTATTTTAATCTCACCAGGAGACTTGTGCTTCTGGAACAAAATAATTTTTGCTGTCTTCAGACATTGTTTTCAGCCTTGCAAAAACATGCTGTAGGGAAGAAGTTATGGCAATTGGAGGATTATGGGGACATAAAGAAAGGGAGTACTTGTGGCACCTTAGAGACTAACCAATTTATTTGAGCATAAGCTTTCGTGAGCTACAGCTCACTTCATCGGATGCTTATGCTCAAATAAATTGGTTAGTCTCTAAGGTGCCACAAGTACTCCTTTTCTTTTTGCGAATACAGACTAACACGGCTGTTACTCTGAAACCTGTCATTATGGGGACATAGTTTGGGGAGAAAGAGAAAGAGAGAGAGAGGGACAGGAATAAAAGATTACAAACCTCTTTTAAAAATGGTTCTATTAGCATTCTTACATAAAGCACAAATTTTTAACATACCACCAATGAGAAAAAAGATTGACTCAATCCTTTGCCTATTGAAGTCAATAGTCATTTTGCCATTGACTTCAGAGGGAGCAGGATCAGCTAAGCCTTTAGTTTATCCGCCCCTGGTCACCCCAGGTATGCATTATGATGTGATCCCACCAGCCTCTGTTTGTCGCCCTGCTCCAGAAGCACTGGTCTACATAGGGGCCATCAGCAGTTATACCAAGTGTCATGAACAGCACCAGGCAGTTCGAGTCTACCATGTCTGTGTGTCCTCCTCCTCCATCAAAAGCTCTGTCAAGTGCCCGTGGTGGGTCAGAAAATGCCACTGAAATGTCCACCAGCATCTTGTGGAAGCTGTGCCTGTTTCCTGACACAGGAGTGAAAGCACAAACAAGAAAAGTTCTTCAAAAGACTCCTCCTTCATGTTGCTGGCTCCAGAAGCTGGGAGTGCACAGACCAAAATGACTGCTGGGCAGGATCTGATAGCAGACTGTTCCGTGCAGGGTGCACAGTCAAGTTTTCCCCTCAGTGCACCATGGTCAAAGGGCTAGAGTGGCCACATTTTGGGAGGACCCCAGGGAGTCTGGGATATAGTTGATTTGACTTGGGTCTAGGTGATGCAGTGTGGATGCCAGAGTTCCACGATTGAGTCTGGGTAAGAATATTCTTAACATAGGGTTAAAAATCAATCAGTGTAGCTGCTCTAACCCAGAGTCAGCTGATTAGAGTCCCACTAACTCTGGGCTTACATTGCAGGGTAGACATACCATTAGGGAGCTGATTCTGCAAGATACAGAGCACTTTCTTCTTCAAAGACACCCTGAGCATTGTAGGATCATCAGGCCCAGTATGTTTAGTTTTTTTAAACCAGTAAAGAACATTTCATGTTCATCCAACACTTTTCATCCTAAAGCACATTATAATCTATTGGTGTATAGAAATCTTCTCCCTAGGTTCTTACGTTAGCACCTGTCACCGTACTATCTGAGTGCCTCAAATTGCTTACCCACCACTGATGGGACTCAAACTCACAGTCCCTATCTTAGAACACCAATGTCTTATCCATTAGGCAGCTCAGATCACCATAACTACCAGTGAAATGTAGTCACTTCTGGGCAGAGGGGTGACTACTAATGAACAGTGAAAGAAGAGGATATTTTTGTCAGGGACAATGGGCCAGAACAATCTTATGAAAAGTGTTAAGGGAATATCTAACTTCTGAAGAATCTGTCATTGTATTTATTTGGATTTTTAAAAGTGTGACATATGAAATAAAAATATATTTTACACAACATTCCTGTATGCATTCGATTGTGCGTTTCTCACTGATGATCATTATGAGCTCAGACTTCCTGGTGGTTTTCAGAGCTTATTAAACATGTATTTTGCTCAGCCACATATTCCTTAAATGAAGTCACTAGCACATTTGAGTGTGTTTTTTAGTGTGCGCTCATTGTACTAAGTCCTTTTTGCTAAGTTAAATGACCCAAAAAATTAAAGTCAACATAACTGTATTAAAATAAAAGGGAATGCACATATTTATGATTTGCTATAGTTCTTTTATGCAGTGAACTTTTTCAGACTTATTTAAAGGCAGACAGACTTAGAACATTTTTTTTTAAAATCAGTTTATTTTGGGTGTTTGATTATAAGAATCCTGCTTATACATCCACATAATAGCATAAAAATTATCACAAGACAAATTCTGCACATATACAACTCTGACTGGACACAGCCAAGGGAAGAATTGGTCTCTTTCATTTTCAAGGAATGAAAGAAATTTCATATTTAGACCTGATTTTTCATTAATTTAAAAATTGTCAGGCCAGAAAGGAAGCTTCCCTCAATTTTTCTTTTAAAATTACACTTACACTATCATAGTCAGATCTCCAGCTGCTCAGTCTTTGAGCAGTGCAAAGTTGTATAGCTACGTAAACACACACACACAAGCATGCGGCTTGAAATGTCACACAAATACCACATATGGCAGCCTACATATGCATTATACACCACCACAAAAATTTTCTGTTGTAAATATGCACAAATGTGTCCAATGTTTTGAGAATGCAGCCCACTGTATACAGGTATAATCCGACTGCTGAAAACCATCCCATTGCTGAGTGCATTTAGAAAGCTGCAATACAGCTTAACTCGAGTCATAAGTAAAATCTATTATGTAACAGATACCATTTCTGCATACAATATACATTTCATCTGTTTTATCTTTTGGAAAAAAAGTTATGCAACTGATTTAACAAAGGAAACAAAATCCTGCCTTTTTAATCTGCTGGTCAAAGATAAAATCATTATAAGCTAACCAAGCAACCTGTGGTAACATTCTGCACTGCCAAGCAGGAGGCCAAAATGCAATGCTTTTTGCTACCTTGCTTGGTAGAGACTGAGTGCTGCAGGAGGTGACAGCTCCCATCCCTTGGCATAGTGTGTTGCAGAATTCTGACAGTCTACCATCAGTGAAAGGAAGCAAGTAAGTGCAGAATATAAGAATGGGACTTTCTGATAACTTCACACTCCAGTTCAACATGTGTCTCATCTTTAAGATATCTTTCTTTCCTCCCTCAGGATTTTCTGCTTAATTTATGTTTGTGCTCAGACAAATCAATGAATTATCCTGTTTACAAACAGAATAAATCATACAGATTATTCAGAACAAAATCATGCAAACAATATCCAGGTCAAATCTTCATAGCATCACTGCGTGGGGCCTTTATGTGATAAAAATTAGAGCATATTTCTTTAGGCTAGCACTGTGAATGTTTTTGTTCTAAAGATGGACACAGGACCTTAAAATGCCCATCTCCTCTAGTGATGCATTCCATCATAAAAACCAAGTATCTCACAGAAGGGCTGAAAAATTTAAGTTGTGGTAAAAAGGAAGGTCCTTTAGCACTATTTTTACACTGACCAATGTGTTCCAACAGGTTTTGTCCACTCCAGATTGGGGTTGAGGGACATAAAAGTGTCTCAAACATTTTCAATAATTGTTGAACAGTCCACACAGCCCACTTTTCCCACAGATAACTGGTGATGCTCAAGCAGGGACGAGTGTTAGGTAAAAGCACTGTGGCGCTGCTTCTCAGTTAGAGGAAAGCTTCAGAGCTGGTGAGAGGTCAAGTTTCAGTGTAGGAACAAGAGGAGATTTTAGATCAAAAAGCAAAGTAAAGCCAAAGAAGTCACTATGGTACTCACTCAACAGAGCTGCTTCCTCCATGCATTCGGATGTCTTCTGACTCTAATGCCAGACTGACATTCTGCTACTTTTTACTTGTATTAACAGTGCAGAGCCCACAGAACTATCGGGAAGAGAGCTGGATCCTAGTCTGGCACATGCATCATCATCAGAATTGTTAAGCTTCTGTAGCAGAATTTCTGGGCTTGAGTCCCCTCTGATTTACACCCAGCGGAAGCCAGGAGCAATTTCATGGGTGTCAGACACAAACCGCTCTCACATCAGTGCGAGAGGAGAATCTCTTGTTGGTGCTGAGTGATCCAGAATGAATACAGTTTGTCTTTCAGATTCCAGTCTGAGTTTATAGCACTGGCAGCTAGGAAAGCCGTCTTCTCACTTATAAACTGAGCAGATTTGATCTGAAAAGTTACTGGGATACATTTTTACAGAGATGATGCCATATTTACAGAGAGACTTTTCAGAGTAGAATCTCATTTTACAAGAAATATAGGATGGTTGCAAGGCTGGTTCTTAAACTGTTAGGAGCCATACTGAGGAAGAGTAAAGGTGAGGAGGAGGTTTTCTTGGACAACAAAGAAGGGTCTCAGCCTTCAGATTGGAACGTAAAGATGTCTAGGACTGTCTGTCTGAGGCTTCTCCTATCTTTGCCGCAGGAAAAACTACTGTGATTTCCACGCCGCTCCATAATATCATGTTACATCACACACACATACACACACACACACACACAAATCAACCAAACAGGCTTCTTTATTCTGAAATTTAGAGGTGCTAGTTGTAAACGGCCTTGTACTTCTGTCAGGATAGACATGCACATTGCATTTGTGGGATTTTTCTACACAAATAAGGCTTTGTAGTAGTCATTTAATCTTAGTTTATTTGGTACAGAATTTCTTTGTGTTATAAGAGTATTTGGAAAGCAATCAATTGTGCAGCGCAGTCTGGACAACTTTCTTGTTTAACCCCAGTTTATCGTACAGCAGCCAAACCCTTCCAATTTAACCAGTGCACTATCCTGTAATCTCTGGCTTTTGGAACATTATTGCGCTAATATTTGCGCTTGACCGGCAGTGAAAGGCTGGTGCAAAAACCAGACATTACACACATCTCCTGAAATTATCAGGTGTTTGTCTTAATTAAAGGGCATCTGCTGTTCAATGGCTCTGAGGCCAAACAAGTTCTGTTCCATTTGCAGAAGCATCATTTCACATTGTAGGAGCCATATGGTAGAAAGACATGGGAAAATCTGACCAGCCCAAAGGATTTAAACAACTAATTATTACTTATTCTGAAATTACATTTATAAGACCTGTGTGGTGGGAGGAGGAGGAGGAGGAAGGGCTAGTGATCAAAGCACAGGATTGGGAGACAGAAGATGTGTCTTCCATTTCTGGCTCTGCCACAGAGTTGTTTTATGTCTTGGGCAAGATACTTAACTCCCTTGATACCTGAGTTTTCTCATCTGTAAAATGATGCTACTTACTTACTTCACAGGGGTGTGGTGAGGTCACATTCATTCATGTTTGTAAAAGGCTGTGAGATCACAAAATGTGCATGGTGGAATGTACTGAAAGCATATGATATTAGGGCAATTTAACTGATTTAAACCTCAAGATGTGAAAATATGGAGGTAGGCATAAAGGTATTTTCTGGCACTAATACATCATCGTATACTATATATTTAAGGTAAAAGGCAACATTTCAGTCAGTAACGGTCCTCTTTTTGTTGAAAGGTTTTTCTGATCTTGTTCTGACCATTGATGGTGATGTATCTGTTACTTACCGATCCTTTCGTTCCCTCCCCAGTCCGCGGTCAGAGGCTCTGGATTTAGGGAATCAAAACAGTTTGGGGAGTTTCCTAATTGAGCAAAGCTGAAAAGGTACGAAACGATGTCATGAAGAGCTGCCACAATCTGCAGGCTCTGCCTGAGTGCTCTGTAAGCAGCCTGCAGATAAAATAAACATAGGGAGAAAACACTTCAAATGTGAAAAAAACACATAGCCATAGCAAATATTTATGAATGAAGGTTACTGATTATTTGTATCCCAGTAGTACCTAAAGGCCACAGTCAGGATTGGGGCCCACTGGCCGGGTGCTGGACAAACCTAGAACAGAAGACCGCCTCTTCCATGAAGAGCTTACAATCCAAAATGTTATGTCATACTACTGAGCGTTAGGGCTCCTAGAGTCTTGAATGAGTGTCTTTTTGTACCAGTTAAATAAAAACAATTTTTTTCCCCATGAAAAAGATAAATAGATCAAGAGCAAACAGGCAATTTGTCAGAAGCAAAGAATTGGTATGTTACGATGTCTCCCTATTTTACCTCCTCACATTTTAAACCCCCACTTTCCTCTTAGCACAGCAACTACAGCCAACATCGCTGCTACTTCCCTATACATTTGGGGAAGTGGGGGGTTGGGGAGACAGATGGATGGACAGCAGGGGAAGGGTTAGGGGCATGCAGGCTTGTCTGTAGGCAGAGGGGATCCAACATGGCTGATTTTAATAAAGATCCAAACTAACCTGCATTACCCTGCTATCCTTTTATCTTTTGCTCCTGTGTCTCAAACACAGAGGATACAACCTTTTTTCTTAATGCCTGTGACCTGACACACCACTCCAATGGCACATCCTAATTGTAGCAGGCATTCTCATCAACACATTGTGAGTTTATTTATTTCCCAGGGCTAGTCATCTCTAATGACAAAGCAACATTTCAACATGTATGACGAATGTGGTCTGTCCTCCAGATACATTTACATGCTTTGATTAAGAAAACAAAATCTCTCTTTAGGTTTGTAAATACCAACCTTCTCTGGCAGCATTTTAAACATAATCAGCACCTCAGAAGGGTGAGGGATGAACCACAAATTGAGGAAGGCTTGCCCATCAGGAGACAACAAATGATGTGGTCGTGGCTGAAATGACCTGAGTTATATGGGGAAATGATAGATTCCTGTCACTTCGGAAAGTTACAACTAAATAAAAGTCTCTGAAAATAATTTTTAAATCTAAATACTACAATGTTGTAATTCTCACTTAAAACTTGGGCAAAAAAACCCTCTTGCTAGCTCAGGCAAAACTTCCATTTGGGCTTGGGATTTACCCCAAAGATTTGGAACCGCGAGAAATAAACATATTTCAGAGATCAAATGATTGCTAAAGGCCAGACTCAAAAGCCCATTGAATTCAATAGGAATCTTTCCATTGACTTCAGTGGGCTTTCAACTAGGCCTTATAGTGTACCAATCTAGGAGACCAGAATGCTCTGCGAAAAGGCTTCTCTGAACCAAATACACAACTGTCACTTATGCCAAATGGCCTCTCTCAATCAGAGTGGTATTGTTTATTCAAAAATAATAAGCCATGGGTCAGCCCTGCAAAATAATGAAAGAGCAACACACAACAAAAGGGACAAACTAAAGATGAGAGCTTGGTGCCCATTCCTACAAGATCTTGAATGTCTCCTGCAAGGTGCTGAATGGCCCCAATTTCCATTGACTTCAACGAGAACTGAAGACATTCGACACCTCACAAGAGGCACTTTGTAGGATTGGCTCTTTGATCCCGAAATAAAAGTGTTCAGCTTTGGCATAGGATAGCACTGTCTTGCATCATTCTCTGATGACTGCTTCTGTCTGCCTCAGAAACAACACAGCCAGGCTCAAGGGAGTCACACCCAGCCCTGTTTGGAAGGAGTTGGCCCAATGTGGTGATGAAATGTTATAATGTGGGAGAATCAGCAGGGATTCTCAAGGTTCTACGATCCTCCCTCTCTTGGTAAACAAAGTTAAATTAGAAATGTAGAACTTGGATAATGTAACTTCCTTCTTCCATAGTAATAGGTAGGGCTACAACAATAAATAAGAATTAAAAGTCTACAATGAATATTTGCTAAAATTCCTGTGCAACTTTCAGTAGACAGCCCCACCTTCTTGTCAGAACATGTTAAATTATAAAGTTAGAATATGCATCATGTATTTTTTTGTTTTTCCACATAAACAAAACAGTCATTTCTTGTCTCAGTGCACATGAACATGAAATACAATATTGAACTAATTTAGTCTCAGATGAGAGGTTTAAACTCAGTGGGAGCAGGGAACAATTTTTATAGTGGGGGACCTGAGAGCCATTGAACCAAACTGTAAACCCTGTATATAGTGGAAAACACTTCAAGTCAGGGGGTGCTGCAGCACCTATGTTCCAGCACCTATGAGTGGGGGGATTAAGTTTGATTTAAATCAAAGTGAGTTTTATACTTATTAATTATTATTGTGATTAAAGAGAGAGGTCAAACAGCAGAAGGAACAACTTGCATCTGTGTGTGGGTGGAATAGCAAATGGTTAACTGCAGTGTGTTGTAAATGAGAGAATTACCTTTGGGTAGGATTTATTTATCCAGCTGTTCATTACCTATTTTGCATAAGGAATGATAAGAACAAACTGTACTTTACCAGATGACATTACTGTTTACTCTCTTTATCTGTTTCTTCCATTTTACACCATTGCCTGGAAGCCATAACAGCAGGGAGAGACCAAGTATAACAGCTGCAGTTCACCCCAAAGGCAATGCTCTCAGTAGTGAGCATGCTCCCATAGCGTGGATGTCTGTATATTTAGTCTCTCCATCAAAGAGGTCTGTTTCCCCCCTCTTTGATGCACAGATAGCTCCATTTAATTTTAAATGGTGTTTTCTCCAGGGTTGTTAAGGAAAGAATGCCCCTCTCCTCCCCAAGAGGTCAACGTCATTTATTTCTGCTATGATGTGGTATGTTATATTAACTTTTCAGAAAGATACAAGACAACTTATATAGCATCCAGATGAGGCCCTGGTGATACCTGGGAAATTATTCAGAATTCCACCCCACCCCACCCATCATCCTAGCCCCCCTCCCCCCCACACACACACTTCAGAAAGAGCCAAAGCACAATTTAAACTTAAAGATACTAGGTAAAACAGACTTTCTATAATAAAAAACAATTACCAATGTTTCCCTTCCCCCCTCCCCCCTTCTTTCTTTGCCTTCGCACAGTAGTTGCCAGAAAATCTTTTTAGAGAGAGGTGAGTGAGGTAATATCTTTTATTGGACTAATTTCTTTTAGAGAGAGAGAGAAGCTTTCGAGCTACACAGAGCTCTCCTTCAGGTCTGGGAAAGATACTCAGAGCATCACAGCTAAATGTTTGACTATCTTAGATAAATTAACAGAATTATCTCAGCATTTGTGCATTTCCTATCCTTTAGCAGGGAATATTGCTAATACTCAGGTAACATTAGCAAGTTACCTAAGGCAAAACTGTAAAGATGGAGGGTAACCACTTTATTATCCAATTTTTTTCATGGCACCTGATCCAGAGACTCACTGAAGTCAATGGGAGTCTCCACTGATTTTAGTGGGGTTTAGGATCAGGTTCCTTGACACACCTTTTCTTTGTTTTGTTTTTTTTTCAATTTTTCCCATTTGACTAATTCTTCTGTTATTGTTCATTTATTTTTCTCTCTTGAAACCTCTTCTTTTACTCCCGGGGGAATTCTGTGCCAAAAAAATTAAAAATTCTGCACACAATATTTTAAAATTCTGCAAAATTCTGCATATTTTGTCAAAATAACACTATATAATCATGCCAGTTTAGGTTATTTTGGTAGTTTATTTCAAATACCTGTCAGCAACTATGTCTGTAACAATATAGACAACAACAAAAAATTTCCCCAGGAGTAGAGATTTAAAGAAACCCCTGTGACAGTCCCCATTTCTCTGCCCCCCTCCCGCAGAGCCCAGCCACGCCACGCCCCCCCCAGACATCCACACCCCCTCCCTCCCAGAGCCCAGATGCAGGGATTCCCCAGCCCAGCCACCCACACCCCTTCCCCCACCCCAGAGCCCAGCTGAGGGGCCCCGCCAGCCCAGACACTTGCACCCCCTCCCCTCCATAGCCTAACTGTGCCCCTCATATGCAGACACCTGCATCCCCCTGCCCCAGCAGAGCCCAGGGATCCAGAGGGAGAAACAGCCTGATGCTGTTTCTTGCATGCTGCCTCCTTCCTTCAGGGCATGCCAGGAACTGCAGCTGTTGGGAACCCTCCAGCTCCATCCCCCTACCCCCCGCAGTGTCGACTATTTGTGAACTGGGGAGCTGGGCTCTGCTGGGTCCAGTGGCCTCTAGTGGCATCCAGCAGCTCTGCAGCACCAATTCTGCAGGGAAAAGGAAATTCTGCACAGAAGAGAACTTTTCTTACCTGTAACTGGAGGTTCATTGAGATGGGTGGTCCCGATTTGTATTCCAAACATAGGTGCACATGCGCGCCATGCGCTGGAGCTGGAAGTCTTTCAACGGCAGTGTCCATTGACCTGCACGGCTGCCTTATGTCACTATCTGCTCTATGTGAGGTTATAAGAGGCTATGCAGGGTGACGCCCTCAGTCTCCCTCTTTCCACAGCAGAAGGAAAGGTGGACGGGTATTGGAATACAAATAGGGACCACACATCTCTAAGAACCTCCAGTTCTAGGTAAGTAATCTCCTCTTCTTCTTCTTCGAGTGACGGTCCCTTTATGTATTCCAAACACGGGTGAGTATGGAGCAATGATCAGCTTGGAGGTGGGTGCGAGGATGCGAAGGGTAAGGCCTGCTGTAGAACAGCACAGCCCACTGATCAATGGTGTAGTGCGCTGTGAAGGTTTGGACAGAGCGCCATGTTGATGCACAGCAGATCTCATGCCAGGGTACATCCGCCAGGGAGGAATCGCGTGTGCCCACGTGGAGTGCACTGTGATTCTGCCTGGCGGTGTTGCAATGGAGTGCACATAGCGTTCTGTAATGCACTGAGAGACCCAACTGGACATACAATGCAAGGAGAGGGCCTGCCCTCTCAAACATTCCATGATGGTTACGAAGAGGCATGGGGAGGCGTGAAAGGCCAGTAGAAGGCCAGTGCCCCGTGGATGTCCAGGGAATGCAATGTCCTATCCACGGGGGTGGCGTGGGGTTTAGGATGGAAGACTGGGAGATGGATGGACTGGTTGAGATGAAACTCTGAGATGACCTTTGGGAGGAACTTAGGGTGAAGGTGCAGGGAGACTTTGACCTTACGGAAAACTGTATATGGGGGCTCAGCCATCATGGCTGCCAGTTTGCTGACCCACTGGGCAGAGGTAATAGCCACCAGGAAAAGGACCTTCATGAATAAGTGAGCCAGGGAGCATGTGGTCAGGGGTTCAAAGGGAAGCTGGGTGAGGGCAGACAGCACAAGGTTGAGGTCCCAGGGTGTGGGGGGAGTGAGGACTGGATCCACGGTGATCTTGCCCCAATGGTGGGTGAATAGGGCGAAACAGTGCACAAAAGGTGGCACAGGGGGCCACAGATAGGGACATGGGGGCTTTGCAGCGCTCATCCATTGCATCAAAATTGGGTCTTCTGATGGTGGCGAGGTGTGGTGGCAGAGGTACAAGTCACCGATGGCTGTGGGCACTGGGAACAGGGGCACCAGCAGGCCAGCTCCTGGTACCTAGTGTAGATAGCTTGGTATGGCAGGTATGGGCGCTGCTGGAACTGTGGCTCAGATTGTCGGCTGCAGGGGGAAGCTGTGTAGATCCTGAGGGACTGAAGGGTCGCCCATGAGTCCTTCAAGGAATGCAAGGCCTCGTCCATCTTTGCACAGAACAGCTTGTCATTGAAAGGGAGGTCCTGCATGGTGGATTGGACCTCCCTCGGAAAGCTGAATGATTGGAGCCATGTGTCGCATTTCATCACCACCCTCGTGGCCAGGGAGTGGGAAGACGTGTCCACCGCATCCACCATGGCCTGGAGGCTGACTTTGGCCGTCCAACAGCCCTCATACAGCAGGGCCTGGAACTGCCGGCACTTATCCCGTGGGATAACCTCCAAGAACTCCACCAGTTTGGTATTGTATAATTGTTGAAAGTGTACTTCACTAGCAGAGCTTGACAGTTAGAAATGTGGAATTGAAGGGCTGTGGAGGAGTAGAGTTTACAGCCCATGAGGTCCAGGCATTTCAATGTCTTATTTGCGGGGTGGAAGAGGCAAAGTGCTGGCGCCCTCATTCCATGACTGCATGCACGACCAGTGAGGCCAGCGGTGGGTGGGAAAACAGAAAGTCAGCCCCCTTAGCCAGCATGAAGTACCTGTGTTCCACTTTCTTGGGCGTGGGGGCGCACGACACCAGCATGTGCCACACTACTTGTGCAGGTTGTAGAATGATGTCGTGAATGAGCACAGCTACACACGTCAGGCCCTAGGGCTGGAAAATGTCCAACAACTGGTCCGGTTGGTCTTAGACCTCTTCCAGGGGGTTGCCCAAGTCAAGGGCCATTCTCTGTAGCAGCTCCTGGTACTGGTGGTGATAGTCAGGAGAGGAGAGGGGAGGTGGGATCAGGGTCTTGTCCAGAGAGGAGAAGCCTGCCATTAGGGTCAGCAGTGCTGGCAGTGGCAGAGTGGATCAAGCGCCAGGTCCTCCTCCTGGTCCAAGACTAGCGGAGCCAGCGGAGGGGCTTGTATGAGGCCAACGACAGTGGGTATGGGCAGCGATAAGGTTCGCATGTGGGCCAGTGGAGCCAGAAGGCCAGGTGTTGATGGTACTGCGGGCCTGGAGCATAGGGTGCCAGAAAAGGCAGGTGAGCCCGGGAGTCTGCACTACACCTCAGAGTCCAGAGAAGCCTCCATCAGTGGCAGAGCCGTCGGTGTGGGCGGAACCACGACCAGCAGTGGTGGGTCACAGCCGAGGAGGAGCGGCTCATCTGCCAGTGAATGTGGCTGGGGAGACCAAAAGAAGCGGTGAAGGCAGGTACAGCAGCTCTAGGTGGGATGTGGGGACCACTGGATTCATCTGACCCAGCGTCCAGGATACATCCCACTGTCTGCCACTCTGACGAGGGGTACACAGAGTGGAACCTGCACAGTCCAGATATGGCTGAGTAGCGCACTCCAGCGGGCTATTGGGAGCCTCGGTCCACTCAGGAACTGGTGGTTCTGGTGGGTCTTGCTTCTGCTTCACCTTGCCCCCTGCCTTAAGGGAGGCCCAGCGGAGTCATCATGCAATGTCTCACCCGATCAAACCTGGCTTGGAGAGGAAACGCAGTGTGGCACAGAGGTCTGTGATGAGGACTTACTGCAGTGTTCGTGAGAGCACTTGCGACTGTTCTTGTGCATCTTCTCATGTCTTGGTGGTGCTGATGGATCTGAGAGTGAAGCCAAGGGCAGGGTGCTCACAGCCAGTGATGGGAAGTGCACAGCCAGCACTGACCATCCAGGATCAGACTCTGCATGAGGCCAGAGCACTTCCGCCATGAGGAACTTGCAGAGGCACTGACGTTGAGTGTCGCGGGTCCTTGACGGGAAGAACTTGCAGATATTGCAGCAGGTGACAAGGTGTGTCTCACCCAGGCAGTAGGGGCAGCGTGTGTGCTCGTTGCTCATGGAGAATGAATGAGGACATGAGGTGCAGATCTTGAACCCTGAAACGCAGGGCATAATCCCTAAAGGGGGTCAGGGGAAACCCGGTAAGGGGCTACTATATACACTAACTAACTAAGCTAACATTTACAGAAGTACAAAGGGAAAGGAAACAGAACTATCTATCTACCTACCACAGACCGTCATTCTCACAGAGTGCACAAGCGTGAAGAGAGGATTCTGACTCTGACCATGCAGTAAGAGGGAACTGAGGGCATGTCGCTCCACACAGCCTCTTATAACCTCTCATGGAGCACGTGGCAATGTAAGGTGACTGTGCAGGGCAACGGACATGGCTGCTGACAGACTTCCAGCTCCGATGCATGGCACACATGCACACCTGCGTTTGGAATACATATAGGGACCATCACTCAAAGAAGAGCACTAATTCTGTGCAAATTCTGCATTGCGCAGTGGCACAGAATTCCCGCAGGAGTATTCTTTCTTCTCTTATTTGGCCTTTCATCTTATATTCATTTTTACTGCGTGTTTTCTCTCTTCCTTCCCTACCATTCTCTTTTCTTCAGTTTCTACCCCTCTTCCACCCTCTTCCCTCCTCTCCACTTTTTTCATCCAATTGCAAATCCTCCTGTGATGAGAAACTAGAGTGCACATCCTGCTCACCCTTCAAGTATCTGGCCAGTACAAACATAGATGATAGGCTTATTTCAGAGAATAAGAAGGTGCTAGAATTAATTTCCTGAAATAATACTAAGGTAGGATGGAAGCTCTGATTTTCTCTTTGAAATGTAACTAATTGACAGTAGACAAGGTGGTCCTAAGCTGTTTTGTTTTTTCATTGAAATTATACAACTGATAATAAATGACATACAGAAAGTGTGGACAAAAAAAAGCAGGGGGTGGTGTTGGGAAGTGTGATGGGGGCTATAAGGTGAGGGCTGAAGGAAAGAGGGACAGTTTTAATTACTCTTTCCCCAGTTTACAGTCCGGCTGAGTTACTTTTAATTGACTTTCTAGCGTGGGAGCGCTTCGCCATTTCAAATGTAGGGAGAACAGCTGCTTGTTGTTTGTTAATAGCAAGCTAATTAAAGTTGTCTTCTAGCATGCCCCAAACTAATGCTGAAAGGGCAGTCAGGCTTCTGAGCTAGGTGGTGGGTGAAAAGGGGTCCAAGTAGTCCACAGAACCTTAAATAAAGGATTGATTCCCTCCACCCCCGCCCCCCCACTCTCTCTCTTTTCACCACAAGCTACATTTCATAGTTGAAAGAGATGTTGTTTAACAACTCCCCCACTTCCTCACAAAGTATTTTTAAAGAAATGCAAAACTAAAAAACTAAAAGCAATATTGACTCACTTCTTGGATGGTGGAAGGGAGTTGGCCCAATGCATCAGCCAATACCTTATTAACATGCACTCTGTCACGACTTATCGATATAATAGCCCACTGAGGGCTAAATGGCCAAACCGTTCAGCAGCAGAATCAATGCTAGACAAGTCTTTCCCTGCAGTGTGATGGATGTTTCTGAACTGTTCTATAGACTCTCCCTCTCTACTAGACATCTCCATTTAACCCTAAGAACAGCAACCGGTCTGTAGTATGAACTGCAGAAGGATAAACATCTCAGTAGAACTGTGCTCATCTGGTAATCGTGTGTTTGATTTAGTCCTTGCTAAGCAGCCAGGCTAAGGGAGTCAACTAGAGTCGTTGATCAGTGATTAACTGATGCTAGTTCTTAATCCCAATGGGTTCAGGGACGGAGCTAGAGCTTGTACTTGTTAACTTGTCACTTGTTAACAGGTTTCACTTAGCTCTGAAATAGAATAAGACAACTTTAGCTAAACTGAATTAAAGATTTTATTTCAGACTGGAAATAAGAGTTAAATTTTTAGTGACAAAACTAATTAACCATTGGAACAATTTACCATGCATCTCCACGACTGATAACTTTAAAATCAAGATCGGATTTTTTCTAAAAGATCTGCTCTAAGAATTATTTTGGGGAAGGTCTACAGCCTGTGCTATACAGGTCAGACTAGACGACCACAATGGTCTCTTCTGGCCTGAGAATCTATGAACGTAGGGTTTACATTCTGGACAAAAACTAGATTCATTTGATTCTCCCATCCATGCTAGTGGAAGTCTTCGGAGTATTTGAATTCCCTGTATGCAGACTTTCGCAGGCACAACCAATTGTATGCACAAAATCAGAGGTCAACTGGACACTGGCAGAAAATGTGGCTCAAAGTGCATATGGACTATTATCTACACTGTTCTTTTCTCATCTCTGCTTGCTAATTTGAAACTCTGGCAGCCAGGGACAAATGTTTGAAGACATTACAAACCTGGGATCAGCCTCAAGGTTTTCCTTTGCGTCTCTGTTCCCCTTTTTCTCTTGGGATAGCCCAATCATGAAGTATTTGTCTCTGATGACAGGGAAATCTTCTAGCAGGATTTTCAGACTATTGCAGTATGCAATGATCTGGCCTCTCAGGGCATACTGTGACATACGATGGCTCAATCTAAAAAAAGGTACCAAATATTAGCATATAGCCTTTATATAAAAATTACTGTGCAGTGAGTCATCCATCCAGATAAACTGTACTCTTCCTGGCTCTAATCTCTTTCCACACTGACACATACTTTGGCAACTTCTACTGCAAAGTCATCAGATTTAAAGATAGTAATTCTGCTATGCTGTAACACACAGTGGCATCATATAGCAAAGCTGCTTAATATTTTGTACTGCTGTAACACCTTTCACGTGATATTCTCACAGCCCTTTAAAAACATCAATGAATTAATGCTCACTGCAACCCCTGTGAGGTATGTATTAATACTTAATTCCTCTATGCCTTATTGTAATATAAGTGACATCATGAGTTTGTGTTGGACACCTAATTTATTAAACCAGTCTATTCAATGCTGTAAATATGTTTTGTTTTTCTCTTCTCATCCAGTCAAATTATATGCAAATTGCCATTGGTGGTTTGTTTTTTGTTTAGTTTTGTAGATAAACTGGCATCTTGTACAAGGATCTAATCCTGTGTCTGTTGAAGTTGATGGCAAAACTCCTATAGTCAGAAATATAAGTCAGAGTGGGACTTACAGCTGTAAAGAATTATAATACTGTCAAGTCAAAGCAAGTGTAAAAATATCCAACTCAGGTTTGAAACTCTGATTCTTCATGTTCCTCAGTCCCTCCAGTCACCCTAGCACATGGACTGAATTTACAGAATTATTTGTGGACCAAAGCCAGCCACTCCATCACCACTAGGTCATTCTCCAATTTACTGCAAACTACTCTTACCACAACTCTACCCTCATGGTGAAGACACTCCCCTGACCTTTTCTCACCCACAAATTACCTCATCAACCTCTCTTTGCATCCTGGTTCTAGAGGAAGAATGGCCCATTTCCCATTTGTTCCAGCACACTCTCTCCAATGTTACTTGTGCTCCCTCTACCTCCCCCACAATCTCCCACTAACCACCAGAAGCCTTCCTCTTTCTCTTTGCTTTATGACTAACTATAAAAAATTGTGAAAAACACATTATAATAATTATATAGTAATCTAATAGAAAAAGATCCTTTTCAAAGTAAAACCTTGGCCATTCTCACATTTCAGCTGCACAGGATTTAAACAAAAAAAACAAAAAACAAAAAGAATGAAATGTATATATTTGATGTACTCACTTATGACAGTATTCAGCAATAACTTCTCTTTTGATTTTTTCATCTTCATTCTACAAGATAATATTTTCTTCTTAGTGACATTTCTACAGCATTTGTATAGCTTGCATCCAAAAGACCATAAAATATATATAGCAACATTTCCTATTATAGAAATGCTACTTTATTAATGTATTAAATAAGGTTCTGGTTCAAAGGCAACATTACAAAGCAGTCTAATTCCTTTCTTCATAAAAAACTTTGATGAGAATGAACTTGGAAATGATTTTGGCCAGTACAGCAGATCCTGTAAAAATTTATATCAAGCCAATAATCAAATTCAACAAAATTATTAGAATAGTTTTTATTCAGGACATATGATATTAAACACAATTTAATTGACACATTGAGATATTTTCCAAAAAGTATTCAACTTATAGTTCCCCCACAAATATTCAGTCGGCTTATTGAGCTGGTTCCATAGTTTGTGAATATACTAAACTGAATTATGTATTTTGATGAATTTGTTTGATAAAATATTTGATGGGGCTTCGACTGCCACCCCATGTCTGTTCAGGACCATGCCTAACTTGTAATGCATTTAGGAGAAGACTTGCGTCACCAGCAAATTCAAGACAGGATCCAAGTATCTCAGTTTCTAGATACTGGGTAAGGATGATTTTCCAGACATATAGAAAATCTGGGTCCAATTTAGAAAGCTCATGGTAAAGACACGTAATCTGATGAGGTTCAACAAGGACAAGTGCAGAGTCCTGCATTTAGGACAGAAGAATCCCACACACTGCTACAGGCTGGGGACCGCCTGGCTAAGCGGCAGATCTGCAGAAAAGGACCTGGGGATTACAATGGACGAGAAACCGGATATAAGTCAGTGTGCCCTTGTTGCCAAGAAGGCTAACGGCATTTTGGGCTGCATTAGTAGGAGCACTGCCAGCAGATTGAGGGAAGTGATTATTCCCCTCTATTTGGCACTAGTGAGGCCACATCTAGAGTACTGCATCCAGTTTTGGGCCCCTCACTACAGAAAGGATGTGGACAAATTGGAGAGAGTCCAGCAGAGGGCAATGAAAACGATTAGGGGGCTGGGGCACATGACTTATGGGGAGAGGCTGAGGGAACTGGGCTTATTTAGTCTGCAGAAGAGTGAGGGGGGATTTGATAGCAGCCTTCAACTACCTGAAGGGGGGTTCCAAAGAGGATGGAGCTAGGCTGTTCTCAGTGGTAGCAGAT
This sequence comes from Chelonia mydas, assembly GCF_015237465.2. Lineage (NCBI taxonomy): Eukaryota > Metazoa > Chordata > Testudines > Cheloniidae > Chelonia > Chelonia mydas. Next base: position 80,828,611 of record NC_057851.1, on the reverse strand, counting down.
GACAGAACAAGGAGCAATGGTCTCAAGTTGCAGTGTGGGAGGTGTAGATTGGATATTAGGAAAAACTATTTCACTAGGAGGGTGGTGAAGCACTGGAATGGGTTACCTAGGGAGGTGGTAGAATCTTGATCTTTAGAGGTTTTTAAGGCCTGGCTTGACAAAGCCTTGGCTGGGATGATTTAGTTGGGGTTGGAGTAGATGACCTCCTGAGGTCTCTTCCAACCCTAATCTTCTATGATTCTATGACACAAAGTGTATTTTTCTTCCTCTAAAAATTAAACACAAATTGATAAAAATGAAAGTAACATAACAAGAGAGACTTGATAAAAAGTCTGCCTAGTCTAGTATTTTGTCTCATCTCTAACTAAAGCCAATGTTGGATGCTTCACCAGAATACCATGTAACTGAAATGCTGTATTATGGATGAAAATTTCTTCACAATCCCAGCGGGCGATATTCAAACGTGATCCCAATTAGCCTTTTTAATAAAAAATCGCAATCTGCAGTTGTTTTAATCTAAGTATCTATAGTCAGATGTTCAGCTGTGGCGGAAAAGTACCCAGAACAACTGAGGAGTGTGGGAGGTTCAAGAGGCAGCCTTTAAACTCCACTGATCCTGGGACTACAGAATTGTAAAACTGAGATTAGATGACCTATTCATGTAATAAACTAAGCTCATGTCAAGTTCAGTTTCCTTCTCTGCTACAGAATTCTTCTTATTATTTTACCATACAGATTCTTTATTTTTGTTCTTTGTAATATATTTTAAAGCACTCTCGCTTAGATACTTCTAGAACCCCATCACTGTAGTATCTGAGCACCTCAAAATCATTAATGTATTTGTACTCAACACCACAGTGAGGCAGGGAAGGTCTATCATCCCCCTGTTACAGATGGGAAACTGAGGCACAAAGAGACTAAATGACTTGCCCAAGATCACAGAAAAGGTCTGTGGAAGAGCAGGGAATTGAACCTAGGTCTCCTGAGTCCCAGGCTGGTGCACTAACTGTCATAGTTCAGGACAACTGCACCTGTATTTTCCCTATATGGTCCTGCAACGACACTCACTCTAGACTTCAGGCTCCCCTGCCCATCACCTCTTTTGAGTGGAGACACGCGTCTCTCACCCTTCTGACTGGGATATTTCCAGGCTGCACTGTCCTCTGACTATACTGTGATATCCCATTAAGAAACTCTGCCTAAGCAGGCCTGTTTCCTTTCTCTTCAGAGGCTAACATCAGAGTGATTGCCAACAGTTATGTTACACAGAGCACTTCCTATGTAAGTCTGTTTTATTCTTATGGTAAAAGCACTACAGAGAAAACATACTAAAAACAATAAAAGAACATACGCACATGCTAATAAGATTACCAGAGTTCACCCCAGCACTAACATGGGCTTTAACTGGAGCAGTCCATCAACATCCCACTCAAGGGGTTTCCTTGTGATTTCAAGTTAATCACAGCTTCAGCTCAGACAGGCACACAGTCTTATGGAATCTCAGTAGGGCCAGTTCTTCCAACCCTTTCTTAAGGGAATCCTGTCCATTTGCTGGATCAGGACAAAGACCCAGAACCTCTTTAAAACCAGGCTTTTAATCTAAAAATGCTTTCTTTGTCTGGTGGTCCATGGAGACTCCAGTTCGGGGGGAGGGATAGCTCAGTGGTTTGAGCTTTGGCCTGCTAAACCCAGGGTTGTGAGTTCAATCCTTGAGGGGGCCATTTAGGGATATGGGGCAAAAATTGGGGATTGGTCCTGCTTTGAGCAGGGGTTTGGACTAGATGACCTCCTGAGGTCCCTTCCAACCCTGATATTCTATGATTCTATGAACTGGTGTATGCCAGCCTCTCCAAAGGGTGGTTTCAAAAGGCTGATAACTGGAGGAATTACATTAGTATCCCCCTCTTCCTCGAGGAGTTGCATACAACACCACACACAGTGGACTCTATAAGGTATTAAACCTAACTCAACAAAGTTTATCTTAATTCCACAAGATTTGTCCAGGATATTGCCAGTCTGTCACTTTAACCATTGGACCATCCCCTCCGCTCCTTAAAAGTAATGGCAGGTTGAGAGTTAGGTTGGTGCCTTCTTACAAAACAATGCTATCAAAAATCTTAATATAGTGCTGAAGGTCATCAAAATCTCTCTCTCTCTCTCAAATAATAATTCTTTGGCACACTTACAGGGTTTTGCATTCTGCTGCCCATGATTTCTTTCTTATGAATGAACGTGTTCAGCATCATGTCCCGTGGCCCCAGTTTCTCCAACTGAATGGATACAAAAGCTTCTGGAGGCCTGAATGGTAAATGAAAATATTGTATCTGAGCTGCAACTGGGAATGGGAAGATTAAGCCATCAGAAGCAAAGCAAATAGAGACAATCTGAGCCTCTCAGCTATTGCTTTAGGTTAAAACACAATGCCCCAAAATAGTTAATTTAATAATAAATTCTTTGCACATAGATAACAGAGTATAGTAGCTGAAAGAGACAAAACCCAAGTACAGACTTGCAATACACATCTTTGGTTTCATTGTAAGTGAAATATGTGGAAATAGAAACAAAATATTTAAAAATATTGAACCATGGGGTTAGAAGGGATCGCAAGGATCATCTAATCTAGTCTAATCTCCTGCCAAAATTCAGCATTTGTCTCCTTCCCACATTAACAGGATATCTGTGACAGACTGGGAGTATGTTTGAGTGAATTGGGAATTACATGTTGTTTTGTGAATTCCATTTTGTTTACAACCGTCACTTTCCACTGTAACTTTCATCTCCAAGAGGTCTAACCATGACACAGCCAACAAGAGCCATCAACTCTAATGATCTCTTAACACCCATCCATAAGAGCAATGAACACTACACAGAAGGTTGCCTGGGGAGAGGGTGGGTCTGCAGTTCCTCAGCCTAGACTACACAGGGAAAAAGGGGAGAGAGACTATATTAAAAGGGGGCTGCTTTTCTGAGCTGGGGACCCAAACCACCAGCACAGGCAAGAAGACCAGGCCAAAAGGGCATGATGGGATGGCCTAAGGACACTCAGGGCCTAAGGACACTGACCAAACCTCAGACCCACAGTGAGATCAGACTTGGCAGGGGACTGCATTCAGGACTATGTTATCTTCCAAAGATCTGTAACTCTCTAGTGCTATGCTTGTATTCCTGTGCTATGCTGTATTCCTTGCTTTAATTCCACATTGTCTTTGAAGGGTTTAACTTGAAACCAGAGCTCCCCAGCCAGGTGATCTGGGAAGGGCAGAATGAGTCTAAGCATCTGGGGGCTCAGGAGGGCCATGCCACATGTTCTGTGATTTAAGACAGCTGAACTGCAGGGTCCCACTGCCCAGGGAGGATGTCAGACATGAGGTCTGCACATGGGAGTATGCCTGAGAGACCCAGAGCTAGGGACAGTTACCAGTCACTAACCAGACTCAGGGGGCTTAGAAGCACTTGGGCCCAGGATTTGGGTGCATTTAAATGTATTAATATCCATCGAGAGACAGGGACTGGGCCAGGATGTAACAATACCTTTTAATGGTCCAGTGTCCATCTAAAGGGTGCCCTGTAGAGTACGAAGTTGCTGGTGCAGCCACCAGTGACTGTTTTTCTATTTCATTTCCAGATTTTGAATTTCTTCCACTTGCTGAGCTGCTCTGACTCTTCAAACTTAAATTTGCTTCCTAAAGTATTAAGAATACCAGTTTGTACTTATTCTAGTGGGAACACTGCCTGTTAAACCAATACAGATTTGTAGTTCCATGAGGCTGCTGTACTCTTATGGTATAATAATTCACCAGGCACACTGAAAGCTGAATAGAAAACGTTCTCGGTGAGCATAAGAATAATGAAACTGTGGAGACAAGGAAAGTTAGAGGCAATACACAATTTATAATCAGACAACATTCTCCACACTTCATCAACAATGAAGAAAATGGGGGATGCTAGGGTTGTTGGCTTCACCAGAAGAATGATCCAAAAACTATATTTAAAATATACTGGAAAAAAAAAAACAAGGTGAAAGTTCAGTCTAGTAGTTTACGTTTAACACAGTACTCTACTGCATTTGCTTTTCCCCCCTCTGTCTCTGCTGCTGCCTGATTGCATAATTCTGGTTCCAAATGAGGTGTGTGGTTGACCTGTCAGCTTGTAACTCTGAGGTTCTACTGTATTGACTTGTGGAATAGAGCTAGGAGACGTCCTAAGAAGCACTCTGTTTGTGAAGGATGATACTCAGTTCCTCAGAGGAAAGAGTTGCAGTCTTTAAGATTCTTCTAGATGAAGTGATGGCAAGTAGGACGCATGTTTTAAGAAACAGTAAGAAAGTGCCACTGGAAAGGGCCTGAACAGTGCAGAGATAAGGGTGCCAAGGACAAGAATCACAAGAATGGTTAAAACATCTAACCATTTTACCTGTTCTTTGAAATCTGATGACATGGGGCTGATAGGCCAAGGATGTTCCAAATTTTAGGTTTAGAACACTTTGTAGATTGGAAATTTGCCCTTCAGGAGTTAAAGCAGAATCAAAGGATATATGGGACCTCTGGATATATTTTTTTTTAAATCAACATCCTTAGACATGAACCTGTAGAAATATCTCATCTAGTGCCCAAGGTCAAACTGAGTTGTGAATTCCTTTCAAGATGAGGCCCAACAGAGAGATAATCTCCTTAGGATATCCAAAAGTTTGCTTGGAAGCTGAGAAGCAAATTTTGCACATTAAGTGCAGGGAGTTGGTGATGTACTATAGAACACTGCAAGAAAAGTCCTACTTTCTGCATAAGAAAGGGAGGGACAACAGACACTTATATTCAGTCCAAAACCAAGAGGCACCTTTGCCAATATGGTATTAGAATTCCTGTTGCTTTTCCCTTTTTATTTAGAATTGTTTTGTGTATTAGAGGAATGAGGGGAGAGAATGCATACAAGAAAGATTGGCCAGCTTGACAGGGTTGCTATATTAGGTTGCTCTCCCTCCATAAGCACTGATCTGCCTTGGAATACTGTAAACTTGCAAATGTCTCTACTCAGGAACAACCTACCTGTGTTGCTATTAAAAGATAGATTTGTTGAGTGGAGAACCAATTCTGCCTGCTTTACTGACTGTCATTTGGGCCAATCTGCTTTAATGTTGCTCAAGCGTTTGAAACATTGAGACAAAGGCTAGATGAGATTTTGTACTGCAAAAGATTATCGGAGTTTCTGGTTATTCCTTGGTGACTGATGTAGGATACTGTCAAGGTTCCTTCCCCACTCTGAACTCTCGGGTACAGATGTGGGGACGTGCATGAAAACCTCCTAAGCTTACTTTTACCAGCTTAGGTTAAAACTTCCCCAAGGTACAAACTATTTTACCTTTTGCCCTTGGACTTCCACTGCCACCACCAAACGTTTATCTGGGTTTATTTTTATTAGGAAAGCGTTGTTTGGAAATGTCTTTCCCCCCAAAATCCTCCCAATCTTTGTACCCCACTTCCTGGGGAAGGTTTGGTAAAAATCCTCACCAATTTGCATAGGTGACCACAGACCCAAACCCTTGGATCTTAAGAACAATGAAAAAGCATTCAGTTTCTGAAAAGAAAGATTTTAGTAGAAGTAAAAAGTAAAAAAGAATCATCTCTGTAAAATCAGGATGGTAAATACCTTACAGGGTAATTAGATTCAAAACATAGAGAATCCCTCTAGGCAAAACCTTAAGTTACAAAAAGACACGCAGACAGGAATATCCATTCTATTCAGCACAGCTTAATTTTTCAGCCATTTAAAGAAATCATAATCTAACGCATATCTAGCTAGATTACTTACTAAGTTCTAAGACTCCATTCCTGTTCTGTCCCCGGCAAAAGCATCACACAGACAGACTCTTTGTTTTTCCCTCCCCCCCAGCTTTTGAAAGTATCTTGTCTCCTCATTGATCATTTTGGTCAGGTGCCAGCGAGGTTATCCTAGCTTCTTAACCCTTTACAGGTGAGAGGAATTTTCGTCTGGCCAGGAGGGATTTTAAAAGGGTTTACCCTTCCCTTTATATTTATGACAGATACGTTTGTCATGTTGTTAGAGTATCTCAGGATCTGGAAGCCCAGAAGAGCTAATTTTATTGCTTTCAAGTTCTAGGATATTTATGCCTTCTTTCAACTCTTTTAATCACCCCATCTCTGGCCTCTTTTATGCTGCGTAAAGACAGCGAGGGCATCACAAATGATTTCTCCACCACAAGAATAGCAGAGGACAGTCATAAGGCTGCCTCCTAAGGACCAGTGCACAAGCCCTGGCATAGGAAATGTCAGGGTAGGGCTGCAGCACTTAGCTTTGCAGCCTGGAGAAGTTACCATTACTTAAGACACAGGCCTAGGTGATTCTCCAGCCCCAGAACAACCTAGGATTGGGAGGGCGCAAAGGTGGCTTAAAGCTACTTTTGCCCTACCATTCCCCCTAAGCTATGAGTTCTGTACAGAGCTACTTAGAGTCCTAGCATAGAATCTCACCCCAAGTGCTTTGCACCAACATCAGTTAACCCATCAGCTCCCAAAGCTAGAAGGCTCACTCTTGTTCTAACTACCATCTTCTCTGGAGCTGACACAGAGGACAACCATTCATCAAGCCTGGACCTCTGGAATCACTACCAAAGAGATAATTTATGGGATATGCTTTCTTGATCATACCTGAACTTCAGTCTGGAAATTCAGATGTACTGCTTATGTTCCAGAATTTTGAGCTAATACATGATACAATATGACCAGATGGAGCCTGCTGGATGGTTTCCTGGCTTTCTGTATATTGCCTATGGAGGGCAAATCTTCCTCTAACAGGAATGGAATGCTTGCACTTGATGCATCTCTGTCTTGACTAAAAGATGAAAGAACTGGGTATAGAAAAGGTTTCTTTTCAGATCAGTATGAAATCAGAATCCTGTAGAACTATTGGTGCCTTCAGAATACAGGCTGCTGCTTCCTTGAATGACAAAGCCCAGATCGACATTTCACACAGGAAAGGGTAAAGTGTGTGCCCTGGACACATGGACTGGCCACTGTGATTACTCAGAACATTTGTAAGAACCATAGGAGAATATGACTGAGGAGGTTCTTGGACTGGTAGTGAGTATGGCCATGTGTGACCCTGAGGAAACAATAATGACATTGCCAAATTGGTATGGTGCATGCCAATAAGAAGTCTCTGGAGGCCATGAAATCTCCTGGAGAAAATGCAGTGATTATGGAGGATAGGATTGCTCTTTGTTTATAATGAAGAAAGTGGAGACTACCCCAAGAATTGCTCTGCGTCTGGAACAGACTGCATGGCACCTAAGTTGAAGAGATGGTATCTCTCGAAGAATCAAATGTTGTTTTACAGGAATCCTAGAAATTGAAGATTGGATGAAAATCTCTCTGAGCTTGGAACAAGATCAGTTCCTTTCCTTCCTCTTTTGTTGGCGGGAATTAAAGAAATAGCCCAGAAGCTTGTACCAGAGGAGGAATAATGAAAGGAATAGGAGAAGTTAAATTGCTACTGGCATGGAAAACACATGTTAAAAAACAAGGAAAATAGGAGCCCTAACACTGACATGATCATTCTGACTGCTGCAGGCAGAATTTACTGTGGGCCGACAGGCAGACACAACCCAACATTTCTTTAGAAGTGCTTGGGCTGCCCTGGGCTGCATAGAGAGAGAGAACACATGCCCCCCTCAGTAAGGATTAATGGGGGCATTTTACAGAACACTACAACCATTCTGACAAAATGTGGCAACAAAGCATATCTAGAACCACTGATGTAAACCCAAGATAATACTGGTGGGGTAACAGTGAAGCATTTGGGACACTTTAATAAAACTAGAGTCCACAGCACTTGGGGACTCTTAAAAGAAGCAAGGATCACAAGGGGACACAAATATTTATTGTAAAATGATATCTGGCCACCATTATTCTTATGTGTAAACTGAGAGAGACTGGGGGCCACATCAACATCAGTCATCATTGTGATAAAGGTACTGACTCTGGATAAAAATCTTTAGCCTATGAATGATGACAGTATAAAAAGTTCAGACTTATGGTCACATGTACTGAGGAAAGATATATGGAAATTCACCAGAGTGATTGACTCTGTTTGAATATTGCAAACAATGATTATGAAAGAACGTTCTTAAACAACTATAAAGCCAAATCCACCTGAGGGCTCATACTTCTTCTAAGACTTTGACAACCTACTAGGGGTTTCCAACTTACCCTCTTTACCTTTGTGCTGATATATGTAATTTAGACATGCTTTTTCTTTACTTCTTGGTCTTGAATAATTGATGCATGACCTGCCCAAGCCTTATGCTGTTGCTGCTGCTCTGCTAGTTCTATTAATTGTTCAGGTTTATATTTAGACAGATAATATTTACTGACTGTAAATGAGTAAAATCTAGTCCAGAAACAGATGCAGTAGTAATTGAATGATTTATTGCTGAGAGGAGACGTCTGTAAACTAAATGCATAGTCACTGCCTTTCTAAAGAAAAAAGTCATAACAATTTTAGACAGTAAAATTGTTCTAAGTGTTTGGAAGACCAGTCCATATTAATAGGGGGAAGCAAGTTCTTTCCAAAGTAAAGAATATTCCCAATAGTTGGTTGAGGGTCATGGCAGCAGCAACCTGTATTGCATTGCAGGAGAATGATTTGGGAATGACTTCAGGATTAGAGAATTCTCTCTCTCTGGACAGCTCTTTCTCAAAGGATTTTGATATTTCAAAATGTGGTTTCACTGATTTTCACTCTGTGAAAGGGGAGGAGCCCCAGTTTTAGGGCAGTCCAGCTGGTGGGCTGCAAAGGAGCTGCAAGCCCAGGAACCCCAGGCTCTAACAGAAACCTGCCTGCGTTCCATTAGAACTATGGCATCTCTGCAAAAGTTTCAGATTTTGCAGTATCAGCTGTTCTATCAGAATTTTCTGGACCAGCCCTGTTCAGGATACCAATTCCCTTGGGCTAATAGTGCTCAGGTATGAGATGGGGAATAATGGGTCTAAATCAGGTGTGCAAGTTACATATTGGTAAGCAAGCCTACTCTGGTATAACTTGTATGCTTCAGGGGCTAGGAAGTATAAGTTTACATCAACAAAGACTCCCTTACATTCACCTCTGATGTGGGGGAAAGATGAGTGTGTGGGAAAACCTGCTCCTAGAACACACTGCTGGCTGCCATTCAGAAGCACTGACATATACCAGCCATAGGGACATGCAAACTGCTGAAGCACAAGGCAACCCCTTTTCCCATGGTGCCCCAACAGCAGCCAAAGTGCTAGGGCTGAAAGCGGTGACAGTGAAGTATGTTTTTCCTTTTCTTTTTAACAGAGAAAGAAAATGAGTGATGAGAGTCTCATGGGAAAAGGGGTGAGAATCAGGTGCCTCCTAATGGGAAAATATCAGGAGGCAGATGTGGAAAAAATGCGACACCATTTTTTCCACATGTAGTATATAGTAAAAGTATATAACATGGGCTCTGCTCAGCATACTGGCTCCAAAAGAAGTAAGTGGGAGTTACTAAAAGAGGGTGCACTGGGGGAACGGGGGGGAATCATCAGCCCCAGAATAAAAGGGTGGACAACAGCTCTCACAAACTATATGCGGGGAGGAAAACAAATAAAGGGAATATTCATAGAGTTTCTTTCATCCTGAAGTAGCTCTATGTATGTTAAAAGTTTTAAAATTATATACAGGGATCACTTAACCCAATCACTGAAATGTAGCCATCTCTGGGTGAAACACAACGGTTGCGTAACAGCATACAGGAATACCATGCAACAGTTTGAGACATGATGGGAAAACAGCTACTGGATACTGTACTTTAAATGCAGAATTAAAACATTGTCGAGCAAGGGATGCAGAACAATGACGACTGTGTAACCTTGGGATGGTTTGTGAACCTGTTTGTTTAACTTTAGACAATTGTGGTTATCTTCCCATTCAAGATGGTGTTACAACTGTGCTGCCATTTGCAGAAGGCAAGATTACAGAGAGGTGACATGAGTGGCTGGTGCTGTTACATGATGGAAATATCCCCTTCTTAGAAGATCATAGATGTCAAGGCCCAAAGAGACCACTAAGATCCTCTGGCCTGACTTCCTGCACAAGACAGGCCATAGGATTTCATCCAGTGATTCCTGCATCCAATTTATCTCCATGCGCCTCAGATTCTTTTCTATGGTATTTTTCAGCTGTATGTGGTCACCTGGATCAACTAATATGCATTAAATGAATCACTGATGTGAAACCTTCTTATTTTCAGGTAATATGTTTGCAAAGAATTGCTAGAGTCATTTTGTATTTTTACTGTTAAGTAAAACAAAATTAATATCTAACTTAGCACCAACAGCACTTGCACCTGACGTTAGCTCCCAAAACCTTACCCAATGGGGTTAGGGAATGAAATGCTGCTGACCTTCATGTCCATTGTACTTGTAGGCCTGATCACGTGACAAAATGAGGCTTGCTGAACAGCAACAATAAGAGCATTTTTTTGAGTGACTTGACAGGCAAGGGTGATCTGCATGTTCTCCACTCCAAACTGGGACAAGAGCTAAAGGGTGAAAACACAAAAGTGTTAGCAATTTCCCCCATAACATAAAGGCAAGTTATATAAACTAATTTTTCCTTGCATTAACTAATCTCCAGAAGTGGCATTAATCATTCTGCTATTGGTACATATTCGTTTAAACGTGGCTAAATGCTCAAGTCACTTCACTCAGCTGCATTCATAAATTTGTATTCCCCAAGGAACTTAAACCAAGGATCTATACAAAGGGCTATGAGAGAGGGATGCCATCAGACTACAGGAGGGGTTCATATAAAGTAAGGTTAGGATGTTGATTATTTTCATGTTGGTGTTTGCAATGGGTTTTTAATTATATATTAATATTAATTATTGGTAAAGAACGTGGGTCATGGATGGGGAAATTGTGGAAAGAAATAAGTTTTGAAGGACTGGGAAAGTTCTGTGTCATGACACTCTGCACCATACAATTTTGTTTCTACTTTTTGAACAGTACCATTGTTTTAATGCAATGGTGCAAAAAGTGAAAGATTAACAGTGAAGAATCTGTTACTTTGAAATAGTGTAGGAAATGAGAGATTCTTTTTCTTTTCACCCTGAAAAAAAACCCTTTTCTGCATTCTTTAAAAAATAAAAATTATATATATATATATATATATATATATATATATATAAATAGGACCAAATCCTGATTCGTTTATTTTTTTACTCATCGGTCCTTATACTTTGGCAAAACTCCCATTGACTTCAATGAGAATTGTGTCTCACTAAAGACATTAAGATTTGGCCTTCAGTTATCATACAGAGGATTTGACTGATATTATCAAGGGACAGTTCTGAAAAGTGAACAAAATTACACTGTTACACACAGAAAGACACAAAATAATAAAAACTTGGTAAGAGAAATGTACATCACCTAACACAATGAAGCCAAAGCTAATTGAGGCCTTTAAGTGCTACTGCAATATAATTGTTAAATAATATGTGCAGTGAACGATTTTGGTTTCCTTTGGAAATAAAAGCATCTAGTCACCTGAATAACACCATCTCTTGTATGAAAGCTAAATTTTCCAATTTGATTATTGTCAATCTCTTGAATGCTTAACAATAAATTAGATGGAATATATCTGCAAGAAAAAATATATAACAATAATCCATAACACAGAGAATGCAACAAAGAAGCCAAACTGAAGGAAAGAAAGGTAATGCTAAAGAGCTCTGTATTTTCTGCCTCCTTCTCTATCACAAAAGGAATGAAGAATTCCTTCTTTAAATAAAAAGGAAGATTAGGGTACTACTAAATATTTCAGAAGCATTTGAGAGAGAAATAAAGTGTTCTGTGAAGTTTGTGGCTGAACACAGAGAATCATGAATTCTTCCCCATTTGGCTCTAGGAGTTGGGTTACAAAGTGAAAAATCAACTTGTCAAGCATCATTTAAAATATTAGTTCCTAACCTTTTGGGATGCTGTGCTGTCTTCCAGACTATGACATCAGCCACAACAGACAATGCTTGCCACTGCCCACAATTCAGTTATGCACATTCTATCCTGGAATGAAGATTCAGCTGCTTGGAATTGTATGTTTGGAGCAGCCCAGTCTCCAATGTGGATTAGACACAGTGCTACTCAAAGTGGTGGTCCGCGGACTGGTGCTGGTCCGCAAGCCATCAGCTGCTGGTCTGCGCGCACATTGGAAAAAAAAAATTGCCGGTCCCCCACATCAGATAGCTTGAGAAGCACTGGATTAGAGTATATACAGCTGATTGGGAGATGAGTAGTGATTTATCATTCAGGTGGGGAGGGGAACCTGAATCCTTCACAGACATACTAATGATTGAGAATCACTGATAGAAATTATCCTTGCTGAAACTGGTAAGAAAAATGGATTTTCCTACTTTATTTTCATCCTACCAAAAGACCCTTGATTTTTTAAAATAATTTATTTTATTTACCAGGTTTGTAAAGGTGAAATCAAAGCAACTGTAAAATTTTCAGGGCCTGACACCTGCATGGTTGCATAAGAGGAGAAAGGGAGGGACACAAGTAGTCCCTCCTCTGTGCAGGGGTTGGTTCCAGTTGCAGTCTAGGCTAAGATTTAAAGTTGTTATTCAATGTATAGTAGCATAAACTTTGGAGAGTGATTTCTGTAATCCAGCAACTTTACATTCACAATTATGGACTAACCAGTAATTGGTTTTTAGGGTCCTGTTTCACTATTTGTAGAAGTCTGGGAACCACTTTCTGTCTCCTTGGTCCCAGCTCTCCAAATGAGGGACATTTTGAGAGAGTTATCACCCATTTTACTTCCAAAATTACCTATGTTCCACACAGGTTTGGTGCCCCCACCCCCACTTTTATTACTGCACATCTTTACATTAGAAATGCAGAAAAAGTTACCTATGGCTAAGGAATCAAATTACACAGCATTTCAAGTTTCCTGCATGAATAATCTGTGTGTGCCCTTCACTTACAGTGGGCCTTACCAGGCTAAGGGATATGCTTGGTTATGAGCTGTCTGGGAAGATACTTAATCACACCATGTCCTGTGAAACACAGCAAAATTCTGGTTTACCTGTCCACACTACTGTCATCTTCAAGGAGAGATGTAATGAATATTGGTGGGGGCTGGTCTGCTTTCTCCTTGTGAGATGCAAATTCAAAGTGCACTGGCCTCAAGTATAAATGGAACTCATCAAAACCCATCTCCCCTGCAAATGCTTTGTACATCCTGAAACAAAAATAGGAATATTTGGTACAGTCGCTTCATTTTTTAAAAAAGTTTAGTACTGCTGTACATACCTACCTAGAAATCCAATATCTATTAAAAATTTATCTAATGTGTGTGATGAGGTTTATAGGTCCTACACTAAACCAGAGCAAGGCATCGAGCAGTACTGGGCCAGGGAGGCCCTGCTCCAGGTGATGGGACAGTTTAAAAAGGGCACTGCCAGCCCAGTGAGATGGGGGAAGGGGTTACAGGCTATACCAGGAGCTGTAGGCAGAGCGAATGCAGCCTTAGTAAGGCCCCACCTGGAGCAGTGATCCATATTCCCCACGGTCTCTTTGGGGCCAAGAACCTATGAGAGGCCCTGAAGAAAAGGATGTTGTCCCCCGGCAAATGAAAGCAGATAGTAGAATAACTGAGACCATGCCCCAAAACAGAGGAGCCACAGCCCAATAGGAAGTGCCCCGGGGGCGGGGGGCTAACTTCGAATGGACCAGTGAATGGTCAGGACACTGCAACACCCCTTTAGGGCCTTGGGTCAGGACCCTATCCCCTGCTCACCCTCCCTTCTGTCGTGACAGAATCTTAAGGGGGGAAGATGGGCACACAAGAGAGCCTGAGTGCTTCTGTATACAACCCAGCAGGGTATCCTCCAGGACAGGCAGACTGAAAAGAACTGTGAAGCCACTGCCTGACCATTAGGCCAGCGGCTATTGGACTGACCTGCTACAGTATGATACTTTCCCTAAAATTTTAATGATACTTAGCCTCTAGCATGTTTTCATTGACACCAGAACAAATACTGCTCATTGTGTTGCTGATATTCATTATTTGTTTATCACTGACCATGTGATTGACATATTACAGTACACAAAAATAAAGCAAGGACAAGAAGTTTAATGTTTTATGCAGTGTCTAAGGGAGAGCCTGTGAAGAGATTCAAAGAGGGGTGTGAAAAAGTCAGCCTGACTTGTAAAGAAGATAATTTTGTCAACCATGTTTTGGATAAACTGGAGGATAGTGCTTGGGAAGAGGTATGGGTGACAGAGAGGAAATTATAGTAGTCAAGACAGGAGATGATCAGACCCTGAACAAGCATTTTTACCATTAGAACAGAAAATCTGTGGAAGTTGTGTTGTAGAAATCCTTAGTTCAGCACAGTCAGAAACATTATAACAAAATAGTAGGGGAAGAAGAGGAAGATGATCCCATAGGACCATCAAAATGTTGGATGTTTGGACACACAGCGACAGAGTAATAAGATAACAACACTTCCTTTTGTCATAACAATGGGTCTCTGAGGAAGACAAATATTATGCCTACTTTATAAATAGGTAAGCCAAGTCATAGAGAAGCTACTTAGGCTATGTTCTACACTAGACAACTTACAGTGACACAGTTAGTGCAGTCTAGCCATAACCTTAGTGAATAAGTGGCAATGCCACAAATAGGACCCAGAAGTCCTAATTCCCAGTCCTCTAAACTGTAGCTAACGCTCCCTGGCTCTATGGGAATAGAAAAAAAGTGAAATAAAAGAAGGAAGAAAAGGGGAGGCAGAAAAGGGTGTCACATACAAAAGAACAAGGTCACATTTGGGACCATTAAAAAGTACATACACATCAATTAACACTATGTAGGAAGTGTATGATAAAGGTACTCTCAGCTCCAAAACCAAAAGGGCTCGGTATGTTTATGCTACAGACTCAGCTTGTGAAATGAGTTGCTCCTTAGTTCACCATATAGTCAAGTGAGCAATCCATGCAATGATATATTTACTTGTGTGTGAGTGTGTTACAAGGGGACACAGTGGCAAAGAAGGAGAGATACACCAAGAAAACCAAAAAGGGGGGAGGGGGGGAGACAGAAATGTGGGAGGCAAAGGTTAATGTGGCAATAAAGGAAACAGAAGAGAACCAAATTGAGACTGAATCCATCCTGCCTCCACGTTCCCCCACATTTACATGTCTTATAATTAGATTGTCTTGACACACTTACTATACGTGGACATTACTAAGGAACAAAGCAAAAAGGAGTACTTGTGGCATCTTAGAGACTAGTCTCTAAGGTGCCACAAGTACTCCTTTTCTTTTTGCGAATACAGACTAACACGGCTGTTACTCTGAAAGCAAAAAGACAAAACAATAAGCTGTGTGGAATAGTGTAGATAGCATATGTATTTTTAGATATAAATCAGTTTTCACCATTGGAGAGGCCAACAAGTAATGGGTGATCATTCTGGCAGGTCCCAAAAAGTTTCATTAAAGCCCTGGCACACACTAGAGAATCAACAAATTTAGTTTCAGTCACTTCATCTTACTCTGCAAAGCTGAAAAACAGGTTATTTGCCTTTTTGAATTTTCAATCCAAACCCCAGAGTCTTTCATGGCAGATAGCTTAATGAACTGTGATCTTCATTACATCAAAGCAAGATACAAAATTAGCTGCTTAAAATATCACATTGAATAAAATACTTCTGTTTATACTGATGTGCAATCTACCAGACAGAATAATTTATCTGAAACAAATCATATGTTTAAATTGATTTACATATGCATCTTGATCCCTTATTTTTCCTTCAGAGCTTTTTACAAAGCCTCCCTCTATTCCTACAGTAAGACAATTCACTACTGGTATTTTAAGGATGTATTTACTTGCCATCTCACAGATTGCTTGGGTTTTTGTGCTCGTTTTTTTTTTTTACTGAGAAAATTGCAGATTTCAGATTAGGGTCCTTTGGAAAGATTTCTGTAAAAAAAAACTCCCCCCCCCCCCCCCCCAAAAAAAAAAAAAAAAGGTTTTTCCATAAAACAAAGTATTTTGTGCAAAGCATCTGCTTTACATATACATTTTAAAAAAAAATTAGCCACTGACAACAAACATTTTTGTTGTTTTTTTTGACAAAAAGTCAAAATTTTCCACAGGGGAAAAAAATCCCAAACTTTTCCAGCTAGTTCTATTTCAGATCAGTGTGGTCAAAACAGGACTATATTCGCCTGCTGTTTGTTGAATAAACTGTAAGACACTGGGCTTCTTAACCTGTGTGGATCTCTTTCGCATGTTGTCATTTTATTTTTAAAAGAGGCACATGACCTTAAAACCATTGCCACAGAAGAGGCCGCATCTATCTCCACTTGGTTAATGATCAATGTAATTCCCCTTGGTTACCCTACTCCAGTAAGGTAGACAGACCCCCATTTTCACTAGATAAAGGGCCTACTCCTGCTACATTTTCAGTGGGAGTTTGGCCACTGATTTCAAAGCCAGCAGTATCTAAGTGCAAAAATTTTCATGTGTCTTTTATCAACCTTAAGTTGTACCTCAGTTTATTAAAAACATGAACATTTGTAAATGCTATGTAGGCAACTCTTCCATGTATCAGGAGGAGAACAACAGGTGGCATCACATGTGCTCTGTGCTAACCTAGCCAACTGTGCACTCTCCAGGGCTGTCTCTATCAATCGATGGCGGAGTGTGATGAGTTCCAGGAGTCTGGAGAAGATGTCCAGAATAAAGGCTTGTTTTTCTCTGCCTTGCTTCTTTTCTTCATCTGTTCCTGACTCTAGTGCTAACATAGCAATATCCCGCACAAGGAGTGGGTCTTCTAGCAGCGTGTCTGCAAATAACTGCACGGAAAAGAAGGGAAGGGAGATATTATTATTAATCACATTTGTTACGGGAGTGCCTAATGGCCAACACCAAGAATGGGGCCTCATTGGACTAAGCTCTACATAAAAGAAGAGTAGATGGTCCCTGGCTTGAAGAGCTTACAAAACATACAAGACAGCCCCTTGGTAGGAGAAGGGATATAACACACGTACAGAGTGAACAATGGGATGGTGGCAAACAGGATGTTAGCGTCATACTTTTCTGTTGTTGGTTTGATGTGTGGAGGGGAGTGGGTTTACATAGGAGGGGATAACCTAAATGGAAAGAGAAGGGAAGGGTGAAGAGGGTAAGAGGGACAGTTGAGGAATGAAGTTGACTTGCATGTTTTTGTTTTTTGCTTGGTAATTTACTTCGTTCTGTCTGTTATTACTTGAAACCACTTAAATCCTACTTTTTATACTTAATAAAACCACTTTTTGCTTATTAATTAACCCAGAGCAAGTAATTAATTCCTGGGGGAGCAAACAGCTGTGCATATCTCTCTATCGGTGTTACAGAGGGCGGACAATTTATGAGTTTACCCTGTATAAACTTTATACAGAGTAAAACAGATTTATTTGGGGTTTGGATCCCATTGGGATCTGGGTACTAGAGACAGGAGCACCTCTTATGCTGTTTTCAGTTAAGTCTGCAGCTTGTGGGGGACGTGGTTCAGACCTGGGTCTGTGTTTGCAGCAGGCTAGCATGTCTGGCTCAACAAGACAGGGTACTGAAGTCCCAAGCTGGCAGGAAAAACAGGCTCACAGGTAGGTCTGAGCACATCAGGTGGCATTCCCAAGAGGGTTTCTATGACCCAACCCATCACACCAGGGTCTCAAGTCAGACAGCCAGAAACTGAGGAACAGACAATTAGGAAAAGTGTGGTTTAAGTGACTTGCTGAGCATCACACAGGAACTCTTTGGCACAGGCAGGGTTAGAATCTAATCCTCCTGATCAGCATTCAACTGCCTTAAACACGAGACCCTCCTTTCTCCTCCTGCAATTCCCTGCTGCATTCACCACGAATCTCAACTTTTTCAACAAAAGAAATAGGGGTCCTACAGACAACAGATTCCTTTACTACACAACCAGTTTCAGTCTTACTTGTCCATCCAGTCTCAGTTCTTCCCCCTACCCCACTGGTTCTCAGTTCCAGTAATGCTCCATCTCAGTTTCCCTCTCTCTCCCCAACCAGACTCCATTTCCAGTTTTCCCACTCATGCACTGGCTCCTTCTCCCAATCTACTTTCCCTACCCCACCACAGGTTTGGCTCATCCCCCATGCATTCAAATCAGGCAGCTTCCTCCTCCATGCTGGCTGAGCTAAGCAGAGTGGGGTCATTGAGAGCACAGGAGAGACAGACAGTCTCCTTGCTCTCATTTCAGGTACCTGGATCCAGACCTGGCAACCCCTCACAGCCCAGAGCTTCAACTGCAGGGACAGCCCTGCACAGGCCCAGTGTGGAGCATACACAGTGCAGACAGAAACTAGAAACTGCTAAAATTTAAGAAACCTTGACTGAGCGTGTGTGAACTATAATATTTCACAACAATGACCAATAGGCACTTGCCTGACACAAAGGCCACTCCCCAGCCAAATTTCAAATCCCTGCTCCAAAGCTTGGGGGCATTGGAGCTTTTAAAAGAAAAGGTCACCAGATTTATTTATTTATTTATTTTTAAAAACATGAGAAAAAAAAGCATTTCCCTCTAGCCTCATTTTTGGAAATTTGGCTAAAATTTTCCCCAAAAATCAACCTAAGGCTGACACCAACCATGAGAAATTTCATCCCAAATGAATAAAGTTTGGTGATGTTATAGGCAACGGAAAATAGGATAAAGAAAAGGAGTACTTGTGGCACCTTAGAGACTAACCAATTTATAGGATATTATAAATGGGAAGTGTTGGGCAATCTGAATAGTAGGCAGTGTTACCAGCCATACCTATAATAATATTTGTGCATACATCTAACCTTTTAATACTAATAACTATTAAACTGTATACACCCACACACACTCAGAGTAAATATAGGGCTCATCTCTGATCTCAGACCAGTTTTATGTTTGTGTAACTTTTTTTTACTTCAACTGACTATCCTTGAATTATTGTGTTTCGTTGGTGTGAGATCAGAATAAGATGCTCTTTTTTCTTATCCTTGTGCCTTTAAGTTGGGATCTTTTGCATAAGAAACAGACAAAAAGGACTTTGATCAATATATAAATTCCAGTCAAATAACTAAACCAATACTAAAAGATTGTAAAACTAAAACATTAACCACTAAACAAAGAACATGTATGATAGCACCATCCTTACAACACTTACTCAACTGGATTTACAAGTTACAACAATTCTCACTTACATAAAAAGTACAAATTGAACCTACATCTTTCTGAATTTGAGAGCTGTATGAAGATTCAGGCTTTTCCATGGTCAGCCATTCGTCCACTGCTAGCTGAAGTACTTGTTTTTCTAGACTAGTCGCCTCACTGGGTGTTTTTGGTCTACAGATGTTGTAGAACTCCTGAGAGACGTACTCAAGAGCTTTCGGGATTAAAGATGCCAGGCCCAAGGAAGGATGAAACTCCAGCAAGTAAATGTTCTTCAAAGTAGGGCTTTAAAAAAAAGTGACATTCATTAAATTGGTGAATTTATTGGAGAACATGATCACTACTGAAGGAAAAAGATCCTGTTTTATAAGCAATTGGCACGACAAACTTTTATACTGGTGCAGTGGATGCTGCTTAATAGCAATCCTTATATTAACTTCCAGTTAACAGTAACATTTCACTGGGAACCCATCCCATCGACTTCAACGATAATAGGATTTGGATATCAGCAACATCATGCTGATGGGAACACTGAGCCTTGGGGTGGCTTTGGGGGATCAGACTGTCGCTTTGGTGGGTGTGCATGAAAACTCTGTGGGCATGGGGGAGGCAGTTACACCTTGTGTAAAATTAATATGGCTAATATAATGTTATGGAGGTTAAACTATACAGAAGGAATGTGCATTTTCCCAGGATGTGTGCAGTGTATATTGGAGAAGGGGTAAAAGAAATGCAAATAAAACATGGTACTTAAATAAAATCCTAATAGGGCTCCAAAAGGAGCCACAATAGGTTGTGCTTTCTTTTTCAGATCTCTGCGTGATTTGGAGCAGGAGATGAAAGTGGAAAGTAATCAGAACTCTGGTGGAAGTAAAATGTTTCCCTTTTACGACAGTCTCTGAGCTGCTAACAGCTTTGGATCCAAAAGCAAGCTAGTAAGCCTCTCTGTAAATGCAAATTACCTAGCTGATGGGCACAAAGGAGCTGCAAATAATGAATACATCTGGTCAGCAAACAAGTCACTAGAAGACTCAGATTATGGCCCTCCAGGAAAGGGAGGTGAAAAAACAAGTCAAGCCTGAAAATAAGAG
Organism: Chelonia mydas; assembly: GCF_015237465.2. Taxonomy (NCBI): domain Eukaryota; kingdom Metazoa; phylum Chordata; order Testudines; family Cheloniidae; genus Chelonia; species Chelonia mydas. Next base: position 80,808,292 of record NC_057851.1, on the reverse strand, counting down.
GAACAGATTAACCTTCAGGTGGGAGGGGGAGGGTGTGTGGGTGTGTGTACAGTGCTAAAATCTGAAGCTGTGTCTCAGCTATTACCTGAGAATAAACGTAATGCTTGGTACAGCAGAGAAACTATTGCAAACTTGCTCTGTTGTACAAGAGGGGAACCTGAGGTATACCACCTCATGAATTTCAGTGAGTGGGGTAATTCACTAGCCTGACTATAGAACAAAATAAGGACAGCCTGGAGGTAATTCTTCTGTTTTTCCTGCAATTAGCAAGGAAATTTGTAAAAGAAAGTGGTATTATTATTATTAAGCAATAATCTGTCCCCACTAGGGGGTGGTGGAAATTGTTTCTTTTGTTTTTCAGACACTCTACAAGCAAGCTGGCGCCAGCGGGAAAATTAACCCAGAATACCATGGATCTGTGTTTTGTGTTTGTCTGTGGTGTTTGTCTTATTGCTAGCATTGTTGTGTTTTAATGAACAGAAAATCTCATGATGGGAGGGGGGGAAAATGGGAACAGGGAATGGGGGTGGGGAATTGGAATCATGTTTTTCTAAGGGGGGGGAATGAGAACAGGGACACAGGTAAGGCTCTGTGGTGTCAGAGCTGGGAAGGGGGACACTAAGGAAGGAAGCTGGAATCATGCTTGCTGGAAGTTCACCCCAATAAACATCGAATTGTTTGCACCTTTGGACTTTGGGTATTGTTGCTCTCTGTTCATGCGAGAAGGACCAGGGAAGTAAGTGGGTGAAGGAATAAGCCCCCTAACACATGCCGCTTATTGAAAAATATTTTTGGAAGAAAGGCCCAGGCCGCAGGAAGGTTTGTGGGGTTCAGCCAGGGAAGGAAATCCTGGGATGTGCCTTCTCTGGCTGCAACCTCACAAATCTGCCTGTGCCTGGGGACCACAGAGGACATAAGGGGCTGGGGTACCTGCAACCCTGCCCAGTGGGGGATCCCCTGCTGGAGTCCTAGTGCTGCAGGCTGGGAGGGGAGGCTGTGGGTAGGGCAGTAGCCAGGAGTGGGACTGCAGCCCAGATGCCAGGGCTTTCCAAAGGGAGCAGGGGTGCTGGGGGCTGACAGAGCTGCACAGTACCTCTCCCTGCTGCTGCCCTGCCCACAGCTTTCCCTCCCTGTGGAAAGCCTCGGCATCTGGGCTGCAGCCTCCTTCCCTGCCCACAGGCAGGTTTGTGGGGCCAGTGTTTCCTTCCCTGGCTGCAGCCTTGCAAATCTGCCATACACTTATTAGCAACTGCTGGATAATAGCAACTTTTTGCTGGCAAGTGAGGAGCTGCTAATAAACAGAATCTACTGCATACGTATTTGGCATGCCACTTTTGTAGTACTCAAAAAAAAAAAAAAAAGCTCTGAACGGAATCCTTCTGAAAGTGGCAGGAATAAGTGTCTATTGCAAGTGATTAGTACACAAACTACAATGACTTTAGCCACCAGCGGGAAACTAAGACTTCCATAGGCAGAAATCAAGCAGCTCATCTGAAAATGAAGTAGAGGAGCTAATAAAAAAAAATTACATATGAAAGGAATGTAAAAGGAACTGTAAAGTCTTTATTTGTCAATGAAAGTAAAGAATAAAAACTTCAGTCATTCGCTGCTCTGATGCATCTGCATACTCGACCCTCAAACCAGATCACTGTACTATAACTAGTGGTCACACTTAATGCTAACACTATAGCCAATTACTGCAAAGATATATCACAATATTGATAGAGCGATTCTAAAGTTATGGGTTGTAAGCCAATGGTCTGAATGGACTCTCCCCTACCATCTATTGATGATATGGGGGAAAGATCTCAGGAGCAGACCATATTTGCCTAGACACACCTACTTTGCCTAGATGACCAGCAGATGCAGCTGCTTTGCCAAAATGAACAATTTTAGCTGTTTGGGGTTAAAATTCACTTAAGTCTTGGATGCAGGGGTAGTGAAATGTTGTTTCCTTATTGTATGAGTAAAGGGTAGCAGAACTGTACTTAAAATGCCCTAATTGAGGGGGTCCCCCTAAACTGAACTTCACTCACTAAGCAGGGGGTTGTGATGCCAAATCCAAGTGAAAGTCAGAGAGGGTGGGAATAAGTACTCTTACCTGGTGGTGCAGACTCTGTTTAAAGGGTCTTAGATACATTTGACCCTCACCCATCAGTGTTTAAAGACAGAGTTGATTTGATTCAATTGAGAGTCTTTGTTACTTCTCAGTGATCACTAGAGCTGTAGGCACTGATAAGCTGATCTAGGAGCTGAGCCTTAGATCCGGTGTGGGGACAGTGTAGTGGAAAAGACAACACAGAAGAGGCAACAGCAGTGAGGTTCCCCATTACCCAGTGAAATCTTTAATGGGTCTGGGCTAGATGGTGGAATCTCAGCCTCACAGGTAAAGACAGCAGAGGCAGCAGCTGCAAACAGAGGCGGAGGCACCACTCAACTACCCACCTGAACACACTACTGGATTCTGGGAGTTCCCTGACCTCAAACAACCAACTGTTAAAGGGGTGCAGCGGAAGGAAAGGGACATTGGTCCACTGGACTTTCATGCTGCAAGTTGGAAAACTGAGGCAAAGGACTACTGCCCAAGATACTGTGGGGAAAGCATTTACTCATTGTTCGAATACTTTCAAATTATTGTTGTGTTTTCCAAAATTAATGTGGTGTTCCCTCTCCCCTTAATAAAAGTTATCTTGTTATACACAACTTTAGTGCTTGCAAGTGAGGAAGTATTGCCTATTAGAGGCACCCAGGGTGGTGATTAATTTTCCCAGGTTTCTGAGTGTGGGCTCGAACCAGTTCTGTTTTGCAATGTTAAGAGGAACCCCTAGATACTGAACCCAGCCCTTATTGCTGCCACTACCATCTAGCGGAAGGTAATATTCTGGGACTGACACAGCTGCAACAAAAAATAGTGACCCTGAAAGTGAATTTTTGACATTAGTATTATATACACCTCTTATAACTGGGAATATTAATTTCCCAATGTAATGCAAAAATGAATGAATTAAATCCACTATCAGGGAAAAAAATCACTTTTCTTGCTCAGATGTCTCTATGGCAAACCATAGGGTGTATTAAATAGTAAAAGTCCTAACATGTTAATCTTCATTAGATGGCCCTTCCTCAGGCAATTACAATTTGGGATCCAGCACCTTAGACAGCAAGATTCATTATCTGAAGACAGAAATCAATTACAACCACTAGAACGTAAAACTTACTTCCAACAAGACTGGCTGTATTAAATTACTCACCAATTGTTGTTCAGAGAGATAAGTTGCTTAGCAATTATATTATGGGGAAGTCCAAATTCACTGATACCACCTGTCTGATCTTTTCGCCAAATCTTTTGGACATATTCCCGCTGGGCATCTATCTGGAAATCAGTAATCAAAACATGATATAAGTGACATTAGCAAACAAAACTCAAAACATATCTATCAATGTTCAAGGCAAAACACAAATTATTTTGAGTTAAATATTTTATTTAGTTGTCAATTGAGTTATATCAGGATTGTTTGCCCTAAATGTTGATGGCTACCATTTTTTTATTAACAGTGCTACTAACTACAGTAAGTTCGTACATGGGGCCTTCTGTCTGAGGATCACAAAGAACTTTACAAGAGTTCATTAATTACGCCTCCAAACTTCCACTTTGCGGACTGGGAAACTGAGGCACAGAGAAATGAAGTGACTTGTGCAAAACTACATAGAAAGTGTGTGGCAGAACTTAGAATAGACCCCAAAGCTCATAACTTCATTTTGTACTTTAATTACTTGGCAAGGCTTCCACTCTCTTCACAACTATCTGCCAAACCGTGAAGTGTATTTTAAAAACAAAGTATTAATGATTTTTGTTTACATTTTCTTCAGTGGTGGAAAGGAGCAACATCAGGCACTCAAACATGAGCTCTCAGTCTCCCATTGCATTGTGAACTTGAGGGTGACCACAGAATCTAATTTTATTTTTTAAATTTCTAGTTTGCTCAGCTTTTCTTCTTGTCTCCAATTTCAATAGATGAAGTCTTTTAAAGTGTGTATTTTAAATAGAACTCTGCAATCTTTCCAACATTCACTTTGTGATTTAAGTGCAAGTCTCAGCTTTCTCCTGTTGACTTATGGCTATTTAATTTATGGAGCATCCATCCAATTTCATTGTTAGACTAATACTGAGAAGTTACAACCCAACTTAAACAGAAGCACTGCAAACCTATACCCTGTACACTTGAGGCTTCTTAGTGAATCAAAGTTATCAGTTCAAGTATCAGTTCCCCCCTCCAGTTCTCCCACAGGGTATATTGTCAACAAACCCTACTTACATGTTGGTTGCATATCTCTCTCACCAGCTGCAGCTGAAGCCTTAGGCAGATGCATTCATCATTGTAAGTGTTCACAAAATACCTGAGGCTGAGATCAAATCGTGGGCGTTTGTGCATGATGTCAGTTATTGCTTGGGCCAAATCAAATCTTTCTTCTGTATCCAGAGCATGCTGGTAAGCCTCAAAGTAACCATCTAGAAGCTGAAGGGATATTCAAAAGTGAGTACAGGTAACAGGGACTTGTTTTGCTTTTTACTAGTCAAATATTCATTTTTTGCTGGTAATGGAGAGATTTCACGTACAACAGAGGGGCAAGCGAGTGCCAGACCATACCAGTAGTCTGTCTAGTTTGGTATCCTGTTTCTGACAAAAACCAGTACCAGAAGCTTCAGTTCAAGACATTTCAATAATAACCTGCCCACATAAGAAGTTTCTTCCAAGCCCCAGGCAATTAGCAGCTGGTTTATATCCTGAAGCACAAAGGTTTTATCTATATAAAATTAAACACCTCTTTAAAGCTTCAGCTTTAATGTACTTCTCCTCTTGACACCCCTGTGAGATAAGTATTACTATCCCTATCATATTGATGGAGAACTCAGGCAGAGAGAGGCTACACACCTTGCTCAAGATCACATACAGAAAATCTGTGGCAAACCAAGGAATTGAACCCATTTCTCGCAAGTCCTAGGCTAGGGCCCTAACCACTGGACCATCGTAATTCCTTAACACATGTAGACTAGTATTATGCCCCTACCAAGCTCCATGCCCCTACCAGCCTGAAAGTTCCAGCTTCACCTTGAGACACCATATATTCCTATTTGGCAATGGCTGTCACACATACACGATGTTTTCAAAAAATTTGAAGTATCAACCAATTTAAGAAGTGCAAAGACAATGAAGGGGTGATATGATTAATAGAGACTTGCTGAGATAAACAACTGGATGTAGATATACATACCCCTTCTACCACAACAGCAAATGCACAGGGGGTTTCTGAGATTTCTGTGTGCATGTATTTCATGTTTGTATGTATGAAAATGAATCCATTTTTAGTTAGAGTTCTATTTACTAAACTCTCCTTGCTTGGCACACAGAAACTCCCCTGTGCTCTTTCTGCTGTTGTGATGTGGCAGAGGGGCTGTGCTGGGAATAAGAATGAAGTAGAAATGGGCGATTCAAGTGTGTGAGAAGGGCCTTTACTCTGCTCTTCGGAAGCATCCATCTATGCTTCCTTGCACTGGGCTTTATGCCCTCACGATATAGTGCTATCACCACTCCAAGCTATATAAACTTATTATTGTTATTTATTATTTGTATTATTGCTCTAGGCCTGGACCATGACCACATTGTGCTAAACGCCATACAAAATAGTTTTAAATCATCCTCCTCTAGGTCTCTTATTCCATTCTTGTCTAATCTTTGTCTTTCAAATTATAAACTCTTTGGGCAGGAATGACCATGTGTATTCATTGGTGTTCTGTCCAGTGCTCTTGCAAGCTATTGGCTCTTCCCTAAATTCTGTTTTTCCAACTATTCCAGTGAACAGCCAATCACTTAATGTGGATTTTTGAGTTTGCAAATGAGAAAAGGTTCTGCTCTATGTACAATCCAGTGGGTATGCTTGCTGAGAATGTGAGAGAGACTTTTGTACTAATCCACAGCATTTCATTCACTGATAACGTAACTGACAGAAGTATTAATATTTAGAAACAACTATGCGATGCAACACATGAACATTTGTTTAGCAATATTGAAAACCATCTCTATCATGTTCTCTAATGTAGCCAGCGGTAGCAGGTTGTGTCAACTATATGAATCTTCCATATTGGAAGATTAATAAAAAAATTAAATAATGAATTGGAGATTAACTGGTATGTATTAATAGTTTTCAGAGTTTCCTCATTGGGTGGGGATGTACCTGACGTTTATTCTCTAAGAGAGCAGCTTCACAAGTCCAAATGTCAAGCAGCACCGCAAAGCGATCCACAGATGCGTGGGCCCATGCTAAGAGGTTGTCATCACTGGATTGATGGTATGTTACATGGCCTAGGAAAGAAAGTGAACAGTGCAGTAAATGTTGTTGTTTTTATTGTGAGACATCTCCAACTGCTCAGCACCTCTTACAAGTGACTAGTCTGATGGGACTTACACAAGAGACAAAATAGAAGCAGGCCAAGATAGGTTTTAGAGTAATTTACTCATACCAAATTTTCTGAAACTTGATGTCACCCTATTTATTTACAAAAAGAGAGACTCTGTTTTACCTTTACCAGAGAATAGAAGGCCAGACAGCAGATTTAAAATTCCACAGGTTCTGGAGGCCTCTGTGCAGTCTAAAATGCAAACACCAAGTGTCTGGGAAATTTTATTTGAATATGTGTGATCCATTGAACACACACATTCAAACAAATGCTGTCTGGTATAAAGGGAAAAGAGGGATGGGCAGTGTTTGGGAAACTCCAGGTAAAGAGACATAAGTCAGGATAAGATCAAAGAGGTTGAAAAGTACATTTGTTAGTTTGTCAGAGGATTTAATCTTAGTTGCAGTTATCTCTACCTCCTCACCCCAAAACCTCAGAGCTCACAAAGGAAACCTGCATACACAGCAGGAGGCACAGCAGTGCAAAGAGCTCTTCACAGTGCTGAAACCAGAGTCTTACTTTCAGAGGACTTCTTCTTAGAGGAAGTTAATTGTAGTTAGTTTAGTCCTGGGTGTGAAGTAGGGGACAAAACATTGATCTGCACTGGCAGCCAATGAGACTCCTCCAGCAAGCAATGATTCCAGCTGCCTGGTTATGGTTTTATTTCTTAATAAATATATGGAGAAGCAAATCAAAAGTGTCTGCATAGCTCATAAATTGCGTGCCTAGTTAGTTTTATTTATTCTCCCCATTTGGAAAGGATGCTATTACATTAAAAATGTAGTTTGCTTTGTCAACAAAAGATAAATCCCATAAAATGGTCTGAAAACTCAACTTCCTCAGGCCAAATTCAGCCTTAGTGCAAGTGCGTGACACTCCACTGGCTGCCCTCCAGCTCCAAATTGCAACAACCATCCTTTATTTTGATAACTGGACAGGACAAGAGGATTTTGAACCCAACACTGCTGTTCCTGAACTGGCTGAAGCATTAAAGCATTTATTGCCTACGATAGCAAAGCACTCTGCCTCCTCATCACACTCAGTCCCTGTTGATCCAGTCACAGAGACTGGAACCAGGATCTGTGGCATGGGAGCGTAAAGAACTAGGACAAAAATAATCCACAACAGGCCATGCATTAATGGACCTTGGGTGAGATGGGAGACTGAAGATTTAAGTGATTTACAAACACAGAAACTGCCACACCAGATCAGGATAATCATCGATCTCAGTACCAGATGCTTCAGAGGAAGGCTTACAAAACCCTGCAGCAGGCAGTTATGAAATAACCTGCCCACAGGGAAAGATTTTTCCTATCCCATCCTCCCCCCACATTTATGCTTGGCTTATGCCCTGTAGCAAGATGTAGGTACACCAGCCTACTAAAGCTTGCCAGGCTTATTGCTATCCAAATATGTATAATTGATTTTAAAAACGTGTGTGTTAGCTAAAGCTTTAAAAAAGTGTGTTGGAAGGTCATATAACATATCCCTCCACAATTAAAAATAATTCCTCTCCTGTACCATTAGAAAACTTTTCCTCTACATTTTTGAATATATATATAATATGCATGTGTGGCTGTTTATTCATGGTTTTCTAATCTTTCTTCCCTCTCTGTACCCTTGATTGTTTCATCTCCTTCTCCCTCCTTCCATTTCCCCACAATCCAGTTTCTCTTTCAGCAGCAGTTTGTAACCCAGTCACTTTCAACTCATTTCCTATGGTAAAAAAACTAAATCTGCAATGTGAAATAATTAGCAGTTCAGTTTTTACCACAACAGAGAGAAGGTTAAGAGTGGGTGGAGATGCATAAAGTCCCAACCTGCCTTTTGAGCAGCACTTTCAGAAGCAGCAGTAGTTTAAAAACTATGAACTTTTTCCTCCTCTAGCCCATCCCTGTCACCTTCAGTTGCATATTTTCACCCCACTCTCAGGCCACTTCAATAATCTTTCTTCCCTCATTAACTCTATTTAATATAACGAGGTCCCAGGTGTATCTTGTGGGCAGAGCACTGGAGTGGCATCAGCAATAAGTGACAATCATTCCAAGTGCTCGGACACTGTTGTGATGGATGTGGTATAAAAACCTACATAGGATGAGTAGGAAAGGATCCAGGTGTTCAATCGGAAAAATGGCTCTGCACGATGTCCATAGCCACCCTTCAAAAAAGTCATCGCATAAGTCCAGTTTGACTCCCTGCTTTTGAGCTATCAGCATTTGATCTTACTTTTATCTTGTTCAATGTACTGGCTTGCCACAAACAGCAGCTGATTTTCGAGGTCCTTCAGGTCCTTCAAAGCTACATCGTACATGATGTAAGCCCCTCGCTGGTCCTGTGTGTGAATGTATCCATCTTGAGTGGTGTAAAAGTCATCATGATTTTCCACCTCGGAAAACTCCATGAACTGTGCACTGTGGACCTGTGCAATGGCAAATCCAAAGAGACATTGTGATACAAGCAATCAGTTTTACAAGACATGCAATGATGCAAACCAATATATCTAAGAGCAGGCCTGAACCTGAAAGAGACAGTCTGCAAGGTCACCAAACAGCAATAAAGTACAGCCAGAAATAAAAACTATACAAGAAAAGATATCACATTTCTGTGCTTCTACCTTATGAAAGCTATTTTGTTATATTGTGATAAGGGTTGTAAATGAGTTTCCATTATTAGCCTGATTTTGACCTCACGCCCCAAAACCACACACAAAAAAAAGTCATATAGGCCTCAAAATTGGTAGGTTAGCTCAAGATAGATTTTTTTTCTACAAATAATGAATCAGACAAGGGCTTTCTTAATTATAACACTCAAGCAGGTATTCACAATATTTTTTTAAAGTCTTCTATCTTTCTGCCACTTTGTAACAAAAAAGCAACAGAGAAGAAAAATAAAATTTAGTTTGTCAGACTTCTTTTCAACTATTGTTTTCCTTACCATCTTTTCCAATTCTGTAATATTGCTTGTCATGCATTTCTGTGTTATATAACATTTTGAAGGATTTGGGTAGAACCCCCAAGCATCCAAAAGGTTTAGCCATCGCCATTTGGGTTCTGAAATGGTGTATTAACGGACGTGTGTGTGCTGGATTGTACAACATTTATTTGCAGGTACTGAACCAATGGGATAGTTTAACATTTACCTATACCTCTTATTCCTCTAAAATCAACAGCATCTTTAAAAGAGTTGGTCCAGATTATCTACTCTGGCGCTGTGCCACTATTCAATACTGTTCAGTAACATCCCTGGCATGAGCTTCGCATTGCAATTAATAGGAGTGGTGTTGGCTTTCAAAGCAGTAGAAGCAAAACCAGAAAAAAAAGCACTTTTCTTCTAGAATAAGAGTGTCCATATGGGGAGTATGGTATGACAGTTAATTTCCCAGTGTAGACAAACCCTTGGCCTACAGCCGCAGGGTGACCAGACAGCAAATGTGAACAATCAGGATGGGGGTGGGAGGTAATAGGAGCCTATATAAGAAAAAGACCCAAAAAATCGGGACTGTCCCTATAAAATCGGGACATCTGGTCACCCTATACAGCCGTGCCTTATTTTAATTTATTTTTTAAATCCAGCAGGGACATGATCTGTCTGGCTGTTTCGGCCTCTGCTGGAGACATCAGTGCCCTGATACCTCTGCTTAAGAAAAAAGAAAAAGCTCATGAAAGCTTACGCTCAAATAAATTGGTTAGTCTCTAAGGTGCCACAAGTACTCCTTTTCTTTTTGCGAATACAGACTAACACGGCTGTTACTCTGAAATCTGCTTAAGAAAAATCTGCTCCGGCCAGGCCACTAGTAAGATCTAGTCCTCCAGAAGCCTAGAAGGGCCAGAAGGTGACATGAACCAAGAGGGAGCCAGCAGGCCAGTTAAGAAAGCTTGTCTGCTTCTTGTAGTGCTGGGTGACTCTGGGAGACCGAAGGAACTCCCCAGTGTAAACCCAGAGCCCCAGGGCCTTGTTGGGTCCTGGTCTTAAAGTGCTGAAGCCAAACACGTGCTTTTACATTTGTTTGTTTAAAGGCACAGGCCACCAGATTCTGAATCGGTACCTATTTATTGTAAACTGAGGCAGGGACCATCTGCAATGCCATGCCTTGACACAGAGGGTGCAACAGCAGTAAGGGAAACCTCTTACAAGAAGTTACTTTATTTACTTAATATCTTTTTTACAAGATCCTTATTCTTCATTTATATGCAAAGTCTGTTTTTACTTTTCTGTGTCTAATACACCATCCTAATTTGCGCTGTCCAATATTATAGTGTAATATCTTAACACTGCCAGCCTTCCTCCTCTCTTTGGTTTTACTAAGATCCTCCTCTTGACTCTAGGAAATCAGTGATGTCAAACAAGTTTACCTCTCCCAAAATGCCTTCCAAAACTCCATTAGAAAGAGAGATGGGCAAAGCAGAATACTTGCCCTGGGCAAGGCATTAATTTTAATTATGGAAACCTCACCACACCAAATAAATCAATGCATTGCCCAATGCTCTTTAACTGTCTTAGTAGTAACAGAATGTTAACTGCAGAGATCTGTGCTGGACTAGAGATATATTCATATTTCACTAGCCAGTAAATGCCCACAAAAACCTATGTTTAATTTAAATGTAGTATTAGATCAGCTTGTTAACATTCTTTTCTTCTTTCTGCTAAAAGTATGTGCTCTTTGTTCTTTACTTACATTTCTGATGTAAGTATTAAGCTTCAGTGCTCTCAGAAGTGACAGGGTAGGGAATTTGTTAACGTTTAAAAAATCCTTTATAGCAGAATCAAGATAAGCTTGATTTAGATAAGTAACTGAGAAAATATCACAGTGAGAAGCACAATACAAGGCAGAAGTTTTAAGTACCAGTAAATTCCTACATCAGTTGAGGGAAGATCCTGAAATTTTGCTTTTTCACCCTACCCCCTCAATTTTCAATTGGTCTTTGCTATTTGTTTCTCCAATTAGACCGCAGTCTGGAAGTGGTCACCACAAAATATTGTGAAATATGAGGACAATCCCACAAAATTGGAGAATCCACCCCCCCACCCCCAAAAACAAACAAACAAACAAACAAAATAAACAAACAAAAGAAACAAACCAGGGAGCATCCCTGCAACGTTTATGGTTTGGAGCCACATTTTAAAGACACCTCAACCACGCCTTCAACTTGATGCCCACAATTGTTTGTGGGTACAAATAAGGCTTTCAGAAATCCAGCTGTACATCTGTGCCTTCAGATCAGGTAGCTGTGTGTCTAGGAGGTGTTATTAGTGCCCACCATTATTTGTGCCTGTCATTTCTCCTGTAGCTGCTCAGAGGCACTAAGACCACAAAACCCACATAGGATTACAAAATAAATGTTAACACCCTTCACATACTTCCCTCCTCAGTGCATCACTACTCTTGACTCTGTCTACCTTGATTACAGCAGCCTCCAATGAGAAAATGCTGTTCCAAGCCAAATCCTAGGACTGAAGGAGGAGGGATGCCGCCCAGAAGGATTTTTAGTTTCACTCAGTATATTTCTTGAATGCCCTTGCATCCTGAAACTGAGTGTCATGCCTCTGATGCCTCCAGTCTCAACCAGCCTGAGGTTGGAATGTGAAATGATGGCTTTAAATCTGGGTTTCCTGCACAGCAGTGTGATGTATTAACTGTACACTGAATGCCCAGCTCAGAGATTACAGTCTTATCAAAATGATATAGTCATAATACAAATTAGCTTGTCCAACTGGACTCCCATGTGGGGTGAGAAGTATAAAACTTGGCAACACCAGCTTGCAAGTTACAGCATAATCAGTTAAAAAAGCAGAGCAGGCTTGAGGCTCTGTCAATTAGTCTGCCAGGAAAGCAGTTGTATTATTATCATAAACTTCCTAAGAGACAGCCTTTGCAGTATATTAACAAATCATATTAGAAACTGTTGTTAGGGAAACACTGGAGGATGTGCTACCAATTGCATTGCCAGTTGAACTGTTGTTGGTTTAATAAATAATATTTATCTTGGCTTCAGTTGAAGTTCAAACGTATACATCAGTACCTTTGAATTATCCTGGGAAAGCACATCGATTATTTCACTATCACTCATAATTACACCCTCTCTCCCACCACCTCATCCTCAACGCCCCCACCCCACACACAGAGTATTTAGCAGTCACTTTCCAGATCACAGAGTGCTGGGAAAAATGTGGTCAGGCTTGTTCCTTACACCATCTTCCACATTTTGGGAGAGAAGGAGAGGGAAATAAAGAAACCTTATGCAAGTGAACTCATCATAACCCTGCTGTGAAGTAGTTCATCCAACTGGTACTATGAAGTATTTTTCAAGCAAAAAAGGAGCCGTTTCAGAAAGAGAGAGAGAATGCAGTATATACTCAGTATGTCCAGGGAACACACAATGGTATGCTATGGTACTGCACATCAATTTGGTATGGCTACATTGCAGTAGTAAAGCCAGCAGCAAGTTTTGAAGCTCACCCTGAACAGGTTTCATAGTACAAACACATTGTTATAGATAAATAATATTATAATAGTGTTCTGTGTATTCCACATATTTTACACAGGGAAAAAAATGTACATGTCAAAATGCTTTAAAATCTTATTGAAATTTTTTTGTATACCTTCACCTGTAAAGCCAAGTGCCATAGTTACAACATTCCACCTACATAGACCTCAGAGGAAGATTTAAAAAAAACAACAACCCTGTAACTAATACTTCTAGAGGTTTCTAAAATGTTACTTAAAACACCTTTTTCCATACACTGTATTAAGGTCTACTATCTCAGGGTCCCCAGGCTAAAACCAAATGCCTTACCAACTGCATATACCTCCCACTTTTAGGCCATGATAGATCACAAGACAACAGGCCTTAAAGTTACAGGTAAAGAATCAGAAGAGGAGGATAAATGCAATTCAGATAGAATAAATTGCTGAGCTATCACAACAAAGTTTGCAATGGAGAGAGAAAAAGACTAAGAAAACCCCAAAGAGGAACATATTACTTATTCCTATTTCAATTTACGTTTTGGATGACCTTTTTATAGAGTTATTGAATGGATCACCTTGAAGTCAGCTGGTGTATAATGGACATAGTGGCGAGAACCAAGACCACCAGAAACACCAATGCCTCCTTTGACAGCATTTACCCAACAAGTATCTTCAGCACTGGGGACTAGATTACCAGCATGCAGGGTGAGACCTGAGGTGCTGATTGTTAAAGTTCTCTCAACAGATCTGAAGTAGTTCAGGATTCCCAGGCAGACCCGCTGAAACAAAGGAGATACATAAACATACATTACTGTAGCTTAGGTAGGATTACACGGACTTTATGCCCTTGAAAAATTAACTCTGACATGGGCTTTTGTTTTTACCTGGAGGTCTCTGATTCTCAGGTGACGTAAGTAAAGGACGGACAAGTAGGCTCCTTTCCTCATGATAAGGTCCTTATTGTTGGCCTCTGTGCCCTCATCTAATCCCAGCAGCTGCAAGGTGGTTACGTAACTATACCTTTTTCCAGACAGAAGAAAATTAAGTCATTGTTCCTCAAATTGATTTCTAAAACCCATCTAAACTAAAGAGCCCTTTCATGTCCTGTCTAGAAGTGAACTACTGCCTATTGAATTAACTGCCATGGAAACCTGCAGCATAGCACAACACAATACAGAAGAGAGGACTAACGTTTCTGGCAGAGTTTGAAGATGGGACAAGTGTAAGCATTTATTTTTCTTTACCAAGAAGAATATAGTTTTACCCTCTTTCTTTCTTCTTCCTGGAAGATCCTGGATTCTTGCTGAGACTGATAGTTTCCATACCCTTCTCATTCATAGCCACAGCAGGATTATTATCCTCTATGTTTTGATCCTGTTTAAAAAAAAAAATGGTTTTGAGAAGATGCTTACAGTTCTTGTTGTCAGCATTATACAAAGGCCTTATCATAAAAACCAGGGTCCAGGGGTGGACCTGCAGAGAGCTCATTGCCTGACTGGGGACTAGCATGAGCTACAGCAAGGGAAAAATCAGCATGGACACAGAAGAAGATTGGAAGCAAGTAAATCCCTCAATTAAAAGGGTGACTGGAAACAATTTTAACTGATTTTTAGTAAATTTCAATTATTTGTATCTGAATTTCAAAAGGCCTAAAATCACAGATTTCCCATTCAAATCAAGAAGGGAGCCAACATTAGAATAAGCCTTAATTTATATTTAAATGAGGAATAACAAGGAGTCCAGTGGCACCTTAAAGACTAACAGATTTATTTGGGCATAAGCTTTCGTGGGTAAAAAAACACTTCTTCAGATGCATGGAGTGAAAATTACAGATGCAGGCATTATATACTGACACATGAAGAGAAGGGAGTTACCTCACAAGTGGAGAACCAGTGCTGACAGGGCAAATTCGATCAGGATGGATGTAGTCCTCATTTGGCTCATTACAAAAGCAGCTTTGCCTCTCCTGGAATTGACACCTCCTCATCTATTATTGAGAGTGGACTACATCCACCCTGATCGAATTGGCCCTGTCAGCACTGGTTCTCCACTTGTGAGGTAACCGGGGTGAAAGTGAGCCGGTACGGGCCGGTACTGCGTACTGGTAAGAACCCGCACCAGCCCATACCCAGCCCACATTAAAGCGTTGCCGCGGCAGCGTTTTAATGTCCCTGCCCCTTTTGCCTCCCCTGTTGGCGGCGTCTGGTGGTAGGGTCCATACCGGCAGGGCCGCCAACAGGGGAGCAAAAGAGGCAGGGACATTAAAGCGCTGCCGCAGCAGCGCTTTAAGGATGGTCCTTTGCCGCCGCGGCGCTTTAATGTTGCTGCGCCCTCCCGTCGGTGGGGGGCACAGCAACGTTAAAGTGCTGCTGCGGCAAAGGACCCTGCAACGCTTTAATGTTCCTGCCCCTTTTGGCCCCCCTGACCGCCGACGGGCGCAGGGGGGCAAAGGGGGGAGCTGCCCTGGGGCCGGCGATTTAAAAGGGCCCGGGGCTCCGGACGCCACTGCCGCTACAGCAGCAGCAGCGACCGGAGCCCCGGGCCCCTTAAATCAACACGGGAGCCCTGGGCGGTGCGGGCCAGCCGGACTGGAAGGGCTGGCTGGGGGGTGCTGACCCCCCCAGCCCCGCCCCTTCCATCCGAGGCCCCGCCCTTTCTGGGGGCCGGAGCTGCCCGTACCGGTAAGTGGCCTCAGTTACTTTCACCCCTGGAGGTAACTCCCTTCTCTTCATGTGTCATTATATAATGCCTGCATCTGTAATTTTCACTCCATGCATCTGAAGAAGTGGGGTTTTTACCCACGAAAGCTTATGCCCAAATAAATCTGTTAGTCTTTAAGGTGCCACCGGACTCCTTGTTGTTTTTGTGGATACAGACTAACACGGCTACCCCCTGATACTTAATGAGGAATCTAATTCTCTCTCATGTGAGCCTCCTCTGAACCTACATGCAGGCATACAAATGAAGGATCAAACCCAGACGCCTAAGGAGACTATCATAATAGTAATTGGAACTGTATCAGTCCCCCACCCCACCCCAATTCAGGGTTGTAGATAATATCTTTGAAATACTTTGTAGTGATGTCTGTTTTTCTAGGCCCCTTCCACAATAAAATTTTTAAAAAAATGTAAAAATTATTCAGGAAAGTAGCTAGTACTGCCCATCCATCACCACCTCCATCAAGGCCTGATTCCAATCTCGCTTTCTCTGGTGTCATCAGGAGTTACTCCCCTGAAGTCAATGGAGTTACACTGGTGTTAAAACTGGCATTTATTTCTTAAACCACCCACCCACGCACCCAGTGCTAGTTAGCATCAGAAATCTGTATTCTTTAGAAGACAACAGGACAGTGAAGAGATTATAATGAGGAATCCTTGTGGCACCTTCGAGACTAACACATTTATTTGGGCATAAGCTTTCGTGGGCTGAAACCCACTTCATCAGATGCATGGAGTGAAAAATACAGTAGGCAGGCATATATGTTACAGCACATGAAAAGATGGGAGTTGCCTTACCAAAGTGGGGGGTAAAGGCTACTGAGGCCAATTCAATCAAGGTGGAAGTGGCCTATTCCCAACAGTTGACAAGAGGGGGTGAATATCAACAAAGGGAAAATTACTTTTTGTAGTGACCCAGCCACTCCCAGCCATCATTTTCCAGAATCATTCAGTGCTGTATGAACAATCATATATAAACCCACCCCACAATCCTATGAGAAACAACATCCTAGGAGGGAGACCGAGTTTTGGAAGATAGGGAACTTCATGGTCTCCCTACAAAAGCTTTCAATGCAGAGGCTCTTCATCATCACTGATTAAATGAAGGTTTTCTAAAAAAGGAGTTACTAGTCCATACTCATAGTTACACAAGTTTCACCTGATCTTCCCCTTCAAAAATACCTGCTGGAGTTCTGAGTTGCTATAAATTCTCTCCCAGATTCGATCATAGTTATGCTGTCTTGAGCAGTGAGAAGTCACAAAACTTGATCGCACTGGACTTGGCTCTAGCACTTCTGTAGCATGCTCCTGGAGAACGTCAATCACTTGCTCCATGTCAGAAACCTTATTGCAATCACATCAAATATCCAAGAGTTAAGATTCACAAGGCAAAGCTAAAAGCAAGGCCATCTTTTTTTGAGGAGTTGGGATGAGTTCTAGGGAATTTAGCAAGGCAGCATAGCACCTCCATCCAATCCATTATATACCTGCAAATGATTGCTGCTCCTCTGCACAAGTAAATTGTCTGTTTCCTTCCCTCCCATCTCCCCAAAAGGCTGAAGATGTCAGATGAGACCTCCCCATAGCAGAAGACTACAAGAGAGCCACCTGATTTGGGAGAGAGAGATGCTTCATTTCCTCATGGAGGTGGATTGGTAGAGGGAGAAGAGGACAGCCTCTTCCCCTCAGTGCCACCTCCCCTCCAACTTCCTATGCCACCTCTTTATTCCCTTTATTGACCCCCCTCGGTGTGACATACTATACCTTGGGGGACTGTCTTGTAACCCCCATATTCCTCATCTATATATAATTGTGATATTGCATATAAAGCATGCCCTGTGAGGTATCAGGGAAAAGGTTGTCATCAGCTGAGACTTACTGTTCTAGCAAAATATGTATATCTTTAGTGCATATGAAGTTATGAGAATTGTGTTGCATGGTTGTCACTAAAACCTGCTGTAAGTTGGGGAATCAGCCAGATGATAGCTCCCCAGAGACAACAGCAAGGAAAGTAACCAACGCCCGGGCGAGGTGTCAAACAACCATCAGCCGCCATTGTCCAGCAAGGGAGTTACAATTCAATGACTGACCTGCATGAGGCCACACCAGGGGAATTGCTCAACCTTGCCTGGGGACTCAGCAATGCCCACCAGACATGCCTGGACATTGTGTTCTCCAAGCACATGGGACTGAGGGTATAAAACAGAACATAGGGGGCACACACTTGGCCTTTTCTCCTGCCCCCACCTATGCTGCAAGCAATAAGAACATGGAGAAGACTTAAGACTCCAAAAGAGGAGAATGGCCCAGGTTTCAAGAGTGAAATCTGTGTACTATGAACTGCAACATCCAGTGGGGTGAGAAAAACTGCTTAAATCTAGATGTTGCCCAGTTTAATAGGGTTGAGAGTGTAGACTGCATGCTTATATTTTATTTTATTTTGGCAAATAACTGACTTTTTGCCTATCACTTATAATCACTTAAAAATATCTATCTTTTGTAGTCAATACATTTGTTTAACTGTTTATCTTTACCAGTGAGTTTGTATAAAGTGTGTGGCAAAACTGCTCATGTTTGCAAAGGCTGGTGTATGTCCACTTTCCATTGATGAAGTGGTGAACCAATTAATAAATTTGTACTGCCCATCTTGAGCAAGACGGTATATTCCTGAGGTACAGTGCTGGGAGGGACGTGGCTGGTGCCTTTCTTTGTGTGATTCATGAGTGGCTCTGAGTGCATTCATGCAATCTAGCTGGGTATGGGGCCCCACATGCGGCTGTGCTGAGTGATAACAGCACCTGGAGGGGCTTGCTGCTTGTCACTGGCAAGGCATTGTGAGAGACAGCTCAGGCTGGAGAGAGTTAAGGGGGTACAGCAGTCCCATGCTCTACCCGGGGATCCCATCACACTCGGTATTTCAGGCCCTGCCCTATCCCAAACTTGAACATTATTTCTGTAATTCCTCTTCTACCCACCAAAAAACAGTAATGCCATTTCTCCTCAGCAAGGCCAACAGGATTTTTTTTTAAGTTTTGAGAAAAAGGCATTATTGAAAAATAAGATCCCCAAAAAGAATTAGGAGATTTTTCACAGTGTCAATGACAAGACACTGTTTTTAGTCATCACTTCAAAACTCCTTTTTGGATTTATTTATTTTACCCAAACTTGCTGGAAAATTTCTACTCTGAGATACAAGATTTGGCATGTGTAGTTTCAGGTGGATTTGTTTCTTTGGGGAATTTTTGGTGGGAGGAGAGGGGTTTGAAAATTGGGCCTACAATGAGACGCCCGTTTCAGTCTTACATATGGAGCATCTACAGTCAGTGCATCATATACATCTTTTCTTCTATATCACATCTTTTCATTCCTTAAAGGGATCCATCAGAGTGAAATCTGGTCTTTTTAGAAAGTTTAAAAGTAGTGTTAAGTACAACACTTGCCCCCAACTCACTGTCCATTTTGTGGCATTATAGTCATTTAATTAATAAATAAATACTAATAAAACCACCACCCCTATCGCCTACCTCGCTATTACAGAGTGAGGTTCATCAGTAGATACTGAAGTGCTTTATAAAGAAGGTCAGTATCATTATCCCCATTTTACAGATGGGGAAACTGAGGCCCACAGAGAAGTTACTTGCCCAAGGTCACCTAGCAGGCTAGTAGCAAAGCCAGGAACAGAATCCCCCAGTCCAATGCTCTATCCATGAGGCAGCACTGCCTCTCTATCTTTCTATTTATTCATTTTTTTAAAATCTCTCCCCTGTCATGGTGTGAAAAGACTCACACAAAATAGGAAACTGACCAACTCTGCTCAGAGGCAGGGAAGCTGAATATACACCAAGTGCTGCCAAAAAGCATATATTAAACAAACTAAAAAAAAAACCCTCTCTCTATTCTTGTCAGTAATTTTATGTGTTACAAGTAATGCTAGTAAATAAAAAAGGAGAGAGATAAATAAGTACTATTTTTAAGTTGATGGTGTCTCTGTAATAATCACTGTTAAGACTGTTGCAGCTCTCATAGGAAGGGTTTCTGTTAATGTAGTGTTATACATTTAGGAGCAAACATAAGGCTATGGGGTCTAGGATTTTTACAATAAATATTCTGCATAATTCTTTTGAATTAAGGTGCTGGAGGTCATGCTTTGGAAATTAAGGCATAATGATCATTAATTCTTGTTAAAAATAAATGAACAAAATATAGGCATGGGGACTGAATCAAAAAGAAGCTTTAACAGAGACAAATTAAAAATCAAGCTCCACTCAAAAGCACCATTTCTCATTCATTTCCCACATAAACCACAATTTTCTGTCATGCACATCATTTATTGAGTGTTATCAATGAGTTCCGCCCTTTGCCGGTCTCTTGTTCATACTACCCTAAAATACAGCAAAAGACTTTAAAAAAAAATTGGAAGGTTTTACCTTTACTATCAAGTACCTTTTGTATTCCTATATTTTCCCCCTAGATTTATTTCAAACATTGGTAGAGACTGGGACCAAAAAAACAAATAATAATAATAATGCCACCTCACCTATTTGGTAGTCATCAAAACCTGCTTACCAACTTCAGTTTTGGTCAGGCTATAAGGGATCTCTGGAGGTGCAGTGGTTCTCAAAGCCAGTCCGCCGCTTGTTCAGGGAAAGCCCCTGGTGGACCAGACCGGTTTGTTTACCTGCCACGTCTGCAGGTTCAGCCGATCGGGGCTCCCACTGGCCGTGGTTCGCTGCTCCAGGCCAATGGGGGCTGTGGGAAGGGCGGCCAGCAAGCCCCTTGGCCTGCGCCACTTCCCGCAGCCCCCATTGGCCTGGAGCAGCGAACCGCGGCCAGTGGGAGCCGCGATCGGCCGAACCTGCGGGCACGGCAGGTAAACAAACTGGTCCGGCCCGCCAGGGGCTTTCCCTGAACAAGCGGTGGACCGGCTTTGAGAACCACTGATCTAGTGAATCCGCCCCTGCTGAGGCAGGATTAAGTACACCCTGATACAGGTATGTCTAACCAATTCTTAAAAACCTCCAGAGATGGGAATTCCCCAGCCTCCCTAGGTAACCTATTGCAGTGCCTACCTATCCTTAGAGTTAGAATGATTTTCCTAATATCCAATCTAAATCTCCCTTGTTGCAAACTAAGCCAATTACATCTTGTCCTACTCTCAGTGGACAGAGAACAGCTGATCACTGGCCTCTTTATATCAACTTTTTACATATTTGAAGGTTTAGGTCTGCCCTCAGCCTTATCTTCTCTAAACTATTGGTTTTCAACCTTTTTCACTTGTGGACTCCTAAAAATGCCAGATGGAGGTGCAGATACCCTTGGAAATCTTAGGTATTGTCTGCAGACCCCCAGGGGTCCATGGACCACAGATTGAAAACCACTGCTCTGGACTGAACATGCCCTGTTCTTTCACCCTTTCCTCATAGGTCAGGTTTTCTAAAACCCCTTATTTTTGTTGCTCTCCTCTGAACTCACTCCAGTTTGTTCACATCCTTCCTAAAGTATGGTGCCCAAAATGGGACACTGACCTCCAGCTGAGGCCTCACCAGTGTTGAATAGAGCAGGACAATTACCTCCCAGATCTTACACATGAGATTCTTGTTAATATGTCCCAGAAAGACATTTGCTTTTATTTGCAATGGCATCACATTGTTGGCGCTCATTCAATTTGTGATCCACTGGAACCCCCAGATCCTTTCCTGCAGTACTGCTGCCTACCCAGTTATTCCCCATTTTGTAGCTCTGCATTTGATTTTTCCTTCCTAAGTGGGGTACGTTACACTTATCTTTATTGAAATTCATTTTTAATTAACTAGAATCATTTATTCCCTTGCTCCACTCCATAGAAGAGAGAATAATCTTCCCCATTCTCCTCCAGCTAGCAATCCCCCCCCCTCACCTTTCATCTCCCCAAAACTATCAATGACATGCCAGATTTCCATATTGTCCAAGACTTACTGCAACAATCAGTGAAGTGTTACTCTATAAACTCATTAGAAACTAGTGTGGCTACGGAATATCCATATCCAATCTCCAAGCCTATAAGCAACTATGCTACAGGATGTTACAGCACAGCACTACAGCAGTGCCTTAATAATATGGTGATACTACAGTAAAGTCTCTCAAGAGGCTTCTGAAACAAGAGTCATGCAAGATTAATGCACATGTACTGTATGAGTTTCTGGTTCACATAATATTTCTTTTCCATTTCCAAGATTACACTGGAAGCTGAACTGCTAAATGCTGTGAGAGATGCTATTCTCGTGGTATTTCAGGCCCTACCAGGATAATAAGTGCCAACAATTTCACTAAAGTGCCTGCTCTTGTGAGATTTCTAGATAAATTCTTCAGGCTTAATTCAGATCTAGTTTACAACAGTGTATGATAGGAGTAATGCCATTGACATCAACTGTAAAACTGCTGTATGCAAGATCAGAATCAGGCCCAAGAGATGTAAATACCTGGAGTTTAACCTGAACTATGCTCTGGAAATTTTGAATGGTTAGTCAAGTAACCAACCTGCATTCTGAATCTTTTGAAATTTTCCTAACCTTAATATTCACTGAAAACAGAAGAAAAAAAATCTGCATCAATTCAATACTGGATCTTCAGTTTGTCTGAACTCTACAGTCTGAAATGTAAGCCTGACACAAGCTTTTTGCACAGGCAAGCTGTTTCTCCAGGGATTTAAAGTTCCCCAAGAGCACTTAGTAAATAAATAGAATATATTTAAAATATCCTATTTACTTACCTCTAAAAACTTTGATTGAAGATGCAATAGTTCATCTACTCTTTTCCATTGCTTCAGTTTTGTCAAAAGCTTTTGCTGCCAGGGATCTTGTTTGGGCTTAATCTGGTTGACAGAAAAGCAAGGGAAAAATTTATAAATAGGACTTAAATGTCATATGTGGATAGAAGGCAATATACAATAAAGTATATGCATTACATTCATTTTCATTCACTTTTTTGCCTGGAGTGAAAATCAGAAATAGACCCATTGTATATGACGGTAGTTAGACATGGTTCTGGAATTTTTTTTTAAAAAGTGGTCATTTAAAAAGCAAATCGCTGGAAAGCGTCTTGCCATATTCTGAATTGCAATTACAACAGTTTACCAACAGAGCAAAAAGGGAAAAATCACTTATTTCTACCTTTATAAAAGGAATCCAGTTGGCTCTCTTTTTCAAAACCATGCTAGGTCCTAAAATACCCCAGTTTTCTGACCCAGGCACCCCTGCATCATACACTGGAAAGGTTCTCATTGTCTGCTGTTTGCTGAAGACACTTCGAAATTTCCGGATAACCTGAAAGGCATATGGAGGAGGTTCTCAACAGGTTTCACAAAACAGGACAAGTTTCCAGTATTAACCACTGAACAATCAACTACAGTATGTCCTAATCTCTTCCAGTTGGTCATATGAACTCACTGATAGGATCTATACCTGCCTATTGACACACAGTACAGGTATTCTACATTAAGGCCCAATCCTGAAATCATTTCTGCACATGCTTAGTCTCAATGAGGTTCAAAGGGACCACTCGTGCTAAATTTTAAGCATGTACCTAAGTGGCTATTTTATTAGGGACAATATACACTTTAGATAGAATTAATATTATGCACCTGCTCTACATCCTGGATATGTAAAGTAGTAAAATAGAGAAAATTGTTCTCAAACTGGTAATTTTTAACCTACATGGATTTGGTAAAGTAACTCTTAATGACCTGTAAAAGCCAGATTCCTAGTGCTGCTAACTAATGCCTGTAATACATACTAAAACTAAAAGGGAAAAAATTGAGAAATGAGCTTGTGTGAAAAGGCACGAGGGTGACTGGGTAGAATAAAGCTGTGGAATCCTTCATTTTACTAAGAACAGTAATGTTAAAAACAACAATACTAGGATGTTTTTGGCTATTACTGTAGAATATGTTTATAAGGTAAGCTATACAGGCTTTTTACTGCTCTCTATATAATTGTACTTCCAACCAAGAACACAGAATTCACAACACTATTCCTGCAATGCAATACAACCTACAATACTTGTGTTCTCCTGCCAAACCTCATGAGCATGCTCATGAACATTTTGTAATGCTTTAGTTACCACGGAAAAAAGCTCCATCTCATTAGCAGAGTTCTTGAGATTCTCTGTATCATAGCAGACACCAAAGTGAGAAAGCAGAAGTTGGAGCTGAGGTTTCAGTTCTTCAGTTTCTGTTGTGTGTTGGGGCAGCGTGAATACAGCATCCTTGCCGAGTGGTCCTACAAAAGGCCAGAATCAAACTAACAGCAGTTTGTAGCAGTTACTAGCAATAGCTGAGAAGCAGTGGGTTCTGGAACATGCTGCAGTCCTTTATTGGGGACTATACAGTACTACTGTTTTCTCACTTCTTTTGTACGTACAGATTAAATTAATTAAGATCCGGTGTTTAGTCTGATAGGGAACAACCACTGGATTCTAAATGGATATTTTTATTAAAACCTCCACCATCACCAAAGACAAAATACTAATAGCTATTCTCAATGCACAGGCCTGCAATATAGCATGCTGTTGTTGCTGCTGCAGCAGTAGCCATCTGCCAGCACAGAAACAAACTTTACTGCTTGAATTTTAATGACATCATTGTCTGCTTGAAAGCCACGGTGCCCACAGCCTGCCAAATCAAATCTTCACAGTCGACAAGCAACTAAAGTAGATTTCTTTATAATATCTTTATAATAATCGCATGATTATTACCACTGTGAATAATACTGTTGTGATAGTGGTATGAGTTTTTCTTCAACAACATGCTTCCAGAAACAAGACCCGCTCTTCTCATGTCTGTATTACGGACGGGTGAACCAGCTTGAAATAACCCCCCTTCCTCCCAAATAAATCACCCATTTTTAGAATATTTTTGGGGAAGTAGTGAAATGGTTAAGTGTTTTTCCCCCTTATTCCTTTTTCCAGCTGTGTCTGGAACCAGACCTGCCAAAGTCTTTTCAGCCAACCTAATTATCTGTGCTGCCTGCTAATTTTGTTACCTTACTTTTCTCCCCATTTTTCAGACGTATAGTAAGTATATTAAGACTGGCCCTAGCATGGAACTTCAGGATATCCTCTGCCAAACCTTTGCTATGCTGAAAATTAATTAATGACCATTAATTCTTATTTTGTTTGTCTGTAAGCCAGTTTCTAACCCTTGACAATTATTCACTTCTCATCAACAGCTATTTAGTTTCTTTAACAGCAGAAAGTCCAAATAAATATCAACTCCTTTATCCAGTATTTTGCAGACATACTCATTGAATTCTAATTGATATGTTACAATTCACTAAAGTTCAATCAGACTCATGGGGTTTCAGTGGAACTATATATAACCAAATACATTATCTCATTGCTTTGACAGTAATGGGCCATCTGTGTTCCCGTTCTACACTTCACTTTGTCTTCGCTTTTAATGTTTTGTTTAATCATTTGTTGTTTAATCTATGTGGCTCAGATCTAGATAATAGATGGCTGAAGTCTGCAATGTTAATATAATACCGTACAAACATTAGATAACGAGTTATTGAAG
Organism: Chelonia mydas; assembly: GCF_015237465.2. NCBI lineage: Eukaryota > Metazoa > Chordata > Testudines > Cheloniidae > Chelonia > Chelonia mydas. The sequence goes on along the minus strand of NC_057851.1, from coordinate 80,783,102 downwards.
TAAACCAAAAATAAGCTAAGCCACCTTTGAGTAGCTTTTTGTTACTATAAGGTCCCATTCCCCTGCAAAGTGAATACCACATGTACTCTAAAACATGCTGCATGGTATAAAATGATGATATTGTGGGGAAGGAAGGCAATCAGGGATATTTCCCAGGATAGCCCACAGTGATAAAACTAACAATACTCTACAAATATTCTCAAAACCACTAGGGTGATCCTCTGCCAATTCATTCTCTACTACAAACTCAAGCAATATGCTCTTCCCCTTCTTGCAGAAATGAGGAATAATTTGTACGAAGTCACAGAAGTGGACATGCCACTCTTGTGCCAGATTCACCAGAATTTTCAGGAAATACAGCCACTAGAATCATAGTAGCATCAATATCCCAGCAGATTTCAATGCATTTCCATTCACTCTGTTGGCATCCTAGCACTGTGCTGCTAATGACATTCCAAAATCAGTAACGTGTGTGTGAACCCACTCTGACAGTGGTCACAGAGCAAGTGTTGAGAGACACGGTAACTTATGAGACTCTTATGATCTATGTGTACATGGAAACATGAGGCTTGCAGTGGCTGGTCCTCCAACTTCTTCCCCCTTCTATCAAGCCATCAACGCCTTTCAGGGCAGGTGCTCTGCCATCTTCATTATAGTGGATGGCAGCAGGGGACATTTCATGCAACTGCATTTTATCTCTGCTCCAAATCTCATACCCTCCTCTATGTTAGAGCCCACGGATGCATCCTTTACCCTCCTTTTCCCTTCCTCTCCTCTCTCCACCGGAGCGTTTTTAATCACTCACTTATGAACAAACACCAACTCCAAGCCAGATTGTGCCCTGCTGCTGTACAGGTGCTCCCTCTACAGGGGATAACCTACATTTGCAGTCCATGTGCTTATTAGTGTTAGCCCCTCCAAATGGAGTCTCCCCTCCTTTCCCCAACAAGTCCCCAACAAGCTAGGCTGACTCTGCCCCTTCACACTGCTCAGCCTAGCTTCCTAGCTGCAGCAGGGAGGACAGGCTGCATCTCTCCCTGCCCCAAAATGTAATAGGTGCCATAGGCTCCCTGAACACCTAGGAGTCACAGCTGGGGCATGGGTGGTCTGACCTAATGATCAGAGCAGGAGTCGGGAGTTAAGCCACATCAGATACCAGGAGGTCAGAGTCCAAGACAGGCCAGATGGCAAACCAAGAGTCAGGTATCAGGAGGCAGGCAGGATCAGGTTACCAGGAGATCAGTAGGAAGTAGCAGGAGCAGGTATTGCAGGAGAAGCAGTCCTAAATAGATTGATCCCAGTTGCAAGGACAACTTTCTGTTCCTGTGCTGGGTTTGTATAGAAGCTGTAAACCAGTCAGGACCTCCAGCATTCTGCCAATCAGATTCCAGGACTGGAGTCCTCTATCAGGGTTCAGCTTCTATTGGGGCAGTTGCTAGCGGGTCACTAGGTGGCAGGTTGGAACTTACTAGTGCCTAAGTGCTTTGTAGCCCAGGGTTCAAGACCCGCAGTCCCTGACATTAGGAGGTCCCAGAGGCACCCCTGTGCCGGTAAAGTGAAGTATTGGATTTAAACTCTGAGACAGGGATGTGTCTTATTTGGCTGTTAAGCACCATACACATTTGTGGCACTCTATAAACAAGAACACTGTCCCCTTAATTCAGCAGAAACAGAGAATCACCAGGAAGAGATTTTCCTATAGAAATGCTTGTATATGTTTTAAATAGGGCTGTTGCACAATTTAAAAAATTAATTGCACAATTAATCACACTGTTAAACAATAATATAATACCATTTATTTAAATATTTTTGATGTTGTCTACATTTTCAAATATATTGATTTCAATTACAACACAGAATACAAAGTGTACAGTGCTCACTTTATATTTATTTTTGATTACAAGTATTTGTACTGTAAAAAGACAAAAAAATAGCATTTTTCAATTCACCTAATACAAGTACTGTAGTGCAATCTCTTTATCATGAAAGTTGAACTTACATATGTAGAATTATGTACAAAAAAACTGCATTCAAAAATAAAACAATCTAAAATTTTAAAGCTTGCAAGTCCACTCATTCCTACTTCTTGTTCAGCCAATTGCTGAGACAAACAAGTTTGTTTACATTTGCAGGAGATAATGCTGCCTGCTTCTTGTTTACAATGTCACCTGAAAGTGAGAACAGGCGTTCTCATGGCACTGTTGTAGCCAGTGTCTCAAGATATTTACATGCTAGATATGCTAATGATTCATAAGTCCCTTCATTCTTCAACCACCATTCCAGAGGACATGAGTCCATGTGGAAGACAGGTTCTGCTCGATAACAATCCAAAGCAGTGTGGATCAATGCATGTTCATTTTCATTATCTGAGTCAGATGCCACCAGCAGAAGGTTGATTTTTTTTTTGGTGGTTCGGGTTCTGTAGTTTCTGCATCAGTGTTGCTCTTTTAAGACTTCTGAAAGCATGCTCCACACCTCGTCCCGCTCAGATTTTGGAAGGCACTTCAATTCTTAAACCTTGGGTCAAGTGCTATAGCTATCTTTAGAAATCTCAAATTGGTACCTTCTTCGCGTTTTGTCAAAACTGCATTGAAAGTGTTCTTAAAATGAACAACATGTGCTGGGTCATCATCTGAGACTGATATAACAGGGACATACAATTCTCCCCCAAGGAGTTCAGTCACAGATTTAATTAACACATTTTTTAACTAGCATCATGGAAGCGTGTCCTCTGGAATGGTGGCTGAAGGGGCATACAAATGTTTAGCATATCTGGCACGTAAATACCTTGCAAATGCCTGTTCTCACTTTCTGGTGACATTGTAAATAAGAAGCAGGCAGCATTATCTCCTGTAAACAAACTTGTTTGTCTTAGCATTGGCTGAACAAGAAGTAGGACTGAGTGGACTTGTAGGCTCTGAAGTTTTACATTGTTTTGTTTTTGAGTGCAGTTATGTGACCAAAAAAAAAAAAATCTACATTTGTAAGTTGCACTTTCATGGCAAAGAGAATGCTCTACAGTACTTGTATGAGGTGAATTGAAAAATACTATTTCTTTTGTTTATCATTTTTACAGTGAAAATATTTATAATCAAAATAATATGCACTTTGATTTCAATTACAACACAGAATATATATGGAAATATTGAAAAACATCCAAAACATTTAATAAATTTCAATTGGTATTCTATTGTTTAATAGTGTGATTAAAACGGTGATTAATCTAGATTAATTCTTTTGAATTAACTGCGATGAATCCAGAGCCCTAATTTTTAACTATAAATCTCTCCATAAAGAGGTCACCCATTGAAACATATTTTTAAGCAATGTTTATGAAAAGACAGGAGTAACATTTCAATGCTTAGTATAATTAGAACAATATCCCAGACTCTCCATCAAGTTTAGTCCTGCAGTGTTTTTCTAATATGCTGTTATTATGACTCAATACACATACAAGCCCTTCAGATAATCAGGATTTGCAACAACACACAAACCTCCCCTACAATCAGAGGGTTGCAAAATGAAGGGAGCACAGATTTTCAATTCTGTGCTCTAGATCTCTGAAGCCTTCTCAATTCTACAGGATGCTGGCTGGCTTCACAAGCTGCACTCCAGATTCCTCAGATGTGAAAACAAGAATAACATTTAATATTTTCCAAACCAAGACTGCTGACCTGTCTCAAGAGTACACATCAACAGATGACTTCTACTCTAGAGGTCTTTTTATTGTGGTTTTAAAGGAAATGCGATTATTTCTCACCCTCTCTTCCTGAAATGCTGGGGCAAAGAGAGAAGTGAATATTAGAAGATAAGGATTCCGACATAGTGGCATTTCTGAGTCTGTCCCCATTATCTTGGGCCACCTCAGGGTGTTTCTCAATAACTACCTCCATTCTGCGAGAGATCGGCAAATACTGGAGTACCTGAAAATATAAATGCATGTGTCGTTATTTCACCTCACTTAAAAAGCACTAAAATCACCCAGTCTGCGACTTAATGGGGGAAAAAATAAACACAGAAGAGAAAAAAAAAGTTAACCATGATTGCCTGTCATTTGTACTATGAAAGATACAAATAAACAACTAAAAACTACTTTCAGTGATTATACAATAAAATCACTAGCTAAACTAAGTGCAATGCAGAACAACTCCTCAGATTTGCCTTTGAAATTTTCTGTGTTCTTAGGTGAGTCCTTAGGTATACTGGCATTGCTACGGGGCGGAGTTAAGGTTGTATGGGTGTGTGAGCAAATGCCACTCCCAATCCAGCGTACAAACAGACAAAGTCCAAACTCATCTCTCCTTGCGGCTTGGCTTTATTAACCAATCACCACCACCACAAGGATATGCCTACATTTAAAACGCTACATCAGTGCCTCTGCACCAGCGCAGCTGTAGCACTTCAGTGCAGACGCTACCTACTTCAATGGGAGGGATTCTCCCTTCTGAGTAATTAATTCGCCTACCTGAGAGGCAATAGCTAGGTCGTTAGAAGAATTCTTCTGCCAAGATAGTGCTGTCTGCACTGGGGGTTAGGTTGGTATATCCATGTCTCTCAGTGCTGTGGATTTTTCACAATCCTGAGAGACGTAGCTATACCTATGTAAAATCCTAGTGTAGACCAGGCCTCTGATTATAAAGATAGCCTGGAGAGAAGATTTCAGGTGTTCTCCTTCTAGACTGCTCTGCCCATACCCTTGATCTTCTTCAACCCAAGCAGCCTATTTACATTATACCCAGGGGACTCATTATCCTACTTACCTCAGTGAGCCAGAAGAATTTCTCTCTTTTTTTTCTAGCAGAATTATGCACTGTGTTAGCAGGCCTTTACATTGCCAGCATTTTACAGGGCACTTTGCTTGTGCAATTCAATACTTTCAAATCTCTGAATTTCTTTTAAAATTTAACCTTAACTCTGAATTTCCTGAGTTTCTCTTTTTTCATCAGAGATTTTTACACTAGCTATAGCATTCTTGCAAGGATTTGTTCCCCTAAAACAACAAGCCCATAGAGTTTTGAGATATACTCTCAATCCTTCGCTCCAGCAAAATCACGTTTTCCCTGGGAAATATTATTACATTTAATAAATGCTAATATTTTGCAGTGCGGAGGTTGGTAATTATGTTGCACGGTCCACAATGCTCTCTTACCCTCAAGTAGCTGTGAATCGCCTTGAGAGAGTGTAGGTGACACACTAACCACTGCATGTAAATAACCAGATCTTCCTGTGTCACTATATTTACAGGATTTTTCTTTCCTGTCAGGAAGTTCTGTCGTGCGGCCGACAGTCTCGTAGCCCTCTGAACAGCATCGTTGTACTCCTGCATAATGTGACCAATTTGTTTCTATGTAGAGAGAGAAAAGACCATCATTTTCCTGTGTTTGTTTCTTTATGCAATCTATTAATTAACTAAAAGAACTCTGCACTCCTACCATGTGAAATATCCTACTTTGGGAGTAATTTTGAGGCTCTTGCTTCCCAGACAAAATTACATTTGCAGTCTAAGGGTATGTCTACACTACGAAATTAGGTCGAATTTATAGAAGTCGATTTTTTAGAAAGCAATTTTATACAGTCGATTGTGTGTGTCCCCACTTAAGACCATTAAGTCGGTGGAGTGCGTCCACAGTACTGAGGCTAACATCGACTTCTGGACCGTTGCACTGTGGGTAGCTATCTCACAGTTCCCGCAGTCTCTGCCACCCATTGGAATTCTGGGTCGAGATCCCAATGCCTGATGGGACAAAAAACATTGTCGCAGGTGGTTCTGGGTACATGTCATCAGGCCCCCCCATCCCTCCCTCCATGAAAGCAACAGCAGACAATCGTTTTGTGCCTTTTTCCTCAGTTACTCATGCAGACACCATACCACGGCAAGCATGGAGCCCGCTCAGCGCACCATCACCATACGTCTCCTGGGTGCTGACAGACATGGGACTGTATTGCTACACAGCAGCAGCTCATTGCCTTGTGGCAGCAGACAGTGCAGTATGACTGGTATCTGTCCTTGTCGTCTCCCGGGTGCTCCTGGCAGACTTCGGTAAGATCTGTCAGGGGTGCCTGGACATAAATGGGAGTGACTCAGGTCATTCTCTTCTTTAAGTTTTGTCTAACGGAGATTCAGTCCTGCCTAGAATATTGGCAGAGGGATAGTTCAGTGGTTTGAGCATTGGCCTGCTAAACCCAGGGTTGTGAGCTCAATCCCTGAAGGGGCCATTCTGCCTCAGGCTACTCTCCCAGCCAGCAGCACCGCGAGCACCCAGGAGATGATGGTGGCTAGCAGTTGTACTGCACTGTCTGCTGCCAGCCTGCTTCTCCCTCCATGAAAGCAACGGCCGACAATTATTTCGCGCCTTTTTCCGTGCAGGCGCCATATTGCTGTCAGCATCGTCATCTACCTACCGCTGCCACTCTGCTCTCCTGCTCACGCCATACCACAGCAAGCATGGAGCCCACTCAGATCACAAAGGCAGTTGTGACTGCTCTAAACACCACGGGCATTATCCAGCAGTATATGCAGAACCAGAACCTGCAAAAGCAGGCGAGTAGGTGATGGCAGCGAGGTGAGGAGAGAGAGGAGGACATGGACACAGACGTCTCTCGAAGTATGGGCCCCAGCGATTTGGCCATCCTGGTGGCAATGGGACAGGCTCATGCCATGGAACGCTGATTCTGGGCCCAGGAAACAAGCACAGACTGGTGGGACTGCATAGTGTTGCGGGTCTGGGACGATTCCCAATGGCTGCGAAACTTTCGCATGCATAAGGGCACTTTCATGGAACTTTGTGACTTGCTTTCCCCTGCCCTGAAGCGCCAGAATACCAAGATGAGACCAGCCCTCACAGTTCACAAGCGAGTGGAGATAGCTGTCTGGCATTGCAAGCTTCCACAGGGCTACCGGTCAGTTGGGAATCAATTTGGAGTGGGTAAATCTACTGTGGGGGCTGCTGTGATCCAAGTAGCCAACACAATCACTGACCTGCTGCTATCAAGGGTAGCAGCTCTAGGAGATGTGCAGGTCATAGTGGATGGCTTTGCTGCAATGGGATTCCCTAACTGTGGTGGGGCCATAGACGGAACCCATATCCCTATCTTGGCACCGGACCACCAAGGCAGCCAGTACATAAACTGAAAGGGGTACTTTTCAATGGTGCTGCAAGCACTGGTGGATCACAAGGGACGTTTCACCAACATCAATGTGGGATGGCCGGGAAAGGTACATGACGCTCGCATCTTCAGGAACTCTGGTCTGTTTCAACAGCTGCAGGAAGGGACTTACTTTCCAGACCAGAAAATAACCACTGGGGATGTTGAAATGCCTATAGTTATCCTTGGGGACCCAGCCTACCCCTTAATGCCACGGCTCATGAAGCAATACACAGGCACCCTGGACAGTAGTCAGGAGCTGTTCAACTATAGGCTGAGTAAGTGCCGAATGGTAGTAGAATGTGCATTTGGACGTTTAAAAGCACGCTGGCACAGATTACTGACTCCGTTAGACCTTAGCGAAACCAATATTCCCATCGTTATTACTGCTTGCTGTGTGCTCCACACTATCTGTGAGAGTAAGGGGGAGACGTTTATGGCAGGGTGGGAGGTTGAGGCAAATCATCTGGCCACTGATTATGCACAGCGAGACACCAGGGCGGTTAGAAGAGCACAGCAGGGCGCACTGCGCGTCAAAGAAGCTTTGAAAAAACAGTTTCATGACTGGCCAGGCTACAGTCTGAAAGTTCTGTTTGTTTTTCCTTGATGAAAACCCACCTCCTTGGTTCACTCTACTTCCTATAAGCCAACCGCCCTCCCCTCCCCCCTTTGATCACCGCTTGCAGAGGCAATAAAGTCATTGTTGTTTCAAATTCATGCATTCTTTATTAATTTGTCACACAAATGGGGGGGATAACTGCCAAGGTAGCCCGGGAGAAGGGAAGCACCGGGTGGGGTGGTGAAGGAGGGAAGGACAAGGCCACACTGTACTTCAAAACTTGTTGAATGCCAGCTTTCTGTTGCTTGGGCCGTCCTCTGGGGTGGAGTGGTTGGGTGCCTGGAGGCCCCCTCACTGCATTCTTGGGCATCTGGGTGAGGAGGCTATGGAACTTGGGGAGAAGGGCGATTGGTTACGCAGGGGCTGCAGCAGCGGTCTGTGCTCCTGCTGCCTTTCCTGCACCTCAGCCATAAGCCGGAGCATATCAGTTTGATCCTCCAGTAGCCTCGGCATTGCGTCCTGCCTCCTCTCCTCTCGCTTATCCCTCCTCTCCTCGCGTTCATTTTGTACTTTCCTGGACTCTGACATTGTCTCCCTCCATGCATTGTGCTGGGCTCTTTCAGCGTGGGAGGACTGCATGAGTTCAGAGAACATTTCATCATGAGTGTGTTTTTTTCGGTTTCTAATCTTTGATAGGCTCTGGGATGGCGATGATATGTGGAGCGATGAAACATTTGCAGCTGCGGGAGGGTAAAGAAGGAGATTAGTCTTTAAAAAACAGGCATTTTACAGAACAATGGGTAGACTCTTTCACGGTGAACCAAGCTGTTAACATTACATAGCACATGTACTTTCTTTACAAGGTTGCATTTTGCCTCTTATATCGAGGGCCTGCCGGTTTGGTGTGAGAGATCACACACGCAGGGCTGGCAGGCAACAGAATTCGGCTTGCAGGCAGACATGGTAAGCCACAGTCTTTTGGCTTCTTTAACCTTCCTAACATGTGGGAATGGTTTCAAACAGCAGTGCCCTCATTTCATATACCAAGCACCCGTTGGGTTGGCCCTTTAAAATGGGTTGGCCATTTAAAAGGAGGGGCTGCGTTTTTCGGGTTAATGTGCAGCACCAACTCAACTAACCCCCCTCCCCCAGACATCCCCTCCCCAATGCTCTGGGATGATCGCTTCACCCCTCCCCTCACCGCATGGCTAACAGCAGGGATGATTTCTGTTCAGCCACAGGCAAACAGCCCAGCAGGAACGGCCACCTCTGAAAGTTCCCTTAATAAAATTCCCCTATTTCAACCAGGTGACCATGAATGATATCACTCTCCTGAGGATAAGACAGAGAGATAAAGAACGGATGTTGCTTGAATGCCAGCAAACACCGGGACCATACGCTGCCATGCTTGTTATGCAATGATTCCAGACTACGTGCTGCTGGCTGCCGTGGTAAAGTGTCCTACCATGGAGGACAGAATAAGGCTGCCCTTCCCAGAAACCTTTTGCAAAGGCTTTGGGAGTACATCCAGGAGAGCTTCATTGAGATGTCCCTGGAGGATTTCCGCTCCATCCCCGTACATGTTAACAGACTTTTCCAGTAGCTGTACTGGCCGCAAATGCATCCCAAGACTTCAGGGCAAACTTATCATTAAACCACGCTTGCTTTTATACAATGTATTATATTTACAAAGGTACACTCACCAGAGCTCCCTTCTCCGCCTTCTAGGTCCAGGAGCCTGCCTTCGGTGGGTTGGGAGGGTACTAGATCCGGGGTGAAAAACAGTTCCTGGCTATCGGGGAAAATGGTTTCTCCGCTTGCTTGCTGTGCTTCAACCTCCTCCTCCTCCTCATCTTCCTCGTCCCCAAAATCCGCATCCCTGTTGTGTGAGAGTCCATTGATGGAGTCCACGCACAGGGCTGGGGTAGTTGTAGGGACACCCGCTAGAAGGGCATGCAGCTCATCATAGAGGCGACCGGGTCTGGGGCTCTGACCCGGAGTGGCCGTTTGCCTCTCTGGTTCTTTGGTAGGCTTGCCTGAGCTCCTTAAGTTTCACACGGCACTGCTGCGGATCCCTGTTATAGCCTCTGTCCTTCATGCCATTGGAGATTTTTTCAAATATTTTGGCATTTCGTCTTTTCGAACGGAGTTCTGATAGCACGGATTCGTCTCCCCATACAGCGATCAGATCCAGTACCTCCCGTTCGGTCCATGCTGGAGCTCTTTTGCGATTCTGGGACTGCATGGTCACCTGTGCTGATCAGCTCGCCACGCTGGCCAAACAGGAAATTAAACTCAAAAGTTCACAGGGCTTTTCCTGTCTACCTGGCCAGTGCATCTGAGTTGAGAGTGCTATCCAGAGCGGTCACAATGGAGCACTCTGGGATAGCTCCCGGAGGCCAATACCGTCGAATTGCGTCCACACTACCCCAAATTGGACCCAGCAAGGTCGATTTCAGCGCTAATCCACTCGTCAAGGAGGAGTACAAAAACTGGTTTTAAGAGCCCTTAAAGTGAGGAAAAATGGCTTCATAGCGTGGAAGGGTGCAAGGCTAAACTGATCTAACGCTGCTAAATCCGACCTAAACTCGTAGTGTAGCCCAGGGATAAGAGGAAAGGTCATCTCCAGTCTCAAACAGAGAATTTATTAGCAGTCATCTCTGACAGTAAAAGAAGCTGTAATTAATATACCCAGCTGTCTAAAATCCGAATGTATAAAAACTCAGAATCATCCACAATCTTTTTTCCAGTTAAATACACCCCATTCTCCACATGGCAATGATTACTTGGATAAAAAATAAGTGGCATTTGTGACATCAGATCACCAGTTTACATCGTGCTTTTAGAATGAAACAACAAAAACCTTTTCAAAAACAATTTTTCCGTGTATATTTTTAGGAAATTTAATGCTAGTGAATGTTCTAGATTGACATCCCTAGTTACCTGATGCTCTTGGTGGAAACTAGAGCTCATCAGAAAGCGGAAAGTAATTTTTTCCTCATTTAGCAACAACATCCCAAGTTTTGCACAAGCACTAATTAAAAACTAAGTTAAACATTATTCCTTATTACAGTTTCCCCGATACACACTCGCCTAAAATACTCTCCCAGGCTGTTACAACACCAACCCCCACAACTGTTGCATAGAATCACACTAGCACACAGTAGTTCTTGTGCTACAGTTGGGCCTTTCGCCAACCACAGAGGTTCAGCACCCGCCAGAGCAGCGAAAGTTTCCTCATGTGCGCTGCCAGTGTGCATCTACTCTGGTTCGTGATAGAAATGGAGGGTTGTTTCAGTTTCCATGTCCATTCAGTCCTTGGCCCCTTTTAGGAGGCTGCCAGTAAGTGCCAGTTGTGGTAATGGCATATGATCTGGACAACAGTCCACTAGAAAATGCACTGAAACCACCAACTTGTGTCACAGAGATTACCAAGTAGATTGAGTGCTAGTGACTGGCTCCATAACCTATTACCTCTTCTCTGAGTTTCCTGTCTTTAAAAGGTTGCTCAAATATTAAGTAGCAGTTTTTTTTTTTTAAATTGATAAACCTGCCATGGTGGAAGGTAGAAACAGCTTTATCATCTCTGACACTGTGCTTCCACACTGCTAGCATAACAAAATGCTGGAAAATAACCATAATCTGTCTGTGTCTACAATCAACAGGATTCTTGCAGTATCCACTTTATCTTTGCTGATATTTTCAATATGTATATTGATTTAGAGTTGGTAAACAATTACAGATATTTACAATACAACTGCATAACATACTAACCAGAAAATGCAATCAACAAATTTACTATGCTCACAGTCACTAAACATTTTATATTTAAATCAATAAGAATAGGTTGTCAAGAGGAGCATTTAAACTATTCTACCCTAACATTTATTATTTCATAATGTCACATTTCAGCTTCCACCACTAATACAACTCACAATTTATTTTCAGCGAGAAGTGTTTCTCCTGGAAATGTAAGGAACCTGCGCCGAACGAAACAAGTGCTACATTCTTTGAAATACAATAAATGAGGGCATGGAAAGCTGGAATGGGCAAGAGCCTTCCACTTTCCTGGACTGGACTCGACTCTTCTTGAACTGCTTTTGCTTCATTTTAAATGATAATCTGGCAGGGAGATTCAGAAGGGGCCTATATTCTAAAGCCTGTGGTTTTCAGTCACAAAAACGGATTTTACTGAATAAACCCATATAATTCCACAGCTGCCAAGTGATGTGGTTTTAATAACTTAGTAGCTTGCTGGGCTAAATGTGCGATTATAGTGTTAAGACCATTGCCATACTAGTTTCAAAGCTCTGGTATTTTTGAGCATTACAGAGACAGGGGCTCTTTACGAGAATGTATAGTTGGACTCATAGCACTAAAAACGTCTGAATTACAAGTGGAAGGAAGAAAACAAACGTAGTACCAGCAAAATGTTTTTGAAGTTTCTAAACTATATTCTGCTAACATATGGCATATGAAGAATACTTTAGGGTGGGGGTGATATAAAAGGTCTTTCTGATGCTCTTGAAATGACCTACATAATAAATAGTAATGATAACATTTGGCATCTAGTGGTTACCTTTGAAAATAAACCACAAATGTGTACTAAAAGGCCACACGTTTATGCCCCCAATCACTTGTATTCAATATTCCTTTCCCTCCACTCACGGTACATTCTTAGGGTAGGTGGTGTGTTCTCCTCTCTTGCTGGAAACTGCATAGCACATTTTACGTGCTACCATATGAACACCTTTCATCTGAAGATCTCAGTGCTTTACGGATGATCCTTATCCTTTATGGCTTTGTCACTTAAGTGCAAGACAGCCATCTCAAACACTATGAACATATCATGTACATATGCAATATTTCTATTTTTTGATTTCCTACCTGATAGAGGGGATAAAGCTGTTCAATAACACTGCTGTGCCTACAAAATCTCTTCCATCTAAGCATGTGTAAATATTTACTCTGGACAAGATGGGTAATTCTGTCTGTAAAAAACTTTAATGAAACCAAAAATAAACAAAGTGTCACACTTGAGCAAATGGTAACAATTTAACATTATGGGGAACTAAAGTAGAACTGAGAATAACATAAGTGGGAGAAATAGTCAGTCCCTTAGTATCCCCGTTCTGCCACCCATCCTCACACTGAGAGAACTTTCTCTACAAGTAGTCCTAGTAAAGAAAATGGTTCTACTCATTAGTAAGCAGTGGTGCAAGTAGAGCGGTACCCTCCAATACGCAGTATCAGCAAGAGATTTTTAGTGGGTACGGGATACCGGAAAGACTTGGGGCGGGGGGCGCTGCACTCTGCTCCTTAAAGGAGCAGAAAGCGGCAAGGCTTTGTTTAAGTTTCTTAGCATATGTATTGTGCTGTTACATTGGTCAGGACCTCAAGAGGGGAGGGGACGAAAGGTGTTTAAACAGTGTTTTCGATTCTGTTTCTCCCCATTGTTCTGAATTATCCATGACATCCATACTGCATCACATCAAGTCCAAATCATTAGATTAATGTCTCTGCTTGCACTGACCAGAGGATGTTTGGATTCTGATGTCAGCCCAGTTCCTCAGCCTGACAGGAATCAGGTGTTGTCCCCAGTGTACACAGCATTCTTCTTTGCAGCCAAACTAGTCTAACATGCATTTTGTTAACTGGAACTGGAGCAGCAAAACAAAGAAAACAAATGCCTCATTTTCCAGCTTTGTTCATGAGAGAACTATAAGCGAAGATTATAATGCCGGACACTGACAGCCTTAAACCAGCCAGCTGCCACAAGAATCTGCCTAGAACTTTGCTGAAAATATGTTCCTCATCTTAGCAACGGAGCTAAGTCTTATCACACATTTGCTCGTTTTTATTCGAATGAAGCTCCTTCTGATCTGACAGCTCAGGCATTGTCAGTTTCATCCAGAACAATTTACAAACTTGGACCCTAATCCTGTAAAACCTTAATCATTTGATCAATCCCATTGAAGACAATGGGACTATCTGCATGACTATGGATCACTTTTGTGGGCTGGTAAGAGTTTCAGGAGTCTGTTCCTATAAAGGAAGTTGAATCCCCCATTGAAATGCAATGTTTGAATACAATACCATAAAGCAGTTTATGACACAGTTCTACTTAAAATTTGTCTTTTAGTAAGTCATACGTATGCTGAAATGGCTCCTCACTCAAATCCCATATTCCATATAAGCAGACCGAATACTACATATTTGGGGGGAAAGTGAGTAGTTAAGCATGCTGATCATTGTATATACAAAGTGGGATGTCAGAGGGGATGGGGAGAGCATGGGGGCCTTGGGCTGGGGCCGGGGAGGAGTCACATGATGTCCCCTTGTGTCCCTCCCATGAGTGCAGTATGATTTCTATTTGCAAGAAATGATTTCTATTTGCACCACTGTTAGTAAGGTACTAATCAGCATGAGGAAGGCAGCAGAATCTGTCCCACTAGGATTAGCAACTTAAAAAAAAAAAAAAAAGCTTAAGAACAAAGGCTACAGAAACAGATGAGGGCACACAGTAGTACAGGAATGTTGTTCCAGCCCATCCCAGCTGATTTTGATCCCTTTTCAGATACCAAAACAAGTAGTACAAGAGGTTCCTTATTATCCAAGGAAATGCTTTAAGCACATCCATTTTCAAGATGGCCCTTAGAACAGAGTTTTGTTTAATCCTTGCTTTAAGTCATAACTCAGTCACCATCAGGCTAGGACATACATGTTGAAACACTGTCCGAGTCTTTGAGTAGCAAATAGAAAAGTTACCTGGTGCAGTAACAGAGGTAAGCTTTCTGCTGTATTCTCTCTTCTCAGACAGCTCTCTAGCTCCCTCTGCATGACATCAGCCTGAACAACAAGAGGTTTTGCCTCAGCTACCTGCAAGCACAGGTAATTAGACATCAAGCAACCTTTGTGGGCAAATACAGATACTCAGGAAAAATGCTATGCTACATTCATGTTTTGTAATAGGCAAAACCACCCTTCCCCCCACAAAAGTCTCAGCAGAAGGCTAATTTTTCACAATCTGGAATACAAAATGATTGATTTTAAATAAAGAAAACCTATCGTTATGGGCTTCATCCTGTAGCCGTTGAAGCCAGTGGGAATGATCACATGGGCAACGGCTACCGGATTGGGCCAAAAATTATCAGTATCACAAGAACAGCTGTTGTAGAAAAAACAAAGGGTTGTGTTGTTTCACTACTATACAAACAATTATATTAGTACTCTTCCCACCCCTATACCCGTGCTCCTTATTGTCAAAAATGGAGACAGTTACACTTTTGTTCATTTAAAAAAAAAAAAAAACCCACCTTTAACTGAAGTTAGTTCTCAGTTACTGTTTAGAATATATTTAAAGGTGACTTTTTTCATGCTAGTATATTCTTCAGTTACCTGTAAACCTTTCTTTAGTATCACCTCCCTTTCTTTTCTGAAATACGAAGCATCCTTTGGTATCGGAACAGAGCTATAGAAAGATTATCCAAAAGAATATTACAGACAGATAGAAAACAATGCAGTGTCAGATAATTAATATATTCCTTTGTCATAATTTGAAAGGCCCAGTACAATTCAAGTGGTATAAATCAATGGTAAATATTATCCACAGTAAATATCCCTTTTTTAAGGCAGAAAAGTTTAAAAAATGAGAGAGAGAGAGAGACAGACAGACAGACCGACCGACCGACCGACCGGGTGTACACCTGGGCAGGGCTGGCAAGCCCTACTCAATTAAAATCCTCACTGAAATAAATAAAGGCTTTGCCTGAGTGAGGCCTGCAAGACAGGACCCAGTATTTATTGACACTGAAGACCAAGGCTGTAAAAAGGATAAGAACCAAATCTCTCTCTCTCACACACAACCTATGTAGATATATTT
The DNA here is from genome assembly GCF_015237465.2 of Chelonia mydas. Taxonomy (NCBI): domain Eukaryota; kingdom Metazoa; phylum Chordata; order Testudines; family Cheloniidae; genus Chelonia; species Chelonia mydas. The sequence goes on along the minus strand of NC_057851.1, from coordinate 80,767,515 downwards.
AAAAATTTTACACACTAAAAACTATTGTAAATATTAAATATTTATACTACTAAATAAAAATGAATGTGTACGTTTTAAATACCAACCAAGTGCCCACTTCTCACTTGAGTATGAGCTGCAGAATCACATCCAAAAGCAATGTATAGGAAACCATATTAGAACACTTAAAGACACCCCTCTTCAAAGAAAGAAGTGAGAGGATTAATTAAGGCTGCAGGGAGATTTTAAATTTTGTTTTGGGATTTAAAACATAGAACGGCACTGAAATTCCAAAGAGAGTTTAGAATTAGCTTTCCCATACTACACAGTGAGTCAGTAGCGGAGCCAGGACTGAAAGAAAGAGTCAAGGTTCCTGGTTCCTAGGTCTGTGTCCAAGCCTCTAGATCACTAGGCATGTAGGATTTCTAACAAGAGGAAACAAAAGTGCGTGAAACAGACACTTATAAAATACATAATTGACATAATCAGTCCTCTTTTCCTCATTCACCAAGAGGTTTTCTTTACCTGTAAGATCTATCTGGTGTTCCCTGAAGTACCCCATTGTCTTCTATTTCTTTCTTCAGCTCTGCCAGTTGAGCAGCTAGTTCTTTTTCCAACTGCTGGACTCTCTCAGTGGAAGAGATCTTGTAAAATTCATCCATATTGTAAACCTCAGTGCTTTAAGTCTACAACCAAAGTACAGTATAGAATATGGCAAGCCTAGAGACAGGGTTTTTCCCCTCAAGAGCACATTACATTAGCTACATGCACAGAGATTTTCTTATATTTCCAAAGAATGAGGTTTAAAACAAAAACTCCACAGAGATCACAGGTGGTATGTGCTGCATATGAGATGACCATCAGGACATATATTATAATGAACACAGTGAATTTTCTTCTGGTGTGGGAAACACCAGATCCACTGGAATTTCTAAAGAAATCCCGTAGTCTAATTTCTATTCCTGACTCTGGAATTACACTCTTTGCATTCTTGCATTTTGGGATTTATTGAGTAAGTCTCATGGAGTGTAATCACATTGTTGCTGAGTGACCTTGGGCAAGTCACTTCCCCCTCTCTGGGCCTCAGTTTCCCCATCTGTAAAATGGAGGGATACTGATACTGGCCTCTTTTGTAAAATGCTTTGAAAGGAAAAGCTCATCGAGGGCTGAGGTGAGGCTTGGGGTTTTTGCTAAACAATCAAAATTGATAATGCAAAGTCACTTGGTGTGACACAGTCCCTCCAAAATCAATCTCTGCTCTCCAGCTGTACTATAGACGTTCAGGCAAAAACTGTTCAACTCTGATAACAAGTACACAAATTAGTAATAAGTAACAATAACCAGCATCTTATTCATACTGTATAAGATTATGGAACCAATTTTAATTTCCTGAAAACATATCATGCATTTGTTACATTGCTACTGAACAGTAACACTTATATATATTTATATATATAAGCAAACAAACGCCCACGTTCTAAAAGGGGATATAGAGTGTGGAATTAAATAACAACCTGGACTTTGAGTATTATTTGTATTGTGATAGCACCTACAGGCCAGGAGCCTAATATGCTGGGCATGGTACAAATATATAACAAAAAGAAGGTCCCTGCCCAAAAGAGCTAACAACCTAAGGCCCCAATCCTGCAAACATTTACTCACATGAAGTCAATGATACTATTCTGGAGTAAAGTGAAGCACATGCACAAGTGTTTTCAGAACTGGGGCCCAAATTTAAGACAAGATACAACAGACTGATGTGACAAACAGACAAGGAATGCAAGGGAACAAGTAAGACAGTTACGAACAGTACCTTACCACTATCAAGTGTTTTTGATACATCACACCATGGGGGAGTTTTAAGGGACAGACCCAAAGTCCACTAAAGTCAGTGGGAAGACTCCTACTGATTTCATTGGGCTTTGGATCAGGCCCCACAGGAGGACAATGTAGTCTCCTTGTGGATTTCCCAGATGTGAGTGAACTGATGAAAATAGAACTTTTAATCTGAAATAAGAACATATGCTCCCATATATCTAGTTTCTTATTTTGCTGCCATAAAGTTATCACAATTCTGTATGGTACTTTTATGTTGGGAAGCAAATGTTTCTCAGTAAATCTTTCAGTCCACACAAACATCTGTAGTTAGTTATATTAGTAAGTATCCAAGTCTTGATGGGATTCTGCCTTGATATTTTTCTAAAAGTGTTTTTGCCAGTTCCTATTCCCAGAACACAGTGGATTTATTTGAGCTGTCTAATGGCCAACCCCTAGTTATGCTGGGAAGAAGATTGTAACATATGTTTTCAAACTGAATTTCTTTTGTACAGAGACAAAAAAATATTTCCAGCAGGTTTAAGTAACAGAGTATTACTGGTTTCAGAGTAGCAGCCGTGTTAGTCTGTATTCGCAAAAAGAAAAGGAGTACTTGTGGCACCTTAGAGACTAACCAATTTATTTGAGCATAAGCTTTTGTGAGCTACAGCTCACTTCATCGGATGCATCGGAGTATTACTCTTTAACGTGTGCTAGTATATTTGATTAAAACCAGAAATGTGAACAGTTGTTGGACACAATTTACTTTTCTAGGTATCCAATTATATTGTTTGGCCTGTATCCTTTGTCCTGCTTTCATAGAATCATAGAATATCAGGGTTGGAAGGGACCTCAGGAGGTCATCTAGTCCAACCCCCTGCTCAAAGCAGGATGAATCCCCAATTCATTTGCCCCAGATCCCTAAATGGCCCCCTCAAGGATTGAACTCACAACCCTGGGTTTAGCAGGCTAATGCTCAAACCACTGAGCTATCCCTCCCCCAACTGAGCTATCCCAGTTGTAAACTATTGCCCTGGATTAGAGCACTAATCAATTCTCTTGTCATTGATCATTTTATGCAAGACCAATTTGTATAACCCAGTGTAAGGGGTGATTACTGTCCTTTGGGATGGGTCATTGTAACACTTGTCTGCTGCCTCTGTAATAATATTCAAAATGCGAACGAACATAAAAAGTTAAATGTCCTTTGCATTTGAAACTATTTTCTTTCTTCTATGTATGATTTAAAAGGACTTGTAAGAGATTCCAGACCAAGCCCTCACTAAGCCAAACTTGCTGCTTGAGTAAAACAATTGGTTTGAAAACTCTCCTACATATTAGTCATTTACAGAATTCAAGACTGGGATTCACAAAGGAGTCTAGGGAATTAGGTATCTAAATCCCATTGAAATTGAACTCCAAAAGCTCATAATAGGCACTGATCCTGAAAACACTTAGGCACGTGATTAACTTTACTACTATGAGTAGTTCCATGGATATCAATGGAACGACTCATGCTAGTAAATTTAAGTACATGCCTACATGTTTGCAGGTGCAGGGCCTTGGGCTCCTTTAAAAATCCCATCACAAGTAGTTAACAACTGCTTCCAACTGTAAATTTTCTAAATAAAAAATAACTTAGCTAGTCTCCCCACTCCAGGCAATGCTGAGATACTATTCCAAAACAAACTCTTGCAGTTGCTGCTTTTTAGGAATGCATTTTTCATTTCTATATTTTTTTCTCTAGCTAAGGAAACTTTGAGGTTTACATTTTATTATCTATACTTTACCTCTTTTTAATGCATATTACAGTACATCAGTTCTGTTTTACTCTGAGAAAGGAAACCCATGTTGAAAAATTTAAACAGTTCCTGAGAACAAATAATAGTGAGACATTCATGTTAAAAAATGGGTTGAACTGTTTGGTGCTGAAATATAAAACATGCATAAAAGTTTTTGATTATATACATTTTAAAAAACTGCTTTATGATCAACTCACCTCTTTTCTCCAAAATCTCATCTAGACTCCAAACTGAACACGTTTGACATAAAATTAAGTAAAGATCTCAAGTAACTACCTCTCTGTCATGAGCCATTTGTACCTGGTTTCCTTTTCCATCTCCTCCCACTCCACAGAGACAGGCAATCTGAGCGGTGTGTAGTAACCTATTTATGTCGATTAAATATTTTATTACACATTTGCTATGCCATTCAAACATTGGCCCTTCCTCCATTCTGTAAACAGAACCACAGCACCAAAATCTCCATTGCCAGCTTCAGAGCCATACAATACCTGTCTAACTCCCCCGAGGTTGCTGTCTGTCAGCCGCTGCTACCAATCAACCCTTGCAGTGAACGAAGCGTTCCGATCCTCTCCCTGCCGCAGTAACACACAACAACACTCTGTCCCCCAGCTTTCTAGAGTTAACAACAGAATCAAAATCAGGGCGCAGAGGAAGCAGCTGATACATTCGCCACTTTCCCAGCGCGTGGACAGGCCCAGGTGTAACCATAGCAACCCCAGTACACTGAACGTTCTAAGGGGCGGGGAAGCCCAGCGAAAGGATCTTCCAGACAGGAGCTGCAATTGCCTTTGATCGTCTCTGGCTCTGAAGGTGCAGGGACTCCCTGGCTTCTGGTGCTGTCATTGTGCAAATACGTTCACCTGGTACTTACACACGGGGGGGGGGAAACTCTGGTTGTTTCTTGTCTAGAGTTAACAGCAGTGGGTCTATGGTTTATTGCTTAGGTGTAGGATCCCCTGCCCTCTTGCGAGAGCTGACTGCAACCCTTTGGGCTACCTGGGACATGATATGGCCCTTAAGTGTTTAAAACTTTTTGAAAATAGGCTGCAGGGTCTGGACTAGGTACAGGGGTTCCCACAGTAGCAATGCTGGCTCTGCTAGGAACTCACTGTGTGGTAACCTTAGACTACTCCTTGTACCTTAGTTTTCCTATCATAGAATATCAAGGTTGGAAGGGACCTCAGGAGGTCATCTAGTCCAACCCCCTGCTCAAAGCAGGACCAATCCCCAATTTTTGCCCCAGATCCCTAAATGGCCCCCTCAAGAACTGAACTCACAACCCTAGGGTTAGCAGGCCAATGCCCAAACCACTGAGCTATCCCTTCCCACCTCCTGAAATGTTTGTCTACTTCACAGGGATAGCAGGAAATCAGATGGTTTAAGATAAGAGCGGCTCCTAAGGTGAAATATGAACCTAAAATCAGAAGAGGCTCTTTGCAACTGCAGAGCACTGCTTCTACCTCTAGCAATGCTGACTTCAGTGTATAGAAATAGGTTTCCTTTCTTCACCCAAGTCCCATCTGTACTAGGAAAATAATTAAAATGCCTTTTTAAACACTAATGTAGACAGGATTTGATATCCTTAAAAATAAAACCATGCTATCTGATCATGATCAATCCTTGGGGTCAATTTGAGGCTACCCCTACCAGTAAACGTGTCTTTAAAAGGTGTGTATGCTAGTGTTTAAAATTGTGTTGGGGAACACATTCTAAAACACAACCTATTTTTCTAGTCCAGACATGCTCCATAAGAGAAATCCTAGATTCAGCCTCTGGCACAATTTAGAGGAAAACAGACCAGAAATAAACGTTAATTAAACTTGCTGGTCTCCCACCAGTCACCAAAGCTTTAAAACAATTCACTAAGTTTATAAGACTCCCTGTTAGTCAACTTTTTAAAAAATTAATAAATGGTCGTGAATCTGTAGACAATACGGCTCATACACCACAAAACATATGCAGTCTTCTTTCATCACTGGGAGGTCACTAAGCACAACCCATTAGTCCAAAAGTGCTTATTAACTTTATTCCACAACCGTGCAGCATTGTCATCTTCTGATTAAAGACCCTCTTCTGACAACACCAACTGCAAATCCCTGGAAACAGAGTTTGGCTCTACTTTTTGCAAGGCCCTATTTGCAAAAAGATTTGTGGGGACCACCCAGCTCTTCACACTGGAGATCAGTAGCAGAACTTCACTGAACTGCCACAACACAACGTTTTATTTCCGGTGTATGTAGACTTCTAAAATTACCCTTAATTAACATGAGTTGCAGAACGACACTAGAATTTTGAGCTGTAATTGGACAAACCCTTCCCCTTGCTACACTCCAGATAGTATCAATGCTCATAGACAGCAGGTTGGGTGTAGACAATTCCCAGGAGAAAAAAAAAATCTGTGTACTCCACGGATCTGGGAGTAGAAAAGGAGCCATCTTTACAGCAGCTTCTATTCCTTTTCTACCATGAAGCTGCTGAAGCTTCCAGCAGGTGTGGCTAATATGCCTTTGTGTGAAAGTGAAAGGCAATTACTCCTAGTTAATTTCATGGTGCTGGTTTTTTTGTTTGGTGATTTTGTTGTTGTTAGCTTGTTTTTAAGAGGAGGTTTATTTATGCTCTTACAAAGGCACTATCCTTCCTTCACCCACTTCTGTTTGTAACACTGAACCACCGATTTATCCTCTTCAAAATGTTAGGATATAGCTATATTTTGTTAGCATTACTATCTCTCCCTATCTACTCCTTGGAAGGAAAAAAGTGGCGCAGAGAGAGATAGCACTAAATCAGGGATTTATTGCATCAAGGTGATTATAATATCAAGTCTGAATAATTAGCTTGTGCATTCTGCCATATTTACATGAGGGGAAAGAGGAAGTAACCCTGGAGTACACAAGGGGACCTAGGCATTGCAGCACTCAGCATTACTGTGCCTAACTTTTAGGTACCTAGGAAAGTCACAAGAACAACACTGTGATCCACCACAGTGAATTAGGCACCCAAGGCCCTTTATATAGCGAATGAGGAGAGATAGGCACCTAAAAATGCAATCCACTGAGCCAAGCAACTAGGTAGGCAGTCACCTAGGCCAGTCAAATGGAGATACGGATCCCCTCAGAGATAGATGCCTAAATCCAGGCAGCAGGGAGACGCCCATCTCTGCTTGTGATCCATGAATGGAAAGTTGCTGCGTGGCATCAGGCATCTTAGGCATTTTTTGCAGGAATGAATTAAGCACCTGCCTCTCCCCACAATCTCTCCTGTTGAAGCTGTTCCACTAGTGGATAAATAATGAAAGATTAAGAAAGAATCATTCAAGTAGGGGGACCAGACCAAGGTCTCCCACTTCTTAGGTAGGTGCCCTAACAACTGGGCCAGAGAAGCATGCTCACCTCCTCTAGCCCAATAACTGGTCCTCTGCAGACAAAGTATAAAAGAATCATTGGGCCAGAGTGCAAGAGAGACAGTCTGTGGCCCAGCAGATAGAGCATCCACTTGGGGGGGTGGCAGACCCCGGTTCAAAACAATCTAGAGAACAGGAAAAACACTGCGTTCCACCAAGCAGTGGGGAGTTAATTAGGTCAGCCAGGGGAGGCAGCATGGTGACTCCCAACCCCCACACGCAAGTGCTCATTCCAATCTATAGCTCCACTGAAGCGCTAACAAGCGCCTCACGTTGACAGCACAAAGACAAAATAACTTTCTGAGATGTACATTATCTTAAGAAATGTGTTTGAAAGACATACTCATGAGACACCCCTGGACCTCTCAAAACCTACCACTTCACTTGCCCATTACACTCCCCACTGGACAGCATGCACAAAGCTCAGCTGCCACCAGGTTTCTGCATACACAGGATGCAAATACCCTATATGGTGAGTTTAAAATTCCCCCTTCAATAATAGTGGAGGGACGTGATATCTCACATTCAGGGAGATGGGCAGAGTAGACAAGGGGATGGGGAGAGGGGAAGCCAAGATGAGTTGTCACATACGAATGCCAGTGGTCTCGCAGATACCGTTGACTACTCCTAGGAAGTAGTCCATGGGAAGGCAGCAGTCCCATGGAACTCTGTTTTCCTTCTGGTTGGCTTGGTAAGTCAATGTATTTGTGAACAACTGATTACGGCCTCCAGGAACTGGTCTAGGACCCTGGAGGCTGTAGACTTGCTGATGGCAGTAGTCTGTGCAGCAATCCGCTGAAAGGATCCTGATGCCCATATCCCCAGAGTGGTGCTGATCCAGTGGCGACCGATAGTGGCTGCCTCCTGGTTACAGTTGTGGAGAAGTTCTCATGAAGAATGTTACAAAGGTGTTGGAGAGCGTCTGGGCCCAGCACATAGTACCAGATGCAGGCCCATTGAGAGATCCCCATGAAATTGTGGTGGGATTGGTAAATTCACCGGGTTGGCTGCGGTGGATAGCCTCAGCCGAGGGCTCAAGGTTGGCCTTGGCCTGAGACTGGTGGTTGGGTTGGACTGCCTCTGCCCCTGTTCTTCCTCCTCTTGCTGCCATAACTGGTGCTGCAACATGAAAATTCTGTTTATCATGCTGGACCTTGCTCCCTGGCCTCCCACTACCCTGCCTAGGAGCAGCTCAGCTGCCCCCCATGCCTCCCTTCTTGCTTCCTAGCCTTTTCCCAGCCCTCTCCCCGCTTCCCTTCCTTGGTTATCTGTGGTTCCCCTTCCCTACCCTACGCAGTCTCTAATTTGTGCCCCACTAGAGGCCCCATTAGCTACCCTCTGATGTGTTAACCCAATACCTATCCCTGTCCACCTACACCTAGCACTACCTGACTGCTGTCTCTCCAACAGATCTTGCTTCTCTCTCTCTCCCCACTCTCCTTCTGTCACACTCAAAACCTTGCTCACGCTCACATTCTGCCCCCTGTGCTGCATGGACTGGTAAAAGCCAGGTACTAGCTGGTCTCGGAGCACACCTACTGGATCAGGCCCAAAATGAAAGAGAGGTATTCCTCTGCCTAGCTTCCCGATTCATAGATCGCAGTCGGGGTTAGGCAAGCAATAGGCACCCAGCTGCCTAATGCAGGCCAGCAGTGTACATGCTCCAGGGGCTAAAACTTAGGTGCCTAGGAACTTCTACAATGGAAATGTAGGCACCGAGTCAGTTTAGGCACCTCACAGCTGAGTGGGAGTTTTATTCATCACAGTGGTGCTATGTATGCAAACTTAGGCAACTAAGTTGCTTTGTAGATCACACCCTAAGTACTAAATATTAGAAGTAGAGTGTACCTCTGTTGTACTAACAGCAGCAAGCAGCTGAGAGTCTGAAAACTCCACAGCTGTAGTGGATTGGGTCATTCGTTACATATTTGAGTACAGACAAGGGTTCTAGGCCCAGTACACACAATGGCTTCAGCCATCTTTATACATGTTTCCACTACACTGGTTTATTACACGATTTAGGCAGGCTCTGTTAACAGAGTTCTAGGCTAGGCATCTACTTAGGTTTTTAATGATTGGTCCCTTCCATGTATCCAGCCAAAATGAGTTTAGCAATATTTATATTAGAAACATGGCTGTGGCAGCAGTATAAAATGGTGCCTTATTAGCATTAATTATAATTAGGCAGCATTAAAGAGTCAGATATGGTGGATTTTTTTTTGTTTTGTTTTAATAAAAAGAACCCACACCATATTTGAACCAATACAGGCCATTTAAGCCCTATGACTGGCAAATGTGTATAATACAAGCCATTGCACTTTCAGAAAAAGTACTTCGTAGACAGAAGACCTTTTTGCTCTATCACTGCAAGTGACTTATTGCCAAACTGTCTCTGCAAAACAAGCTATCTTCAACATCAGTTCATGAATGCAGACACTAAAGTTTATGTCCTAGATAATTTTACATTACAAAATTAGTAAGTGCATGTTCATGACAGACATTGTACTTGTCTGCATTAAATTGTAAGAACCCAAGTATTCAGTCCTCACAAAAGGAAGACTCCCACTTACTCCACTGGGAATTTTGGCCCTGTTAGGGCTGCAGAAGCAGGCTTTAAGTATCTCCTTCGAGCATGGAGGAAAATGTGATAATCCTGAGTTTCTGACCTACATTAAAGGAGTTTTCCTTTCCTCCTCTACTTCATAATTATTTCAGAGTGTTTGCATGTATGTTGATGAGGAGGAAAGTGGGTTAAAAAAAAAACAAACAGATTGCATTTCTTATATATTTCAAAAGATAGTTTTTAATTTTGTAAGTTAAAAGAAATTGGGACACTTCATGAAACAGTTAAAATATGTATAGCTACAGGGAAAGTGAGTTTTTTCAACCCAAACCTAAGTTTCAACTGAAATTTACTATTCGATTAGAAAATATTTAGACATGGCATAAATGAAATATTAAACATTTAATTCTGTCTAATATTTGTTAAATCCAAACCTATGAAGAAGTGTCAGACACATTTTTTTTGGCATGCCAGTAAGAGGCACTACCTATATAAATATGTAAAACTATTGTTCCCACATGATATCATCTTTTTTCAGTGTTGACTGAAGTTTCTGCACATTTTTTAATAGCTGAAGCGAGCTTTTGCTTTTCTGCACAGGACAGGATTTTGATGCTCTTCCGCTTGAAGTAACTGGAATCTCTCTTGTTCCTTTTAGGTCATCAGATTTTGGTAGGACATGAGCTGACTGTCTCTTCAATTTCTGAGCTTTTTGCTTTAATTTGTGGACCTAAAAATGAAGATATATGCATGAAAGTTTTAATGCTCAGAAAGGATATTGGCTAGAGACCCAGGCACCACTTAAGAGCAACAATCTCAAACACCAACTATAAATGAAAAGAGAGGAGAGAGAGAGAGAGAGAGAGAGTTTAGCTTTCCACCACATCAGATCACTCTCCAGTCAACCCCTGTACTCTACCCCTGACGAGAAGAGTAAGGCAAGTCGACGGGGGAGTTTCTCCCATTGACCTCCCGCAGTAACTTGACCTAAGGTACATCAACTCCAGCTATGTTATTCACGTAGCTGGAGTTGCATAGCATAGGTTGACTTACCTAAGGCTATGTTTACTCTTAAAACACTACACAGACACAGCTGCAGCACTATAGCTGCACTGTTGCAGGGCTTCAGTGTAGACACTTACTACAGCGATGGGAGGGGTTCTCCCACTGCTATAGGGAATGCACCTCCCTGAGAGGCGGCAACTAGGGGTTAAGTCAACTTACTACATCTCTCAGGGGTGTGGATTTTTCATATGCCCAAGAGACGTTGCTATGCAGTGTGACAAGATGGCCAATGTTAGTCTGGTGGGTCCTGTGCTTTTCTTGGCAGGGAGGTAAGATGCCACCCCTTGCCCCTGTTCTTGGGGTGTCAATGGCCCCACTAGTGGCCCAGGAAGGTGCTAAAGGAGGGAAGCTGAGGAGGGGTCTGGGTTTGCTCCTCACTCTGAGCCCCAGCCCCTCTCAACCCCTGTGGGTTCTTCCCCTCTTCCCCCTTGGGTGGGGTACCTGCAGTGCTTAGATGCTGGGGAAGGGAGTCTCCCTCCCCTACTGGGCAGGGTCCCCCTTACTTCAGTTCTCTGATTTTCCAAGTCTCACAGCACACCTCCAATCTCCAGTCCTCTCTCCTTCCTCCTCTTTCTCTGTCTGCCTGAAGCAGGGGGGTTTATTAGGTTCCTAACAGGGCCTTAATTGATTGCAGGTGCTCCAATTAACCTGCAGCCGCCTTCCCTAGTCTACAGGGAACCACGCTTTAATTAGCCTTGAGTTTATATATTTCCCCTCTAGCATTCTCCCACTGCTCCCTGGCCCTCATGTATCACAGCAGATATAACTTTTCAATGTAAACCAGCCCTCATCAGTTATAATATCCTACTTATGGTAATGTTTTCCACTTTAGCTTCTTTCCAGATGTTCAGTATCAGCCCTTGAATCTAAATATTTACCTAAAGCCTCAGCACCTTTGAACCTATTTGTCTTGGAATCCCAACGGGATTGTACATTCTAAAGGTAGGCACTGGCTCTCTCTCTAGCAACAGCATGAAAAATTATTTTCATCATATTCCAATAGTTTGCTTCTAAGTAAACTCTTTAAAAATTTCCTTACACTAGCTTGGTGTTTTTTCAACTTAGATATCTGTTCCCCTTTAATTTCCATTTGCTTTACAAGACAATCCAATTCACGTTCTAGGTCTTCACGAACTTCACAGTTTTGAGTTTCTTGTATCTGCTTCAAGAGTTCTTGATGCTCACTGTTAGAGACAAAGATATTAGACAATAGTATTGGTGGTATATTTGAACAACATTCTTCTTACATGTACTTTTGTTACATTGCACAAGTTTCAACTCCAGGAGGTCTCCCCACTAGAGAAATAAAGCATGTTAATCACCGTGACGCACAACTAATGCTTTTTATACTAAATAAATACATAAAATAAAATAAAATACTCAAACGTTCATATTTTTTCCATTACTTATTTTCCTTCTACTCTGAGCCTGCAGATAGTATACTCATTTTGTTCCATCACAACCATTTCTCTCTTAAGATTGAGGAAATAAGCACCAGAGAGTGTGCTGGTACTGCAGCATCATGCACAATGGCTATTTGGAATGTGAAAAATTAAAGATCCCATTAAAGTAAATAGCAGGCAATATACACAAAAAATGTATACTGGCCAATTCCAACCCCTATCTAAGTTGCCCCAGAGTAAGAGCACTTAACATAATTCAGAAAAACTTGTTTTACAACCACTAATGAAAGTTATAGTTCTTTTGTCAAATCAATCAAGTAAAATTAAGAATTCTACTGGGCAAAATTAACTGCATGGTTTGTTGCTACAGGCAATTACTGTTCCAAACATTTCACTCTACAAACTAATGACAGAAAGTGTAGTTTAGAGCTCCCTAATGCATATAGTAAAGCTAAGCTATACATTAGTTACAAAGGATAAGAACATTTCACAGTTAGAAGTTATTGATCAACAAGTTCTTTGTGGCAAAGGGCCATGCCTTCTTTTATATTTTAATACAATGCCTAGCACAAAATGAGCACAACTGAAAATAAATAATTATTTCTTCTCTTCATAAATTCCTCCAGCTTAAATAGCTACTCTAAATCAAATATTTTCTCTGATTGGCACACAACTAATAAGCGAGTTATAACTAGAGCTTTGTGAAGAGATTCTGTAAACAGCTTAGATTAATCAATGCCACTTGTCCTGAAATGAGGATCAACAACTATTTCAGCATGATCTGTAAGATAGGAATTTTAAAATGCTATGTGGATTCAAAACACATATGCTATTTACAAGGACTAGATGGACACCAGCAGGACATCTAGTCTCCAACCCATGCAGTTGTCCTTCTGGACTAATCATGTCCCTTTCATCTCAGTCCTCTTGTCAGTCACAATAAGGTCAAAGCTGGCAACACCCCAACAGCAATATGGCTTAATATTCTAGGTATCAGATAAAAGGTTTCTCCAAAAGAAAACCTACCATTGTGCTGTGTGTAGCTTTGAGGATAAGGATATCCTTCAGGCCTCATTTTAGACAGCCTGCTGCACGAATATCATAAGTGCGGCTTTAAAAAGAAAAAAGCCCCAAAAGTACAAAAGAACCTCCACTATCTGCTCATGAAGCTGTTTAAATGCAAGGGCTATAAAAACTTCCCAATGAGAGAAAATCCTATCTGCAAGATCCACCCAAACCCCACACCCCAAATATTTTTAGACCCAAACATGCTCTAGTACAACCTCTAAATAGCCCTCACATGACTGCAGCTTGCAGCCATTTTTACTCAGTCTTTTTATCCTTTGGGAGATAATACACAGATACATACTTACAAGCTCATTTGGCCTAGCTCATCTTGTATTGCCAGCAAAAGGTCAGATAGATTTTCAGTGACAGAAGATGATGTGGAACAAGAGGATACAGATTTGCATGCAATAGTTCGTCTAGAAATCCTGTGTTCAGCTGCTTCTGGACACCGTGACAAGATACATGGACTACGATGTTTCATCATATGTAAAACACTTTGTACATTTGCACTAACAGAATGGCTGGAGCTGGCAGACTTGAGAGGAGAAAAGGAAACTTCTGTAAGCAGCTATAACTAAGGTAATTAATGGAAAAATGTTCATTTAAAAAGAACGTGGACACATGTTTAAATGAGAATCTAATCAGGCTCACCTTCCCAGCCACAAAAGGCAGCATCCCAGCCTTTAGGCAAAGTTGTGGAGGATGTACTTTCTTCAGAGCAGATTTTTTCTGACAGACGGTAGACAGAAGACATGTTTGCCTAACAGTGCAACCTTAAAATTATTCTTTCAAATTAGACTGTAAACGCTTTGAAGCGGGGGCTGTTTTTGTTCTGTCTTTGAGCAGTGTCTAACACAACAAGGTCCTGCTCCATGACTGAGGCTTATAAGTGCTACCATAATACAAATAATAAAGAAGAGCGTAACCCAAGTATTTTGTCAACAAGCCTTTCCTCCCCCCCTGCCCCAGTGAGAACAAGTCTGAGCTACACTTCGGCAACAAATCTTTCCATACAAAAGCAGTGCTCCATAACAGCCGGCGAAATATGCAGTCTCAATTCATCTCCTTTAATGGGTATTAAAGTTTTCCTACTTCCCCCCAATACAGAAGAATTTCCAATAAGACTGAGATCTAGTACACAGTTAATCTGACAACTCAGTAGTAGATTACGATTTGAGAAATTTAGCACTGTCTCTGTGGCATTTAAACAGACTCAGTTTTACAAGTCATGTCATTTTAGCAGACCTGCAATGCCTATGGATGAAAAGAATGCAGTGGGTGAAGTTCATCTTGCCTTCAGTATGACACTTGCTACAGCATTTCAAAAAAAAAAAAAAAATCCTAATTCAAGTAGTCTTTGAAAGTAAATTCAAAAATCGACTAAGGGCATGAACACAGGCCAGTGAAATGGCCATGCATAGTTTAAGGTTCTGCTGGAGTGGGCAAGTTTTCTATTTTAAAAGTAGGCTTTACCACATTAAACATATTTTAGTTATCTAAAAAGAGGGAAAAACAGCATGTTATATTTCCAGAGTAAATGATAGAGTATAGAGAGCCAACAGAACCCCACCCACCACCACTTTTCCAGTAGCAACCCTATCACTCCGTGAATGAGATGCTGCAAAAATAAGAGAGGCATGTTAGAGACATTACCACTGTGCAAATGACAAACTTGCATGTTACCTTTGCAGTTTTCTTTTTCCGGTTTTTCTTTTTTCGTTCATTTTGAGGTGACACTGAAGACATTAAAATTCTATTTATCTCAAGTCCAGTTTGAAGCTATAGTAATGAGAATAAAGTATTTAAATATCAAAATTTTTTAAATAGCACAGATTGAATCTTCATCCACACATGAAAGAGGATTAATTAGATGCATTACTAACTGAACTCTCTGGGAGGCAGGAGGATTATAAAAAGAGGATATGGAGACTGAATAGGATACAGGATATCATGGTATCAAATATACCTTGCAACGCTGCCTTAGAGATTGCTATTTCCAAACCCAAGTACAGCAACTGTATCTCTTGGACTACCACAACTAATGCTGCAGTGAGCTAGGGATATGGCCATTTAAAGCGGGAAGAGGTTTGGACAACATAGGAGTGGACATACTGGGTCAACAACGGTCCATCTAGACGAGTGTCCTGTCTTGCAACAGTGGCTACAGCCAGATGCTTCAGAGCAAACCAACAGAATGGGGCAATTGAGTGATCCATCATCACCTGTCATGCAACATTTAGCATCAGTCCCATTGTCCAAGTGAGGGTTTTTTCTAGGGATTACTTTATAATTACTGTTGCCTATACAAGATTAGTGTAATAGGGCAGTTACCATTCATCCCTTTAAGGGATGAGGCCTCTGTCTTTGCACATATAAGCAGACCTGGCTAAAAGATGCGGTAGAACTATCATCAGCTCAAACTACACCAGCCAGATACTTCACTGAGCGTGAATCAAGAGAAGGTTGAAGAGAAGTCATGGCACCTGACCTGTAACAGAAGGTTTCCCACCCCAAAACCAACTCTGATAGATCCTGGATTATGGTAAAATCTGACTAGTAGTCAGCATACTGATCACATTACTGCACTAGAGTCCTTTCTTGCACTGATGGAGTCTCTCTGCAGTGGCACTGAAGACAAATGAATTGCTCTAGGCAAGCTTTGTATTATGTATTTTTTTTTTTTTATAAGGTCAGACATGCACAGAAGGCTTAAGTGCTAGCAAAACCAGTTAAGGGACAGACCCAGAGGATTGTGTTTTGGGCTGTGGCATTCAGCTGAGTCCTTGAGGTGTTGGGGTAATTCTACAGTTCCTGACTGATGGAAGCCAGTGAGGTTGTGGTGGAACTGCTGTAGGAGGCGACGGCAATGGTGAAAATGGGTAAGGAGCTAGCTTCTCTTATTGTAAAATGCTGTCATATGTAAAACACGGGGGGCAATTGTCCTGCTCTGTTCAGCGCTGGTGAGGCCTCAGCTGGAGTACTATGTCCAATTCTGAGTGCCACACTTTAGGGAAGATGTAGATAAACTGGAGAGAGTCTAGAGGAGAGCAACAAAAATGACAAAAAGGTTTAGAAAATCTGACCTATGTGGAGAGGTTAAAAAAAAAAAAAAAGTGAACATGTTTAAACCTTGAGATAAGAGGACTGAAGGGGGACCTGATAACAGCCTTCAAATATATTATGGGGCGATATTATGGGGCGTTATAAAGAGGACAGCGATCATTTGTTATGTGTTGACCACTGAAAGTAGGACAAAATGTAATGGGCATAATCTGGAGCAAGGGAGATATAGGTTAGATATTATGAAAAACCTTTATAACTATACAGGTAGTTAAGTTCTGGAATAGGCTTTCAAGGTAGTCTGGACAAACACTTGACAGGGGTGGTCTAGGTGTACTTAGTCCTATTTCAGCACAGGGAGCTGGACTCGATGACCTCTTACAGAAATGTAGATCTGGAAGGGACCTCAATTGTTAGGTCTGTGCAACACAAGAGCTGAAGAGTAAGTATTCTTCTACAGTAAACTCCAAAAAGAACTGCCCTCTTTCAAAACGGTTGCTACCTAGTATAGTTCTCAATGAGAGTGAGGCTATGACTGCCCATAGCGAACATGCCCACTTTTAAAATGGCTACTATCTCTCAGTGTTCTTAGTGTGAATAAAATCAAGCTACACTCAGGGAAGATGGTGGCCCTGGCAGGAAAAGCAGTTCATGGAATTCTCTATAGAAGATCATTTATTTTTCAGCCTCTGATGAAGTTTATTTAATAGTGAAAAAATGAATCTTACAAAGAAAAAAGGTCTAAGTGTAGCCAAATGTATAGGATTTAAACCATATGGAAAGTTGAAAGTCTGTGTTATTCTATTAAGACAGTTCAGGACAAAAAGTTTAACCTAGGATGCTAAGTTGCTTAATTGACCCATTTTATAATTAATTTTAAGTTAAACTAAATTATAAATTCTCAGAAAATTCATTGTTTATCCAATGAGAATGTACGCTAATTTTGAGGCGAATGTGCTGTATTCTTCATGCATTTAAAAGAAATTAAAAAAAGGTTGAATCCCTGCTTTAAGTTCAAAGCACAACTCAGCCTTATCTATGGAACTGATGTTCTAGAAGAAGCCAAATGTACATAACATAAACCTCATTAAGCAAAGCTTATCATTTGGAGTTGTCAAATTAGCATTACAGAATTTTTCCAAGCTAATAAACAGGTTATAAAAAAAAAAAAAAAAGTGTCTTGAAGAGAGACACTATTTCCTCAGCGATAAATCCAGTAATTTGGCTATCCTACCTGAGCAGCTTTATCTTGTATTAATTTACGATGATGCTCTTCTTCACGAAGTTTTTCCTCCAATTGTTTGATCTTGTCCTGAAACAGAACACTAGTATGGTTAGTCACATTTAAGGCTGGCCCAGTGAATCAGAACTGGCAAGTACCTTGCAATTTGAAGGAATCTTGAAATAGTCAAAATTACTAATCTTGTTAAGCAGGCTTAAATTCCTCAGATTTATAGGAAATGAAGTCTGAGGTAGAAGGCAAAGTGAATGTTGAGATCTTATACTCCTCTGCTGGAGCTACAGTTGATAAATGGTCTGTGTATTTTAGCACAATTGGCAACTGTGGCACAAAGAGATTTGAAATGAACTGTAACTGCACATGGTCATGTTAGGATTGCTTACTTCTGCAGTTCTCTGTGTAGTGCTAAGTCTGAAGCACTCTTTTTCTAGGACTTCAAGCTTTTCAAGTTTTGCATGGAGCTCCATCTGATTCTGATCTTTTTCCTTTTGAAGCTGAGTCTGGAAAGAATAAGCAAAAGTCAAGTTTGGCAGCTGATAAAATAGTTTGACACACCAAGAAATCTCTCACCACAGTGAACTTTATTTAAACAGTTTACAATTTTAAGTATTAAGTTCAGTGCTATGAAAAATGCCAGACAGACAAAGCAGTGTTCAGTTTCCACCACTGTCAGAAGCTGATAAAGTACACGTAGGAACTGAAGAGAAACAATCAAATGAAAAAGAGTTTCCAATTCAATTATATCACATAACTAAAAAGTGACAAATTTAAGTGTTTAAGTTTAAGTATACAAATGCTAGAAGCCTCCATACTAAGAGGGGTGAACTTGAGTGCCTGGTAATAAATGAGGATATTGATAGAATAAGCACCAGAGAAGACTGGTGAAACAATGATAATCAATAGAACACTTAAATACCAGGGTACAAAGTACAGTATATACTCGATCATAAGCCGAATTTTTTTTTTTTTCGTAAAAAAGGGAAGCATCAAAGAATGGGGTTGGCTTATGAACGGGTATAGAAGGAGAGGTGGGACACAGCCCCTCCCCCCAACAGAAGGGGCAAGGAGAGGCAGCACAGCCAGCAGAGCCAGAAGGGAAGAGGCGGGGCCAGAGTCTCTCCACTTCTGGCCACGCAGCTCTCCCCCCAGCTGCCGAAGCAGCTGCAGCTCTAGGGCTGGCAGGCTGCAGCCGCACTGCTCGGCCCCACCCACCAGAGCAGGTTGTGGCCACGCCGCCCAGCCCGCTGCAGCCGTGCTGCCTGGCCCAGCCTGCTGGAACATGTTGCAGCCACGCTGCCTGGTCTGGCCCGCTGGAGCATGCCGTGACTGCAGGATCTCATCAACATACTGCTCTTCAGTGCCCAAGAGAACTTCAGCTTTGACAAACCTTCACAATGGACAGACAGTAAGAATTCTGAATTACAAAATTCTGAATTGCAAAAAAGCTCCACTGGGAAACTGGAGATATACCAGTATCTCTTTTAATGTAGGTGATGGAGAAGAAGTCAGAGCATCTCTTTATATCCTTTGATTTTACAGAATACAGTCAAAGATGACTATGAAAGTGTTCTGGCTATGTTTGATGCACCTTTCATACCCCAGAGAAATGTGCTTTTTTTCCCCCAACCAGCGATTCAAGAACCAGGGGAAAAATGTTGAATGTTTTATAAGAGATCTGCATACGCTGGATGAAAACTGATTTGGGGAAATACAAAACAAGAGTAACAGAGACAGGTTATTGGGTTAAAAATATTTCACAATAGCTAAATAGAAGACAGACTTAATCCTAGCCATAGCTATTCAGAGAGCAAAGTGGTCTGAAATAGTCAAACAGAACACCAAGTAGGAGCAATTTGAAATCCCTGAAACTAGCTCTGAAATTCTAAGACAGACACTTGAATGTTCAAAGTATTACCATCAAGCCGCCAACGCAAGGAAAGAACTCCCAGGCTAAAAGGAACAAATTCCAACCTACATGCACAAGGTGTGGAAAAAGTAATATCCCAAGAGATGATGCATGTCCAGCCAGAGGCACATGGTGTGTTAAATGCATGAAACATGAACATTTTGCAGCTGTTTGTTGCACCAAAGGAGTCGGAGTTGATTGATATGACAGATAATCAAGAGCCATTCTTTCTGGGATCTAGCACTTGTGGCGACAGAGAACCTGCCTGGAGAGTGAAAGTGAATACTCATGGCAAAACTATTGACTTGAAAATTGACTCAGGAGCAGGTGCCACAATACTCTCAGAAGGCACTTACAATCACCTTCAACCTCACACAGCTGAAGTCACCCGATACCACTGTGAATAGCCCTGGAGGTTCTCTGAATTGCGTGGGCCAGTTCACCACAGAGACAACTTACAGAGACAAAAGCTTTGCATTCAAAGTGTATGTGATCAAAGAATCCCAGACCAACAACCTTCTCAGCTGCAGTGTGGCAGCCATGATGGGCCTAGTGAGAAAGATGGAAGAACTTGGTGGAATATTTGGTAATATTAGATTTTTGCAAGGAGATCCGGTACAAATAACCTTAAGAGACAATGCTGAACCTTATAGTGTACATGAACCTCACAGGACTCCTATCCCATTACTTCATAAAGTGGAAACTGAGTTAAAAGAGAATGGAAGGGATTGGCACATTGAGAAAACCTCTGATCCAACAGCATGGTATGCCCTAATGATAGCAATAATAAGGAAAAATGGAAAAATATGGGTCTGTGTGGATCTTAAAAGAACTTAATGAAACAGTTGTGGGAGAAAAATATATCGTCCCAACACTGGATGACTTCCTCCCCAAAGTGAAAGGAGCTACAGTAACCTCCAAGCTGCATGTCTTGAGCAGACACTGGCAAACTCCTTTAGTCCAAGAAAGTGCTCAACTGACTACATTTATCACACCCTCTGGGAGTTTTTGATTGTGAAGATTACCTTTTGGGATTACCAGTACACTTGAAATTTAAAAAAAAAAAAAAAAAAAAAAAAAAAAAGGCAGAACTGTTAACTATAACTCCACATATGGATCTTCAATGGAAGAATACAACAAAACCTCAAAGTCCTAAGCCTAGCCAGTGAGCCTGGACTGAAGCTAAACAAGGGAAAAATGTGTTTACCACCTATCCCAAGTCGAGGTTTTTGAGAAACAAAAATGGAATCATTCCTAGTCCTGAGAAAGCAAAAGCAATTCAAGCAATGCACCAACTAACATACCAGAACTGAGACATATACTGGGGATGGTAAATTACCTTAGCTGATACCTACAAGACCTTTCTAGAGTGACAAAGCCACTGAATGAACTATTAAAGTCCAATACACCTTGGCTATCGGGGACAGATCAAGACATTGCCTCCTACGAGGTAAAAGAAATTATCTCAGTAGTTCCTGTTCTCAAGTACTATGATGTGAACAAACCCACAATGGTCAGTGAGGATGCAAGCAGCTATGGTCTATGTCAGGGGTGGGCAAGCATTTTGGCCCGAGGGCCACATCGGGGTTGCGAAACGGTATGGGGGGCTGGGTAGGGAAGGCTATGCTTGGCCCCCGCCCCCTATCCACTTTCCACCCCCTGACTGCTCCCTTCAGAACCCTGATCCATCCAATCATTGTCCCCTGACCGCCCTGTCCCGGGAGCCCCCTGGCCCCTATCCAACTCCCTCCCCCCTGCTCCCTGTCCACACCCCCGCCCCCTGACAGGCCCCCTGGAACCCTTGACCCATCCAACCAATCCTTGGCCCCCTCCTGGGGCCCCCTGCCTCTGACCGCCCCCCCATCCAGCGCCCCCCCCACTCCCTGTCCACACCCCCACCCCCTGAAACCCCTGACCCATCCACCCCCCCCCCTTGTCTCCTGACCGACCCCTTCCAGGACCCCCATCCCTAACTGCCCCCCCCCGGACTCCCCCTGCTCCCTGTCCCCCCTCTCCCAGGACCCCCGATCCCCTACCCCATATCCAACCTCCCTCCGCCCCTTATCCAGCCCCCCTCCCGCTTACCACGCCGCTCAGAGCGGCAGGACAAGCCTGGGAGATGGGCGGGTGCAAGCCGCGTTGCTGCACAGCGCCATACCTACAGGGGAGAAGGGACAGCAGGGGAGAGGCTGGGAGCTCAGGGGCTGGGCAAGACTGTTCCATGGGCCGGATGTGGCCCATGGGCCATAGTTTGCCCACCTCTGGTCTAGGTGTATTTTTGCAACATGCGTGGATGCCAGTTGTATCTTGCTCTCACACTCACTGAAACAGAAAAACAATATGCACAGATTGAAAAGGAGTGCCTGACAAGAGTATGGGCATGGAGTTTTATTAAACAGGTATCTGTGTGGATTGAATTTATTTATGATAGACCATAAGCTGCTTGTAACCCTCATCAATGGAAGAGGCCTGGATCAAGCACTGCTGAGATGCCAGTGTCTACTGATAAGGTTAATTAGATTTAACCCAATTGTTAAATACGTTCCTGGGAAAAATCTGGAAGTAGCAGACACACTGTCACAGAGCCCAGCATCGCACTCAACCATCCATGAGCTGGAAGATAATGTAAAGGCATACGTGAAAGCTGTGAATGCATACAGACCAGTGTCAGAACAGACTACATCTGTTACAACAAGCAACCTCAACAGACATGCAACTTCAGCAAATTCTAAGTATCTAAAGAACAAACACAAAGGAAGTGACAAGAGACTACTTTGTGGTGCAGGGACTATTAAATCATGAGTAAAGGCCATTTCATATTAATTCCAAATGAAAGGAGAGGAGAAATCCTAATGTCCTTCATGGGTGAAGTTTAATGATTAATTAAATGACACAAATGGACCAACCAGTCAGCTTGGTGGACAGGCATCAGCAGGGATGTGAAAAATAAAGTTATTTTATGTGAACACTGCAGAGCTAACAGACCAAAACAATACAAAGAACCTTTAATAACATCAGCCCTATCAGAGAGGCCTTGGAAGAGACAAGCAGCAGATTTATGCAAATTGAGAGGACAATTGGTCACTATGGACTATTGTGATGCTATAGGATTAAAACATGAATATGTAGATCATTGTTGCTACCACTGTTATACAAATGCAACAAATCTTGTGCAAAATAGGTTATGTAAGGTGTCAATGGAAAAGTTATGGTTTGCTGAATACGATTATCCTATTTGTATGCATGTTTCATTTTCATATTTGAAGTTATGAATATTGACTGTATATCTGTATTTCAGATGTTTTTGCTCCTGGTAACACCCTCAAGGTAGTTTACATCCAGTCTTGCCAGCACACTGTGAATAGACTATTCAAGTTGATGGCCCATCAACAAACACAATGGACCATGGAAGAAGTTTATCCCCGCCTGATGGACTTTCCAGCCAGAATATGGGTAATGGCCCCTGTTATGACTCATTGAAGCATGCAAGGGCATGTAACCACCTCGTGTAACACTGGACTCCATCTTGTGCCTGCACGTTTCCACTGGCTGTACTGAGAGCAGACCCTCCACATGGGAGAAACTGTAAAATGCCCTGGAAATATCTCCATTTTGCCTCTTTCCTGCTCTGATCTCTGGACTATGGACTTATACTAATGGGAGAAATCTAATCAAGGGACTGAGGACCTTCCACTCTTTTGGAAGCAACCAGAGACTTAAGCCAGCAGTTTATGCCATTACTGATTAAAACCTAATCGAAGAATTTTTCAATTATTGTATGTATTTGATTTCTTTAACCAATTTTAACTCTCACCTTTCTTTTTTCTTATAAGCCAGCCTTTAGATATTAGATACTAAAGGACTGGCAACAGTGTGATTATTGGGTAAGATCTAAGTTATATATTGATCTGGGTATGTGGCTGGTAGTTTGGGATCAGAAGAATCCTTTGGTTGATGAAATTGGTTTTAAATAACCACTCATCATTAAGTCTAGTGTCTGGGAATTGAAACAAAGACTGGAATACCTAAGGAAGCTGCAGTTCTGATTTCTTGTTAGCCAGTGTGGTGAGACAGAAGTTTACTTTTGTTGCTGGTTTCGTATTTCTTATGGAAGAATAACCACCAGTTTTAGGGTATTTCTGCCCTATTTCTCAGCAATTTGTCCTGAATTTGGTATTCTCAGTTGTGACCCACTGAAGCACAGGTACATTCCTACGTATACAGAAATAACATACTTGAAAGACATAACGTTGCATTATTATTGCTTTTGCTCACTTTTGTCCATCACAAGTTGTTCTGGAATACCATGGACCACAATTCCCTGCAACAGAATTTAAGTCATTCTAAACTAAATATGATTTTGAGCATGTTAATAGCAGCCCACAATACTAGCAATGAATGGAGAACTGAGAGAGCTATACAGACAGCCAAGAAAATCTTACAGCAGGAAGATCCATTTCTTGCTCTTCTGAGTTATAGATCAACACCAATAGCAGATACTGGATACAGTCCAGCACAACTGCTGATGAAAAACAACTCAGAACTACTGTTTCAAGTTTGGGAAAGAATCCATCTCCAAAGTTGCTAGTTATGAAAAGAGCAGTCAAACTGGATACAATGGCAAAAAGAGCCTAGGAACACTTTTACCACAGACATAATTCAGTTAGAGAGCTGCCAGCTCTAGCCTCTACATAAATCCACAGTACACGCACATCTTGAATATTGCATGCAGATGTGGTTGCCCCATCTCAAAAAAGATATACTGGAATTGGAAAAGGTTCAGAGAAAGGCACCAAAAAATTATTAGGGGTATGAAACGGCTTCCATATGAGGAGAGACTAATAAGACTGTGACTTTTCAGTTTGGAAAAGAGATGACTAAGGGGGAATATGATAGAGGTCTATCAAATCATGACTGGTGTGGAGAAAGTAAATAAGGAAGTGTTATTTACTCCTCCTCCTAACACATGAACTAAGGGTCACCAAATGAAATTAATAGGCACCAGGTTTAAAAAAAACAAACAAAAGGAAGTATTTTTTCCCCACACAACGCAGTCAACCTGTGGAACTCCTTGCCAGCGGATGTTGCAAAGGCCAAGACTATAAACAGGGTTAAAAAAAACACGAACTAGATAAGTTGAAGGAGGACAGGTCCAGCAATGGCTATTAGCCAGGATGGACAGGAATGGCGTCCCTAGCCTCTGTTTGCCAGAAGCTGGGAATGGGTGACAGGGGATGGATCACTTGATGATTACCTATTCTGTTCATTCCCTCTGGGGCACCTGGCATTGGCCACTGTCGGAAGACAGGATGCTGGGCTGGATGGACCATTGGTCTGACCCAGCATGGCTGTTCTTATAGGAAAAAAAAAAAAAAAAAAAAAAAAGGATGGACAACTCCAGCTGTCCTAAAGAAAAGGAATTCAGCACCCAGATCATATGTGATCAAGACTGCCAGTGGAGAGTTCAACAAAAAACATTGACATCTACAGTTTGCTCCTCAGAAGGAACAGATAACAGGTGCAGAACAAGATGACGAGGATTTTACACCAACCAAAACCAGTCATTGCAACTAATGGACAGCCAGATGACCAAGTTGTTACAAGTTTGGGTTATGTAATTAGAAAACCAGTAGGATTCAGAGACACTTAACAGACGAAATTCAAAGACAGTGTGATAGTGTACATGTAGAACTTACAGGGGGAGATGTAATGGAATGTTAAACTGTATTATACTGTTCAGCCCCTAGGTAGCATGGTGTATAAAATACCTGATTTTAACAAACCTCAGCCAACACCGGCCAGAGCATTAAAGGATATTATAATGAACATATCTGGTGTGTATCTTGGCTACAGAGCTTTCTCTGGGCAAGCTACACCTGACACAGGAACATGACAGCTTATTAGAAACGCCACACTAGCAAGCCATTTTGTGTAATTCTCTGAATAGCTGACCGATGATCATCACTTTCTGTCATTACCAATCTGAGCAGAACTGGGGAGATGCAATATGCAGGAAGTACAATCTTATCTCTACAATTTTGTGCTCTTACTGTTTGATTTATTGAACTAAATACTTCACCTGTTGCTGTAGAACCATATTCTTTTCTAGCTCTGCATTGAAAACCATTTTCCTCATGTAATCCAGCTGTTTCTCAAGTAGGGAGCAGCGGGATTGTGCTGCACTTAACTGCACACTAACATCTGTGGAGAGAGGCACAGACACACACAGTGTAGAATAGTATTTTTGAGTAACATTTAGCCTGCCCCTCACCCTATGGTCTTGGAGATTTCGAAGTTTTTGGGTTGGTATTTTTTTAAATATAAAAAAGGGTACTTGGGCTGGGCCAGTGAAGTGGTTAACAGGGAGTATTTTAACATGTGCAAGACTCAGGATGTGTTTCCAGGTCCAGACCCTGATCTGTGTTACTATTGACTTCACAGGAGTTACTCACCATTTACACCAGTATAAACCTAATCAAATCTGGTTCCCTCCTGCCCCCTCCGTACCTTTCATCAGATTGGGGGTACCATATAAGTAGCACCGAATTCTGACCTGTAGTGACATCCTGGTTCTTTTAGGAGTGCCACCAATGGACATCTCATCCAGCCAACCTCAGCAAGCAAAGACTGACTGAGGGGCTGCTCCCTGTGTTGCAGGCCGGAAGCCCTCATGACCGCATGTGAAATAGCTATACTTCTCACAGAAACAGCTACTTGATAGGCTTTATTACATCCAGTATCTAAAGCTGGTTTATTTAGCACCAAGCGGAAAAGTAACTCGATTGACCAGATCAGACCAGGAGGATGAGGTAGATGAGGCTTTCTTCGAACAACTAACAGAAGTTTCCAGATCACAGACCCTGGTTCTCATGGGGGACTTCAATCACCCTGACATCTGCTGGGAGAGCAACACAGCAGTGCATAGACAATCCAGGAAGTTTTTAGAGAGTGTTGGATACAACTTCCTGATGCAAGTGCCGGAGGAACTAACTTAGGGGTTGTGCTCTTCTTGACCTGCTGCTCACAAACAGGGAAGAATTGGTAGGGGAAGTAGAAGTGGGTGGCAACCTGGGCAGCAGTGACCAGGAGATGGTCGAGTTCAGGATCCTGGCAAAAGAAGAAAGGAGAGTAGCAGAATACGGACCATGGACTTCAGAAAAGCAGACTTTGAGTCCCTTAGGGAAGTGATGGGCAGGATCCCCTTAGAGGCTAATATGAGGGGGAAAGGAGTCCAGGAGAGCTGGGGGTATTTTAAAGAAGCCTTATTGAGGGCGCAGGAACAAATCATCCTGATTTGCAGAAAGAATAGCAAATATGGCAGGCAACCAGCTTGGCTTCACGGAGATGAGCTTAAACACAAAAAGGAAGCTTACAAGAAGTGGAAACTTGGACAGATGATTATGGAAGAGTATAAAAATATTGTTCAAGCATGCAGGGGTCTAATCAGGAAGGCCAAACCACAATTGGAATTGCAGCTAGCAAGAGATGTGAAAGGTAACAAGAAGGGTTTCTACTGGTACGTTAGCAACAAGAAGGTTGTCGTCAGGGAAAGTGTGGGACCCTTACTGAATGTGGGAGGCAACCTAGTGATAGATCATGTGGAAAAACCTGAAGTACTCAATGCTTTTTTTGCCTCGGTCTTCACAGACAAGGTCAGCTCCCAGACTGCTGCACTGGGCAGCACAATACGGGGAGGTGGTCAGCAGCCCTCAGTGGTGAAAGAACAGGTTAAGGACTATTTAGAAAAGCTGGAACATGCACGAGTCCATGGGGCCAGATGCAATGCATCCTAGGGTGCTGAGGGAGTTGACTGATGTAATTGCAGAGCCATTATCTTTGAAAACTCTTCGCGAGCGGGGGAGGTCCTGGATGATTGGAAAAAGGCAAATATAGTGCCCATCTTTAAAAAAGGGATGGAGGAGAATCTAGGGAACTACAGACCGGTCAGCCTCACTTCAGTCCCTGGAAAAATCATGGAGCAGGTCCTCAAAGAATCCATTTTGAAGCACTTGGAGGAGAGGAAGGTGATCAGGAACAGTCAAGATTGGATTCACCAAGGGCAAGTAATGCCTGACCAACCTGATTGCCTTTTATGATGAGATAGCTGGTTCTGTGGATATGGGGAAAGCAGTGGATGAGATATATTTTGATATTAGCAAAGCTTTTCATACGGTTTCCCACAGTATTCTTGCCAGCAAGTTAAAAAAGTATGGATTGGATGAATGGACTATAAGGTGGATAGAAAGCTGCCTAGATCGTTGGACTCAACAGGTAGTGATCAACTGCTTGATGTCTGGTTGGTAGCCGGTATCAAGCGGACAGTTCCAGGGGCCAGATTTGTTCAAGATCTTCATTAATGATCTGGATGATGAGATGGACTGCACCCTGAGCAAGTTTGCGGACGACAATAAACCGGGGGTGGGGCGGGAGGGTAGATAGAAATGCTGGAGGGTAGGGACAGGGTCCAGAATGACCTAGACAAATTGGAGGATTGGGCCAAAAGAAATCTGATGGAGGTTCAACAAGGACAAGTGCAGAATCCTGCACTTAGGACTGAAGAATCCCATGCCCTGCTACAGGCTGGGGACTGAATGGCTAAGCAGCAGTTCTGCAGAAAAGGATGTGGGGATTACAGTGGATGAGAAGCTGGATATGAGTCAGTGTGCCCTTGTTGCCAAGAAGGCTAATGGCATATCGGGCTCATTAGTAGGAGCATTGCCAGCAGATCGAGGGAAGTGGTTATTCCCCTTTGTTCAGCACTGGTGAGGCCATATGTGGAGTATTGCATCCAGATTGGGGCCCCCCCTACAGAAAGGATGTGGACAAATTGGAGAGAGTCCAGCAGAGGGCAATGAAAATGATTAGGGGGCTAGGGCACATGACACATGAGGAGAGGCTGAGGGAACTTGGCTTATTTAGTCTGCAGAAGAGAAGAATGAAGGGGGATTTGATAGCAGCCTTCAACAATCTGAAGGGGGTTTCCAAAGAGGATGGAGCTAGGCTGTTCTCAGCGGTGGCAATGACAGAACAAGAAGCAATGGTCTGAAGTTGAAGTGGGGGAGGTCTAGGTTGGATATTAGGAAAAATTATTTCACTAGGAGGGTGGTAAAGCACTGGAATGGGTTATCTAGGGAGGTGGTGGAATCTCCATCCTTAGGGGTTTTTAAGGCCTGGCTTGACAAAGCCCTGGCTGGGATAATTTAGTTGGGGTTGGTCTTGCTTTGAGCAGGGGGTTGGACTAGATGACCTCCTGAGGTCTCTTCCAACCCTAATCTTCTATGATTGGTAAGGCAATATTTGGTTAATTTTTATTAAGAAAAATTCAGACAAATTATGATGATTGGATAGGACTATACTCCTCAAAGCTGAAACTAGAACCTGCATTCAATAGCAGCTTGCCAAAACAAACATGAGCACTCCTTCACTTGAGAGAACTAACAGCTATATTGACTATTTCTATTATTAGTATGGTGACAGGTTTGTCACTGAGGTAAAGTTGTCATGAATACCATGACTTTTCTTTGTGTCCGGGGTTTCACAGGCTGTGGAGCTGCGTTGCATGGGCGGGCGGGCACGTGGGCCATGGCCAGACCACTTATGCTTCCACAGCCCAATTTGGGACAGGAAATCCAGCAGCGCCAGGGCCAGGAAGGGCGGTAGGGTCATCACAGGAGGTGGACCCTGCCTGGACTCTGTAGCAGGGAGCTGGGCTAGCCCTGTGGGACAGGAGCCATTGCTGGAGGGTGAGTGCGGGATGGATTCACTCTGCAACACTCCCACCCCCAAGGCCTCTTTCCCCTCAAGGTAGGGCCCAACGCCTCCCCACATACTTGTAAATCCCTCCGCTACACTTTAAATGACACACCTGTGACTTTACACCATTTCCTCCTAAACCCATGATTTTTACTAAATTTATTGCGACTGCTCCAGGATTTTTGATTAAAAAAAATAAAAATAAAAAAAATAAAAGATGGCAAGTCTGCAAATCTAATTATCACCATTGGAGAGAGACCTTTTTTCTGTTGTATCAATTCCTCATGTGCTATATCTTTCTCATTTGTTTCATGCTGCAAGGTCTTTTTATACTGGGCAGCCTCAATGGAAAGGCAGCTCAGGTTATCTTCAGCCTGCGACCTCTCCAACTCTAGACGACGGATCTTTTCTTGAAGAGTTTTGAGGGCTGACATCAGAGCTGGTGAACAATTGAAAAATAGTGGATTTTTTAAAAAAGTGTTTTACTGCATTGCAATATAGTGTTAGCCATTAAAAACTTGTATCGATTCCCAAAAAAACAAACAGAAATGTTTAAAAAAAACCAATAAGGGTTATGAAGTGACAGTGTACTTTTTACATAATCAACATTTCAAATATCAGTTAACTGATGTTTGTAAGAACTGTTTTGCTTCCCCCAGTGGTGTATGTGTTTTTAAAGCCATATACTCCATATTCCTTTTTAAATGGAGTAGAAAAGACCATTTAAAAAAGAAAGAATACATGTGATAAATAACTCACCCAATTATTAGAGAAGAGCCACAGTACCCACTGGAAAAGTTAACAGTGGATCCTATGGAGACCCAGCACATTCAATGTACACCTTACAAAATGCATTTGTTTTGTATGTCGATAAGTGAGAATGTGCTGTGTATACATGCATAGCCATCTTCACTCCAAATGCTAGTAAGGAGTGCCAGCAAGTTATAGCAAATTAAATATCAGACCAAAGACTAGAACTCAGGTCTCTAAGTTAAACGCCTCCTGGAGAAGGGTGAGTAATCCTTTTTAATTTCTAGATTCCAGAGAACTTTTCAGAAATGGGTAAGCATTGTTTGCCCAGTTTTACAATTAGCCTAAATACAGAGATTGGAAGCAATTTGCATCAGAGGCACAGTGATCTACTGAATACAACATGGGTTTGCTACTGAGATTAGAAATTAAGTCTTGTTTCTGGCTCAGTCGTATTTTCTGTGTAACCTCTGCACTTGATTTATGCTCCGCTCTTCAGTTACCCAATCTACATTCCTTATAGGTCACAGGGGCATTTTCATAGGGATGGCAGGAAGGAAGAGGAGTACATTAACAGATCCTAGATTTTTCTCTCACTTCTGAAAGCCAGTTTGAGCTACTTTGAGTGTCAGATATTCTGTTGCCCCTTTTTCTCCCCAATATCTGCTTTATTGAAAGAACTGCTTCTACTGCCAAATAATGGCAATTCCTTGATTATCAAGCTATTCTTGTCCTTGGAAGAAAGCTTCTTGGATGAGTCAACCTCAACATCTATTTAGGATTCACTTATTGTGGCATCATGTGATTGTTTTGGACAGATCGCAGGGAAAGTTAGACACTTTGGAAAAATGTCAAGGAGGAACCATTTTTACATTCCAAAAAAGTATTTGTTCCCTAACATAATGTGTGGTTAAAACTGTGCTTTCAAATGTTTATGATGAAGTATCACCACAGCTACAGCTTTTACTCCGAAGATGCTATTGCCTCTCCATAGTCACACGCTTACAGAGAAAGGGCTCAGTTCTGACACAAACTAAGCACTCTGACATTCCAATAGCACACATAAGCCTTAAGGTTTCCTGTACACAAACGGAGGACTCCCTTGGTGATGGGGCAATAATGTCCCCGCTCTCCCTGCCAGCTACCCCCATTTTCCTCAGAGCATGGTTGTTGGCTGGATCATGTTGCAGTGACCCCCAGCTGGCAAAATGGCCCCTAATGTAGAAAGGCCTTAAACTTGGAGCAATACTGTCCCTAAGATCAGGGATTAGAAGGCAGAAATGTGGTATAAAGCCACCTTAGATCTTCCCCTAGGCGTACCAGGCACTATTCCAGTGTACCTGAAGACTAAGCTCCAGAACTGTAGTCAGACAGTTTAAAAGAGACAACCCAACACACACACACACACACTCTCTCTCTCTCTCGTAGCAGAAGCTTGTGTAAGAACCCTCTTAGGGGTCAACTAAAGGAGCCGCCTTAGGTTCTTCCTATGATTAAGCCACAGTAGAAAGAAACATGTTCACATACGTAGTACCCAACGTTGCTCCCACCAAAATCAATAGCAAATAATTCACATTAACAGCAACGGGAACAAGACTTGGCTCAAAACTATCCATAACCAAAGTAGTTTATAACTTTGGTTCTTTACAATGTATTTTCTTCTCAAGTTTTCCAGGGGATCTTATACAGAAAGTTAAGTGATTTTTGACCTAGAGGGAAGCAAACAATGTCATACAAAAATCAAAGTTTCAAATCAAAGTAATGCTAAAAAGAAAGTGATAAACTTCAAACTCTACAGAAGCATTCTCCTTTGTCTTCAGAGCACATCTCCAATTTTCAAACAAAACGTATTTCACAGCCAAAGTTATGAGAGGTGGCAACCAGCTTCTAGGATACAGCCCCAAGTCTGGGGATACTACTCACTCTCCACACAAGCCTCCAGTCCAATGATCTAAATGACTAACGTTCATAAGTAGAACAGACAAGGCAATTTGCTTAATAGAGTTCATAGAATCATAGAATATCAGGGTTGGAAGGGACCTCAGGAGGTCATCTAGTCCAACCCCCTGCTCAAAGCAGGACCAATCCCCAATTTTTGCCCTATATTCCTAAATGGCCCCCTCAAGGATTGAACTCACAACCCTGGGTTTAGCAGGCCAAAGCTCAAACCACTGAGCTATCCCTCCCCCCTCCCAAAAAAAGAACACTTTTTTTGTGGCTTTACCTTGGTTGTTTGGGGCAGGAAGCATGTCACCAGTGGTAGCTGTTGCCTTCTTTGACTTGCTCTGACCAAAGGTAGGAACAAACATTTTATCTGGAGGCTGCAGAAAGCTTCCTATGAAACTTTGCTTTGATTCAGAACCCATGGTCTGTAGAAGGAAAGATATACATAATGCCATTATTTCCTAAATGGACTATTATTATAGCACCAACAACTAGTCCAATGCCCTGTCTTGAACAAGCCCTAAGTTTGTATCAAATGAAATCAACTGGGTTGGAAAGAACACTGAGCAAGTCAGCTGGTCCTTCCCTCTACATTGTGTCAAGAATACCGCAGCTTAAATAACTCCCAACAAATTCCTTTAAAAAAAAAAAAATCACCAATGACAGAAATGCTACAGATTCCCTTGGCATCTTGTTTTATTACCAAAAAGATTCTTAAATTTTTCCTTCTTGACTTCTAAACACGTTTATTCTGTTTAACTTTTTGACCAGGGAATAATGCACTCCTTTGCTAACATCCTCATACATTTACAGGACAGTTATGCCTGATCTTTAATGTACAATGAGTATGCTTTTTCCCTACATATACTTTACCCCACCCCAAACCTCTGAATCCACCAACGCAGGTGTTTAAATAAACATGTCATGTCCAAAATTTAATACAGCTGAAACCTAATAATGGCCAAGCGAAAAAACCCCTGCCTTCCTTTTCTTGATTTAAATATGCTGTATTCCCATTAATACAATCCAGTAAAAGAATTCCTCCCCCCCCCCCCCCACTCCTCATTTTGTCAGAAGCAGATTTTCAAGTGCATGTTTATTCTGCTTAAAATAAAAGACAGTTTAACTGTATTTGAGATACAGACAATGAAGTTTGGACTAGGTGATTTAGTAAAGTTGACCCTCAGAGCTCAGCCAAAAATGTTTATTCCAGGATAACTAACTCAAGTTCCATTCAGATATTTAGATTAGAAATTAAATATTCAAGCTCTGAATATTAGTTATGTATTCCACCCAAATGGAGAAAAAAATGTGACAATATGAAAGAAATGCATTTCTTAAGTGTTTTTCAGATGTGTTGGATTATTGATCGTGTATAAACAATATTTTGCTTACTGCATTACTTTACTTCTAATTTGACCTTAATGATGCTCAAGACAAATTAGAAACAAGTTTTAAGAATGTCAGTTGTTTCATGGTTTCTTAACCCTACCATTTCTTACGGTGCTTTATTTAAATATATCTGTTGGGTATAGATAGGCCTAACATCAAAACTCTCAGTCAGAACTTCACAGCTCAAGTTCACCTCTATTCAGTCTTATTGCAATCGTGTTTTAATGACGAGTTCATAAAACTGCCCTGCTACTGTAACTATGGATTGTTTGGAGAGTCTGTAGACAATCCTTGTAACATAATAGTTACAAGCCATCCATTCTTGACTCCTTACTATCTCGAAGTCAGCTCAAATGCATAAGCTCCATTTTTACTCACATTCCTCATTATTTTTCACAAATTAATTTGTGAATTTCCAAGGCCTTATATAGTATTTCTTATTTCAAATTCAACATCTTTGGTTTTAACTTGGGTCCCAGAAACTTGGTTTTGTGCTGTACTTCAAAAGTTATAATAGTCACAGAAGATGACAGCTTTTATCAAAACACATCAGACACGTGTAAGATTCCTTTAATAAGCCTAAATAATTAAACTCGAAAAGAGCAACTGCAATTCCGAATTAGGCAAGTGTTAATCATACCATCACAGCTCAGTGGAAGACAATTCTCATTACAGAAAAACAACTTACTTGCAGGCCTAGTAATACAGTAAAACTGTGGTTCCATACAGCAGATTAAAATTCTGCAGCAGACTCACCTTTTCTTCACCGAATAGCAGAAAGAGGGTATTGTCTGCCATGGAAGATTATTTGCTGTACCACTTCCAGCATGAACCCCAATATCTACTCAGCACAGCATTGTGGTTTCTGTTTAGACAAAGTAATTTACACCACTCATTTGGGAGCGTAACAAAAAGGAACCAACAGGAAGAAGCAGCAACCCACAACAAACTACAGCATTTATCTAAATAAAGTTAGATCCCAGACGAGAGTCAATTTGAAAAAAATATTCAAAACAGAAAAAAATTTCCAGAAAAAGCGGTCAGTGTTGATGTTTCAGAGGGCATTTAAAAACAGAAAAAGGGCCAACATCCTGGTATGCTGCATCTTCAAGCTACTCAAGAAATTGGAGATTCTCGGTCGGATACCTTCCTCATGGTTCTAAATTACTATTAAATAGATGCTATCAAGCTCAGAAATCTTCTGGTCAGTACATATCTGATTTCAAGACACTCTCACAGCTAACCCTTCAGATGAACTAGAGCTCAGAGGTTTCCTTAAGACCTGGGACACAGCCAAACTATAACAGTCCACTCCGCTAAAACTATCTAACGAAAGTTGTCAAACAAATAATTTGTTCAAAATCGTGTACAAATCAACATCCTGTCCTGGGAGAGTACTTCAGCCCATAACATTCCAATGCAGTTTTATTGCTACTGACAACCACTGTATTCTAGGATGTCATACAGAACACTGCAACATCATATCTACTACAGATTACAAACCACATTATCTAAATTGAATCCTGCCACAGTAGCTCTTACTGATGAGAAAACCTTCTTCACCAGGACAGGAGATCATATGCAGTCTTGATTACTAAGCAGCAGAGGATAAAAATACAGTAGACAATTCTACTTGCATGGGGCAGGAAGCACAGGAACACATAAGTAAGCTTGCATTACGTTATCTCATGATTCTTTCTTTCCAGTTCATAGGAGTTTAATACCCAAAGGATATAATTCGGTAGCTGAACAATTTACTGGGGGCTTAGACTCATATTCAGCATCACAACCCCGAACTTTCAGGCACCTAGAAAAATCACAGGAACATCAATGCAATCCACAAAGTCTGAGTTAGGCACCTAGGCTCTCTATACAATGAATGGAGAGAGAGACAGGCACATTAGAATATGATCCACAACAGACAGCATGCTACATAGAGAGCTCCCTTACTTAGCCAATGGAAGACGCTGATGTCAGGGGCGTGTCTTAAGCCTCGCCCCTCTCACAGACAAAAATGCCTAAGTCCTCACTACAGGTAGGTGCATATCTCTGCTTGTGATTCTCAGCTGTGAACCCTCTCCTGGAGTTAGGTGCCTCAGGTGTGCCTAAAGTGATCACTCTCCTTACAATGTGTACGATAATCAAGGTGGGCCATTTCCAGCACAAATCCAGGGTTTAACAAGAACGTCTGAGGAACGGGGGGGTGGGGGGGGAGGGAAGAGGAGGAGGAGGAAAAAAAACAAGGGGAAATAGGCTTGAATAGAGACTGGGAGTGGCTACGTCATTATGCAAGGTAACCTAAGTTAATTGTATCCAATTTGCAAATGAATTCCAATTCAGCAGTCTCTCGCTGCAGTCAAGATTTGTGAGAGTGTTGGGTCATCCTTCAGGATAGGCTGTAGATCCTTAATAATGCGTTGGAGGGGTTTTAGTTGGGGGCTGAAGGTGACGGCCAGTGGCGTTCTGTTATTTTCTTTGTTAGGTCTGTCCTGTAGTAGGTGACTTCTGGGAACTCTTCTGGCTCTATCAATCTGTTTCTTCACTTCCGCAGGTGGGTATTGTAGTTGTAAGAATGCTTGATAGAGATCTTGCAGGTGTTTGTCTCTGTCTGAGGGGTTGGAGCAAATGCGGTTGTATCGCAGAGCTTGGCTGTAGACAATGGATCGTGTGGTGTGGTCAGGGTGAAAGCTGGAGGCATGTAGGTAGGAATAGCGGTCAGTAGGTTTCCGGTATAGGGTGGTCTTTATGTGACCATCGTTTATTAGCACTGTAGTGTCCAGGAAGTGGATCTCTTGTGTGGACTGGACCAGGCTGAGGTTGATGGTGGGATGGAAATTGTTGAAATCATGGTGGAGTTCCTCAAGGGCTTCTTTTCCATGGGTCCAGATGATGAAGATGTCATCAATATAGCGCAAGTAGAGTCGGGGCGTTAGGGGACGAGAGCTGAGGAAACGTTGTTCTAAGTCAGCCATAAAAATGTTGGCATACTGTGGGGCCAAGCGGGTACCCATAGCAGTGCCGCTGATTTGAAGGTATACATTGTCCCCAAATGTGAAATAGTTATGGGTAAGGACAAAGTCACAAAGTTCAGCCACAAGGTTAGCCGTGACATTATCGGGGATAGTGTTCTTGATGGCTTGTAGTCCATCTTTGTGTGGAATGTTGGTGTAGAGGGCTTCTACATCCATAGTGGCCAGGATGGTGTTATCAGGAAGATCACCGATGGATTGTAGTTTCCTCAGGAAGTCAGTGGTGTCTTGAAGGTAGCTGGGAGTGCTGGTAGCGTAGGGCCTGAGGAGGGAGTCTACATAGCCAGACAATCCTGCTGTCAGGGTGCCAATGCCTGAGATGATG
Source organism: Chelonia mydas (assembly GCF_015237465.2). Lineage (NCBI taxonomy): Eukaryota > Metazoa > Chordata > Testudines > Cheloniidae > Chelonia > Chelonia mydas. The sequence goes on along the minus strand of NC_057851.1, from coordinate 80,731,018 downwards.
GGGCGCCCAGGATTTCCAGGTTTATGGATCTTGGGTAGTAGATAGAATATCCCAGGTCGGGATTCCAGGGGTGTGTCTGTGCGGATTTGATCTTGTGCTTTTTCAGGGAGTTTCTTGAGCAAATGCTATAGTTTCTTTTGGTAACTCTCAGTGGGATCAGAGGGTAATGGCTTGTAGAAAGTGGTGTTGGAGAGCTGCCGAGCAGCCTCTTGTTCATATTCCGACCTATTCATGATGACAACAGCACCTCCTTTGTCAGCCTTTTTGATTATGATGTCAAGAGTTTGTTTCTGACGCTGTGGATGGCATTGTGTTCTGCACGGCTGAGGTTGTGGGGCAAGTGATGCTGCTTTTCCACAATTTCAGCCCGTGCACTTTGGCGGAAGCATTCTATGTAGAAGTCCAGTCTGCTGTCTCGACCTTCAGGAGGAGTCCACCTAGAATCCTTCTTTTTGTCGTGTTAGTAGGGAGGTCTCTGTAGATTAGTATGTTGTTCAGAGGTGTGTTGGAAATATTCCTTGAATCGGAGACGTTGAAAATAGGATTCTAGGTCACCACAGAACTGTATCATGTTCATGGGGGTGGAGGGGCAGAAGGAGAGGCCCCACGATAGGACAGCTGCTTCTGCTGGGCTAAGAGTATAGTTGGATAGGTTAACAATATTGCTGGGCGGGTTGAGGGAACCATTGCTGTGGCCCCTTATGGCATGTAGTAGTTTAGAAAGTTTAGTGTCCTTTTTCTTCTGTAGAGAAGCAAAGTGTGTGTTTTAGTAAAATCGAGCCATGAGGAAGTTTGTGTGGAAGGTTGGTTTTCTATGAGAGTATCCATTTGAGAGCTCGTTCTTTATCTTTCCCTGTTCGCTGTAGAGGATGTTGATCAGGTGGTTCCGCTGTTTGCTGCCAGCTTGTGCCACACGCTCTCAAAGATAGTCTGTGTGGTATGTAGATTGTAATGGATTTTTTACCTTCAGTCCTTTTGGTACGATGTCCATCTGTTTGCATTTGGAAAGGAAGATGATGTCTGTCTGTATCTGTACAAGTTTTTTCATGCAGTTGATTTCCACTCCATACAGCTAAATGCAGTACCTTGCATGATGACAGGTTTCAGAGTAGTAGCCGTGTTAGTCTGTATTCGCAAAAAGAAAAGGAGTACTTGTGGCACCTTAGAGACTAACCAATTTATTTGAGCATAAGCTTTCGTGAGCTACAGCTCACTTCATCGGATGCATACTTCACCTACTACAGGACAGGCCCAACAAAGAAAATAACAGAACGCCACTAGCCGTCACCTTCAGCCCCCAACTAAAACCCCTCCAACGCATTATCAAGGATCTACAACCTATCCTGAGGGATGACCCAACAGTCTCACAAATCTTGGGAGACAGGCCAGTCCTTGCCTACAGACAGCCCCCCAACCTGAAGCGAATACTCACCAGCAACCACATACCACACAACAGAACCACTAGCCCAGGAACCTATCCTTGCAACAAAGCCCGTTGCCAACTGTGCCCACATGTCTATTCAGGGGACACCATCATAGGGCCTAATCACATCAGCCACACTGTCAGAGGCTCGTTCACCTGCACATCTACCAATGTGATACATGCCATCATGTGCCAGCAATGCCCCTCTGCCATGTACATTGGTCAAACTGGACAGTCTCTACGTAAAAGACTAAATGGACACAAATCAGATGTCAAGAATTATAACATTCATAAACCAGTCGGAGAACACTTCAAACTCTCTGGTCACGCGATTACAGACATGAAAGTTGCGATATTACAACAGAAAAACTTCAAAACCAGACTGCAGCGAGAGACTGCTGAATTGGAATTCATTTGCAAATTGGATACAATTAACTTAGGCTTGAATAGAGACTAGGAGTGGCTACGTCATTATGCAAGGTAACCTATTTCCCCTTGTTTTTTCCTCACCCCCCCCCCCCCCCGTTCCTTAGACATTCTTGTTAAACCCTGGATTTGTGCTGGAAATGGCCCACCTTGATTATCACACACATTGTAAGGAGAGTGATCACTTTAGATAAGCTATTACCAGCAGGAGAGTGGGGTGGGGGGAGAGAAAACCTTTTGTAGTGATAAACACCCATTTTTTCCATGGTTTGTGTGTATAAAAACATCTTGTGTATTTTCCACAGTATGCATCCAATGAAGTGAGCTGTAGCTCACGAAAGCTTATGCTCAAATAAATTGGTTAGTCTAAGGTGCCACAAGTACTCCTTTTCTTTTTATGAAAAGGATAGCAGCTTTGTCTCTTCTCCTTCTCTTCCTCCCCACCCTATGAGCATCTCACTGTTTCAAGTGAAATGCAGAAAGGCCTGTTAGCCAGCCCTTCTTCCAGCCTCTTTCTGGGGGGCCAGGGCTGGAGCTCTTACTCCTCAGGGAATAGTGGCTGCTGATGCTCAGTAAAGCATCTGCAGCAGCATGAAATTGGCAAGATTATTGATCAGTTTCACCAATGCCTCTGGAACAGTCATCTGAAAACATTAGAGTCATTTTTAGTGTCATTTCAATCATCTGTCTTGAGACTCAGAGGCTGTGTTACACTAGCTTTTTTGGTGCTAAGTCTTACATCATTGCAATTCCACCAGTGATAGCAACATTGAGAAAAAGGGCATCTTTTTTATCTGTGTAAGATTACACAAATAAAAGCAGAGAGTGGCAGACTGCAGTTTGTGGACCACTGGTACTCTGCAGGAAGCTGGCTGCTCACCTCCACATTTCCAGCTGCTAAAAAAAAAAAAAATTAATTTTAGGTGCTTGTAGCCAATTTTTAATATTTTCATAGTATAATTCTTCCATGTAAGCAATTTCCAGAGTTGCCAACGGGCTATTATCATGATTAGGAGAAAGAAAAGGAGTACTTGGGGCACCTTAGAGACTAACCAATTTATTTGAGCATGAGCTTTCGTGAGCTACAGCTCACTTCATCGGATACATACTGTGGAAACTGCAGAAGACATTATATACACAGAGACCGTGAAACAATACCTCCTCCCACCCCACTCTCCTGCTGGTAATAGCTTATCTGAAGTGATCATCAAGTTGGGCCATTTCGAGCACAAATCCAGGTTCTCTCACCGTCCGCCCCCCCCGCCCCCCACAAACTCACTCTCCTGCTGGTAATAGCCCATCCAAAGCGACCACTCTCCTTACAACGTGCATGAAAATCAAGGTGGGCCATTTCCAGCATAAATCCAAATTTAACCAGAACGTCGGGGGGGGGGGGGGGTAGGAAAAAACAAGGGGAAATAGCCACTCCCAGTCTCTATTTAAGCCTAAATTAATAGTATCCAATTTGCAAATGAATTCCAATTCAGCAGTTTCTCGCTGGAGTCTGGATTTGAAGTTTTTTTGTTGTAAGATAGCGACCTTCATGTCTGCGATTACGTGACCAGAGAGATTGAAGTGTTCTCTGACTGGTTTATGAATGTTATAATTCTTGACATCTGATTTGGGTCCATTTAGTCTTTTACGTAGAGACTGTCCAGTTTGACCAATGTACACGGCAGAGGGGCATTGCTGGCACATGATGGCATATATCACATTGGTGGATGTGCAGGTGAATGAGCCTCTGATAGTGTGGCTGATGTTATTAGGCCCTGTGATGGTGTCCCCTGAATAGATATGTGGGCACAGTTGGCAACGGGCTTTGTTGCAAGGATAGGTTCCTGGGTTAGTGGTTCTGTTGTGAGGTATGTGGTTGTTGGTGAGTATTTGCTTCAGGTTGGGGGGCTGTCTGTAGGCAAGGACTGGCCTGTCTCCCAAGATTTGTGAGAGTGTTGGGTCATCCTTCAGGATAGGTTGTAGATCCTTAATAATGCATTGGAGGGGTTTTAGTTGGGGGCTGAAGGTGATGGCTAGTGGCGTTCTGTTATTTTCTTTGTTAGGCCTGTCCTGTAGTAGGTGACTTCTGGGAACTCTTCTGGCTCTATCAATCTGTTTCTTCACTTCCGCAGGTGGGTATTGTAGTTGTAAGAATGCTTGATAGAGATCTTGTAGGTGTTTGTCTCTGTCTGAGGGGTTGGAGCAAATGCGGTTGTATCGCAGAGCTTGGCTGTAGACAATGGATCGTGTGGTGTGGTCAGGGTGAAAGCTGGAGGCATGTAGGTAGGAATAGAGGTCAGTAGGTTTCCGGTATAGGGTGGTCTTTATGTGACCATCGTTTATTAGCACTGTAGTGTCCAGGAAGTGGATCTCTTGTGTGGACTGGACCAGGCTGAGGTTGATGGTGGGATGGAAATTGTTGAAATCATGGTGGAGTTCCTCAAGGGCTTCTTTTCCATGGGTCCAGATGATGAAGATGTCATCAATATAGCGCAAGTAGAGTCGGGGCGTTAGGGGACGAGAGCTGAGGAAACGTTGTTCTAAGTCAGCTATAAAAATGTTGGCATACTGTGGGGCCATGCGGGTACCCATAGCAGTGCCGCTGATCTGAAGAGAAGATTATCTCAGATATCATGATTTGAAAGAAGGAGTGGTCCATAAAAGTGTTTGAGAATTCTTGATTTAGATGCCACGCTATTGCCTCCATCATTTTTTACGCTAGTAGAAGATTTTCTTCCCCCACCTCTTTTCCCTAAATGCTAGTTTAGACCAGACAAAATGACATCAGTTTATATTCAGATCAGCTATTTAATGTTATCTTTGCAACATCATTTAAAAACAAAGTTTAAGTTTTGAAAAGGATGTCTTGTGTCCCCACAACACCCATCAGTGAATTCTCCCTGCTGCATGTTGGGAGGCCTTTCTAAGCCATGAATATTATTTTATACTAATATTTATATTTAGTTTGCTTAATATTTGTAGGGTGACTGGTTTAACACCCAAATGTCTCTCTTTTCAGAGAACGTACCATAGCTTATAATGGACAATTAATCATTCTCTACATGTGTATGTAACTACTCAGCTACAGCACTGAGGGTCCCATGCAGACATCTGAATAAAGCCTGAACCAGCAACAAATGACTCTCCAGGAAACCTACTGTATTCAGCCCAATGTGACAAGAAATATGTATCAGGAAATAAGTAATTAGCCAGCGTAAATTCAGGTATGATCGGCTCCATTTTTACCCTACATTGTTTGCATGAAGGCTCTGTTCAACGCTGAAGGCAGATCTACAGTACAGGGCTAAGTCGACCTAAATAACGTAGCTGGAGTTGACATAGCTTAGGTCAACTTATTGTTGTGTCCACACTGTACTGGGTCGACGGGAGAAACTCTCCTGTCAACTTACCTTATGCTTCTCATTCTGGTGAAGTACTGGAGTAGACGGGAAAGTGATCTGTGATCGATTTAGTGGGTCTTCATTGGACCCGCTAAATCAACCCCCAGTGGATCAATCGCCACAGTGTCAATCCAAGGTAGGTGTAGACATACCCTAAGTGGTAGTCTACACTAGAAAAGTTACACCATGTAAGGAGGTGAGATGATGATTAGGTAAACTTACCTCATGTAAAAGGGTAAGGGCCTAAGTGTATTTAATGGATCATATATATCACATATTAGACAGACAAGTGCATAATCAATATAAATGTAGGCCTAGTTTAGTTTGGTTCAGCAGACCTTTGGAAAGGAGCGCAAGACAACTTTTTGGCTAACTAAGTATCCTGTTATTTCACTTCTTGAAATGTCCTTGATATTTAGGTAAATAACAAGGATGCAGTAACAATGAGAGGTTGTGATGACCCCACCAAATATGATCAGGGTAAAGAAATAAAGTCCCTGTCAAATATTAAAATTAACAATGAGAACTATTAATAAGTAGATAATCAAGTTATATAATTTAGGGTGTAATGCAGAATCTTTTATTTGGTCATAAAATATTATTACTTGTTATGTAATGAATCAGAGGAGGGGGTGTGGATAAAAATATGGGGTCATCTTGAGCATAAAAGTGTACTGAAACTTAAGTCTTTGCCTTTGTTTGTGTACAGCCTAGTCTGTATGTACTAGGCCAGATCACTGGCAGGTCACGCTCAATTGATCACAGGGGTGTGGTACTTTGTACCTCTACTGATATAAACCTGTTCCTTGGATCTGAACTCTGGAGTTAGCAGTGGTTTTGTCTGCTACAGCAAGCAGTGGTTGTGTGCTTTGCTGGGTTCATTAAATAAACCTGTGGGCCAGGTTGGTGGTCCTGAAAACAAACTTACACACCAGTGTGGCACTCGGTACCTCAAAGCAGCACCCAGGAACCCCCATAGTCACCAGTCATATAATTATGATATATTTCATACAAAGCATGCCATATAAGAAGATATATGAAAAGTTATGATCTTCTGAAACCCATTGTTCTGTCAAAATATGTATATCATGTGTGTGTATGAAGTTATGAGATTTTGCTATATGGTTGTTACTGAAATATGTTGTAAGTTTGAGAGTCTTCACTGCTAGTTCTCCAGTGACAAATGAGGTAACCCATTCCCAAGATGGTGTTAAATAACCATTAATCAGCAGGGGAGTTACAGTCAAGGGATTTACAATGCTGTAAAAGGGCTGTGCAAGCGTCGCAAAATGGGGGATTGCTCAACTCTGTGACTCAGCAAAGTCCACCAGGACATGTCTGGGTTAGTGTTTTCCAGGCACACGGACTGAGCCCCCTGCCACACCCCACATCCCTCCTGCACCCCGACCCCCTGCCCTGAGCCCCCTGCTGCACCCCACAGGGGCAGGGAGGGAGCAGAGTTGGGATGGGGAATTTTGGTGAAGGGGTTGGAATGGGGGCAGGGCAGGAGTGGGAAGAGGCAGGGCAGGGGCAGGGCCTCATGGAAGGGATGGAGGGGGGTGGTCAGTGGTGTGGCCCTCGGGCCAATGTACGAATCCTTATGTGGCCCTCGTGGTCATTTGAGTTTGAGACCCCTTCACTAGAGAGGTTTGCCACTTTAACTATACCAGAATAACTGAAGTGGCAAAAACTTCATAGCCCACAGACCCTGTGCATAAAGGGGCAGAACAGAGGACTTTGGCATATGGGAAGGGGGACCGGAGGGGCACACAACTAATGGGATGGGGAAGGGGGCTATTGGATGGGGCACACGAAACCTCTCTAGCATGGGTGGTTACAGGAAGTTTTTGAGGGGGATGGGAGAGTAGTACAAATGGAGTTTGTGGAAGGATAAAAGGAACCTCTGGTGTGTCTAGGGTGACCAGACAGCAAGTGTGAAAAATCAGGACAGGAGGTGGGGGTTAATAGATGCCTATATAAGAAAAAGCACCAAATATCAGGGCTGTTCCTATAAAATCGGGACATCTGGTCACCTTGGGTGTGTACAATGCACTTGCACTGAAGCTACAAAGCACGTAACCTTCTATCAGCAATACTTCCTTTCTCCCCCTGCCCTTGGCCTGTCTCATTATGTAGGCACAGAACTCTAACTATAAGTTTTACAGGACCTAGCATAATGATGATGCTACATCTCAGTGGGGGGGCTTTGTATTTGGAATACAGATAAACAAGGGTGGAAAATTAGTTTATGTATTTTTAACTTCATTATGAATATATAAGGGGGGCACAGGTATCAAGCAACTGAAACCTAGTTCATTAAGAAAGGAAGTAATTTTTTACTCAGACTATCAAAATTTGGATTGTTTACAACTATTCAACTGAAATAGGAGAGTTTTTTTAAAAGATGCAACCACCTCCACCCCTTCAAAGAACGCCTAAAAAATTCCCAAAAGGAAGAACAACCCCACCACCCAGACTGGATATTCCTGATATTTCTAGAAGATAAAAGACAAGGCGGGGAGAGGGGAAGGGGGAGTATTTTGAAACAATTTTCAGGCCATCTAAATAGATCATATACGACCACAAACCCATTTTTCCCTTTGCGGGGCACTGTTTAACCAGCTTGTTGTTTGAGCTGTTAGCTCCTAAGGCCACAAGAGAGACGCTGCTCACCTCCATTAGCGAGGTTTCCACGTCCCTTCACCACACCTGCAGTACAAAAGCAGCCCACCAAGCCAGGCTCCCGCTTTCGTACGCGGGGGTGTTAGCAGCAGCCCGATGACCCGATCTACCACCCGCGTCCATTTCTTCCAGACAGCTCCGCTCTCCTTGGAGAGGCTCCTTTCCCTGGGTCACTAACTCGAACCGCTGCGGGGACGCACCGATGAGACGGGGGAGGTTGCACAGCCAGCCCCCGGGTCTCCTAACGCAGCTGAGGCCCGAGCGCCCGCCGCAGCAGGCGAAGAGCAGCGCCCTGCCTTGGCTCTGCCGCTGCTAGTCCCTAGAGCCACCTGCCCCGGCCCCGGCGGGGCGGGGGCGCTGGAGAGGGCGATGCGGTTACCGCGAGCGGATTGCGAGGAAGGACGCCGGGGCCCCGAGCTGAGGGGAAAGGCAGGATGAGCCAGGGGGAGAGAAGAAGGGGGTGACAGGGACGAGGGACCAACCCTCCCGCAACGCCGCGTTACCTGCTCCTGCCGCCTCCTGGCCCGCGCTAGACTCGCGGCTACTGCGCGGTGGGGCTGCCCGGGCCCAGCTTTAAATGTGCCGCCTTCCCTCCCGCTCTCCGAGCAGCGCCCAGGCCCTCTCCTCAGCTCGCTCAGCGACTGGCGTGCCGCCGTAGCAGGCGGCTGGGGCTCCTCCCCTCCAGCGGGGCTCGCAGCCCCACTAGCTGGGAGCGATCAGAGGCCCTGGGACGCTGTGAGCGGTGCCCTCTAGCCCTGCTTAGAGTGGAGCTAGTCGATACCCTTTGCCAGTCGCCTGCCGCACAAGGGTTCCCCAGATTGTTCAGCTCCCTAGCATTTCCCTCGTGTAGAGCGGACCCGGCCCCCACCTGTGTCCTCTATTAGCTAGCTGTCCCTGTGCTAGCAACACATGCCCTTCAACAAGCGGCTAATCTCCTAGTGTAGACAAAACTAAACCGTTTTCAGCCCCACCTCCGATATCCGCAACATCAATCTATAGCCCCGTCTGGACGTGCTCTTTGGTGAGTTTGCTACCCTTGCTTCTCTGCAGGAGTGAGGAGCCAACAGAGATTTTACCACCAACTCATCTTGCCCTGCCCTGAGTAGGGATTAGATAACTGGGTGGTAAGAACACTAGTGCCTCATCTGCACTAGCACTGGTGGAGCTTCAGCACGGCTAGTAGAACAAGGTCAGATTTCTAGTGAAAATCGAGGTCAGATTTTGGGTCATAGGGATCCAGAAGTGTATGGTCAATCTCTGATTAGAGTGTGGTCCATGTTGCTCTCATTTTTGGGACATATAGAGAGATGGTAATCCATAAAAAACTGCATAGCTCAGGAACACTACCTTATTTTAAATAAAACACCTGGAGAATGTAGAATAGCTGTAGTGTCAAGTACAGGAAATGATTATGTATCAGAGGGGTATCCATCTTAGTCTGTATCCACAAAAACAGGTGCATCTGAAGAAGGGGTTTTTTTTACACATGAAAGCTTATGCCCAAATAAATCTGTTAGTCTTTAAGGTGCCACCAGACTTCTCATTGTTTTTGAGGAAGTGGTTATAGATCTTTAGCACAATTTACCATATCACTGATACCTGAATTATTAGACACCAATAATGTGCTCTACACTACAGAAGGACAAAGTCCAGTTATAACCTCCTATAATCAAGTAATTATGACTTTCACAAAAATGTTGTAAGGGTGGAAGCCTGAAAATGTTTGGCAACATTAGACAACATGTAGTTTTAGTTTATTGAAAAACAACACATTTGAAGGGTTTTGTTAAGACGGGTGAATAGTCCAGGCCTATAGTCATAGTAAATCCACACCATTGGCAATATAGACATCCTGCACGCAGTTATGCAACTGTTTCAAACCTGATTTGCCTTTCAAAAGGTACCAATTGTGCAAACTGTGACGGCTTCTGTGATGCAAACTTTTAAAAAATGTAAGGCGTTCTATTTTGATGATTGATTTTCACTCTTTCTTTTCTCTTAAAAAAAGCTAAGATACGGATCTGTATTTTAGGAAAACAAAGCTATCCATCTTCAAAACTGACCTATTGGGTATGCAGAGTCCATAGTTTTATTCACCTTTGAACACACTAAACCCTCAAATGTACTGAAGGAATGACTCACTGTTTACTGACACATTAAAACAGCAATTCAGTTTAATTGCAATAACATAGGCAGTACCAAGAAACTCCCAGTATGTTGGCTGCTGCTTTATCCCCTTGAGACAACTGTGGCTGGCAAGAGACTGCTTAGATGTCTGTTTCGTGACACAATCCAAATGGATCTCAATTGTTCCCCCCCCCCCCCACGCTTTGTTTTCCACCAGGAACTAAGAGAAAGGTTAAACAGCTGTGTAGTCTATCCTAATAAGTTATTTTAAAACCAATACCACGCTGATATGCAAGAGCAAAGAACTGCTCTCTCCCACTTGGAAAACATATCATAGGCAAACCTCACCCCTGACATATTGAAAGCTGAGTTCTAAACTCACTGGAATGCCCATTCGCTAAACCCTGCCACCACCATTCTAACTAGCATGTACTATAACGCTGCTCAAAGCGAATCTAAGGATTTTACACCAGTGTAATTTAACACTAGGACAAAGGGGGTACTTTCCCTAAACTAGGCAAGCTAGAAACATGGTGGAGGTGGCGGCAGCGGCCACCTATCTATGGTAGGGCACCCACTGTCACACCTCCCAACATTTCAAGTGGCTAAAGCGGGACAACTGGTCATAGTCAATCCCTGTGGAGCCATCCCCACTGCAGCCACTGGCCCCAGCACCTTGCACAACTATGCCATGCTCAGTCCCCACCATCCAACCCAGCCTGCTTGGGAGCAGCATCACTCCCCATTCCTGATCTACCTTGCAGCTAGTGAGCATACCTGAGGAGGCTGAGCATACCCAGGAGCAGCTGAAGCTGGTGCCCTCCCTATCCTTTTCCCTGCCAATTGTACACACTGTGCATATAGCATCAGGCACCACTGAATGCAGGAAGCATTCTACTTCAATCAGGTAAGGGAGTGTTGGGCATCAAAGTGGAACAGTCCCACAAAACTCAGGACTATTGGGAGGCATGCCCACTGTTGCTAACAGTCACGGAGCTAAATCAGTGCTAGCCCTGAGTTGATACAACACTTAAACACATGGTTAAAGTTAAATATGTGCTTAAGTCCTAATGAAGTCCCACTCTAAATGGGTCTTAAGCAGGTGATTAAATGATTTAGTAAATCAATGGCTCAGTGACAGAAGAGAGTTAAAAAATAAAAATAAAAAACAGAGAGAACCTATGGGAGTAGTCACCTTTTTGTCTGCAAGGTGCATGCTTGATGATAGACTCAGGATTGGATAAACACACAGAGCTTTCAGGACTCTCCACCTTTTTGATCAAGCCACTGTGGAAGTTGTACCGAAACCCTTTAATTCTTAAGCCAAAAGACTCATGCAAAACTTCTCGGGGGGGGAGATAAAATTAGATTTACAATTTTCTCTTAGTAGAAAGAAGGGTAAGGGGGGGGGGAGAAGAGTGGAATTACTATTAGATATATTGAAATAAGGCTGGGAAATAACCAATGTTGAGGAAACCAAATATTTTGTAAGCAATCTTTTTGTCACTAAGGTCCTAGTCCTGTGAGGTATCCATTGAGCCAAATCCTCCACCCATTTTAAAGTTAAAGTTTTGCTATTTATTTAATTGAAGTCAATAGGTCCAATTCCACATCTAGTACGGTTTTTCAGTCATAAGTCCTTCATAAAATCAGGTCATAGATGCTATAAGAAAATAGCATTCAAGCAAATTAAGCATAACTCTTCTACACAGCTAAGAGCTGAATTTAGCAGTTACAGGGACTAGGTTACAAGCTTAGATTTATTAACAATTGCCATATTAGCATGCAACTAGATAGACTAGGATACATTATTCATAGTTAAATTTATTTTCCTTAAATCACTCAATAATAATTAAATACAACTCCTCTGCAGTGAGGAAATAAAAGTTGTCTACAAAGAACAAGCATATAAATTAATAAAATAGCATGTTTCTTCTTCCTAATAAATCCTTCTCATAACTCCTCCCTCCAATCACTCCCATTTCCATCATCCATTTCCCCCATTGTTCTCCCTCATCCTCCCTCTCTGAATTCATTTTTTATCATCCCTCTTTCATTTGTTGCTCTTTTTTCTTGTTCTTCTTCCTCCTCCAATCTCCTTTTCCCCATATCTTGTTCTGCATTCACTAGCAACAAAACGTTATTTGCAATGAAATAAAGGAGCAGTTTCTTCCCACTCATAAGAAGCTCTATTTAATTTGTTCCTCTAATACTTAATTGTCTTAAAGCCCCCTCCTGAGAGGTGCTGTATACTCTTAAAGCTGATTGGGATTTAAGTGCACACATCGCCCCCAGCAGAAAAATATAAGTATCTCCTTTCCTACTGTGTTTGTTTTCTAGTGCTCAGGCCTGCAGTGCTATTGATATTACCATGCTATCTTCCATCTGCTGTTACTCACCTGGCCCTCTTCTATTTCACCCCACAACAATTTGCATTTGCCAATTAGAGCAGAAACAGTACAAGAAGCCTTCTGGAATGTGAGGAAGGTCTGAGTATCTGGCAGATTGGTAAGCAGGAGGAAATAATTAGGCTCTGCTCAGGAGCTCCTGAGCCTCATTAGAAAATTAAGACTCAGATATTACAGGGGATGGGAATCAGTTCTCATTCAAAATAGGAGGGAAACCATCTTCATGTGGAAGGGCTATGGCAATAACAAAAGGGTTAAACAATGATATTGATCAGAAGGGCAAGTGCAATAGCAAACAAAAAGACATATTTGGGCTAGGGTAGGGCAATTCTAAGAGTAGGTGGTTTTTAAAGACAATTATAATGGAGAACTAATGAGTTAGGGAATAGTTATTCCTAGTACTGACTTATTCTGAGGTATATTAATAGGAATGTCATATGTAAGACACACAAAGTAATTGTCACCCTCTACTTGGCACTGATGAGGCCTTACCTGGAGTACTGTATTCAACTCTGGGTGCCACATTGTAGAAAAGATGTGGGTAAATTGGAAAGAGAGTGGAGAAGAGCAACAAAAGATTTAGAAAACCTGACCTATGAGGGAAGATTTAAGAAACTGGGCATATTTAATCCTGAAAAAAAGATGACTGGGGGTGATGGGACGTGATAATAGTCTTCACCTATAAAAAGGAGAGTGATCAATTCTTTACTGTGTCCACTGAAGATAGAACAAGAGCAATGGGCTCAATCCCCAGCAAGGGAGATTTAGGTTAGATATGAGGAAAAACTTTCTACCTATAAGGATAGTTAAACTCTAGAAGAGGCTTCTAAGGGAGGTTGTGGAATCCCCATCAATTGGGGTTTTTAAGAACAGGCTAGACAAACACTTGTCAGGGATGGTCTAGGTATATTTGGTCCCGCCTCAACGCAGGGCCTTCCCAGCCCTACACTTCTGCGATAAGCACTTTTAGAGCAGGATAGTTTTTGCCTTTTAAGTCTCAAATATTAATGAGACTATTGGAATATGAGTCTTCTTACAACTTGCTGCCACGGGCAGGTGAAACAGCTTTATTTTGCTTTCTGATGGCCTCACTATTTCTTTAGAGTTTGTTTCTAAAACACACTACTTTCCTCCCAAAAGTTTTGTCATAGAACATGCTCCCCTGGATACTTCTTAAGCTATCCAGTAGATGGGGTAGATTTTCTAGCATGTAACTAAGAGACCATGAAATGGAACAGTATAGAAACACATAATTTTAAAGACTCACCACCAATTTTCCCCCAGTGATTCACCTGCTGCTGAAGATTCAGCAACCTTTGGGTAACAGGAACCACATTCTCCTTTTGTATACTGGACTTTTGAGAAGAAAAATAAGAAACAAAACATGCAAGGCCAGTTTCAATCATGGCAACAAACAAACATCCAAGCCAGTTTACAGCCCAAGCATTTTTCAGCTAGCACCTGCAACCAAGAATCTTTCTCTAGGCTTCTCCTAGGGCCAAACTTACAGGTTGCTGCTTTGCTTTCTTACTGCCTCTGTGTCTCTGCCAGTTCCTTGTTCGCTCTCCCAGCTATACTTTTTCCCACACTTATCCCTACTTGGTCAGAACAATACGTAGTAGAAACTTTTGCCCATATGGTCCTACTTTCTAGGCAGACTCCATTTTGCATTTTATGTGGGCCCTTTAACTGTTCCTTATAGCAATGTTAACCGAAGGGGACATTCACACATTGATTTTACCAAGATTTTAATTCAGCCCATAACAAGGTTTATCCCATTTTACAACTGTACTAGTATTGCTAATCCTAAACATTCATAATCCTGAGTCAGGACCCAAAAATCATGAAATTGATTTATAAATCATGATTTTAAAAATATATATTAGGTTATTCACTTTCTAGTTTTTAAATCTTTAGAAGTAATGTTTCCAAGCTTTCCTCCCTAACCATGTGAGTTAGAAACTTTTCTTTTATAATGATAGCTAAGAGCCTTACATAATCACATGATTCCAGGAGCTGGGGCTTCAAGAAAACAACCAAAATTGCAGGAGTGGACAATACTCTATAAATACACAGTAAGAGGTATGCTCGATCCTGAATTGTTTACAAACCAATCAGACACACAAGAGGTTGGAGGGGGGCAGAGATGAGGACACAGGCATGGAAAGGTAAAGTGACTTGTCAAATGTCACAAAGTCCTGTCTGCCAGACCCTTGCCATGACACTGGGTATAGAGGAGGTAGGAGCACTGGAACTGGATTTGCATTGATCCTTGTGATCTCCCTGACACAACGGGACCAGCGCGGGAAACTATTACCCAATACCCAGCCCTCTTCCCAGCCTCCAGGCCATTGCCGGGCTATGCACATTGCCTGCTGGGAGTTGTAGTTTTATTCAATAGGCGCCGGAGTTCGGCTGGACTACAAATCCCAGTAGCCCTCGCAACAGAGAGCGGCTCAAACAGCGCTATTCCCCATCTCTTCGTCATCGTGATTGGCTCCGAGTTATGCCTCTGAAACGTGATTGGCTGAAAGGGTTTGTCTGTCACCAAGCGGGCACCGGACAGGTTGGGATTTTACAGTTAGACGAGGGTTGGGCGTAGCTGCTGTCATTGCGGGAGGGAGGGCGGGCAGTAGGTGTGGTCTGTCGCTGCTCTCCTGGCGGAGCCTGGGGCACAAGGGGGGCGGGGTCAGCGTAGTTCGCTTCGGCTGCTGCTGCTGCCGCCGAGGGGGCCCCGGCCTGAGCGCCCAGCGGTTCCCGGGACGGGACTGCGGCGGCCCTGCCCGGGGGTCGGGAGCCGCCCCCACCCTCGGGCTGAACCGCCTGAGCCGGGACGTGCCCTCTAGGGTGGTGGCAGCGCCCCCACGCCCCGCTTCTCCCTATGGGAAGCTCCCCGGCTCTGCAGCCGCGGGGGCCGAGCCCTGCGCGCTGATTGCTGCCGGGGACGCGGGGGCTGCCCAGGCTCCAGCGAGAGCAAAGCTCTGCAGCCCTCCTCACCTGCCGGCTCTCGCCCCGGCGCTGCCATGGTGAGGGGAGGCCGGGGCCCCTTCGCCGAGAGCAGCATCTGCCCGGGGAGGCGAGACGCGTGGCGGCTCTAAGGGCGAGAGCTGACACAGCGGCTGACGCCCGCGGGCTGGTGGTGACATCCATGGGCTGGGCCCGCACTTTATTTTTCCTCGAGAACTGTTGTCGTTACTTCTACACAAGGCGAAGCTGGTGAAGGTTTGGGCGGCCTGGAGCCGTTCAGAGAGCGAGGGAGGATGGAGGAGAGAGAGGGAGAGGTGAGGTGGGATGGGCTGTGCAGCAGGGATGCCAGCACCAGAGACGCTGCCTTGGAAAACATCCGGCAAGCTGTTTTGCGGAGAACAGCACAAATTTCTCCTGTAAAGGAGGATCCTCCTCCAGAGTCATCGGAAGGACGCTTGACTTCTGCTACAGCTCTGGACAGATTGAATGAAATGCTGGCTCGCCTGCTCATGCTTTCCAAGAGATGCCCCTTTAGAGACGTGAGAGAGAAGAGTGAGTCTATCCTAAAAAACGTTCAGGTAAGAGTCAGTGCTCCTTTCAGCAAACACCCCTCCAACTTCTTATCTCTAAAGCATCTTAGAATTCCTCACATTTGTAACTGGCGTTATCATGATGCAGAAAATAACATAAGGGAGTAGTGCATCTTCACTTGTAAAAACAGGAAAGCTTTCGTGTTTGACTCTCTAGACTGTGTTGTTATGTTCAGGCTGTTAATAGAATGACTGTTAAATTCTTAATACTATTTTGCAGCTGATAATCTTAACTTGAGACATAACCAAAATACTGGCGAAGTTTAGTTGTATCAAATGAGTATGTAACACTGATAAAGAAGTAATCTCCCCATGTGAAAATGTAACGTTCTTAGTAGAAGTGCAAAAAGAAAAGGAGTACTTGTGGCACCTTAGAGACTAACCAATTTATTTGAGCATAAGCTTTCGTGAGCTACAGCTCACTTCATCGAAAGCTTATGCTCAAATAAATTGGTTTGTCTCTAAGGTGCCACAAGTACTCCTTTTCTTTTTGCAAATACAGACTAACACGGCTGTTAGGCTGAAACCTGTCATTAGTAGAAGTGCTGTCTCTTGGACATAATCATCTCCTTTTGCAAATGAATTCCTGTGCAAACTTTCACAATGAAAAGTGGGTTTATTCTTGGGACCCAAGTACCTCCAGGACTCAATATATGCCTGAATTGTTATTTTAATCTATTTGTCAGATGTTACCAGGGCTGTGATTATGCCAGTCTTATTAATACAAAATCAAGAATGATTCACATGTTTGCCAACTAAAAATAAACAAGATTAGTATGGGAAAACCTCAGATTTAAGATTGTTAGAATATATCAAGATCTTTTAAAAACATGCTTTCTCCTCTGAAGCTTATTCTCTAACTGTAATCTTGATTAGTAAGGTCAGTCTGTTAGAAGTGAAAATACAAATCCCAAACCCAATAGAAATAATCTTAATTGTTGGTGGCAGATAAATTCACAAAGACTCAAGGGTTTGATCCTGGGAAGAACTAAACTAAACCTCTATCATGAAAGTTAAGGTCTTGCAGTATCCAGTGGGATTGAGCTCTAAAACTGATATGTTAAGAATAGAAACTTTCAGAGTTCTTGTTTTGACTCTTCTGAAATCTTCACAAATGGCTAGTAAATATTGTTGTTATCCTTCCACCAAAGGATATCGCAGCACTTTAGAAACACTACCTTTATGCGATAGTTATTCCCTTTTTACAGATGAAGAAATTGAGGCACACATATATAGGTGGCATGAACTAGGCCACAAAGGAAATCTGTGGCAGAGCTGGACCTAGAACCTAGATCTCCTGGCTCTCAGTGTTGTGATTTTTCTCCTTTCTCTCATTGCATTCATAGACTTTTATTAATTTAGTTGCAAAATAAAATACAATTTCAAAAACCATTTTTCTATGTTATCTTCAGCTCGTTCTTGTTTTCTTTTTTGTTACAGTTTGAACTAAGTACAAAGGGAATCTTGGTTTACATTTTTCAAGGGTGTGTAATTATCTGACCAGGTGATCTTTTGCATACAGACTAACTCATGCTGATATGGATATCAAAGCAACATTTTGGCAATCAAAATTCAAAATGATAAATCCAAGATGGTGCATGAGGAATCACTTTCAGATATCCTCATATTAACACTTATTTTTTTAATGATAAACTAACTGAGATCCAAAGATGAAAGATTGAAATATTGTTAAATATTTTTCCCCAGTAAAGAAATTCAGATCAGGAATAAGGCCCAACCTTTTAACACTGAGGGTAATTAACCATTGAAAGAAGCCAGACTAACTGCCTTTCTGGAAGATCTGTTCTACTGAAACCCAAATTATTGGGCACAATGCAGGGATGACTGGGTGAAGTTCTATGACCTGAGGTATACAGGAGGTTAGACTAGGTGATCTAATGGTCCTTTCTGGCCTTAAAAGTTATGGAACTATGAAAGTTTCTGACGTGTTTGAAAATTGAAAACTTGTTTGGGGATTTTGCTGTGGGCCTTTAAAAAGCCAAGAAACTATCTGGCAGAATGTTATCAGTTCGCTAACAGTTTGGACGTAATAGATCCATATCCAGAAGTCACATGACCATATATAAGCTATTGTGATTAAAAAAAATAGGTAATGGATGATAAATGTAAGGGCTACAAGATAGCAGACTGCTTGCTCCTAAAGAGAGAGGCTACAATAAAGATCTCATAGCAAACTTAGGAGAAAGTGAAATACCCACTTCTTTGTTCTCATTTATTCTACAAGTGTTTTTCTTTTCAGTGTTTTGGTAATTACCTTTGAAGCCTGGTGTTCTGATTTGTTTTTTATGCCTATAAATCAATGCATAATTTTGTTAGATTTCAGCAAATGTTTGACCTTTTTGGTCTTTTTCTGCTTGATTATTACAGTCTCTAATCTTTGAAGCAGTAATTTGGGGAAGTGAGGTGGAAAATCTAAGTAGTTTGTCCGCCCCTTAAAGAAGCCGCTAATATTTTAGAGGGGAGTCTTGGGGAGATGCTCTTTATTTTCATCTAAAAATTGAATTTGGTGGCAGTACCTGTAGATTTTAATGAAACTTCAGAGCAAAGGCCACTAAATGGCCTTTGTTGGCCAATAGTGATGTGTGGGAGGCCACAACAGCCTCCCTGAATGAACCATAATGAGTTTCACATCAAAATTGTATAATACTCATAGGAAAACATTGCCCTCATAGCTGTTATGGAACAGTATTGCTGGGAGATCAGGACTGGATTATTTCTTCCATTTTGTAGACTGGTTTGCTGGCTGTGAAACTAAGGAAAACATTATATACCCATCATCAAACACCATTTTGGCCCAAGTCCCCATTCGGCTGCATTCTGCAATGAAGATAAAAAGAGATGCTTTATGAAACATTCAGTTTACGTATGAAACATGCTATTTTTAGATTAACAAAGGGGTAAATAGCTCAGTGACATTAAAAATGGTTTGACATTTTATAGGAATAGCATCTGCACTTTAGCTAGTATAGAATTAAAAGGTCTATTAATCATAGTTTAGGACATGAAATGATACCTCTGTTCTTAATTTCCCTATTAAACTCCAGTGATATAGTACTGCACAATATGGAAATCATTCTTTATAAAGAATTGCTTTCAAATACAAATGAATTCAGAGTTATTTAAAACTTTTCTCTTTTGCTTCATTAATGTTCTCGTCTGTGACAAAGTGTTAAAGAAGTTACTATGTTTAATTTAAATTCCTACTAATTGGTTTTACATGTTAATTTGCAGCATCTTAATTTTTATCTTGTATGTTGCAGAAGACCTGTTGTAATGTGAGAACGTACTTTATCAGACAGTTCGGCCTATTTTGCTTAGTTCAACAATCTGAAAACTCAGTAGAAGAAAGAAGCCCTTTTTTTGACACACAAACTTTTATTGCAAACAAACTTAATTCAAGTGCTTGTTCTTGCTGAGAATTGACATGTCACCTGGAAAATACTAGCAAACTGAATCACTTTTCTTTCTGCTTTGAAACTGACTAGTCAGAAGCCAGATATAGTGTAGAAAGTAACAGAAAGGAAATGATTTCAACCCAGCTGGAATACTCTTAATAAAACATTGCTGTTTAAATAAAAATATTAGAGGAACAAAATGATCTTGAATTACGTTTGCATCTGAATGTTTTACATGCTTTCATTACAAGAAACACCCAAGATTAATATATCTGAAAGAAACTTAGTTTTTTCGGTGTTACTTTGTGCATTTGTAGATCTTTGCATATAGTCAATTGCACTGTATTGTTTGTGATTATTTGTACTGCTCTATGAACTGTTTTGGAGGGAGCTCACATGCATGGTTTCACCTAGTATTTACAAGTAATTTAGCAACAGACCTGATGTTTTTTGAGTTTGGGGCCAGGAGGATATCCTTTCTTTCTGGACCCCTGCATAGGAGATCTAGGCAAGCCTTTGCTTCTGTTCTCAGCCCACTGAGTGGGGCGGCCTAGTGGAGTGGGAAGATGAGGAAGACTTCTGTATAGTTCATGATAACAGGAAACTGATAACGGGGGTGGATGGGTGCTGAAGAGACACCTCATGGTTTCCCCAGGCCCCTGCATGGAGCCAGAAAATGGGGAGGAGTATGTTCAATAGAGTCCTTTCTCTCCCCAACCCCTGCATGGGAAGCTCCCTTACTCCCGGACCCATGAATGGGTCTGGGAGTATCTGGCTGCAGCTAGAGTAGATGCCCAGCCCTTTCCCTCCTCCACAGCACCTGGGATAGATAGCTTGCAGAAGCAAGCCCCCCAGTTTGGCTCAACAGACTTGGGTGGTGGGCCTGGTGATAGTGCTCTAAAAATAAATGTGTAGACAGTGCTTTGAAGTTGCAGCTTCGGCTCTGAAACCTATCCCCCCTCAGTAGGTTTCAGAGGCTGAGCTTCGAGCCTGAGCCACAACTTCAAAGTGCTTTTTTTCACACTGAGTTTTAGAGTGCTAGCCCAGAGTGTCTCGACCTTGGCTGGGAGGCTTGTTTCCTTGGGCTGTGTTGACTTAAGGTATGTCTGTGGTTCTCATCCAGGGGTACCTGTACTCCTGGGTATACGCAGAGGTCTTCCAAGGGTACATCAACTCATTGAAATATTTGTCTTATTTTATGACACGCTACATAAAAAGCACTAGCGAAGTCAGTACAAACTAAAATTTTGTACAGTGACTTCTTTATACTGGCAAAGAGTCCTGTGGCACCCTATAGACTAACAGACATATTGGAGCATAAGCTTTCGTGGGTGAATACCCGCTTTGTCAGATGCATGTAGTAGAAAGTTTCAGAGGCAGGTATAAATATACAAGCAAGAATCAGGCTAGGGATAACGAGGTTAGTTCAGTCAGGGAGGATGAGGCCCTCTTTTAGCAGTTGAGGTGTGAACACCAAGGGAGGAGAAACTGCTTTTTTAGTTGGCTAACGATTCACAGTCTTTGTTTAATCCTGAGCTGATGGTGTCAAACTTGCAAATGAACTGAAGCTCAGTGGTTTCTCTTTGAAGTCTGGTCCTGAAGTTTTTTTGCTGCAGGATGGCTACCTTTACATCTGCTATTGTATGTCCAGGGAGGCTGAAGTGTTCTCCTACAGGTTTTTGTATATTGCCATTCCTAATACCTGATTTGTGTCCATTTATCCTTTTCCGTAGGGACTGTCCAGTTTGGCCAATGTACATAGCAGAGGGGCATTGCTGGCATACATTACATTGGTGGATGTGCAGGTGAATGAACCGGTGACGGTGTGGCTGATCTGGTTAGGTCCCGTGATGGTGTAGTTGGTATAGATATGTGGGCAGAGTTGGCATTAAGGTTTGTTGCATGGATTGGTTCCTAAGTTAGAGTTATTATGGTGCGGTGTGTAGTTGCTGGTGAGAATATGCTTCAGATTGGTGGGTTGTCTGTGGGCAAGGACTGGCCTGCCTCCCAAGGCCTGTGAAAGTGAGGGATCGTTATCCAGGATGGGTTGTAGATCACTGATGGTGCATTGGAGTGGTTTGAGCTGAGGACTGTATGTGATGGCCAGTGGAGTTCTGTTGGTTTCTTTCTTGGGCTTGTCTCGCAGCAGGAGGCTTCTGGGTACAAGTCTAGCTCTGTTGATCTGTTTCCTTATTTCCTCGTGTGGGTATCATAGTTTTGAGAATGCTTGGTGAAGAACTTGTAGGTGTTGGCCTCTTTCTGAGGGATTGGAGCAAATGCGGTTGTACCTCGGCGCTTGGCTGTAGACAATGGATCGTGTGGTGTGTCCGGGGTTGAATCTGGAGGAATGAAGGTAGGCATAGCAGTCGGTGGGTTTTCGGTATAGGGTGGTGTTAAAGTGACTGTCACTTATTTGCACCGTGGTGTCTAGGAAATGGACCTCCCGTGTAGATTGGTCCAGGCTGAGGTTGATGGTGGGGTTGAAGCTACTGAAATTGTGGTGGACTTCTTCCAGGGTTTCCTTCCCGTGGGTCTAGACGATGAAGATGTCATCAATGTATTGTAGGTAGAGAAGGGGCATGAATGGACAAGAGCTGAGGAAGCATTGTTCCAGGTCAGCCATAAAAATGTTGTGGGGCTGTCAAGGTTCCTTCCCCACTCTGAACTCTAGGGTACAGATGTGGGGACCTGCATGAAAGACCCCCCCTAAGCTGCTTCTTACCAGCTTAGGTTAAAAACTTCCTCAAGGTATAAACTTTGCCTTGTCCTTGAACCCAATGCTGCTACCATCAAGTGTGCTAAATAAAGAACAGGGAAAGAGCCCACTTGGAGACATCCTCCCCCCCTTAAAATATCCCCCCAAACCCTACACCCCCTTTCCTGGGGAAGGCTTGATAAAAATCCTCGCCAATTTGCATAGGTGAACACAGACCCAAACCCTTGGATCTTAAGAACAATGAAAAGCAATCAGGTTCTTAAAAGAAGAATTTTAATTAAAGAAAAAGTAAAAGGATCACCTCTGTAAAATTAGGATGGTAAATACCTTACAGGGTAATCAGATTCAAAACATAGAGAATCCCTCTAGGCAAAACCTTAAGTTATAAAAAGACACACAAACAGGAATCTACATTCCATTCAGCTTATTTACCAGTCATTTAAACAAAAGGAAATCTAACGCATTTCTACTAGATTACTTACTAACTTAACAGAAGTTCTGAAGAGCATTCCTGAGCTGGTCCCGGCAAAAGCATCAGACAGCCCCTTGGTTCCCCCCACCTCCAGCTTTGAAAGTAACTTGTCTCCTCATTGGTCATTTTGGTCAGGTGCCAGCGAGGTTATCCTAACTTCTTAACCCTTTACAGGTGAAAGAGTTTTGCCTCTGGCCAGGAGGGATTTTATGGTTCTGTATACAGAAAGGTGGTTACCCTTCCCTTTATATTTATGACGGGCCATGCGGGTGCCCATAGCAGTGCCATTGGTCTGGAGGTATATATTGTCACCAAATTTTGAAATAATTGTGTGTGAGGATAAAGTCACAGAGCTCAGTAACCAGTTGTGCGGTGGCATCATCAGGGATACTGTTCCTGACCGTTTGTATTCTATCTGTGTGTGGGATGTTTGTGTAGAGAGTCTCTACATCCATGGTGGCTAGGATGGTGTTTTCTGGAAGATCACCAATGCATTGTAGTTTTCTCAGGAAATCAGTGGTGTCATGGAGATAGCTGGGGGTGCTGGTGGTGTAGGATCTGAGTAGACTGTCCACATATCCGGACAGTCCTTCAGTGAGAG
Organism: Chelonia mydas; assembly: GCF_015237465.2. Taxonomy (NCBI): domain Eukaryota; kingdom Metazoa; phylum Chordata; order Testudines; family Cheloniidae; genus Chelonia; species Chelonia mydas. The sequence goes on along the minus strand of NC_057851.1, from coordinate 80,707,795 downwards.
TGCCAATGCCTGAGATGATGGGGTGTCCAGGATTTTTGGGTTTGTGGATCTTGGGTAGTAGATAGAATAACCCCGGTCGGGGCTCTAAGTGGTAGATGAAAGATAAGTGTTGTTGCTGGACAACAGGATTTTCCTTGAGTATTTCAGTATATTATTTGGGTAGTTTAAAGTGACCCTACTACTGCATGATATTTAATGCTTAATTTGTAATGAAAGAGGTGCCTGGGCTCAAGCAATTTTTTTACTTTCATTATTAGTGTGGCAAGCCCAGAGGTGCTGGGGCTATGTACTGCCAAGCCAAGAAGTGCCGGGGCTCAGCCATGGCACAAATTAAGCACTGATTGTACTGTAAAATATTTTCATGTTTCCATACGATGCTTGCAGTCATTCAGTAATAGTGGAAGCTTCCCTCAGATTAAATTCATAATCTATTCAGGAATGATTCGTTTACATATCCTCTTTTTCTAGGATAAAAAACAAACCCACCTGGTAAATGCTAATCTCTTTACAGATCAAACATGTAAAAATCCAGCACAACTTCTGTTCACTTAGTACTTCACTGTTTAGTAAATGAACATATGTATTTTGATTTTTTTTCTGCATTCTCTTCTGCCAAACCACTTTGAATGTATTTTCTGTTTCTTCCCAATCATTCAAAGTGGCCAGGGAGGGGAATTAGTTGTCTGCTATTGGAGCCTCTCCTAAAAAGTCCAGTTGCCATTCCATCCATATGCTAATGCTGAAAATACTTGCAGCAATATTTGCTTTGTTGGGTGCTCTTCATGCTTATCAGTACTGAAAGGAGTACTGAAGACAAGATATGACTTGCCTAAACGAGATCTCCTGTTTCTGAGGCTGGCAGAGACTACAAGTATTATCTGGTAGTGATCTTAATCTTCCTGGTGGAGAGAAGCTTCTAAATCTCTTTACCAACATCAGTCTGCTTCGTGAGATAGGTAAAGTTTCTCATTTACTAGATGAAGCAAATTAATTAGCATCAAGGGGGTCATAAAGGTCTCTTGTATTATGCTTGTGTATGGAGTGTTTGCTTGCATAAGAGAAGTATGTCAGGCATGTGTCTTATTTTGGAGAGTTTTCCTTAGGACTTGTCTACACAGGGAGATTTTTGTGAAGTGTCTTGGGTTTGTTTTTTAATAAAAAATTACCACTGTGTACACAATACCATCCCATCCTGTAAATTATATTGCCAGTTATTGCAAATTGTATAATCTACTTTGGAAGTGGATTAAGTTAATTGTGGAATGAATTAGTGCAGAGTAAAGTTTTGTGGCTGCATTTTATTTCACCATGACTTGATATTCTTCGAGTGATTGCTCATGTCTATTCCACAATAGGTATGCATGCTCGCCACGTGCACCGGTGCCGGAAGTTTTTTCCCCTAGCAGTACCCATGGGGGGGAGTGCCCCAGCGACTCCTGGAGTGCCACCTCCCTGGTGGGGTATAAGGGGAGCTGCATGCTCCCCCCCACCCTCAGTTCCTTCTTGCTGCCAGTGAAGGTATGTTGGAACTACTCTGCTTCAGCTTTGCTGTAGCTTGTCCCCAGAACTGCTTGTTCGTTCAATGTTTGGTACCTGTAGTTAGTTAGCTGTTTAGTTAGTTCAGTTAGTTAGAGCGCCTGGGCCGGGGCATGCCCTGCGCCCCAGGTTTTAAGTTGCGCAACGCTTGTGGGCGATCTCTGCAAGGAGTGACCTGCATGGAGACTGTCTGTGCTGTTTGGGAGAAGCCCATACCAGTGATCGTTGCAAGATTTGCAAGTCATTTAAGCCTCGGACCAAGAGAGAAAGGGACATTAGTCTCCGGGCCATTCTGATGGAGTTGGCGCTGATCCCGACTCCAGTGCGCCACTCCGAGTTGGCACTGCCATGTCGGTGCATGCCGACCCTCCGGCGCCATCAACCGGTCAGCACCGCTCCCCGTTCACGGGGCACACCAAGAAGGCTAGAAAGACACCTTCTTCACAGCGGCACTGAAGTAAATCCGGGACAGAGGCTAGACCCATGTGGGGCAGTCCTCGATCCCCACGGGCCTCTGGGCCTCCGACTCAAGTCGAGCAGAGTAGCCCGACTCATTCGGCGCAGGCCTCCCCGGATGTCTGGGTGCTCTCCACACTGGAGGCCCTGCAGGTGGCCCAGGATGTTATGTCCATGCTGGTACCAGGAGCACCGCTAATGTCGGCTCCTTGCTCCAGAGGCAAGCCGCTGCTGGGATCACCACAGTCGCCCCCGGCTCGGTACCGGTCTCGGTCAAGGGAAAGTTCCCGACAGCGTTTGCCGCCCCGTGACCGTTCAGGGCAAAGTCCACATGGATCGCCCTCGACTCTCACCAGACTGTCTGGTTGGGTTCTATCTGACCAAGACTCTCAGCAGCGCTCCACCTTGAGGAGTGAATATCGACAGGACTGAGGCAGATTTTGCCAAATCTGGGATTATCGCAGCCGGTCATGACATGGATGTTGACACCGTTCCTGCTCGGAATCCCGCTCCATGACCCCACCAAGACATCGCCTCTGCAGCCCCGGGCATCCATCACTGTAGTCTCGCCATAATGGGTCCGCCCGTTGGAGCCAATTGCAGAGCAGCTGTTACCAATGGTACCAGACCTCCATGTCGGGGTTGCGGTCCCGTAGTCGGCATCACTCCCAGCACCGCCGCTCCTCCCGGTCCGGGGATGGTGGCAGGTCGTACGTCAGCCCAGCCTCCAGTCGTAGCCATCCATCGATGGGCCAGGCCAAACAACTGGCTCCGCCAGTGTCACAGGAGGTGCAGTGGCACTGGGCACCGTGGCCAGCCCAATGATACCAGTGGGCGTTGTGGCTCCCGACGAAGCCCCTGGTGGGGGCTCGCTCGGTGGCTGGAGCCTCGGAAGGACCTTTCCAGACCTCTGAGGAAGGAGTCGGTGGGACGTACATCCTTGGCACCATGCCTGGAGACCGACCAGGTGGTGCACCCTCCAGTGCCAGCAGACACCCAGAGTACTGCACCGGACTCCTTGCCCTCCCTAGATGAGGTGATAACAGCCCCACCCCCCTCCATCCTGTGGGAGGACGGGTACTTCCACATTCATATATTTGAGGGGCACAGATGCTTCCTTTGTTTTGTGGTGGTGCAGAATCACTACCAATGTATGGTCCTCCCGTTTGGCCTGTCCACTGCCCCCAGGGTATTTACAAAATGTATGTCGGTGGTAGTGGCCTACCTCAGGTGCCAGGGGGTCCAGATCTTTCCCCGTTCAAACGATTGGCTGGTCAAGGGCAGCTCCCGGTTGCAGGTGAGGGATCACGTGATGCTCCTCCTGTCCACGTGCACCGCTTTGGGCCTGTTAGTAAACAACACCAAGTCCGTGTTAGTCTTGGTTCAATGCATAGAGTTTATCAGGGCGCTCCTGGATGCCTCGTCGGCCAGAGCCTCCCTCCCACTGGACAGGTTCAAGACCCTGAAGGGGCTCATCGACACGGTCACCAGGTTTCTGGTGGCAACAGCCCGAGCATGCCTCCAGTTCTTGGGACACACATCGGTGTGCACGTATGTGGTCCATCACGCCAGACTTGGGCTGAGACCCCTCCAGCTCTGATTGGCCTCAGAGTTCTCCCAGGTCAGGGACAGGTTGGACAAAGTCCTCACTGTACTTGACTCGGTGATCGCCTCCTTACGGTGGTGGTCTGCCCCAAGCAACATGCTCCAAGGAGTCCAGTTCAGGGACAGGGCCCCATCACTGGAACTGGTGTCCAAAGTTTCGGACCTGGGTTAGGGGGTTCAGACCCAAGGTCTGTGGTCGGCTCAGGATCTGACCCTACACAACGTCAAGGAACTGGCATGCATGGCCTTCCACTTGCACCTGGAGGACAGGGTGGTCAGGGTCCTCACAGACAACACAGCCTTGATCTTCTATATCAACAGGCAAGGCGGGGCCTGATCCTCTGCCGTGAAGCTCTCAGGCTGTGGGATTTCTATATAGCCCATAACATCTGCCTAAAGGCCTTCCATCTACCGGGTGCCCGGAACGCGTGGGCGGATCGCTTGAGCAGGGACTTCTCCTCTCAACACGAGTGGTCTCTCCACCCGGAAGTGGCTGACAGGCTTTTCTGAGCATGGGGGACTCCCCAGGTGGACCTGTTTGTGACTTGGCAGAATCGGCACTGTCCCTGGTTCTGCTCCGGGGGGGACTGAGACAGGGCGGTATCTCTGATGCCTGCCTCCTGTCCTGGTCAGGCCAGTTTCTCTGTGCTGTTCCCCCTGATCAGCAAGGTCCTGGAGAAAGTAAAGACTGACAAGGCTCGGGTCCTCCTGATTGCATGGCCCAGGCAACATTGGTACGGGACCCTCGCAGGCCTGGCGGTTGCTCCGCCGTGGCAGTTGCCATTCCTCCTGGACCTGCTCTCCCGGGACTGGGGCCGCCTCCTCCACCTCACAGCGTGGCTGCTCAATGGTTAAGTAGGGAGGAAAGGACGTGCTCAGAAGGGTTCAGTGCGTCCTCCTAGAAAGCAGGCAGCCCTCCACGTGCCACGCCTACTTGGGAAAGTGGTCCCGGTTCTCCAGATGGGCGGATGAGCAGGGCGTTTTTCCCCGGTGGCCGCCCTGATCCAGCTTATTTTGGACTACCTTCTCCACCTTTAGAGCCTGGGGCCTGGCGCCCTTGTCGGTCAAGGTGCACCTGGAGGCCATATCAGCCTTCCATCCACCGGTGCAGGGTCACACGGTATTCTCCCATGCTATGACTGGCCAGTTCCTCAAGGGGCTGGACCGTCTTTTTGTGTATGCTAGGCCCCCGGTCCCACAGTGGGACCTGAACCTGGTGTTGGCCCATCTGACGGAGGGCCCCCGTTTGAGCCACTAGCCGTGTGCTCCTCGTCCCACCTCTCGTGGAAGGTGGCCTTCCTGGTCATGATCACATCAGCCAGATGGGTCTCAGAGCTCAGGGCCCTGACCTCTGAGCCTCCATACATGGTTTTTCAAAAGGACAAGTTCCAGCGCCGCCCACACCCTGCATTCCTCCCAAAGGTGGTCTCCACCTATCACATGGGTCAGGACATTCTTCTTCTGGTCCTCTGCCCCAAGCCCCACACATCCAGTGAGGAGTGCCATCTTCACATGCTCGATGTGCGACGGGCTCTGGCTTTCTACCTCGAGCAGACCAAGCCATTCAGAAAGTCCTCACAACTGTTCCCTCTCTTGGCTGAGCGCATGAGAGGTCCGTCGATCTCCACTCAGCAGCTCTCCGACCGGATCACTTCGTGCATCCGTACCTGTTATGATCTGGCGGGTATCCCACCGCCACTGATTGTGAAAGCACACTCTACTCGAGTGAAAGCCTCATCGGCTGCCACCTTGGCCCATGTCCCCATCCAGGACATTTGTAAGGCTTGGTTTTCAGTTCACACGTTCACCTTGTACTATGCGATCATCTCCCAAACCAGGGATGATGCCAGGTTCAGCAGGGCTGTACTCCGTCCTGAGAATTTGAACTCCTACCCACCTCCCACAGATAGAGCTTGGAATCACCTATTGTGGAATACCCATGAGCAATCACTTGAAGAAAAGACGGTTACCTTTTCCGTAACTAGTGTTCTTTGAGATGTGTTGCTCCTGTCTATTCCACTTCCCGCCCTCCTTCCCCTCTGTCGGAGTTGTCTGGCAAGAAGGAACTGAGGGTAGGGGGAGCACGCAGCTCCCCTTATACCACACCATGGAGATGCCACTCCAGGGGTTGCTGGGGCACTCTCCTTCTCCCCGCCCCCCCACCCCCCGGGGTACTGCTAGGTGAAAAACTTCCGGCACCAGTGCACATGGTGAGCATGCATACCTATTGTGGAATGGCCATGGGCAACACATCTCGAACACCAGTTACAGAAAAGGTAACTGTCTCTTTTTTTTCCAACTACTGTCCCACGCAGCATCTTTTCATGCCCGGACTCTCTTGCCTCTTTCCTTGTGTGCTCTCTACTGTTCTGGGGTCACCTTGACAGGATGTCACCTCCCCTATTTAAATGCTTGTTTGCAGCCAAGATCATCTCCATATGTGATTGCAAACTCCTGGTGTTGCATATCACATCATGTAACACTGTTAGAGTAGCCATGCCATATGCAGATGTACTGGATTTTCTCAGCATTTGGGGAAAGAGATGGTCCAGCTTGTCTTAATCAATGACAGCCATCATAATAAGCATACATATGCCCTTACTGCTTAGCAAATGCCTGTGAATGGCCACCTCTGGAACAATGTCAATACTACACCAAAGCAAGGAGCTCTGTCAGGCTTACAAAAATAAAAGTCAATAACAGGATCTCTAGCAACACTCAAACTACCTGTCCCTACTTCAAGGAGTTGGAGAGCATATTTCCTGGGAGGTCATAATTGAAGCTGTTTCTTGTGGACAGCACTGAAGGTAGTGAGGCTGTGGACCCTAAGGTCATCCACAACGTTGAGAAAGAGGAGGAGAACTCCCCTGAAAGCCAGGATCTCTTCTTCCACACAGGAGCCTGAGGGAGACTGAGGCTATGTCTACACTATCGCGGTAAGTTGACCTATGCTCTGCAACTCCAGCTATGTACCTTCGACCCTGCGGTAACTCGACCTACACCGTGGTGGGTCAGTGGGAGAAACTCTCCCATCTACTTACCTTACTCTTTTCTCCTCGGGGGTAGAGTACAGGGGTCGACCAGAGAGCGATCTGCTGTCGATTTGGCAGGTCTTCACTAGACTTGCTAAATCGACCGCCAGTGGATCAATCTCAGAGTATCGAACCTGGCTGTAATGTAGATCCCTGAGAGGATCATGCGGTCCCCACAAGCCGGATGGCCACCTAGCCTGATAGTCCTATGGAGCAGAGCTCTGCAAGTAAGTATTAAGTACTGTATTAAATTGACACTTAATACTTAAATACTAAACAAATGTAGAGGTGGTCTGAATGAACTATCTTCTGGGTGACCAATGGTGCTGCCATCCAGGGCAGATATGTCCTAGGACCCTTTCCATCCTCTCACTCCTCCACATGTGCTCAAAATGATATCCATGCCAGGGAAGTTCAGAAATCTATCTCTGAGCCACCCTTATGTTAAATCTTATTTCAGGAAGCTGGTCTTGGCTCAGGACATTTCTAGGGGGCTACAAATGAAAACTACAGAATCTTAAATGTTAGGGCTGGAAAGGCCCTCCTCCAAAGCCAGCTCCTGCCCCTGTTAGTGTTGAGTACATCACTAAACGCTTTTGGTACCTTAGCACAGTGTTTCTCAACTTCTCGAGGTTCATGGACCCTTATTTGAAGTAGAATTTTCCTGACACTTTTATAGTAAACATAGGGCTAGGAGTAAAAAATGTGTCCATGACACCAATGCAAGCTTATATAATTTTGTTTCAACAGGTTGACAGAGAATACTTGACCTTGCAGGATAAGGATGTGCAAGGAGCAAGATTTTCTTTTTACTTGTGGTGCTGCTGGTATCACCCACACTGACTTATAACCTTTCGTGACTTTTATTTGGGGTCATGACCCACCACTTGAGAAACACTGCTCCAGCAGCAAAGAGTCCTGTGGCATCTTATAGACCAGGGGTCAGCAACCTTTCAGAAGTGGTGTGCCAAGTCTTCATTTATTCAGTTTAATTTAAGGTTTCGCATGCCAATACTACATTTTAACGTTTTTTAGAAGCTCTCTCTATAAGTCTATATATTATATAACTAAACTATTGTTGTATGTAAAGTTAAACATTTTGAAAACCTTGTTTAGAAGCTTCATTTAAAATTAAATTAAAATGCTGATCTTACGCCACCAGCCCGCTGCTAGCCTAGGGTTCCGTTCACCTAGGCCGGCAGCAGGTTGAGCTGGGCCTGCGGCTGGGACCCTGGCTGGCAAGGGGCTGGCAGCCAGAACCCCAGACCGGCTGCGGGCTGAGCAGGGCTGGTGGCCGGGACCCCAGACTGACAGTGGGCTGAGCGGCTCAGCCCGCTGCCGGTCTGGGGTTCCGGCTGCCAGCAGCGGGCTGAGCGGGGCTGGTCTGGGATCCCGGCCCTGCCCACACAGAGTGGGTACCTACCTTCTCCCTGGTTCTAGCCCATTCTCTCTCTCTCTGCACTGAGCTGAGGTTGGGAGTGCACTGAGCACAGGGCTGGGGGTGAAGGAGCAGGCTGGGAGTTGGGGTGTAGGGTCTGGCCAGGAGCTAGAATGAGGGAGAGCGCTCAGGGTTGAGGTTTGAGTGTGGAGTGCTTACCTGGGCAGCTCCCATTTGGTGTGAGGGTTGCAGGTGGGAATGTAGGGGTGGGGAGGGTGCAGGTGCTCCCTTTTGGTGCTCAGGGTGGGAATGTGAGGGGTGCAAGAGTCAGGACATGGGGTGTGAGGGGGCTGGATATGTGTATGGGGTGCAGGAGTCAGGGCATGGGGTGTGGGGGGGTGCAGGGGTCAGGGCAGGAGGCTGGGTGTGTGTGTGAGAGGGTTCAGGGGTCAGGGTAGAGTGTTTGGGGGTGTGGGCTGGAGTTGTGGGGGGTGGTCCCAGCCCCCTCCCCAGAGAGGCTCACGCAGCGGGCTGGAGGGGATATGCCCTGATTCCACCCCACAGCCCCGTCCCCGTCTCTTCTCCGCTTTCTCCCTGGAGCGGTGAGCACGCTGCGGCTCCGCTTCTCCCCCTCCCTCGCAAGGGCCATCAGCTGATCGGAGTCAGGGAGGGAGAGGAGGAGGCGCAGGAATGCAGCATGCTAGGGGAAGAGGCGGGGGAGGGGGGAGCTTGTCTGCTCTGCAGCAGCAGCCGGGACGGGGAGGGTGCAGAGAAGAGCGGGCCAGGCGGGCAGGTTAATGGCAGATTACTGCCTGCCGCGGTCCCAGTGTGGGTTCGGCAGCAGGCTGAGCGGGGCCGGTGGCTGGCACTTGGCAGGCAGCAGTGTGCCATTAAAAATCGGCTCGCATGCTGTCTTTGGCACGCATGCCATATGTTGCCAACCCCTGTTATAGACTAACAGACGTATTGGAGCATAAGCTTTTGTGGGTGAATACCACTGAATTGGGTATTCACCCATGAAAGCTTATGCTCCAATACGTCTGTTAGTCTATAAGGTGCTGTTGGATCATATTAAAGAAGTTCTGTATTAAAATCACAAATGAGTTTGATTCCCCATAGTTTAAATTCCAGGGTATTACTAATTAAGAGGTCTCTTGGTTTTTGGTACTGTTTCTCTCCCTCTGTGTGAAACTTGCAAGCCGCTAATGGCGTTAGTACATTCTAAGACAGAGTCTCAAAGCAATTCACAGAGAGAGAGACTCAAAGCAATACTCTGTAACAACAGAAACAGCACCCAGAGACTCCCCGCCCTTTTGTTGTATTAACAATTGTGATTAAAATAGAGCTAGAGGATGTATGTGGATGGATGCTTGGTGTGGATAATAACTGAATGATCAGGGAGGTGCCAGCCTAAGAATGCAGTGTCCATCGGCTGAAGAAGGCGTCAAGTGGAAATAACCAGAGGACCCCCGGAGGGCAGACTGGAATCCACCCAACAGCCTCAAGAATGGGAGAACCAAAGAACAAGATAACATCTAGCAGCACGGAGCCGTCAGGAATGTGCTATCTGCTGATTGATTCAGCAACAGCATGATGAAGCAATTCCCATAGACTGGCATAGGAAGAAATTCCTATAAAAATAGACTCTAAAAAGTGAGAACTTTGGGGGTCTGATTCTGCAAACCAACTTCCAGGAGCATCAGATGAGCATCTGACAAGGCCTTGCTCCCTCCTCATGTCCAGGCGACCTGGCCAGTGGCTTGGCATGAGCAACTCTAAGGCTGGTAACTATGATGATAACCTTGCAGAACCTGTGTGTGTGTGTGTGAATGAATGAATGTGTGAATAAATGAGATTGAATGGAATGTTATAGGTATAACTAACTGCTTACTAGGATTCTTTCTGTATTCACAATAAATGTGGTATTTTGCCTTTTCCCCTTTAATAAGATCCTGCTGGTTTTCAATTGATTGGTACAACATTTTGGTGGAGAATTGCGAAAGGGGGAATATTGGTAAAAAACCTCAGTTATTGTAAATATTGGTGTGCACACAGCCAGCTCTATTGAGCTAGGCATTTCTATTAGGTTAACCGGACCTGCTGGCCTCCGGGAAGGTAGCAGGGGACCTGCTGGCCTCCGGGAAGGTAGCAGGGGACCTGCTGGCCTCCGGGAAGGTAGCAGGGGACCTGCTGGCCTCCGGGAAGGTAGCAGGGGACCTGCTGGCCTCCGGGAAGGTAGCAGGGGACCTGCTGGCCTCCGGGAAGGTAGCAGGGGACCTGCTGGCCTCCGGGAAGGTAGCAGGGGACCTGCTGGCCTCCGGGAAGGTAGCAGGGGACCTGCTGGCCTCCGGGAAGGTAGCAGGGGACCTGCTGGCCTCCGGGAAGGTAGCAGGGGACCTGCTGGCCTCCGGGAAGGTAGCAGGGGACCTGCTGGCCTCCGGGAAGGTAGCAGGGGACCTGCTGGCCTCCGGGAAGGTAGCAGGGGACCTGCTGGCCTCCGGGAAGGTAGCAGGGGACCTGCTGGCCTCCGGGAAGGTAGCAGGGGACCTGCTGGCCTCCGGGAAGGTAGCAGGGGACCTGCTGGCCTCCGGGAAGGTAGCAGGGGACCTGCTGGCCTCCGGGAAGGTAGCAGGGGACCTGCTGGCCTCCGGGAAGGTAGCAGGGGACCTGCTGGCCTCCGGGAAGGTAGCAGGGGACCTGCTGGCCTCCGGGAAGGTAGCAGGGGACCTGCTGGCCTCCGGGAAGGTAGCAGGGGACCTGCTGGCCTCCGGGAAGGTAGCAGGGGACCTGCTGGCCTCCGGGAAGGTAGCAGGGGACCTGCTGGCCTCCGGGAAGGTAGCAGGGGACCTGCTGGCCTCCGGGAAGGTAGCAGGGGACCTGCTGGCCTCCGGGAAGGTAGCAGGGGACCTGCTGGCCTCCGGGAAGGTAGCAGGGGACCTGCTGGCCTCCGGGAAGGGGAAAAACGCATAGATTAAGCTATGATTTCAGAATCTAGGCTGTGTCACTTGCTAAGTAATACCAGGAGTGACAAAGAGATTGAAATATCCATGTTAAGATGCTAAAAGAAAATAGGGTAAGCCATTACCAGAGGGAGGAATGGAGTCAGAAGGAACTCCAACCTCATCTTTTGTTAAAGAAATTACACCTTTTAAACATCCTTCAAAAATTTGGGCACAGTCCTTGGACTAAACAAGCCCTAGCTGATGTCTGCACTATTTCGGACCTGGAGGATAGATTGGCTCAGTATATCCTCATATACAAACCTTCTAGTGCTGCCAAAAGAGATGCAGCAGCAGTGTGGTGGTTGTGGGAGGCATGTAAGGATTCTTCCCTCTGCTTGTCTTTACATAAAGAGGAAAAGGCACAAATTGGGGAAAAAAAACAAAAAAACAAAAAAAACCAGAGCAGTGTGGAAGGGATGTTAAGGAAAAGAAAATGTGTATGTATCTATCTGTGTGTGTGTAAATATGTAAAGTTCTAAGGACCAATTGGTTTTGTTTTTGTTTTAAATAATGCCACTAAAAATCCATTTGACTCTTTAATTCAAAGTTGCAAAACTGACATACCTTTTTGCTAGGCATAGGTAATTAGTGTTGTTTGGCTTTGGGATTTGGCATTTAACCCTTAAAAGGTAATTCAATGCTTTACAAAATTTAAAATGTTTTTAAGTTGTGGCTGCAGCAGGGCAGTCAAAATCAGAAAAAAAAAATTCTGGTTTTTTTTTTTGTTTGTTTGGTTTTCGTTTGGTTTTGTAACAAAACAGCAGATGAGAGCTGTAGAAAAAAAAATTAAAAAAGACAGTGCCCCTCTGAAGCAACAGCAGGGGTGAGGTGCACAAAACAAAAAGAAGCAATGTTAGAAACACTGAGTCTTAAAATGGCTCTGAGTAATCAGACTGTCACTTTGATAAAGGTACATGAAAACTCTGTAAGCAAAAAAAAAAAAAAAAAAATAGTGACACCTTATGTAAAAATTGATATGAATAATGTTATAGAAGTTAAACTATGGAAGGAATGTGCATTTGCCCCAGAACATGTGCAGGGTATATTGTAGAAGGGGCAAAAGAAATGCAAACATACCATGCTACTTAATTAAAATGCTATTAGGGAGCCATAATAGGTTGGGTTTTCTTTTTCAGATTGCTGTGTGTTTTGGAAGCAGAAGTTAAAAGTAATCAAAACTCTGGTGAAAGTTGATTGTGTCCCTTTTAAGATAGTCTCTGAGCTGCTGATGGCTTTAAATCCAAAAGCAGGAAGTGTCTGTGAAAATGCAAATTACCTAAATGATAAAGGAAGGAAAGAACTAGTAGCACAAAGGAGCTGCAGATAAAGGGCACACCTGGTCAGCAAACAAATTGTCTAAATAAAAGGCATGGGATAACAAGATAATTTAAATAAATTTTAATGATAATAAGTACCCCTGTAGCAGTGTATAGTGTGTATGATTTTTGGAAAAATCTTTTAAGGTCATATGGTAATGATGCTTCTCAGCTATTACCTGTAAATAAACTTAAAGCTTAACACAGCAGGAAAAACATTATAAACTTGGTCTGCTGTATAAGAAGGAAAACTGAGGTACCCCACCTCAGGGATTTAATGACTAAACAGTGGGATAATTTCCCCATAACCCTTAAAAGATAAAAGCCATTGAAACCTGGCCTGCCTATAGAACAAAAACAGGAAAATGTGGGGGCAATTCCTCTGTTTTGCCTGCAATCAGCAAGGGTATTTGTAAAAGAAATATTTTAAGCAATAATCTGCCACCCCAAAAGGGGCAGAATCATGTTCTTTTTGTCTTTCAGAAAATCAGGAAAAGCTGATGCCAGCTGAAGAGCAACCCAATACCATGAATCTACTGTCACAATAGAAATTGTGTTTTGTGTTCTATGTTTTGTCTTGTCTTGTTGCTAGCACTGTTGTGTGTTTAGTATTTTTTTTTTTAAAGACCTGCAGGTAATTAAAAATAAATTAAGCTCTCTGTCCCAGCTGCAGGACAGCCTGATACAAAAACAAGTACATGCCAATGTAGACTTGGTCCAAATTGGTCTGGGTAACCTAAAAGGCCGATTGAATCTTTGGTAATGGCTTAATACTACCAAATGGCTTATGCATTTAAAAAAAAAAAAAAAAATTGGAAACTACACAGCCATAGCTATGGGATGCACTGAAATGCAGATACTTGCACTAGCTACTTTGGAACACGAAATGTTCTGGGTCATATTGGGAAATATTAAGGGTTTGATGCATTTGTTAAAACAAAGAAAGAGATCATTGTTTGACACTTACATGAATGGATGCAATAAGTTTCCAGTATTGTAAAACCAGACTTGTTAATGGGAGAAATTTTTGTCAAAATTGCACACCAACAGTCCCTGGAGGCAAAGGTATTGAAGGTTAACCCACTCCCCATATTACACATGGGATCCTTCTGGCTACCCTGGACCTCGAGCCAGTGGGCTGGGGAGGGAGGGAAGCTATTGGACACTAGAGGTTGTACCGAATGGACTCCTCAAAAGTGGGTGTGCCTCACCTTGCCTGTTGCCCCAGAACCTTGTAGTAAAGATACATCACTAGGATCATGTATGTGGGATGAATTGGAATCACAAACTCAAATTGCCTCACAGTACCTTCTTTTGAATAGGCTACATAGAAAGTGACACTGACGATTATAAATCTTAGTGTCAAAAGGGGGATTATGTTGGATCATATTAAAGAAGTTCTGTATTAAAATCACAAATGAGTTTGATTCCCCATAGTTTAAATTCCAGGGTATTACTAATTAAGAGGTCTCTTGGTTTTTGGTACTGTTTCTCTCCCTCTATGTGTGAAACTTGCAAGCTGCTAATGGCGTTAGTACATTCTAAGACTGAGTCTGTTCTCAAAGCAATTCACAGAGAGAGAGACTCAAAGCAATACTCTGTAACAACAGAAACAGCACCCAGAGACTCCCCGCCCTTTTGTTGTATTAACAATTGTGATTAAAATAGAGCTAGAGGATGTATGTGGATGGATGCTTGGTGTGGATAATAACTGAATGATCAGGGAGGTGCCAGCCTAAGAATGCAGTGTCCATCGGCTGAAAAAGGCGTCAAGTGGAAATAACCAGAGGACCCCCGGAGGGCAGACTGGAATCCACCCAACAGCCTCAAGAATGGGAGAACCAAAGAACAAGATAACATCTAGCAGCACGGAGCCGTCAGGAATGTGCTATCTGCTGATTGATTCAGCAACAGCATGATGAAGCAATTCCCATAGACTGGCATAGGAAGAAATTCCTATAAAAATAGACTCTAAAAAGTGAGAACTTTGGGGGTCTGATTCTGCAAACCAACTTCCAGGAGCATCAGATGAGCATCTGACAAGGCCTTGCTCCCTCCTCATGTCCAGGCGACCTGGCCAGTGGCTTGGCATGAGCAACTCTAAGGCTGGTAACTATGATGATAACCTTGCAGAACCTGTGTGTGTGTGTGAATGAATGAATGTGTGAATAAATGAGATTGAATGGAATGTTATAGGTATAACTAACTGCTTACTAGGATTCTTTCTGTATTCACAATAAATGTGGTATTTTGCCTTTTCCCCTTTAATAAGATCCTGCTGGTTTTTAATTTATTGGTACAACAGTGCCACAGGACTCTGCTGCTTTTACAGATCCAGACTAACACGGCTACCTGTCTGATACTGCTCTAGCAGCTTCTCTTGTCAAGTTATTCTAATGTAGAATTGATTTCATCATTAGGATGACTGAATGGTACAAAGATATGCTTGCCTTTATTCAAAGAAATTCCATACACTCTTTACAAAACATTGTAAATTAAACCGTAGGACCTGTTGTAATACTTCTTCTGTGGGAAATCCTTCCAAAATTTTCTGTGCCAGCATCCTAGCATATTTTTCTATGAAGTGGCCATTGCTAACTATCCTGTTTTGTTTTGATTAGTAGTTCTGATGAGCATGAAGGGTAGCTAGAGCTAGAAAACTGTTCTTCTGCAATTTTGATCAGTCTAGAGCTTCTCATAGTTGGGACCTTTTGTATCCAAAAAGTGGAGGAGGGAGCAAGCATCTGCTGGTGGTTTTGTTTTTGTTTAGCTGTACAAAAACATCTGAGAACAGGAAGCATAAACCTTTTCTCATCTGTTACTGATCTGATTGTTCAGCTACCCAGCTCAACTGCAGACAAAGTGGATTAGTAGACTTAATTAAAAAAAATCCTAATTTATAAGTGTTATCTGAGCTTCGAGATAAAATGTAGACCTTTATGAGCTAATGTTTAAGAGGTCTGTAGACTCAAAAATACAGAGCTCTGGTCATGTTTTCTCTGCAGGATGCTGACTTGGATGGCTGTTTGGATCACAGCACTGGACCTGTGTACTTCTGGCTTGCTGAGCCTGAGTAGAGTCCAGGCACTGCCTCTGATTTAGCATCTCAGAGTGTGCCTACAGGTACAGATCGTCTGTTTAGCCTCCCCAGCTGGAGAGCTGAAACTTCACTTTTTAGGCTCTGAGATTAGTGCTGGCTCCCTCAGGCTCTCCACTAGCTTTATTACACCAGAGCTCCAACCTTGTGGGCACTCTGGTTTGAAGCTTACCCCTTCAAAGCTTACCCCTCATACCTGAAGCAAATAGATTTTGCATAGGATTTCTAACACAATCAGTCTTAGCTTTAGGCAGCACTAGAGCAAAATAAGAAATGCCTGAATGCAGTTCCCTACCTCAGTTGTCTCACCACTCTAGAGTGTTCTTTGGGATTAAATCAGTTTTCTAAGGAGTCCGGAATCCTTCCCTTTCTCTCTCCATCATACATGTGATTTCTTCTTGGGAACATGGAGTCAGTCTGACTCTTGCAGTCAGAGTCCTGTGGTCTGGCAGTTAAAAAGATTCCCCGTCAATCCAGTAACCTGCTCCTTTGTTTCAGAGTAACAGCCGTGTTAGTCTGTATTCGCAAAAAGAAAAAGAGTACTTGTGGCACCTTAGAGACTAACCAATTTATTTGAGCATGAGCTTTCGTGAGCTACAGCTGCGTCTGATGAAGTGAGCTGTAGCTCACGAAAGCTTATGCTCAGATAAATTGGTTAGTCTCTAAGGTGCCACAAGTACTCCTTTTCTTTCTGCTCCTTTGTGTTTCTCTGAGTCCCTCTCCAGCTTCTCAGCATTTTGTGCTTTTAGAGGTCTGTGTCAAACCTCCAGTCTCTGTTCTTCTGGGGAAGTTCTGTTTCTTCTCCTCTAGAAATCTGGATAGAACTGGTTTTCCTAGGTGTCAGCCATCCCATTGTTCTGTTTGAGCATGTCCTATTTCACAGAATCATAGAAATGCAGAGCTGGAAGGGACATTGAAAGGTCATCAAGTCCAGCCCCCTGTGCTGTTGCAGGACCAAGTAAACCTAGATCATTCCTGACAGGTGTTTGTCCAACCTGTTCTTAAAACTTCCAGTGATGGGGATTCCACAAGCTATTGGAAGCCTATTCCAGAGTTTAACTACCCTTATAGTTAAAAGGTTTTCCTACTATCTAACTTGAGTTTAAGCCCATTATTTCTTGTCCTACCTTCAGTGGACCTAGAAAACAATTGATCACTGTCCCCTTCATAACAGCCCTTATTGGCTGATAGCCCTTAACTACTGTCTCATTCAAAGACATCAGGGTGTCATTTCACCTGTCTCCTTAGCACAAGAAGTATGAGGGAAAGAACACAATACAGATAATCATAAGGGCTTAAACAGAGTTCATAATCTCAAACAGAATTAATTTATACAGAGACTGTATTCATCATCCTATTTGAAATGCTCAAACCCTGAATCTTCAGTATCGGGAATGACTGCATCCAGGTGTCTACACTACAGAGACTATATTGGCATAGCCATGTAGTGTAGATGTAGACTATGCAGACAGAAGGAGGTGTTCTGTAGGTGTAGGACAATAAACTCCCCAAATAAAGGCTATATCTACACTTAACCTGCTACAGTGGCATAGCTGCAGTAGCACTTCCGTGTAGACACTTCCTACACTGATGGCAGGGGTTCTCCTATTTGCTGTAGCTAGTTCATCTCCCAGAGAGACCGTGGATAGGTTGAGAAAAGAATTATTCCATTGATTTAGTACTGCCTACACAAGAGGGCATTAGATCAGCATTGCTACGTCTTAGGGATGTAGCTATGCAGATGTAATTTTTTAGTGTAGACCAGCCTGAAGGTAGCTGTATTGATGTGTTGAGCTCTCTTCTGTTGATATAACTGTCTACATGGGGATTGTCAGCGTAGTTATGTCTGTTGGGGTGTAGGTTTTTTTTGACATCCCTGACAGACACAGCTATGCTGATGCTACTTTTCAGTGTATACCAGGCCTCAAATAAAAAGAGTAAAGGTCATTTTTGCCATTCTGATTCCTAACTTTTTGCTAAAATGCTGCTTTAACCTGTGTAGTATTAAGATCTGAACCCCTATCAGTAAATCAGTATTTAGCTAACAAGTCAGTGTTCACCTTTAACATCTTAGTTCTAAAATGGAGTAGCTCAACAAAAAACCTTGCCTCCAAAACTCTGTAAAAGTCCTTGAGAGGTGAACTTAACACCAGTAGGTGTTTGGATCATTTGCATCACCCTTTCCCTTTCAAAGAGGCACAGTCAATCACTCATCATATACAAAGTATTAAATACAAATCCACAGACTCCCAGTTTAAATATAAAAAGGTACATCTTCATGAATGATGGACCAAAAATAGATGGAAAATTAAATCAACTTTTCACAAAACTGCCAAACAAATATCAAAGAAACTTGCAGTAGTCTTTTTCTTTTAGCCCCCGGCTTTTTCAGTCTATTAGGGTTGCCTCCATCCCTCTGAAATAAGTCTACTGGAAGAATACTGATTCTGGTTTCATAGCTCAGAGATGACCACTGTGGGATAGCAAAATAGTGGAGGAGGTCAGAATATTTTTTCCTGTACATGCTAAATGTCCTAAACTTTAAAAAAAAAAAAAAAAAAATGGTGTTATATTACATGTGTTCCAGTAAGTTTGTTCACAGCTAAAGAAGGTTTCAGAGTGGTAGCCGTGTTAGTCTATATCAGCAAAAACAACAATGAGTCCTTGTGGCACCTTAAAGACTAACACATTTATTTGGGCATAAGCTTTCATGGGCTAAAACCCACTTCATCAGATGCATGGAGTGAAAAATACAGCACATGAAAAGATGGGAGTTGCCTTACCAAATGGGGGGTTAGTGCTAACGAGGCCAATGCAATCAAGGTGGACGTCACCCATTTCCAACAGTTGACAAGAAGGTGTGAGTTTCAGTAGAGGGAAAATTTACTTTTTGTAGTGACCCATCCATTCCCAATCTTTATTCAGGCCTAATTTGATGGTGTCCAGTTTGCAAGTTAATTCCATTTCTGCAGTTTCTCGTCAAAGTCTGTTTTTTTTAAAGTTTTTTTTGTTGAAGCATTGCCACTTTTAAGTCTGAGTGTCCAGGGAGATTGAAGTGTTCTCCTACTGGTTTTTGAATGTTACATTCTTGATGTCTGATTTGTGTCCATATATTCTTTTGCATAGAGACTGTCGAGTTTGGCCAATGTACATGGCAGAGAGGCATTGCTGGCACATGATGGCATATGTCACACTGGGGTGAACGAGCCCCTGATGGTGTGGCTGATGTGGTTAGGTCCTTTGATGGTGTCCCTTGAATAGATGTGGACAGAGATGAAAACAAGGTTTGTTGCAGGGTTTGGTTCCTGGGTTAGTGTTTTTTGTTGTGTGGTGTGTAGTTGCTGTTGAGTATTTGCTTCAGGTTGGGAGGCTGTCTGTAAGCGAGGACTGGCCTGTCTCCCAAAGTCTGAGAGAGAGGGATTGTCTTTCAGGATAGGTTGTAGATCCTTGATGCGCTGGAGAGGTTTTAGTTGGGGGCTGTAGGTGATGGCTAGTGGCGTTCAGTTACTTTCTTGGGCCTGTCCTATAGTAGGTGACTTCTGGGTACCCTTCTGGCTCTGTCAATCTGTTTCTTCACTTCCCCAGGTGGGTATTGTAGTTTTAAGAATGCTTGACAGATCCTTGATGGATTCTTGATGCGCTGGAGAGGTTTTAGTTGGTTTCTTCTTTTGCTAACCCTCAGTGGGATCAGAGGGTAATGGCCTGTAGAATATGGGGTCAGAGTTGCGATGGTCACATAAACGCCACCCTATTCCAGAAACCTACTGACCGCATGCTTCCAGCTTTCATCCAGACCACATCACACGATCCATTGTCTACAGCCAAGCTCTAAGATACAACCACATTTGCTCCAATCCCGCAGACAGACAAACACATACAGGATCTCTATCAAACGTTCTTAAAACTACAATACACACCCACCTGGTGATACCATCATTGCTCTACAGTGTTAGGTTGAAAAAAGTAGCATAGTTAATTGAGGCGCAAAATGAGGACAGACACAAGAAAAGCAGCAGGCCAAAACTCTTATTAAACTTAAATAGAGGGGAGGGGTGCTACCTGCCGGTCACCCATTCTTATATCCTATAATTCAGGGTAGGTTCTCCTGAGTCTACTGCTCTGGACGTAACTTACTCGGAGTCCTATCCCCTTGCTTCCACCGATGAGGGGAAAAGAGGGTGCAGAAGTTTGGGCCCTGACCTTGGCCTGCAAGGACCACAGGACCAGTCATCAAAATGCCATGTCTTTTTCCTCTTGGAACAGTTTATTTTACTAAAGTCCAGCTCCATTTGGAGACTGAACACACACTGTCTCCAGTCCTGTCTCTTGTGGATCCGAAGTGTAAATTTCAGTGTTGTGTGCCGGAGTCTGGGTGTTATCCACTAACAAGCTGGGCTGATGCTCTGTTCTTAAAATAGGTTTTTGATCCGCTATGTCAGTGGTTCTCAACCAAGTGTATTTGTACCCCAAGGGGTACGCAGAGGTCTTCCGGGGCAGTACATCAACTCATCTAGATATTTACCTACTTTTACAACAGGCTACACAAAAAGCACTAGCAAAATCAGTACAAATTAAAATTTCATATAGACTTGTTTATACTGCTCTATATACTATATACTGAAATGTAAGTACAATATTTATAGTCCAATTGATTTATTTTATAATTATATGGTAAAAATAAGAAAGGAAGTAATTTTAAAGTAGTAGAGTGCTGGGACACTTTTTTTGGTCTGATTGATTTTTTGTAAGCAAGTAGTTTTTAAGTGAGGTGAAACCTGGGGTACGCAAGACAAATCAGGCTCCTGAAAGAGGTGCAGTAGTCTGGAAAGGTTGAGATCCACTGCCCTATACATCTATTTTAATACTTTATAACTTAACTGTTTTTGTTTGTTTAAAAATCCATACTATGATACAAGCATTGTGCTTTGTAGCAGGACTTTCTAAATTATATGATCATTTTAAATCATACATACTGCAGACTGACTGGAAACCATAATTGTTTTCTTCACTTCCTTTTGGATTTCGGTAGTTAGCAGTAGGATGTTCTCAGCTGCATGTCCTTCCCCTGTTTGTGGGTCTGTCTCTCTGTGATCCTGAGTCTGAGTATCAAACATCATGCTGGAAAAAATTCTTCATTGAACTTCCCGCTGAATGTATTTTGCCAGCTGAATGTTTAAGCCTATTTAGTGCTGCGCAGGCGCTCAGGGAACTTTCCTAGCGGGGACCTGCCCTGGCCGGGAGAGGGGCACCCCTCCCCTAGCCCGGACCTGCCATGGCCGGGGTGTCCCTCCTCCGGCTCAGACCTGCCACGGCCGGGGGAGGGCCACCTATCCCGTAGCCCCAGCCCTGGAGCTGCTGTGGGGAGGGGGGAGAGATCCTCTCTCCCTGCCGTAGCCACGGAGCACCCTCCTGCACCCCAAATGCCTCATCCCTGGCTCCACCCCAGAACCTACAGCCCCAGCCGGAGCCCTTAACCCCTGCACCCCAACCCTGAGCCCTCTCCCACATTCTGAACCCCTCGGCCCCACCTCCACCACATTAATTCTGTTATGTGCACCAATATGAAGGTGATGTGTCACACAACACCTCCATATTGGGGCACATAACAAAATCTATTCCGCACATGTGTGGGGAAAATTAGAGGGAACACTGATTCTAGTCTAGATTTGCACTGATCAGAAGGAAAAGTGAGACAAACAAATCCATTCCTCCCTGCTTAGAGCCCTTCAAGCCATTGTCCTTGTGAAGTTCCAACAAATGCCTAGTGAAAACTCTCTAGTTTAGAGTTTTGTTGTTGTGAAACTGGACACAAAGAACGGGACATTAATTGGAGACCACTTTATTAGGAAGACAGTTTTTTCAGAGCATGCTCTCTGATTGGAAAGGCCAGTCCACGAGTTGACTGCCAGAGAAGAAAAACTGTTCACTTGTAGGACAGTCAGTGTTCAAGCAAATGACTGAGCTCCAGGAAATTGCTTCAGTACACCTCTCAGTTCTTCAGGAAAATTAACTGACTTCTGCTGCAAAGAAACTTGTGCATGACAGTTTGAGTGAGAGGCAGAATATCCAGTATTTGTCTATGTGAATAATTAGTTGCGACATGTACAAGAATTAAAGTGGGTGTGCCTCACTGTCTGGAGTAGCTCACAACTGAGAGTGCCAGTCTCAGGTCAGACTGTCAGAAAACAGGGCAGACACCCCAAACTGGTAGTATATTTTATAATTAATTGTACCAAGCCAGGTACAAATGTGAACTCCTTAGGCTCTCCAGCCCATTTGCCACCCAGACAAACTGGACTTTGTAATAAAGGCCCCTTATACCAAATATAAAATTACATTAGGTTACTCCCAAACCCCAGGACCACTTAGTTACCCTAGGTCAGTGGATACTCTCAATCTCACACCAAAGACAATGCTGGCAGCAAATTTATCTACTAAACAAGGTTTATTAGCTTAGAAATGAAATGAGAGTTGTGAGGTTAAAACAGGTAAAATACATTCACATGTGACAAAGTTTGTAAGTCTCAAATATTAAGAGTTGTAGAAATCTGCTAGATTTCCAAAAGTTCCTCAGGGTTACCCAGAGTAATTCTGGGGATCTCTGTCCACTTGTTTGGTATTCTACCTTGTTTAGAATCCAAAACAGTTCAGAGATGCAGGATCATTCCCATAAACCAGTATTTATAGATCCTGCTCGAAGAAGATAATCTGAACAGCGTACTCACCCATGTGGGTTTTCCTTTGTTTGCTGTGTGTGAGGAATGCAGATTGAGTTTGTGAATTTTCATTATGAACTCAATGGCCCTTGCCTTCAAGTTAGTAATTTCTTCTTCTTGATTTACATTTCCAAGGCTCCAGTTGCGTTTTATGGGTAAACATAATTACTGGGATATATACTATGTAAATTGTAATGTAACAGTATACAACAATCCTTCATTAGTTTTCATGAAGTTTACACCAAGTAAATTCTCATCTTAATACTAACACATCCTTTTGATCCAGGGTTAATTAAGTACAGGGGTATACATAATGTGAATAGATAGCAATCAACAGGTTACAAAAAAGTGAAGACAATGTCATTCACACTTCCTTTGAACTAAATTAACACTTGAGTGAATTAGTACACTTAACATTCTTAACATCCGATGAAGTGAGCTGTAGCTCACGAAAGCTCATGCTCAAATAAATTGGTTAGTCTCTAAGGTGCCACAAGTCCTCCTTTTCTTTTAACATTCTTTTGATATTCATGGACAAGTTAATTGGGCTATTGCTCTGACCTGAGCTGGCCTATCAGGTGAAATTCACTTCAGTGCAGGGTCTGGGTTTAAGTGGTATAGAAGTCCATCAGTAGGTCCTCTGCATTGTAGTGAACTTTGCTCAGCCTGAGTAGGAAAACAGTTTCTAGATTAACAAGGTATGCAGCAATGAGTTGGTCTGCACCTGCTAGAATACTTTAAGCTAATAAATTAGCTAAGATGTACACATTTAAGATATTCTTTGAGAGTCACCTTGGTAATCATAGTGTTTACTAAAAAAAAATTGACAGATTTTATAAGCTTATTTTTAGTTTGTTTCAGAAAACCAGAACAGACTATAGTTTTTAGATAGCCTGTGTAAACTCTAATTTCTGTGGGTGCTTTTTAAAACATAAACTATTCTCTTAAACTGTGATCAAACAAAATTTTGCATTGCTTCTGTGGTATGAGTGCAAATACTCCTGTACTCATTCCTTTCTCCCTCATCTGGAGTTTGTGGCCCTCTTCTCTCTCCCCCTTCCCCCCCACCATAATGTAAACAAACCATATGTGTATCTGTTTAATTAGGAGCTCTTTATTCTAGATTGAGAACACTGTACTAAAGAGAGTTTTTGGTGCTTAAGTTTGTCACTTTGAACTAAACAGAACTGGTATGATTGCTCTGAATTGTGAAGGTAGAACTTATTTGGTGTTCAGTGTTGTGCATTAAGCATTTGTTCTCTAACAATTACCAGACTGTAGTTACAAAAATATTACTGTCAGTAAACAGTGGCCAAAGTACTGCTAAGAACTGTAAATGGTAAATAAAACACTAAGCAGTTCATTTCAAACACAAAAGTACAAACTAATTTAGGCCCCCATGTGTCAGAGGCCCATTGGTGGTTCATGACTGTATCAGCAAGTTACAGGCCGAAACCTTGAGAGCTAAGGGTTACCAGGTCCAGACACGCACGTTGATCGTCGGAGCCTTGGGCGCATGGGACCCCAGTAACGAGCGAGTGCAGAATCAGTCAACGTTACGCTTGGCTGATGTCCGACACCATGAGTTGCCGCACCATCAGGTGGTCGAAGGATGTCTACATAGAACACATCACCGGATATTGACAGTACCAGGAGGGGTGAGCTGGAGCGCTGATGAGAAGCGCAGTCAAGAAAGTAACTGAAATCTTTCCTCATGGGTTGTATTTCAGTTACATCATGTATAGTTCATTCCATGTATACTTCAGTATACATGGACAACCTACCTAAATCTCAATTACTGAGGGACAGACTTCACTCATTGATATATTTCTTTCCACAAACAAATCGCCATACAAGTTCTCATGAGTGATGTACCCGAGTATTCGGATTCTAATATCTAAACTGTATTGTTAAATCTATTCACCTAAATTTGGGTTATTGCTGATTATGTACTCTATCATATGACTTTTAAAAACAAACTTTGTATTTGTGGATAATCTAAGCACCATACCCAGATGTACAGACACTCTATTTTCAACCTATATATTAGTTAACATTCTCTATAGCTAAAGCCAATGTTAAAAAAATTATGTGAGGTATCAAATTAAAGCTTACATCCTGTTGGTCATCGTAAGCATTGTGAGGTATAGGTACTGGTGGTGGTCAAGTAGTTTGTTTGCTTAAATTATGTAACGAGGCCCAGTTGATAAACAAGAGTCTCCCAGACAATTGAATGTTAATTTACCTTTCTGCTTAGGTTTCCGATGTAAAATCAAGCATTGTAGATGCCAAAACCAATGGGAGCTGCAATCGCATGTAAGTCAACAGAAAAAGTCTGGGGGGCTGAGGGAAATGTGAAATCAGCATGGGGAGACATTGGAAACTGAAACTGGGGTGGGGAGGGCAGGGGTTGTCTTATTTCTGGTCTTTCTAGTTTAAAAAAAAAAAAAAAAAGAGACAAACACACTTTGTTCGTCACTGAGGCAGCAAAAAGAGCTTTTTGTATCCCTGAAAATTGATGATGCTGTGAGGTTGCTTTAGGTGGAATCTTGTCTGAGACAGATTTTAGCTTGTTAAAGTTTGGTTTAGTTTCTTAGTGTGGAATACTTCTATTTTTATTTTTAACCATATCTTTTCCATTATCCTTACTCAGTATCATTTATGTCGGGGGTTCTCAAACTGGGGGTTGGGACCCCTTGGGGGTCGCAAGGTTATTAAATTGGGGGTCGTGAGCTGTCAGCCTCCATCCCAATCCTCGCTTTGCCTCCAGCATTTATAATGGTGTTAAATGTATAAAACAGTGTGCTTAATTTATAAGGGGGGGGGGGGTCGCACTCAGAGGCTTGCTATGTGAAAGGGATCACCAGTACAAAAGTTTGAGAACCACTGATTTAAATCTCTCTCTCTTTTTTTTTTAATAAACTTCTGTTTTATCATAAGTAGATTAAGCAGAGTGTGAATGCTTATTTGGATCAAACAAGTTGATGTACACACTGTGAATCTGGTAATTTTCCTGTGAGTGTCCATTGACAAGGGTTGGTAACTCTGGGGGAATGCTGAGAATTAGGGTGCACCAAGTGTTACCTGCAAGACAAAATAAAAGGGCTGTCAGAATCCTGAGAAGTGTGTCAGGGAGCTGCCATCCAGGTTAGCACCAGCAAATCTTTCTCACTCAAGCAGGGGGGTTACATTGTGACCTGCAGTTTTGGGCATGCTGAGAAAGTGTCACTCCCTGATCCTGTAAATACTTAAATGTGCTTAACTTTGAGCAGACCCATTGATTTGGGAATACTCGCAGTACTAACGATAAGCACATAAGTGTCTAGGATTGGAGTCTTAAGTATTATCCATGTGCACTCATGGCGTTGCAAAATTAAAACACTATTTGTAGCCAACTTCTAGTATATGTATGAGATGGAGAACTTTATGCTAAAATAAAATACTTCAGAAGGATGGAATGACTGCTAAGGTAGTATACTTGAGGGGGAGACTTCATATCTTGTCATTTGTCTGTTTTTTACTTTCAGTTTATTTCAGTTCTCAAACTTGATTGCACCGCGACCTTATTACAACAAAAATTACTACATGGCCCTGGAAGGGGATGGAGCCAGAGCTGGAGTCCTGCTGCCCCTGGCTGAAGTCCATAGGCTTCGGCTTCAGCCCCAGGCCCCAGCAAGTCTAACGCTGGCCCTGGCAACGGCATTAAAATGGGGTTGTGACCAACGTTGGGGTCCCAACCCACAGTTTGAAAACTGCTGGTTTATTTGATTAATTTCAAATTTCATTAGCTTTATAATACAGCTCAACGTAAACATAATTAAACAGCTATTCTTTGTGCTATTTATAGCTACAGTTGAATAGTATTTTCACTGACTTTGCTATACCCCTCTTATGATGGCATCGTGATATGGTTTATATCACATTTAAAGTATCTCTTATTCAGGGGTTCTCAAACTGGGGGTTGGGACCCCTCAGGGGGTGATGAAGTTATTATATGGGGGTTGCAAGCTGTCAGCCTCCACCCCAAGTCCCGCTTTGCCTCCAGCATTTATAGTGGTGTTAAATGTGTAAAAAAGTGTGCTTAATCTATAAGGGGGGGTTGCACTC
Organism: Chelonia mydas; assembly: GCF_015237465.2. Taxonomy (NCBI): domain Eukaryota; kingdom Metazoa; phylum Chordata; order Testudines; family Cheloniidae; genus Chelonia; species Chelonia mydas. The sequence continues at coordinate 80,681,550 of NC_057851.1, read as the reverse complement.
AGAGGCTTGCTATGTGAAAGGGGTCACCAGTAAAAAAGTTTGAGCCACTGCTCTTATTGGTGATACCATCTTATTACATTTTCTCCTGAGAGTCTTAAGATGTAGATGTATCTGGGTTTTTGTCTGAAACTTGAAACTGAAGAGGGGGTTGAACTTTTAATCTTGGGAGTGCGGTAAGAGAAGGATGAGATTTCAGTCTACTTGGTGGAAATGAGGAGGGAGCCTGTGATCCAAGATGCACCGGAGATATGAAGGGGTGATGGGATTTCAACTCTAGCCATAGCTTGGGAGCTGCATGTTTGTTTCCATTCTAATTTCCCGTCACCAACTTTATGAAACAGTCACCTTTTGGCTGACACAATATACCTATTGGAGCATGAACTTGATTATTTTCTGGCTCACATAAAACTAGATTTTTTTTTAAATTTTTTTTGCTGAGTTTCAGTTGCAAAAATATTCATAATTCATATTGATATATACGTAAGAAAAAACCCTGCTTGTCTTTTACTTGTTTGAGCAAACTGATCTCGAAGTTTCTTAATTACATGGAATCCTCCATGGTGCTATTTGATTCATTCACTATACAGCTGCAATTAAAATTTAACTTTTTGTTTTGAACAACATTCTATATTAGAATTCCTGAGTGCTAATGTTAAATTTGCTCTCACAGCTCTGCTGCTACTTTGTGTGTGCACATGTGCATTCAGATACTCTTCAACTACATGATCACATTACTTTTTCTGCATTCAATATGTTGTTTGGATGGTGCTTATGAAGGAGTTGGCTATTCAGATTTTTGTCATTGATGTTCAGTTTATGGTTCTTTCTTGCCTCATTCACTGTCCAGCCTACAAGCTGAATGCAGATGCAATCTTAGGGAAAGAATAAGGTGATCACATAAAAACTATTATAATGCATACTACAAGGGGAAAGAGTTATAGGTCCCATGGACAATCTTAACTTTGACTTTCCCTTTTTGAATGCTTCCCCATTCAAAATAAATATTCTTTTAACAGTCAACAATTTGTAGAAGTAAAATGGTACTCACACCTTCTTGTCAACTGTTGAGAAAAGGTCACTTCCATATTAATTGAATTGGCTTCATTAGCACTGACCCCCCCCCACTTGGTAAGGCAACTCCCATCTCTTCATGTGCTGTAGTATGTATACTGCTTACTGTATTTTTCACTCCATGCATCTGATGAAGTGGGTTTTAGCCCACAAAAGTTTATGCCCAAATAAATTTTAGTCTAAGGTGCCACAAGGACTCCTCGTTGTTTGTTTTTGATAGATCAAAAGTTGATCATGTGGAACTCATCACTAGACCACGTTAGAATGCTTTGCCTTGTACAGTGTTTACACTCAGTGAGTCAAGGGCTTTTGTGGAGTCCTGCCTTGATGGGTTCAAAATTTTATTCTCTTTCCATGCATATCCTTAAAGATTGCATTATATGTGCCTAATCATTCAACAATACAGTTCCCCTCAGTGTTCTTACATCTATCTGCACAGACCCAATAGAACAGTGGCACTTCACTTAACATAACAGAAACCAGTGTGCATGCATGGAATATGGTTTTTAAACTTCTGTCAATTTCATTGGACTATTGAAAGATATGTCCCTAATCTAAGGACCTTCCAAACTTGAAGTTTCACCTCCTACTGAGTTGATAGGTATGTTGGGTTTTTATCACAATTTAAAAAAATATAATCACACTCTGTTATCAAACAGGTGAAATATTTTTGCTCAAACTTTCCAAAAACTGGTTCCTGGGCTAAGAACAAACATGCAAAATTTCAGCACCAAAGTAATGAAAAGCATTTGAAAATGCCATGTTGCTACATTCTCTGCCTGTTTTGCTGGTAAAAGGTAGCATGTTTTTCTCTAGTTGGTCTTTTACATCTTTTTGGAGCCTTAGAATCTTTCTCTGTACCACCTCCAGATTTCCTCCCCTTCACTTCACATCCCCTCACACTTGAGGGCAGTATAAATTCATTATTGAGGAAGTAGAGTACTCTGGTGTTTCCACAAACACTTCTTGGAGATATAGATTAAACTGGTTATTAAAGTTTTAGTCCTCCCTCCCCCACACACATTTCTCCCTTCTCCCCACTTACAGAGAGAGAGGGTGATTTAGTGACATACGTAGAACTCCTCATGAATGGAATAAGAGAGCCAACAGTATCTTTAAAATCTAGCACAGACAGCTCTATAATTCAAATGATAGAAGTTGCTATCCTGAAAAGAAGTTATTAGCCTGACTCAGACAGAATTATAACTTGACTTTTTCAGTACAAGGTGTAATGATGCAAATGTCTAATCCTCATAACTGTCTTCTGAGGTGAAATAGAACCAGCAAACAAGTCTGGAGGAACTGCGCAAAAAAAAAAAAAATCAGGTTTGAGACCAAAGTCTTAATATAAATACTCCATATCCTGCTGAGTAAGCATAGGATGAAGCCCAGAAGTTTTCCTCAAATAGTAATAGGAAGTGTTGGTATTAACACAGTTCTCTGAAAGACAGTGAAGTAACTCCATTTCTTTTTCCCCACTTAAGTGGACCTTACAGGAACTAGATCAGTACCATCAAAAGGAACATGAATGCTTCCAAGTGTATTGTGACAAAGTTCCTCCTCTACCTTGGTGGGTCTTGCGCTTAGTGCTCACCTTGGAGCTTCACGGCAGCCCTCAGCTTGGCCATTTTTTTTCTGAACCCACAGTCCAGGTCGACTCCTCGTGTGTCTGACCAGGAGTTGGGAGGATTTGGGGGGAACCCAGGCCCGCCCTCTACTCCATGTTCCAGCCCAGGGCCCTGTGAAATGCAGCTGTCTAGAGTGTCTCCTGGAACAGCTGTGCGACAGCTACTTGGCTACTTCCCCATGGCCTCCTCCCAACACCTTCTTTATTCACATCATAAGACCTTCCTCCTGGTGTCTGATAATGCTTATACACATCAGTCCTCCAACAGTCCGCGTTCTCACTCTCGGCTCCTAGTGCCTCTTGCTCCCAGCTCCTCACATGCGCACCACAAACTGAAGTGAGCTCCTTTTTAAAACCCAGGTGCCCTGATTAGCCTGCTTTAATTGATTCTAGCAGCTTCTTGATTGGCTGTAGGTGTTCTAATCAGCCTGTCAGTCTTAATTGTCTCCAGAAGGTTCCTGATTGTTCTGGAACCTTCCCTGTTACCTTACCCAGGGAAAAGGGACCTACTTAACCTGGGGCTAATATATCTGCCTTCTGTTACTCTCCTATAGCCATCTGGCCCGACCCTGTCACAGTATATTCAGGCCAAATGTGGTAAGTTTTTGCAAAACAGTTAAATGATGTAATACAGTGTACTAAATGTGCAAATACTTTTTTTTTCTCACTACTGTCAGGTTGACAAATATATTATTGGATACAGTGTATGTCAATCAGGTGGCACTGTGCTTCATCTTAGTTTTGGTCCTGCTTTTGAGCAGGCGGTTGGACTAGATGACCTCTTGAAGTCCCTTCCAACCCTGATATTTTATGATTCTGTGATTAGTTCTTTTGATAGCATTTGATTCAAGCTCATTAGTCTTGAGCACTAGTAAACCACATTGGTAGTGGTTGTCTGCTAAATGTTTCCCATAATTCTAGATTTTCAATCTGATTACTGCAAAATATTGTGTTTGTTTATAATAATGTAAAGTTAGTTAACTTGGCAAAGTTTTGCTCTTTCTACATGACAGGTCTCAACAGACTATGCTGTTACCCTTTTTTTACAATCTTTTGTCTCAGTCTTATTCCCAAATATGTGCTCTGCCTTCCATGTAAATTGTGTGCTCTTGCATATGTTCCCACCATCTCTTCCTTAAAGAAGTATTTTCTCTTCACTAACATGCTTGAAAGGAAGAGAGAAAAAATAAGCCAGACCACCATGTTTGTAAATTGGCGCTGCAGCCAGTCTTTGCTGGGTTAATCTACCAGCAATGTCCAAGATAGCTCATTCCCCTTCTTCCCTGCAAGATAAGGTTAGGGTTTTAGTTCATCCTGAAAGTTATTTACAAAGTGGTGAATATCTTTGAAGATGGCTGCGACAAAGTGGGAATACTTTGTAATATACTTGTGGCCTGTTTGTGCCTCAGTTTCCACTTTCTGCTGCATTGTTATTCAGCTGGTAGAAGGAGACTGCTCTCAGGGCAGGCTAAGAGAGATGGGTATGGGTGTGCTTTAGCTGTCTGGGGCTTGTCCCCATATCAGTGGAACATTTGAAAAGACAAGGGCAAATCAAATTGCCCTGACATTGACACCTAAGAACCAATGACCCAGGGGATTTGGATTTTCCCACCTCTCAGCAGAGAGGCTCAGCAACATTCCCCAGCTTGAGAATAAAGGACTGGGAAAGTATGAGGTTGGGGTATAAGTGTTGGCTGTGGGAAGCAAAAAGAAAAGGAGTACTTGTGGCACCTTAGAGACTAACCAATTTATTTGAGCATAAGCTTTTGTGAGCTACAGATCACTTCGAGTGAGCTGTAGCTCACAAAAGCTTATGCTCAAATAAATTGGTTAGTCTCTAAGGTGCCACAAGAACTCCTTTTCTTTTTGCGAATACAGATTAACACGGCTGCTACTCTGAAGGCTGTAGGAAGGGCTCTTACTTGGAGTCTGACCACAGAGGTCAGCCAGACACACAGAGCTTGAACCAACAGCCAAGAACTGATCCCTGTAGGACCCTCTAGAAACACACCTGTTTGATACTTCCCCATTTACAATTACATTTTGAGACCTATCAGTTATCCAGCTTTTCATCCATTTAATGTGTGCCATAGTAATTGTTGTATTCTAGTTTTTTAATCAAAATGTCATGCAAAATCAAATGCTTTACAGAAGTCTAAGTATGTTACATCAACACTATTACATTTATCAAACTTGTAATCTCAAAAAATCAAGTTAGACATGATCTATTTTCCATAAACCCATGTTTCTCGGCATTAATTATATTAACCTCCTTTAATTCTTTATTAATGTAGTCTTGTGTCCTCCAATCCATTGTGTTGCTTGGGATTGATAATCAGACTGACAGGCCTATAATTATCCGGGTCATCCCATTTAGCTTTCTCCCATTCTTCTGAAACTTCCTTATTGTGCCAAGATTTATTGAAAATTCAACATTAATGGTTCAATGAACTCTTCAGCCACCATTTTAAAAAACCAAAAAAACCTCTTGGATGCAGGTTATCCGTACCTACTGATTAAACATCCTCATGAATTACTGTTGGAATGGAAAGCGTAATCTGACTTTCGTCCAAATACAGAATATAAATATGTATTGAACACTTCTGTGTGTTCTGCATTATTATTGGTAATTCTGCTGTTTCTATTTAATAATGGACCAAGTACAACAGTTAAGATTCTTTTTGTTCTTAATATACTTGTTGTCCTTAACTCTGCTGGCCATAGATTTGTGTCCCTTTGCTTCCCTTATCCCTTCCCCTTGACTCCACACTGATTAGCCCTCAACTGCAGTATTGTGTCCAGTTTTGGGTGCCGCATTTCAAGAAAGTTGTGGACAAGTTGGAGAAAGTCCAGAGAAGAGTAACAAAAATGATTAAAGGTCTAGAAAACATGACCTCTGAGGGAAGATTGAACAAATTGGGTTTGTTTAGTCTGGAGAAGAGAATACTAAGGGGGGACATAACTGTTTTCAAGTATATAAAAAGTTGTTACAAGGAGGAGGGAGAAAATTTGTTCTCTTTAACCTCTGAGGACCGGACAAGACAAGAAGCAATGGGCTTAAATTGCTGCAAGGGCGATTTAGGTTGGACATAAGGAAAAACTTCCAAACTGTCAGGGAGGTTAAGCACTGGAATAAATTGCTCAGGGAGATTGTGCAATCTCCACTGGAGATTTTTAAGAGCTGTTTAGACAAACACCGGTCAGGGATGGTCTAGATAATACTTAGTCCTGCCATGAGTGAAGGGAACTGGACTATATGACCTCTCGAGGTCCATTTTAGTCCTATGACTCTGATTGTGCAGGGTTGCTAGTTCGTCAAAGAACTTTTGAAGTAATATATGCTGTTAATGCACAATATTTTAGGAAGGGAAAATAGGTAGGGCAGGAGTCAGTGGGAGGAAATGAGACAAACCACTTCTAACTATCTGAAATTATGAATGTAGAAAAACTCAGTCTGTGGAAGACACTATTTAGTGCCACTGTTACTTAATAGAAAATACATATATGACTAAGTAGTAGCTGCTTAGATTTAAGATGTAGCTGAAATGGCTGAAAACATACAAATGCTGTAATAGAATTATTTTCTTCTAGATGTTTAAAAATGTTCATTTTAACACCTAAGAGTACTTTATCAGTATACCACTGCAGACTCCAGTATTAATTTAATAATTAAATTAATGTCTTGCTAGAGAGATGAAAATTTAACTACTTATGGTTAATATTCATACATTATGGTAGCACCCAAAAGTCCCAATTAAGGCCCCATTTTACTGGGTGCTATGCGAACATAAGATAAGAGTTTTTGTCCTCAAATTCACTTTTTTCTTTTTACGAAGTATTACTAGTTTTAGCCCTTGCTTTAAATTTTTCAGTACAGAATCTTATCTGTTTTAATATGAAATTTTAAAGATTGTTTAAATATACATTAATTTACTTACACTTTCCCAGTAAAAGTTAGTTTTAGAGGTTTTAAAAAATGACTGACACTTAAATTAGTTGGTAATTGGTGTTTTAAGTACTACTAGTGTTTGCATAAGCTTTACTTTATTACAAATGCAAGGCTATGGCAAAATAATTAAAGGGGAACTGTCAATGTGGAAGTTAGGCTACTTAATATCTAAATCTGTTAACTCACTTTTATCTCCACGTCTAGCTTTTTAAAAAGCTTTTTCTCTTCCTTTTTGCTATGAAGGACCGAAACAAAGAGGGGAAATTGATTAAGACCCTCATCCTGTAAAGACTTGTACGTTCTTAACTTTAAACACATGAACTGTCAGACGACTGCTTCAGACTTTTTTTCTGAATGCTGACAAGCTATCCTGTAGGTGCTGTCTCCCACCTCTTACAGCACATCAAAATGGCATGGCAGCTCTGGCTTCAGGCATCTGGACTGGGAGTTAGTGAGCTCTGATTTCCAGTATGACCTCAGACAAGTGAGGTTCCCAACTTGTCAGTTTTCCCCAACTATAAAATGAAAATAATGCTTATTCACCTTTTATAAAATGCTTTGATATCTACAACTGAAAGTGCTGTAAATGCTAAGTTACAGTTTTTTCCTGCTTAAGATCCAATGCCTCCAATTTACTTTACACCCAGTTGCACTATGTGTAAAAACGGAGAGTACACAAAATTTGGCTTTAGCAATCCATGATTATTTGAACGTATATTTGTAAATTCTGTTCGGGGCACCAACAGAATTTTTTTTTTTTTTAATGAAAACTTGCATGTAAAAACTATTTCTTTTTTGAGTAATGTCCCTGTGGGCGCTCCACTTTAGGTGTTGGTGCGTTTCTGCACCGCAGATCAGAGATTTTTGGTAGCTGTGCTTGGTCGGGGCACGCATGCGCAGTAGTCCTCTCACGGTGCTGTTGGCACCTCATGTAGCTTGCACAAGGCCTGACCCTTCAGTTCGTTCTCAACCGTCCTCAGTTGCAGATGGAGCTCAGTGGCAGTGCTGCCTCTTCGTTTTTTCTCTGTATAGAAAGAGTTGGATTAGTTGTAGTTTAGTAAATTACTTTGTAAGAGGTGGGAGAGCGCACCTATAGGATGGCTTGTCAGCATTCAGAAAAAAATTCTGAATGAGGTCGCTCTCCTCGGTGCCGAGCTCGAGTAGAGTGAGCACTTTTGAGGCTCTGGGAACCCTGGCACTGACCCTCTATGGACCTCTGCTGAGCCCCGTCACTCCGGATTGGAGTCGAGACACTCCTCCTCCATGGCTCCAATCTCCCTGGTGCAGGAATCGGCACAGAGATCATTACAGCAGAAAACGCCACCCCACTGGCACTGACTCAGTCGTCAGCACTGACAGACAGACCAGCACTGACCATCTCAACAAAGGCACCAACTGCATCTATACCAGCGGCACTGCTGCCACAGAAACAAGCAGTGCCACAGCAGTTTCTACGGCACAAGGATAAAGCAATCACCTCGGTGCCGCAATCCCCCTTGCTTGGTCCCGTGGGATCTCCGGGCCAAATAACTGAGCAGTTATCCACTTCTCCTGCTCCCCAGTCTGTCTCCAGTGATGAAGAGGAGGAAGTGTGTGGAAGCCACTTCTCTTCCCACCGCTCTTCACCCACAGGATGAAGACCACTATGGGAAACTGCTAGGACCAAATCTTGCCAACCTTGTGAGATGCAGCAATGATACAGACAACCCTGGATGTGTCCACTGATGCCCTTCCCCATTCAGTGGCCCTCCTGGGTCAATACGCTAGGCTCTTGACCCCATCCCAAAGGGAAATTTGTTCTCCACCTTCCTCAAATAGGGAGACATCAGGGACGTGGGAGAGGAGGAGGAAGAAAGTTCAGACCGTGCAGACATTTCTCTGGCCCATAACTCATGGTCCTCCCTTGATGAGGCAGTCATACCACCACGTCCAAGCAGAGTGGATGACCTGAAACAATTTCAGGAACTCTTTTTTCAGAAAAGAATAGCTGCCAACCAAGACATCTCTCCTCCTCCCCCCTGGGCTGGGCTGCCATCTGGCATAGGGGCACCAGTTTAATAATACTGCGAAGGGCCCCATAAATCCTAAGGACGGCCCTGTCCACTGCCTCCAAAGTCGCTCTACCAATCACTGATACTATAGCGTAACCAGCAGAGAATATCTGGCAGACCCCTGCTTCGATACCACCTACCAGCAAACGAGCTGGCAAAGTAATTCGTCCTAGCTAGGAGGATGGACTTTCTCTTCTCTCATCCACTACTCAGTTCCCTAGTTGTGGAAGCCATCAATCACCACAGCAAACAACCTCAATTCCGGTCCATTCCACAAGACAAAGAACATAAATGTTTAGACCTTCTCAGTAGAAAGATATCATCCATCATCCATCATCCAGCAGCAGCAGCTGTGCTCCAATTCAGGGCAGCCAATTACACCGCCCTTCTAGCCAAAAAGTACAATTTTGATAACTATGGTAAGCTGCAAGAATTCCTTGTGGCCTTACCAGAGGAAAAATGCCCCACTCAACGCTATCATGATGGAGGGGGCAACTAATCACCTGTACAGTCCTACAGTCCTCAATGGACACTGCTGCGAGAACAATGGCCAGAGCTGTCATAATGTGCAGGGCCTCGTGGTTGCAGTCGCCCGGGATCCCGAAAGAGCTCCAACGTAAGGTGAAGGATCTACCATTTGATCGGGAGAAACTTTTCTCCACAAAAACTGACGTTCTTCGCTCAATGAAGGACTTGCCTGGAGAGGCTCGAACTTTAGGCATAAACACACCACCAAACAAACTATGTTGGTATCAACCATACCAAAAGGGCAGAGACACCTCTTTCCATCTTCCACAATACACTGGCACTTCGACCAGAACAGAAATAAGCAACGCTCACAAAGATATAGGGCTCCCCAAACTCAGTCCCTGTCTTCGCAACCATCTGCCACCAAGCCACAGTTTTAAAGTCTTGGTCGAGGGCATGAATAACCTCCCCCACAATACAGCGCTCTTAGATGCTCCTACTCAACATTTTGGTCACTGCCTGCACCCATTCAGCCATGCCTGGGCAGCAGTAATAATTGATCAATGGGTAGTGGAGATTATGGGTTATGCCATCCCTTCACTGTCCCTGTTTAGGGACCCCTCTCACGAGCACCTTTTACCACAGGAAGTGAACCATCTTCTATAATTAAGAGCTGTGGAACAAGTTCCAACTCAATACAAGGGGAAGGGCTTTTACTCCCATTATTTTCTCATCAAAAAGAAAAATGATGGATGGAGAACCATCTTAAACCTTCGGAAGCTCAACAAATTTGTGAGGAATTAGATTCAGAATGGTCACACTGGCCACTATCATCCCAGCACTAGACAAGGGGGACTGGTTTTCAGCCCTTGCCTCCAAGATACTTATTTTCATATTCCCATACATCCGGTTCACAGAGGATTTCCAAGATTCACGGTGTGCCTCAATCATGATCCGTAGAGAGTACTGCCTTTTGGCCTTTCCACTGCCCCTCGAGTTTTTTCTCCTATGTGCAGCTCAGGAATGCACTGACTCCCAAAGTGGGCACCTACAGGGGGAACATCTCGAAGAACCATCGTTACTGCACAAGGTGAGTAACTTCTTCCTAATATTTGTGCTTTGAAAATTGAAACTGCATATATTAATTTTCTTGGTGCATTTGAGCACATTAGTTTATTATTCATTTAATTTACTGTGAAGTATTTTTGACTTATTTTCCTACTGAACAGACTTGACTAAACAGATTTTGCTCAGACTTTGAGAATGCAACTCTTGAATTAAGCTAAGAAAACTTTGAGTATGAATTATGGAAAGAGGAATTCGGAATTAAAATGGCTATTGCAACCTTAATTGTAATTGTTATCAATACTGCATCAGGATACTTCTACATTATATAAAAAGCTTTTCTCTCTTAGAGTCTTTGCTTAAATTCTCGTGGTCAAATTTTCCTTGCCTTTAGCCCTCTAAATCTTTTCAGTTGGCATTTAAATGCAGCCACTTCCGTGGAACAAGGCAACTGTTAAATACTGCACAGCAACACTGCACAATTATTTTAAGGCAGGAGACAAAGAATTACATTGAAATTACAGAGGAAAGCAGAATTCACTCAAATTGGAATTTGGCCAGGAAATTAGAGCTATCTTACTTAAGCGTTGCGTACAATAAAAACTGTTTAAAAGTGTATGTGTCAGCATTTGCAGCCAACTGACCTGTAAAGCTGAATGCATAGAGCACTGCTCTGAAATGGTAACCGCCTGAGTCAAGCTAGAATGACTCATAATGCTATCACAACCCTATGTGAACAAATGTATCACTGTCTTCCTGTGTTCTTCATATGTCTGTATGAAGGATGTAAGATTTCAATAAAAATGCTTTTATTCCAGCTACACACAGTTTCCCATGCTGTCCTGTTTGTGAGAGTAGGAAGATTCCAGGTAGCTTTGACTTAGGGTATGTCTACACTACGAAATTAGGTCAAATTTATAGAAGTCGGTTTTGCAGAAATTGTTTTTAATTAGTCGATTGTGTGTGTCCCCAGACAAAATGCTCTAAGTGCATTAACTCGGCGGAGTGCTTCCACAGTACCGGGGCTATTGTTGACTTCCGGAGTGTTGCACTGTGGGCCGCTATCCCACAGTTCCCGCAGTCTTCGCTGCCCATTGGAATTCTGGGTTGAGATCCCAATGCCTGATGGGGCAAAAAACATTGTCGCGGGTGGTTCTGGGTACATGTCATCAGGCCCTCCTTCCCTCCCTCCCTCCCTCTGTGAAAGCAAGGGCAGACAATCATTTCGCGCCTTTTTTCCTGAGTTACCTGTGCAGATGCCATACCATGGCAAGCATGGAGCCCGCTCAGCTCAGTCACCGTATGTCTCCTGGGCGCTGGCAGATGCGGTACTGCATTGCTACACAGCAGCAATAACCCATTGCCTTGTGGCAGCAGACGGTACAATGGGACTGGTAGCCGTCATCGTCATGTCCGAGGTGCTCGTGGCCGCGTCGGTCAGGAGCGCCTGGGCAGACATGGGCGCAGGGACTACATTAGGAGTGACTCAACCAGGTCACTCTCTTTAGTCTTGCAGGCAGTCCTATTGTACCATCTTATGGTGATCAGGCAGGAGATCTGGATGACTAGCAGTCTTATTGCACCATCTTTTGCCGAGCAGCCAGGAGATGTGGATGGCTTGCAGTCCTTCTGCACCGTCTGTTGCCAGCCAAAGATGTAAAAGATAGATGGAGTGGATCAAAAACAAGAAATAGACCAGATTCGTTTTGTATTCATTTGCTTCTCCTCCCTCCCCCCCCACCCCAAAGTCCTGCCTGAAATACAAGAGGGAGGGATAGCTTAGTGGGTTGAGCATTGGCCTGCTAAACCCAGGGTTTTGAGTTCAATCCTTGAGGGGGCCATTCTGTGTGACAGTTGTTTTTGTTTCTCCTTGATGTAAAGCCACCCCCTTTGTTGATTTTAATTCCCTATAAGCCAACCCTGTAAGCCATGTCGTCAGTCGCCCCTCCCTCCGTCAGGGCAATGGCAGACAATTGTTCCGCGCCTTTTTTCTGTGCAGACGCCATACCACGGCAAGCATGGAGCCCACTCAGATCACTTTGGCAATTAGGAGCACATTAAACACCACACGCATTATCCAGCAGTATATACAGCACCAGAACCTGGCAAAGCGATACTGGGCGAGGAGGCGACGTAGGCGGTGACGAGAGTAATGAGGACATGGACTCAGACTTCTCAAAGCACGGGCCCTGGCAATGTGGGCATCATGGTGCTAATGGGGTAGGTTCATGTGGTGGAATGCCGATCCTGGGCCCGGGAAACAAGCACAGACTGGTGGGACCGCATAGTGTTGCAGGTCTGGGACGATTCCCAGTGGCTGCGAAACTTTTGCACGCGTAAGGGCACTTTCCTGGAACTTTGTGACTTGCTTTCCCCTGCCCTGAAGTGCATGAATACCAAGATGAGAGCAGCTCTCCCAGTTGAGAAGCGAGTGGCAATAGCCCTGTGGAAGCTTGCAATGCCAGACAGCTACCGGTCAGTCGGGAATCAATTTGGAGTGGGCAAATCTACTGTGGGGGCTGCTCTGATGCAAGTAGCCAACGCAATCAAAGATCTACTGATACCAAGGGTAGTGACCCTGGGAAATGTGGAGATCATAATGGATGGCTTTGCTGCAATGGGATTCCCTGACTGTGGTGAGGCCATAGACGGAATGCATATCCCTATCTTGGCACCGGAGCACCAAGCCGTTGAGTACATAAACTGCAAGGGGTACTTTTCAATGGTGCTGCAAGCACTGGTGGATCACAAGGGACGTTTCACCAACATCAACGTGGGATGGCCGGGAAGGGTACATGACGCTCGCATCTTCAGGAACTCTGGTCTCTTTCAAAAGCTGCAGGAAGGGACTTTATTCCCAGACCAGAAAATAACCGTTGGGGATGTTGAAATGCCTATAGTTATCCTCGGGGACCCAGCCTACCCCTTAATGCCATGGCTCATGAAGCCGTACACAGGCAGCCTGGACAGTAGTCAGGAGCTGTTCAACTACAGGCTGAGCAAGTGCAGAATGGTGGTAGAATGTGCATTTGGATGTTTAATAGCACGCTGGCGCAGTTTACTGACTCCGTTAGACCTCAGCGAAACCAATATTTCCACTGTTATTACTGCTTGCTGTGCGCTCCACACTATCTGTGAGAGTAAGGGGGAGACGTTTATGGCAGGGTGGGAGGTTGAGGCAAATCGCCTGACCGCTGGTTACGCGCAGCCTGACACCAGGGTGGTTAGAAGAGCACAGGAGGGCACGGTGCGCATCAGAGAAGCTTTGAAGACCAATTTCATGACTGGCCAGGCTACGGTGTGAAAGTTCTGTTTGTTTCTCCTTGACGAAACCCCCCGCCCCTTGGTTCACTCTACTTCCCTGTAAGCTAAGCACCCTCCCCTCCTCCCTTCGATCACCACTTGCAGAGGCAATAAAGTCGTCATTGCTTCACATTCATGCATTCTTTATTAATTCATCATACAAATAGGGGGATAACTGCCAAGGTAGCCTGGGAGGGGTGGTGGAGGAGGGAAGGACAAGGCCACACAGCACTTTAAAAGTTTAAAACTTTAAAACTTATTGAATACCAGCCTTTTGTTGCTCGAGTAATCCTCTGGGGTGGAGTTGCTGGGTGTCCGGAGGCCCCCCCCACCGCGTTCTTGGGAGTCTGGGTGAGGAGGCTATGGAACTTGGGGAGGAGGGCGGTTGGTTACACAGGAGCTGTAGCGGCGGTCTGTGTTCCTGCTACCTTTCCTGCAACTCAACCATACGCTGGAGCGCATTAGTTTGATCCTCCAGCAGCCTCAGCATTGAATCCTGCCTCCTCTCATCATGCTGCCGCCACCTTTCAGCTTCAGCCCTCCACCTCTCCTCCTGGTCATTTTGTGCTTTCCTGCACTCTGACATTGTCTGCCTCCACGCATTCGTCTGTGCTCTGTCAGTGTGGGAGGACAGCATGAGCTCAGAGAACATTTCATCACGAGTGCGTTTTTTTCGCCTTCTAATCTTCACTAGCCTCTGGGAAGGAGAAGATCCTGTGATCCTTGAAGCACATGCAGCTGGTGGAGGGAAAAAAAAGGGACAGGTATTTAAAAAGACACATTTTATAGAACAATGGGTACACTCTTTCACGGTAAACCTTGCTGTTAACGTTACATACACAGCACATGTGCTTTCGTTCCAAGGTCGCATTTTGCCGCCCCCCACCACGTGGCTAGCCCCTCCACCCTCCCCGTGGCTAACAGCGGGGAACATTTCTGTTCAGCCACAGGCAAACAGCCCAGCAGGAACGGGCATCTCTGAATGTCCCCTTAAGAAAAGCACCCTATTTCAACCAGGTGACCATGAATGATATCACTCTCCTGAGGATAACAGAGAGATGAAGAACGGATGTTGTTTGAATGCCAGCAAACATACGCTGCAATGCTTTGTTGTACAATGATTCCCGAGTACGTGCTACTGGCCTGGTGTGATAGTGTCCTACCATGGTGGACGGAATAAGGCTGCCCTCCCCAGAAACCTTTTGCAAAGGCTTTGGGAGTACATCCAGGAGAGCCGCAAATGCCAGGGCAAATTAATCCTTAAACATGCTTGCTTTTAAACCATGTATAGTATTTTTAAAAGGTACACTCACTGGAGGTCCCTTCTCCGCCTGGCAGGTCCGGGAGGTAGCCTTGGGTGGGTTCGGGGGATACTGGCTCCAGGTCCAGGGTGAGAAACAGTTCCTGGCTGTCGGGGAAAACCAGTTTCTCAGCTTGCTTGCTGTGAGCTATCTACAACTTCATCATCATCCTCTTCCTCGTCCCCAAAACCTGCCTCTGTGTTGCCTCCATCTCCATTGCAGGAGTCAAACAACACGGCTGGGGTAGTGGTGGCTGAACCCCCTAAAATTGGCATGCAGCTCATCATAGAAACGGCATGTTTTGGGATCTGACCCGGAGCGGCTGTTTGCCTCTCTGGTTTTCTGGTAGGCTTTCCTCAGCTCCTTAAGTTTCACGCGGCATTGCTTCGGGTCCCTGTTATGGCCTCTGTCCTTCATGCCCTGGGAGATTTTGACAAATGTTTTGGCATTTCGAAAACTGGAACGGAGTTCTGATAGCACGGATTCCTCTCCCCATACAGCAATCAGATCCCGTACCTCCCGTTCGGTCCATGCTGGAGCAATTTTGCGATTCTGGGACTTCATCATGGTCACCTCTGCTGATGAGCTCTGGACAGCGTGGCAAGCTACAGGTGACCATGCAAAGAGGAAATTGAAATTCAAAAGTTTGTGGGCCTTTTCCTGTCTACCTGGCCAGTGCATCTGCGTTGACAGCGCTTTCCAGAGCGGTCACAATAGAGCACTCTGGGATAGCTCCCGGAGGCCAATACCGTCTAATTGCGTCCACAGTACCCCAAATTTGACCCGGCCGATTTAAGCACTAATCCCCTTGTCGGGGGTGGATTAAGGAAATCGATTTTAAGAGCCCTTTAAGTCGAAAAAAGGGCTTCATCGTGCGGACGGGTGCAGGGTTAAATCGATTTAACCCTGCTAAATTCAACCTCAACTCCTAGTGTAGACCAGGGCTTAGTGTTGTGAGTGAGACTTGAGTAGTGTCACTTCTTTAAAAGTGAGGTATCCCTGCAGAACCCCATCTTCTAGAAGATAGAAAATCATGCCACTCCAGCTCATTGCTGTAATTTTGGATTCACTTCTATGAGAAACAAGTCCCCTGAAGCCACTTTTAGATGATTCCAAGTTTTGTTTAGGATTGGAAAGACAAACTTGAATCTAAGGCATATTTATAGCTGTACGTGGTTTTTCTTTTGTGAAATTCATGTCTACTTAATATAGGATGTTTTTGCCATCACTGTTGCTGTTCATATTTGTTGCATCTGCTTTTCTATTTTGAAGCTTTATCACACAGCCTGATCTTTGCCCTAAGCAGCCATCCATCACTGGGATTGTAGACAAAAACAGAAAAACAAGCCTCCCTTCTTAGCTGGGGTTGGACATTGTGCTACAGCTTTGTGATTGGTTGAACAGGAACACCACTGGACTCTGTTTATTTCTTAGAAATAAACAAGGTATCTTTAGTAATTCGTGTAGAAATCTTTAATAGTGCTTTTAGTATACAAATAAACTGAGCAAAGATACTTAACCTCTTTGGAAGCTATCTTGGTGTTTGTTTAAAGGGTGAAACAAATTTTGTGATTTTTTTTTCCCCTCCCCCCTTGAGTGCAGTGAATCCTATGTGGGTGGTTTTCTAGATGTTTTTTGTAGGTGGGTGGTATGATAGAGAATTCTGTTTTCTCAAATTTTATACTTAAGATGAAAGTTATTTTTCAAACTTTATAATGTATTGACATAACCCACTTTAAGTATCAGACTGTTTATCTTTAAAGCTAATTTTCTGATGAGATCTGTATTCAACATGGTAGTTTAGATGCAATATGGCCTTTTTCTTTATGTTAAGGACTGATAGCTTATTCGTGATTATGCACTAGTGAGGTAAGACGTGAGCCAAAGGCATTACTTCCTATAGTAACATAGCCTCAGTGTATGTTTTAAGATTTCTTGGATATTTACTTTTATAATTTGGGATTTAAAAAATACAATTCATCTTACATTGTGTGCATTTTATGATTTTATAGAAGCATTATTGAAGCAGATATTTGCATGGCTGGGTTGAGGGTTCTTTGTTGACACTAGAAATCTTAGAGCAGCACAGCTGTACCATTCAATGCCAACAGAAGAGAGGTCTCGCGTCAGCATAATTAAACCATCCCCAATGAGTAGCGGTAGCTATGTTGGCAGGAGAGATTCTCTCCCGCCGACATAGCACTGTCCACACTAGCACTTTTCTGAAATCCAGGGTCCGTATTCTGCTGCTCTCCTTTCTTCCTTGTGTCAGGATCCTGAACTCGACCATCCCATGGTCATTGCCTCCCAGGTTCCCATCCACTCTTGCTTCCCCTACTAATTCTTCCCTGTTTGTGAGCGACAGGTGAAGAAGAGCCCTGCCCCTAGTTGGGTCCTCCAGCACTTGCACCAGGAAATTGTCCCCTACACTTTCCAAAAACTTCCTGGATTGTCTGTGCACTGCTGTATTGTTCTCCCAGTAGATATCAGGGTGATTGAAGTCCCCCATGAGAACGAGGGCCTGTGATCTAGTAACTTCTGTTAGTTGCCTGAAGAAAGCCTCATCCCCCGGTCTGGTGGTCTATAGCAGTCTCCCACCACGACAACACCCTTGTTGCTCACACTTCTAAACCTAATCCAGAGACACTCAGGTTTTTCTGTAGTTTCATACTGGAGCGCTGAGCAGTCATACTGCTCTCTTACATACAGTGCAACTCCACACACCTTTTCTGCCCTGCCTGTCTTTTCTGAGCGATTTTTATCCATCCATGAGAGTACTCCAGTCATGTGAGTTATCCCACCAAGTCTCTGTTGTTCCAATCACATCATAATTCCTTGACTGTGCCAGGACTTCCAGTTCTCCCTGCTTGTTTCCAAGGCTTCTTGCATTTGTGTATAGGCACTTACGATAACTCACTGATCGTCCTGCTTTCTTAGTATGAGGCAGGAGTCCTCCCCTCTTGCGCTCTTCTGCTCGTGCTTCCTCCTGGTATCCTGCTTACCTCAGGGCTTTGGTCTCCTTCCCCCAGTGAACCTAGTTTAAAGCCCTCCTCACTAGGTTAGCCAGCCTACTTGTGAATATGCTCTTCCCTCTTCGTTAGGTGGAGCCCATCTCTGCCTAGCAATCCTTCTCCTTGGAACACGATCCCATGGTCAAAGAATCCAAAGATTTCTCTCCAACACTACCTGCGTAGCCATTCGTTGACTTCCACGATTCGACGGTCTCTACCCAGGCCTTTTTTCTTCCACGGGGAGGATGGACGAGAACACCACTTGCACCTCAAACTCCTTTATTCTTCTTCCCAGAGCCACATAATCTGCAGTGATCTGCTCAAGGTCATTCTTGGCAGTATCATTGGTGCCCACGTGGAGAAGCGGGAAGGGGTAGCAATCCGGGGGCTTGATGAGTCTTGGAAGTGTCTCCGTCACATCATGAATCCTAGCTCCTTGTATAGTTCCCCTTTCTGAAATTAAATGCTACAGTGTTGGGCCACTGTGGTGTTCTCCCCACCACAGGGGATGTTAAATTTAATTATATTATGGTCACTGTTACCAAGTGGTCCAGCTATATTCACCTCTTGGACCTAATCCTGTGCTCCATTTAGGACTAAATCAAGAATTGCCTCTCTTCTTGAGAGCTCCAAGACTAGCTGCTCCAAGAAGCAGTCATTTAAGGTGTCAAGAAACTTTATCTCTGCATCTTGTCCTGAGGTGATATATACCCAGTCAATATGGGGATAGTTGGAAACCCCCCATTATTATTGAGTTTATTTAAATAGCCTCTTTAATCTCCCTGAGCATTTCAGTCACTATCACCATCCTGGTCAGTAATATATCCTTACTGCTATATTCTTATTATTAGAGCATGGAATTACTATCCATAGAGATTCTATGATACAGTTTGGGTCATTTAAGATGTAAAAACTTCATTTGATTATATGCTTTTTCACATCTTGTGCCACTCTCCCCCAGCATGACCTGTTCTGTCCTCCTGATATATTTTGTACCCTGGTATTACTGTGTCCCGTTGATTATCTTCATTCCACCAAGTTTCTGTGATGCCTATTATATCAATATCCTAATTTAATACAAGGCACTCTAGTTCACCCGTCTGATTTAGACTTCTAGCATTGGTATATAAGCACTCTAAAAACTTGTCACATTTTAGCTGTCTATTACATGATGTAATTGAATGAGACTTCTTTTCATTTGATTTTTTTCTGATCACATCCTACCTGTATTTTAACTTCCAGACTCTCCTCCTTACTAGGACATAGAGAATCTCCATTAGTAGATCCTCCCCATGTGCTCCTCCGCACCTGTCGGCTTTTCCCCAGACCTTAGTTTTAAAACTGCTCTACCACCTTTTTAATTTTAAGTGCCTGGTTCCAGTTTGGTTTAGGTGAAGTCCATCCTTCCTGTATAGGCACCCCTTTCCCAAAAGTTTTCCCCAGTTCCTAATAAATCTAAACCCCTCCTCCCTACACCATCGTCTCATCCATGCATTGAGACCCTGCAGTTCTGCCTGTCTGTCTGGCCCTGCACATGGAACTGGAAGCATTTCAGAAAATGCTACCATGGAGGTCCTGGACTTCGATCTCTTACCTAGCAGCCTAAATTTGGCCTCCAGGACCTCTCTACTATCCTGCCCTATGTCATTGGTACCTACATGTACCACGACCACCGGCTCCTCCCCAGCACTACATATAAGTCTATCTAGATGTCTTGAGAGACCTGCAACCTTTGCATTAGGCAGGCAAGTCACGATGCGAGTCTCCCGACCATCGCAAACACAGCTGT
Organism: Chelonia mydas; assembly: GCF_015237465.2. Taxonomy (NCBI): domain Eukaryota; kingdom Metazoa; phylum Chordata; order Testudines; family Cheloniidae; genus Chelonia; species Chelonia mydas. Next base: position 80,661,915 of record NC_057851.1, on the reverse strand, counting down.
CTATGTTCTAATGATCAAATTGCCCGTTACTAATACCTGTCTCTTCCTAAGAACTGTTTTACCAACAAAACTGCTAGTGTAGAAATCAATAACCTACTTGCCCTCCAAAAATTCCTTGCCCATCCAAGGGAGGAAAACAGTATGAAAAAAAAATCTTTTGTAGTAGAAATGAGACAGACACAAAGCCAAGAGGCTTATGAAATCTTGCTAGGTTTTTTGCGTTCTGTGGTTTTTGTTTTTTTTTTTTAAACAAGAAGTTTCATCTTTTTAATCTGACAGCTGGGAAGCACTGTGCAAAAGAAAAGCAGCCACAGGGATTATCCCGCAGGAGAAGGGACAAAGACAAACAAAGGCAAAAGGGGAGGATGGGAGAGAGGGGGAGAGACACTCTCTTTCCCTCCCCCTCACCCCCCAATGGAGGCCGACTAAATATCAGAATGGACTCACTAAAGGAAGTAAAAGATTAGTCGGATTAGGATTTAAACAGATTATAATTCATTCTTGAATATTTACATTTTAATAACTTTTGGAAGTAAATGGTTATTCTTTAAAATGTGAATTAAAAAAGTTTGTGTTTTGGATAAATATCCATATTTTCCTTACATTAACTGAAATAGTAAGTAAGTTGTTTAGATATGGAAGTAATTGACATTTTTTGTGGGGAAGACAGTTATACTATTACTGTTCAAGAATTCCCTGTTTATCTTCTAGTTTGATATAAACCTCCTGTTCTAAAAATCTCATGCATTTTCTTGCAAAAACAATTAACCCCCCTTACTTAAGTTTGAGATTCCTTGCTTTCGTAACTGAGGTGATGAGGAAGTAATGCTCTTAAGAGGGTGGAGGAATGATCCAGCCAAAAATATATGAAGAATTCTGGGTCTTGAAAGCCCTGTAAAGTTCCCTTAATCAGCAAAATGGTTGGCTTACCACAGAAGCCCCAAAAGAAAATAACTCCAGTTCTGTATCTGCAAGTTGTGAAATAGGTGTGAAGGAGCAGCCAACTGTTAATGCAATTGAATATTATAGTATTGATTCTTGGGGTTGTTTTTTCATTCCTTTCCATAGCTATACACAAAATGGGAGTTACAGCTTTTATGGCGGGGGGGGGGGGGGTGCATGAAAGGAGAGGACAGGAATGCACGTTAATAAATGGCGAGGATGGAAGGATTGTGTGACTGGGATATGCGATGAATCTTTTTTTGCCCTGATAACTGGTGGTCATGAAGGAAGGGGGGAATTCTCTGAATTGTGCATGATTCTTTCCTCTTTTTGCTGAAAGCTCTGTTTTAATGGGCATGAGACAGCCCTTCACATCAGTATCTCTTAGGGCCCCAGTTTATTAACATTCAGCATAGACCAAGAGCCATAAAGGCTAATTTATGGGAGGAGACCTTAAACGATACCAACTTGAAATCTATTCAGCTTCAGGAAGTGAGTTTAAAATTAGAGGTAGGTATAGTACCTACTTGTGACTCCCCCTGCCAACTTTTGTGGTTTTATAATCTAATTTTCTTAAACTAAGTTTTCCCTATTGCTGTGTGAAAGACCTACACAAAGTGAAATTGACTGTACACAGTGCATTGGATAGCACTTTAAGTAAAACTGAAATGATAGGTAAAAATAGTTTCCCTCCAATCTCCTTTAGTTAGAGTAATAGCTGTTACTTGAAAGAATAGTAGGGTTTAAACTGATGTAAAATAAAATAACAATTTCTATCAGTAAGCTGCACTACAAACCTAGTGCTTAATGTGAATTTTCAGGTTCATGGTTGACTGTGTGGATGACATTTGTCTTCCCTTTCACCCACATTAATGGTTCTGCAGTGCCTGTGGAAATGTAGATGAGCCAGCCAATGCCTTTGGGCAGGATGGCCTTTACTAAGGCTACGTCTTTACTACCCGCCGGGTCGGCGGGAAGTGATTGATCTATCGGGGATCGATTTACTGCGTCTCATGTAGACACGATAAATCGATCCCCGAATCGATGCCTGTACTACACCTCAGCAGGAGGAGTAAGTGGAGTTGACGAGGGAGCTGCCGTGGTCGGCTTGCCACCGTGAGGATGGCCAGGTAAGTTGAACTAAGATACTTCGACTTCAGCTACGCTATTCGTGTAGCTGAAGTTGAGTATATTAGTTCAAACCCCCCACCCCAAGCGTAGCTCAGGCCTAAGGCTGGTGTTTCACTCTTTATTTGCCACTAAAGAAGATCATTGGAAGTTACCAATGTGTCCCTACAACACTGAACCCATAGGGAATGAGTACAGATTGCTGTTGCTGCTACCTTGTTGATGGAATGGGTTCTTCCTTCATTTCCACCCTTTTCCTTTCCCTTCTAGGAGAGGGTTGAGGGGGAATTAATCCCCTGCAATAAGGAGGTGGTGCAATAAGGCAGCCGGCTTTAGTTATACCCTACTGCTACATATTTTTCCTCTTATGAAGTACCAAAGGACCCAAGTGCTCCTGGTGATGCCAGAAACAATATCAAAATGGCAGTATATGCCTTTAGGCATGGTTCAGTACTGAAGCAGAATTCCAACATTTTATCTTCAGTTTGAAAAAATCTTAGGTTTCAAATCAGGGTGAATTTGATTTAAATCCATGATTTAAATCACTAGTCACTCTATTTAATCATGGTTTTCTACATAAAAGTGCATTCTTGTTGGTTGTTATAACCTTAATACATATTCTTCACAACTCAGATAGATGTAGGTTTCATTTTTAGAAGGTACACACTATACATTTTTAAACAGTGATTTATTTTGAAAACTTTTCAATCAGTTTTACAGCTATATCCGAAAATGAGTGATTGTTTGGTTCTTTCATTTACCAAAGGTAATTGAAGCAGATATTTTTGAAGTCATTGGGAGGTGAACTACCTCCAATTCAACAGGTTAATCATTAATATTTGGAGGATTTTCTTGCCAGGCTGTATTAGGAGGAGAACATCACCAGACAGATATTTAAATTGTTTTATTTAACTAAAACAACAATGTTAAGTATTCTGTATTTTTTTCTTCAACAGCAGACATACAATATTTTAACAAAAAAGCATATGTCCCTCGCTTCTCACATTTATCGCCAGATTTCTTCTCCTTGCCCAGATCTATTCTGCCCCCAACAATCTTCTATTCATTTAACTTTTTAAAATTTCGCACTTTTAGAGAGAGGTAACGGATTGACTCTGTGTACACAAATTTGCAGAGGGACAATAGAGTTGGTCTGTTATTCCTCACCTCTATATATTTATTTATTTATTTATTTAAAAACATTTTTGCTGTTAACAAGAATGTTATCTCTGCGGAGACACATCCACAGTTTGAGAACTGCAAAACTAAGCATCTCTGGTGGTATCTTTTAAACTGAGCACTGAGTCCAATTGGGTAGATAGAAAGATTAACCTAAATAATCTATACAGAAGCCTGTAGAACCCCATAAGATTGGGTCCCTAATCCATGAACTATTGGAACTCATTTACAAAACTTTTCTCAAACATTATAGACGCTCCCCAGGTTATGCAAGACCCGACTTATGCAAATTTGCACTTACGGAAAAAGTTCCATAAGCCAGAAATAGGATTTTCGAGTTGCGGAAATTTTTGCATAACGTATGGGTATATGTTGCCAACTTACACAAAATTCGAGTTATGCAAGGCTTTCTGGAATGGAATGATTGCGTAAATCGGGGGGCATCTGTACAGGAATATATTGTCTCATACCATAGAATTAGAATTTATAATCCCTATTCCATGATGAGATATCTTTGAGCTATAATGTATCTTAATTAAAGCTATCTTTAGACTGTTTGTTTTTTAAATAAAATTTTTTTTATACAAATGCTTTTTGAGGGGAAAAAAAACCTATCATTGATTTTTATCCACCCTGGGTTTCATAATTCATGCTTGCATTAAAATTTGAGTAAAAATCTTGGAAAGGTTTCTATGCTGGTGTCGTCTGGTATCATGTAAGAAAAAATCAATTTGTGCACATCTTTGTTTCTTTAATTTTATTTGTAGGTTGACAGAAATGTTATCCCTTAAGTCTGGAAAACTTCCGTTTGGGAACTGGTGATTACTGACAGGCAAGAGTTCTAATTTCTGCACACAAGGTAGTGTCTCCAGGTTTTATTTTAGGAATAATATATTAGTTCTCAATACGGTGGCTATCTTTTTTTTATAGTCTGAGGTGAAGTAGTATATTTTAGACTTGCTGCTTTAGCACCCAGGAAAAAATGATAGTGAAGGCATTGAAATGCTGCATGCTTTTCAAACCAGAACTTCTAAGTCCAAATTCTTCCACGTGTATGGCAAAACTTGTGGAGAGTCATAGTAAAAATACGTTAGGTTTTTGTTTTCATAGAAAAGTGCAGTAGTCTTTAAATGTTTAAATACTGTGTTTTTGTACTTGCCACAGTAACTGCTGTGCTGACAAGAGACATACAGTGTATGAAAGGCAGGGCAAGTAAATCTTGTAGATCATGCTTGGCTTGAAAACTACTTTCCTTTAGCATGTTTTAGCATATAATAGACAGAATCAGTGCTTGTTTAAACAGCATTATCTAAGAAGACCATATTTTGCATCCCTGTCTCTGTGCAAACAGTTGTTTACCGTAATGCCTACAGTAGATTATGAAATGTTGCACTTGCATCTAATTTATGCAAACATCAAAAAGGAAGCACTGGACTTCTATAGCATCAGGTGATCAAAAATTCAGCTAGAAACAGTATAAGACACAAGTGCAAGTTCATATTAATTTAAATTATTTGCTTTTGGTTACATTTTTGTGCTGGACACAGTTATTTAAGAAATAAACCCATCAAGAGCTGGAAGCCCTAGTTTCTGGTTCCTGCTCTAACACAGGTTACCTGGCCATCCTTCTTCAGCATGTCATTAATGTTTGTGTCTCCACTTCCCTATTCATAAAATGGGTGTAAAGGTGTAGTTCACAGGGATGTTATGATATTGAGCTGTTCTGCGATCCCAGGATGGAAAGATCTACATAAGTGGAAAGTATTATTCATTATAGTGGATGTGTGTAAAGTAATCCCTCAGGACCAAATATTTAAAGGTATTTAGGTACCTAGTGATCCATCTAGGTGCCTATGGGGACTTTCAAAAGCACCTACAGTGCCCAACTTCCATGGCCCTAATTACCTTTTAAAATCTTGGCCCTTAGTGACTACTTATGGAGCGAGGATATGAGAGAGGAAATGAATCATGAACAATAGATGTCAGTCGTATCAGAGTTTCCGACATGATGGTGATGAAGGCAGTATAACCTATATAGAATAGAATCTGAAAGTCTATATTAAAAAAAAGTTTTAAAGATGCTTGCTTCATCACCCTAATGTAAGTATCCAGTGGTTAGCTCTCAAGGTTGAACTGCTCTGAATTTTGTGGTTCCACTTCATTAATTCCATTCAGATTTTTTTTAAAGTGAATTTTAAAGTTCAGTGGCTCATTATATGGGGTGGAGCAGATATCTATGGCACTAAATTTTATTTATGCCTTAGGTATGGTCTGTAAAAGATGTTTAAAATAACTGTATAGGAACTTGATAATATCCCTTTAAATAGCTTTTGGGCCCTCACTCTCATCTGTGTAGAATAGCAGTGTATATAGGTAGGTAGGCCGGCCTTTTATGTTGTATAAATAAGCATGATTATTTGGACCTCATTCTGGCTGTGGTTTCTTCATATTATACATGTGTAAAGAGCAAAAGACGTAATTGGTGATGATGATAGGATCCTTATCCAGGAATACAGTGATAGTAGAGCACTAGTGAAAATGAAAAGGAAACTACAGTCTGCAGCCAGTGGAACTGAGTTAACTGCTAACTTTTAAATAGAAATGTAGAAAGAGTTAAAAAGTCTGGCTAATTGGGGGGTGGAGGGGAATTGACTTGCTTGATAACTCAATAGGACTTGCTCTCTGATATTGAAAGACTAGGGTTGCCAACAGTCTAATCACACAAACCTAAACAACCTTCCCTGCCCCTTCTCTGAGGCCCCATCCCACTCACGCCATCCCCCCTCCCTCGTTCGCTTGCTGTCTGTCCCCCCCCCCCCCCCTCACACACACCTTCGCTCGCTTTCAGTGGCTTGGGGTGCAGGAGGGAATGTGCGCTCTGGGCTGGGACCAAGGGGTTTGGAGTGTGGGAGGGGGCTCCGGGCTGAGCCTGGGGCAGGGGGTTGAGGTGCAGGAGGGATGTGGGATACAAGCTCTGGGAGGGAGTTTGGGTGCTGGATGGGGCTTAGGACTGGGAGAGGGGATAGGGATGTGGGGTGCAGGCTCTGGGAGGACGGGGCTCAGAGCTGGGGCAGGGGGTTAAAGTTCAGGCTCTGGGAGGGTGCTGGAGGGGGCTCAGGGCTGGGAGAGGGGATGGGGGTGGCAGCTTTGTAGAAATTTTGGTGGCGCCCAGACTCCACCCCCCCCACCTGCCTAAGGCTCTGAGAGGGAGTTTGGGTTGGGGAGGAGGTCTGGGGTGCAGGCTCTGGGAGGGAGTTTGGGGGCAGGAGGGGATGTGTGGGAAGGGGGTGAGGGTGTAGGCTCTGGGACGGAGTTTGGGTGCTGTATGCAGGCTCTGGGCTGGGACAGGCTGGGGGTGCAGGAGGGGATGAGGGGTGAAGGCGCTGGGACTGAGTTTGGGTGTGGGGTGGGGGCACAGGCTCTGGGAGGGAGTGGGGGGGTGCAGCGCTTACCTGGGGCCCCTAGGCAGGGCAGGCTGGGAGTCTCCATGTACTGCTACTCCCAGGCACTGCACCTGCAGCTTTTCATTGGCTGCAGGGGCACTTGGGGTGAGACACAGACCCACCCAGGGGCTGCAGGGAGGGCCAGCAGCCATGTGGAGCGAACAGGGAGGAAGCCGCTCAGCTCCACTGTGCTGCTGATGGTGAGTGAGGGCCCTAGGCTGTTTTAAATGGCCCGGGGGACGTGCAGGGGGTGGGGGCTGGGGGCAGAAGGCAGGGCCGAAGGAGAGACTCAGCCCCAAACATTGCTGGAGCCGGGCCCTGGGCCAGGAATATTCCTGGTGCCCAGGCACCACAGGTCCATAGGGCTCGCTGCCCATGGTTGGGGATTCAGGGTGCAGGCTCCAGGCTGGGGCAGGGAATTGGGGTGTGGGAGTGGGTGAGGGGTGCAGGCTCTGGTCAGGTGGCGCTTACCTTGGGCGGCTCCCAGTTGGCGGTGTAGCAGGGCTAAGGCAGGCTCCCTGCCAGCCCTGTCCCCGCGCTGCTCCCGGCAGCAGCCGGCATATTCCTGCAGCCCCTGGGTGGGCAGGGGTCTCTGTGCATTGCCTGAGCGCTGACTCTGCAGCTCCCATTGGCTGGGATCTGTGGCTAATGGGCGCTGTGGGGGCGGAACCTGCCTTAGCGCCGCTGTGCTGCTGACTGGGAGCTGCCCGAGGTAAGCAGGGCCTGTGGGCACTGCCCTGAGAAGTGGCCTGCGGGTGCCGCCCCTTGCAGCTCCCATTAGCCGTAGTTCCTGGTCAATGGGAGCACCTCTTCCCCACTCCCACCCAGGGGCCGCAGGGATGTGCCGGCTGCTTCCGGGAGCAGCGTGGGGCCAGGGCAGGCAGGGAGCCTGCCTTAGCCCTGGTGCGCCACCGGACTTTTAGTACCTAAAATCTTCCGGTTTGGCTTCAGTAGTCTTCAGGAGATAGAGCCTGATTCCAGGAGACTCCCAGCGAAACTTGGAGGTTTGGCAACCCTACGAGAGACTGGAACAGTATATAATTAACTGGTATAATTGAGGAAAAAATGGCAGTTTGAGGCCTGGTTTATACTACAAAGTTAGGTCAGCATTAGCCACCATTGGTGTTAACCTACTTGTCTCCCACTGATAGTAAGCTGTCCATTAGGCAGACATAGGAACACCACCTCCCTGAGCAGTGTGGATTGATGTACTGAATTGACGCAGTACAATGTAGACATTGTGTTACCTATGTCCATCCTAACGGTCCTCCAGCATCTATCCTTTCATGCCCAATGCTGACAACTCTGGTCACAGTTGTGAACTCCATTTTCTAGGGGTCTTTGAGACTAGCATTGCCTGCCTTTAAACCTTAGGAATTTTTGAAACACCTTTTCCTGATTGTCCATCTCAGCAAGCCTACTGAACAGCTCTCTATTGTTGCATGCAACTGCCTAGCTGACCGTGTCCAGCTACATGTTCCAGACATGCTCCCACCTGAAGTAGACAGTAGATATTGCATCTCCTGGCCTGTGAGGAGAAGGGGCTGTGCAAGTACAGCTATGGACCAGCTGGAGAAATTAGGACATCTATGAGCAGATTGCGCAAGGGATGCTTGAGTTAGGGGTATAATAGGGATCAACAGCAGTGCCGCATGTGAAAGCGAAGGAACTGCGGCAGGCATATTGGAAGGCCAAGGAGGCCAACCGTTAATCCAGTGCTGAGCTTCAGACCTACCACTCTTACAAAGAGCTTCATGCCGTACTTACGGAGACCCCACTACCACCCTGCATACCATTGTGGATACTTCTGAGGAGCCTGAGTCGCAGGCCCCTGGCATAAACAGCAAGGACGAGGAGGATGGGGGGGACATGTGACAGGTAGGGCCCAGCTCTGCCACAAGCCAGGACCTGTCTGAGTCTTCACTACAGTCCTGTCAGTCCAATACAGGCGAACCCAATTCAGGGAAAGGAACCTCGGGTAAGTGTGTAAATTTATCTCCCATGACAGTGTTGGTGACCCCAACTTAGCTAGACGCAGCTATCAACTTTTCATGAATTTACTTGTACTAGAAAAGATAACTATCTCTCTGTTGTATTGCTATCTGGTTTTCATGCCCTGTAGAGATAGGCGGAGGTCCATGTGGAGCAGTTTATGTAGAGAGAGATGTCCCTTAAATCCTCCTGAGAGAGCTCAATGAAACTTTCGTGGAGGTGGCACTGCAATCCACTCCTGAAGGTTTCTAGGGATGACAACCTTATTTCTTTCTCTGCGGTAGGTCACTTGCCCGCACCATTGCAGTAAACAGGCCAGAAGCATACTGTCCTGGATGGCTTTGGTTTGCCAGGAGCAGCTGTGCTCTCTGTTCCTTTGTGGCCCCTAGGGGTGAGATATCAACTAAAATCACTACTGCCTGTGGAAAGTGGTGCACGTATACAGTGCCATTGCCCTATACTCAGTTTCATGCAACCGATCAATTCCCTCCTCATTTCCCTCACTCCTGGTAGGCCATACTCACCAGGGCTGGAGCTGTGAGTGGTGCTGTGCATATGCACTCTGAAGCAGAAGTGTCAATGAGCATGTCTTTGTTTAAAATGTTAGGGAGCAAGTTCTGAATTGTTACTTTTTGCTTTCCATTGTGACTATACTGATGATCAGCTCTGTTTTATGTGTAACTGCTGCTGTTGTGGCCTTGAGGGGTTTCCCCCTCCACACCCACGGAATGCCTGAGCCAGATAAGGAGGAGAAAGAAAAGGACTCAGGATGACACATTCAGCAAGATCCTGCAAGTTTGTACTGCATCAGACTGTGAACAGAAGGCCTGGAGAATGAATATTGCATACTGTTTGGAGAAGAAAAGAGCAGACAGGAGAGAGGCCCAGGAGTTAGAGAGGGAGATGCACCAGGACATGACTGGACTTCTCCGGCAGCAAACAGATGATGCAAACTTTTGTGGACCTACAAGTTCGACAATCTGTCTCCCCTCCCTTTGCAGTTCACGGAGAACTCCATTTCAGTACCTCCCTACACCCTCTCTCAGCATTCCATTATGGCTTCAGAGGTTGCATCTCTACCCCTACCACTGCACACCAGGATTAAGGACAACCACAGCTTCACATACTGAACTGTGAGAGCCACAGTTGATGTGTGTAGTGTGACTGGGTCGGGCCAGATGGCTATATGAGAGTGGTCCTATTGAAAATTTCAGGGGTAGAAGGCAGGTATATTAGCCCCAGGATAAGCAGGCCCATTTCCCCTGATAATTGAACAGGGGTTACTCCAGGATAATTAGGACACCTGGGGCCAATCAAGGGCCTGTCAGAACCTGTTAAAAGCCTCCCTTCTAGTCAGATAAATGCTCAATAGGAGCTGTGGGAATCAGGTGTGCTACTGGAGAGCCAGATGGTGCAGACACTGACGAATGCCAGGAGGGAGATCTCACAGATACAGAGGTGAAGAGCAGAGGAAACCCTGCCCAATAGGGTGTACAGCCTTTCCAGGCCCCAGAGGTTTGGGGGAAGAGACCCTGCCAGAAGGGAGAGACTGAACTCTGTGTCCGGCTTGCTGCCGCTACGCCCAGAGGAGCTATCAGAGACTAAGAGGCTTCCCTCCCCTGCCATCAGGGAGCCCGGGAGGAACCTCTGCTCCAACAAAGTGGGGACAGTAAACCCAGGGGCATGGAGAAATTCCCAGGGAGAGAGGAATCCCCCAGCCCGCTGCTAAGAGAAAGCATGGAACCCACTGAGGTGGAGAAGGAGCTCTTCCACAGTAGCCTAAATGGACATGAATGTTCCTCACTTTTCTTCAAGCACTGCTTTATGAATTTATTACAGTTTTCATGTTTTGCTTTTAACTTGCACAGAATTTTATTTTGAAGTGTTTTTGTTACTCAATAAAATTATTGCTAGGAAAATAATTCATTTAGTAGTTCCCAATATATACTGAAGAATGCCTGGTAGTAGTGAAAGCACCCACTTGTTGTACATTGTGATACAACTCATAGGATCAGTGACAAACAGTGTAATAATCATAAATGTACAGCAAGCACCACAAAATAAGTTAATTGTTGGTGTTTTGTTCATAGATGTGCACCACTACACAATTCCTAACAGGCCCCCAAACTCTAGGACAGGTAGAGCACAGTACACCACAACACATTATTGTGGCTCACTGTTACAGTGCTCTTTCAAAGCCGCCCTGAGCCATATATGTTGAGCTCTTCTGATAGCTCTTGTTGTCTGGCTGTTCAAACTCAGCAGACAGCTGCTCTGTCTCTACCCCACAGCAACTTACCTCCTTTTGCTTCACCGATTTTATGCAGGACACAGCAGGCAGCTATAACAATTGGGATATTTTTCTTGCTGAGATCCAATCTTGTGAGAAAACATCAGTGCCCCTTCACTCTACCAAAAGTGCATTCAACTGTCATTCTGCACCTGCTAAGCTGTTAGTTTAATCTTTTGTTGGGGTTGTCCAGGTGGTTGGTGTACAGCTTCATGAGCCAGGGGTGCAAGGTATAGACTGGGTCCCCTAGGATCATTGTTGACATTTCAACATCACTGGTGGTAATCCACCTGTTAGGAAAGAGAGTCCCTGCTTGTAGATTTCTGAACAGTCCTGTGTTCTTAAAGATGCAATCAGCATGCACCTTCCCTGACCAGCCAACACTGTCAGAAGTGTCCCTAATGATCCACTGATGCTTGCATAATGACAGAAAAACAGCAATTTCTGTTGATGTACGCTGTGCCAAGGTGATCTGGTGCAAAACTGGAATTGAATCATGCTCATGCTGTACAGTGCAGTCTGCATAATGTTATGACCGATATCATTTGTAAGTCTTATTTTTTTGAGCAAAATCCATTTTTACTGCTGACTCTGGATACCAGTAGCCTGCACAATATCAGGAGTAAATGTGTATTGACAGTGTATTCTGTATTTTTCCTTACCAAAGCAAACTAGTTGGGAAACGGTCTCTGTTGGAATCACATTTCCATGTACATTGGGACAGTTCACTTTCTGTAATATCCTTTCCATCCTGTATTTCTTGTTAAAGAATCATAAGTTGGCTGTGATTAATTTCTGAACAGGAAACATCTTGATGCCCTCAGTGCTTTAAGTGAGAAATGAAAATAAATCCTTAAGGGGAAGCTAAGTAACCACCTCCCACGCGAAAGTATTTTTTCCTTCTCTAATTTCTACATATGTATATTAAAACGTTTAAGGTTCTTTCCCCATGTGTGACTGCTTCCAACTTCCATGTATCAACCCAGCATAGAAAGTTATCTATGTGATGTCTTGTTTCAATTTTGATACTAATTTTCCTACTCAGACCTAGAATTATAGGATACAAATAAGTGTGCTGGTTTTGTTGCTACTGGTCAGAACTTGGATGGGTGGGATATTATGCGGGAGAGGTGGTAGCAAAGCCTATACCTAAGATGCCAAAGGGCTGGTTCCTTGCAAGCAGATTTTGTACCATTATAACTAGATCCATTTAGAAACTGATACCCACTAGACGAGGGTTGTTTCTACTTAGCTTGGCTACTGTGGCAAATTGCTGGCACTACTATGATGGGTCTCGCGCTTTCTCTTCTTGGGTGGGGGTTAAGGGCACCGTTTCTTGCCCCTGAACTGGGGTATTAACTGCCTCACTAGTGTCCTAGAGGAGGGGAGTGGAGAGGGAGGGACCTGGGCCCACCCTCTACTCCAGCCCAGGGGCCCTAGGGATAGCAGTAAACCAGTAGAACTAGCGGTTCCTTCCCCTGGGCTACTTCCCTCTCCTCCCCTTCAGTTTGTGGGGCTTCCTGCCCTCCCTCTGCACAGACCAGGTGTCCCTTTACCTAGGGTCTTGGTCTTCTTAGCCCACCACAGCACTTCTCCAAACTTTTCTCTGCTTCCCTCCAAACTGCTCTCTGCTTCAACATGAATCCACTCTTGTTTCAACTCCTCCAAACTGCTCTTTGCTCCAGTGCCAATCCACTTTGCTTCAACTCCTCCTCTTGTCTGATTGAAGCAGGGGTTTTTTATCATGTGACTGGCTTCAGGTGCTTTAATTTATAGCAAACTTTCTTCCCTCTACAGGGAATAAGGCTCCCTTCTAACACTCTCCTGCTGCCCTCTGGCCATGCTGTATCACACTACCAATCGCAGTCAAGATGTATAACAGTGCACGGTACCTTGGGTAATTACTAGAGTGGCTAGCCTGTACTGAAGTCCATGTTTCTGCAGCTTCACTGCTACCAGTACTTGAGCTAACTAGCCCTAAATTAGTAGGGTAGAAAAGCATATGCTGCGGTCGCACTTCCAACTGTTGACCTACACAGTGTGGGTATAGTTATATTGGCATAAAGATGCTTACATTACTATAGCTTATTCTAGAAGATAGTTTCCTCAGGAAATTGGTAGGAATAAGCTATTCCATAGCAGACTATTCTACGTCACTATAGATTTTTAACCTTCCAGGAAAATTTTTCTACCAGCCTGAATTTTCTTTTTCTGCCTATTCTTCCCAGCTAACCACAATATACAGACAACAAATTCCTACATCTTGTGTAGATAGATAGAATTAGATATACCAATTAAGCACCTTTATACTGGTATAGCTGCATCCACACTAGGGGCTTGTGCTGCTTTAATTGTGACTCTAACTTCGTATAGTGGTAAATCTACATAAATTTCTTGTTGACAAATCCTAATATTTTTCCTTATAAAGGATTCTTGTGATCTTTTCTTTGAAACCCTATCACACCTCCAGTGTCTGCAGCAAGCCTTTAATGTTTGTGGCGGGGGGGAACCAACAGAGCTACAGAAAGTGCCTTTTTCCTGGTTCCGTGAAATACCATTCAGATTTAGCTAAGATATGAAGTATTAAAAATAGGTCTTCCCTTGTTTCACTTGCAAGCTTCACAAAAACTTTGGCAACATGCCAAAATCACTGAACGTTCAAAGGCCAGGTTTGCACTGTTGCCACAGCAGCACCATTCCCATCACAAGCTGCACTGGGAATACCAGGCAGCTCCTACACCAGCTGTAGCAGAATGGGAGTGGAAGAGAGGCAGGATGGGCTCTGTCCCCCTGTAAATCCTCAAACCCCTAACTTAGGCCACTGACGATATCTTCCTCTCCAAAGGCAACATACAGGGCAGAAGGTCTCGTAACTCTGGGAGATGAGATGAGAGGGAGATGCTGGCTGGCTTCCCCTGAACCCAACAACCCACCCTGCTGCAAGTGAACAGTCCTAATGCTGCAAACAAAGGCTAGTCTTATAGCTCAAGGTAGTAGTACTGTGCTCTGAGATGTTTAGGGTTCAGGGTTCTAATCCCACAGACTCATGAGTGGAATTGTCACACATGATATAATTTGCCTTTTTCCTTTAAAAGCAATCAAAAAACCCTAGGAACTTATGTATTCATATGTACATGCACACTCTTCCTAGCTGTACTGGAAGAATTTTATTTAAGTTGCACGGTCAAGCAGTCCAAAATTAGGAAATGCCAGATTTACAGTTGTCTGTGCAACTTTAAGTCTGTCCCCCCTGTGCATATGTATTATGATACAGCTTTTAATTACCCAGTGAAATACTTTTTTCCCCCAGGACCTTTGTCGGATTCAATGCACAGAATGGACATAGGAAATGCCAGCTTTTCAGTTGCCCCCTAACTTTTTAAGTGCTTAACTTTAGAAGAATATTCAGGTTGTCATATTTTTGTATGTGTAATATTATATAGGTCAAAGAATGTCAGAGTAGCAAAAGGGAAGTCCCTGTACTCTCTTATATTGTCTCAGCTCTCTGGTGGAGCTCAGTTGCATTGTTATAGTCTATTCCAGCACTCACAGGAACTCAGGAAATGCTGATATTGCAGAAAACAGGAGCATGGTCAAGAGCAACATACAGCTTTGTTCTATTTTAATTGCTTCCTTCAGCTTTATTTCTATAGTGATAAATTGTGTACTGTATCTGTTGGGGATAGAGAGAAAATATAAATTGTAATTCAACTTTTTATTTTAAAATATGGTTTGCAGATTCAAATAGCTAAATACAAAGCTATAACACATCCTTTCATAGCATAATTGGAGCATTACAGAGCAATGAATGAAATGCTGCACAGTTGAAAACCAGAACCTAAAATAGGGGATTAGCACCCGTCTTCCTCTGTCTCGTACTTTGTGGTCCATATCTTTTTCTTAATGTTAGCTAAGCCACAGAAAATGTGAGTTCACTTTGCAAGATTGCACAAAATGACCATTCAGTATGTACCTTTAAATCTGTCATTAGATTGGCAAGGAACCCCAAACTCTAGAGGGTTAAACATCTGATCTCTCCTAGTAGTCTTGTCTTGACTGTGACTTTTGCAGTGGTCTGACAGGAAAAGAAAACAAGGCTATAATGTCAGTGCTGCCAGTTCAGATACAGGAATATATATATATATTTTAAACTATCATAGTCCTGTACACTTTTTGCAAAAAAGGGGGCATCCTTTAAGCAAGATTTAGAGTCATTATTTGTACATAGGCTGGATGCATCTTTAACTTCCATATGAATGAGGTATTTACCAGCATACGACTTCCAATCAGATGATAAATAGTTGTTCATAACAGGATGGACCAGACAGCCAGTAAAACATTCCCAGGGTACTAAATTAGCACTTGATTGTTTTATTTTGAATGGTAAAGGAAAACTACAATAATTTACAATAATACATTAGAGAGCAGAATAAATATTAACTAAATTAGAATTCCTATATTGAAAATGAATGTTTAAAATACATTTTTTAGAAATACGAGTCACTATTTTAGTATCTCATTCAGTGGATGTCATCATTCTTAGTGAGGCTGCCATTTAATGATACTGGATTGTACTTCACAGCAGGAGGCACAGTTTCATGAGACAGCATAACACTTAAATTCAAGTTCTATTAGCAATAATTGCAAATCAAAGTCAGATTGCTTAAGTACGTTCTTAAGACACTTTTTAAAAAAATGTATACGCTAAATTACCAATTGGTTTAAGCAGCTGTAAATGACCAAAACATAAAACTAGGACGTCCAAGTGATTAAAAAAAAAATCGTGATTAATTGCGTGGTTAATCTCACTGTTAATAGAATACCATTTATTTAAATATTTTGGATGTTTTCTACATTTTCAAATATATTGATTTCAATTACAACACAATACAAAGTGTACAGTGCTCACTTTATATTTGTTTTTGATTACAAGTATTTGCACTGTAAAAAAACAATAGAAACAGTATTTTTCAATTCACCTAATGTAAGTACTGTAATGCAATCTCTTTATCATGAAAGTTGAACTTACAAATGTAGAATTACCTACAAAAAAACCTGCATTCAAAAATAAAACAATCTTAAAATTTTAGAGCCTGCAAGTCCATTCAGTCCTACTTTTTGTTCAGTCAATCGCTCAGACAAACAAGTTTGTTTACATTTGCAGGAAATAATGCTGCCCGCTTGTTTACAACGTCATCTGAAAGTGAGAACAGGCATTCTCATGGCATTGTTGTAGCCAGTGACCCAAGGTATTTACGTGCCAGATGCGCTAGAGATTCGTATGTCCCTTCATGTTGCAACCACCATTCCAGGGGACATGCGTCCATGCTAATGACAGGTTCTGCTCGATAACAGTCCAAAGCGGTGTGGACTGACGCAGATGCCGCCGGCAGAACGTTGATTTTCTTTTTTGGTGGTTTGGGTTCTGTAGTTTCCACATCGGAGTGTTGCTCTTTTAAGACTTCTGAAAGTATGCTCCATACCTTGTCCCTCTCAGATTTTGGAAGGCACTTCAGATTCTTAACCCTGGGGCAAGTGCTGTAGCGATCTTTAGAAATCTCCCATTGGTACCTTCTTTGCGTTTTGTGAAAGTGTTCTTAAAATGAAAAACCTGCTGGGTCATCATCCAAGACTGCTATTAACATGAAATATATGGCAGAATGTGGGTAAAACAGAGCAGGGGACATGCAATTCTCCCCCCAAGGAGTTCAGTCACAAATTTAATTAATGTATTTTTTTTTAATGAGTCATCAGCGTGGAAGCGTGTCCTTTGGAATGGTGGCCAAAGCATGAAGGGGCATACGAATGTTTAGCATAGCTCGCACGTAAATACCTTGCGATGCCGGCTACAAAACTGCCATGCAAATACCTGTTTTCACTTTCTGGTGACACAGTAAATAAGAAGAGGGCAGCATTATCTCGTGTAAATGTAAACAAACTTGTTTGTCTTAGCGATTGGCTGAACAAGAAGCAGGACTGAGTGGACTTGTAGGCTCTGAAGTTTTACATTGTTTTTGAGTACAGTTATGTAAGAAAAAGAAATCTACATTTGTAAGTTGCACTTTCACGATAAAGAGATTGCACTACAATACTTGTATGAGGTGATCTGAAAAATACTATTTCTTTTGTTTATCATTTTTACAGTGCAAATATTTGTAATGAAAAATAATATGCACTTTGATTTCAGTTACAACACAGAATACAATATATGTGAAAATGTAGAAAAATATCCAAAATATTTAATAAATTTCAATTGGTATTCTATTTAACAGTGCGATTAACTGTGATTTTTTTTTGAGTTAATTGTATGAGTTAACTGCGATTAATCGATAGCCCTACATAAAACACAAACAACCTACCTTAAAACATGCTCTTAAAAACAGACTAGACACATTTTTTGTTCTAGTTGTGTGCTGTGTGTGGAGTCTTCTATTTCTGTATCCCAGACTGTCCTCTGACTGTGTATCTCCATCATATTAGACTTAACATGGTCCAAAATGAACTCCATATATCTCCTTCCAGAGTCTACACATGGCTTCCATTCTGCACCACTGTTGACAGCACCATCATCTTCCCTATTACTCAGGCCTGTAAGCTGGAGGCCATGTTTTAATTTTCTCTCTTCTTTGCCACACATATCCAGATTGTGTCCAAAGCCTGTTGCTGCTGCTTCCACAACATTTCTAAGATATGACTTTTTTTTTTTTCTGTCTCCATAGCTAAAGTTTTCATTCAGGCATCCTCATCTCCTGTCTTGATCACTGTAACCACTATCCCAACTAGCCGCTCTGACACTCACATTACTCCCCTCCATTCTATACAAAATGAGTCGCTAAGATAGTCTTCCTTGCAATTTGTTCTTAACTTGTCACACACTCTGCTTTTGAATCTCTCCACTGGCTCTCTGTTCTCCATTGCATGAAATTCAGAGTTTTTGTCTTTGTCATCAAAACCCTGCATAACTCTACTCCAGCCTACTTACTGGTTCTTGTCTTTGCTCACCCCCATCTCCTCTGCTCCACCAGTAATGCCAGCTTTATCATGTGGTCTGTTTCTCACAGCCACCTCAATGCTTCCTTCCCTGCCACCTCATGGAACACCCTTCCAAAACTTGTCTCCCAGGCCTCTACCCTCTTGCCATTTAAATCCCTCCTGAAGACCCACTTCTATTGAGACACCTATAAGAAATAAACTGTCATAATGGTGAGAGATGTGCAACTGGAAATAGTTTTATAATTCTAACTTTCAAAAAAGAGTTGTACTGGCAAGATGTGGCCAATAACCACAGTTTGTTTCCCTTTCTCCTACCCTTTGTTAGTCTGTCTGTTTTTAAAATTGTAAACTGTTCAGGGCAGGGACTGTTCCTTCCTTCGTTCATATATATTCTGGACATTGCCAGAAATGAAATAATTATAACAGTAATAAGTTATAGCGAAAGGTATTCTTTGAGACTACTGGTATACACAGACTTCAGTATGTTGAGTCTCATGAGTACTTTCAGCTGCCCCAGAACGTGACCACTAGCCAAGTTATGTACGCTTGAAATTGGCTAATTGCAATTAATTAGTGTAAATTTTAGCTGTTCAAAATTGGTAAGTTTTTTTTTTTTTTTAGGCCTTTAAGAAGTGTATCTTTCCACTATGAAAATTAGTTCCTATTCTCTTATTCTTTGACTAGGGAAAAAAAAGAAACTCCAGTTTGCCATAGGACCAAGGAGGTTTGGAATTCTGGTTTAAAAGCATCATACGAACCTTTAGTATTAAGGATTAGAGGGTTTCGTTTGTTCTTTTTGGCGAGCAGGTCCCATCATTATACAACAGTTAGTTGATATGCTGCTATAATGTCATCAGGCCCAAAGAGCCTGTCAGAACATGACTTTAGAAAATGTCACTATACCTTAATGTAAAATAGTTGCTGTAGCAGAGGTGAAGAAACAAAACTGGAGTTTGCTACAGACCACGGAAGTTTGAAATAAACCTCTGATGTAGGGCAAAATTTTCAAAGATCCTAAGTGACTTTAAGTCCCATTTTCAAAAGTTACTTAGTGTTAGGCATTAATAATCCTAAGTATCTCTCTATAGCACTTCTATGCATACTTGCAGTATTTTTTTACTTCAGTTATTGTGTGCTGGTTTCCATTCTTCTGTTAGGTGGTTGCAACAATTAGTTTTAAGAAGAAACACTGTCCCTCTTCTAAGGAGAGAAGCAAATAAACAAGATTCCAGAACAGTAATACTCAGATTATGTGAATTTCATTTTGTGCCATTTTGATGCCAGAATTGCACAGCTGCCAGTTTAATAACAAACAGCATTATTTTAAGCCTTTGACTTCATTAAAGCAAACCCATTGCCAACCCTTTCCTTAAACTGGCGATAGCAGATGTTGTTAGTTAGCCCCATTGCATATTGTGTGAATGTTAAACTAAAGATTATCTTCCCTCTTTATTCAAGTATATATTAATATGTTTATTCCACAAGCCAGATCACATGTCTGGATGTGTAGCTCTTTGAATCTTGTTTTCTGTTAATTACTTTCTAAAAACCCCACTGAAAAGTTACAAAATATATTGCTTGGTCTCTGTTAAATAAACAATTTTTGAGTACTCATCTCAGGATATGTTGGTCACATCACAAAATCTCATTGTATTAAGATATTTTTCAAGAGTTCTTTTTAAAGTAATTCCTTTTGTCAAAAGTATTTGGTTTATATGTAGGACTTTAAGTTGTTCTCTTTGCCAAACCAATTTTTATATCCTATGTAGCACAAACAAAATTTTGAATTTTTATGGCAGAATTTTAAAATGGTGAGGCCTACAACAAGCTTGGCTACTGGCACGTAGGTATGGTATTGTGCTGCCATAGAGAAGGCCCCACTGTAGTAACAATTTTCAAATTCTCCTTACCAGGCAGGTGGTGCCATTTAGTTATGCTACTTAGTATCCAATAGTGGCACTGAGAGAGTTTGGGGGAGGCGTTATCTGGTGTTTTTTCTGGCCAAAAGGAGAATTTATATAAGCAATAGTCTCCAGGATGGGGTGAAGGTTGAGTCATTGTGACAACTTGGAACTTAATCTGTTGAAAAAAAATCCTTGTTCTACTAATAATGATGGGAGAAACACTCTTTGTGGAACAGGCAACACAATTAAAAAAATTTAAATTGTGTCCATATATAATGTGGAACATAGCTTTAGACATAAGTTCATTTCATTGCTAAAGCCCATACTAACAACTCTTCATTAACTATATGAATTCTCTGGAAGTGATGAAACTTGGGAACCAATATGTCTAGCTACATTCCTCTTAACACCACAGACTTGCCTACACAGTGACATCAATAAGCCTTGAATTTGATTTGTATAAAACATGTGTGCTCATAGCCCAGTGGTGGAGTATATTGAAATTTCAGATCTTCAAGGATCAGATGAGCTTTTCCCTTAATGTCCCTCCCCCTCTTTCTCTTTTTCACTCTCACCCTCCCCCTAAAGCCTCCTTTTCAGAGGGAAGTTTAACATTTCTTCCACTCATAGGTTGTGTTTCAGAGTAACAGCCGTGTTAGTCTGTATTCGTAAAAAGAAAAGGAGTACTTGTGGCACCTTAGAGACTAACCAGTTTATTTGAGCATGAGCTTTCGTGAGCTACAGCTCACTTCATCGGATGCATCCGATGAAGTGAGCTGTAGCTCACGAAAGCTCATGCTCAAATAAACTGGTTAGTCTCTAAGGTGCCACAAGTACTCCTTTTCTCATAGGTTGTGGACATCTTCACTCATCAACCTTCCATTTTTCACCTTCCAATTTCCCGCCTCTGCTCTGGACCCCTCCCAGTTTCACCCTCCCCAAGATGTTGATCTCACAAAATTGGGAAGAAGCTTTTAAGAACTGGTCTTGCTGTTGTTGCTTGGTGCTTCTATGCCTTCTGAAAGACTGCTCCCTTCCTTTTTCCCAGTTGGCCTGTCGGTCTCTTTGGCTCCTCCTGCGCTGTGACACTTGCAGAATAGGAGCTGGTGGAGGAGCTGAAAGAAGTGTGTGTGTTGAATGGCTGGCTGGGAAAAGAGAGAGTGCGTGTGGGGAAATGTTGGTGGCCAGCCAAGAGTGTTGGACATGGGGGTGGCAGCCAGGGAGCCATAAAGTTGGGTGGAAAGTCAAATGCTGGAAGTTGGCGAACGGATTAGTTTACGATGAAGACAAGACAATTTATATTGATTGTGTATAAATATCATATAAAGCAGTCATATGCTGGTGTTCTACAGTGCTAATGGCAAGACTTGTGACTAGTTTCATGACCTGGATAAATCCTGTTCCAATTTAAAATATTGCTACTTTCTTTGGCAGTAAAAGATATACGTTCTGAAGCAAAATTGGGATTCTTCTTGTGTTAGTTTGTATGCAAGTACCCAGAGTGCTGTTTTAATTCACAACTATTGATATCTGGGCTGTGGGAATAAGCTAAAAGTTGTATAAGTACGCCTGCATGGAGTTTTTTGACGTGTGCCTTGTAAGTGAATTGTGGAAGCCTGTCCTACTTCTGGTCTTGAGATAGCAGTGGTTGAGATTTTTCCATTGGAATGGTTTTCCAACAAAAAAAAAAAAAAAAAAAAGCAGTTTCACTAATTTTGAAACTTTATGCAGGGGAAGTCTCAATTTTCCTGAAAATTTTTGATTTTCTGTTCAGAAAAATCTGAATGAAATAATTTTGGGTTGGTTTGATGAGATTTGGAATATTTGTCTGTTTTGAATCAGTTCAATAAAATCTTAAATTGCATTTTCCAGTACTTAACCTTAGGGTCTGAACTTGAGGTCCATCATTTTCTCCTGTGGGTTGATTTCCCATAATGCACTGTGGATTTCCTTATGACTAAGCTGTGTGATGCAGCATGGGACTCAAATGAGTTGGGTATATCACGTTCAGAAGCCTGGTGCCCCTGTTTTTCTTGAAGTGTCAAGCTTCCTGGCTGGACTGCATCTTCCATGAGGCACCTAAAGTCATTGGATTCCTATGATGCGTAGCACAGAGTTTGGTCACAAGAAAATTCACATTGCATTATTGGAGATTTAGTCCTCCAGGTAGTTCATCCCATGAATGGGATGAGAGAATGGGGGCCCTGAACTACAAGTCCCATAATGCCACTATGAGACAATGCATTTTAAGATTGAACTCACCTGAAGTGTTCCAGATCAGTTCAATATATTGATCTGAAACATTTTTATTTTGGGAATGTTAATGTTTAATTTCAATCAAAAATGTTGAACAAAATGCTTTTTCTGAACTGAAAATTTTTGGAATTTCCATTCTGTGAAAAATTGCAAATTTTAGCATCCCTGATTTGAGATGAAAACAAATGTTGAGATGTTAGACTTCGCTGTGGGGTGGAAACTTTGAATTTCACTCAGCCCTGTCTCTAGGGCTGTATGTACATGTGCAAGAGAGAGAGACTGTGCAACAGTCTTTATCTACACCACACCATCTTGCTTTACCGTTATTGAATAATAGCATCAGACTTAGTTGGTTAGTAGCTTTATCAGATAACCACAGAGTAATTCTACAACCAATTACAGTATATGCAAAAATGAGTATGGAACAATGATGCCCATTGTCTCCTACAAAAGAGACTCATCCTATGGAACCATTGCAAGATTAATGATGTCAGGTTAACTTGGACTGGACTACCTGGCTAAATATGAATTGTGCTAATCTTCACTGATGTTTTTTCTTTACAAATGTCAATGTGGGATCTTTTTTATATACCTTGAATTGCTGTTTAAGTGTAATGAAAGAGCATGAAATGGGTATTTCCAGTATTGGTCCTATAGGTGGGGCATGTTTCCCTGGCAGGAAAACACTTACATATATTTTAAATATTTCATTTACAGATGATTGACACAAGAAGTTTGAATATTTAACTGGCGTTAAGCCAGGCCTTTGAAATGTAAACAATCTTTTATTTTTATTAATGGAACTTAAAGCTAAATAAGTAGTTCTATAGTTGATCTCCTTGAAGGCAGTTTAAAAGATAACTTTGCATTCTTTAACAAGCTAAGTCCTGATATCTTACATTTCTACCTAATTATAAGAAAGTTTTGAGTTAACAAGATATTCAAAACTACAAATTCTTCTCTGTATAGATGTAGTTTGAAATAATTTAATCCTTGTTTCAGAACTTTGGAAATCAAAGCTAAATTTTTGCAAAAGCTAACCTGCCACAGACTATTGTTTGTTTGGTTTTTCTAACCAATGAAATTGAAAAAGGAAAAGAAAAAACTTGCTAGTTAGCTCAAATTACATAGCAGTATTTTTCTAAAGAAATGTGGTAGACTGAGTCAAATTCTTACTAAAAATGTAAATTATATTGACCAGTTTCATTAAAACATATAAATAAATTCCTATCATATGCCCGTGGCATCCTAGACAACTAGATACTGCTAATTGTCTTAAATAAAAATACTAACAAGCCAATGCACAGCTTGCATACACATCATGACATTACTCCTGGGGGAATTCTGCACCGCTGCGCAATGCAGAATTTTGCAGAAGTTAATGTGGGTGCAGAATTTCTTTTCCCCTACAGAAATGGGCTGCAGTGCTGCTAGCCACCACTATGGGCTGCTGGACCCAGCAAAGCTAGGTTCCTGGCAGCCGCAGTTCCCAACATGTCCTCAGGGAAGGAAAGGCCGCACACAAGAAACTACGTGCAAGCCGGGGACTGAGCATCAAGCTGTTTCTCCCTCTGGATCCCTGGGCTCTGGAGGGGGAGGGGGCAGGTGTCTGGGCAAGGGAGGGTCCCTGCAGCTGGGCTCTGGGGGGAGGGGTTGTGAGTGTCTGGCTCCCTGGCTGGGCTCTGGATGTGGGGAAAGGGTGCAGAGAAACAGGGACTGGGTTGACATAGGAGTTTCTTTAACTCTCCACTCTTGAGGGGATTTTTGTATGTGTCTCTATTGTTATAGACATACTTTCTGACAGGTATTTTGAAATAAATTACCAAAATAATTGAAACTGGCGTGATTATGTAATGTTATTTTAACAAATAAAATTTGCAGAATTTAAAAATCTTGTATTCAGAATTTTTAAACTTTTGGCACAGAATGCCCCCAGGAGTAAATAACTATTTACTCTATAAAGGGTGCCAATCTTCAAATCTAAAACTTCTTCCCATTTCATCTCCCATAACCCCCACCCTCAATCTTCACCATATTACTGCCCAAATATGAGTTTTATAGTGAGTTCTAAAGGTCAACATCTGTGGGCTAAATTTAGACCTAGAGGAGTTAATCTCAGACCTAGAGGAGTTAATCTCAGTTGAAGGGACCTCATTGAGAATACCCTCCCAACAACTCTGCCTCTCTCATACCAAGGGAGCTCCAGCTCAAGTACCTCTACTGATTTCAGTATCACCTGAGAAGAGACCGGGCTTCTCAGTTAGGCAGGTCCCAAAACATTAAGAGCTTTATTGGTCAAAACTCACCCCTTAAATTTCCCCATAAACTAGTAAGCAGCCAATGCAATAAATGTGGTATTCCTGGAATTGGTTTGATTGGACGGGGGGCAGAAGAGCTCAAAGCACAATCATACTATGAGTGCTAGGGACATCAGTCATATTGTTCTTTACTATCCATACAACAATTCACAATTTAAATTTTACTTCCTTAGTACTGTAGTGTTCCATTACCAGTTTCCCATTGATCCATAGTCTTTCAAGGTAGACAAGACCTGAATTTCTAATTTAAAGAGCAAGCAGAACTCTCCTCCTCCTTTTAGTAGTGGAAAGGGGAGATAAGAACATGATTTTGTTGTCCTCTTAAAGTCACAAACCAATTTTTAACTGCTTTGCAGATCATCTTCCAGCAGTACAATATAAATACTTTAATAAACAGTAGTCCACTTCTAAAAATAAATCTTTGCCAATTCGTGTTAGTTATGTGCATAAATATTCACATTATTGCAATATTTGATCATAAATGTTCCTTTAAACACACATTCTACCAAACTCTTGCTTTTTATTTTGAGCTAGTAATGAACAGTACTGAGACTGTATGGCAGATGAACCTTTTTGGAGGCTTTTAATTTGTCAAATTCTAGAACTTACTCAGTTTGGCAGATCACACAGAGTGGGGGAGGCTGTTTCCCCTTCATACTTGCTTGTGCCTCTGTCAAACCACAATATCACAGTTCAGGCAAGGTGCTTTTGTTTTCTGTGGCTATATTATCCTATCTGAGATATGGGGAGGTTATTTTTGCAGCAAACAACCCTCTTAATGCCTTAATGGTTGTGTGACTAATTACTGTCCTGTTCCTTTCTATACTAGTTCTGTGGACCAACATTTTCAACAGTAAAATGGTATAGTGATAACAACCAGAAGATCTTGGATTACTGTATAATTGTCTAGACAACTGTATGTTAGTTTTGAATTACAACTAAAGATATGTGGAACAAGGATAGTATGGATTTTTTTTAATGTGAATGTCTGGATTCTGCATATGAAACTTGTTAAACTGTTCATAACTTTTTAAAAAGTTTGACGCAAAAGGGCAAATTCTAAATCTCGTATTCAGCTTGTTGTTGATCCAGTATTAGTAGATGTTTGAAGTTCAAATACCATAGTTAGACTAGATAGGCTTCCTGTCTGCTGTTTTTCATCTAAATTATTTCATATGGCACAAACTCCTACATTAACGTAATATATTAAGATTGGTGTGAAGATTTTGAAAGTGAGTCTTTATGGTTGAATCAGGTTCATAGATCTTTCTTGCTTCCTCTGTTCTGCAATGTGTCTGACCACTGCCTTAATGAGGTAATAAGTCTGTCCAAGACAGTGGCTGGGTTGTGATGTTCTCTATTTTGACAGGTAGGCAGAAAATGAGTCCACGGTGTTGACTGGCAGCATGGGGGGATCAGAGATGATCTGTGAAAGTCCTAGGAAGCCAAGTGAGGAGTTGTCTTTCTCTTTGTCTATATCCTCATCTTAAATGTGGGGGTATAGGGTCTTTCACAAATGCCCCTCTCTTCTCCACTAGGATTTAGTTGGAACTTCAGCCCCTCTGCCTTCCAACATAGAAACTAACTGGGGCCTTCTGCCCTCTTCCCTCCACGTGCAGACTATTTGGAGGTTTTCCCTTTCAGTCACTATTAGGTTCTCTACTCTTTTTTTTTTTTCTTCCTTCCCCTTCAAGAGCTAGCTAGAAGTCTTTTCACCTTCCTTCCTCCATAAGGGGCCTAACCTGCTACACTCATCCATAACCACGTACTTGCAAGGGTGTGCAGCTCCACCTAATCTACTCCCGTCTCCGTCCTCACACAGGAACTTCCAGGGAGTTTCCACACCTACTTCTTTGAGTGTTTGCATATGTCCATTCCACTGTAGGGGTGTGGTTGCCTCGTGCACAGTAATCAGAACATTTTCCCTCAGTGGTACCCTTTGGGGTGGCTTGAACTCCCTCTGTCACCTCATGCCACTGTATGCTGAAATAAGAGGGTGGTGCCACACCCAACCTCCCTCAGTTCCTTTCTCTCTGCCAGTGATAGTTGTCAGAGCAATCTTAGACTAATTATTATAAGTGCTTCCCTCAGTCTTTTTGTATATATACCCTCTAATTGTTAGGAATTAGTTAGTTTTTAGCTAGTTTGTATGGATAGATTTTAGTCTTAATTTTTTTGGACAAAGCTTCTGAGTACCAGGCTTGGTGCCAGAATGATGCCACACTCACCAGGGTTTAAGTCCTGCCACACTTGCACTAATCCCATGCCGGTCAGTGACCCGTACTTATCCTGCTTAAAGTACTTGGGAGAATTCCATAGTAGTAACAAATGTCACATCTGCAAGGGATTTAAGCCTCACTCAAAGAAGGACAGAACAGTGACATTCAAGTATCTACTCATGAAAGCACCACTTCAGCCCTCTCGAAATCACTGCGCACACGGTTCTCAGATTACCATAGCCTTGGTGTGAAGTGCACCAGAAATGTCTGTGGCTCCTCAGTCCTGTACCAAAGAAAAGGCTTAGACTTTCCTCAGATTTAGTACTGTGCTTAGTTGTGTCAGTGCTTAAGCCTAGTAAAGGCAGAGACTCTAAGAAACATGTTGGGAAGAGTCTTTCAGTGGAGCAATCTTCAGCTAAATAGAAGCGATTGCTACCTCTGGAGCATGTGCCAGGTCTGTTGAGGGCGTCCTCTGAGACAGAGTCATCAGCCGCTGCTGCTGACCACTGCAGAGGCATATGCAGCTGGGAGAGAACTATGTAGTACTCGGTACTGGTATCTCCGGCAGTGCAAGAAGGTTCAAAATTGGTACTGATGCCTGTGGCTATTACCACAGTGTGTCAGGAATTCATGGTACCAAGCCTCTGTATGTGCAAGCCTCCAATGATTTCCCTGGTACCTCCTTTCCCAGGCTCTGGGTACCAGTCCCTGGTACTAACTAGCTCTGCATCCCCCTCCCCCCCTCCCCGCATGTCAGATGGTTCAGACTCTTTTATCTTCAGATTCAGTGGTACATTTGTCTGTGTCCCATTCAAGGCAGAGGACATACCCTCCATCAGAGACTTGAGAACCGTGGGCAGTGCAGCTGTCTTAACACTGGCCTGCTCCTCCTTCCAAGTAGCAATAGCCCCGTTAAGATTGGGTCCCAGGCCCATATCAGTTGTCATTCTGGACACCACGGGGAGTTTCTCCCTCCTGCTAGGTCTTCCCTGCAGTCATCTCATTCTGGGTCATAGAGACCTCTCTGAGGGTATCATCACTGAGAACATTCTCTGATACCCAGTACCAACATTGGTACTGAGCACCCAGAACCACCTCAGGCAGCTTCCCAACTGCAAATCATGGAGTTGCTACCACCTCAGAATCCTGTGGCATCCACTTTCTTGTCACCAGACAAAGCAGTTGATGCAGTAAGCGATTCAATACCACTAGAATACCACTGAGCTCATCAAGGTTGTTTGAGAAGGGTGGCCTCTTTTCTTGATATTCAGGCAGAGATGGTGTGTGAAAGCTCCCACAAGTTGGTGGACATCCTGATATTGGTGGCCCCTGCCAGGGTGGCTCTGCCAATTAATGAAGCCATTATGGAGCGAGGCAAGGCATTCTGGCAGATGCCGTCCTCCTTACCTCCTGCAGCAAATTGAACTGAAAAGAGGTACTACATCTAAGGGATATTAATATTTTATTTCTCTCTTGGATTCCTTGGTGGTAGCAGCTGCTAATGAATGGGAGAGACAGTCACCAAATATAGACTCCAAAAGGCAAATAAGTGAAGAGGCTGTACTTGTTCAAGCATAAGCTTTATTCTACAGGGAGGATGCAGCTCATGATTGCAAACCAACACACACTCCCAAGCCACTAGGATTTCATCCTCTGGGAAATAGTTATAAAATTTAAAGACAAGCTGCCTAAGGGTTGTAAGTAGGAGTTTGCAGTAATTATGGATGAGTGCAAGCTGGTTGCCAGAATGGTTCTCCGGGCAACATAGATGGTGCAGATGCGGTGGCTCGAACTATGGCATCAGCTATTACCATGAGAAGATGTTTGTGGTTACAGTGCTCTGGGCTCCCCGCAGAAGTCCAGACGATCATCCAGGACCTCCCTTTTGAATGCCCCTCTTTCCATTTTGAATAAAACAGATGATAGGCTCCAAAGTCTAAAAGATACAAGGACAGTACTAAAATCTCTCAGAATCTATACTCCAGCGACAAGAGGAAACAGTTCCATTCTCAATACCCATACAGACACCAGGGTTTTCCAGTCTCAGGACCTGCCAAGGAGAAAGGACAGGGATTACTGGACATTTGCAAAGCAGCAACTTGGTCATTAGTTCATACTTTTATGTCTCATTATGCCATTGCCCATCAGTTCTGGGTGGATGCCAGTTTTGGATAGGTTGTCCTTCAATCACTGTTCAGGTAGACTCTCTAAGACCATCTCCTTATTTGTCTGTTTGTGAGTGGAATGGACATATGAAGCACTCGAAGAAAAGATGGTTACTTACCTTGCTGTAACTGTTCTTACATGTGTCCATTGCATGACCTGCCTTCCTTCCCTCTGTCGGAGTCTCTCCCGTATGAAGGAACTGAAAGCTTTTTGGGGTGGAGCCACCCTCTTTCACCAACACGTAGTGATGTGAGGAAACAGGGCACTCAAGCCACCCCAATAGGTGCCAGTGATGGAAAAAGTTCTCTGATAACTGTACACCAGGTGAGCACACACCTACAGAGGAATGGACGTGGCTATACTGAAGAACAACAGTTGGAAAAAATGGTTACCTACCTTTCTGTTTCTCCCACTCATATTGTGGATTCTCCAAGACCTCCACGCCACCCACCTTGAAGGGTTTTTGGGGACTTCCTATCCTCCTTTGTGTTTCTCTCCACAAACTTGTGTGGAAATCTTGCTGGGGGCATTGAACGCCTAGATAATGTCCCCTCCCTCCCTCCCTCCCTCCCTCTCACTGTTGGGACACTTTCTTGGGGTCAGCTCTTTCTATGGAGGTTTCCCCAAGTGCATGAACAAAGTTGCTGTGGGCTGAAGTAGCTGTTTGGGCTCTCCCAGCCATGGAACAACTCTTTTGGTTGGGGTGGTTGGGAGGAGAGTGGTAAGGATCAAGTTTCCAGCCAGAACAGAAGGGGGCCATGGAACAGCTGAGTTATCCAAGGCATTAAATGCTCTCTAAGCACTCTAGTCCTTTAACATTAGTAGCAGGGAGGACCCCCTAGAGGAACAATGGGTCTGTTAAACTCATAGACTTTGAGGACAAAAGGGACTATCATGATCATCTAGTCTGACCCTCCTGTACATTGCAGGCCACTGAACTTCGCCCACCCACTCCCTATAATAGACCCATAACCTCTGGCTGAGTTACTAAAATCCTCAAATCATAACATAAAAAGTACAAGTTACAGCAAGCCCACCATTTACACTCATTTAAACGTGAAAATGACCCATGCCCCATGCTGCAGAGGAAGGTGAAAAACCCTCAGGGTCTCTTGGGGCAGAAGGCCCCCCTGGACACCCTGAAACAAGTGCTCTTTTTCCTGCACCACACTACAGGCGCATACAGCAACCCCACTCCTGATAGTGGTTGCATAGCGTCTCCCCCGGAGATCAGTCTGTATGGATTGGAAGGTATGATGTGGGGGAACAAGCAACATTTCAGACAAGTGCAAGAGTTGTTGCTAAAGGTGGATAGGGGAGTAGGGGACGGGCACTTGTTCTACTGTCTCAGGAGATGGAAGCCTGAACGCTTTGGCCTGCTCCCTTTGTGGCCGCTGTTAACTTCTGGCCACCTCGTCAGGGCAGCTCTTTGAAATCATGCAGACAGTAATAGGGAACAGAAACATTGTCTAAAAAATGCTTTCAGGGTATAAGATTGGTGGGATTCTTTCTCTTACCCCTGAAGGAGGGATAGAATCTGGGAAGAAACTTGGAGGGACTAGCCAGATTCCATCTGTGCTTCCAAACCTTTCCTCAGGGCACATCTATGGACTGTACTGGGAGGAAAGAGAAATGCCAGAGAATGTCCTCTGCCTGGTCTTCTGTGGAGAGAATGGGTGAGATCAGACCCTGGATAGATGGTTCCCAGGGGCAGTTGAAAAGGGAGCAGGAAGAGCTGTGTCTTGTCTCTCACCCTTGCTACTTACTCCCCATTCTCTGTAGCAGCTGAGGCACTGTCGTTGGGGGCATCTGAGCTGTTTGTTGCTGCCCTTCCTGGTGGTAGCTCTGTTCCCATCTATGGTATCTGAAAGCCCTATGGGAGAATCGGAGTTCCTGAGAGTCCTCAAATCTCCTGCACTTCCCACCCACAACACACAATCATCTCCAAAATACTTCTTTTTAAATAAACACTTCTTTAACCCTGATATGCATAGCAGTTAATTATTTCCTTCAAGAATGTGGTAATTGTTTTGACCCTGTAGGTTCAGACTGTGGAAAAGTCTTTGTGAATGTTTACTTTAAGCTGCCCCCCCCCCCCCCACACACACATTAAAAACGTAGCTGTTTGTTGAACTCCTTAAATACACATTTTTATAAACCATCTTCATGTATATTGATGCAGATTAAAAAAATAGTACACTGCATTTCATTTAATCAATATGGAGGAAGGATGTGGAAGATTACTTCTGGGTTTCTAAAACTTTCTTTCAGAAAGTAGTGAGCCACAGTTCCAAGTTGCTTCTTCCAGCCTCTTAATTTCTTTGGCTGTAAATCTTTGTCCTGATGAAAGCAGGCAAACAGCTTTGACGCCAGGCTGGAATGGAGCAGTAAGTGCCAATGTGGAATCTTGACTCTGGATTATATTTAGCTGAGCATTTTGCTGCAGCTGTGTTATTAGCTAATAAATTTTAAATAGGGCTTTGCACTTTGTTTACTATTGCTGTGGAGGACTGGCAGAACTCGCACAAAATCTTTAGACCTATATTGAAGTCTTTAAGTCAAGAATTTTAAAAGGTTGGAGTTTAGGATTCTTGATATGAATATATAAAATTGCGTGATGGGGTTAAAAGCAATTCTTGACAAAGATTGCTTCGTGTTTGGACATTTAGATTCTTAGGTTAGTCCTTCCCTTTCACCACTCAATTTACAGTTTCTGGTCCAACATGATTGCAAAAAGACTATTTTTAAACTGTATTTCAGTGAAACCAGTATCTTCTTTCTAGCGTTAATCCCATCAAATGGGGTTCACTCCAAGAGTCGTTTCCTTCCAGAGTGCTCTGTTTAATGCCATATTATCTCTCACTCCACATGCTAACTTGCCTTCCTTATGACATCCTGCCTTTTCTTCTTGGATTGGTCTCTTTTTTTCCTTCAATTTTGATCTGTTGGACTTTCTTACCTACATAGTTGTCAATACTGTGTCTCATGCAATCAGATCAACTGAGCCTACATTCCCTCACTTTTTCACTTATGGGTGTTACCTTGAGCATGTCTGACATACACATTCCTCAGGTGAACTTTTTTTCCTTACACCACTCATCCATCTCAACATTTTCCTTTCTGTGGAACAGATAATTTGCACATTTCTTCTTTGTTGCCCTAACGCTCAGTGCCATACATCAAAACTGGATGGACCACCATTTTATAAAAAGAAAAGGAGTACTAGTGGCACCTTAGAGACTAACCAATTTATTTGAGCATAAGTAACATTCATAAACCAGTGGGAGAACTTCAATCTCTCTGTTCACTCGATCACAGACCTAAAGGTCGCAATATTACAACAAAAAGACTTCAAAAACAGACTCCAATGAGAGACTGCTGAATTGGAATTAATTTGTAAACTGGATACAATTAACTTAAGCTTGAATAGAGACTGGGAGTGGATGTGTCATTACACAAAGTAAAACTATTTCCCCATGTTTATTCCACCCCCCACCCCATCCCCGTTCCTCTGACGTTCCTGTTAACTGCTGGAAATGGCCCACCTTGATTATCACTACAAAAGGTCCCCGTCCCCCATCCCCCCGCGCTCTCCTGCTGGTAATAGCTCATCTTAAGTGATCACTCTCCTTACAGTGTGTATGATAACACCCATTTTTTCATGTTCTGTGTGTATATAAATCTCCTCACTGTATTTTCCACTGAATGCATCCGATGAAGTGAGCTGTAGCTCACAAAAGCTTATGCTCAAATAAATTGGTTAATCTCTAAGGTGCCACTAGTACTCCTTTTCTTTTTGTGAATACAGACTAACACGGCTGCTACTCTGAAACCTACCATTTTATAGACTCCCTTTTAAACTTACTGGTATATTCCTGTCACATACTACGCCACTTACCTGTCTCCATTTGAGACAGGCATTTATTATCCTAGCTCTCATTTTGTCCAACATTTTTCTGGATTCTGGAACCCATATACTTGAAACTTTATAGCATTTGTATTGTCGGCCCATCTAGTTTCAAGAATAATTCTTCAATATTCACATTTATTGAAACTATATACCATATACTGTTTATCCTCTGCTTATTTTGAACCCTCTCTAACACATCTCTCCATTTATCACAGGGGTACTCAAACTGGAGGTGGTGACCCCCAGGGGGTCATGAAGTTACTATGTGGGGGGTCATGAGCTGTCAACCTCCACTCCTAAACCCCCCTTCTCCTCCAGAAAAATATAAAAAATGTGTTTTTAATTTATAAGGGGGTCACACTCTCACAGACTTGCTGTGTGAAAGGGGTCACCAATACAAAAGTTTGAGAACCACTGATCTATCAAGATCCTTTTCTGGACTGACTTTCTCCTCGCTGTATAGAATGATACCATCTGCAAACAATTTTGTATGTTCCTTGAGGGTATCCAGGATGACAGTAAACAAGAAAGGGCTCAGTGCTGATCCCTGATGCACTCCCATCTTTATCAATAGTTTGTATTTCACCACTGGAAGTTCTGACTATTGACATTGCACCTACATACGTGACTTGAACAAGCCACGCATCATAATCTGGTAACATTTTTCCCTCATACCCCACCAGGTGTCTTCCCTTGGCACGCTTTTCAAAGGCCTTTTCCAGATGAACACCAGTGGCGTTGGAACAATTTTTATAGTGGGGGTGCTGAAAGCCATTGAACAAAACTGAAAACCCCTCTATATGATGGAAACCACTTCTAGCCCAGAGCATGTTGCCACACCCCCAGGTCCAGCACCCTGATAAACACCATGTAAATGTTTCATCCTTTTATCTACATTTTTCCAATAGCTGCCTCAATGCAAAGACAGCATCCATTGTTGACCGTCCTGGCAAGAAGCCATATTGATCTGCACTAATATCTTCATTTCTTAGTCTTATTGAAGACTCTCTGTTTCGTTGTATAATTCATCAGGTTCATACATCTATACTTTGTATGGTTGCCAGCAATACCTTTTCCTTTCTATATTGACATTAAGATAGTTTTCCTCCATGCATTTGGTATCTTTCCCCATCTTATGATTAAAATGAATGGGGATGTCAGCAGATGGACGCCCTCTATTCCAAGCTTTTTCCATGCCTCAATGGGGATTCTGTCTTGGCCTATGCCCTTATTATTTTTCATTGCTTTTATAGCATTTGCCATTTCATCTGGTGTGATTAGGCTCTTCTGCACCAAAATTCATCATTTTAAAGTTGCATTGCTCTCTTGGGTTTTCTTCATTTAAAAGCTGTTCAGATACTTTTTTTCATAGATCCTTTGTGCAACTGTCAGTCAACACCCACCAGTTCTATCTTTGAATCTCACCTCCTTTATGTCTTCTGTCATATGTGTTCACCAGTCTGCACACTTCCCCCTTTTCTTTGTTCTTGTGTAAAGTTCCTTGAAGACCCTTACTTTTCCAATTACATTCCTTGCCATTTTCTTTACAAACATATATTCCTCCGGGTCTCATTTGCTCCTATTCCTTTGCCAGAATTTAAACTTTTTTCCCTTTATCTTTTATCACTTCTTGTACTACAGTACTTAACTTCTCCACCAAATGCCAATGGGAGATCTGCATGAAGATCAAGATTAGAATATGGCTTTTATGTACAATTTAGCAGGGTACATTGAGCATTTTGAAATTATGGATCATTGCTATTTCTTCCCTAGTTCCTATTACGTGCCCTTTAATCTTCCTTCTTTTTTGTTTTTCTTTCCTCTTTTTTTGTCTTCCCCTTTCTTCTGCATTTCTTCATTTTCTATCTTGCATCTGTTCCCAGTTTTTTCTCCTCCAGTCCCCATGGGCTTCACTCTTCTCCTGTATACAAAACTATTTCATTACTAATTATTTTGACGCACAAATTGTCATTGTTAGGTGTTAGCTTTCTCACCTCAGTGAAGTTAATGGGGGTAGGCAAGTTAACACCAACCAGAGCTGTTGTTTGAGGCTGCCTGCAGCCTCAAGAAGACAACATTGTTTTGGTTTACACTTATTTTATATTGAGGAAGTTAATTTTGTAACTGTCTGCTAGGAACTTTTCTTTAAAACGAAATTTAGATTCTGCAGAATCTCAACTATTCTATGTCAGACACCTAAATACATCAAGTGGGTTAGACCCACACATGGGATTGATGTATAGCTCCTGTAAGCTGTAGTATGTGGGTGTTCTTCATTTCTGCATTGGTACAATTCGTGTATCAATTTACATTTTTAAGTTCTTTGTGTGATCCTTTGGATTAAATAGAAGATCATTATTGTCATCAGCTACATAACAAAAGGATTATGCTCAAGTTAATTACCAAGTATTCATACAGGGCTCTTCAGTTCGTAGTCCTGAAAGAAACGTAAAGAAGCAAATACAACGTTAGGCTATATTAGGATAGTGATAGAGGATATGGTAAATATGACAAGAATGGTATAGTAGATCTTTGCCTTGAATGCTCTTAAGCTTTGATTATCTCCCAAAAGGCATAACAGAAATAGAAGAAGTCCAAGTAAGGGCAACAAAAGTTAACAGCAGAGGTTTGGGGTTGAGATGAAGTTTTTATGAGGCAAAATTAAGACTAGAATTATTTGGTTTGGAAAATGAGAGAACATAAGGGGTATTTAAAATTGAGTGGAATGAAAAGTCCAGTCATGTGCACTTGTTTTTCTGTTACCGTAGTACAATAACTGGATGCTCTGTGAATTAAGAGGCATCAAATTTAAAAAGAGAAATAACATATATAAGCAGGATATATCGAGGCAAATAGCATTAGAGGGTTTTTTTTTTTAAAGCAAAACCACTGTGATGGGTTCCCCAGGGTGTAACCTGGAACTGAGGTACCATTGAGCCCTCTATCCATCCAACCTGGGCTTCCTCTTACACTGTGATGCTGTTGCTAAGCCACAAACCTCTGTCAGGTACTGTACTTACACAGCCATCCTCAGGCAGGGATACACACCCAGCTGAATTACATGAATGCTTCTCCCAGTTAAGTCATGAACTAACAATAGAGAAAAAAGAAAAGGAGTACTTGTGGCACCTTAGAGACTAACCAATTTATTTGAGCATGAGCTTTCGTGAGCTACAGCTCACTTCATCGGATGCATCCAATGAAGTGAGCTGTAGCTCACGAAAGCTCATGCTCAAATAAATTGGTTAGTCTCTAAGGTGCCACAAGTACTCCTTTTCTTTTTGCAAATACAGACTAACACGGCTGTTACTCAGAAATGTAAGAATAGAGAGGCTCCAGCCATTTCTCCCAGCTACCCAATCTAGAACCCCAGAGCTGTGCCATCTTACCCTGGTCAGAAGCCTGACCACTGTAAGTTTATTACCCAGTCCACCACTTCTACAAAGGAAAGTGGACGTGCACCAGCCCTTGCAACTTGAGCAGATTTCCCAAGTACTCCAACCAAAACACACTGTTTTAGGTAAAATATAAAACACTTATTAACTACAGAAAGATAGATTTTTAAGTGATTATAAGTAACACACATTGATTGGTTACCTAAGAAATAAAAGTGAAATCGCAATCTGAGTTCTTAAACTAGACAAGATTTGAATCAAGTAGTGTTTCACCCTGGTAGATGATATAGTTCCTTAATATACAAGCTGGAATTTCCTTTCCAGTCTGGGACCACCTCCCCAATTCAGTCTTTTTCCTCCAGACGTGTTTCCAGGTGCTGAGTTGTGGGGGGAGTGAGGCCAAGTGATGATATCACTTCCCTCTTTTATAGCTTTTTACAGCTTGCTGGAAAGAGCTTTTGCTATGACATGGGTCAAGCAGTCTCCATTGTCTATGCGCTATCTCTGAGAAATCTCCATTGTATCCAACTCTTAGGATAGTCATTGAGAGTGTGGACTCCCTTTAATGGGTCATCAGCAGTGTCTAGCTGCTGCATTGTTGTGGTACCTGAAAGACTGGTTGTGGGTGTTCCTAACCTTACAATATATTTCATAACACACACATAGCATAACTTCCCATGCAGTGATAGCACATAAAGATTAATATCCTGTTGGGTTGTAACAGGTCAAATCTTTTAAAATGATACCTCACAAGGCATATGTTCTACAAAACATACCATAATTATGTGACAGAGAATATAGGGGTTCCAGGGTACTGTTTTGGGCACACTGTGCCACAAACCCCGCATAAAAACTTGCATGAATAAGAATATAATCTATTTATACTTGATACATAATAGGTGTAACATTATATAGGCTAATTAAAGCATAATACTACAGTAAGGTAGAATCAGGAAGAAAATTTCCCCTCCTCTTTTACCTCCCCAACGGAATTGGCATTGCCCAACTAGCCAGACACTTTGGGTTTTGCCTTCTTTAATACACCCGGCATATGCCACTGCTAAAAACTAGGTTATAATGTTTAGCACTTATGGATGCTTTATAGCATCAAAGGACTCTACAAATTCTTAAATAAATCCTAGTACCATCCCCCTAAAATAAGGAAAGTGAATATTGTCCCATTTTACATATGGGGAAATTGAAACAGTGATGAAGCAACTTTCTGAAGGCTACACAATGAAACATTTATGGAGCTGGGATTAAAACTCAGGACTTTACAACTCTCTGTTCTATGTTCATCTGTCCAGATCACACTGCTTCTCAAGATTATATCACAGGTCTGTTCTAATATGGCAGTTTTTCTTACAAAGACATGTCCATTCTAAAATAATGTAATAAAATTACAGTGGTAATGCTTATCATGAATATGATTTCTTCTTTTGTATCTTAACCATGTTTCGTCTCAAACACCTTTCAACCAGGAAAATCATTAGATTTCTGTTTGCTTTCTAATGATGCAAAATTGAGTCCTGTTTTCTTTTATTCCACTATCTGTAAAGACTTTTCAATTGACAGTAATCACTTTTAACATACAGTTTAAATATCATCAACAATGATTATAGGTAGTGATCATTTAATAATTCCGTTTCAGTTAAGCACATATTTTTCAGTGGAATGTTGCTACATTAAATATCATAAACCATTCACATACCATCACTGGCTCATCTATGGTGATCTTTATTGTGGGACACGTGATCAAGTGAGCTGTAGCTCACGAAAGCTGATGCTCAAATAAATTTGTTAGTCTCTAAGGTGCCACAAATACTCCTTTTCTTTTTACTGGCTTATGAGTAGGCAGTAATTTAAGTTTTCTATCATTGCAGTGTTAACTGCAAAGTCAGCTTTGGACTGATGATCCTTTATTAACCGCTGTTAATTCTTATGCACATTTTATGGGTAATTGGAGATGCTGTCTTTTTGGAGAGGAGAATTGGTGGAAGATAACATCTGGTTCATTTTGTGAATTATTGACAACTTGTAACTTGAGGATGTTATACAATTCCAACCTTAAAGATTTGTCAAATTGATTGTAAATAATTCAGCTGTTTGTAAAAGAAGGTTATAATGGAATGAAACTGACTACTCTGTTTAATCAGTGCAGTGAAAACACCTGATGTAATCAGTTGAAGTTGACCCAAGAGATCTTGTGCAAGTGTTTACCCAACAAAAGAGTGATATGAGACACAGTAACTAAAGTGCAAGGAATTTACAAGTTCCTTGAGACTAAAAGCTCTGCTTAATGAAAGTTAAAAGCTCAACTTCAAGAAATGTATAAAATCTGCAGACACATTCAGCACAGCTTTTAGTCTGTAAGATCACTAGTAGAGGTGGGCAATTTGTTTTTCTTTTTTTGTATGAATACTTTATTTGCCAAAAAAGGCAGTTTCAGGTTAACAAACTATTTGTGAATTTGGGTCAAATTCCATGAATTGTTTCATCTGAAAAATATGGGGGATTCTGAAAAAGTCATGCATTGTTTTGACATTTTTTAAAAGAAACATTTGGACTTTTCATTTCAAAACATTTTTATTTTGAATTTTAGCTTATTTGATTTTGTTTAAAGGGTGAAAACCTTCTGAAAATGAAACAAAATGTTTTAGTTTGTATTGAGCCAATAATTTCTTTGACCTAAAACTAATAAGCTGTTATGGGATAAGAGGGAAGGTCCTCTCATGGATCAGTAACTGGTTAAAAGATAGGGAACAAAGGGTAGGAATAAATGGTCAGTTTTCAAAATGGAGAAAGATAAATAGTGGTGTCCCCCAGAGGTCTGTACTGGGCCTAATCCTATTTAACATATTCATAAATGAATTGGAAAAAAGGGGTAAACAGCGAGGCTGCAAAATTTGCCGATGATATAAAACTACTCAAGATAGTTAAGTCCCAGGAAGACTGCAGAGCTACAAAGGGATCTCACAAAAGGAGGTGACTGGGTAACAAAATGGCAGATGAAATTTAATGTTGATAAATGCAAAGTAATGCACATTGGAAAACATAATCCCAACTATACATAAAAAATGATGGGGTCTAAATTGGCTGTTACCACTCAAGAAAAAGATCTTGGCGTCATTGTGGATAGTTCTCTGAAAACATCCACTCAATGTGCAGCGGCAGTCAAAAAAGCTAACAAAATGTTGGGAATCATCAAGAAAGGGAAAGATGACAAGACAGATCGCCTCTGTATAAATCCATGATACGCCCGCATTTTGAATACTGCTTGCAGATGTGATAGCCCCATCTCAAAAAAGATATTCTGGACTTGGAAAAGGTTCAGAAAAGGGTAACAAAAATTATTAGGAGTATGGAATGGCTTCCACATGAGGAGAGATTAATAAAACTAGAAAAGAGACGAGTAAGGGGGGGATATGATTGAGGTCTATAAAATCATGACTGGTGTGGAGAAATAAACACTTCTTTATTTACTTCTCATAACACAAGAACCAGAGGTCACCAAATGAAATTAATAGCCAGCAAGTTTAAAACAAACTAAAGGAAGTATTTCTTCACACAGCGCACAGTCAACCTGTGAAACTCCTTGCCAGAGGATGTTGTGAAGCCCAAGACTATAACAGGGTTCAAAAAAGAACTAGGTAAATTCATGGAGGATAGGTCAGTCAGTGGCTGTTAGCCAAGATGGGCAGGGATGGTGTCCCTAGCCTTGGTTTTGCCAGTATCTGGGAATGGGTGTTGGGGAATGGGTCACTTGATGATTACCTGTCCTGTTCATTCCCTCTAAAGCACCTGGCCACTGTTGGAAGACAGGATACTGGGCTAGATGGACCTTGAATCTGACCTAGTGTGGCCATTCTTATGTTTGTTTTTTTTCAGTTTCTCACTGAAACAAAATTGGGTTGACCCAAAATGATTCTTTTTGTTTTGTTTTGTTTTGTTTCACCACTGAACCAAGTAATCAATTCTTCTTCTTTGAGTGATTGCTCATGTCCATTCAGCTTAGGTGCGTGTGCTTGCCACATGCACTGGTGCTGGAAGTTTTTCCTTCAGCAGTATCCGTTGGGGACCAGCTCTGGTACCCCCTTGAGTGGCACGCATATGCCGCAGCATATAGGGTGCCACCGGCCCCCTCCACCCTGAGTACCTTCTTGCCACCAGTGATGGTGCATGGAACTGTTGCTGCTTCAGCTAGCGCTGTTGCTTCTTGTATATTATTGTATATCGTTTCCCTATAGTTTTAGTTTCCCTATTTGTTAGGGATTGAATAGGTTCCGAATAGGACTTCGCCTCAGGACGGAGCATGCCCTGGTCCCCAGGCTTTAAGCCCTGTGATCACTGTAAAAGGCCCATGCCCATTAGCGATCCACATTAACAGTTATTTACAGTGGTTGGGCGAAGGTCACATTCGTGATAAGTGCAAAATCTGCAAGTCCATCAAGCCCAGGACAAAGAAGGAGCATGGCATTTGCTTGAAAGCGTTCCTTATGG
Organism: Chelonia mydas; assembly: GCF_015237465.2. NCBI lineage: Eukaryota > Metazoa > Chordata > Testudines > Cheloniidae > Chelonia > Chelonia mydas. The sequence continues at coordinate 80,621,280 of NC_057851.1, read as the reverse complement.
AGCCTACCCTTAACCCAATGTCAGAGCAGTGCTCTGATTCGGCGCTGACACCATGACCTCGGTGTGCAGCACCCCGCCAGTACTGTCTGTGAGCCAGCAACGGTCTCCTTCCATGCTCCAGCCAAGAAGCCAAGGAGGACTGGGTGAGGAAGGTCTACAGCTTCTTGCAAGGGAAAGGACAAGTCTGGGGTGGACCAAGGCCCTGTCTCGGGCACCTCTTCACACGTTTGGGATCTCAGGCCCCAGCTCCGCTCTAGTCGGGTAGCCCAGTCCACGGCTACCCTGGTTAGCATAGGAGGTTCTTGTCAGCTCCAGGTGCCGTCCACGCTGGAGGCCCTGCAAGCGGCGCAAGAGATTATGTCCCTCCTGGTGTCGCCCACTCCAGCCCCTGCAGAGCCCTGGTCACAGGGTAAATCCAAGTTTTGAACCACCACAGTCTCCACCTCCATGGCAAAGCTCCCCACCATGGGGGACATCCCGCCACTGGTCACCCTCTCGCAGCCAACACGTTTCTGACCGTGATAGGCAGAAGCTTTGCAGCCCTATCCAGTCTCCAGACCTCTGACAAGGGCAGAAAGGCTTGAGGTGTGGCTCACCAGTGACCGGGCACAGACCTCTGTAGGCACATGCTCCCCCAGCAGGAGTTTCAGAGTTGGTGCCCGGAATCTCTGCAGCACCAGTACCACTCCAAGGACAGGTCAAGGGACCGATGGGATTGTTCCCCGGACCTTCGTCGATCCCCCAGGGTGGCAGCACCACATGTGGCTACATCTTCACAAGGCCAAGCCTGTTCTGGTTCCTGGTACCACTTGTGAAGCATGAGGCATAGATCACCGGATCAGGGCCATCACGGATTCACCAAGTGCCAGTGGTCATGAAGGCCCTGATCCAGATGCTCGTTGAGGTCAGCCAGATCCAACTCTGGGAGGAGCGACCGGTACCGATCGGGGACAGAGCCACTACTCAGCCCTGTCTTGGTTGCAGGGGAGCAACTGCTTGGGCTCTAGCTCGGGTTTGGAGCAAGGTTCCCTAGCTGCGGGACAAGCTCTGATACCTACGGTGCAGATGACTGCAGTGGCACCGCAGCCGGCCCCGTGGCCTCAGACTCCGTGGCTGGCACAGTGGTACCCATGGGGGTTCACTCAGCCCTCCCAAGCCACCTGCTTGGTATCCGGAGCTTCGGAGAGACCAGCTACCTCTCACCCGCCCCCCTCTAGTTCAAGAGGCCTTGGCTGCAGCCGCCCCATTGGCACAGGAGGAAGTAGGCAAGCAAGCAGCCTGACCATCTCTGGTTGCGGAGGACCACTTGGTACGGGCTTCCTCCTTGTTGTTGCCAGACGAGGCTATAGTGGGGCTCCCTCCTCTGATTCCCCAGGATGATTCTATGGTGCATCATGAGCTGCTAGTGGGTCGCCGCCAACCTGGGCCTCCAGGCGGAAGAGTTAGAGGAGCCACAGACTCCCTCTTTGATGTTCTCTGCCCCATAGCCCCAGCCAGAGTAGCTTTACCCTTACATGAAGGGGACAGGAAAATTACAAATGCCCTCTGGCAAGCCCCCGCCTCCTTGCGCGCCGCCCTCTTGGAGATTGGAGGCAAGTACTTTGTGCCATCCAAGGATCACAAGTACCTTTTATACCCACCCTGCTCCCAATTTCCTAGTGGTAGAGGTGGTCAACCACAGGGAGAGACAGGGTCAACCGGGGGCTACTCCTAAGAATAAAGATTCAAGGAGAGTTTATTCATCCTCCAGTCTACAGTTGTGGGTGGCCAACCATCAGGCCCTTCTAGGCCACTATGATTTTAATATGTGGCAGGCCATGACCAAGTTGATGGACAACACAGCCTCAATGTTCTATATCAACAGACGGGGTCGCTCAATCCTCACCCTATGCCAAAAGGTACTCCGTCTTTGGGACTTCTGTGACCATGGAATCCATCTAGAAGCGTGTCATCTCTGGGGGGTCCAGAACACATTAGCAGATCACCTAAGCAGGGACTTCTTCTCTCACCGCGAGTGGGCTCTCCACCCAGAGGTAGCCTGCACAATCTTCCAGAGGTGGGGATCTGTCCAAGTGGATCTGTTCTCCACCAGGCAGAACAGGAAGTACCACCGCTTCTGCTCCCGATGGGCTCTTGGCAAGGGCTCCCTCTCCGATGCCTTCCTCCTGTCCTGGGCGGGACACGTGATGTATGTGTTGCCCCCCATAAATCCCGCTCATCAGCAGTGTCCTGGTGAAAACCAAGTTATCATGATTGCCCCAGCATGGCTGCGCCAACCACTGACTATTATCATAATTTATATGACATTTGTCTCTAGGGGCCAATTGAGAAAGGGGCCCCATTGTGCTAGGCACTGTACAAACTTAGTCCTGTCCCAAAGTATTTACTTCTAGATAGACAAGACAGACAAATGGTAGAGAAAAGGACTATAACCTATGAGCATAGTTAACACTGATAGTCTGCAAATGCTAGGTTAGTATCATAGTATTTTTCAGTTTTGAGTGAGGTTAAGCGAGGTTATTTTCTGCGGCCCGCCAGCTCCCTGTGCCCTCCCCCGCAGCACTTACCTAGAGCAGCTCTGGCCCAGCGCGCACTAGGGGCAGAGCTGGCTTCCTGCCTGCCTGTCCTGCCTCCGCACCTCTCCAGGAAGCGGCCAGAACCTGGGGGATGGGAGGTACAGGGGTCTGTGTTGCCCTTGCTTCCAGGCACTGCCCCCCCGTCTCTCTCATTGGCCAGGAATGGGGAACCGCAGCCAATGGGAGCTTCGGGGGATGTACCTGGAAGAGCGGCCAGGGGAAGGGGTTGGAATGGGGAAGGGAAGGGGTGGGAAGAGGCGGGGCAGGGGCAGGACCTCATGGAAGGGGTGGAGTGGGGGCAGGGCTGGAGGCAGTGAGGGGGGTGTCAGTGATGCAGCCCTCAGGCCAATGTACTAGTCCTCATGTGGCCCTCATGGTCATTTGAGTTTGAGATCCCTGATCTAAAGAAAGGGAGAGAGGGGGCTTTAAAATGGAAGGGGGATAGGGCAGGGTAGGAGGCTACCACGGAAGACAGCTGGGGGGAGGCTGAGGTCAGCTGTACATAATTTGTGCACAAAGTGTGATTTCGCCACAACACCCATCCTATCACTTTCCCATTAATTCCTAAATCTAAAAGAAATTCCAAGCTTTTCTTCCATTCTGTTCTCTTCATCTGTCCACTTCACTGAATGACTGACCTATGTGTGCTGAGTTATGTGGCAACCTGAGTTAAACGAGGTTCCTATCAAGTACTGGATCTAGCAGCTCATAACCAGACTTGTTATGGAAGGGATATGGATAAGTTAAGGAGAAATATGTAGCAGATCTTTAAAAGTTTTTGTTTTACTTAGTTGGTGAGGGTCCCTTAATCAAACTGACCCAACCCAATAAGAACAAGTACTAACAGATTCCATTACATAAATGTAGTTCAGAAATCAGTGGTTTATCTAAAATAACCCGTAGTGCAACTCACTTTTTTTTTTGGTCACCATTTTTATTTTTCTCTGGTTGTGTTGGTCAGTGCTAATAAGGGAGATACTAACAGAAGGATCACGTAGGAGAAAAAAATCCTTTAGGTCTCCTAATCTGTAATTCTTAAGTATGTTCAAAAACTCCTTGAGCTTTGGAACATTCTTTCTAACTTTTTCCCTACCCACTTCTTACACAATAGTAAAAGTACTTTTGTAAACAACCTTCAAATTAGGGTTAATCCCTAAAATGATATCGTCTGCACCCCCTGAACAGCAGTAAAACATGGAGGTTAACAGGCTGTATTGTACACAAATTGTGTTCTATCCCAAAGTAAAATATACAGTATAATTATAAAATACTCATAGTTGTTACTAGGTTGAAAATGTGTTGTTTTTCCTGGCAGTGCACTTACATTTTTTTAATCTGCAAATTAAATTTGCTGACTCCCTAATGTAGTCCCTTCTTGTATTGTATTGTATTGTATTCTTTTAATTGCAATCTTGTAAACAACTACCTACTCCCTTCACCCCCTTGAGACAACTAAGAACAAGGTGGGACAGAGGCTATAGATGGTGTTATCAGGAAGTTCACAGTGATGTCACACACTCTAGCATAACTGCTTCAATGGTTTGAGGAAGACTTCTGTGTGTGAAGGGAGAAAATGTAATGAGATTGATAGTAGAATAATACCATATATTGGGGGGAGGAGGGGAACTGATACATCTCTTTCCTTTAAAATCACTTGATAACCTTACTAGTATTCCATTTGGGTTGCAAATTGAATTTAGCTGATATTTTGATAGTTGACAGGGTAACATAAAACAAATTTGCCTTTGTAGCAGCTCCTATTAAATGTTTGGAAAGCACTATATAAATTCTAAGTATTTATTATGGCATTCTGGCTCTGATGTTGCAGCAAGCTGTTCATGAGAGCATGTTCTCATTTTAACAAGACTTTACCAACAAAAATATTTGTGTTTATATTTGTGTAAAACTCTGTTTACAGGAAACAATGCGTTTAAACAGTGTAAATGTGGAGAACAGAGTATTTTAAGAATTTAATAGTCTCTCTAAAGGCATATGTAATTGTTTAATAAAACCCAGTAACTTTAAAATAGACAGCTACCATCAGGACAGGTTGCTTTAAATAAGAATATAAAAGACTTTTAGCTGCCAAGTTGAGAGTTCTGTTTCTCCTGCAACAGTTGACATCCCTGATTACACAGGTTTAACCAAGCTGCATTCCCTTCCCTGTTTTAGGTGCTTGTGACTGAGGATGTCTTCAGCTGTTTTTTATTTTTAGGACATATCCGATATTAAACTGATAAGAACAGATACTACACTTGATCTTAGCTCATAGAGCGTCTGCTGGGCAAACACAACTCTAGTCTGCAACCATCTACCATGAAGCTGGTTGCTCTAGTTTAAGTTAAGAGAAAAAAGTGCTGGGTGACAGAAATGCTTATTACAATGAGCATTTTTCACATTAATCCATTCACCAAATTGAAATTACACTTGGTGCTCTGCCACTGATATGTTGTTCCAAAGAATTTTAAAACCATTTAGAGGACTCTTTTACATACAGTAGTGCCCCTGATTTTGGTAGCTTTGCATTCTCTTTTTGTTGATGATAAAAAGACATGCATGTAAAAAAGCTAAGGGGTACAACCATATGTCATGGCTATATGGGGATATCTGCACCTCAATCCCCTTTCTGGTCTTTCTGAGGCCTGGTCTAAACTACAGAGCTAGGTCGATGATGGGCAGCTTAAGTCGACCTAACTCTTTAAGTGTTGACATTAAATATGGCTCTCACCAATGTAAGTCACCCACGACAGTAACTTAACTCCACCTCCGCAAGATGCATAGCGCTTAAGCTGATGTAGTTAGGTCAACACGGTGTCAGTGTAGACACTGTGTTGCTTACATTGACCGTTTCTGCCTTTCAGAAACGGTCCCACAATGCCCCACAGTGGCAGTTAAATCGGTGCAAGTGCTCCTGTTAAGGACACGAACCACCAACACAAGAAGCATAGTATGGACAAGTAAAACAGATTCAATTACTGAAGTGGCTGTACGTCGACGTAACTTATGTTGACGCAATTTTGTAGTGTAGACTGGCCCTGAATGCAGCCCACTGGCCTTAGGCCTCTGCCCTTTATCTGTCTTGGGGTGGAATCCTGTGATTCTTCCACTTGTACAGCAGGACCCCTGTGTACACTAACTGCTTTTTACTGTGCAGGCCTATCTCTAAGCACCTGTTAGGGTCTCCCTTTGGGAACCTCTGACCTGTGATACTGACTAGCAGACTTCTAAAAGTATTTTTATTTAGCAGCTGGAACAAAGGTTTAGAGAAGTTATTTTAAAACAACATAAACACACATTCTGTCTGAACTTCTGCACTGTCAGATAGTCCTTTTGCTTCAGTTACCTTGCAGATTGCTTACCCAGAGAGACAGTGCACGGAGCTATGTCTACATTGCAGTGTAAGCCCAGAGTTCAAACTCCATCTCAAGCCTATTTCCCCCCCCCCCTTCCCCCGCCTACACACACATTGCGCTGATCCAGGATTCCAGCACCGTACAGAGGGCTTGAGTCAAGCTAGGACCTGGGGTTCAACCCTGTTGGTTTGCAGTGTAGACACAGCCCCACTGGATTTGTGCTCTGGGAATCTGCCACAAGTTTCCCACAATCCCATGAGCTGACTTTCTTTGTCCCCTGGATAGTCAAGTTTTCCCAGCCTGCACCATGAACAAAGGACTAGAGCAGCCAAACTTTGGAGGGCACTAGAGAGTCTGGAATATGGGTGGTTAGACTCAAGGCTGCATAATGCAGTGTAGGTGCTGGAGACCCAGGTTGGGACCAAGCCTTCAACAATTTCTAACCTACAAATGTGTGTAGATGCTCAAGCCCTAGATTAACAAACTAAGGAGAGGTTAACAAACCCAGGATTTGCTAACTCAAGTTCTAACCCTGGGCTTACATTGCAGTGTAGACATATCCTCTGAGTCTCTCTTGACACCAGCTCTCCATCATGGTTCTCTTTTATATTCTCTTTCTCTCAAGGATGCTGTGTTTCAGAAAGCTCCTCCTTCTTACTTGTGGAGTTCTGAGTCACATTCATCATGAAAGGGGCAAAGTCCTCCTTCCTAAGGATTTATCACAGGGTGGACAAACTACGGCCTGCGGGCCGGATCCGGCCCATCAGGGCTTTGGATCCGGTCCGTGAGATTTCCAGCCCCATGGTGCCGCGGGGCTAAGGCAGGCTCCCTGCGTGCCCTGGCCCCGCGCTGCTCCTGGAAGTGGCTGGCACTATGTTCCTGCGGCCCCTAGGGGAGGGAGGGGGCAGAGGGCTCCATTTGCTACTCTCGCCTGCAGGTACCACCCCCTGCAGCTCCCATTGGCCTCTGCTCCCCCACCCTCTCCCGCAGGGGCCGCAGGGACTTGGTGCCTGCTGCTTCCGGGAGTGGTGCGGGGCCAGGGCAGGCAGGGAGCCCACCTTAGCCCCACTGTGCGCCGCTGTCACCCCAGAGCCACTCCAGGTAAGTGGCGCCAGGCCGGAGCCTGCACCCCAACACCCTGCCCTGAGCCCCCAACGACCTCTCCTGGGCCCCCCCTGCACTCCGTATCCCTTCTGCACCCTAACCCTCTGAGACCCCTCCCTGCACCCCCTGCCCTGAGACCCCTCCTGCACCCCAACCCCTTGCCCTGAGCCCCTTCCTGCACACCGGACCCCCTCCCATACCCTGCACTCCCACCCCCACCTGCGACCCCAGCCTCCTGCCCCAGCTCTACATTCATGGCTCTGCATGCAATTTCCCCACCCAGATGTGGCCCTCGGGCCAAAAAGTTTGCCCACCTCTGATTTATCAGGTTTGCTCCACTGGCACACCAGGGAGTCACTCTCCTTCCTGTTCTGTCCAGGCACGTATGATTTGGATTATAATTTTCAATTGTTTAGGTTATAGTATTATACATGCCCACTTCCTCCAGACACCGCCTGTAGTCCCAGGCAGTTCTTAATATAAAACACACCTGTGCAATCATATCTTAATTACAGTTCAACATAAGAATGAGTACAGATCAATACAGTTAGGTGGAGGTCCATCTGAGATCTGATTTTTATTAGAAAATGAAGTACTCGTGCAAGTGAGGAAGAAGAGAGAATAAGACTGAAATTACTATTAGAATGCAGGGACAAAGTAGCATTTTTCTCATAGATCATGGAATACATAGTTTGGACTTTATATCCAGTTATAAGCTTTCTTTCACCTCTAGGTTATCACCTGTTCAAATCAGAGCCAATTCTATAATCCCCTTTCTTTCATAAAAAGATGTATTGGTTCCTTTTTAAAATTAAATCTTTTAAATTAAATTTTTTTCACTGATTCTTTATTCTGTCTGAGGTTTGAGAGGTGCCAGAAATCAGCCAACACTGGATAACTTTGAAAATATTGATTTTTTTGTTTTGTTTTGTTATTTGCTTTTTGGTTGTGGGAACATTTTGTCTATTGCAATGTATGTAGTGTATTTTGTGTGCAACTTTAGCACATTTGAATGTGAGTGGGTATATGCAGTGCTTTCCTTTCTCAATGTGTTTTGAACATAGTATTTTTAAGATGCTATACGACATGCAACAGCGTGGGTGGCCTACCAATAGTAAGTGGTCTCCTCTCCCTATAGCAGCAAGTCAACCTGAACTGTTTAATAATGTTCTTTAAGGAACAGTGGCTTTAGGGCTAACTTTTTTTTTTTTTTTAAAGTGTGAAACCACTTTAAAGGTTTTGAACTGAAATTGCTAGCAATTGTTCTAATCATGTTTTGACTTGATTCCGATAACAAACAAGTACTCAAGAAACTAAGTGGGTGAGTGTAGCAAAGCGACGACTCACTGGTGCAGCGTCTCCTGCTGGTTGTCTTGGGAATTAGCTCTTCAGCCTCGCAGTGCCCTCTGCTGGCCGGTGTCTCGCCTGCCTCAGGCCCCCATGTCCCTCCCGGACACCAGGGCCCTTTACCTCGAGGTGCTGCCCCAATGCAGTGCCCCTGGGCTCCAGGTCTCCCCTCCCAGGGGAACCCCAACCCTCTAAGCCCACCTTGCCTCAGTGGCTACTGCCAATCTTCATCTAGCCCCCTTTCTGTGGGGCAGACTGCAGTCTGTAATCCACTCATCACTGGATTTGGACCTGATGCCTTTCTTGCCCCCATCTGTCTCCCTGCAGCCCCAGTACCTCCTTTGGCCTTTAACAAGGCCTCAGGCTGGAGCTCCCCAGCTCCTCTTGCCCTTCCCCAGCACTGCTCTGCTTCAGGTACCCTTTGCTCTTTCAGGCAGCTAGGTCTATCTCTCTCCGAAGCTGGAGAGAGACTCCTTGCCTTCTGGCCCTACAGCCCTTTTATAGGGTCCTGATTGGCTGTCTCTCAGCCTTTTCTGATTGGCTCTCAGCCCCAGCCCTCACCAGGGGCTGGCTTTTAACCTTTGCTGAATTGGAGCAGGGTGACTGCCCTGCTACAGTGAGCATATAATACCTGTACTATTAAAGTGTGACCAAATTGCAGACACTTGCACTGCAAAGACCTCAAGTTTCTGTAGTTCTACTGACATTCCAAACAAATAAATCACAGATATTCTCATATGATTTTACAACTAACTGCATTACAAGAGTCCCAAATCTTTTTAGTTTACAGTACTGTGTGTATTGTTGCTGGAATTAAAACAAACAAACACAAAAAACAACCCAAGGACTTTGCAAAATACCTAGTAGTTTGTCCCCATATTGAGTTTGGAACAATATCTTTAAGTGTAAGATAATGGAAATGCCTTGGAAAGTAGGCATGAAGGAATTTACAGAGGCAACTGTTTCTGAAGTTGAATCGGAAGATACTGAGCGGGACAGAACTGAATGATGAGAGAAAAAAAACAGTAATAGAATCAAATGATATTGAAAAGAGGAGCTATATAGTTAGTGGGGACAGACAAATAAGATTTAAAAGGAGAAAGTGGCCCATGACTAGACTACTACAAAAATCCTTCATTCCATGGAACATAGAGTGAAATCCTCACCCCATCCAACCCACTCTAGCTCCTTTCCTCTCTTGGCCAGGATTGAGTGCTGCTCTCACCATTTCACTCAGAGTAGTCTCCTTGCACAGGCATTGTAGAAGACTGCCGGTCAGCAGCCTCCTATGGCACCCTTGCAAGAGCAGACATGGAAGAATAGAAGAGCAGGGGGGGCCAGGAAGAGTTTGTCAGGACCAGGCTCCTGAGTGCAGCCCTGCACAGATTCCTAGCAACACTGCGACCCAGGCAGGCTGCTGTAACTTAGGTCCCCCAGAGCTCTGTAAATTATGACGGGGGGCCTCTCCAGCCCCCAGAACAGCCCAGAATAGGGAGGGTGCAAAGGAGACTTAAAGCCACTGTACTCCACCATCACCCTGGGCTGTGAATTCTGTGCTGTGCCTGTCTGGAATTTTGCCTATAATCTTTCTCTTTTTGAGGCAGTAAGTGGAGAAGTATTTCAAATTTAACTTTTTTCATAAAGACACTTTAATATTTTTGAAGCTGTTCAATAAATCTTTGTCAACACTGATGTATTTTGTTAAATATAACTATGTACAGTAAGGAAATTTACTATATCATTATAACTTATTTTCAATCAAGTCTGCCTGTTTCAAAACTTGCTAGATTCAGTTTTGACAGAACACAATTGGGAAACATGCTTGAGGAGGTTGGACTTCACTGACATTTTGAGAAGTTGAGCCTTGTACTTGTTTGTCTGGTCTCTGATTGGCTGAAGCTGTTGCTAGGCTCATTGCTTTGTTCTTAGGTAAAGTTAGAAATTTGAATGTGACCTGTCTGAACTGCACTGTCTGCTGCTTTTTTCAGTTCGATCTCCTGATTGGCTCTTGCTCTTTTGTATTTTCCTATTGTATCCTAAGTTGGTCTAACAGATGCATTTTTAACTATGACAAGTAAAAAAATGTTCTCATTGGTTGCACTAGCATTAGTAACTTTTTACTTTTAATATTTTTACTTGACAACTTTTTTCTATCACAGAATAGCCTACTAAGCCTTTTGCTAAAAGGTTTTAAATTCTTTATCTTTGCAAGCAATGAACATTGAGTTGATCAGTGTTAATCAAGAGAAGTAAAATGGTTAGTACTTTATCTGGAATATGAAATAAGTTGTTTTAAAAACAGTTGGGGAAATAGTGAATAAACTTTTACATGAATGGTAAAAGACTGAAACACATTGCACTAAAAGAATAGTAAATATAAACACAATTCAGAAGTCTGCATTTGCTCAAATGCTCCCTATGTAGAAGTAGGCTATCTGGAAGAATTAAATCTTCCATGTATATTTCTTGGTAAATGGTTTTTTTCAGTGCCTTGATTGACACTAATCTCAGTGTTAGTACTAATCGGAATACAAACGTCAAAGCCCTAAAACTTGCAAAAAAACAAGCGATCCTCTTTGAGACCAGTAAACTCAGATTTCAGCCACAGGCCAAAACTTCTAAGCAACATTAGCCGCTCCCTTCAAAGGGTGAAAGCTAATGAATTCAGCACTAAGTTGAATTGAACAGAAAACCAGTGATAACTAGCAGATTAAGTAGAATGTGCAAGATGTGTCTGTTCTGCCAGACTTCTCTTGGTGGAAAGGGCTTTGGGCTGGTGTGCAGTTTAAAAATGAATGAAATAGGGCTTTGTTGTTATGATGGGGAGGTCAGTTGTGGTGTTTTCAACCTATTGAGTTCAGGTTTTGAACAGTACCCAGAGCATGGGATGAGTGCTTTCATAGTCTGAATGAATAATGTAAGTTAATGGCAGAGGTTACAGAACAGTGAAACCTAGTTTTGCACCCTCTGCATCACAAAGCTACAAAGAAAGTTGTTTGTTGCTTAAGTCATGGCAATGTGCTTGTCACCGTACAGGAAATGTATGAAAACAGATCCTGCCTTGAGATGTTTTCAATCTGACAAACACATAGTTAAGACCAGACACACTGGGAGACCCAGAGAAGAGTGCAAGTTTGGAGGTCACTGGAACTTCTTAAATTTTCTGTATAGATTTCCTATGCTCCCAGTTTCCCCCACTCTAGTGCGGTGTTAGGGTGGAGAAGGCATTTAACTCGGGTTACAGTAAAAATATAGAAATTGAACTTAAAGGAACTGAAAATCTTTTGGGTTTCACACTCTGCTGCTCTCAGACATAGGACTGTACCCTTGGAGGTGTCAAGTGTAAGAGAGTAGAAAGTCTACAAAACAGCTCACAAAGTCTGGAACTGCTGACCGGAGGGCACCCAAGGCTGTAAAGCCATCGTCCTCATTCAGTTCGATTCCATTCCACTTGATTTAATTCATTTTTGATGCACTTTAGTATGAGTGCCTTCCAGACTAGCTTTTGTCACAGGTGATTGATTCTCTTTTCTTCTCAGCAGAGGGTTTTTTAAAGGTTTGTTTTTCTTTTAATGGCTGTGGGACGTGCATTATTGAGGACAAAGCTAAAGAAGTGTGCCTTGCGCTTGGAATGAGACGTGGTGATGTTTGAGGTGGTTCTTAGATCCTCTGGGAGTTTGTTCAACAGTCTGGAACCAGCCCCAGAGAAAGCTTTCTCTTGCACAGACTAGCTTTTCCCTTGTGGGTAGCGCTGTTGTGCTTCAGGAGCAGAGTAATTGAATGGTCTTTAGCTCAGAACTTCAGGCAATCTTTTAGGTATCCTGGGTCTAGACCACTGAGTACTTTGAAGATGAGAACAATGTTTTAGGCAGAAGGAAGGGCTTCTGGGCTACGTTTTCCCAACTTGGGGTGGGAGTAAGCAGAGGGCTTAAAAATTCAAAGAACAAATTTAAAAGGGAAAGCTAGGGTGGTACAGAGAATAGACAAATAAGGGTTAACAATGTTTTTATCAAAAAATGTCAAGGAAACTTGGAATGAAAAATTGATTAATAGACTGAGTAAAAACAAGATGCACATGGGGGGAAGCTTTCTAAACTTAGCTTGATGGTGAGAAGAAAATATCTAGCAGAGCTCTAAATAAAAATTACAACATGAAAAAAAATTGTCCCTCTGCCTTTCCGTTTTTGGGACCAGAGAGATTTTTTTCAAGGATGTGCTAGAAATGTACTTAAACAAATCTGACCCCTTGCACTGTCATATGAGATTTTGGATTTGGTTTATTAAACATTATTGACGTGTCAGTGATTGCTGGGAATTGTAATGAGATGCCATTTTGGACAAACTTTGGTTAAGAGAATGTTACAACTTACGAGGCAATTTAATAGTCTACCTAAGATTAATAGTCTCCAGAGGACAAAATAGAATGTGGGGTGGGGCATGAAGCCATCCACATAGAATTTTCTTTTTTTTCCCCTTTGGTTTCAGATCTGTCTTAATCTGTCATGTGTGGAAAAGTAATTTTTGTGTTCAAATAGGCCCATTCTAATGAATACACAGTTTATAAGACTTTAAAAAAAAAAAAATAGAGACCTGAATTTTGTCCTGTCCCTTCTCCTTCTGAATCCAAGATGGCTACTACCTTAAGTGTCATAAGATGCTAGATTTTTAGAAGACTGTATTTTGTCAGTTGTGATGCCTCTTGTTTTTGTGTTTAAAATTGGAAGCCAGCTTTATGTGATTAAGCTTTAATTGTAAACTTTTCATAGGAGAGACTATGTTCTTTCACTTCATATAGCTACCATCTAGCTGCGGGTGCTACCATAATAATAAATATCCGTTCTAGTGACATGCAGTTTCATATAACTACATAGCTGTGAATGTAACTTTCTGCAACAATAGTTTAGTAATCTAGAGCTGTAGTGTTGCAATCTCCTTTTTTTTTTTTTTTTTTTATTTTAGTGATGGGCACAAGCAAGCAGCCAAGAAGCAAGTTTTTTGGCATGTAACTCACTGTTTCTCTCCATCAACCTCTGGGGAAGGTGTGTATCTTAATTAAAAAAAAAATCTGGCAAGGAACTCTTTCTTCAGAATAACCCGCATAAATACATCTTTAATCCACCTACTTACAGTAGTCTTAGAAGCCATAAATCCTTTTTTTGTGTCCTTGCCAAAGCATAAATAATCTCCAGATCTCAACTCCTTACTCTATATAAATTAAACTTTAAAGTACTTTTAATGTCTAGTAATTCTTTTCCTTGGTTGTGGAGGAGGTCTTTAAATTTGGATAAACTGGGTAAAATGGTGCTTGGTGAAAAACTGAAATCTTGAGTAAAGGCAGGAATTACTGAAGAATGACTATCTTTGGTGGAATAATAAAAAGGGGTGTTGTGTGACAGGGTGGTTAGTCCATTTGCCCTTTAAGGATGAAGATATGGCTATAAAGAAAATAATGCCTAAGGGTAAATATAAAACTGACATCTCAAATGCAAATAAGGCTCTAAGAATGGACAGTAGGTGTAAGGCCCAGTCTATAGTGTAAAAAAAGTACTGGTTATATTTACTGTATGTGACAGAAACAGTGTTCAGGGACAGCTGTATTGTAAATGCCTTCCGTGGACATCTTGGGTTATTTCAGACTAATAAAATGCTAAACAAAGACATGAGTGGAAATCATTCTCAGAAGCCATTATAGAGGCACCAGTTGCAACTTTGTGTAATTAACGTAGAGTCCCTTTTTGAATTTAAAACAGGTATTCAGTCTCTTGGTCATGTGTGAAAAATATAGTGTATCTTCTCCAAATTTATAGCAATTACTCTTTGAGTACAAAATGAATTTTCTGAAAATTGACAAGTTAATCTACTAGGGTTAAAATTAATTTTAAAACTGAGCTCTTTGAGAGTTTTAGCATCCCAGTCTTTTTTGTTCCAAATTATCTTAATAGTGGAATAATACTCTTCTTTCCTTGCAGTTACAATTATTTTGATATTGAGTTTAATTGTTATGATTATGGACAAAATAATTGAAAAAATAGTAACCACCAAGTTGCATGTTGGAACAACATCAGCCAACATCCTGGATTCCTCTAAGTCAGAGTTCAGACCATGACACAGCACAGAGACCGATCCAGTGGCACTAAAAAACAACCACTTCATGGCCATGGACACACAAGGTTTCCTTGGTGGTCATCAAAGTTACAGGACTAGCTCCAACTCTCTCTTTTCTGGTCTCTGAGTGCACCCCCTCAGGTGTTTGGGCTTTGTGCCTTTACCTGTCCTGAGGCGGAATTCTGTAGTTCTGCTCTTAGACCAGGCCTTGGGCGGCAGTGCCCTGTGCTTACCCAGCAGATCCAACTGCATTGTGGCACCTGTCATTCTTCCTTACAGAATCTGAGACCAGCGGTATATACAGTGATAAAGTAGCATTCTGAAAACTGTAGCAGGAGCAGAGAGAATTCTCTTATGCCCTGTCCTCTGGAACCCCTTGAGCCTAAGGTCTTGTCTACACTTGTCAAGGTTCCTTCCCCACTCTGAACTCTAGGGTACAGATGTGGGGACCTGCATGAAAACCCCCTAAGCTTATTTTTACCAGCTTAAGTTAAAACTTCCCCAAGGTACAAACTATTTTTCCTTTTGCCCTTGGACTTTATTGCTGCCACCTCCAAGCGTCTAACAAATATATAACTGGGAAAGAGCCCGCTTGGAAACATCTTTCCCCCCAAAATCCTCACCAAACCCTACACCCCCTTTCCTGGGGAAGGCTTCATAAAAATCCTCACCAATTTGCATAGGTGAACGCAGACCCAAACCCTTGGATCTTAAGAACAATGAAAAAGCAATCATCTCCATTCCTTTTCTGTTCCTGGCAAAAACAACACACAGACAGAGAGAACCTTTTGTTTCTCCCCACTCCAGCTTTGAAAGTATCTTGTCTCCTCATTGGTCATTGTGGTCAGGTGCCAGCGAGGTTATCCTAGCTTCTTAACCCTTTACAGGTGAAAGGGTTTTTCCTCTGGCTAGGAGGGATTTTAAAGGTGTTTACCCTTCCCTTTATATTTATGACAACACTACACAGTTTTGTCGACAAAAGTCAGCTTTCATCACCAAAACTAAGCACTACAAACCCAGGACATTCAGAGTTAAGGTTACATTTAACAGAAATCCATACGTATTTTAAGTATGAAAATGCATAGATTCACAAGTTTTAAGGCCAGAGTGGACCATTAGATCATCTCATCTGAACTTCTGTGTAATTTCACCCAGTTACTCCTGTATTGTACCCAATAACTTGTGTTTCACTAAAGCATATCTTCCAGAAAGGCATCCAGTCTTTATCTGAACATATCTAAGAAAAGGAGAATCCACCACTTCTGTTGGTAGTTTGTTCCAATGCTTAATCACCCTCAGTATTTAATGTTACATTGAAACTGGCAACAGTCAGTTACAGCGACTGCTAAAACATTTGTTTACCTTTAGCTAACCAACTGAGAGAAAGAAAAGAAAGAAAACTTAATTAAGAACATTCAATTCTACATATAATGTGGTAGAGCAAGTCAAAGCACTCAGTTACCACTTAATTCTGCAGTCACTTTGGCACAGCAAGTCACATGTAACTCACATGACTTAACACTCAGCTCTGCAAGCAGCAAGGTCAGTTAGGTCATGTCTACACTACAGAGTTAAGTCAACTTAAATTACGTTGATGTTCATAAGCTGCTTTAATTACATTGTTGTGCACGTCCATACAACACTCCTTGTGTTGACGGAGCACGTCCATAGTCAGTGCTCTTGCATTGACAGAGTGTGTTGTATCCCACTGTGCAACTTGCCACATTCTGCCGCTGGGAGCTCTGGGAACAGATCATGGGGCATAATTGAGGCATGCTCACCATCCAAGGAGGCAATTCTTTCCATCCCATCATTCCATGAGTTTCTGACTTCATTTCGCGCTGTCTTTTAACAGCTCTTGTTAACTGTGCACCTACCATCTCTGCCTGAAAGCATGGATCCTGAACTGCTGACCAGTCTGGTGAAGAGTGTTATG
This sequence comes from Chelonia mydas, assembly GCF_015237465.2. NCBI lineage: Eukaryota > Metazoa > Chordata > Testudines > Cheloniidae > Chelonia > Chelonia mydas. Next base: position 80,604,859 of record NC_057851.1, on the reverse strand, counting down.
AACACAATGCGGCTGGTCCTGCAGTATTTCATGACCTGTGAATCAGAAAGTGAACTGGTGGTGCTTACCCGTCTGTGTACCTCTGAAAGAAATAATTCATGATTGCTGCTGGCATTCATGGACCAGCTGCACATAGTGGACCGTTGATACTGGGCTCAGGAAACAAACACTGAGTAGTGGGATTGCATTGTGATGCACTTATGGGATGACTAATGATGGCTGCAGAACTTTTGGATATGTAAATCTACCTTCCTGGACCTGTGTGCGGAGCTTGCCCCAGCACTGCGATGCAAGGACACCAGACAGAGCTGCCCTCACTGTGGAAGAAGCAAAATTTGATCGCTGTGTGGAACCTGGTGACTCCAGACTGCTACCAGTCAGTCACAAAACAGTTTGGGTTTGGAAAATCCACTGTCAGGGCTGCAGTGGTGCAAGTGTGCAGGGCCATTAAGTGCCTCCTGCTACAAAGGACTGTGACTCTCGGTAATGTACAGGAAATACTTGATAGGGAATCCCATTGCCTCAAATCGAACTGTGGTGAGGTGATAGATTGCGGCCAAAACTGGGTTATGCATTCAGACCATCTTGAGTCAGAGAACATCAACTGAAAGGGCTACTTCTCTACAGTCTTGCAGGCACTGGTGGATCACTGGGGCCGCTTCACTGAAATCAATTAGGGGTGGTCAGGGAATGTGCATGATGCACGTATCTTTAGGAACACTGGACTGTATAGAAAGCTGCATGCTGGAATATTCTTTTCAGTCCAGAAGATTCAAATCAGGGATCCATAAATGCCCATAGTGATCCTGGGAGACCCCACCTACTCTTTGTTCCGGTGGCTCATGAAGCCTTATACCAGGAACCTAGACAGCAGCAAGGAGCGCTTCAACAATAGGCTCAGCAGGTGCCAAATGAACATTGAATGTGCCTTTGGCCAATTAAAAGGTTGCTGGCACTGCCTTTTTGGCAGGTTAGACCTGAATGAGGAAAATATTCTAGTGGTCATAGCAGCCTGCTGTGCCCTGCATAACATTTGCCAAGCGAAGAAGGAAAAGTTTCACCAGAGTAGAGCATTGAGATAGATCTGGCTGCTGATTTTGAGCAGCCAGATACCAGGACAATTAGAGGGGCACAGCAGGGAGGCTATTCAAATTAGGGAGGCTTTGAAGGAGCATTTTGACATTTATTCCCAGTAATGCGTATTTATGTGATGCGTTCGGCCACACAGTGTTTTCTTGCCACCTTGAATGACCCCTGTAGTCCTTACTTCCTGAGCATTAATTGTACTGAGCAAATATTCCTGCCTATAACCACTGTGCTTGAATGTTAATTCCAACTAATGTGTATACTACAAATAGACTCATTTTATTTCAAAGACTAAAGTTCAATAACAGAACAAAACACAAACTTTTTTGTCAAATGGGACATGGTAATGAGGAACAGTCTCAGTTATGACTCTCTCAGCTGTGTGTAACTCCAGCTTTCGTTGTGAAACCAATCCCTAGGGGTGGAGTGCACAGGATACTGCAAGGGACTGGGAACATGCGAGGAATGTAGTGGGGGAGTTTGGGGAGGGCATGGAACCAAGTTCTGTATTGATTGCAGGGAGAGTCATGCATGGATGTGCTCAGACTGCAGCTTAGTGAGGCACCTGAGCATCTCTGTCTGGCCCTCCAGCAGCTTTATCATCCGCTCTTGTCCCTCCTTTCCAGGCTATACAGCCTGAGTCTTTCATTGATTGTTTCCCTCCACTCTCTGGTTTCACTATGTGTTGTATCTGTTGACTGCAGCTCTTTGTGAAACATATCCTCTTTACTCCTCCTGGTTCTCCGCCTTACCTGACAGAGGCGCTCCGCTGGTGTGGAGGAGAGGGTCTTCAAGGGCACATCTGCAGAAGCCAAAGAAACAATGAACAGAGACAGTATTGTGAGTTTGCTCACAGTTGTGAATCACAAAAGTGACACACCCCTCTTTCTCACTGTCCCTTTGCTAGCACACAGCTTGGCAAGAGTCCGAAATATGGTGAGTTCGGCGGGGGTGAGGCAAGGGAAGGGGGAATGGGGCAAGAGGGGACAAAGAGTCTGGGTGGTTTGCAAAGAGGGTCACTACACATGCCTAGGGACAGTATTCTAAATACTGGCACCCTTTCCCAAAAGCTAGGGTAATCAAACCCAATATCTCGCTCCTGACGGTAACCCAAGATACAAGGGTGCACCTCCTGCATGCATGTGGCTTCAGACCGGGTCCATATGTTGCTCGCCTGCGTGCTGCTCTGGTCCCTGCAGAAATAAATGCTGGTTGACATAGCAAAGTTTCCTACAGTGGGGGAAGAAACAAGGCAGCTCTGCCAGGGAACCTTCGGCAGAGGATTGCAGAATACTCCCAGGAAAGTTTCCTAGAGCTCATTATGCAGGATTCCCGGAACATTCCAGTATACTTTAACAAACTTTGCCACTAGGTCCCCACTACGTAGTTGCATAGGCTCATTTGTTAATTTCTGTCACTTATCCCTCTTCTACCATATAATAAGGTATACGAGTAGGGCCCTACGAAATTCACGGCCATGAAAAATGCATCATGGACCGTGAAATATGGTCTCCCCTGTGAAATATGGTCTTGTGTGCTTTTACCTTAACTATACAGATTTCACGGGGGAGACCAGCGTTTCTCAAATTGGGGGGTGATCACAAGGTTATGGGGGAGGGGTTGCTGTACTGCCACCCTTACGTCTGCAGGGGCTTCTGAGCTGGGTGGTTGGAGAGCAGCAGCTGTTGGCCAGACGCCCAGCTCTGAAGGCAGTGCCCTGCCAGCAGCAGCACAGAAATAAGGGTGGCAATACCATACCGTGCCACCCTTACTTCTGTGCTGTTGCCTTCGGAGCTGGGTGGCCAGAGAGTAGCAGCTGCTGACTGAGGGCCCAGCTCTGCAGGCAGCAGTGCAGAAGTAAGGATGGCAATACCATACTATGCCATACTTCTTCTGCGCTGCTGCTGGCAGCGGCTCTGCCTTCAGAGCTGGGATCCTGGCCAGCAGGATCTGCTGCTCTCTAGCTGCCCAGCTCTGAAGGCAGCGCCGCCACCAGCAGCAGCACAGAAGTAAGGGTAGCAGTACCACAATGCCCCCTACAATAACCCTGTGACCACCACACAACTTCTTTTTGGGTCAAGACCCACACAATTAGAACACTGTGATATTTCAGATTTAAATAGCTGAAATCATGAAATTTATGATTTTTAAAATCCTATGACTGTGAAATTGACCAAAATGGACTGTGAATTTGGTAGGGTCCGATACATGAGAACTCAATCTCCTTGCACCATTATGGGATAATTATAACATACCTGTACTTGTTTTACCCTTAAATTACTGACATAATCTCAACCTCTAACTTCATTTTAATGTAGTTTGTCTTGGCATAATTAAGAGATAAGGTCCAATAGAAGGACTCTGGACGTTATTGCTGAATATACATAGAGCAGACACATGGACCCTTAGGGTAGTGGGATTTAAACCTTTGTGTACTCTCCTGAAAGAAACCTGGGGAAAGTAGGTAAAACTCACCAAAACAAAAAGTTAAGAACAGATTTTTATGATGTATTCAGCAAATTTCATTTACCAAAGATAATGGAAGCAGGAATTTATGAAATCATTGGGAGGTGAACTATCTCCAATTCAACAGGTTAATTATTAATATTTGGAGGATTTTCTTGCAAGGCCAGGAGAACATCACCAGACAGACATTTAAATTGTTTTATTTAACTAAAACAACAACGTTAAGTATTCTGGATTTTTTTTCTTCAACAGCAAACATAATATTTTAACGAAAAAGCATATGTCCTTCGCTTCTCAAATTTATTTCCAGACTTCTTCTCCTTGTCCAGATTTATTCCACCCCCAACAATTTTCTATTCATTGAACTTTTTGAAACTTTTCACTTTTAAAGAGAGGTAAGGGATTGATTCTGTGTATACAAATTTGCAGAGGGACAAATAGGGTTGAGGTCTGTTATTTCTCACCTCTATTTATTTATTTATTTATTTATTTAAAAACATTTTTGCTGTTAACAAGCATGTTACCTCTGGAGACACAAATCCACAGTTTGAGAATTGCAAAACTGAGCATCTCTGATGGTATCTACTAGACTGAGCACTGAGTCCCATTGGATAGATAAAAAGATTAACCTAAATAATCTATACAGAAGCCCCTGGAACCCCATAAGATTGGGTCCCTAATCCATGAACTATTGGAACTCATTTACAAAACTTTTCTTAAACATTACATGAATATATTGTCTCATACTATAGAATTAGAATTTATAATCCCTATTCCATGATGAGATATAATGTATCTTAATTAAAACTATCTTTAGATAGGTTTTTTCCTCAAAAATCCGATTTAAATCAAAAAGCTTCTGCCACTGCCCCTGCAGGAGAGAGCAGGGGGCAGAGAAGAGCGGGCCAGGCCAGGTCCCCTTTGGAGCATGGGCCCTTTGCCATTGCGCCAGTGGCGCCATGGTAAATCCGGTACTGCATCTAGAAACTATTAAGCAGCCAACGTAGAGCAAAGAACTCTCAACCTGCAGCTGAAAAACCTTCTGTTCAGTAACAGGGCGACTATGTTCTTCATCCATTTATATTTTTGGGCTCAAGGAGTAGTCCCACTTGAAGTCTTAAGATAATAACAAAGGCATGAATTGTGGTAGCAAGGTCCACGTCTGAAAGAAATGGTTGCAATTTCATAGTCAGACACAAATAGAACATGCAACCCTGGATGTTGCTGTGATATGATAATCTAACCATTATTCCTTGCAAATTTACTGCACATTCTGTGCACCTCACTACTAGAATATTGTCCCTGATGTTAACCCTGTCTTTTCCTTTGTTTGCTTTTATAAATGTAACTCTAATATATCGCCTTAGACCAACATACATAATTCTGCTATTCCTTGGTGTTAGCATTCTTCAAATACTTGTGATTATCAATTTTTTTCAACTTTCAGCCAAGCTGTACATTTTAGTTAATATTCTTTATTCTTTTACAGACTTAAAACAAAATTCACACTTTGTAAGCCTTTGACTATATATTTATATTGTTTCCATTTAGGAGGAAAACATTCTAACTATATTTTTTCGTACACAACTACTTATTCCAGGTTTGTTATTAAAGCCTGAAAGCATATTCTGATATTGTTTAAAAACAGTTACTACCCCAGGTAGATTCAGCACTAATGTCATTTGCACGCCAAACAAAATTACTGTATGCCAAAGTAAAACGTTAGTCTGTCTGGACACTCAAAGTTGAGAACTGGATATGCTTAAAAGGATACCTTAAAGGTATCTTGGGTCCAAATTACAGTATTGTGGGTTTAACTATTACTAAAATAAAATGTTTAAAATCTATAAATCAGAACTTGAAAAACGTATCAATCTCTACTAACCTTGGACTAGGTTTGCTAGCTAGGGTGAAAAGTACACTTGCCACCAATTCACCCATAAATCACACCCCTTTTGTACTGCACCGAATTGTGACATGTCAATCCACTTTCTATTTAACAAACTTAAAAATATGTGACATCAGGCTTGACAGTGGCTGAGTGTTCTGGCCCCAATATGGCAAAGTATTTATGGATGTGCTAAATCAATGGGACTACTCACATGCTTTTCTGGATCTGGGACAGAGTGCACAGCACCTAGCAGGGTCAAGCCCTTACTATGACTTTCTTGCTTTTGTTTTACCTTCTTTCCCTTCCTCCTACTATCATAGATCATGGTGTGTGTATTTATATATTGCTGTCAATGTCTGTTGCCTGATCTTGACAACTGTGCCATGTTAAAACAAAACTAAAAAATGCACAGCTTATTCCTTTTTCTAATTCAGTATTTATTTGACAGTCCATTGTTTTATCGTTTTCCCCAGGTCTTCATAATTTTATACTATTTTACCTCATATGAATATTAAAATCTTAACCACTCATGCCTCTTAAAATGTCATTATGACCATGATTTTTGAATCTCTTTAATGGGCTAAAAAATACTAGTAACTAGAGGCTACCAAAGCTTCCTATATTTTGTTAGTTTTTCTTTACTTTGTGAAACCACAAGGAAAACTGAAATAGCAAGGATTCAGTTTACATTTGCACTTCTACGAGAGATAAAAACATCAGTTTTTTTTCTAAACAAGTGTGAAAGCAATGTGGCTAGATTTTGTCCTTAGTCATACACCACAGTATAGTTTCAATTCTGTAGATGAGAAACAGGGAACAGTTTTGCCACTGAGTGTCATATAGTGACTTGATACTGTCTAGAATGTTTATAACCGAAACTGATTTTTATCCATTGTTTTAGCCATCAGTGTTCTAAAAGTAGAGCATTATGGCATGCTACAATAACATCTGTTATGCCCAAAGAGCACACTTGATTGAGATTTTTAAAGTAAACTTTAATTTTTCATTCTCTTCCTGTGTATGCAATTTGTACTATTCTTCTGTTTCTTATCAGCAATATTTGGGTTTATTAAGAAGTGTGCTAACTGTAGTATATAGTACCTTTTTAAAACCTTAAAATTGGCTAGTATGACCTTCTGGGTGAAGAGGGGTGTGTTTAAGTACTTGGAGTCTGTAAGGTTAGTGCTGGGCCTGGAGGGCGTAGTTGGCTGGACAGCAGGCTCCAACTCTCTGAGGGGGTTGCCAGATAGGTCTGCACCCTGAAAGTGTGCCTAGGGACCCAGAGATTGAGGCAGTGGCTGGGCTCCATTCAAGCTCCAGGAGCTTGAAACACTATGGGGATATAGAGTGGCAGAGGCTTGAATTTTCCTCTCAGCAGTCCAGGAGGGAGGGGGGCAGCTCTCATTTGGATCTGTGACAAAACTGTTGCTAAAAATTATTTGAAATAAGTGATAGGAACTCTTTATTAATATAGTAGAGATGAGTGCTGCCAACTCAATTTTATCACAGATCTCACAAATACTTGGTGGTTTTCTCACATCCCCATCTCCTGAAGTAATAGGATTATGAGTTTCTCAGGACTTGTGTACATAGGAAAATTTACCAGCATAATTATACCACTATAATTATATAACTCCCCTTGTGCATACTTTTATTTTGGAGTTAGAGTGTTATAGAGTCTAAGGCCAGAAGGAACCACTAGGTCATCTAGTTTGACCTCCTGTATATCACAGACTACAGACACCACCCAGCACCCATATGCTAAACCCAGCCACCAAAATGAAATTAAAGTACTACAGCCCACAATAGACTAGACTGTTATGTGTCACACGCAGAGAATAGGAGGGACCGAGATACACCAGTGCTTGAGGCCCCTGCAGTGATGGGGAAATGATAAAGTGAGATATACCCAGATAATCCTGGCAGGTGACACATGCTTCCATGCAGAAGAGAGACAAAAGCCCCTCAGGGTCACTGCCAATCTGACTTTGGGGAAAATTCCTTCCCACCCCACATAGTGCGACCACTTAGAGCCTGAGTATGTGAACAAGAGCCAGCCAGTCGCCCAAGTACTTGTCAGGGAGAAAGCTCTGTGCCATCTCAGAGCTCAAGCCTACCCTATCCCATGTCCCAGTTCCAGCCATGGGTATCCCTGATGCTTCAGAGGAAGGCGATTAAAATGTAACCCTTCTGCCAGGTGGAGCTGGCAGCAACCAGGGCTGGGTTCAATATCTATGGGTTCAACAATACAACACAGAACCGGCTCGAGCCCTCATCCAGTGACCTGGGGAAATTACACACTACCCCTGGGCACCTCTGAGAGGCAATACTTCCCAACTCGCAAGCTCAAAGTTTGAGTGTAGAAAAGAAACTTTTATTGAAAGGAGGAAAGTCACCCGACATGAATTAGGGAAAATGCCACAAGCAGGACTCATAATAAAACTGTGAGCAGGACACCCATTCCAGAGTGAGTGGGGCAGTGTGTTCTACCTCATGTTCTTGAGTTCTACAACCAAAAGTTCCTTTGCTGTGCCCCTCTCTACTCCCTTACCATACTCCACTCACTGTGGTTGTCCTTTGTCAGTGAGGATCCAGAGGTGCATCTGTGTGAGTTCACCTCCCACATGGGGAAGAAAGCACTCTGCTTGCTCAGCCATCTGAGCACTTGCTCTGGCTGCCTGCCTGCCGCTGTTCCTTCCCTCTAGCCGCCCTGCTAGCCGCTGTTCCTTTCTGCTGGCCCCTTGCTGCGCGCTTGTTCCACTCGCCGGTTGCCTCTCTGCTGTGACCTCTGCAGGTCAGTCTCTTGAGAGTCCACCTAACTCTTAGTGATTATCAGCTCTTAGTGATGCAAGCTGGGCAGAAATGCTGTCGCCCCACAAGTGTTTGCAGCTCTAGTGAGCACTTTACATAACAGAAACTGCTATTGGAACCTATTTAGCTTTGTCTTTGAACAGTGGAGAGGAATAGTTTAAACAAGACCGAGGACCCTCAGGGAGAGTCCATATCTCCTGTCTGGGACACCTGTCCCCATTCCTATTATTTTCACAGGGATCTGGCATTCAAGCCCCTGGCTTAGCGAGTCTCTTTCAACTGAGGGTGACCTCTCAATTGGGACAGACTTAGCACAGTTCTGCTCCCCTTTAATCATACAATAAAAAAGATAACATTGATAACATTTCACTACCCCTGCATTCAGTATTAAAGTGATCTGTAACTCAACACCAGCCAAATTTGATCACTTGGAGCTACACAGCTCCTGTCTGCTGGATACCTACGCAGAGTAGGTGTGTTCACGTAAATACAGTTTGCTCCTGGAAGTCTCTCCCCATCCCCAACTAGCTGTCAGGGGAGAGTTCATTCAGACCCTGCTTACATCTAAAAAAACCCACCCAAACCTTCTTGTAGTACATTAGAGGAAAAAATCCCTTCCTGATCCCTGCCTGGAGGCTGTTGCAGAACTTCACCTGTCTGGTACTTCACATGGAGATTTTCTGGGGTAGACAAGCTCTCAGCTAGTTTCTGGTGCTCCTGGTATTGGGGGGAAAACTTGACAAAGTGAACCCCAATGGCTCAAAAAACAAAAGGCAAATAAAAAGAACCTAATATTTATTATTTTAAAATCTCATGATTTTTGGAAGCTTGTCTAATGGAATGAAATCCAGTGCCTTTGAAGTCAATGGGAGTTTTGCCAGGATTTCACCATGATTTTTTTGAATGCTTGGGTCAGGCTTGTTTGATGTGTTTTGTAGCGTTTTATATTAAAACATATTATCTGTCTCTCCTAAAACACATTTTTTATAGAGCTATTGGAAATCAGGTGTCTCAGAGTAGTAAAGAACCATTTTAATATTATTTGTAAAGTTTTCCGGCGGAGAATTTTTTGATAACCCTTCCAGATTTTAATTTGATACCTGGTGCGCTAGCTATAGTAAGCATTTCAGGTGCTCCAGAGTGAGACCTCTGGTGATCTTGGATAGCTTTTTGCAATGGAAAGAATTTAAGATTTTGGGCCCCAGTCTTGCAAATGTTTACGTATGTGCTTAATTTTGCACATAAGAAGTCCTATTGACCACAGGTACTTAAAGTTAAGCTATGTCCATAAGTGTTGCAGGATCAGGATCTTTAACTTCATATCTGATCTGCCTCTTTATAGCCTTCATATAATACATTTTTTGAACTGTTGCTAAGAAAAGTCTCATTGTGAGAACTGTCTTCATAAGAGTGAAAGTACTAGAAATACCCAAAAGGAAATTGTACGTATTCTTTAAATAGAAGTAAAACGTAAGTAACCCTGACTTCTAAATAACATTCAAGGTTTGTCAACGGGGCATATATTTTTACCAGAAATACTGCTGAAAGAAGAATGGGCCTCTTCACCTTGAATAGGATACAGAGGGACCTAGACAAATTAGAGGATTGGGCCAAAAGAAATCTGATGAGGTTCAACAAGGACAAGTGCAGAGTCCTGCACTTAGGACGGAAGAATCCCATGCACCGCTACAGACTAGGGACCGAATGGTTAGGCAGCAGTTCGATATGAGAAGCTGGATATGAGTCAACAGTGTGCCCTTGTTGTCAAGAAGGCCAGTGGCATTTTGGGATGTATAAGTAGGGGCATTGCCAGCAGATCGAGGGACGTGATCGTTCCCGTCTATTCGACATTGGTGAGGCCTCATCTGGAGTACTGTGTCCAGTTTTGGGCCCCACACTACAAGAAGGATGTGGAAAAATTGGAAAACATCCAGCAGAGGGCAACAAATCTGATTAGGGGACTGGAACACATGACTTATGAGGAGAGGCTGAGGGAACTGGGATTGTTTAGTCTGCGGAAGAGAAGAATGAAGGGGGATTTGATAGCTGCTTTCAACTACCTGAAAGGGGGTTCCAAAGAGGATGGATCTAAACTGTTCTCAGTGATAGCAGATGTCAGAACGAGGAGAAATGGTCTCAAGTTGCAGTGGGGGAGATTTAGGTTGGATATTAGGAAAAAACTTTGTCACTAGGAGGGTGGTGAAGCACTGGAATGGGTTACCTAGGGAGGTGGTGGAATCTCCTTCCTTAGAAGTTTTTAAGGTCAGGCTTGACAAAGGCCTGGCTGAGATGATTTAGTTGGGGATTGGTCCTGCTTTGAGCAGGGGGTTGGACTAGATGAACTCTGAGGTCCCTTCCAACCTTGATATTCTATGAATTGTCCCTTAGAATATATGCTAACTACTTATGCTAAACTATCTGTTCGCTCTTGTATTTAGTTCTAACACTCTGGGTATGTCTATTCAGCAATGTAAGCCTGCCCTAGGATTAGTGGGACTCGTCAGTTGACCCATGTCAGGGAACCATGGGGTTGAGTATTTACACTGTATTTTAACCCTATGTTAAAGATTTTCTGACCCATACTTGAAGCTAGTGCTTTGGCGTCCACTCTGCAGTGTACAGACCCGAGTCAAAGTAACCCTATCCCACAGTACCTAGTACGCACCCCCTCCGCCCCCCCAGTGTCGACAGTCTAGCCATACAACTGTGTTGCTCTGTGGGAAAACTCTAATGTGCCCATCTTGTTTCCTAACTGACAGTGCTATTGATGGGACTCAGGTGCCCATAAAGAGCACGAGTTCATAAACTACATAATTAGCTCCTTTGGTGTCCATCTCAATAGAATGACTGCAATTTGAGAAGGCTTTATACTGCACTACCATCTAATCTGAGAATTGGGCCCCCGCCGCATCCCAGGAGGCAGGGATAAGGGATCCCCAGGAGGCTGTGGGGAAGTTTGGGGGCTAGCTCCCACTTACCACCCTCACAGTGTATGCTGCCTGGACATCTCTGCACACACAGCCCCAAAGAAGGCAGTGGTGGGAGGGGGTGGATAGGTCAGAGCAAGGGACAGAGAGCAGAACGGGACCAAGAGGCTGCCCTGCAAGGAGCGGCAGGGCTCCCGGACCAGCACAGCTGAGGGAGGGATGACCCCCAACATCCTGGCAGCCAGGAGCTGCCTCCCACCTATCAGCTTTGCTCCCTGCTCTGGCCAAGCTCCGTGTAGCAGTGAGGAGGAGCCAGAGCAGGAGTTGCCGCTGCTGTGAGAGGAGCAGGAACAGGGAGCGTGCTCAGCCAGGCAGAAATAGTGCTTCTGACCACTGTGCTGGCTGCCTGCATTGCTGCTCCTCTGCTACCAGGAACTCTGGAATACATCTGGAGGAATTCCAGGACCTGAGTCAAGCCAGGACCATACACATGCAGGAAAGCAATGGGGCTTGGATCCTAGGTCTCAGCTCAACATGGGCTTGGACCCTTGAGCCCTGCAGGGTTTTGGGACCCTACGTCCAAGACTTAGGTTAGCACAAATGGTGTGTGGATGCAAGGGGGTTAGGCTTGCGCCCAGGCTTATACTGCTGTGTAGAGATGCTTGCAGAGTACCTTTCCCAGACCTGAAGAAGAGCTTTGTGTGGCTCTAAAGCTTGTCTCGCCTACCAACAGAAGTTAGTCCAATAAAACAGTGGTTCTCAACCTTTTTTCATCTGCAGACCCCTAAAAAATTTCAAATGGAGGTGCAGACCACTTTGGAAATCTTAGACATAGTCTGTGGACTTCCAGGGGTGCACTGACCGCAGGATGAAAACCACTGTTCTTTCGTAACGACAACCTTTTGTGGACCCCTTAGACATAGTCTGTGAACCCCAGATTGAGAACCATTGCAATAAAAGACATTCCTTTACCCACCATGTATCTCTCTGTTGGAAGGCATAGTCATTTAAATTGAAACCACAAAGATTTCTCATAGTGGGATAACGTCTTACATCTCAGATTTCAGAGTGTTAGCCGTGTTAGTCTGTATCAGCAAAAACTATGAGGAGTCCTTGTGGCACCTTAGAGACTAACAAATTTATTTGGGCATAAGCTTTCGTAGGCTAGAACCCACTTCATCAGATGCATGAAGTGGAAAATACAGGTGCAGGTATAAATACATGAAAGGGTGGGGGGTTGCCTTACCAAGTGTGAGGTCAGTCTAATGAGATAAATCAAAATAACAGCAGGATACCAAGGGAGGAAAAGTAACTTTTGAAGTGGTAATGAGAGTGGCCCATTACAGACAGTTGACAAGAAGGTGTGAGTAACAGTAGGGAGAAATTAGTATTGGGGAAATTAGGTTTAGGTTCTGTAATGACCCAACCACTCCCAGTCTTTATTCAGGCCTAATCTGATGGTATCCAGTTTGCAAATTAATTCCAGTTCAGCAGCTTCACATTGGAGTCTGTTTTTGAAGTTTTTTTGTTGAAGGATTGCCACTTTTAGGTCTGTTATTGAGTGACTAGGGAGATTGAAGTGTTCTCCTACTGGTTTTTGAATGTTATTCTTACTGATGTCAGATTTGTGTTAATTTATTCTTTTGCATAGAGACTGTCCGGTTTGGCCAATGTGCATGGCAGAGGGATGGCATATTTTCTTTTGAATAGTTCCTTCTGAACACAAGCCAGTTTTTGTCTGTGGTGTTGCAAGAGAGTTCTTCCTTGGTCCTTTGTTATATTTTGGCCTGAAGTAAGGAAGCAGTGGGAATTAAACTGTCTCTTTACTAGTATATTTAAACTAGCTCTGAAAATATAACCACTCTCACCATCTTGCTTCTCTTTTCCATTTGTCATCTAAGCCCTTTCTGATGTTCAAGTAGGTATGGAGCAGTAACAGTCTGGAAAGAACTTGCCCATTTAGGAAAGCTAAATCCCTGTTCTGTACCAGGAAACAGAGTAAGGACCTAAAGCGCCTTCACACCTCTAGTCAGTGTAATGGTATGCTGCTATTCTATCTTCAGAAGTAGAAAATGTGCCTTGTCTTCTCAGAGGTAATTGCACTCCATAGAGGTGATGACATTAGGGAAAGAAAGAATGTAAAGCTCAGCTTTAGAAATGTCCAAAGCCACTGCCCAGGGTAAAGTTTTCACATTCCACACAATGTTCTGGCCTCAGTGGTTCTTGCCTCAATGATTTCTGCATTTGGCCGCAGGATTTATAAACCCACTCCAAGAACAGCATAAACAGTTTTTCAGTATTCAATTTTATATTTAATTAAAGTTCAAAGTTCATGGTCATGTTATTCCCTTTACAGTAATTAGACTTGTTAGAACTAGTAATCTGGATGTGTAGCAATCCAAATCCCAGATTGGAAACTTTGTTTTTCGTGTTAGTTAAGGAAGTTTCTTGGGTTCTGAGCTGTTGTAACCTAACCACCTCCTCTCAAAGCTGGGGTAAGAATCAAGCATTCTCGTCTTGTTTAGATAGTATGTGGTACCTGAAACTTTTGATTTAAAATAAATATTTAAGATGTAAAATAATTAACAGAACATAGCTTTACACTTTTAATATGGATGTGAAGAGTAAACCAAATTTTACCCAGGACCTTGAACTTGAAGATGCTGTATTTACTTTTGGAAAATGGCACAAGACCAGACATGTCAAACGTGAAAAAAACGCAGAAATTGGGCTTCTCTTTTTTTTTTTTTTTTTTTTGCCTTAATTGGCTTGTGAGTTTCTTGTTGGCTAGTTTTAGCTTGTATCTTGTTGCTTGTTTGGCTGGTAGCTTGTTGCTTCTTTTTTTTGATCGGCTCCCAGCAAGCAGGGGCAAAGGGGGGCAAGCAGGGGAACGGGGGGGAAGAGAGTCAGGGATGCACAGCGGGCCCACCACAGTCCCAGACTGCATGCTGGGGGGCTCTAGTCACATAGAATGTTGGGGTTCTTAGGGATTGGCTTGTGTTGGCCTTGTTTTGAAATGGGATTAGCTTGATTTTTGGCTTATTGTGAAAGTAGGGGTGCTTATTTACCACGTGAAAGTTGGCAACTATGCATAAAACCCCAGACCAGAACAGAAAGCTATAGTTGGGTGGGGATAACTGGGGCATCTGGGGATTTAACAGCACTGGAGTTTGGTGAAGGAAATACAATCTTTGTTTGCAGCAGTCTGTGTGTTTTGCTGATGAGATTGCAAAACATGTTTGCACAGGGATATTATGGTCTTGGGGCAGGAGCTTTCTGGCAGAATTGCTAGATGACTTTATTTAAAGTCACACATGTATCTGCTACATGTTAAGCTCCTATGAGCTAGTTGTTAAAAAGGCTTAATTACTTTCTTGTTTTAAAAAGCAGGTAGAGGCTCTTAAGTGAGGATGGATAGAAATGATAGATGATTGAGCGAAGACATGACTTTCTAGAAAAAAATAATTTTTGTCAAACAAAAAGACTGTGGGTTTTTTTCTGCCAGAGAGAGGAGCAGAGGATGCAGGAGCTGAAGAGGGATCTCCCGTCCCTCACCTCATGTGTCCCCAGTAGTCATTGTGATGGCATCTGAATAGCTGACCTCTGAAATGATCTGCGGGATGAATTGGGCAGTTAATAGTTACTTCGTAATTTAAAACCAGCTGCCTAGGCTCAATAGACGTCACCACTAGTGTCCTCAATAAGGGGCAGTTGAAGCTCTAACATTTTTCTGTGCAGTGCCAGGACTGAGGCGCAAGAAGAGCACACTCAGGGTTGCATCAGTGGATGTTTGCAGTGTAGTGTCAGAAAATGTTTCTCTGGCACATTTGGCTCCCAGCTGTAAAATCCGGGGTTCACAGCTGCTGCTGTGCATACCCGGCTCTCCCGGCCATGCTCCCTGACACAAGGGGAGCGGACTGCGACTCGAGGGGGGCACGGCTGGCTGTCCCGTGTGGCCGGCTGGCTACTCTCGCTGGGTGCCAGGGCTCCTGCGGCAAAGGCACAAATTCCCCGCGGAACTGCAGCCCCTTCCCCAGGTCCCCCCCGGGCCTCTCCGCCCCAACCCACGGAGCGCGCTTCGCTCCGCCTCCCTGCCCCTCCGCCTCCCGCGCATTGGTGGCTGGCGGGAGGGGGGCCGGGCTCCGCTCGGCTTGTTTGTGCCCGTTGCGCAGCTCCCCCCGCCCCCGGGCGCGTCGCTTTAGCCTTGCCCTCGCCGCTGCCTTGGGCAGAGGGGAGCTGGCTGCGCGCTGTGCAGGGACAGGCCCGCTCCTAGCCTGAGACGCGCTTTCCCTCCCGCAGGCATGAGGCTGGCGGCCACGGCCAGCCACAACCAGGCGTACGCAGTGCAGGGGCTGCTGTGCAACCACTGCACGAGCCGGGGTCGCAAGGTACAGGTGGGGTGCTGGGGTTGGCCAGGCAACAGAGCGCGGGGGGGAGGCTGTTCTGGTGACCGGGGTCACTTGTTTTGTTTTGTTTTTTGTTTGTGCTGAGCTGCTGGGGTGGCTACCAAAGCCACGTCTGCCTGAGCCCGGGACGGCCCCTCAGCTGGGCTTCACCTGTGGGCTTAGCTTTGCCTTTTGTGGGCTACGTGTTGTGCGTGTTCTCCGCCAAGCCTAGGTGTGAATGCCCTTTCGGAGGGGAGAGCCGCCCAGGGGGTGTGCGGCTTGCTCCTGTCCGCTCGTTCCCTGGTGGCGGGGTGTGTAATTGGTGGGAGGCTAGGTGTAACAAAAAGACATTCAGAATTGGAAAATACAGACTGGAACACCAGGACCAACCGCCTATTACACTGTGGAGTGGCTTCCAAAGGGAAGTTGTGGCAGTCCCATCATTTGAGTCATTAAAAAGTGCCCAAAGCCAATCCCTGGGAATGCACTGTAGGGAACAATCCTTTACTGACAGGGAGGTTGACCAGGTTATGTAATAGGGCTCTTCTGTCTCCTTTTTCTGTGATAGACAAGCACACTGGCTGTTGATGCGGATTTGTCATTAGTCTTCAGAGTTAATATACAGGTGGAATGAATAGAGTCCATTCATGCTTCTCAGAGCTCTTTAAAAACAAACAAAACCACTAATTTCCTCCTCTGGATATTCTAGTGTGCCAGTCTTCTCTGCATGTGTCTCAGATTATTAGCTTTTTGGGGCAGTGACTGTTGTCTTGTGTCTTGTCAATTCTAAGTAAATAATATTGTTCTGGCCTGCTGTCGAGACTAGGGAAGAAAACACTTAATTGGGTCATATTTGCATGTGTAGCTTTATGTATTAGATATTATGATACTGAACTTAAATAACTTTAATGGCATAAAGCAGCAGTGTCCAGAAAATATGATGGTAAAGTTTGGTGCTTCATATTCAAAATTAAGTTTTGTGGTTTATTATTTGTGTTGCAGTCTTAATAGTATTTAAACTTTGTTTATTGCCTTCCAAAACCATGCTGCTTCCTCCCAGCCTCCTTTCCCCTTCCTTAAAGCTCTGGTGTTGTGAGTTTTGCTTTGGAGCTGCTCCAGTGATCTTAATACATATTTATAAAATATTTTCAACATGCATATTACAGAGATGGCACAGAAGGTTTAGACACTGGTGCTTTTTAATCCTAGCCACTTGTGACCTGAGTGAGTTTGAAACCAAGTGAAACAAGTTGTGGTCTTGGTATAGTTCCAACACAAACTCAACTTCTTATAAACTTGTGCCAGCCTTTTCCTAGAGAGGGAGAGTATGCTGGCATAATAGAAGTGCCATGGCTAAAACTTCATTTAGATATATCTCCAGATGTGTATGTTAATATTTAATCCTAGAAGAGCCAAAAAATCACTACTACTATGTTTTTATGATTATTTATTATTAATAATAAGTGAACAAGAAACTTGAGAGTCTGTATGTTTTTGGGCAGATCACTTATGCTCCTTGTGCCTCAATTTCTCCATCTGTACAATGCAGATAACAGTAAGCAATTCTGAGTGGGTGTTGAAAAATGTAATATTTTAAAAGCATTCTGAAATATTTAGACAGAAGGAACTTTCCACTTCATATCTAACTTGTAGAGCTAATAATATTTTAAGATCTGTTTTTAACATACAATAAAAACACTTTTACTTTCTTTGTGATGATTAAAATCAAGTACAGTAGGCCTATTGAACTTGGTAGGGTTTGTAGGAGAGCAGAATGATTATTTGTAATCATTTAAATCTGTATGTGTGAACAAGCTGAGTGCTTTTATTCTGGAATAGTTCTAGTTGTTCCTGCACAAAGGAGCTGGTGTCAAAATTTTAAAATGGGAAGAGGAAAAGAAATAAAGATCCAGCAGATGTTACCTTAATACTAATTATGGTTTGGGTCTGAAAATGCCACAGTGCGCTCTGGAGGCTTTTGGGTTGGGGTGACGGTTTTAGAACTAAGTAAGGAAAACTCCTGGACCACCAGCTCTGCTGCTACTGTGTCTAGAAAGAGCTTTGGTTTTATTTTTGACTTGTGTTTACAGAAGTAGTATTGTCCCTTATCTAATCCAAATTCTTCAAAGCTTTTAAGGCCTGTTGGTGCAGCTGGATAACTGTTGGGGATTCTACAGTTATAGTAATGAGCAGAATTGAAAGCCTGACTTTTAACTGAAGAATGTATCAGCTCACTGATGGAGTTACAGCGAAATCAAAATAACTTGTACTCTGGTGGCAGTCTGTGCAGTAGTTATCATTTAAGATCTAAACAATTAAGTGTTCCAAATTCATAGCATTTCAGTGTCACTACCATTGAGTTCTTGGTTTGAACTGATCTTTGAAGGGGAAGTAGGGGACTGGGGATAACATTTCCAAAAGCATGTAAAAGCCTAAATCTCTCTTAAAAATCAGACTTAGGAGCCTAAATCACTTAGGAGCTTTTGGAAATTTGACCCTAAAAGAATAGAAAAGATGTTAAGAGTATTTTTAATGTAGGCATGAAAATATACCAATATGAGATGATTCTCCATAAAAAGTGAATCCCAACAAAACTTAATTCTAGTCAAAATCATTCCTCTTGCAAATAAAATGTATTTGGCTCTTCTTAAAGGCTGTTTTTGTTTCTTTAGAACTTGTGATTTTTGAGGTGGTTATGTCTGTATCCAGTGGCATTTGATACTTCATGAGGACACAAAGAATCAGATGATATTAATACTAATGTGGTTGAGTGAAGTAAATTATATTCCCACTCTGCATACAATTTGTGCAGAAGTGTTCTGCTGTTTACAGTGATTTTGGTAAATACACAAATGTATCTTTCCCATACTTGCAACACTTGACATTGTTACTGTACTGAAAGTAAAGAGACTGTGCATGACATCAGGGAAACAAACTGCAGACTGGTTTGTGGTCGGTTTTCAGCTCATGAAAGTCCAATTAGTTTATTGCAAATTAACAGTTGATAACAGTACACCATCTGGTGCATCACTCTGGTGACAGAACTATAACTGAGTTTTGAGAGAAATTTTTATGGTAACAAGGGCAAATACATCAGTGCTTTAATAGTTGGTAACCAGTGATGAGAACCAGTGATCAGAGAAAATATCATAGAGTGAGTGCAAGTGCTGTAGCAATAGCTAAAGTTAAGATAGTCTAGGCATTCCCATTCTAAAGATCCTGTTTCATTTGCTCATAACTTCAACCTTTTGGGATGAAATTTCCCATGTTTGACCTTTGTCTAGGGACAATGTGTTTTGTTTTAATGAGAGTAGAAATACATACTTTCTCCAAGTATTACACAATTATGACTTTTTTGGGAACATCTCTAATAATAAAGCAGCAAGACCTTGGGGTAGAACCCTGAAACTTGTCAGGAAGATAGCTCTTCAGCAGGAGAGGTGCCTTTCGTGTCTGCCCTAAAAATGTCTTGATTTGGCGGTTTTGAGGCATTGAAAAGCCATATGTAGTTTTGTAACACTTGAATAAATATCTTCCAGCATTTTAAATGAAAGCGAGCTGCAAGAAGCATGTGTGATGTAGAATTTTGATGTATGAGTACACCCTGCCTCATTCAATACATCTTGTTCAGTACATTTGTTTTAATGAGAGAAGAGTGGTTATTAGGAAACATAATTAATGTTGTGCACCTGCTGCATTAATTGTGCACCATTCAGCCTTCACTTTGAGGGCCAGGTGCTCAGCTAGCAGACATTTGCATAAACAAATTTCCACCAGCTGAAAAACTTGCCCTGAGAGAGTCCATGGAAGGGCACGAGCATAGGACTTCAAACACCCAGATTCAAGTCTTTTCTCCACCACAAACTTTCTCTTTGATGTTGGGTAAGTCACTTACAGTACATTTATGCTGCAGTCCAAGGTGTGATTGTAGCATGGGTAGACATACCCATGCTAGCACGGCTAAATATAGCATTGTAGATGCAATGGCACAGACTTCAGTTTGGGCTATATGAATATGCTGGGGACCTTGGGTACATACATTGCTAGCCTGCACTTCAGCCTATGCCCCTGTAGCTATACTGTTAGTTTTAGCAGCTAAGTGTGGGTATGTCTAGCCATGCTGCAATCGTACCTTGGACACCAGTGTACGCATAGTCTCTCTGTCTCAGTTTTTCATCTGTAAAATCAGGACAATAGCACTTCACTTCTGTGAAGTAATGGGTACATTCATTAGATGTGATGCACACAGATACTATAGTAATGGGGGCTGTGACCCAAGAACCTTCTAATGCTAACTGGCAAAAGAGTTACAGGAATGTCCTGATTCTGGAATGTACATTCTGGTTCACCAAATAATGTCATGTGAGGTGTTAAATGAAAGTCAGGGACACTCTAGTCATGAATATCATTGTGAATTGTAAGCACAGATACTGTGTAAGGAGTTAGGTATATATACTGCAAATATGTTCTTAGAGTCTAGGTATGAGTCAACTGCAGAAATGAAAGATTTCTGTCAAACAAGATGTTTTGTTCACAGTGGATGCACAGTTACACACGAAGTTATTGAAGAGATGTGAAGCCAACAGAGAGAGAACTCAAAGAGTAGCTGGGGGTGGTTATGCTGTCTCTGAGTACAAGCAATAAACTTTGGGGTATAAGTAGAAGGAAAAGATACCCCCTTATCGTGCACAAAGAAAGTAAACAGACAATGTGTTTACCTTCATGAAAATGGGATCTCAGCCAACCTTGGCTGAAAAAAGGTGTGGAGGACTTCCGGGGTGAGAAACTTCTTTAGACATGAGGTTAACCTGCTCAGTTAAGTCTAGTCTCTAGAAAGCATGTTATTTTCTTTGTATCTGTAACTGTTTGTTTCCTGTATTCTTACTGTCACTTGAGTCTTTGATCTTTGATAAATTTATTCTTGTTTTCTCTATAAATATATCTAAATGCTGTGATATTAAGCTAGGTGCTGATCCTGAGTTGAATTGTACAGGCTGGTGTGTGTACTGTTGCCTTGGGGACAGCAGACCTGGTATTTCTGTGAGTGTTCAGTGGATAAGGGGCTGGACACTACAGAGAAATGCTTCAAAGGGATTCTGGGGCTCGGGTGCACATATTGTTAAACTGTGAGGCAAAGTAAAGGCAGGCATAGGCAAGAGGAGATTGTGTGAGTGGCTAATGGGCTGGTGGTGTCAGGGAGCTGACACCCAGTTAAGCACAAGCAAGGCTCCTTCATACTGGAGGTAACAAGGTGACTCTCAGTCCAAGGTACTCTGAGAACTGTCACAGGAGCTATGTAAATTTCATAGGTAGAGTGAGATGAGGCTCCTGTGTGATGTATGATTTAAAAGTATATTGTAATGCATAAGGAGGTAAAGCTAAGGTTGGACATTTTGTGACTTTCCGTGCTTAACTTTGCAATGTTAACATTCTTTTATTCCGGCTTTTAAGATGGAGCAGACATGACAGATGAAGAGATTTGCTATTGCTTACTTATACTGCAGAATCACCGAAAGGCCCCAGTCATGGTTGGTATCATATTGTGCTAGGTGCTGAACAAACATGGTCCATATCCCAAATAGTTTAGAGTACCTGGGATCATAAGTTCTCACAGAAGAATTGCATCTTGAGGGATTTGAAGGAGGAGAAAGTAGTAACCTTACAGTTATATCGGGAGGGATTTCTATAAAGAGGACAATATGGGTGGGAGACAGTTGCGGAGGTAAGGACAAGATACTTGAACTCAATGTGGTGGAAATGGAGGCCTAATGCAAAACTTCTAAGAATGGAGTGACATGTTAGAGCTACAGGAAAGGCCTTTGTGAGAAGGGGATCATTCTAAATGTTAGTAAGAGACTGAAATTGTTACCTTGTCAGTGTAGTATTTGGAACATGGGATACAGGGAAAGTCTGAGTTAGACACAGGTGGTGATGAATGTCAGAATGGAAACTGTTTTTTTTTTTTTTTTTTTTAATTAAAGTACACAGTTTAAGGTCTAAAGAACACCTCTCTATCTTAGGTAAAGTAGAACCTCAGCATTACGAACACCAGAGTTACGAACTGACGAGTCAGCCACACACCTCATTAGGAACCTGAAGTATGCAATCAGGCAGTAGCAGAGATTTTTTTTTTTTTTTTTTTTAAAGCAAATATAGTCCAGTACTGTGTTAAATATAACCTACTTTAAAAAAAAAAGGGGGGGGGGGAGCAGCATTTTTCTCCTGCATAGTAAAGTTTCAAAGCTGTATTAAGTCAATGTTCAGTTGTAAACTTTTGAAAGAACAGCCATAACCTTTTGTTCAGAGATACGAACAACCTCCAATTCTGAGATGCTCGCAACTCTGAGGTTCTACTGTACTTATACACTGTTACCTGTGTGGTATCTGAGAACTTCAGTCTCTAGTGTGTGTATTTTCAAAACACCCTCAGGTGCTGTTATCTTTATTTTACAGCTGGGAACTGAGGCACAGAGTCACTAAGTGGCCCATAGTCACACAAGAAGTCTGTGCCAGGCAGAATTGAACCCAGGTCTCCCAAGTCCTAACCACAGGGCCATCCTTCCTCTCCCTTATAGTGCCTTTTAAAGTTATGTTCCATGAAGGTGTTTTCTCTCTTTACTTACATAGCTGTTTTTTAATTAAACCTTCTTCCTGTAGCATAATCATTATGTTGAGGGGACAAGAAAGTTGAAGGTCAGGACGTGCTGATATATTTTAGACTGTATTGGGCAAAATAAATTAGTAATCTTATAAGTCTCAGGTTGTAGAACTTTGAGGCTTTCTTCCTGTAATTGTTCTGGGAAGGGGAAAGACTAAAACTTAGCTGTCCAAGAATTAAACTAAGATTTTTTTTCTCCTGCTGTGTATGAGTTGGCAGCTAGGTTTGGAGACATCTGTTAGATTAAATGTTACGTAAAGACCTTTTTGTTTTCTCATTGTCACTTGGATATAAGATCTTTCTTTAATTTATCAGTATATGGTTGCCAGGACAAGAAGTAGCTGGCCTCTGTTGGGTAAGATTCTTTTGAGGATATAAATTCAGCCCAACTCTGACACACATTATATTACAGATTTAGTTGACAAGTGTAACATGTTTTTGAACCTTGTGACCTGCAGTAGGAAAAGACTCCGTCACAAGCCTTATCCTTCCATGTAAGATTTGAAAACACTAGTGGTAAGGACACCTTTTAGTTAACCCTTTCCCCAAGTATAACTCAAGAAATGAAAACATCTGATTTAAGAAGTCAGAGGCACATTAGATAAATAGAATCTTGAGATTACATGTGGGTACCATGGACAAGGGTCAGTATTCATTCACTCTGCAGTCTGAAGTTTGTAGCTCTTTTCTATTAGGGAAAAGTTCAGGAACTGTAATTGATGGATAAAGTTACTAGATTTTTTTTTAAGACAAATCAAGCTTATTATAAACAAGTCACAAGCACCAGCCTTGCTTATTATTGGTCTTTTTTCTTGTATTTGGATAATATTTCTGTTTGTGTAAATTCATTGCATGTAAATGAAAGCTTAGGCAGCAACTTATTTTAGATAAGACCAGTTGACTTCTAGAAGCCACATTCTCCCCTGAGAAGGTCCAAGTAATTCCCATTGAAGTGCATGGTTGTTACCTGGATCCTGAGAGGATAACTGGGCTCAAAATTCCCAAGTGCAGCAGATTTAATATGAAGCCTCCTTCAGTTGAGCAGGTAGAATAAAAATAACCAAAGGTTGTGATATGGATAACTCTAATCTCTTAGGTATGGAGATATGTTGTCTGTGTTTCAGCAAAAGTTTTGTGATAAACTGTTTTTTTCAGGTTGGATGCAATTACCTGTCTTTCTCTCTGTCAACTTAAATAGCTAATTAACTTCTCAAGTTCTTGTTTGCTTGCTTTTTATTTGCAGATACCTTTAGCGATTCACACACATCGCTAAGGTTGAAAAAAACAATTGGGTTAAGTTTACAGCTGTTTCATTTCCTGACAGATGCACAGAGATTGGTATGTTGGTTTACTGCAGATGTGCATCAATCTCATTTTGCATCAGTGACCTATCACATAACAGGCTGCTGTGTACTGAACTCCTTGTTCTGGACACTCTGCCAAGTATTTTATGCAAAGTGAAGGTTTTCAGTGAAGGAGGTTTTATTGTTTTTAACCAGAGCAGTATGATATACTGTAAACAAGTATGGTTAGTTATGAAGCATGCGTAGAAAAATAATTGGAAGTGTACAGAGTGTACCACTAAAACAAGCATAGCTCTGTTTGTTTGGTGAATTTTTTTTCTTCCCTGAAGCCACAGCTGAAATGTTTATAGCTGAAAACTGAGAGGGTGTAATTTTCTTTTCTAGGAACTTGGAATTAGAATTCCTAGACCACTGGGACACGGACCCAGCAGATTCATCCCAGAGAAGGAGGTATGTTGTTTGCAAGTACACTGTGAGCTGTATGCTTTTAAGGTAAAGTCATTTAGGACCCACATGGTTTTAGAACAGCAAAATATTTTGCACACTGTTGATCATAATAAATCATCCTGAGACTGGCAATGGTTCTGCTAAACTAGAAAGCAGTAATGGCTATGTGGAATTCTGGAATTTTACACAACCATATTTTACAAAGGAAATGCAGAGTTGTTTTTCGTAATGATAATTACTTGTCCTGTCCCATCTGCAGTATTCAAATGTGGGCTGGGTCCTCTTACTGGTCCAGAGGAGTGTCTATCCTGGGGTGGGCAAACTTTTTGGGCCGAGGGCCACATCTGGGGCTAGAAATTGTATGGCAGGCTATGAATGCTCACAAAATTGGGGTTGAGGTGTGGGAGTGGCTGAGGGCCCCGCTTGGGGGTGCGGGCTCTGGGGTGGGGCCAGAAATGAGGAGTTCAGGGCGCAGGAGGAGGCTCCAGGGGGCAGGGTGAGGGCTCCGTCTGGCGGTGCGGGCTCTGGGGTGGGGTTGGGGATGAGGAGTTTGGGGTGTAAGAGGGTGCTCCGGGCTCGGACTGAGGGGTTTGGAGGATGGGAGGGGGATCAGGGCTGGGGAAGGGGGTTGGGGGCTCTGGGGTGGGGTTGGGATGAGCGGTTTGGGGTGCAGGAGGGTGAACTGGGCTGGGATTGAGGGGTTTGGAGTGTGGGAGGGGGATCAGATCTGGGGTTGGGGTGCAGGGGGGGGCTCATGGGTGCAGGCTCTGGGTGGCGCTTACCTCAAGCAGCTCCCAGAAGCAGCGGCATGTCCCTTCCCTGGTCCTATGCGAGGCACGGCTAGGTGGCTCTGCACGCTGTCCCGTCTGCAGGCACCGCCCTTGCAGTTCCCAGCCAATGGGAGCTGCGGGGCCGGTGCTTGGGGCGGGGGCAGCATGCAGAGCGGAGCCCCCTGGCTGCCCCTAGGTGTAGGAGTCAGAGTGGGGCCAAGCCCCAGACCCCACTCCCCAGCAAAAGCTCAAGGGCTGGATTAAAACAGCTGGCAGGCCTGATCCAGCCTGTAGCCCATAGTTTGCCCACCCCTGCTCTATCCCTTAGTTCTGGTGATTGTTGTTGTTTTTCTTATGAGCTCTTACCACTTCTCCAAATGAACAGAAGTTTATCATTTGTTCAGCTCAAAGAGCATGTGATAAAGCTCTTTCAGTGCTGCTCCTTGCATTGATTGGCAGGAGAGACTCGTGTAACAAGAGGATTTATTGATGTGACTGTGGTCAGTTTTCTGGGAAGTTTGAAGTCTTTATCCTGGGTTTCCCACTATTTCCAGGTACCCAGGTAGCACTTACATTTTTTTTTACTTAACTAGCATTTACGCCTTTTATAGATACTGTGGTTAACCCTCACTACACTCAGCTGTGTTTGCTGCTGTTTTCCAAAGTGGCTACGCTGTGCTCTTGAGAGTAGTGTGTGCTGGCCCTGCCAGAGATACAAGTATTCTTATTACCTACATGCCATCTGAATTTCAGTGCTGCACCTTAAAATGTCACATGCAATACCCTCATACTTTATTAAGTTTCTTTAGAACTCCTAGTTAACATTAGATTCTCATTTAGCAGGATGGACCCCCCAAACCTAATTGGGGCCTCTGAGAACTATGTGATATAAATATTTAATCATAATTTTGTCGATATGTTTTGGAAAACCGTTTCTGAAGCCCTCTTTTTAATTCAAACAGATTCTTCAAGTGGGAAATGAAGATGCCCAGATGCATACATTGTTTGCAGATTCTTTTGCTACTTTGGGCCGTTTGGACAACATCACCTTAGTGATGGTGTTCCACCCACAGTATCTAGGAAGCTTTCTGAAAACTCAGCACTATCTACTGCAGATGGATGGTCCATTGCCTCTTCATTACCGACACTACATAGGGATAATGGTATGTTGGAGTGCAGAGCAGCAAGCAGAAATAGCCATTTTGGCTACTTGCTTTAATCCTTTTTACAACAGATGTTAACTACATTTTTGTGTTTTCAGCTGAGGGAGGGCCTTCCAACGTATGTTAAGGGAAATGCCAGAGTAATTACCTGAAGTATTTTATGTTTTATAGAACACTATCTTTGTTTTTTTTTCTAAATACAGTTTTATGAGATCGGTGCTTATGGTATAAATGCTCATGCTTTCAAAAATAATGGGAGGAGGAAAAAAGATAATCTTACTGTCCTATAAATAGGAAGATTATTTTGCCATCAGATTCCTATGTTCCTCAAATCTGTTTTTTTAACCCAGGTTTTTAACAATCTGTGTCTTGTCCAGCACACCTCAATATAAATAACTTTACCATTCAGTCAATATTTCAGAATCTTCAGATTCCAACCAAATTTCCTGTTAGATCCCAAAATTGTCATAATTAACTGTAACAGGTGTAGATTGTAGTCTTCATTGTGCCAACGAAGCACTCTGTGTCCATTTAAGTTATCTTGAAACTCTGAGCCTTATCTAAACTAGCAATGGAAATTGTTATTCTTTGAGTAAACCACGTGTAATCACATTCCTTACTGGAAAAGTTTTTCTGTTTTTCTGGCTTTTACAGGCAGAACTTTAGAATCAGCTTCCCACAAACCAATTTTAGATTAGACTTTAAAGATGTAAAATCAAAACACTGTTATGGTGAATGTGAATGAAAAATGTTCAGTTATATATTCTTAAGAGGAATAATTGAAACAAGCTACTGTGTTAATCATAAGTTGTTTTAATTACAGATTTTGACCACTGCAAAATCTTACATTGTAATAACGATTTGCGTCATTGCTATGAGCGGATTTGCAAAGATTCTTCTGCATTATAATTTCTTTTTTCCTTCTAGGCTGCAGCAAGACATCAGTGCTCCTATCTAGTTAACCTCCATGTTAATGACTTCCTTCATGTTGGAGGAGACCCCAAATGGCTGAATGGCCTAGAGAATGCACCTCACAAGCTGCAAAATTTAGGAGAATTGAATAAAATATTGGCTCATCGGCCCTGGCTTATCACCAAAGAGCATATTGAGGTTAGTCTTCTCTTATGCAACACCCTACACGTCCTTACTAGACTAAATGCAGTCTAAATTTCTTGGGGCTGAGGAGGGAGCTCATTTTTTTTTCTAGTGGTTTTATTTACACTTTGTCGCTGAAATACTGTAATCATTATGGAAATGATCTATCACGGTCTCATCTCACTAAGTAATAGAGTTCTTATTTAGAAAGCAATTCTACTGGTACTTTGGAAGAATTGCATGTTAATGTATCACAGTGTGACTGGTAGCCCTGATCTATAACCCTCAGTAGGATGAACATGTGTTACTTAAAATGTGATGGTATGTCACTGGCACATAGCACCTGATTTTGTAGGCTCTACTTGGGGCTGTGTGGAACCCATGTTTAAAATGGCTGAGGCTCTGAATGATCCAGCTTGAGACTTAAAAGTAGAGGGTGCATGTTCAGATACATACCTTCTTAAAACAAGATTATTATACATTTCTCTTGAACTCAGGATTTTCAAGATGATGCTAGGGCATTAGAATAGGTAAAGATCAGCACATTTTTAACAGAATTATTGAAAACTGTATTTTGAACCTAGAGACTCCAGTCTACTGTGTATGCATGTAAAATGTACATATTCCTCGACACTCTCACACTTAAGCAACTTTTAAAAGCAAATTTTCTGTATAAAAACAATAGAAGCAATAACCTGAAGTATAATGCCCTCCTTTCTAAAGCCACTCTTTGCCTCCCTGCTGTTGCTTTCCTCTCTCCAGAGAAAGGAGGAAGAGTGTTACTTTCTCTGAGAAACATCTGCTGGGGAGGGAAGCAGAGGCTGGCCTTGCGGGAGGGGAAGAAGCATACTCTTTGCAAAGGCTAAGAACCTCCCACTTGTTCCTGTCTGTAGGGGAAGCTGGGGTTAAAGCATCCTGTCAGCCACAGATAATTCCTCCCACTTGGAGCCACTGGGGAAGATGGAGTCTTGAGCCATGTTTCACCCCCAGACTTTCTTTAGGCAGCTTATTTGCCATGAACTGCCTGGGGCTTTCCAAGATTGCAGAGATGGGCTAAAACCATCCAATTTTTGCCTGTGCCTGCTAAACTTGAAGGTTTGAGTAGAAGCCTTGTTTTACTAATGGTGCTAAATTGAAAAACCAGCCAGCCTGACTTTAGTGGAAACCTGAAAGCAAAATGAAGCCACTTCAACTGATCCAAGTGCTAATTTTGGGCAAAAAGTCATCTGCTATTTGGCTTACCCATGCAACCCCATTACCACAACTCCCGCCATTCTTCTGTTAATGGCTTATCAGTAATAAAACCAGCAATACAAGGATTGATTATGGCAGTGTTATGGGCTGTGGGGAGGAGGAGGGTGTTAGTCTCTTGAAATTAATAATATAATGAGAATGTGGCCAGTTGCCTCCTAACCTGTTTGTTTGACCCCTTACCTCACTCTCTGTTTGGTCCTTTTCAAGGGTAAGCTCTGCATTTGTCTGTGCAGCTTCTAGCTTACTGGGGAAAGACATAACGAGAGAGCTTGAATTCTAGAAGAATGGCTTCTTTCCAGAGAACCAGTTATTGACAAGTGCATTAAAAAGTTTGTGGGACTAGGCTGATTAGGTTGATGAAGTTTCTGAGCCACCAGTACAGTGTTTTGTTTTGTTTTTTTTAAATCTTGTGTTGTGTTTCTTTTAAAGCAACTTCTGAAGACAGAAGAGCATGGCTGGTCCCTGGCAGAGCTGATCCATGCAGTTGTTCTACTTACACACTACCATTCACTTGCTTCTTTCACATTTGGCTGTGGAATCAGCCCAGAAATTCATTGTGAGGGTGGCCACACCTTCAAGCTTCCCTCTGTCAGTAACTATTGCATCTGTGATATTACAAATGGCAACCATGGAGTGGATGAAGCTCATGTCAGCCCAGCCGGAAGCATTTCAGTAAGGATCTGTTACCATCTAGGAGTTTGAGCACATAACAATCTCCAGTTCTAACAAGTTCATAGTGTGGTGTTTCTGCATTAATCCAATAGGTGGATGAGATCTAGTTCTGCATCTCCATTTCACCCAACTTTAGTGGCACAATAGAGTGATTTACCCCGAGTGTGGATGAACCTGGTTGAGGGTTAGGTGGTTTAAGCTAAACTTAGATCAAACTGAAATGATAGGCTGGGGGAAGCAATCAGAAGTGGCCGTTATCTCTATCCCCTCAGTTGAGGGTGTCTGCCTTCCATTTGTCATTCCAGTTGGCAAACTCGGGGTTTAGTTGGTCACTCTGCAGCTTCTAAAGGTCCAAATAGCAGCAGTCACCAAGGTTCCTTTTTTCATCTGTGCTTTGCTGGAGGATGAACACCTCTTCCTTTTACATGAGACCCAGACTCCACACCCACAGACCATTCAGAGTCTTCTGAATGCCTTTACGTTAGGCAGTACATCTTGCCCATTAGTGCTCCCTGATCTGCATTGGTTTTCAGCTGGCTATCATTTGCAGTTAAAAGTCAAAGATCATGATCTCCGGTTTGGGTGCTGGTTAGCTCTTGAAGACCTTGGTATAAACAGAAGAGATCTGGAGGCACAGGGCATTTTCCGTGTGGGCTCCTTGGCTCTGGAACTGGCCTCCTGCTGTCTTGATAAGGGTCTGGGTTTGTGGACGATAAGGGCACAATGCAAGACAGCTATTTACCCAGGCTTTCCCTGGAAGAACAAGCATACTATGTGAGGCAGAGAGGAAGTGGAGGACTGATTGGGCAAAGGTGGGAAAATTGAAGATGAGGATTTTCTTTGCAGTGGCTTGGGGGATTTTTGTTTTAGAGTTCATTTTTAATGGATATTGAGCCAATAAAATGTGTTTATGATTTGAACAATACCCAGAGTCATAATGCACTTATTTTGACTTATAATTTTATTTACAAAGTGGGAGTCTAAATCTTTAATAAAATCACACTGGACCGGTTAGATCAGTATATCTTTACATAAGAGAAGTTCTGGTCTTCCTAGAAAATATTTTAAAAAAGATGCAAATCAAGGCTGGAGTATGAACTTTAGCTTTAACTTTAAACTTTTTGGCTTGACAGTTTGTATCACAACTGTCACGTTCTAGTATATAGAGCAATAAAGTGTGTTCGTGTGTGTGTTAATTTTAAGACTACAGAATCTTTCTGTGAAGTTGAAGCACTTATGGAGAAAATGAAGAAGCTACAAGAGTGCAGAGATGAAGAGGAAGCCAGCCAAGAGGAGATGGCCACACGTTTTGAGAGAGAGAAGAGAGAAAGCATGTTTGTGTGTTGTTCAGGTAAAAATACGTACATGGTGATTATTTAGACTTAACTAAATGTGTTGGAGAAATCAACATACTTTTAACGTCCACCAGTTACTAAAAAAGTGGTATTTTTGTTGTGTTTTGCACAAACAAAAACTTAATTTAAAAAGGATTATGGTTAGAGAAGTGTGGTGTGTGTGTGTTGTTTTTTTTTTTTTTTTTAAACTCTTAAAAGCAAGGAGGTGCCGAGTTGTGTGGCATCTCTTAAACATACCATAATGCCCACTAACAGCCTCCATATCTTCACAAGGAACTTTAATTTTGCCTCCAACAGATAAGAAAATGCTACTCAATTAGGCTCCTACAGTATAATGTAAAACCTAATTACCTCAGCTACAGTAGCAAATATTAAGCACTGATGTGCACAAGTTGAATGTGGGGTGTGTGGTTTTTCAGGGAAATACGAGATTGTACTAAAGGTCTGCTACAAGCCTAATGTCATTCTGGGTTCTTCCACAGAAATTCTCTCCAAATTAAAATGCGGTTTGTAAGATCTAGAGCTCTGTTTCTAGAAATTCTGAAAAAAAGTAGATGCAGGATGTTTGATACTTGTGGTTTTTGCATATATATGAAAGAAGCTGGATTTTTCGTTCAAGGAATTGCCCCTAGAGATCCATACTCTTGCAGCTGTATTAGGCTGTACATATCCAGAACTTTTTATAATTAGTCTAAAGAGGTTGTGTGTACCTTAAAAAGTGCAGAGATTGGCTGTAAGTGAAACCATGCTTATCCCACAGCAGCTGAAGTTCCTAATTGCTTACCCAGAGGAGAAGCAGAGGATAAAGAATGAATAAACTGTGGAGCCAATTTCTTTGGATTAGTTTCTTGAATGTCTATAAAGGTCTGATACTCTGGGTGCTATCACCATTCAGGCAACTACACCTGTGTTCCCTCTCTGTGATCACTTGAGTGTACCCACTTTAGGCACCTGGTTCCTCAGCCATCACCTCTCTTGAACGGACACCCATGTCTCTCTGCCTCCTGACCAAGGTTTTTCCAAGCTGCACCATTCCGTGCCTACACTGTGATATCCTCAGCAAGCCAGATTGCTTAAACAGGCCAGTGTCTGTGCTTTGCTTTATCTCTGAAGGCTGGGAACCACATAGCTTTTTCTAAGTAAGCACATTTATTCTTAAGATGAAAGCATTACAGGAAAAATCATTAAAACAATAAAAGAACCTGCAAGCCTACTAAAAAGCTTAGCAGAGATCACTACAGCTTAATCTCGGGCTGTGGTAGGTGTCAGTCCTTCAAACCCACAACTGGGTTTCCCTGTGGTTACAGGTTCATAACTGATTCAGATTTAGAACTAGAACCCAGACTGGGCAGAACAGCAGTTCCTTATACAGCTTGGGCCTTTGATATTGGCCTTCAGTAACAGATAATCAGCAGACAAAGACCCTCTTCTTAGGCCATAGCTTCAAAAGGCTAGTTTTTTTTCATAACGAGAGTTGGGGAATATGCATTTACCTCTTCTTAGATATTCCTCAGGAAAATCATGTAATGGTTTTTATTCTTAAAGTCCATTCTTGTCTGGCACATTGTTTGAACCTCCAGGTCTCACATATCACCCCCTTTAGGGGTTACATATAGTCTTGGCCCACAGTAATACATAAATCATTCATTTAATACAATGGACCCCAAAGATACCTAAACTTAATTTAGTAAGGTCTCCCAAGGATATTGCAGGAAATTGCCATATCTTTCATAGGTTCTAGCATAAATTACTGCCTTCTCCAGTTACTACTAGGTAACCTAGTTTTGCAAGAGTTCCCTGTATTAGGATTGTTTCTGGAGGGGAGAGACAAGTGGGATGTGTTACCTTGACTTATTGTACTGTCGAGAGAGAGAATCCACAATAGCTTCACAGGTGCTTTTCCATTTTTGTTTTCTTGCTGGAATATGCTGAGATTAACTTGTGAAACTCCTACTGTTTACTTTAACAGAGGATGAGGAATCAGCGCCAACAAGAGATGTGTCTCGACACTTTGAGGATACAAGCTATGGGTACAAAGACTTCTCCAGACATGGAATGCATGTGCCTACGTTCCGTGTTCAGGTAACAGAAAAGTGATCAGTAAGCAGCATCAGAAAATGCATACAATCAGTGTGTTAAATTGTACCGATCGCTTAGAACTAGTGACAAGTTGTGATGCAAACTATTGCCTGGAGGACAAAAGAGGATTTATTTTTTATTTTAATTTACAAATAAGCACTCTTATCTCAAGAGCAATAAATTTATAGTGATTATACTTGATAAAAGAAATTGAAGAGCTAGCTCTTCAGTGTGTAGTCAGTTTTGCTTTCTTTATTTTAAGGACTATTCTTGGGAGGACCATGGCTATTCCTTGGTTAATCGTCTTTACCCAGATGTGGGGCAGCTGATTGATGAGAAGTTTCATATTGCTTATGATCTGACGTACAATACAATGGCCATGCACAAAGATGTGGATACTTCCATGCTTAGACGTGCAATTTGGAATTATATCCACTGTATGTTTGGAATAAGGTTGGTCCTGTCATCTTCCTTATATAAAACAATTAGATTTGGTAGTATCTCATCATTTTTTTTTTTCCTGATGGAAGGAAAGCCATTTATTATGCTATCAGTGATAAATTTCATTGCCACGATAGCAATGCAGGAACAAGACTCTACTTAAGTGAGATAGAGGTGCATATTTCCAGAAAGTAAGTCTCTGTTCACAGCTGGAATAACTAATTGTGTACAGTAGTTTGAAACATAATTTCTAAGTGAAACACTAGGATTGTGGGATAGGAAAATGAAAGTATTTTCCTTTCACTTCTGAACAGATACGATGATTATGACTATGGTGAAATTAATCAGTTGTTGGACCGCAGCTTTAAAGTTTACATCAAAACTGTGGTTTGCGCTCCTGAAAAAACCACAAAAAGAATGTATGATAGCTTTTGGAGGCAGTTCAAACATTCTGAGAAGGTACTGTCTGCATGTATTTTTGGATCTCTGTAGATTTGGTAGTATGCTAGTAGCCATAGTGTGCTACAATAATAGTGTTAAATGCTATGATAATCAGAGAATTGTGTTTCAGTTATGAAATTATTTAGATCTCACTTCTGTTGGATAAATATACTGAATTTGTCGAATACACTTTCCTATAAGCATAACTTTTCCTTGTCTACTAAATATGCTAGCTAACAGACAAACCAAGTTATTTGCTGGTCAGTATGCAAGCTTTCTTGTTATGTAGAGGGAAGTAGATAAGTTGCTAAACTACTTATCGATACACACAATTTAGTTCACAAAGACTTTTCTCTAGGGCCAACTGAGAAAATCAAGGCCATTGTACATCATGACAAGGGGCCCCCTGTGGCCTATCTCTTATCATGGTCCATGCCCCAGAAGGCAGTTTTATGGGACGCTCTTTTGCCCTGGGAGCAGCAGCCCACCTCCCAAAAGTACTTATCCCTAAAGCAGATAAACCCCAGCTGCTATGTGAGTCAGTTTCCCTGTGGCCTTCTCCAGCCACAAAGTTCTCTCTTATGATGGTGTTGGGAGGTGTTTCCCCTAAGCAGCAGATCTTGGGGATAGCACCCATTGATGTTTATGGTGTCAGCACTATTTCAGGCTGTCTGCAGGCTCTCACAGACATCAGTTACACGCAGTTGATGTCTCCAAGCTTTTGTTTACAACTGTGGAGCCAAGAAACTGCTTACATTTTGTTGTATTAATGTAACTCTGTGATCTGGGGCCCTAGGCCTATAGTGCCTGTGCCTTAGGCCTGGTCTACGCCTAACACTTGGGTCTAGCTACCTACCTCGCTCAGTACTGTGAAATAATTTCATGCCCTGGGTGATGTAGTTAAATCAACCTAACCCCAACCAGAGACACAGCTAAGTTGATAGAAGAACTATCCTGTCAACCTAGATGTCCCCTCTTGGAGAAATGGATTTGCTGCAGTGATGGGAGAAAACCCTTCTGTTGCTCTAGTGTCTACGCTACAGTGGAGTTGTTGCAGCTGTGCTGCTGCACTACTTGTAGTGTAGACATACCTTTAACCTGGCCCTGCTCTTATCAAAAGAGAGTGATGTCTGATGGCATCAGACCTCCTGCTTCTCTCGCCCCACGCCAGGTCTGCCCTTTAGCTTCCCTAAGATCCTTTGAAAATGTTGAAAAGTTGTCCTGCACCTGTAGCATTTGCGGGAAACCTTTCCCCTCCTACAAGCTCTGTGGCAGGGAGAGAGCTATCTGTATGTGTAACTTTACTTTTTCTTTTTTTTTTCTTCTTTTTTTTTTTAAGGTTCATGTTAATTTACTTCTTATAGAAGCTCGGATGCAAGCTGAACTACTTTATGCTCTGAGAGCTATAACTCATTATATGACCTGATACCTTTGGCCGACTAATGACGATGGAATGTTCAGCAGAGACAGCCTGTAGAGTGAACCTACTAAGCACCAGGACCAATGGTCACTAGAAACTAAGAGACTTTTGCCATAACTTCTTTAGTTTCAGCTCTTTCATTGTTGGAATATCACTGTTGCCACTGAGCCGTGACTGGTGGCAGTTGAAAGGATAGAGCTGTGTCGAAGTGCTGCCTGTTCACAGTACTGGGCTTTAGACAGCATAGGAAACCAGGACTTGTGGCAATACAGCAGATGGTAAATACATAAATCTTGTATTAAGTTAAATACAATGGGAGCTGGAGCATAAGAAGAATTTGCACCAAAAAAAAAAAAGTGCACCTTGATGACTCCTGCTTTTGATACAAGAATAATTTTAGAAAACCTGGATGCTGCTATTTGTGCTGGTAGAATGAACTGAGACTGGCTGTTCCAGTTAAGCTATAAGCGAAAGTGAGCACTGCTACATTCTGAGCCTACATTGTGTGTGGTTTTAAAGAAAACAGGTCTCCTTGTTTAGCATCTTTTTAAAAATCAGAACTAATCTTCCTTTGAAGGTAACAGATTTCTCTTACTGTAGTATCGCCTTAAAGAAAAACATGTTGTAGGACAATGTGTTCAGAATTCTTTGGTGAAATCCAAAGCGTGATGGTCTTCCAGGAGGGAGGGGATGGGGAAATTCAGTCCTGAAAGCTATTTAGATAAGTGTAGAACTACATGAATTGCCCCTTAATCTGCTTTCCAAGGATGAACATTTTCTGTCACTGATGCCCATTCTTTTGTTGTCCTGTATTTTTTTTGTTTCTAGGAGCTAGCTAGGGTGTGGGAATGTTACACGGACTGTTCGGCAGTCCAGAGTTTCACAAGCCCAGTGCTGGTCTTAGTTACTTAAGCAGCTGCAAAATCATTAAGCTGAAAAACCTCTATTTTTTAGTAAATCAAAACATTAAAATGATAATGTTCAATATACAGTTGGTTTCAGAGAATACATGAAACACTTATATGAGTGTGAATTGCTTTTGAAATCTGTCAGTATTACTGGTATTTTTAAATAAAGGATAGCAACTTTTTATTTGTTTTTTATTTTACACCATCTTACTGCTTTAAACTACTTACCCATCTACTCCAATACCTGCTACACTAAAGGATCAAAATCTTTGAGAGGCACAGCTGAGCAAACCTACTATATAACTTGTGAAGCTGACAGAACCTCCCTATTAAATTATTCAGTTGGTTAGATTAAGAGGGGTGGCAAATAGTTTTAGGGGGGGGGAATACAAAGCTCACCCCAGTAAACATTTTAGCTTTTCAGTCAGCACCACCTTCTCTTGCTTGCTCAAGACCATTCCAGCTAATTTTTGTTCCCTCCCTGACTCTGCTCCCACCATGATCTATGAGAAGAGATTTTCCAAACCTGCTAGCTTAAACTGCCAGCTCCCTAGGTATTTCCAAAAGGATTAAGTGCAAAGATACAAAATACTAGTGACCTTTAGTGAGTCTAGTTCCAGAACTTGTGTAAAATTATCAATTATTCAAAGAAACTTTCATGGGCTAGAATGGGTTAAAATCAAGCAGCAGTTGGGTAAGGATAGAAAAGACATTTGTTAATCAATTAAGCCATTCTTCATTTAGTTAACTCTTGAATCACCATGTATGTCACTGAAGAATCATCTACTAAATGCTGCCAGGTTTAAACAAAAACTTTACTCGCTCTTTTGTACAATATAATAGATAGTGGGGACTTGTTAATGTCAAAATCTTCTTGACTATGTTCCCGTAATTTATTATAATAGTACTTACTACATATATGTAGTCTTCTACAAATCTTATAGGGGGTGTGACAATTAGTTACGAGATCCTGATGTTGGAGATTGGGAAAAGGAGACAGCGATTTACCAGGTTACAGAGCAACTCAGTGGCAAAGCTGGAATTAAAACAAGATATCTGGCTGCCAGCCCTTTGTGCTCACTCAGCTAGATCAAGCTGGCTCTTGTTGCAGATGAGCTAGTATGAGCCGAGAGGGATATATGATTGCTCTTTAAAACAATGTTATGATATAGGCAGAGCAGGGCCCTACAAAAGGAAAGATGCATTAGTGACCATGGCCCTCAAGCTCCATGAGGCTTTCAGAATCTCAGCCAGAGGTCATGAGTCTAATTCAGGATTGGGTGGGTGAGATTCTGTGGCATCTAATGTGCAGGAGATCAGACTTGATGATCATGATGGTCCCTTGTGGCCTTAGTCTATGCATCTATATACAATTGCTGTGGTGTGTACCTATTGAAAGAGAGACAGACACTTAAAAGAAAATAGGTTTCAGAGTCGCAGCCCTGTTAGTCTGTATTTGCAAAAAGAAAAGGAGTACTTGTGGCACCTTAGAGACTAACACATTTATTTGAGCGTAAGCTTTCGTGAGCTACAGCTCACTTCATCGGATGCATTCAGTGGAAAATACAGCGGGGAGATTTATATACATAGAGAACTTGAATCAATGGGTGTTACCATACACACTGTAACCAGAGTGATTACTTAAGGTGAGCTATTACCAGCAGGAGAGCGGGGGGGGGGGGGGGAGATAAACAAGGGGAAATAGTTTTACTTTGTGTAATGACCCAGCCACTCCCAGGCTCTATCCAAGCCTAAGTTAATTGTATCCAGTTTGCAAATTAATTCCAATTCAGCAGTCTCTTGTTGGAGTCTGTTTTTGAAGTTTTTTTGTTAAAGAATTGCCACTTATAGGTCTGTAATCGAGTGACCAGAGAGGTTGAAGTGTTCTCCGACTGGTTTTTGAATGTGTTAATTCTTGACGTCTGATTTGTGTCCATTTTATTCTTTTACGTAGAGACTGTCCAGTTTGACCAATGTACATGGCGGAGGGGCATTGCTGGCACATGATGGCATATATCACATTGGTAGATGTGCAGGTGAGCAAGCCTCTGATAGTGTGGCCGATGTGATTAGGCCCTACGATGGTGTCCCCTGAATAGATATGTGGACACAGTTGGCAACGGGCTTTGTTGCAAGGATAGGTTCCTGGGCTAGTGGTTCTGTTGTGTGGTGGCTGGTGAGTATTTGCTTCGGGTTGGGGGGCTGTCTGTAAGCAAGGACTGGCCTGTCTCCCAAGATTTGTGAGAGTGTTGGGTCATCCTTCAGGTTAGGTTGTAGATCCTTGATGATGCGTTGGAGAGGTTTTAGTTGGGGGCTGAAGGTGACGGCTAGTGGCGTTCTGTTTATTTTCTTTGTTGGGCCTGTCCTGTAGTAGGCGACTTCTGAGTACTCTTCTGGCTCTGTCAATCTGTTTCTTCACTTCAGCAGCTGGGTATTGTAGTTGTAAGAATGCTTGATAGAGCTCTTGTAGGTGTTTGCCTCTGTCTGAGGGGTTAGAGCAAATGCGGTTGTATCGCAGAGCTTGGCTGTAGACAATGGATCGTGTGGTGTGGTCTGGATGAAAGCTGGAGGCATGTAGGTAGGATTAGCGGTCAGTAGGTTTCCGGTATACGGTGGTGTTGATGTGACCATCGCTTATTAGCACCGTAGTGTCCAGGAAGTGGATCTCTTGTGTGGACTGGTCCAGGCTGAGGTTGATGGTGGGATGGAAATTGTTGAAATCATGGTGGAATTCCTCAAGGGCGTCTTTTCCATGGGTCCAAATGATGGAGATGTCATCAGTGTAGCGCAAGTAGAGTAGGGGCGTTAGGGGACGAGAGCTGAGGAAGCGTTGTTCTAAGTCAGCCATAAAAATGTTGGCATACTGTGGGGCCATGCGGGTACCCATAGCAGTGCTGCTGATTTGAAGGTATACATTGTCCCCACCCATTTGGGGGACACGAAAGCTTATGCTCAAATACATGTGTTAGACTCTAAGGTGCCACAAGTACTCCTGTGTTTTTTTTTTTTTAAAAGAAGATAGTTCAGCTACTACCCAAAGAAATGGTTTGATATTAATTACAGAGGTGTTGTGCACACATTTTTATTCTCTGATTTAGTCCATTAACAATCTGCTTCATTTATTTCTACCTCTGAACCTTAATTGTGAATAGCTTAACCGCTACTTGAATTTCAGATGAAAACTAAACCCATTTTAATGGAGTAGGAACATTCTAGAAATAGCTTAGATGCTACAGCCCAAAAAGCTAAAATATTATCTAAAATGGTTGCGGGGGGAAGAGATTAATAAACTGTCACAAAATTGTAACTAACAGGAAGCATCTGCTATTTCCTCTCAACAGGATTTTGATGTTCCATAGAGTAAGAACTTGGCTTTAAAGGGCAATTCCTAAAACTTAGCTTTGTTTAACTGTATCTAATTCCAGGCGGCTGTAAAGACAAAGGGGATATTCCTGCTCTGAAAAATTGAGTTACAGTGGTGCTCAGAGAGCTATACTCTTCCTTTTGCCAACAGAGGCAGCTAAACCTATCGTGTATTTTTCTACATGGCCCAAAGACGCTCTGATCTTTCAATAATATTCCAAACAGTCTCTTGTTTCCAACTCTACACACACACATACATTTTCAAGCATTACCACACTGCACTGCTTTAGATGCTGGTTATGATACCATCAAGCTTTTTGGCCTTAGATATCACCCCTCACTGTTTGAATATTAAGAAAAAACCTTCTCATTCTAGCTGGAAGACATGGTTACCATACATTAACTGTAGTTCTTTGATGGGTGTTGTCCTCTTCTATTCCACTGATGGTGTACATGGACCCCGTGTTTGAGTTTGGATTCTTTTGGCCAGCAGCGTTGGTTGGGGGAAGGGTTGCTCCATGCCCTCCTTAGAATCATAGAATGTCCTTGTGCCTCTGACTGAGGGCGTAGAGGCCATGGCAACCCCAACTGCCATATATGGACAACACAAAGAATTACAGTTACTGCACAGTAAATATCTTTCTTCAAGTCCCTGTCTCTATCTAGTCCACTGTTGGTGGTTCACAAGCAGTGACCTAGATCACAGGAGGCGAGTGATAGGAGTCTGCCTAAACAATGAACGTGAGGCAGCCCTACCAGTGTAGCATCAGATTTTGAGTACTGAGTAATGCTGGGTAAGTATATGTACTGAACCCCTTTCCCCAGCAGGTGGCTGCCCTATGTGTCTCTAGTATTGAATCACTTCTCTAAAAAGCTAAAGAAGTTCCCTCAAGAGCGAGCTGTCACTCTTAGCAGTAGGTCTAATTTGGCTATTTCACATAGTCATTTCATACATTGGAAATCCAGTTAGTGTTAATAGGGCCTGGCTTCTTGGCCCATGCTGGTAAACTAATCTGGGGGATACCATATATGGCTCAGTTCTAGTTGGGTACAAAAGGGATCCTGAGAACATCTAGGGGGTGAAGCTTGCAATGTGACTTTGGGAAAAACACAGACAGCTGTATTACTTGGTTAAGATGGATATGACCTTTGGCAAGAACTTCAGGTGAGGTGTCAAGGTTACTCGGACTTGGAGGGTGAATATACAGTAGGCTTAGAGCCAACAGATCAAAAGTGCATCGGCCAGCTCTTTGACTCTGCCCTCCTCTGGAGCAAACTGTTTGACATTTGTTTTTGTTGGGGGCAAACAAGCACTTCAGGTGGGGGTCATCCAATCATAGATGAATGTCTTGGATACATGTTCTGTTCTGACCACACATAGTCACTTGTCAGCGACCTGCTGCTCCGTCAGCACATTCTACAACATGGGTAAGTGTATGGCTGTGGGAATGATTTTTGTGATGGATACAGTCAGTGAGGAGCTGCCAAAATCTTAACAACCCGTTCCCTATAACAAGTTTTGATTTAAGGGATGTGCCTCTGTCCTGCCCTCCCCAGGTCTGTTCTCCATCCCAGGAGTCCTGCAGCCCTTGCATCAGTGGGGTTGCTCCCTGCATGTGGGGCAGCAGCTCCCTGCAGGCAAAGGCTGCTGTCTGCCCGACTCCCCACTGTGGGATGTGAGCGCCCCACATGGCAGGAGCAGGAGAGACTGGAGGGGGAGGGGGTCTCCCCAGCACACCCAAGGCAGCCCCCAGCTGGCCCTGCTCGGCTCCTGGCCCTATGCAGTGCCCAGTCACATGGTGCCTAATCTCCCTGCCCAGTGCAGCGGGTCCCACTTGCTGGGCCAGGCAGGAAGCAGCATGGAGCCCGACTGTGGCTGCTGAGCGAGGTGGCCTCTGCACACAGAGCCCCAGAGCGGCTGCCCAATGCAGGTATCAGCTGCAGCGCAGCCCCTACCCCAAGATAGGATGCGGGGCCCCGTGCCCCCTAAACGGTGCTGCTCCATGCACCCCCCTCTAGCATCAAGCCCCTTCTCCAACCAGGATCAGGCCTAGGATTTTTGCTTCCCCAAGCAAAAAAAATTTTTTGGGCCCCTGCCCCTTCCCAGCCTTGCCTCCTCCCCCGGGCGTGCCGAATTCCCCCCGCCACCCAAGCTCGCCTGCTCCCCTGAACATGCCACAGCTCTGCTTCTCCCACGTCCCTCTCAGGCGAGGGAGAGACAGTGTGTTCAGGGGAGCAGGCAGAGTGGAGGGGGGTGGGGAAGCACAGGAAGTAACGGGGCTGGTAGAGGAACCGCTTCCTCCTCCTTATCCAGCCCCAGCCCAGCCCCCTGCCTGTGCCGCTCAGGGCAGCGTGTATGGATGCTGTGCGGCCCGCTGGAGCTCGCAGCCCCACTCCTTTACCATGCTGTTCAAAGTGGCAGGTGCTGCGGAGTGGTCCAGAGCGCTGGCGCCAGCAGCGCAGCATGCTGAGGCTCTGCGAGAGGGGGGAGGGGCTGGGGGAGCCTCCCCCGCTGGGAGCTCAGGGAGCCCTAACAACTGATTCTGAAACTGCTTCTAAATTTAACCACCAGTTCCAGCTCACCACTGGATACAGTAGTTCCATAGGTTTACAGTTTCCTGATATAGGGGTAGTTCTTGCTCCCCCCTGTTTTCTTGTAAAAAGCATGGCTTTATTGCCACAGGGTCATCCATCACCATTTGAATTGTCAGATCCTTTAGAACTGGGAAGAAAACTGCATGCCTAATGACTATCCCTTAGTCCCAAGATAATTATGTGAAGCAAGGCTTCTTGAGAAGCCCACACTCCATATGTCTGAAGGTTATAGGGGGGGTCCCCATCCTAGCATGTAAGTATGTCACCAGAGTCTTTGATGGTCAAGAGAAGGATACACCCTCTGAAAGTTTGCAAGGGCCTTTCCCCTAGTTTAATAATGACAGGAGTTCTGGAGGGGGGAAATTAACCGTGTATCACAGTGTATGTCTAGTTGGCAAATAAACTTTAACCACCATTGCCTGCAGCAGCGGTGAAGGCTGGCATGCTGAGTTACATATGTGCAGGAAGCCCTGTACCCCAGAAGTTCAAGACAAGTTCTTAAAGGTATCTTGGGATGAAGTTGCAGGTAGTTGGTCAGATGTACTATGGCTTAGACTCTTTATTTGAACAGAGAGGTTAGTGCCGTTTACAGAGCCCAAAAGTGCCCCATAAGCACCATCTTTTGAATAGGTTTCAGAGTAGCAGCCATGTTAGTCTGTATCCGCAAAAAGAACAGGAATACTTGTGGTACCTTAGAGACTAACAAATTTATTAATCTCTAAGGTGCCACAAGTACTCCTGATCTTTTGAATAGGATCTAGTACCAACTTCTTTGTTTACTCTTAGTCCTAGAGAATTATAGAGTTGCAGGGTCTGTTGTGAAGTTACCACCTGTTGCTGAGACATCCCATGACTAAGACAGTTGTTTAAGTACCTCTTCTGCAGTAAGCTGCTGCTAGGCATTTTCTGAGTACCCTCAGTGCTGTCAATAGACCAAACTGTTTCACCCTGTTGTGGGAATGAATTGTCTACCTGAAACCTTCTCTGCAGGTAGCATGAATTGCTATATGAAAATAAGCATCCTAGAGGTTGAGAGCTGCACACAAGTCACGTAGATCTAAGATTGAAATTATTGATGGCAGTCACCATCCTGAATAGGAGCTTGCAAATGGAGATGTTCAATTGTTCCCAAACCAGATAGAGCACCAGCATCCCCTTTTCAGGGAATTAAAGGCATGAGTAAAACTTCTTCCCCCTTATTCTTGAGGTACTTCTTCCACTGTGATGAGAGTTAGAAGAGAGTGCACCTTTTGCTACAGCATGCTTTTGTTAAAGGTCTCTGAAAATGGAGAAGGTGGGTCAGATGGATCAGGAATTGGATGGAATAACTCCACTCCACTGTGTACCACTGGAAATTAATTTTTTACAGACCCCATGAAAATGAAATAGTTGCCAAATGGAGGGGATATCACAGGAGGATCCAATAGAAATTGTACATCTTTCCTGACCAAGGAGTCAAATCTGCTGCCTTGAGCATGAGGAGGGGTGGCAGAAGCAGATGATTGCCTGCTCTGATGAGTTTCTAGACCTTTCATTAGCTGCTCCAACAACCAAAGGTCCAGGGATGGTGTGTATAAAGTTGCTCAAAGCCCTTATAAGGCATTTGATAACAGCAGTCATTCTTTTTGATGTTGGTGCCAAAGAACCAACATGTCTGCCAAAGCAAGTTAACTGGCTCTAAAAGTCCCTTATCAGTGGGCATTGCAAGATGTCCAGGAGCTTTTTATTTTTTTTTTCCCCCTTGGACCACTTCTACTGGAATCTCCAGGGTATCAGCCATCCTATCCAGCAAGTCCTGGAACACTTTGTGATCCTTTGGGGTTGAGACAGATGAGATGGACATCACAGCCTCCTCAGGGGATGATGACTGTGTGGTCCTCCACCTGTGAGCAGTCTGTTTGGTTCACAGTGGGGAAAATTGGGCTAGCTATAATGCCCCTTTGTGAGGTGGTGGTGAAGGGAAACTAGCCCTTGATTAGGATGCAGATGCTGGCCTTTTGGCCTGATGGATTTCCCCACAGTGCCCAAGAAGACCATGGGTGTTGACAGAAATATGGAGCGGGTAGCCCTATGAGTGGATACTAGAGAATAGTATCCCTCTTCAAGCTCTTAGGTCTGGGGTAATAAAAAACCAGCCCTCAACACCCCTTGGGTGTATATTGCCGTGGATTGAATTAGTGACTTCTCCCTACCCTCGCTGTCTGTGAGAGAAGGAGCAGTTTCAGGTGGAGAATGAAGAGCACCGTAAGATTGTGCTCAGTAACAAAGGCGGTACCTTCACTACCAACAGCAAGTCTGGCACCATAAACACCATGAGGCCCTTTAACACCATGGAGGATTTTAGTACCAAGTAAGTTGGCACTAGTCAGGCAACTAGATGACATTAGTACTGGGGATATCTGTACGGGGTGGGCCTCAGTACCAAGCAGTCAGAACCAGGCCATTCCTGGGGACCAAGGGATGATGCCTGGTGCCTGAATAGGTGCCAGAGTGACCCCTTCCTTGAGCTACTCTTTTCTACTGAGATTTGAGAGGATTTTTGACTTCCTGAGGATGGACCCATTGCAGGGGTCCATAAGGAAATGGGAGTGGCATACAAGATGGGTTCCACCATGCTTGCATTGGTACCGATGACTGGGTTAAGGTGTGCGATGGCACCAAGGACTGAGTACAGTGCTTTGGCGTCAATGGCAGGGCTGATCTCAATGATACCTTGTGCTTGCCCTCCTTACCGGTGGAGGGTAGAGGTGCCCTATCAGAGCCATGCTTCCTTTCCTTTGAGTGCCGGGACATCATGGGCCTGCTGGAACAGGAGGAAGAGTCCTTGGCCTCAACAGTACCCTTAGAAACCAAGGACCTCAATGGTGA
Organism: Chelonia mydas; assembly: GCF_015237465.2. NCBI lineage: Eukaryota > Metazoa > Chordata > Testudines > Cheloniidae > Chelonia > Chelonia mydas. The sequence continues at coordinate 80,560,460 of NC_057851.1, read as the reverse complement.
CCTAGTCTTTTTGGAGCTGGCTCCTTGCACCTCTTTTTAGATGTTTTGCCAGCATGCTTCGAAGACTTACCTTTCTTAGAGGAAGCATGCCCCAAAGTTAATGGGGTGCTGGATCTATCTGGGAACAGATGTACAGCAGCAGTCTCCTGCCCTGGCTCGGAGGGCAGTTGCAAGGAACATTCCATGGCCAACAGTCTTGGCTTTCTCTCCCTCTTCTTCCTACTCCTGGACATAAGGGACAAATGGAAGAAAGACTTCTGGGAGACGAGTGACTCTCCCAGCAACAGACATACTTTCAGTGCCTATCATTTACCCGTACATCTTCCTGGCAAGAGAGGCAACATTTGAAGCCTGACAAACCAGGTATATTCTGCCAGGAGAAGACACGTCTCCTGGGGGAAAGAAGTCCTCTCATCTAAACTATTACTAAACCCTATACAGTAACCTACAACTATAAACTAACAAACTTTGAAGAAAGATAAAAGGCAGCGTATGCTGTAAGCGGACCTGCGAATGGTCTGTCTCCGGCTGAGGCAGTAGAGAAGGAACTGAGGGCGGTTTGCCTGTGCACCCCTATATAGCATTTTTGTCTGCCACAAGGAGGCACATGCACAGGCTGAATGGACCACTGCAAACTAGAAATCTCTGAGAGCTAGAGAGGCACCTGAACCGGAGCACCCTTAGGGATGCTACTCAAAGAACAACAAACAGCAGTTCCTTTCTGCTGCAATCAAAAAACCTAACTTTGCCTAACTACAACTGTTTGCACAACACTGGGAAAAATGCATGAGTGAAGAGCAATGAGAAGGAACTGAGGGCCTGGGGGCACTAAGACACATGGTAGACACACAACTCCCAATGGACACTACTGGCCAAAAGTACCCAAACAAGTATCCGGGATGCATTGCACCAACAGTGACTATATAGCACAAACACACACAATCAGCTATTCTCCAGCTCTAGTCTGGGCACTGATCCTGTGGATCAGGGGCAGCCTTCTCTCTCCCTTTCTGTTCTGCACAACTAGTCCGATAATACTAAATTCTTCCTCTATTATTTCAAGGACAGAGCCAGGACTAGTCATGCATAACAGAAAGAGGGAGAAAGAAGGCTGCTCCTAATCCATTAGATTCATGCCCAAATCAGAGCTGGAGAAAGCTGAGATAGCTGATCACCAACTTCCCTGTGATAAGGGTAAAGCGCATCATCCCTCCAGCAGAGAGGAAAAATAAGCCCCAGCCAAGAATGTGGATGGTAGAGAGACCATCTCCCAGCAGCTTAGAGTTTAGGCTAACTCTCTTAGGCTAGAGAGTTTCCCCTCTCATCAATGAAGAGGGAAATCCCCAGGAGCATACAGAGAGGAGGGGAAAAGATGATTTCCCCTTTTTGTGAGAAAGGGAGACAAATTCTATCTTACCATTTAAAAAAATTGAAACTCTTGTGTGTCATTTAAAAGAGCATCTTGTGAAAAGAACAAACTCCAAACGTAACCTAGCAGTACATGCTCAGCTAGTATTTGCTATGGAATTTTATGAACGAGAAGAAGTACTAAGCCCAAGTCTGTAGATAAATGTAGTGTACTGCAGAACAATCTTCTTGTAATGCATAGCTCCTTGCTGCCAGAGATTTCCCATGTGCCCACTGCTGGGGGGGAAAAAAATCTAACTACAAGAAGTAAGTTTGGCAAATTATTCAAATAGTCTTTTTTCAGCTGTAAACAAACTTCTCCACCAAAGAAACCCCCAACAGAATTTAATTACTAGAAAAGCCACATTACATCAATTATGTGATTTTTTTAAGCAGCGGTTTAAAGTGATATTATATAAAATAACTTTCTCAAAAGATAGTATTCAGTCTAGTTGTGAGATAAATTAATTTTATTCATTTTCCTCATAATGTCCAACATGTTTGCCAATGAAAATGTATAGGTAGCATCAGAAATAGTTAAATATACAATCTACATACAAAGATAATCAGCACTTAATGGAGTTGTTTTCAATATATTAATAGCAAATCCTGTTTGCATTTACTACTACTATTTTAAAACAGCTGAAATATTCTGTGGTTTGTATTAACAGTTTAGCAGCCCCCAGGTTAAAATGACGTCATAGTGATAGGCTGAAGGAAGGAATGGGGGCTTTGAATTCTGCTGAGAAGCTTCTGTGCCACAGGCTTGAACTCTGTTTCCCAATACAGTTTGTGATAGTCCCTTAAATCTCTGTCGAAGTCGTAATCCAATGCTAGTTCCTCATCTGCAATGGGGGAAAATATCAACAATGCTGAAGAATAAAAAAAAACCCTCTGTATTACCACTAGGGCATGTACAATTTTTACCAGTTCTACATTCATAGTTTGCAAACAACTTTGAGTTAAACTAAAAACCACTGTCTGAAGAGCTTAGTTCTAATGGAAAAACATGAATGCATTTGGGCTCAGAAAAATGAGTAGAAAAAATAGTATTGTGAGGTCTATATTTATCACCTCCCAATGGCTTCACAACAGTTGTCTACAACTAACAGGTTTTTTTTCCTAAGTGCCAGCTTGGGAATTTGAAGTCAAGCTGCGCTTGTTTTGGTTTGATCATCATCAACAGTAAGAGATTCTACAATTAAATGTAACTACCAAATTCGCAGATGTACAAGCCGGGAGGTAATCCAGCTCATTCATTTATGACTGTGTTTGGCTCTTCCATAAATCACTCACTGGTAATCTGGTTTGTTGTTTTCTTCAATTCTATCCAACGATATCCCTGATCCACCAATAGGAGGCTGGACGGATCAATACAGCATTTAAGCCTGTCCATCTTACAGAAACGTCCAAAGCAAGAAAGAACAGGAAAGAGTAGACTAGAGAAGATTAGACAGGTGGTCTTCAAATGTTGCTTCGTGAGCGGAGATTGGAGGCAAGTACGATAGGAGAAGAAAACTATGACAAACAGGATTACTGGTGAGTAATCTTATGTTCCTCTTCTCCTATTTTACCCAGCAACAGCCTTGACTATCAGATGTGGAAAGTAAGGGGGGAAAAAACAAAAACAAAAAAAAACTTAGGGCAGGCTTACAGTGGAACTTGAAGGAACATGCTTCAGAATTTGGAATCCACTACAGGAGCCAAGCACAACTGATGGTTTTTGACAAATGTCTGAAAGGAGGCCTAAGTTAAGGTTTTTTTCCCCCCAACATGACTGAGTTTTGGCTGAGTCAGTTCAGAAGAGGCCTCAAGGCAGAGCTACTTGCAATCCACATTTTGGCAAATTCAGCAATTACCTCAGGGAACAGGTGGTAGATCCCATCCCCTTGCAAAGCAAGTGCCTTTCTCTTTTTACTTTTATTCTTTGAGAATGTAGTGGAAGGGAACTGATTCCAACTCTATGACAGGATCTCAGCCATTTCCTCTAATGGAATGGAAGCCACTTGGCCTCTAGGCCATCAGAGAGAATTGAATGAGATCCTGGGCAGCAGCTTCCAAAGGCCATATTCTGAAATGGGGCTCTGCCCAAGCATATCTGAGGGGGGTTCTGAGAAGGGCAGAGGACTGTGGATGTCACAATGGGTTAAGTCATAGCTTTAAGACAAAGAGAGCTTGGAATGCCTGAAATACCAGCACACTGAAGTTGGCATTTCAAGGCAGGGGGCTGCAAGTCCCCCATACTGAGATGCCCAAATGAACATCACAGCCTGCAATGCTAGCAACTGTGGTTATGAGAGTGGAGATGAAAGGATGGGAGAAGCTGGACCCTACCAAAAGTAGTGGGGGAAGGCTACTTCCAAAACAGGGACTTCCAAAACTTAATAGAAAGGAAAAGCAATTAGTTCAAGGAGAAGAGTGTTGTCTTTGCAGCAAGAAACCCTGCAATGGCTGGAGATGAAAGCAAAGCCAAGACATCAGATCCAAACAAGCAGCAACATCGCCAAAGAGGCTCAAAATGAATCTGACCACAAAGGGGCTCAGGGAGTGGACTCTGGAAAGGACAGATAAGGGATTCTGATGTTTGTTCTCAGAGAGAAATGCATTACCTAGCCCAGAGTGTGTTTTCAATACAAGTTAACTATCTCTGACAAAAGACAGGTATCTACTAAATAGGTAGAAATTACACTTATCGTCCATAACATGTTGAAAGAATGGGTAAAGATCCTGGCTGCAGGGTCCTGGATCAAAAGGTTATTGAAGCATATTGTATATACCCACACGACTGCAGCAAGTAGGCTATGAAAGTCTTGGAAAGGACAGGAGGCAGAGATTAGACCAAAGTGAATAGCGCAGACCTGGAGCTGAAGATTCCCCACAGAGATGCAGATTACAATGATGGGCCAGATGAATGGGGATCCGCTGTGGAAGTACAGTAACTCCTCACTTAAAGTCATCCCGGTTAATGTTGTTTCCTTGCTGATCAATTAGGGAACATGCCCATTTAAAGTTGCGCAATGCTCCCTTATAACATTTGGCAGTCACCTGCTTTCTCCACTGCTTGCAGGAAGAGCAGCCTGTTGGAGCGAGCTGGTGGGGGTTTGGAACCAGGGTGGGCCGGCAGCCCCCATCAGCTCCCCTAACTTCCCTGTGGAGCAGCCGCCCAGCAGGCTATCAATTGCCAGGCAGGTCAGCTGTCCCTCCCCCCACTGCCATGTGCTGCTCCTGGGAGCCTCCAGCTTAATGTGCAGATGGGGGTGGGGAAGAGAGGTGCTAATGTCAGGGTATCCGCCTCTCCACAGAGCGGGATGGGGGACACAACAGGACTTACGATGGAGGGAGCTTGCTGATCTACTTAAAAAGGCAGTGTACTTAGAGCAGGGTCAGTGTACTTAAAGGGCAATGCGTCTCTGTCTCTCTCTGCCATGCTGTCTTCCCTCCCTCCATTTGTGCTGCCTTGTAGAGTGTGAAGCTACATTAACAACAACGTGTTTACCCTTAAGGGCACAGCTGAATGCTAGTTCATCATTTAGCAGTAAGGCATTCCCTGGGAAATATCCCACCCTCTTCCATCCTTTGACTTCACCACCTCAACCAAGCTTCACAATCATCGCTGCTGTGTACAGTATTGTTTGTTTAAAACTTTATACTCTGTGTGTGTGTGTGTGTGTGTGTGTGTATAGATAGATAGATAAAGTCTTTTGTCTGGTGGAAAAAATTTCTCTGGAACCTAACCCCACCCAATTTACATTAATTCTTATGGGGGAAATTTGGATTCACTTAACATTGTTTTGCTTAAAGTAGCATTTTTCAGGAACATAACTACAACGTTAAGTGAGGAGTTACTGTATGTATCCAGGCACAAATCATCTAGTTGGAGAGGGTCTAATCTCCCAACCCCCCTTCTCAGTGTGAAAATCAGGGTGTGTCATAAATATAAAGGGAAGGGTAAACACCTTTAAATCCCTCCTGGTCAGAGGAAAAACCCTTTCACCTGTAAAGGGTTAGAAGCTAGGATAACCTCACCGGCACCTGACCAAAATGACCAATGAAGAGACAAGATACTTTCAAAGCTGGAGGGGGGCGGGGAAGCAAAGGGTCCTCTCTGTCTGTGTGATGCTTTTGCCGGGACCAGAGCAGGAATGCAGGTCAGAACTCCTGTAAAAAGTCAGTAAGCAATCTAGTTAGATATGCGTTAGATTCTGTTTTGTTTAAATGGCTGACAAAATAAGCTGTACTGAATGGAATGTATATTCCTGTTTTTGTATCTTTTTGTAACTTAAGGTTTTGCCTAGAGGGATTCTCTATGTTTTGAATCTGATTACCCTGTAAGGTATTTACCATCCTGATTTTACAGAGGTGATTCTTTTACTTTTTCTTTAATTAAAATTCTTCTTTTAAGAATCTGATTGCTTTTCATTGTTCTTAAGATCCAAGGGTTTGGGTCTGTGTTCACCTATGCAAATCGGTGAGGATTTTTATGAAGCCTTCCCCAGGAAAGGGGGTGTAGGGTTTGGGGGAGAAGACGTTTCCAAGTGGGCTCTTTCCCTGTTCTTTGTGTAACACTTTGGTGGTGGCAGCTTTTAACCTAAGCTGGTAGAAATAAGCTTAGGGGGTCTTTCATGCAGGTCCCCACATCTGTACCCCAGAGTTCAGAGTGGGGAAGGAACCTTGACAGGGTGTATCTCCTGCACTACAGAGCACATGAATGCCATCCCAGGAGTGAGACCAACATACTGCTTCTTCATGGTGTGGTGGAACCCAGGACTAGAGCACAGAGTGCAGGCTCTGTGCCATGAGAACTGGGAGAATCCCTGCAGCCTGAGGGCAGGAGTGACCTGTGAGAGGATGTCCACAGGAGAGGAGGACAATACCAGGCCATAGTGGAATGTAAGTGTATTGAGACCCCCCTACCACCCACGTGTAAATGAGGTAGGGGACAACTGGATTGCCACGTTAAAACCCACTGAAGAGGAAGGAGGAAAAAGCATGATGTGGAAATGGGAACCAAGTTGCCCAACATCATAAGGGAGAGACAAGCCCCAGGTCTGCTGTTGCTGAGGGAACTCCTGCAATGGGGTAACTGAAGCAACTATGCAGAGTGAGAAAGTGCCAGGCTGAAGGGCCCTGCAGAGGCAGTCAGTAGAGCAAGTGGGAAGAAGGTATCAGGGGCAGCAAAAAAGCACTTGTCCCTGAACGAAGAGGTTATTCACTGGATGGACTGTGACAGAGCCACTTGAAAGGGGAGGAGAGCTGCTTCTGCAACTCAGAGTGCAAGGGTCTGAAAAGGGGCAGAAAGAAGAAATGGCTTTCCTTGCTGCTGTCCTTCCTCCCTCTTCTCTCTCTGCAGACTTTTTATTTCCCACTCTCCTTTTCCTTCACCTTTGTCTTCGTTATTATATGCATCTTCTTGCTAGAGATGGTTAGTGAGGCTAGTGAACTGAGGTGATTGCTGCTCCATGCTCCAACTCACAGGAGTCCAACAAATGAGGGGAAAGGGCTGGCCTGCTGCTTAGATACAGTCTATTAATTGACTGAAGTTGCCTCCTCCTTCCTGACTGCTAATAATCAAGGTGTACAGTGGGTATAATGGCAGGAGAGAGTTGCAGGCCAATATTAACTCACTGTTGTCACTACCAATATACGATGACTCCCAACACACACAGCGCAGATCTGGTGAGTAAGAGTCCCATTTGTACGGTCACTCTTCTGACCATAAATTTGAGGAAGATTAACTTTCAATTTAAATAAGCATCCTTACATGATACAACTAAAATTGTAATTGCAGAAGGACACCCACCTGATGGCAGATGAACAAGCTAATGGGAGTAATCATGTACTGTGTCAATATCTTAATAGCTGGAGGAAGAAAATGTTAAATGAAAAGGAAAAATCCTTAATGAAAACATTAAGAACGATCCAAAATGAAGATGCACAGTCACAACTGGACGGCAGACCTTTCAGGAATGATTGTGACTGACTAGCATGTTTGTGCTTTTGTTAGAGAAATGCTAAGAGGTGCACTATTGATTGTGCAATGAGTATTTTTAGACAGATGCCTTATCTTATCATGCAGTACATGGCCATCTATCACTGCAAAGCAAGGAAAAATAAAGCAAATAAATTACTTAGTAACTTTGCAGCAAACACGAATCACTTCTCGCAGTCTAGAAATGTCTGCAGCAGACTTTGGGGCATCTCACTTCTTAACAGGTCTTCCCAACTATCATCCAATCCTTGCCTCAACAGTAATATAAAACTTTTCAAGAAATTTTAAAAAATTGTAAATCAAAATTAACCAAAGATTTGCCTCGTTTTCTTTTGGATTTTTCTTGGTTTGTTGTTGTTTTTTTAAAGGCAATTGGAAGAGGCTGACTCAGTGAGTATAATACAAAGCAAAGTAGTGAACATAAAATAAAGGGGTAAAGTTAAGTACAGAAACTATGCACTATTATGTACAATTTGAAAACAAATGTATCAAGCGGTAATAGGATCTAGTTTATCTACATACCACTTGATGTCATTTCTCTGCTTGTCTTTCTCTCTGGGACACAGCCCCTGGCATGGGGGGAGCAAGGCAGGGGTTACAGGGAGTCTTGAAAATAGAGGGAAATAGGAGGGTGGCCCATGGGGGACTGCAAGGAGCCCCTGGCATGTGCAATGAGCTCAGCCTACATAAGCACTGGAGAGTTACACACTTTGTTGCATTAGGAGAAATGTCTTATTTCCCTGTGCTGCCTAGTGTGCTCTGTATTCACAATCAAGGTTAGTTAAGCAGCTGAACGTCTGATCACGTGCTTCTGTAAATCCCTACATTGTTTTGGAGGGGAAGAGGGGCCCAGTTCCAGTGAAAGGTGTACTTTGCACTGTGAGTACATAGGGCAGTTGGGTCAAAGACGCAAAGGACTGTTGGTGAAAGTCAGTAACTTACTGACTGTCAAAGCAGCAGAACTGGGACTGGAATGATTGGCAATGGTACAAAAAGGCAGTTCTACCTTGGTGACTACCTACATCTGAGATGAAGGAGGAAAAGCATGGAAAAACATGGAGATAGTAGCTGCCGTGAATGGGCAAAGGCCATTGTGTCGTTGAGTAATCCATGAACTGCTAACCTGTTTAAATACATTGCATCCCATGCACAGATACTTCCTTGGTTTTACTCCTGTCTTGTTCTGCTCTGAGGAAAAGGTAATGAGATTGTTAGCTCTTACCTAAAAATGATGCAAGCAGCACTAGGAGTGTATTGATATCTTCTTCTTCAAAGCATGATGCAGGACTTGTGATATTTTCACTATAGTTCCACAGCGTTTTGCATATCAAGCAAGCCAATTGCCAGTCTGTAGGCCCAAAGTCTCTTAAACAATCAACTAACCTGTTAGTATGGGGAAAAAAAGTGTTAATGTTCTGTTCAATTTTATTCTCTCTTGTTCCATTCAAAATCAAACTAGTCTTAAAACATGTGCAGAGAAACATTCGCGTTAGCACAATACTAAGCTTAAGATTTTACCTTCTTCCTCATTCTACTGCCCCTTCTTTTTCAAGTTCCGTGAAGCCTGGCCACACAGATCACCTGTTCCTACTTGTTGTGTTCCACCAGCATGCATTCTGTTGGTGACATCGCAGCCGCTACAGAACTCTACCGCACAGCAAAGCCAGCACAGAATGGATCAGATAAGAATAGATTTTTGCCCCAAAAGTGGCAGTTTTGAAAAGCTCTCTTTTACAAGCAGGGTTCCAGAATTAAGCCACATCTACAATCCTGGGCAGGATGAGCCTCGGGGGTGGGGTGAGGGGGAAATCTAGTTATAGGGGCATGACTGCTCCATAGCACCTCCTGCTGGACGAATGTGGCACTGTCAGCATTCCCTGAGGCAGGTCTCCTCAGCTCTCCACTCACAGATCTGTATGGGAGATGTGGCTAAATCAAACACAGAGTACACCTTTCAGGTTAGCAGAAGTCCAACTGAAACGTCCCAAAGAAACAAACAAACAAAAGTTTCTTCTGCCCTTGAGGGCTTTTATTCAGTCTACCCTTCGGGCGCTGTTTCATAAAGAGGACTACCTTTGAGAGTCTTTCTGGCTCTGGGATAGAACATCTGGCCTCCAGGCTGGTTCCCTGGAGTACTGTTCTCAGCCCAATAGACTGTTCCTTGTGTCTTCCCCAACACTGAAACAGAGCAATAGGCCCTCAGGCTGGCTCCACCCCGGAGTATAGAATCATAGAATCTTAGGGTTGGAAGGGACCTCAGGAGGTCATCTAGTCCAACCCCCTGCTCAAAGCAGGACCAATCCCCAATTTTTGCCCCAGATCCCTAAATGACCCCCCCTCAAGGACTGAACTCACAACCCTGGGTTTAGCAGGCCAATACTCAAACCACTGAGCTATCCCTCCCCCCTGGCCTCTTGCAACCCTGGTTCAGGGCTTTCCACAGGAGCCTCCCCATTCCCTGTCATTCCACTACAGACTGATCTTTCAGTTCTTTCATAAGGCCTAGGAGTCCAGTAAGCTGTCACCTGACCCTCCTTAGTCCTGTCCCCTCAGACTAGGAAGCAGCTAATTAATTATGGCATAGGTGTGACTAGCCCCATCTCTCCTTAAAGGGGCCAATCACCCTGTGTGACATCCCACTAATGACCGAATATATGTAATATCAATCCTGGTGAAAGAGTCATTCTATCTAGCTACTACTAATTGAAGAACGAGAAATCAGGATCAAGCCCTTTGCTTCCTTTCAAGCTATATATCAGAGAAGGAAGAGCCCCAGGATCCTGGAGAATCAGCATATCCGGCTACTCTGAGAGTTCAAGTTCCCAAGTTGCTTCTTTTGTGCTGTTTCATGAGAGAGACAACACAGAATTTGGACCCTTATTTTCCGTTTTGATTCTGGTGGGCTTGCACTGTCTGAAGAGTGGAGCTTTGAAATTTGGGGATCATTTGGTCCCACAACTCAAAGTTAAATTCATCTGAAACTGCTGAGCTGAATTCATATTAAAAAAAAAAAAAAAGAAGTAAAACCTCTTGGTTTAGATGTGAAACATTAGCCCATGTCCACCACCAGTACTGGGCCCTGCCTGTGACCAGGCTTTCCATGTGAAGGGGGGATGCTGGGGGCTCACAGGGCTCATGTCAAAACAAACAAAAAGTTGCCAATAAACAGCAAGCCTGCCAATATCCAAAACAATTAACATTACAGTCAACTGGATTTGGTTCCAAGCAAAATCTTTCCATTAATAGAAAGTTGTCATTAGCAGAGTTGCTGTTAAAATGGGAACCTGCAACCATCTACCATCAAAAAGCCAAAATAACTGTCAGCAAAAGTAAAAAGCAACAGGTCACCAGAGGTGATACTATGCAACATCAGCAGGCCAGCCTAGCTGTAAAGTGGCATTTTGGTCCTGGGCTTTTTCTGGTCCTTCCGGGAAGGAAAAAGATCATCTAGAAATCAAGTGCAGCAATGGCCATAATATCTGCCTGCACTAAAAATTCAGAAGAGAACCTGAGATGAACACATCTGCAACTTCTAGCACTGGGGGAAGTAGCACTGACAATTTCAATGAGCTATCAGTTCCTATTTGTCATGAAGACAAGTGTCCAGGAAGAAGTCCCAAGCCACAGCTCATCACAAGACAGCCTGGGGCAAGATCCAACACTATCGCCACATGTCCCCATGAACTTTCAGACTCCATCCATTATCTTGTTGAGAAAGGACCTAGTCAAATGACATATGAAATTTTAAATTTTCCACAGCACCATGGCAGACATTTCACTGATCAACACTATGAAAGTGTACTAGCAAATGGAGAAGCTGTCAGTCGAAGCTGGATGGTGTGTTCCTGGGCAGTGGACAGGTTGTTCTGTTTTCCCTGCTGTCTGTCTGCCAGAGCAGCTCCCAGGCCATCATGCAGAAACTTTCATAAATGGTATGTCAGACTGGAAGAAGTTGGAGCCTAAACTAAGGAAGCATGAAGGTCATATGAACTGCTCCTTCGCCTAGAAAGAACTGCAAAATTGTCTCAAGAATTCTGTGACTACTGATGAAAAGCTGTAGCAGGAAACGAAAGGAAAGAAATACTGTTAGCATTTCATACTGTAGTGATTTCTATATGTCACCCTATTCCTTGGTGAGACAAATCTGCCATTTTCAGGTGATGTTCAACACTTGGGAGATAGATGGAATGGATAATTCCTGAGAGGGTTTGAGATACTAAGTATAATCCTGTTTTGGCAGGTCATTTGGATAAAGTGAAGGCAGGTGGAAATGTGCATTCTAGGCTTAAATTGCAGCAAGGGCGGTTTAGGTTGGACTTTAGGAAAAACTTTCTGACAGTCAGGGTGGTTAAGCATTGGAATAAGTTGCCTAGGGAGGTTGTGGAATCTCCATCATTGGAGATGCTTAAGAACAGCTTAGGTGAACACCTGTCAGGGATGGTCTATATAATACTTAGTCCTGCCATGAGTGCAGGGGACTGGACTAGGTCAGTGGTTCTCAACCAGGGGTACGTGTGCCCCTGGGGATATGTAGAGGTCTTCCAGGAGGTACATCACGTCATCTAGATATTTGCCTAGTTTTACAATACGCTTCAAAAAAAGTTAGTATAAACTAATATTTCATTCAGTGACTTGTTTATACAGCTCTGTATATTATATACTGAAATGTAAGTACAATATTTATATTCCAACTGATTTATTTTATGATTATATGGTAAAAATGAGAAAGTAAGCATTTTTCAGTAATAGTGTGCTGTGACACTTCTGTATTTTTATGTCTGGTTTTGTAAGCAAGTAGCTTTTAAGTGAAGTGAAATTTGGGGGTACGCAAGACAAAGACTCCTGAAAGGGGTATAATAGTCTGGAAAGGTTGAGAGCCACGGGATGAGATGACCTCTCAAAGTCCCTTCCAGTCCTATGATTATCTAGTAAAGACACCCAGAATGGGTCCAAAAATTAAACAACAAATTCTGATGGAAGTGAAAACTTCAAAAAAATTATGTACTGTTGTTCAACTGTACACTGGATTGTTTTCATGTGGAACAAATGTCTAAGTCTTTGGTATGTAGAAATGCATGAAGAAACAGCATCTACTAAAGAGTCTTTTCTTAAATTCCTGAATGTCAAAGGCCCTTCCAGAGCAGAACTTGCTGAAACTACTTTAAAGCAGCTAGAACACATAGGACTTAAAATAACATACTGCAAAGCCCAATGTTTTGATAATGGCTCAACACAAGGGACAAGCACAAGGGTTTGCAGGCACAAATTAGGAAAGTGCATTCCTGTGCCATATATACATATATGACCTTGTATTCACAACTGGAACTTGCTGATTTTTCCCTTGAGTCCAAAAATTATTTGGTATACCGTTGTTTGGTTGCTCTTCTAAAAGGTGGGATATAAGCATGTGGCTATTCCCCTGAAACCCTTGGCTGAAAAAAGATGGGAGGCACACATAGGTGCTGTAAAAGCTATTAATCAACAGCTCTCCCAGATCTGGGATGCACTCCTGGACCTACATAATTGTACCTCCAACGATATGGTTTGCTCAGAAGCAAAATGACTGCAAGAGGAACTATCTACTTATTCTTTCATGGTAGCCCTCACTGTGTGGTACAGGGTGTTGAACAAAATCAGCACAATGAACAAGCAGTTTCGGGGAAATGATATGGACTTTAGTACGGCATGCAGATTAAAAGAAACAGCAGCAGCAACCTTCCACAATTATCATGAAACAGGTTTCGATATAGCACTTGAGAAAGCCAAAGAAATGGATGTAGAATGAGCATTTCCAGTTATTCACTCAAGGGGGAGACAGAAATAGTTATCTGAAGATGGAGGAGCTGATGGTGAAATGGATACAAAAGACAAGTTTAGGACTGATTTTTTAAAAGTCACTTCTGAACATTGTCATTACAGAATTTTACAGCAGGTTTAAGGGAATTTTAGCTTTGTATGACTTCTTACATATATTTCCCAAACTGGATGACGACTCTCTGGAAAAAGCATGTAAAGAATTGGCTGAAACTGAAGCAGACTTATCAGCTAACCTAGTGGATGAACTTGTGACATTAAAACATATTTTGAATAAAGATGAAGTAAAAACTCTGCGTTAGATTCTGAACAACATCATTAAGAACAAACTGCACTTAGTATTTCCCTATGTTTACACAGTATATCTCATGTATTTGTCAATTCCTGTTACTGTGGCCTCAGCTAAAGGCTCTTTCTCCAAGATCAGAAAGACCTATTTTTAGTCTCAAATGTCATAGAAGAAATTGAGTGCTTTAGCTCTATTGCCTATTGAAATTCGATTTGGAAAGCAGTTGGACTTCACAGAACTGATCAATACTTTTGCAACCAGAAAGGGAATAAAGATTGTGTTGCAGTGATTCTAACTGCATACAGGGTGAACTATTTTTATATATTTTTAAAATTTATGATTAGTTACTTTACCTATTTCAGGCCACAGACCGATTTCTGGTTTAACTCATCAGTTATGTAACTGATGGTAACCTGCAGTGGATTCTACATTATCTGATTAAGTGTTTTGCTTCTACAGATATATAATTACAGCAGCTATCACCACCAGTTAGGATTTAAAAAAAAAATAGGGTAAGTGATAAGCCAACCAGTTGTTATTTATTTTTTATCAGTATCCTATCGGAAGGGTCTTAGCTTTAAATACTGCTTCCTTTCTTTGTACTTATAAGAAGAACCATCTTGTCTATTTGTGGTGATGCCAACTGAAAAGTGGAAACTGTATGGCACTTTATGACTTGTCAATCCACAGCTGAATCCATAGTTATTTTAATGATTGACTTATTTTGTAAAAGCGTGACATTCTAATAGCTGAGTAGTTCTTAGTAAAGGTTTTACTATTTCAAGTTTTCCTATAGCACTTGCTGAAAAAACTAAAATACTGGTGTTTTGTTTGCTACATAAGCAGATTCCATTTGGAGGATTTTCAAGGAACAATATAAAACAGGCCAAAAAGATAATTTGAAGAGCAAGTACCATGAGACTCAAATACTAACAGAAAAAAAAAAAATTAAGTACCTCAGAAGCAGGAAGCCTACCAAACAATCAGTGGGGTCCCTAGATGAGTGAGATGCTAAAGGAGCAATGAGAGAAGACAAGGCCATTGAGGAGAAGCTAAATGAATTATTTTTTCATCGGCCTTCACTGTAGAGAATGTGAGGGAAATTCTCACACCTGAGCTATTCTTTTTATGTAACAAATCTGAGAAACTGTCCCAGATTGAGGTGTCAGTAGAGGTGGTTTTGGAATAAAATGATAAATTATACAGTAATATGTCACCAGGACCAGGTGGTATTCACACAAGAGTTCTAAAGAAACTCAAATATGAAATTGCAGAACTACTAACTATGATATGTAACCTATCATGTAAATCAGCTGCTGTACCAGAGGACTGGAGGATGTCTAACGTGACGCCAATTTTTTTTAAAGAAGTCTCCAGAGGCGATCCTGGCAATTACAAACCGGTAAGCCTAACTTCAGTACTAGGCAAACTGGTTGAAACTATAGTAAAGAACAGAATTATCAGACACATGGATGAACATGATGTGTTCAGGAAAGGTCATCACAGCTTTTGTAAAGGGAAATCATGCCTCACCAATCTATTAGAATTCTTTGAAGGGATCAACAAATATGTGAACAAGGGTGGTCCAGTGTATCTAGTGTACTTGGACTTTCAGAAAGCCTTTGACAAGGTCCCTCACCAAAGGCTCTTAAGCAAACTAAGCAGTCATGAGATAAGAGGGAAGGTCCTCTTGTGGATCAGTAACTGGTAAAAATATAGGAAAGAAAAGGAAGGAATAAATGGACAGTTTTCAAAATGGAGAGAGGTAAAATAATGGTGTTCCCCAAGGATCTATATTGGAATCAATGCTGTTCAACATATTCATAAATGATCTGGAAAGGGTGTAAACAGTGAAGTGGCAAAGTTTTCAGACAATACAAAATTACTCAAGATAATTAAATTCAAAGCAGATTGTGAAGAATTACAAAGGGATCTCAAAACTGGGTGATGGGGCAACAAAACAGTAGATGAAATTCAATGCTGATAAATGCAAAGTAATGCATACTGGAAAACATTATCCCAATTATGCATACAAAATGATGGGATCTAAATTAGCTGTTACCACTCAAAAAAGAGATTTTGGAGTCAACATGGATAGTTCTCTGAAAAACATCTGCTCAACGTGCAGCAGCAGTCAAAAAAGCTAAGTGAATTTTAGGAACCGTTAGGAAAGGGGTAAATAAATAAGAGAAAAAATCATAATGCTGCTATATAAATCCATGACCACTCCTTGAATAATGCATGCAGTTCTGCTCACCCCACCTCAAAAACATATATTAGAAATGGAAAAGGTACAGAGGAGGACAATAAAAGTGATTAAGGGTATGGAACAGCTTCTATATGAGGAGAAAGAAAAGGAGTACTTGTGGCACCTTAGAGACTAAAATTTATTTGAGTATAAGCTTTCATGAGCTACAGCTTACTTCATCGGATGTATTCAGTGGAAAATACAGTGGGGAGATTTATATACACAGAGAACATGAAATAATGGGTGTTACTGTAACGAGAGTGATCAGGTAATGTGAGCTATTATCAGCAGGAGTGCAGGGGGTAAAAACCTTTTGTAGTGATAATCAAAGTGGGCCATTTCCAGTAGTTGACAAGAATGTCTGAGGAACAGTGGGGGGCGGGGGAGGGGAATAAACATGGGGAAGTAGTTTTACTTTGTGTAATGACCCATCCACTCCCAGTCTTTATTCAAGCTTAAGTTAATTGTATCCAGTTTGCAAATTAATTCCAATTCAGCAGTCCAATTTGCGGATACAGACTAACACAGCTGCTACTCTGAAACCTGTCATTATATGAGGAGAGATTAAACAGACTAGGACTGTTCAGCTTGGAAAAGAGACGACTATGGGAGGCTATGATAGAGATCTATACAATCATGAATGGTCTGGAGAGTGAATAAGGAAGGGTGATTTACCCCTTCACACAACACCAGATCCAGCGGTCACCCAAAGAAATTAATAGGCAGCAGGTTTAAAAACAAACAAAAGGAAGTCTTTCTTCACACAATGCACAGTCAATATGTGGAACTTGTTTCCAGAAGATATTATGAAAAGAATTAGATAAATTCATGGAGGATAGATCCATCAACAGCTATTAGCTAAGATGGTTAGGGATGCAACCTCATGCTCTGGTTGTCCCTAAGCCTCTGACTGCCAGATGTGGGAACTGGATGACAGAGGATGGATCACTCGATGATTTCCCTGTTCTGTTTATTCCCTTTGAAATGTCTGGCACTGGCCATTGTCTGACCCATTATAGCCATTTTTATATTCTTATGTAAGTTAGCATATCTGTTAACGAGTTTTAAACTTGCAGTTGGGGTTATCAGCAGAAATAATTCATAAATTAGGTGCAATGTATAAACTATCTCCCTTGCCTTATGGTATGATTGATAGATATAATAAAAAGCAACATTATCAATATTACATTTAATTCTATCTTCATTTTGGATTCCCCCCTCCCAAGTCTGTCAGGGAAAGTTATACTTAAAACAGCAGAATACTGAAATAGTAGCCAAATTTTACTTTTTTAAACTCTTAAAATCCATAATTTTCCAAAGGTATAATTAGGCCCTATTCTCCTGGAAGGTTGTTTTCTTAAATAATGACATCCAGGGCATCCAAAATACGCACTCTTCCCACCCCAAATAATGGGACCATAGAACCCGCCCTTACTGCAGTACTTCGCATTTTAGTTTGCACAGTGCCTTGCAAATGTGCTGGACGCTATGGTAGAGGTCCTGCAGAAATCCTAAAATGCATTAGTAGAACGACTGTTGTAAGTTGTGCTGTGTGTGAATACATCAGAATGGTTCTTCCAAAACCAGTATTTCTATGTGGCTGCTCTAAATAGTTAAAAATGATGCAACAAACCATTTTCTGGAATGAAATCTCTGAAATGGCCTCCTCACTTAGGGTAGATGCACCATAAGGATGTCTTTACTGTACAGTTAGTCCAGGTGATTGGCACCCAGGTCTGAATACCCAGGTGTGAGCAGCCACTGCAATGCCCTACATGAGTTTCTGTGTCTTCACTGGTGCTACTGTCCCCTGTGTGTATCACTAGGATTCTGGGAGTATTTCCCAGGGTTGCTTGTACTGCAGGAAGCTAAGCCTCTGATTCTTTTCCAGTGAATTATGGGAGGACGTGTCTGTCCCCTGGGCACACAAGGGGAATTGTGGGAAGGCACTGGAGAACTATCAGTACTCAAATGTCTTAGCCTATACCCTATACATTGAAATGTATATACCTATACATTGAAAAATATACAGGTTACCAGCCTGAGTGAAAACAGAACCCAGGCTCTAACCCATACCTCTATCTCTGCCAGCTATCATGGGTTCAAGGCACCACTAAGAGGTGTGAGAGGTTTGTGTGCATGGATGGGAGTTGGGGCAACACCCAGGTAAGAGCCCAGGCTAACTTTGCAGTGAAGTCACACCTTAACAGAAGGAGGCAGCTGGCAGCATTACCACCAAAGCAGTGCTCATCAATAAAATAGGGTGGAGCTGTAAGAGTTTATACAAGCAACAGAGTTCTTGCTTTAACAAGAGGTCTGGCTGGATGAATCTATGTTGGAGGCCTCATGGCAGGGCTGGGCTAACTAGCTGCAAGAAGTTTGGAGTCCACCTTAAGGAGGGTTTTGATTAAGCTTTTACTACCTGGTTCTGCAAAACGTTACTGAACCCTAAAGGTACATTTATTTTTTAATATCTGGCAATTCTTTTCATGTAAGCAATTTTGTCTAGAATGTCACAGTTTTCTATTGGAAATGCTGTTCTGGGAGAAAACAGAAGTTGACAGCTAAACAGGTTTTGTTCATGAATTTTTGTTGTTCTCGTCTCTTCAATGCACTCCCTTCCCTCCTACGCAACCTTCCTTCTACAGACCAACCCTGCAATAACCTCTCCACAAACTGAGCTGAATAGGACTATGTGATAGACTTAACCCTATTACACCTGGAAGGCAAGGGAGAGAACCCCAATTAGTCAGGTGCCACACCTGGGCAGAGGTGTGATTAACTAAGTGCCTGGTGCACGGTAATACATGGTACTCCTCCTATGGGATAAGTGTACTATATCTAATGAACTTTGAACCTCCAGCAAGCCAAGGAGCAAGACACTGAGGTTGGAGAATCAAACTCTAATCTACTGTGTGGCAACATGGAGTCAACCCTGAATGGTATCTAAATACCAAAAAACAGTAAACAAAAATACATTATGCTTTCTTATTTCCTCCATTTGGAAGTTAAACAATAAAATTAGATTTGCCAGTAACTGGAATGTTCTTATCAAATCATCTGCACAGTTCCATACTCAGACTTGGTGAGGCACTTGCATAACATCAGAGAAAGGGAAAAATACAGCAGAAATCCAGACAGGGAACAACTGCTTATAACATAGAATCATCATCTAAAGCCACTTGATATCCCTGATCAGGATTTTTCCCCCCAAACTTACTTCTTAATTCCTCCTTCTTCCTTTAGTACAGCTCGTTTGTTCTTATCCACAGTAAGGTTTAGCAGAACTCCACAGGCAGAAAAGCAGACATCTTGATGTTTGGCATCGAGCAAAGCAATCATGAACTTGTATACTGGATTGTACAGAAGAAAACAAAACCATCCTCAAGAAACATGGACTTGGACTATACTGTACTTATTACATTTGTATGCTTAGAGGACAGTAAGAAGCCTTTAACTGAAGCACACAGAATTACTTGAAAATGTTACTTGATGACATGTTGTAATGTTGCTAGAGTACTCGGAGATTGGATATCAGCCATAACTCCATAAAGTTTGAGTACGGATTCCCCTAATCCCCCAAAGGAATTCTGGTTGCCTTTTATATTTGTGTTTTCATATTAAGTTGGTATATTTTTACTGTTGGTTTTGCCAAACTGAAACTAAAACAATACTACAATTTATTTTTCATTTAGCAGTCCTGATATTGGAATGAATCGTAGGGGCAAAATTTTCGAACTGCGATTCCTAAAAATTAGGTACATAAATCCATCTTTTGGGCACCAGAGGTGTTGAACTCCAATTTACTTCAGTTGGAGCTGCAGGTGCTTATCACTAGGGCTCCATGTCTGTCACAGAGATCATAAAAGTCACGGATTCTGTGATTTTCCACAACGTCTGTGACCTCTGCAGGGGCCAGTGGGGCTGACCCAGCTGCTAGACCAGCCCCAGAGACAGCAACACCAGCTGCAGCTGCTCCGGCTGGATGCCCAGGGACCGCTGCTGGGTCCGCGGCTGCGCCAGCCGCCCACCCGGGGACTGTGCCTGGGGCCACAGCTGCTCTGGCCAGCTGCTTGGGGATCACTGCTGGAGCCACTGGAGCAGCAGCTGGTGTGGCTATCCCCGGGGCTGCACAAGTGGTCCGTGGCCCCCCGGCAGCTGGTGCTGCTGGTGCTGCAACCCCCCCAGGACCCCTCCCTTCCCCAATATTTAATCACAGATATTTTTAGTATAAGTCATTGACAGGTCAAGGGTCATGAATTTCTGTTTATTGCCCCTGACCTGTCCAAATGCCATTATAGTCCAAGAAATTTAGAGAGGGGTGGTGTTGAGTTAAACTTTTACAAGATACTTTCTCCAAATTGCAAAGATCTGGCATTTGCCCTAAAGCTCCTCTGCCATGAAAAGTAAAAAAAGTTATGAGAATGCTGGCATCTTACACCTCACCCAGAGGCAAAAGGGAGCTCTCTCTTGGTGAGGTTGATAAATGTTTTAAGATGCATGTCATAGACGCACACACTGTCACATGTGGGAACCAAAAACCCACAAATGCGAACCCTTATGAATACTTAAGCTGGAGTTTCATTTTACACAGAACCATTGAGGACATCTAGTCAAAGTGAACTTTAGGAATCTGGGGAGCCAGGGGAAAATTTCAAGACTCTTTATTATTATTTTAAAGAACAAACAATTTCTGCGGGCGTAGATTTTTTTCTTGTGTGAAGAAAAATGTATTCCCGCACTCATCATCTAAGTTTTCATAACATTCATCTAAATTAAACCAATAAATGCTGTTTATGCTGTAGCTATTGGATTTTTCAGTGCCATATTACATGCTTGTATGTTTCAAGTTATAGATGCTGACTGGCACAGCATCTAAATAGCTTACACAGAATCACTACTAATGCAAGAGTAACTTACCCTTCCTCTGTATGATGAAGTCACAGATTTCACGGTATTGGGAAAGATTGCCAAAGACTCTAACAGCCTCCAGAATTCCATCCATATTGCTGCTCATTAGCAGCTTTAGAAGCACTATTTGTTTGCAGAGAAACAAAAAAGGTACAGGTATCATTACTTATAATTTATATAGCCCCAAATGTGCCACTAGGCTCTTTACAGATACATATGAGAATCCTGTCTTGAAGGGTTCTCAAACTAAATGGACAAAGTAAACATGAGAGAGGAGGCGGGGGTTGGATGAAAAGACAGGACGGACAGACGGAAAGGCGATGCTTAGAGAACATATATTGTTCGTTCCATTTTTAATCATCTGTTTAGTCAACACTTCCTTGAAAGGAGAAGTAGGGTTTGTGTTTTAAGGAGGGACGTGAAAGGGACAATGGGCAGAGACACCCTGAACTGGCTCAGAGAAGAATTTCCAGACAGAGAAGGTGGATTGGATAAGAATAGTATAAGAATATACACATAGCAGTTAATTTGGCAACTGGGGTGCAGCGAAGGGGGTAAGTGGAGGAGTAAAATGAGACTAAAGCATACGGGTCTGGCAGGAGCTAAGTTGTGCAGGCCGTTGAGACTTGTCAAGGGGAGAAAAGCTGGTGAAGAGACCTGAAGAAGGGCTATGCATGGTTGGAGTGATGGGCCAGGTAGATTATTTTGCTTTGTTTTTACTGTGATGTTTTGAACGGACTGAGGTGAGATTTCAGAAGGCCAAAGAAGAGGCAACTTCCATAGTGTAGGAGAGAAATGATCAGGGCCTGGAAAAGAGGAACAGAGAGAAATGGAGGATTCTCAGACATTCTTGTGGGAAAACTGCAGGATTTAGGGACTGTGGGAGAGAAGAAGAGGCAATCACAGGGGATATCAAGATTGCAAGTCAATCTCACCGGAAGGATGGTAACGTTGCTGACAGTGATAGAGAAGGGAAAGACAGATGATGATAAATGCATCCCTTATTCAGCTAATATTCCCACTGATGGCAATGGAAGTTTTGACTTTGTTAAGGACTGCAGGACCGGCTCCTTAATGACCCAAGATCTATCAGGGATGTCACATCTTTATATAAATACAGTATTTATATTAAGAATTCAAATCTTTTCTTAGTAACTAGTTTGTGCCATCAAAACATCTACATTTAGAGAGGTGGTACGGTTTAGCAATAATCATTCAACTACAAATCTTGCTTCCCCATCAGCTCTCCTGTAAAATTGGACACGTTCTAATGGTGTTATCAGCATTAAACTTCCAACTATCTTTTTACTCTCCTCATTTTTAAAAAGTGAACTTAAATGTACAGTACAGTTCCATGAAAAAATAATGTTTTTCCTGAGTACAACAGATTGCCAAGAGAGCGATTCTGATTACAGAAATAGAAACAGTAAGCTTTATATAGCATATGACAATTCATATAATATCTGCTCACTGGAGGCAAAAAATGGTTACCAACCTGTTCTAACTGTTGTTCTCTGATATGTGCTGCACATGTCCATTCCACAACCCATTCTCCTTCCCCTCTATATCGCAGTCTGTCCAATATGAAGGAACTGAGAAGGGCTGGGGGCAGCTCTGCCCTTTATACCATCATACAGCAGCACAAGGTAGCAGAGGGCACATGCACCGCCCTGACAAGGGTACAAGAGTGTGCGCATACCTAAAGTGGAATGGATATGTTCAATACATATCAGAGAACAACAGAAACAGAACAGGTTTGTAATTGTTTTTTCTTCAAGTGATTGCACGTGTCCATTCCACTTCAGGTATGCGCACACTCATGTACCGTTGTCGGGGCAGTGCATGTGCCCTCTGCTACCTTGTGCTGCTGTATGCCGTGTCATAGCACTAAAGTATACGAGAAGAGATCTACAACAAGGTTCTTTGAGACGAGTCCTGAAGGCCCCTCATTCTTGTCTGCAATTGCCACAAACAATTATGAAGACTATTTAAATGGTTTATTCCTGTCTGAGTAAAATGCTAATGCTCCCCTAACATATAATATATGCAGTCTTTCATCTTCTTATGAGCTTGAGGCACAAGAAATTTGGTAAATATATTGTCTGATTGATGTGGAAGTGAGAAACCACTTCAGTCAGAAATTTCAGATGAGAACATAGGTATACATTGACTTTGTAGAAGTAGTCAGTAGTATATACTTGTAGTAGTAATCAGCAGTTCAAAGAGAGGACCCATTAGCTTTAACACCAGATTAGCTTTAACACCAGATTCAAGTCCGAAGAGGGAATAGGATCTTCTAATTTGTAGATATAAATACTCCAAACCCTTCATCTCCTCCTGAGGTGTTAGCCACAAAGTATCCAGGCTGCTAGGTGAAGGGCCTACAGGTTGGAACGGAGGTGCTGACCATGGTCCTGCGAGATGATGTCTGTGGCTGGTGGTAAGAGTGGAAAACTAATGCTGGCGAGGCCACATTGGAGCTATGAGCATGACTCAGGCATGATCCTGCTTGATTTTAACACTCTGGGTAGGAGTGGAATTGGAGGAAATGAGCACATGAGCTTGTCTGACCAGGGCAACAGGAAACGCCCGAGAGAGCTCCAGGGCTGTGACCTGCTTGTGAACCAAACTGCTGACACTTCCTGTGATTTTGGTTTCAAAACAGGTCTAGGTGGGACTCTCCCACAGTTGGAAAACAAACAGCGCAGGGTGACGCTTCTGCTGGAGGAGGGGCAGCAGCCCGGGGCCCCGCCACCGCTGCCACTCCGGGCAGCCTGTGGTCCTGCCCACCACTGCTCTGGGCGGAGGGCGGCCAGGGCTCCCACGTACCACAGCTCTGGGCGGAGGACGGGCAGGGCTCCCCACCACCACTACCGCCACCACTCTTGCGTCCGGGGAGCGGCCCAAGGTCCTGCCGCCACCGCTGCTAGTCTGGGAAGGGAGTGCAGCGGCTTAGGGCCATGTGACTGCCACCAGTCCGGGTTGGGGGCAGCCGCCTGGGGGCCCCCTGCCACTGGTCCCGGACCGCTGCTTCAGGGCAGTGCCAGGGACCAGCTGTCTGGGGCTGCCAGAGCAGCCGCTGGTGCGGCTGACCCCAGGGCTTCCCCAGCTGCTGGAGTGGTCCTGGGGTCAGCCACACCACGACTGCAAAATTCACGGCGGTCACGGAAAGTCACGGAAGCCGTGACATCCGTGACCTCTGTGAACGATTCGCAGCCTTAACTATGGGTCTGAGACCTGCTTTTACTTTTTGCTTAGCTTTTTTACACTTTTTGTGTAACTGAGGAAAGTCCTCTAAGGTTCCCAACCAGAGGAGAGATTGTACCTTCTGAAGGAGAACTTCCTTGTAAGAGTGATCCCTGAAAAGGAAGTAGGATGGGGGAATAGGAAAGGGGGAAACAGAAATAAACTGAAGGGTGTTTCCCAATTCCACCATGCTTAAGACTCGCTAGTCTGAAGTGATGCAGGTCCAAGCATTTAGACAGTGAGACAGCCCATTGGAAAACACTAGGGTAGGAGAAGTTGTCAAACAGGAAACTGGTAGGCTGTCCTTGATGAGCAAGTCAAATTGAAAGCTTGGTGTTTCTACTCTGGACAAGCTGACAGCAGATGAAAAAGTAGGCAGAAGTAGTCTCCTTTAACAGCTGTCTCTCTTCCTAGGCTGGCATGGTGGAAAGGTATAAAAGAAGCATACTGATGAGGCTGTTGGGGACAGAACTGTTGCTTCTTTGGGAAAGGTGTATAAATGGCTATAGACTTAAGTGAACTGCTAGAGCCTTTGAGGCTATGCAGCTTGTAGTTGGTCTCTGCAAAACAAGCATCAGTCCCTCAAAAGCAAGGTCCTGGATGGCTTGCTGGATCTCTTGAGGAAGACCTGATGGATTGGAGTCATGAACATCTGGGCACTGTGGCTCTAGTCACAGAATCCACAGCATCTAATGCAGCCTAAAGCAAGATACTGGACACCATCTTTTCCTCAACCACCATAGCAAGAAACACTTGTCCTATCTCCTCTGGCAACTTGTCCATGCTTTTTAAGTATATACATCATGAGTTTATTAAAATAAATATTCAGAAAGTTCTTTTAAGTTTCCCCTAAAGGCCAAGCACTTGGAAACTCATGTAGCTCACAAACCACTTGAGGTCCACAATCCTCTTTCTTGTGGCCACCACTGCCAGTGAAACAACAAGCAGATTTGTCCTAACTGGCAATGATAAATACTGCAGCTAGTCTGAAAGCTTTTTTCTGCTGGCTGCTTCCTGTTCAGCAATTTTACGTGAGTAGCTCACATGACACCACTATATTTTCTGGCAGAAAAACTGGTCTCTAGCATTGCCTAGGAGTCATGAATTGCCCTGTTAGTTTTCAGTGCACACTCAAGACTGCTGCAGGAGCCACCATTCATCAGCCCTCACAGGAATCTTCTGCAGTGAAAGAGGGAACCACTGAAACCCACCCCTCTTCATGTCAGGGAGTACGCCAGTGAGAACCTTCCACTCTTCCTTTCTTTCCCCACAGAGAAGAGAGAGAACGGTTTGGTCTCATTCACATCCTTCCTTTGGATGTTGTTATATCAGGGATGACTTAACTGTGGCTCAGCCTTCTTAAGTGATACATTTTTTATCTTTGGAACGCACCTGACTGCATCACACAATAGGTATTTCTCAACATGTTTCCTGGGGTAAGCAACTGTCAGGCCCTCCTGCTACAAAGCTGCATCTCTCCTACAAATTAATTTGTTCAAACAGTGAAATGAAGGGAAGAGAGGAATGTGGGTGGTGGCAGGGATGGTGATGAGATTGACAACACAGGCTGACAATAACTGATTCCAGCTCCAAGACCACACCATAGGCTGTATTTGGCTTCTGGCCAATAGTTATTAGGTAGCATTGGCTCTAGGCCATTTCTAAACTTGGATTTTCATCACTGAACAGTTTTCTGCACTTCTGCATATCCATCTGAGCAGCAAACTTGTAGAACTGCATTTCATACTGAAATGCAAAATACTGTTAAAAAGATGAGAGAAAAATCTTAAAGCCTCATCCTCTATAACAAAAAAACAAGGAAGCATTGCCTAGTGCAGCCATGGTAAAAATGACATCATCTTACTTCCCAGATCTGCTCCCTATATACAGTCAGTCACGTCTGCTTATGTTAGTTACAAATTTATTAATTTTTTTCTCCTGTTAGCACTGAGAGCCATTACAGCTCTGGGGGAATGAGATGGATTCCATTCTGACTCATAAGACAGCCACACCATTGCTACCTAGAGAGGAAACGTGGCCTAGCAGAGAGGGCACTGGGCTAAAAGAATATGGGTTCCAATTCCTGGTTCTATCATCGATCTGCTACGTAGCCTTGGGCAAGCCACTTCCCATCTCTGTGCCCCCCTTTTACCCTTTGTTTGTTTTGTCTGTTTCGACTGTATCCTCTTCAGGGACTCTTACTGTATGTGCAGTATCTACTACAGTGAGGCCCGAATCTCAGATGCAGCATCCAGGCACCACCACCACTTCATTATCACCATCATCATCAAATTTCCAGGGCTGATGGTTTGATCTTTTAAAACTTTTTACTTGTAAATTGAGAAAATCTGAACTGGAGTTGAAAAAACATGCAACAACCCCATACTACTATTTTCACATTTTAGTTATTGAAGTTTTGAACTGCTTTACCAAAAATCGTAGAACAGAAAGCAATCTGGCGAGTAAGTGAATTTTTGGGGGAGAAAGGCTGTTTTTGCCAATAATGTAATGATTTCACAGAGTTCTAAAGACAAGGGTCTGGCATCGGATGCATGCAGGGATTCTCTTCAGCTATGGGGAAAATTTGGCCCTACGAAATTCCTATATTATACCACAAAATATTTTTAATGACTCTTTTCCACACTGCCCTAACATAATCAAAATACACATCTTATCCCAGATATTCTAAAAGACATACAGAAGGAATTGATTTTTAAAAACCTTACACTCCGCGATGTGTAGCTTCTTGTGTTCGATTACAGAATTCCTCCCTTTGTAGTAGGATAAATTGTTGATTGTTGCGGTAGCGTTGATCACCAGCTCCTCACAGTCATCAATTGACTTGTATTCTGATATTTTAAAAAAATATATACATCAGTCTTACCTTAGAAGATTGATTACAGCTCAAGAAAATTAATTCACAGCCCAATTGACTGTAGTGTTGTGGCACCCAAACTCTGTGCAAACAAGGGTTATATTGGTAATCTGCCTGGACTATGGAAGATTACAACTAATTTGCATCAAGTGAAGCAGATTGCTCTGCCCAAGATAAACCATTGTCTGCTGGGTAGTGCTGGACAAAAGAATTAATGAAAAATATGTCCTGATTTTCAACCAGCTCTAATATTAGGGGCTGTGGACTCTGAGGCCTGCACTTCTGTAGTACAGAAGAACCACAGAGTTACGAATATCTCGGGAATGGTTATCTTGTTCATAACTCTGAAATGTTTGTAACTCTGAACAAAACGTTAGGGTTGTTCTTTCAAAAGTTTACAACAAGCACTGATTTAATACAGCTTTGAAACTTTAGAAGGCAGAAGAAAAATGCTGCTTTTAACCATCTTAATTTAAATTAAACAAGCATTGAAACAGTTGCCTTACCTTGTCAAATCTTTTTTTTCCCCTAAACTTTCCCTTCATTTTTTTAGTAGTTTAACACAGTACTGTACTGTATTTCTTTTTTTCATTCTGTCTCAGCTGCTGTGATTGCGTACTTCCAGTTCCAAATGAGGTGTGTGTTTGACCAGTCAGTTTGTAACTCTGATGTTCATAACTCTGAGGTACTATCGTAATAGTGAATGGCACAGCAGGATTGCATTTAGTTTGAAGGCCACTTGGTAGCTGCCTCCATTCTAAGTGTATCTGTACTGAAGCTACAGCTTCCCTAATACTATTACAAACAAAAACTTGTAGCAAAGATTTCATGAATGCTGGCACTGTTGAAATTGTTCTTGCTCTTAAACCTATATAAAAACAGGATGGAAACAATTTATAGTTCCAGCCATCATGCTGCTAGCATGCCAAACTATTCCATTTTTTAGCAAGATGAGTTATAGCTGCCAGCAGCAGCAAGTAGCTCAGAAATGCCAATAAAAGCTCCATCCTCCAAGCTCGTCATATATAGAACTCCCCTTGATTTGGATAACAGTGTTTAAAATATACTGGCATGTAAGTTTTGCAGATCGTGTCTGCTGTACGAAGGCAGACCAAGCAGAATGTGCTTGCAGAAACAGGTCCTTAATTACAAACTTTTTGTTTAAAAAAAAATCCTCTTATGTAGGGAGGAGGCAAGAAGGCAAGCTGACTATATGAGTTTTCAGTCAGACATGTTCAAAAGAAAATTCCCACAGTTTACTAATCTTTTTGTGAAGTCTGATTTATTCTTAACAATCTGATCTATAAATCCTATCTATGCATGAGGCTCCTTTGAATGCCTTGCAGGAAAGATGCTGGAAAGTTTAGTATGAAGGTGATAATTCTGCTACTGTTTAAAGTAAGTTAGTCTACACATTGCAATTATTAACATTAGCAGATTGGTTTTCCTATTTCAACAACATGGCAGATTTAATTAAGGTTCTCCCAGTAACAAAAGCTGAAGTAATGAAGTACTATACCTGCCTGACAGACTGAATGAAAATAATACATGAAAAAACACACATGATATACAAACTTTACCTAGAACCGTAACAAGCAATGCCACAATGCGATGGTTAGCTGCCAGAACAGCACCTACACTCGGATGAATGGAGAGATTGGCAAGCACTCTAATAAGTTTTATAAGGACATCCTCTGTTTCTGAAGGATGCTTTTGTTTTGATTTGTTTTCTTCTTCTTCATGTTGTTTTTTTTTTTGCATTCAAATCAAGTTCATTGTAGGTTTGGAATAATGATATCAAGGTGTCAGCACTTCCTTTCTCTTTAAAAAATTGTTCACGGGCCTGGTTGTTCTTCGCTGTTAAATTGCCAAGAATGAAAACAACACGGACAACTAAATCCTGCAATAAAATAAACAAACTCTGTTACACCGAGAGAAAAGCTGAAGTTGCTAGTGGTTTGAAAAACGTCAATATTTCATGTATTTCACAATTCAATGCAAATGGAAGAACACTAAATACAGCAAAAAAGGAAACAATCTTTGATGCTGTATTTGATTACTCAGTTGAGGGAAGAGTTTAAAAAAAAAAAACATCTAACAAAGGCACACAGTTCTAGTACCTTAGAGGTTATTAATCGTGGGGGTCTCCTAAATAGAAGTAGTCTATTTCCATCAAATGACCAACAATCCAACAGGATAATAGAACATTTCAGATGGATATTCTAGTTATGTAAATGTGGGTTTAATCAGTCTCCCAAATAAGCAGAGGGTTGCTTTGATGGCCAATAGGGCCTCATAAGCATTCTACCCTGCTACTGCTGCCCTAGAAAGCTTAAGATTTTAAAGCAATGGAAGTGTCACCTGATGTCCACTAGGAAGCACAAACCCAACAACGAGAATTCTGTTCAGATGGTGTCTATAAAGGTTTATTTCCTCCTGGCATTTCTTTTTTAAATAAAGTGTGTGGGGGGGAAGGGGCGCAAATCAAGAGCCAATGAAAAAGGTCTAGTCTGCTATGCCACAGACCTCCCAATCCTAATATTACATCTCCCTTATTGCCTTCATTTCGACCACCATGGGGATACAGCAATTTGTGCGATGCAGGAGCTGACTGACTCAGGTGTCATCCCAAAACAATACCCCCAACTCCCAACTGCTTTTAATTCAACAGTATGGGCTGGTTTGGCATTCAGAATTCTCCTTGTTTTCTCTCCCAAAGATGAAATTACTCAAAAAACCTGTCTCCACCCCCATCAACACCTGGCTAGTTTCCAAAATGGAAAGTCCAAGTACTGGCTCTGTTTCAACAATACTGGGAAAGAAGTGGCAATCCCCTGAGTGCAGCATAGTCAGTCTACCCCTAACTGTTAAATGACTGTACTTGCACTAAACCACTGATTTGACAAACACCCTACACGTTGTTTTTCTTGAAATACAGGAATCCCGATCAGACACTGTAATCCCCCAAGGAATAAACCCCATACTTTATCAAGAGACATTCAAAGAATGGCAACTTGTTACTGTACATGTATTAACATTTGATAGAGAAATTTTTGCAATTTAATCAATGGATCATATATTCCTCCACTAATAATTTCTCCTCTTTTGAACCACTCCCACAAGGCCTTGCATCACAGAGATACACCTATGTCCAAAGACAAGAAAATGAGCTTCAGAGTTCATCACAACTACTAATGAACTTGCCAGGGGGTCATCAATGAGTGACTTCTAGTCTCTCTCCCTCACTTTGGGCTAGACACTCTGACTCTCTATGGCATTGCTCCCACTATTACTATTTTGCAAACATCTGAATGTCACCAACACAAGATATGTATAAACATTTTTATTTTATAAGTAACTGTCTAGAAGCTTTTTACCTAAGCCATCACAATCCCCAATGGAAGCCTTTCCACAAAAGCTACAAATAATTTGTTGTTTCAAACAGTTGATGAATCAGAAGAGAGAAGTGAAAAAAGAAGGCAGTCTAGTTTAACTTGCTTTATACTGACTTTCTAATTTTGGTTAAAACAGTACCAGCTTAGCAACAGCTCTAGCCAATCAGGGAATAAACAGACAGGTACTGTAAAGCAATCAATTTAACTGATATTTTGAGAAGTGTGATCTCAGCTATGTTTTCCACCTACAGACTATGAAACAAGCCTACAAGATATTATTTCTTTTTAGCATAGCACATCCTGTTTTTAAAAGTATTACAGAAGTTTCATTACCATCCACTGACAGAGTTTAAACAACAGTCAAATACAAGAAATGCAGATGTGATTTTATATTACTTAGGAATTATAGGCTATATTTTTATGTATTTTTGGCTAAATTTTCAAAAATGTGCATGCCATAAGAACAACTAAGCTGAGTAATGTGAAACCAAAAACCATTGTTCAGACAGCCATGCATGGAGTTAGAGATGAATGCCACTTTGAAAGCAGGTTTCAGAGTAGCAGCCGTGTTAGTCTGTATTCGCAAAAAGAAAAGGAGGACTTGTGGCACCTTAGAGACTAACAAATTTATTTGAGCATAAGCTTTTTTTAGTCTCTAAGGTGCCACAAGTCCTCCTTTTCTTTTTACTTTGAAAACAGTTACAAGAATAAATGTACATAGACACATGGGATATTTGCAAATCTGAAAAAAATCAGCAGTAGGCGGGGCTAGTATATAGCCAAACATTTGGAATATTTCCTGAGAAAGCATGCAGGTATTTCAGGCATATCTGCAAATAAACGAAATACATACGTATTTATCAGGTTGATTTATACAACACAGGTAGAGCCCTATGTGGATACAAAAATTTGGATCCACATCTAATCCATGATCTGCAAGGATAGTGAACAATACAACCACATCCGCAGATGCAGATCCCTGCAGGTAGGTATAAAGCAGATATCTGCGGATTTGCAGGGCTCTAAACATAGGTTTCAACAGGTAAGACATACCTTTTGAAACTAGCATGCACAGATCTAGTACTGAAGACAGAGGAACACTGTAATTTCTGTTTGTATTGAAGCACTCTTTTTAAATTGAACAGGTTTGTCAAAGCTATTGATTTGACAAACTTTATTTGATCTCTGTTAGAAGCTAGACTAAGGATAGGTGACCTATTTCTTCTTAAGAATTTGAATCCTGTCCCTAAAATGAACCCAGTCTGATTTGCAGGCTATATCTTTGTAAACTCATGGCGATTGGGGGAGGTTCCGGACGACTGGAAAAAGGCTAATGTAGTGCCCATCTTTAAAAAAGGGAAGGAGGAGGATCCTGGGAACTATAGGCCAGTCAGCCTCACCTCAGTCCCTGGAAAAATCATGGAGCAGGTCTTCAAGGAATCAATTCTGAAGCACTTAGGGAAGAGGAAAGTGATCAGAAACAGTCAGCATGGATTCACCAAGGGCAAGTCATGCCTGACTAATCTAATTGCCTTCTGTGATGAGATAACTGGCTCTGTGGATGAGGGGAAAGGAGTGGACGTGTTGTTCCTTGACTTTAGCAAAGCTTTTGACATGGTCTCCCACAGTATTCTTGCCAGCAAGTTAAAGAAGTATGGGCTGGATGAATGGACTATAAGGTGGATAGAAAGCTGGCTAGATTGTCGGGCTCAACGGGCAGTGATCGATGGCTCCATGTCTAGTTGGCAGCCGGTATCAAGTGGAGTGCCCCAAGGTTCAGTCCTGGGGCCGGTTTTGTTCAATATCTTCATTAATGATTTGGAGGATGGTATGGATTGTACCCTCAGCAAGTTTGCAGATGACCCTAAACTGGGAGGAGAGCTAGATATGCTGGAGGGTAGGGATAGGATACAGAGGGCCCTAGACAAATTAGAGGACTGCCCAAAAGAAATCTGATGAGGTTCAACAAGGACAAGTGCAGAGTCCTGCACTTAGGAAGGAAGAATCCAATGCACTGCTACAGACTAGGGACCAAATGGCTACGCAGCAGTTCTGCAGAAAAGGACCTAGGGGTTACAGTGGACGAGAAGCTGGATATGAGTCAACAGTGTGCCCTTGTTGTCAAGAAGGCCAGTGGCATTTTGGGATGTATTAGTAGGGGCACTGCCAGCAGATCGAGGGACGTGATCGTTCCCGTCTATTTAACATTGGTGAGGCCTCATCTGGAGTACTGTGTCTAGTTTTGGGCCCCACACTACAAGAAGGATGTGAAAAAATTGGAAAACATCCAGCAGAGGGCAACAAATCTGATTAGGGGACTGGAACACATGACTTATGAGGAGAGGCTGAGGGAACTGGGATTGTTTAGTCTGCGGAAGAGAAGAATGAGGGGGGATTTGATAGCTGCTTTCAACTACTTGAAAGGGGGTTCCAAAGAGGATGGATCTAGACTGTTCTCAGTGGTAGCAGATGACAGAATGAGGAGTAATGGTCTCAAGTTGCAGTGAGGAAGGTTTAGGTTGAATATTAGGAAAAACTTTTTCACTAGGAGGGTGGTGAAACACTGGAATGCGTTACCTAGGGAGGTGGTGGAATCTCCTTCCTTAGAAGTTTTTAAGGTCAGGCTTGACAAAGCCCTGGCTGGGATGATTTAGTTGGGGATTGGTCCTGCTTTGAGCAGGGGGTTGGACTAGATGACCTCCTGAGGTCCCTTCCAACCCTGATATTCTACGATTTGATGCCAATTAAAATAATTTGTATAAATGAATTCCAAAAATTCCAGAAGACTTGGACTTTTCAGCTTGGAAAAGAGATGACTAACGGGGGGATATGATAGAAGTCTATAAAATCATTAATGGTCTGGAGAAAAAATTAATAAGTAAATGTTATTTACTCCTTCACATAACAAAAGAACTAGGGGTCACCCAATAAAATTAATAAGCAGGTTTAAAACAAACAAAAGGAAGTACTTCTTCACATAACAAACAAACAACCTGTGGAACTCATTGCCAGGGAATGTTGTGAAGATCAAAACTATAACAGGGTTCAAAAGAGAACTAGATAAGCTCCTGGAGGATAGGTCCATCAATGGCTATAAGCCAAGACGGTCAGGGATGCAACTCCATACTGTGAGTGTCCCTAGCCTCTGTTTGCCAGATGGTGGAGTGGATGATAGGGGATCGGATCACTTGATGATGGCCTGTTCTGTTCATTCCCTCTGAAGCACTTATCATTGGCCACTGCTGGAAGACAGGATACTGGGCGAGATGGACGACTGGTCTGACCCAGTATGGCCGTTCTTTATGTTCTTAAACTATATTTCTTTTCTCTGAGTTCCAGGAAGCGATGACAGAATACCATGAGTTCTTTCTTGTTCAATCTAATAGGCAGACGATAGGACACCTTTACATATGTAATTGTACACTAGCACCAAATATGTACACGCATTTGGAAGAGCCAAAGCACAGTGTACATATACTCTTCATTAACTCTTAACTTTGAATTGGCTGACAATAATGGTGATGGACAAATATTTTTGTCCAGTTAAGTCTAAAAGTCTATCCCCTACATTGCACTTGCAACAAAGGTTAGTATTTGTATTTGCAAACCCCCAGTATTTTACTGAAATTTACATTAGAAACTAAAAAGAATAGCTATATTAGACTTTTGTGGTTAAAGACGACTGGTAATGCTAAACTTCATAAGCCATTTTTCTGAAATTCATGATGAAAAGATCCTCAAAAGTTCAGATTTATTAAGCAGAAAGGGGAAAGCCAAGTGGCTAAATAATCTTGACCTAAATATGTTTTATCAAGTGACCCAATAATTTTTTTCAATCTGCAGTATGTGATGTGCTATCACCAGACATGAGACTAAGCCCAGTTTTTGGTTTGTTTGACATCTGTATCAGGCTCTGAGGGGAAAAATGTAGCAAGCCAAAAATGCAGATTCCACCACAAGGCTCTATTGTGTTCCCGGCTTTAAAGTAAATTTGCTCTTCCTCTTCTAGTGCAAACGCTGATGGAGGGTGGTGGTAATTTTGCCTGTCCTCCACAGGGGTGAATCCCTCCTGCAATACAAGTAGTACTCAAAGTGGTCTGAAAAAAGTGGATGGTCTATAATATTCTACAAAAATGAAAGCAACATAATATCTGCCTGTCTCCCATCAATTGCACCCTCTCCAGTCTCCATATCAGTTTTGCCACACCCAGCCTCACCTCTGCTCTCCCTGCAGCTCCTTCACCCACATCTCTACCAGGGCTGGTGTAGAGGCTGCAGCAGGGTCCTCTCTCTCCATTCCCAGGCCAGGTGTTTCAATGAGAGAGAGGGGATGAAAGAGAAGCAGAGGAACAGTCCCATTGCTCAGAGGAGATGGGGGAATAGGAATGGAGCTGCCTACAGACGGTAGGATTTTTCTTCTCCCCCATCCCCTCCTGTGGGAATGATTTTGCCTCCTTGGGGTAGGGAGGGGGGGGGGGAGAAGAACTTTGCTGGTTCTTGCAGAAGCTCTGACTGACTACTTACACCCCAGAAGGCAGAAAGTGGGAAGCCGCCAATCACAAGGGGTTTCCCCCCGGCCCTGGACAGGGATAAAACGTGCACCTCTCAACAACACAGCTCAAGTTGTTGAAAATTTTATTTGCTGGGTCTTATGACCCCTTTTGACCACATTCACTTTAAGCACTTGATACAAAGTGGGGTAAATTTACTCTTCACTTTGCCAGCACTAAAAAATCTGATCTTCTGCTTTGTAAAGTATTCTCTGAAAGAAGATATGAGTGTGCTCTCCTTTGGGCTTGACAGTCTGCCCAGAGGGCAAACAAACAGCAGTCATGTCAGGCTGTGAGGGAACTTTTCCAAACACATTCAGGACACATCTTGAAGCGACATACCAGAAGTGAAAATTCAAGGACAAAACCAAAAATAATCAGTGACCCAAAATGAAAGTTACTGTTGCACTTAAAAATGTGCACCTTATTTCTGAACTTGTCTAATTTCCATTTCCAATCACTGGCTCTCATTATGCCTTTTCTGCTAGATTAAAGAGTTGCCTACTATCAGACAAGTCATTTCTTAACTTTCTCGTCAACAAACTAAATAGCTTGAGCTTCTCATATAAGGCATGTTTTCCAGATCTCTAATCATTCTTGTAGCTCTCTTCTGAACCCATTCCAAATTTTCAGCATACTTATTGAAGAATGGACACAGTATTCCAGTAATGGTCTTGCCAATACCATATACAGATGTATACATATACACCTCCCTTATATTCATGCGAATACTCCAACAGTTGCATTCACCCTCTTAGCTACAGCTACCAACCATTATACCTGAACAACACGTAGGTATGTGACACCAGCTGGTGAGACAGTTTGGATCGTATCTTTGAGCACTACATATTCTAAGCCAGTCATGTGCCTAAAGCAGTAGTTCTCAAACAGGGAGGGTCCAGAGGCCCCTGAAGGGGGGCACAAGCAGGTTTCAGGGGATACGCCAAGCAGGGCCAGCATTACACTTGCTGAAGCCCAGGGCAGAAAGCTGAAGCCCCACCACCCAGGGCTGAAGCCCGGGCTCCAAGCCACATCACCCAGGGCAGAAGCCGAAGCCTGAGCAACTTATTTTCACAGGGCCCCCTGTGGCATGGGCCCCGGGCAACTGCCCTGATTGCTACCCCCTAACGCTGGCCCAGGCTTTTATATGCAGAAAAACAGTTGTTGTGGCACAGGTGGGCCGTGGAGTTTTTATAGCATGCTGGGGGAGGCGGTCAGAAAGAAAAAGGTTGAGAACCCCTGGTCTAAAGTATATATTTAGACTCTTTCTATTACATCTCTTTAGAGAAAAAACAATTATCATCACAATTTAAAAATTTGAAGTTATGCATGTTGTTAGCCAGGCATGTTATAAACCATCATGCTGAAGGGAAAGGCTGACCCTCTGTGGCTGTTTAGATTAATCACCATGAAAATTCCCTTGAGATTTTTCAGAACATTTGTCCCAGGAAGATCTTTTCTCTAAGCAAAAATTAATAATACAAGAGAGAATCAAACACGAGTTATTTATCATACTGTATCTGTTATATTTCTAGAACTATATATATATATATATATATATATATATATACATATATATACATATACATACACACACACACACACCACCCTCAGGAGAAAATCTTAAGAGTTCTTGGCTCTGTAATGACCAACCATCATAATCACTTATTACACTGGTATGCTGGGGGGGTGGGGGGAAGGGTTAACATAAATTTATGTTTTTGAAGGGTCTCTGTCACTACTGTATTAAAAAAGGGAGCTTAAACAAAAAGCCTAAAATGATCAAACATATGGATCAAGGAGAAAAAGTTATGTTAACCCAAAATAATTTTTAAAAATAGAGAATCCATATACATCTATTGAAACTCATCAGTGAAAAAAACAACAGCTGAAGACAAAGTAACAGAAAAAGATTTTTATTATCAATATCTTGTAGGATTGAGATGTCTCAAAGCAGAGGAGATGCCAATAATGGTCTCAGGGTATTGGATAGGCACTTTTATAAATTCAGCTGTGGCATTAGCAACCCTTGTGAAAAACATAGGACTGCTTGTATTAATCTAGGAATACTATATATTTTATAAGGCTGTTTGTTGTAAGGAATAGGTACTGGGTAGCTATAATGAGAGTTGAATGCATAGGTTGGTTCAGTTTAATAGCAGGCGGTTAGAAAAATGGCCAGGAAGGCCAGACAGTGCGTGCAGGTAAGTCAGCTCCTGACAAATACATCAGGAGACAAGACAGGGAGGGACAGGGACATTGGACAGAGAGGGCCAGAGTTCGGGCTCTGATGTGGCACCAAGCAGTCTCTCTCTCAGATGCTTGGCTTGCTGGTTCTTGTTCACATGCTCAGGATCTAACAGATCACCATGTGTAAGGCTGGAAAGGAACTTCCCCCCAGGTCAGGTTGGCAGTGACCTTGGAGGGTTTTCACCCTCCTCTGCAGTGTGTGGGTGGGGGTCACTTGCCAGGATTATCCGAGTACCTCTTACTTAGAATCATAGGGTTGGAAGACCACAAGGGTCATCTAGTCTAACCCCCTGCCAAGATGCAGGACTTATACATCTACCTGCCATTGTGGAACCATGGGCACTGGTCCACCTCAGTCCCTCCTGTTCTCTGTCTATGCGACATAATAATCTAGTCTCCTGAGCACTGTTATACTTTGGTCTAATTTTGGTTGCTGGGTTTAGTGTATGGCTGGTGGGTGATGTTGGTGGCCTGTGATATCCAGGACTGTGATATCAGACTAGATGATCTGGCGGTCCCTTCTGTCCTTAAACTCTGATGCTATGACAGAGTATTTAACTGTAAAGATCCCACTTAGAGGCTCCAGCTAAGAGTTCCACAGTTGTCCTACCAAGGCTGGAACATAAAATCAAAAGGACACTAAACAGTTAAAAAGTGATTCTAGAGATCTGGGGTGAGGTAGTTGTCAGGGGTTGCTCAAGCAGAGCAGAGCAGAGGGAAACAAGACAGACCCTACAGGAGGGTCTGACTAAGTTGGGCTACCTGGTTACCATTCAGGGGGTAGTAAGTGAAACAGGCCTATAACCAGCTTTGAGTGTTCAAACCCTCTCTCTGTTGCAGGGAGCTATGTTCCTACTGCTAAAATTAAGCAACACCTTGATTTGGAGAAGGCTGTCTGGTCACTTTGCATTAACCACTGGTCACATCCCCAAAGGAGAGACCTGTAGGGTCTGATCACAGTCAGCCCTGCTAAGTACACACAGGACACTGTAGCCCAGGTCTAAGAGTGGGAGAATCGAGAGATTCTACTCCGAGAA
Source organism: Chelonia mydas (assembly GCF_015237465.2). Taxonomy (NCBI): domain Eukaryota; kingdom Metazoa; phylum Chordata; order Testudines; family Cheloniidae; genus Chelonia; species Chelonia mydas. The sequence goes on along the minus strand of NC_057851.1, from coordinate 80,522,449 downwards.
AGGTGAAAGGAGGAGGCCTGGCATCTGGAGGGATGCACTCAGAGAGAGCAGTCAGGGGTCCAGGGACAGATAGTCGGGTAACCGTGACAGTGCCTCTCTAGACCTGTGCAAATTTTTTTGGACCTATAGTTTGTTTACTAATAAATGCTGTTTTGGCCAACCTGAAACTATTCGTAAAGACGATCCAATAATTTCAACTGGGGGGGAAAAAAGGGTGGGGTGGAGAATATGCAAGATCAAGATTAGTCTCTAATTATATTTACACACACACACGTCATTGTATGGAAATCGTCACCCCATTTATATGCTTTCTTCCTGTTTTAAAAGAGGGCCTCCCTGCGGCTAATGACTCACATAGCTGCAGCTCAACAAGTACATGTGAGAGGTAGGGGAGCTTGAACGGAGGAACTGTGCTCCACTGCCTTTCCAAATAGCTCTGAAGAAAAGGTGAGAAACAGCCTCGAACACTATTCCAATGACAGCTGGGAGCTTGGGGAAAGTACACATGGCACAACATTACGGGATATTGGGTCCCAAGATAAGCATCCATGGCAGCCCATTGTGCACGACATTTGAGAGGTACAGAGCCAACAAAGGCTCTCCAACAAACTCCAAAAACAGCAGTGGAGAAGGCACCAAGGAGAACCAGGTCAGTTACGTGTCTAAAAATGGGACTGCTGAACTCCCCTGCCCACGCCTGAAGATCCATCTTGCCAACTCACACATATTTCCCTTCTTATGTGAGATGACAACACATGCAGTTATGTGAATCTTGGCAATTTAACTCTCCTAACAAACCCTCCCTATCTTCTCAGAGCAGTCAAGTGATAAGGACAAGCTGCTCAGCAGGCTCAATAACTGCGGTGTTTCCAGCTCTCACATTTTTAATCCCAAGTCATCATGACATTTGGTGTTTTTCTGAAAGTCACAGCTCCTTGAAAGTATTTGATTACTTGTTTGAGAATGACTCTCACCATTCTTTTTTATTTTTTAAAGTAAGTTTCTAGCTCTCATGGTTGCAGAGAAAAGCTTGACACCCCAACCCAGGTGTATACTAAAGCCCCAGAAACCAAGAGACAAAAAAACCGCAAAGAATATGTTTGTTTGTTTTTTAAAATCTCACACGTTTAAGCCAATCTTTATGATTTTTTTGAGACCTGCCTCATTATTTTGAATGTTTGGGACTGGCAATACTGTGATTGATCCATTGGTACTCTCATTGCTCATCCTTCCAGACAGTTTTTGCTAGGTTGTGAGGTTTGCTTGTTTTTTAAACAGATAAAAGCTGATCTATAAATTCACTAACTCTCAGTATTATACATTGTAGTGATGCCAACTGCACTTCAAAAACTTGCATGCACCCTCACAGCTCTAATGTTTAAAATACTATAAATATTAGAGAGGAAAGTGATCTGTCAGATCATTCAGGCCCCCTCTCTGCCAGCGTCGGCCTTCAGTAACTTACTGTAACCCACACACCCTCTGTCCCCTCTAGTGGCATCAAGACCACTTACAGAGATTAATGAGTCTGTTACAGCCTTAGCTAAGGGCCATATGACTTTTAGCTCATGCAGTAGAGGATCATGTTTTTAGCTCCAGAGTTCCCAGGTTCGATCCCAATGACCGGGGTCTGTCGGCAGTACACTAGTACAAATAGCCCTGGGTGTGTGCATAAGAATCACTGTAAGGAGAAATCATTCTGAATACATACACAAAATCATCCCGACACAGTAATAAACGTGTTTTAATAAACAGTTAATTTGCTTACTAAGTGATATTTTGATAAAGAAGAGATGGTGCTTAACATGCAAAAACAAAGCTGATCTATGGGATGAGAACGATTTATTAAAAGTAGAACTATGACAGGTTAAAAATCTCAGCATTCTCAGGCAACAAACATTTTGTGCTTACTTAAGAACCAGTTATTTATTATAACATATAAAAAGGATACTCTCATAATTCTAGCCAATCTTTTGGATATGAAAATTCCCAAATACTTTTATTTCTAGCTATCTGTTACAAATAATCTTGTGTTGCTTTGGTAGAAGGCACTATATATTTTTCAGGCATAATAAGAATCCATACTTGGGGGTAGGTTAAATTGTAATAAAAGACCCCTGGTATGGCTGCAGCTGGCTCCGGTCAGTTGATTCAGGCTTGAGGGTCTCTGACTGTGGTGCTAAAAATGTCAGTGTAGATGTTCAGGCTTGGGCTGAGGCCTGGTTCTGAAACCCTGGAAGGCAGGAGGGTCCCAGAGCCCAGGCTCCATCCCAAGCTAAAACATCTATGCTGCAATTTTTAGCCCCTCAGACCAATCGATGTGAGCTTAAGGTCTGAGACTCAGTGCCTCGGGGTTTTTTATTGCAGTGTACATCTACCCTTTGATAGCTTGTTTGGATATTTGATAAAAAGAAGTTGTAGCTTTTTCCACAATTGAAATGTGGGGTTTCTTAAAGTTAAGCAATTTTAAATACGGAAAAAATTTTGCTATTCAATAAACCACTTGCTTTTTAAAAAACATTATTACTACTTAAAACCTTGGAAAAAATATAAGTATTCAGAGGATAGCTTATATGTGTGCTAAGGATAGACAAATTAATCAACTGTCTGTCCTCTGTGCTGCCCTCTTAATCTAAATGATTCCATTTCCTTAATATAGAAATGCTGTCAACTGTTTTAAATTATCATCTTGTAAATGTGCATGAAAGTAGGTCACTGAAAATGGGCTTACACACATACAATAACAGAGACACACAGGATTAAAATATAAAAAGCAGGAGATGAAAATACTGACCTGCTTCTTTTGGTGTTTGTTTAGAAGGGCTAAAAATAAAACATAACACCTGGAGCAGTCTGCCAGAGCTGCACAGCAGTCATTGTAGGATGAAAGTTTGCTATAAAGGTACAAAAATAAAATATATATAAATGACAGCATTTTATTTCTTCTGCAAAATAAAAAATATTAATTCTACTTTCAAGTCTCAAAGTAACCTTTTCCAACATACAGAATGAAATACTAGTACTTCTACTACAGGTACAGGCAGCCAGTCACATAAGAGAATGACACTGAACTTCGATGAACATATAGTAACAACTATTGTGTATGTGTGACACAAACAATGAACAAAATTCTAGCTATTCCTGTGCCAGTACAATGAGGGACAGGAGAGGGCGTGAGGAGCCTTCCTCAACACATGTGCCTAGCCCAGGCACGAATGCCAACACTAATAGTATTCCTTAAGCACTAAGCAGAGGCCTTTAGCCTCAAGACAGCATGGGATGCCGGGTGGAGACAAGAACAGGACCTCATTTCTTCTGCATGTGTGCTTGTGCCCAATATAATTCCATCGGTGCTATTCTTTAACCAGCAGGGATGAGGCGTACCCTCCCAACACTCTTCAAGGCATTCTCTTCCTGCATCTGACCCAACGTTATAGCTCCTCAGGCTGCTATCTCTCTGTACCCATCACCTTAACGATTCAAAGAGGAGCGAGGGCATACTTTGGCCTACAGTTATCACTGCTATATGGTTAACTGGCTAAGCCTTTACTTCCAGTTAATATTGTACCTGAAAATGTCTGCAGAATCAAGTAGGATTACAAGAGGTTATAATATTTATGGGCCCAGACAAGTGAATAATCAAAACAGATTTGAAAACATGAATTCTATACAACGAACCTAGCTAAATTTTATGTTACAGATTGGGAAAAGATAAACGGTAAGACTAATAATGTTAGAGGAAACAAAGAACAGCATTTAGTTCTATATTCTACGCTACTTATGCAATTTCCAGGTAGCTGGTTAATTTGGTTTTATAGCGGTTTAGTACCATCAGAGCATCCAGATAATAGAGGAATCAGGGTCTGTAATTACCAAATTAAAGAAAATATCTGAAGAATTAAGATACTCTAAACAAGACAAATCTATTTCTGCATCTATACCAGGGATGGGCAAACTATGGCCCGCGGGCCGCATCTGGCCCGCCAGCCGTTTTAATCCAGCCCTCGAGCTCATGCTGGGGAGCGAGGTCTGGGGCTTGCCCCACTCCGACGCTTGGGTCGGGGGCTGCTCTGCGTGGCTCCCGGAAGCAGCGGCATGTCCCCCCATCAGCTCCTATGCTTAGGGGCAGCCAGAGGGCTCCGCTCCCCACACTGCCCCCACCCCAAGCACTGTCCCTGCAGCTCCCATTGGCCAGGAATTGAGGCCAATAGGAGCTGCAGGGGTGGCACCTGCGGATGGGGCAGCATGCAGCAGAGCCGCCTGGCAGTGCGTTCGTGTAGGAGCTGGAGGGGGGACATGCCGCTGCTTCTGGGAGCCACTTCAGGTAAGCACTGCCTGAAGCCTGCACCCCTTAGCCGCCACCCCCCTGCCCCAGTCCTGATCCCCCTCACCCTCCGAACCCCTCGATCCCAGCCCGGAGAACCCTCCTGCACCCCAAACCCCTCATCCCCAGCCCCACCCCAGAGCGTGCACTCCCAGCCGGAGCCCTCATCCCCCCACACACCTACTCCACTCCCCCTACCCCAGCCCGGAGCCCCCTCTCACACCATGAACTCCTCTTTTCTGGGCCCACTCCGGAGCCCACAACCCCAGTCAGAGCCCTCTCCCCCTCCCACACCCCAACGCCAATTTCGTGAACATTCATTGCCCGCCATACAATTTCTATAGCCAGATGTGGCCCTCGGGCCAAAAAGTTTGCCCACCCCTGATCTATACTGAATCACAGATGTAATCTAGGAAATGCTCCTGTCTTCTCAGCCTTAGCAACTTGCCAGGCTACAAAGAAAACAACCTCTCCCTGGAAGAAGTAAATCTACAGAAAACATACCAAAACCCCAGAACTGACTCATCTTTGGAGACCAGATTACACAGACAGAGAAGAGCAAACTGATACAGAACTAGGGCTGAGAAGTGTTTTGTGGTTTCCCTGCCCAGGAAGCCTATGGAAACCATCCTGCACAAACCATAAAGAACCACGCTCTGCCTGTTTTAAAGGCTGAAAAGGAAACCAGGGCAGAACTTAGAAGCAGCTGCTCTCTGTGGCATGCTCCCTTTAGGACTTGGTGCCTTTGCCAGCTAGAAAGCAGAGGCTGGATAGTTGTTGGGGATAGGAGTGAGCAATTAAGCCAATGGAAACATTGCTTTTCAGTAAATCTTGCAGCCAACAGCAGCACAGAGGCAAAGGCAAACTTTTAATTCAAAACTAAACCCAGAATTACTCGTACCTACATCCTTTCCACTCCCTGAAAATTCCTCAACACCTTATTATCCAGCTCCTAAAAATTCTCAAATTACTTACCCATCCCATTCAGCATTTGCAATATTGCAATCAACCCTGCCCAGATTTATGCTGGGACACAGAGAACTCTTCAATGCCTTGTCTTCACGGGGGGGCGGGAGGAGCAGGTTTGACCTAAGATATGCAACTTCAGCTACGCGAATGGCACAGCTGAAGTCGGCGTATCTTAGGTCGACTTACTTGCCTGTGAGGACGGCGGCGAGTCGACCGCTGCCGCTCCCCCGTTGACTTCGCTTCCACCTCTCGTGAGCTGGAGTTCCGGAGTCGACGGGGAGCGCGCTCAGAAATTGATTTATTGCGTCTAGATGAGATGCGATAGATCGATCACTACCTGCTGATCTGGCGGGTAGTGAAGACCCACCCTGAAGGGTTCTCAATTTGTGGTAAAATCCTACTAAAGACAAGGCATTGGCTTGTGTGAAAACTATACTCTACCTGCTAACTTGTGTCAAAAATACAAACTACACTGTCTTCACTAGAATTTTACCTAGAGTTACCTAACTTGAGTTAAGAGAACATCTTCATTTCCTCGTGAAGATGAGGCCCAAAGGGCTATTCATACATACAACAAGATACTTTCTAAGGATATGTCTACACTGCAATGTAAGCCCAGAATTAGTGGAACTTGAGTTTGGTCCCTTGGTTTGTTGACCTACGGCTAGAGTGTCTACACTCTTTGTAACCCTAGGTTAGGCATTGTTGAACCCTGGAGCCCAGCATCTACACTGCATTATGCGAGCCCAATTCCAAAGACCCATATTCCACACTTTCTAGTGCCCTCCCAAAATATGACTGCTCTAGGCCTTTGTTCATGGTGCAATGTGGGAAAACTTGAGCGTTCAACAAACTTGTCTGTCTAAAGGACAAAGAAAGTTGGCCGTGGGATTGTGGGAAGCTTTTGGCAGACTCCCAGAACACAAGTTCAGTGTGGCTGTGTCTACATTGCAAAGCAACAGCACTTGAGTCCCTGGTCCCAGCTTGACTCAAATTTGAAACCTTCACCACCATGGGGTCCTGGGGCCCTATGTCCAAGTCCTGGGTTAGCATGATTTGTGCGAAGACGGAAGGGGAGTTAGGCTTGAACCTGAGTTCAAACCCTGGACTTATTCTGCAGTGGAGACATACCCTAGAGGTGACCCACTCTGGCAGATTTCCCTAGCAAGTACCACGTCTTCTTGGGGAATGGCCATTGAACTCTCTGGGCAACAATGAGATTCTTCTGGGGAAACTAACCAGAAGTCCTTCTGCACAAGGAGGGCCCCATCTCCGACACCTAATCTCCTAGAGTGTTCTGTGATGGCTGAAGTAATAATGTCCCTGCGTCTCACATATTTTTGTGCATATGCAAATCCAATCCCTGCTGTAAAGTTTGAGCTGTAAACACCAGAAGATAACTTTTGTCCATTTTAAAAACAAATATTAAAATAAATTACTAACAATAAAAACAATTTCTTTCTCTTTAAAGGACAGGAAATGGCATCTTAAACAATAAAATCTAAATTTGGCCCACAGAGATTAACATGACAGTGGTACAAAATATTTTTTTTAAAAGGGAAAATAAATCCATGTTTGTAAGGCCATGGGTTAAGGCTACATTTATGTCACGGAGATCATGGAAGTCATGGAATCCGTAACTTCCAGAGACCTCCATGATACTATTGACTTCAGTGGGTGCAGGACCAGACCTCAAGAGATTGGGGGGGTTTGATGATCGAAACAGTGTTGTATACATACCTGAATATCCTGACAATATTGGTACATATATCCTTATCATTCATACGCTGCTCCAGCACCACCCAGAGCTCTGAAACTGCACCGCTACATAGGAGCTGGCATCTTGAAAGAGGTAAGTCAACCAAGTTTCGCAAAGTAGCTGTCACCTGTAGAAAGAATATGTAATTGTCTATTATGAATTCCATGTGCTTTTGAAAATTTAATAAGTTCAGATGTCACCGAAACCATCTTGGGAATTGGTAACAATAAAGCGGTTAGGACCTCTAGAAGCATGTATGGAGTAAGCATCTCTAGTTTGGGATGTGTATGACATGTATTTAAATTATATAGATTAAAATAAATGTTTAAAAAAAGAAGATCAATATTTGTCTTGTGCCGCTCATGCAACTTTCTTCTTTTAAAGGCCAGATTATCCTTCATTGTGGGTGCAAGGGGTGCCGGGGGGAGACATGCCACTAACCCCTCCTGCATAATTTAGGAGTGCTGGTTAGTCTCAGAAGGGAGTGCATGCCACACAGTGCTGTACAGCAGTGGTCATTTATTTTTCACACTGGAGGGTTCTCAGGGGCTTTGTACAATGCTTCTCAGAGCTCCCAGCAGAGTGATGAGGCTCAGCACTCCCCCACACTTGAGTTTGTGCCCCACACAAGCGTGTTCATATAAAGAACAACAGACCCCTTAATGTTTAACCCCATTTTAAGTCAGGTACTTAGTATTATTCGTTTGTGGTATTTTCTGCATTATTTAATAATCAACATTCTTAATGCCATTTTATCATGATTTTTACAATCTCTTGGCCAAATCTTGCTTGCCTCACTCACTGTACATACCACAATAATTTCATACTCCAATAAAATGCAGTCAATTTGCATGAAATGCAGCAATCACTTAAGGAATACACACCAAGACTACATGACAGGTTACGACAGGAAGTGGGATTTTAGATAGGTAACACACAATTACCCAGACTGTAATTTAGCCTTATTGTATACATTTTCCTTGGAAGTCCCCCTTATAAAGTATTGAACTTGTCTACTCTGGCTTAAAAATGAGATAAGTGAGGGTATGTCTTTACTACCCGCTGGATCGGCGGGCAGCGATCGATCCCCGAGTGCTCCCTCGTCGACTCGTGTAATCCAGCACCGCGAGAGGCGCAGGCAGAGTCGACGGGGGAACAGCAGCAGTCGACTCACTGCAGTGAAGACACCACGGTAAGTCGATCCAAGTATGTCGACTTCAGCTACGTTATTCACGTAGCTGAAGTTGAGTAACTTAGCTCGATCCCTCCCCCGCCCCCAGTGGAGACCAGGGCTGAGAAAAAAAACAGTCCAAGGAGGTACTGCAACAAATAACATTCCCACTAAAAAAAGGTTTTAAAAATTTGCATGCACACACACTGATACAAATGATTTTAAGCTTGAGCCAAAGATGCCTATTTAATACATATGTAGAATACTTATGTATACTTAACATATTTATTAGACACAGAATTTATGATGTTTTGTGGAAATCCACATCTGGATCTTCTGAAGACGTCCTATTTGATCAAGAGCAAATTAATATAGCTCCCCACTCAATACATAATTATATTTTGGTAGCAATTGCATGTAACAGTTTTAGCAGCAAATTAAAATGATGAATAGTAAATTAAAAAAAAACAATCTGTTTGATGTAAAGATTAAAGAGTTAACATGTAACAGGCAGGACACAATCTGCATCCAAAAGCACAAAAGCCAAACACAGTCTGGGTCTTCAGTTTATAGAGAAGCTAAAATATTTTCAGGTGATACAAATCTATTTTGAAGAGCTTAGATCATAAAATACTACACACAGTTTCTAGCAATGAAAATGGAGTGAACTGGTTATTGCATATTTTAAGGATCTTTGTCGGATTCTCCTCTGAGATAAGAGTATTAAAATACTAGAGTCATATAGGCAACTATGCATAATTGTTAGTTTGAATAGAGATGTCTTGAAAATTTCAAATTCAGGTCATTAATACTAAAGCAAATACAGGAAGAAATCCTCAGATTTTCCTAATTCTAAAATGAGTTTTTAAAGTTGCATATAGGCTAAAAAGACATAAAGACTATCTATTTAACATGGTTTCAGTCAGCAAATCTCTAGACATATAATACCTTCTCATTAAACGGAACTGTCTGTTCAGCAATATGAACTATACATTTTATTTTTCCATAAAGATCAACAGAAAACAGGATAAGCAGTTGTCTGAGCAGCTTCTACCTACTGTATTGTTTTAAACAAACATTTTATTGTCACATCAAACCAAATGGGATTTTATGCTGCTACAAAAGAGAAAATAAAAGCTATAAACCTTCATAAAACACACAACTGTTGCACTCCACAGTGTGTACTCTTCAGTGAATCTTATTGTTTAAAGAAAAAAGAAAAGGAAAAACTTTTAATGTATACATGCTGATGCCATGTATAGAGTCAGTTTTAGAAAAGAACTAACCTCTGGGAAAACACATTTATACAGAATTTAAAAATTCTTAATAAAGCACTACATATATAGTGGTAGTACATAGCAGTATTGGTGAACAATAATGTAATTGTGTAGAAAAGATTTCAACTTCAACCTTGTCACAGATTTACTAGTTAAATGTGAGCTTGGGCAAGTCACTTAATGTCTCTATGTCTCAATTTCCTTATCTGTAAAATTAAGTTTAATAATACTTCCTTGCCTCCTTGGGGGACTTATGAATATAATTTATTATTCATTTTATTATTAATTATTATTATAACAAACACCTAATAGATCAAATTTGGATCGAACTTACTATTTGCATACTACCGTACAGCCAAAATCTGCTCTCATTTACAGTGGGGTATAACAGTTATGTCTCTAAGAGAGTTGCCCCGGATTTACCCCAGTAACATAACAGAGTTTGGCACTGTCTACATATACTCGTAGCAGCCAATTCAAATGGAAAAATTATAAAAAAAAGTTATTCCTCTAAAGTTATTAGAGTCTTAACATTTATCTTAGATTTTGGAACAATTCTTCCACATTTCTAATGCTATTTTCCCCTCAGTGTTACTAATTCCTGGTTTTAGTTATGACCATAGAAACAATAAGATAATTGCTTTTGTTGCTGCTACTGAGTGTGTGAAATTTATTCAAATAGTAGCGAGTTCAATACAAAGAACTGTATTCAGATTTTACACTGTGCTCTGGACGTTTTAAGAAATACAAAAGTGCTTATCACATCTCTTGATTTGCTCCTTACAAATGTTTGGAAGTTCATCACTGTTCTTTGCTTTTATTATTCCTGTTCTTTCTCCAGATTGTGAGCAGAGATCGCTAAACATCTTATACAAATTATACATCTTATACAAGTTTCTTGGCCGAATCATCTGCCATTCTGTGGCCTCAGGTAGAGTAAGAATAGATTAGCTGGGTCAGAAGTGTGTCTTAAGTCACAGACCTCTGCTATAACCACTACATAAAGTTCCCAAAGCACAAGTAAATATTATGGTTACAGGCATTTTTAAAATTATATTTTGAGCTTCTGTCAAAGGACCATTGCATAACAAAGCTAATTTCTTCAAAGACTAAAAACTTGTTTGCATGCTAAAAAGAAAAAAAAATCCTGTAGCCTATGAAGACTATTTATATAACAACATCATTTGGTGACATACTATAACACAGTCAATGCAAGAGAATCTGGCTTCATAAATTCACATATTTAAGTTACCAGCTAACAAAGTGCAGTCACGAACCACACTGATCATTGTGGGTAATTTGATGCATCTCCCTTCTATTGCCTCTAGTTCACTGTGGACTTCACCAGATTCTGTACTTCTGAAAGGATTTCTCACTGTATCTACAACTTCTGTATCTATCATTGAATACTTGGTTTTTCGCTATATCCATTGGTGCAAACACTTAATGTCATTTATTATTCTCTGGGTGTGCATCATAGGAAAACGCTTCTGTATTGTCTATGCCTGAAAACATGGAAATATTACGGGCAATATTTCTCTATGATGACTGAGTAATTCATTCTAACTCAGAATCAGAAATCACATATTTTAATGCATCGAGAACAGTGATGTAAGCAAATCATGTAGGGAATGCTAATAGCAGAAAAAATTACATTTCTAAGGGTAAAAAAAAATAAAGTAGCTTTACCATTCCAAAATATTCAGAGGCTTGCTCTACTTCCCGCCTTCCAAAAAAAAAAAAACGAACAAAAAATGCCAGTTGAAGTCACTGGATGGTTCTGGGAACTGGTACATCATTCTTTACGTCCTCACCTTTTGCAATTTCTCTCCGAATCTAGGCCCTCCTTTCATACCCAAAAATGGTTATCCAAGATCACACATTCTGACTCCCAGCCTCCTACCAAACTGCCTCTTAGGACGGTATAGGAATTAGGGGGAGATGGCTGGGAGATGTCCAGGTAATCTCCACGCCAGAATTTAGCATTGAGAGGAAAGAAAATGAAATAAGAGTGGATACAGCCATGGGTAAGAGAAAGGGCAATGTAGATACAAGTCCAATAGGTTATACTGGTAGTAAAATGACCGTGCCTAATAGGGTTCAGAATGTGAGTGAAGCCAAACAGCAAAAATTAAGATGTTTGTACACTAATGCGAGGAGCCTAAGTAACAAAATGGAGGAACTAGAGCTACTGGTGCAGGAAGTGAAACCAGATATTATAGGGATAACAGAAACATGGTGGAATAGTAGTCATGACTGGGCTACAGGTATTGAAGGGTATGTGCTGTTTAGGAAAGACCGAAATAAAGGTAAAGGTGGTGGAGTAGCACTGTATATCAATGATGAGATAGAATGTAAAGAAATAAGAAGCGATGAAATGGATATGACTGAATCCGTCTGGGCAAAAATTAAATTGGGGAAGAAAACTATTAAAGCCTCCCCTGGGATAGTGCTTAGGGTGTGCTATAGACCGCCGGGATCTAATTTGGATATGGATAGAGCCCTTTTTAATGTTTTTAATAAAGTAAATACTAATGGAAACTGTGTGATCATGGGAGACTTTAACTTCCCAGATATAGACTGGAGGACGAGTGCTAGTAATAATAATAGGGCTCAGATTTTCCTAGATGCGATAGCTGATGGATTCCTTCAGCAAGTAGTTGCTGAACCAACTAGAGGGGATGCCATTTTAGATTTGGTTTTGGTGAGTAGTGAGGACCTCATAGAAGAAATGGTTGTAGGGGATAATCTTGGCTCAAGTGATCATGAGCTAATTCAGTTCAAACTGAAAGGAAGGATTAATAAAAATAAATCTGCAGCTAGGGTTTTTGATTTCAAAAGGGCTGACTTTCAAAAATTAAGGAAATTAGTTAGGGAAGTGGATTGGACTGAAGAATTTATGGATCTAAAGGTAGAGGAGGCATGGGATTATTTTAAATCAAAGCTGCAGAAGCTATCGGAAGCCTGCATCCCAAGTAAGGGGAAAAAAATCATAGGCAGGAGTTGTAGACCAAGCTGGATGAGCAAGCATCTCAGAGAGGTGATTAAGAAAAAGCAGAAAGCATATAGGGAGTGGAAGAAGGGAGGGATCAGCAAGGAAAGCTACCTTATTGAGGTCAGAACATGTACGGACAAAGTGAGACAGGCTAAAAGTCAAGTAGAGTTGGACCTTGCAAAGGGAATTAAAACCAACAGTAAAAGGTTCTATAGTCATATAAATAAGAAGAAAACAAAGAAAGAAGAAGTGGGACCGCTAAACACTGAGGATGGAGCGGAGGTCAAGGATAATCTAGGCATGGCCCAATATCTAAACAAATACTTTGCCCCAGTCTTTAATAAGACTAAAGAGGATCTTAGGGATAATGGTAGCATGACAAATGGGAATGAGGATATGGAGGTAGACATCACCATATTTGAAGTAGAAGCGAAACTCAAACAGCTTAATGGGACTTAATGGGCCCAGATAATCTTCATCCAAGAATATTAAAGGAATTGGCACAAGAAATTGCAAGCCCATTAGCAAGAATTTTTAATGAATCTGTAAACTCAGGGGTTGTACCATATGATTGGAGAATTGCTAACATAGTTCCTATTTTTAAGAAAGGGAAAAAAAGTGATCTGGGTAATTATAGACCTGTTAGTTTGACATCTGTAGTAAGCGAGGTCTTGGAAAAAATTTTGAAGGAGAAGGTAGTTAAGGACATTGAAGTCAGTCAATGGTAAATGGGACAAAATACAACATGGTTTTACAAAAGGTAGATCGTGCCAAACCAACCTGATCTCCTTCTTTGAGAAAGTAACAGATTTTTTAGACAAAGGAAATGCAGTGGATCTAATTTACCTAGATTTTAGTAAGGCATTTGATACCGTACCACATGGGGAATTAGTTAAATTGGATAAGATGGGGATCAATAGGAAAATTGAAAGGTGGATAAGGAATTGGTTAAAGGGGAGACTACAACGGGTCCTACTGAAAGGTGAACTGTCAGGCTGGAGGGAGGTTACCAGTGGAGTTCCTCAAGGATCAGTTTTGGGACCAATCTTATTTAATCTTTTTATTACTGACCTTGGCACAAAAAGTGGGAGTGTGCTAATAAAGTTTGCGGATGATACAAAGCTGGGAGGTATTATTGCCAATTTAGAGAAGGACAGGGATACCCTACAGGAGGATCTGGATGACCTTGCAAACTGGAGTAATAGTAATAGGGTGAAATTTAATAGTGAGAAGTGTAAGGTCATGCATTTAGGGATTAATAACAAGAATTTTAGTTATAAGCTAGGGACACATCAATTAGAAGTAACGGAGGAGGAAAAGGACCTTGGAGTATTGGTTGATCATAGGATGACTATGAGCCGCCAATGTGATATGGCTGTGAAAAAAGCTAATGCGGTCTTGGGATGCATCAGGAGAGGTATTTCCAGTAGGGATAAGGAGGTTTTAGTACCGTTATACAAGGCACTGGTGAGACCTCACCTGGAATACTGTGTGCAGTTCTGGTCTCCCATGTTTAAGAAGGATGAATTCAAACTGGAACAGGTACAGAGAAGGGCTACTAGGATGATCCGAGAAATGGAAAACTTGTCTTATGAAAGGAGACTCAGGGAGCTTGGCTTGTTTAGCCTAACTAAAAGAAGGCTGAGGGGAGATATGATTGATCTCTATAAATATATCAGAGGGATAAATACCAGAGAGGGAGAGGAATTATTTAAGCTCAGTACCAATGTGGACACAAGAACAAATGGATATAAACTGGCCACTAGGAAATTTAGACTAGAAATTAGACGAAGGTTTTTAACCATCAGAGGAGTGAAGTTTTGGAATAGCCTTCCAAGGGAAGCAGTGGGGGCAAAAGATCTATCTGGCTTTAAGATTAAACTCGATAAGTTTATGGAGGAGATGGTATGATGGGATAACATGGTTTTGGTAATTAAATATTCATAAATAGGCCCAATGGCCTGTGATGGGCTATTAGATGGGGTGAGATCCGAGTTACCCAGGAAAGAATTTTCTGTAGGATCTGGCTGATGAGTCTTGCCCATATGCTCAGGGTTTAGCTGATCGCCATATCTGGAGTCGGGAAGGAATTTTCCTCCAGGGCAGATTGGAAGAGGCCCTGGAGGTTTTTCGCCTTCCTCTGTAGCATGGGGCACGGGTCACTTGCTGGAGGATTCTCTGCTCCTTGAAGTCTTTAAACTACGATTTGAGGACTTCAATAGCACACATATAGGTGTGAGGTTTTTTTTGTAGGAGTGGTGGGTGAAATTCTGTGGCCTGCGTTGTGCAGGAGGTCAGACTAGATGATCATAATGGTCCCTTCTGACCTAAATATCTATGAATCTAATTTGCAAATAAATTAAAAAATATTATGTAAAAAGTTAAAACTAAAGCCTACTTTTTGTTTACACATAAGACTGGCTGCTTCTGTTGTTAATAAAGGCACTTGACAAAGATAATATATATGTGCGGTAGATTCATTGTGAACCAGTGGCGCTGGAACATTTTTAATAGTGGGGGTAAGTGAAAGCCATCCCCCTCCTATTCTCCACGCCCCACTCCCCAGAGCTGGGGCTGGGAGCAGAACCATGTCTCCAGAAGCAGGGGGATACAGACAAGGGTAAGGGGTGGAGGCTGGGGCCACAGCTGGGCAGGCAGGAGCTGGGAGCACAGAGTTAGGTGTTTAACTGCAGTGATTCTTACTCACATCCACAGTATTAACTGCTTACTGTATTTGGGGCGGGAAAACTAGGACCTATTGGTAGGACCTTTGGAGTATTTTCACCTTCCAAAAGAAGATTAACCAGAGATCATAAGATCAATTTCCTGCCATTACAAGATGAAGACTATGGTCATTTGTACTTGTTAGTTTCTCTAAAAACCCTGTAAGATAGGAGCCCTTAAATTTCACCAGTAAGTAATATATCTGAATTGACAATATATAGACTATAACATATAATGGGTCCAGAAGTCAGCAGAAGAGCCCCCAGGTTTGGGGCGGCAGCCCAGCAGAGCCCCAGGCGTGGGTTGGCAAGTGGGCGTAATGCGATGGCAGGAGCCAGGACCCCAGGAACGCGGGGCAGCAGCGGAGTTTAATCCTTAACTGAAACCGATAAGCATCAAGCTTATTGGTTAACCAGTTAAACTTTTACATCCTAGATCTAACCCTTGGTGTAGATGCAGCTAAGTCAACAGAAGAAGGTTTTCATTGACCTAGCTACCATGGCTTAGGGAGTTGGAGTTCCTACAGCAACGGACAAAACCTTTCGTCACTAAAGTTTGCCTCTACAATATGGCTCACAGTGGAACAGATATACCGTTGTAGCTATACCACTATAGAGCCCGTAGCACAGACCTGGGCTGTCCACACAGGGGTTTCATGCAGTTTAACTAATTCACTTTAAATTCACACCTTTAGATTAATTTTCCTGAGTGTCCCTGTGTAGACAAGCCATTAGTCTAAACCAGCGGTTCTCAAACTGAGGTCCACAGACACCCAGTACTCCAGGGGGTCTGCAAGTCATGTCTGGGGCCACTGGCCCCGCTCATCAACTCCTCCCACTCCCTCCCAGTGCCTCCTGCACATCGCAGAACAGCTGTTCAGCAGCATGCAGGAGACGCTGGGAGGGAGGGGGAGGAATGGGGATGGAATGTGCTCAGGGGAGGGGGTGGAAAGAGGCGGGTAAGAGGAGGGGCAGGGGTGGAGCAGAGGCAGGAAGAGGTGGGGCAGGGGTGGGGTTTTGGGGGAAGGGGTGAAGTGGGGGCAGGGCCTGGGGCTGAGCAGGGGTTGAGCACCCCCGCGGAAAATTAGAAGCCAGCTTGGGGTTGCTAAAGTTTGAGAACCACTGGTCTAAACTATTTAATTCAGGGTTAAATTTAGTAGCTACACTGATTTTTTTAAATTAAAATTGCCAAGCTGTTCGCTGTTCAGATACAAACTATGTGTATTAGTCCATAAATCTATACTATCTATCCATGTGTGTGGTCCCACTGAAATATATAGCTTTTATTGTTACATATTACTGATCATACCATACATATTTTTGACTATGTCATCAGTCTTGTCATACACTTGCAGCAAGTGTGAAAGCAACTGTTTGTTAAATATGTAGAAAATAGTCTACAACTTAATATAATAAATTGTTCATAAGAGTATCATTTCACTTAACAATAGGGACACTGACAACGTATGTTTCCAGAGCTAATACAGTTTACCTTTTTCTGAACAAAATGTTATTTCCTAGAAAGAAATACAAGCAGCCAAAACATGGACAACTCCTCATCAACAATGTATGCACGGTGAAAGGGAGGGAAGTAATTATGCAAAAAACAGATCAAGCTATGAACACATATTTTATCTGCTGTATCTACTAGACTGAGGTTGGAGTACTCTTATCCCTCTACAGCAAAGAACCTGTTTTGATGGTCATCGATAGCCATTGGAACATGACAGATTCCTGCCTTCCCAACACACCATTTGTCAGTTGATTGATTGGATATTATAAGTATCTTTTGTCTCCTTAAAACACATTGCTTCTTTAGAGTATACAAACATTAACCTGCCAAGCAAAGTTGTGGTATTATATTCTCCTCCTCCCTTTCTTCTTCTTTTTTTTTTTTAAATGCACTGTTTTGTGATAATAGCTTCTTCAACTCTCCTGGTCCATTATGGGGCTGATTTGTATTACCTGTCTATTCTGGTTGTAAGCAACATGGGGCAGGGATCATTGTCTTCCTCTAGTTTTGGTATTACATCCAGCACACTAAGAGCACTCAAGATGCAATTATAAAAACATTTTTTAAAAAATACTCCACGAACCTGAATTCTGGCCATGAACAACTTCATGACAATGCCATTTTTCAATAAAGTCTACAGATACTTAGGGCCAACTTTCTCTTATGTAGACAGGCACAACTTAGCTGCTTTAATTTAATTTGGTCATTGGAGTTTGTATTTATATCTTTAAAATAAAAATAGATGCTGACCTGTACTAATAGGTGGCCCAAGTTGGAGAAACGTGTGTCATTTTCTTTAATATTATTAATCTGCTTCATGAACTGAACCAGTATTTCAACAGCT
Organism: Chelonia mydas; assembly: GCF_015237465.2. Lineage (NCBI taxonomy): Eukaryota > Metazoa > Chordata > Testudines > Cheloniidae > Chelonia > Chelonia mydas. The sequence continues at coordinate 80,504,874 of NC_057851.1, read as the reverse complement.
CCTTTGTTAACCAGTTCATTAAGGAGTACTGCATTTCCAGAAATGAATTTTATTGCTCCCAAGCAATACAGAAAAGCCTCACTGTTTGTTTGTAGATCTTCAAATCTCAGGATCTCCAACAAAGAATCTAAAAAAGAATATTAGTGTTTAGAAAGACTGACATTTATATTTGAACTACTTTAGTTTTAAAAAGATTAACTGCAAAAGAAAACTGGGGTTTACAGTGTTTATCATACTTTTCTCATCAATGGATTGGACAAACGAAGTATTTGGATAGAAACCAGGGGTAATTATTGAAGTATAAGACATGTATACAAGCTTTGTAGGCACCGTGGTCATCATTAAAATCCTTCTCAAGGTCTGAAAAACAATTATTGGTTTTATGTGCCTCAATTCTTGAATGCTCAACTTGAGACACCTTTAAAAAGGCCTGATTTTCAGAGAGCACATGCTCAGAACTTTCTGAAAATCAGGCCTCTTTAAGATGGCCACCCAAAAACTGAGGCACCGAAAAATCAATGACGTTTTACTGCAGTGCTTCCTGTACACCAGCATTATCAGTAATGTCAGCATAGGCCTAAGCTTAAATGTGCTAGCTAACTGCTGGTCCAGACAATAGGAGGAGTAAATGTGCCCAAAATATCATCTTCATCTGGCATTATTTCCTCCATATCGCCCAATCAAAACTAAGTAATCAGAATTTTGAAGATATTTCTTACTTGATTATTAAACAAATGTGAGGTCAGTTTTTGAACCTTTAATCTCTAGATAACCGGATCAGTTAAAAAGAAACTAACTAATTTCTGTTTCCAGTCATTTTCAGCATTTTCGTGGACTGAAAAAAAGTCAGCTGTTTGTTTTAATAATTCCTGTTGATGTTCTGTATCCCAGTAAAACATTTATAAATAAACAAATAAATCACTGAAACAATAGGGAAAAAAACTTTCCAAAGCATTCTTATGTCAGCCATTCCTCCATCCTCAAATCAATCCCAAATTATACACCCTTTCCAGCAAAAAAAACCAAAACACAAAAAAACAACCACCCCACAAAACCCACATTTTTTAACTAAGTAATGAAGAAAGCCATAGGAAGATGGGACCAAAAGCTAAACAATGATGCTTACACAGATATGCTTTATCTGTCTATTCTTACTGAATTAAGTTTTAAGTATTTTAGGAGTTCATTGTATTAAAAATGCAAATGCTTATGTACTACTGAAGGACTGTATGTATTTCCATGAGGAAGGGGGATCACAGCCCTCCAGGAACTAAGAAGAGTGAAAGGTGGGGAAGAGAAGAGGGGGAATGAAAATTCACTCACAGTATAACACTTCCAAAGAGCTACCATCACCACATACACTGATTCAGACTGGATTTTCCAGGGAACAACAGACAAGGAAAGGATTTTTGGTTCAATAGCCTCACTGACTCAGGGCCTTCTTTCTAATCCTGCAATCTGGCAGAACCTCTGGTCTGGCAGGGCCCAATCCTAAGGAAAGCACTGGAAGCTCTTTGGCCCACTGATGCCCCTTCAGACTTGGGTTCTTGGGAGGCTGTGATGAACTTGTACCATAGGAAAAAAACACCTTGTGCAGGCTTTTAAGGACTATCACCAAACAGAGCCCTTTTTGGAGTGAGGGGGTGATCTCTGGTATGCTTATTGTTTTAATATGTTTTCTCTGTAATGCTTGTAATTAAAGTCCTTGCTTAGAAAGAACTGGGTGATAACTTATAAAACTGTTGGCAAGGAGAGAAGTGAAGCAGGCCTGCTTCGGCAGACAGTCTTTGCTGGGGACACCATAGTACAGTCAGGGAACTGTTCAGCCTGGAAATAACACAGTCAGAAAGGGAGGAGACACGGCTGGGGAGCCTGGAAACCAAGCCCCGATCTAAACTGGGGGTGGGAAGAGGGAGGGGGGAAATCAGTCTAAGTTACGCAACTTCAGCTATGTGAATAATGTAGCTGAAGTCAACGTACTTGGATCGATTTACTGTGGTGTCTTCACCGTGGTGAGTCGACTGCTGCCGCTCCCTCGTCAACTCTGCCTGCGTCTCTCGCGGTGCTGGAGTACAGGAGTCGACAGGAGAGCGCTCAGGGGTCGATCGCGTCTCGAGTAGACGTGATAAATCGATCCCTGCTGGATCGATTGCTCCCCGCCGATCCAGGGGGTAGTGAAGACATACACCTACAGTGCATGTCCTTGCTGGACGACGGGGGGGAATATAGGTGCAACTGCCCTGTACTGAGACACCTCGTGTCTAAACTCTACTGAGTTCCTTGTGGAGTTTTCCTTCCCTGGACCCATCTCCCATAGGTCTTACAACTGGAAGGGATGATCTGGCCAATCCTGCAAACACGCATGCTTAACTTGAAGGAGGTGAACAGTCCCATTTACTTCAATGGGAATACTCATTCGTTAAGTTAAGCATGTGTCTGAAGTGTTTGCAGGGCCTCAGTTAAGAAGATATGTAAAAGTTTTACTGAAAACAACAAATTTAAAACAGGATTGCACATCACTCCCATGCTTTTCCATAATGCTCACATTTTTAGAGTGGGGAATACAGTTACAGCAAATCTCAGCTGTCATAAATTTTCCAAAACATTTGAAGGACAAGCATTTTTACTACTGTATTTCAACATTTATTTTAGTATATATAAAAATGAATACATACCCAATAGACCATCATTTTGAATGAGCGAATCATTTTTCTCATTTCTACTAATTTTAAATACAAGCTTGCAGACATTGAGCAGATTCTTTCCACTTACTTTGAGCTGCAGAGAGACAGAAAGAAGAGAAACAAAAATCACATGTATATTTTGGGGTAAAAGAAAACATTATAATATTTTAGAAGTTAAGTACACCAGAGTAATCTAGTCAGTATGTGGACTTTCTAAAGTTCCTATAGAAGGCATTGACAACTAATCAGACGGGCCTGATCTGGGACCAGAGTGAATGGGGTTTTAGCACTGACTTCCATAGGACAGAATGAGGTTCAGCGTTCAAAGGTTCAGCGTTCAAAGGTTCTAACACCTCAATATTTAAAACAATTTAAGAAAATTTAAACTAGACTACTCTTTAAAAAAAATACAACACATGCTACTTGGGGGATCAGTTTTTAAAAGATTTTTATCTGACGAATTTGCAGGGTTTTTTGTTTTAATTATTCCTATAGCACAGAAAAATAATCCCCATCTCTCTTTGTTTGAGCAGGATCCACCGTTTATGCAAAATACAGTGGCTACAAAAGAATATGAGATCTGTATATTAAACTCTATGCTAGAAAATAAAATATGATATGAAACAATGTATTTCACCATGAAAGATGCCCTCAAACTTCAGGGACTATCTTAACCAGTTAAGTTCAAGAGGAGAGAGACTTGACAGGAGAAGATGATCAAAGGAAAGAATGTAGGAAACTGTAAAAGGGGAACTGAAAGTTGTAAAGATACAATGGCAACCTTTCCATGATTTTTTATGTTCTAATGGAATTGCATTCCCTCTTCTTTTCAAAAACTGAAAAAGATTTCATGGTAAAGTGTCTTTGTGGCCCTAGGCATCCCTGTATTCACACCCTACACACAACTGCAATGATGTTTGTACAAATGCCTTGCAATGTATCCTTTGAAAACAAATACAATGGTCAATATCATTGCAAAATATAAATGTAATAATGCTTATGTGAAATTATGGATACTCATTAATTTCATGCTTTAAAGTCTGTGACTAAAAGATATTAAACCAGGCATATCATGGGGAGTTGATAAACAGGTTTTCTCCAGACAAAGGAAAGAGGTGGACACCTCAAACCAGGTGTGGCCCATATTCAATGTGCTATTCATTTGTATCAGAGACTGTAGCAGGAAGAAATAATTTGCACAGTAGCAAACCACCAGCAAGGGAGGAACTAGCATGGAGTCTTATCTTCCAGATTTCGAGGCTCCTTTACACAGCATGAACTAATGAAATTTATCTGGACGTACCTGTCAGAAAAATACATTTCAAAGGGTCACTGAACTATAAGGAGAGGGGCTGGAGCGAACCCCTAAATTATTCTTCACTTTAAGGAGACAAAGTAACCGAGCAATTTGATCTCTGTGATGAGTCCAGGCCAGACCAACCAGTTAAAAGATGGACAGAAGACTTTGGGTGAGAGAAACCATCTTGAATAAAGACTGTATTTTGCTAGATTAAATTTTAGACTTTTTAATGCGTGTTTTCACTTTTATTTATGTGTAACATAGAACAGCCATACTGGGTCAGACCAATGGTCCATCTAGCCCAGGATTCTGGTCTTCTGACAGCGGCCAATGCCAGGTGCTTCAGAGGGAATAAACGGAACAGATAATCATCACGTGATCCATCCCGTTGTCTATTCCCAATTTCTTTCAAACAGAGGCTAGGGACACCACAGAGCATGGTTTTGCATCCTTGCTCATCGTGACAGTAACCATCTCTATCTTAATTTCTCTTACTTGGTATCACTTAATTTATGCTTTTTTGTTAATAAACTTGTTTTGCTTTCATTATAAATCATCAGCACTGGGTAATTTCAGTAAAGTGTTTGCTTCTAGTAAACTGACAGGTTGAAATGTTATACTTCTCTGTACTGACAGTGAACTTAATACTTTTTTTGTGAAGGTCCCGAATAGATCCTCCAAAGGAAATCCCACTTGCAGACCCCTTGTACAGGAAAACACTCTAAGAGGCTGTTTCACATATTATTCCACCGAACAACTGAAGAATAACTGCCCTAAACTGAAAGAAGCTAAGCCCACACCCTGTCCAGCCCAGGTTAATACAGCTGTTCTTAACACAGGATCCCAAGAGGTACCTGCAAGTCTCCTGATTAATTTTGAGGGGTCTGACCCATTGGAGATGGACATAGAATTTGTTGAAGCAGCCAAGGTAAATGGCAAAGAATGCACTTGGTGGGTAGACACTGGTGCAGAGATTTCTTTGGTCACAAAAACCACAGTTGAACAGGCAGACATGCTCCCCGCAGAGTATGCAGAACTCCTAGCATTGGGGCAATACAAATTCATTGCACCTTTAGCTAAAGTACCCATGGAGTAGAAAGATCTGGAGAGAACTCAGAGTTGGTGTGTTGGATAATACTCCAACAGCATTGGGGAAATGACATTTTGTCTATGTCTAAAGCGATTAATATAGTAACTCGCAGCAAAAAGGAATATTGTTCTGTGATCTCAGGAGAGGATTATGCAGAAAAAGCAGCAGCAGAGCAGGGAGGGGATGGCCCCAGCCCTAGCCCCAGCTCAGTAAGAGAAAGCAATGTGCAAAGCAGAGGAAAGCAGCAAGCATAGAGAGCTGGGAGGCGGGGGGAGTTATCCACTGTAACTGTAGAGGCTGTTCAGGTTGTCAGCCACCAGGGTTTTTGGGCAACCAGAAAGCAGACCCCATACTAGAAAGCATCTGTGGATAGATACTCGAGGGGAACCCAGTGAGGGGAAATGGGGAAAGATTTTTTTTTGAAGAGGAAGAGTAATTGTACAGGGAAGTCCCATGGGGAAAGATAAAAGTCCTGGGAAACCTTACAAGCAACTGGTTGTACCTGCCCAGCATCATGGGGAGTTATAGTTGCTAGTGTATGAATGTCCTTTTGCTGGTCACTTGGGGGGCAAAAGAAGGTTAAATAAGAATTTAGGGATACAGAATGATGTGGGAGACTATAGCGGATCTTGTGAATTATGTTGAAAGAAACCTACAAGACCCCCAAAAGTCCCTCTACAACCACTTGCTAGTGATTCAAGAGGCACTTTATAGGGTAGCAATGTACACTGTGGGCGCTATGCCATTCCCTACCCAAAGGGGAAAAAAATATGTCTTGATGGTAGTGGATTTTGCACTAGCTACCCTGAAGCAGTTGTTCTAACTAAGAGGCTGATTCTGTGGCAAAAGCCCTTTTCACTATTTTTAACACAGTGGGTTCCCCTAAGGAGATTTTATCAGATCATGGGTCAAATTTCACATCCCAGCTATCCAGTGAATTATTATGGAAGTTATGTGGAGTTAAACAGTTAAGGACTGCCCTATATCACCCAGAAACAAATGGTTTGGTGGAGAGGTTTTGTGGGACACTGAAATCAATAAAAAGAAAAGGAGTACTTGTGGCACCTTAGAGACTAGCAAATTTATTTGAGCATAAGCTTTCGTGAGCTACAGCTCACTTCATCGGATGCATTCAGTGGAAAACACGGGGGAGATTTATATACACAGAGAACATGAAACAATGGGTGTTACCGTAACAGCTCACCTTGAGTGATCACTCTCATTACAGTGTGTATGGTAACACCCATTGTTCCATGTTCTCTATGTATATAAATCTCCCCCCTGTGTTTTCCACTGAATGCATCCGATGAAGTGAGCTGTAGCTCACGAAAGCTTATGCTCAAATAAATTTGCTAGTCTCTAAGGTGCCACAAGTACTCCCTTTCTTTTTACTGATGTTGACAAAACTAAACCAAAACAACAGTTTTAGCTATCAACATTTTATGTAAACAATTCTATTGCTATAAACACAAGTCATTAAAGAAACTAAATTTAGCAGATAAATAAAGAAAACATGGCATGTTACAATTGAAGTTCCCAGTTACAACACTGAATTAAAGGATGCGATGCGAATTTACTAAACTCTCCTTAATTTTAGTAACACATTATGCAAACTATTTTTGTTATGTAAGGTTCTGAATTATATTAATTATAAGGTGTGACCAACTAATCAATTTTTTTTTAGTGGGAAAGTTATGATGTAAGGTAATTTAACTTTATTTTTATGTATTTACTAAAAATAAATTGGTACTAAGTTGCCCCTTCTGTCTGGTTGTTTATTGCAAAAGCAAAGGTAATGATGCTTTTACTTCATTTTGACATTTTCTGAAAAGCTTCCCACCCACCACCTCAACACAATTCTGCTCAAGCTTCCCTGCCCTTGCAGAGATTACACAACAGGAATGTAATAGTCCTATAAGCAGTGACATGCTGTTTCTCGCTTGGATCATCAGAGGGACTCATGACATTACCACTGACAAGGAAGTAGAGAATTTCAAAGTCACTTCAGAAACTACATGGGAGCACAAGTATCATTGTCTTACCATAACAATGACCGTGTTCTCCAGTTTGAGTTGTGCTAATAATTCAACATTTATTTAGTATTCTATTATGTTTAGACTAAAATCTCAGTTTTGGTGTAAAGTTGTAGAAATCACTAATTTTCATTAAGTTTGGAGTCCTAGGTAAACAAAAACAAAATGAAAAAAAGACTGGAAAGGCAGAGTGATTAGAGCACAGGACATTGAGCTGAAGGACAGTCTTGTGCTTAAGACACTAACCTGGGATTCCAAGGATCAATGCCTAGTTCTGTCAGATTCCCTGTGTGACCCTGGACAAGTCACAATCTCTGCCTCTCCATTCCCTATCAGTATAATGGGGATGATAATATTTCCATTCTCCTTCTCTTGTTTGTCTCATTTGTTTAGATTGTAAGCTCTCCAGGGCAGAGACCATCTCTTATTAAGTACATATACTGGGCTTAGCACAATGGGGTCCCCATTTCAGTTGAGGCCTCTAGATGCTATGGTAATTCAATTAAATAATAAATAATAAAATAAAATAATAATGAACCAGAATAGATGGCTATCATTCCTAGCTCGGTCGCTGACTTTCTGATTTGGCCTGGAAGTTACTTAACCTCACTTTCCCCGTATAAGGATAATTATACTTACCCAGCTTTAAAAAAGGTGCTTTGATATCCTCAGATAAAGTTGCTTTATAAAGTACAAGGTATTATAAAACTGAACTTAATTTCTACTGTTTAGTCTTCCGATTCTTAGCAGATCAAAACACTACAGATCTCTATCCTGCAATCACAGGGTGCAAGTCCAGCTCACGTATACATATCTAAGCTAACTCAGGCACTGGAGCAGTGACATTCAGGCAGCATGGGCTGCACAATCTCACATGAAACCCTGGATAATTACTCTGCTGGCTAGCTCATATTGAAGCCCATGCTGCTGTTACTTTACTGCTGTGATGCCCAAGCTAGCTAGATTCAAGCTAGCTCAGATATGTCTACACAAGCTTCAATCACACAAAAGTAGATACATCCATAAAGTATAGAACACTAAATTAGATAAAAGTTTCCAATCGTACATACAGTATATGTGAATCATTGCACTCTTTCATATCACTAAATAGTTTAAGAAAAGACTTACAGCCAGAATCATTCTTGCCAGTTTCAGGCCAAGTGGGTCTGAACCAATGTCAACTAGTTTATATAATATCTTCAGAAGCGCACTTCTTCTTTTAAATCTCTTTCCAAACATATTTCCTTCTTCCAAGGCTTGATGGAGACTGGTGCAGGCAAGGTAGAGGTTTTCTATATTTTCTTCTATTTGTGGGGATGGAGAGGAAAATAAAGTTAATTATCAAGGCCATCCATTCTATCAACAGATACAGACAGATCACTAAAAAGAGAAATGTTTGCAAAATACCACACAAAATAAGGTACCCAATCAATTTTGTAGTGTTCTGATACTTTAATACAAGGGTTTACAAGCATTTTTCATACATCAAATCATTTTTATGTTACTCTTTTAAAAACAATAGCTCTTTTTAAGCCAAGTGATTCATAGAGGCAACAGCAACAAGACAAATCAAGACATTTGAGAATAAATCTCAAATGAAACGTTTTTTAACTTGTTAACAACTAGATTGACGAAATATCAACTAGGAACACTTAACCTGTGGTGAAGCTGGAAAAATTCATTAAGGATTTCCTTCAAATGCTACAGGCAAAAAGGAACTGTCAGCTGAAGAAAGCTATTCTGTCTATAAATCCAACCCACAGACAATCATATGCTTGCTGTTGTATAGGTTTCAAAAATAGATTTATATATGAGTTTTCAGAGCTCTTATACACACCATAGAGGTTCAAGATGAATGCAAATGGATGTTTAAACAGGCATCCCATCTGCTACTCTGAGTGCCTGACATTATTTAGAAACACAACAAAAACAAAACCCACATGAAACTACCAGAAAATCTCCATCCTCACTATAACCCAATCACTCACATATAATCTACATTAGGAGAAAATAACTCACGTCTATCTTCTAAACATTAATTTTCTGTTTAAATATTGGATTTTTTCCCCTTAAGGTTATATCCATTTAGTATTTAAAGTATATCATAAGCTTACTTGAAATACAGTACTGCCATTATTCACATGTATTTTCACAGGTTGCATTCCTCAGTAGAGGCAGAGTAATACGCAAGTGGTTAAAGCAGTTAGCTCAAACAAATAAAAATCAGTATCAAATTAGAAGGAAAAACTCATCTTAACTTCTGAGGCTTACCATATTGCCCTATGAAAATGGGCTGGCTGGGTAGATGTTTTACAATATTTTTTAAAAGGATAAAAGGTACTTTTTTTTCCTATTTCAACTGCTAAAGAAAAGACAATTACCTTTTCTGTAACTCGTGTTCTTCGAGATGCGTTGCTCATGGCCATTCCACAATAGGTGTGCGCGCTCGCCACGTGCACCAGTGCCGGAAGTTTTTCCCCTAGCAGTACCCGTGGGGGGAGCACCCCCCGTTACCCCTGGAGCAGCGCCTGCCTGGCACAGTATAAGGGGGGCTGGGCTCCCCCCACCCTCAGTTCCTTCTTGCCAGTCAACTTCGACAGAGGGGAAGGAGGGCGGAATGGGGAATAGACAGGAGCAACACATCTTGAAGAACAGCAGTTACAGAAAAGGTAACTATCTTTTCTTCTTCGAGCGATTGCTCATGTGTATTCCACAATAGATGATTCCAAACTATATCTGTTGGAGGTGGGTAGGAGTTCACAAACTCTCGGGATGGAGTACGGCCCTGCCGAACCCAGCGTCCTCCCTGGTCTGGGAGACGATCGCGTAATGCGAGGTGAATGTGTGAACTGAAGACCATGTGGCAGCCCTACAAATGTCTTGAATGGGGACATGGGCCAAAAAGGCAGCCGACGAGGCCTGCACCCTAGTCGAGTGTGCCCTCACAACTAGTGGGGGAGGGAGTCCTGCCACATTATAACAGGTACGGATACACGAGATGATCCAGTTAGAGAGCAGCTGACAGGAGATCGGCCGACCTTTCACGCACTCAGCTGAGGCAATGAACAGGTGCAAGGACTTCCTGAACGGCTTCGTCCGCTCCAGGTAGAAAGCCAGAGCTTGTCTCACATCCAGCATGTGGAGTCAGTGCTCCTCGTTGGACACATGGGGCTTGGGGCAGAGGACAGGAAGAAAAATGTCCTGACCCATGTGATAGGCAGAGACCACTTTTGGGAGAAACAAAGGGTGTGGTCAGAGCTAGACCTTATCTTTATGAAACACCGTGTACGGGGGCTTGGAGGTCAGGGCCCTGAGTTCCAAGACCCACCTAGCCGACGTGATTGCAACCAGGAAGGCCACCTTCCACGAGAGGTATGACCAGGAGCACGTAGCTAGCGGCTCAAATGGTGGCTCCGTGAGTCGGGCCAACACCAGGTTTAGGTCCCACTGTGGGACTGGGGGCCTAACATACGGGAAGAGACGATCCAACCCCTTAAGGAATCAGCCAACCATAGCATAGGAGAATACCGTATGGCTCTGCACTAGCAGATAGAAAGCCGATATGGCCGCCAGGTGCACCTTGACTGACGAGAGCACCAGGCCCTGGGCTCTAAGGTGAAGGAGGTAAGTCTAGAATAAACTGGATCAGGGCAGCCACCAGAGAAACTCCCCACTCGTCTGCCCATCTGGAAAACTGAGACCACTTTCCCAAGTAGGATCGGCGTGTGGAGGACACGCTGAACCCCTTCCGAGCAAGTCCTTTCCTCCCTACCTAACCACTGAGCAGCCACGCCGTGGAGTGCCACTAGGCTGGGGTGGAGGCGGCGGCCCTGGGCCTGGGAGAGCAGGTCTGAGCGGGACGGCAACTGTCACGGCAGCGCAACCACCAGGCCCGTGAGGGTCCCGTACCAATGCTGCCTGGGCCATGCCAGGGCAATCAGAAGGATCCGGGCCTTGTCCGTCTTTAACTTTTCCAGGACCCTGCCAATCAGCGGGAACAGGGGAAAGGCATAGAGAAACTGGCTTGACCAGGATAGGAGGAAGGCATCGGATATAGCGCCCCGTCCCAGCCCGCCCCGGAGCAGAACCAGGGACAGCAACAGTTCTGCCGAGTGGCGAACAGGTCCACTTGAGGAGTCCCCCCCCCTTGGAAAAATTTGTGCACCACCTCTGGGTGGAGAGACCACTCGTGCTAAGAGGAGAAGTCCCTGCTCAAGGGATCCACCTGCGTGTTCCAGGCGCCTGGCAGATGTTGTGGGCTCTACAAAAGTCCCACAGCCTGAGGGCTTCGCGGCAGAGGATCTGGCCCTGCCTCGCCTGTTGATGTAGGACCTCAAGGCTGTGCTGTCTGTGAGGACCCTGACCACCCAGCCCTCCAGGTCATGCATGCCAGCCATACTGCCCTGAGCTCCTTGACATTTATGTGGAGGGTCAAATCCTGAGCCGAACACAGATCTTGGGTTTGAACGTTCCCCACATGAGCCCCCCATCCCAGGTCCAACGCGTCGGACACCATTTCCAGCGACAGGGCCCCACCCCTGAATGGGACCCCTTGGAGCATATTTCTCGCAGAGGACCACCACCTTAGGGAGGCGATCACTGGCTCAGGCACTGTGAGGACTTTGTCCGTCCTGTCCCTGGCCTGGGAGAACTCTGAGGCCAACCAGAGGGGCCTCATCCTGAGTCTGGCGTGATGGACCACACACATGCACACCAACATGTGACCCAAGAGCTGGAGGCATGCTCTGGCTGTTGCACCGGAAACCTGGTGACAGGTTGAGACTCTGAAGGGGCTCATCGACACTGTCCGGTGGGAGGGAGGCTTTGGCCGACAAGGCATCCAGGACCGCCTCGATAAACTCTATGCGTTGTACCAGGCCCAACGTGGACTTGGTGTTGTTTACCAACAGGCCCAAAGTAGTGCATGTGGACAGGAGTGCCACGTGATCCGGCACCTGCGACCGGGAGCTGCCCTTGACCAACCAGTTGTCCAGATAAGGGAAGATCTGGACACCCCCGGCATCTGAGGTAGGCCGCCACCACCAACATACATTTCGTGAATACCCTGGGGGCAGTGGACAGGCCAAATGGGAGGACCGTAAATTGTTAGTGTTCCTGCCCCACTATGAAACAGAGGGAGTGTCTGTGCCCCTCGAATATATGAATGTGGAAGTAAGCATCCTGCAGATAGAGTGCAGCGTACCAGTCCCCAGGATCCAGGGAGGGAATGATGAAAGCTAGGGAGACCACGCAGAACTTGAGCTTCACCATGTACTTGTTCACGCCTCGCAGGTCCAAGATGGGCCTGAGCGACCCCTTTGGCCTTTGGGATAAGGAAATAGCGGGACTAGTACCCCCTTGCCTTTGAACTCAAGGGGGTTTGGGCAGGGAGGAAGTAAACTGAAGGTTGTAGCCCTGGAAGATGGTGTTGAGGACCCATCGGTCCGAGGTCAGCCACGACCACTCCAGGAGAAAAGCACACAACCGATTGGAGAAGGGAAGCTTTACTGAGGGTAGATCCCTGATGAGAACTGGCAGGGCGCCCCCAGGCATCCCGTCAAAACTGCCTTTTCCCTGTCTGCTTACCCTTGGAGGACCCAGGCTGGGGGGCAGGCCAAGACTGCCTCTGTGGGTACCTCTTATAGTCCCGCTACTTCTTATAAGCAGTCTCCTATTTTGAGTGGGTGGCCTAAGCAGGAGTCTGCTGCGGCTCGAACTTAGGTTTAGCTGGAGCTGGAACATAAAGACCCAGAGTCTGGAGAGTCGTGCGGGAGTCTTTCAGGCCATGCAGCTTTGTATCCATTTGTTCCGCAAACGGAGCTTTGCCATCAAACGGGAGGTCCAGCAGGGAGGTCTGTGCCTCGCTGGACAGCCCAGAGAGCAGCAGCCACAACACCCATCTCATGGACACAGCGGAGGCCATGGACTGCGCAGCCATGTCCACCACATCCAAAGCTGCCTGCAGGGTTGCCCTGGCAGCCCCCTCCACCAGCGCTTTGAACAGGGAGCAGTGCCGACTAGTCGATGGAGCCGATGGGTCGCCACACACCAACACCGCAGTGCTAGGTGCTGACTCGGAGCAGCGGTCAGCGCAGACTCCATCAGGATAGTCCAGAGCCTAATGTCCCTTTCTCTCTTGGTCTGAAGCTTAAACGACTTGCAAATCTTGCAGTCATTGCGGAGATACGTTCCCCCCCCCAACAGCGCAGACAGTCCATATGCGGATCACTCACTGGCATAAATGGCCTACAAGTGTCGCACAACTTAAAACCCGGGGCATGGGGCATGCCCGGGCCCAGGTGTTCTAGCTAAACTAAACTAACTAACTACAGGTACCAACACTGAACGAACAAGCAGTTCTGGGGATGAGCTATAGCAAAGCTGGAGTAGAGCAGTTCCGACGCACCTTCACTGGTGGCAAGAAGGAACTGGGGGGGGGGGGGAGTGCGCAGCACCCCTTATACTGCGCCATGAAGACGCCACTCCAGTGGTCACCAGGGGCGCTCCCCTATGGGTACTGCTAGGGGAAAAACTTCCAGCACCAGTGCACGTGGCGAGCATGCACACCTACTGTGGAATACACATGAGCAATCGCTCGAAGAACTTTTAAAAATACAGTCAAACCATACAAACTAGGACCTTAAATTCTGTATTTTATTAGAGTGAATTTAGCATTTATGAGAGGTTCTAGATTGACAGCAATAGAGAATAAAATGCTTTATTTATCCACAAAACAGGTACAGCTCCGGCAGCGTCAATGAAGGCTTCCCATCCTGCCTCATCAATAAGCTTCAACCTTGAACTGGAAGGATTATTCCTCTAAATGATGTGATAGACAAAAACTCTCTCATTTCACGACTGCATCTTTGGCATCTCTCTTGGGACAATTACGACCAATTGTGGTAGTGGTATCTATGCTGTGGATAGCTGTCCACTGAGAACTGGATTGAAGCTACCAATTCATTTCACACAGGTGGAGAACTAGAGTACTTTTTCCACTGCAAAGATTTACAGCTAGTATACTAACTTGTCCATATCAGAAAAAGCAAGGTCATGATATACGTGATGCGAAAATGTCAAATCTAAATAAGCTTTCTAATCTATATACAGTCTTATACCTCCTGATGAAATATATTACTTATTACCTGCTCCTTGTAGGAGTGGTGGAGAGGGGGGCTCGTGAGCGCATCTGTGCACACACACACACACACACACACAGATGTGAATTCCAAGGCAAAAACATTTTAAAAACAGATAAAATTGAGAGTACATATCAGCAATTTGTTAAATGTATAAACAGATTACATGAATTATCCCCAAAACAAATATCACAAACCCAGAACTTTCAAAGGCTTCTTTTGAAAGAAGTCCAACCATGTTAAGGTATGGAAATGCATAGATGATGTACCCAAACAACCTTAAATCCACCTTCTAGTAATGTCATGAAGTACCCATACGATGATGATTAGGGTATAATAGTATTTGTAGTCCCCGATTCAGTGTAATTGATTTTTAAAGGCACATTAGATTTTCTCCCCCTCATGATGTCACCACAGCCTGGAGTCATTACTGAATTAGTAACCTCACCTCTAGAGTTAAGGGTGCATTAAATGTGCATTTCCATACCTTAATATGTTTGGATTTCTTTTAAGATTATATCACCAATATGTACTTCAATCCTTCTCCAGTTATTCATTGTTTTTAATCCAGGAATTTCCTTTATAAAATGTTAAAATTTCACACATGAACACTAAACAAGAAACCCAGAATAATGTTACAATGTGATATTTCTAATGATCTTTTAAAATTACATATAATATGTAATTAACTTTTTGGGCTAGATTCAGCAGTACATTCTGGCTGATTTAACCAAATCAGAAGCAGCATAAAATGACCAGAGGGTACTAGTCAGTTTCCCCCAGGTACTACTCCCCACATTCCACTATGCACACCTCTCCCATAATTTCTCTCTTCTTCCCACCCCCATACTTCTTCCCTACTCACACTCCTCCTCATTTCCTCTCTCCTCCTGCCCCACACAATCACCTACACTGTGCATGCACGCACAAATTTCTCCCAATTACCCTCTCCATTGAATAGATCTAGAAGCCTAGAGCCGGCACACCCCTCTGGAAGCAGCTCCTAGATGGGGGATTCGGGGGGGGGTCTCTGTATTCTGCTGCCCACAGGCACCGCCCCCACAGCTCCCATTGGCCGCAGTTCCCGGACAGCAGGAACTATGGAGTTGGCTCTTGGACAGTGCGCGGAGACCCCACACCTCCCGCGGGGCCGTAGGGCCGTTACAGCCACTTCTGGGAGCAGCACAGAGTGAGGGCAGGCAGGAAGCCTGCCTTAGCTCCGCTGTGCTGCCGGCGGTGGTGGCCGGGAGCCCCCGGGGTCTTTTAGATCACCAGGGCTCCTGGGCAATTGCCCTCTTTGCCCCCCGCACTGGTGAGTCTGCTGTGCACTCTCTAGAAGGATCAGTCAAAATTGCAATCACTGCATTCAATGAAGCGCAATGACTATTCTAATTCTATTCCCCAGATGACACAAGAGAAAGCAAGATCACGATTCTAACCCCATCTCTACACCAGTCAATGGAGAAGGAGTTGCATGCGACTGAGAGAAGAAATTAAAACTCATGAACAGCTGCACTCCATCTGCATATTGGGGAACTGAGGGAAACAAAATACCTTGTGTTGCTTCCTCTGGACCGGTCCAGTTGTGCATCACCCCTGACACTGAAATTTGCAAAATGGCTAAATTTGCTCTTAGTGAATAGAGAAGTACTTTTTTGTCTCATAACAATCATCTGAAGGGAGTATGACAATTGTAAGAGCTTGGATAACAATCAAGGCCAGAATTTTTTCAAGCTCAGATTGTCAGTTTTGTACAAGTATTTTGAAAGAGGGGGAAAAGTCTCTTCTTATTAATATGCTAATATGCAGAACCAACCATATGACTTAAGTAAATTTATATGCGATTAGCTGAAAGAATTCGAAGTACAGTAGAATCTCAAAGTTATGAACACCTCAGGAATGGAGGTTGTTCGTAACTCTGAACAAATCGTGACAGCTGTTCTTTCAAAAGTTTACAAATGAACACTGACTTAATACAGCTTTGAAACTTTACTATGCAGAAGAAAGATGCTGCTTTCCCTTTATTATTTAGTCGTTTATGTTTAACACCGTACTGCACTGTATTTGCTTTTTTTTTTTTTTCCTTTTCTCTGCTGTTGCCTGAATGGATACTTCCGGTTCCGAATGAGGTGTGTGGTTGACTGGTCAGTTCGTAACTCTGGTGTTCATAACTCTGAGGTTCTACTCTATATGGTTGTATACAACAAACACTAAACAAATATTGCATTACTAATAGATCCACTCATTTAAATTATGGATTCCTGAACTGGCTTAGAAATAAATACTGTAACTGTGCAGGGAAGGCCCAAATAAAGGAAGTATAGCATGCAGCTAAAAGAGGGGATGACTATTCTAACTTTAGTCAACAAGAACATTAAAGAAACAGCAAAATTGTTACCCTGAGCGTTTCATAGTACTGTATTCATCTATCAGTTGGTGAGAAAGAACTGAAGACAGATTTTTAAAAAGGAGAAAAAAACAGACTATTAAAAAATTAAAAATATGTTCTTGTTCTAATATATGCAAGTGTAAGATCCACTCCAACTCTGTGCTCTGGAGAAGCTTTCTCCTTTTTCAACACCATCCCACTCTCCAAACCCTCTAACTAGCTGGCTTCCATTGCGCTATCTTAATTTAAACTAAGAGATGGAATACGTGGCAGTTTCAAGTTTCTGCCCAGTGTTCTTTCTTAAATCAGCTGATAAAAGTGACATACAGGCCAAGGGCACCGGAACAGGTGGGGCCAGGAGTAATGCCCCCCCCCCGCCGCTGCACTTTTTACCAGCCGTAAGAGCGAGCAACGGAGAAGGGGTGGAGAGGAGCAAACAGAGGGCGGGATCTTGGGGGGGAAGAGGTGACAGGGGAGCAGGGCCTCAGGGGAAAGGATAGTGCGAGGGTGGAGGCTTAGGGAGAAGGAGCGGTGGGGGGCAGAGCCTCGGGGAGAAGGGGTGGTGCGGTGTCGGAGTCTCGGGGGAAGGGACAGCGGAGGGGGAGGTGGAGCCACAGTTCAGGAACACACAGCCCACCACCACACACACACACACACACACACTTTTAGGGACCTTCTGCCACTCCTGGTACAGGCAGAGTGTATCCTTTACTCCTAAATCAGAGGTTCTCAAACTGTGGTCCGCAGACCACCAGTGGTCCGTGAGCTCCATTCAGGTGGTCCTCGGATAGTCCCCTCTAAGGTGCGCACCTTGGCTGCCACACAAGAGAGAATGAAGGGCCACCCATCTAATTAGTGGAGGTGCAGGCGTGGCTCCACTAATTAGGTGCCTGGACCCTGAAGATGCACATGTAAGGTGAGGTGGTGGCCTTGTGGGAGAATAGGGGATAGGTGGGAGGGCGCAGTGGGGTGAGAAGAGGGGGTGGGGGGGAATTTGGGATGTGCAGGCCGGAGAAAGAGGCAGGGTAAGAAGCCGGTACCAGCCCGTACGCCGCCGACGTTAAAGCTTTAACATCGCAGCCCCTTCCCAGCCTCAGCTTTGTGGCTGCTGTGGCAGAGGAGAGACCCCTCTCCACCCTCCTTCCCAGACCCAGTTCGGGGCTGCCGTGGCGGTGGGGAGAGGGCACATCCATCACATTAGAAAGGTAAGACTACAGATATTAAAATAGGAGTTGTGTGCTTTTATCTGTAGAACAAAAAAAGTTTATTTTTTTTTATATATATAGTGCTTTTATCCAAAACGCTTTACAATAGTTAGCTAACGGTACAAACAATATTTGGAAAGATCATTAAGTGGTCCTCTGAGACCCTCAGCAATTTTCAAGTGGTCCACAAAGATTGAGAACCACTGTCCTAAATGATTAAGCATTTTGGGCCACTTTCCTCCATTGCCTTGCACACATGTATTTATTTACACATGTGCAAAGTTTGTGTAAAACAATATTCTGATTTTGCAATATTTTACACACAAGGTTGCCCAGGGGTCAATGCAGCACAAAATAAGGCATTTTAACTTTACACACACTTCTAACCTGCCTGTGAAAGATAACAAGGGTGTTTTCATATACTCCATTAAGGAAAGAAAACAACAACAATTTTGTATAAAAGCAACTTTAAATGGGTTGCCTTGCATGTAAGTCATGAGTGAGGAAATTCAAAATTAAGCCTTCCTCGCCATATTCAATTTGCTCTGTAAAATGTGTATTCACCATTACTGAAATATCCAAAAAATATTACCTACCATTCTCTAATTCATACATAATTGGTACAATCCTTACATTCCAGTAGTTTTCTTCCTCTTCTGTTTCATTTACTCTTGAGTCATTCTCTGAGCCTTCAAAATACATTTAAAACATAATCATATATTAGGTGGAGGTTTTAACTGCAGCACAAATAAACTTTTACAAGTATTTTATGCACCAGGTTAACTGAAAATGTTGCAATTTGCTAACTTCTGATTTGTCCCCCAATCCCAATTTTTTAAATTTAAACTCTCTCAAAAATAAACCCTTCAAACAGAAATCAGATTGGATGCCTTTCTAAAAGGTATGCTCTTGTTCAATCAGAAGCCGAGGATCAAGATCAAGCCTTCATAAAGCAGCACTGGTGAAATTCTATGGCCTGTGTTATATAAGTCAAACTGGATCATCATAATGGTTCCTTCTGGCCTTAAAATCTATGAATTTATTAACTCAATTTTCAAAATTGTGGTAAATAACTTATTATAGCATTATTATAATAGTGGCCAGATGTTGTCTTTGATTACAGGGATATAAGTTTGAAGTACGAATGAAGGAAGGACCATTTCCCTCAACTCAGAAATCCCATTCTTTACACCCGCCATCCAAAATCTAGCAGAAAAACCTGGACTAGGAATAATATGCCTTCATATGATCTGTACAGTGTTAATTATAGCCAGCTGATCAGAATGCTCAAGAGAATGTGGTAGTGCTATCCCTTTTGGTTCAAGCAGTTAGACAATATTTGCTGAGTCATGGGTTGTTTCTATTAGTAGAAAAAATTTATGAGAATAAGGTATATTCTTTGAGGCAACCATTATTTACAAACGTTAGCCAATATATATGTTAGGCATTGTATACACCACATTAATAGGTATTAATTGCACGGTATTAATAGAAGATACATTATATATATTTGTAAGTGGTGGGAAGTTATGTTAATAGAATGTATTATGCTCTCCCAACAATTCTGTTCACCCATGTCAAGAATACCACCATATTTTGCAAAGCTGAAGTCAGCTTTGAACTTGAAAATAAGAAACTTGTCAAAGGCAAAATACATTAATGTTCTGCCCCAGTACAAACGGGGGAGGTACCTTCCACAGTAGTCCACAGACTAGTACGTGGACTACTAGTATACGAAAGAAAGATAAGGAAGGTACGGAATAACTGGGACAAACTGGTGAGTTGGATTTTAGTGATGTGTAGAGAGTTTTGTAACTTGTAAAATTGTCAAAAAAATGGGTGATCGGGCAACAAAATGGCAGGTAAAATTAAATTTTGATACGTGCAAAGCAATGCACATTAGAAGACAAAATCCCAACCATACATACAAAATGATGGGATCTAAATTAACTGTTACAACTCAAGAAAGATCTCAGAGTCATCATAGCTAGTTCTCTAAAAATATCTGCTGAACATTCAGCAGCAGTCAAAAAAACCTAACAGAATGTTAGGAACGTGGTAAATAATATATCATAATACCACTACATAAATTCATGGTATACCCACACCTTGAATACCATGTACAGTTCTGGTCACCCTCTCTGAAAAAAAGATACGTTAGAATTGGAAAAGATACAGAGAAGGGTAACAAAAATGATTAGGGGTATGAACAGCTTCCATATAAAGATGGATGAAAAAGACTGGGACTGTTCAGCTTGGAGAAGAGACAACTGGGGGCGGAATACGATTCAGGTCTATAAAATCATGAATAGCATGGAAAAAAGTGTTATTTACCCCTTCACATAACACAAGACCCTAGGGTCACCCCATGAAATTAATAGGCAGCAGATTTAAAACAAACACAAGGAGTACTTCTTCACAGACCACACAATCTGTGGAACTCATTGTTAGGGGATGTTGCGAAGGCCAGAAGTATAACTGGGTTAAAACAAGAATTAGATACTTTCATGGAGGATAGGTCCATCAATGGCTATTAGTCACTATGGTCAGGGATGCAATCCCATACTCTGGGTGTCCCAAAACCTCTGACTGGCAGAAGCTGGGACTGGACAACAGGGGATGACTCACCTGATAATTGCCTTGTTCTATTCATTCCCTCTCAATCATCTGGCACTGGCCACCGATGGAAGACACCCCTGCCGCCCTACAGCTCTGTTGCTACCTGGCCTGGCAATGAGGCCTGTATTTTGTGTGCTGGCTCCTGTCATCTCAGCTATCTTACTCCAAAAATGAACTTAACTGCTTCTTACATTTATCCTGAATGAAATGCAGCTGTAATACCCACTGGCTTCACTGAAGTTTCACCCAACCTCCATTATAACAGTAAATATCCAAAAAACACGTGAGACTTCCAAAGCAGACTGTGAAGAACTTCAAAAAGATCTCACAAAACTAAGCGATTGGGCAATAAAATGGCAAATGAAATTTAATGTGGATAAATGTAAAGTAATGCATGTTGGAAAAAATAACCCCAACTATACATACAATATGATGGGGGATAATTTAGCTACTACTAATCACGAAAGAAATCTTGGAGTCATCGTGGATAGTTCTCTGACGATGTCCACGCAGTGTGCAGCGGCAGTCAAAAAAGCAAACAGGATGTTAGGAATCATTAAAAAAGGGATAGAGAATAAGACAGAGAATATCTCATTGCCCTTATGTAAATCCATGGTACGCCCACAACTTGAATACTGCATACAGATGTGGTCCCCTCATCCCAAATAGGATATACTGGCATTAGAAAAGGTTCAGAAAAGGGCAACTAAAATGATAAGGGGTTTGGAACAAGTCCCACATGGAGAGATTAAAGAGGCTAGGACTTTTCAGCTTAGAAAAGAGGAGACTAAGGGAGGATATGATAGAGGTATACAAAATCATGAGTGATGTGGAGAAAGTGAATAAGGAAAAAAGTTATTTACTTGTTCCCATAATATAAGAACTAGGGGCCACCAAATGAAATTAATGGGCAGCAGGTTTAAAACAAATAAAAGGAAGTTCTTCTTCACGCAGCGCACAGTCAACCTGTGGAACTCCTTGCCTGAGGAGGTTGAGAAGGCTAGGACTATAACAGGGTTTAAAAGAGAACTAAATAAATTCATGGAGGTTAAGTCCATTAATGGCTATTAGCCAGGATGGGTAAGGAATGGCGTCCCTAGCCTCTGTTTGTCAGAGGGTGGAGATGGATGGCAGAAAAGAGATCACTTGATCATTCCCTCTGGGGCACCTGGCATTGGCGACTGTTGGTAGACAGGATACTGGGCTGGATGGACCATTCTTATGTTCTTAAATGTTAGGTTTGTGATATCAAGATATAATTCCACATTACAACACACAATATAAATGTTTCTCTCCCTGAGACTTAAGCTAAATGGAGTGTTTCTTTGGTGGTGGTGGTGGCATAGTTGCTCTCTGGAGTACCTCAAAACTGAAGTGGAGATTTTCAAAAGTACCTCAGGGATTTAGAAACACAAGTCTCATTGATTTTCAATGGGATTTGTGCTCCTAAATCCTTTAGGTGCTTTTGAAAATCTTATTACTAGCTCCAATGGTGACATCTTGAAGGCAGCAGTTGACTTGCTCTACAGGAAACAGAAAAAGGTTCAGAGAGGATGGCTACTAAAAGAGAGAAGAGGATTTTGAGAGGATTAAAAAAAAAAAAATCATATTGCTAAGGCTCCTGAAAATTTTCTTGGACCTTTTTATTGGCTAGTTTCAAGGTGAATGATCTGTAGTATATTACCTTAGCTAATGGTGAACCTCAAATATCTGAGAATTTTCAAACGTAATATTTTGTCTCCTTTACTCCATTAATATAAAATATCCTTAAAATACTATCCACAGCCCAGAGGAGTGGTATCTAACAGGTGACTGAAAACTGAACCTTGAATTAAGTTTTTTCACTTCCCAGATTGACAGGAATTAGGTGCAGTGTGGAGTTGGGGCACTTGCTTCTTAGGGGAATTTTGGAAAAAAATAACTCTAAATTGGTTTACAGCAGCATCAATTGACCAGAAGTATAACTCACTAAGTTCCAAGCCTCTTGGCCAGAGAAGAACGACACTGAGAAGGCAGTGAGGACCATACTTAAACAAAGAGTAGATTGTACATAATGACAACCAAAAACTAAACAAGATCTCCATGAAGGTGCAGTGAGTTCTATCAAATTCTCTGCAGACATGAAACCTGCAGTCTAGACTCCATCAGATTGTCCCACATCTTCTGGCCTCCTTTGATTCCATTATGAAAAAGGGTTGGATTGGTCAGATCCCATGAGCAAAGAACATCCCCAGCATGGGGAAGTCCTTAGCTGGTACCGTGGCTGTTCCAAAGCCCGCTGAAGTCAGTGGGAACCTTTCTATTGACTTCAGTGGGCTCTGGATCAGGTCCATAGAGAGAGTTCCTCCCTTATCACCCTTGCACAGAGAATGAGAGGGGGTGGAGAGGAAAACCAAGGAGAGGATCATCAGTAAGTGCTCTGGCTATTCTCTCCTGATGGACAGCCTCTTAGGGCTATTGTAGAGCCAGCCTGCAGTCTCCCTGCACTCTGCAGAGCAGAGACTGGATGTAACAGGAAATGTGGGTCATTATTTATTAAAGTCTTGTGGCATGTTTCTCTTATTCCAAGATTATTCAAACTCTGTTGTAAATCAGTCTTTTTTTATCTCAATGTTTTAATCACGGAATCCAAAGAAACAGTTACAATAAATTTCTAGTTCAAGATAACTTGTAGGATTTACTTTTTCAAAAAAAATAGCTGGAAAACAAAGTTCAGACATTACTTGGTTGAATAAAGTGATCAAATCTGTAAATACCAGAGTATTAGACAGACAAGATGGGTGAGGTAATATATGTTATTGGTCCAACTTCTGTTAGTGAAAGAGACAAGCTTTCAAGCTACGCAGAGCTCTTTTTCAGGTCTGGAAAAGGTACTCAGAGTCACAGCTAAATACAAGGTGAAACAGACTGTTTAACATGAGGAGTTAACACATTCGAAGGGACCATTCAAAGCAATTTACTCTGTTAATACCCCTGAAGTCACAGGACTAAAAAGGGGGCGGGTGGCTAGTGGTTTACAGATTGTTGTAGTAAACCATAATGCCAGTGTCTTTATAAAAAGACCATGATTTTTAGTGTCTAGCAGTTAGGAATTTAAGCTTCCAGGACTATCTTTTGATAGCGTTGTGCAGGCTTCCTTTGAGGATGAGAACTGAGAGGTCAGATATGGAGTGATCATTTTGTGAAAAGCATTCACCCATGGGTCATAGGGTATTTTTGTCTTTTACCATTTTTCTTTCAGAGTTCATTTGAGAGCATAGTGAATGTCTGGTTTCACCCATAAAGCTCTCATTGGGGCATTTAGCACACTGGATGAGGTATATCATGCCTTGCGATAGGCATGTGTAAGACTCATGGATCTTGAAAAGTGTATTGGGAGGGTATTGATTATTGTAGCAGTGGAGATATGACTGCAGGTATAATATCTGTTATAGTAGGATCAGAAGAGAGGGTTCAGGAAAGATTCCTTTTAGGATGTGGTCACCCTAAAGTGTGGGCTGTAATTGTTTAGTGATACCCCATAGGGGGTTCCAGTGTGGGGTAGTGGGTGACAACTATTGGTATGGAGCCAAAGAGGTTTTTTCCCCTGTATTGAAGTATGCTCTCTCAGGGTATTTGGATGGTCCGTTCCATGATGCAATCTACTCCTCTCAGGTGGAGTGTCCTTGTTTGAAGGCGGTTTTAAGTATGTATCACGGACTTTCTTCCTGGAGCCTATTCTGTGATATCTGAAGGCCTGGCTGTAGATAACAGATTTTTTTGGTGTGTTTGGGGTGGTTTCTGGATCTGTAAATGTGTGTTAACTACTTATGCTAAACAATCTGTTCCAGCATGTATTTAGCTGTGACACTCTGAGTATCCTTCCCAGACCTGAGGAAGAGCTCTGCGTAGCTTGAAAACTTGTCTCTTTCACCAAAGGAAGTTGGTACAATAAAAAAATATTACCTCACCTACTTTCTCTCTCTAATATTCTGGGACCAACGTGCCTATGGTGACATTGTAAACACCAGAGCACGTATAATTTTACTTGACAGACTCCTTACCTGATCAGAAACTGTCTCCTGACAGCATGTGCAAACTAATGTAAGAATCTGCACAGTTCATTCATTGTATAAATCTTAGTGTAGTAATTATTTTACAAGAACAGAATATACAATATAATAATAACGTAAGAGTTAAGAGGCTTTCTTCCTGGGATCAGTGTCTCAAGCCTTAAATCTGTGCGTCTGTGTTGAGAGCATTTGGTTGGGTGAAACAAGGAGGATTAAGATTCATAACTGACCATTTTAAATGGTTTCACTTTTAAAAATCAAAATTCTGTAGCTTAATTTTCACTATTCAATGTACCCATTGTAAAAATTTATAATATCTATTTCTAGGACTTATGTAAAATGGCTGCTGTTTCATGTGAAATATACTGGACAGATAGGATTTTTAAAAGATTATTTCTTTTGCAGACTTTTTTCATTCCCAAATGAAATGAGCTGATAGTATTGTTTAGGTTCCAAATGACTAGTAGCTCATTTATTAAACACTGCACAGAATTTGCCATGAAGGGAAGCTCTGCTCTGAACAATGTAAGAGAACAGAGGTGAAATATGAGTATTAGAAAAGTTCACAGTGCTGCTTCCTGCCACAGTCTACATGCAGATGAATTACTTTTCCTCCGCCCTTATGATTCTGACACCCCATCCCTGAATTCATGTAAAAAATTTGATATTGCAAGAATGCATGTAGCAACTTTATACACCTGATTAGTCCCAATGAATAAGATTATTTGTGTGCATGTTTGCAGTGTGAGGGTAAAAGGTCACACTAAAAACTAAAATATGCTGTAAATCTAAAAGGCTATTCAGTTTTCATCAGAGCAAAGAGTAGTCTCTCTTAAATCTTGCATAATGACAGGTTTCAGAGTAACAGCTGTGTTAGTCTGTATTCGCAAAAAGAAAAGGAGTACTTGTGGCACCTTAGAGACTAACCAATTTATTTGAGCATAAGCTTTCGTGAGCTACAGCTTCACATCCGATGAAGTGAGCTGTAGCTCACGAAAGCTTATGCTCAAATAAATTGGTTAGTCTCTAAGGTGCCACAAGTACTCCTTTTCTCTTAAATCTCTCACATACACCAAAAAAACATGGAATCCAAAAACCAAAAGTAATTTAATTAAAACCAGGTATTTTCATACTACATGTTTCCACAATACCTTTTGAACCTCCCTGAAAAAAAATCATAAGTAGCCTTTAACATGCTATATTAATTCAAACAACAAAAATTAGAAGCACAAAATGTTGTGATTATTCAAAAAGACAACAATATAAAAACAATAAGGCTTTGTATTTCTCAGTCTTGAAGATTTTTTTTTACAATGTTGGTGAAAATTAATAGTTTCAGTACGTTAGTGATAGTCCTTAATCTTCTGTGTAAATTATGATTCAACGGGATACCGATACTCAAGCAAAAAGTTCAGCAAAAAAGTTTGCTGTCTCAGTGGTTTATAGGTCTTAACCACAGCTTCGCATTCTGGTCACAAAGAAATGACATTAAATCGCCTGCATTTATTGGTTGCTGTTTTTAGCATGTAAATACAAGAGCCTTAGCAACACTGAGTTTTAGAGAGGGACACAGTACCTGATTAATCTTTTTAGCTTCTTTACAGAATACCCTCTGCCCACAAGCACACTAAACTTAAAATATACTATTTCCTCTCTAAAATGTTATAGTTAAAAGCGTATCGCTGAAGTCATATTTGAAAATATCTACATTTCAGTGAGAGATTTTTTGTTGTTGTACACAAATCAGAAGGGAAATGTAAATCTGAGTTGATATTGGTATCCCATAATTTATTCTGGAGATAGCCGAAGACCAAATGTGTGTCTGACCTAACAAAACTGAAGCATTTTATTTTATTAATAGGGTTCTTAATCAACTAAATTTGAAAATAAAAAGTTCTGCTAATTCATATGGCCTTTTCCATAACATATACAAATTTATGACACTTATGTACATGTAAAACATGAGCAACAAACTGCTGATCACTTCCTGTAAAACCATGAGCACCCACAACTTCAACTGAAGTCACTGCAAGCAAAGTGAAGTGCACCTCACAGGAGGCACTCAGCATCTTCCAGGATCAAGCCCATACTTAAAGAAATATAGCTTTAAAAACCAGCAAAACAGCTGCTGTACGTTTACCAAGCACTTGTAACTGTGTACTTTTAACTTGCATGTTAAAAATATTATAAGAGAAACGTTATTTATTGACTATCTGATACGCAACTACAACAAAATTCACACACACAGAAAAAAAGTTGAGGGCCATAACCTCAGCTGGTGTAAACTGGTATAGCCTCATTTTGCCCTAGGTATTCATACCCTTTACACTGGTGGTCCAAATTCTCAAGGCAAAATATAAGAAAATTAGTACTTCTGAAACATCAGGAAATCACGTTTAACGGCTCTAAAGGTCAAATCTATTAAATCTCAAATATTATTCTTCTGGATCTAAAAAAATTTTTAACATTTTTTAAAAAGCACTGTCCAGTGATGCATAAAGAAACGAAAAAAGGGAAACATAGAAATTGAATGATTTCTGCTTGTGTGAACTTCCCATCTGCAAATGCAAGTAAGGTCAGGCTTGACAAAGCCCTGGCTGGGTTGATTTAGTTGGGGATTGGTCCTGTTTTGAGCAGGGGGTTGGACTAGATGACCTCCTGAGGTCCCTTCCAACCCTGATATTCTATGATTCTATGATTAAGTGTTGTAAGCAAAGAAAAACAGGACCAGAAAAATGAACTGAGAAGAGATTTCAGAATATTGTACCTGTTTTGCTTCCTGATTTATTCCAGCCACTGCTGCTTGGATTTGATGAAGCCTTGTCACCATTTTTAATTTGGTCACTAAAAGAAATAGGCACACAAAAAAAATTCTACTAAAGTACAATAACCAAAATGTTTCCTTCTCCAAATGCAATACATAAAAGAACACTGTACACTATAATTAATAAGTCAATATATTTTTACACTTTCCAGTTAAATTATTATTTTGACCATTCATACAAATCAATTATATTTAAATAGAAAACTTTCCATGACATTTAAAAAGGAAAACACAAAAATAATAACACATTTATGCCACAAGATGTCACTATTATGGAATGTAAAAACTGATGTGTTTCTATTTGTAGACATAACACTGAAAGCTGAAGAAACATACTTCACACAGATCTATTTTTTATTGTTATCAAACTAAATTTGGACTCATCTAATTTTAAAACTTGTAAATTCAGCATTTTACAAAGCCTTAATATAGGGAATATGATAGAGCAGGCGTGGGCAAACTTTTTAGCCAGAAGGCCACATCAGGGTGCGAAACTGTATGGAGGACCGGGTAGGGAAGGCTGTGCCCCCCAAACAGCCTGGCCTCCTTTTCACCCCCTCCCACTTCCCACCCCCTGACTGTCCCCCTCAGGACCCCCCCCAGCTCCTTGTCCCCTGACTGTCCACTCCTGGGACCCCCCGTCCCAAATCGCCCCCCCCCCCAGGACTCCCATGCCCTATCCAACCGCCCTGTTCCCTGACCGCCCCGTCACAGGACCTCCACCCCATCCAACCGCCCCCTGCTCCCTGTCCCCTGACTGCCCCCTGGAACTCCCGACCAAACCTCCCCACCGCCACACGTGTGCCACTGTCACCCCCTTACCATGCTGCTCAGAGCAGAGGAGGGGCCGGGGACTAGCCTCCCAGGCCAGGAGCTCAGGGGCCAGGCAGGACAGTCCCACGGGCTGGACATGGCCGACGGGCCATAGTTTGCCCACCTCTGTGATAGAGTGATTTGTGTTTATCAAAATAGTTTGTGAGCTAAAAATTTGTATTGAATATAACAGCATTTTTCAAAGACTGGGGGAACAACTCAGTTGACCAACATTCGTCAGTGGAAAAGTTCTAATTTCCAAGTCTCTGAGAGAGCTATTGCTCATTGCATATAATGACTGTTCTTTTTGTCCATATACTACTGTAACCGCACCACCTAGCCCCTGGTTTGTAAAGCAATTTTGAACATAACAGTTATATTGGGTCAGACCAATGGTCCATCTAGCCCGACATCCTGTCTTCCAACAGTGGCCAATGCCAGGTGCTTCAAAGGGACTAAACTGAAGAGGTAGTCATTGAGTGATTCATCCCCTGTCCTCTCCTCCCAGCTTCTGGCAGTTAGAGGCTAGGGACACCAAGAGCATGCAGTTGCATCCCTGACCATCTTGGCTAATAGTCATTGATAAATTCATGGAAGATAGGTCTAACTAATTCTTTTTTGAACCCTGTTATAGTTTTCTGGCTTTCACAACATCCCCTGGCACTGAGTTCCACATGTTCACTGTGAGTTGTGTGAAGAAGTACTTCCTTTTGTTTGTTTTAAACCTGTTGCCTATTAATTTCATTGTGACACCCCGGTTCTTGTGTTATGTGAAAGAGTAAATAACACTTCCTTATTCACTTTCTCCACACCATTCATGATTTTATAGACCTTTATCATATCCCCCCCTTAGTCATCTCTTTTCCAAGCTGAAACATCCCAGTATTTTTGCATAATGCTATTCTTTGATGTGTAAAAATTCCTATTCATTATGTGATCAGTTTTTGTTTGGACAAAAAGGAAACTAATGCATGATTTCAGCATCTGCGTTCTGTTGTGTTTGTCATAACTCTATCTACGTGCCAAAATTGCATTGATATTTAAAAACACAAGTAGTAAACTCCCATTAAAAAGAGAAAGTTTCTCTTCTTTAGATTCCTATTTATTTATCAACGAAGACATCATGGTCAAGGTGGTATACATCTATGTTTTCTATTTTCAGCATGCTTTTAAGTTAACACATTTTGTTCCAACTATAGCTCACATACTGATACAATTCATCCCCTTAAATGTCCTTCATATAGAGAATAGAGATGTGCAAACAATGCTATTGGAAAGGTCTTATCTGTTAATTGGACTTCTCTAAGGTTTAAAGTTAAACACTTATTTAAGTATTTTGCTGGTTTGAGGCCTAAACGCCCGTCAGTCCAGATAGTAGATAAAAGTTACTCTATCAACAGATGAAGACAGAATAAAAAACAAAACTTTTGTAAGTTTACTCGGCCTACGAAGTGGGCTAGACTGGCTGACTCTGCTTGATTAGATACTTCTCAGGAAATTATGTTATAGTGGAGCACCGGTTCCACGTTAGAAAGAGCTGCTAAAACTTAATTATTTAAAGGACAGCTTTTCCAGGGGCATGTCTACACCATAAACTTAAGTCGACCTATGCTAGATCAACTTACAGCCACTGCAGTAATTACTGCGATGGCTGATGTCCACACTGCCCTCCTGTCAATGGTGCGTGTCCTCACCAGGAGCGCTTCCACCAACTGAAGAAGGGGACAGTGGGGAGCTGAGAGCTCTGCCAGGAGCGGGGGGCAGCCACCTGGGCTTCTTGACTCCCTGAGCAAGGAGCAGGGACAGGGGGCAACCAGAGCCCACCAGGCTTTCTTGTCACTTTCACGGCTCCAGCATAAAGCCCTGAAATTGACAAGAATGGCAGCCAACAGCTGATGTAAGTAAGGCAGCGCCCCCATAGACACTGCAGCGCCCCCATAGACACTGCAGCGCCCCAACTACACCAACATAAGCCCTACACCTCTCCTGGAAGTGGAGTTATGTCGGCGTAGTAGGGCACTTACATCGGCGGGAGCAAGGCTGTAGTGTGTACACTGACATATTTAGGTCGATATAAGCTGCCCTGTGTCAACCTATGTAGTGTAGATCAGAGCTAGACGCTCTAAAATCCTCATTCTTACTCAGATTCTCTTGAAATTTGCTGTGCCTCATAAGCGTGCTAGGTAGGGTTAGGCGCCCACATTTATGATCTTGGGAACCCCATGCTCAATAGATACAACTCTCCCTCCAAACACCAGCATTTTACAAAATCAACAGGTTATAAATTTTTTTTGCACACACCTGCAGCTCAGACCATGATGCTAATCATCTCCCAATTAAGCTCAATCTCTCTGCATGGATCTCAGGTAGTGCATGGCACCCACTACCCCTTAAGGGAAGCAATATTGAAAAAGTTAGAAGAATTTGACTGTTTAGAATGGCATGTACCAAACACTCGCACACCGAAGTTACTGAAGTGAGAGAGTGCAGCAAGGCTAGGAAAGAGGGTTTCTAGGCAGCCCATTGTTAGATTATGTGGGTAGCTCAAGGGGACATGCTGTGGCACTGGCCACTGAATCTGAGCTACCCCCACGCACTGTAAATTCAAACCCTACCATTGGCAGAAGTCTGAGAATGATCTATAGGAATGATGTTACTTTACTACCTGCCTCCATACAGCAGATTTTTACTTTTGGGAAACATGCTCCACTACTCTGTACAGCTAATTTAGAAAATACACAACTATTTTCTGAAAGAGAAATTACACGTACTCTATCAAGATATGATTGCTGGGCATGTTGCTACTTTTTCACATAGGGGACTATAATAGCAGAACCTCACAGAATCACAGAATAACAGAGTTGGAAGGGACCCCTGGAGGCCATCTAGTCCAACCCCCTGCCCAGAGCAGAACCAATCCCAACTAAATCATCCTAGCCAGGGCTTTGTCAAGCCTGACCTTAAAAACTTCTAAGGAAGGGGATTCCACCACCTCCCCAGGTAACGCATTCCAGTGTTTCACCACCCTCCTAGTGAAAAAGTTTTTCCTAATATCCAACCTAAATCTTCCCCACTGCAACTTGAGACCATTACTCCTTGTTCTGTCATCTGCTATCACTGAGAATAGTCTAGATCCATACTCTTTGGATCCACCTTTCAGGTAGTTAAAAGCAGCTATCAAATCCCCCCTCATTCTTCTCTTCCGTAGGCTAAAAATCCCAGTTCCCTCAGCCTCTCCTCATAAGTCATGTGTTCCAGTCCCCTAATCAGATTTGTTGCCCTCTGCTGGATGTTTTCCAATTTTTCCACATCCTTCTTGTAGCGTGGGGCCCAAAACTGGACACAGTACTCCAGATGAGGCCTCACCAATGTCGAATAGACGGGAACAATCACGTCCCTCGATCTGCTGGCAATGCCCCTACTTATACACCCCAAAATGCCATTGGCCTTCTTAACAAGGGCACACTGTTGACTCATATCCAGCTTCTCGTCCACTGTAACCCCTAGGTCCTTTTCTGCAGAACTGCTGCCTAGCCATTCGGTCCCTAGTCTGTAGCGGTGCATTGGATTCTTCTGTCCTAAGTGCAGGACTCTGCACTTGTCCTTGTTGAACCTCATCAGATTTCTTTTGGCCCAATCCTCCAATTTGTCTAGGTCCCTCTGTATCCTATCCCTACCCTCCAGCGTATCTGCCACTCCTCCCAGTTTAGTGTCATCCGCAAACTTGCTGAGGGTGCAATCCACATCATCCTCCAAATCATTAATGAAGATATTGAACAAAACCCAGCCCCAGGACTGACCCTTGGGGCACTTCGCTAGATACCGGCTGCCAACTAGACATGGAGCCATTGATCACTACCCGTTGAGCCTGACAATCTAGCCAACTTTCTACCCACCTTGTAATGCATCCATCCAGCCCATACTTCTTTAACTTGCTGACAAGAATACTGTGGGAGACAGTGTCAAAAGCTTTGCTAAAGTCAAGGAATAACACGTCCACTGCTTTCCCTTCATCCACAGAACCAGTTATCTCATCATAGAAGGCAATTAGTCAGGCATGACTTTCCCTTGGTGAATCCATGCTGACTGTTCCTGATCACTTTCCTCTCCTCTAAGTGCTTCAGAATTGATTCCTTGAGGACATGCTCCATGATTTTTCCGGGGGTGAGGTGAGGCTGACCGGCCTGTCGTTCCAAGGATCCTCCTTCTTCCCTTTTTTAAAGTTTGGCACTACATTAGCCTTTTTCCAGTCGTCCGGGACTTCCCCCGATCGCCATGAGTTTTCAAAGATAATAGCCAATGGTTCTGCAATCACATCCGCCAATTCCTTTAGCACTCTCGGATGCAACTCGTCCGGCCCCATGGACTTGTGCACGTCCAGTTTTTCTAAATAGTCCCGAACCACTTCTTCCTTCACAGAGGGCTGGCCACCTCCTCCCCATGCTGTGCTGCCCAGTGCAGTAGTCTGGGAGCTGACCTTGTTCGTGAAGACAGAGGCAAAAAAAGCATTGAGTACATTAGCTTTTTCCACATCCTCTGTCACTAGGTTGCCTCCCTCATTCAGTAAGGGGCCCACACTTTCCTTGGCTTTCTTCTTATTGCCAACATACCTGAAGAAACCCTTCTTGTTATTCTTAACATCCTTCGCTAGCTGCAACTCCAGGTGTGATTTAGCCTTCCTGATTTCATTCCTACATGCCCGAGCAATATTTATATACTCATCCCTGGTCATTTGTCCAATCTTCCACTTCTTGTAAGCCTCTTTTTTGTGTTTAAGATCAGCAAGGATTTCGCTGTTAAGCCAAGCTGGTCGCCTGTCATATTTACTATTTTTTCTACACATTGGGATGGTTTGTCCCTGTAACCTCAGTAAGGATTCTTTAAAATACAGCCAGCTCTCCTGGACTCCTTTCCCCCTCATGTTATTCTCCCAGGGGATCTTGCCCATCAGTTCCCTGAGGGAGTCAAAGTCTGCTTTTCTGA
This sequence comes from Chelonia mydas, assembly GCF_015237465.2. Taxonomy (NCBI): domain Eukaryota; kingdom Metazoa; phylum Chordata; order Testudines; family Cheloniidae; genus Chelonia; species Chelonia mydas. Next base: position 80,471,743 of record NC_057851.1, on the reverse strand, counting down.
AGTCCAGGGTCCGTATTCTGCTGCCTTCCTTTCTTCCTTGTGTCAGGATCCTGAACTAAGCCATCTCATGGTCACTGCCTCCCAGGTTCCCATCCACTTTTGCTTCCCCTACTAATTCTTCCCAGTTTGTAAGCAGCAGGTCAAGAAGAGCTCCGCCCCTAGTTGGTTCCTCCAGCACTTGCACCAGGAAATTGTCCCCTACACTTTCCAAAAACTTCCTGGATTGTCTGTGCACCGCTGTATTGCTCTCCCAGCAGATATCAGGATGATTGAAGTCGCCCATGAGAACCAGGGCGTGCAATCTAGTAGCTTCTGCGACTTGCTGGAAGAAAGCCTTGTCCACCTCATCCCCCTGGTCCGGTGGTCTATAGCAGACTCCCACCACAACATCACCCTTGTTGCTCACGCTTCTAAACTTAATCCAGAGACTCTCAGGTTTTTCTGCAGTTTCATACTTGAGCTCTGAGCAGTCATACTGCTCCCCTACACACAGTGCAACACCCCCACCTTTTCTGGCCTCCCTGTCCTTCCTGAACAGTTTATACCCATCCATGACAGTACTCCAGTCATGCGAGTTATCCCACCAAGTCTCTGTTATTCCAATCACATCATAATTCCCTGACTTTGCCAGGACCTCCAGTTCTCCCTGCTTGTTTCCCAGGCTTTGTGCATTTGTATATAGGCACTTGAGATAACCCGCTGATCGCCCCTCGTTCTCAGTATGAGGCAGGAGCCCTCCCCTCTCACACGCTCCTGCTCATGCTTCCTCCCGGTATCCCGCTTCCCCACTTACCTCAGGGCTTTGGTCTCCTTCCCCCGGTGAGCCTAGTTTAAAGCCCTCCTCACTAAGTTAGCCAGCCTGCTCGCGAAGATGCTCTTCCCTCTCTTCGTTAAGTGGAGCCCGTCTCTGCCTAGCACTCCTCCTTCTTGGAACACCATCCCATGGTTGAAGAATCCAAAGCCTTCTCTCCGACACCATCTGCGTAGCCATTCATTGACTTCCACGATTCGATGATCCCGTGGAAGGAAAAGGCCGGGGTAGGGAACACCACTTGCGCCTCATACTCCTTTATCCTCCTTCCCAGAGCCACGTAGTCTGCAGTGATCCGCTCAAGGTCATTCTTGGCAGTATCATTGGTGCCCACGTGGAAAAGCAGGAAGGGGTAGTGGTCCGAGGGCTTGATGAGTCTCGGCAGACTCTCCGTCACATCACGAATCTTAGCCCCTGGCAAGCAGCAGACTTCTCTGTTTTCCCGGTCAGGGTGGCAGATAGATGACTCAGTCCCCCTGAGGAGAGAGTCCCCGACCACCACCACCCGCCTCCTTCTCTTGGGAGTGGTGGTCGTGGAACCCCCAACCTTAAGACAGTGCATCTCATGCCTTTCAACTGGTGGAGTCTCCTTCTGCTCCCTTCCCCAGATGTATCATCTGGGCCACTCCCCGCAATCGCACCTGTGGAGAGAACATGAAAACGGTTACTTACCTGTATCTGCGTTGCTGGTACATGGACATTCCCCCTTCTTCTGGAGGTCACATGTTGCCAAATTCCTTCACCATCCTCCTGTCCCCGCTGCGCAGCCTGCTCTGGATCTTCAGAACCTTGTGCCCGTAGAAGCATATCCTGACTCAGCCCCAGCATTAATCAATTACTACTGATAACTAGAGGTAAGATGAAAGAGTTTGGATAATGTAACCAGGCGGATTTGAGTGTGCTTAATGTCAAGGGGTTCCTAACACAAGGTGCTCAGTGTATTTTTAGATTCTTATTCCTTTTTTCCACGTAGAGCTGGGGAATACTGTAAGAGGGTTTAGGCATTACGAGGAGTAGTAAGTAGGACATGGAGGTGAGTTGTGGGGAGTAGAGGAAGGAAGTCTGTCACATTTGCCCCTCCCACATGTGCCAGAACTGGAGGGCCCTGCCCTGCAGGGAGTCAGACGCTCTCTGCCCCCCAGGTGGGGTGTGAGTATTAGGAAAGACTGAGATGTCATCTTCGAGTGTCTCGTCAAAACAAGTGCTTCAAGCTGCCCGAGTGTTTAGGGGTAGATTGCATCAGCCCTGAGGAGGAGGTCGGTGGAGGGGGTCTATGCCTGATCCCTTTGTTCTTCCTCCTCTGCTGGTCCTGTCTGGCAAGATGCGCAAAATAGTGTCCAGTCTGTCAAAGTCTGTAGTGTTTTCTGGGCACTGCTGGTGTATACAGACACAGACACTAAGACAACCCTAAAGTCCATGGAGTTTGGTGTCTGTTTGCTCTGTAAAGAGCGAGGACCCTGTGAATGGGAGATCCTGGAGGGTTTGCTAGACCTTCTGAGGAAACCCCCAAGGACTGTAACCACTAGCTTCTGCACATGGTAACAGCCATAGCCATCAACTGGGCCACAGAATCAGAGGCATCCAAGACTGCCTGCAGGGAGGCCCAGGTGACTGTCTTCCCTTCTTCAACCAGTGAAAAGGAGAATTCCTGTCTGGCCTCTTTGGGAAAGCATGCTTTAAAATTTTTGCATTGCCTCCCACATATTAAAATCATATGGCAACCTTGCAAATCATATAGCCTCCCACATAGCAACCTAGCAAAGCTTTCTAGTTTGCTATTCAGAGTTATAGCCCACCTGTTGAATAGGCTTTTCAGCCAAAACAAGTCCAGCTTTTTGAGGTCCTTTGCCTTGGGCGTGGGCCCGCTTGACCTTGATGGTCCCTCTCATTGGTGGCCACCACCACTAGAGACCTTGGAGGAGGGTGTGAAAATAGAAATTTGTACCCCTTGGCTCGTATGAAGTATTTGTGCTCTGTCCATTTGGCTATGGGAGGGAGGGAAGCAGGGTTCTGCCAGAGCGCTCTAACTGGATCCGTGATTGCCTCATTAAGATCCACTCAAGGGAACCCACTGCTGACAAAATGTCTAGTAAACTGTGTGTTATCTCTTTGACCACTTCGGCTTGGACACCCAAGTTCGAGGCCACCTGCTTTAATAAGTCCTGGTAGGCCTCCTGATCATCCTGAGGTGGGGACACACACTGCCTCATCTGGGGAAGAGGAGGCGGCGGCTAAAGCTGGTTGAGGGGCCTCTGCCCCTTCCTCTGTCTCAACCAAGACCTGTGGGACCTCCTCTTGAGGTTTGGCACTGGGCTCAGCACCAGAGTCTGGGTTAGGGGTCTCACGGCACGGTAACGGAGGTGCCCTACTTTCCAAGGCCACAGAATACGAATGCCTTGAAATGATGCCCTGGACCACGGGAAATCTTCACAGGTTCCAAAAAGTCCATTGCACGAGTGCTGTTCCCCACAGTCCTGGATACCGAGCGTTTGGGGGCACCATAGTGCCTGAGGCTCTCTCAGGGTAGGAATGGTATGCAGAGTAGTGCAGGTGGTCCTGACAGTGGAAAGAGAAGGACCCCACTTTGGACTTCGATGAGCTGGAGTGTGGAGACTAAGGTGGTGCCAACCCTCTCGGTGCTGGTGAATGGCATCACGCAGAAGCCTGAACCAGGCTACCATAGGTGGATTTCCCCTACAAGGTGGCCGTGGTGCTGCACGAAAGCTGAAGAATGGCTCTCTGCCACTCATTGGTACTGGTGGTGCCAAGTCCTGAATCTCTGGGGACCCTTGGACTGGAACAGTGAGCAGGTTTCTAGCAGCTGCAAATGCGTCTGGCATTGATGGTACCATGAACTGACTGGTACACTGTCTGCTGGAGGATGGCACTTCCCAGGCCAGAGTTAGCAGAGCTGGCGGGAGTACCAAGGCTGACAGAGGTGCCTGTTGCAGTGCCAGAGAGTGAGAGCGGCCTGATACGGCTCTCGCTCTACCCTGATCCCCCTGCCTGCTTCTTTTCGGCACTGGGGGAATGACTTCTCCGGGTGCTTATTCTTATGCACCAGGGAGAAGCAGCAGTGCAGGGACTCTCAACAAGTGGAAGGAGCACTGTGCATCAAAGCTGAGGTGTTTGGTGCCGAGTCGAAGCGCAGCTCCGACACTGGTCTTAGGGCAGTCTCCATAAGGAGGACCTTCAACCTCAACTCCTGGTCTTTCTTGGTGCGGGATTTGAAGTCCCTGCAGATCTGGCAACAGTCTTTCCTATGAGCTTCCCCTAAACACATGAGACAGCTCAAGTGTGGGTCACTCAAGGGCATTGACTTGCCACACACAGGGCGTGAAGATGGGTGAACGAGGCCCCAGGGATCAGACAAGCCTCTCCGACTAAGAGTGGAGGCATCCAAAACTCACTAACTACTAAAACTACTACTAACAAACAAACTAAGTAAACTACAATAACTATACACACACACACACACACACACACACAAAAAGAAGTAAAACCACTGGGATAAATTGCCTGAGCAATGAGGAAAGTTCCAGCAACTGTCACAGGCGGTAAGAAGGAACAGAAGCAGGAGTGGGTCCCCTTATGCCGGCAGTATGAGCGCACGGTTCCAGAGGGCACTGAAGTTGACTCAACAGATACCACGAAGGAAAAAAATTCCGGCAACTGTGATCAAGGCACGCACACACCTATTTTGGAATGGACATGTGCAAGCACTCAAAGAACGAATCTTCCTGCCAATCTGGATCAGATTCAGATCAGTGGCCCAGCTAGTCCAATGTCTAATAGCTGCCTGTACCAGAAGGTTCTGAGAAAGGTAAAAGAAATTGTGTACTCAGACATTTACAAAATAGCTTATTCATATGAGAAGTTCCTTCCTAATTCCAAACAGTTAGTGATTAGTTTATGCCAAGAGATATGATATTCCTCATATCACCCATATAAACTTTTAATCCTTTTTTGACTCGTGCTTTCCCCCTCTGTTTCTGATCCCTTACCCAAGGGAAACAACTGGACTCTGAAAATGAGCTGGGAAACCTCCTGCCCCCACCCCCAGTTTGAATTGCTCAGTCTGTAAGCAAAGGGCTGGGGCCATTTCCCAAACTGAAGGGAAAACAGGGAGGTAGGAAGCAGCCCAAGGGAGGCTGATCTGGAATAGCAGCCAGGATGGATTGAGCCACCCCTCGTCTCTCTCCCCTTGGGCTACTGCAGAGTGAGGTCCCAGATTTCCCTACCTTTCTCCCCTCCCACAGCTGCCTGGAGACCCCAGGAGTCTCAGGAGGAGAACGAACTGTGACTTGGCCACTGCTGCCCCACCCGGGCTGCCTGGAAGAGCCATCCCAAGACTAGGAGAGACTTTTTGACTGAGGCCTGACCACTGGGCCTGCTGGGTCCCAGGCAAAGCCCGCTATATGCCCCTACACCTCAACCAGAGAAAGCATCTACATACATACAATTATATTACTTTTCACTTATTTGGAAACTTATTTTTCTTTTCTTTTCTTGTTTTAAATCTGATATGTATTGTAGTTAAATATCAGTGACAATTAAATAAAAGTAAAAAGAAATAAGTTCTTCTTGGATATAAAAATTGTTTTTAGACTTTTAATTATAGATTAATGTTACTGGTAATTCTATTCTGCAGTTCAACCACAGACAAAATTCCCCCGGTTTTCATGACAGAACTTGACTGATATTCGCTTTACACGTACAGAACTCCTTTGACATCATATGTGGATCCTAGATGTAGATAGAGCAAAACACCAGAATCAAGATTGGTCATCTGTATCCAGAGACTGTTTCTCAATTTTTCAATTAGTAAGAGACAGCAGTGCACAGACTAGCCGTGGGAGAAGGCCAGTTAGGCCCCCCTGGCTCCTAGATCCTGGGACACCTGACCCCTACACAAGCCACACACAGAAGCTTCCTCACCAGGGGAGAGCTCTTAATGGTCTCTTGTTCCTGAGGGATGATTAGAGTGATGTAAGAAAACCAAGAACAGCAAAGAGAATATAATTCCATGTCAGCAAAACTATTAAACCAACCTAACCATCACATTGTGATGTTAAAGTAGAAGACGGTGCTCAGGGGTTGAAATGCTCACGGCCTGGAGATGCAAGGGAAGAGACATAACAAGTAAGTATTAACTTTTTTTTCCCAAAGATATAACAAAGAGGGTTAAGAAAAAAATATAATTACTGTGGGAAAGGCAGTATAGAAGAAGGGCACATTGGATCAGCAATGGCAATAGAAAACTATTGTTTGTGGCACTAGAAGAGAAAGATGGAACACGGGAGAGCTTGGGGGATGGGGAGGAATGGAGGAGAAAGAATAAATAAATAAAGATTAAATAAATGTTTGTAGATATAGTGTATCCTCCTGGTTAACAAACAGAAGCACCACATTTAGTATAAAAGCTATTTTTATTTTCAAAGCAACATGTTTGAATGGGTTACCAACAAATGAGAATTAATCTTTCCTTAGGAAAAACCTAAAAAATAGAAATGCAAAACAAAAGGAAAGACATTCTCTTTTTTAATACATAACATCTACCTCTATTGAGCCACCCATAATAACTACTGAATATTATTTTCCATTGTGTCAGCTATCCTACAAACAAAGTGAGATGCAAACACACTATGGGTACCATCTACACAGCACAAAAGAAATCCCAAGGCAGCAAGTCTCAGAGCCAAGTCAACTCACTCAGGCTCATGATTAGGGCCCTACCAAATTCACAGCCATGAAAAACACATCATAGACCGTGAAATCTGGTCTCCCGCCATGAAATCTGGTTTTTTGTGTGCCTTTACCCTATACTATACAGATTTCACCGGGGGGAGGGGAGACACCAACGTTTCTCAAATTGGGGGTCCTGACCCAAAAGGGAGTTGCAGGGGGGTGACGCAAGGTTATTTTAGGGGATCACGGTATTGCCATGCTTACTTATGCACTGCCTTCAGAGCTGGGCTACCGAAGAATGGCGGCTATTAGTCAGGCATGGAGCTTTGAAGGCAGCACCCTACCTGCAGTAGCATAGAAGTAAGGGTAGCAGTACCATACCATGCCACCCTTACTTCTGCGCTGCTGCTGACGATGGCTCTGCCTTCAGAGATGGGCTTCCAGCCAGCAGCCACCGCTCTCCAGCTGCCCAGCTCTGAAGGCAGCACCGCCTCCAGCAGCAGCACAGAAGTAAAGGTAGCAGTACTGCAACTCCCCCTACAATAACCTTGTGACGCCCACCGCCCACAACTCCCTTTTGGGTCAAGACCCCTACAATTACAACACTGTGAAATTTCAGATTTAAATAGCTGAAATCATGAAATTTACAAATTTTAAAATCCTATGACTGTGAAATTGACCAAAATGGACCAGGAATTTGGTAGGGCCCTACTCATGAGGCTTGAGCTCTGGGGCTAAAAACAGCAGTGCAGATGTTCCCACTTGGGTTGGAGCCTTGTTTCCTGGACCCACCCCTCTTGCAGGTTTTAGAGCCTGGGCTCAAACGCAAGCAGGAATGTCTACACTGCTATTTTTAGCTTTATAGTGTGAGCCCCATGAACCTAGTCAGTTGACCCCAGCTCTGAAACTCACTGCCCCAGTGGGTTTTTTGGAGTTTGGTTTGGTTGGTTGGTTGGGTTTTTTGGGGGGTTTTTTTGGTTGTTTTTTTTTCTTCTTCAGTGTAGACATATCCTAGAAGCATAAATCAATATTTATAATAGGTGTTCCTCACACAAAATGGAATTATTACAACAGCTACAATAATCATGTTTTAAGATTAATATTTTCCTTTGTAAGACATAATGGAATTGCTACAAAATTTTGTACAAATAAGTATAAATCAGTCTGTAATAGAATAATTATATGAACACATACTCAGTCCTGTTCTTCAATGGTGCAAATTGCTTAGCAATTTTAAAAAAAGCTACAGCAAATAATTAAAGAGATAACTGATGAATGCTGATGTCCTGAAATAATTTCAACAATTACACATTATTTGTAGCAAGAGTATTGCCAGCAGGAAAGAACGAACAGAATGAGGGGTTGGAGAGAGGCTACTGAATTAAGGAAGGGAGAAATAGTGGAATGGAAATTTAATTTTCAAAACTGGCTACCAAGGACAACTTCAGGCCAAGGACATTTTGTCTCATGGTCAGTTCATCCCAAAGATGAGCAAATAAAAAACAATTCCTCTAAACAGAGGTTCTCAAACTGTGGTCCGCGAGTTCCATTCAGTGGTCTGTAGATAGTTCCCTCTAAGATGCGTGCCTGGGCGTACATACATGAGAGAATGAAGGGCCACCCACCTAATTAGTGGAGTGGTGCAGGCATGGCTCCACAAATTAGGTGCCTGGATCCTGGAGAAGACGTACATGTAAGGTGAGGTGGTGGCCTTGGTGGGGAATAGGGGATAGGTGGGAGGGGGCAATGGGGTGAGAAGAGGGAGTGAGGGGAATTTGGGACGTGCAGGGCTGCGGCGGCCAGAGTAAAAGGCAACTTTCCCCAGCTCCAGGGCTGCGGCTGCTGAGGAGAGACCCCCTCCTTCCCAGCCCCAGCTTGGGGGCTGCCACGGCGGGGGAGAGGATACATCCACTGCATTAGAAAGGTAAGACTACTGATATTAAAATAGGAGTTGTGAGCTTTTATTTGTAGAACAAAAAAATGTTAATTATCATCAAGGTTTTTTTATATAGCACTTGTATCCAAAGTGCCTTACAATAGTTAGCTAACAGTACAAACATTTGGAAAGATCATTAAGCCAAGACCCTCAGCAGTTTTCAAGCGGTCCACGGAAAAAGAAGTTTGAGAACCACTGCTATATAAACACATAATGTGCACAGTCCATTATTTATGACAGTTCCAGCAAAACAATAAAATAAAGTGCTACATTGTTATATTTAGATAGGTAGTAGATCAAAATCTTTGTATGTATGTTAGAGAATAGGAATGGAGTTTGGAAGTCAAACTCCTGCATTGCCACTAACTTCCTGTGTGGCCTTTGCACTTTCTGCTCAATATTAAGAAAACACTGTGGCCAACTAAACATTAATATTCAATGGCAAAAAACTACATTAATGCAGAGTTAAGGTTGCTTGGTGGTATGTCATCCCCTTTTAGAACACTGAGTTGAGCAAAATTCAAGTCTGAAAACCAGGTACTGCACAGTTAAGGTTATCCATGCAACCTTAACTGCTCTCTTTCAGCCATTTTGCACATACCTTTACTCTGACAACCCCACAGTTGGTGAAATGTACAAGCTCTTTGCCTCCTTTTACAAGCCATTCACTTTCACCCACAGGATTCCATCTAACACTATTCAAGGGTCAAAAGGAAAAAAATTCAATGCCCAGTGTGAAGGACAACTCACGTTACAGTGGAATGGTGTTTCTGGTTATGTTTCAGAATGGTTGGAGGGTAGAGTTTGTGGCAGGTCCAGTGAGAGAAATCACATAGTTTCTGTTCCAAACTACTGACAGTTCTGAGAGAAAGATCCTCAGACTCCTGTCCATTAGGTGTACCCCATCTCTGAGAAACAGTGAGATGGGACAGCTTGTAATGTTTCTATACCATATAGTACACACTTTCTGATCAGCCATGAACCCTCCAATTTTCCAATTAATGGTCTTACAACACTTAATAGCTTTCAAGCTATACCAATTATTCAGTTGCTGAGCCTGGACACTAATATCTGCTGCAGTCCAAATCTGCTTACAACATTGCATAAGGTGTACACCAGGAATAAATCATTTCTGCCCAAGTGAATTATTCCACAATGTCCAGTAGATCACAAGTTCTTAAGTCACTAGTCAGATGCTGCAGAGTGGGCAAAACATGATGCCAATGCAGGTCACTTATCTCTATCCAAATCAGCAGCCCCTATGTCACAGTGTACTCCTTGCTCTCCCACAAACTTGTACAACCTCAGGATCCAGGAATCATCCAGAATCCACATGCTGAGAACGCTGGCTGTTCAAGGTACCTGCATTGTCAGTTCCAAATCTGCACATTACATGCCTTTGGAATCACCACATTAATCTGCCCCAAGCAGGTAAGCTACTACCCACCCCCAGGAGCTAGTAAAATACAGATTTTCTCCAGTAATTATTTCAAGGCTTGCCTACTCATCCTCGTTTGCCCACCCTCCCTGCAGACATAACTCCTTTCCCTGTCCCTACATCCCAACCTACTCCCTCCCATCTCACATAGTCCTCTGTCTCTGACTCCTCCCCCATCAATATAACAAGAATGTTGGTTAGACTGCCCAGTGACTGTTGTGTTCACAATAAGCTTCCCCCTAAAATAAAAACATGCTGCACTGTAACAGAGACAACTTGTATCAAGCAACGTAAACTATTAAATCTCTATTGCACAGGTGTACAAAGGTTCAGATTAGGAACATCAGTGGCAGGACGTTCACCAGGGGCAATGGCATCAGCCACATTCCCTTAAGGTACCCAGATAAGCATATAATGACTGCATAGAAATCCTCTCTCTCCAAGTTTTTTTTTCTTTATTGATTCATGAGCAGTGTAATCCTTCCAGACTACACATCTGCACATGCAAAGAAGTGAATATATTCTAAAATACCATTCTTAATTTGGGTCCCCCAAAGATTTTGTGTTTGCCATGCACTACCTTGGGTAAAATTCAACAGATGTGGGTCAAAATGGTCTCAATCACATGGAAAGGTTCATCTCTAGCTCTGCACAAAGAAACCCCACCTAGAAACTTTTTGGAAAAAAAAAGGCTACTTTTGGGGGGCTTATATCTCCACAACTTAGCTCAAATTACCCCAAATTTGGGCACTAACACTACGCTACAACCCCCAGAGGCATACCAAATTTCAAAAGGAATTCAACCATGCATGTCAATTTTAGAGGACTTAGCAGCATCGACATTTGATCAGAAGTCATAAAGGAACCCTAACTATAATGGTTTTGCCATGCCACTGTAATTTAGTAGTGGTGAGGTATCTTCATACATGGACATGTTTAACATACACCATCTTATCCATTATGAGATACTGTTACCTATGTATGCTGCACCTGAATGTTATGCAAAACCGAAAGCACTAACACAAACAGTACTCGGTTCCAATAAGCGCAAGGCTGCCTGTGTTTCTATTTCTAACCTCTATCTTGCAAAGACAGCCTTTCCAATTTCTCACTCCCGCCAAAAAGCCAAATTCTTTGTTCCTACGATACGCACACATCTCCACACTAGGGATTGAATTACTGTTCATGAAATGAGGACCAGAGGCTCTAAATTTCCCAGAGTTTGAGACCAAGGACCTGATCCAAAACCTATTCATAACAGCAGAAAGACTCCATTTGGATTAAGCAATAAAAAGAACCTGTGAAGAACCTTAATCGGCTTTCTCACAGTACAACTTTTATACAAGATAACAGACTGCAGATAACTCCTGACTTTGTCCGCTTCTCATGAACAACTAAAATTGAGTTCAGAAGCTTTAGAAACTTCATTTCTGATAGAGCAGATATTGTACTCTGTCCTAGAACTGCCCCTCTTCCACTCTAATCCTAGACAAAACATGCTCTGTTGGATAGACATCAGGCTGATCTTTGGAAAAACATATTACAAATCCCTGCCTCTGAAAGCATTGCATCACTTGACCAGTTGGTTCTTCTACAAATCACACTCAGACAGTTGAAAAAGAAGACATTAAAAGGGTAGATTAATTCCTGGAGATCAGAACAAAAAATAATTACTACCACCACTGTCTTTTACTGAAAGTTCTGGAAAATGGGCATCCCCATAATGAGATAACAGGATACTGGACATATTCTGATGAGTGAAATTTAGAACACCTGTGTCAAGGTCCGACACAAACAACTGCTACATCAATACAGGTACATACTTAACATGCACACACACAGAGCCATTAAAAAGGCCCTTATTTTCAAAAATGTATGCATTTATCTTTCACGTGTGTGATATCCAATGCCCACACTTTACTTTGGATACTTGTGTGCATGGTGCTTTACAAAATTAGAAGACATGTTGCTGTCCTGAAGATGTAACAGTCTGAGGCTCTGATCCTGCACTTCACTGCACCAGAATAAGGCCCATAGAAGTCAATAGGACATACCAGTGTACTTGCATACAGTAAACCACACGATCAAGGCATCAGTAAAATAAATGTCTGACTGAGACAACTGAAGGAACCAAAGGGCAGTTTCCAGACTGAATCTGGATTTTTTGTTTCATCTGAAGCAAATACTCACCAGCAACCACATACCACACAACAGAACCACTAATCCAGGAACCTATCCTTGCAACAAAGCCCATTGCCAACTGTGCCCACATATCTATTCAGGGGACACCATCACAGGGCCTAATAACATCAGCCACACTATCAGAGGCTCGTTCACCTGCACATTCACCAATGTGATATATGCCATCATGTGCCAGCAATGCCCCTCTGCCACGTACACTGGTCAAACTGGACAGTCTCTACGTAAAAGAATAAATGGACACAAATCAGATGTCAAGAATTATAACATTCATAAACCAGTCAGAGAACACTTCAATCTCTCTGGTCATGCGATTACAGACATGAAAGTTGCAATTCTTCAACAAAAAAACTTCAAATCCAGACTCCAGCGAGAAACTGTTGAATTGGAATTCATTTGCAAATTGGATACAATTAACTTAGGCTTGAATAGAGACTGGGAGTGGCTAAGTCATTATGCAAGGTAACCTATTTCCCCTTGTTTTTTCCTAACCCCCCCTGCCCTCAGACGTTCTTGTTAAACCCTGGATTTGTGCTGGAAATGGCCCACCTTGATTATCATACACATTGTAAGGAGAGTGATCACTTTAGATAAGCTATTGCCAGCAGGAGAGTGGGATGTGGGGAGGTATTTTTTCATGCTTTGCGTGTATAAAAGATCTTCTACACTTTCCACAGTATGCATCTGATGAAGTGAGCTGTAGCTCACGAAAGCTTATGCTCAAACAAATTGGTTAGTCTCTAAGGTGCCACAAGTCCTCCTTTTCTTTTTACAGTACTTTTTAGGACCAAATATGCAAAAATGTACAATACCTGCATACAAACAGCCATACTGGGTCATAGCAATGGTCCATCTAGCCCAGTATCTTGCCTCTGACAGAGGCCAATGCCAGAGGCTTCAGAGGGAATGTACAGAAGAGGTTAATCCCCTGTCATTCAGTCCCAGCTTCTGGCACTTGGAGGTTTAGGGATATTGAGAGCATGGAGTTGCATCCTGACCATCTTGGCTAATAATCATTAAAGCTGCGAGTTTGTCACAGAGGTCATGGATTCCGTGACCTCCGTGACTTCTGCATCGGCTGATGCGCCTGGCCTGGGGGCACCTCAGGCAGCCCCTGAGCCAGTTGACAGGCCGCTGCTGGGGCAGTCTCGGGCCACCGCATTCCCCTCCCCAAGCAGCAGCAGAGGTGTGGGTGTGGGAGGGGGCAGGGGGACGGGATGGGGTGAAGCAGGCTCTGGGAGGTGCTTACCTTGGGGGGGCTTCCCAGAAGCAGGGACATCCTCCTCACTGCAGGCACCACCTCCAGAGCTCCCATGAGCTGCGAAGCCAGCACTCTGGGCAGAGGCAGCACGCAGAGTTACCTGGCCACACCTCCGCCTAGAAGCTGAGCAAGGGTGATGTCCCTGCTTCCAGGGAGGCATGGAGCCAGGTAGGGAGCCTGCTGGTCCAGCCACCCACATCCCCCCAGCACCAGCAGGGATCCCGGCCCGCGTGCTACCACCTTCCCCACCCAGCACCAGCAGGGGTCCCAGGCCATGTGCGCCTCCCACCCCCGCCAACACTGCCATGTCGCCCCCCCGAAAACCCTCCACTCGCACCCCCGATTCAGTCAGGGCCATATAGTAGAAGTCATGGACAGGTCACGGACCGTGAATTTTTGTTTACTGCCCATGACCTGTCCATGACTTTTCAAAAAAATACCATGACTAAAACGTAGTAATAATCATTGATGAACCTATCCTTCATGAACTTAGCTAATTCTTTTCTGAACCCAGTTATACTTTTGGCCTTCACAATATCCCCTGGCAACGAGTTCCACAGATTGTGCGTTATGTAAAGAAGTACGTAACCTGCTGCTTATTAATTTCATCGGGTGACCTAGGTCCTGTGTCACATGAAGGGGTAAATAACACATCCCTATTCACTTTCTCCATACCATTCGTTATTTTATAGATCCCTATCATATCCCCCCCACCGTTTCTTTTCTAAGCTGAAAAGACCCAGTCTTTTTAGTCCCTTTTCACATGGAAGCTGTTCCATACCCCTAACCATTTCCGTTACCCTTCTCTGCACCTATTGCAAATTAAGAACACAGGTCTAATACAAAGGAGAGGAAAAAACTCCTATTGTACAGCTCTCCTGTGTTGGAGAAAACTTGCTCAAGAACAAAATGACTGGAAACCAGATTTTCCCTAATTGTCTTAAGACAAGTACTTAGAGCTCTAACTGAAGATGCTGAGTGTTTTGGTTATTCAGGTTCAGCTGCCTCTGCTATTCATTTCCCTAACTCAAACTTGGCATCTGCTGTAAATTATTAGGATTTTCTGGCAGATTTCCATGGTCAAAGTGATAGGTGGCTTCTAACCACCAGGTTAAAAGGATGGACAAGCATGAAAACTACAGCCAATTCAGCAATACATCACAAAGAAGAAATGAAGCCAACAAGATTTTATTGAGAATTAATCTTGCCAACTTAAATTCTCAACACATGTGAAGACCTACTTGAAGAAAACAAAGTTAACTGATTCCCCCCCACCCCCCTTGTTTTGTATTATTTGTATATTTTTCTAGCTCTCTCTCACACTTTCTGCAGGTTTAATTATTGAATCAGAGCATGTATGTTTTCTGGAATATAATTTAGAAGAGTCTTATCCTGTGAACTAGATATATATCTTCTCTACTGAAAATCCATGCTTCTCTGATAAGTTATTAGTTACCCTGTTAGGATACAGATATTCAGGCCTGTCTGTAAAGGCCTACACTCTAAGAATTTAGGTGTATTCTTATCACTTGGCTAGTTATAGAGGTATAAAAGAAACAACCAAAATCGCTGTCTGCCGGTGTAAGGGCCTTCTCTTACTGTGACAGTCTGAGACCCTGTTCTTAGGCTAAGGCCTTTGGCTAAGCAGCAGAGGCAGCCATAAGCTGGGAAGCGAACGGTCACATCCTCACACTCCAACCTAGTCACATTGAAATAAGGTGCTATTGGGCTGTTAGGAATACAATCCTGTCCTGATAATGCCCATCACCTCCAGAGAAAGGGAAGTGCCTAGAAGATGTAAAAGGAAACTTAGTTTGATAGCATCCTGTCTGGCAAGAACTCACTTATCAATAGCTGGGATGTGAAATCCTCATTTCTTTGTTGTTCTATCACTGTAGTCCCCATTTCCCTATTGTTTGTCTGTATAATCTCTGTCTGGTTCTGTGATTGTTTCTGTCTGCTGTATAATTAATTTTGCTGGGTGTAAACTAATTAAGGTGGTGGGATATAATTGGTTAAATAATCATCATGTTACAATATGTCAGGATTGGTTAGTTAAATTTCAGTAAAATGATTGGTTAAGGTATAGCTAAGCAGAACTCAAGTTTTACTATATAGTCTGCAGTCAATCAGGAAGTGAGTGGGTGGGGGGGAAATGGGAATCATGTTTAGCTAAGGGCAGGAATGGGAACAGGGACACAGGTAAGGCTCTGTGGTGTCACAGCTGGGAAGGGGGACACTAAGGAAGGAAACTGGAATCATGCTTGCGGGAAGTTCACCCCAATAAACATCGAATTGTTTGCACCTTTGAACTTCGGGTATTGTTGCTCTCTGCTCATGAGAGAAGGACCAGGGAAGTAAGTGGGTGAAGGAATAAGCCCCCAACATACCCTTTAAATGGTTTTTATTTATTCAAGCTCTAAAGTTATATAAGGATTTCAGAGTAGGGAAATTAGAAACAACACCATTTTCTGAAGATAATTTTAACATCAAGTACTTGGCCTCCTCTGCTGGTCACTAATCAGCTGCAAATTTAATAAAATGTTTAGATCTTTTGTCTCTTCCCTTTTATTCATTAATCTCTATTATATCATATCAATAGCTAAGGACATAGTTCCCACCACTGCACTGTCCATAATACACACTTATTGTATTTGAAGATTGCCAGGGGAGAACAATTTAGTTTATTCGTGGCTCAGTATCAGATATTCTTTTACATCTGCAAAGTGTTTTGTTTTTTTTTCCCCCCCTGAGCATTTGCAAAAGGTCTGAGGGAAGGAAGAAATTTACTTAGACTGCAAACTCTTTGGGGTAGGAACTGTCTTTTTTTTCCTGTTTGTGCAGTGCTAGTACAATGGGTTCATGATCCATGAATGGAGCTCTTAGATGCTAGGTTAATATAAATATATTATTAAATAAATAATAATCATAATAATAATGTTGTTACTGGTTGGAAAGAAAGGGATTGCTGCAGTTTTCTTATAGTGAAAGGAATTTTGGATAATTGTATTTATATATACACATATGTATACATATTTTGTTCATTGATGTGACATTCTCAAACAGCAGCAGTGGATAGAGCCTAGCATAATGTTAGGTTTTTATTTTTTTAAATTAGACTATCCAAGTTGCAAGATGTAATGACAGAGATTCAAATCCATAAGCACCTTCAAGACATGAAAGGGCACGTTAATGTGGCAATACTTCATTTGTGAGAGGCTGTGCCAGCTACACCATTTTTACAACCAAAATTGCCAGAGGATCCATGGATTGGTACTTATTGAAACTTCACGTCACATCCTCAGAAGTGAAAAAATATTATATTTAGCAAGCTTGAGAGTTTTAGGGAGGAGTGAAATGAAAAGAAAATCTAGAATAAAGAAAAGATGAGAAATCACAGTCCACGAACAGAATAAATCAAAAACAGAAGAACATGTATTTGAACAAACTGGAAACATATTTTACATGGAAAAAACTCCTATTAATTAAAAGGACTGCTCTTCATATCAGCATAAACAAAGGGTCTTGGAAGGCATCAACCCATCTTTAAAAAACAAGTCTTTAAGAATAGTTCAATACAGTAGTTAGTCCCCATCTGAATTGTAACGATTATTACTAAGCAAAACAGAACATTCTGTGGTTCAAACTACTGGACATTTCAGTATATGGTATAATGTGCCATATGTATGGCAAGCTGTATAAAAGCTGTAGAGATGAATTAATTTAATAAAGGGTAAGTAAATAACTTTGTACAAGATAATTTTAGCTCACTGTAGAGAACTTAACTATTTTAGCATGCCTGCTAGTTTTACAATTATCACTCAGTTTGAGGTTCATTCTTCTCAATTATTAAGAACAGTAGTTGACACACGTCTTGTGGTTAGGACCCTCTTGGGAACCATAACTAATTTCCAGGTATATATAGATAGATACATCCACACAGTGTTCAGTAATCTCTGTTCACCTCCCTGACCCTAACCCCACATTCTTTCAGATTTTCTTTCCCTTTGCTCCCTCTTTCAAAGATCAGGGTAGAAGGGGGAGAGCTAGAATAGCTTTATTATAGAGTTATTGAAACAGCTTCATTACGTGATATTCTCCAAATTATCCAGTACTATTAACAGGCTTAGAATTAGAGGATCATCATCTTACAGTAGCAGAAATTGTGCATTATGATGAATTTTGAGAGCTACTTATTACAAACTCTGCTAACAAGTTTACTGTAACATTTTATTAATATAGTAGCAATAATTTCAGCGTAGAGATACAGTAGTTACTGTGACAGTAATCTTAATAATAGTTGCCACATCATAGTACCCAAAATATACATACTTAGGAGAGTGATTTTCTCACCTAAGCATCAAAAGCATCAGTCATCTGTAGAGACTGTAGGAGGTGCCAGTGTCATGAGTGCACCAAGTAGTTGCTTGCCCAAGGTAGTGATTAAATCCTAGTATACTACATCTACTAGTGGGCAAAACAAAGAAATGGCAGGCTGATAATACTAGTGAATTCAATGCCACTGAGGCCTGATCTACACTGGAGGGAGGAGGGGGGAATCGATCTAAGATACGCAACTTCAGCTATGAGAATAGCGTAGCTGAAGTCGACGTATCTTAGATCGACTTAGAATCACTTACTTCGCGTCCTCGCAGCACGGGATCGACAGCCGCCATTCCCCCGTCGACTCCGCTTCCGTCTCTCGCCGTGGTGGCGTTCCGGAGTCGATGGCAGAGTGATCAGGGATCGATAGATCCGGCGGGTAGTGTAGACATGGCCTGAGTGTTACACAACTGCTAATGGTACAAAGGACATCACAGTCAAGATACAGTAGAAATGGATTGTAAGCACAGTCTTATTTGTCTGCTGAAACACTGTACCTGTTAAGCCACCCTACGACTCTCTCTCTGCAGTATGAAGATGAAAGTAAAGCTATTAAAAAAAAAACAAAAACCACCACCAGAGAGTACAGTAAATATACTTAAAGAAAGCACTTCAGAATCTAGTATGGGTGCACATACACACACATACTCGTACATACATTTTGCTTTTGTTGATAGGGACACTAGCACCAAAAAATACCCAGATTATTTTTTCTGCCCCTTTATCTTCAATTTTTGTTCCACGCATCTTCTATGAAGATAAGAAGCTTGGGAGCACAGAATGTGTAGCAATGTGGCTGTGAGGTGTAAAAGTGACTATATAGCCATTTTAAACCTAACAATATATTCTGAATGTTACTAGCAGACCCACAGCTTTGAAATGTTAGTGATCAAATGAAATTAGAACACATATACATCTATTTCATTCATTCTTCTCATGTCAAGCAGGTATCCTTACCTATATTGAACTAAACTTTATTTTTGTCACAAGAGGAATAAATCTCTTTAGGTTGAGGGGGGGAAATGATAAGTTTTTACTGATAAATCATTTACATATAGTAATACCAATGAATTTAAACAAAACAAAAAAAATCTTTGATTTCTAGCAGTTCTATATATTTTGACACACGACGTATTATGCAATTAACTGTGACTGGAAAGTGAAAAAAATAAATACTGACCTTCCACTTCTGAATTGCAATGTAGATGTTGCTACTGCCCCTTTTAAGAAGTCTTGCTCCTCTGCCGTATTATGCTCATTGTAAATTAGTGGAATACCATCATCCTTAAAATTGGAGTGTGGACTTAGTTCTGCAAAACAACTTTTATTACTTCTCCTTGAAAGATCATCCATGGTAGCTGGTTCTTCAGAATTTACCCCCTCCTTATCTGCAAAAATCAGGAATAAAATGTTTTGCAAAAATGTTCATACAAGATGAAAACACGGCAAGGGGTCTTTAAAATGTAATATAGGAATTTTTACTTCATACTATCTTTCCTATTATCGCAGTAAGCTGACATCAATTAGAGAAATCTATCAAAGTAACTAAAACACAATGTTCTACTTTGTATCAGAGATCTTTTTAGAGACATTTCATTCTTTTTTAAAAAACCTAATTTTTAAAGATACCCAATATATTTTAAGGCTTTTGGCCTTTCAATTATTTTGAAACTTTTCTTTCTGCTTAGAACTAGGAAGTGTTTCAGTATTAAGGTTGAGATTACCAACCAGAAATTGGATATAAAAAGTAATTTAAACAGTAGATACAATCAAGATTAAAGGAAAACTCTCAAGGTTAACATGTCCTCAAAAGGAACCTACACTAAAGCCAATGTAAATGTCTCCCTGATACTGAAAAATGTATTACTCCTTCAAAATAAAGGCTGCATCACCATTAAATTCTCTTCTCCTTAACCAGACAACAAAGCAATATCATGGTGCTGGGACCTATGGATCAGATTGTAGATAGGCACGATAGGAGGGCATAAAATCACATGGTAGAAGCACATATTGTAGAGTGCCTCTTTATATGCTTATTTTGGAGTAAGAACAAAAATGGGATAAACAGATTGGTACTGGCATACACTGTGTGCCTCACATTACAGTTTGATTATTATACTGAATATCTTGCCATTTTTATATTCCAAATGACTCCTCATTACAAAGTTTTAATTGATTTTCTGTAACTTATTTTCAGGATAGCAATGCATCAAATAGTTCTCCCCTTCCCCACAATAAACTACTGTTAACACTTTACCATATTTAGAGTTTGTATAAACCTACACAAATAAAACCACATAACAGGGTGCACATAATCACAGAAACGTAGGGCTGGGAAGGGATCTTAAGAGGTCATCTTGTCTGGCCCCCTGTCCTGAAGTAGGACCAAGTACACCTTGACCATCCCTGATAGGTGTTTGTCTAATCTGTTCTTAAAAATCCTTCAGTGATGGGGATTCCACAACCTACCCTGGTAACTTATTCCTGTGCTTAATTATCGTTATAGTAAGAACATTCTTCCTACTATCTAATCTAAATCTCCTTTGATGCAGATTAAGATCATTACTTCTTATCCTACCTTTAGTGGACATGGAGAACAATTGAACACGAGCCTCCTATTTGGAGACTGTTACCAGGCTTCTTTTCTTAAGACTAAACATGCCAAGGTTTTTTTAGCCTTTCCTCATAACCTTTTATAAATTTTTGTTACTCTCCTCTGGACGGTCTCCAACCTGTCCACATTTTTTTAAGCGTGGAGCCCAGAATTGACCACAGTACTCCAGCTGAGGCCAGTGCCAAGCAAAAACAGGACAATTACCTCCCATGTATTACGTACGACATTCCTGTTAATACAACACAGAATGATATTAGCCTTTTTCACCACTGCATCACATTGGATTTTCAGGTCATAAAAGAGCTCCTAATGGAGCATTACTGGCCTCTTACTATCCTTCCTATCTTTCCTTCACATTGGGACAGACAATATTAAAGGTACAACAGCAAACTCTTTGAGAAACTGCCAGTTCTCCTGAATTCCTTTTTCCTTTGGCTTTTCTTTCCATGAGACCTTACCTACCAGTTATCTGAGTTTGTTAAAGTCTGCTTTTTTGAAGTGCACTGTCCTTATTCTGTTGCTGTCACTTTTTCCTTTCATTAGACTCATGAAATCTATAATCTTATGATCACTTCCACTCAAATTGACTTTAAGCAACAGACACTTGGGAGCCTAGTGATTTAGGAGCCTAAGTCCTGTTTTCAAAAATGAAAGTCAATGGGGATTTAGGCACCTAAGTTATATTTTAAAATGGGACTTAGGTACTTTGAAATTTTTACTCTAAAACATCACATGGCTTTAGATTTAGGGCATGTCTACACTTACCTCCGGAGCAATCGATCCAGCAGGGCCAATTTATTGTGTCTAATGAAGACGCGATAAATCGACTGTCGAGCGCTCTCCCATCAGCTCCAGTACTCCACCGGAGCGAGAAGCGTAGGCAGAGTCGACGGGGGAGCGGCAGCAGTCGACCCACCGCAGTGAAGTAGCTCTAAGTACGTCGACTTCAGCTACACTATTTTCGTAGCTGAAGTTTCGTAACTTAGACTGACTTAGCATGCCCCCCCGCAGTGTAGACCAGACCTTAGATACTTGAATTACATTGAAATGCTCTTACTCTCATCAGGAAGAAATATTTTATCCGAAATGAGATTTCCCTGAGAAGCTGTTCTATATAAGCGAGCCCGGGCACTGCTGACTTTCCTAACCTCCATTGGGTCCACTGGAGGCTTCGGGAAGGAAATGGAAGAATCTTCATCTTTTATAGGCGATGAAAGTAGTTTTGGCTTCTATTACAAAGAAAGATGAAGATCAGTTTATACAAATGTTATATCCCATTTGTATTTCCACATAACCTAAAATTAGCAAAATAAAACTTCGTAACATTCACCATATATTTTCTTCCAACTTCTGACTAACTTTAGGTGAGAATTACACAGCAACCAGAAAAAAATCTAAATTTTCTTTAACAAAAATCATAAGCCATTCCATGCAACAGAACAAGTTAGACCAAATATGTCAGTATGACCAGAGAGAGCCAACAAAAATAGGCACTGAGGAAAGCATGTCTAAAACAAGTCCCAACAGAAAACTCAATTGCTAATAGAATTAGCCATAAACTAGCTTTAATTTAGCAATTTATTAAATTTAAATAATATTTATTTCCCTTAAATAAGCCATCTACATTAAACATGTGCTTCATCACAAAATTTTGTGCCCAATCCTGAAAGACACTAAGTATGCACATCTCGAAGAAGGCCTGCTATTTGCAGTCCTACTTCTTAGGAAGTTGACTTAATTTGTAGAAAATTAAAAGTACCCATTTGAATACTATTAATACTGGTTATGCCAATTCCTATTATACACTGTCCTGGGCACATGGATCCACACATCCATGAACTCTAGGCTACTGCAACTCCATACACTGGATGAAACCACAGACCCTGTAAAAGCTCCATCTGGTACAACATAGCAGTCCATGTGCTTAGCAACTCAGATATCCATGAATTCATCACCCTCGGGGCTCTGCTTTCTGCACTAAATCTCCATAAAATATAGAGTCCAGCTGAACAACTCTGTTTTAATCCTCAAAATTCTCTAGCTACCCAAAAAATTGTCCCCACTACCTTAATAACCATTACCTCCAACAACAGCTATATTCCACTGGAACAATAAAATTTTCCACCAACAAAGGCAAGCTCATGAGTATGGAAGACAATTTTCACAGAAGCTGGACCTAGACAAGGGGTCGGCAACCTTTCAGAAGTGGTGTGCCGAGTCTTCATTTATTCACTCTAATTTAAGGTTTCGCATGCCAATAATTCATTTTAACGTTTTTAGAAGGTCTCTTTCTATAAGTCTACAAACTAAACTATTGTTGTACGTAAAGTAAATAAGGTTTTTAAAATCTTTAAGAAGCTTCATTTAAAAATTAAATTAAAATGCAGAGCCCCCTGGCCAGGACCCGGGCAGTGTGAGTGCCACTGAAAATCAGCTTGCGTGCCATTGGTTGCCTACCCCTGACCTAGACTATGGAACCCACTCTCACAAGAGATAATGACAACCACAGACCTCTTAACTTTTAAAACTAAATGAAAAACTCATTGCTTTAACTTGGCTTTCCTCAGTAACTTATTTTCACTACCCCACAAACCTACCAAAAGACCCCACTATAAACTAATCAAATTATTGCTTCTACAGGCTGTGGCATCTGGCACTGGACACCCTACTGTGTTAGCCCTCTGCCTCAGCAAGAGTGAGAGCTTTGCTGCTGTCTGCCTTGCCTGGAAACTTCAAGACTCTGCTAGTCTAAACCTTACCCACAAGGTAAGAACCAGTGAACCCCAGTTCCCAAGAGACATAATCCTGCTACGTCCAGTCCGTCTCACTGGACGCTCATAGAAATTATTAAGTTCGCTGTCTCCGAAGAGACAGAGTACACATCAGCCTACTAGATTAGCTCAGTGGTTCTGAACCTATTTACCCTTGTAGGCCGCAGCTTTGTGCTGATTGGGCTGCAGGTTGAGAACCACTGGGTTAGCTAAAAGAACAGGAGTACTTGTGGCACCTTAGAGACTAACAAATTTATCAGAGCATAAGTTTTCGTGGGCTACAGCACACTTCATCGGATGCATAGAATGGAATATATAGTAAGAAGATTATTATATACACACACACACACACTATATATATATATACACACACACACACACAGACAGGAAGGTGGAAGTTGCCATACAAACTGTAAGAGGCTAATTAAGATGAGCTATTATCAGCAGGAGAAAAAAACTTTTGTAGTGATAATCAAGATGGCCCATTTAGACAGTTGACAAGAAGGTTGAGGATACTTAACATAGGGAAATAGATTCAATATGTGTAATGATCCAGCCACTCCCAGTCTCTATTCAAACCCAAATTAATGGTATCTAGTTTGCATATTAATTCAAGCTCAGCAGTTTCTCATTGGAGTCTGTTTTTGAAGCTTTTCTGTTGCAAAATTGCCACCCTTAAGTCTTTTACTGGGTGGCCAGAGAGGTTGAAGTGTTCTCCTACCAGTTTTTGAATGTTACAATTCCTGATGTCAGATTTGTGTCCATTTATTCTTTTGCGTAGAGATTGTCCGGTTTGGCCAATGTGCATGGCAGAGGGGCATTGCTGGCACATGATAGCATATATCACATTGGTAGATGTGCAGGTGAACGAGCCACTGATGGCGTGGCTAATGTGATTGGGTCCTATGATGGTGTCACTTGAATAAATATGTGGACAGAGTTGGCATCGGGCTTTGTTGCAAGGATAGGTTCCTGGGTTAGTATTTTTGTTGTGTGGTGTGTGGTTGCTGGAGAGTATTTGCTTCAGGTTGGGGGGCTGTCTGTAAGTGAGGACTGGTCTGTCTCCCAAGATCTGTGAGAGTAAGGGATCATTTTTCAGGATAGGTTGTAAATCTTTGATGATGCGCTGGGTTAGCTGATGACTCACCTTTCACTTCAATACACAGCACTGAGATGGTTTTGTAATAAAACAAGAATAAGCTTATTAACAAAGAACAGAGGTTTAAGTGCTACTAAGCAAGAGAAAAAAAAAGACAGGTATGGTTACAAACAAAAAAATTTGAATACACTTTCTAGTGACTAAAACTTAATCTTAGCACATTTCAATTTTTGCCTAAGCAATTTTCTTATTTACGTCTAGTTACCAGCACCTCCCACCTCCAGGCCAGGGGACCCAATGTTTACAAAATCAAAGAGTGCTGTTCCCTTTGTTCCTTAAGTGATCAATAACTATATTAACCCTTTATATTGACCAAAGTCCATTATCTCTGTCTCAAGAGCCAGGAAGGCTTCCTGGGGTGCAGACTGTCCTCCAGTTTGCTCACTAAGCTGCTGCTTGCTAGCTTTCTTTACTGTATATGTAAATATTCTTTTAATGTCCTCTGCCAATAATCAAACTGAGGAAACACGAAGTCCTTGGTCTATGGCAGGCTGAGTTTATGCACTGCCTCCCAAACACATTTTAAGAACATATTTCGAGTACAAACACAACTCTGTACACAACCTGTACATACATCACACAATGATTTTGGGGACCAGCATATCACCAGTTTACATGATACCTTGCTTGACACCTGTTAGATACATATTATGACAATAGTGTGTCGGGAGTGATGAGTTTGTCAGGCCTGATTTGAGTTACAGTACGGTGGGCCATCTGCCAGCTGGCAATGAGGAGCTTTTAGTATTACACAGGTTAGGAAGAAAAAGCTTGTTATTCTAACTATAAAACACTTGGGAGACTCTCACGATACTGCAGAGCTACGATACCACAAAGATTGTAAGTATCTAAATAGATCATACTAATATAGTAATTACAATAATTGTATAAAAATGCCTAATACCCCACAGTGTAAACCCCATTTTAAAGATAAGAACTAAACAAAGGTGCTTCGTTCATATATTTTTCTTTGATATATCAAAATAATTGCAATGTTATGAAATTGGAAATAGACTAAAATTTCCCAAAGAACTCAATATTGTGTGAGCTGCTATTATGAACAGAAATATGACTGCAATGAATTACTGAAGGATGTTTGTACTGTACCAGTGATATTACTGATTTAGTGTGCATTGTACTACTTCATTAGACAACTTAATATTTTTAAAGTGTCCATTACCTTGTCACATATTAAAGACTAATCTCAACTACAAAACTAGCACATCTATAAAATAATTCAGCATTTTCTCAATAGAAGACATCAATATATATGTTCTTAAAAGTAACTATCCCAATTTTAAATGTCACCATTTGAATGGACTAGAACTGCCGTACATTATAAATAACTCAGCCACACTTTTCAATTGCAAGTTGCAGATCAGCAATTTCTAATTTCCTTTTCAATGCCAGTGCTACTTGTTAGTGTTTTGCACTTCACTTACCTTAAATATGAAAACAGACTGAGTCAATTTTCGACTTCTGGTTCTTAAGCACTACTGCAATGCTGTTGTATTGGGTTAGAATGCTACACAGGAATACTTAAATACCTAAAATACTGTTAGAGAGACAAGGTGGGTGAGGAAATACCTTTTATTGAACCAACTTCTCTGTTGGTGAAAAACTTTTTGAAAGCTTGTCTTTCACCAACAGAAGTTGTCCAATAAAAAAATATTACCTCACCTACCGTTTCTCTCTAATATTCTAGGACCAACACAGCTACAGCACCATAAAAAGAACTTGCACTCTCATTTTTTGAGGAAAAAATTCAAGAAATCAATTTTACTTTCTCATCCCCACCATTCTAATAAACCACGCAAAACATCCACTTAACCAGTTTTCACATAATCCTTTTATACCACTACAGTGGGTTGGTACAATTCACAATACTTTATTTCAGCATTACAAAACATTCTTTCTAATAAGCACTCACATGGTCCAGTGGGCTGAGACGTGTACCAGAAACCAGTCTTGATTCACCGGATTCAAAACTGGAAGCGTGGAGACTAGCATAAAGAACATAAACAGAATATTAAGCCAGACCCCATTTGGTTTCCCCACAAAGGATCTTCTCCCCCATTGCTCATAAACAAGTGGGAGTATCTGCAATACTGTTCTTCTTTCCCATAATCCTACAGATGCTATTCAATTTAGGTGTCAAGTAGAATAGCTCAGTGGGCGTGAGGAGGAAATCAAAGGACTGCCTGCATACTGACACCCTCTTCTACTTACTGTGTGGACAAAAAGAAAAGGAGTACTTGTGTCACCTTAGAGACTAACCAATTTATTTGAGCATAAGCTTTCGTGAGCTACAGCTCACTTCATTGGATGCATAAAGTGGAAAATACAGTGAGGATGTTTTTATACACACAGACAGTTGATAAAAACATCCTCACTGTATTTTCCACTTTATGCATCCGATGAAGTGAGCTGTAGCTCACGAAAGCTTATGCTCAAAAAAATTGGTTAGTCTCTAAGGTGCCACAAGTACTCCTTTTCTTTTTGCGAATACAGACTAACACAGCTGCTACTCTGAAACCTGTCATTGTGTGGACAGATAGAAGAAAAGGAACTGAAGTTGCTTGAACATGTATAACTCATTGTAAGTCCTTGCTACATCTGCTTCTGAGCAGTCATAAGGCGTGGCTGCAGGCAATGGCAGTGCAGCTCCTGCAGAAGCCATGCTGCTGGATAGAGGGACACCAGAGAAGGCAGGAGCCATCCCTGCAGTTGGCTCCTGTCGCTATCACAGAACTAAGATCTTGCCCTCTGTGAACTATGCTAAACCACAAGCCTCTCCCACCAGAGGAGAAGATAACCAGTTATTCCGTAAGGAAAATAATCTTAAACCTGTTTAAACATTTGGAACTCAAGGAGGACTTTTCTGAAATAAAAAAAAAATTAAAAAAGGCTTTAGAAACAGAAATCTTATGGAAACGGTGAGATACACCAAATCTGGTGTAATGACTGTCACAGTTAGTTTCAAATCACAGGAACTTCTAGGACACACCGTTTAACAATACCAGTGAGCATCATTAAAAGATGAGAGTCTATACTGCTAATTACATCCTAACACAGGAAAAAAGAACCATAAACATTATAATAAAAAAAAAGAATCAATCCTTTTGCTGCTAAAATATAATAAAAAAATCTTAAAGTGGCTGTACCTAAAAGTGGAAGGTGGTCTATTTTCTGGTGTTCGTGAAGATGCAGATCCAAAAAGTTTCCTTTGGTCCTCCCTAGGTGTAAATGGCCTCTGAGTTCTTAAAGTCCTTAGTGCATTTCGTGCTTCATTTATTATCTCAGCACTGGTCTTCTGCTTAGGTACTGAAGGTCTATAAAATGGTTCTGGCTTTTCTACATTTTTATTCTTTGAAGAATGCATTCTTCTACAAAATACTTTACAGGAAGCACTGTGTATAGGAGGCACAAAATACAACACTACTTACAAGTGATTAATAATTAAGACATTAATAAATAATTCAGTTATCCACATGCAGTTAAAATAGGATTTAGAAAGAACAAAATTTGAGACCAGGGTGAGGGTGGGGAAAATATTCTCAGATATCTCCAGAAATCTCCTTGTACCATTGGAGTTCAAATAATATTGTTCTTCCCTCTTCATTTTTCAGTCCTATGGAAAATGATGCAAAATGTAGAACGTGTCCAGCTCAGAGTGTCTTTGATAGCAGGAGAGGGAGTTTAAAAACAAAACCCCACACAAAACAAAAACACCATACTTAGAGGCTGCAATGCTTTCAGAGTCACATACAATAGTTTCCAGACACCATAGAAAACTTCAAACAACACTATTTCAACACCCAAAACCTGATGATTCAGTGAACACCACAGTGATGTTACCACAGCAGGAACTAGACAAAGAGCACGTAAAGAGAAGACTTTCTTGACCATATACTTAGAAAACAAGCACTATAAGTTATCAGTCTTATTAAGTTCTCTATTGTAACAAGCTAAAAGAGGCGCTTGCCTGAAAACGTCAACTGTAACCAGAGCCAAGGAAAAGCAGCAAAGAACTTTAACTTTTGTAAGAACAAACATTCACACATTACACAATGAATTATGAACTAAAGCTGCAAGTCAGAGAATGATCCCACGTGTACCCTTACAGAGCCACTGAACAACAGACTTGCTTCCAAAAATTGCTAAGTCTAAAAAGTCAGTCAATATCCCAGTTCAGATTTTGTAGACATCAGTTTTCATTTTTCAGCAGGTTACCATCCTCATCCAAGTCAGAATTCTGCAGGAGGCTAAAGTTAGTTCCTTATTCGTGGTACCACTGCCGTACTCATGGTTCCCAGTTCCTTATTCAAAGGCCAAAATTATTTTAAAATACATTCATGTAAGATTTTTTTTTTTTTTAGAAATATCAAATTAATGTTTTAAATGTGATAAAATTTTAAATTACTAATTACTTATTTATTAATTAAATAAGGAGCTGAGTTATGACTGTCAGTACATGACAAAATAATGCTCGGATCAACTCAACTGACATATCACTGTGACCCACCAGACTGTTCTGAAGGACCTGGGACAAGTCACTCCCTGATCCGAATCTTTGATCCTGAACAATATACTGCAACATCACACCACCATCCCACATTGTGCATAGGGATTGAAAAGGAGATGGGTTTTGAATGGCTGTTTGAGACAAAATACATACTGGGTCACTCCAAGTTATACGTCCCCATGATGGTTTTACATTATGAAGAGATGAGGATATGCCACTTTCCGCGCTGAACCTTTATTTCTGGTCTGACAAACATATTACTCCCAGTTTTATCGTTTGTTTGCATTGTTAGTTAACATGCAATACGCATCGGGGGGAAAAAAAGCAGTATTCAATCAACTTGCAAATCCAGCTGTAATGTTTTCACAGATACAATAGCTACAAATGAAGTCTACAGGAATTTTGCTTTGTTAGATGAATTAAGAATAGGAAAAATGGCTAAATTTATTGAAATTTGTTTGTGTTAGATATACAGACATTTGTTTTTATTTAAGTTGTGTGTTTTGCTCTTTACATAACAAAAATAAAATGAAGACACTGGTTGGACATAGTTGGGTCCCAAACAAACATACAAACATGTTTATTAACTATATACAAACATACAAAGTCTAGCTTAATGCATGCTGCTGCTCTGAGTGGTTTCTAATGGCTTCTAAAATATAGAAAACAGTGACCGTCACTAGAATGCCCACACACTACTTAAAAGAAATACTAACCTATTCCTCTATACTAAAATTAGTTGAACCTGCTAGTATCTTTGCTGCTGTACATGCCTCATGCTGTACATGCCTCATGGCAACACTAATGTGGCTTGGTACACTTTAATGGAATTTGGAGAACTCTCTCTCTGTCTCCACCTCCTTTTCTTTTTAATTCCAAAATTCCACCATAGAAATGCCTGCCATAAGTCTGACTAAGTCTGTGGAAACATACAAAATGATTCCCAGAGTTGTGCATTATCTCCAACAACTTTGTACCTAAAATGACAACAACTTTTCTTTAATGAACTCTACGGTTCATGCAAATGATTCTGATGACTTCTACTGAACTAATCAATATTTGAAACAATGTTTTAAAAATTAATGCTATATTCGAGTTACATGGAAAAGTGTTACCGAGAGGGC
This sequence comes from Chelonia mydas, assembly GCF_015237465.2. Lineage (NCBI taxonomy): Eukaryota > Metazoa > Chordata > Testudines > Cheloniidae > Chelonia > Chelonia mydas. Next base: position 80,441,834 of record NC_057851.1, on the reverse strand, counting down.
AGATGAAGGATTTTTCTGGGGAAGAGGCATTTCATTTCAGGTTTCAGTAATGCCAGTTATATATTTCCCCCCATTAATGAGAATTTCTAACTGCTCTTACTTGCTACCCAGACTTCAAGCATAAGCATACAAGCAACTGAAAAGTGTCTTTTCTTCGCATTTTTTGTCACATCAGTTAAAATTTGTTCATAACATCTTGAGTGTGAGTTTTATATCATATTTGCCTCTTCAGCACCCTCCTTTGTGTTAACACTATCCAACCCATTCTAGCTAGTCTCCAGCTGAGAAGGTTAGCCCTCTACCTGTGAGATGCAGGCCCCTCTCCCACTGCAATGGGGCCCAATGTTACACAAAACCAAAACCTTCAGCCTCACACCAGTCATGCAGCCAAAAGATCACCTCCAGTATTCAATGGACTGGTAAAATCTCCAAAAAGATCAACTGGGCTTTCCTTTTCTTCCACTTCCTTCCAAAATGCCTGAGATTTTTCAGAGTAGCAGCAAGAAAAGGAGTACTTGTGGCACCTTAGAGACTAACACATTTATTTGAGCATAAGCTTTTGTGAGCTAAAGCTCACTTCATCGGATGCATGCAGTGAGCTGCAGCTCACGAAAGCTTATGCTCAAATAAATGTGTTAGTCTCTAAGGTGCCACAAGTACTCCAACAAATTTGAGCATAAGCTTTCGTGAGCTACAGCTCACTTCATCGGATAAATCTGTTAGTCTCTAAGGTGCCACAAGTACTCCTTTTCTTTTTGAGATTTTTCATAATCTGTGTAGTTGCACGTGGCACTGTTCATTAGTTCCAATGCGTATTATCATCAGTGAGACTCGCCAGATGACTTCACAATCCTGTTTAATCCTGCAGTTACATCTTGTATCTTCACTCCAAGAAGACAGAACACTGTCCTATTGTTCCAAGAGAAGTTCTTCAGATATCCTAATAAATGAAGCTCTCTTGGTTGCTGCTTATTTCATACCTCAAGAACATCCATCAGATGCGTCCCCTGTAGTTTTCTTCTCCATTTCTCCAGAGACAGTTTCTTTTGTAGTTGGCTTACTAAGTTTGATACTCCTAGTGAAGTTGAGCCTCCCAGTTCTTATTTCCTTCTTGGTCACAAATAACCTGCTCATTCCTTTCATTTCTACTCCCTTCAATTCCCTTAACACTGATCCTTCCCCATGTGGCATCTGTGACAATGATTTCCAAAATCCTGTTGTCCAAGAAGTGTTCATTTTCTCAGGTGCCTCAGTGTTGCAATTTATGCTTTCAGACTACATATCTTCTCCTCCCAGTGTGGCCACCAGCTTGGATTTCACACTCCAGAAATCTAGTCTGGCTTCCAGCAGAAAGGACAACATAACACATCCTAGAAACGTCACAGCATCATCCGTATCTTCTACCTGGAGCAGAGTCATACCTAAAACAAGAATCACGCTTCCTCTCTAAACTGCCACTGAAACTCATCTGATTTGCCACTTTTGTTCATCTGACAACTGACCTACACACTAAGCCTCAATGCTCAGCCCCCTCCCTTGCAAACAAGGAGGGAATAACCTACCTCAAAAACATCAAATACAGGTTTTGTTCAAAGACACAAGGGTCTCGGTGATAAGGCCCACACTGAGACACAAACAGACCTGCCTCACCTGGCCAGTTCTGGAGTCCACAACTCAGTCACATCACCCTCACAGAGAACAACGAGACAAGAGATGGAACAAACACAACACTCACCAAATCCCTGGACCTGTAAGCATAGGTTCCACAGGTTTCACCTTCTGAAACATCCGTCTGCTGCTCCTTTTACCCTGATAAAGGGAGTGGATGTGTTTGGAGGTGGTGGAGGAGGGCTGGTGAAATGGGCAATGCTTTTCCATACAGATAAAGGGCTTGTCTATACTTACGGTTAAATCAGCACCGCTGTGATTAATGCAGTGGTATCAATTTAGCGGGTCTGGTGAAGACAAGCTAAGTTATGGCAGAGCACTCTCCCATCGACATCTGTACTCCATCTCCCCAAGAGGTAGAAGGTAAGTGAGCAGAAGAGTGTCTCCCAGCATAGACACCACTGTAAGTCGACCTAAGTTACATCAACTTCAGTTACGTAACTGAAGTAGCGTAACTTAGGTCGACTTACAGCTTTAGTGTAGACCAGCCCAAAGTTTCAAGTAAAGGAGTTCCATGTTTCAACTACTTCATAACAGAGTAACGGTTTAAGGGACATGTCACTTCAGGTGACCTGAGTCTTATTTTGTCACGTAGAGCCAGTCAAAATCCAGTTCTTTATTCAGTCAACATTTACAGTACAGAAGTGGGGTGGCAGCTTCACGTGGCAGCATATTTCACCAGAACAAAGCTTCAGGTCAGGGAGTTACTTGTCTCATCTCCTTCAGAACACTCTGACAGCCACATGGACCAGTCATTTGTCTCTCTCACCAACAGAAGTTGATCCAATAAAAGATATTGCCTCACCCACCTTGTCTCAATTACATAATAAGTCATTTAAATTTGTCACATTCAATCAAATGAATTTGATAAAATTTCTAAAAATTTAATCCTACATTGATATATTTTTAAATAATTTTGGCCTTTGAACAAGGAACTGGAAACCATGAATAAGGAGCTGGTACCACAAATAAGCAGCCAGCTTCAGCCTCATGAGTTCGTCCTTTGCTCCATGAGTGGTTCTCAACCTATTTACCCTTTTGGGCCACATCCAGTACTACCTGTATGGCCCTGAGGATGTCACATGGGCCACAGCTCTGTGTGGATTGGGCCGTGGCCCATAGGTTGAGAACCACTGAATTGTTCCACTAACATATTGAAGAAAAAGTATATTTTGCCCAGTATTTGATTAAACATTTAGCAAGATGCAAGCTGTATCTTCTATCCCTTTGTATTTATTCATGAATAAAAGTGAACAGCAGAAGAGACTGGAAGATGCCTTCTTTGATCTTTCTAAGCTCTGAAGCAAAACCTCACTTCTCCCACATCACTGCTCTCATATCCTTTACTTCCTCCTGCTTCCTTTATTGTCATGCTTCTTTCCCAACTGCTCGTTTTGGGTCTCCTTTCAAGTAGAGAGATTGTCTCCAAAACAGTCTGTACCAAAACTGCATATGAGTTTATAGTTTGGTTAAAAACAAAACTTATTAATTGTCCATTGCTAAGGTGTAATTTTAGAACACTACCTCTGGCACAACCCAGGCCCATATTAATAGCATTAAAATAAGCTTTCAATTTTTGGTGTAATTTTGTTAATAAGGATGGTAGGATTTTTTCCCAATTTCATGCAATAAAAACAGAATGAACAGCAACAAAAGGAGCTGATCCTACAGTCCTTAATTAATATAACACAACTCCTAGCAAAGTCAATGGAAATTTTGACCAAGACGAAGACCCCAATATAACCAGCACCTGTGGAGTAAGAGGTGACCTGACTCTTAGAGAAAATTAAAAAATTACCAGCAAAATAAGAGGGTTGTTTTTTTTTCAGATTGCTTTTAAACACAAAAGGTTCCTCTAGCTAATCACTTCTAAAAAAAACACCCATACGCCACTGTAAGCTTATGCTCCCTGATCTTGTCTTCACACTGTAAACTAGTCAGCACAGAACTTTATTAAATGTTTGGTCTAGACCAAACCCTACCTGCCCTTCCTTGTATACGGGTAAACTTTGTTTGGATGGGCCATTTTCCCTTCGTTTGCATGCCTTTGTGTCCTTCCTTCCCTGTTACTATCACAGCATAGATTGGGGGCGGGGGGGTGGGGTGTAGATTTTGCACCTGGCTATATCAATACACGTTACATAACCAGGGGAAGAATAAACAACAATATCCCAGACCCCAAAGTGGGTGAAGGCATTCTCGCCATGCCCCGGCGCGGGGAAGGTGGGGGGAGGGACAGGGAGCCTCCATCAGCTCCTGCCCCGGCGCGTGCGTGTGTGTGGGGGGGGGGGGGGGGAGGGGAGTGCAGCAGCCCTGACGCCGGGATGAGCGGTGAGGCGGGCAGCCCGTTTCCATGGCAACCGTACACAGAGCGGCCCCGTCCCTTTCGGGCTGTGAGGAGGCACCTTGTCGGCGGGTCTGTGTGAAGCGGGTCCCCTCCGCGGCCGGTCCCCCCTCCTGCCGCCGTTGACGGCTACGCGGCGCTTTCCCCCCAGCCCCCGGCTGCGTCGAAGGGCGGGCGTCTCCAAACAAGCCGGCCGGCCAGACACACATCGCCAGCGAGCATGCGTAGACAGCAGCAAGCGCATGCGCAGAGCTGCCTTGTCCCACGCCGGCTTCTGAGGCGAACGGGGCGGGGACAAGTAGGGGGCGGAGCTCGTGCTGGGCGGGGCTCGTGCCGGGGGGACTGGAGTAGGGAAGCTGGCAGGAGCGATGCGCTGGAGGCAATCGCCTAGTGCTGTCTGCTGCCTTTCACCTCCCAGCCGCAGGCTCCACAAGTTGCAGGAGGCAATGAGGGGGAGGGGGCATGTGCTGAGGGGTTGTACAATAACCTTTCTGACTGCCCCCCGGATTGGGGTTGAAGGAAATTTACCCCCCACAATAGCCCCAAGCAGACACTTTTTGTGCCTACCTATCAACCACCGTGGCCCTAATGTGGAACCTGCTGTGTGACAGAGGCCCAAAATGAGGGTCACTGAATGCATTTGTGAAGGAAACTCAGGGTTTGTTCCTTTAGTTAGGATCAAGGTGCCAGTAACCTCAAGTTTCATAATTTCAGATCATTTTCAACACTAAAAGTGAAAGGGAGTCCAGGGACCTTTGTGTCAAACAGAGATAACTTTGGGACTAACCCAAGTGATGGCTATGGAGATGAGATGCAGACAGGCAAGACTCCAGCACAAAACCAGTTTATTCCGTCATCCTAGTCAATGGCAATGTCCAGCTTTTGAATCACTGGTTATTTTCATCATCTTGCCATCAAAAATTGGAAATGTTGGCATATCTCCTGGCCATCTCAGTCTTTCGTATGGAATATTGTCTTAGGTATTTCCATGTCATTCAGTCATACCAGGTCCAGTCTATGCAAATCCCTCTCAGGAATCTGGGGAGAGATATTTTATATAAATACATGTACACACACACCTTGGTCTCAGCAGCATAGGAATTATAACCCTGACCATACCTATCAGATCCTGGGCACACTCCCTCTCACATGGTTGATCTCTGCCGCTGAAAATCCATCTCATGATTATTGGAATCATTTTGCCAGAGGCAATTAGAACCAGTTCAGTGACTCCCAGTTATACTTAACCTCTCACCCAGATGGGTAATTTGATGGTTTGCAGTATTAAAAACCATAGATGCTGGAACTAGGAGTGCAGGGGATGCTGCAGCACCCCCAGGCTTGAAGTAGTTTGTGTACAGGGTTTACAGTTTGGTTCAATGGCTCTCAGCAACCCCACTGTAAAAATTGTTCCAGCACCCCTGTTAAAAACTTCCCAAATATGTAACAAAGAGAGGCCTGTGTTATCTGTTGTGGTGATTAGATCACTTATGACTCTGAAATGGACGGTCTCTGGGTTTAGTCCTATCTGAATACATACTGAAACTTATCTAGAATATTGCCCCAGAACAATGGGTAAGGAACTGACCTATAATTCACACATACAATATAATGAGTAAGGTTTTCTTTGACCAGGGCTTCCTCTTCATTTTCTTTAACAAAGAAATGGGAACACAACTAGAGCCCTGCAAAGCTATGGATGTCTACTTCATATGGATTTCCACGGATGTGGATCATGGATGGATGTGGATCCAAATTTTATATCTAGAGCCCTGCAAATCTGCAGTTAATCATGGACCATGTTTGTGGATCACGGATTGGATGCTGCGTCTCTCTTCTCCCTGGGGTATATCTTGGCTGGCCAGTTTCTTGCCTTCACTGTGTTATTCCAGAAAGAGTCTGCCTAACCATGCCTCCTTTCTTTCTTTACAGGTACTAATAACAGTATGATTGCCCACAGTTATAAGTTACACACAGCTCTTTCTAAGCAAGCACATTTTATTCTTAAGGTAGAAGCATTACAGAGAAAAGGTATTAAAAACAATAAAAGAACCTACACACATACTAATAAATTTACCAAAGATCATCCCAACTGCAACATGGGCTCTGACAGAAGTACTTCAACCCCCACTCAGGGGTTTTCTGGTGGTTTCAAAAGTCATTACACCCTTTTCTCTGAAAAAGAACACAGTCTTAGGGGGCCTCAGTAGGCCAAAGTCCTTCCTATCCTTCCCTATAATGATTGGGCCTTTCGTGGACTGGAGGTCCTGCTTGTTCGCTGGATTAGAAAGAAGGCCCCGAGTCTGCTTTAACTCAGGCATGCCAGGTGAAAGACAAACTCCTTTCTTTGTCTGTTTAGCTCCTGAAGAATCGAGTTTAGGATGAGAGTATCAACCCCATAAACTGGTTAGGACTGGGGAAGGACAGTACTTGGATTACCAAGGAAAAAAACAATGTTCTGCAAGGAAGTGTTATGAGTAATTTCTCCTGAGTCAGTATTGAACCAATGTCCCAATACTGTGCTAAGGTATACCATGCTCATGGAAGTGCCATCTTTTTTAGGCTTAGAATTTAGGTCCTGAACATTTTTTGTCAATGATCTCTTGGGATTCTAAACCCATGCCACTCATACTTGCTATGATCAGACTTAGGCGACACACAGCTAAAAACACTAATTGCCACAGGAGCCTTGCCTAGACAAGGGTTCCTACTGTTGCAACCTAACACAACTACCTCTAATGGAGCTGCAGGAGTGGTGGCAACGAGGTGAAACTTTTGCTAAAAAACCTAATGTTGACAAAGTTTTCCAGTCCTATGGTAGTCTGTATAGTCTTGCTGCGTGTGCTGTTAAATTAGTGCCATGTTTTACCTCAGTTGCAGCTGCATTACAGAGGAAGATGAAGCAATTCATGACAACAAAGATTCTTGAAAGCTTTTTTTGAGAAGCTGTAATACTTCAGAAGCATGCCAAAGAAGAAGAATGTCCAAGCTATGTTCTTTGAGATCCTTCCTGCACCTTGAGCAAAGGAAAACAGAAGGCAGAAAATTCTGCAAGTGAATTGCTAGGTAGGTAAGAGGTGTAGACTTTGGTTTTGTGGAACATTTGTCCACCCTCTATGGGGAGAGGGGCTATATAGGTGGCCTCCACCTCAGTAGAAGGGGACCAATCTCCTTGGGAACAGGCTGTCTAGAGTAGTCAGGAGGCGGCTAAACTAATAGCAAAAGGGGAGAGTAAAAGAGGGACGATATGAATACTCAGCACAAAATTGAGATGTTGAGAACAAAATTAATCCAGGAACCAAAGGACCTAAAGAGTAGAAATTCTTTAACTGCCTCTACACCAAATCTAAGAGCCTGGGCAATAAACAAGAAGAATTGGAATTGCTCACTGATAAACATAAATTCAATCTAGTTGCTATTACTGAAACCCGACGGAATGATTCACATAATTGGAATGTTAAAATCTATGGTTATAACCTATTTAGGCAGGATCAAGTGGGCAAAAGGGGAGGGAGAGTGGCACTCTATGTTAAAAATGGCATTACCTGTTTCTGAATCACTGATAACTCAGAAGTTATTGATGTTGAATGTTAGGGATCAATGTATAATGGATAAAGCACAAGATAGAGTACTAGTTGATGTCTGCTACACACCACCTAATCACACTAGGGGACAGGATGACCACTTCCTTACGCACCTATCTATAGGAAAAAAAAGATGTGTGATCATGAGGGACAATTCGAGTGACATATACTGGAGGTCTCATACTGCCCGTACTAAAACATCCTTGGAATTTCTAAACATAATCAATGACAGTTGCCTAATTCAAAAAGTGTGCAGCCAACACTGGGGGGGAATTATATATTAGACCTTGTCCTAACACAGAGGTGGTCAAACTATGGCCTGTGGGCCATATCCGGCCTGTGGGACCTTCCTGCCCAGCCCTTGAGCTCCCGGCCCCTCCCCTGCTGGCCCCCTTCCCCTGCAGCCATGTTGCAGTGCAAGCTCTGGCAGGGCAGCGCAGCAGCGTGTCTGGCTCCGGCCGGGCGGTGCTCTGGGCAGCCAGACGTGCTGCTCTGAGCAGTATGATAAGGGGGCCGGGAGGTTGGATAAGGGGCAGAGGGTCCCGGGGGGCAGTCAGGGGACAGGGAGCAGGGGATAGTTGGATGGGGCAGAGGTTCTGGGGGTGGTGGTCAGAGGATGGGGAACGGGGGGGAGGGGTTGGATAAGCGTGGGAGTCCCGAGCGGCCTCTCAGGGGGCGGAGGTGTGGATAGGGGTCAGGGGACGGGGAACGGGGGGGTAGGGGAGTTGGATATGTGTGGGGTCCCAGTGTTTCTCAATGGTTGGCTCCCTGACACAGTTTAGGAAGGCAGCAAGTCAGTCCCTGGTATCAAAAAAGTTGAGAAACACTGATCTAGACCATGCCTTACAGGTATTTGTCTAACCTGTTCTTAAAAACCTCCAACGACAGAGATTCCACAAGCTCCCTAAGTAATTTGTTCCAGTGCTCAACTGCCCTTACAGTTAGGAAGTTTTTCCTAATGTCTAACCTTAATCTCCCTTGATGCAATATAAACCCACTACTTCTTGGCCTAGCCTCAGTAGCTGAGGAGAACAATTTATCACCCTCCTCTTTATAACAACCTTTTGTGTACTTGAAGAACTATTATCATGCCCTCCCTCAGTCTTCTCTTCTCCAGATTAAACAAATCCATTTTTTTCAGTCTTTCCTCATAGGTCAAGTTTTCTTGATCTTTAATCATTTTTGTTGTTCTCTTCTGGGCTTTCTCCAGTTTCTCCTACCCAATTTACACTGATGTTCACTATGTTATGTTATGTTAGTCATCCAATCACTGCTAACTTGTTTGGTGAAAACTGAAACAAAAAAGGCATTTAACACTTTGGCCATTGCTGCTTTTCTCCTATTGTCTTTTCCTCCTCATTGAGTAATGGGTCTACCATATCCTTGGTCTTCCTCTTACTTCTCATGTATTTGTATCATGTATCACGACCTGATCACATATATAATGTCTGAGCAGACTAAAGTCCACACCACTAATATATATACTTGGTGCTTTAATAGGGCCAATTTCACAAAGCTAAAAACAATTATGAGCCAAATCAGCTGGAAGGAAGAATTTAATCAGAAAAATGTGAATGATAATTGAGGATCATTTAAGAACCCCTTATTAGGCTTTGTCTACGCTGCCACTTTACAGCGCTGAAACTTTCTCGCTCAGGGGTGTGAAAAAACAAACCGCGCTCCCAGCAGTGTAGCTACTTCCCTTGTTGGGGTGGTTTTTTTACAGCGCTGGGAGAGCTCTCTCCCAGCGCTGGTGCCGCGACTACACAGCCACGTTAAAGCGCTGCTGCAGCAGCACTTTAATGTTGCTAGTGAAGACATACCCAGAGATTCCTAAAAAGCAATTGAGGAAGAAGGCTTTACTGGTTAAAAAAAATGAACTGATTTAGAGAGGAAGTGAAGGCATCTGTAAAAATAAATAAATAAACAAATAAGTAAATAATGGAAGAAAGGGGAAGTTGATAGTAATGAATATAAATTAGAAGTTAGGAATTGTAGAAAATTAATAAGGGAAGCAAAGAGAGACAAGGAGAAATCTGTGGCCAGCAGAGTTAAGGATAATAAGGAGTTTTAAAAATATACTAGGAACAAATGAATCTTGGCAATGGTATTGGTCCATTACAGGCTGGAAATGGGAGAACTATCAATAATAATGCAAAAAAGGCAGAAGTGTTCAATAAATATTTTTGTTTTGTATTTGGGGGAAAAAATAGATAATGTAGTCTCATCATGTCATGATGATAACACTCCATTCCACTAGTATCTTTGGAGGTTGTTAAACAGAAGCTACTAAAAGACATTTTTAAATCAGCACATCCAGATAACTTGCATCCAAAAGTTTTTAACGAGCTGGCTGAGAAGTTTGCTGGACCGTTAATGTTGATTCTCAATAAGTCATAGAGCACTAGGGAAGATCCAGAATGCTGGACGAAAGCTAAAGTTCTGTCAAAAGGGTGACCCAGGTAGCTATAAGCCTGTCAGCCTGACATTGATTCCAGGCAAGATAATGGAGTAGCTGATGCAGGACTCAATTAAAAACAAACTAAAGAAGGGTATTGAAATAAATGCAAATCAACATGGGTTTATGGAAAATACATCCTGTAAAACTAACTTGATTTTTAATTGATAAAGGTAATAGTGTTGATATAATATGCTTAGTCTTCTGTCAAATGTTTGTGTTGGTACCATACAACATTTTGATTAAAAAAACACGAATGATATAAAATTAACATGGCAAACATAAAATGGATTAAAAACTGGCTAACTGATAGGTCTCAAAATGTAACTGTAAATGGGGAATTGTCATCGAGTGGATCTGTTTTCAGTAGGGCTCCACAGGAATCAGGTCTTGGCCCTACGCTATTTAACATGTTTATCAATTACTTTAAAAAAACATAAATATTGCTGATAAAGTTTGCAGATGAGAACATAAGAATGGCCATACTGGGTCAGACCAAAGGTCCATCCAGACCAGTATCCTGTCTACTGACAGTGGCCAATGCCAGGTGCCCCAGAGGGAGTGAACCTAACAGGTAATGATCAAGTGATCTCTCTCCTGCCATCCATCTCCACCCTCTGACAAACAGAGGCTAGGGACACCATTCCTTACCCATCCTGGCTAATAGCCATTAATGGACTTAGCCTCCATGAATTTATCCAGTTCTCTTTTAAACCCTGTTATAGTCCTAGCCTTCTCAACCTCCTCAGGCAAGGAGTTCCACAGGTTGACTGTGCGCTGTGTGAAGAAGAACTTCCTTTTATTTGTTTTAAACCTGCTGCCCATTAATTTCATTTGGTGGCCCCTAGTTCTTATATTATGGGAACAAGTAAATAACTTTTCCTTATTCACTTTCTCCACACCACTCATGATTTTACATACCTCTATCATATCCCCCCTTAGTCTCCTCTTTTCTAAGCTGAAAAGTCCTAGCCTCTTTAATCTCTCTTCATGTGGGACTCGTTCCAAACCCCTAATCATTTTAGTTGCCCTTTTCTGAACCTTTTCTAATGCCAGTATATCCTCTTTGAGATGAGGGGACCACATCTGTATGCAGTATTCAAGATATGGGCATACCATGGATTTATATAAGGGCAATAAGATATTCTCTGTCTTATTCTCTATCCCTTTTTTAATGATTCCTAACATCCTGTTTGCTTTTTTGACTGCCGCTGCACACTGTGTGGACGTCTTCAGAGAACTATCCACGATGACTCCAAGATCTTTCTCCTGATTAGTTGTAGCTAAATTATCCCCCATCATATTGTATGTATAGTTGGGGTTATTTTTTCCAACATGCATTACTTTACATTTATCCACATTAAATTTCATTTGCCATTTTATTGCCCAATCACTTAGTTTTATGAGATCTTTCTGAAGTTCTTCACAGTCTACTTTGGTCTTAGCTATCTTGAGCAGTTTAGTATCATCTACAAACATCTTACTGTTTATCCCTTTCTCCAGATCATTTACGAATAAGTTGAATAGGATTGGTCCTAGGAGTGACCCTTGGGGAACACCACTAGTTACCCCTCTCCATTCTGAAAATTTACCATTTATTCCTACCCTTTGTTCCCTGTCTTTTAACCAGTTCTCAATCCATGAAAGGCTCTTCCCTCTTATTCCATGACAACTTAATTTACATAAGAGCCTTTGGTGAGTGACCTTGTCAAAGGCTTTCTGGAAATCTAAGTACACTATGTCCACTGGATCCCCCCTGTCCACGTTTGTTGACCCCTTCAAAGAACTCTAATAGATTAGTAAGACATGATTTCCCTTTACAGAAACCATGTTGACTTTTGCTCAACTATTTATGTTTTTCTATGTGTCTGACAATTTTATTCTTTACTATTGTTTCAACTAATTTTCCTGGTACTGACGTTAGACTTACCGGTCTGTAATTGCCAGGATCACCTCTAGAACCCTTTTAAAATGTTGGTGTTACAATAGCTATCTTCCAGTCATTGGGTACAGAAGCTGATTTAAAGGACAGGTTACAAACCATAGTTAATAGTTCCACAATTTCACATTTGAGTTCTTTCAGATGACACAAAAATTGGTGGAATGATAAATAATGAAGAGGACAGGTCACTGATTCATTAGTAAACTGAGCGCAAGCAAACAATATGCATTTTAATACAGCTAAATTCTTCTTACTTTAATATCTATTTTAATTATACTAACACAAATGTGAGCCAGACTTGTTTCCACTTATCCATTTGTCAGTGAGGCCTGGGTTCTTGGCATGAGCTGGCACCCGGTCTGTTAGCATCACGCTGTTCCTCTCACAAATGATATTGAAGTCCTTATTAGTGTCACTCTTTTTTCTACACAAGCCATTCCCTGCAGGAACAAAGGCCTTCCACATTCAATGTGACTGTCACTTGAAAGCCCAAGAAAAAGGTAGCCCATAGGCACTGACTCCAGAGGTGGCTTGGGGGAAGGTGCCCGATGGTGGGAGGGTCTGGGGCAGAATAGGGGTTGAGCACCCCTGTGGAAAATTAGAAGCCGGTGCCTGTGATGCAGCATACATTTTGAGCGCTAACAATGGACGAAAACCATCCTTTTTGTTCCCTTCCCATGTTATGGTTTGTTGTGTAACAGCAATAATCTCTGTTGTAGTGTACTCACAATAAATGGCTTTTGAGATTGATTAATAGTCAAAGCAAAGTTGAATCATGTAATCAATCTCAGCAGCTGTTTATTGCTTTGTACATTACAAAGCAGTACAGATTATCCTTTAAAGAGCTGCTAATGCCTCATGGAAAACTTTGAAAAACATTTTACATAGAATTGGTACGGCTGATGTATCATTTTCTGGGTTTTTTTCCGCCCTCCTCTCCATTTTTTAAAAAGGAACTTAACATGTCTCTAACCATCTTTGTTGCCTGTCTTGAGTCCTTTCCATGCTCATTTATATCTTTACTAAGTTGCTGAACACAGCACTTCATATGAAAGCACACAACTGTTTGATATAATGGGCCACACTCCTCCTGTCCCACTGTGTCCTGGGAAAATTCACTTTCAGGGACATGGATGCAATGATTTCACTGCCATTCTCCCCCAAAGACTCAGCCATGACAGAGTAATTTTTGGTGAAATTTACTAGCATAAATATAGTGGGGTATATATATATAGTGGTATTCCCTCTGTGGACACTCTTCACACCGAGAGTTATACCCATATAACTATAGCAGTATAATTATGCTGCTAAATTTCCTCTTGTAGACAAACTCCATGCTCTAGACCAGTGGTTTTCAACTTGTGGTCCATGGACCCCTGGGGATCCCTGGACGATGTCTAGGATTTGCAAAGGAGCCTGCACCTCCATTCAAAAATTTTTAAGGGTCCACGAATGAAAAAAAGGTTGAAAACCACTGCCCTAGACTGACATGCTCGGCCTCGAGTAGACAGGAGGTATTGGATTTCCTGAGCTGGTGAGGAGAAAAGGCTGAGGAAGCAGAGCTATGAACCAGCCATAGAAAAGTGGACATCTGTGAACATATTGCACAGGTATGACCAAAGAACCTCTTACTGCCATCTGGCAAGGGAGTGAAGAGTGGTTACAGGAAACTCCTGATTCTGTTACACACATTCTGGTTCACCAAAAAATGTTATGTTATGTGAGGTCTCTAGTGAAAGCCCATATCACACTGATCATCAATATCATTGTGAAATGTATGTACAGGTACAATTGTATGTAAGCAGCCATGTATATATACTGAAAATATGTTCTTAAAGTCTGTATCAAGGTATTCGTCATCAGTTAAGGTGAAAAACAAGTTTTTGGTCAGGCAACAGATGTTTAGCCACCTATCTGTTTACATGTAAATTAAGTATTTTCTTGTTCACAGTGGTTCCCCTACCACTAGTCTGAAAAAAATGTAAATAGATTGTAGAATCATAAAATACTAGGGTTGGAAGGGACCTTAGGAGGTCATCTAGTCCAACCCCCTGCTCAGAGCAGGACCAATCCCCAATTTTTGCCCTGATCCCAAATGGCCCCCTCAAGGATTGAACTCACAACCCTGCGTTTAGCAGGCCAATGCTCAAACCACTGAGCTATCCCTCCCCCCAAGGGCAGGGCTGTAAGGGCAGGTCTACACTACAGAATTACTTTGATATAACTACGTCACTCCGGGGTATGAAAAATCCACACATCTGAGCTATGTAGTTATATTGACCTAAGCGCTGGAGTAGAAAGCACTATGACGGCACGAGACATAGCTATTGCCTCTTGTGGAGATGAATTAACTACACCATTGGGAAAGCTCTCTCCTGTTGGTGTAGAGCGCCTTCATTAAAGCAATACAGCGGTGTAGCTGTATCGATGTAGCTGCACCAATGCCGCCTTTTAAGTATAGCCCTGCCGTCAGAAAGAACTTCAGAAAGAATACCGGGAAGAGAACCAGAGCTGGGGGGAAAGAACCTTTTCTTGCAGGGCATATCAAATGTTTGCCTGAGTATATTTGAGGGGATGTTCAGGCACCCTTCACTGAGGAAGTAAAAGGATAGTGCTTTTGCTTCATGAAAAGGGATCTCAACCAGGCTTGGCTGAAAACACCAAAAAGAACTTTGGGTGAGAAATTTCTTTAGACTAGAGAGTAATTTGTTAGTTCAGTTTAATCTCTAAAAAGCATGTTATTATTTTGCATTAAATGTAGCCATTTGTTTGCAATATTCTTACTCACTGTTACGGGAAACTCTAATCTTTGTCAGTGCGTTTATTCTTGTTTTCACTATCAAGATATCTAAGCTGTGGTGTTAAATTAAGTGCTGGTCCTGAGTTGAATCTTGTAAGCTGGTCTATACTGCTCCTTTGGAAATAGCAGGCTGGGTAGTTCTGAGAGTGTACAGTGGATAAGGGGATGGACATTGCAGAGAACGCTTCAAGCATTTGGTTGGTTGTGTGCCCATTGCTACTTGTACAGAGAGAGCAAGGTCTGCAGAGGGCTGGAAGGTTAGTGCTTGTGCTGCCGAAGGCTGTTGGTTTCAGGGAGCTGATACACAGCAGGCATAGACAAGACTACTTCACACTAAGAACAGGTAGCAGGAGGCTGCCTTGCATGGGTATCTCTGGGGACCATCACCATGGGAAATGCAGGCAAAAGAATACTACAGGAATCAGAAGCAGTGCTACGTGAGAGAGAAGGAACTGCACCTGGCATACTATACGTGCAACAAGCAGCTTGGTGCTGAGCCGCAGACCTGCTGCTTTTACAATGAGCTGCATGCTGTACTTTAGATAGAGACTCTACAAGAACCCCACAGATCACCGTGTACACTTCAGAGGAGCCTGACACAGCGAACCCTGCGATGGACAGTGGGACATACAAAGGGGGCTCTACCCCACGCCCTGAGCCAAAATATAGTCGAGACTCCACCACAATCTCGCCAGTCCTGCCAGATGAGCGCAGACAAGCCCGATAGAAGGGGAAGGGGCCTTGGGTAAGTGTGTGCATATATTTTTCCTTACAAAATTTAATATAAAGATGGTGCCCATCCCCCAGTTAACAAGTCACAGGTATGGACTTTCCATTGTTTTACTCAGACAAGAAGAGGTAGCAGGACAACGAACAGAAAGAGCTGTTATCTGTATTTCATTCTCCTGTTGGGTTAGGTGCGGGGGTGGACATGCGAAGCAGTTTGTTTATGTACATAGGGTTGGCCCTTGTATCCTCCTGGGAGATCTCAGTGAAACTTTCATGGAGATACTATGCAATCCTCTCCTATTAGCTTCTAGGGATAGCTGCCTTATTTCTTCCTCCGCGGTAGAACACCTTCCCACACCATTCTGAAATAAGTTTGGCTGGCACCATTGCAGCACACAGGCTAGTGGAATGCAGGACTGGGCAGCTTCAGGATGCCAGTAGCAGCTGTGTTCTCTATGTCTTTGTCACCCTCAGGAGCGTGTTATCAGCTAAAATCATCACCACCCGTGGAAGATAGTGCCATTGCTCTATACTCATACCTATGGGATAGGGACCAAAATCTTATTATTTCATGCAGCTGAAATTCTTCTGCACTTCCCCTCTCCCGGCAATGATACTCATCATGCCTGGGGCTGGAGAGCAGTGCTGTGCAAAGAAGCTGAAAAACCGAACTGTAAAAAAGCATATCTTATTAAAAGTTTTTATGGGGATGCAAGGGAGTTTTGAAACTTATCTTTCCCTTTCCATTGTGACTATAAATTAGGGTGACCAGACAGCAAGTGCGAAAAATCGGGACGGGGTGGGGGGTAATAGGAGCCTATATAAGAAAAAGACCCAAATATCGGGGCTGTCCCTATACAATCGGGACATCTGGTCACCCTACTATAAATCCAGTTACACCTGTCTTTTTATCAGCAGCTGCTTCCTTTGCAGCCTTCAGGGGTGCCTCCTCCACATCCACAGAACACCTGATCCAGAGGAGGAAAAGAAAGAAGAGGGTCAGGGAGGACATGTTCAGCAAGATCCTGCAGGCCAGTGCTGTATCAGATCATGAACAAAGGTCCTGGAGGGTGATTATGGCAGATGGCATGGAGAAGGAAAGAGCAGACAGGAGAAAGGCCCAGGAATTCCAGCAGGAAAAGGAGAGGGAGATGCACCAGGATGTAATAGGGCTTCTCAGGAATTAAACACAAATCCTGCAGATCGTGGTTGGCCTACAG
The DNA here is from genome assembly GCF_015237465.2 of Chelonia mydas. NCBI lineage: Eukaryota > Metazoa > Chordata > Testudines > Cheloniidae > Chelonia > Chelonia mydas. The sequence continues at coordinate 80,425,089 of NC_057851.1, read as the reverse complement.
GTCCAAAAATCCCAGATTCTCCACCATTTGCAGTTCTTGAAGAACTCTACTGTAGCAGTTGCCTACATCCCTCACCATTCACCATGGCATCATGGGGAACGCATCTTTATCTTTACCACTCTATACTGGGGGACAACAAGCAAAACCACAGCTTCATATACCCTGACCTGTGAGAACCACAGTAGGTGTGTGTGTGTAGTCATAACAGACTACATTTGTGCACTGAAATGAACAGAAAGGTTTGAAATTGGAACGGCAGCAAAGTCTCATTCCATTTATTTATGTTTAAAATTTGTATTTACTTGTTTGTGGCTTCTTTTTTTTTGCCATTGTTTGTCTGCACTGTTTTTGCCATGCAATAAATTTCTGTTTTTGAAAAATAAAATTATCTTTATTAGTTCACAACACCACGTATTGCAGAATGCATAGCGGTACTGAAAACACACAGTGCTCATAAACATGCAGCAAGCAACAATATTCATAGCTTTGGGACCAGCATCCCTTCAGTCTACAAAAAGCACATTCAACTGTCATTCTGCACCTGTTGAGCCAATAGTTGAATCTTTCCTGGGAGCTGTCGAGGTGGCTAGGGCACCTTCATGAACCATGGGAATAAGGGGTAGGCTGGATCCCCCAGAATCACAACTGGCATTTCAATACTGCAAACAGTAATCCACTGGTTCGGAAAGAATGTCCCTTGCTTGCAGCTTTCTGAACAGTCCTGTGTTCTTAAAGATGCAAGCACCACACATCTTACCTGATCAACTCACAGTGAAGCATCCCCAGTGCTCCACCAATGCTTGCATAACCATAGAAAAATAGGTCTTTATGTTGATGTATTCTGTGGCAAAGTGGGCTGGGGTCAAAATAGGGATATGCATACTGTCTATTGCCTCAGCACAGTTCAGGAACCCCATTGCTGCAAATCCATCCACTACATCCTGCACATTGCCGAAAGTCACAGTCGTGAGTAGCAGGAGATGATTAATAACCTCACACACTTGCATGACACCATCCCTACTGTTGATTTTGCAACTCCAGAATGATTTCCCACTGATGAGTAGCAATCCAGCGTTTCAACCTTCTAGAGTGAAATCACCATATGCCGTGTCAATGCAGCTTTTATTCTGGTACCCCTGCACTAGAAGACTGGAGCAGGCTTGGCAGACAAATCCAGAAATGTGGCCTTTCACATCCGAAAGTTCTGCAGCCACTGCTTGTCATCCCAAACGTGCATTATGCTGCAATCGCACCTCTCAGTGCTTGTTTATTGGGCCTACACCTTCTGCAGCTGCTCTGTGAATGTCACCAACAACTCGAATTGCTTTTCGTTATGTCCCTCAGCAAACTGTCCTCAAAGAAATCGTCATGTCCTCTATTGTTGCAGTACTTCCTGCGGGTCTGCAAATACAGGGGAATTGTGTATCCTGTATTCGCAACATTCGTGAGAATAATGCAGAGCTCTGCAGCCTCCATGCTTCAGTCAAATGTTTTCTGAATGAGACTGTGGAACTTTAAATATGACAAGGTAACGGAGGGCAAAAATCACAAAATGTATCAAGGTAAAAAATTTTAGACAGAAAGTATAAAGGAAATTGGAACATGGTAGAGGGAAGAAAAAGGAAAACCAACGCGAAGTGGCAGAAGGGTTAATTCTTTTTCAAATGGCACCCATCCTAAGGATTTTTTTTAAAATCATCAAATTTGCTTAGAACATATGGTTTCCGTTTTTGCCAGCTGATAAATCCAATCCACTCATTCTGTTAGTGTTGATCTATTATTCACTTTCGTAATGGTAGTCACAAAAGTGTTCGCTGTAGATTGATATACACATGAGAGGAAAGTACTTGCACACATAAGAGCCGCTATTTTTAGTAGCTATACCAAGTGGAATGAATACATAGAGTAAGTAACCTGCCATGATGAATTTTTTTGGTGAAACTGACATACAATATCAAGAGAAGTTATTGTATACAGAGAATATGTAGAGAAGGAGTAGCTGCCTTTTGAGATGTTACCTTCTAACTTCCCTATTTTTCGGGCAAAAATTCTGAAATGTATATAGGCAGCACCAAAAATTACTCTTAAAAGATACATAAATTCCTACTTGGTAAGGTTCAAAACATAATAGGAAAGTCAGAGCTGCCAGATGCCATGAAATGTTAATAGCCAATGTTACGTGAAGAGAGGCCTAAAAATAGCCCAGCCCTAACTGTAATAAGATTTTCTGCTGCATTTAACGAGTACATATGATGGAAAGTGGATTATGTACAAATTGATATAGCAACATGACATAATTTATTTCAATTTCAACAACGTAAACCATTCCTAACACTTACAAGGAAAAAGTAGATCATTTATTGTTTGAAGGGAATGTTATGCTTGTGACGATAGCCCTAGAGATGAAAGCTGCTTATGTATTCACAACAGAGGTCCAGCATGGTCGTGCTAGTGCCAGCTGCTGCACACTGCCTCAACCTGATTCTAAAGGGATCATACCTAGGAGTGAGAGGTAGTTCAGTCTCCATACCCTTTGAATCTTTGAGCTTTCTGATGAGACTGCCAACAAGGCCTGTGTGATAGCCTCTGGGACGCCTATCTGCTTTATAATCTTTTCAGTACTTACGACTTTCTACTTCTCTATTGCAAAAAAATAAGCAGTCCTGTTGGCATTACACAACTGAAACTTGCTTGCTTTGTACCATTGATTTAAAAGGGTGATCTAGTCATTTTCATGTTAATGGAATTTTATGCAGGACTGGTCAATGAAGAAATATTCATGATAATTAGTTTGCACAGTTGTATGAGGAACACGGCCAATAAGGAAAGAAATGAGCATTAAGTGTATTTTAGAATCACAATAGAAAAAGAATCCCATTTTAGTAGTACCTTGAAATCAAAGACGTAGACCGTTTAATGATAGGGGGTAAGACAATCAAACCTTAGTGAGTATTGCAAAGGTTGATACCTTTATTTCAAAGCTTGGGGAATTATAAGAGGAATTGCTTGGGTATGACACAGCTATATACATTCTCTCAAGTTCGTCACTAAGCTAGGAGTTGTAAGTAAAATATATTTCTTTGAACTTTCTTCTTTTATCGTACTAGCTTTTAGGGTACTTTCTACTTCTCCATTCACTGGCATTGGTTCAAGTCATTCCATTCAGACAGCAGAAGGTAGCACTGGAGGAGACTAGCTCAAGGGGTTCTCACAGATCTGATTCTGCTGCTAACCATTTCTGTTGGTCTCTAGCGGTGACACAAGCAGAGTTTCAAGATGACAATAGATTTGGGAAGAAAAGAAGGGCCAGATTCTCCTCCCTATTATACCAAACCAGATTGGTATGAATGAGGTTGAACCAAGGAGAATATTGTTCAAACTGTGTAATCAGAATGTACCAGCCACGTAAATTCTGAGTTCACATTTTTTAAAAGATGACTCTAGGAAACATCCCAGGTTATTTATATTTCTCCTAATTTACATTATAATCTCATAGGACGAAGATTATTAAAGTACTGGTGAGAAGGACATCTATGAACGTTAGGTAGACTTCTCTCTGGTAGGTAGACTTTTCTTTGCTACAACTGTGGCCTCTCCTTGAAAGCTGCGTACCAACTAGCTAGCCAACAAATTCAGTGAAAAATTCTTATGTGCCCAAAGGCTGAGGGAAAGTGTCCACATCAGAATGAATAATTTCTTTTCTTTCTACTGCTGCTCTTTATTGTCTCTCCATTTCTTGTTTCTGTGTCTCTGGCTCCTCAAAATATGGCATCCAGGTGGAAGGCTAATGAGAAAATACTTGTTCTATTATTAGGAAGTTATTTTCCAGTTATTAGTTCAGGTATTGAGCAACCTCTATCCTCATCCAGAATAATATTGAGCTTGGAATTACAGCAATTCTTGAGGTAAAATATCAATTTGAGAAGCTACGTTAAAGATTGAAAAAGATTTTTAAAAAGTGAACATTAAAAAGTAAGGGGAAATGAAGTCTGCTTTGTTCCTTTCTCTATTCCTTCAGAACGAGAAACAAATCTTTTTTCCTGAATATATCATTCTTCCTTTATTCTTTTTGCTGACCTTTCATAAGGTAATACGTTTATTTGTATTTCTTTACGTCTATTGTTCTCTGTACTTTTGTGGTGAAATATAGACTATAATAAATGCAGACCAGATTCATGAACTCTTTGGGGTCAATCAAAAAATTATGAATCCCCTCTCCTTCTCCAGGTTCTTTGATCTTCCTCTCAGCCCCTCCAAATGGACTCTTTCCCTGGATTCTTCCTGTCCAAAACAATCTCTTCCTCACTGTCTGCTGCTTTTTACAAGAAGTTCCCAGATCTCTCTCTCCCAGACATACTTAGGGTCAAATGCTACCCTTCCCAGCTAACAGCATAGATAAGGGCGCATTAATCTCAGCTGCATGCCCTTTTTAGGCATTCTGAATGAACTCTTGTAGGAGGTGGGGCCAGTGGCAGAACAGATGGCAGAATTCCATGTTAATGGCCAAGATCAATGGGAAACACAGAGCCCTAATTGACAGATCTCAGCCTGGCCATGGCTACACTCCTCCCCCACACTTCCTGAAACACTGGCAACATGGATCTAGTCCCTACCATGCTGGGATTGGCTGGCTCTCTGCCAGCACCTGCCCACATCTCGCCAGCAGATTTTTTACTCGGGGTGGGGGAGGAGGAGAGGAGGAGAAGGGAAGGAATACATCAACTGCTGCTCCAAGAAAGAAGCAACTCTTAATCCAGTGATACTCACACCTCAGTGGTTCAGGAGTCAAATTAGCAATCAACATTATCCACAGAGCCACAGTAGGGTGAATTCATTGTTTCATTTACTATTTTTATATATATAATTCTCACAGCAAAATTACTGTCCAAGTATTATTATTTTCTCAGCTACAATGGGTTATTAACAAGGTAAAAGGATCTTGATTGGTTAATAACTTAGATTGGTTAAATATTAAATCACACAGTGTTTTAATATCATGTGCTGCAAAGAGCTGCAGGAGACACATTAAAGAGCCACTTGCGGCTCACGAGCCTCAGTCTGAGTATCACTTAGTCTTAATCGTAAATTCTGCTGTCCTGATAGGGATCATGCTACACTGAGAACGCAAAATGCCTCAACCTTCTTTTTGGTCACACGTTCTTTAACTTAGCTCTAGTAGATTAGTGTCAGAGAGGAAGATGACACCATGCCTGTCCCTTTTATATGCCTCCCCCGAACCCATTTCCATAGATTTCCTACAATATGGCTTTTCCACACATCAGCCAACAGAAAGGGGCACATGCCCTTCAATTTTTCACTATCTTGACTAATATGTCAGGCCCTTTTAGACTACCAGGCCTGGATCCTACCTTTATCTGCCAATGTACACCTGACCTTTGAAGGCATCAGAGAAAACATAAATTTTGACGGCATCATTGCGTTCTTCTTGATTTTGTAGCAAGGATAGGTGAAGAAGCAAGTTGCAGAGTTAAGTAGATAAGGTTTTCTTTCTAAGTAGAAGCACTTCCCAGAGGAAATGGCAGAAGAGATCCACTTCCTGGACACTATGGTGCTAATAAGCGATGGTCACATAACCCCACCCTATACCGGAAACCTACTGACCGCTATGCCTACTTACATGCCTCCAGCTTTCATCCAGACCACACCACATGATCCATTGTCTACAGACAAGCTCTACGATACAACGGCATTTGCTCCAACCCCTCAGACAGAGACAAACACCTACAAGATCTCTATCAAGCATTCCTACAACTACAATACCCACCTGCTGAAGTGAAAAAACAGATTGACAGAGCCAGAAGAGTACCCAGAAGCTACCGACTACAGGACAGGCCCAACAAAGAAAATAACAGAACGCCACTAGCCATCACCTTCAGCCCCCAACTAAAACCTCTCCAACGCATCATCAAGGATTTACAACCTATCCTGAAGGACAACCCATCACTCTCACAGATCTTGGGAGACAGGACAGTCCTTGCTTACAGACAGCCCCCCAACCTGAAGCAAATACTCATCAGCAACCACACACCACACAACAAAACCACTAACCCAGGAACCTATCCTTGCAACAAAGCCCGTTGCCAACTGTGTCCACATATCTATTCAGGGGACACCATCATAGGGCCTAATCACATCAGCCACGCTATCAGAGGCTCGTTCACCTGCACATCTACCAATGTGATATATGCCATCATGTCCCAGCAATGCCCTTCTGCCATGTACATTGGCCAAACTGGACAGTCTCTATGTAAAAGAATAAATGGACACAAATCAGATGTCAAGAATTATAACATTCAAAAACCAGTCGGAGAAGACTTCAATCTCTTTGGTCACTCGATTACAGACCTAAAAGTGGCAATTCGTCAACAAAAAAACCTCCAAAAACAGACTCCAATGAGAGACTGCTGAATTGGAATTAATTTGCAAACTGGATACAATTAACTTAGGCTTGAATAAAGACTGGGAGTGGATGTGTCATTACAAAAAGTAAAACTATTTCCCCATGTTTATTCCCCCACCCCCACTGTTCCTCACACGTTTTTGTCAACTGCTGAAAATGGCGCACCTTGATTATCACTACAAAAGGTTTTTTTCCCCCGCTCTCCTGCTGGTAATAGCTCACCTTACCTGATCACTCTTGTTACAGTGTGTATGGTAACACCCATTGTTTCATGTTCTCTGTGTATATAAATCTCCCCACTGTATTTTCCACTGCATGCATCCGATGAAGCGAGCTGTAGCTCACAAAAGCTTATGCTCAAATAAATGTGTTAGTCTCTAAGGTGCCACAAGTATTCCTTTTCTTTTTGTGGATACCGACTAACACAGCTAGTACTCTGAAACCTGTAAATATACCTGATATGCATTTATGGGAAGAAAATTGGAGAAGAAAAAAAATAACACTGATTCCAGGCTGATTTTTGGACTAGATGACCTCCTGAGGTCCCTTCCAATCCTCATATTCTATGATTCTATGACTTCGGGACTGAAATGGCTCCTTGATATAACTAGGCCGCTAGGGGAGCTATTAAGTTACAACAACCCATTCCAGGGTGCCTATGGGCACCAGGGCTGCCCAGAACCCTTCCATAGCACTATGTGCCAGAGCCTCCACCCCTGCATGTTCCCTGTGCTAGGGTTTGCAAGAGGCCCTACGCAGAGCAGACTGTAGTTGTGCTATGTAATTTCTGAAACAGAGGAATTCTCCCTCAGCCAGCTAAGGGCATTTCACAGCCCTTGTATACTGCTATAGCTGCATATAGGGGCTGCAGTGGGAGGGGTGGGGGCGGGGGTGAAAATCTCACCCCAGCTGTTCTGACATCTAGTCTAGCAGTTTAACCACAACATTGTCATTTCTCCCAATAGCATACAACTATTGTACTGTATATTTTCATAGCAGAATCAGTTACAGAATTCTTACACTATCTTAACTTTTATCTCCTATGTTTTACTATTAAGAATTAGTACTAACCAAAACTATAACTGTTTCAGGCCTGGGCACTGTTAATTATTCAGCAACAAATTAAATTCAGCGGAACCCTGAAATACTTAATATAAAATCAGATTGCAGTTTTCATTTTCAAAATAAAATTAAATATGTTTAGTTGATCTTCGAAAGGAGCCAACCTTGAACCCAATCTTGCAGACCTTATCTAGTAGGAATGCCATGTGAAGTTAATGGAAATTTCTCTTGGAAAGAAAAAAAATTAAAACCCCACAATTCTGCAGATGTATTTTGTGACAAAAGGGGTCAGATTGATCCCTGTTTAATGTAATTTCATTGACTTCAATGGAATAACAACAGGGATGAACTTGACCCATTAAATTAAGTGGATTTTTGGTCTTGTTTTGACTGCTTGCCATTTATTCTATAAGCACCAACTAACTGAAATGTCATCTTATGTTTTAAACATATGTTTAAAAATTATTCCAATAGCTTTCAATAGGAAAGGTGCTCTTACTTTTTCTCCTTTATTTCCAAGTGTTGCTAACCCCCTGCATTCCAAAATCATGATGCAGACCCCCAAAATCATAGGATTGTTTTAAAAATCATGATATTTTTAAAGTAATAAATGTTGGATTCTTTGTATTTGCCTTCTGGCTTTTGAGTCTTCAGGGTTCACATTTCAAGCTATTCTCCATAAGCATGAGAGCGAAAGACTTATTTTCTTTAAATGAAAGCAGAGATTCTCATGTGAATTCAATGACCTCAGGGAACAAGTCTTTAATAAAGACACCAAATATCATAAGAATCATGACAAAAATCACAAGAGTTGGAATGGCCTTGCATCTGGATGACACATCCTTCCAGTCCAGCAAATTGGGACCTAGCCCCTATTACAATCCTTCAGTACCCCTCCTGAGTTGGCCCTGAGGAGTGTGTCATTACTGAGAGAGTCAAGGAACTCTTCCCCTCACAAGGGGCTGCATGGTGTTGCCTCTGAATGGCACCCAGTCCCTGCTGGGCCTGGGAGCAAGAGGCAAGATGAGAAGCTGAGCTCAGATCTCTACAATACAGACTGACAATAATTTTTTATAAAGTGTGTAATTAATTTCAATTAACAGCTAGCGATCCAAAGCCCATTTTTCAGCACAGTGGGTGTCTAGTTCTCAGACAAAAACGATGACTCATACAAAATCTAGGACTTAATTTTTTTCCTGTGGTTAGGAATATCTATTTAAAGAAAGCTGAACATTTCATAAAAAAATTACATCAAACTCTGCAATTGTTTCATGTTGCTAGTTGGTGGATTCTGAAAAATTTTAAAACCTTGGATGGGCTCAAACCAAAAGCCTACCTGTGAACGCAGCAGGAAAAACAGGATCCATCACTATTTGAAAACAAGATATTAAAAAACAAAAAAACAAAATGTGACCACAAATCATTTGGCCCCTTAATAGAGAGAGTAAACTTCATTACTATATCTCTTCCCCTCTCTGTCAAAATACCTGTGCTCAAAAGCAGACCGACAAAGAGCAGGAAGAAGAGAAAGAGAGTTCTTGGAGTGGGTGAGTGAACATAGCCCTGAGTTTAAAATAGGCTACTATAAATATTAAATAAATATATGCCAAATTGATGCACTGTTGTTGGAGTGCATAAAGGAAAATGCCTCTTCCCCTTCCCCTATACTACCTCCCACAAAAACTAGTGGTCATGCTGCAGATCTTCTATTACAGCAACCATGGAGTTGCGGCTAAAGGATCAGAAGCATGTTGGGCGTGTTAATAAACACACGCTCTCTGACAAGGGCAATGGCTGTATGCAGGACCCCACATAGATTATTCCTCCTCTTAGTAGAAATAGAGCACACGGGGACTCTGCATGACATTATTCTTATCCAGAATATAATCATACATGCTGCTTTTGCATCCAGTGTGTATATGTGTGCCTCTTTGTGGAGGGAAGGAGATTATTCCTGTTGCCAAGTGTCTCCCTGAATTTTGCTCTCCATTAGGAGTATTACAGAGATCAGACTAGATAGCATTTATTATTATTTAGATAGCACTGATAATATGGAAGGCACTGTGCAAAAGGTCTTACAAAGACTTACACATGCTCAACTTTAAGCCTCTGAGTAGTCGCACGGAAGACATTAACATGTACACTGACTAAAATTCTCTAATGTTGAGCACCTAAACTGGGGCTCCTAAATCTATATTTATGCATCCAATAAAAGTGATCGGGTTTAAAAAATGCTGAGTATCCAGAGCTCCCATTGACAACAGATATTGAAGGGTTTGCTTCTACCATACTGCATGCATTTTGCTTGCTTGCCCAGTACCTGAACTAGGGCCTTGTCTACAATGAGTTTTTTCTTAAAACTTCCCATAATTGCACCACCAGCAGTGCAGCTCCTAGTACAGACAAGACATCAGAAGCCACTGACATTTTTACCATTGTTATCTAGAGTTGCACTGAACAGGGTTATATGACACCGTGGGGGAATAAAACAGTGCCTTCTCTACACCTGAGCACCAACCATTGCTACCAGTGATGGAGCTGCAGTAGTGGGGGAAAATGTTAAAAGAAAAAAAAAGCCTAGTTCAGACTGTGGGCAAGTGATCAAAATGCATGCCGTATGGAAGATGCAAACCCTTAAATATATGTGTGGTTTACAAGATGTCTAAAATTGGAGATATGGCAACTGATTTGATTAAGACAGAATATAAATGGAATCAAAGTTTGTTTCAACTATGCTGATAGATAAAGGCCAAAATGTTTTTCGAAAATAAATTTCAAGGTGAGGTTGAGATAATTAAATTGCTTTTAATATAACTATTTAAAATGTATTTTGCTAAAGCAAAAAGACATTTTTGTTTCTTTTTTAAAATCATTGATCAAGGAATAATGGTCTAGTTTCAACAAACTGATTGAAAGAAATGCTATTTCCTTTTATTTGAAAATATTTTAGTCTCTGCCAAAAGTAGATTTCCTTAAGTTCACCTTTAAAACCATTGCTTTCTAATACCATGTTTCCCTTTCTCAATAAAGTAAAAACAAAAAAAAGTGTTAGGAGGAAGGTTTTTTTAAATGCAGACACGCTGGTGAAAAACAAACCAATTCCAGTAATATTAATCCCCCTCCTATGAGCTTCCAACAGCACAGGTTGCCTTTACTGCCACAAGTCTGGTGAGAGGTCATTTTTTATTATTCGCCAGACTGAGAATCTGAAATTAAATGTTCAGCAATATTTGTACAAATGAAGAAGCCCCCAGCTCTATACTTTGACATAACTAGGACAATCTAACATAATAACTCTATAAAGATTAACTTTGCCCCAAACCAGCGCCTGATAAAAACATATGGCACCGTGTTTATCAGAATGAAACTCCCTGGTAATATGCACAGGTTTGTTATATTTACTGTATGTGAACAATGCCACTTGAACAATGTCTGAAACATTTCTATAATTAATTGCTATTACTGAGACACTATCAAAATTAAAATCACATTTTAAAAACCATTCCTTACCTTTGTTAACACCTTAGATTATTAAAACTGAAATTCTCTTTAAAATCTGATTTTCTTTTAATAATTTTTGCTGCTTGTTTACTTTTCACACTTTGCTCTGGCTGGACAGTAAATGTCTGGATGGCTACCTCACTTCCACCTCAGCCCCATTTAAACCACTTTTTGCTAACAAAGCCTACACTAGGAGTGAGATTCTGTGCAGCAGGGGGCTATGGCAGCTTTAAACCATCATTGTGCCCTCGGCTCTTGGTCTGTACCAAGCTCCCTGATGTAACACAGGGCTTGTCTTAATTGCATTGTTAACTCCAGTTACTACTCTTGAAGTACTTCACGCCGGCTATTTAGCTCAAGTGAGAGCACCCACACTGCAAAGGCTAACTACAGCAATCCTCAAGTTACTGCGTGCACACTGTTGCAGTTCTGACTGGAGTGGAGGTGCTTGTGACAGGACTTGAGTGGTGGCATATCCCTTGGTTCTTAGCGCAACACTATAGTGAGTCACAAATTGAATGAGTCAACAATATGTTAATACACCAAAAGGCTAATATAATTCTGGGGTGTATTAACGGAAGTGTCATATGTATAACCAAGGAGGTAATTCTCCCACTCTATTTGGCACTGGTGAGACCTCAGCTAGAGTACTGTGTCCAACTTTGGGCATACCACATTAGGAAAGATGTGGACAAATTGGAGAGTCCAGAGGAGAGCAACGAAAATGGTTAAAGGTTTAGAAAACCTGACCTATGAGGAAAGGTTAAAAAATGGCACATTTCGTCTTGAGAAAAGAAGACTGAGGCTATGTCTACACTGCCAACATTACAGTGCGGCCACGACAACGCTGTGACGTGGGCAGTGTAGTCACGCTTTATCGCCGGGGGAGAGCTCTCCCAGCAATAAAAAAATAACCACCTTGAATGAGGGGTGGTAGCTTTATTGCCGGGAGCCACGCTAAAACTTTTGTTGCTCGGGGGGTGTGTTTTTTCACACCCCTGAACGACTAAAGTTTTAGCACTGAAAGTGGCAGTGTAGTGTAGACACAGCCTGAGGGAGGACCTGATAGTTTTCAAATATATTAAGGGCTGCTATAAAGAGGACTGTGATCAATTGTTCTCCGTGTCCACTGAAGGTAGGACAAGAAGTAATGGGCCTCATCTACAACAACAGAGATTTAGGTTAGATATTAGGAAAAACTTTCTAACTATCCAGGTAGTTAAGCTCTGGAATAGGCTTCCAAGATAGTTCGTGGAATCCTTCCATCACTGGAGGTAATGGGCGGCGGGTATCATTGGCCAGGGGAGGCCAAACAGGGCCCTGCCCAGGCTCTGTCCCGAGGCCCCCTCCTGCATCCTAGTCTCCCCCCGTGCTCCTCTTCCTCCCCTTGCTCAGCCTCTTCCCCAAAGCACGTGGGGACTGAGGCTAGAGCAGGCTGGCTGGCTGGTGGCCTGGGACTTGGGGCTGCTGGGGCCAGTGCTCAGGCTGGCCAGCTGGGGTGGGGGCCACCCAGCTCTCCAGGGCTGGGGCCACCTGGCTCTGGGGCTGCCCAGCACTCCGGGGCTGCCCAGCACTCCACGGCTGGGGCCACCTGGCACTGGGGCCATCTGGTGCTCTGGCCACCCAGCCAGCCCAGGGCGGGGGCCACCTGGGGCTTGGGCTGGGGCTGGCTGGTCTGGGCCGGCTGGCAGGCCAGGATTCGGGCTGGCCGGTGGGCCTGGACTTGGGACAGCTAGGGTGGGGTTCCTCTGGCCACGGTGAGGGGCTCAGGGCTCCGGCAGGGGAGGAGGGCAGAAGGGGTAGGGTAGGGGCAGGGCCTCAGGAGGAAGGGGTGGGGAGCAGCCACCCTGAACGCGGGGGTTGACATGATGCCCATGCTGGGATTTTTAAAAACTGGTTGGACAAACATCTATCAGGGGTGGGCTTCGTTTACTTGGTCCTGCGTCAGCACAGAGGGCTGGGCTTGATGACTTTTTGAGATCCGTTCCAGCCCTACATTTCTATGATGCAATGTCCATCGGAGTCGCAGAGGATTCCAGTTATGAAATACAATTATGTCACTAGTGACTGCTGCCTGTACCTGGGTTATGTATTTTGTTTCTAGGCCTGGAAGTATTTGTAGATGCTTGTGTGTCAGGCAATTGCCCACTCTTGAATCATCAATGTGCATGCACCTATGTTTTTAATCATGTATTTGTAACCGTGAATATCTCTGGCATATGGTGAAGTTTCACATGCATATTATAGCAACAGGTTTTTGGTGGAGGATGGTGGTATCAGGGAAGGATAAAGGCCTTTGCTTGTCTCTCAGACTGTACAGGACCAGAGCAGGGGTGGGCATTACACCCCAGTGGCAGCATGTAGTAGTGCAAGATACTGCAGATAACCTTGAATAGGATATAACATATTGTTAGTATGTAGGCCTGTTTGTTAGCCCGAGATAGAATTTTGGGTTTGATTTTTGATACTCTTATATCCTTACTAATATGTGTGAACAAAGAACAAAGACACTGTGTGTTGCTTTTGCCCAGCCAGATAGGTTTGTTAGTATAATGAGAAAAGATCAGGAATAGAGCTAAAGTGTTGCTGGGTAGAGTATGAGTTTAATATATGAGCGTACACTTGAAGGACAGGCCTGTCTCAACTCCTCTACCAAGAAAAGGTCAAGCAACCAGTTGGGAGGGATGAGGGGGATGTAGGAGGGGAAGGTATAAGAAACACTAAAAGCCAAAGAAATGCCTGTCCCTGACCAACGCACATCCTCGCTTCCTACCCATCCCATGGAATATAAAAGAGGTGGTACCAAAGTCCCCAGACTCTCCAAAATGGAATATGACCATAAGTTGTAAGAGGTGGGACCAGGGGCGAGCACTGCAGGTATATTTGGGCTTGCTAAGGAGGAGGAGGAGGTGGGAACAGGGACACAGGGAAAAAGGCTCTACTGTTGTGCAAAGCTATGGATATTCTTGCTTGATTAACCCCAATAAACATCGCATTGCCTGCACTTCGGACTGTCTGCTTTCTGTCTGTGTGACAAGAACCAGGGGAGGGGCGTAACACAAATGATAAAACTTAAATGGAGCTAGAAGGCTGTTTAAGGGGAACTCCACCTTTCTTCTTACAGAGAATGAGGAATATTCCTCCCCACCCGGTCCCAACAACTGGGGAAGATATATAAGCCAGATATCTGGAACCATCCAGAAAGCAGCATGGCTAGTGTTTCATACTGTATCAGAAACTGATCTCTACCAAAGATAACTGCTGGTTAAGATCCTGATTCAGCAAAGCATCCCTGTTCAGGAAAGCACTTAAACATGTGGTTATGTCCCATTGTTTCATCACTTAACATTCATGTCCTGCCATGCTGCTCTCAGAATATTCCTAGAGGTCTGAATTATATATTCACCACAATTGTTGGGAAAAGTTTATTCCTGAACTGAGGCCTAAGTGACTAATATTTCTTATATTTTATTTACTTAAGAAGGTCCCAGATGTTTCTAGTCAGGATAAGTGTTATATTCTATTTCCCCAGTTCTCTAAGGCGTTCCTTAAATAGACACTGTAGCTTCTTAGGCCAGAAGGGACCATTATGAACATCTAGTCTTGACATCCTGTATAGCACAGGCCATAAAACTTCCCCAAGATAATTTGTAGATCATATCTTTATAGAAAAACATTAAATTTTGATTTAAAAATTATCAGTAATGGAGAATCCACCATAACCATTGGTAAATTGTTCCAATGGTTAATTACTCTCACTATTAAAAATGTACTTCTTATTTCCAGTCTGAATTTGTCTAGCTTCCATTTCCAGCCATTGGATCGTATTATACCTTCTTCTGCTAGATATAAGAATTAAATATTTGTTTTTCAAAACTGGTTGAATATGTATTGACCCTGACAGTTATACCTGAAGAAGGTTGTCTATAGCATACCTGTCTCCAGTGCCAGGAAGGTTAATACTTTCTCCATTTTCTTGAGTTGCTGGCCTAACAGACAGTGGATGCTTCTGGGTTGCAGTAGCAGTCACTAGAATCTGACTTGGGGCAGCCTAGGGTCTCTAAGGTGCCACAAGTACTCCTGTTCTTTCTAGGGGGTAGTGTGGAGCAAAGACCAAGCAGGCTATATTCCTCTCAGCAAGTTACAGACAGACTTGACACTTGAATAGTATGATTTTTCTAGCCTTTGTCTGCGCAAGGTTTATTTAATGTGGGAAAGTTACAATTTAGTTTACATTTGCAATGGAGTTTTGCAATGGCACAACCAGATAGCAACATTTAAAAGAGTGTGCTAAAATTGTGGGCTTAGAAAATCAATATGCCTAGTAGCTGGTGAATCGCAAAGAAAATACAATCAGTAGGAGTTTGAAATAGCTTTGCCCCAATATCATAGAATTCCTGCAGTACATGACCATACACAAAAATCAAACATAACTGAGTGACTGTGACTGCTAACAAAAGATTATTCCAAGAATGCAGAAGAAAGTGGGATAGCCAATTTGTGCCAGAGAGCTTTAGATATGATATTTTCATCTAAAAAGTTCAACAAAACAAAACAAATGGTCCCTAACTACAAGAAGCCAAATTGTGTCTGGCTCTTGCTCCAGTATGCATGGGAGTTGTGGAAGGAAAGAGTCTTCTCCTCCTTGAACCTGCTGAAGGACCAGACACAACTTAACTTTGTAGGTCTGATTCTCATTGCTCTTACCCCACTCCCAGTCAGGAGTATTTCCACTGAAAATAATGGAACTATACCAGTTTTACGTAGTTACACGAGAATTAGGTCCCCTGGGCGCTCATAGGAGTGGTACTCTGGTATCATGCCCTATGGTGCAAACCACTACACAAGGAATTGGGCGAAGCTGTGCCATGGGCCTGTCCCCTCCACACTAGCTGCAGTTGCAGCAGGCCTGCTCACCATGGCTCATCTGGCATGGGGAAAGGATTTAACTTATTACTGAGGACTGTGTTTCAAACACTTTTCTCTGGCCCACTAGTGGAATTTCACATACAACATCTCCTGGATAATGTCTTAAGGAAGCATTCCATCTAAGATGGAGGTGATTATTAAAGCATTTCATTACAGTAGTTGTAAGGCATAAAACATAGAGCAGAGAAAAAATTCCCATTATGAAAGGGCTGGATCTCACGACTGGGGTGTCTTTCTAAAACATATACTCTACCACAAATAGAAGCTATGCGCTTGATGTAGAAATTATTGGGTGAGGTTCCATTGCCTCTGTTATGCTGGAGGTCAGACTAGATGATGAGAGTGGTCCTTTCCAGCTTTAAAATCTATGACAGCTATAATAGGTTTTTCAGGCTTTTGGGGTAAAAACTGTGGCAGCAAATTTTGAAAGATAATCTTAAAATCCCTCCCCCCTCTCCACACACACACACACAGCGAGAGACTAAGGAGCTGACAAGCATCTACATGCAGTGTGTGACTGCTCTGGTGCACTCCTCTTTATTCCCCTTCCTTCTATGGAAGATTTTATAGAAATTACCAGAATTCAAACAAAAAAAAGGTTCTCTAAGAAATTACTCTAGAACCTATAGAATTTAATAGGAATGATATCCTTTCTGCAGAACTTGAGAATGCAATCCCTCGTATAAAGTGCTATAGTGGTTTTCGACCTTTTTTTCATGCGTAGACCCTTAAAAAATTTCAGATGGAAGTGCAGCACCTTTGAAAATCTTAGACATGGGCTGTGGACCCCCAGGGGTCTGTGAAACCAGGTTGAAAACCACTGCTATAGGTGGTTTAAATTTTCTCTGTTTAATTCGTATAGACCCTCGCCACACGGGGTTTAACTTCCTAGGTCTCATCCACCTCCGTTCCTCTGGGAGGACTGAGAGTAAGGTATTCTTAACTGCTGTCTGGTCATCCTTATATTGTAGCTCCATTTAAAATTAACTTCATCTGTCTTCTGATAGCGATTTCAAAGCAAGCAATTTAACTTGGGGATTTGCATCACAGGCATCCCTCCTCCCTACTGACAGAAAGTTTAAATACCAGTTTGGGCCCTTCATTCATCCCAAACCCTGGCCCTGGCCCTAGCCATAGGCGTTCTGTCAGGTGTTTTCACCATTTTTTCCTCCAGCAGTTTAGAAACTCAGTTTAGAAACATTTTGCAAGCAGCTCTGTGTTTGTGAACTCCAATGTTTGTTATACAAGCCAGTGAGTCTCTATGGTGGAGTGCAGGGGTTCACTTGTGTGGAACAACTTGCAAGACTGGGCCTCAGATTTCTCTTTTTGGATCACAGAAGGGAGACTCTTCACTCCCGCCCCCCCCCCCCCCCCCCCCCCCCCGCATTGAGGTATTTAATGTAAAAATTACCACTCCACCCACCCTCTTCCTAGGCCCCAGGATCAAATTAAATTTTCATTTGTTCAGTTTTTGTACCAAAGGTGTCTTTTTTAATTTAAAAAAAAATCACATGGTAAAATATATCATGTTACATATAGTGACAAATATTACACAAGCTCTCAGACAGGCCAATACTGACAAGCTGACAAAACCTTGTATTCTGTATAAGTAAGAAAATAAAAATATTTGCACTTTTGGTGGCATTACATGTGAGAAATATGACATAACATTCTTGCTCATGCGTCTGTATAGGAGGGGCCAGAATGTAGACTGGACAGGCCACTTAAGCCCCAGTGGGATGGTGGTCGGAGGACTGTTTGCAGCTGTGGACTCATTGCTCCAGTGCTTCCTGTCCACACTGGCACTGCACCAGTGGAGACAAAATAATGGCTACCCTTACATTTTTGGGAGCAGTTTTGTGTGTGGACACATGCTGTATTGAAGACATGCTTGGGTGGACATAAACTGGTTAGTATTCTCGAATTCTAATTCTCTAGAGTAAACCAGGCCTAGGGTCTGATTCTTCATTTCTTGTACATTGCAAACTCCCACTAACCCAAGGGGGAGTTTAGGGTGCACAAGAAATGCAGGCTCAGGTACGATAATTACTTCGAGAGAGAGTGCAATTAGAGTGTCTGAAACAGGAGACCACCTTTGAACCTGGACACTTTCTCTCGAAAACATGACCATCAGCACTCTAAAGGAAAGATGCAATTGATAATTGTGTTGCTTTCCTAGTCCTGCTCTTGCAGTCCCTTTCTGGCTAGAAATTGCTAATCAGATCAAATTGTAGTGAATTATCTACAGTAAATGCACTGTGATATTTCTGACAAACTGCTATCCAATGAGAGCAATTGCCTGATCTACCAAACTGATCTAAAGGTGGTTTTATAAACTGATTCCCTAAACAAAGAGAAACTGTGTTTTAGTTTTAATCATTAGTAGCTGCTTTTCCTGGAAGAAAGTGTTAAATTTGAATATCTCCATGGTTCCAAAACACAGTTTTTAAAAGAAAGCTACAACAATTAGTGTCCATCGGTACATAAGGCTGGCTCATTTGACAGCACATGCTTCTTTTATTTTATTTTTTCTCCTACAAATGATTTAAACTGAAACGTAAATAGGTACACTATGTCAAAAGTAAAATAAACAGACCGTTGCAGCCGATGAAAGCCAGGAAAATAAGATGGAGCCCAGCCTTGCCATCCTTTGTAGTACTGTACCACTGCCTCTTCAGTTTTTACAGTGTCAGCTTCTGGGGATTTTTTTCTTTGTGAGCTCGGATGTCAGTAACTTGACTAAAAATGGGAGTAAAAGGCTAGTTGTGCTTAAACCCTCCCTTTGCTCTGCTCCCGCCCCCTTGGAAAAAATAACAAAAAACTGTCACATAGATTTCTCTCTTTCCCTCTCTCTTCAGTCAGAGGATCACGAAATAAATTGTGCTTAATTTTTAAGAATAGAACTGTCCGTTTGATCCAGGCGGACGAAAGATGCAGTGGTGCCTATAGCACTTGCTAATTGGGGATTTCCCATAGAAAACACATTTAAAAATTGAAAAGCTTTGCTGTGTCTGCTCAGAATGTTTTGCATAGGTTTTTCTCCCTCCTATTTTAAAAATGGAGCAGAGACTGAGCCCATCCTGCACTCTGAGGGCAGTTGAGTCTTGCACCAGACTAAAGAATAGCCTTTACTGTAAAATCTGTAAAAAAGATTCATGGGGAAAAGAAACATTACAATATCAATCTCTCACCAGTCAGGAACAGAAATGAGTTCTAAGGGCTAGACTATAAGACTAATTCAGGAGTTCTGGGGACTATTTCTGGTTTGCCACTGACTTTCTTTGTGAGCTTTAGTAAGTATTAGCCTCTCTGTACCTCAGTTTACCCAGCCTTAAAATAGTGACAGTACCTCCAGGGCCTTTGTTCTGAGGCTTAATTCACCAATATTTGTAGAACACTTTGAGATCCTTGGGCGAAAGCTACTATAGAAATGCAAAGTATTATCTTCATCAAGATTTCATACAGAGATTTTATATTTTGGAGAAATATTGAAATAAGAATTTCTTAAATTTTTTTTGTTAAAGCTATTTTGCTTTTGTTAGGTAATCATAGAATCATGGAATAATAGGACTGGAAGAGACCTTGAGAGTCCAGTCCCCTGCACAAAAGGCAAGACTAAGTATTATCTAGACCATGACTGACAAGTGACTGTCTAATTTGCTTAGTTTATTTTATTGTGCTATCATAAGATATTAATCCACAGATTTTTTTAAGGTGCATTCATATTAGTTTTGAACAAAAGTTTGTCCATAATTATGAACTACTGTATTGGGTAAATTTGAATTGACACTTTGAAAGTGGCTAAATATAGTATCAAGTAAATATTATGCACTGTTTGAAAGTGCTATTTCAGCCCATAATACAGTATTGGCTTCTTCCTTTGTATGAGTCTTTAGTCTTTGGATGTCTCTGGTCTCCTCCCTGTAGGTTCCATATCACAACCACCTCCTACAGTCTAGGCTGGCTGGAGAACATTCTCTGTGGAGTCCATCACTCCATGTCTTATTTGGTTTCTGATTCAGGAAAGCGCATAAGCACATGCATACAGTTAAACAAGGGATGCTTTCCTGTTTAATATGGGATGCTGGAGAGCAGTGCAAAGCACTCCGTTTTCCTCAACAGGTGTTAGGCCCTCTTGTCTTGATGCTGCTAGAAGTCAGTGCTAAAATTCTCCTTGGCTCCAATGGGTCAGTGGTAAAATTCTCATTGGCTCCAATGGGTCAGGATCAGGCTCCCTGCTTTCACTGTATTACACAGGAACAAGGGAATTGCCATAATGAAGCCGACCAGAGTAGGAAGATGTTGGGTAATCTGCTCCCACGTTGTCTCATCCTGATGTCTATTTGTTAAAGACTATCTTAAAGCCCCGAAGCACAGGGTTTAATATCACTTCCAAAATTTGTTATAACTAATTATGACAGCTCTGGACATTCTTGATATCCATATAATTATCCAGTCCCTTTTTGAATCTTGTTAACTTCTTAGCGTCAGTGGCTTTCTGTGACAATGAGTTCCACAGTCTAATTATACTTTATGTAAAAAAGTATTTCCTCTTATTGGTTTTGAATTCCCCCAGCCTTATAATTTCATTGAATGTTCCCTTTTTCTTGAGTTATGAGACAGGGAAAACAGAAGTTTCCAATTTACCTTCTCTAGACCATTCTTTATTTTATATTCTTCTATCATATTCCCTCAAAGTCATCTCCTTTTTAAAGATAAACAATCCCAATTTTTCAATCTCTCTTCATATAAATTTTTTTCCAGGACTTTGATCCTTCTGTCTCCCTTCTCTGGACCCCCTCTAGTTCTTCAACATCCTTTTTGAGATGGAATGGTCCAGAAGTGCATCTTTTAGCATGTATTCCAGATGAAGCTGCATCATTGAGCCAAAGGCATTATGATATTCTTTGTATTATCACCATTCTATTGTTCCATATGCATGCTGACATCTTGTTGTTTCTTTTAAACTGCAGCTGCACAGTGAGTGGAGGTCTTCATTGAGCTGTCCACGGTGATATCTAGGTCTGTTTTCTGATACAGTTTATTTAGAACCAGACAAGGTGTAAAAATAGCTTATTCTTTTCCCTCCAATGAGCTTTTGCATTTATCTACATTGCATTTCATTTGCCATCATTTTGCCCATTCAACTAACTAGCTCAGGTTACTCAGGACAAAAATGGAATTTCTGAGAGACCTGGATAATTATGTTAGCTGCAAATGTTGCTATCTCACTACACATTTCCCTTTCCAAATCATTGATAAATATATTAAAGACCTCAGGACCTAGTGCAGAAACTTAAGATACATTGCTGTTAACCTTTTGCTATGATGAATATTAACTATTCAATCCTGCACTCTGCTTTCCGTCTCCTACCCAGTTTTTGAGCCAAGATAAATATTTTGTCTCTCAATCCATGACTTCTTAGTTTCTTTAGTAGCTTTTTGTGCAGGACCTTGGAAGTCTAAATAAATTATGTCAGCTGGTTCTCCTTTATCCAGTACTTTACTGACACATTCAAAGAACTTTAAGAGACTAGAGAGACATTATTTTCCTTGGAGGAAATCGTGCTGGTTAGACCCTATCATATCATGATTTTCCAGGTGTTTTGTTGTTTTATTTTTAATTATTGCTTCAACCAATTTTCCACGTCAATATGTAGGGCTTACTGGTCTGTAATTCCACAGATCACCCATCAAACCTCTTTTAAAAAATAGGTACAACATTTACTATCCCCCAAACTTCTAGATCAGTATTTGTTTTTAATGAGAGATTGCATATTTTTGTTAGCAGCTCAGCTACTTCTAACTTAAGCTCCTTCAGAACTCTTCGATGTCTATCAACTGGGCCTGGTGATCTATTGCTTTTTAATTTATTTATTTTCTCTAGCACTTCTTCTGACACCTTCATCTCTGAGTACTCCATGTTTAATACCAGAAAAGAGCAGGTCCAGGGTAGGAATCTCCACAATATTCTTGGCAGTGAAGACTGATTCAAAGAAATCATTTAGCAATGTCTTTATCTTCCTTAACTGATCCTGTTAGTCACTGCAGATCCAGCAAACCACTGATTCACAGGCACAACCAGCCTGTGGAGATTGAGACCAGCACAGAAATCCAATCCTGGTCTCTGGCGTGTCAATGTAGAGTGCTAATTACAAGATAATTTGTGTCAGGCCAGTCCCATTGCATGCATTTTTAATCTTGTCCACACTAACCTTTAAAAAAAAAATTCTCCTCCTTGCTACCACCTGCACAGCTACACCTTTGCTAGCAACAATGGGATCACTAGTGTAGACAAATCACTAGTGGCCAGAGACGTCTAGTAGCCTACATCTAGCTCGCCTGCCATTCCTACCAAATGAGAACTGAATCTGTAGTAGCAACAGTGGGAAATTTTAAAGGAAGACAGGCTAGAGTAATATATCTCAAGTCAATCCACTATGCAAAGTCAGAATAGTATAAATAAGTATATGTCAATTACACATCTTTAAAATAATGTAATTGTTTGGGGAATTTTCTCTCTCAGGTATTTCTGAGCTGAGTCCATGTTTGCCTTGTTTCAGCCCAGAGGGAATATTGAAGGATAAGGCATACATCTCTGTAAAATAAAATATGATGCTGGAAACATGAGGGGCCAAATTGTCCCCTGATTTACACTCTGTGCGACACTACTGAAGTCACTGAAGGTTTCTCAGGGTGCCCAGTCTCCGAAGGCAGGTTTGGTGTAAAATAGGGTAAAATCTGACCCCAAAAGACGGATCATGATTGCAGGGCCAATTTGAGTGCATAATAGCACCTTTAACTTCTCTGTTAAAAGAGGTTTGGAACATGGCTCATTTTAAAAGCTTCATGTAAACAGTGTGCAAACCAGATTGGATATGCGTTTCAAAGTGAGCTATAACAGCAGCCTTAATATTAATCCAAATGCTTAATTTTAAAGATTACCATCAGGAGAAACCCTGCTGCTATAAACTATTTCAGAATTAGGGAGCGAGAATGTGTGTCTATATAAACCCTTCAGATAGAAGGGTGCCTCGATTAGGCTTTAACATTTTGGTTCAGTGTGCAGGTGTGGTGGGTCACTTATGTTCATCTCCACTTGGATTTAGCCAGTGCACTGTAAATAATTCAGCTTGACAAGATTTTCCTTTCAGTTTGTCTTATTACTAACCTCTCTCCCCACCTCCTTTACAACAGCCACCCTTGCTTACATCATTGTGGTTGGATTTAAATAGCTGTACATACCATATTTCTCCTAGATACAAAACACCTGATTGGCCATTACAGCAGCTAGCCTCTACCTACCAAAAGGGATAAGCCAGCATCTTTTACCCAATAGCAGCACTGCCTCTGCTGTTGCTAGAGTCCAATGACATCTCTGTCACTAAGGGAGGGAAATACATAGAGGCATAAAAGCTCTGTCATGTGTATTATAATATTTTCATGCCATGTCAGTGAATTATTTTTATGCTGATCTTAATATATTTTTTAATGTACATTTAGAAGATCATGGATGGATTCTTTTCCCTGTGTTCATTATCTGGGTTCATCAGGTAACAGGACTCAATATCTAGCTACATGATGTAGTAATGTCTGTTTGGGGGGAAAAAAGATTTGGAGTGAAGTGTTCAAACTACAGTTTTCTCCTTTATTTTAAGGGATACAGTAGTCACATCCTTGGGGCAGTGAAATGTAGCATAAATATCAAGCTGAGTGTAGCTGCACTGTGTTTTTCTTCATGGAGCTTTTGTAAAAAATTACTGATGACTTGTGGGTTAACCAGTCTGCTGAGATTTAATAACCATACCTTGTGAATTTTATGGAAAAAGAACAAGATGAAAATATTTATAATAATAGTAAGAAAACATGGAGGGATAAATGTATTGTATATCCTATCATAGTCCTTGGATTTTTATAAAGCAAGTGAAGGATCCAGAACCCAAATTACTATGTGATAAGTTGGAATGGACTATGCTGCCGTTGCCTGAAAATCTCAATCATTATTCTACAAAGGAAAAGCTTAGCTACCTGTTAGAAGCCAAAGTGCAACAATTTTTTAATGCAGAACGACAAAGAATCTTTTGATTTCCTAGTCAGCAAAGCTAGAATTCACAAGGTGCCACACAGATGGATTGCACGACAGCAACTACTCACATATATACATAAATACCACTTTACAGACACATCATACAAAAAATGAAAGCATGAATGTTATACATAGCATAGGGAATCAAAAGTGCAATTTAGAGAATAATCATTTGCTTCTTTTTCTAAAGTAAGTGTGTGTGTGTGTGTGTGAGTGAGAGAAATATTTAGTCCTCGTAAAAGTGAAATACAGCACTCAGAACAAAACCCACTTATGGAAGCTTTCCCATACAATTACATCCATTACCTCAATCCTGATATGCAATTCCTTGCTTTTTCTGTCCTGGGCCTGTTCTAAACATAGACTTTTACTTATGTTTAAGAACTATGTCAAATCATGTAATGTTGTGAGATGGATAAAAATCCATTAAGATCTAGACTGAGACAATCTAGCTCATTTCACTTGCTATCTAAGCCATGTCTCCAGACTTGAGAAGAGAATGTACTAGCGTGCTTTACCACCAAAGCATAATTATGTTGTTTTGAAAATTTCCATGTAGCCATTATTTACTACCTTATGCCTTTCAAGTTTTTCTAAATTGTGTTTCTTGTGTTTTTCTTTTTTATTTAAAACAAAGTCTTTTAATACATTATTTAAAATCTTAAAAACATTGAAGTGATCTCAATGTGAGCCCCCAAAGTGAATGTGTGTGTAAGAAGTGTTGCCAAAACTGGGTTGAGAAATTTCTGGGCTCTAAGCCCAGGTGCTGGCTTCCTCTGTGGCCTATGTCAAGTCACATAACCTTTTTGCCTCAGTTTCTCTACCTACATAATGAGAATAAAACCCAGGTCATGGAGTGCTGTGAGGATTAAGCTTTTATCTCTTTAAAGCTGAGAAGTTCTATATAATGCTAGATACAAAGGGGAAGATTTAACTTTGTTTTTTAGAAGGGCTCTGGAAAAATCCAAACCTGTGTTGATGCCATCTTTTGTTTCTGTATGACATACTGAATGAAGTCTTTATTTTTTTATGAATGTAACAAAAAAAATTCTGACTGTTTTCAGGGGTGTCAGGTCTCATTTTCCCATTTTCTGTTGGAGTACTTCTCAGATCATTCAGAAATAAGTACTGGGAGTATTCTCAGCCCTTAATTAATTATACAAGGCACTGAGAGCCCAGTTCTCTGTTGCCTTGAATCTTGTGCTATTTGCAGCAGCATAGGTAGGTATAAAACACAACCAGAACAGAATGGTAGCATTTTACACCCATTTTGCACTGGTATAAATGACTACACACAAGGGGCGGGCCAACCAAGAACTGAGGGTAAAATTGTCAGAAGTGCCTAAATTCCATTTTAAAAAGGAATTTTTTTGAAAATTTTACCTTAGGGCTTTAATCTCAATTAAAAAGACTTTCCTCCAGATTGTTTTAGGTAAACAGGTGCTAACCAAAGATACTGGGCCAGATCCTCTGGTGGTGTGAATCAGTATAAACTGCATTGATTTCAGTGGAGCTCTGCTGATTTAGACCAGCTAAAGGTCCAGCGCAAGGAGTTTTAGACAGTCCGAAGAAAAATCACTCCCCTTTTCAATCAGATTTCACCTCCTTGTTATTTGTAGTGTCATAATCCTACTACTTCTCCAATCAGTCAGACAAGACCTGAATTTCTATTGTAAGAAATGAGTGGAAAAAAATCTCCAGCCACCTTAAAAAATTATACATCATAAAAAAGGCAAAAAATAATGAAGTACAAATCCAAGTCTTTTCTCTTTCCAGGTCAATTTAGATTAATTTGTTTTTACTGGTATTTTATAATATTAAAGTTGTGGGGTGGGGGGGCGGTTCTCAGACAGTGGGAACAGATAATAGTCATTGGTGTGCCACCGCCTGTTCAGACTTTGAGAAAAACAATGTCATAAATAATATCTTCATTCCCATTATTCTTTTTACACAATAGCAACAAGATTGAACCACCATTTCTAGCTATTCCTCAACGGAACTCTTAATCTATAAATGTGTCAGTTCAACTGTAGTTTTCTCTTTGCATGAATGTGAATCAGAAAAGTCTGATCTAGGTAGTCTCAGATAGCATTGATTCCAATGATTTGATCAGGTCTGAGATTTTACCCATTACAAAAGTCTGAATAACATTAACATGAGGATTTAGTATGCTTTTCTGAATATGAGCTATACATTTCAAAAAAATAAATACACAAAAAGATGGCAAATAAAACATTCTGAAATTATAAATCCATAATAATATTCCGACTTAGATTATTCAAAACACTATTACCGTGAACAATATAAAATAGTTATGTAATAATAAATTTAAGATCAAATGTGGGTTCCACATCTTTTTTAATGTCTCAGATTGCCCTCTACGTTACTACATAATATATCACAAGGGAATATATATGTTCATTTCCTTCAAATCACTCTGACATTGATGGTACTAAGCCCTTTCTCCAATGATTTTCCATTTCTCCGTAATACAAGTACTTGCTACTGCTAGTTGCTCTCAGCTCTGCTCTCTGTTATTGTAGTTACCATGCAAATCATAACCATCCTCTTGCTGTAAAGTTCATTGTATATTTCACTCTCCATCAATTATAGACTATGTTATTATAAACATAGCCTTTTTCTTTTCCCATAACAACAATTTGCATACAGTCTCCCAAGTCACAAACTGATCTGCTTCCTGCTCCTCACAAAAAAAGTAAACATGCTTTTTTATATTTAAAAGCATCCATACACAGCCACTCAAGTAGTATAACAAAGGTGGAACAGGCCAAAAAGAGACTGTTTTTGGAACAGACCTAGCAAAGACTAATGAAAAATACAAAAATGTCACAAAATACTGAAATATTATTTAAGGGGATAAAAATCCATAACGAGTAATCAAACAGAATATAATCATAATCACAATCATAATCAGCCCTTAGATAGATTATAAAATCTAGATTATACATTATGAGATGCAGTTGACAAAAACAAGAAAAAGGAGGGTTGGTCTTTTTAACGATGTGTAATTCAGAACTCACTCATTTGGAAAGAAAGTGAAATTTTCCTTGTCCCTTCATAAAAAGATGAAATTGACAAGAGGAACTCCAAGCTAATAATTAGGAAGGTTGCTTGATATTTACTTTCTTATCTTTCCTACATGATGATCATTTACTGACTGAAATAGCATAGTAATCTAGTTGGTTATTGTTGCACCAATATGGTATTTTTTCAGACGACCTATTTGTTTAACAGGGCCTCAATTATGAAGGCTCTGAAGTAGGAATATATTGTGATTTGGTATACTGGAAACGTAGGAATAAATTCTACTCTCATTTACACTGATATATATCCAGGAATAACTCAGTAAAATGCCAGTGCAACAGAGGATTTGACTTATATTCTTTTAACAGATTTTCTGATTTAACAATTTTCTACTGCATTTTTACCTTTCAGTGCACTCAAAGTTTTAGCATTTTTTGTTTTGTTTTAAATAAAGACTCGTATTCAGTCAGGTTTTGGATTGGTTCATGAGAAAAATATTCTTTTATTTTATTCCTTTTGCAAGTACTGGTATTTGTTGCTTAGTAGTACTCCAATGAGAGATTAAACAAGAAAGACCACGATGGCTGAGATAAGCCATTTGTCACAGATGTTGATATAGTTCAATATTCTGTTCTTAACTATCCCTACATGATAAAAGGAAGAGGTAATCGATGTTTAACATGGAACGTTCGATCAAAGGAGAGTAAGTTGTTCAGGTTCAGACTAGTCTGATAGTATGTGGAACTGTTTCTGGATAACTGTATGAGAGCTTGGACACAAGAGTGTGAATTTGGAAGTGCTGGTGCTGTAATTTCTCAGATATGTTGCTTTAGTGCTAAGGAGTTATGCGGACAGGAACCAAATTACTATAAACCAGAGTACATTTTGCTATAAAATATTTTTGCTCTATTAACACCCAAATATTTTAGCACAAATGGCTGAGTTCTGTAGAACACAATGGGGCACTCCATCTTGAGAAGGTTAGCATGAAATGTGATTTGGGATAATGTCTCCAATATCAAAGAAACATATACACAGTTTACAGTATTTTATAGGTTTATAGACACATTATTGAGAATATATTTGATATTGGAAACAGATATTTCAAGACAAACTGTAAAGTAACATTTATTTAATCTTTTTCAGAGAGGCTGAATTACATAATTAATAAAGAAGAACACACAACCAATACCTTTAGAGTGGGCCTGTGACTAGGGTTATTAAAAAAGGGATATTTTTAAAATAAAATGTGGAACCCTTATTTTATTGGCTGCTGTTTATTTAATTTTCTCTTTTGGAAGTTACTTCCTAACCACCATTCCCTCAATAGAACTGCTAACCCAAAGAAAGAGAAAAACATGTAATTCTTACAGTTAATTTCTGGTTAGTCCATCAAAGTTATATTTCCTTGAAATAAAAACAAAGTGTGACACCCTGGCACCCCAGGGGGAACCCGTCACAAAAAGTATGTGTATTAATCTTCTAGATTTTTAACTACTATTTTGTACTGTAATTTTTAAAACCAGATGAGTGACATCCATTTTAATGCAGCCTAGTACAGTACGGTGGCTATATTCTAGTAGTGTTTCCTCTCTATTGGCCAGAGATACACAGATATATCAATATATTTAAGTACCTTAATACTGACCTGGAAAGAAATATTTTAATACAATAAACTTTGCATTTCATGCTGTACTTCCATTTGAGTTTTATAAGTAGGTACTAATTAGGCTGATTATCAAATAATCGAGACTTCCATAATCATGCCTGGCAGTTATCTATTCTTTATCCCCCTGCCCACACTTACCTTTTTTAATTTTTTTTTAAAACGATTTTCAATTGCATATTATTATTATTATACATTAGTTATATACAGAATTCTATAAGCCATATACTTATTGCATAAGAGATATTTATATACATGAGCAATATAAATGCTAGAAAAATTAAATATTAACACATGGGGTTAAAAACATTTTTTGTATCATTGTTTAACACATTTACACATATTATAATGTAGCTCACCTTATATCATCAAGTCCTTCCCTTGCATAGGGAATTAGGATGATCCTACATAGTAAATGTCCGTCATAAGAAAAACAAGAATATTCTACCAGCTTTCTATTAATTCTAAAGGTGGCAATGCTTTCTTAAGAGGTCATTTTACTATTCACCTTACACAGGAACAGAATTAATTGCTGTAGACAAAATATGTAACAAATAAATTGGGATTGTGCTCTGCTAGAATAATTACTCATTGTGATGAATTCAACTTGTTATAATAGAATGCTACTCCAAAGATCAGTATATCTGCTAATGCTAAATCTTACCCATAGGTGGCAGTCTGCTTTCAGTATAATAGGGATACCAAACTTGTATACATGGTGTACTTAGTTGATCTGAAACTATTTTGATGGTGTGTATGTTTGTGTATGTGTGCATGCATGTGTTTGTGGCTAGATGGGGGAGGGTTGGTTTAGGGAAAGAGGTCAGACTAATACATACATATCAAAGTCTGCTAGAAGCTGAATTACTACAGAAAAACAGTAATGGAGCTTCTCCTATAATCTCATCTGCAGAAATTACTGTTTTATGAAAGAAAGATCCAAACTTCGGGTGTCTTTTTATTATATACATTAATTTTACATGGATAATCAGCAATGGACAAACAAAAATATTTAAAGCTGTATTAAACATTTTTTTTGCCACTCCAAATCTCCTTGAAAAAGAAGACGTGCGGTGCAAATTAAATATATGTTTTCAGGCCAACGTTAAAAAGACAAGAAATCCATTTTCGCAGACTGTACACCTGTGAATGATCGGATTGAACCAATGCTGTAATGAAGATGTACTTGATAATGAAATCCAACAATACACTCCATTAAAAAGGAACATGGGCCAGAGGGGGGAGGGGATATTTAAAGCAAATTTCTCCTCTTAGATATGCAGAGTGAATCTCTGTTATGAGAGTCTGCTTTCCCTGTGCAGCGCTCCCACTGATGTCAGTGGCATAGCCGTATGTGAAGAAAAGTAACAAAGTAGAGATCTCCGCAATTTTGCCCTCAGCTCTTTTAGGGATTTATGAGGATTTCCTTTTGTAATATAAGTAAGGAGGCGCTTGGGACTCCAGCAAAACTGGAGAAGATGGAAAAAACTAATAAGGTGAAATCAGTTCAGTTTAAAAGAAACAGAATTTGTCGAACTACACATGGCATGTTAAGACCAAAGAGATCTTAGTGAAAAAAATAAGACTGAAAAATAAAATATTTGACTAGATAAGTCACAATTTTTTCTGCTACAAATGTATTGGGATTGTTTTCAATTAAGATAAATCTAATTTTGTCTGGAGCTCAGATACATGCGTAAGAGAGGGCAGAAATTGGCACTTTAAAACATTTAAAAAATAAAAATGGCCATTTTTGTAAATATATAATTATTTATTGTTGCAGGAGTGTTTCAATGTCATGCAACCTTCTTGCCTCAGAATGAAAACAAAATAGCAGAATACTATTACAACACAGAGGGCCTGATTTTCAAAATTAGTGTGCAAAATATGGGTGCCCAATTTCATGCTTAATTGCACAAGTAGTTATGATGATTGCATGCACAAATTGAGTATCTTTACATATAGTCAGATTCATAACTGGACATTTATAATTTCTCAATTTGTTCACCCAACCACAGTAATTACAACCAGGTTCTGCATTTTTGCACACTTTTGTGCACCCTGTTGAATCCAAAAGTGTGGCACATTTGTGTAAATCTCCACACAGTTTGCACATTTTTACACAGTTGTGTGCACAATTTGAAAATCAGAGCCTGGAGGCTCAATTCTCTTCTGGATATGTGTGTGTAACACCTACTGATGCCAATGATACTTGCACCCATGTATTTGGAGACTGAATTATTCCTGTTCAGGGGGATTTTCAAAGTTCAGTGCTCAGTTTTGGGCGTGGTAGAAGTCAGAAGAAATCATGGTGGAGTTTGGGAGACGTGGCTGAAAATTCGCTTCCACCCCCACCCACTTCTCACTCTAGGTATGCAAACTAGCTAGGCCCTCTGGCTGTAGCTGCTTACTTAGACTTTAGTCTACCCAGAATAGTTATATTGGCATTGCTACAGCAGTCCGGGGTGGTGGTGGTAAATAAACCACATTCCTGATCAACATAGTTGTGCCAACATAAACCCCAGTGCAGGAAGAGTACTTCCGTTGACGTAGCTAATGTTGTTCAAGGAGGTGGTAATCCTACACCAACAGAAAAATTCCTTCTGTTGGTGTAGACTGCGTCTACATTAGGGGACTATTCCACACATATTCCTCATGTGGACACCCTTATTCCACAAGAACACTGCCTTTCTGTACATTAGCTTAATCAGCTTCTGAAGTGCAAAGTAAGAGTGTATACCAGACATAAGGTATCAAAGTTACGATCATCTTCAAGGATGGGTGATGAAGCAACTTGGTTTAGGATTCTGCTGGTTATTTTAAAATTTGTTTCCTCCCTTTCGACCATTCCTGAGCAGTAAGATAGGATGTCTTTTGCAGATAGTCAATGCTCCTGAATTTTTATATTTAACCCCAGATGAGTGGTCTTTAGAAGAGCATTTATGGCTGGACTCAAGGATAGAGAGTGGAACTGAAACTGCCTCTCCACCAACCAGAAAAGTGATGCTAGGCCAGGGCCATATAAACCTTGTACATCAAAACTAACAAGGAAGCACAAATGTATCTGGGATGTTTTCAGCTCCCTGCCTTCAAGGTCCTGCCTTGACTATTCTGATGCCCCTAAATCCATGATGAGTCCATCCACACTGCAGTTCTACAGTCTTTCTGGTTTACAATCCTATATTTCTTAGTGATGTTTTGAAGTGGTTTGGAGGGAGATTTGTTGGAGTCAAATGCACCATCTTCCCAAGATGATTTTCTGCTTTTTGTGAAAATCTTTGCATTTGCTTTAAAAACTGGGAAGTTTGCTGATTTCCACCACATATCACAGCAACTTCTAACAGTGTTCTGCTATGTCTGTATAGAAACAAACTCAATGCACTTACTCTTAGAATCAAAATGTTTGATTTCTCTTGATTGTTAGATTTCTTTGTTCTGCCTAACTCATGTTCTAGTGTCCACAGTTCAAGAAAAATGTTGATAAATTAGAGAGGGTTCACGGAAGAACCATGAGAATGATCAAAGGATTTTAAAACATGCCTTATAGTGATAAACGCGAGGTGCTTAATCTCTTTATTTTAACAAAGAGAAGGTTAAGGGGTGATTTAATTACAGTCTAAGTACCTACATGGAGAACAAGTATTTAATAATGGGCTCTTCAATCTAGCAGAGAAAGGTATGACACAATTCAATGGCTGGAAGTTGAAGCTAGACAAATTCAGAATGGAAATAAGGTGTACATTTTTAATGATGAGCGTAATTAATCATTGGAACAATTTACCAAGGGTCGTGGCGGATTCTCCACTTACAATTTTTAAATCAAGATTGGTTGTTTTTCTAAAAGATATGCTCTATTAATTATTTGGGGGAATTTTGATGGCTTGTGCTATGAAGGCCATATAATTAAAAAACAACAACAGATCATCACCATGGTCCTTCTGGTCTTAGCATCTATGAAAACACTGGGGTGCAATCTTAGCCCCACTGAAGTCAATGACAAAACTCCCATTGATTCAACAGGGGACGGGTATTCACCCCAGGTAACTACACTGGAGAGAGTATCCAAAACGATATTCAAATGAAAGCTGTTTGTGGAAAGGTGGCTGGTCTAGTTGAATTCTAAACTGAGTGCATACAAGTATTTTATCAGCAAAGAACTACATAGAAT
Organism: Chelonia mydas; assembly: GCF_015237465.2. NCBI lineage: Eukaryota > Metazoa > Chordata > Testudines > Cheloniidae > Chelonia > Chelonia mydas. Next base: position 80,392,211 of record NC_057851.1, on the reverse strand, counting down.
TTACTAATATTCAGTAACTCCTAGGTACCAAGTATGAAGTAAGACATTAATTGAAAGATGAATTCCTGGACACTGTGCTATCTGTAGACTTTTTTCCTCTCTTTATGGGATAGCATGACTTAAAAGTTTATTAATAACAGTTCTTGCCACAAAGTAGAATTGGTTAAGCAACTAGAATGAAGCAGAATTCATGAAGGATATAATAGGTGAGGAGTCAAATGTCATCAGATATCATGGGTCACATAAAAAGGGTATTTGACTAGGCCATATGCCACATGATAATCCTACACGGAGATCAAATTTGCAAGATCTGGGTCAAAATCATCTTATGTAGGAATGAAATAATATATTCATTACTCTATTTACAAAAACAAGCTAATAGATTATTTTTTAAAATTATATGGCCTTCATGCCCAGGAGTGAGTGTATAAACATTACTTGATTTTGAAAAGATTCAATGAAATTTGGAAAAAAAATATCCCCCTCCAAAATTCCCATTCCAACATGAAACAAGATGAAACTACCACCACAAACTACAAAATCTTTAACTTTGATTGGAAGGATGCCACAGATCAACTCTGCTGTACAGTCAGATGGATAAAGTAGGGGATGAAGAGTCTGGTAATTGTCAAGATGTGCATCAGTAACTTTAACAACTGCATAATCCCCTTGCCATAGCCCTGGTCCCTCTCTTTCTCCTACTACCTCAAGGATTTGTCACTTCCCTATTACATCTCTTGAACTGTAAACTCTTTAAGACGGGGACACAGGGCAACACTTTCAAAAGCACCTTACTCCCATTTTCAAAATCACCTAAGCACTGTAGAAATAGAACTGTATAATTCTCAGCTTTTCCCTTAACTTATTTCATGAACCTGAGTAAGTCACTAGCTCACTTTGCTTTGATTTTCTCATCTGTAACATAGGGATAATTGTATTCACCTTCCACCATAAGATGCTTTGAGGACCTTGGATCAGTGGTGTTATATAAGCGCAGAATATTATTTATGGGTATGGGTGGGGGACAGTATTCTAAATGCAACTATATTAATTTTCCTCTTGGTCAGGGAGTTGACCAAGAAGCTTAAACCCATTTCCCACGTGATTGGGAAAACAGGGTAGCATGGCATATCCAACTTCAGATGGACTAAAAACCATTTTGCTATATGCAGTGCTAATGTCTGACCCTCATGCAACTGTACCTGTGTTACTGAAGGTTCTGACGGGGTTTGGGAAAGTGCACTTAACTAAAATAAAAATAAAAAACTACAGTAATGATATTGGACTCAATACCTCAAGTCATATTTCTAACAGAAAAATCTCTAATCAGTTTATAGTAATGTTGAGATGTGTTGCCCGCAGGCTTAGCAGGAGAACTTGTGCAACTTTTGCCGAGATCTTTATGCTAACAACAATTCTGTTGGAGAGGGACATTATGAAATGGAAGTGTCACTATGTTTGTTGGGTGTTTCTTTATTAAAACATATATCTGCACTGGGGTTCTCCAATACAAATTGTTGTCCATATATGTAGAGTACACAGGAAGGAAGCAAGAAGATTGATTTCTTCTAGGATATACAGGGATTGTTTCACATGCAGACATATTCTGAGGTTAAATAAGGAGCCACATTGCAGAGATAACTGAAACAGAGGCCTGGTCTACTCTACAGGGTTAGGTCGATATAAGTTGCCTTGCGCCAACCTAGCCATGGAAGTGTCTTCACTTAAATTTGTCTCCTGCTGACGTAAGTGTCTCTGTACACCAATTTAGTAACACCACCTCCCCGAGCAGTGTAGAGTCACGGTCAATGTAATTAGGTTGACGGTGTCAGTGTATACACTGCATTGCTTCTATGGACTGTTACTGGCTTTCAGAAGCTGTTTCACAATGCCCCACACTGACAATACAATCAATATAAGCACTCCTGGTGAGGACATGCATCACGGAGACAAGGATGCACACACACAAGCGATTTAATAACTGTGGTGGCAATATGCCGACGTAAATTAGGTCGACATAATTTTGTAGTGTAGACATGACCAGAGTTTGCTATGAAGTAACATGCTTTTTTCCAGGATTTACAACATGAGGTTTTGTCGGCTGAGTAACAAATTTCATCAATTTGCTAATGGCAGGGGGAAATGTGGTGACATTAACATCATAATGGATAAGCAATCCTACTGCCTCAGTTAAAGAATAGCTAACCTATTCCCTGCTGAGAGGAGGTGCCTATGAAATCAGTGTTCATAATGTGGACAGTGTCCTACAACTAGGGTTCACCCGTCGTGGCTCATTAGAAAGACACACACTCATTTAAATTGTGATATTTCAGTTACCTTTACCAACACAGGGTGTAAACCAACATAGTCAAGGACCAGATAGGTTCTGGGTTCTTTAACATTCAGCTGCAGGTAGAAGCTTCCTGGAATGTGAAAAGCCAACACACTGCCTTGATAACTGCTTTTAAAATAAATAGCATAGAAGTAAAATTATATACTACCCAGCACACTGATGAGCTAAGAGACAGATCCTGTTGATGTGCAGCCACTCCTCTTACTACTACTCTTCCTCCTTTTGTCAGGTAGTCACAGAAAGCAGGAGGTACAATATGTAGTGCTAACACTTAATACAAATAGTTAAACAGCAGGTTTCTGCAGTTAGTAGGCCAATTTCTGTTGTCACTTACATTGATTCAACCCCATTAACATGAATAGGATTACAGCTGTAACTAAGGCCAGAATTTGGCCCATTACACCTGGTCTTTTAACTGATTGTGATTTTCATTGTTTTGTATATGCTATTTTTTTTTTCCTTCTTATTCACCAGGTTTTCTCTCCGATCAGTTATTCAGAAAGGTTTAATAGATTTTGTTTTGTGCAGGGTACAAGTTTTGGTTTGTTAGCTTCAGTGGGATTTAAAAAAAGAGGGCCAGTCAGATATGAAATACTGTTAGAAAAACTTCTAGCAATTATGGCAAGTCTCTTGGCAGGTTATTATGTCTAGCCTCGTGTGTTTCTTGTCAAGTGAATTTGTAACCATCTAGTACAAGACAGACAAATATTTTAACAATTTATATACCAAGTTAGTCGGATGGTGGGATTTTTTTGACCCCCCCTTCCCCCCATCTTCAATGGCAACAGGTTCTAAATATTAAAGAGCCTGCTCTACCTGTCATCCAGGCTAGCTCTTCCGAGGTCCTATTCTCAAATAAGAGACTAGGGAACAAGACAGTCCTAGTGGTCATCATGCAGTTTGTTTTCAACCAGTTCTTTAATTAAAGCTGGTACCTTCTCTTTTCTCTCTCTCTCTCGCACACCCAGCCCTGACCCCCTTTCTTAAGGCACAAAGGCATTAGCTACCTAAAAGACTGTAGGGACTTAATTTCAGCTTGTCATTAGGAGATGCTGGAGAATAATGTACTCTGCATTTCCTGAGGCCATGATTGCCATTTCTGCAATGCGCCCAGCCTGGGGAGAAAGAGACCCATAATAACTCCCAAAAGGAGTTGTCCCGGACAACAGTATGGTGATCCATCCACTAAGCCATGGGGCTGGATAGGATAAAAGCTTTAAGATTACTCTCATCTCTCTAGCCCAGGAAGAATCAGAAATGAGTGAAATATGCCAGTCTAAAATTGTCTTGAAGGGAGAATTGGGCTCTTTGTTTTCTGTTTTAATCTTCATGGTCTCATTTTAGCAAGCTCTCTTTTCTCCTAATTTGCAATAAACAGTATTGACCTACTAACCCAAATCATCACCTAATTTGTATTACATCATACAGAAGTATTGTCTAATTGTTAGAACACAGACAGGGGGGTCTGTAGTCCTGGCATCTGTTGCTGACTCTGCCACTGACTTGCCATATGATCTTGAGCAAATAATTTAATATCTCTGTATTGTCTCACCTGTACAGTAAGTGTTATCGTAACTACATCATAGGGCAGTTGTGAGGACTGATGTTTGTAAATGTTAGCTTTAAACTCCTTAGATGGAAGGAATAGTATTAGTACCTGATTTATATTACTGTTGCCAATAATTTTAGTTTATTGTTCATTATTGTGTGATGTTATGATTAACTCACATGTTATGTCATATATAATCATTGTATGTTAAATAAAATGAATGTGTGTGTGGTCACTACCCTTGGTCTTTATGTGTTCCTAGAGACTGTAAATCTGAAGCAAGTAGCAGAGGTGACTTACACTCTGTTAAGCTTAAAACTGTAGCCACCAGAGCTGAACCCACAGTGGTGTAATATCACATTACAAAATTCACTTTAAATAAAATAAAAGGCTATATTAGCAACTGATTTATATCAAACAACTAAGATATTTTTGGACTAAAAATGCTTTCTAGCTTATTCTGTCTTGAAGTGCTTTTACGACAACATAAAATATCTTTTTGAAGAACTCTGACTAGTATAGGTTTGTCAAAAACATTACTCTAAAAGCATGTGTACTTCGAAGTCTGTAACCTCTATATTTGTTTATAACACACTGATGAGACAGACAGAAGGAAGCGAAGAGGCCTTCTGCCAATATTAATAATAATTAAGCTGTCACTAAATTTGTACCCTAGTTTGCTTGAAGTGCAGTAGAAATTAATTGAATTGCAAGGGGGAAAGTGTTTTGACAATAATGGAATTCTGGCTGAATGACTCCATAACATATCAATGTTTCTGTTTCTGGAAGTTTAAGTTATTTCTGGAATAAATAAAAAGGCAACATTCTCCACTGATATGGTGCAGCTCCGCCGACTTCAGTGGGATATATGCCAGTTTACACTGGCAGACTAGTTTGGGCCATGTTTTCTAAGTATATACAGTATACATTAAAAGTCAATGGCAAATTCACATTCCATGCCAAATCCTGGTCAAAGAACATCTACTTTATGTACAGAAAAGTCTTAAGAGGAAGTTTGGGATGTGGCAAGTTGAGCCTCTCAGTAATACATATGAAATATCTTTCTTATATTAAAAGCTTTGATGATGACTGCTAGAAAACTGTGACTGCTCCCAAAGAAAAGTGGAAGACGGTTCATTTTGTACAGTGCTTCACACTGCACAACACACCCTACTTATATAGAGCAGAACAGAGTAAATCAAAGAACGCGGGGAAAGGTGGACAGTAGGGAGGATTAAGTACAAATGAACAGGAAGATCCTTGAAAGGATTTGTTCTTCTTTTCAATCTGGTGCACATATTCAAGTTTCTCCCAGGCAACACGTGCATGACTGATACTTACTCAGCTGATAACCCAAACCGACAGTAACCTTGGCACCAACACAGGGGCAATATTTACAAAAGGATGAACTATTTTAGAACAATGTCTCCAATGTACTAGGCACAAATGGGCTTTTCTTCAACATCAGGCATGCATGTCGTCTTGTTCCAACAATTTTGTTCATGTACAAATGTATTCATTGTGGACAATGCAAGGAAAATGTCACTCTCCATTTATATTCGAGTTTCCCTTTGTCCCTCTTACAGTATCTGAGGGCAGTGAAGCAGTACAGAATCTTGCTCCAAACTCACACATTTTTGCCCCTAATCCCCCTTTAAAGCTCCAGCATTGCAGAGCAATTCAGAGTTAAGAGGCTCGAAATAGCAGATTTGTGGGGGAGTATAGGAATTGAGATTGGTCTCCCTCCCTCCAACAGAAGATTCCAGTCCTGCCTTTGCCCCATCACTTAAGAGTACACAATGTCCCTGGCAGCAGAGGATGGGGTGGCAATAGCTTTTTGAGTTGTGTAAGTGGATGCACCTGGCACATAAGCATGAATAGACTATGTTAAGGCAATTCTCCCACTCTGATGTATGAAGCCATCCACTTCATGAACAGCCTCGCACTGATAAAGGCTGCCTCTTTGTTGACTTGGACAAGTTCCACAGTATGGTCAAAAAGGATAGTGGCAGACTTTGAAAGACGAACCCTTGCACAGAAATTAATTCATTTAGCAGTGGAAGGAGCATGGAGAAAGATTTAGTTACACTGGAAGGGAAAGGTTAGACCTACACCAAAAGATGGGTGTGGACCAGGATTTTGAAATAAACAAGGAGGAAATAATCTACCCTCAGAGAATAAATCCAGGGTTTCACATGGAGTACAGTGCATCTTGGGAGAGGAGTTTGGGAATGTAGTGTTATTTATTTCACTATGGAGTCTCAGTGATTTAATTCAAGGATCTTCCAGTAACGTGGGAAACAGTATATGCACCAGAGAAGATTAGTTCACTAAGCAATACAGTAAGTAATTGGGAAGATTCTATGAGCTATGGAAACTATGCCTTGATTACACAGTATATTGTTAATCAAAAACAATCTTTTAAATAACATTTTCAGAACTATTCAAATATACAAAGATACAGCAGCATTACAACCAAGGCATCTATTAAAATACAGGGATTTATGCCACATTAAGTACAACTCAATGTCTATTTTTTGTTTTGTTCTTTGTTTTCCTTCAATACTCTCAATACTTTTTAAAAAAAGCCAGGTTTCCACTTGTGACATTTCTTGCTCTCCTCTGTAATCAGGGCAGCCTGGGGGGTGGTGGGCGGGGGGGTAGAGGGGGCAAGTGGGGCAATTTGCCCCAGGCCCCACATGGGCCCCCACGAGAGTTTTCAGGGGCCCCCATGAGAGTTTTCGGCGGCACTTCGGCGGCCGGGGGTCCTTCAGTGCTGCCGAACACACCCGCAGTGAAGGACCTGCCGCCGCTTCTTTCGCTCCGGGTCTTCGGCAGCAATTCGGCGGCAGGAGTCCTTCCGCTCCATGTCTTCGGTGAAGTGCCCCGAAGACCCGGAGCAGAAGGACCCCCACCGCCGAAGACCCCAGGCCCCCTGAATCCCCTGGGCGGCCCTGTCTGTAATATTCTTTTAAAGCGAGCATACCATATTAAAGAGGAACTGAATTAAGGCCCCACTTCAGAAAGGTACTGGAGCACATGCTTAAATTTAAGTATGTAAGTAGTCGTACTGAAGTCAATAGGAGAACACACATGCTTAAAGTTAGGTACCTTCTTAGAGGATTTAGAGCCTAAAGAAGGAGAGACAGCTATTGCATGTGTAAGGGGACTGTTGCCCCTTTACTAACATTCAGTGGGGGTGTTTTGGTTGGCTAGCTCCCAGTACTAAAAAGGGAAGGGTCTATGGGAAATCAGGACCCGGAGACTGATAGTCCCCAGGAACAATGGGGAGAGGCCAATGCTCCAGGTCAGCCTGAATGACAGGGTGGGCAGGCTAATCAGAGAGTCAGGAGGCCAGGAAGGTCCCGTCCTCCCTGTGAGCTGGAATTGCCTTGGTCAGACAGAGTGGGGCCGAGCTAAAGAGAAAGCAGGGGTGCAAGCTGAGCTGGGGAGCAGAGCTGTGCCAGATCCAGAGAGAGCAGACCCTGTCCTGGGAGCAGAGCTGCAGCCCCACAGCCAGAGGCACAGCCCAGAGAGAGCAGACTTGCCTTGGGAGCAGAGCTGCAGCAACCAGAGCCAGAGGGGCCAGAAAAACAGCCCAGGAAGCAGGTCAGTGCTGGGAGCAGAGTCACAGAAGCAGCCTGCAGAGCAGACCTGTCCTGGGAGCAGAGCTGCAGCAACCAGAGCCAGAGGGGCCAAAGAAGCAGCCCAGGGAGCTGGAGGCAGAGCAGCAGCAGCAGCTGCAGTGCTGAGGCAGAGTGGTGGAGCTGGGGCTGGAGCAGTCCGGCGCTGGGTGCGGTGAGCAGCTGAGGAGAGCGAGGGGGACCCTGAGCAGCGGGCCCAGCATAGGGAGACACCTCAGCCAAGAGGCTCTGCAGGCCAGGCTTGGATCGTAACCCCGACAGGACGGGGGCGACACTGGGAAGAAGGGTCCTACCACTTAGAGCCTGAGAGCGTGTGGCCACCACCAGAGCAAGTGTCCAACCCACAGCATCCCTGCAGCACAGCCAGGGCCTGAGAAGAAGGCCTGGGACTTACAAGGAACAGACTGTGAACTGCCCGGACAATGCAGAGACACTGTTTGTGATGTTCCCTGCCACAGAGCGGGGTGATGTCTTTCCTTTAACCTTTCCCATTTTCCCTTATTCTTTTTAAAATTAATTGTTGATTAAATAACTTGCATTTGCTTTAACTTGTATGTAATGGTCAGTGGGTCAGAGAAGTGCCCAGTGCAGAGAGAGTACCCTGGAGGGGGGACACCCTAGCCCCTGTCCTAGGTGACCACAGCAGGGTTGGGGGTCGAGCCCCCCAGGAATCCTGGGTCCAGCCTTGTTGGAGTTTTGAGGACTCTGCCACACAGGAGAGTGGAAGGGGAGTCCTCAAGGGCAGGGAGGCCACTGGGTAAAGGAAGTGGGAGCAAGGACTAAGATCCTTTCGCTAGCCCACTTCATCAGGGTAGTGCAGAAGCCAGGAAAGTTCCCCACAATAGCGGGACTATTCCCCCGCATACACATGGATACATGACAACACTTGCCATTCTAATATTTCTTTCTTAAGAGGGTGCATGTACATGAATATCACTATGAGACAAAATCAGGCATCATGGCAAAGCTTAAGCTCTGAGCTCCAGAGGATGGGCCTGGTCTGTGCCTCTAACATGGCCAGGCTCCCATGTTCATTGTGGTAATCTGGACATAAATTATGTGTCAAGACCCCTGGTTTTTCTGCAGATTGGAGATTCTGTGGCACCTTCAGCTAAATTAAATGAATAAATACAACTAGTGCCATAATCCAGCTGTTATTTATTTTTCTATTGATTTCAGTTTATTAGTAGCATGCCCTTAAATGGTCAGGCTACTCAGTTTTCAACTGACAGTGTAGAAGTGTATTGTAAAAGTTGTCAGGTGAGGAAGTGGGGACAAGCTGGAGTTTTTAGCACCTGGACAGTTGAAGCTTTTGACACCATGGAAGGCATCAGAGGTAGTTTAAACCTGTGTAATTTGCAAGTTACCGGGATGTTTCTGCTAAAACGATCAGCAGTGAAATAGGTAACAACGGTTACATTTTAATTGGCATCATTATGCTCCAGAGGCAGCCCACTTGAGATAAATGAGGGAATTCACAACACTGTACCAATCTACACCAGGTTCAGGTTTTACAAGTTTTAGTTGCAACCATAAGTGCTAGCAACAATAAGGCTCTGAGTTCTGTGGCAAGTTATTGCAATACAGTATGAATAATGCTGCCATAGCACATTCCACAGCCAAGGATCCATGGAACATAGGGGCACATAGGCACCCGTCCTGAATTGGGTGGGACAGTCCCAAAATGCAGCTGGTTCCAGGCTGAATGACTCCGGGACAGCACTTGCCTGCTCTGAGCCTGCTCAAGGCTCAGGAGCACCGCTGGCCTCTTCCTGGTCTGGGAGGGAGGCAGTGTGAAGTGGCCCTTTTACCCCCATCCCTCCATGAGGTCCCACCCCTTGTTCCTCCTCTCCCCCTCAAGGCCCCGTCCCCAGAAGCCGGAGCTGGGCAGTAGTAAGAGACACCCAGGGAGTCTGGACCACTGTGGGGAGTCCCTGACCCTCCACCTGCCCTGGGCGGCATGCTCTGGAGGGAAGGAACTTAGCCGGGGGCTGCTCTCGGGCACCCCAGCCCCCCGCTCAAGGCAAGTGGAGAGTCCAGGGCTCCCCACAGCAGCCTAGGCTCCATGGGTGGCTCTTACCATGGCCCAGCTATGCCTTCCAGGGTGGGGCCACGGAGTGGGGGCAGGGGTTGTGCATGTGTCCTGCTTTTGCCTTTGGAAAAAGGTGGTCACCCTTGGGGCACTGGGCCCCACATCAGTCCCAAGACCAGGGGAGTTTCTTCTCCAACTTTTACCATCTTTTCATACATAATCACAGACCAGAACTGTGTTCCCCAGCCGTAGGTGAGGATCTGGCCCAGTATTTCTAAAATGTAACTATGAACTGATCAGCACTTCCTAGTTACATTTTTAAGTACAAAAACTGAACTCTCTTCTATGTATTGATATGGTAGTTATCTCAAACGTTAAAGATGTGATCCTCACAACATCGCTGTGAGGTAGGGAAGTACTGGCATCCCCATTTTACAAATGGGGAATTGCTGCACAGAAAGATTAAGTGACTTACCAAAGTCAGACAGGAAGTTGTGGGTAGAACCAGGCATTGAACCTAGCTATCAGTCTTCAGATGAACGCCCGCCCCCAATCTCCTGACAACTGCTCTTACAAAGGGGTCTGAGCTACTTTCAGATCTTACTTTCAGTGAAGCAGCTAACAAGAGACCATTTTAAACAGCTTTCATTTTAGTTTTATATGAAACACTGAGGACCAGCTTTTGAGGCAGTGACAAGCATGGCAGCCAGGCAGCTGGAAGAAAGACTTAAAGGGAGAATAAAATGCCCCTGCAAATTATGATATTCAATATCTGTAAATGAAATGTAAACTAGCAGGAACTCTAAATGTCCCCATCAATGCCAGAAACATCCAATATAGCTATGATATCCCTAAGTCACCCATCACTATCGTACCTTAGCACCCAATACAGGGGCCAGATTCTGTCGCCCTTTCTCACACTGAACAGTGCCTTATTTATGCCTGCTAAGTAGTACTTTTCTCAGCAAATCATCGTATTTATTTCACTGGATTTCTAGTAGACAGAATCTGGCCCACAGTAATTAAAATGTACATGAAGTTGTCCTTAGCGTACTCTGCTCTTTGCATCTCCTAGCTTTGGCAGATTTGGTTCACATTGTGTGAAGGCTTGTTGCCAGCATCTGAGGAGTAAGGTATTATACAAGTTTGTAAGTCTCTCCCTTACTATCAAAGAGTGCACATAAAGGCAAATTAGTACATAGACCATGGGCTTATCCTTTAGTGGGTTTACTATGGTGGAAAAAACTGCTGAATAATATCTTTGAATTAACAGCTCAGCTCCTTGTGGTGTCAACTTTTGATTTTTTGTTTCCACTTAAGTATAATTTGATCAATATCATACCAAAAAAAGTGTGCAAACCTAAATCAAAATGTCTACACCTAGCTATAGTAATGGCCAAGAGATGGCTTACAGGAAAATCCAGACATCCCCTCCGTTACTGGAAAAATCAAAAAAGGCTAGTTCATAATCAACAAGGACTTTCCCTCCTTGAAAAAACTACATACAAAACTACCAGAATAGCTGAGGAATTTTACCTAATATAGGATTTCTACTGTATTCCATACAAAAGACTTGATACAATTAACAGATAATCATGACTTTTTACTTATTATGTGATAGTTTGACTAAATTTATTTAGTGAACTAAATAATCTTCATGCGTGAATGTGAAAACAGACCTACTATGTTTCTATGGCAGGCTGCTCGGCATGTTTACCTCTTTCTGTCGCACAGTGTGCTCTCCCAGTATCGTAAGGCGATCACTGGCTCAGGTTCTCTGCAGCGCTGCGTTTCCACTCAGTGCACTGGAGGAGGAGGAGGAGCCGCCATCAGGAAGCCTGTTAAGACAGACGAGTGCAGCCCCAGCACAGGGTGGGCTACTCCACCCTATGAGAGTTGACAGTGGTCCCCAAAAGCACTGTGGACTCCACCCATACCCCCTCTGCCAAAATCTATTGGGGAAGGATGGTGCAATAGCCAAGTACACTTACTCTACACCATCTGACAGCTCCCCAGGGCAATTCTCAGCTGGCCAAATCTGCTTTCCAGCCCTTTTGAGTTCTGGAACAGCACAAGGGGGCTGAAATTCTTCTCTGCTGGTCCAAAAGGGCTGTAAAGCAGAGAGATTTGGCAATGCTACATATGCACACATACAAATTCTAATGACAGATCTTGCTCTAATGTCTTCATTCCCTTTACTTTTGTTCTTGCACCCACGGAAAAATCAAAGCTGTTGTGCTCTGTCTTGCTTTTGAAGTTGCTGTGTTTCTTTGAATATTGTCTATGTTTCTTCCTTCCACCTAGTGGAGAACAGGCTGGAACTTGTACGCTTCTAACTGGAATAAAACTGTTCCTATTCTTACCTTCATCAGAATTTCAGACTGACTTTCTTTCAGGGCACCATGCCATTCATAATTAGAGGCACACGAGTATTCAACACATGTGCAATACCCAGTGTAGCCTGATGTTTAGAAAGCACGCAAGGTGAAGAGAAGATATGTTATTTTTTTAAAGAATTAAGTTTACAAGCACTCCACTCAAAATTAACCTGATCAAGTTTCTGGAAATATCTGGTGGCCACTGGGCATGCTCAAAAGGTTTAACAACTATGAGCAATTATTCACTTACTAGTGGGGTTACCATGTTTCGGGTTCCCCAAAAGAGGACACTGATGTGGGCTGGGGGAGAAGAAGGTGAGCTGGAGAGGTGAGTGTACTGGGAGGTGGTATTTGGGGGGTGTATTGGGGGGCATCTGGGGCCTCACTTGTGCAGTGGGGCCGGCAGTATTGCTCCCTGTCACGGTGGTAGGGCGGCTGGCACAGGACGCAGCGACAGATGTCTATCACACCTCCTGCAGGGCTCTCCCCCTCCACAGGGCTAGGAGCTGGGGTGGCTAGGAGGGACCAATCAGATGTGGATGCAAGGGAGTGACCAATTGGGAAGCGGACGTCTGCTCCGCAAAAAACACAAACATTGCCTCCTATTTGAAAAATCCACCCGGACAGAGGGCAGAGGATCAACAAAAGGGGCAATATACAGGAAAACCCAGATATATGGTAATCCTACTTACGAGTAAAATTAGGCCAGATCCTCAGCTAGTGAACTGACATAGTTCCACTGAAGATAATGCCAATTTGCACCAGCTGAGGAACCGGCCCATAACATCTATCCTTACAAACCGAAGTAGAAGTAAAACAAAGTCTAGATAACAAATTGCACTGAGAGGGAGGGAACAGTGCCTGCCTTAAACTATATTACATATATTTTAAATAAGAACTCAAAATATGTACCAGCTCTGAGGTCCCTTTTCCTAGAAGGTCTTCCAGAGCAGGGGTGGCCAACCTGTGGCTCCGGAGCCACATGCAGCTCTTCAGAAGTTAATATGCGGCTCCTTGTATAGGCACCAACTCCAGGGCTGGAGCTACAGGCACCAACTTTCCAATGTGCCGGGAGGTGCTCCCGGCTCAACCCCTGACTCTGCCACAGGCCCTGCTCCCACTCCACCCCTTCCCACCCCCTCCTCTGAGACTGCCATGCCCTCACTCCTCACCCCCCCACCCCCCGAGAGCCTCCTGCACACCATGAAACAGCTGATTGGGAGGTGCAGGGAGGGAGGGGGAGGAGCTGATTGGCAGGGCTGCTGGTGGGCAGGAGGTGCTTGGAGCAGGGGGGAGCCGCTGACGTATTACTGTGGCTCTTTGGCAATGCACATTGGTAAATTCTGGCTCCTTCTCAGGCTCAGGTTGGCCATGCCTGTTCTGGAGGGAAGATATCCCCAAACCTAAAGAACTTTGCTAGGATTACAAGAATGCAAACACAGACTGAGTGACACACTTTATTCTGGACCTGTTTTTGTTATACTAGCTTATAGTGCATAGCTGTATCAAATTTAAATCAGTAAATGCCACTTTATAAAAGGAACGGCAATGCCTCTGATTTATTTTATGATTTTCCTGCAGTTTAGTGATGTGTGAACTAAGTAAGTTTGTACTTTAGAGGTGGAAGGAGAATTCCTATATCTACTGGGCTCATCCCCTCAAATAAACAGAAAAACCTGAAAAATGGTACTTTTATCTCCCCCCAGCACAGGAGCCTTGAACTATGCAAACATATCCCATATTCTTTCTGAACCTCTCCTATTGTAGCTTCTACTCAGAAGAAGAACATATGACTGAAGGTTCAGCTCGGTGAAACCAGCTGCTCAAAACACTAGTCTAGCAAATAGGATTTGGGATTTTTCCTGGCATTTCAAGACGACTTCCGTAACAAAATATACACACATAAAAATAGGATGGTTTAATAAAGAAAGAGCTTTAATTGCTTCTAAATTAAATAAACCCTTTCCCCCCAAATCACTATTTTCTCTCTTACTTTCTTTTCTAGGCTTTCAGTGTAAAAAACAGATCTGTACAGAACACTTGGTGTGGTTAATGGGCTACCCAAATGAAAGGATAGTTCTTGTTCTTTTTGTGTAGCTTTACACTGCACAGGACCAAAGCTGGTAGATATGCTTTAAGAAATTAACAGAAGAACTAGGTGTACTTGAGTCTATTTCCCATCCAGAATTATGGTTTCAAAAGCTTTGATTTGCAGTGGTAAGTAACCTTTTCTTCTCATTCTTTGTGATGTGCAGAGCAAACTTGTTCTCCCTCAATAGCCCCTTGATTTCCCACCCACACCACATCAGCAGTAGGAAGATGTTGTGGGACCTTCCATCCGAGCCAAGAAGATGAGATACATTGCCTCCACTGAGGCAGCCGCTGATGCCACACAGCAAGGAGCTCTGAAAATTAGGTACCAGGTGGCTCAGACCATTCCTCCTGCACATCAAATGGATCGACTCTCTGCCACACTCTTTTTTCATTGCATTAGAAATCAGAGATCTCAGAGTTGCCTCCATACCTAGTTCTCTCGCACAGTGGCACACACCACTCTGCCATTGGACTGACCTTTAATATTCTTTCACTCCTCCTGGGTACAGAGCTCTGAATCTGTATTCGGTCTATATTCATGAAGGGCAGCATTGACAGCAACTTAGTTACACTCCTATTGGCAATCAGAGGACAGAGACTGTAAGATATTAGTACCGCTGAATGGGCGATTCCTGACAGAGATTAACAAAACCTATTGCCAGCAAAATAGCTCTTTTAATCCTAACTGAACATTCATTTCTGTTGCACTTGCTAGGTAGAAATGTTTCTGCCTTTTAGATGTAAAGTGACTAATGGGATACATTCTTAATCCGTCAGCAAGTACTGGAGTCATTTTTTCATACCTTAGTGCCCTTTTAATATCAAGCTGCACCTGGAGTAAGTGGTAGCATTTAAATTAGACATAAAGAAAGATGGGGGAAATTTTGTTCTACGATAATCACATTGTATATGGTTAACAAGGTTTATACCCTGCATAAGGGAAATTTTAAAAAAAATCTGTTTTTTTCATCTCAAGTGTTTTGCAATAATGAAGGATCTGATGGTGACTTTCCCCAAATGAGATTAAAAATATTATCTATGATGTGGGCTTAAAAATGGGGGGAAATAACACTTCCTACAAAATCCACCTAAAATTAAAATCCATCAGAAATATGTAAAAGGAATGGCCTTTTTAAACCTGAAGTGTAACCTTATATGGAAAATACACATCAATATGTGCCAAAATGTGTGATAAGAAAATGTGTGTTCTAATTGGCATGTATGTAATAAAGGGTTAACTTTATTTTGGTTTAAGGAGAAGATCTTTAAAAACATAGGCCTACATTTTCAAAATTGGGTACCTAAATGCATATTTAGGCTCCTAAATAAGTGGCCTGATTTTAGAGGTATTGAACAGCTGCAGCTCCTATTTCAGGTTTGAAAATGTATCTTTCAGTATGTCACTAGAAAATGTCTAATTAATCTTTTTAAGGTGCCCTTCTAATTTAACTTCAATAAAGCACTCCTAAATTACCAAACACAGATTTGCTTCTGTGCCTATTTCAGTCATTGGCAAAACTGACTGATTTCCCTGGAAGCACGACCAAGTCCACTGGGGTAATTGATCTTAGATTCCACTGTTATTTGCACTTCCATTGCATACTCGCTGGTCCCAGCATCACCAGACACTTACTGCTCCACACTCAGTTGTGGGTCCAATCGAGCTATACAGGGTGAGAGAACATGGACATCAAATGTATGTCTACAGTACAATAAAAAAAAAAAACCTCACGGCACTGAGTCTCAGAGCCAGAGTCAAATGACTTATGAGGAGAGGCTGAGGGAACTGGGATTGTTTAGTCTGCAGAAGAGAAGAATGAGGGGGGATTTGATAGCTGCTTTCAACTACCTGAGAGGTGGTTCCAGAGAGGATGGTTCTAGACTATTCTCAGTGGTAGAAGAGGACAGGACAAGGAGTAATGGTCTCAAGTTGCAGTGCGGGAGGTTTAGGTTGGATATTAGGAAAAACTTTTTCACTAGGAGGGTGGTGAAACACTGGAATGCGTTACCTAGGGAGGTGGTAGAATCTCCTTCCTTAGAAGTTTTTAAGGTCAGGCTTGACAAAGCCCTGGCTGGGATGATTTAATTGGGGATTGGTCCTGCTTTGAGCAGGGGGTTGGACTAGATGACCTCCTGAGGTCCCTTCCAACCCTGATATTCTATGATTCTATGATTCTATGACTCAGGCTTGCAGGACACAGGCTGCAAAGGTGAAAATTGCAATGTAGACATTCTGGTTCAGTCTGGAGCCTGGGCTCTGAAACTCCACAAGGGAGGTGGGTCTCAACTGACTTGTGCTCTGAGACTTGGTACCATGGGTTTTTTACTACAGTGTAGACATACGCCTGGTGTCCATATTCTCTCAGCCTGCACAGCACGACTGGACTCACGACTGAGTTAGAAGCAGTAAGTGGTGATAGATGTTGCCCGATTGATCTATCAGTAGGAAAAGAGAATTTTAGGGCAGGGAGAGGGAAAGGACAGGAAAGAAGAAAAAGGAAGTTGTGAGGATAAAAGGAAACTGGAGAAGAGGAGAGAGACAGGATGAAAACAGAAAGAGAAGAGGAAAGAGACAGGGAGCTCAGGTTTGGGGATCATTCTGTGCTGTTCTTGATGTTACTTAATGGAAAATATGTTGTGCAATAAACATTGCACGGTTTTTGTTGTTGTAAGCTACTTACACTAAAAACTTTATATCCTCGTTGTTTTGGGGAGATACTGAATGTAATGGATATACTGGTATAATGGAGGAGCCAGCAACCAGGACCAATGGGCAACATTCTTCAAACTTTTGCTATAGAGCAGGGGGTCATGAGGAGTATGGTTAAAAACAAAATTTAAACAGGCACCCATTGTCACTTCAAAATATACTAGCCATACAAATATACCTCACCCCCTTCTGTGTAAGCTGGAAGGTTGAGGCAATTGGTAGGTTCTAAGGTTAATGAAGCATATACAGTAACTCTAGCCCCATCCAATCTGGAGTATGCAGTCTGCCAATATTCTTTGAGTCACTGTAGATTATGATATCTAATTTTAGATCTAGAAAGAGAGTCCAGGTAAAACCAATTCTACTGCCACCCCCTCTTTTTTAAACTATTTATTTAGGAAGTATTAGCAGGTTTACAAATCCTTGCGATGTAAATATCAGAAACAAAAAAATAATCACAACAATGAGCTTTTGTATAATGAGACATTATATAGGAATAAAGGCATCGGATCTCTCTAACAAGGTGTTACCACATTACTGAGTGAGAATCATTACAACAGCTCTCACACATTGTTTCTAGTGATTTTATTAAATTGGGTGAAATCTCTGATTATACACACTCAAATTTGTCCTGTCTATCAAATGTTAATATTAAAAAAAAAATTGGACAAGTGTGTTAGGTTTTTTGCAGGTGAATATACTTTGAGTATTGAATAAATGGTAACCAAATATCTAAGTATCTATTAGTCCTCTGCTTATTTTTCTGGATACATAATTGGTGTATTATTTTTTCCATAACAATATCCTCCCATATCTTTTTGAATCAATCCTCTACAGCTGGTCAATTTTTTTTTTCCAGTGAGAGGCTCTCAGTAATTGACCAGATGTCATTGCTTCTATTAAAGTTAGCTTTCAGCATAGAACAGCTTTTCTAGAAATTTGAGAATCATATTGCCTAACTTGAAAGTACAGGAACCATGGGCGAGTAAGCCAGTTAAAGTTAGTTTTGATTTCTAACTAGGTTAGAAAAATTTATTTGCTGAATAGCTGGCCAACCATATGTATGCCATGGCTCTCCCAAACTTTAAAGCTCTCTGGTTCATGATTTGGATTAAGATCTGGATTATTTGCAATGGGTTTCATTGGCAAAGGAAAAGAATTTATCTCTACTTCTATCACAAACCCGAAGAATAATGCCACCACCTCTTTATACTCTTTTTTTAAATCACCCTCTTATTTTACCTGAGTTTAAAGTTATTTTGTGTACTTTGAAAGTATCAACAAGATTTACAGATTGAGACGTTACAGGGACAAGGTGGGTGAGGTAGTATCTTTTATTGGACCAACTTCTTTTGGAGAGAGAGACAGAAGCTTTTGAGTTTACACAGAGCTCTTTCACAGATTCATCTCTGTGAAACACATTCCAAATTGTGGGACTCAAACTGGGTGCAACCAACTTTTGTGTTTTTTTTTTCTTTAAACAAAGGGGGGGCTGATTCTTGCCAGGAATATAGAAGTTGTTATAGAGTGAAGCACCCTTACCATATGGCAAGACTCTTTATCTTGCCAACACTGTTTTATGCCTTGCTACAAAATTTAAAGAAATGAATTAGCAGCATGCTTTCCTTTGTGCTCTGGATGGGCGGGCATTTGTTTTTATTGCTATCCTTCAGTTTATTTAATTTTCGTTAGTAAAGCATTTCAGCATTAGTTAGTAAAGCATTAATATAAAAGAGCTTCCTAAATTAGGCATATCCCTGAGCTTAATTTATAATGTAGGGACTAGACCACATGATGGCTTTTGAGTCTTTGTTCACGCCTGTTGAAAGAAAAGTGAAATCGCCTCTTCATATGCATCTATCTCAATGTTTTAATGTTCCACTGGCCTTCTGGATGAAAGTGACATATATTCCATTATTCTTATCACTGAAAAAAATTAAATAAATTGAGAAGGGGGAGCACAAATGCAGGTTATGATAAAAATATTTTTGCTTCTAATAGAACTCAGCGCTAAAAGAACCAGAGAGAATATTTCAAAATTTGCAAAATAACAATGTTTAAAAGCAAAATTAAACATTTTCTTATTCAAATATTTCCCAAAGAAAATCAATGCACCCTTGAAGCTTAAAATAAAGGCTGCATGACAGACTTTTTTTTAAATGGCAAAAGTTGTTTTCTGACAGTCTTTTGACTGCCTAGCTAAGAGTCTGATGAAAAAAAGAGTCAAATACCATGTTTGTATTTTTTAGATAATATGAAGATATGATGGTAACTTTAGCTCAAAGGGAAAAAAGTTTCAAACTGGTGAATTCATATATAAAGAATTTATGCCAGGGTTCTGAGTAAACAAAAATCTAATACACAAGAATTTTAAATGAGAAAAACTGGATAGTTTTGAAACTTTTTGATTTAGATCACCAGATGGTCTCAATTAAACTGAACAACTAGATTGAGAGGGAGGAGCAATGGAATTGATGTGCCATCTCAGCTATAACCCTCGTGGTTGGAAATGCCTGAATTACTTGCATATCAATGATATAGCAGCATCCTTTCAACTGCTTCCCCACTCGTTGGATATCTTAATGTCCTGATTAGAGCTGGCTGAGAAATTTATTTGTCCCAGGAACACTTTTTATGGAAGCAAGTTTTCCCCCATTTACTTTCAAATAGTTTTTAAGATTTATCAGGTTTCCACTGAAAGATCAAAAACTGTAACATTTCAGTTTTGAACAAAACAAATTCAGTTTATAGTTGCTGAAACTGAAAAAAAAATGATGAAAACCTGCAGAATTTCAATAAAAACTGGAATTTTTTACTAAAATGTCTGTTTAAAAAAAATCCACCCCATTGTCCATTAAAAAAACCCCCACCACAACATTTTAACTAACTCTAGTTTGAATTATGCCTCTGTCTGAATTAAGGATCAAGTCCTGCAGACAATTGTTCATGTGCATGACTACACTCAAGTCAATTTTGAAATCGATGGGACTACTCACATGAATCTAGTTACACATGTGCCTAGATGGCTCAAAGGAACCTGGGGGAGGTTAGGCATGCCATTGTCTTTCAAGCATTGACTTTTATTAAAAGAAGACCATACTGCCAATAAAATAATTATGTGGCAAATACTGTTATTAAAAAACAATCAAAGCTGGGAATTCTAAAGCAATTTAACACCTAGATAAACACCACTCATTCACATGGCAGTGGCTGAACGTATCCCCATTAAGTAAAATTTATGCAAGTATTGTCCCAATTAAACAGTCTGTGTGACTAACAGTATTATTAAGTTTCAGAGTGGTAGCCGTGTTAGTCTGTATCAGCAAAAACAACGAGGAGTCCTTGTGGCACCTTAGAGACTAACAAATTTATTTGGGCATATGCTTTTGTGGGTTAAAACCCACTTCATCAGATGCATGGAGTGGAAAATACAGTAGGCAGGTATAAATACACAGCACATGAAAAGATGAGAGTTGCCTTACCAAGTCGGGGGCCAGTGCTAACAAGCCAATTCAATTAACGTGGAAGTGGCCTATTCTCAACAGTTGATAAAGGGGTGAATACCAAGGGAGGGAAAAATCACTTTTGTAGTGCTAATGAGGCCAATGCAATCAAGGTGGCTTATGCCCAGATAAATTTGTTAGTCTCTAAGGTGCCACAAGGACTCCTCGTTGTTTTATTATTATTAAGCTAATTTTGTTCCTTGGGAGATGTCCCAATAGAGCCTCCATTAGATTCAGCATGTCCTAATAAATGGGAGTTCAAGCTCCATATAACAGCATAAGTGTGTACAGAGATTCTGTCTTTACACCTTGTTGTTTAAAGATTACTCTTTCAAGAAAAATGGCTTTTTAAGATCTCAAATCTATGCTACCACCTTTCAATAGACTCTGTAGATAAACTTCTGGACCACAACTTCTTTGTACATGTTCTAACACGAAGCCCAATATTTGTATTTTGTTTGGTCTATCAACCCATTTTTGATAGGTTTCTTTGAGGTTTTCTTCTGTAGCTTTAATTTATTGTAATTTATTAATTTGTTGTCATGTTTAGGAAGCTCAGTTTCTTCTGTTTCACAGAGTTTCCAGTCTCCTACATGTAAGTAAACCAATATCTCTCTGTAAATTTTTCTAGTGTCTGACAGTCTTTCTTGGAACAGTGAGGGAGACATGAGGAGTGGGATCTATTCAGATCAGAATAAAAAAACCTGTGAGACTCCCAGTCTCCTAGAAATGACCCTCTCCAATAAGAATGTGTAGATCTGGCATTTCCTAATTTTACAGTGCTTGATTTTCCAGCCTAAACAACATCCTTTCAACATATTTTTTTGTATGTAATATCCAAGGTGGGTTTTTTTAGAAGGAAAAAGTTGAAATAAATTCACTTATGTCCAGTTACAACAGCCCCTTTCATGCGTCATCAGTAGAGTTTGAACCCTGACCTTTCAACATTGCAGCAGTTTGAGCTATAGGTCTAATTACACTAGGTGGCAGCAGGAGAAGGCTGTTATTTAAGTGGTTGAGTGGGGAATGGGCTGCTGGGGCCATGTTTTGCATCTCTGAGGGAGGGGGAGGTGTTGTTGGGGTGTGCCCAGCCTGGACCCCTCTCCCTCACCTCTGTGACAGTCTCTCATGAGCGCCTCCTGTTGGGTGGGTGTGAACCTGCATTCTCTCTTTTCACAGTGTCCCACCGGCCCTTGCCCTCATCAGGTGGGTTGCCAGTGGCTCAGCCCTCTGGCCCAGTCATGCAGAGTCAACATGTGAATGAACAAACCCCTTCCAGGATAAATGTGCAACAGAGCCAGTCCCTGTGCCCTCGGTAATGTCTTTAGCCTTTAGGATTGGGGAGCTGCTCATGATGCAGGCACATTACTCACTGACATGGGTGGAGGTGGTGGTGAAGGGCCCCACCCCAGCAGAGCTACTGGGCTCAGTCCTTAGCCCCTTCTGAGCTAGCTTTAAGTCCGTGTCTGCCCCGTATAGAGCAATATAGATAAGCTATTACCAGCAGGAGAGTGGGGTGGGAGGAGGTATTGTTTCATGGTGTCTGTGTATATAATGTCTTCTGCAGTTTCCACAGTATGCATCCGATGAAGTGAGCTGTAGCTCACGAAAGCTCATGCTCAAATAAATTGGTTAGTCTCTAAGGTGCCACAAGTACTCCTTTTCTTTTTGCGAATACAGACTAACACGGCTGTTACTCTGAAACCCGTATAGAGCAGTATCCCCTGTGCTTTCTCCCTGTAGACTCTAAGTCCTGCCCTTCACTTGGGTCTCTAAACAAGCCTTATCCCCTTCTCAGGGCTTTGACCACCCTGCCAGTGGCGGGATTCAGTCCCCCACATTACTCCAGGTCCTGACCCAGGGACCCTATAAATAGCAGCCAGGTGCTGCTTCCTGTAATAGTTGCTGCTGCTATTCGCTAGGCCACTTCCCACATAGAATCATAGAATATCAGGGTTGGAAGGGACCTCAGGAGGTCATCTAGTCCAACCCCCTGCTCAAAGCAGGACCAATCCCCAATTTTTGCCCCAGATCCCAAATGGCCCCCTCAAGGGTTGAACTCACAACCCTGTGTTTAGTAGGCCAATGCTCAAACCACTGAGCTATCCCTCCCCCCACATAGCCGCTTTCTCTTCACCCTTACCTCAGGGCTGAAGTTCTTCCTCACGGAATGCCAGTGTCACCAGAACCCATCTTCTGGTTCTCCCTGGAGCTCTAGCAACCAGCCAGCAACTGACCTGCTCAGGATATTATATGTGCATGTGTGTACAATGAGTCATTTGAAAGAAGGATGATGCCCCCCTCCCCGCCACTTTCATTGAATGAAGCTGTAATAATTGTTTCAGTTTCCAAAGCAAGAAAAGATTCCCCCAGATCTGCTCTTCATTCTATCCAACTTCATGAATTAGCTCTGCTTTCCAAATCCTTTCAAAAGTGTTACCCTAGCAGTTAGAGAAAACAATTATCTTCCCCAGGCGGGTGCATTGCCAGCCAACATCTTAAATGACGTTACAGAATTTTTTTCCCATTTGGGTACATTTCTCAAAGTACTTTTTAAAAGCAGCATGGATTTCATTGGCTTCTGAAGAGACATTTGAACACTTAGATTTCCCTTTAATGTTTTATAGTATAACTTAACAAATAGCCCTATTCCTTTCCAAATGTATGACACTTTTTGGAGAGGGTCAGCTTTCAGGGGTATGTCTACACTGCAATTAAAAGCCTGTGGCTGGCACATGCCAGCTGACTCAGTGGTAAGGGACTCAGGCTAAGGGGCTGTTCAACTGTTGTGTAGATGTTCAGGCTCAGGCTGGAGCCCAGGCTCTGGACCCCATGATGGAGAGTGTCTCAGAGCTTGGGCTCCAGCCTGTGTCTGAACGTTTACACTGCAATTAAACAGCCCCTTAGCCCAAGCCCCGCAAGCCTGAGTCAGCTGGGACAGCCTTGCCGTGGGCGTTTAATTGCAGTGTCGATGTACTCCAGGAGGTCACATGTGCTGTTTGTGCACTGGATCAACCTGTTATGAGGTGGGGTGAGGAAAGGGGAGATGAGAAGGTCAGCCCTATGCAAAGTGAATGAAGAGCTACCCACCCTTTCTGTGGCTGGGACTGGGGAGCTGCTCATGACTCAGGCACATGACTCACTGACATGGGTGGAGGTGCTGGTGAAGGGCCCCACCACAGCAGAGCTACTAAGGTTGCTCCCCCACAGGAATGTGGCTTCCACCTCCAATAACTATTTGCAAGGGTGAGGCTGGTTGGAGGGAAGGAAAGAACTCTTCAGCCCCGTAAGGCCTTTCCCCTGAGTGACAGCTCCAGCTGTGTTTCAGAACGGGAAGCTCAAGAGTTCAGCTTCAAGCAAGGCAGCCCCTTTAAATTTTTTCCTTAGCTAACTGACCCTTTTCCTGTATTAGAAGACTGGGGGGAAACCACAATACATTCAGTGCCTTTCTCCTCCCTCCCACCCCTGCCATTTCTAAAGGCCCAGTTGCCATATATGGGCATTTAGGTGGAACTAAGTCACACAGGCTCCGCTCTGGAAATGGGAAGGGCTTGCGCAGGCTATAAAGCCAACCTTTGTGCAAGCTGCATCATCTGTGTGTGACCCAAGCAATCACTTCATAATAAGGCCCCTACTGAACAATGCATTTAAGCACTTGCTTAAGTGCTTTGCTGAAGTGGGACCTTAAAGAGCCACCATAGAGGGTACACTAAAGTCTTGGTTCAGTGTACCATTTCTGGATATATAGTAATGGTTAAAAATCTAAAACTGGGAGGGAAAGGGGGTTGGCAGCCCTAGGCCATTAGTGTATCATTCTCTTGTTTCTTGTATCAGATTACAGGATGAAATGTAATTTCATCCAGTTATGTGCTTGGATGGAGTGAATGAGTAATCAGGAGCAGGAAAATCCAGAGTTGGATATTGCCTGTACTGTATGTTATCTATCTGCATTTCTAATGTACCCACCCCTGTAGTATCTGGGTTAAAATAAGCACCTATTTTCATACCACAGAGAGATAGTGGGGCTGGACAGCTTCGCTGATGAGCTGTACGATGTGTAGGCACCAAAGCAGGCTCCTAGCCAGTGAAGGGATGTATTAATGAAGGGTGTTATAGTGGTTGGAGATACAATAACAATAATTATCCTGTTTTAATGAAATAGTTGGGAGTTAAGACCCAGAGAAAAAGGAGAACCAGGAAGTGGGATACTGAAGGGATTGTTAGCTGCATTTACATGGAGAGACTCAATGTATAACGTGTAAGTTATCAGCTAAGTAACTCGCCCAAGGTTACAAACAGTGGTCCATGGACCAACGACAGTTCACAGAGGACAATACAGAGTTGGTGTGTCACATAGTGCCTGACTCATCTCCATATTCCCACTTGCTACAGCATCCTAAAAGAATCTAAATACATGACATATTTTCCTACTATTACTTCTCCATGTGACCAGCTGCAGCAGTTGCAACACACTTGCTACATGCTTGCCAGTGACGGGGAAATAGTCCACATAAGTGTGAATGGGAAGGGAGGAGTTCAATGAGAAAATCTTTGCATTAAGAAGTGGTCCACTCTGTGCAATAGAGTCTGAGAACCTTTGTACTAGATCATGTTTCCTAGGAATGCTTGGAAAATCACAATAAATGAATATGAAAGTGAGGGAATGGAATTGAAACACCATTTTTCTGGTCTGTTTTTTCTAAATAGCATTTACAGCTCTACAACCACTTGCCATTCTATTTTAAAATACAGCCACCTGGAAACATATGGACTATCTGATTCCCGCTTACAATGGAAAACAAACAAGTGTTGCAGAACCTTGCAGCATATTAGCAACTACCTACCCCTTTGGTACTGAAAGTTCAGTAGTCTTATAGCACAGAACCATCTACTTTCCCACATTGCCATCCCTCTGTTCCAAACGTGTGATCCCAGGTCTCTCAGGGAAGGCATACACAAAAGAGTCTTGATTATTCTGAGGGACCATGTGTTTTAACGGGGATGAGCAGAATGATTTGGTAAGCATCTTGGAGCCCAGTAGTGTGTTGGGTTGAGCTGCTTGTGACTGAGATTACCAGGAGGACTGACAGCTGGGAGGGGGATGATGCAGGATTTTGCCTGCAGAAGGTGTAGGGAGCAAAATGATTTTGCTTATGGGTAGGAAATTTTGTGACTGAGGTTTTGGCAACTGCAGGTAGGCACATAAAGCTTATTGGATCCATATGAAGATCTGGAAAATGGGGAACTGACAGTTCTGTGTGTACTCCCTTTGTCAGTATGTTTTATCTACGCTAGGAGTGCTCAGGAAGATGAAATGCATCAGAGTTCTCCCAATTAACTATCTTATCCAAATATGCAATACCCTTCCAGAGGTCTTCAACCTTCACAATGGCCAGTGCATGGTTTGGCTAATCAGACTTTGCAGCAAACACCTTAAAAGATTAACTTTAAAAGAATTTGAACAGTCCAGAAGTAATGAAATTGCCAGACATTATGTTCTCACTGTGTCTTTCAGTTACCTGTCTAAACAGTAGCTGAGACTCTAACAATACCGTCAAACTGTGAACTTAAATAACAAACACCAGAAACATCCTCACTGTGTTTTCTGGTTACTTTCTTCAACTTCCCTGCATCACCTCAGTCATGTCTAGTTTGAGCCACATCTATGTGGCTCTCATTCATGACCCAGTCTCAGACTAACACTGAGTCAGAAAGCTGACTCCACCAAAATAGGAGGCTCACTGATGGTCTTGAATACAAGCTCTGTGACTGCTCAGCCCACAATTCACTGGACTCCGCACTGTCACAGTTCACAGCCCGTGTTAAGACTGTTTTGTGAAAACACAGACTGTGACTTCAAAGACAGTATTGTCTCATTGTTTCCTTGTGCTCTCTCTGCCTGTCACTCTGTATTCACCAATTGCATCTTGTCTTATATACATAGATTGTAAGGTTTTTGGAGCAGAGACTGTCTTTTTCTTCTGTGTTGTACAGTGCCTAGCACAATGAGGTCCTCATCCATGACTGGGACTCTTAGGTGCTACTGCATGGGAGAGAGAGAGAGAGAAAGTCACATTTGACATCTGCATCCCATTATCTGGTTTTATCTACCTGACTGGATCCTAGTGTATGATTGGTAAAATGAACATTCAAAATACACAATCATTAACTTATTACTTAACTAATTAATAATTTTAACTTAACCAATAATATTCATTTTACCAATTGGTTAATGGAAATGGAGGAAGACCCTCCATTTTCTTGTGTTTTGCCCAGTCTTGTTTAATTCATCCTTCCAAGATTGCATTGAACTCGACTGACCACAACACTAGAAAATGTGTCCAAGAGAACAATATTGAACCAGTAGCAGGATGGCCTAGATGATCTAACAGGTCTTTTCCACTGCTGATTTAGATTTCTTTCTGTGACTTCTAGGAACACTGTGCAGCCAAAGCACCCATTATCTGGCATGCACAGTGTCTATAAATAGATACGTATCTCAGAACAAAGAGACAGAACAAACCATTAAGTGTTGACTCATTAATTAACATATTGATTCTTACTTGTTTCATGGTATATCGAATGGTAATTTATAGTTCTTCAGAGGCTACCTCATCTTGCAGACACTGCAGTGACTAAATACACATGTGCAGGGCCACAACCAGGGTGGGGCGAGTAGGGTGCAAAGCCGTGGGGGATGGAAAAATGGGGTGGAGAAATGAAGGGGGAAAAATGGTAGAGGTCACAAATCTGCTTGCTCGCTCTTGGCGCTAAAATGCCTAGTTATGGCTCTGCACATGTGCAGTATGGAGGTTAGTATATTTACTATTCAGTTATATAAACCAGATTCTGGAATTGTTTTGTATCAGGAAGGAGACCACAAGCATAAAAACAAAGGCATTAACACACAAGAGCAAAAACAAACAAACAAACTTTATGAGAGACTTTTTAATTGATATCTTATTTTAATTGTGTGCCATCAACTATATTTACTGAGGGGCTCCCCTATATTTATATATCTATGCACACTACAGAAGTTTTGTAAGAGCAGGCTTTTTGGAAATAACCTTTTACTTTTTCTGTGGGGTCTTTCGCAGAGAGGGTCTTAATTTTACAGAACTGATAGTCCACTCTCAGACTAAGCAATCCTAGAAAAGGCCTCATAGACAGACACTGATTGCAGGCCAAAAGATCCAGTCACCAGTTTCATATTGTCCCAGCACTCTACAAGTCCTGGAAATAAAGTTTAAT
Organism: Chelonia mydas; assembly: GCF_015237465.2. Lineage (NCBI taxonomy): Eukaryota > Metazoa > Chordata > Testudines > Cheloniidae > Chelonia > Chelonia mydas. The sequence continues at coordinate 80,364,697 of NC_057851.1, read as the reverse complement.
TTCTAGCAGACTGAAAAGAATGGCTTTGTGAGGGATTAATTTTCCTTATCCAGTCACTACAATTAGGAAGAAATAATGTAGTCTCACATTTGTATGATGTGAAATCATGAAGAGTAGCCAATCTTGAAGGTAGCCTATGGAAAAATTAAGTGCAAGAATGCGTTGGTTAAAACTTGCTGCCCCACCTCGTTCATACCCAAGTCTTACTGCCAACGTGTAAAAATCCCCCTAAAGTATTAAAGTCTAAAGACTGGTGGTGAGGGTCAAGTCCAAAGCTAACTGATATTAGCAAAGGGGTGGATAATTTTATGATCATTTACACTATTCACATAATTACATGAGCTAAGATAAGAGTAATCAAACCTCATGCTTCTGGAAGCTTAGGGATCAACCTTGTAAGGGTCAGGAAAGGATTTCCCCTCTGGCTTCCACAGATATATTACAGCATTGCAAAAGTAATTAACTATGTATATTATGGACTAAAAGAATGAGGGAGGAGATGGATGGATGCTTTTCATGAATATTAGGCATGGATCACTTCTGGAGACTGGTTAGATTTGATGGAGTGCTGGTCTCATCCACTAGGACAATTCCTAGGTTTAAACTCAACATTTTCAGTGGTGCCCTGAGTCCTATCCAACCAACTGACATTAAAGACAAAATCCATCCAAGCTCCTAAAAAATCATTATCCCGAACCCTTCTCCTTGTTCCTGGAGGACCCGAGACACAATAGAACCACTACAGGAAGTGGGGTGTAAGCTGAGGAGACAGAGGAGGGTGAATGTCACCCTTTGTGAGAACCATGAAATCAGCTGTGACTTCCATTGATCTCGATGACATTTTCTGCCCCAGGGCTGGAGCTCCCAGCTGCTCCCCCCACCGCAGCTCCCAATCCCCACCCTGGTGGGGGGACCCCGCTGCTGTCCAGCCACAGGGGGTAGCAGGGGGACCCCCCCACACACAGTTGCCCAGCCACAGCAGGCAGCAAGGGGACCCTGCAGCTCCCAGCTTTGGCAGGCAGCGGGGGACCCCCTGGAGCTCCCAGCTGCCATGGGGAGTGAGAGGACCCTGCAGCAACCCAGCCCCTGTGGGGGGCAGGGAACCCCAGGGCTCCCTGCCACCACAGGTAGTGGGAACCCTCTGGAGTTCCCTGCTGCCATGGGAGGCAGGGCCCCCCCAGAGCTGCTCAGCCACCACACGGGGGGGACCCCAGAGCTCCCACTCACTGCAGTGGTGGGGGGCCCCAGAGCCACAGCAGCAGTGGTTGCTGAACCTACCTCCCCATTTTGTCAGGGATATTTTTAGTGAAAATCAGGGACAGGTCACCGGCTTCTGTGATTTTTTGTTTATTGCCCATGACCTGTTCATGACTTTTCCTAAAAATATCCATGAAAAAATCGTAGTCTTACCCATAAGATACAGCTAGGAACTTCTACAACAGTTAGTTCCAGCTCTATCCACTCAGATATGTGATCCTGTGCATTGCAGAGTGTAGCTCTGGGAATCGGGCCTCCAGGCATTTTCCTATGCAGGGGAGTTTGGAAGGTGAGGGAACAGGGATTAACCAGGTGACCACTGGAGGATCTTTTGCTATGTAGATTCACTGGCCCTTGTCCTGTACAGCAGCTGGAGCTATTCTAGCCTGAGGGCTACAATAGTGGCCACAGAGTAATTCAGCTGCTGTTTTTGTGCTAGACCCTCCCTTCTCCAACCCCAGTTACTCCAGCTTGAGTCAAATGCTGTCCTTAGGGCAGTGGTCTCCAAACTTTTTCTGTCACACCACGCCCCCACCCCCTTACCAGTAATGGAATCTACCCGCACACCCCTGGGAGCCACGGTCAGGAGCCAGGCCGGGGGACGGAAGCAGAGCTGCGGTCGGGAGCTGGGGCTGTAGCTGGGGGGCCAGGCTGTGGTCAGGACTGGGGCTGGGAGCAGAGCCCAGGCTGGGCCCAGAGCAGAGCTGGAGCAGAGCAGGGTGGGGTGGCGCTCCTCCCCGTCCCCTGTGGGGACTGGCCTGGGCTCTGCCATGCCCTCCTGAACATTCTTCTCTGCCCCCTAGGAGGGCACACCCCATAGTTTGGGGACCTCTGCCTTAGGGGTTGCACATATAGAAGTGAGGGTAGAAATCGGCTCCAAGCATTTAGTGACACAAAATTACAAGTGTTTTTAGGGGGTACTTTAGCTCTTCCATGACTGGCTTTTCTGACTCCTACCAAGTTCTGGCTGATAGTGAGAATTATTAACTTTGAAAGCAGCACAAAACTGTAGGCTTTTTGTGCTCTGAAAGGAAAGAGAGCATGGGATAAAAACCACCTAAGGTCTTGAAATATAGAAAATAGGTCTGTGTTATTTCAGTAGACTTTCACTGCTAAAGACATAGGTTAATAAAATCTCCTTGGGCCACAAATGAAAGTGAGTAAGGCATTCTCATCCCAGTACTGTATATATCACAAAACCATCTTACAATTTGGTGTAATTGACAGTCTTATTAAGGAGAGACCCTGGACTAGAATTTTAAGGGTGTTGGAGGAGAATTGAAGGTTGCATTGGCAGAGTTGTGAATGGAAACATGCACTGTCCCCACCTGGACTATTGCAAGGAGTAGCTCATGCAGTTAGTCCTTTATCTTACAGTGACTACTAAATTACAGAGACAAGGTGGGTGAAGTAATATCTTTTATTGGACCAACGTCTATTGGTGAGAAAAAAAAGCTTTTGAGCTGCTCAGAGCTCTTCTTCAGGTCTGGAAAACTGTACTCAGAATGACAGGTTTCAGAGTAGCAGCCGTTTTAGTCTGTATCCACAAAAAGAAAAGGAGTCCGTGTGGCACCTTAGAGACTAACCAATTTATTTGAGCATAAGCTTTCGTGAGCTACAGCTCACTTCATCGGATGCATCCGATGAAGTGAGCTGTAGCTCGCGAAAGCTTATGCTCAAATAAAGTGGTTAGTCTCTAAGGTGCCACAAGGACTCCTGTTCTTTGTACTCAGAATGTCACAGTTAAATACAGGGTAGAAGAGATTGTTCAGCATAAGTAGTTAACACATATTTCAAGGGACCATTCAAAGTGAAGTGGCCCGTTAACATCCCTTCCAGTCATAGGGAGGAAAGGAAAGAGGGGGAAAGTAGCTGGGGTGGGGGGCTGTTATGGGTTACAGATTGTTGTAATAAGCCATAAATCCAGTGTCTCTGTTCAGTCCATGACTTTTAGTGACTAGTCTCTATATCTGACCTATCTGTCCTCATCCTCAAAGGAAACCTGCACAACAGCACGGTCAAAAGATGAGCTGGGAGCTTAAATTCATAACTGTGCTGGACACTAAAAATCATGGACTGAAGACACTCTAAGCTGATGGGAGAGAGCTCTCCTGTCGACTTAATGACTCCACCTCCGCGAGAAGTGGTAGCTATGTTGGCTGGAGAAGCTCGTAAGTTATACCGAAGTAAGTGGTAGTGTAGACAAGCCCAAAGTTAATAAAAAGATATTATTTCACCCACCTTATCTTTCTCATATCTTGAGCCCAACACAACTACAACAATACCGCATACTAAATTACACACTTTTTTTTAAACAGAAGCAGCTAAAGGAAAATACAGTGAAGTAGGTTCCTTTAGCCTCACAGCCTTCTTCAAATCCAGTATTTCTTTCTGCCTAAGAAATACTACGAAACTGCTTAAAGTGTGGGACAAGTAAGTTAATGGGTAGGTATCTTATCATGTCAGTCAGCTTCTTTTAACATACCAGTCCTTATCAAAATTCAGCAGCCCTACTAATGCAGTCCCCTGCAGTCAGCAAGAAAGCAGCAGCGCTCCACAGATCTTTGATCCATCATTCCTAAAAATCATAGGCTACTACTGGATGCAGACTAAAGCACAAGAGGTTGGGTTTTTTTATTTCAGCAGTTTTGCCTATTACATTTGTTCTGCTTGTCCATACTCCATAGCACATACTCGATCACACTGCTTACTTTGCAACACACACTAGAGCTACCTATAACATGAAATTGAACTTCCTTGGGGTACTGTCACAGACCTCCGCATTAATGTTACTGTAAATGCATTCTGACACTACATGTCTTTTGTCTGGCAACTTTGGCATAGCCCTGTGGACGTGGCCAATTTATAGCACGTGTTGAAAGAAACATGTATTTTTATAAATAGATATTACGTGTACAGCACTGTGAAGTATAAAACACCCTAAAGAATTATGCCATATTTATCACAATTCTATATTATACTTCCACCCTTCTGGGAGAGGCCAAAACCTTACAACCCAAATTTTAAGAAGTGTGCACTAACTCTGCGTGTCTGGAGTTTTGAGTGTCCAATTTGAGACAACTAGGGCCTAATTTTCAGAGGTGTTGAATGGCCACAACTTCAGCTGAAATCAGTGACAGCTGGAAGTGCTCTAAAAATCACCTTTTATTAGTTGTCTGTCTTAGACTCTGATCCTGAAAACACTTACACAGGTGCTTAACTTTATACACTGCGACCAGCCCCACGAATTCAATGGGGTTCTGCGCCCATACAGGAATACACTGAAACAAAGCTCATTGCAAGAACAGAGCCTAAACTGAAGCTGTTCAGGCCACGAACTGTAGGCACTTACATATCAGTGCTGCCTCGAGCACGGTGGGGCAATTAAACAATAGATAAAAAGTGGTACATACACATCTTTGCATGGAGTTGTTTTCACCAGTTTCCAGTCTTCACTGCCTAAAAAATCTACTGGTTACTACTTCACCAGTTGTTTCCCTCACTTTATTTAAAAATTGTAATTTAACTGTACAAGACAGTGTCATTTAATTTCCTAGGAAACAATGGTTTTTAATTTTGTTCTGTAAATAATGGAAATACTAGACTAGAATGCCCTAACCTGGATGTTGACAAAACCAGCAGAACAATGTCCCCTGTGATTTTAAATTTTATGAGCATGGCCGATTATGGATTAGAATAAATTGGCAGGGGCTGAAAGGTGTCAGTCACAGAGTTGCCCATTCTCATTTGATTTGGATTCATTTTTAATGTTATTTTTTGTGAAGAAGTCTTTTGCATTGTATTGCACAGAGACACTTAAAATCTCCCCTCTTCATCCCCTATGGGAGGTGGGAGCAGACGCAGTCAGGCACACTGAGGGAGTGGGGAGCTGGTAGCAAAGCAGTGGGAGCCACAACTCAGTCAAACCCTGGGTTGTATCACAAGGAGATTAATATTGGGAGACGCAACACAAGGGAGACTGGAAGCTGGATTTTAGAGAAAGAAGAAATAAGGAATGGAGAGAAAGCATTCTCCGACATGCCCAGAGGTCAGACTCAGAGTGACTGAGAGATTCACTGAGAACCAGGAATGCAAGGTATGAGTCCTGATTGGGTCCCACAAGGACCCCGAATTTCAGAGAAAAAGCTAAGCTCCCACGCTGGAACAACCAGAAAGGAGGGCAGCTTGGCAGAACCCTCTACCACCTATAAAGGACCCTTAGTCTCCCATAGTAGAACCCCTGCTGTAATCCCAGAGAAACCAGATAGACCAGGCAATGGCAGTATATGCCACCCCCGGCTTCTGCACCATTAGGCAGGAAGTGCTTCTCCTGTGGACAGGCAGGCTGCTTCTGAAGGGACTGTCCCTATATGGAATGTGACTATGGGCAAGTATGGACTACATAATCTAGGACCTGTAAGAAGAGCCCCACCAAGCGAGTACTCCCAGCATGGGTAGAGGCTAAGAAAGTAGTAGGGCTGATGGACTCAGGATCTAATCAGATCCAGATTCGCCTGCAACTCATAGACCCAGGGAACAACACAAGAGGAACGATCTTCCTCTATGGGGATGTAAGGCCCTACCCCACACAGTAAGTACGACTGGAGCTAGGGGGGTATATTCAGTGAATATATGGGTGAGCGTAGCATCTGTGTAGGGCCTACCCAGTTATACTAGGCTGGGACTGGGAGTGTTTCAATGAGGTCCTGGCAAAACAAGCAAACCCACAATCACCAGACCAATGTCACTCCACTATAGAACCTTCATGGGTAGGGGTGAGTGAACTAGAAAACCCTGGAGAGAGACCACCAAACCATGGCCCAACCCTCATTCATCCATCCAAGCCATCCAAGCCCTCCGCTCAAAGCTGAGATCTATAATGACCATGCAGATATTCTAGCCCGAGACACCAACTTTGTGCAGGAACAACAAGTGGATCCCACCCTCTCCCACATATATGACCAATTAGCTGTGGTAAACGGGGAAGTCATAGACCCCCAGAGAGAGACAATGGCCCTGTTTCAAATTATGGGGAAAATGGCTTTATTGTACAGTATAGAGTGAGCAAGACAGACTGGAGAAACTAGGGCCCAACTGCTAGTCCCCAAAATGTATATGCGGGAGGTACTCCACTTGGCCCATGAGGTTCCCTGCGCAGGACGCAGGACCAGCTCTAGGCACCAGCAAAGCAAGCACTTGCGTGGGGCGGCACATTTCCAGGGGCGGCATTCGGGCCCTCCTTTTCTTTCGGGGCAGTTGCGCTCTCGGAGCTGTGTCACTTAGATGGGGCGAGGGCGCCGCGCCCCTGGCCGCAGCGCGAAGGGGAAGCCCCGGCCCCGAGATGCTGAGCTGCCAGGGCCCAGCCGCTACCTGGGGAGGAGAAGGTGAGTCTGCTGGGGAGCCGGGGCTGCGCTGCCTCATCTGCGCACGGGCTGCTGCGCTGCCTTGTGCCACCCCTTATATCGGGGCTTCTACGCGCGGCCGGGCGGGGGAGGGGGGAAAGCCCCTGCAGACGCTGGGAGAAGGTGACATCACTCCCTCCGCTTCCAGCGCCGCCTGCGAGCCCCAGCCCCACCTGAGCTTGGGGCGGCAAAAAACCTAGAGCCGGCCCTGGCAGGACGTCGAGGGAGGGAGAATACAGATGATCGCTTCACAGCTTGCTTTTCCTGGGGTGTTCCATGATGTTGCAGATTACTTTGCATCTTGCCTGGACTGCCAACTCTTAGGGGCTTGGTGAGGGTCAAATGGGCACCTCCTGTCCCATTTCCCCTAGTTGAAACTTTCTTTGAGAGGATAGATTAGATCTAGTTGGTGCCTTAGAAAAGAGCTCAGCAGGCTATCACTCTATATTGGTGATAGTGGATTATGCAACATGTTACCCAGAAGCCATTCCCTTGTGATCTGTCAACATAAGCATGTTAATGAAACTCTTTGTCAGGGTAGGCCTGCAACAGGAAATCTTGACGAACCCGGGACCCAACCTTACGTCCAACCTGATTGTCTCCTGAAGATAGGCATGTTAAAAACTTTGGTCTACCATCTGCAGATAGATGGCTTAGTGGAACATTTTAACAAGACCCTCAAGGGGATGTTGAAGAGGTTTGTCTTCACCCACCACAGACTTCAAACAATGCGATCAACTGTTGCCCCTATTACTATTTGCTGTCCAGGAGGTTCCCCAAGCATCAAAGGGTTTCTTCCCCTTCCAGTTGTTATATGACCAACAGCCCTGCCCCCAGGGCATCTTCAATTTATTATGGGACTCCTGGGAAAGCCAAGGACCATGAGCAGAAAACTTAGCCCAATATGTCCTTCAGTTGCACAAGCACCTTAAAAGGTTGGGGGGCTTTACCCGTGAGAACCTACAGGAGACCTAGCAACATCAGGCAGTGACGTACAATCATGGGACCCACTTACAAGAATTCAACCTGGGGGGAGGGGGCTGAGTTCTTCTGCTGTTGGTGAGCACAGAGACCAAGCTACTGGCCCAAAGGCAGGGGCCTTTTGAGGTGTTGTGACACACTGGCCCCATCGAATATGAGGTATGACAACTAGGAAAAAGAAAAGACACCCAAATCTACCATGTCAACCTACTAAAGGCCTGGTGTGACAGGGAAGCCTTCCTTATCACTCACCTCACCACTGACTTGGAACTAGGACCTGAGATTCCAACAACGGAGTCTGGTAATGCTGTCAAGCTGGGGGAGATGCTTGAACAAAAAGCCCAGATGGATCAGCTGGTATAAGCATTCCCTCAGGTATTCCCCTTCCTTCCTGGGTGTACTCACCTGACGTATCATCATATTGCAACCAACCCTGGACAGACAGTGAGGGAACACCTTGGACCCCTACTCAAGAAGATGTGGGACACTGTCAATACCAAAACCCAAGCAATGCTAGACGAGGCATAATGGAGGAATCCCACAGTGAATGGTGAAGCCCCACAATTCTTGTCCCAAAGCCCAATGGCACAACAAGGTTTTTCATTGACTTCCACAAGGTCAACATGATCTTGAAGCTTGATGCATACCCTATGCCACAGGTGGACGAGCTACTGGAACAGCTCAGGGCAGCCAGGTACCTGTTCACAAGTGACCTGACAAAACGTTACTAGCAGATCCCATTGACTCCAGATTTCAGGGAAAAGACAATGTTCATCACACCTTTTGGACTATACCACTTTCTGACCATGCCGTTTGGACTTCATGGGGAGGCCACAACCTTTCAGAGACAAATGGATTGGGTGCTCCTTCCACGTAGACACTATGCCACAGCTTATCTAGACAAAATAGTAATATATAGCCCAGATTGGGACAGCCATCTATACCACATCACTACAGTATTAAAGTCAATTGCCAAAGCCAGCCTGCCATCCAACCCGGCTAAGTATAAATTCAGAAACAGCAAGATCATATCTGGGGTATGTGGTGGGAGGCGGGCATATTCGCCCACTTGTGGACAAAGTACAATAGCTACCCAATACTCATGGCCAAAAAACAAGTTAGGCAATTTTTTGGTCTGGCCAGATACTACAGACAATTCATGCCTGACTTCGCCACCATTGCAGCCTCACTTTCGGAGCTGACAAGAAACGAGAGACTTCAGAAGGTGCAGTGGTCAGATGAGTGTGATAGGCCTTCTAAAATGTTGAAGGAGGTGTTGTGTCATGATCCGGGGCTCTTGAACCCCAACTTCTCAAAAAGGAGTTTATATTCCAGACAGATGCATCAGATGTTGGACTTAGGGCAGTACTATCCCAGACCTTTGAGGGAGAGGAACACCCCATATTATAATTAAGCTGAAAGATGTTCCTGCACAAAAGAGACTACTCTGTAATAGAAAATGGGCCTGGCTGTGAAGTGGGCCATTGATACATGCTACTACTATCTACTGGGAACCCCCCTCTGCTAGTCATGGACCACACGTCCCTCTGATAGCTACACAGAATGAAAGACATCAACACTAAGATTATGTGTTGGTACCAAACCCTTCAGCCATACTGATTCCAGGTGCTTCATTGGGCTGGAAGGGCCCACACTAATGCTGATTCCTTCTTGCAGAGTATGAACACCGTCATGGATAAAGAACACACATCTACCACCAGGAGCAACACCTCTGTGTCACTTTTGAGGTGGAGGGTATAGACCCCACCCAGACGAGGAAGGGGCAGAGAGGACCTAATGGCCAGACTAGCCCCATCCCTCCAGCCCTGTCAATCATGCATGATAGAGAGGAGGCCTTTAACAGGGAGGAAACTGCAGTTAGCAGGGGAGGAAGGAGCAGGATTGCCTTAAGAAGCAGACTGCAGGAGCAGCTCCTGAAGGTGTGGATGGAACTCCTAGGCAGGAAGCCTTCACTCCAACCTTAAGGAGAGTATAGCAGTCTCCCAGCACAAAGACAGACAGTCTGAGCTGGTCTCAGAGACCTAGCCAGAGTGATTTCCCCAACCCATTGCCTGGGGCTGGATCATTGGCAGCACTATAGACTCATCACCCCCCTTCCATCCCCTGCTTTGCTGGGACTGCAGGGAGGGAGTATCTCTGAATGCATGGGGGTTAGTGGCGTTCATTTTGATCCCCCTGCTGGAAAGAGTTAAGGAGGCCCACAAAGGGCAGAACTCCCCCTCCCCCCACAAAGAGTGGGAAATGGGACCCAGGTAGTGACCATCCAGTATAGCTAATTTGGCTTGGTCAGATTCCCCCACGCCCCACAAATGAGGAACCACCAAGGACTCTATTACAGTTCATTTTAAACAAAGTTCTTTAAAAATGGAGGAAGAAAACTCCCTCAAATTCTTTGTTGTGAATTTTTCATTGTTCAATGGGACTTACTACGGAGTGCTTGGCCAATATAAAAAAATCTCTTTACATGCCGGTGGTGCTTGATTATTATTATTTACTACTCAAGTGAATCATTTTTACACAAAAGGGTGAAACTTACCAGTTTTAAATGTTTAATTCTAATACGTAGAAATGCAAAACGGATTATACTCCTATGTATATTCCACTTCTCTGGTTCTGACACTTTCCCCAAGTGCCTGGATAATTATTACAGATAAAAATTAATTGCTCCATATTAAAAAATGGCAAACACAACTAGAACCTGTCCTCCAGGAAATGGAATGAGCCCAGTTCAGTTCATATAGGCTGAACAGATCTTTTAGAACTTGAAGCCAACTCCAATCTGGGCTATATTTGAAACAATGACTGAAGTGAAAGTCGATAGCTCAGGGATCGGCAACCTTTGGCACGTGGCCCGCCAGGGTAAGCCCCCTGGCGGGCCGGGCCGGTTTGTTTACCTGCAGCATCTGCAGGTTCAGCCGATCATGGTTCCCACTGGCTGCAGTTCACCACTCCAGGCCAATGGGGGCTGCGGGAAGCGGCGCAGGCCCAGGGATGTGCTGGCTGCCACTTTCACCAGTGGGAGCTGCAATTGGCCGAACCTGCAGATGCGGCAGGTAAATAAACTGGTGCGTCCCACCCGGGGACTTAACCTTTGGCATGCGGCCTGCCAGGGTGCCCATCCCGGCTTTAGCTTGTATTACTGATTCCCCTAATCTACCCACTGTTCTACACACTCATTTCTCTTGAGATGATCATTAAAGTAATTTCATAACATTAAAAAAACCCTTTACATTGTAGTAATTTACACCTTTCAAATTACAAAGCAGGTTTGCTGGTAGAAATTTATCATTTATATACTTCTAAATTAATTACAGGTTTGCAAAGCTCTTACATCTGAAAATATATTCTTTCATATTATTCATACAGATATTGTTGGGGTAATTAGTGACGAAGAATAAGACTTGGAAGGTTGACACTCTAGTCTTTCAAAACTTTTGGCGTGGGTTATGCAAGCCACTAGTTTAAGTCACATGAGCAGTAGGTCTACAAAGACTTCATTTGTTCATGCTGAATATCTTCTTACTGGGGAAAGGAATTAAAAACCTCCAGCTAGCCAGCGTATTAATGTTTATTGTCTCCATTGAGTGGTTTAGTCATCATGAGTAAGGAAAGGCTGTTTTTTAAAAGAAAACACACATCACAAACTACACAATGCTCACAAGAATAATAGAGGCATGGAAATGCCTTTATGTTTTCTCTTTTTCTTCCTTCTGTATTAAGGTTGGGTTCAGTTATTTACTTAAAACAGCAATTCACATTCTCTGTTTTGTATGAGGAGACAGTGTATCCTCTCCATCACCCCCCCAGTATTTACAGCATGTAATCTGTGGATAAAGATTTAATTTTATGGGGATTTTCTAGTGAATCTTTTAGTGTATATGAGTAAAAAAAAAATTTTTTTTAAATGGGATATTTAAGAATTTCTAGTATCTCACATTTTTGCCAACTATGGCTGGTTTATTATCCTTATTATTTTCCATATAGTTTACACTCTTTGCCATCTACCTTCAAATATACATTTTCCAAAATTTAGGTTGTAATAAGCAAAGTTATTTACACATTATGTTTATATTTTAGGCCTTAATTATGACATTGTCACATTTAACCAACCTTAGTCCCATTTAAATAATTTTTTTGTTTATGGAATTTAATTAGATTAATACAATATGTTTCTTGTACAGTTGCATTTGAAACTGTAATTTGAATAACAGTGGTTTCAACTATTTTAGCACGTACACATTTTAGCACGTACACATCTTCTGTTGATGAATCTCCTGATGTATATAATAGAAACTCATCATTGGATAAACAAGGTTTTGGACAAAAATATTTTTTTCCTTTACAAATAAAGCATATCAGGGACCTAGCCCAATTACATATAACTGGGGTTTTCAGATAAGAGGGTCAGATAAATTAAGGTTCTGCTATGTAGGTTACTATATAAATAGAGGAAATAAAAGTTACTTTTCCACACTCCAGGTACCAAATCCTGCCTACCTACTGCTTTTGCTAATTTGGCTTTGTGCTGTCACTCTCAGTATATATTGCAGGTGTCTGAGACGAAGTGGATTAACTGGATTCAAGAAAAGTATACATCCAGGTATGTCAAGGGAGGTGGTTGGAAATCAGACACTTTAAGAGGTCTTTCCTGAACTGTGAGCTAATCAAATCTATTTATGATATATGTGTCCTTTAGAGCTACAGCCTTGAAATTTGGTACATTTATTTACCAAGGACTGACTATTACCATGGAAAAAACAAATTTGACAATTTTTCTCATAGGTCACTAAAAGGTCAGTCTAAAAATATCCCCAAACTGTTCATTTCTTCCATGAGATCATTATGTTGGGTAGGAGGCTTCCAATTCAGAAAAACTAAGGTGATCTGAGGTCAGCCGTTCTATGTAACAGATTACAGCCCAGATAATACTGAAGGTGAGCATGCCACAAATTCCAATGCTGATAGTCATGCCCACCCTTAGCATGGACAGTTGTCAAGCAGGATAGGCACACACACACTTTTATAAATGCACAGGAATGCAAGTTTGATTTGATCAGTCAATGGAAGTTCTGGATTACATGCAAACATTTTTATTATTTACCACTACTTAGCAACATGATTTGCTCGGAGTGCAGAAGGAAGATACAAATGTAAGGGTTTGTTGCATTTATTGTTTCACACCTTCTGCTACACTGATGTACACTGAAAAGTTCTCTCTAGTTACTTTGCTCAACAGGCAGCCACAACATTCAAAAGTGTCCACACCCTTGTGTATCCCACTCTCATCTCTGTCTCTGTCATGCACATAGCTTGACCCTAACAGGAGAGAGGAAAGAAAAGGAGACAAAAGGGAACAAACAAAATTAGCTCCCTCTAACGATAGGAGAGCTGCTCTCTTAAGAACAAGTATTTGGGGAGAAGGGTGGCAGACTCTTGAATGGCTGGAGAAACTTCACAAGCAAGAAAAGATGCCTTCCAAAGGAGGAGCAGTCAGATTTGGAAGAAAATATGTTTATTCAAAACAGGTGCGTCTCTGAGGTCTGGGTCAAGCACACAAAGTGAGAAACAATTTCTTTTTCTGTACCTCTGCCTGTGCGAGCTTGAATTGTGTAGAGATCAGTTTAATAATTCCAGAAAACAGATTTCGGGAAAGTGGAGCCAACACCTCACCCCCTTAAGCCTTTTAAGGTATGTACAGCCAAGGGCTGCGCCAAAGAAGCAAAGACAACCATCCTGTAATATTTTACAAAGGTCTGAGCTATCTTCCATGTTTTCTGGGAATGTTAGTTTTCTCAGTCCAGAATGTGACTAAACCCTACTAAGAGGAAACTGAATAGGGACCAACACAGGGACCATCTCCCATGGAATGTGTGATGGAGGGGCAAATTTAGTCCAATCACAAGGGGTAATTTTTAGAGTCCCCCCAGCCCTTCAAAAAGAACAAATAGTCCATTGAAGGCTGTAACCTTGCTACTTTGTGCAAAACGATATTTAAGGCCTAATCTATACTAGAAAAGATTTGTCAGCAGATTGCATCTGTGACAGATATGAAATTTCCTGCAATATCCTTGAAAAACCTTATTGAAATAAGTTTGATTAGCTTTGGATTCCATTGTACTAAAAATGCAAAGTTTATGTATTATTGTGGAATTGTACGTACTGTAACTCCTTGAAGGGGGTGACATGAATAATGTAAAGCCTGGGAACAGTTATGCACTTCAAAGGACTATTTGAAACAATGTGCCAGACAAGAATGAACTTGTGGGACAAAGTTAAGCAGGTTTCCCAGGAAATCTCTAGGGAGAGGTGTATGCAAATGTTCCCCCTCTGGTTATGCAAGAACTCAGCCTTTTGAAGCTTTGGCCTGAGGAAGGGACCTTTATCTGCTGATCATCTGTTACATGAGGACAAGATCAAAGGCCCAAACTGTATAAAGGAAAGAACGAACAATTCATGGCGGGGGAGGGGGGGGGGAGGGGAGGAGAAGGGAGGGACCTGTTCTGATCTAACAGCTATTATGAACTTGTAATCACACACACACAAAAAACTCTTGGTGAGAGACACACACAGGTCTCCAGCCAAGAAAGGTGATGGCTGAGGAGCTGGGAGCCCATGCTGGTCCACAGAGGGGGAGTACAGGTGCAATTGCCCTGAACTGTGTCCTGACATCTATGGTGGCAGCATGTGTGGATTGCATAAGTGCCAACAGTGGTGAAAGCAAGTACACTAGAAGGGAAAAGCACAAAGAACAGTCTCAATAGTCTATTCAAGAACGGAATAGGAAAAAGAGAGACATGGGAAAATGGATTATGTACAGCTGAAGAAAGGTAAGCTGGTTGAGGTATGCAAAGAAAGGCAGCTCAACCCTGAGAACCAGACAAAAGACACAGCTAGTTGACTTGAGATATTCTGATGACCAGAAGAGGAATGATAGTTCAGGTTCACAGGGAACATCCAACCCTTCCTGGAGGGAGGCTGGAAAGAAGCTGACAGAGGCAGACCATGTTCTGTCCAGCCCAAATGCATCACTGCTGCTGGAATTAGGGATAGATCCACAGGTGGACCAAGAGAGGATACAGCTAGAGAGGGACTGACTTCATCTGGAAATCCAACAGACCGGGAGCAAGACAGAACAGATCAGGAGCACCAGCACAGGTGAGAAGAGAAGAATAAGGACTGCCAATATTAGCTTGAGATGGAGAAACTGCACCAGCAGGACCTTAGTCCGGTAGGTGAAGCCAGATGTTAGGTACCTATCCTGGTGGGTGGCATAAACTTCAAACTATTTCCTTACTTTAGAGAGGCGGATGACATGGATGTGTTTCTAAATGTTTTTGAAATGGGGTGTGAATTGAATAAGGTGGGGAATTCAGACATAGTATGGTATCTGGCTCCATTACTGTCAGGGACAAATACCTTGGACATTTTCACCCTTATGGACAGGGAGAGCTATAAAGTTTATGAGTTATGTAGAGCAGCTTTGATGCCAAAGTTTAAACTGACCCATGAAACAGACAGGTTTTGGAGAGTTCAGAAAAAAGGGGACATGATCTGTGCTGAGGTTTCAACTCTAATTAGGGGTTATATAAGGAAATGAGGAACTGGTTGGGAGGTTACCATGGTCAATGAGGTCTACAAATTAATAGAACAATTCTGTAAACTCTGCCACTTCAACCATAAATAATGATTAACAGGCAAAAATCCTCGAGATGTAGCTATAGCTGGATAATGGAAAGACCAATAGGCAGGTAGGTTTTCTATCAAACCCAGAACAACTAACAGGGAAGGAAGGGAATCAGAAGACAAGGATCAGGCCTAAGCTGAGACCCATGCCAGTGGGTAGGGAAACCACCACTGAGAAGTCCTCGGACAAGTGAGGAAAAGTGGTGCTCCATATGTGGCCGGTATGGCCCAGGAGTGCCCAGTATGGCCCCTGATGTCCAGTGCAGTGCTGGAAAGGCCAGCTGCACCTCAGCTTCACAAAGTGAATTGTGTGCCTGAATCTCGGTAGGGAGGGAGTCACATAGCCAGTTAGTTGATGGCATATAAATTCATGCTGAGCATTCACACCCCTAACTACTGCCCAAATGTCATGCTGCACCCTCCCGGGCGCAGATCCATCCGATTGTTAGTGGGAGCGGAAGGTGGTAATTAATGGGGAGACACTCACTGGATGGAGAGGAACTGGCATTGCCAAGACTATAGTTAAGCCTCATGCTGTGAAACCTCATCAGATGCTCCTAGAGTGTGAAATGTGGGTTAAAGTTCCTGGTGCAAAAGCCTTCAGTCTCCCCACAGTCCAGATTTCTATTCAGACCCAGGAAATGTTGGGGCGCTGACTGTCAGTGTTTTGTCAGATACTCTGGATTCTTTGTTTTTGGGGGATGGTATTATGGCGTTGAAAGCATTAGGGGTGAATCAGACCTCCTCAGTTAGCTTCCAACTGGCCAGAGACTGCAAAAGCCAAAATGCAATTGGGGTAGCTGATAGGCAGGAGGGGGTGGCTCCCCCTGCCACTATCTAAAAGGAAACTGACATGAAACTTACGGATACGTCACTTCCCCTGACCTTCTGCAACCTTGGGCAAGTTACTTCATATCTCTCTGCCTCATTTCTGTTTTAAAGAAAAGAGGAGGATAAATATTTCCTTTCTCTATCTTGTCTCTTGACACTATAAGCTCCTCAGGGTAGGGACTGTCTTTTTATAATGTGTGTGTACAGGGTCTAGCACAATGGGGCCCCAGTTTTGATCAGGGCCTCTTGGTGCTACTTTACTACAAATAAATTATATTAATGACACATAGTTGGGTAACTTGTGTCCCATTTATGATTGAAACACTGACATGAGAGATGCTGTTTTAAATTCATCTTCCACTCTGGGGGAGGAAGTGTAAAAAAAAAACCCCAAAAGCTGTTCCTTAGCTAGTTATTCGTTAAGAGCTTTATGCTGCAATAAGGAAGCACAGTGAAAAAAAGAGCAGTCACAGCATTATGCCTCTCATTATGGCAACACCAAGGTAAGCAGTGTGACCCTTGCACCGAAACGTCAAAGTCCTTAAATGAACTCACCATGAGTCACCTCTCTCCAGAATTTGCACGGTTTCTAGTTGGCTGAGTTTGTTTTTTTCTAATATACTCCTTTCCCCAGACTCAGACTTGTAATTTCACAGGATACAACCTTGTTGTTTTCACACTGGCTTTTGGGCAAATTCTTCTTTGAGCAAGGGCAAAGGCCTGGGCTTAAATCTTGTCCTTGCTCTGTCTGTGGGTGTTCCCACAAGTCCAAGAACCAGGATGTCAGGAAAGGCAATTCAGGCTCCAGGGGCTGACCTCGCCCATCTGTGGCCATGCAAGGGAGGGCATGGTGAAGAAGCAGCAGGAAATGCTGAATGAGAGAACAGATGAAGACAGGGAGTGGGGAAAGCTGCCAAACACGCTCCCTATTAAGGACAGTAGCACCACAACCCCATTGTGACATACACATTATAAATGCTGAGGTAAACAAAAAAATACCCCATTGCGGTCTTAAGCAAGAAAGGACAGTTACCTGTTCTGTAACCTGGTGTTCTTCCAGATGTGTTGGTCAGGTGTATTCCACAGTAGGTGTGCGTGCTCGCCACATGCACCAGTGCCGGAAGTTTTTCCCTTAGCCGTACCCGTATGGGGGGAGCACTGCTGCGACCCCTGGAATAGCGCCTCTATATCGCGCTATAAGGGGTGCTGCGCACTCCCCCCACCCTCGGTTCCTTCTTGCTGGACAACTCCAACAGAGGGGAAGGAGGGCGGGATGTGGAATACACCTGAGCAACACATCTCGAAGAACGCCAGTTATGGAACAGGTAACTGTCCTTTCTTCTTCAAGTGATTGCTCATGTGTATTCCACAGTAGGTGACTCCAAGCTATATCTGTTGGAGGTGGGTAGGAGTTTGAGTTCCCAGGACGCAGTACCACCCTGCCCAACCTGGCGTCATCTCTAGTTTGGGAGACGATCGCA
This sequence comes from Chelonia mydas, assembly GCF_015237465.2. Taxonomy (NCBI): domain Eukaryota; kingdom Metazoa; phylum Chordata; order Testudines; family Cheloniidae; genus Chelonia; species Chelonia mydas. Next base: position 80,347,041 of record NC_057851.1, on the reverse strand, counting down.
TAATGCGACGTGAACGTGTGGCCTGAAGACCAAGTGGCAGCCCTACATATGTCTTGGATAGGGATATGGGCTACATAGGCCACTGACGAGGCCTGAGCCCTCGTAGAGTGCGACCTGATGATCGGTGGTGGGGGAACCCCTGCCAGATCGTAGCATGTGCGTATGCACGAGGTGATCCAGCGAGAAAGGCGCTGGGTGGAAATGGGTTGCCCCTTCATACGCTCGGCCGAGGCAACAAAGGGCTTGGTCCAATCTAGATAAAAGGCCAGTGCCCTACGCACATCGAGTGCATGAACGCGGCATTCCTCATTGGAGGAATGGGGCTTAGGACAGAGCACTGGAAGAAAAATGTCCTGCTCCATAGGGAAGGCGGAGACCACCTTCGGGAGGAATGCGGGATGTGGGCGAAACTGGACTTTATCCCTGTGGAAGACTGTATATGGGGGTTCCGAGGTCAAGGCCCGAGCTCTGAGACATGTCGTGATTGCTCCAAGGAATGCTACTTTCCATGAGAGGTAAGACCAGGAACACGTGGCCAGGGGTTCAAAGGGGGGCTCTGTGAGATGGGACAACACCAGGTTTAGGTCCCATTGTAGTCTGGGGGATCTAGCATATGGGAATGAATGGTCTAGGCCTCTCAGAAAGCGAGAGATCAGAGTGGGAAAAGACCGAGTGGCTTTGCACCGGCGGGTGGAAGGCCGATATGGCCGCCAAGTGTACCCTGACAAAGGCGGGTGCCAGCCCTTGTGTTCTAAGGGACAGGAGGTACTCAAGGATGAGCTGGAGCGATGCAGACAATGGGGAGGCTCCCTGCTCCCCTGCCCATCTGGAAAATCTGGACCACTTCGCCAGGTATGCCCAGCATGTGGACAGCTTCCTGCTTTCTATGAGGACCCGCCTGACTTCCTCCGAGCACCTCCTCTCCTCTTCACCTAGCCACTGAGCAGCCACACTGTCAGGTGGAGTGCGGCTAGATTGGGATGGAGGAGATGGCCTCCATCTTGTGAGAGGAGGTCTGGGCAAAGCGGCAACTTCCTCGGGGGGGCTGCTAGGAGGTGTAGGAGGGTCCTGTATCAATGCTGGCGGGCCCACGCTGGGGCTATGAGGATGACACGTGTCCTGTCCGTTTTTACCTTTTGCAGGACTTTGCCGATGAGGGGAAACGGTGGGAAGGCATAGAACAGCTGGCTTGACCACTGTAGGAGGAAGGCATCCGAGATCACCCCCTCTCCACTCCTCCCCTGGAGCAGAACTTGGGGCAACGCCAGTTCTGGCAGACTGCGAAGAGGTCGACCTGGGGAACTCGCAACTCTCCAAAGAGCAGGTGAGCGACCTCCGAGTGGAGCGACCACTCATACTGGGGGGAGAAAATCCTGCCGAGGTGATCGGCTCGCGCATTGCGGATGCCGAGCAGGTGAAAAGCTCGCAGGGAGATATCGTGGGCCATACAGAACTCCCATAAGCTCAGGGCTTCCAAACAGAGGGCCGAGGAACAAGTCCCACTTGTCTGTTGATGTAGTACACCGCCGCGGTGTTGTCCGTAAGAACCCTGACCACCTTGCCGCGAAGGTTCGTGCTGAAAGCTACGCATGCCAAATGAATCACCCTGATTTCCTTGACATTTATGTGGAGGGACAATTCCAAGGCTGACCACCTCCCTTGGGTTTGCATGCTCCCTGTGTGAGCTCCCCAGCCCAAGTCCGACGTATTGGACACCAGGTCTAATGACGGGGTCACCTCTCGAAAGGGAACCCCTTGCAGCATATTGTTCGGGTAAGACCACCATTGCAGGGAGGTAAGTATCGGGGATGGGACCGTGAGAACCTTGTCTAGCACGTCCCGAGCCTGGCAGAACTGGGAGGCTAGCCAGAGCTGGAGGGGCCTCAGACGTAGCCTGGTGTGGCTGACCACATGTGTGTATGCCGCCATATGTCCCAGGATCTGAAGGCACGCTCTTTCTGTTGTCACTGGGAACCCTTTGACCGAGGCGATGAGGTCTCGTAGGGCCTCGAACCTGCCCAGCGGGAGAGATGCTGCGGCCCTGGAGGAGTCCAGCAACGCCCCGATGAACTCTATGAGCTGTACCGGAACTAACGTTGATTTGGTCTCGTTCACCATTAGGCCAAGATCCGCGCATGTGGACCTGAGCAGCTCCACATGGGCCCTTAGTTGGGCCCAAGAGTTGCTCTTGAGAAGCCAATTGTCCAGGTATGGGAAGGTTTGTACCCCTTGCCGTCTGAGGTAGGCCGCCACCACGAACATGCACTTTGTGAAAACCCTGGGTGCTGTGGATAGGCCAAACGGAAGGACCGTAAACTGGTAGTGGTCTAACCCCACTAGGAAGCGGAGGAAGCGCCTGTGCCCTTCGAAAATGTGAATGTGAAAATACGTGTCCTGAAGGTCCAGGGCCGCGTACCAGTCCCCCGGGTCCAGGGAGGGGATAATAGAGGCCAGGGACACCATGCGAAACTTGGAACGGACCAGGAAGCGGTTGAGATCCCGCAGGTCCAGGATGGGCCTGAGACCCCATTTTGCCTTGGGGACCAGGAAATAGGGGGAGTAAAAACCCTTTCCCTGGAATTCTACCGGTACTCTTTCCACTGCCCCGAGATGCATTAGCCGTTCCACCTCCTGCTCTAGGAGGTGGGCATGTTCCGGGTCCCCCGAGCCCATTGGTGAGTGGGGGTGGTTAGGCGGGGGTGAGACGAACTGCAAAGTGTAGCCTCTGGAGATGGTGTTGAGGATGCATTGGTCCGATGTTATACGGGACCACGCCATGCGGAAAGCAGACAAGCGGTTGCAGAACACCAACTTTATTAATAGAGGGGTCTCCTCGGCAACTGCCCTGGTACCCCCGTGCAGATAGTCAAAACCTCCTCTTTCCCTGCTTCTTGCCCTTGAAGGGCCCAGGCTGTGGGGCAGAGCTGGACTGACGCTGAAACCGACGCTTCTGGTCTCTCGGCCTCTTATATGGCGGCTCATATCTGCTCCGCACAGGTTGAGCCGATGTTTGCGGCTTGTCCTTGTCCTTAGCCAGAGGCATGTGGAGTCCTAAGGTTTGCAGGGTGATACGGGAATCCTTCATCCCTTGCAGGCGGACATCCGTCTGATCTGCAAACAATGCTTTTCCGTCAAATGGCAGGTCCTGCATGATGGACTGGGCCTCCACTGACAGCCCGGACAGGAGGAGCCACGACGCTCTGCGCATGGATATGGCGGAAGCCATCGAACAGGCTGCCATATCGGCCGCGTCGGATGCTGCTTGGAGGGTTGCTTTGTCCGCCGCCGCCCCTTCCTCCACCAGAGCCTTGAAGTCCTTCCTTTCCTGCTCCGGGAGGAGTGGTTCAAACTTTGGCAGAGACCCCCATAAGTTAAAGTCATGTCGGCTCAGTAGGGCCTGGTGATTGGCCACCCTGAGCTGGAAACTTGCCGAGGAATAAACCTTTCTACCAAAGGAGTCCAGTCTCCTGGAGTCTTTGTTTTTGGGGGTGGGCGCAGGCTGGCCCTGTCGTTCCTGGTGGTTTACCGATTCCACCACCAGAGAGTTAAGTGCCATGTGGGAATAGAGGTACTCGTGGTCCTTAGCCGGTACAAAGTAGTTCCTCTCAGCCTTCTTGGAAATAGGGGCTAAGGAAGAGGGAGTTTGCCACAAAGTGTTGGAAATGTTGGCTACTCCCTGGTGGAGGGGTAGGGCCACGCAGCCCAGTGCCGAGGACAACAGCACATTAAAGAGTGTGTCAGACAGGCCCTCCAGCTCCTTGGCTTGCAGCTGGAGGTTGGATGCCACCCGCTTTAACAGGTTTTGATGCGCCTTGAAATCCTCCTGGGGGATAATGGGCGGCGGTGCCGCTACGGCATCATCCGGTGCCGGAGAGAGGGCTGGCCCAGAGCCGTGGGCCTCTGATGGTAACGAGGAGTCAACCCCCAGGTCAGAGTCCAGGCGAGGGGCTGCCGACTCGTGACTTGTAGACTTGTCCCTCAGCCGAGACGGAGAGTCCGATGGGGCCTGGGATGCCCTGGCTACCAAACGGGTTCCCGTCTGGGTGGGCATCTGTGGCCATGGTGCCCATTGGCACCACTGCCCCTGCCACGGGGCCCCTTGCCACTGTCCAAGTTGGGGCCCTGGCAGTGCTGGCTGGTCCGGCTGAGCCCTGCAACCCCGTGATGGGCAGCTGGGTGCTGAGACTGAGGTCACCGTCGAACGCACGGTCCCATAGGAGCAGTGGGAGTGATGGTGCCTGTGGTGCCATCTTCTGCGGGACCGGGACCTCGATGTTGAGGACCAGTACCCGTCGGAAGTGCTGGTCCAGTACTTGCCCTGGCGCCTGGGGCTGCGATGCTCCGGTGTCGGTGAATTGCGAGGAGAGTCCAGTGTGCGGCGTCTGGCAGAGCGGGAACTCGAATGGGAGGGTCGACGTTGATGGTGTTGGGGCCGGCTGCGGTAGCTGCGACGTGAGGAGGAGCATCTATGGCGCCTGTCATGGTGCCTACGTCTGCTACTGTGTGGCGTGGAGGGACCTCAAGACTCCCGCCCGGGCGGCGAACCTGTTAGCCTGACTGGCGTCGAGGGAGGGTGCGAGCTGTGAGATGACCGGCCACTGTGCGTCAAACGAGGCAAGGAGTGGTCCTCGGAGTGGGAACTGGGCTGCACCAGGGAGGTCTCGTGAGCATCCAGCAGCAAGGGCCCGTCACCAGTGGTGCCCCGGGTACCAGCAAACTCAAAATGTCTCATGTGGCCTGGAGAGCCTCTGGCGTCGATGGCATCCTGACTGCTGGAGACACACACGTGGACGGTGCCGGGCTGCTCCGCTCATCATGAGTCGGAGGCTTCGGGCCCGGGGGGGATTGAGGGCTGCCCGACGTGGGACCAGCCTCTCCCCTGTCCTTCCCTCGGCGCCGCTGCAAGGCGGAGCTCTTCCCCTGCTTCTTGGATGGGGAGCGGTACCGGCTGGAGGAGGGGACTTCACTGGGCACTGAAGACGTGGTGCCGGGCGCCGAATCTGCTCGGCGTGCCGGAGTTGGGGCCAGCGCCGATTCCATAAGGAGAGCGCGAAGCCTGATGTCCCTCTCCTTCTTAGTCTGCGGCTTGAATGACCTGCAGATCTTGCAGCGTTCACTCATGTGAGTTTTGCCCAAGCAGCGGAGACTCTCAGCATGAGGATCACTCCTTGGCATGGAATGGCGACAGGAGCCGCACGACTTGAAGCCAGGGGCACAGGGCATACCCCGAGCCCACTCTAATAACTAAAACTACTAACTGCTAACACTAACTAGAGGTACTACTAAGAACACTGGAAAAGGCTGCAGCAGAACTGGAGCAGAAGTTCCGACTACCTTCACTGGCGGCAAGAAGGAACTGAGGGTGGGGGGAGTGCGCAGCTCCCCTTATAGCGTGATATAGAGGCGCCACTCCAGGGGTTGCAGCGGTGCTCCCCCCGTACGGGTACTGCTAAGGGAAAAACTTCCAGCACCGGTACACGTGGTGAGTACACACACCTACTGTGGAATACACCTCAGCAATCACTTGAAGAAGAAGCTGATAGCTACTGAACAAAGTTATTCTGTCAAAGAAAAAGAATGTCATATCATATTCTGGGCAATGAAGCAGTTCAGGCCCTATCTCCTTCACAAGAAATTCAGGGCCTTTGCTGACCATTCTCCATCAGTCTGGTTACACAGAACCAAGGGAATCACCTCTAAACTGCTGTAGGACAGCATGACATGCCAAGAATCTGACATGGAAATTGTGCATACTAAGGGGAAAGAAAATATAGTGCCAGATGCCCTGTCCAGGAAAGAGGATTCTGACCCACTGCCTATGGTCCTGCCAGTAGCTGACCCTCTGAAGCATTGTAAGAGGGGAAGTGTGAGCCAGGAAGGCAGTCATTGCCAATTGGCAGAGTGCACACCATAACCCACATCAGGCCTGACACACTCACTGCCATAATCTGTATCAAAAAGCTGCCACGTAAGGTATCATATGCAAACTGGTCATTAATATTATTGTGTGATGTATGTGCAGTCAGTGTATAAAGAATTATAGTGGTGTACTGGAAATATGTTCTTACAAGGTGTTTTTCAAGCAGTGCATAAGCCCTGACTGTTCTAGACAAAGGAATGTTCTTTCACCTGTTTTCCTGTGTCTCCAACATAAATTGAGTTAGGTAATACCTCAGAGGACAATGAAAAGTACATCTACATATGAGGTAAACAAAACCATCAAGCCACATGAGTGAGGGGAAAGGCCGCTTAACTAACAAAATGAGGGCTGGAGCCTGCATATCCAGGAAACCTTCCTGGCTCTTGAAATAGAGACAATAGACTTTGAGAAATATAAGCAGAAGCAGAAAGCCATTTTGGTTTTCATCACTGGACGGACACATGGGGCCAGAGTTCTTGAAATCTGAGAAAGATGGATCCTTCAACCAAGGGAGCTGATGTCTCTGGAAACTGACCTTAGGTGAGAAACGGGCTTAGACAAAGATTGTAACTTGCTGAAGTTAAGGGCTATTCACTAGAAAGGGTGCTTTGTTTTACTTTGGGCATAAGCTTTCGTGGGTAAAAAACCCACTTCTTCAGATGCATGAAAAAGTGGGGTTTTTACCCATGAAAGCTTATGCCCAAATAAATCTGTTAGTCTTTAAGGTGCCACTGGACACCTCGTTGTTTTTGTGGATACAGACGAACATGGCTACCCCTCTGATACTTGTTGTACTTGTAACCATAGCTGGGTCTTCTATTCTTACCTATTATCATCATTTAAATATCTGTTCTTTAACAAAAACAAAAGAATGTTATTAAGACAGTGCCATCTAAGTGCTCTGTCTTAAATGGAAGGGTGAACTCCTCAGCTAAACTAACAGGTATGTGTGTGCTCTGGCTCTTTGGAGGCGGTGAATTGATTAACTTCTGTGAGTATCCAGTGAGAGGCACTGGACACTGCAGATGAGATGGTTTTGGGAAGACATGGGACTGGAGGCGCTGTTGGTGTCACCCTGCAAGGAGTAACCAAGTTGGTGGAAGCCAGGGTGAGACTATTGTGCTGGGAGCAGGCTGTTAGTATCTATGAGGGCCCTAAGCAAAAGCTGCATAGCACAGAAGTGTTACAGTGCACATGGAGACAGAAGCTCTTAGTGATCAGTCAGCAGGAACATCTGTGGGTGGCTTCTTTGAAGCTGCTAGTTCATCTGTCTGCCTCTGGCCCCTCCATTTCTAACAGGGACCCTGGAACAGCTGGATACAGAAGCAGACAACATGGTAGGCAAGCACACAGCCAGCTGGTGGCAACTTCTTCTGGCAAACATCAGTCAGTAGGGCACAGATGTCAGAGAGAGGGTGGGTGTGTGTGAAGAGAGATGCAGGACTATCAGTGTAAATGAGGGGTGGAGTGCCATGCAACTAATTGAGCATTTTGGGTGGGTGAAGCAAAGTGGAAGGGGATAAGGTACTTAAAGTTGTGAGAGAGGCCCACCAAACCTGGGCCTGGACCCAATACAAATATGGTTGCACCACCACAGAGCAAAGGATATTCTTTTCCCCCAGTGTGCAGAGTCAAGTTGTGGGGAGAAAGGAATCTGTTAAATCTAGATTTTACACCACCACAAATAAGAGATCCTCTCCTTGAAAAGGGAGACTTCAGTCATAACGGTGATGAAGCCAATCATGAAATAAGGTATGCCGCCAAATCTGTTTACCTTAATCCCTTTAAGAATGCCCCGACTTTTTGTGACTTGTTTCAAATGGATGACAGCCAAATGATAAATGTGGATCATTGTCTTCAGTGGTCTGGCCTAACTAGCCACTGAACATATGTGGTCAATAGTTCCAAAACAGCTCACAGTCAGAGCCACAGACACAGAGGTTTTTGGGGGACTGGGGCAAAATCTGAAACTAAAGCCCCCCACCCTTCCAAAAAATTACTGTTGAGGGGAGGCAGGGCAGGCAGGGGGAGGTTTGGAAAGTGAGCCTGCACTGCACTTACCCCGCAGCGGCAGCTTAGTTCTGGGCCAAAGAAGGGTCAGTGGGCCAAACTGCCCCCTCCCCCAGGCATCCCTGTTCCCAGTTTCTTCGCAGGCATCAGCAAGAGCTTGAAATGATTTTTGTCTTTTGGGACTTAGTAAAGTTTGAAAATATTTTCAGAATAAAGCCAAGTGTTCAGATAAGTATAATCGTACTTGAGATTGAGAGTAGTGAGCTCACGGTCATGGTTGATGCAATGCACAGCATAGTGAGTAGATCTTGTTTAATGTAGCATGTACCCCATCTGAACAACCTATACTCACTGCTGCCCCGCCTAAATTCAGGCCAAGCTGTTCTGATTTGAGCCCATCTGGCTTGATCCCCACGTCTCCTAAAGTTGCCATAAATTGTGAATTCCAAGTCTACTATGAGAGCAAAGAAGTGAGGACAAGGTTTCCCATTCTGCACAGGTCTGATGTACATGAATTTGCTCAGCTCCAGACCTATTAATGGAGCCAACAGGAAGCACAGTAATAGACATGGATGCCAGAAGCTAGATCTGAGACACTTTCTTCGTCTTTGCAATTTGCTCTGTTCAGTCTTTTACTCCGTGGGTGTTCATACAAGTTCGAGTCAAGATTCAGGCTATTTTTTTTTGCCCGCACTTTGCAAAGTGTTTCAAAAATCTCTAAAACTGAAATTGTGTTTAGCAGCCGTGTTAGCTGCATTAATCAAGCTGGCAAACTTGGGGATCTCACCATGTTGCATTTTCCACAGCAGTCCAGTAATAGGAGCTTTTTGTGGACAAAGTGACATTTTCTGTTTCCATGTGTTTCACATGAACAGTAGAGTGGTTGTGTGAATGCACGGATTCCGCTCTAAAAGTCACATGCTCTCATGTAAAAGGGCCCCCCTTTTATGAAAGTTTATGCTTTTGGAAACTTATACAAAACCTATGAATACATTGCTTCCCATGGATGTGGGTGAGTGGGGGTTTTTTTGGTCTAAGTTTCTTTTATTCCTTATCATACTCTTCTATGCCATGTGCTTTCCGCTTGCTTCGCCCAGGGCTGAGAGTATTACCTTCTGCTGATGGTTTTCTTACCCCAAATCCCAATGTGGTGGCGTCATGTGTTTCAGACGTTTTTCAAATACTGTGTTACACTAAGCAAGTCTGTGAGTATATAGTTCTCATACAAATGTGCTTAAAATAGCAAGTGTGTAAGACAAAGATTGATTTGCAAATAAACCTGTCTCAACCTGGCAGGAGCAGCTTACACGTGCAATAGCAACGAAGTATTAGAGAGAGGCCACCACCTTCCTGAAATCAAATGAAATTGTGTTTTTGCAACAGCAGCAGGAAATCTAATTGTTGGTTATTTAACCACAAAACCTACTCTGGCTTGGCTGACTAATGGAACTGGTGCTTTCCTTCCTCACAAAAAATACTGGCTTAGACGTTTGAACTATCTGACTGCAGCCTGCAGGCCTTATTCTCTCTCTTTAAGGCTATGTCTACACTGGCAATGGAACAACAAAACTTTTGCCTTTCGGAGCTGTTAAACACCCCTCCCCCCCGAAAGACAAAAGTTTTGGTGACAACAAGCGCCAGCGTGAACAGCGTGTTGTCTGCAGGAGCGCTCTTGCAAACGCCGCTCGTTGGGGGGTGGAAGTTTTTTGTCGGCAGGAGAGCTGACAAACAGCGGCTACGCTGTCTGACTTTCAGTGGCACGGCTGTAGCGACACCGCCGTGTTGGTAAAAGCTGTGTGGTGTGGACGTAGCCTTTAAGTCAAACCAAACCTCATCCTGCAGCAGTTGCTAAATTTGCAAGGCTCTAGGAGTGTTTATACAGCCCATTCTGGCTTGGCTGGAACACTAAACATGCAAAGCCCAAACCTATTTCCTCCCTCCACAATCACCCCAGGGCTCTAACAGACAACTCATTCACAGTGGGGCTCACTGAGGCACCCTCAGAAGTTTACTTTCCCCTGATCTCACCGCCTTCTCCGAAGACTTTACTTGTCTGGCTGATGATATCTAGGCCCACCCTTCTCCCTTCTGACTGGCACTACAGTTTGTTTGCTGTGCTCAGCCTCTTTTCCTTCCCCTGTTCCTGAAGCTCCAGTGTTACTGACCCTGTGACTGGCAGGTGAACGGTGCTACTTCTAGTGTCATGCAGCCTACCCCCAGGCTCTGCTTTTGTCCTGGTTTGACAGACAGCAGACCTGAAACTTGCCCAGTTAACACTGCTCCTGAACCTGGTCAATAGGCTTACCCCAGCATGGCTGGGGTGTGCATGGGGGTGCTCTTAGATATGCACAGAACAAACCGAAGTGACCACATGATTTTACTCTTGAGCTCCCCTCTCCCCTTCAGTGTGTTTGGTCTCACTCGTGTCCTGTCTGAATGGAGGCTGTGAGCAATTTGGGGCTTGGACAATATCTTTTTATTTATTCGTTCAAAGCACTGCAGACACTTTGGGGCACTGTAAGTAAATGGTGATGACTGCAATCTCCTGGCATATTCAGTCCCACTGCTGGAAGCCATTTTTCTAAACAAAGTCTTCTCCTGCTTGCTCTGTAAACTAAAGCTGAGTCATGGAGTTTAAGGCCTGAAGCAACCACTAAATCGTCTCATCTGACCTCCTGTATAAGGCCACCAACACCACCAGCACATGCACCCTAACCCAGGAACTGAAATGACACCAAGGCATTACAGCCCACAGGAGACTAGACTACTAGCCGAGAATAGCAAGAACCAAAGTGCACCAGAGCTCAAGACCCCCTGCAATGGCAGGGAATTGCTTAAGTGAGATATACCCTGACAATCCGGACAAGTGACCTGCACACACATGCTGCAGACAGAGGAAGGCGTTTCTTTCCTATCCCTCTCTCCCACCAGTTCTCATTTTGTTCTCTGTATTTATCATTTTGGTTTCTATCAAGTTTTGTTGTTAGTTAAAAACTGGGTTACACACACGTATCCCACGTTCTTCTTTTACCATCCCAGTGTGTAGTGGCCTCCTAGTTCTTAGCCACTATTGTGCCCGGTTCCTCCAATTATAACCTAAGGGAAGAATCACTGTGTGAGAACTGGCAAGCTAGTCTGGGCATGAGTCCTTTTCCACAGGTAGGTGAGACCCTGAGGCTGGAGGCTCTACCATGGATCTCCAACATCTTGAAAAACATAAAGCCTGGCTACATCAGCATTGCAGACTCCACAAAAACTTTGGTCCACTCTCAACCTCCAGGGTGGAAACAGCCTCCATATCTCCTCACCAATTCTGAGCAGGATGCCTGCTTCCCCCTCCTCCCCCCCACCTTCTCCTTACTTTGGTGCTGGCTTCTTCCCTTCAGAATCCTTGGCTCTAGAAATTTCCTTTGGGTGATGAGGTAGAGCTGGTAAGAAAGTATGCGTTGCCCCAGACAAAGGACTTCTGTGGAAGAGCATGTGTCTGCTAGAATGAATCACCCTGCTGTATTTGCGCCCCTCCCCCTTTTCTTGGGTCATGATGGCATGACCTGAGTGAGGAAAGGCATCCATTCCCTGTATCTCCTACTTCTAAGCTTCTTCCTGAGCAGCCCTCGCTTCCTCCAGCTGTTACCAACAGGCAATCAGCACCTGGAAGGCAGCCTGTTGGGAGCAGAGCAGCAATCAGCTATGACACAGCTAGTAACAGGAGTACAGAGAGGTCAGAGCTGCAATCAAATGGCTGTATGCTCAATGCCTGCTGCCTCTCTGGGTGGTGACTTGGATCTGGCCTTTGAGCACCTCTGAATTCCCTCCTAGCGGGAGGCCTAGAACCACTCTTAATCCCCTTTAGAGGCAGCATTAACTTTGGGCATGGGCAGCTTTAAAAAAGCAGACTTTAACGCACTCAGATAACTGGTAGGTAAAGTCCCATGGGAAGAAAATCTAAGGGATAAAGGAGTTCAGGTAAGCTGGCAGTTCACAAAAAGACAATATTAAAGGTACAATCGCAAACTATCCCAGGCAAAGGAAAGATAGAGCCATATTTGTCTCTTATTATCCTTCCTATCAGGAGCTCTTTAATGATCTAAAAATCAAAAGGGAATGCTACAAAAAGTGGAAATGTAGACAAATTGCTAGGAGGGAGTACAAAAAGATAGAACAGGCATAGACGCAAAATCAGAAAGGCTAAAGTACAAAATGAGTTAGACCTAGCAAGGGACATAAAAGGCAATAAAAAGAGATTCTGTAAATACATTAGGAGCAAGAGAAAGATGAAGAAAAGTGTAGGTCCTGTACTTAGTGGGGAAGGAGAGCTAATAAAAGATGACATCAAGAAGGCTGAGGTGTTTAAGGCATATTTTGCTTCAGTCTTCTCTACAAAGGTAAATTGTAACACAATTAATGTTAACAACAAGGTGGAAGGAACACAGGCCAAAATAGGGAAAGAACAGGTTAAAGACTATTTAGATAAGTTAGATGTATTCAGGTCTGCAGGGCCTGATTAAATTCATCCTAGGGTACTTAAAAGCTAGCTGAAGCAATGTCAGAACCATTAGCAATTATCTTTGAGAACCCCTGGAGGACCGGAGAACGGTAATCATAGTACATATTTTTAAAAAGGGGGAAAAGGAAGGCCCCAGGGAATTATAGATCAGTCAGCTTAACTTCGATACCTGGAAAGATACTGAAACAAATGATTAAACAATCAATTTGTAAGTACCTAGAGAACAATAGGGTTATAAGGAACACCCAGCATGGATTTGTCAAGAGCAAATCATGCCAAACCAACTTAATTTCCTTCTTTGACTGGGTTCCTGGCCTACTGGATGGGGGGAAGCTGTAGACGTGATATATCTTGAGTTTAGTAGGGTCTTTGACAAGTCCCATATGACCTTCTTGTAAGCAAACTAGAGAAATGTTGTCTAGATGGAATTACTATAAGGTGGGTGCACAACTGATTGAACAGTGAGCAAACAGTAATTCTCAATGGCTCAAAGTCAAACTGGGAGGAAGTATCTAGTGGGGTCCCATGGGGGTCTGCCTTGGGTCCGGACCGGTACTATTCAATATTTTCATTAATGACTTGGATAATGGAGTGGAGAGTATGCTTATAAAATTTGTGGATGATACCAAGCTGAGAGGGGTTGCAAGCACTTTGGAGGGCTGGATTCGAATTCAAAATAACTCTGACAAATTGAATAATTGGTCTGAATTCATCAAACTGAAATTCACTAAAGACAATTGCAAAGTACTTCACTTAGGAAGGAAAAATCAAACGCACTGTTACAAAATGGGGAATAACTGGCTAGGTAGTAGTATTGATGAAAAGGATCGGGGGGGGGGGGGCGGTTTAGTGGATCACAAATTAAATCTGAGCCAACAATGTGATGAAGTTGCAAAAAAAAAAAAAAGCAAATATTCTGGGATGTAACAACATGAGTGTTGTATTTATAATACAGGAAGCAGTTGTCCCTCTATTTGGCACTGGTGAGGCCTCAGCTGGAGTACTGCATCCAATTCTGGGCACCACACTTGGGAAAGATGTGGACAAACTGGAGAGAGTCCATAGGAGAGCAACAAAACTTATGAAAAGTTTAGAAAACCTGACCTATCAGGAAAGGTTAAAAACAGGGCAGGTTTAGTCTTGAGAAAAGAAGCCTGCTGGGAGAACCTGATTAACAGTCTTCAAATATGTTAAGGGCTGTTATAAAGAGGATGGTCAATTGTTCTCCATGTCCACTGAAGGTAGGATAAGAAGTAATGGGCTTAATCTGCCTGAAGGGAGATTTAGTTTAGATATTAGGGAAAACTTTCTAACTATAAGGGTAATTAAGCACTGGAATAGGTTATCAAGGGAGGTTGTGAAATCCCCATCAGTGACAGTTTTTAAGAACAGGTTGGACAAACACCTGACAGGGATGGTCTCCTTGGGCCAGGCTCACTGCAGGGGCTGGACTTGATGACTTTTCGAGGTCCCTTCCAGCCCTACATTTCTATGATCCTATGATTTTATCAGCAGAGTTAGCACATTCACAACTGGGCTATACATATCCTCAAAACTCCATAACTCTGCAACATATTTTATGAATACATGTCTAATTAGAGCCCTGCCACCCGACCCAAAACTGACAGGAGCTGACTACAAGTGTCAAGGTTGGGTGGTAAAACAACTGGACCCTCTTGGGCTCGGGTCAGCTTTCCTCCTCCTGCACATGGGGTCGGCCTGATGGCAGCTGTGTGCCCGGCTCCTGCTGGCTGCTGCCACCTCACCGTGCTGTGTGCGCTGTGGAGCAAGTGTGCCGAGGAGTCACAGTGTCTCTCATTCCACAATGCGCACACAGCACAGCAGTGGGTGGTGGCTGGCAGGAACAGGGCATGCAGCTGCTGCTGCACCAACTCCACGGGCAGGAGAGGCTATGCTGCCTCAGGGTTATAGGGGAGGGGGAGGGTCAGGCTCAGGTTGGGTGGGCTTGGGTCCAGGTCAGGCCTAAAAATTAGGCCCATGCAGATCTCTACTTCCAATATTCACACCTCTTATTTATACCTGATATTTCTCACCATGGAGTATTTCCTCCATGCCTACAGGGGGCTCAAGGCACAGTGGAACCAATCTAATTTTGCTCTGCAGGACATGAGGGAGCTGTAGGCTTTGGGATATCTGTTTCTGAAAGGCAATCGGGGTGCGGGGGTGGGAAGCAGGGCATGCCAGGGAGGAGAGGGGATAGGGTCAGTGGATTTGTTCTTTAGCTGATATACCGGATACTGATCCTTGGAGAGAGAGAGAGAGGGCATATGAGCAGCATGAACTGCAGCCTCAGGCCTGCAGTGGTGGCCATTTCTCCCTAATCTCTGTGCAATACTCCTACATCAAGTTTGGCTACTTTTTTTGGTGCAGAAATCAGGGTTTAGTTTTATATATATTAGAACCCAGGGATCCCAGAGCCTGGAATAAGAGACTTTATAAATGTGTCTGGGTTTAGCTGCATTTTTCATGGGAATGAATCATCCCGAGTCAAGGGATTGCTACTGAGAATGCCCTGCCCTATCGTTCTTAATGTCTCAACCTTCGGCTAAACGGAGGGGGGGCGGGGGGGGGGGGAATCGCTCAGTGGTTTGAGCATTGGCCTGCTAAACCCAGGGTTGGGAGTTCAATCCTTGAGGAGGCCATTTAGGGATCAGGGGCAAAAATTGGGGATTGGCCCTGCTTTGAGCAGGGGGTTGGACTAGATGACCTCCTGAGGTCCCTTCCAACCCTGAGATTCTATGAATTTCTTCAGTATAGGCTTGATCCAATGAAGGCTATGTAAATAAGCATTCTAATTGACATCAATGGGCTTTGATGAGCCCCCCCTTCTCCTCCCGCCCCTCACACCAAACAAACAAAACCCAACTATATTTAGTTAAATTTATAAGTTATTTTTTCCCCTCCAGATTTCTAGGTTTAAATGTCTGAAATGTAATAAAATAGAATGACAAAAACAAAGCTGCACATTCAATGTAGAGATCCATTATGCTTTATTTACATGCGGCACCATCTCTTTTACAAACTAGATTACAATTTAAAATGGAATACACAAGGCAATATCTACTAACACCAAGTGGAGTAAGCACTGCATCTCTACTTCATTTGGAAAGGGGAAGATTTTAAAATCAAACGTGTTTCCAATCTTTGTGTAGTAAGGTAGTATATTCATCCAGGGCAGCAACTAATTTATAAAGTCCTCAGTAAGAACGCAACATGAAAGTGCAAGAAAGCCCAAATTAATTCTTCAATTCTTCAGTATGTAAAGGCAGCCATGCATAAAGGCTGTCGATTTAATATTTTTCCAATTTATATGGCTTGACATGGTGAAACAAAAACAGATAAAACAGGTTTACAGATACTGTATACATGTTATTTTCCAGTCATGCAACTTTTTTTTTTAAAAAAAGTTTAACATGTGAAGCCAAAACGTACAATCATTCTCTCCCCCTCCCTCCGATATTAACAAAATGCATCTGGTCCTCCTGCACATGTGTTCACATTTCCAGTGTACATAATGTACTAAAACAATTATAGGAGACTGATTGCCAAGCAATGACATAATTTTAGAGCAATATATGTCCTAACATTTAGCTTTGTAAAGCAGTAGTACAAATATTTCTGGAGTTAGGTAGTGGCCTATTAACCAGCTATTCATATGAGAAGATATTTCACAAAGAAAATTAAATAAAAGCAGACTTGTCTAAACTGCATAAGCATTACCCTTTTTAGAATGTTTTAAAACACAACATTTAAACAATAACCTGTGCATGTGTTCTGAGACTTTATGTGTTGGGCATGATTTTTGTGTGTGTGTGTGTGTGGGGGGGGGTGTTAATGCTCAAAAATATTCCTGGAACAAAGGCCAAAGTTTCAAAAACGGGGTTCCTGAATCCATACTTTGGCACCTAAATAAGTGATCTGATTTTCAAAGGTGCTCAGTCCCCGTGGCTGCCGTTGGATGCTCTAAGAGATGTGACTATTCTGCACCTCTGAAAATTGGGGCCCTTTTTATGTGCCTAAATATACATTTAGGCCTGGGATTTTCCAAGGGGTCTCAAGGAATGAGGCACCCTACTCCCACTGAAAAACAATGAAAGCAGAGCACCTAACTCCCTTATGCCCCTTGAAAATTCCAGCCGTAGGTGCTTAACTTCACATATTTAAGTTTGAAAATGTTGGCCGCCAAAATTAGAGAGAGAAAAACCTCTATGTTTTTCTAGTCCATCCCTCCCCAGGTAGTGCAGGTTTTTTCCCCCTAACACTAGGAGGCCAAAACTGCACTGCGGAAGCCAATGAGAGTTTTGTCATTAACTTCAGTGGGAGCACTGAATAATAACTTCAGTGGGAGGCCCCTTATTTGCTTGTGCTTTGATTTTGATTTGTTTGAAAGGTTCTATAACTTCTCTGCCATTCATTGGATGTCTCTGAACCGACTGGTATTTCTTCATTTTCTAAAAAAAAGTGGACCATATTTTGCAAATCTGACATAATGGGAGTCACGCTGCATTAACACTGCAGTAACAAAGTTTAGCCCAGTTTGTTCAAACAAGCAGTCCTTCCCTTCCATTAGACATATTAGTTCCGTACCAAGAAAAAATAAAATTACTCGTCTTTGTTGCCGTAGTCATAACGTCAAAACAAAAAACTTTGTTGGTGTTAACAAAGGACTCTAACAACACAATCTGCAATCCTTATGCAGGCAAGCCCATTTAATGGGAGATTTCATCTGAGTAAAGACTGCAGCACTGGGCCTTATCTCCTTGTGTGCAACTGTGAACGATGGGGCAAATCCTGGTCACTGGCATAAATCCTGTCCTCCAAAATGGGTACAAGCAGGTTCTGCCTGCAGTGGAAGAAGAGGGGCAGTTCTGCTGCAGTGTGAGTCTGCAGGAGTTGAATATCTGAAGACGTGGAGCTCATCTCAGTATGTACTGCACAGAAGGGATTCGGGGATGGGGCACAGTTGGTGGATCTGCTGCTACGTGGATCTGATGGCCATTCCCCGCTGTGGAGGGGCACACAGGCAAGGCAGTGCTAAGGCTATTCCTGCTCTGATGCTGGAGTACCAGCTATGGAGTGGCCTGGAGAGGAGGATTCCTTGTTCCTGCTCCCAAGAAGATCCCTAGAGCAGAGACTGGGTGCTTGGGTTGTGCATCAGGGAGAGACAGTGCTGTAAATCTGGAGTAACTCACTACCATCAGTTATTCCAGATTTACACCATCGTAACTGAGAGCAGAATTTGGCCCAATATGTTTTGTTATTCTGCTCTATAAAGTGGGCCAAATTTTCTGTTGGCACTATGCCATTTAAGTTATGTGAGCAGACAGGTTGGTCCAATATTTCTCCAAGAAATCCAAATAAAAAAGGTGCAGTCAGTGAATATATACGGTAGGTAGATTCAGTACCAGAATCCTGTCCTACCTATGTATTTGTAACCTGCCTTAAATTAGACCGCGTGAAAGGGAGAATCTGCTGCTTGCTCTATGACAGCGCCACGATGTATTCCATCCTCCAGTGGACAATAGATAGTTCAACAAAACGTCACACCAGAAATAAATACAAAGCCTGCTTTGTACCAGAGTACTTGTGCACAGCCCTCCTATTAATCAGAGAGTGAGACTTTAAGATTGAAAAGTGTCAATCAGCAAGCACAATACCACAGAAGACAAAGAAAGAAAAACACCCTCAGTTTAATTCACATTTAATGATGTACCAAAAACCTGACAGATACTGTTATACACGCCGAGTACAGTGAAGGCTTGCAGTAAAGCTCTTTACTAACTTTGGTAAAAGGTGCCTGCATCTGGACTCCTGTAAGTGAACTGACCCCTAAAACAGATGACTGCTGTACACCATTGTCGTACTGGGTAGCTGGGTACCCGAAATATCACCTCAGCTGGGGAGATCAGTAATGTGCATCATCAACTAATTCTGATGATAAAGAAAAAACAATAAACTAGTCCCTGCCATTGATAAATAGACCACCTTAATTTAAAAAAAATGTTGTTTCACCTAATGAAAATGATAAACTCTTAGCTGCTTGATATGCTACGGGTCTACTATAATCACAACTGCACAGAGTTTACATATTCAGTAAAGGGCAGGATGAAATCAACAGGTTCATCTATAAAATAGAACAGCACGAGCATGAGGAGGTTACAATACAAAACAAAATTTCCATCACACTAGGAGCTGTTATTTCACCAATATTACTTCAGGAAACTGGAAAGTAAGGAGCAAGATGGGGCCCACAAATGTGTGCGTGTGAGTTTGTGTGTGTGTGTGTATGCGTGCATGTGTGGTGGTAGCGGTGAAAGGGAGTCACTCCACATTGCATGGTACATGTGTCAGTGGGAACTCATGCACTGAAACTTTGGGTTAAAATGCTAGTTTGTTTTCCTAACATCCATGCATAATGATCCATTTCTGTACATAATAAAATATATTTATATATTTATATGCATAATGCTTTTATGCAAAGAAAAAAGTCTTCATATATCACTTTGGAGAAGTATGTATACACTGTCCTATTCAGAGCGTCTTCATACCAAGTTCTTATGTACCATTGGTGTTTCCTCCTCTTTTTTCCTCCCCCCGCAAAAAAATAGTAATAAAAAGTAATCAAGCTTTCCAGACTATAGAGAAAATCTATACAGCAGCACCATACCTTTTATTCATTATTATTCATTCATTGTTATTCATTTTACAAAACAAAACCCATATAAGCAAAACATATAAAACTGCCTTGTCTTTCAGTGTCATTTATCCAATTACAATCTAAGCTTATATGAAAAGCTGTTTGTTTAGCATTACTTTCTTGCCTTTCCCTCTACAGCTTCTTTCAGATTGGATTACGCATATTGAGAAGGAAAAAATAATCAAGGATATGTATGTAAAAAAAAAAATCACTGATGTAATAACTTACCCTGCAGTGATCTGCATTTGAACTTCTGATGACTCTACTGTAAGTCACTGTTGATGCATATACTGTAAGTTATCTTTTCTGCAATGTCATATATTTTACTTCCCTTTCCTTTTTAAACCATATCCTCACAAGTGGTTACATTCAACTTGTTTGGCAATGGGTGGACAGCTTATCTTATTACTTGTTTTAAGATCAACCAGTTTCCAAACTGCTGAGGCAGACTAATTCTATTCACTGCAACCATTAGGGCAGCTCTGCTAACATAATGCAATAGGTGAGATCGATCAAATCAAATCAGGTGCCGAATCAGTAAAAATGATGAAATGGCACCCTCACTCAGTCCTTACAAACACTGGACAGGACTAGCAACCTTGCTAGTTTCTCTCGTTATGTAATCAACTCTGGTTTGCTGTTTATGAAAAATAAGGTATGTACCATTAAATTGAAGAAAAGGTTTGAAAAAAAAAGACAACAAACAAACAAAACCCACAAGCCACCTCTCTCTGGACTTCAGTCAGTTGCTTGGTGTAATGAATGCTACATACAGGTAGTGCTGATGTCTGAAGCTATGTTGGGTAATGGTAATTAGTATAGCCTTTCATTGTGCATACACTGTATTTCAGATGCACCAGGAGAGAAAGAGAAAATGGTTAAAACATCTTTAAAAAACAAAACAAACTGAAGGTTAGAGGGGTGAGATGGAGAACCCCCCCCAAAATAGAAGCCAACTTAAAATAACCCATAAACCATTAATATATTGAAACACCACATACTCATTGACAAATAACTACTGTAAAGGCTACACAGTGTATTCTCAACAGGATGGTGCTGAACATTGTCTCCACAGTAGGTGCTTGACCATCCCATAAAAGGAAGATTTTGCATACTTTAGAACGAGTTCAATTCCGAAAAAGGAGGCTCTTCGCTTGGGTAAGGGGCCCATTAACAGTCTCTGCTTCATTAGGAAAATAATGCAGGGCTCACAAAGATCATAAGCTGTAAACGGTATCACTGTCCACTTGCTGACAGCAGATTTGGCAAAGGGTTCTCTCTTTAGGTCTCATGTCAGTTTAAGGGCCTGGAGAGGAAGAAGGAACAAAAGAAAAGAAAACAAGATTATTAGGTGTAAAAAATAACCCACCTGAAATCAACAGACAACATTAACCGTTTGGAACCAGCAAGCTCAGAGCTCTCCTGCCGGAAACATGGTACACTGTATAACAACCCTAAGCATCAAGCAAATGCTGGCTTCTGGCATGGAAGGATTAATGTGAAATTGTTTAGCGTCTCCCAAAAACTAAACAAACCCTCCTAATTAAAGAACACTACGGATCAAGTCTGAATGACAGAAACCTAATCAGGGGTCAAGGAGGGTGAGGTAACTTTTACCAGCAGAAGTTGGTCCAATAAAAGAGATTACCTCACCCACTTGGCCTCGCTACCATCCTGGGACCAACATGGCTACAAACACACTGCAGGAAAGCTAAGAAAGCTTCTACAAATGCAATATATTTCCAGATGGTTGGTGGAAGGATCCACCAGTCTCTCTACCCATTCCTCTCTACCGTCCCTTGTGGGCCTTCCCAACATCACCAGGTGGCTGGACACAACTTCTGTCTGAGTCAGACAGTAAATACCACTACAGGCATCAGCTAGAGCAGAGGTTCTCCAACTGTGGCCCCCGAGCTCCATTCAGGTGGTCTGCGGATAGTTCCCTCAAAGGTGCGCACCTGGGCGGCCGCACATGAGCGAATGAAGGGCCACCCGTCTAGTTAGTGGAGCCGTGCAGGCGTGGCTCCACTAATTAGGTGCTGGACCCTGGAGAAGACACACATGTAAGGTGAGGTGGTAGCTTGGAAGGAATAAGGGGTAGGTTGGAGGGGACAGTGGGGTGAGAAGAGGGGGTGGGGGGAATTTGGGACGTGCAAGGCTGCAGCGGCCAGAGAAAGAAGCGACTTTCCCCAGCTCCAGGGCTGCAACTGCCGGGGAGAGATGGCCCTTCTTCCCAGCCCCAGCTCTGTGGGTGCTGTGGCGGTGGGGAGAGGGCACATCCATCGCATTAGAAAGGTAA
Source organism: Chelonia mydas (assembly GCF_015237465.2). Classification (NCBI taxonomy): domain Eukaryota; kingdom Metazoa; phylum Chordata; order Testudines; family Cheloniidae; genus Chelonia; species Chelonia mydas. The sequence continues at coordinate 80,325,587 of NC_057851.1, read as the reverse complement.
CACTACCTATATTAAAATACGAGTTGTGTGCTTTTATTTGTAGAACAAAAAAACATTAATTATTATTACGTTTTTTTTTTTAATATAGCGCTTTTATCCAAAGCGTTTTACAATAGTCAGCTAATGGTACGAACAACATTTGGAAAGATCATTAAGTGGTCTGCCAAGATCCTCAGCAATTTTTAAGTGATCTGCGGAAAAAAAAGTTTGAGAACCACTGAGCTAGAGGATGCTGCCAAAGAGAAACACAAGTTGTTCCCTTCCTCCCTGGGATTGAGGGTGCTGCTTCCTCTGTACTTCTGGCCTCTGCTGGTGCAAGGAGCACTGAACTAAAAGCTCAAGCCCTGAACTCTACCTTCCACATGGCACAACATGCCACCACTAGACCAACAGGTGAGCCCCTACAAATTCAGTGATAATCAAAAACATTAAGGGCCACATCCTCAGCTACAGCTGAGGAGCACACAGAGCAAGTCGGGGTGTGCAAGGTAGCATAACGCTCACCTCTACATTCCCCCAATGCTGGAGCTGCTGTACTGTATATGCAGGACTAATCCCCAAGCATAAATTACACTAACTAAATTAGTTACTGGAAAAGACCTGGATGTCACTGTGAAATGAAAACAATGAAAACCTCTACTCAGTGTGCAGCTGTGGTCAAAAAAAGGAAACAAAAAGTTAGGATATATAAAGAATGAGATAGAAAATAACACAAAAAATGTTCTAATGCCATTATATTAATGTATGTTATGCCATCACCTACTGTACTGTGTTCAGTTATGGTCACTCTATCTGTAAGAAATTGCACAGTAATCATGTTTGTGAGAAGAAGAAAAGCTAAAGAAACTAAAAAGCTAGAAAAGACCAGTTTGGACTAACACTAACTCTGTACTGCTGGGAGAGGAGAGTTAACATGGAAATGAGAGACTAATAAGTATGGATAAGAAAAGATAACAAAAAGTTACAAATAAGTTTGTGTAACAAAGGGAGGTTGAAGCCGTATTGTCAGGTGCTGGAGGCGACTGTGATGAGATCGTCCTCATCAGCTTCCCACTTATGAGTAAAGGGACGTGATAGAGGTATATAAAATTATGACTGGTACAGACAAAGGGGACAATTTTCAAAGCCACTTAGGGACAGATTTTGAAAGGTATTTAGGCACATAACTATGCGGTAGGATTTTCAAAAGCACAAAGATGCCTATCTGCATTGCTAGGGGCCTAAATACTTTTAAAAACCTGGCCCTAGCTGACTTTTGAAAAGGGGGTTTAGGCTCCTACTTCACATAGATGCTTTTGAAAATTTACCCAACACAAATTATTTAGCATTTTGTGTAATAAAAGAACAATGGGGCATTTAATGAAACTGAAAGGCAACAAAATGAAAACTAATAAAAGGAAATGTTTTCCCCCTCTGAAACATCTGGTCTTGGTCACTATCAGGCAGTGTCACTATGGACTAGACGGACCACTGATCTGATCTGGTTTGATCTAGTTTGGCTATGTTCCTTATTTCCAGGGTGAGTAACAACAAAGGAGATCAACCAGTGAACTAGAATGTTGTCATCAAGTGACTATCTCTGGCTGCTAGAATATTCTGAAGTCTCCACCCTCTAAGTTGCCAGACACTGATCCTATAATAACATTTTACTAAAATGACCTATTCCTATACTACCAAATGACTGACAGAAATTTAATTCTGCCTCTTGGTTACTGGAGCAAGAGAGCGACAGCTGCTCCCTGTACCATTACAGGAGAACTTCATTCTGAATGCCCTGGAAAGCAGATGAATTATTGTTTCACTCAATCAAAATTTGGCTTCATCCTTAATAATGTATTTTTAGATAGACTATATTTGATGAATAAGGGGATTTCTGCATGGATAAACATATCGATTTTTTCATTTCTAAAGAGTAAATTAACGTCTGCCATTCAGTAATTTGGCTGGATAGCAGGGATTCCATTTAGTAAATGTGCGATGATGCCATCACAAAAGGTCATTTGATGAAAGTGAGCCAGGTCTAGTACTCACAATATAATCTGGGCAGCGATTTATATAGTACAATAAGTACACACCCTTTTCGGTCTCATACTCCCACATTTTCATTAATTCCTTGGTACTGGTGGGATTGGAAGCTATCACCTTCTATAAATAGAAAAGGAGTACTTGTGGCACCTTAGAGACTACTAATTAATTACACGAGAAAGACTCACTCCTCAGCATCAAATCAAGTTCCCTATTTAGCAGAGCATTTAAGCATATGTAAAAAGTCCCACTGACTTCAAAAGGGACTATTCACATACTTGAAAAGTTAAGCATGTACTTAAGCATACTACTGAATCGGGTCTTGAGTAAGTTATTCAGCATTTACATTAAAAAACTATTTCAAAATTGTATTGAGAAAGAGTAGGAACAAAAAAGAAAATACTAGGGATAGACAATCACATATCTAATTTTTGTAATTTGCACCATCAAATACTCTACTGAGACTACAAACAATATACTGGGCAATATAAAGAATAGCTAGAATGAGCCTTAGCAAAGAGACAGTGTTAAATAAGAGAAACATGCAGCTAAGGTAGCATCTGTCTGGACTGTCACTAACAAAAAGAAAGCAGTAGGTTAAATTCGTAACCTATAGACTTTAACATTGTCCCATTACAGTTTATCATATACATAGACTCGCCCATGATAAACTTTGTTAGCTTTGAGTTAAGATGGCTAGACTGCAATATCCCACCACTAAAACACAGGGAAATAAGCAGTTATATCATTCAACACTCCATCCACCCCTCTGCTGATCAGTTCTCCTACTCAACTGTAAATACCTCCTTTCCACTGCCCACAGGTGTCCACCTGTGTCCTAAAGCACCAATAGGCATTCTTTCCTTTTCACCTCACCCCCCGCATCCCTGGGAAGTCCTAACCCTCTCCTCAACAGGCGTTCCAGTCTGATTCCGGTCAGTCAGTCAGGGTGGGACCCCCATCTGGAGAACCACAGAAGTTTGCTACAGAGATACAGTCTCTGAAGACAAGTTGGTCGATCTTCAATTGAGGCACCAGTAGCTGTCCCGTCCACACCATTTCCCTTATTACTGACGGAGACAGGGTGAGAGGAATAATTAAAGCTGAAGTGTGAACAGATGTAACCAATGCAGAAAAATGTCTAATGGAGTTAGGGCACGGGTGAAGGGCAGCTGAAGAGAAGGTCAGAAGTTGGCTGGGTTTTGTGGCAGGAATGGGGAATCCATGTAGGTGGGTGGGTAGTAGGCCTGGGTAGCAGATCTCTTAGCTGACTCCCTGGACTCCTGCCCACTTGTCCCCAGCCCAGTCAATTCTCTGGCTCCTTTGGGTAGGTGGGCTCCCTAGGTCCGTGGGTTTGGCAGAATTTCCAATAGGGAGCATATCTGAATGTTTCCTATGCAAACAGAAAAGTCAATGATCCTTTGAAGAGTTTCTGTGCCAAATTTGGAGACTAAATTGAACCAGCAACATGCGACAACAAGGCATTTCAGTCTCACTGTTAGTGTAAACCTCAGTGCACCCTTGACTACGGAGTTAATACCAACAACTCTAACGCAAACACACACATGCACGCACCTGCCTAAATTCAGAACCAGTGTAAGCAGATGTAGCAGCTTTGCTAATGATAGCTCTGATTTTGGCCCTCTGCACACAGAAGTCCACAGTAACGAAGAGGGCCACTGGACTTTTTCCACAGTGGTGTGTAACCTGTAACAAACGGGAATGTGTATGTGTGCACGCGCATGCAAGCAATATTAAGAAAATAGGGTCCATATTTTTAAAATCACTGACTATAAATTCATTTTGACTACAGATAGCTCAAAACTATGTTCTGTTCTATAATATGCAATTAACATTTTGAATCCTAGATGATGGCTCTGTTAATTCCACTAGGTGAAGGTACAAGGTAATCAATCGATCAAATGCTTTAGTATTTTCAATGTATTTAACTTGCAAGTGACTGTGTGGCAGACAACACAACAGTCCTTTAATTCTGCCCCCTCCTCCTCCTCCTGTCTTATTCACCCCAGCTTGCTCCCCACAGGTTATGAACCACTTCTCTTTGCATACTTTGTGACTTAGTTGTTTGAGATGGGATTTCCCTCTATGCAATAACACTTAATTTACCACTATATAACATCATTCCACCACTATTAAATTCGAATTAAGTCCCCCAAGCCCTGATCTCAACTCAGGCGCCAAGAGGGAAACTCTAAAGCATTACCTAATGCAGACTGCTTTCCCCCTTTGGTTCCCACTGGTGTTCATTATACTGCACTGGAAACTTCTTCAGAATAGAAAGGTGACGCACTGATGTTCCCCAAGTGCAAGTCACAGCAAATGTGCTCCTGCTGAAACTGGCCTGCTCAAAAAAGTTTAAGTACAGGACATTATGTCTCTACAATATCCGAGAAGCCTCTGATCTTACCGTTCGACGGGCAGAACTCTGCCTTTCCCCCACAGACCTACACAGGGGGAGAGCAGTGGTATCAACCGTGGGTGAAATCCTGGCACCACTGAACTCAGTGAGACTTTTGCCATTGACTTGGGTCAGGATTTCAACTTGCATGTTCAGCATTACCGGCATTCTGCAGTTGCAGGGCACGATGCTGCTGACCAAACATACAGATTAGTTAGCTGGAGGAAGAGGATTTAGATATGCCTGCAAGATAGTGAAATCATGCCCTGCATGAGACATTGTGTGCTAGCTGGCATGATAGATAATTCCTATGTTCTCTGGAACACGAGAGAGAGGTCAGGTCTTGCTACATGTGTTAATAGGAAGAGGAAGTGGTATCCTAGTGCCTCTATGAAGTAGAAGGAAGGATTTTACTAACACTTTTGTATCTGAAGAACAAATGCCACTTTCGCAGTGAGAGGGTAAAAAGTATCTTGCTGACTGACAGCAGAACTAGACATAGTGAATTCTGGATTATATTGCAATAGAAACATAAAATCTACTCTTCATTACTCCACATGTATTTACCAATAACTTGCTTTTCCTCTGTCAGATTAGGGTAGTGAGCATCTCTTTAAAAGGATCCTTCCTGCCATACAGACTTCCCATTTTCTGCTGAAGTTAACTGAAAATGACAGGCCAATAAGCCAAGCAAAAATCACTAAAAGGAAGGCGCGCCCTATAGATATGATAGAGGAAAGGTACAATCTTGTCTATCACAAGCTCCAGAGGGGCAGAAACTCAGAAGGAAATGCGACAGAGAGAAAGTTCTCCCACTACATCAAATTTCTCTAGCCCTCCTTGAAATCAATTACTTTTCTGTGAAAATCAGGAAAAGAAGAATTTTGAAACAAGGCAATATAAGAAAAAAGACTGGAGAAAACATTAACTGAGAATGAAAATGTGCATAAACACCCACTGTTCTTTCTAGAATAATCTGGAAAGGCATTTTTCTCTTGAAACTGATCTCAGACCTTCAGGGCCAAGGCGTGACCTCTGTGAAATGAGTTTAGTGCTCTCAGTCCAATTACTACTCAACAGATGTCCACCTCACACACCCCACAACAACTGCCACCCTCGCTGGCCATCTCAGTAGAAAGACCAAGGATTAAATGCTCCTGGAGACTGAGAGCACAATTTACAGGCTCTTATGGCATTCGTTATTGCAGTATCTGAGTGGGGAAGCTTGAACTGCTGCGGTCTGTGCTGCACCTATCTGTGAACATAATAAACAGCAGTCTCCAGAACTGTCCATCACCTTAATCAAGCACAGAATTCACATGAAAAAGTGTTTTTTAAAAAAAGACCGCTCTTGACCCTGTGTTTCTAAAATGAACCTCTATGTGCTTGATTCTTTAAGAAAATTGTGTTTTTTAAAGGATTATTAAAAAAAGGCACAATGTTCTTTAAAAAGAAATCAACTTGTAACCATCACAGTTATTAGGCAGTAGGACATTTCAGAACAAATGCTAACCTGCAGTTCTAAACAATCACCTACAGCTCATTCACAGGAAAAAATTTTTGCAAAGACCCATCCTGTAATAAAATCCTAATGCTGTTGACACAAAGAGGAAAGCATTTGGGAGACCAACTGATGCAGGCTGTTCTAAAAATATCAGTTTATGCTGTCATCTGGTGAGAGTATGTCATCCTGTAATCTTGCATGGATGGCATGCAGGGATGGCAAGTTTCAGCTAATTACTGCTCTTGAATCACATGACAAAAACATACTGTACTAAAAAATAAAATACAACCCATAAAAATAAAACAAATCCAGAAAAAAAAAGAGGCAACATTAGAAAATTTCTGGTTTTGCAGTTGTCTTTTCACAACTCTATTCTATGGAGGGGATGCTGATTTTTATAGATTATTTTTCTTAGTTAATAAAAAATAACAAAAAGTAAAATCCAGCCCAACTCCAGATAAACCAACCTACCAATTGCAGAAGTAGTGAACAATTCAGTGATCATATTTTGGGGCCTGTCACAGGTGACTGGCCCCTTTATGAGCAAGCAGGGTCCAATGCAGCTGGACTGATTACTTACTGCCCAATTAGGCTTAAGGGAAGGCACCTGAGTCTTTCAAAGGGAGAGACAGCTGCAGGTGGTTGTTGGCAGAGGTGTGCAGACAGCAGGGAGTAAAAAGTCTCCTGCAGGGCTGTGAGTCAGTAGGGGGAAGACACCAGCAGGGAAGGCCTGTGGAGAAGGCCAAACTCCAGGCAAGAGGTGCTGTGAAAACAGGAAGCCAGACCCTCAGGAACTGGAGCAGAAGAGTGTTGGAACTCTGAAGGGAAGCCAGACCCTCAGGGAAGAAGGGCAGTGCCATTTGGGAATGGGGTGAAGAAATGAATTTTAAAGAGAGGACAGACATTTAGGAGCGAGGGGCTAAGTCCAACTGAAACTGGGATGAAGACTTCATACTCTTTGAGTTCTATTTTGAAAGACTTTGTACACATCTTAATAAGCTGAATCCTTCCTCCCAACCAGGGAATGTGCTAGGACCATGAGAACCACTTCCAGCATTAGGCTGGAGTAGTCTCCCTTGTTGCTCTGCAGTCTTAAAGGGAGGATTCCTCTCTCTTTGGACATACCTAGTGCCTTGCAGAGATCTTGGGCAGGGTGCATAGGGCCGAAATTCCCTCTCTTGCATAGTCATCTGGATGGTTCAATTGTCAATCTTCTGGAGTTGACTGTAAACCCCATGATTTGACTGTTAATGTAGTGTATTTATTAATGATAAGCACATCCCTGCCATGGACCTGTACATTTTATTAATTGGAATTACAGTAATCTATAAAAAAATTTAAATAAAGGTATTTTTTATAAATGACAAAACCTGGTGAATGTGATGTTCACTTGGACACAAACCTGATACGTAAAAGCTTGCCTGGGGTGAAACAACACTTAACATTAAAGTACACCATCAACTCAAATACTAACCCATTAACGGTGAGTCAGAAATATTTTAGGTGCTACACCTTCCCCTGTATCCTCCTGCCAAAACTTTTGTGGTTTACAAGAACATTTCCTAATCGTCAACATATTTCTTTCTCTCTTCTTACTATCACCTTTAAATGACCCACACAAATAAGTGGGGAACTCACTAAGGCCCTGATGCTGCAAAGGGATATGGAAAGTGAATGGGGCATAAAGTTTGGGGGCACAAAAATTCACCAGCACAGAATCCCATTGATTTCCTATATTCCTTGCGAGGTCAGACCCTGACTTACTACTCAGGGCAACAGCGAAGTAGACTATAAGCAATGTGTGGTATATGCACAAAGTAAAAGAACAGAGAAAAGCCAATCTTTGGGAAACGTTTCCTGAAATATGAAGAAACTGACAGCACAGTTTAGAGTAAAAATAAAAACACCAAACTAATGTCTATACATTTTTACAAATAACATACTGAATGCGATAATTAAGCACCCAATCCTGCAAGGTGCTGAACCTCTCCTGTGAGGTATTGAATGCCAATGGGAATTGAGAGCATTTGTAGCAGGTACTTAGTGCATTGAAACTATACAGTTTATTACATGCAATAATGAAGCACATGCCTTATTCAGATTTTACTCAATCTTTATCCATGGACACTGCTGCGGCAATGTGCTGGCTATCAAACTTAAGATATACATTTGTAGTCATTGCTACCTACCAAACCCATACGAAAGAAGAAGAATGGGTTGTCAGCATTGAGAATAAACTCAAGGCCTGAATCATGCAATAGAGTCTGCTAGTTCTGACCCATATACCCATGGCAAGTGCTTGCCTACATAGTACTGTCCTCTATGGCGGGATTTCTAAAGCACACTAAGGTGCTGCACGTTAATTGGTCCATGTAGCCCCTGCTGGTGTGAACTAAAGGTTCCCTAGTGCGCTTTAACACCATGTTAAAGCACTCCACCAGTGTCTACATGGACCAATTAATGTACAAGATGTTAGTACGCTGTAGAAATCACCCCCCCATAGTGCGCTTTGCTCTACCCTCTACTCTACCCACTGAAGTCAATGAGACTCTTCAAGGGTACATGGTCCAAATGAAGGGACTGCATTGCACGATAGGAGCCTAAGTACCTCATAATTTCACCAAACAAATAAAATAGTTTATCTCGTCCTGGTCAATGCAGAAGTCCGAGAAATGGAGTGCCTCTTGGCAAAGGGCCAAGGATCATGCTCCGCCTTGCCTGTTGATGTAGAACATCGAGGCTGTGTTGTCCATGAGGACTCTGACACGCTGCCCGGTAGGTGAGGTAGAAAGACTGTGCATGCTCTGCGCACCGCCCTGAGCTCTTTGACGTTTATGTGTAGCATCGACTCCTCTGGGGACCACATACCTTGGGTCTGGAGGGTGCCGAGGTGCACCCCCCATCCAAGGTCCGAGGTGTCCAAAGCCAACTCAACTAAGTGAGGGGTGCTGACAAAGGGAACTCCTTCCAGAACTTTCCCGGGGTTGGTCCACCATCGCAGCGATGTAAACACCATCGTGGGGATGGTGACGACCTTCTCTAGGTGGTCCCTGGACAGGGAGAAGACCATCGCTAGCCATTGCTGCAGGGGACACATCCGGAGCCTGGTGTGGAGCACCACACATGCACATGTCGCCATGTGACCTAGTATGCGTAGGCAAACCCTAGCTGGGGTCAGGGGAAACGCAGAGACTTCCATGAACTTGGTCATGGCCTGCCACATATTAAAATCATAGCGGCCTAGTAAGGCCTGATGGTTGTCCACCCGCAACTGTAGACTGGAGAATGAATAAACTTTATGCCCAAACAAGTCTAGTCTCCTTGAGTCTTTATTCTTAGGGGTAGCCCCGGGTTGACCCTGTCTCTCCCTGTGGTTGACCGCCTCTACCAGTAGGGAATTGGGAGCAGGGTTGGTATAAAGGTACTCGTGGCCCTTGGATGGCACCAAGTACTTGCGCTCTGCCCTCTTGGAAATTGGAGGCAAGAAGGAGGGGGCTTGCCAGAGGGCATTTGTAATTTTAGCAACCCCCTCATGTAGGGGCAAAACTATCCTGGCCAGGGCCACGGGGCAGAGAACATTAAAGAGGGAGTCTGTGGGCTCCTCTAACTCCTCTGCCTGGAGTTGGAGCCAGGTTGGCGGCGACCCTTTTTAGCAGCTCCTGATGCGCCGTAGCATCATCCTGGGGAACCAGTAGAAGGGGACCTACTATGGCCTCACCTGGCGATGATGAGAAGGAAGCTGGTACCAGGGGGTCCTCTGCAACCAGAGGTGGTCTGGCGGCTTGCTCACCCACTTCCTCCTGTGCCTGTGGGGTGCCTGCAGCCAGGGTCTCTTGGGCTGGAGGGGGATGGGAAAGGGCGGTTGCCAGTCTCTCCAAAGCTCCGGATACTGAGCAGGTGGCCTGAGAGGACTGAGTGAACCCCCATGGGTTCCATGGGTACCACTGTGCTGGCCACGGAGTCTGAGGCCATAGGCCTGGCTGTGGTGCCATTGACATAGTCTGCCCCGTAGGTGCTGAAGCCTGTCTTGCTGCTAGGGAACCTTGCTCCGAACCTGAGCCAGAGCCCGAGCAGTCACTCCCCTGCGACCAAGACGGAGTTGATTGGTGGCTCTGTCCCGATCGGTATGGTCGCCCCTCCCAGAGTTGGATCTTGACGAGCGTCTGGATCGGGGCCTTGGCAACCGGCAACACTCAGCGGATCCGCGATGGCCAAAGGCTGGTGATCTATGCCTCACGCTTCGTGAGTGGTACCGCGATGCGGAGCGGGATCGGGAACTAGAGCGGGCTTGGCGTCGAGAAGATGCAGCTGCACGTGATGATGCCACCCTGGGGGATCGGCGACGCTCTGGGGAATGGTAACGTTGGTCCCTCGATTTGTCCCTGGAGCAGTACCGGTGCCACACAGATTCTGGGCACTGACTCCGGAACTCCTGCTGGGGGGCGCGTGCCTCCAGAGGACTGCACCCGGTCACTGGCGAGCAGCGCCTCAAACCTCTCAGCCCTTGTGCGAAGTCCGGATGGGGCTATGAAGCGTCTGCCTATTATGATCAGAAGCGTGTCGGGTGTGAGGGGGAGACCGCTGGCACGACATCCCCCATGACGGGAAGCGCTGCTGGAAAGGTGGAGACTATGCTGGTCCCAACGTGGGTTTACCCCGGGACTGTGATCCCGAAGGGGTCGGAGTGTGCGACACTGGGAGGGACATATTATTTTGTGCTGCTTCGAGGGCCTCTGGCGAGGATGGCACCCAGAGCTGACGACCTCTGCTGCTATCTGGGGTAGCTGACGCGGCCTGAGCTGGGGCCCGAGATCCCGAAGGTGGTTAAGAGGCGCCTGAGACAGGGCCTTGGTCCACCCCAGACTTGTCCTCTCCCTTGCGGGAAATTGGAGACCTTCCTCGCCCCATTTTCCTGGGCTTCTTGGCTGGAGCCACGGAAGGAGACCGGCACCGGCTCGCAGACGGTACCGGCGGGGCGCTGTGCACCGAGGTCATGGTGTTCAGTGCTGAATCGGAGCACTGCTCCAGCATCGGGGTAAGGGCAGACTCTATCAGGAGCGCCTTCAAGCGAATGTCACATTCCTTCTTCATCCTGGGCTTGAAGGACTTACAGATTTTGCACTTATCGCTAATGTGACCTTCGCCCAAGCACTGTAAACAACTGTTATGTGGATCACTAATGGGCATGGTCACAGGGCTTAAGGCCTGGGGACCGGGGCATGCCCCGTCCCAAGGTGAAGTCCCTTTAGGGACCTACTAAGTCTCTAACTTAACAAATAGGTGGAACTAAACTAGAGGGAAACTGTATACAGTAATATTTGCAAGAGGCAAAAGAGTTCGAATGAAAGAAAAGCAACAGCGCTAGCTGAAACAGCAACAGTTTCATGCACCGTCACTGGTGGCAAGAAGAAACTGAGGGTGGAGGGTGCCGGTGGTGCCCTATATGCCGCGGCACACGTGCGCCACTCCCCTACGGATACTGCTGAGGGAAAAACTTCCAGCACCGGTGCCTGTGGCGAGCACACGCACCTAAGTTGAATGGACATGAGCAATCACTTGAAGAAGAATTGAATCTTATTTAATTGTTTATTTCTAAAACACTGCCATGATAAGCAGACATGAATATTAAATTTAATATCCAAAGAGGTCAAATCCACACCTACTAATTAAATTGCAATTTTAGAGAAAATGAGCCAGTTTCTAATCTCACCCGAGCAACATATACTGTCATCAAATATCTCAGTAATACTATAGTGATAAGCACTTTAGAAATGTTAATAGATAAACTGGCAAACATCTACAAAATGCCTAGTTGATGATGTGCAGTAGAAATCAGAATCTGTTATACAGCTGAAAAAATACAAAAATACAGATATGTTATAACAAGATTTAGGACTTAAATGATTCCTTTTAGTCCTCATTATCTTTTTACAAATGGAGAATTCATTTTATGCTCATGAAAAGGTTTGGCTTTATACAACAGTTAGAAAATATATCGGTCTTACATGTACTAATGGATAAAGGTGATGGTTTCACAAATAATTAGTGAAAAAGATAGTCCCACAAGTATTTCTGTGCTGTCTTCCATATTGGCCTCTATGCTTGGAACACATTCCTTCTTCCAGTCTGCCAAGCTGCTAAACTCTCCTCATTCAAATACCTCCTGAAGACTCGATTCTGCTGAAATGCCCACGTGAGCCAACAATTTATTATCATATCAGCTAATATTAAAAAACCCAACCTGATGACTGAATCAGCATGGGAGAAAGACTAATCTTGGTAATTGTGTAATCTTGTTGCTATAACCCACACAGCACCCCATATTACCTATTGGTTGCAATCCCCACTTCTTGTATCATGTCACCTATTGAATTGTAAGATCCTCAAGGCAGGGATCATGTCTTCTGTCAATGCTGTGAGGTGCCTACCACATGTTTGGGCATTGTAAAATGATAAATAAAATAATAATAATAATAATAGTAATCAATATCAGGGTATTGCTGATTCAAACTCAGACCTGAATATAACTTAGATCAGAATGTAAGTGAACTGTAAAGTAGATAGCATTTTTTCAATCCCATAAAATTGCCTTCTAGTCTGGCCACAAACTAGGCAGGGCCCAGTCCCAATAGGGGCAAGAGATGTACAAATATCCATCAAGTTCCTTCAGCATTCTGTGGGGGTCCTTGTGCCACTTCTCTGAGTCCTACCTGCCATCCAAGGGCCTCTCTGAAATCCCTTAATCCTCTGGTGGCTTTAAAATCCTTTAGATTTTGAAAGCAATCTCTATCCTATCTCCATCTATATAAACCTAGGTAACTACTGCCTGCTGACCCTACACTTAAGATACAAGCTTATTTGAGGGTGCCTTCTTTCTGACCAGCATGGTGATCCCCATGATGGTGTTTACTTCAGAAAAGGGAACACGTATGGCCCTGGGACTGTCAGACTCCTTGGACAATAGGTGCTCAACCTCTGCTTTCTTAATTTCAACTGCAGCAGCAGCAAACTTATTTTCTACAAAGACAAAAACATCTTTGTGGAACATTCTCTAGGCAAACCTCTCCAATTCAAAGGGTGGAATTTATCCAAGTGTAGAGGCTTTATGCACTGCTTAAGCTTTAAACATGAGTTTCAGTGGGCCTTCAGTGATCCACGGAGCCTTGTGTGAGCACAGGGGTGAATTTCACCCAGAGAGGTTTAACTGGTGAATACAGGTATAACAAATCAACAACCAGCCCAAAAATTCATCTCATTTGCTATATTGTAGAGGTAATTATTGTTTTCAGTGATGTAACACTATGGGTTACCCTTTGTAATTTGGGTAATCTACAACTATAGTTAGCTGACCTTGCCAGGACTCTCTGACCTAGGAATGCACCATTTTAAATGATGCATGAAGGAAAAATGAACGTCTCTAGCCAATTTTTGAGGTATTTTTGCTTTCAATTTTTAAACAAGTCAACTCAATCCCCCTGCAACTATATTATGGAACCTAGAGGAATCCGATGAAATAGAAATTTAAAATCTCTCTTCAGAAGATGCTGATCACCAGCCCATGACATTCTGATATAAAGTTCCAAACTATTCTATCTTTCTAGGTATGTTTTGGTCAGTGCTGCTTCCTGAGTGTTCAGTGGGTGAGAATAACCACAAAACAAAGAAGAGCTGTTGTGGGACACCCAGGTGTTAAGAAGAGACATTAACAATCAGAAGTACTCTAAAGAGAGGTTAGGGAAATAGTGACTGAAAAATTGTCCTGATTATTGAAGGTGTTGGGGGGCACATTCAGTACCTTTGGGAGGGGGACAAAAGAAAGGAAGCTAAAAAGGAACACAGGCCTCAACTGTCTGAACAGGAGGAAATCGCAGACAAGTGAATGAAGTAGGAGAAAGTTTACTGATTCTCTCCCTTTCCTTCTTCTAGACTAAAACGAACAACCATTATATCATGCGCCAATCAGGTCCCTCTGAAATGCTGGTCCTGGTTACCATCAGAGGCACGTAGCCAGTGTAACAAAAGTGGGGAGTGTTCTATGTCAGAAATTTCTACATAAACTAAATTCATAACATTGGATTCTTTGCACATTTGCATTGGCCCTATAAAGAAAGTCTTTGGATTAAAAAATAAAAAAAAAATCCCACGAAGAAAATAAATTCTAAGCACAAACAAAACAACTCTATTTGTTCTTTCCAAAAAACTGACTCCCAAGAGATTTTGCCGGTTTATGGAAAATTTAGTACTTAGTATTCTATGTATGTTGATAACCTGTTGAAAATGATACATTTTGGTTTTGAAATCCCACTCAGCCTTTTTCGTGGAGCAGATTTCATGTTTGCAATGGCTGAAACATTCTGCTGAAAAGTAGTTTCTTAAGCTTTAATCTTATAAAGATTCTTTACTGAGATCAGAAAATTGCTTAGAGAAGCATTTAGTTCAAGCTCCTTATAACTATGGTGAAGCAGACAAATAATTGAAAAAGCAGTGCAGAATTACTGCATAATATTTTATGTGCGACACTTTTACCAAAATAAGAGACACTCATATGGAAGCAAATTCTCAAATGGGATTGTTTAATAAACCAGGAACTATTCATAATCAGTAAATTCAGACGAAAAACCACATTTACCCTTGCACCTGCTACCAAATGAACCAATAGCACCAGGTCCAGTAATCAGAGGCCGTGACAGCCTTCCACAGAAAAGTGGTCAGTACTCCACCAGAGTTAACAAGTCTGTCCTTTGTAAAGAAAGGCCTTTCATACACAAGTACCAGTTTCTTTATTCTGAGTATTCAGCCTGGGAAAGATCAAGACATCTATTCTTTCCATGAATGACAAAGGGCAATCTTTTATGAGGCAGCTGAGAGAACTTTGCAGATATTCCTCCGCAGAACACTTATTATAATGTTGCCCAGCCAAGGCTCCATGTAGATATCCTTTTCGTGTAAGTGGCATAGCGATGCTACTAAAACATGGTGTCAAGGCATTTCCTTGGATACATTTTGTCAACCAATACTGTCAAGGGCATTTATTTTTGTGAGGCCTGTTGGCAAACAGTGACCTTGTACATTTTACTGTGATAACATTCCTGCTTTGTTTTTATGCATCACATGAAGATTTGGGATTTCTAACTCAATACACTATGTATGCACTGAGAAGGAAAAGAAACAAACAAACACAGAAAAAAACCAGCTCTCTCAACAAGTATGGAGTTTTGGAAGTTTTTGTTAATAGTTCAAGGACAACGGTTCTAGAGTCTGAGGGATGGCAATCATTCTTTTTTAAAATTATTAAAAGACAAAACTGAAAGAGAGTCTGAGTCTTTTGAATTTCAGTAAATAGCCACATAGCATGCACGGCCTTGTCAAGGTGCTATCCTACAGAATGATCAGCAGGGTGAGATTAAGATTCTTCAGCTCATTCTCTCCAAAGACCATCTCCCGGCCTTGCACTTCAGCAGTCTGACATGTGGAAAGAGTTTGGCTTGTACTGCAAAGAAATCAGTGAAGCTCCTTTCTTCCAGAAAAGATAAAGGATGGGGGCAGCCAACTATCACATCTACTGAAGTGGCCTCTGACGACTAAATGAAGGAATTCTGTACATGGCACAGTCCTTTCTGTTTCAGACAACAAATCAATCTGTATCTTCTACAATGCTCAAAACATGCAGCTGGAAGCATCGCTCACCACTGCTGTTCCCCAGCTTCAAAGCCTTTCCTTAACCGTCTAACCGTGAATTAGAGAAAGAAATCTCCATTAACTTCAGAATACCTCAAGTAGCAAGGGTCAGCGGGCTGTTTGTCAGCACGTTATGCAATTTAAACTTGAAAGACAAAAAAAAAAAGTTTATAGTATATCGCAAACTATTAGCCTTGCAGTTGGGGTATTCTATATATTAGTCTGAAGTTAATGGAATTTCCACACTCTAATTTATAACTAACCTTTTGTACTCCTGTATTTTGAAATCTATTCCCCTATACTAATAAACAAACACTGGAGACAAAGGACACTTCAGGAGCAATCTATAACATGAAAAAGTGAATGTGTATGTGTAAGAAGATGGATGTATGGATGCAGATGAAAACCCAAATGATCTGCAGAAACAAAGAGGAGCACATTGACATCAGCGGCAAGCTTGACAATTTCCACTATTAAGGAAAAGAAATATGGAGAAACCCCATGAAACTGTAGTCAATTCAAAAAGATGGGAAGAGGCTAACGCCTAACCAGGAATATATTACAGCCCAAATCCGGTGGTGTTATGTGAGTGAAACTCTCAGTGAAGTTACCAGCAGTCATGCATAGGACAGATTACAGGATTACAGCCCTAAAATGGAAAGAGGTGGCGACTTGTGGCTGTGATTACCCCTTACACATTTTACACATTTAAAATGGCTGTTCCCTGGGCCCAGGTTCCTAATAATTCCATGATTTTTGCATTTTTTTTCTTGAGAAAAGAATGTGAAAAATATGTATAGCAAAAATACAGCTCTGATTAAGTCCCAATCCGTTGTGCACTTTACCGCACCAGATTCATGCACTGAGTAGATCCACGAGTGCAATCTCTCTTATCCTATTCTGTACTGCTGTTCCATACAACACGGGGCCCTCTGCAACCAACCATCCCTGCATATCACCCCAGTTATTTGGTTACTTGGGCTGTATACTGTGGTGAAGGTTCAGTCTGGCGTGATATAAAAATAAGTCATTTCTGAGTTCCAAACAGTCCTAAAACACACATCTTCCACTATTAATTGGTTTTTCATTATTTTTTGTAACTAAAAAGTTTGGTTTAATTAGTAATAAACATTTCTAAAAACTAAATTAAAAAAGCCGGTGACTTTTGACACTGTCTCCCTCAGTGACAGTGTTGCAGCTGAGAAGAAACTGCCTAATTGGGGTCTGGGGGTTAGCCCTGAACTTTGAACTTGAAATCTTTACAACCTTTAGCTTTTCCTCTCCTCCTTCAACACCTCCTAAGTTTGCTTATATCATATATCATTAATGCACACAAACTATTAACTACTCAGGGTAAACACCAATAAAAAACAACAAACCAAATATTTTTACCATGTCTACAGAATACTGACCTGCTTTGCCCATTTCTCCTTTTCTCAAAGATCCTTCAGCCTGGCACCCAACTCTGTGACGAAGCCTGCTTAGCACCAGTGAAGCTCCCCACATTCAGACTGACAACGTTCTGAGCTGAGATGAGGGAATCGAAGTTAAAATCCAACCCATCTGCATCCATGAGTTCACTGCGGATAATGGACTCCATGTCACATTCCAAGCTTCCATTGAAAATATCCAGGTCCAAATCACTTGGGAATTTATCATGCCCCATGACTGGAAGGTTCACACTAGTGGAATACAAAGAAGAGCCTGAGAGCGAGTCAGAAAGTGTTTGCATAGACTGATTGACAGGTGATTGCTGCTGGTGTTTGGCCGACCCCAAGTTGTTCGTATCATTTAAGCCCATGTTACTGATGGAATTTGACAAGGCACGACTGCCACCAAGAGAAGAATTCTGAGATTGATGCTGGTGGTGGAGCAGGTTCTGATTTACCAAACTTCCCTGGTTGGACTGAGCAGCAAATGACATCATTGGATCACTACGAAGCATGATACTCCTGCGTGAATTCTGGGCAGACACAGCTGTGCTGGCTTGAGACATGAGTGGATCAGACTGCGTCATCATGACATCACTGTGACTAAGTGAGTCAGATGCCAGCAGATCCTGCAGCGTCTGGTTGTTATAATGAGAAATGGAAGAAAAGGTAGCTTGCTTGTTCTCTTGAATGGTTTGCATGGGAGACTGACGAAGAGAATTCAGAGATGATGGTCCAAACACAGCACTGTTGAAATTACTTGATGGAGAACCAAGTCCGGAACCTTTGGAACCATACGGAAAACTGGAGCTTCTTTGCATGAGCCCCCCTGATGGTGACTGTTGGGGAGAGGGGAGCGTTATATTGTCCAAAAGATCATCCATGATGAGGTTATCTGTCAGTCCATCATTCAAGTTCATTGTGCCTGCCATATCAGTCAACCTCGGCAACTCAACAGTACATGGTTTATTTACCGATGGGGACATGCTTGATGGACTATTGTACAGCATTGGAGAAAGTGGAGCATCATCATCCTGAACGTCATCGAGTTCGGTACTCGCCAATATCGGTGACAAACGGCCACTTATTGTACTGGCATTTGAATTTGTACGAGAGCGGAAATCTGTCCAAGCATCCAGCTCATCACTGCTGCGGGAAGTTGGGCTCCCCGGCCACTTGGAAAGCTGAGATGGGCTGTCCTCGCTAGCTTCTTGTGCAGCTTGCAGGGCTGCCTTTTTCTTAGCTGCTCGGCCTCTGCTCTTTGTGTACTTGTTGCTATTGTCCATTGAAACAGCACGTCTCCGGGGAGGCTTCCCACCTTTTCCACCATCTGGATTAATCATCCACCAAGAGCTTTTCCCAGTTCCTTCATTCTGTACCCTGATGAATCGACTGTGAAGTGACAAATTATGCCGGATTGAGTTCTGTGGGAAAGGAATACAACAGAAAGTCAGGGCAAGTACCATTTCCACTGCTAGTCTAATCTCAATCATGCAAGCGCAAAATTAAACGAAACTTTGAAATCCGATCAAAACACTGGGCTGCTCAGGCAGGGGTCAGATACTGGCTGTAAATTGCGAGCAGGGAGTTTTCCTTGTGGAGAATGTCATGCTGCCGTAAAGCAGAGCCTGCTCCTTATCCCTCCTCAGCCTTGACATAGAGAGCACTTCCAGGGAGAAGGAATGTGGCAGAGCTCCACTCTGCTGGGCCCATCCTCCACTGGTGTAACCATCACCCAGGCTGGGGACTGCAGGACGAGGGAGCTGCAACTTACACCCTGACAACCCACCCTTCTTCTGGGCTGAGCGTGACAACTGAGCCCTCTGTAGGTTGCTCAGACTTTCAAATCATTCAACAGCAACAAACAAACAAACCGCATCACCAACTGCTAAGCCCCGCTGGATCTGTACCGCTTCTATTTTTGACTGAATAAAATGTCCTGCATACAGATTAAATTATGAGTTACTATTGTTCCAACTCTCTCAAAATGAGAACTGCAAACACTTCAATAAAGGTGATTGAAAGGCTGTCTACTCTCATTGCAGCTTCTGTAAGTACCTTTGTATTCTTTACTGAAATGCAATTTTGTACATGTATTATAACAATACTCCAGTGCAAATCACAACTGCTTTCCCGCCTCCTCCTATAGAACTGCACACTGGAGGTGGGATGTACTTTTTCTTTCCATTGTTGGAATCTGAATTATATATACAAGGTAGCCAGTCTGTTGCTCCCTGCACCCACAGCATCCTCATAGTGTCCCAAAGTTGGAATGCACAATAAGATCATTAGCACAGCAGGCTGTTAGTAACAGAAATACCCATAAAAGGTCCAATGAATCCCAAATCTTGCCAGGTGCCACCAGACACACTGGGCACAAGAAATGAAAAATAGTCCTGTATTCTGCCTATGCATTCTCAAAAGAGTGGTGTGACTTCACACTATGGCGATTGAACCCAGTACAAAATCCTGAGAGAGACCCAGAAAACTAGCTCCCAGTAACTCAAGTAAAATGACACCAGACTTACACAAGTGTAACTGAGATCAAAATCTCACTCTAGAGCCTCTGCTTAAAATACAGCTAAAAAGACCATAAGAAATCTGCTAATAAGAATTTGTATGTTTTTTGATTTTATGCTCAAGTTAAAGAGTTTTGGAGCGATGCCATATTATTTTGGCAAACCAGTTGTACTAATGCTGTATATTAAATATGAACAAGTTTTAAGTCATAGATGTTTTTAAAATATTGGCAAACATCAGCTGTATCTATGTGGAGGATACAAATACATGTGTTCCACCAGCATGTTTTAAAAAGAGAAAGTCAACAGGCTCTCATTGTAATCAAACAAGCCAGAATAAGTGTTTTCCATTTACAATGCACTGAAGGGATTCCAGTTTCAACTGGACAAAGAACACACACAACCAAACAATTATTCATAAACACATTAGCATTCATACTATTAACATAAAGGGTCGTTTGATGTAAGTGAACTGAAGACACATTGGCTGTGTGAAGAAATGTAGCCCAGATTATTTTTTTTCTGTTTTGTTGACGGTAAATAAATTTTTTAATGTTGTATTTTTGGTCAGTTTCAGAACTGTCCCCCCCACCCCCCCGCCACTTCTCTCAAATTCTTCTCACACATGGGCCACAGAAACATTCTTGTTTACCACTCATGAAAAAGAAAAATTAATAAACTACAGTTCAAAACAGGAGTTGTTATTTTTAAACAATTTGCACAGCATAGCAAACAAGGCTCCATAATGACACTAAAGTTAAGTTTGTATCAGCATCTCAGTTATACACTCTTATATTTCCAAGGGACTATATAATGCCTTAAAAAAATTATTCTGGGTTCATTCTCAGCATAAAACTTCCTCAGTCTAGCCAGGAGGGAATTTTTTTATTATTGAATTAGTGAGATTTTAACTATATTTAGGGTCCGGCAGAAATATGTTTTAAATTATATTAACCAGATGCCACTACCCACTTTCCCACTCTCCCCCAACAGGGCTCTTAAATAAATCATTTGAGTTTTTAAAATTTAACTAACATTTCCTACCTGATGCTCCAATCCTGCAACTGGGTCCATGTGGATGGACTCTTATGCCCAAGCCTTGCTGGCTTCAATGGGGCTCTGTGCAGGAAGTATTTATGTCTGTCCATATGGATCCAGTTGTAGGATCAGGCCTAACTAGGGTTGCCAACTTTTCACAGAAAACCGAACACTCTTGCCCCACCCCTGCCCCTCCCCTTCTCCGAGGGCCTGCCACCTGCTCACTCCATCCCCACTCTCTCTGTCGCTTGTTCTCCTCCACCCTCACTCACTCGCACATTTTCACTGGGCTGGGGCAGGGGGTTGGGGTGCAGGCTCTGGGCTGGGGGCAGGGATGAGGGGTATGGGGTGCAGGAGGGAGCTCCAGGCAGGGGCTGAGGGGTTCAGAATGTGAGAGGGGGCTCCAGGCCGAGGCAAGGGGTTGAGGTGCGAGGGGGTGTGTGTGGCATATGGGCTCCCAGAGGGAGTTTGGGTGCAGAAGGGGCTCAGGGCTGGGGCAAAGGTGTGGGAGCAGGTGCGGGCTCCGGGAGGGAGTTTGGGTGTGGAAGGGGCTCAGGGCTGGGGCAGGGGTGCAGGGAGCAGGCTCTGGGTGGTGCTTACCTCGGCGGGCTCCCTGGAAGCGGCGACATCCCTTGGCTCCTACGTGTAGAGGTGGCCAGGCGGCTCTGTGCTGCCTCCACTGCGGGCGCCACCCCTGCAGCTCCCATTGACCATAGTTCCCAGCCAATGGGATCTGCGGAGCTGGAGTGGGGGCAGCATGTGGAGCCCCCTGGCCGTCCCTCCACTTAGGAGCCGGAGCAACATATTGCCGCTTCTGGGAGCTGTGCAGAGTGAGGCAGGGAGCCTGCCAGCCCCACCAACCGGACTTTTAATGGCCCGGTCAGCGGTGTTGACCAGAGCTGAAAGGGTCCTTTTTTGACTGGGCTTTCCGACCGAAAACCAGACACTTTGCAATCCTAGGCCTAACTGCACACAACAGTAAGAAAAAGTCACTCAAACCACTATAACAAGAGCACAACAAAGACTGGACACACAAGTAAACTGGCCAGTGAGTATGCTAAAGAAAACGATCTTCTTACGGAAACCAGTACAGAAAAACAAGAGTTGGTATGTAAATAGTACTTTATGTAACTTAAGACATGCAAACATACTGCCTGAAATGTCAATCGCCACCCATTTTCAATGCAAAACAACCCACTGATGCTTGCCAGCTCTAACCCTATCCCATAAATCCCTGACATGCAAAATGCTGAGTGGCCTCAACTTGCATTGACTTCATAGAGTAGAGAGAGCTTAGCAGTTTACAGGATCAGGTCCTAAATGTGTGTGTGGGGGGGAAGGGAGATGTAGTTTGTATTTTTATATGGATCATCATCTCTTTGAGGCACAGTGTTGGTATTACACAAATAAAAAAATAAAAAAATAATTTTTCCACTGAAAATGGGTGGTTAGGAAAAATCCAAGCGGTTTGTTTTCATTTAAGTTACACAAAGTGCCATTTACATACCAGCTCTGGTTTTCCTTTACTGGTTTCTGTAAGAAGATTGTTTTCTGTAGCATAATTGCTGCCTATTTACTTTTGTGTCCCACCGCACCCCCACCCTGCTCCACGCATGCCTCTCTGCTTCCATACACGAAGGGCCCTCCCATTCCCCTTTCAAATACTTCCTTAAAACACAATTATTTTGTGTAGCCTTCCCACATTACTCTCTTCACAATGTCTTGATAACTTCTTGTGCTGGAACTATGGTCCCATGTATCACATCTATCCAAGTCAGTCTGAATTCTGGCCTGATCCTGCTAGTGTTTCTCTTGTTAGCATTCCCACTAAAGTCAATGCGACTGATTAGTCTCATGAGCAAAGGCGATAGGATCTGTCCATCATCTTGTAAAGTGGGAGTGACCCTCTCTTTTACAGGATTTCTGAAGTGTCACGTGGACTTATATCACTGTCATAAAAAAATGTAAAAGATTCTGAAAGAAATATTCACTCACAAAAATCTGCATTAGAAATATATCATCCCTGTGACAAACCACAAAGGGACCTCCCACAGGAAAATGCCAAGTGAGGATTCAATCCAGCTCCCATTCAAATCAATTGGAGTTTTGCCTTTGCGAATGGGAGCAGGATTAAGCCATTAAGATGGAAATATAACAAATCCTTCCATGCCCAATGAGACGCTTTAAAGATACTATAATGGCACTCTCGTGGCACTGTACTGGAGGACATATGCATGAGACAGATGCTAGTCATGTTGTTTAATGAATCAGTGAAAGGGGCTCAGATACCTCAGTGATGGGCGCAATATAAGGATTTGGATAAGAACAGAATAGAAAAAATACGGTGCATTGCTCCCTTTATTGTCTGTGGTGCGCAAAGTGTGCTATATATTTTATTAACAGATAGAATATCTGTGGTCCTTACAGTCTAAAATCAAATGTATAGAGTACTTTGTGTATGTATAGGTGCCTAGCACAACAGGGCCCCAATCCCTCAATGGGGATCTAGGCATTTCTGCGCTACAAATAGTAAATAATAAAAATAATAAAGATTCAACACAAAAGTGAAGAACAATAGGAAAGATGCCATGAGGAGAAAGTAAGATGGTGGTAAGAAAATAAGAAAAAGCTGAGCCTTTGTTTGGCTGCACACTTCTCAAAGTTACAGGCAACTCAATTATTTGAACACTGGTGTTAGTGATTATGGATTTTAGTGGGTGGGAAAGGCTGAGATGGGTACTGAGCAGAATTTGAGCTGGGACAAGTTGTGGTGTTCCTGATGAGATGCATGATGAGCAGGGGGGAGTGAGCCTAGCAGCAAGCGGGCATGCATGTCAGAGAGTCAGCAAGATGTTAGAAGCAACTGGAGATGCCACTGTCAAGATGAAAAGTCCAGGGAGAAGAGAGTCCACATGAAGTCAGAAGGCTGCTGTGTCTGAACTGTGGCTCTTGCTGCTGCAAGTGGCTAAAGAACTCTGCTGGGATTTCTGAGGGGGGGAGGGGAGACCTTTTATAGACCATGTCTGGAAGGAGAAGTCTGGTGGAGGTGGGCCACATGGGTAGGAGGAAATGCTTGGGGCCTGAAACTTATCTAGTGGAGCTATGAAAATGGGGCTGGAGTGTCAAACTCTCTCCCTTGGCTCCTTTGCTGTGTGCTTTCTTGTGTCTGTTATATATCTCAACCTTTAATTTTTTCATATTGTTTTGTATGTGAAAAGGACAGAATGCTGTATGCTAGGACAAGGCTCATTAGCATACAATGGTCCCTTCATAATGAATCAGCAGACCAGTGCTCAGATCAACAGCACTGATGGAGGTACTACTTTTATAAAACCCAGAGCTATATTTTCAAATTTTAATGAGCAAACTTTTATCCACTGCATAAAACTTCCTTAAATTAGTCTTCCTTCAAAAAATCAGCTATGTTTTGCTCTAGAAAATGAGTGTACCTATTATGTCCTGATAACTTATTTCTCTGACCCTTTTTTGACAGGATTACAAAAAGGCAGGATTACATACAGGGCATTTTATCATTTCCAAAATATTATATACCAGATTTGATATAGACACCTTACTGCTCCTTGCCACAAAGGCCTTGCAATTGTAAAGTATTTCAGCATTTTATCCTCATCAGGCAGAACTGGCAGAACCCCTAGTCTTTAAAAATGCAAGAATTTCCCCGCCTCTCCTAGCCAGTGTCTGTTTCAGTCTCTTCCAAACTGTGTTTACCTTGTGGAGCCCATCCATTAACTCAGACACCAGCTGCAAGTGCTTCCACAGGAATACAGAGACTTTTTTGTCTGGAAGCAACATGTGGTATCAATTTATCATTCTCAACAACGCAACAAGGAATCCACTCACTTTAAAAATAAAAAGAGAGTTGTGTAACTTAAATCTTCAAAGCCCCTCCCCCCCCTTTATTTATTTATTTTTTTAAAAAAGGGCTGAAAATTATCAACAACGCAACAAGGAATCCACTCACTTAAAAATAAAAAGAGACTTGTGTAACTTAACTCTTAAAAGCCCCTGTTAAAAAAACAAAAAAGCCTGAAGATTAGCATGATGAGGTACAGCTGGTGAATGCTGAGACTAAGTTACATGTCCCTCAAATAATTCTACTCGTCTGGTGAGGCATGATTTCCCTTTATAAAAGCTGTGTCGACCCTTCCCCAACAAATTGTGTTCATCTATCTGTCTGATAATTCTCTTCTTTACTATAGTTTCAATTTACCTGGTACTGAAATTAGTCTTACAGGATCACCTCTGGAATATTTTTTAAAAATTGGTATTGCATTAGCTATCCGCCACTCCTCTGTTACAGAAGCTGATTTAAAAGATAGGATACATACAACAATTAGTAGTTCTGCAATGTCATATTTGAGTTCCTTCAGAACTCTTGGGTGAGTACCACTTGGCCCTGGTGACTTATTACTGTTTAATTTATCAATTTGTTCCAAAACCTTCTCTACAGATACCTCAATCTGGGACAGTTCCTCATATCGGTCACCTAAAAAGGATGGCTCAGGGGAAGGAATCTCCCTCATGCTCTGCAGTGAAGACTGATGCGAAGAATTAATTTAACTTCTCTGCAATGGCCTTCTCTTCCTTGAGTGCTCCTTTAGCATGTCAATCATTCAGTGGCCCCAAACCATTCAGATTGGTTTGGCAGGCTTCCTGCTTCTCATATACTTAAAATATTTTTTGCTTTTAATTTTTGAGTCTTTTGCTCACTTTTCTTCAAGTTCTTTTTTGCCCTGCCTAATTACACTTTTACACTTGCCTTGTCAGAGTTTATGCTCCTTTCTATTTTCCACATTAGGATTTGACTTTCAATTTTTAAAGGATGTGTTTTTGCCTTTAACCACCTCTTTTAGACAGTGTTGTTTTACTCGGCGAAGAGCCAACTTGTTAGTGTTGGAAGGACCTTTCCTACATAGCTCCACAGGACTGCCATGTTCCTCTGGTTCAAGAAATTTAAAAGATCCAGAGAACTCAAGAACATTTTATCTTCTCTGTCCCTGTTTTCCTTTAAGAATACCAGGGACATGCAACACAATAACTAGTGTTAATGCATTGCAGACGCAGAGAAACCAAGCACTCAGAAGTAAAAGTTCAAATCAAGCTTTCTCCCACAACATTAACTCAGCCATGTTACACGTATGTAATTTTTATTTCCTGTGTTTCTTGTTGAATATAAACCTATTTTTAAAATATATTCCTGTTTGTTATTAATGTTTACCTAAGCAGTTAAAGTTGCAGGGAAAAAAATACAGAATTGGAGATTTCTTCACATTTCAGTGCTCGATTTCTCAATCTGAAACGCTGCATTAGCGCTAGATTTTGCATTCCATATTCTCTCCATAAACTGTGTATCAGCATGAAATATAGATATTACAAACACACACAAATTGAAATGTTCTTGATATAGTTTCATTTTCTAGTCTCAATATCTGATGAAATCTGTGAATCACAACAGATGTTGAGTACATGCAGTGAAAGAACAGTACTGTTACCAAAGTGAGAGCAGCGGCCCTTTATACACAGTTAACAATGGTTACTGCACTTAAAGTTCTGAGCAGAAATAAAGTAAAAGTGAGCCATGGGCTCCTTTCTGCTAGCCCCAGATGACCCAAGCTGGGGTGACCTTTCTGTAGAAAAAAATCGCAGGAAGAGAAAAAAGTCAGCTGGAACTCTGAAAAGTTTGCTTTGTGGAATTCCCTTCTTATTCTCTTCTCAAGAGAGAGGTATTTCTGAGTGTAGTTTTAAGAGAGGAGCCAGGAGAGAGCCTTGCTGCAGTTAGCTCTCTCCCCCACGCACATCCTTTCTCCTGCTCTTCGAAAAGGTAGAGGGCATCAAGGGAATAATTAGAACTGCTTGAAGCAACATTCATTGGAGTGAAGATTTACACTCTGAAATCTGCTGTGGTCAGATAGGAGACTACCCTACAGACCTCAGTCCACCCGAAAGTGAGGATCCCAACTGTGCCATATTGTGATGGGAAAGTTTGCTTAGAGAAGGGGAAACTAGCTCCCCTACACATGCACTTTCTGCTGGCTTTTGCTCCCTTACATCAGCATAAGTAGAAAGAAACTCCCATGTGTAGGAGTTTTACTCCCTCCCCATTTAGCTGCTGAAAAAGACTTCTTACACACTGTTTGAAAGTGTATGTACAATAGGGAAGTCATAGCAAAACAGTTATATGAGTTAGTTAGTTAAATATATATTTAATCAAATGTTTTACACAATAACATTATCATTAAAACATGCTGCTGCCCTGTTCTTTAAAAACACTGACATTTAAAACTACTACTCTAACAACACAAAAAACGGGGTAAAAGTGTCTGGGAATTGGCTGAACACATCACACTTCCAGTTAGCAGCAAAATTTCCAGTTATTTTACAGACAGCCATCCAATGACCGCAGGAGGACTCAAATAACTACCATTTGTTTTGCTTTTAGTAAAGCACGCTGGTTTCAGTTTACTTTTTTCCACTGAGTGGGGGAAGGGAGTGAAGTAAATCTCAATAATGTAGATAATGTAATTTTAGAGGATGACCAAACAGCAAAAAGTCAGAGGATTAAGAAAAGAAAAGAAAAAAGCAGAAACAACCTCTCACCCTAAAAAACCACAACATAATGAATGTGCCGAAAAGTGAAGTAAAAGTGAAGAGAGACGGCAACGGCTGTGCGGCGTTTATTTTTTCAGATTTAGAAATTGTCTCAGTAGCCTATTTCCCAGCTGGTTTTGTTCTTGGAGGAGCACAGAGAACATTCCATTCCACACAGCCAAACCTGTGCTTCCGGCACACACTGGACTTTGGAAGCCACTCTCAGAAGGTTTTTTTTTCCTTTTGGCTGAGCACTCCAGCAATTCCTGTCAATATTAGAAAACTGCACACATACACTTTAACATAGAATACTGTGTAAAAATAAAGTATCTGCATCCACACTAGGGTGACCAGACAGCAAGTATGAAAAATCGGGACGGGGTGGGGAGTAATAGGACCCTATATAAGAAAAAGACCCAAAAAACAGGACTGTCCCTATAAAATTGGGACATCTGGTCACCCTAATCCACACACACACGCGCGCGCGTGCACCCCCCAAACTAATTTAATCAGGAGTTGAAGAGGGGTCTTGTAAACAAGAGCTCCATTATCCGCCCCCATCCAGACACTAGATCATGAATGCAAATACTTCAAGATCACAACATTATTTTCAATTAAGAATAAAAATTTACTATCAGGGTTTGATCTTGCAAGGTGCTGGGTACCTATTGACATGCTAAGTGCCCTCTATTGCCATTGAAGCCAATGAGCACTGAGTGCAGTCAGCTAGGATCTAGATAGATTCCCCACCTGGCAGGACGGACCCTACATTTGGATACATTAAAATCTTTTCTGGTATATATCACAGCCCCGTAATAAAATTCCTATTTGAAGTCTTAACTTGTACAAAATTCAAAAGTGAAACATTTCCAGTTCCCATTGTATTTAAAAAAATATATTTTTCAAACTTCAAAAATCACATCCAAGGGTAAAGAAACTGAGGGAATCCAGTTTTTTATATTTATTAGGAGGTACTATAGAGAAGAAAAAGGATTAGAAATGAAAACACCTACAGCCAGCCATTCTGTTAAACAGAATCTTAAAAATTATGGGCAAACTCATTTCTGGTGTGACTATTATTTTCAACAGAGTTGCAGCAGGTCTGAATTTGGCCGGTATGCTGCCCTCCAACAGGTCTGGTTAAGCAACAAATAGCTGTATCTTGTAGAAAGTTTGCTGACAACTGCTAAACTGAGCTGCCCTGTAAAAATAGTTTAATAAATGAAAATAAATTGGGCCTGATACTGAACTCACAGCCATGTAAATATGGAGTATCTCCATTGAAGGAAATGATTTTACACTGAGATAAAACTAGTGAAGTAAGGGTATGTCCACAGTGCAACTAAAAAACCCACGGCAGGCCCATGCCAGCTGACTATATTAATTGTTGTGTAGAACTTTTTGCTCCGGCTGGAACCCAAGCTCTGGGACACTCCCCCTCCGGGGCCCCAGAGCTCATGCTCCAGTCCAAGCCTAAAGGTCTGTACTGCAATTAAACAGCCCCTTAGCCAGAGGCCCACAAGCCCCAGTCAGCTGGCACTGGCCAGCTGCTGGTGTCTAATTGCAGTGTAGACATACCCTGAGAAGTAAACCAGGCCAGTTCAGATTACCAGGGTCACTGCAATGAAGGCGGAGTTTGATTTGCCATAATAAAAAGCTTGATTTGGAGGGGTGGTCTGGTATCTTTGCTGTTTCAAATGTCACTTGAAATTACTGGATGCAATATATGTTGTTTTTTCATATCTGCAGATGCACTTTTTGTAAACGTGGTTAGAAACAACAAGGCTGAAGAGAACACCATCCATTCTGCAGACACTGTAGGCAGTCTTTTGGGTGGATTCCTACTGATTAGTACAATGTTTTTATCAATTTATTTTTTTATTAATCTTTTGGTATTTTGGAAAACAAACAAGTGTTTGGAAATAACAGTTTGTACACCAGGTGCTGCAACATGTAGGTGCTCAGAGTCCCACAGCTCTGGGTAAATTGTTATATATAGCCCATACTGTGAGATACACCCCATATTGTCTTTTATACAATATAACAGACTGGGCTAAAGCAGAGCACACAGAACACTGACTACCGAAGCACTCTGCTGTCAGGATCAAGACCCAGCGTCGTTCAGTGGTTGAAGAAGCCACCAAAACATCCACCTCTGTGCAATACTTGGAGTGGGGGGAGAAGAGGGAGGTTCCCTCACCATCAGCAGGATGGGGGGGGATGGAGTTGCCAATCCCCTCTTAGCAGACAAGAGGTGGAGGAGAAGCAGGATAGAGCAACGTGTTCTAAAGCACAGTGGGCCTGAACTTTGTGGCCAATCCCCCTACCTGAGGGTGTGCACACCCGCACTGAATTCTTCTTCAGCAAACTGGAAATTATGGAATAGTGAGAAATATATGGAAAAATATTTACTAACGTATTTTACTGTCTATTATAGCATCAACTGTTATGCATTATATCCTGTAATTAATCAAAGTCTTCTGTATCTGATGCATGTATTCTCTATGCATTTCAGGCAGCTGCAGAATTTTCATTAGGCCATGGTTGGTTGGAGGCGAGGGGAGGGGCCCTGCTGCAGAATTTAGGTTTCTGCAGTTTTCTGCACTTGGTTGAACTGGGTGGACCCTGACAATTTGGTGCTATTACAGCTTAAAACCCCTACCTGAGTTAACATCCTTCACTATTTTTCATTAGTAAACTATTATTCACCAATCTTTTTTTATAAGAGGGTTGTACAGTAAGTATACGCCCATTAATCCGAAACCCTCTTATCTGAACCTCCAATTATCAGAATCCCTACATAATGTTCCTTTATATATTACATGTATGTTCTTGTTTCCTGATTTTAGTCATTGATTCATTTTTAATGTTTATGTCCAAGAATCCGAGTGTGCATGTGTGTGCTGGAAGAGAGATGTTACTATACTCGAGATTTGCTAACAATCCTAAATCTACCCTCAGTTCCAGAAAAGCTTGATTTTTTTACTAAAATGATCAACAGTGAAAGAGTTAATGTAGATATAAAAGCAGTCATCATTAGTGTTCAGATTTAACTCACTGAGATGAATAGGAGGAACTCACTGCTCACGGAGCTCTCAGTTTGTCTGTCTGCTGACTCAATGAGGCGGCTCTGCACTGGTCTCACACAAAACGTTTTCTTCACAACGAAAAGGACTGAAACAATTTCTTTTCAAAACAAAGCATTAATTTCTGTAGTAACCATGGAGATCCTCAAAGATGTTGATATGATGAACTATTGTACAGAAACTCTGAATCCCTACTTATGATCAGTGTCATTAGCATGTATGTCTTATTGTTCTTTTAAAAATAGTTATTACTTAAAATGTTTTCCCCATGATAACTTCTGAGATTATATCACATTATGTTTATATAGCACCACAATAGGAAAGTACAATTCTCCCTCTCAATTCAAGAAAGTCCCAGGAAAAGAGCAGGCACACACATCACTAATCACAATGTTATTCAATACAGTAATACTCAAAAATAGTTACCCTGTTCACCATGGGCTCGATCCAATGCCCACTGAAGTTAATGAAAGAATTCCAATAGACTTGAATTATCTTTGGGCTGTGCATCATGTAAATATTCCAGTTTTATTCTAAGGCAAATTCTTGGCTTGCAGATTTTTAAACTACAAGAGCGTATTCCCTCTAACTGATTAAAAAAGAAAGAACACCACCATAGCAAATACCTCACACATTTTTGTGGGAACTGAAGTATTAAATAGCTATTTTCTTTCTTTCTCAACATATGGCCTTTACTATACATTGACTCCTTAGATGAACATGTAGGTGTCCTTTCATACTGTTCTAAATAAATGTGAGTAAGTGCTGCTACGGCCTATAATAATCCACTGCTAGAAATATTAGTTTTACACGAACGATCACTAGGGTGAGTCAATGCTATACCACCCTTTATAAATACACACATTTTATTGAAATGTACCAAGTCTAAGAAACGTGACTAAACTAGCTATTCTATAACATGATTAACCATACTGTAGGAGGTAAAGAATAAAACTAATCAGCTCCATTTGTATTTATAAGCATCCCAAAATCCCAGTACCTCTCTCATGCAAACAGACCTGCTGACTTGCAGGATCAGACCCTAGTTTTATGCAATAATGTATATATTTTAACCACTAGATAAGGTAACGAAAGATTAAAATAGTAAGTGATATTACCATTAGGGGTAATGGCAAAAAAGCGGTCATTAAAGTATTAACATGTGCCAAGAACATCTGAGATTACCACTTCTTTTCCCTATACCCAACTGGAGACATCTATTCTAGTGACTGGCAAAATTTTGACTTTTTCATGGCATCTATGTTGGTTAATATATCATATTAACAATGCAACCTTTAAAAGGGAATGCCTGATTTACAAAAGAGTAATAATGTGCTGAGTTTAGTTCAGCAAAGAGTTAACTCTGAAATAGCAGGTCAGCAATAGATTGTTAAATATGTGGACAGTATTAATCAGAAGCACTCAGCTGCACATATTAACTTTCAAATCTGGTGACAGTATATAGCTAACATGTGACTGATTAGAGAACTAGATCAACACGTTCTAAACTGACCAAGTTTCAGCAGGCCTGTACAGGCCCTTCAAAAGCTGGCATGGAGTAACAGTTCTTCAAGCAAGAGGCTTTACTACCTCCTGCATTGTCCTCGGACTTTCTATTAGGAAGACTAAACTGAATCAGGAACTCTATTCTGAGCTATTTAAAACACATAATTAGTTTATTATTGAACCAGAAAAGATGATCTACTTTTAAATATTTTTTTTTTATTTTAAAATATGATTAATTTCAGCTGGCCATGGGCAAGGCAATAGTAACAGTCTGTATGACAACCCCAAGACCATGATGCAAAACAACTTAAGGAAGCATTTGAAATGTGATTTTAAATTTTTCTTTTCACAATGGGCCTGATTCTGTGGTTTCTACTCAAGCAAAAACTCCTGATGGCTCCCACAGGAATTTATTCCTGTGTGAGAAATGCAGAATTGTAACCAGAATTATTTACAGGAGGCCAAACAGTTGAATGAGCTTGAGAAGTTGGTATGGAAGTGATGGATGAGTGAATTAAACAGTTTGAAAAATGGGCATCTCCCCTTTAAAAAAAAAAGCTGAAGGTGACTATAGGATACCAACAAGTATGTAGCCTGCACCATCTTCAAGCTGTAATGCTAGCTATAAAATATTAAAATGTTTTTAAAAATAGGAATCAACTAGTTTTCATCTTGAGCTGTAATTATTCCACTCCAGTATGTCAGAGAACACCCAAGCCCTGTCTACAGTAAAGATTTTCCCCATTTTAGGAAACAAGTTTTAAGCACAGTATTTGGAAAATACATTTTAAAATGGGTTTATAATTGGTTTCAGCAAACACATGTTAAATGCATGGTATGCCAAATGGTGCAGGTGGGGCAATACATGTCTTTAAACCATTTCTGAATTTTTTTGAGACAGTAGATACACACCCCTATTTAGTACTCTTTATTCCAACTTCCCTCAGTATTGCATGAGAAAAGAGTACGAGATCTGGAGAGAGCTTTCAGTCTCAGGAACAACACTATCCCGTCCCATTTAATAGTTTAAATGCAGTTATGCACTCTCCACACTCTCGGGCATAACAGTATTTAACCTGTGTATGTAGAACCCTTTTTAAAAATCATAGGGTAGATGGGGCCATGGTCGCTGTATGACTGACTATCACTTTGGTGTATACAGTGGTTGCGTTGGTCTCAGGATAGGAGAGAGACAAGGTGGGTGAGGTAATATCTTTTATAGGACCAACTTCTGTTGATGGGAGACACAAGCTTTCGAGCTTACACAGAGCTCTTCTTCAGGTCTGGGAAGCTTAGGGCTTGTCTTCACGTACAGCACTACAGCGGTGCAACCGTAGCACACTAGTGAAGATGCTAGTATACGGACAGGAGAGCTTGTCCTGTCAACGTAGTTAATCCAACTCCATGAGAGATGGTAGCTCTGTTGGCGGGAGAAGCTCTCCCATCGACACATTGCTATCTATACGGGGGAGGAGGGAAAGAAGTTAGGTTGGTAAAACTATGTGTCATAGCTAAATATAAGGTGGAACAGATTGTTTAGCGTAAGTGGTTAACACACATTTCAAGGGACCATTCCAGGTTAGGTGGCCCATTAACGCCCCTCCAGTCACTGGAAGGAAAGGAAGTAGGGGGAAGCAGCTGGGAGGAAGTTGTTAGTGGGTTATGGATTGTTGTAATAAGCCATAAATCCAGTGTGTCTATTCAGTCCATGATTTTTATTATCTAGTCTCTATACCTGACCTATCCAGTCGTCAAAGGAAACCTGCACAACACTTTCAAAAGACGAGCCTGGAAGCTTAAATGCACAGCTTTGCTAGACACTAAATATCATGGACTAAACAGAGAAACTGGATTTATGGCTTATTACAACAATCCATAACTCACTAACAAACCCCCAGCTGCCCCCCTTTTCATTCCCTTCCTCTCCTCCCTATGACTGACTAAAGGGGCCACTTTACCTTGAATGGTCCCTTGAAATGTGTATTGACTACTTATGCTAAACTATCTGTTCCACCTTGTGTTTAGCTGTGACACTCAATGTTTTCTAGACATGAAGAAGATCTCTGTGTAGCTCGAAAGCTTGTCTCTCTCAGCAACCGAAGTTGGTTCAATAAAAGATATTACCAGACCCATACTGATGACATCTTCGTCATCTGGACCCATGGGAACAAGGCCATTGAGGAATTCCACCAGGATTTCAACAATTTCCACCCCACCATCAACCTCAGCCTGGACCAGTCCACACAAGAGATCCACTTCCTAGACACTACAGTGCTAATAAGAGATGGTCACATAAACACCACCCTATACCACAAACCTACTGACCGCTATACTTACCTACATGCCTCCAGCTTTCATCCAGACCACATCACACAATCCAAGTGTTCTTAAAACTACAATACCCATCTGGTGAAGTTAAGAAACAGATTGACAGAGCCAGAAGGGTACCCAGAAGTCACTTACTACAAGACAGGCCCAACAAAGACAGTAACAGAATGCAACTAGCCACCACCTACAGCCCCCAACCTCTCCAGCGAATCATCACGGATCTACAACCTATCCTGAAGGATGATCTCTTACTCTCACAGACATTGGGAGACAGGCCAGTCTTCGCTTACAACCTGAAGCAAATACTCACTAGCAACTACACACCACACAACAAAAACACTAACTCAGGAATCAAACCCTGCAACAAACCCCGGTGCCAACTCTGTCCGCATATCTATTCAAGGGACACCATCATAGGACCTAACCCCATCAGCCACACCATCAGGGGCTTGTTCACCTGCACATCTACCAATGTGATATATGCCATCATGTGCCAGCAATGCCCCTTTGCCATGTACACTGGCCAAGCTGGACAGTCTCTAGGCGGAAGAATAAATGGACACAAATCTGACATCAGGAATTACAACATTCAAAAACCAGTAGGACAGGGGTCGACAACCTTTCAGAAGTGGTGTGCCGAGTCTTCATTTATTCACTCTAATTTAAGGTTATGCATGCCAGTAATACATTTTAACATTTTTCGAAGGTCTCTCTCTATAAATCTATATTATATAACTAAACTATTGTTGTATGTAAAGTAAACAAGGTTTTTAAAATGTTTAAGAAGCTTCATTTAAAATTACATTAAAATGCAGATCTTATCAGTTTAGTGCAGTGTTTCTTAACCTGGGGTGCACACACACCCTGGGGGTGCGAGATGCCCTTTCTGGGGATGCAAGACATGCGAGATTTGTTTAGAAGGTAAATCATCGAAAACACAAATTAAGCACAGGCACATAAGTACAACTACTTTGTTTCATCAAACCTATGTATTTATTAACATTATACATTTTTTAACGATTACTGTAATATACAAAGTATTTAAGTTTTCAAGTTTTTAAGCTAATTTTCGTGTAATTTTTGATAAGGGCTGCAGAGCGCTGGGCCCAGGCCAGGAGCAGAGCCCTGGGCTGGCTGCCAGTACCCGAAGCCGGCAGGAGGGCTGAGCTGGGCCGGAGGCCCGGACACTGGCTGGCAGGGGGCCAGGTGGCTGGAACTCCAGACCAGCAGTGAGGTGAGTGGGGCCAGCGGCTGGTATCCCAGGCCGGCAGTGGGCTGAGAGGGACAGATGGCCGGGACCCTGGCTGGCAAGGGGCCGGTGGCCAGAACTCCAGACCGTCAGTGGGCTGAGCGGGGCTGGTGGACAGAACCCCAGACTGGCAGCGGGCTGAGCCGCTCAGCCCGCCGCTGGTCTGGGGTTCCGTCTGCTGGCTCCTGCCAGCCAGGATCCCGGCCGCCGGCCCCGCTCAGCCCTCTGCCAGCCTGGGGTTCCGTTCACCCAGGCAGGCAGCAGGCTGAGCGGGGCTGTTCACCCGGCTGGCAGCAGTGTGCCAGTAAAAATCGGCTCGTGTGCCACCTCGTGTGCCGCAGGTTGCCGACCCCTGCAGTAGGAGAACACTTCAACCTCCCTGGTCACTCAATTACAGACTTAAAAGCGAACTAAAAAAGAACTTTTTGTTCTTCAACAAAAAACTTCAAAAAACAGACTCCAATGTGAAACTGCAGACCAGGGGTAGGAAACCTATGGCACGTGTGCCAAAGGCGGCATGCGAGCTGATTTTCAGTGGCACTCACACTGCCCGGGGTCCTGGCCACCGGTCTGGGGGGCTCTGCATTTTAATTTAATTTTAAATGAAGCTTCTTAAACATTTTAAAAATCTTATTTACTTTACATAAACAATAGTTTAGTTATATATTATAGACTTACAGAAAGAGACCTTCTAAAAACATTAAAGTGTATTACTGGCACACCACTTCTGAAAGGTTGCGGACCCCTGCTGCAGATGAATTAATCTGCAAACTGGACACCATCAAATTAGGCCTGAATAAAAACTGGGAGTGGATGGCTCATTACAAAAACTGATTTTACCATACTAATTTCCCCCTACTGTTACTCACACCTTCTTGTCAACTGTTTGAAATGGGCCACCTTCATTACCACTACAAAAGTGATTTTTCCTCCCTTGGTACTTAACTGGTAATTGCATTGTCTTTTTAGACTGACCCCCCACTTGGTAACTCCCATCTTTTCATGTACTATGTATATATATATATACCTGCTACTGTATTTTCCACTCCATGCATCTGATGAAGTGGGTTCTAGCCCGTGAAAGCTTATGCCCAAATAAATTTGTTAGTCTCTAAGGTGCCACAAGGACTCCTCGTTATTGATTCATCTCAGAAACTGTTTTTGCTTTAATCAAACCTACTGGTTTCACTAGATTTTTTTTTAAACTACAGGAGATAAAATATGCCTCATGACTGCCAGGATGGAAGGTGGGTGTGGTAATATCTTTTACTAGACCAACTACAACACCATAGAGAGCACGGAAGGTGACACTTACTATACTTTCAGTGAATCACTCTTTTAATATGGCAAGCAGGATGTTCCCATGGTGTCTGTTCTGCATGAAGCACCACCAACCAGGAAACCCCAGAGTCAAGGCAAAATGAACAGGTAAGGAAAGTCTATTTTCATTGGCTATTTACTTTACTTCAGAAACTAGTATCATTGTAGGTTAAGTGTTGACTCTAAAGCTAGGTCATCAGAGTCTTTAAATACTTCCAACACATTATTAGCACCACACCCTGACACCAAATCCTGAATAGCAAAGTGATGAATGGAGTCATTTCGTGTTCCAAATGTGAATCTGTAACACCGTAATCATTTATTTTGAAACTGAGATTAGGACAATAGTGGTATCTTAATATTTATGTTACTTAATATTTGTGTTTCAGGCCTTTTTAAAAAGTGAAGTAAAATACTGAATAACTTAGGATCAAATTCAGTTCACAATCAAAACATGCTGATTTCAAAAGGATTGCATGGAATGTATGTCAAGGCAAAATTTGGCCCTTAAAGTTTGATAGATCCAGAACTCTACTCAGAATGCAAGATAATGCATTCCAGGACCTTGATTCTGTAAACAGTTGTGGTCTTTGTGATACATTAATACAAGCATACAATAAGCAACATCCCTATCATATATTAATTTATTCTGATAGCATCTGGAAGCCCCAGTCAGGATGGAGGCACCATTATGCTAGGCCAGGGATCGGCGAATCTTTGACACATGGCCCGTCAGGGAAATCTGCTGGCAGGCCAGGACGGTTTGTTTACCTGCAGCGTCCGCAGGTTCGGCCGATCGCAGCTCCCACTGGCCACGGTTCACCGTTCCAGGCCAATGGGGGCTGCAGGAAGCGGCGGCCAGCACGTCCCTCGGCCCGCGCTACTTCCCGCAGCTGCGATTGGCCTTGAATGGCGAACTGCAGCCAGTGGGAGCCGTGATCGGCCGAATCTGCAGACGCTGCAGATAAACAAACCATCCCAGCCCGCCAGCGGATTTCCCTGATGGGCCGCATGCCAAAGGTTGCCAATCCCTGTGCTAGGCATTGTACAAATAAAGAATATGACATTGTCTCTTCCCCAAAAACTTATAAATCCAATAGACAAGACAGACAAACAACAGTATATCATGCAAAAAACCAAAACAAACGATTAAACCAAGACGCTACCATCACAACAAAAAATAGTTTAAAAGTATAAAATAGGATAGCTTCATTTTCACTGGTTAGGTTTTGTTTAGTTCCCACAAACTGCTCCCATACTACCATCCTTTATGTACAGCTGTTCCAGACAATCTGGTCTACCATTACTCATCCAAAGTGTCTGCCCCTTCAGTCTCCTCACTTCACAAAAAGAGCTCCCTGCCCAAGACAAAATAAGCAGGAATCTTGCTAATGTGTTTGCTTTTCTGGTTTTGTTGTTGTTTGTATGTTCTCTTGCCGGCCCCCAAGCTTTTGAAGGCATATGCTCTCTGATGCTGCCGGAGCTCGGCCTCTTGGGGGTCCTGGCCCCATGCCCATGAGATAAGATGATGCATGCCCAACATGCTGCCCTCAGAGGGAAGGGAAGTCAATGAGATTGCTCATGCACTTAAAGTTAATCACCTGCTAAGTGTTACAGGACCAAGACCTTTGTAAGACAGACTTTAATGAAGAATATCCAGAATCATGATCTCATGATCTCTGTGATTCATAGATTCCAAGGCCAGGAGGGACCATTGTTATCATCTGGTCTGACCTCCTGTGTAACACAGGCCACAGAACTTCCCTAATTATAATTCTTACAGCAGATCTTTTAGGAAAACATCCAATCTTGGTTTTAAAATGGTCAGAATCCACCATGACCCTTGGTAAGTAGGTCCAATGGTTAATTACTCTCACTTAAAAATGTACACCTTATTTCCAATGTGAATTTACCTAGTTTCAGCTTCCAGCCATTGGATCATGTTATACCTTTCTCTGCTCAACTGAAGATCCCATTATTAAATACTTGTTCCCTATATAGATAAGTACAGACGGTAATCAAGTCACCCCATAAGCTTCTCTTTGTTAAACTAAACAGATTGAGTTCCTTAAGTCTATTAGTGAGGCATGTTTTCTAATCCTTTAATTATTCTCCTGGCTCTTTTCGGAAACCTCTCCAATTTATCAACACCCGTCTTGAATTATGGACACCAGAACTAGACATAGTTTTCCAACAGTGGTCTCACCAGTGCAAAATACAAAGGTAAAATAACCTCTCTACTGCTACTCAAGATTCCCATTTATGCATCCAAATACTGGATAAGCCCTTTTGGTCACAGCATTGCACTGGGAGCTCATTGCACTGGGAGTTCAGTTGATTATCCACCATGATCCTCAAATCTTTTCCAGAGTCAGTGCTTCCCAGGACAGAGTCCCGCATCCTGAAAGCAGGACCTACTTTCTTTGTTCCTAGATACATATATTTACATTTAGCTGTATTAAAACACATATTGTTCGCATGCGCCAAGTTTCAGAGCAATCTGGATCGCTTGGTAATCAGTGACCTGTCCTCTCTATTATTTACCACTCCCTCCATTTTTGAGTCATTTGCAAACTTTATCAGTGATGATTTTTATGTTTTCTTCTATGTCATTTATAAAAAATGTTAAATAGCCATAGGGCGAACAACTGATCCCTGCAGGACCTCACTAGAAACAGACCCGTTTGATGATGATTTCCCATTTACAATTACATTTTGAAACCTATCCGTTAGCCAGCTTTTAATCCATTTGTTGTGTGCCATGTTAATTTTATATCTTTCTACTTTTTTTAATTAAATGATCTAAGTATATTACATCAACACTAGTACCTTTCTCAATCAAATTTGTAATCTGACCAAAAGAAGATATCAAATTAGTTTGACAGGATCTATTTTCTATAAATCCATACTGACTGACATTAATTATATCACCCTCCTTTAATTCTTTATTAATCAAGTCCCATATCAGCCACTCCATTATTTTGCCCGGGAATGATATGTGAGTCAGCCCATTTACCCTTTTTAAATATTGGCAGATTAGCTTTCTTCTAGGTATTCCAAGACTTACTGAAAATCAACATTAACAGTCCAGCAAGTTACCTGGCCCTGCTGATTTAAAAATGTCTATGTTAGTAGCTACTGTTAAACATTCTCCTGAGATACAAGTAGAATGGGAAGAGTGTTATCATATGATATGAGTACATCATCTGCTTTTTTCCAAATATAGAACAGAAATATTTACTGAACACCTCTGCCTTTTCTGCATTATTATTGATAATTCTACCATTTTCATCCAGTAATGGAGCAATATCATTGCTAAGATTCTTTTTGTTCTTAACATACT
Organism: Chelonia mydas; assembly: GCF_015237465.2. Lineage (NCBI taxonomy): Eukaryota > Metazoa > Chordata > Testudines > Cheloniidae > Chelonia > Chelonia mydas. The sequence goes on along the minus strand of NC_057851.1, from coordinate 80,285,533 downwards.
TCAAAAACTTCTTCCTATTGTCCCTAACTCAGATGGCCATAGATTTCTCCTGGGGTCCCTTTGCTTCCCTTATCTGTAAAACTATGGAGATGAGACACTCAAGAATTTCCACTAATAGGACTATTCAAAGCCAATACAAAGCCATTTTGTTCAGAGTGTTCTCTTTATATTGGCCCTGTCTGTATCACACTATACAAAGTTAAGTCCTGAGTCTGTAAAGACTTATGTGTGTGCTTAACTTTAGGCACCATGAGTAGTTTCATAGACTTCAATGGGAATACTCACAGGGTGTAAAAAGCTAAGCATGTGCATAAATCTTTGTCAGACGAGGGCCTTACTTATGTAAATAACAATTTTTTTAAAAATATCTGGCCTCCAATTTGTGTCACAGACATGATCTAAAGGCCACTCAAGTTAACAGGAGCTTTCAATGGGCTCTGTCTCAAGCTCTGCACAGGGTGAAAATATACCATATTAATTATTTTCAGCAGAAAATATCTCTTCAAGTTTATCCAATCACAGCTATCATATAATCCTAGCAGTCCTTCAGAAGCAGAGTGACCACTGAGATACTACCTAATGCTAACTTGGGGACACCAAAAAGAAGAAGGTGAAAGAGAAGAAAAAAGGAACCCTCGAGGAGCTAAATGCAATATAATGTCATCTTTTTATAAGGTTAACAAGTCAGCTGCTTGTGAATTGCTGCCATCATCATAAGTACAATAAGATGACCCTGGACAACCCATCTCAGTCTAGCTCTCTTTCTCTACTGACATATAAAGGAGGAGAATGAGATGGGGCGATAGCCCAGTCTTTCAGCATGTTCTGAACATTCATGAAAATGGTTAGTGATAGCCACATACGGTTTCAGTAGAAGAAATAGCAGTGTTGTCAACAAAGGGCGGGGCGGGGGGAACAGATGGGGAACTTGTAAACTTGTATTTTCCTGCATCCGTAGCAGCTGCTATCTTCGTCAGCTGTTGCCCTCTGTGGTGTTCTGCCTCTACCAATGGGCGTAGAGGGAATTTTGGTTTCCCTTGTTTAATTAACATTTAAGAATTCTCCCCCCGCTCCTATGAGTGCATTATTATAATCAGATAAAGTCAAAATAACAATCCACCTGCCAGCTATAAGCATGAAGGAGCTCCTTCTCTCCAGAGACCCAATCTCACAAGGTGCTGGGCACCTGAGTACCGTGCCCTTAGCACCCAGAGGAGGGAATCTCTTATGAGCTATATTTTAGCAAGATTACTTTACAAGGAGCCGTATTCTGGCAGATGTTACACACAGGCACATGCCAGAAAACGTATGTCCAGCAGGAGACTCCACAGGCCCTCTGTATTAGGAAGCACAATATGTACTTATTATGTATTAGGCAGCCCCTGGGCCTGAGTCTCCATTACTCTGCACCTTATGTATTATTATTATTACTTATACATATTACAATAGCAACTAAGAGCCCAAGGCATAGACCAGGATTCCACTGTGCTAGGTGCTAGACACACACACAACAAAAAGTTGGTCCCTGCCCCAAAGAGCTTACTATCTGGCCATTTACACCAGTGCACAGTGAGTGCATAGTAGGGGGAAACTGCTACCATTCTGATTGGTAGTGTACTATGCATTGACTTCGCACTAGCTTAAATGACTTCACAAGATGCAGAACAGAAAATTGGGCCCCTTGTGCAGATGATTCCTGGCAACAGTGTAGTTATGTGGCTCCTCAGAAATGCTGCCAACTTGCACATTAATTCTGCTTTTGCAGTGTATGTGTGCGTCCTTTTCAGGGAGCCATTTCACATTTTTCCAGAGTTTGACCCCAGTGTGGGTCATTTCTACTTAATAAACTCCTTGTACCCACAGTATTCTTTAACAGTATTTCACCTAATTTAAACCACTTTATGACTGTTATCCTAAAACCTGGCCAAGTTACATAGAACATTTTAAGCAGAATCATAGTGTGGTCCTGATCTGCAAGCCCTTACTCACGAGAGTAATCTTTGCTCATGTGAAAAGTCCCCTTCACCTTAACAGAACTCCTGATATGAGAAAGGGTTTGCAGGACCAAGTCCTATGCTTGAAGACAAGATTATCTCTTCCCTCTTTCCACCCCTTCTATTCAGTACACAATGTTCTCTTCGTTACTTTGACATAGTCTTTACGGCTTTAGACCTGTAACAAGAAAAACAGAATATGCAAGTCCTGTGATTCAAGGGTATTTAGAAAAGAAAAAAGGGCAACTGTTACTCAGAATCTTCCAAGAGAAAGAATGTGTGTGTGCCAAGAGGCAAAGAGTTCATAGTCTGAAATTCAAAGGCCTTTCAAGAAAGATTATCTCAATATACTTTCAGACACTACTTTAAACTAGTCACATTCTGGTATTGTTCTGTTGTTTTTTTCATAACCTATTTCTGTACCTGGTGCAAGGTACAACATTTACTGTACTCTTTACGTGCATTTACACATCAACTGATGCTGGAATGATACTGGATTGCTGCCATATGTCGAAATAATATATACTCTGAAAAATTATCATCAACAATTAAATGCCATAAAATTGCGCAACAGTTCAACCTCATTCACCCTGTGTGGCATTTTGGCCAGCGGACACAAAGAGCTCTCTTTAGCTACCCCTCCCTTCCCATGAATCAGAACATTACTTTAATTTGATATAATGCTGTTTGTGGTCACATGTGATAAAAAACAGAATGACTGTAGGAAAACAGGCCCATTTCTCAGACTGCCTGAAATCCAACACACAAACACTGCCCCAAAACCCACAAAGCTAGAGCTTGCATGTTTACATTACAATTGTAGCAAAAAGGGGAAAAATGTAAGTAACACATTTTCAATGCATACAGAATAGAATGACTGCCAACAGATTTTGGCAACAACCAGCAAATTAAGAACATCTGACTCGTTTCACTCCCAGGTTTCCATTAGTTCCTAGTAGTTGGAAGCCAGTTCAGGATAAAAGAGCTATAGAAGCGCAAGGCACCTGCAACTCTCAGTCTGCCAGGAGCATGGTCATGTGGAGCCAGCCCACACTGACCCAAAAGTGAGCAGCGAAGGCTGGGGAGGGATCAATGTACAATAATCATGAGACAAAATACTCTGCTAGTGGGGAAGCAAATGAGAACATAAGAACGGCCATACTGGGTCAGACCAATGGTCCATCTAGCCGAGAATCCTGTCTTCCGACAGTAGCCAATGCCAGATGCTTCAACAGGAATGAACAGAACAGGCCAATTATCAAGTGATCCATCCCTTGTTATCCTGTCCCAGCATCTGGCAGTCAGAGACTTCGGGGCACCCAGAGCTAATAGCTATTGGTGGACCTATCCTTCATGAACTTATCTAATTCCTTTTTTTTGCATCTAGTTATGCTTTTGGCCTTCACATCATCTCCTGGCAACGAGTTCCACAGGTTAACTGTGTGTTGTGTGAAGAAGTGCTTCCTTTTGTTTGTTTTAAACCAGCTGCCTATTGATTTCATTGGGCAACTCCTGGTTCTTGTGTTATGTGAAGGAGTAAATAACACTTCCATATTCATTTTCTCCACACCAGTCATGATTTTATAGACCTCTATCATATCCCCCTTTAGTAGTCTCTTTTCCAAGCTGAACAGTCCCAGTCCTTAATCTCTCCTCATACAGAAGCAGTTCCAAACCCTTAATCATTTTATTGCCCTTTTCTGTACCTTTTCCACTTCTAATACATCTTTTTTGAGATGGGGCAACCAGAACTGCACACAGTATTCAAGGCATGGGTGTACCATGGATTTAGAAGACAGTGGCATTATGACATTTACTGTCTTATTAGCTATTCCTTTCCCAATGGTTCCTAACATTCTGTTAGCTTTTTTGACTGGCACTGCACACTGAGTGGATGTTTTTAGAGAACTATCCACGATGACTCCAAGATCTCTTTCTTGAATGAGAACGGCTAATTTAGACCTCATCATTTTGTATGTGTAGTTGGTTGGGACTGTTTTCCAATATGCATTATTAGTTTGCATTTATCAGCATTGAATTTCACCTGCTGTTTTGTTCCCCAGTCACCCAGTTTTGTGAGATCCCTTTGTAACTCTTCAGTCTGCTTCGGACTTAACTGTCTTGAGTAATTTTGTATCATCTACAAACTTTGCCACCTCACTGTTTACCCTTTTTCCAGATCATTTATGAATATGTTGAACTGCACTGGTTCAAGTATAGATCTCTGAAGGACACTGCTATTTACCTCTCTCCATTGTGAAAACTGACCATTTATTCCTACCCCTTGTTTCCTATCTTTTAACCAGCTATTGATCCACAAGAGGATCTTCCCTCTTACTCCATAACTGCTTAGTTTGCTTAAGAATCTTTGCCGGAGTTTATGTTCCTTTCTATTTTCCTCATTAGGATTTGACTTCCAATTTTTAAAAGATATCTTTTTGCCTCTAACCGCCTCTATTACTCTATTGTTTAGCCATTGTGGCATTTTTTTGGTCCTCTTATTATTTTAACTTGTGATATACACTTAATTTGAGCCTCTATGGTGTTTTTAAAAATGTTTCCATGCAGCTTGCAGGCATTTCACTCTTTTGACCGTTCCTTTCATAATTTCCATTAAACTAGCCTCTTTGGTATTCCCCTCTCCTCCCCCGGATGTTAAATTTAATTATATTATGGTCACTATTACTGAGCAGTTTGGCTATATTCACCTTTTGGACCAGATCCTGTGCTCTACTTAGCACTAAATCAGGAACTGCCTTTTGGGTCCAGGATTAGCTGCTCCAAGAAGAAGTCATTAATGGTGTCTAGAAACTCTACTTCTGCATCCCATCCTGAGGTAACATGTACCCAGTCAATAGCGGATAGTTGAAATCCCCCATTATTATTGAGTTTTCTATTTTCAGAAGGAGTTATAGTTATAGTCTCTCTAACTTCCTGGAGCACTTCACAATCACCATCACCCTCCCAGTCAGGTGGTCAGTAGTATTCTCCTACTGCTATATTCTTATTATTCAAGCACGGAATTTCTATCCATAGAGATTCTATGGTACAGCATAATTCATTTAAGATATTACTATATTTGACTCTATGCTTTCTTTCACACATTGTGCCACTCCTCCACCAGCTTGACCTACTCTATCATTCCTGTACATTTTGTGCCCTGGTATTACCGTGTCCCATTGATTGTCATCATTCCACCAAGTTTCTGTGATGCCTATTATATCAACATCCTCCTTTAATACCTGGCACTCAAGTTTAACCATCTTAGTATTTAGATTTCTAGCATATGTATACAAGCACTTTTTACTATCACTTTTTAGTTGTCTGCCTTCATGTGATGTAATTCAATGGGACTCCTTTTTTTATTTGACTGTTTCTTCTCAGTTCCCACCTGTACTTTATCCTCTCTTCTTTACTAGAATAGAGAATACTTGTTAATAGATCCTCTCCTATGGACTGTCTGTGTTCGAACCATGTGCTCCTCAGCAGTGATGAGCTGCCAAAATCTTAAAAATTGGTTCCCTATAAAAAGTTCTGATTTAAGGGATGTGCCCAGTATGTACTTTTTGTACCAACAGGGTTACCATACGTCTATATTTTCCCGGGAGGAATTTTTAAAATTTAAAAATTTAAAAATTCCTCCCTGATGGCGATTTAAGAATCAAAAAGCCTGACCTGTCCGAGAAAATACGGATGTATGTTAACCCTGCCTAAAGTTCTTTTTTAAAAAGATGGGCCTGAACTAGAAATGAGTTCCATTTCACGTGTGGGTCCTCGCCACTCCCTGGGGGTGTGCTAGGGTGACCAGATGTCCTGATTTTATAGGGACAGTCCGGATTTGGGGGCCTTTTTCTTATATAGGCTCCTATTACCCTTCACCCCCTGTCCTGATTTTTCACACTTGCTGTGTGGTCACCCTAGGGTGTGCACATGTGTGGGTCCCAGCTGCTCCCTGCTGCCCTCATTGAAGCAGGTGTGCAGGGTTACTGCCCTGGGAACTGCAGAGCACCAGTGGACATGGGGCCAGCTGCAGACAGGGGCGTGGGGCAGGGCTGGCTGCCGGCAGGGCAGGGGGTGCGGAGCTGGCTGGAGACAGGAGGGTGCAGGGTTGGCTGGAGGCAAGGGGGTGGGGGGCTGGCTGGAAACAGGGCAGGGGCTGACTGGAGGTAGGGTCTGGCTGCAGGCAGGGCAGGGGGGTGCAGGGCTGGCTGGAGACAGGGGCTGGCTGCGGGCAGGGCAGTGGGTGTGGCAGGGATTGGCTGCGGGCAGGGCAGGGGGTGCGGAAGGGGCTGGCTGCGGGCAGGTCAGGGGGTGCGGAAGGGGCTGGAGACAGGGGCTGGCTGCAGGCAGGGGTTGCGGCAGGGGCTGGTGCTGGCAGGGCAGGGGGTGCGGGGGTGGCTGCAGGCAGGGCAGGGGTGTGTGCGGCTGGGGCTGGCTGCAGGCAGGGGGTGTGGCAGGGGCTGCTGCGGACAGGGGGTGTAGAGGTGGCTGGAGAAAGGGGCTGGTGCGGGCAGGGCAGAGGGTGCGTGCGGCAGGGGCTGGCTGCGGGCAGGGCGTGCAGGGGTGGCTGGAGGCAGGGGCTGGCTGCGGGCAGGGCAGGGGGTGCGGCAGGGGTTGGCTGCAGGCAGGGGGTGCAGGGGTGGCTGGAGACGGACGTGCTGGCTGCGGCCAGGGTGTGCGGGGTTGGCTGGAGACAGGGGCAGGCTGCAGGCAGGGCAGTAGGTGCGGCAGGGGCTGGCTGCAGACAGGAGCTGCGGGGGTGGCTGGAGGCAGGGCAGGGGGTGCGGCAGGGGCTGGCTGCGGGCAGAGGGTGCGGGGGTGGCTGGAGGCAGGGCAGGGGGTGCGACAGGGGCTGGCTGCAGACAGGGGCTGCGGGGGTGTCTGGAGGCAGGGCAGGGGGTGCGGCAGGGGCTGGCTGCGGGCAGAGGGTGCGGGGGTGTCTGGAGGCAGGGCAGGGGCTGCGGCAGGGGCTGGCTGCGAGCAGGGGGTGCGGGGGTGTCTGGAGGCAGGGCAGGGGGTGTGGCAGGGGCTGGCTGCGGGCAGAGGGTGCGGGGCTGGCTGCAGGCAGGGGCTGGCTGCAGGCAGGGTGGTGGGTACTCACGGGGAGAGCAGCAGGACGCAGCCCAGGCCCAGCTGAGCAGCCAGGGACCCACCAGGCAGCAGCGGGAGCCCCTGGGCCAGGGGTCGGGGGAGCAGCAGCAGCAGCAACAGGGCTTGTGCCCAGGGCCAGGTGGCAGCCCACCTGGCTCCCGCAGCACAGCACCCCCGGCGGCCGGAGGAGGAATTACATCACTTCCGGGCCAGAGCCCATCAAAGCCTCAGCTCCCCCTGCAGGGAAGCGGGTTAACAACCGGTTCTAAAACTGCTTCAAAATTTAACAACCAGTTCGCACGAACTGGTGCGAACCGGCTCCAGCTCACCACTGCTCCTCTGTACCTGTCAGCTTTCCCCCGTCCTTAGTTTAAAAACTCTAAGGCTTTTTAATTTTACATGCCAGCAAATTGGTTCTGTTTTGGTTAAGGTGGAGCCCATCCTTCCTGTAGAGGCTTCTTCCTTTCCCCAGTTCCTAATAAACTAAAACCCTCCTCCCTACACCACTCTCTCTTCCACGCATTGAGGTCCTGCAGTTCTCCCTGTCTAACTGGCCCTGTGCATGGAACTAGAATTATTTCAGAGAATGCTACCACGGAGGTCCTGGACCTTACTCTCTTACCTAGCAGCCTAAATTTGGTCTCCAAGACCTCTCTTCTACATTTCCCTATGTCACTAGTACCTACATGTACCAACACCAATAGCTCTTCCCCAGCACTGCAAATATAGAGCCTGTCTAGTCCATTCCATCACAGATGGAAACCAAGAGAGTTCATTGTGGCATTGCAAATAATTGCAATATAATTGCAAATAATGTCTGAGCAAACATTAGTTTTCATCTTGCCATAGACATATGCAGGTTGACTAACTACTGTTAGTGTTGATAGGAGTCACACGTATTCATCAAAAGTGGAGTCTACGGTACCCTTTCATTAGCTCACACTGTTATTTTTGCACTGGGAGAAATTAAAAATCTTATCAACAGAAGATTCAAGACATCACTATCAGCATATTTTGCTAGTATATTCATTGCAAAATAATCCAATACACTGGCTAAACTCTAGTCTCAATAAAGACCAGATACTACAGTGTGCTGAGTGCCCACTGTGAGGTGCAGAGTTCACTTCAAGTCCCACTGACTTCAACAGGAGATGAAAGCTCTCCACATGATCTGCCATTTAGTCACTGCTGACAGCTGAATTTGGCCCACGAAGCACAAACATTTATCTCATAGACTTACTGTGATCCTACAGGGCAAGGGACAAAAGTTCAGTTACTTTAGTTCATTTTTTAAAAAACATCTAAATAAAAGAATAATTTTATTCCCATTACAAGCAGAATTGGGCTTTACCTTGCGTTCCACTGAGAAAAATGACAATGACTGATCCTCTTGTGAGCCTGAGAGGGTAGCTGTGGTGGTATCTGTTTAACAGCACAGACTCATATGCCATTATGAACATGCTGCAATCTTTTATTCATATAGCTGAGTCTTCCACGTAAACCCCTTGACATTATAATCAAACCATGTAGTATAAGTACTGTACTCTATATTTTTACAGATTAACATTGACTATTAAAGTAGAACAAAAATTGTTTTTAATTTTTTTTTAAATCTATTTCAAGGATTGGAAATTAAACTAATCCTATAAGACTTGTTATATTCTCTCCCAAATCTAAAAAGCAGTGCTAGATTGAGGACAATAGGGACAGATATAGCCAGATACTCCATGCACCATAAGTGCTAGAAAACAAATGCTTTACACCATTAAAATGATTGAGGCTCCCATCCTTCAACTGGTACACAGCAATTGTTACCAGGAAAGGCAGACTGCGAGATACTTACAATATAAGACATTACTATGAGATCACTTGATTTCCATTTTACTGTCTTAGCTTCTTATTGGAATCCAAATGATGGCAATCTCTGGAACTACTAGATCCAGAAACCTCAACAAAAAATTTTTTTTTGTGAAGGTTTGGATGAAGGGTCAGGGTTATTTTATCTAACAGAAAAAGGCATAACAAGATCCAATGGTTAGAAACTGAAACTAAACAAATTCACCCTAGAAATATAGGGAACATTTTTAAGAGTGAGGATAATTAACCATTGGAGCAATTTACCAAGAGACATGGTAGATTCTCCAACACTTGAAATCTTTAAATCAAAGCTAGATGTTTTTCTAGCAGATATGCTATAGCTCAAGCAGAAGTTACTGGGTGAGGTTCTATGTCCTGTGTTATGCAGAAGATCATATTTTCTATGATCCTTTCTGGCTTTAAAATCTATGAATCCAAGTTTAGTTGCCCAGTCCTAGTTTGAACAGTCTTTTCTGCTCTGATATTACTTTGGCACTTGCAGTAGTGATGAAAGTTAAGAGTCACCACAAGAGATCATAACATGTGACACAATAAGTACTTTGGGGGGGAAGGGGTTATATAAGAAAAACTCTAAAACATTATGTGTGAAGTACACTGCTTTCATCCCCATCACAAGAAATGAATAGCATCTTATCTTTGTTTTCTGTGCCACAAAGAACTTAAAAGTGATTGATCTTATCTTGTATTTCAAGTTAGTTATGGTATCTGTTTAGAGGAAGAGGTTCACATGACAGGCTTGAGGCTCTGATGGAAACTTTTTGTTGAAATGGTAGCAGCATTCTGCTATCTGGACATAAATAAATTCATGCAAGGATTCTCGAGTGGTTGTTCTTTATCAACCATGAGGCTGTTGATTTATGTAGCAGTTCTTTATGCAACTGTAGATATTAGCATTTACAGCAAGCTGCATTTTTACATACATGACAATCACCATGAATTTTAAGGGCCTATTGCAGTCTTGTGCTAATTTTCACTTGATGTGTAATATAGTGGTACAGTGACTGACTAAAAAACTATTGAGTGACGTGGTTCTGTCTGGCATGTCATGACATCTTGTTTTAAACAGTATCATGATGTAAGTGGATTTACATTTATAACAAGAACACATTCTCTGCTGCCCTTGCCTCACGTGACAATTCAGTCAATGCTGTAGGTAACAAAAGTAAACTAAAGCAGGACAGAAACAAAGGCATTTCACCATCCTCTCATTATACTGCAGGTCTCATAATTAAAATTAAAAACTATGCAGTGAGGGAACCTAGGATTACGCATATCATCATGAGGGCAACACCTCTGATTGATGTAACCAAACGAGACTTGCCTGCTAATTTGATTTCTGCAACTCACTGCACGAAGTGATGACTGATGGGAGCTGATAACCAAGGGCTAACTACAGAGATGGATTTTGCAGGGCCCATATGCCATAAGATATGTTTAACTCTCCAATTCCATCAAAATCTTTCTCCACTTATAACATTCACTGTAGCTGATAAACCTGCTGTACTCACACAAAGACTCTGTATCAGCAGGACCGTATGAAGTTGTGTAGAGAGCAAAAGCCAGAGGGTGCCACTGCCTATTAGAGTAAACATCTTCACAGAGCAAGAAAAGATGCAAGGCAAGAAAAAGACCCTGGGGAAGGACACAAAGCACCATATATTCAGAGGCAACAACAACTAATTTAATGCCTCTAAGAGATTAGAAAGAAAACCAAACACTACACCACAGTCTAACTACGAAGGGTTCAAAGTTAAGATGGACAAAAAAAAATTGAAGGCAGCTCAGATGAAGTTTTTTGGAATGGACATGTCAAATCTGGAGGAGGCTAATGTTGGGAAAAGTCCTTGGTACAAACTTCCGGAAAGAAAAGGAGGGGGAAAGGGTCTACAACATGCAGGACTCCACAAGACTTTTCAAAAAGAATATTGGCAGGATGGATGAGCAATTGAGTTATAAATCACCTGAATCTAAGAAATCTCCAGATGGGTGCCTGCCAACTAATTTCCCTTTTCTCTGGAAAGCCAATGGATAGGTAGGAAAATGCAAGGAGAGAAGAAAACCTAAGAACCACGTGTACTGGAAAAGTAGATTTTGAAAATGCCAAAACTCTCAGAGGAGACCCAAAAAATAACAAAGGAGCCCTGCTCAAAAAGAACAGACCCATAGAACTAGGTACGTTGTAGAAGAGGCCCTTCTGGAGTCCTTTTACCCAGCATCCTCCTCTCTCAAAGGAAACCTGATTAACAATGGGGCTGGTGCTAGTTTATGATATGACCATGCCTAGTCTCCTAATTCCTGTCCACCAAAGCAGAAAAAAAATCACTTCTTTTGTGTTATCCATAAGTAGCAAGTTCATCCTAAACCAACAACAATAATAATATAGTGATGGTAATAAAAATGCCTGAAGCATTTGTTACAGGGCTAGTTAAACCTCTCATTGCTCTCTAAGTGCACCTACTCAGGTCTCAGGCGTTGTGCCTTCATCAGTCCTTCCACTCGTAGACAGAGTCCTAGGCTGAAGTACCCTGTGGATCAACTGGGCTTACCCCAAAAAGGTCTGCCTGGGTTCAGGTATCTGTGGTCCTTCCCTTTGGGAGCTGTGACCAGTGGTAAATAAAGTGACTCAAAGCAGCCTTCTCAAACAAAAGCATTGTTTACTCTGAGCAACAGGAACAAAGCAAAACATAACAGAAAAAGGGTTTTAAAAACAATAAAAAGTCTATCTAAATGTCTATTTTACCTACCCCTGCCTACTCACCATTCCCACCCCATGTAGGGAGCTTAGGAAGGCCGAGTTTCTTTAGACCCACAAGTAGGTGTCTCTGGTTGTCAGTCTGTTCCCTGTGTTCAGCTCCCAAGTGACTGCCTCCTCTCCAGATAGAGAGAGACTTTTTAACTGTTTGTTGCTCTTTTGATCTGTTGGTTCCCAACATCGGTAAAACAAACTGTGTAACCTGGCTGGAGACAAGGAGTTCAGTTCAGATCTTCCCAGTTAATAGTTCAGGCATTGACTCTTAACTCCCTCCCCCGAAAATATTTACCTAGAAGGGTCTTATCTGGAGCCACTGTCTTGTTCTCCTGCTTGTTTTTCCAACAGCCTGCTTTTAAACTAAACCTACATATTATATAGTAAATATCCCAATAACTAGGTATTCACAAACTATTACGGAGCAGCTCCGCGTACTTCACATTAAGTTAGTCTCTCCTTTGGATTTTCCTTCTCTTTGTCTTTTAGACTGTAATCTTTTGGGGGGCAGGGTCTATCTTTATCTTTGCATTTTGTACAGCAAGAAGAAATAAGCCAAATAATAATAGAGAATATAAAAATACTAATAAAAATAAAAACCTGGCTCATAGAAGACCAGCTGGGTTACAAAATAAATAACACCACAAATAGAGTCACCTCTTCACCATCCCTCTAGCCTTAGTGCTCCTGGACCAAGGCAAGGAAAGATGACAAAAGAAGACATTATCTCTATCCTCCAACATAAGGAAGGACTGTGCTGAAGTATGAAGGTTTCTCCTCGAATAAAGCAGACTAGAAAACTAGGTCTAAAATTCTGCTCTGAGCCAGTGAGTAAATTTACACTTTAGATGTATTTATTTATTTATTTAACAAAATCAGATGTTGCCTCTGGTGCATGTACAGTAATTAAAATACATCAAATGACTAGACAACAAATTGATAAAAGTCAACTCAAAGAAGGAATCCAGCTACCCTAGTTATGGCAGAAACTTGTCCTACTCAGGTACACTCCCTGCGACAAAAGCCAGAATAAGTACATATATTATGTTTTATCTTCCTCCTGACCTTCAGAAAAAAATACCTCTATTCAAAAATTACTCAAGGGCATGGCTGTCTAGGAAAAAAAAAACAGAGTAAACCTTTAGCTCCTGAAGAGATCCCCTTACATCAGAAATGTGGTCACTCCAAGTCATGAACAGTCAAGTGGGATCCTTAAAACTGGACATTACTGCTACTCTTCACCCTTAGTGAGGCAAAAAAGGATCCAAAACTGGGGGTGGGGGAAGAGTACAACTACTGTAATTGGCATGAGGTCAGAGAAGTGACAAAGAAGTACAGATGGAATGCCCCTCCACATAAAAACTGGTGTGATATGAGTAAAAAACAATTCACCTTATCACCACAATGATACAATAAACCTTTGGGTTGTGAGGTGGAGAGGTGGTTGGATGGTAAGAAGAATAGAAGACCATACACAAACTGATAAAACATTACCTCCCCCTCCCCACCCCAAAATATTACCTCTAACATGGAAACCCTCTAGAAATGAGAGTTTATTGTAAAGTTTCTGGGAAAATATTTCAACTGGTTACCTTCATGTGGATAACTCTCAATGCTGTATCTAAAGTGACTCACTCTCTTACATATCTAATCTCCTGTCTACTTGCCTCCTATCTACTTTAATATCCTAAGACTGAACTGAATGTTTCAAAGACTAAAATCCTTCAAGGTAACAAGGTCTCCTTTGTCCTATGTTTCTAAATCCACTAACATTCTTCTCAACTGAGCTCATAACTTTGTTCATACTGGCAGAAATCTTGCAGTGGTCCTAAAATTCTCCACCTACATGGTCTACAAATGTCTATCACCATCTGTAGAAGGTTGCTAGAATTGTTCTTAGCTAACTCTGTCTATGCTAAATTAATTAATTAAACAAAACCAAACTAAGACCACTTTAACTCTGTATGAATGTCCACACAGGGATTTAATGCAGTTTAAATTCACACCTTTAGTTTATCTGGATTAATTTCCCTGAGTATCCCTACATAGGCAAGCCTTTAAAACGCTGTGACCAAAATACTCTTGTACTGCAAGTAGTTGGATCATACTGCTCCCAAACTTAGTCATACTCATCATTCACCTGTAAAGTTAAATTGTTCTCAGTAGTCTCAACCCAACCCCTAGCCCAGAGGTCCCCAAACTGTGGGGCACGCCATCCTAGAGGGGCACAAAGGAACATTCGGGGGGGGGGGCAGGGACCACATCAGCCCCCACAGGGGATGGGGAGGGAGCACTCACCCAGAAAGTTTGCTATTATCTATATAAAATGACTTAAGTACCATGAGAGAGAGACAAAGTAGGTGAGGTGCTATTTTTACTGGACCAACTTTTGTTGTTGGAAGGGATAAGCTTTCGAGCTTCATAGAGCTATTCTTCAGGTCTGGGGAAGTTAACCAGAATGTCTAAGCTTAATACAAGTTGGGAAAGTTTGTTAAGTATAAGAAGTTCACTTATGCTACAGGAGATCACTTAAAATGAAGTGGGCAATTAAAAGTTAGCAGGCAGTAGGGTGTGTTACAAATTGTTGTAATGAGCCATAAAACCAGTGTCTTTGTTAAGTCCATGGTTTTTAGTGTCTAGCAGAGTTATTAAATTAAGTTCCCAAGCTCAAGTTTTGAAGGTGTTGTGCAGTCTCCTTTGAGGATGAGGACTGAGAGGTCAGATATACAGCGATCATTTTGTGAAAAGCATTCGCCCGCGGATGATAGGGTGTTTTGTCCTATATCATGTTTCTGTGTGAGTTCATTTGAAAGCGTAGTTATTGACTGGTTGTTGCTGGGTCATCTGATGCACTGGAGGAGTTATACTGCATATTGTGATAGACATGTATAAGACCCAGGGATCTTGAAGGGTGTGTTGTGGCGGTGGTGTATGGAACATCATAGCAGGGTATATGTCTGCAGGTTTTGCATCTGTTGTTCTGAAAGGGTCTAGTGTTGCTTTGAGTTGGTGAGTCCCAGTTTGTGGGGAGCTTGCTTCTGATGATGAGCTTGGCAAAGCTGGGGAGTTGTTCGAAGGCCAGAAGAAGGGATTCAGGGAAGATTTTCAAGATGTGGTCCCTAGAAATTATGGGTTGTATCTGTTTGATGATACCCCATTTGGGTTCTAGTGTGGGTGGTACAAACATGGTTACCATTTGACAGTTGCTGTAGATAAACATGAGCTCAGAAAACATTCATACCATCTCTGATAGCAGGTAATACCTTGACACTGAATTCTGTACTCCCACAATTTTACCCTTCAATCAAAACTGTATGGGAGGAGGGGGAAAAAAATCACAAAAATAACCACTGTCTTTGCTAGCCCTCTCCCTAAAATCAGGAAAAGAGATACATCATCAGATATGTAATGTGACAATCTCTCTAAAATAATCTTCCCTATCCTCAAAAGCATTTTAAAACTAATGCAGGAACAAAACAAACATACCAGTTAATGTACGATGTATAACTTAGTGAGAAACACAATACACCCACTCAGCCTTTTTACTTGATGTGGTTGGAAACGTCTATGTAGGGTGGAAAAAGTAAAGGTAGGTTGATTTTATTTTTGGCATTAGTTTCAAAGTTTAGACTTTCTACACCAGTTATTTTACTCTATCTTTGTGTTGCTTCCAGCCAACAGCATAAAGCTGCTTTTTTAGACTCTAACTTTGGAAAACAAGAGATGTATTACCCCCAATTATTTCTCCACTGCACAGCACTTCCAAGCTACTGCCAGAATAGAATTCAATTCAAAATGCATGATGCAAAATAACCCACTCTCTCAATAGCATAGAAAAGCAAGTTAAATCTCGATATAGTCAATAAAGCTCATTGCAACAAAAGTCTTTATTAAACACAGTCTTATCAGAGACCTGTTTGTGGAGCTCTAATTAGTCAAGGGTACAATGTATCACTATTTTAATATCTTAAGCAAAGATTATGAGCCAGATTCAGAGGGAGATAAATAGTGTAAATTACAACCCTAGTAAGCAGGTGTAAGTTACATGCTGAGGGGGAAGAACAACAGGGTTTTAGCAGAAGTAGTAACTAATGAAAGGGTGTGTTAGGAACTGAGACGTAGGCAATCTTGCCTAGTGGTCAGAGCAGGAATTCAGGTCTAGTGGGTGGAGCAGGCAGGCCAGCAAACAGAAGTGGGGGTCAGACCAGAGTCAGCTGTCAATTACCAGAAGCAGGGGTAGAGCCAGAGTCATGGACCAGAACCAGGACTCAAAGCTGACGATCGGCACCGGGCTCAGACACCAAATGCCAGAGCCAAGGGTTGAACCAGACTCAGAGCCAGGGGTCAGAGCCAGAAATGATAGCCAATGATTACAACCAAGGCCTCAGGGCAGGAACCAGAGGAGAGGCAAGGATCAGGGGCAAGGTGGGAGCTAGGAGCAGAGGGAAGCCAGGAGCAGACAAGGAACAGGGTTTGCAGATTGCAGTAGGCAGGCAAGAGCAGGGTCCAATGATGGTGGTGGTGATGGTAGTGGCGGTGCTCCAGCTGCTGCAGCAAGTCTTCACAGTTGATTGGACAGCCCACCTGAGTCACTTCCTGGCTTAAGTAGCAGGAGTGAGCCAATCGGGCAGCTGCAGGCCTTGGGTGCTCCAACAGGACTTCCCATGGGGCCTGGTGTACCAGGACTGGAGAGATGTTGCTTTGTCCATCTTCCTTGGTGGCAAGCAGGACATGTCAGAGATCCAGGTCACCCACAGCCCAGGGTCTAGACCAGCATGCTTGGATCCTTACAGGGTGGAAGAAAGGGTAATATGAAGTGGATTCCAACCCTGTCCCCAACACCCTCCTGTTGACTGTTTTTTCAGCAGTATCCCTCCCTTCTGCTCTCGGAATACATGATACACGCAGACTAACTGACCAGTGTGCACCACCATTTATGTGAGCACTGAACTTAAAGTTTGCCTACCTGTGCCAGCTCTGGACCCATCTTAGGACAGTGCTTTTTAGGCATGAGTAGGAATAGATTGTAACTCCAGTACCCTGTGTGTATATGTGCATGCATACATTGGGTGAAGGCATGAGCTGGTGTTTGTGGGGGGATGTTCAGATAAGTCTCTTAACTACTGAAGTTACATCAAGCAATCTCAGATTCTGAAGAGTATACATTTACTACAAAGCAAGGCAGGATGTCAAGGGTTGGCCAAAAAGGAACATGTGCCCTTGGTTCCATAGTGACTGAAGAAAAAACTAAAGGCCAAAAGTTCAGCCCTAAGTTAGGTCAGCTTCTGCCAAGGGCAGGAGGCTCCCAGTGGTGGGAAGTCAGCAAGGAAAGAGGTTGCACTGACTCAAGTAATACGAAACCTCTGTTCTGCCAGAGGGTGGCGCTGACCAGCACTGCCCCAAAAGTTGGTGGCAGTGACCACTAAAGGACATGGCCAGCACATTCAAGGGATAAAAATGATTCAACTCATTCCCCAGGAAGCCTCTGCTGTAGGTCCATGCACAAGATTAAACTACATCTACATTCCAATCCACAAAATTAAGCTGCCTATACTTGTCAAAACTTCTGGAGAAGGGTTGCTTGCCTTCCCTTGGTGTGAATCGCTGTTGGGCACAGCAGTCATTGGACGTAGAGAGGATGCAATGCTCACACCATTCAGGGGTGAATCAATAGCTAAATGTAGGTTTAATTGGTACTAAAAGCTGATCATATTACTGATGAAGAATCTGCTGAATGTCTTCTTAGCATCATATCATACCAATAAGGAATCAGTGTGAATACAGTGTCCTTTCATTAACATGAAGATGACGGATCTACACACTGCCCTTTCAAGCTGAAACTGCAGCTCAAACACCATGTTAATCTTTTGCTGATAAGCACTGGAAAATAAGTCACAGTGAGATGTCATTAAAATCTGATTGTTTATTAGTTTAGTATATAATATTATGAGTATGAATTACCTTTTGTACTAAGTAGTCCTAAAACTGTATCATGTTCTTCCATCTATCATGGCAGCAATTTGTAGCTGCATTGCTATTACACACTTTCATTAAAAAAAAAAAGTATTCGGTAAAAAGTGAATTCTAAAAGTGGCATGGAAGTAGGTGAAGTGCTATTAAAATCAGCAGTTCCATCAATAGTTCATATTGTTTTCATATCCTTCCCCATCCTCCAGCACTGTTCTTGAAAGAAGAATACAAAGAAGAAAAAAATGGAAGAAGGGTAGAAAAGATGGAAAGGAGGCACAAAAAAAGAAGGGAATCCACTATTTCCTTGCATTTATTTGTTGCTGTATTAAAACCTCTCAGATGAATTGTATAATCTTGTACTTAACACCTGCACATGTGTTGACCGAAATGTACTTGAGATGCCCATCATATCAAGAGCTTCCATATTAATAACTATTGAAGATTTCACTGTGTGTTTCCCCTGCATTTCAGGCAGCCTGGCATGCTTTCCAAGTTCCAGTAAAGAAAGGATAAATAAACTTCAGTACATGCCTAAGACACAATGATTTTTGTCTTGTTAGACCCTTCTGTTCCCCACCCAACTTAATTTACAGTAAGCTTGAAAAGGTCAGACTTGACACTGAATGCAATTGTGAGCACGAAAAACTCTAAATGAAATTGCCTGCAGCACAAAAATCAGCACACAGTTGATTTACTTCTTAGTTAAAAAACAAAAATAAACTCTGCACACAGCATATAGAAGGTGTCATGTAAAAATACAAACTTGGAATAATCCATTATTCCAACCACTTTACCCTTGGGAATCAGGTGCAGAAATAGCTATGCAGCAGTTATTCAGTGGTGATTAGTCACTGCATTAGCGCTGGGAAATCCAAACTTGCACATCAAAAAACAAACAAACAAACAAAATAAACCCCAAAAAACCAGCTATAAAAATACAGTGGCCCCTATTCTTCCCTAAGCCTTTAGACAGAGCTCCTATAAACAACAATAGGAGTTCAAGATGCAGAGCAATAGTAGAGCATGGCCTATTATGCCAAGGATTCTTGGAAGTAACTAAATGTTTAAACATACAGCCTCAGACTTAAAAAAAACCCCAACAACCCGCAATGATATTCCATGTGCAAATTTTAAATTATTAAACATTTTCACTTGACACTGACTTTAACTTAACACCAAACTAGAGCAAATTAAGTTTTTATGCTGCTTTCAAGGAGTAGGATTAGAAACGGACAGGAAAAGATGCAAGATATGAAGTGAAGATAATATCATTTGAAATGCTCTTCACTCCCTTCAACATGGCTCTTGCCTTTAAAACAGTCTGATATAAAGAGACTTTTACAACTTTCCTCCTAACTATATGAAAACTGCTTATTACCCATGTGGTAACATTTTTTTTAAACACTCTCAAACTCTTTCCCAATGTCAATACTCCCCCTCCCCCACGATGTAACAGCACAGGTCAACTTTGATTAACAAAGTAAATAAAAAATTGAGAAATGTATCACAGTTTGGTGCTGTAGAAGTGGAGTTGCAGTGGAACGGCAAAAGAACAGAGGCTTAGGAAGAAGTCACAAACATCAGAAAGATGAAATAAAGAAAAAATGAACAAGTTGTGAATACAGACTATTGCATGGCCAGGACCTGGGGAAAATGAAAAATAAGCTGAAAAATAGAACACACACGTACTAAACTAGCATAGGTACAACTCATCTTAAAAAATCCCAGTCAGCAAAATTCTTCTTGTAATCTGCTCTGCACAGACGTTAGTTGAGATATCCGAGCCACATACTGGCCTTGTGCAGCAGTGTGGTAGAGATAGAGTTCTGACAACTCAAACTCTGAAAGAAGAAACAAACAGGCCAAGGGGCAAAATATCAAATGATTCTCTTGTCTGCTTCATTCCCTTCAATCAGACATGGGACTCAAAAAAAAATCCAATAAATCTGCAACTAAGTCCAGTATTCAATTTATTTATGTTTAATTTGTCTGCTAAGACCTTCACAGATATTAACAAGATAAGATCCTCCCCCCCAAAGAACTTATATGGCTTCTTAAAGACTTATGAATCTTTTTATACATGAATTGAGAAGGTTTTCACTAAGACAAAAACCTAAGAGGAGATTTTCAAAGGCACAAAGGACAGTTAGGTGACCGACTCCCGCTGAAAGTAAGTGAAGGTTAGGTGCCTAACTCTCATTTGCGTCTTTGAAAAATCTCTCCCGGAGTGGTTTAATACGATAAAAGGACCAGGCCAAAAAAATGTTTGTTTAGATTCTGGTTCTCTAATAAAGAATAAAAATTACACGTGACAAGATGCTGTTATATGAATTTAGCGGTGTTTTTGTATATGTACATGAAAGGACTAACGGAGGAGTTTTCAAACTTTTCCCAGCAGCAGGGAACATTGCTGTCACTGTCATTTTTCATACAGAAGTCACTTCAGAGATACTCTAGTTCCCATCATGCAACATGCCTTGATCTAGGTTGCCTTCAATTTGGATTGAGATTGCATGCCATGGTCAATAGACCCCAAGAGCCTCATACCTTTTAAAAACGATGACTGCACTATGCTTTTATAATGTCTGGGGCTAATTAATGCTGACTATGATTTTATCATGGCTTTGGCTCAAATTAAAAAGGATTAATTTAAATAACCCCACTGTGTTCCAAAGCCTGCTGCCCCTTCTCTTCTAAAAGCATTAATTTCAAATTTCTACAGCACCTTCTCTCACAATGGTATCATATTCTGTAGTTATCCAGATGTAATGCACACCTACTGAGAAATACTGAGAAGTTTATCAGTGACTAAAAGACATATCCACTGTGAAGTGACCGTCACTGCTCTTACTGGGCACCATAAAAACTAAACAAAAAATATAGGTGGGCCAAGCACCCAAAGTTCAAATCCAGCACCCACTTTCCCAAAGTTCATGGGTGTTTGAAATCAAGGTTTTGGCTCATCTTGGAAAAGAGAAAGGGGTTAGATGCAAAGTTCGGATCCAGAGCCAATTTTTCCAGTTTGTTTCGATTGGGAGGTTTGGTTCAGGCACATCTCAACTAAAAAACCCACCCAGACCTCACTGGCTTACAAAAGGCACTTCAGTTGTGAGAAACTAACTGGCACTGTAGCTGAATAGTTACCTTTCATCTCTCTTACCTCCACACTTCTCTCTGGGCTGCAATTATTAATGTTTGTTAACATGTTAAAGAAGCTTGAAGATTTTGATGTGGCCTAGAGTCCCACAAAAATATTTCAACCAACAAAAACATACAAGTATTTGGAAATACTGGACAAAAAGGTAAGGAGATAAATAGCCTTTTATGTGGTAACCAAGGACGAGCATCAAGGTAAGTGTCAGTGTGGTATGGAGAAACCATATTGCAATAAGCAGCACAGGTTGATTTGTTACTATATAAACAAAGGCTGGGTCTTTCAAAAGGGCCTCAGGGAGTTCTCGATGTATTGAAATTCAATAGGATTTGGGCACTTAACTCCCTTAGGCGCTTTTGAAAATCAAACCCAAAGGAATCAATGCTTCCATAATTTTCCATGTGTAAAAAATTACTCAAATTAAAAGAAGTTGCTAAAATTTTTGAAGTAGCTTTCTCTTTTTTAGCCTGGATTCAGAAAAAGATGCCTACCTAGGAAAGCACTTATGCACATGTTTAGTTTTAAGTATGTGCTTAAATCGCACTGAAGTGAATGTAAATTAAGCACATGCTTAGGTACTTTCCTGAACTGGGATGATCATAATCACATGTTTAAGTTTTTTCCTGAATCGGGTCACTTCCAGCATCAAACTCTGCCTTGGTTCTCTAAGAGCCAGACAATAACTCACTGTACAGTTCATAAACATTTTTAGATCCAAATGTAATATTCTCAGACGGTGTTACAAAGTAACAATATAGAGTGCACTTGCTTATTTAATATTTTATTTCTCAACCAACAGAAAGACATTTTAACATACCAAATTTTTTTTATAGAACTAAACACATTATGTGACTCCCATTAAGTTACATATAGTGTAACTATAGAATATACTGAATCTTCCAAAAACTTCTAGTAGTAATCTTTTTTTAATCAGTCCATAAACAGTTATTTGAATTTTGCCCTCTCTATTTTTGGCTTATGGATAGCCTTCCTAAAAACAATTGACAAATGGCATTAAAATGACAGAGCTTTCCTAAGGTAGCTACATTGGATACATTTATATTCATCTTGTTTTAAGCAACTAATGCTAATTTTAATGTCCTAATGAGTTTGGCAAAAATCTTTACAAAAGATAGACGTAAAAGTATTTGCAAATGAAAGCATGTAGCATAAGGGGAACCCTTGTACAAAAATCACTGCAAACATTCAGTGATCATTTTCATCTAAGTCATAAACCTGTGACCTGTACCTTGAGCCTTACCAACAAATACTGAACTGACTGCAGGTCCCAACAGATATAATTTTCCCAGTAGATTCTACCTCTATCCTAGGGCCAATTCAGGAAAAAAACAATACTCAAGAGTCCTCAACCTATGACTTCCTTCTTCAGAGCTGCCCTGTTATGCAAGTCTAACATTTTAGAGATTACTGTGTTCCAAGATCCATAGAAAGCAGAACACTCACTCCAATCCTTATTAGATCATCCTCTATAACTAACTCAGAACCTTGGGAAATCTAATCTATTGTTCCCCTCTTTAGCAGCAGTTAGCTTCAGTAGCCTATAATGAAAAGAACTACATGCCAAGAACAACATTAATACCAAGTACATACAAAGAACTATGTTAACGTTGCATTAAGGTTGAAACTTCTACTGTGCTTCAAATGTACAGCTCCTGTTGGGGACAGTGAAGGAGATCACTGGCCCAGTGAGAGCTCTGGAAAACATTGTGACTCAGCCAGGCATAATGCTTCCTAGAGGTCCAGAGTGCATGGCTGCTGTGACAACCTTTTATCTGCACCCGGCAAATTTTATTGGTAGGTAGGTCAGGGTTTGTGTGTGTATGTGTTTGTGTGTCAGGGGAGGAGGGACAGAGAGTGCAGTTCACCTGCAAAAGGGAAAAAGCACAACCTTCTCCCAAGATTTTAGCTAGAACTGGACAAATATATTTGGTCCAACGGCAATTTTGACAATTCTCAAAACAAGTTTTGTTTCAGGTCACAAACAAAAATTTCTGGTGAACCAAAAAGTTGGAAAAAAATTCATTTCAGGTCAAACAAAATGTTTAATTTATATTTTGAACATTCTTAAATGATTTTGATTTTTTTTAAAATACAATTAAAGGAAATGGGGTCCACCTGGCCAAGACGGGGAAGAGCATCTTCACATACCAACTCACCAACCTAGTGAGAGCTTTAAACTAGGTTCAAAAGGAGCAGGTGACAAAAGCCCACAGGTAAGCATAAAAAAGGGCAACCTTAATGGAGGACTAGATGCTGGGGGAGGGACATGGGAAAATTGCAATAGGGTCATAGGAGCAACAAGAGGAAAATCAGTTGGAAAAGTCTAATCAGCATCTTAGATGTCTATACACAAATGCAAGGAGTATGGGAAATAAACAGGAAGAATTGGAAGTACTAGTTAAGTAACCAAAATTATGACTTAATTGGCATCCCAGAGAGTCAGTGGAATAAACCTCCTGACGGAACAGAGGGGCATAGCCTGTTCAGGAAGGAAAAGGCGGGAAAAAAGGGAGGAGGTGTCGCATTATACATCAAAAACATGTTCTGAGGCCCAGAAAGAGGCGAGAGACAGACCAGTTGAAAGTCTCTGGGTAAAGATAAAAGGGGGAGAAATAGGGGTGATGTCATGGTAGGAGTCTACTATAGATCAACAAATCAAGAAGAGGCGGCACTTCTAGAACAACTAATAGAAATATCCAAAACACAAGGAGTAATGGGGGATTTTAGCTACCTAGACATCTATTGGAAATATAATGTGGCAACATACAAAACTTCCAACAAGTTCCTGGAATCTTTTAGGGACAGCTATTTGTTTTCAGAAAGTGGAGGAAGTAAACAGGAGGACAGCCATTTTACACTTGATTCCAATCAGCCAAGAGTAATTGGTTGCAAATCTGAAGATGGAAGGCAATTTGGGTTAAAGCGATCATGAAATGACAGATTTCATGATGCTAAGGAAAGAAAGGAGTGAGAGCAATACAATAGGAACAGTGGACTTTAAAAAAAAGCAGACTTTAACGAACACAGAGAACTGGTGAAGAAAATCTAAGGGATAAAGGAGTTCAGAAGAGGTGGCAGTTTCCCAAAAAGACAATATGAACAGCATAACCACAAACTATCCTGATACAGAGGAAAGACAGGAAGAATAGTAAGAAGCCAATATGGCTCCATTAGGAGATATTTAATGATTGGAAAATCAAAAAGAAATCCTACAGAAAGTCGAAATATGGACAAATTACTAGAGGATTGTAAAAGAATAGCACAAGTATGTAGGGACAAAATCAGAAATGCTGAGCCATAAAATGAGTTGTACTAGCAAAGGACATAAAAGGCTATAAAAAGAGGTTTTATAAATGCATTGGGACCAAGACAACAACAAAGGAAAGTGCATATCCTCTACTAAGCAGGGAAGGAGATCTAATAACAGATGACTACAAAAAGGCTGAGGAGTTTAAGACCTATTTTGCTTCAGTCTTCACTAAGAGGGTATATTGTGTCCAGAACTTAACACAATTAATATTAACAAGGGGAAGAAACACAAGCCAAAATAGGGAAAAATCGGGTTACAGAATATTTAGACAAGTGAGATGTACGCAAGACAGCAGGGCCTGATGAAATTTACTCTAGCATGTTTAAACTAGTTCCTTAAATTATCTTGGAACCGTTAGCAATTATCTTTGAGAACTCATAGAGGACGGGTGTGGTCCCAGAGGACTGGTGAAGAGCAAACATAATACATATCTTTAAAAGCACAAACATAATACATATCTAAAAAAAAAAAAGAGGACCTGGGGAATTACAGATCAGTCTGCCTAACTTTGATATCTGAAAAGCTACTCACACAAATTATTAAATAATCAATTTGTAAGCACCTAGAGGATAATAAGGTTAAAAGAAATAGCCAGTATGGATTTGTCAAGAACAAATCATTCATCAATCCAAGTAAGATAATGGATCAGCTGATATTGGAGTAACTTGGTAAAGTCTTAAAGGAGACTAATGTAATTAATTCTAAACAATGGGGTTTAAGGAAAATAGAGCCTACCTAACTAATTTGTAATCTCACCAAAAGAAGATATCAAGTTTGGCTGATAAAGATAATATATTACATTTAGACTTAGGTAAGGCATTTAACTTGCCACCATATGACATTTTGATTAAAAACCTAGAACAATATAAAGTTAACATAGCACACAGTAAATGGATTAACAACTGGCTAAGTGATAGTTCTCAAAATGTAACTGTAAACGGGAATTATCATCAAGCAAGTTTGTTTCCAGTGGGTTCCCTGAGGGATGGTTCTTGGACCAACGCTATTTAACATCTTTATCTATGACCTGAAAGAAAACATAAAAATCATAACTGATAAAGTTTGCAGATGACTCAAAAATTGGATGAGTGGTAAATAATAAAGAGTACAGGTCACTGATTCAGAGCGATCTGGATCGCTTGGTAAGCTGAACACAAGCAAACAATATGTGTTTTAATACAGCTAAATGTAAATGTGTGTATCTAAAAACAAAGGAAGTAGTTCACACTTACGGGATGGGGGGATTCTGTCCTGGGAAGCACTGACTCTGAAAAAGATTTGGGTTGGACAATCAGCTGAACCTGAGCTCCCAGTGTGATGCTGTGGTCAAAAGCACTAATGCGATCCTGGGATGCATAAACGGGAATCTCAAGTAGGAGTAGAGAGGTTATTTTAACTTTATATTTGGCACTGTTGCAACTGCTGCTGGAATACTGTGTCCAGTTCTAGTATGCACAATTCAAGATGGGCGTTGACAAACTGGAGAGGGTTTAGAAAAGAACACCTACACTGATTAAAGGATTAGAAAACCTGCTTTATAGACTCAAGGAGCTCAATCTATTTAGTTTAACAAAGAGAAGATTAAGGGGTGATTTGATGAGTATCTGTAAGTACCGATGTAGGGAACAAATATTTAATAATGGGCTCTTCAATCTAGCAGAGAAAGGTACAATATGATCCATTGGCTGGAAGTTGAAGCTAGACAAACTCAGATTAGAAATAAAGCATACATTTTTGACAGTGAGATTAACCATTAGAACAATTTACCAAGGGTCATGATGGATTCTCCATCACTGACAATTTTTATGTCACTATTGGATATTATTCTAAAAGATCTACTGTAAGAATTATTTTGGGGAAGTTTTATGGCCTGTATTATATAGGAGATCAGATTAGATTATCACAATGTTCACTTCTCGGATGGAAATCTATTAATCAAACCAACCTAATTTTCTTCTTTGACAGGGTTACTGGTGTAGCAGACACAGGCGGAAGCTGTAGATGTGATATAGTTGATTTTAATAAAGTCTTTGACATAGTCCCACATGAATTTATAAGAAAATTAGGGAAATGTGGTCTAGATGAGAACTTCAGTAACTCAGCCAGAGATTAGGGGTCTATCTCAGGAGTGGATCAGGTTCTGTGGCCTGCAATGTTCAGGAGGTACTAGATGATCACAATAGTCCCTTCTGACCTTAAAGTCGATGAGTTTATGAAAATACTATGAAGGTGGGTGCACAACTGGTCAAATGGCAATACACGAAGTGTAGTTATCAATGGTTTGCTGTCAAAGCGAGAGGATGCACTTAGTGGAGTCACACAGGGGTCTGTCTTGGGTGTGGTACTATTCAATATTTTAATTAGTGACTTGGATAATGGAGTGGACGGTACAGCTTGTAAAATCTGTGGGTGACACCAAGCTGCATGGAGTTGCAAGCATTTTGGAAGACAGGATTAGAAATCCAAATGAAGCTCAGAAATTGGAAAATTGGCCTGAAATCAACAAGATGATATTCAATAAAGGTAAGTGCAGAGTACTACATTTAGGAAGGAAAAATCAAATGCCCAACTATAAAATGGAGAATAACTGACTAGGATGTGGAGGCTATCGTGGATCACAAATTGAATATTAGTCAACAATGTGATGCAGTAGCAAAAAAAAAAAAAAAAAAAAAGCTAATATTCTCAGGTGTATTAACAGAAGTATGATAAGACACAAGAGGTAAATGTTCCACTCTGCTTGGCATTGGTGAGACATCAGCTGGAGTAGTGTGTCCAATTCTGGGCGCCACACTTCACGAAAGATGTGAATACATTGGAGAAAGTCCAAAGGAGAGCAACAAAAATGATAAAAGGCCTTTGAGGAAAGGTTAAAAAAACTGATCTTGTTTACTCTTGAGAAAAGAAACCTGAGGGGGGAACCTGAAACCAGTTTTCAAATATGTTAAGGGCTGTTATTAAAAGGGTAGTGATTAATTGTTCTCCATATCCACTGACGGTGGGACAATGAACTTAATCTGCAGCAAGAGAGATTTAAGTTAGATATTCGGAAAACTTTCCTACTGTAAGCGCTGTTAAATTCTGGAACAGGTTTCCCAGGAATCCCCATCACTACAGGTTTTTAAGAACAGGTTGGACAAACTCCTGTCAGGGACAGCCTAGATTTACTTGGTCCTGCCTCAGAGCAGGGGGCTGGGCTCAAGGTCCCTTCCAGCTCTGCATTTCTATGGTTCTATGAAATTTTGAATCAAAACAACTGAAATGTTTCCTTTCAAAAATGTCAAAATTAAATATTTTGATTGGGGGGGGGGGAGATTTTAAAAGGACTTGTTCCTAAGTGAACAATCTAGTGAAATTGAGATGAATTTAGGAAACATTTTGTGATGCCAAATCTGCATTTATTTATTTTTTTGCTGAATAAAAAGTTCTGATTGACAATTTTTGCCCAGCCCTAAGTTTAACTGCATTGAAGTCAAAATAAAAAAAATCCCTCTGCCCTGTTGCACACTTCCATTACACACTTAATGATAACATTAAAAACACAGCAAAATAAAATGTTACCTACCAACATGTGCATCTAAAGTACCAGTACAGATCCTGTGTAGAAGATGCTGAATGATACATTGCATTGTCCAGTGCTGTGCACAAAGTTTATGATACTGTCCCTCAGATGATCTGTCTTTCATTCTAGAACACATAAGGCAAAACTCAGCAGCATTGTGAGTTAACTGGATGAGTCTACAGGGCACTGCAGCAGGGTGTCTCAACTGAGAATTAATAGCACCTTTAGGAAGAACCTCCAGCATTTTAACATTTTTTGAGAAAGCCCATTTTGCTCCTTCATGCTTGTTCTAACAGATTTCCATTTAAGGTGCCATGCTATATATACACTCACCTTCCACATTTATTACCCAGTCACATGGCAAATTGTCCTATCCTCCTTTCTTACCTTGAACTGTACTTGCCTCCAGTATGTCTCACTTGCCAAGTTTCTTAACTTATCAGGCTTTTGTAAGCCAAGAATGATTGAAGTTCGCATGCAGTACTTCCTGCATGCAAATCCAGAGTCAGCTAAATTGTGCACAAGATAGGTTATTTCTGCATCATCAAATGTGCTTATTGCAATTACAGTTGCAAGGAGAGTAACATTTTGAAGTGAACTAAATGGTACAGACTACAGAAGGGGGAGAATCAGAAGAAGAATGAAGCAAGCCCAAAAGTCCTGTTCCTTTGCAAGAGAGGGCATCATCCACAGTTCTCAATATACATTAATAATATTAAAGGCTCTGGGATGGACTCATATTTTTCAGATTATTAAATATTACAGGAATGACATGCTTAAGTTTTCTGACATTTGTTAAACACAGGAGGCCAATTAGGAGGCTTTCAAATACTGCTTCTAATAATACAAAATGACGCAATTAAAAGACACTACTAAGAGCATCTCAAAGGGAATTTGATGGAATAGGCTATCAGTCAAGAATGTGAATACGTTTGCAAAATCTGGTAACATACAATACCACATACTTTTCAATTCCCATTCTTCCAGCTGTAATACTCTTTAAAATAAAATAAAAAACCCTCTCCCTCTCCTAAATTCCTTCTTTAATGGCTGTCAAAGCTGGCATCTTTACTTGAGAATGATGCCTAAAGTTCATGCCCTGTTACCTCCATTGGGCCACTTGAAATACTGGAGGCTCCTACGTCAAAGGACAGAAAGCCTTTATTTTAAAGAAAGCCTGAGATGTGAGTGCCTTACATTAAAATGAGAGATTGGAAAAGAAGAAAAAGATGATAAGTATTAGGTGCATTAGTTGGCATCCCTCTGTATATAAAACAGACAGCAAGATGTCAATACAAATGAATTTTTACTGGGATCTTGCACATATGAAACAGAAACCGATTGAAAATAATAACTAAAATGAAAACAGTCAAACTCTTAAAATCTTGCCAACACTTCTTTTTGTGATACCACACCTGAAACATAACACAGTGAAATTTAATGAGAATTAACCTTAGAAGTAAAAATTCAATGCTTATAAATTTTGAAAGAGAGAAAGCTGTGAAGTATCCTTCAGGGCATAATTTATGTTTCATGTACATTACGCAGGAGGGTATGAAAATGTACACACAATATGCTGCTACATATTGAGAGACATTATATCAGTCCCATGACCTCCATTCTCCAGTCTCTTCTTAGACGTTCTCCATATGGGCCAAGAAGCTATTAAAGGCAAAAGATCCCTTTAATTTGTTTGTAATAAGAATTCTTGTTTGGGATGTTCAAACAAAATGTCTTGCTCATCTAAACAGGTTGGGTTTTTTAAAATGGAGAACACTATGTGAAACTATTTTGATTTCTACTTGGCAGTTGTTTAATATTTCTCTTCAGAAATACAGTTCTGAAGATAACAGAATAACACAAGTGCAGAGAGGGACATCAATATCAAACACAAGCATAACAGGACTAATGCTTCCGTCTCTTCCTACTCCCTTCTGCGACTGCAAGATATTTGCTTTTATCATCACCATCATTTGACTTCCCAATCCTGACTACCATTTACAGTAGTACAATAGGTCCTATCTAGAGTTGCTGAATCAAAGCAAAATAGCCCTAGAAATTAAACTATAAACAAGAAAAAAATAACTCCAAAGAAGCCCCCACATATAAAAGCTTCAACACAAATTGTGAATCACGCCACGGCAATCTCACATCCCATAAGAAAGCCCTGCCCTTGCTCTTTCTTTTGTTGCTCTTGTGTGTAGAGAAGATAAAAATAATTCATTTAGGCTTAGTCATCACAAAACATTAGCTGAGCCTATCACTTGTCTTCTTCATTTTTTCAGCACAGGGCATCTCCAGATGTCGATTTCAGTTTATGAACTGTAGCTATTGGGGGCGGGTACAGGGAGGGGACATGAAATCTCTCAACTATTCAGGGATACATACTTTCAGATACAGATTCACTGATATAATGCTGGAAAGCATAGCCAAAACTGAAAATGCATTTGCTTCTACACACTGCTACCAGTGCATTCACTACGAAGAATGAAAATGGCTGAATAATCAACTGCAGACAACTGCTGGGGTCATGGAAGGAGGTGGAGAGGTTGAAACCTTGAACTACTGTTGCTGATGTATAGTATGTTTATCTCCCTGTTCCCTATGGTGTGTAGTTGCTAGTTATCTCAAAGGATGAATGACTTGCCTGCCATGAATTATGTCTGCTTATCCTTGAGACGGTGCATGCACTATGTGATTATGTCATCTAAGAATACAGCCATTAGGGAATTACAATGGTGAACAAAAATGTGTGTCTTGTTTTTGCCATCATATCAGGGGCTTCTGTATATTTCTGTAGTGCTGAGGCGGGAAAGAAATGGAGGGATCTGTAAAAGAGGATGACTGTCACCTGTTGCATTAGCTACCTGTTAAGTTTTCTGCTGTTATTGTTTTTGCAGAAAACCAGACTACACTGAGAGTGTTTTAACAATAAAAATCTCCTTGATTCTGCAGAGGATTTTAATCCATCTGATCACCAAGAAAGCAAAAACTTATCAGCGAAGATTAATGGCCAATGTAGGTAGAACAAAGAGCTCTCAGGCATTTCTCTTGCATTGGGATCATGTCTACATGACCGAGTGTATTTCTTCTGAAGAGCAAGATGTATTTTTTAAAATTAAAATCAATTGATTTAGTGACAGAATTTACAATAGTGTATTTGACAAGTCTATTGACCTACACGACACACGCACAAGACCCTGTGGCATGGTTAATTCAGAGAAGCAGACTGTTGTTTACAATAATAAAAATATATAACATTTAAAGCATAAACACCTATCAAAGTACAGTTAGTGATCCTACTAAGCAGAGTGGGCTGAAGGAGGCAGAGGGTCAGGAATGTTGCACTGAATTGAACAGTTAGCTCTTCAGGATAACACCTGAGCAAGTTAGGAGGATAAATCACATGATTAAATTGAAAGCAAAGCACAAGTCTATAAAAGGCTCAAACACGCTTTATTACAGTCTTGCAAAATTCTACTCAACCATTTGCCTGGGACACTTTATTTATTATCTCCTGGTTTCATCAGTTCCCAATACTAAATAACTGAATATACCAGTTAAATGCTCCCTTTCAAATGTTACTACTATACGGGGGAGGGAGGAAAGCACCGTTAACTGGCAGGAATAAAATGATTCCAGACATGGAAGTAGTATTTATAGACACAATGGCACTGGTTGGGCTCTAGGCTCCCCAATTGTTTTTGAAGGGACTGCCTCTCCTACTGTGGTTTCACAATAGTAGGTCTTCCCAAAGGTGACCACCGAACATATCATCTGTTAACTATTTTGTCATAGTGCATTTTCAGAAATAAGTTAAAACACTATACTCTGGACCCTCCTGCACTGTGCTCTGGATGAAGAGCACTTTAACTTCTCTCTCGTCTGACCTGCAGTTTACCTGGTGAAAATTTTTCTGAGAGTAAAAAAAGGCTTGTGTAACTACAAACTGCTCCTTTACAGAACGGCCACACAAACTCTGGGCTTCTGTACTTCAGTGTCAATGGTACATGAATGCATGGATAATGCAATTTCAAGAGAGCGTATACTGCTCCAATCAACCCCTACAAAACTTTTAAAAAAATAACTTTGTGTGTTTACTTCTTTCCTTGCAATCTTTACTAAGTGAACACCCTCCTGTCCTGGCAACCCTGATAGGTTGTCCTGAACATTACCAGATAATATATAAAACCTAATCCTCATTTGAACATTCCTGGAACTGGGCCAGAACATTTGTATCTTTCCAGGGCACAGCTCAAGCTAGTACTTTTGATATCTGTTTCTGCCAAGAAAAGCCTTGGTAGGACATGGAAAGAGGAAATCATTCTCTTATTTCCATGTGGACACAGAACACTTTGCCCAGGAACAGAAGATGCCACACAAAGGGACAAAGAGCAATCAGATTTAGTTTAGAAAATATCGATCCCACTCGTATACGTAAAACTGAATTTCTTTCTGACACAAATTTATTTTTAAAAAAATCAAGATCTTGGAAGTGAGTATAAATCCCTAAATAATCTATGCTTTTGTTCAGATAATACTTTATCTGTGGGTATAAACTAAAGAACTTTGAAAATTTGGTATTAATCTCATCTCCCTCTCCATATTGGTTTAAATTTTCATTCTCTTACATACAATCTATTTTCCCCCCACACTGCCCCTTCACCCACCACCACAAATGAGGAGTTATACTGCATGACTCCAAGAAAGTTTTAATTAATATACTAGATCCCAAACTCAAGAATAATCTGTTCATGGAAAAATAAAGGCAACAGATTTACAGGTTTTTGTATGCAAGGGGAGAAAGGACTCCCTTGTTAGTTTCTATTTATGGACCCATAGCAGATGACCTGAATCTCCTCCATCCCCATCCCCCTTCCATTGAGCCTATAGCTCAGATTATTCTCTTCCTAATGAAAACACCACCTGCCATATGGACAGGAGATTAATTACATTACATTTATATTAATAAAATACATGAGTCACATTTGCACCACACATACTTTATGTGTTATAGCAGTGCTTTATATTTGGGTCTGTATACAATAGAAAGACACTCAAAAATGGGATTTTCCTCACTGAATTTTAGGAAAATGAAGATCAGGTCTGATTCATATTTCAGTCTGAATGCAAATCAACTTAAGGGTAGAAAGGTAGTTTTCTCTTTCCACTTAGTCACAAAGCCTGAGCCTTAGGCCAAGGTTTAACTGCACCCCTTCTCCACCCCAAAAACACCACCTTTCTCACCTGAAGCCTGATCCAAAGCCCAATAAAGTCAATGGCTGGCTTTCCATTGACTAAAACAGACTCTGAATCAAGCCCTGATTTTTACCTGGTTTAGAGATGCTGGCGACTTCCCCTTAGATTTTTGGTAAATGTTGTTTTCCAAGACTCCCAAAACATAATTTTCACATGCTCCAGATTAATGCACCTCAGAACATGTTATGTATTCCAGAGCAAGTTAGACTTTAATTCTGTCGTGTCCAGACCCCAGCTTAGGGAACTTCTAGAGCTGCTGAGCTCTATAAAAGCATCTTTCAAAGGCAGGGAAATGAGAACAGAGTGGTAGATTACAGAGGAGAAGGGACTTGGGGCTCCAATGGAAGTCAAAAAGAGGGAGTGACCTTATCTGAATTTGACCAAAACTTTTGGGTTTAATTTGCTGGGTGAGCAACAGTTCAAGCGAATTATTTCCCCTATCCCTAATGCTATACTCATCACTCAATTTACAGAATGCTCTACCCCTCATGTTGTGTCTCAGGGAACATTTCCATCTCTCCGCTAAAAGACGCATTATTCATGTTTCTGGGAATGAGGAGTGGAGAATTAGAAAACAAAATGCCTGAATAGGAGACGTTGCACATAAGAGTTTCACCACTCAAAGATCACTGCAAAATGAGTCACTTACTGTACTGCTGATGCATTTGTGTTGAATTAAGGAGTGCAGCAAATTGATTTTATCCCCAGATTTAATGTTCTGTCCTACAAGCATTATTTGTTTGGGAGGGAGTTCTGTCTTTGGCGACAAGACCAGCATGGAATTCTCTGCTGGTCTAGTCCACTTCCCTTCTCCCTAAGGAAAGCCAACTAATACAAAATAATATCAATCTTTTAACAAAAAAGGGAACAAAGATTAAACAACAAGAAATTCCACAAGCACTGTTCTGTCTTAATGATTAGGAAGTACCTAAGCATGTTTGGTTTGTCCAAGTAAAGGCTGTGGGATTTTTTCAACCCACTCTTACATTCCTGACTTCCATTCCCTGCTTATAGCAGAACTGTGACAGAAAAGATTCTCCAGGACTTTAATGCTGCTTGATACCAGACTTTAGGGTAAAATCCTGGTCTTGCAAGGGAGTCTTGCCATTAACTTCAATGGAGCCAGGATTTCACTGTAAGGGTGCAACCCCCCTCAACGTCATAACTTGCATCCTCTCTGAAACTTTTCTCCTCCTCTTGCACAGAGCATAGGAATGAATATGCATCTGGCACTATGCCATCTCCCTGGCTGGCACAGAAATGGTACTTGCCAACAAAAGACACCCAAAGTTTCTCTTTAAAAGGACTATTAAGATTCCGGCGAGAAAGGCAAATGGAGGGAATCCCAGAGTTATCCCTTTTGTTCTTAACCAATAGCCTTCCATATCAGGCCATCTTGACTATCTGGCTGAGGACTGGTTGTGAATTTCTTCAAGGCAAGTCAACATCTCTACTGGTTTGGCAACAGCTGGAAGGCAGAGATTGCCTGAGATGCAAACTTCAATCCCAGCAACTGGACTGCAGATCAAGCCTCATGGTCAGGACAGATTCTGTCCCTCAATGTTGTATACACACCTATTACGACAATGTGCATACATAACCCACTCTGACTTTGCAGGAGCCACACGTGGATCCAAGAGCAGATTTTGTCTGGAGTTGTTTTTAGCTTCGTAATGGCTTCTATCTCTCTTAAATAACAGAGAAAACATGCTGTTTATAAACCCAATAACTTCTTAAATGTATTCACCAGTTTATTCCTTTAACAGACAAACAACGCCAAAGTTCCATTAGATGTACGTATTTTATATTTTTACTTTTGGGAACAATAGATTGTTCTTTTAACAAGTATGTTGTGTAACTGGAATTTATATTTTCAGGTACAGGAACCGTATGTTTTATCACAGCAGTCTTTTACAAAAGGACTGACAGAGATGCTATTTGTTTCACAACTTCCACTCGCCTGTTCTAACCATATCTAAGGAAGACATGATTAGATTGGTGCCTAAGTCATAAGTCTATACGTCCAAAATTACCCCCCCCCCCAAATATTAAACATACAAAAGAAAATCAACGTTCACAGCACACAGTGCAGGTAGCTAAAGTTTCAGTGCATTCGTTTTCCTAACCTATCCCCAGCATTTTCAGCAGAGCAGGGATACAAGTCTCAATGCTTGAATGCAGTAATGTTTATTGCACTAGCTTGGTGATTCACTAAGTACAGGATGTGCCCAATTATCCTGTGTATTTTTCCAGTCCGATTTCATAAACTCCAATTGCACAAGTACAGGAATTCATCTTTTCTTGCTTGTCCATTAAAGCTCATTTTATGGAAGATCCTCCACCTTGAACAACAAAAATGCAAGCTGGCTACACACATATTTTTTGGTTTTGTTGTTGTAACCATGGAACCAACAAAATCAGCTGCTGAGTAAGTATATTATGTGATGAAATAACCAGTTTGGTCTTTGTCTGAACCTGTTAAAAAAAGCTTTGCCTTTTATACAGGACACAACTTCTGCTCCAAAATCCAAAAGTTAAAAACAGCAGTTCTGAGGACACATGTATTCTAAGCCAACAACATTTGGCTGCCTAATATAAAAATTTACAGAACTGTTACAACTAAAAACAAATCATTGGAGCTTTCCAAGATAAATAATTACTTAGAATTCTGGTTATCAGGCCATAAATGTGGCTTCTAATCTAATTGGTTTCAACATCATTGGAGTGATAAAAAGGAACAACATAAATTTACGGAGCTGTAAAGAGAACGTCTATATTCCGGGGAAATTGGCCAGACGTTAATGCTTCACACTTTTCCTTTCGAAACTAATCATGCCGGTAAATAAAACACTTTATTTTGAACTTAAAGTACATGATCAAGGTAATGTGGCCAACAATAAACCGACTTATCTTGACAACCATCTTGTTTCACCTTCTAGAGTTCAAGTATGCATTTTTATTTACTTTCCCAACCAAAACTCGCTTCCTTAGTAAAATTAATAAAGATGGCATTGTGAAACTGTCAGACTAATAAACCACCAGTGCCGTTTCCTAGTTTCCCATCCTGGCACGTGTGCAGCATTTATTAGAATCCTAGAAGCTAAAAAAGGAAAATAGAATGGCAATACAAGACGTAGTTGCTATACAGTGCTTTTCACCTGTAGATCTCAAAGCAGATTAAGTGAAGTGTCACTGTGCCTCTTTTGCAGATGGGGAGACTGAGGTACAGAGAGGTGAAATGACTTGCCCAATGAAATGACAGCAGGTCAGTGGAAGAGCTAGCAACTGAACCTATGTTTCTTAATTTGATGATTTATCCACTGGCCCATGCTGTCTCCCCAGTGTGAATATCTGTTATATTAGGGGTTCTCAAACTTCATTGCCCCACGACCCCCTTCTGACAACAAAAATTACTATATGACCTCAGGAGGGGGGACTGAAGCCTGAGCCTGCCTGAGCCCCATTGCCCTGGGCTGGAGGGGCCAAAGCTGAAGCCCAAGGGCCTGTAACCTGAGCCCTGCCACCCAGAGCTGAAGCCATCAGGCTTTGGCTTCAGCCCCAGGCAGTGGGGCTCGGGTTTCAACTTCGGCCCTAGGCCCCAGCAAGCCCCAGCAAGTCTAACACCAGCTCTGGCGACTCCATTAAAATGGAGTCACGACCCACTTTGGGGGCCCGACCCACAGTTTGAGAACCGCTGAGTTAGATCAACTAGCTTATGTACCTGGCAGTACATTTTCAAGACAGTCACATATCATCTTATTTGTTAATTTTAATACATGAAGCATGAATTATTTGCTAAAGTAAATATACACTTCAATTTCAAAAAGGTAAGAGTCTGAGGTAGATCTGTCTTCTGACCTAATAACCTTGAAAATGTGGGAAGGATTCTACTCCCTGCTCTGGTCCCTATATAGTCCTCTACTGCTTATCTGCCTATCCCACAAGCCCCAACGGAGGAGATGTGTAGCAGGAGCTGGGCACAGGAGAGGGCACCTCAGAGACCAAATGGACGGCCAAGGGGGTAAGATATGAAAATACACATCTGAAAACATAAGATTTAAAATGTGTTCCAACTTTAACCCAGCTTGAGAATTCTTTCCTTCTCTTGAGCACATCAGTCAGAGACACAGTACACTGTTTAAGGAAGTTGGTGCCACTTCCCAGGTGTGTGTATCTAGCAGTCATTTGTCAGGCTTTGCAACCCCACTTAAGAGAAAGACACGCCAAATTAAAACTTTTAAAGCCATTAATCACACCCTCACAATTTCAGATAAGGCAACATGCAACATATGCTTACGTGGGTCTTGCCTTTAGCCATAATCAGGACGTATTAACCTCTCAGTGGAAGAGGCTGTGTGAGGTACTCCAATAACAAACTGTTACAGAAAGGTTTCAGAGTAACAGCTGTGTTAGTTTGTATCCGCAAAAAGAACAGGAGTACTTATGGCACCTTAGAGACTAACAAATTTACTAGAGCAATGTTTCCCAAAATTGGCGCAGGGCCAAGGGACGTACTGGCCGCCGCTTCCCGCAGCCCCCATTGGCTGGGCACAGCGAACCGCGGCCAGTGGAAGCCGTGATCGGCCGAACCTGCGGACGCGGCAGTTAAACAAACCGGCCCGGTCCGCCAGGGGCTTTCCCCGAACAAGCGGTGTCCCAAGTTTGGGAAACACTGTATTAGAGCATAAGCTGTCATGGGCTACAGCCCATTTCATCGGATGCATAGAATGGAACATATAGTAAGAAGATATAGATATATACACACACACACATACAGAGAAGGTGGAAGTTGCCATACAAACTGTAAGAGGCTAATTAGTTAAGATGAGCTATTATCAGCAGGAGAAAAAAACTTCTGTAGGGATAATCAAGATGGCCCATTTAGACAGTTAACAAGAAGGTGTGACGATACTTAAAATGGGGAAATAGATTCAATGTATGTAATGACCCAGCCACTCCCACTCTCTACTCAAACCCAAGTTAACGGTATCTAGTTTGCATATTAATTCAAGCTCAGCAGTTTCTCGTTGGAGTCTATTTTTGAAGCTTTTCTGTTGCAAAGTTGCCACCCTTAAGTCTTTTACTGAGTTGCCAGAGAGGTTGAAGTGTTCCCCTACCAGTTTTTGAATGTTATGATTCCTGATGTCAGATTTGTGTCCATTTATTCTTTTGCGTAGACACTGTCCGGTTTGGCCAATGTACAAGGCAAAGGGGCATTGCTGGCACATGATGGTATATATCACATTGATAGATGTGAAGGTGAACGAGCCTCTGATGGCATGGCTAAAGTGATTAGGTCCTATGATGGTGTCACTTGAATAAATATGTGGACAGAGTTGGCAGCGGGCTTTGTTGCAAGGATAGGTTCCTGGGTTAGTGTTTTTGTTGTGTGGTTGGTGGACAGTATTTGCTTCAGGTTGGGGGGCTCCCTGTAAGCGAGGACTGGTCTGTCTCCCAGGATCTGTGAGAGTGAGGGATCATTTTTCAGGATAGGTTGTAGATCTCTGATGATGCGCTGGAGAGGTTGGGGGCTGTAGGTGATGGCTAGTTGCATTCTGTTACTGTCTTTGTTGGGCCTGTCTTGTAGTAGGTGACTTCTGGGTACTCTTATGGCTTTTTCAATCTGTTTTTTCACTTCAGCAGCTGGGTATTGTAGTTTTAAGAATGCTTGATAGAGATCTTATAGGTGTTTGTCTCTGTCTGAGAGATTGGAGCAAACACGGTTGTATCTTAGAGCTTGGCTGTAGACAATGGATCTTGTGGTGTGTCCTGGATGGAAGCTGGAGGCATGTAGGTAAGTATAGCGGTAAGTAGGTTTCTGATGTAGGGTGGTGTTTATGTGACCATCGCTTATTAGCACAGCAGTGTCCAGGAAATGGACTTGTTTGGATTGGTCTAGGCTGAGGTAAATAAATTTGTTAGTCTCTAAGGTGCCACAAGTACTCCTGTTCTTGTTACAGAAATGAAGAGGGAGAGGCAAAGGTCAATTGAATTCACTCTCTGTATAAAAAGACATTATGTCAGAAATATCTTAATACCTGAACACAAATGGGTTGATTAACATTCATGAAATGAGACTAATCAATTCTTTACATAAAATGAGACCAGAATTTAGGTCGCATTTCTATTCTTTGACACTTTAAATGCTTGGAGTGGAGTTCAAATGAATCATTGCAGCTTCAGAAAGTTCCCTATAAAGAGCTGCCGAAAGAGACAAATCATATGAAACACTGCTTTATTATTCCGCTGGCAGAGGCAAGATGCAATTGTACAAATGACAGTTGAAGGTATGCAATTCAGGTAGCACTTTTAACCTACTGCCGCGCACTGAAAAAACTGTTCTGTCCTGTTTGTGAACTGCAGGGAGTTAAATATCAAAGTAACTTAAAGCTTCTATTCGCAGACAATACTGCACATATTTTTGGATTTGTGTTAAAGCATTTAAAAAGTGCCTATTCAATTTGCTTCATTTCTAAGTTATGTTAAATGGTAACATTGAGCTACTACTGTACTTAGTATCTGATCCAAATGCTTTGTATGTAAATAGGCTAAATTTGGGCAGGCTAGGGGACATGGAGGTGGTGGAAATTCATCCATGAAAAAAAATGATATCTAGCTAAAATGTTACCCATTTTCTAATTAAACTACTTTTAAATAAAATCTTTGTCTTTTCTAAAAAGAATGTTCCAATTCTAAAAGTTACTGGCTCAATACAGGAATTACTGGGTGAAATTCTATAGCTTGTTTAATGCAGGTCAGACTTGATGGTCACATGGTCATTACTGACTCTAAAAATCTATTAATCTTAATAGACAAGTTAAAAAAAGACAGTTAATTCTAACTTCCCCTTATCCAACACAGAGCTCTATGCAGGTTCATGAACTGTAGGAACAAAGGAACTACCTTACTCCTAATTGTGTCTTTTTTAACTCAATCATTTAGTTAACCCATTCCTGAGCATGTGTGAGTATACAGATCTTTAAACGATTATTTTTTTCCCCTAACCAAGCTTTTCAAAATGTGAAAAAACTTCTTGGATCAGCTCTCACTTTTTGAAAGCAAAAAGGTAGACATTTTAATAAAACTACATCCTTAACAGTATGTGGACTTCTATCTTACCTACAGGCCACAGCTAGTGTGGTGGGAGCCGAACATTCAAGCCATTATCAGGTCTTGAACATTTTATCAATGTCTGTTCCCTGGTGTATTCCAATATCTATGTGTATATACAATTTAATGCAAATCAAAACTTCATTTTCTTTATCACCAGAGAGAAGTGAGGAAAATTTTTACATTTCACCTATATATTTCTCCATAAATAGAACAAGCATTTAAATATCTTTTTTAATGTGAAGTTAGGATGAAGAGGTCAGTGGAGAAACACAAGAATAAAGAGTACAATATACTGTGAGGACAATACCAAAGATTACCTATCATTTTTGGTCCTGTAAGAATAGTGCTATTTCTAATTTGGCTTGAGTCACTGCTGTGACTCTCAATCCCTTTACTCAAACAGAGCAACAGCAAAAGAGGGAGTGATATATACGTGAAGAAATTGCAAGAATTTGTTCCACTTATATGTGGAAACAAAACTGACGGATGCAGATCATTTTGGGGTGTCTGAGGAGGAGGGGTACAATGGATTCAATATTATGTGGTGAGATGGAGAAGAGGAAGAGTAATTCTTCAGGAATGTGCACATTAAACGTCTCCCCTTTCCTGTATTCAAGGTTAGATCCTGATCCTGCAACTGATTCTGAGCACGTGGATCCCTCTATTTGTTACTTCAGCACATCTAAGTGTGGGCAGACCCCTGCACCTGCTCCGAGCCCAAATGAAGTCAATGGAGCATTGCACAGGTGCAGGGGCCCACCAGCATGAAATAAGTTGCAGGATCGATGTCTAAGGTTTGATCAGAATCAGTTATGCATTCCTATTCCAAAATCTGGACATTTAAGCCCTGATCCCATTGAGCTCTGTGGCACTACTCGCACGACAGCATATCAGCATTGGTGGCATCCAGGCAACGTGTAGCTATATGCCACAGTGAAAAGCAAGCTGCATCCACACTACAGTGTGTAGCTACATGTGTCAGTGAAAAGCTCTGCCACCGGGGAGGCAGCGGGGAAGGGCTCCAGCAATGGGGAAGCAGCGGGACTGCTAAAAATAGCAGAGTAGACAAGGAGGCACTGCTTGGGCGAATAGAGAGCCATGTAAGGTATATACCTGGATACATCCCCATAGGATTCAGGCACATCTTTACTCTACTCACCTAAGCAGTGCCTCACCATCTACACTCCTCTTTATATCTGTGGTAGGGGGTCTACCCATGTATGTACCCTACACTCCTCCAAAAGAAGTGAGCAGAGTGGGCGTACCTTAGTCACTCTTGTACAGAAGTCTTTGCAGAACTGAGACTATACTAGGGAAAGGGCGAGTCTCAAACACTAGTGTACAGGTAGCATTATCTGAGGTGAGCTAACTTTTATATACAAAATGCCTAAACTTATTCCACCCCACCCTCTCTTTTTCCCAAGCAAAAACTGAATACTGCTTCTAACTGTACACTGTTGGTTTGTGTTCTTTTCATATTAATTCCTCCAACTCCCTTAGAAAAATAGTAGGACTATGCTCAATGTCTGAGATGCAGGGTTTTAGCCATGATACACCCATCTGTGCACATTTCGGAGA
The DNA here is from genome assembly GCF_015237465.2 of Chelonia mydas. Lineage (NCBI taxonomy): Eukaryota > Metazoa > Chordata > Testudines > Cheloniidae > Chelonia > Chelonia mydas. The sequence goes on along the minus strand of NC_057851.1, from coordinate 80,243,857 downwards.
ACTCTCCCTCTTCATTTACACCAAAGAGACACTGTCAGCTCAGAACATAGTCATTTAAAAACAAACAAACTTAAAAGCAGTTTCAGGGACTACCCTGAATCACCCTGACAATTGTGGTTTTACAAATCCTACTGTCCTATTTTTAAAGAGTTTCTCTCTCCCCTGCTGTGTGAAAGACCCACACAAACAATACAGGAAAGCAACTGACAATAAAGGGGAAAGAGTGAAATCGACTCTACCCAAAGGGCCTAGTCCCAAATCCTCTGGAGTCAACTCCAAATGACTTCAATGCACTTCATATTATGTCCAAAGTGCTGTCAAGTGCACAAAAGTAAACAGACTTAAAAAATCAAGAGAAAAAAGTGTTTTTCTCTAATATCTTTCATTTACAATAATCTTAGCTGTTGCATGTAACAATAGCAGGTAAAAATAATCCAGACCATAAGTGACTTTTAAACTGTCCCTTTGATATTAGTGAGTCACATGGTTAAATACTTACCATGCTGTAAACCTATCTCAAGGCTTTCAGGAGCTGAAAATAAATGTATATTAATACAAAAACCACAATGTTGTATGCCAGTTAAAGCTGGTCTACAATTCACTGATACACATAAAACAAAATCACCCAGCAAGGAAATGAAAATTAAGACATCTAACAAGTACACACTCTCTGCTCCTCCATCAACCCCCCACAACTCACCTCACCACTAGAGCTACCACCATATTTCATAACCTGAACTCTTCCAGCACCTGTTTCGTTAAACTCACCACTACTGCCACCACAAGCAGAGGGACTTTACCCCCACTATCCTTTCTGTACAGCTCAGGGGCGGCGGGATCACCCTCACTCATGTTCAGGGCAATGGGTGCTAGAAGGCTGGTATCCTTACTGCGGTAGAGAACATACGTGTAAACTATCTTTTTAATGGCAGTCGCTATATGTCAGTATCATATTATCCTAAGAATGTTAGTATTAATGTTACTCTATAAGAAGCATATAAGAAAAAAACCCATCTCTCAAGAAATAGGTTACCCTTCACCAATAGTGTTTGTAATTAGGAGGCGTTTTCCTAAATGACCTTCTTCATGTAAACTCCCCCTCAAGCTAAGAGTACCCAACTACTAAAAACAGCTAAAGGTAAAACCTGCTGCATGAAGGTCCTAAAAGAAGATAGCAATGCTGCATGCCTGGAAGGTGTCATTTGTCCGTAACATCTCAAGCATTCAGACAGAGATGGACAGAGACACGCTTGACTTAATGCTTCTCCCCCTTTCCCCTCTCTTGGAGCTGGTATTATGTTTGAACATTTTGCCCCAAGTACCTATAGCCGTTACTGATTTTACATGCTACTTTCCTGCAGGAATCATTTCCATACACGCCATTCTATTTATGTTTCTCATTTCTAATCAGAGAGTGAAAGAATAGCACTTGCTAGAAATGACTTCTTGGTATACAATCCATTTTCAGGCAGTGCCAACAATAGTACTGCTTAAAGCTAATCCATTAACTCAGCTTACCTGTTACACTCCCATCTCCCTAATAAATGGGAACTGCACTGAACCTGAAAACTGCTTTTAAATGACATGTGTCATGTACTTGGAAAGCTGTCGATTTGGATTAAGACACAAGCAAACCAAAATTGTCATATGAGTTTCTCACATACTGCATATGATATTCAAAAACTAAACAAGCAAAGAATTTGAAATCTTCTCTCTTTTTTGAGTTACAGCTGGAAGTGTTGCATGCATTACTGCATATAAACTGTTCAATGTCTATACTTTGCTTTCAACAAATGATACCCATAAATGACAGCATAAACAGAGAATCTCTAGTGTTGAGGAAGCAAGCGTAAAGTATGAAGTTAACCGTTGTGATTTCTCTTTTCAAAATTCTCCTTGCCCCTCTATAAAAGCGGAGGGCAAACTACAGGATCCGGCACATCAGAGCTTTCAATCCGGCCCGCGGGATTGCCAGCCCCGTGGCACAGCGGGGCTAAGACTGGCTCCCTGCCTGCCCTGGCCCCACGCCGCTCCCGGAAACGGCCAGCACCGTGTCCCTGTGGCCCCTGGGGGAGGGGGGAGCAGAGAGCTCCATGCGCTGCCCTCTGCCTGCAGGCCCCGCCCCCCGCAGCTCCCATTGGCCGGGAACAGGGAACCACAGCCAATGGGAGCTTCGGGGGTAGTACCCACAGGTGAGGGCAGCGCACGGCAGAGCCGCCTGCCCCAGCCCACCCCCAGGAGCCACTGCTGGACATGCTGGCCACTTCCAGGAGTGACGCCGGGCCAGGCAGGGTGGATAAAAATCAATTATTATTTTTTAAATAAAAAAAAATCAGATTTTTTTGATAAAATGCTTTTTGAGGAAAAAACCTATCTAAAGATAGTTTTAATTAAGATACATTATAGCTCAAAGATATCTCATCATGGAATAGGGATTATAAATTCTAATTCTATAGTATGAGACAATATACTCATGTAATGTTTAAGAAAAGTTTTGTAAATGAGTTCCAATAGTTCATGGATTAGGGACCCAATCTTAAGGGGTTCCAGGGGCTTCTGTATAGATTATTTAGGTTAATTTTTCTATCTACCCATTGGGACTCAGTGCTCAGTCTAGAAGATACCATCAGAGATGCTTAGTTTTGAAATTCCCAAACTGTGGATTTGTGTCTCCAGAGATAACATGCTGGTTAACAGCAAAAATGTTTTTAAATAAATAAATAATATATAGAGGTGAGAAATAACAGACTTCAACCTTATTGTCCCTCTGCAAATTTGTGTACACAGAGTCAATCCTTTACCTCTCTCTAAAAGTGCAAAGTTTCAAAAAGTCCAATGAATAGAAGATTGCTGGGGATGGAATAGATCTGGACAAGGAGAAGAAGTCTGGAGATAAATGTGAGAAGGGAGGGACAGGCAGTAGAAACAAAAGTGAAACTGTTTGAGCAGCATATTCCAGAAGTCTTGAGGTCTTTCTGAGTGTAGCCTTCATTGATTTGAGATCTACCATACCATTCTCTCACTAGAAGGGAAAACCTATAATGACAGCAGGCCATAAAAGAGACCCAGTTTGGGAATATTTTAATGAAGTTCCTCTACCTGTGGGTAAGACAGGCATGTGTGCAAAATGCAAACAGTGCAACAAAGAAATGCAAGGTCTGGTTGCCCGAATGAAACAACATCATGAGAAGTGTTCCTTCTCAGGAGGAAGCTGAGTTCAAGATGATGAAAGGAACATGTCTGAACATGCAGGATCTTCAGACTTTTATTTCATACTTCTTTCTTAAGGACTGCCTGTCTTCCTTCTGGACTATTCTTGAATTCTCATGTTTGAGCAAAAAATATAGTTGTTACTCTATGGTACTATAATTTTAGATGCAGTTGTGATAAAAAATAAATAGCTGAAATAGGCAGATCTTCCTTTTACAATTTCACCTTTAAAGTAGTACTGAGTATCAGTAAATGCAATGAGTAATACTAAATAAGCAATATGGTAATAATAATTAAATAACTGCATTGACTTATTTTGTTTAGGAGAATCCATCCTCAACATACAGGATTCTGAAGACTATCCACCTTCAAGATCAGCATCATTTTCTACAGTTTCAGAGTTATCTGCCAATGATAGTGTTTCAGTGACATCATGTATGTCACATAGCCACAGTGTATCACCTGTAGCAAAAAGAAAAAAAAATCTCCATCATCCAGACACAACCATAGATAAGTTTGTGATAAGAACCAGCAGATTACAAAAAGAGGTAATTGATGAAAAAATTGCCCTGTTTGTTTATGCAACAAACTCTCCTTTCCGTATGATTGAGAACCCACACTTCATTAACATGGTTCAGTCATTAAGACCAGGATACAGTACACCCAACAGAGCAGATGTCTCAGGCAAATTCCTGGATAAAGTGTATGAAAGAGAAATTGAGCAGTGTACAAAGGATCTAGAGGGTGAAATTGTTAATCTGAGTCTTGATGGGTGGAGCAATGTCCACAATGATTCTATTGTATGTGCCTGTGTGACAACAGAAGAAGGGAATGTCTGCCTTACAGAAACAATTGATACATCAGGAAATGCGCACACACAGCAGAATACTTACAAGATGTAGCAGTAAAAGCTATAACAAACTGTGAAAAAAAATTCAAATGTCTAGCATGCAGCTTGGTCACAGACAATGCTGCAAATGTATCCAAGATGAGAAGAAATTATTTAGAAGAGAATGAAGAGAGTCCCAGGCTAATAACATATCACTGCAGTGCTCATTTGATGCACTTCCTAGCCAAAGACTTCAGTGTTCCAGAAATTAAGGCTAATGTTGTTGAAATTGCAAAATACTTCCATAACAACCACTTTGCAGCAGCTGCTCTGAAAAAAGTGGGAAGAACCAAGCTAACTCTCCCACAAGACGTGCGATGGAACTCAGTAGTGGACTGTTTTGAGCACTGTGTCAAGAACTGGCCTAATCTGATGACAGTTTGTGAACAAAATCGTGAAAAAATAGATGGCACCCTCACAGCCAAAGTTCTCAACATTGGGCTTAAGAGAAATGTTGAACACATGCAGAGTACCCTCAAGCCTATTTCTGTAGCCTTGAACAAAATGCAGGGAAATAGCTGTTTTATTGCTGATGCTGTTGAAATTTGGAAGGAACTGAGTGCGATCTTAAAAATAGAAATATGCAATGACAGAGTTAAATTACAAGCATTAAAAAAACGAATGGGACAAGCACTATCTCCAGCTCATTTTCTTGCAAATATTCTCAATACTCGGTACCAGGGTCAAACCTTAACTGCTGAAGAAGAAGAGCTGGCTATGATATGGACATCCAGCAATTATCCCTTCATAATGACAAGTATAATAAACTACAGAACTAAGGGTGAACCATTCAAGAAATACATATTTGCTGGTGATGTTTTAAAGAAAGTCACACCAGTGAACTGGTGGAAGTCACTTAAGCACTTAGATTCTGAGACTGTTGAAGTGATAATCTCACTTTTAAGAGCAGTAGCTTCTTCTGCTGGTGTAGAAAGAATGTTTTCTTCCTTTGGACTAATTCATTCCAAATTGAGAAATCATTTGGGACTAGAAAAAGCAGGAAAGCTTGTTTTTCTTTTCCAGATTATGAACAAACAGCAAAATGAAGATGAAGACGACTGAGTTATCTGCAGAAGCCAATATTTTAAGTTTCTCATGTTGACCTGGCTGACATACTCAACTTAATTTTGGGGTTTTTTTATAAAATATTTCATTTAACTATTTTAGTTAAAAAAATTTTAACAAAAACAAACCTGATTTTAAAAAACTTGAATGTTTAACTAAATTCAAAAATTCACATGCTTGTTTTGTTAAAATATTATATGTTTGCTGTTGAAGAAAAAAATCCAGAATACATAACGTTGTAGTTGTTTTAGTTAAATAAAACAATTTAAATGTCTGTCTGGTGATGTTCTCCTCCTAATACAGCAGGGCAAGAAAATCCTCCAAATATTAATGATTAACCTGTTGAATTGGAAATAGTTCACCTCCCAATGACTTCATAAATATCTGCCTCAATTACCTTTGGTAAATGAAATAACCAAACAATCATTCATTTTCTGATATAGCTGTAAAACTAATCTGAAAAGTTTTCAAAATAAATCACTTAAAAAGTGTATGGTGTGTACTTTCTAAAAATGAAACCTACATCTTTCTCTGAGTTGTGAAGAATATGTATTAAGTTTATAACAACCAACAAGAATTACTTTTATGTAGAAATCCATGATTAAATAGAGTCTTCCTGACTAGTGATTTAAATCAAATCCACCCTGGGGCCAGGGCAGGCAGGGCTGTGCGCTGCTGCCACCCCGGTGCCCCTCGAGGTAAGCGGCGCCGGGCCAGAGCTCGCACCCCGAACCCCTCCTGCACCCCACACCCCAGCTCTGAGCCCCCTAACCCCCTGCCTTGAGCTCCTTGCAGCACCACTCCTGCACCCCAACCCCCTGCCCTAAGCCCCCTCCTGTACTGCGCACCCCCTCCTGCACCCCTGCCCTGAGCTCCCAACCTCCTGTCCTGAGCCCCAGGCCGCACCCCTCCTGCACATCGACCCCTTGCCCTGAGCATCTTCCTGCACACCGCACCCCCTTCCACACACCACACTCCCTCCTGCACCCCAACCCCCTGCCCCAGCCCGACATTCATGGCCCTGCATACAATTTCCCCACACAGATGTGGCCCTCGGGCCAAAAAGTTTGCCCACCCCTGCTCTATAAGTTTATCAATTAGAACTGCTAAACTTTGCTGCATTCATGAAACAAAGGGAAGAAGTTAGCTGCTTCTGTGGTAGTTAAAATAAAAGGACACTTAGCAGGCTTTGATTCAGATTCAGCTCTTTTTAAAAACACAAAAAATGAAAGGTCAGAGAGCGAAGGCCTGATTCAATCTATACAAAAGCCAATACTGATATTTTTTGCCACTTCTAAAAATCACCTTATATTGTATTTTGCCTTCCTTGATATTTCTTACGTCGTCACTGAGGCAGAAGAGTCTGTCAAAATGTCGCTGGAAAAACTGCTTGCAGCTTCATGCAAGAGGTTCTTCCACTTCAGGCCTTAGTATCCTCCTCCTCAAGTTCTTCAACCTTACCTCCATTGTCACAACCTACTGCAAGCTAAAGGCAAGAATAAAGAAGAAGCAGAAGATGGAGTGAGGCGCTTCTTTGGACTTGGATAAGCAGCACCTGCTGCGGCCACAGACTGTTACAAGCAGCATTCTCAGAAAAATATGGATAGGTGAAAAGCCTGCTTGAATTGATCCTGGAAAGAACTGGTAAGTTACAAACTTCAATGACTAATGAATAATAAACAAAACTATCCTGGATGGACAAGCTGGAGGAGAGAACTGGATGAAGTGTACTGCAAAGAAAATGAAAACCACACTCTTCCAATTAAAAAGCTACACTTCTCACAACTAAATTTTAGTCTAAAGAAAACGTCTCTCTCTATATCCCCTGTAAGAGAGGTAAGTGAAGACTCTGGACAAACACACCCATGCCCATAATATATTGGCCGTTCTGGACAGACAGATGGACACACATGCAGCCTCCTGACCCCTTTATTATTTAAAGAGCGGATACTGAGGCTATAATACAAATGAACCCTACAGAAGATTTTCTTTACACAGAAAATTGCTACCTGACACTGGTGTGCAATCGGTCCAGTGCCAGTGTGATCAAGAGAAACAATTACTGTAAAGTGACTACTGAATGTAATTCTCAGGGAGGGAACTCTGAGGACCACAGGACAAAAGGAAATTTAACTCTCAGGGAAAAATTCCATCCTTTCAAATTCTGGGGAGCACAGCTGAACACAGACTAGTGAAGCAAGTCGTTCCAGATGCTGGCATGGAAACAGAATTACTGTTCCCCACCAAACTTTGGATCAACTTAAAACATTAAATTGACCTCTTTATTTGTTGGTGAAGACAGAAGAATATTAGCATCACAGTGGCACTGAAAGATCAAGAGGACTAAATGAGTATTTCAGTGTGTATATTCATATGTATTTAATTTAAGATTTTGAAAGTTTTTTCTGTTCACCAAATGCTTAGCTCTGGAAATTCCGTCGGAATATTTATTTAAAATATTTATTTGGGTTGGTATGATAATAAAGTTAATTAATAGTAACGTTGAATCTATCTCATTGATTGTTCATTTGCTTATAGAATACAGAGTTATTTCTAATAATAGATTCTGTATTTAGATTTAATGCCTTCTTATTTTACATTACCTTTCCACATTATCATAACAAATTCTGATTGATAGCTATACTCATGGTCAGAACTCAGAGAACCACTCTGAGTTTACTACCTCCCTTCTCTGCTACCACAAATGCTGATCATACAGCTCAATACTTTATAATAATGCAGAATCTTATTTTTAGACTACTTTGGTCAGTGCACTTTGTACATCTCTCATAGAGTTATATTAACAACCACTAAGATGCAGTTCAATGCTGACTCATATGCGTAACTTTACAAAATATAATTTTCCTTTACTGCATTGCTATTACTGTATTCAAAACCAAACATAAAAGAGATGTAAATAAAACAAAAACCACAGTTTACAAAAGAATGGTTGTTAAGAGCCTTCCTTTCAGTCAGAGCTGCAAAAGTGCATCACTAACTTACAATCTAGCAACTGTGAAACAGAAACTAACATATGGACGATTTGCAAAACAAGTTACAAAAATGGTGTTTTGCAGCTTTTACTTCACAAGGAAATTCAGCTCTAAAGTTCCTGAATTTCTAGCTGTGAGTACTAATTAGTCATAATCTGACACAGACATTCCCAACACTAAAGAAGCAGGGCTTGATTGGCCTCTAACAGACAGAATCCTTATTTACCTTGCAGATCTGCAAAATATGCTGAATTAGCCATTTGCTGATACTACTCCACCTCTTTTAAACGTTTTGTTCCAAACCAGATTTATCACTTCTCATAAATAGTTGAGATTTTGACATGAAAGCACATTCACTCAATAATGATTTTCAAAAGCAATTAACTATTTAACTTTCCATGTTTATATTTTAGAAAATTAGCCCTCATTTCCTTGATCAAAGCTGACAGTTTCTGTTACTAAAGTTCATTGCAAAGATAGCTCTTACTTGATCTTCAGCTGCTTGTGGATGTATAGATAACAGCAGTGGCTGAGTAGCCTTTTCCATCTTCATTTAGCAGAAGACTAATTTTTGGAGGGGGTGCGGGGGGAGGAGATCAGCTGGAATATTGCAATGCCCTTTACAAATAACCATCTCCTCTGGTTACCTTCCCAACCGACCAGCATCATCTTTGTCTTACCTGAATTGAGTGTCAGTCATTTTACTTTCATCATCCAACCCTCTAGCTCAGACAGACTATGGGAATGCTGGTATGTCTATACCTCCTGGATCTAAAACAGATGCACAGTTGACTTTTATCAGCCTACTGGCAGCACTGCAGCCCAAAATGTCTCACTATCTCTGCTGGTGACCTGATATATGTCCCACTAGCAGCCTATGGAATGCCTTACAACAGAGCCCTCAAGGCAAAACCTCTAGGTCCTTGAAGGGAGAAACGAATAGAACCAATTAAAAGCAACCTTGTGTATCCATGCCAGAGTCCACAAACGTGTCAACAACACATTTTCAACAGTATCCAAGGCAGCTAATGGTTCTAACACAATCAGTGTGGACACTTGATCTTTGTACAGTTCCAAAAAGGAGTTAATTGGCCAATGAGATCAACAGTCTGTGCACTATATCCCGGCGAAGAACCACATTGCAAAGGGTCAAAAGAAATCTAAAAAGTAAAGAAAGTGCCAGCACTGCTTCACCATAAACTCAACAATCTACGACCATAGAGACAGAAAATAATTGTTGAGTTTATCATAGTCAACAACAATTTGAGTGATACAATTGTGCTTCCAAGAGGTGTTAACAGTCTACTAAAAGTCCACTTCAGTTCCCCATGCATGATTTTACCAGCCAACCAGGCTCCATTGGTCCAAATCCACCTCTAGTACCTCAATAAGAAAAACAGCCTGAATTCAGTTCAGAAGTGGCATATATCTGTCTTCATGGAATAAGCAAATCTGGCTCAAGTCCAAGCCATCCTGTTCATAAAGCAGACTGATAACTCCTTGCAGCAAGAAATATCTGACACTGTCTTAGGCGGGACCGTTCGGATGCACCAAACTGTCTGCCGCCCAGAACAGTTCAATTTCTGGGAACTTCAGGCCTGATGTGACAGAGGAAAATCATCTTTTCTCTGCTTCTATCACTGCTCTGGCACAAGATTCCAAAAATTCTTTATGCTGCAACCAGTCAGATTCAGAATGCAATGTCCATCATCTGTTCTTTAGCTTCCTCCTTTCCAGCTTCCTCCGGTGTGGATCATCTACCTACCAAAGTGACCTTCAAAGATGGCAGAGAAAAAGGGGACATTAAGGAGCCAATATATTACTAAGGACAAAAGATAATCAAGATGTTCAGTTAGATATCCAGAGTGGTTTACTGGTGAAACAGCTGACCAGTTCCACTCAATCATTTCTGAAAATGTACCACTAATAAGAGAATCCAACTATGTTTATTAATCGCTGAGGCCACACCATTAAAACAGATCCTCCACCCAGCTGGAAGCAAAGTTGAGGCCCAACCTCAAATGAGATGAGGTAACAGCATTATTTTTAAAAGATATTTGTTTTCATTTAAAAGTTTGATCAGGAGCAAGAAAGACTACCATAAAGCTTTTAGATAAGAATTAAAAATGAATCTGGGTGTGTTCCTTTGACACAAAACCAGGCTGGATTTAGACCAGGATGAAATATAAAGATCAATTATTTGTGATAAGACAGATATCAGAGAAGTACACAGAACACAGCCAAAGCTATTACAACCTTACAGACTTCAAACAGGCTTTTGATAGCATTTGGCAGAAAGGGTTATGGCTAGTTCTGAGAACATATGGTATCCTCCCAAAATTGATCAAGCTGATAGAAAACATCTATAGCAAGTCAATGAGTGCCATAAGAGTAGAAAAGAAGCTGACAGAATGGTTCAGGACTGTAGAAGTGAGACAAGGATGCACACTATCATCACATTTGTTCATCTTGGTTCTGGAAGCAATAATGTCTGCAGCACTGTGAGATGAAATGAGAGGAGTCACGCTATGTGGTAGGACAATGCATAACCTTAGATTTGCAGATGATATTGATGTCACAGCATTGACCAAGGAGGATTTACAGAGAATAATTGATATCGCAGACTCGGAAAGCAGAAAATTAGGAGTGAAGAATAGCATGGAGAAGACAAAAATTAAGGAAATTGGAAGACAAGAGAAAGAGGCAAAAAGATAAAACTTGGAGGCAAAGAACTAGATCAAGTGGAAAATTGTGTGTACCTTGGAGGACTAATATCAAAGAATGGGAATTGTGAAGATTACATGAAAAGAAGAATCGTACTAGGTGCTAGCCAAGATCTGGAAGGCTATAGACATTTTGATAAACACAAGAATCAGTGTACCGTATTTGAGACAACATTCATATCAATACTGCTGTATGGGTTGAAATGCTGGACTATGAAGAAAGGCAATGAACGAAAGATTTTGACTGCAGAAATGAACTGGCAGAAGGGAATACTGAGAGTATCAAGACTGCAGAAAATAAAAAAGAAGGGATAAGAAAACAGCTAGGGCAGCAAATAACACTTTTACGGAAGATTCAAGGAAGATAGCAGAGTGTCATAAATGGACCCAGAAAGGATACCATACATGACAATACATACCAGAGTGCAAGGAATTAGAAACAGAGGAAGACTGGGGATGCGTTGGATTCAGAGAAGAATGAAAAGAACAAAAAGATTTAAAGATGAATGAAGCTATGAAGCTGATACAAGATAGAAAGTGGTGGAAAAAACTTAATTTGGCCCCACCACAGCTGTTGATCTGACAGATAGGAATCAAAGAAGATGAAGCTGGTGTGAATAATCATAAGAGAAGCCATGTCCAGAGGGCAAATGGATTTTAGAATTACTTCTTTTGCACTATTCTCCTCGATCAAAAGTTGTAATTCATGGGTGTGATGTCATAAAACTAAGACCATATCAGCTCTTTGCTGCATTGCACAGAGGAAATGAATCTTCTGAATATACTAGCCAAATAAGACAAACGCAACAGTGGTGGAAGTTCAGAGTCATGAACATTGTATGGTTGTAGCTCTATATATTGGGAGTGTCATGTCAGTCCAGAGGGTGGGTTGAGCTGGAGGACAGTTGGTCTGTACTGTATCATCCTCCAGCAAACACACAGACCTTCCAGTGGAAAATCCAGAGGAAAATAATACTGAGAGTTTCAGCACTAACCCTACAAGGAAGGGCAGGTCTACCAATCATAGCACAACTCCTCAGTGAGCTATGTTCCAAGATAGCCTATGGCAAAGTCAAAAAGCTTGCCATTAGATGTGGTCAGGAATTTTCCATAAGAATGATATTCCAAAGGAAAATGCAGTTTCCAGAAAATTGACCTTTTCTATGGGAAAATTTTGATTTTGCCAAAAATATATGATTTTCCTTCAGGAAAATCAAAATGAAATATTTCATATCAGGTCAATTTGACCCCAATCAGCATATTTCATTTTTGAATTGACCTGACATATCTTCTTTAAATTAGTTTCATAAAATATTCAACTGCAATTCTCTGTGGGAGTTGTAGTTCCAGCCCACATTTTCTCCTGTGGGCCAAACTCCCAGGAGGACTATATCTCCTATAAGGCAACACACTGATTTCTTTCTGGTGGAGCTAAATGGTGCATGATGGGAGATGTAGTTTGACCACGGAGCCCGGCCCACAGAAAAGAATGGGGGCTGGGATCACAACTCCCATAATGCACCATAAGGAAATGCAAATTCAATGTTGAAATGACTCAAAACAAAGCATTTTGGGACATTTCAATAAAGTGAAACAAAACATTTTAATATTGTGAATGCTGAAATGTTTTGTGTTGATCAAAAATGTCAAAACAAAATGTATCAACATCTCTGAACTGTAATGTTTCAGAATTTCCATTCCACAAAAAGTTTTGAAATGTCAACTGTTTTGAGATGAAAACAAATGCTGAAATGTCAGTTTCCCCCAAATTTCGCTCAACTCTACTAGCCGCGTAGTTGCTGAGAGACCCAGAGATTTCCTTGCAATTCACATCAACTATGTGCTTGGAGGTGCCTTCCACTGCCCCACAAGGGGATGAGGAGTCTAGAACTCCATATAAGTCACTGTATGTTTACCCAGCACACCACTGGTGGCACCATGTAGGGTACGTGTAGCTACATGCCACAGTGAAAAGCAAGCTGCAGCCATACTGTGGTATATAGTGACATGTGTCAGTGAAAGGCTCTGGCCTGGGGAGGAAGGAGGGAAATGTTCCAGCAGCGGAGAGCTGCTGGAGCTTTTCCCTGCAGCCTCCTCCTCCCAGCAGTACCAGCTTTACAATGGCGCCACTGGTGCCAAGCCCACACTCAAAAGGGGCCCCGGCGCCCACACCGTGGCCTCACCCCCCTGCTCCGCCTGCGCTCTTCCCTGAGGCCCCTTCACGGCCTCTTCCCCCTGAGCCCCTACCCGCCACTCGCTGCTCTCTGACGCCTCCCCACCTCGCTCCTCTCCACCCCCTCCCCCATGTGTGCGTAGCAGGCAGGACCTTAAGGGGAAGAGGCCGAGCTGGGGTGGGGCCTTGGAGCCAGGGCCATCCCTACCTATACGCAAAGTACGCAGCTGCGTAGGGCACCAGGGAATTTGGGGCACCACATTTCCTGGTGCCCTGCGCAGCTGCTGCTGCTCCTGCCCTGCCTCTTCCCCACCCCTGCTCCACCCCAGCCCAGCCCCCATCCCGCCTCTTCCCAGCCCGGCTCCACCCCTGCCCCGCCCCCGTTCCCCTGAGGACTGCTGCAGGGGTCAGGCCTGCACTCACCGTGTGGTAAATGGAGAGCCCCGGTCCCAGCCTGCTCCGCTCCCCTGACTCCCAGCCGCGCCGCCGGCAAGTGCTGGGGGGCGCTTAACCCCTTTCCCCCCACAAGGCTGAGAGCCAGGGGAGCAGAGCGGAGCAGGCTGGGGCCAGGTGGCCGTTTCCCCCTTGCCCCTCAGCCCTCCGCTCCCATGGAGGCGAGATTACCCTCCCCCCCCACCGGAGGCCTGGGGCCAGACTTCCCCCCCCCAGAGGCCTGGGGGGCTGCGTAGGGCACCAAAATGGCTAGGGCCGGCCGTGTTTGGAGCAAAGGGTGGGTGGAGCGGGGCCTCAGGGCAGAGCACAGGGACGCAGGGCCACGGTCTGGGCACCAGTGCCCACAAAAGATTAATCTGGCCCTGCCTGCCAGAGCCTTTCCCTGCTGCTAGAGTCCTTCCCTTCAGTGGGAAAGACTTCAGCAGCTCTCTGGCAGGGAAAGGCCTCAGCAGCAAGAAGCTGCCAAAGCCTTTCCCCACTGCCTCAGCCTTTCCCCACCGTGGGGAAAGGCTCTGGCAACAAGTCACTACACTGCTAAGAACAGCAGTCTAGACAGGGGAGGCATTGTTTGGGTGTGTAGGGTACATACCCACTGGGTTCAGGTGGTTCTTTCATCCCCTCAAGCAATGCCTCACTGTCTACACTGCTATTCATACCCGTGCAAGGGGAGTGTGCAACAGATGTACTCTACATGCCACCGTAAGGAGTATGCGGTGTAGATCTACCCTTGGTGGGAGTTTCTCCAAATAACTATTCTCCTCCTATTGGAGGGGATGGTTTAGGCCCAAGTTTTTAAAACATCACATATTAGTTTCCCATTACCTAATGACCATGAATTACACAGTTCCTGACTCCTAAAATCAGTTAAAAATTGTACAGCATCTATATACACATTCGCTCCACACCTGCCAAATACAAATTATACTTTCTTGTGCGTTCAGCTGTACTTGAAAGTAGTAACTTATTAATGGAAGAATAAATAGGATTTCAGACATTTCAGTTTATTAAAAAAAGCTTAGAACAAAAGTATAATAAATCATACATGTACAAAAGAATTATTTCAAGAAGGCCTGTCTCACGGTGAGGGAGTTAAGATATTCAATCTATCTAGATTATTTAAGAGAATATTGAGAAGTGACTCAATCATGATCCATAACTACTTACACAAAGAGAAAATTTCTCACAGTAGCGGGTCTCTTTCATTTAGCAGACAAAGGCATAACAAGATCCAATGGCTGGAAGTAGAAGCTAGACCAATTGAGAATGGAAATAAGGTCCAAACTTTTACCAGTAAATGGAATCAACTAACAGTACAACTTGCCAAGGGATATGGTCAATTCTCTATCACTTGCTGTCAACTTGAGATTGGATGTCTTTAAAGGATATGCAGTAGCTCAATCAGAAGTTATAGTCCTGATGCAGACGTTACTGGGTGAAATTCTATGGTCTGTGTTAAACAAGAAGTCAGACTAGATTATCTTAAGTTTTCCTTCGGGCTTTAAAAATCTATGAACTCCCATCTATGCATTATCAGAACTCAAAAACAGTTTTGTAATTACCAAGACTACACACACTTTTGCAGTAAACATAAACCCAAAGAAGAAACTTTCATTAGAATCACCAGATGTGGCATGAAAGGAGGTGTTCTCCTGAACAATTATACAAGTGTCAGTGCCTGGGACATGGGCGGTCTTGCCTAGTGCTTAGGGCAGAAGTCAGCGGACAGGCACCAGAGCTAAGGGTCAAAGCTGAAATCAGGGCCAAGAGTCAGGTTACCTGGAGTTTGGCAAGGCAGGGGCAAGCTGGGGTCAAAGCAGGATGTAGGGGTGGGGGCAAGGCAAGCAGGACTGTGAACAAGGCAGGGGCAATTGCAGCTATGAGTGAATGCTTTTCAGAAGCCAGTGAAGTGCTGCTGGAATTAAGTGCCGGCCTGCTGATTCTTCCAGCCAATCAGGCAGCCTACTACAGGCCAGCTGCGCTCATTAGGTTGCACAGAGACTGGCTCTGCTGCAGGCCCTGATTCCTGACAACAAGAGTTCATTAATCATTCCAAAACAAAAAGACACAGAGACAAAATGCATGTGAATCTAATGTAATTTCTCCACCTCGCATTACCACTATGGTAACTTACTATTCTTTTGCTAACATTGCTTTGTAGTACAAAGTGCATTTACTTTTTTACTGTGAATAGATAAAGATAAAAAGTCAGGGGACAGTTCTCTTTTAAAATATATCATCTAGCTATCAAATGATATTTTGTTCTCCTTAAATGTGCTGAACTCCTACTGACTTATATGTACTGTACTGATTTCCCCCTCCATGTTTTTAAAGAACAAAATCCCTTATTTGTGTTACTGAGAACTTCAATTGTTAAGACTGACAGAATTTTAATATCTAACTTATTTTTTATGGAGCATGCTGTATGGTTACTTTCTGCTTTGCAATCAGCTTGGACAATAAAGCCAGACTTGTCCGCACTTTCACTTTCTGATTCTCATGCACTAGCCTGATACTATTGTCTGTATTACCAACTCTGGAGGGGGATATGCTTAGTTTTGCTTAATTGTTTTCATTGAAATTAATTCTATTTACCAATTTGTAATATCTCTTTTTAAAATAAACTTTGTTGTTGGTGTTTTGTTATTATTAATTATTTATTTGTACTGTGGTAACTCCAGTCATGGATGAGGGCCCCACTATGCTAGGCGCTATACAAACACACACAGCAAAAAGATGGTCCCTTCCCCAAAGAGCTCAGTTGAAGTAAATTGACAATGCCCCTTTTGTATTCACTGGTAATATACACATAGGTAAAAGAACTATACTACACAGAGACCCCAATGGCATACAGCACACACTGATCTTTCGATCTCTCTCTTTAACACTCATACACACCTCATCTCCCACCCCCTCCTTTCTGAGGTTTAACTGCATGTGCGTACACACTGGTTACTTGATTCTGTTTCATCACAGCTCTTGTTCAATAAGATGAACTATATATGATTCCATCATATTTCTACATTAAGGTCCATTTAATCTGATCTCTTTATTATACTCAATAATAAGGCACAGTTTTCAAATTTGCAGTAAATTATTCATAGAAAATCTTTCTGGTGACTTTTTTCCCCTTAACAAGAAAACAGAAAAATAACTATTCCTGTCTTTCTTTTTAAGAGAACAAGCTTTTTCTTAGTAATAAAAGGATCATATGACAATAGTTTTGCAGTGTATCATGCAAGCTCTGTTGGAGTCAATCCAATTTCTATACAAGTACTGCCATCTTGACAACAAAGCAGCCTTATTGAAACAGGCAGGCCTCATCTTAATTCTGGCACCACTGAATGGAGAGTACACACTGGCCAGGGAACAATGAACCAAGAAAAGAGTTATAAATCTCTAGTGACAACTGCACCCAAAGAAAAAGAAGATGCACTATGATAGCATTGTTTGCCATACTCCTTCAGACGGCCACTTTCAAACAAAAGATTGATTTTTACACAGAAAACAAAAATGGTCTTTCCAGATTTTGCACATGTATACACCTCCCATCAACAATCCAAAACCATTATCCATTATTTCAGTAGGAAAATTTGCAACAGATCTGTACAGAAGAAAATATCCAATCATATTATTTCCTTTCTTCTCTTCCTCCCTTGCCTCATCAAAACAAGTCATTTAAAGCTTTCAAACCTATCTTAATTCCCAGGACACATACAACTGGACTACTATGCAATCCTGGAAAAAAATATCTAGACTTTATTTACTTTGCATTACTTATCCTTCCCCAATACAGTCTAGTCTCTTTTCCTGCTGAGATGGATTTACTGTACAAATTCTGTCTTGGGTTCCAATCCTGAAAATACCTATGCATGTGAGTAACTTTACTAACATGAGCAGTCCCTAAATTTATTGGTTAATTCAGACAGGAAACAAAATGAAAGCCTTGGGTGATAGGTTTTAATCTATCATTAAAACAGAGCAATAGACACTTCTGGTAAAGGAAAAGAAGTCACAAGATGCCTTAAATACCTTAAAGAACAGATAAAAGTATTCTACCACCTACTAATTGTCTTCTCCAGATGAATTTTCTAAATGGAGAAGAAATAAACAACAAAGGTACACAAGGGGAGCAAAGGGGGAAGGAAGATTTCAAAAAGTGAACACAATTGTGCATCACATCCTCATGTTACGTAATAGTGATGTGAAAAGTCCCATTGCCATCAATGGCACTACTCAGGTGAGTATGTACCACTCAGCATAAAGAGTTGAATGCTTTTGGGCCTGATTCTCATTTCCCTAAGGCCTCTTTTTACACTGCTTTGGCAGTGCATGTAAAATTTAAGCCCCCTCTATTGTGCCAGAACAGAACAGAGGAGTCTTGGTGTAAATAAGAATCTGGCCCTGTATGATAGTAAAACAAAGCATTTCTCTTTGGGTATCAAGTCTGATTTTAACAGTGCTTGAAGCAGTTCTGGAAAAAGAGATGGCAACTTGGACCTGTCCTGACCTAGGAGAGTTAATTGTGATTCCTTTTTTAAATGACTACAGCTCTTCAGACTACTTTCCTTACAGGATGGGTAGAAAAAGCCAGCAACACCCCTCCACCCCCATCCCACACACACACGCACACCTCCCCCACCCCCAACCTTGTGAAACCTGAGAAACAGGCTAGCTCAGTCCATGAGTTCCAGCATAATATTCCTTATAACCTTTCAAGTATTTACTCAGGCAAATGTCAACTGAGAATACAGGTATTTGTAACAGAAGAAACCAAATACAAGCATTAACAAAAATTAAACCCAGTCAAATACTCTTGCAAAATCAGTGTAAGTGTGTGTAAGGCTCTGCTTGTTAGTTCTGGTAAGAAATTCAGGAAAGTACTAGCTAAAAGCCTTTCCCAAAATACATCCCCATTACTAAATCGGAGACAAATCAAATAGGGAGACATTTTCAAAAACACAAAGGGCAGATAGGTGCCCAACTTCTACTAAAAGTCAATGTGAGTTGGGCTCCTAACTCACTGTGCATTTGAAAAATCTCCCCCCTCATTGTCCAAATGGTGGTCATAGAGAGCACTAGGAAAAGCAGCTAAATTTGAGCCATTTCTGCTATTGCGTGGTTTCAAAAAACTCATAAAGCCAGTGTTGATTTACATATGAACTTTTTTTGAGACCGGGGGGGGGGGGGGTGGTGGTAAAAAACAGAATTGGTATATACACATTTTTTACATATAACACACATATACAGGAGAGGTAACAGAAACTTCACTCTTTCTAAATAGCCTTCAATTCACACCCATCATAAAGGAATTATTTTTCCCCCACTAAATTGCAATATCTTGGCAGCAAATACCAGAACAAAAGTTTAATCTTTTTAGACTAAGTCTGCAAAGTTTGATAATGTGAATGAGACCATTTTATGGGGTTTTTCTTTCAGCCAGTAATTGGGCTGAGAGGAAATTAAAGCAAGTTGCAGAGCTAATGAACAGATTTGTTCAGGCCAGCCATTTTGCTGTACAGTGAGAAGAACATGGCTTTCATTTTCTGATTAAATTAGCTTAACGCTCAGGTTGCTTGTGAGAAGAGCACTCTGAGTGTACAGTCTGCAACAGTTGTCTGTAACTAATACATTAATCTCTATTTTTTAAAAGATGCAAAAAATTAAAGGCATTAAAAGGCATGGCAATTATTTGAGAATACTATGGAGAGCCAAAGAACTAAAAAACCCAACCATACATAGTTAGCAAACAGGCATTTGGAATTGGAATTGATTTGTGTATGCACACAGTATTTACAAAAGGAACTGCCCTCCCCCTGTTCTCCAGAATGAGGGGCATGGCAGATGGAAAGGAGACTCCTTCTATGCTTGACAGGCTCTTCCACCAAAAAAACAAAACAAAACCCAAACCCACAACCCTGACACAAAAAGGTGACCTACGGCAGTAATTACCCAATCAGCTAATAAGGGCAAAAGGTTATCTACAACAGCCAAAAAGCTGCTAACATTGTTACTTAAAGATTTCAGCCTTTGTTTGACGGTCTCAATAATATCAACTTTTAAGGAAAAGTTGTACCCAAAGAACAAATCAAGGTCCT
This sequence comes from Chelonia mydas, assembly GCF_015237465.2. NCBI lineage: Eukaryota > Metazoa > Chordata > Testudines > Cheloniidae > Chelonia > Chelonia mydas. The sequence goes on along the minus strand of NC_057851.1, from coordinate 80,224,256 downwards.
ACTGGGAAAACTTTGTGTGTGTAAATGGCTAGAGAAGGCCTCAATTGTTAAATTAAAAACAAAACAAAACCACAACTTTACTTAGTACGAAGTGTTTTTAGTCACAGCTGAGCTACTAAATTGCTCCCATCTATTTCAACTCAAAGCTCTGAGAGAGTTAACCACGGACACCACAAACACCACTGTGTGCAGCACATGCAAACCCACAACTGATCCATTTGATTAAAAATCGTTCCTCACCTGTGACTCTTAACTACCTGCCACTCAAAAAAAATAATCTTAATAATGTTATTATAACAAACTATTAGAGGAGGGGATTTTACCCTTACTCTCAAGTCCAACATTGTAGTCACCATCCTTCAAGCCAAAAAAGAGAGGATGTAACTGCTTTGGAGCCAGTCAACTTTACTCCTTACTCAGAGGGGAGGGGTCATTGTTGCGAAATGTAATGCCTAACCAAACAAATAAACTAAAAGAAAGTGAGTAATCGCCAGGATTTATCAAGTGTCCCAAGACTGCATTTGGACAGTCAGTGCAAAGGAAAAGAGGAGAGAGGGTTTTAACTAATGGATACTTTGAAAATTTTCACAGGAGACAGTGATAAGTACACAATACAATAACATATTATGAAATCTGCTGCAGCTGATTCAGGGATTCCTGAAATCAAAAAACAAAACAAAAAAAAGTTTTAAATAAAGAGATAGTAAGTAGTGACCAGCTTTATTAACATAAGAAATTAAATGCTTTTAAAATGAGCACTTTTAAAGATTTAATTTTTTGTGGTTTTGATTACATTTTAAGCTTTTTGGGTTCTGTACTCACTAGGGTAAATTAACATACTTAGACTGAGACAGGGATGTCTGGGAAATAAGACAGATCAATATGATACTAAATATCCATGTTACACTCCACCAAAATATCAAATGAGTTAAGAATTAAAGAAAAAAATTAAATATCAAATGAGTTAAGAATTAAAGAAAAAAATTGAAGTTATCTCCCAAACTACATCCTAAACTCACTTTCTGGTGCCTTGATAGACTACAGCTGTTCAACACAAACTGCACACAGCCTTTTATGATTACAAATTGCCAAAAAGGTAAACTAAGGGTATTTCTTCACTGCAAAGTTACCTTGAGTTATTACTGGAGTGTTGCCCCTAACCTGACTCCCATCCACACACAAAAATGTTGACCTCAACCGTGGTAGTGCTGGTTGGTCTTTCGGGGGAACAGTCTGACATTCGAGCTAAGACAAGCTGTGTGGATTCAGCTTAAACCATTTTATTTGACTTGGACACTGGATAGCTACGGGTGGATATGGAATCTTTCACCCCGAGACCTGAGCTAGTTTACATCCAGCCAGGACAGGCTGTTTAAAAATCTACCATTAAAGGAACCAGCAGCACAGCCAGTGCATTGCAATGGATATTTCAGTGCCCCCTGCCACACACACAGTAATGCTTTAAAGCAGTTTTAGTGGTGGTATGCGTGAAATGAGTTGGTGGTCTCAGTTCCATTCCTAGTAAACAAGACTCTGATTGATAAGAACTCCTTCCATAGTTGACAATCTCATCAGAAATGTCAAGTAGGGAGTTGGCTCTGAGACTGAACTACCCTTTCACCCCGAGATGCCTTCCTGGAGATGTAGTATCAGAGGGGTAGCCGTGTTAGTCTGTATCCACAAAAACAATGAGGAGTCCGGTGGCACCTTAAAGACTAACATTACACTGCTGCTGCATGTGCTGTACCTGGCCTGTTGCTGACAAGAGGACTTCATTCTCCAGGCCTGTCAAACCAGCACCTTTCAAATGGCAATACATTTGCTTTCTTTTTTTATTATTATTGTCCAATTATTTCTGAGTGAGAAGAGAAAAACAGAGACACGCACATTCCAGTCCCTGGAATTTTTCCAAGACAATTTAAATCAATTAATTCAAGGTTTACTTTAAGACTGTAGAAGGTGGGGGAGCTGGAGGAGAAGCTATCTAATACTCTCAAGATGCAAGCATGTAAAAGTACACACCACTTGTATTTACTTGTCACAATATCTTTGTTATGAGGCAGGCTTTTCCACTAATGGAATCTATAGGAGGGGGATAAGAAACCAAATACATGTATGGAGGAACCACCATACCTTACTATAAACAATTTAAAACACATTTACTTCTGGGTTGAAACTCTGTATGCCAGGTTCCAACATGGACTAAGTTGTCACAACCGAATTATAATAAGATTAATTATGAACTCCTTGAAAGAGAGTGGTTTCTTGTGTTAATACTGGCCATCCTTAACTAGAACAGCTCTTGAGATTGCCACCTTAATTTCACGTGCCAAGCAACTAAATCCTTAAAGTCACTTGAAATACATAACGGTAGGGATTCCCCAGGCTACTAAGGGGTGCCGGCCCTACCCCAGTTCATTTCGTACCCCCGCATTTATCTTCCCTTATCACGCCAAAATGACTGCAATGGAACTACTCATGCGCTTAACTTTAAGCATGTGAGAGCTTGCAGGACTGTAGCAGAAAACAATTTTTTTCATAAATTTCTTTCATTTTTGAGACTATTTGTTAGTTTGTTCCTATTGATTCCCTCAAAATCTTGTGAAAAGCCTGAATAAAAGTGGAGTCTAAAATTCTAAATAACTGAAGTCATTGGTGCATGTTAGCTCCATTTGACACGCCCTTTTGTCTTGATTTGAAAGGAGGCAAAAGAGTATCCTGTTTTAACCATATATCAAATTCTAGATAAGTCATACTAGTGGATCCACAGTAGGAGAGGTCAAAATTACAAGCAAGAAAACCTTTGCTTTTCTCCTGCTTTGAATTCACTACTCTGGACAGAAGTCATAACTCAATGAGTATAGCGAACTGTGACCTCAATCCACATAAGGAGGTTAATAAAATAGTTAAACATGAAAATTGTCTTTAAAAATAAAGAAAACAGAAAGGTGACAGTAGGTCAAATACAACTAACCACTGAGTAATCCTCTAGAATTAGTCTGAGATTTAAAAGATGTTCTAAAGTCCAGTCAATTAGATTTAAATGCAGAAATTACTTCCATCCAGAAGAAATAATTTCACCTATCTCTATAGAGTATTCACTCTCCTGTGATGTAATTATAATTAATACACATATTCATCCTGAAATGCACTAAGTATTTTGAAGTATCTGTTGCCCAAAAATTGTATAAAAAAATAGCAACTCTATTTTGTAATGCACAGGAAAAGAACGTATTTGAAGGCCATTTAGAAACACTGCAGGTTTCCTCTAAAGAGGGCTAGAGTTAATCCATCCATCATGTTGCATATCTTCAGCAGAATGAGTCATAAAATGTCAACAGAGATTCCTGGATTGTTGACATCCATGTCTGGATAATGGGATCATTTAATCCATCTGGCAACGTAAGTCTTGGAGGATAATGTAGTCCTTTCAGGATACTGCCAGACACCATGAGAAAGGCATGAAACGTACTCCATATATTAGAATGGTTTAGATATAAGCTACTGTACAAACTTTTTCCTGAGAATGAAAATATATTTCTAAGTGGTCAAAAGATTATGATTGAAAGAAGGAAATGACTGCTTTAAATGAGCTCATTTTTGTATGTGGGGCACAATTAGGGTGACCTGATAGCAAGTGTTAAAAATCGGGACAGGGGGTGGGTGGTAATAGGAGCCTATGTAAGAAAAAGCCCCCAATATCAGGACTGTCCCTATAAAATCGGGACATCTGGTCACCCTAGGCACAATCTAGGACTGAGCTATGGATCTCATCTTATCCAGACAGCAGAAAACAGGGTCTTACAAATGAAATAACATAACCTAACAAACTTAACCCTCCTACTGAACTGAAAGTCATGGGACAGGAGAGTTAGAATTGTAAGCTATGAAAATGCTTCTTTCAAACATTCAACTGAAGTTTTAATGAGGACTTGTAATATCACATTCGAGCATTCTGGGCTCCCATGTTATCTTATAGGTAAGCAATTGTGAGGTACAGCTACAAAACAGTGAGAAATAGCTGGGTGCAGCTGAAGACTGCTGCAGAAGAGGAAAGGTTGCATGGTATGTAGTGCTGAGACTTGAACCTAAGTAACTTTCTTTTCAGACCTTGTGGAAAAAAATGTCTATACCGGAATTTTACGGTAACATCATGTAGAAAAAGAGGAATCATCACACTGGAGCTAGAACCTCTGAATGGTTCAGACCAAGAAGTGAAAGTTTACTTAAGTCTCAGGTGAGACACTGCAAGTAGTGGAGAAAACGGAACCCTATTAAATCAGGTTCACTATAGTTGGAAAGATACATTGTTTGACGTTGCCAGAGCTATGATCAGTAGCCTCTAGGAGCTGCTAGATCTTATTGACTTAGCTAATCTGTTAGAAAAAGTGCTCTGGCCTGGATGTACAGGGCTTGGAAGAGAACTCCTACTCACCTGGTAGGATAGAACCTACTTGGTTTCCCACTGAGGGACCTATGCTAGGGAAGATGCTTAAAGGTTCTTGTGCTTTAAAGACCTATACAACTCTTATAGTAAGCCTCTGCTCTGGACCAAGCAAACTATCATAGAGGTTCCCCACACCCAGGGGTGAAAGTAATATTAAACTCTTACCGGTACGGGGGACCAGCTCCAGGGAGGGGAGGCAGGAGCCCTCGGACGGAAGGGGCGGGGCCTCAGTTGGAAGGGGTGGGGCCTGGTAGCAGCAGCAGCGACCGGGAGCCCCAGGCTCTTTTAAAATCGCTGGCCCTGGGGCAGCTACCCCTTTTGCCACACACACACACCCGTCGGTGGCCCTGCCAGTAGGATCCCTCACCTTTAACTGTAAATGTCCTTCACCTTTAACTGATCTATTAAGATCACACTATATTAGACAACAATACTTGAGTGATTATGTATGCCATATGTCCTTGAACTTCTGAACTTAAATTTTGCTGGCATAAAGGCCACAGAAGGGAAGATGAAAAACTCTAGAATATACAAGACATTTTGAAATGGTCTGATCAAAGTGGGAGTGGCCCAGAAGGAAAAGGGAACACATTTGTTTTCTCTTGTCTTTAGAACCAGCCAATCTGCTTTGTAATCAGAGATGGTGAAGAAGATTTGAATTGGTTATATGTCTTATGAAAGTGCAGCACTAATTCCAAATGAACAAAGTAGCTGAAAAGGATAGAATTGTCCTAAAAAATTCAAGTGGGGTGGGTGAGGGAACTGTCTCTAAACACTGTACAAGAGATGTTCATCAGAGAAGGAAGAGTGGGTCATAATGAGGAATTCAGATAAGATACATCCTTGAGGGCCTTCTCTGAAAAGACATACTTTCAGTTTAAGCCCCTTGAAAAAAGGGAGAGGATTTTTAATAGGCAGGTTTGTTTGTTTGTTTGTTTTTAATCAGAAAGCTCTGAAGTATCACAAATTTCATTATTTTTCCCAGAGACCTTGGGAGTACCTATACCCTTGACTAGGATAACTTATTTGGGGACTGATGTGGCCCCAACTCTTGGTATTTAGTACTTTGAATGGTGAGATCAGATGGAAGAGGCAAGTTGAAACAGCAATAAGTGTATTTAACTGCACCATTTGGTCAGAGAATCACATCTATTTAGGATCATCCTTTCCAGGGGCTTAGTTTGGACTCAAGCCCTGACCTGGATGTCTTCCTAGAAGATTTTCAATTCCTATTAGGAGAACGCTGTGAAAGATTGGGAGCAAGATCCATTGAACCTGCCTCAAGATCAGGAAAGGATTGGTGAAAAACACATCTACTTCTGACTGCAATATACCTTGAGAAATAATGCTTTATTTTATATTTTTATTTGGTCAGGCCGCATTCTTTACTGCCAGAATACAGCTAAGAAGAAGCAACAGTTACTGGCAGGCAGTATGGTACAAACTGCTAGACCTCTTGCTTCACAGCTTTACATACCCACTGAAAATTGAATTACACAGGCTACCCTAGGAGCAGGACCAAGGAGAGAGAAATAAAGAATAGTAATTTGTTATTATTTTGCTATCATAAATCACTCTGGTTCACCATTTCAAGACTGAGGGGGCTTTTTTCATTATTGTTTTGCCCACTTGTAAGACAGAAAGGTCCGGGCTCCAATGAGGTGAAAAGAGTCCTGGTGCTAAGACTCTCCTGAGCACAGGACATATCCTGAGCCAACTACTTGATTTTCTGCACACTACCTATATTACTACCCCCGCACATCATCTTGCTTAGGAATAATGAGGCACATTGGAAGTAAATATGGTAAAAATGAAAGAATAGAGAAGGACTGCTAGTGAGCCCTGCCTCCTTTATAAGCCACTTTGCACTTAGGGACCTGTTGTTTTAAAGTAACCATAGACTTAAGTGTTCAAGGTACGCAAGCACCACCACAGGAAGTTCCAAGTTCCGTCTCCTCTTTATAACTGGATTACAGACAGATAGCGGTCAGTCAATCCAGCATGGAGGGCACATGGAATGTGTGAGTAATTGTTTTCAGGAATTGGGGAGACAGAGTAAAAGGAAAAACCAAGTACAAGTATGCAGGCCCTCCGCAAAGCCAACTCTGATGGTTGCCTGCACAGCACCCCATTGAGGAAGCTTTCCTCCCCTTATCTGAACTTTCTTACAGATTTGGTGACTTTATGGAGTCAGGCAGAATTAGTTCAAAAACTGCTCTGCTCCTCTCTCCAAACTGATCTTGAAGGAACGGCAGGCTGGTGTGGGGTGCTAAAAATCTTGTGCTGACTCTTCCGGAGCATCCCCAATCTTTTCTGCAGCAAAGCAGGAGGCAGCTAAACCACTAGCTGCTGGGGCATGTGAAGAACTGCTGAAGTCTGCTGGTGGAGGTAGCACAGAGAGAACACTTCTAATGCAAAGGTAATCTGCCTCAAGTACTGCACTCCATTCCAAATGTAAAATGCTAGGGGAAAACAAAGAGAAAAAGAATCCCTTGTAAGAGGTTCCCATTAACCCTGATCCAAAACCCACAAAAGCCAATGGAAATCTTTCCATTGGTTTCAGTGGGGCTAGGATTAGGCCCAAGGAGAACAGAAGTGGAAACATCTGCTCTTTTTCATGAAGAAGGACCTACTGGGGAGAGTGTTCTCAGTTCAGCAAACATGCCAGCAGGAGGAGCATTATGGATGTCTTTGCACTAACTGTTTTTTCCCCTTGTAATTTCCTACCGTTGCTAGTAATAGTGAAAGATCTAGTTCTAACTAGCATGTCATCTAACCTTGCTAAAGCTAAGACTAAACACATTGGTTAAAAAACTGACAGCTTGTCTACACTAGCACACCTGTGGTAGAGCTACATTGGCAGTGAAAAGTGCGGGAAAGCTGAAGAAAAAGAGAATGGCGAGGACAAGGTCTCAGTTTTGAAAGGAAAAATGGAATTCTGTCTCCATTCCACTAGAATGAACAGAAATACCCAAGAGTTACGACTGTATCCAGAGTAGATGATACAAAGCTGGAGAAACATTTTTTATCAGACTCAATATCAGCAGATTATCTCCTGAATAAAGTATGTTTTCTGTGAAAGACACCAAACAAAAAAGAGTACCAAAACAGTGACTCTGTAAATGACCTGGGTAACTTTGTTCCGATAGCACCACTGGAATGCACACCCCTCTTCAGACATATAAGAGAGGGTCCCTGCCCCACAGAACTTGCATTCTAAATTACACATATAACAAAAAAGCAGGGTGGATAATAATAAAGGATTTGTTCTGAAAAAAAATTAAAAATCAGATTTTTTATTTAGTTATTTAAATTATATGGTTTTCTTTTTAAAAGTAAACCTGCTTAAAATGAAATTTGAATTTAATACAAAATATGTCAAGGCCTAAACATAAAATCTCTTAAAAAAATCTAAATAAAAGATAAATATGCTGAATCCATGAGTCGCTATCAAAAACTCTGAATTAAAGTTTGCTTTTCTACATAAAGAAAAATCTGGGGAAACAGAAATTTTTTAGGTCATGCTTTATAAATATGACACAACAGGTCATGTATTGTATGAAGGGCTTGTTTTTATATGCTGTTTTTGTGTGTTTAATTAAATTCCAGTTACTGTCCCAATGCAACTTGACACAAATCATGAGCAAAAAGTTAATTATCAAGTCAATAAGCAATATATCATTCACCATTTTCTAACATACTAAGAATGTACGATTTAATGGTTATGTCAACCGAGACCGCACCTCTCTTTAGAAAATAACTGAATTACAAACAGACAAGTTGATAAAAATTGATGATTTACAATCAATCCATCCTGCAAAAAAGAGTTACAAAACCCACTATTAATAGGGATAGAGATGGTGGGTGACAGGAGACAGCAGTAAACAATGGGAAGACACATAACAAAAACCTTTCCCTGCATACAGTCGTTTGACAAATGCAGGCTATCAAAGCTATTCAGTCATGGCATTTTCACACAACAATTGTACAGCCAAAGACATTACTTTTAGAAAACTTTGTCAGCCCTCTCGAGCCATTTGTTAAATGTAGGTTAATTGCAGAACACAAAGGTGACAGCTTTAGTGAAAACCTTCTTACTCTTCTTCACTTGCTACAAAAAACAATAATTTGCATTCCACACCAAGGACGGCCTGCAAAATACTATGCTACATGTGTTCACTCTCTCAAAAAGAGAGATTGAAAGAAACATGAGCTTCAAACTACACACTGAATCTTTCAGAATCAATTAAAAATACTGATGTCTTGATTTACTAAAACTCAGTTTTTAGCATAAAAATATTAGTACATCCATCCACAAGATTTATAGAAATTGTTAGCTTTACTTACTAGGAAACAAATTCTGCCTACAATTACATCCACCCAATCCCTGATGTCTTCAAACTGAAGTACAAACTATTGTCCTGATTTTCAGAGGTGTTGAACATCCAGAGTTCCTGAAATCAGTGGAAATTGCAGGTGCTCAGTATCTCTGCTAATCAGGTTTTGAACTCTTAGATTTCCTCACAATCTCTTCATTTTGTGTATTCAGAAAGTATTGTGCTAATGTCTCAGCTCCACTCAATTACAGTTATGAGCCTTGCATTTATTTAAGGGGCTTTACAAATATTTCTGAACAGTGGTTTTAATTTTTTTCTAATGCTACTTATTTAAATAAAAAAGACACAACAAATTTAAACTTTGTCCCTCTGTGGCTCAATCCTGTCATGCCACATAGGCTCTAAGTGTAGAGTAGTATTTAGAAAGAGCTGGAAACGTGCCAGATTAAACAAAGCTGGATTTGGGAATGAGAACAGCTAGTCAATTCCACATTGCTATACTGACCTATATTAACTCCCAGTCAGCTGAGCCAAGCTAAAACCAGTTGGCCAATGAGGTGAGGGGGAGGGAACGACCAGAAGCCTATGGAAAACAGCCAATGCAGCACAGCTCAGATTTGCTTTATGTATTTTTAGAGCTGGAGGAGGCAGTAAGAACAAGAGCAGCATGGCCTGAGCAGTTAAGAAGAAGGGGGGAAACAGCTGGCCCTTACTGAACACCAACCTACTTTAAGCTAGTCATGTGGGAAACTGAAAAGGAATCTCAAAGAACTCTTACGCAACAAATTTCTTCACAAAAACAAATATAAACCAAATTCGACCAAATCTAATGTTGCACCTTCTGCGTAGCTCTGCTTAGCACTGCAGACCTCAAAAAAAAAAAAAGGGGGGGGGCGTAAAATAATATTTTTGTTCAGAACCTGCTGCAAAGTTCAGAGTCAGGAGATGGAATTGATAATGGAATAGAGTTATTCATTTCTAGAGCATCAGATGAAATCCTGCCAGGTTGCTGCTAGTCACTGTCTGATAGCTGTTCAGAGGCCTGTGAAAAATGAGTTGGTTGTTTTAACCCAGTTTCCAGTAGACGGTGCTTAGACTCCAAGTTAGCAAGAGCTTTAGATATCAGATAGACAGGCATCCTTGTCCCAAAACTCAATATAACTGGGCAGTAATTGGCACCTGTAGCAAAAAGACTGAGGACTGAATGGGATATGGAGATTAAATTTCCTCCATTCCTAGAAATGATTCATTCAGATAAAAGTTGAGGAATAGGGGCAGGACAATGTCAAGTGGTTTGCCTTTGTTCTGCATATTCTGTGAATAAGTATTTCAATTTCCTGTGCACTCAATCTAGCAATTCTCTCCAGTACTAAAACTTCTATAAAACATGTTTTTGCACAAAACTACTCCATATTTTCTGTATGTACTGAAAAGTATTTGCTATCCATTTATCCTCTTTAAAACAAACACCCCCCCTCACATATTCAAAAACTCTCTTCTTTGACCCCAACAAATATTTAATTCCATTAAAAAAGCAGTGATTCATTTTTGCTCTATTGTGCTTAAGCTTTTAATTTTAAATGTTCTTTAGTTTTAAATTATCTTTTTTATACTTCATTCTACTTTTGGAAGGCAGCACACAACTTCAAAAATTCATTCAGTAAACAATTAAAAAACACACTAGATTCCTATTTTCTATATATTACTTAACAGAAGGGTCTTTTTGTTACCTCAGCCCTCATGTATAGTAGCACACAAGGAAATCTGAAGTTAGAATAGGGGAAAAAATCTGTATAAATGAAAATTCACAGCAGACACTCTTAAAAAGGCAGGAAATGCTCAGGAGATTTGGGAGAAATTACAAACATGGATGTAATAACTACATCTTAAGTTCATACAATCATTTCCTCCTCATGGACTGCTCTGAAGAAAGGCATATCTGAAATCTTGTCTATTTAAAAATGCCTGTCCGAATCAAAAATATTTTACAAAACAAGGAATGACACTTTACCAACTCATTGACTGCAATGGTATTTGAGGGTGTAGACACTTGAGACACTTTGCAAGACTAGGTCCTGAATTTCTGTCTTTACAAACATTTTTCCATCAAAATTGAATGCAACCTGAAAAATATTTTGAATCTGTTATGTATAAATATCTTCTCCAAGTAAAATCTTCCGACTACACAAAGCTTTTAGCTCATGCCACACTTGTCTGGTTACACTGGTACATGTTATCTGCTATCATAGAATGTGCTAGCCTTTACCAGTGTGTCAATGGCATTGCATCATTATCACAAGAACAATAAAGCTCTCTCTCCATTTTTTTTGTGAAGCCTAATTTCATTGCAATATGTATTACTTATCACACATTTAGCTTAATTTCATTGTGGTATACATTACTTATCACACATGTAGGCTAACTTCATTGTAATATCTATTTAGCACACATCAATTTTTTTCTCCAACATGAACACACACAAAAATAACCCTGTCTCAATCCTAAACATGTCATGACTAAGCTTAAAGATTGGCAGCCATGTTATTGACTGTTGTTATCCCCTTAGGTCTCTGAGTTTACTGCTTTCACTGACCATGATCAGAGCTCTCTTAGGAATTGTGCTGCTTTAAATGGCTACTCATATGGCCTCTCAAATCCACAACAAATGGTGAATTCTGATAAGAGGCCACAGGTGTAGCTGATAAATCCTAGTACCAAAATATCTTAAACTCTTCTCTGTGTTAACACAGAAACTAAAACAGGTGTGATAAACACTATCTCACTAGGATACTGTCCTTAGTTATTGTTCAAGGGACAAACACATGCACCACTCTTCCCCCATCCTGTTTTCAAAGAACTCTGTAACGTTGGGCCAACAATATAAAAAGTTTCCCTTGCCAACTTTAGCATGTTACTTTGTCCACTGTTTCAGAGTAGCAGCCGTGTTAGTCTGTATCCTCAAAAAGAAAAGGAGTACTTGTGGCACCTTAGGGACTAACAAATTTATTTGAGCATAAGCTTTGGTGAGCTACAGCTCACTTCATCGGATGCAGTGAAGTGAGCTGTAGCTCACGAAAGCTTATGCTCAAATAAATTTGTTAGTCTCTAAGGTGCCACAAGTCCTCCTTTTCTTTTTGTCCACTGTGTAACTATATTTTACTGGCGAATACTCCTCTAAAAAAATTACAGTGAAAAGTTAGGTTGCTTGCAATCACTGATCATTGTTCAGTATGCTAGAATAAGACAATAACTAAAGAACATGAAGCTGAGAAGGCATCTTGCACCAAATGTAAAATGACTGACCAAAATTTTTTAAATATATTCTACAATTTCTTTAAAATAAAGTTCATGTCAAGTGAAAATCCCTTTGTTCTGCATTTAAAGATTACAGACCAATTCCACCCCTGGTGTGACTCTACTAAAGTCAATGGGTTTTTCACCAGACATGGATTTTCCCCAATTTTTATTTTAAAAAAGAAATACTAAAAGTCTCTCTAGATCCACATTCTTTTAATTTTACCAGTTAAATAATTAGATTGCAATTCAGCATTGGGTGCTGTTCCAAAAACTCTGACTGAACACTGCAAGCTGTACATCCATCAAGTGCATTCATGTTACTACCTTTATCCTTTCCCTCTACTTTGACCAAGTTGTAACAATTTAATTAGATATAAGACAAGAATTTAACCTATGCTATTATTCATGGCCATCACTCAAAGTATTATTTTTAGCTGAAGAACACTGATGGAGGAAACGGTGTCCGGGCGGATTTTCATGTACAACTTCCTGAATTTGTGACCGAAACCTGAACTTTAGGCAAAACTTTAGTTTAGGTTCTGATCCTTTTTGATCTCACAATGTAGTAAGAACTTTGTTTTCTGTGCTTGTAACTTTGGTGTCTCCTGGTTCTATAATCTAAAATTCAACAGGTACGTCGGGGTAAAACAATGTTAATATCTTTTAGTGGACCAACTTCTGTTAGTGAAAGAGACAAGCTTTTGAGCTCCACAGAGCTCTTCTTCAGAGCTCTTCTTCTTGGTCTCTCTCACCAACAGAAGTTGGTCCAAGAAAGATAATATCGCACCCACCTTGTGTCTCTCATATCCTGGGACCAACACAGCTCACAACACAGCAAAAAGCTTTATAAATTATAATCCCCACTTATGCAGCAATGAAGCAGAACTACCAACTTCTTCTAATTCTTGAGGCATTTGGGGGGGGGGGGGGGCTAGAAATGCACATAACCGTATGTGCAGGAGGTATCATGTTACCAGAGCTTCATGTTCTTAGACTCACTTGCAATCTTCACTTCATAGTACAGAACAGTCTGTGCCTCACACCATATAGGTTTCAGATGAGAATTCCAGTGTCTGCAGGGATTTTTTTAATTCTAGAATATATTGGACTTTACTGTCAAGCATTTCAGTGCAGCTGCTATTCTTTGATTCTCTTAAAATACACACGGTAGGTACTGTACTATCACACACACAAATATTTACTTTCCTACCACAGCTATTTATAATTAAAGTCATTTTCCCCCATTTCTGATTTCATTTCCTCAATCTCAGCCCCATTCTGCATCCTTTAGAAGGTGCTCAGCACCTTTCAGGATTGGACTCATAGTGAAAAAGAACTTTTAATATGACATGAAGCTTTCATAATTAAATTTTAACCTGGTTAGACATTTATAATTTAAAAACAAATTTCCTTAAGGCTGATCTATAAATCATTTTAAAAAAATTAGGCTTGAGTCATTTTTGCTTCTTTATGTTGCAGAAAGAAAAGCTGAAGGGATTTTAAAGTTTTTTCCCCCCCTTTTAACTTAGAAATATCAGGAATGACAACTCTGGTCTTCTTTGGAGTTGCTGGATAACTTATTGGATATCTCAGATCTTGTCTACACTGGAGATTTGACCCGATTACAGTAACATAATCCAATGGCTAGAAGACAGAGCTAGACAAATTCAGACTGTAAACAAAGTGTTTGTTTTTTTTCCACAGTGAGGGTAATTAACCATAGGAATAATTTACCAAGGGTCCTGGTGGATTCTCCATCACTGGCAATTTTTACATCAAGATTGGATGTTTTTCTAAAAGATATGCTCTAGGAATTATTTTGGGGGAGGTTCTATGACCTGTGCTACACAGAAGGTCTGACTAGATAATCACAATGGTCCCGTCTGGTCTTGGAATCTATGACTCTATTAACTTATTAATCTAATTGATGACCAGCAGCTGGTGTAGCTGCATTGGAGCAAATCCCAGTGTAAACCCCAGTGTAAACCAGCAAACCACTGTGTACAGAGCTGGTTCTTACCTCTGCCTGAAACCAGAGAATACCCACTTTTTGTTTCTGGAAAGAGGAGTACACACACTTTAGCAGCTATGAATGCCAAAGGGGGAAGGGAGAGGGTTAAATGACAGATTCTATCTGTGTACCACAAGAGAAGTTAATGTAACATGTAATGGTTCCCAAAAAACGAAATGCAATCTACTACTGAATTATGGGCCATAATGATCCCATGTAAGGTACAGAAATGGTTTCCAGCCACTGGTGTCCGTACCAGTTCTGGCACTTCAGGCTCTAGGAACTCAGACTCTAAACTCTCCTTCCCTACCTTGATGCTGAGACCCTGTGGTCCTGCTGAATGCCTTCTACTGAGGGCTCAAACTATGTCATACAGCTAAAGTGCGATAAGGAGACAGAGGTTCAGACCAAGTTCTAATGTGATATAGAGTGAACACAATTGAATGGGAAGGCTGCATCTATACTGACAGTGTGTAGGGTATGTGAAGCTACACGCTGCAGTGTAAAGCCTGCTACATCCACTCTGTGGTGTGTAGCTACCTGTGCCAGGGAAAGGCTCTGTGTAGCGGGGAAAAACTTCAGCTACTCTCCACTGCCAGAGCTTTTCACTGAAGCGAGGAAAGGTTCTGGCAACCTTTCACTTCCAGCTCCAGCAGCGGGGAGCTGGCAGAACCTTTCTCCACTGCCCCTTCTGCCGGAGACTTTTACTGCGGCGGGGAAAGGCTCCAGTAGCAGGACATAGTTTGGGCAAGTAGAGAGCAGGCAGGGTATATACTCACATATACACCTACATCTTCGGGCATGTCTTCACTCTATTTGCCTAAACTGTGCCTTACCAGCTACACTGCTGTCTATACCCGTTCGCGCAGGTGGGAGACGCTCTGTGGGTATGTACTCTACATGCCACTGAAAGAAGTATGCAGTGTAGATGTACCTGAAGTGGCATGCAGTGGCTAGTGCAGCTGAAATGTTTCTCTGGTACAGCTCACTATCTCTAAATATTCACTACACCAATACCCACATTAGGAGCCAATTCACAATTGCTACGTATATAACTGCTAAATATTATTACTGTACCAATACGCTAACAGAACGAATCCAGCAAAATGCTAAACACCACAGCAGTGGAAGGTACATGCACTTCAGAGGATCAAGCCAAATATCCTTCTCAAACCGCCAGACGCTATCTCCCAGGCCTCCTGGACTGAATCCATCAAATACAGCAGGATACATTTGTATATAAATATACTCACAACTCAATGTTTACAGAAACAAGTTTGTAATCTTCCTAAAAGCAACTACTTTACATGATCCTTAATGCTCCTTTTCCTTGCATGTAAATTCCATTGGACTTTATCATTAAAGAATGACAACTCTACAAAGTTCATTAACAAAAATCTCTCTGGGCTGTAGGAAAGTGATGCAAAATTATTGCAAAAACAGAGTGGTCTACATGCAATTAACAATTTAAGAAAAACTATTGGTTTACAACATAGAAATTCACAGTTAAAACTCAAAATCCCATATGATGCTCTAATCTCATTCCATAATATGTTGACTCTGGTTTGTAAACCTTTCCTCCCCCACCCTGGAACCAGAATTTAAAACAAACACAAAAGACACAATGGAAGGCATTAATACCACTGAGACAGTGTGGGTTTTCTGGTTCAACTTTCAATTTCTTTGATTTTCTGGTTGTGTCAGATCTTTGACGTTGCACAAATGTGGTTATATTTATAGCTGAATAGGTTAACATTTTTGAACTGGAATAAATTTCAATACAAGGTGTGAACGCTGGAAAATAGAAGTTATTAAAACACACACACAAACTACCTGTGGGTACATCCTAGTAATTGGATTGTGTTTTAATATCTACACAGTATTCTCCAGGGACACATTGGCTTCATTTAGGTATTACAGCAGAAATAATTTATCTGCAGTTTAAAAGTGAATCTTTTCATTATAAAAAAGTATGTAAGAAAGGACCCCTCGAAGTACATGCAAACAATCCAAAGAAAAACAAAACAGCTTTAAAGTCACAGAAAGGTCTATAGAAGAATTTCCTGCTTCTCAAATTTTAGTTACTACTAAAGCCTCAGCCCAGTCTTGGATACATGACAGAAATGTTCCTTTAACTTAGTTCTATAGTTTTGTAAAACTGTAAATGATTAGAGACTAATGCACTGCAATCCAAGAACAAACTGTGTATTGCAGATTAATCACTTTCCAAGACTGGAAAGGAAAGATAGGATTTAGAGATAAATCTGGCCCAGTGTTTGTGCAAGCATATCATACTTCTTAGTACTGAATGTCCCAGTACTTACAGAGGAAGTAAACAATGTTCTGTGTGTGTGTGTGTGTGTGTGTGTGCCCATACACACAGCACTAAATATGATAGCTTGTGAAGAATGTCTAACTTTCAGTTATGAAACACATACGTCAGAGATCTCCCAGTTATTGTTGGCTACAGTGCTACTGCTCAGGAAAACTGAAAACAAAGGCCAGTTTAGATACAGACTACATTTCTCTAAGCACAAAGAGAAAAGTAGAGATGGATTAAGTATTTGCTTAAAGCCCATGGCTACACTGTTATATCCAATAAATTACCTAAAAACAATTTTAAAATCCTTAGGTTTCACAGTCAGAGAAAAAAAGATAGCCTTTTAATGAAACATCTGCCTGCTTTATCATCAAAACCAATCCTGTGCTCTTTTTGACCCTCTTGTATAAATAGCCATAGTACATAGCATATTAGAAAGGAAAATATTTTAAGCACTGCTTGTTGGGATTTACTTCTGGGGGCATACTTAGGCAACCTACATTTTCAGTGTCCCTCCAGCATCTAATCATGCTGCTTTTGGCTGCTTAAGCAGTGCCAGCTTTCATGCATTCCTCATTTCTATGTAAACATATTTACATTTGTAACTCCTGACTGGCTTAATACTACATAGACATTCTGAGGAAAATCCCACCAGTGCCTGAATTAAATGCAATGTTTTGACAGTCAGTTATACACAGAATAAACAACAGACAACTGTGAATGATGGGACTATAATTCCATAGGGGATTTCTTGTGAATTCAGAAACTACAAAAGTGCTAATGTAAACAATACCTCCTCTTAACAGACCTGTCAGATTTCCACAATATACCTGCAAAAAATGAACATGTGCAACTATAAAAACATGTACCATGAAAAGTTAATACGGCATAGTGGTCAATGCAGTAGTTTGTAACCTAACTGTTAGGTCATAAATTAAAAGTAGCTTAGTACTGTCTTCCCAGTACATTACAAAATGACCACACAATGTCACATGATTAGCAGTCTACTCAAGACTTGCAATGACTGGGTAGAAGGTGGTGCTGCAGATAAAAGATTGAGGTACACTGGCAAAACTTGTGTAGAAAAACTTGCAAAGGGCCTGCTTTGTAATAGCTTGGTTCACAAAAATGCTATTAGTCCCTCATTTTTAAGAGGATAAAAATTCACCCACACATTACCAAAAGATAAGAGCATCTGCAGTGGTTATTGCTGTCACCATGGCCCTCGGAACATATTCATGTGAAGTGATTCTAATCATTTTCATTATAATACTATACAAGATGTTACTGTTAGATTCTGCATTTTCTAAAACTCCCCCCCCCCTTTTTTTTAGTTCGTTTTCCCCCTCCTTTAGTTTAAACATGTATGGTACAAAACTACAAAACCAAACATTAAAAACATCTTGGAATCAAAAGTAAAGGACTTCTGCAATATAGTAGATTAAACATTACCCCAAATTAGCTTGCTTCAAGATCCCAAGTTTATATTTCCAGATGACCCAATGATATTTTTCTAAAATATAAATGGCACAAAACTTTTAGAGTATGTATTGTAATACTGCAAGGAAAATACTTAGCAGAAATCTACTGTTTAAGTTCCCTCCCCAGCACAAATATCTGACTCCATATTGCAGTAGAACACCTCAATTAACAGTCACCCATTCATAACAAGATTGTGATGCAGCTGTAAGATTCCCCTACAGCAAAATCCCGCCAATGCTAGTCATTGATCCAGCAGTATGCTCTAGCTCAACTGCACAGGGTGTCTCCAATTCTTGGAAACATTAAATCCCTCCCTCCCTCCCCTCCCCCCAAGGTCACAGCCTCTCAGAAAATCCCAGTACATCATGACCCAGAGATGTGATTAAACAGCTGTTATCAATAGTCTGGAGCACTAAAGCACAGTATCTGAAGTACAGCAGTTAGTACAAGTGAACCCTTTAGCCTATGGAGCCACGACAGTGGCCTTGAGAGCACTGACAGCGAATAAAATATATATTTTACACTAAGGGGGGGAAAACAACAGCTTTGACTTTGAATTGTGTATGTACCTGTGCATGTGCTCATTCACATTTCAACTGAATGAAGTTACAGGTACATAAAGAAAGATTTAAAACATGCAAGCTCTGTGCAAATGTCTGTATTTAAAAAAAAAAAAAGGCAAATAAATGGTTGATCTTACCATTACATGAATTGATCCAACTCCCAGTAAAGTCAACAAGAATCTTGACTCTAAGGCCTGTCTACACTATACCTTATGTCAGCATAATTTATGTCACTCAGGATTGTAAATAAACCACCCCCTGAGCGACATAAATTACACCAATAAAAGTGCCATGGGGACAGTGCTACATTTTCAGCACAGCTGAAAACTCTCTAGTCTAATAGGAGTTGGGTCGGGCCCTAAGAAAGAAAGGAACAAATTCTGTACCCAAATACATGGGGTATATTGCTGCATATTTAAGCATCACCTTGCAGTTTTAGATAAGGGATCAGACTGACTCTCTCTGTATTTCCTATCTCAAAAAACTGCTCTCAGTTTTTCATGCATATGTGTAGTATTTACCAAGTCTATTCAAGAAAGTGCATAAGGGTAGGAGGAGAGGTTGAAGAGTTCAGGAAAACAGGAAGTTGCCAGGAAAAATCTCCTTGTATTTCCTATTCCAAATATGCAGACTAAAAGGCTATGTGCTAAAGGCAGGTATAGATTGTGCATTGGCTGTGGGCTCTATATCTTTATACTCTGCATATTATCAAAGACCTTCCTCTTACTCTTTCTTCCCACCAATTGTTTTTGAAAACAAAACCCTCACCATTGATATTAGAACAATTGTTACATGTAACATATTTTGTCACCTTTTTTAGGCTTTGATGTTCAAAACCCAGGTAAAAGGTTAGTGTGTGGGAACTGGGGGGGCGAGGGGCTGCGCTAAAGTAAGAGCCCAGGTAACTCTGCAGTGAATACACACCCTAGCAGACAAAGTAGATGGAGGCTTTTATGAGACAAACTCTGCTGACTTCACTGTGGCACCCACTTACATTAAGGCCACATTTGGCTCTATCACTATGAATTGACACAAGTGGCCATTTGTGTAGATTTCTCTCTTTCAAAGCCTTGCCACTCTCACTTGTCCTTTTCACTAACTTGGTAAAATAGGAAAGACAGCTGCCTATGGGCTTGCTAAGGCAAGAGGGTGGCAAATGGAGCACTTCTGCAGTTCAACTTATAACCTGTTGTTTTTAAGTCTGTTTTTACTTGAAGTATTTCCCTTCACTAACAAATGTACCCCAGAATTACGGGGAGGTTGGAAGAAACTATGATTAATTCACTCCCATCTGTCACAAAGCAGACAAGGAACAGAATTCTAAGACTTTGTCTGAACTGCTCAATAGTTTAACCACTGCTCTGTTAACATCATGGGCTGTGAGTACTGAAGTAATATCCTAGATGATTTTTACTGTCTAGCGAAGAGCCACAGCTAATTAATTAAAACAGAAATTTAAGTCTGCATATTTAGGGCCTGATCCTGCATCCTTCATACAAACAAACAATCCTTACTTCCCAGGGTGGTTTGATTGAAATCAAAGCGACGTTAACATCATGATTTAAATCAGCAAGCAGGAAACCTTGATTTACCATATCCATTTTAATTTTCTTTTGTATTTGTACTTTCTAGTTATTTTCCTAAAGAAAAGCTGATTCTCATTAGTTGGTACCCATAAAAACATGTGATTTGTAATATAAATATAGTTTTTACTCTAGATTTGGTGCTTCTTTTTGCTAACTGGGAGAATACACTATATCCATACACATTTATTTCAGCAATTATACAACGTACATTTATTTGTTATTTTAATTTTTAAACTTTGTATTATGTTAGAAAATGATGAATGATGTATTTCTTATTTACTAGATGATTTTTTTTTAACTTGTGATTTGTGTCGAGCTCTATTTGGACAGAAATTACAATTCAATTAAAAAGCACAAAAACGGCATTTTAATTTATGTATTAGTTAAATAAAACTACCTTTCTGGATTCATAAGAAAAAAGTTTATCAAAAAGATTATCAAAACATGTTTTATATTTAAAACTAACTGAATTATTAAACACAGGAAGTATTTTATCTGTAGTTAGTGAACAGAACAAATTGTTTCTGGTCACCATGCCCTTCAAGATTTTATAACCAGTAGATCTCATCTTCTCACCCCTGGTTTTTATTCGTATATTGGAAGAGGACACCAGGCTTTCCTGCTTTTTCAACTCCCCACTGATTTCCTAAATTTGAATTGAGCTGAACTAGTTTAACAGACTGAAATAAAAAATCTATTCTCTTTGCACCTGCAAAAGAGGCTACTGCTGTGAAAAGCTGGTTTAGCACTTCAATAAACCCTGGTTCCAGGTGTTTTACCAGTGACTTCCCCTGTTCAGTGGTCTGTTTTTAAAAAAAAATTTGGCAACAAACATGTACTGCTTAATATTATTATTCTCTAATTAACGTAACTTATTTTAATAGATGATAGTAAATTTAGGCCTTACCATAGGTTGTCAAAATTTCAGATTTAATTATAAATTGCTTTTAAAAAAAATATAAACCTGTATTTAAATCAAAAATTCTATTTAAATTTAAAAAAATCAATTTTTAAAAATTCATTGTTTTTTATCCACCTTGTTACTTACACAAGTAGTTCCAATGAAATGGATACGACCACTCAAGCAACTACACAGTTTCATAAGTAAAGCAACAGGACTACTCATAAGTAAAACTGTAAATTATAGGTGGTACTGGTAGCTCTGCCTATACTTACAGTTGCCCAACACTTCCCATTATAAAACCCTGTTTCCACTTACTTATAACGATGCCAAACTTTAACAGCTAAAGTTTCCCATGCTGGCAGCTGCTGAGGGTAATATTTTTAATTTTTTTTTAAAGTTTTAACAAAAATTGTTCAGTTGTTTCCGACAATGACATCAGGGATAAATACATTGCTTTGCTCATGTTAAAAAAATAATAATCTTACAATAGTTTTTTTTTTTGAGAAGCTCTAGCGTCCCCATGCTTTGGAGCCTGACTTAAAAATTTGGTAGCTGGTTGCCTTTGTGTCAGGGATACGCTTTTTATTGTTCACATGAAAAACAGGCAAAAATTGGCCATGTTATAAGCGTCATTTTACCATGTAGGAAACATTTCTCTACGTTGGCCTTAACTGGTGCAAGCAGACAGAAGTGTTGATTTATGCTCTGACTACCTCTAAATTCGGCTCCTTCAGTGGCCTGTTTTATACAATTCCCGACAGGTCACTATTTTGTACAAAAAACTATTGTCAGAGTGTTGCATGGCAAGGAGTCTTCACAGAAGTAGGAAAACTGTTGCCAGTGTGTCACATGGCAAGAGGAAACTTCACAGTTAATGCTCTAAGACTAAAATTCTTAGTAAATAAAGGTACTAATTTACGCAAGATCCAAAATATGTATCATACAATGCACAGGACAAGATTGAAAAAAATGATCTTGAGGAAGCCAAAATAGGTCATTCAATCAGTGTTATTCCCCCTTCATTTTAAACACAGTACAAAGCAGTCAGCTAGTTTTTCTTGCAATTAGCATCATCTTCTTCCCTCCAGAGTCTAAAATGTAGAAATGGAGCTGTTCTTACCGTACAGGGACCTAGCTTTGCTACCTAGCAGTACTCATTTTAAAATTATATACACGTGCAGTGAAATCCTGGCCCCACTGACTTCACTGGGACCAGGATTTCACGCACAGTATTTATCTTCTTGGATTCCTCTTCCACATTCAGAAATGGCAGGCAAAATTAAGAAAAAAATGTACACATCCTCCCACAGATTGTAATGAAGTCTTATGGGTATGCACAGGAAAAGTTCTGTCCAGCTGGCATGTCCAACTCACCTACCAAGGATGGTTGATATGTTGTTGAGTCCTAGAGGAGAGGGAAGAAAACACCAGGGGCGAGAAACACTTGCATTTTGGAGGACTTGAGTGGGTGGTGAGAGACATTCAACATATATTTTAAATATATTTTAATTTTTAAAGATACTGGGGGAATTATTTTTTTAGATTAGGTAACAATTTTATTCTGCCACATATTCTAAACTGCACCTCCAGGTCCAGTATATCTGATTTATAGACACCTCATAGCTAATCACTTTTTGCATCAAGTTCATACTCCTCCTCTCACTCCTCTACATCACCACCTCCTTGTGCCCCAAATAGCTTTGCTTTGCCTGTATTGAAAATGGTCTCCCTTTGCCCTTCAAATACCTCCTTAAAACACACTCCCTTCCCCGAAGACTTTTAACAAACAGTACCCCATATGGGATTTCTACCCAAATGCAAACATGTGCAATCATCTAGTATATTATTTTAATTTGAACTGCTTTGTCTGTGGCTGAGCTAAGTTGTACATTCTTTACAGAGTGATAGCATAATAACAACAGCAACAATAATACTGCTGGATTTTGAGATATTAGTCACTGCATAAACAGAATTTGAAATCTCCTGCCCTAGCCATTCAACTCTCTGAGACGATTTCAATTTTACACTCTTGGATAGATTAAACGCCTCTTTAATTTGATTATGTTTACAGCCCAAGCTACTGAAAAGTAGCAGGTGGTTATGGGAAATTCATAAAATTATCATTTTGATGAATAAAAGATGACCATTCAGTTGGAAACCTGACCTGTTCGACAAATGGTTTTTGAGTTTCAGAAGAAAGTGAAACTTCTAGTAGAACAGATTTTGTTGCATAAAACTGGGACGGGGAGTTTACATGTCTCAGTTTACACATCTTGTGCAATGACCTGAAACAGCACTGTCTCCTCTTGCAAATTCCTGGAAAATCTTCTGAAAGTCAGAGCTGAAGTCGAGAGCAGTCTAGGAAAACAAATGGCACTTGAGAGGCTTTCAAGAAACCACACCACTGTGCCCAGAGCGTGACAAATCTGAGAAAAAGTGACAATTTAGGAGCCCTGTTAAAAGTCTCACAAAGGCATTGTTTGTATTACAATATTCTCCTCTTATCAGAAGTCAGCTTTATGTACTGGGCTTATCAAGAAACCAAATACAACAGGTAAATTGCCTCCATGAGGTGCCAGCAAACATATATTTATGCTAGAAATGGGTCTATACCAGAACTTCAGGCATCAACTCGCACAAACTTTGGGAAAGTTTTGATCTGAATTATATTCTTGCTAGGCCCATCCTTTAGCAAGAATTTAAGAACCAGGAAATTCAACTTCCATAAATACTCTAGGTCAAACTGTGAGACCAGAAGCAAATATTCTGAATATAAACTGTAGAAACTTGAGCACTGTTCTATTCAAAAGCATGGGCAGAAAAAGAGGTAACAGTGGGGGTGAGGAAGGAAAACTTGCTTACAAACTTCCAGATGGATTGTTTTCGTAACGCTACCTCCTTGGGGGAGAAATTTTCAAGTACAAGCTGCTAAGTACAAATTCTTCCAAGAGTTCAAGACCTTGATCTTGCCAAATGGCTTTGGACAGATAATGTGGCTCCAGAGAGGTGCCAGGGTGTGTGTGCAGCATTGTTCTCACTACATGACCAGGGCCTCAGTCATTTGGAGTTTTATTCTGAGACTGTTGCAAACAACTGAGAGAAGCACTGACCAATACAGCACCAAGCAGAAGGTGGAACAATGGATGTCTACAAGTCCTTGAATTTGTAGACACAAGAAACCAAAGGGAGGTTCTCAGCAACGAAGTGGAAGGCGAAGAAGAAAAAGACAGACGTGAAACCTATCCTGCTGTCTGAAAGGGTAAACCAACATTTTCTGTAACATCTCTGAAACGGAAAGATTTAACTGTTGAGCTCCAGGCGTAGATGCATTTTGTTCATGACTGCTGCAGTTATACCAAAAGACGCTGATTAGAGGATCAGGAGGTACTGGGGAAATGATCAATAAAAAGACGGATTGATGGATTAAACTTTGTCTGAAGAATTTAAAAGGAATATTCACCTCTGAATTAAATGAAAATATTGCTAGTACACATATTAAAAGCCCTCGACTTTTTTCAGACCGTTGTAGACTATGCTTTGCTTATTAACAGTAAATCCTTGTTGTGATGCCCACAAGTACGACTGTGTTTTCTTTGATACCACCTAATTGATAGCACAGCCAGAATAATACTGAACAGACAGAACAACCCTTTCAAATTTGCACACAGATACAGATGACAGAATCAAAATTATAACTGAATGAGAGAGAAAGATGCAGAGAAGGGGTCTAGATGAAATGCAGGGGTGGTGCTGGGGATAGCTAGTACTAGAGATTGGAAATCAAATATCTTTGTGGTAGTACTCATGGTGAAGAGTGGACTAATCCATACAACATGATCCATAAAGAACACAAATGTATCTCCACAGATTAAAGGCAACATTTCCAAGGGTAACCACTGATTTTGGATGTCTCTGTTTTTTCAGTGCCCAACTTGGACCGGCTGTTGAGCACAGGAAGCTCCTTTTGACTTCAAGTTGAAATTTGCTTTGAGATATTTGTAAATGGCATTCACTAAAGAGCCTCTGAACCCTCTATGTTTATGCTTGTAGAAAAAGTGAATCTACTATTTTCAGTATTAGTCTGGTTTAGCAAAGCATATTAATTATGAGACTTTGGAGACTCATTACTATGTTTCCGGTTATGAACACACCATGCACGTTGGTCAGATTCCCTGTCAGGTGTTAACAATGACTGAGCAGGGTACAAAGAAGCTACACTAGAATTTGCACCCGAATTGTAGCAGCTCCCCCCAGGCAGAGGCTTCTGATCTATGTGGATAAACAGGGGAGGGTAGGAACTATATTGTCAGAATGAGTAATCAAACAGTTTTCAGCACAGCAAGGATAACAGTGAGCCCTTGAAATAGCAATGCTTACAATCACAGACTGAAATTGTGTCAAAACGATCTTCTCAAGTACAGCTATATTGAAGTATAAGTTAGAGAGGACTTACATAGGTTACTTCCTTCTGAATAAAAATGAAGTTGTAGAAGATGACTCTACCTCTTCTAAAACTAAAATGTTCTATACAGGTGAAAACTGTTATACAGTATAACTGTGCAGGTATCTTGTACAGCAAAACTCTCCATAAAGATAAGGGGAAAAGACAAAACACTCCCCCACCCCCCTCCGCACCCCCCCACAAAAACAACCTCTGACTTTTGGAAGATGCCTATCTACCCAAGCTGCAAGTTGTATCAAGGATGAAATTCACCCCAACCCTGGGAGCCCTCATAAATAAGTGTCTACTTAAATGGCGGAGAAATCACACATTTTTCACAACTTGGTCATGGCATAAATAGCAAATTTCACAGGTGTGTTCATACAGTATATATACAACAAGTATTGTACTGTACTACTATCACCTTTACAATGAGGAGTGAAGAAGTGGGTTTTTTACCCACGAAAGCTTATGCCCAAATAAATCTGTTTGTCTTTAAGGTGCCACCGGACTCCTCGTTGTTTTTGTGGATACAGACTAACACGGCTACCCCCTTATACTTACTATCACCTTTGCAAGTTGCCCTGAATAAAGAAGGCTGCTAAATGAATTAGTAATAATAAAGTATAATACACAAAGTTGTACATAAAGCTTAGAAATACATATATATGCTTACTTAAATAAAATAGTCCATTTTAATTGTTAAACACCAGCATGCAGCATCCACCAGCAGTTGCAGTTCATTTTTTCTGTCTCTGTGGGGTGAATACCTGTCCATACATTGAAACTGCACATTCTGCATCCACAGAATTGGTAGGAATTGTAAGGTAGCATTTTGTCAACTTGTAGAGATTTGGAAACCAATCAGAAACAGAGTCCCAAAACTGAGTTACTTTTACTGGCATCTGGCATTCTTAGACAAAGGTCAGGTAAGCACATTCATTGTCATTATCTTTCTCCCACTCAGGAATCGCTTGAATTACCTCAGGGTCAAAACACAGAAAAGGCCCCTCATTTGGGTTGAAAAAGCGAACAGCACTCAAAAAGTAAGCAGCTGGTTGTTTAAACAGAGGTGGAAGTGACTGATCATACCTGTAGTAGTGGTTTAACTTTTCTGCTATTTACTGGAACATTTCTTGCCCGCAGCTATTTTCTGTTTGCCAGCCTGAAAGTTGCTGCGATGCCATATCTCGGATCAGATCTATTAGTTTGTTGTATGCTTTGTGAATCAAAACCTGCCGACTTTCAAACCATGTTAGAAGCTGCATGAACTGGACTGCATTCTCAGCCACGAACCTCACCTGGTCTTCAATGTTGCTCAGAGACTTTAGGCAAAGACTGTGTGCCTGATGTGATTTCAAGCGCCTCACACCCAAAGTGCTGCTGGTAGTATTTAATATTCTTTGCACGGTGGTAAGCAACTGCATTAAACCATGAATTTCACCTTGTGATCACTTCAGGTGGAAGCATCACTGCTTGGCTACCACTTTGATTGGCCATGGACTCCTTGAATCGTAGTTTACAGCTTAGACAATGCTTGAATATTTTTTTAAAAGAAGAATGAAGGAAATGTGTGCACAAGAGATCAACGGCCATTAAAAGGAAATGTGCATTACAGGTAACATGAATTACACTGGGCATCGTTCCTTGTAGTACATCAGAGAAAGCTTTGCACATGTACATCACGTCAGAGAGAAATGCTGAGACCTTGCTGAAATCTAAGCCGTAGTTTACAACAACCTTTACTACAACTTGTGATTCAGCTGAAAAATTTATCGACTCAAGCTGAATGGTTCCGTTAGGAAAACAGGCATACAGTTGTCTTTCCAGCTGCCAGATACAAATAAAAAGTGGAGTAAGTACATATCCTGTGCATCTTTTTCTCCATCAGCTACAACTGAAGTGAAATTATATTCCACCAGCACAGATTTTGTAGACTGAACATGCTTCGCAATTACTTCTTCTAGATAATCTTGGCAAAATTTGTTTGCACATGGGAGCATTTGGTACGTGCTTTCTAAAGTACTCTCTTTGTTTCAGATTATCCATTTGTTTCTGAAGGTATGTTGGCAGCAGTGAAGGTCTCCACTAACTCCACTGTAGGTTTCTTTTTGCTAAACTACTTTCTTTGTTCTTTTAAACAGTGTGGCCACAATCGCGAGTTTTGGGTTCTGATCCGTAGCCTCTGCACATGCTTTTTGGTTCATAGGTGATTCAGAATCAAAATGACGATCAATCATGTTTTTTCTGAACAAACCTAGAGTCACACTGCGAGATGAACAAAACAATTCAGCACCGTCCGCAGGTAAGGTTCTTACTAGGTGCTACTTCACAAGACTCAAAGCAGAAATGTTTTTTGGCTTTTGTTGATTTGTCAGCCATCTTTATATGCAATAACGATCCTTTCGCTCGACCTGATGGCTCTCGTGCTCACTTATTGTCCTAACCATTGACACACTCTCAATCTAAGATCTACAATATTGACTGTCGTGCTCACTTTAGTCTATGTCATGCAACTTGACAGACACTCTCAATCAACTATACACTATGATGATTGCAGTGATATTGCATTATAGACAACTGTTTTTGCATTGTGGTAATCACAGAAGTTTTGCAGCACATTTATGAATAATACATATTTATATTTTGAAGGTTAATTTAGCAAACAATCCCGTATTTCACAATTTCAGTGAAATCCGCAAAACTGAGAATTAAGTAGGCCCCTACTCGTAAAGCTCTATACTTCACTTACATTTTATATTAAGGACTTATGTGGCACAGTCATAGGTAGTGCATAGAGCCTTGTGCTGAACCTCAGCACTGGGGGAAATTTCACCCTGAGAGAGGAGGAGCTTGCAAATAATTAGTAAATTCTACATTTACAAACTTTTAGCTTTGAAACTAAGTCTCAGGCTAGGCCTACACCACACAGTTAATGCAGGTGATTGGCACTCAGGTCTGAGCACCCAAGTTAGCATAGCCCAGATTTGGGTGCTTCCATAGCAAACGTCTACCTGTGTTACTGTGTCCTCATTGTTTCTGCACTCACTCATGTGCATCTGAGTGCATAACCCATAGCTCTTTGGGCTGAGATGTTCTAGGATTCTTTCCCAGTCAACTGTGTCAATTGAAAAAGAATGTGGGAAGGGAACTGGAGGAATATCAGTATTTGAGTAATTTTATCTGCATCCTCACTGAAAAGTGGATGGATTCCAGACTGAGATAAAGTGAAGCCTGGGCTCTAACCTGCACCCCCAGTCAGGTAAGCTAGCCTGGGCTTAAAGCACCCCAAACCCAGGCCAGAGGTTTTTCTGTGTGCATCGTAGAGGAAGTTAAGGCTATAAAATTGGGTAAGAACATGAGTTAACTGTGCAATGTAGACATACCATCAAAGTCTGTACTATCATGGCTTTTCATTTCTCACAGCTAAACAAAATTACACTCAGATTCTTCTCTTGCTTGTTTTCTTTAGTTCTTCAATAAACAATATTTTAAGTTTGAATTTGACTGTTAATGTTGGGGTACAGATGCTGACTGAGCACCCAGAAAGAAGAAAATCTCTATTTACAGGTAATCAAGTGGGCGAACAAGTCCAGAACTACCCTTGCTCAAAAAAAAAGGGGGGGGGGGGGGACCTTTGGAGGATCTGAAATCTCTGTCTAGAGCTAGAGTCCCATGCTGACATACAAAGAGTGCACACACTCAGACTATAAGGATGCTGGTGTATGTTTAGAGGAATATAGATCAAACTAATACAGAAGGTCTTCTAGTTAAAATAAACAAATGCCTTTAGATCATGAAAGCGATGTTCCCAAATTATTCAATTTAAATAATTTATTCTTAATCATTTATTCCATGTGGTAGAAAAGCTGAGGCCAACCTGCCATAGCATGAGAACAAAGTAGAACACAATGATAAATATACAACAATATAGAAGTAAATACAGGTCCAGTCTAGACAAGGAAAATAAGTTGTGTTTGAAAACATGTTAGGTAACACGTTAGCTAACAAGTTTTTAAACATGACTCTGTACCTACCATTTACACAACACCTTCAGTAACATATTAGCTGGTCATGGTCAACTCTAGAAAGGAATCTAGGGTTCACAACAACCTGCTAGCACATTTTTAAACACTGCTGAGCCTGTTTCTGGTTTATATTAAGGCCGGTTTACATCTCTATGGCAGTGTAAAGGGTCAGAGTGTTCTGTTATCAGGTAGGCCATTCTGCACGCTTATCAAGAGCTCTGTCTATCTCTGCTGTGAACGCTATTTGGGCCTCACTTAACATTTTCAGAACCTGTGATTATTTGGGGATAGCGACATCAGCTGAGGTGGCAGACACATCTGTATCAGAAAGGCCCTTCAGTAAAGGCATTCCTCAGTTGAACATGATTGGAGAAACACTGTCAAATAGCTCCATCGCACCTACAATAGCTACTACATGGATGCACATGTTGGAGAAACTGAGCAATTTTAATGTAGGTTATTCAGATATCTAAAGCATAGGTAGATGAGTTAAAAGATATAAGATGAAATAATGGATGTAAGATGGTCATGACCATCAGTTTATGTGCCTTATTACCTACCTCTGACTTCTACTGGAAGGTTAAAAAGAAAGCAAAAAAGATTTACCATTTTAAGAGTGAAAAGAAAAGGAGTACTTGTGGCACCTTAGAGACTAACAAATTTATTTGAGCATAAGCTTTCGTGAGCTACAGCTCAGATCATCTTCCATCCATCTGATGTGAGAACTGTATAGTCTGCCAATTTAGAATTTTGGGCAAGAACTTGTGTAGTCTCTTTATTTTGTTCAGTTCTGAGTACACTGACCAAACTCACTTAAATAGTTCACCAAAGCACAACACACTAAGGCTTTGATCTAGCAAAGCTCTGAAACATGTATTTTAAGCATCCGAGTAATATCGCAGAAGTCCCAAAGGGCTACTCACATGTTTAAAGTTAAACATGTGCTTAAGTGCTTTACTAAATGGCTATCTAAACAGTCATACTACAGTTCCTTGTCCACACACTTCTGTATGAATCATTAAACTACTTTAGATTTCACATAAAAATTAAGAATATAGTACAAAGCTGGAAAACAATTACTCCACATAGTGGGGTCCCAGAAAAAGGAAGTAGTGCACAGAGTGCAACTGATGCGATTCTGGTAAATTTCATTCTGCTGCTCCTATTAGGCTGTGTCTACATTTCCACTTTCAGCGCTAAAACTTTTGTCGTTCGGAAGTGTGAAAAAACACACCCCTGAGCAACAAAAGTTTTAGCGCTGAAAAGTGCCAGTATAGACAGCGCTTTATTGCTCGTTTGGGGTGGGTTTTTTTTAATCTCCGGGAGAGCTCTTCCCCGGCAATAAAGCGTGTCTACACTGCCCATGTCACAGCGCTGCTGCGGCCGTGCTGTAACCTGGGTAGTGTAGACATACCCTTAGAGAAGCTAAGTGCAGTTCCTACTGGAAGAGAAGTGAGAAGGGAAGAGATTGGTGCTGCTCCCTCCCCACAGTCTTTCAAAAACGGTGCTGACCTTGGATGTCACTGAGGGCTGGTCTACATGGGGAGTTATTCCAAAACAGCTATTCCTGATTACCTATTCCTGGCACATTTACCAGATATCTAGATGGATAACTAAATCTCATAGACAGAGGCTCATATCAAAGAT
Source organism: Chelonia mydas (assembly GCF_015237465.2). Lineage (NCBI taxonomy): Eukaryota > Metazoa > Chordata > Testudines > Cheloniidae > Chelonia > Chelonia mydas. Next base: position 80,193,193 of record NC_057851.1, on the reverse strand, counting down.
GTGTGGGACTCTCTGTCTACACATAAAAAATAATCCAGAATAAGGCAGGATGTGAATTTAAACTATTCATTAACTACTGCCAGTTACTATACCCGATTAATTGCATGTGTGGATGTTCTTATTCTAACAGAAGACTGCCTTATTCTGAATTAGCTTAATCCACTTTGAAGTGAATTCAGATAATTTGGAATGAAACATGCTTATTGCAGAATAAGAGTGTCAACGTGTGGAATTAATCAGGAATAGCTATTATGGAGTAACGCCATGTGTAGACAAGCCCTCAGTGACATTTAACAATTACAACATCTAGATAGGTTTTACAGTCACTAAAAACAAAGCTGAATTATAGTATATTCATGTTTGGTGTCACCTTTCAAATAGAGTTTCCAAAAACAATTACACATACTAGTAACTGGTCTTTATCCTTCGTAAGGAACATGTGAAAAACTATTAGGCTCATGATACAAAAATAAAACAAAACAAATGGTCTGCATTTAAACTCGGGAATTACTGGTAGATGTTCATAAAGGACCAATTTCACAGTCTTGGGATTCTGCTCAATAAAGAGGAAAATAGTCCCTCTAGTGTACTCTTCATGTAGAGAAAGGATTGAGTTTCACAAAGTATTGCCATAAGAAGTTACAAAATAATATTATAGCAAGAGATACCAAAGTACTTACAGAAGTTACAGTGAAACTGCACATTACTCCAACCTACATATAAAGGTGCCTGAAGATACCATTTCAGGGCAGATGGAAAATATTGAGCAAAGGAAGTTACTGAATCCTGAACAATTTAACAAAGTAATAAAAATCAGTTCTAATACACTGATTTTGTGAATGCATATTTTTAATGCAGCATTTTGATGTGGCATTAGATACTTTCATTTAGAAAACTGAACACATGCAAGTCTGGTGAACAGGAACCTCTGTGGTACTAATGATAAGATTCGCCTACATATTGTGCACTGACAAAACACTATCGGGACATGTGCTTCTGTACAACAGAGCATGCACAGTCTCTTTCTTTCAAAGCATTTTTTTCATAGACATCAAATACTAAAATACTCACTTTTATCACTATTCAAAGCAGTGAGCAGATATTGAATCATATATCTAAATAACTGTGGGTGGTTTGGAAACATATAGGTCAGTATTGAAAAAACCTGCATGTGAGTATATTAGAGTGTATGCTGCATCTAGGAAGATTTATTATATATTACTGCACTAGTTAGCTGCCAACCACCGTTCGACAAGCTAACATTCCAATGGATTGCGGGGGGGGGAGTGGAACAAATCAGCCTGTTGGTGTGTGAACTGGACAAATCTTATTTGAATTAGAGGAAACATAATATTGTCTTCCTAACCACACCTGAATATTCATTTCTGCTTTAATGCCCTAGGCAAAAAAAAAAAAAAAAAAGCAGGTGAATGATAGTTGTAATTTTAATTTATAGCTTTTAAAGTCATTGTTCTGGGGGAGAATAATCTAAGAGAGTTTTATGAAGTATGTTCTTCTGCTGATTACACTGGAAACAAGATTAATATTTCATATATAACATGTATGATAATAAAACTAAGTTATCTTTTTCACCTTTATTTAAAATGACAGTTTCCCCTTTTGATGCAAGAGGGAAATAACACTGTTAAATGTGTTCTTTGTCTATGACGCTCAAATTATTTATATAATAAAATAATTGTAGACTATGGTAAAAGGCTTTCTCATACACAAATCTCTATCATTTTTAAAATCTCAGTTTCCCTATCACTTTTCCCAAGGTCCAAAGTGAAAAGCTTAGTCATATGTCCTTTAAACAGTTATATCCCACATTTATGAGGGAAATAAAATGATAAAACCGTGTATAGTCATTTACTGTGTTTTAGATACCAATAGGATGTCTACACAGCAGCTGGGAGGCGTAATTCCCAACACAAGTATATGTATGCTCCTTACTCTGCTTGAGCTAGTGCCTAAAAAGAGCAGAGTGGCCACGGCAGAATGGGCAGCAGTTCAGCCTAGCCATCTGAATACATTCCCAGGGGACTGGGCAGGACTTCACTCAGGCAGCCAGCACAAGACACCACCTCTGTGGCCGCACCCACGCTTCTTTATTTAGATGCTAGCTCAAGCCGCGCTAGCACACAGGAGCTGGGAATCACTCTCCAAGCTACTGTGGAAAAAAACCATTTCAGATGTAGATGGAGTCTAACAGGATTGTTTCCATAAAAAAGTAACTGATATTCCAGTCAAGAAACAGAAAGATCCCTGTTTTAAATGCATATGCACACCTAAAAAGAACACTAATCCTGTCAGAAATTAAAATCTCTGTTTTGGGATGCCTGGCAGATTATTAGCTCCTGACCTCTCCTTCCCCTACTTTATCACATTCCTATCAGCCACACACACACATATGCACAGATTGCTAACAAAATCAAACATGTTACCGTCAGTTTCAAAGACAACTTGCACTCAACCATAAACAAGATTTTGAACTTCTAATGTGCCCTCATCTTCTGATGAAGGTCATTTTAGAGACCATTGAGAAACTTCTGAACTAAATTATATCAGTGAAATCTCAAAGGATCCAAGTTTTTAATATTTTAATTAGCTCCAAGTACCAATTAATACTGCACAGAAATGGAATCAATATCAAATTAAAAGTATAAATTGTCAGAAAAACTGCAAGGGTATTAAGCATACTAATCAATGTTAGCACTTTGCATGATGGCCAAGATCCTACTTCCACTAAAGTCAGTAGGAATTTTGCCACCAAATTCAACTGAAGTAATATTAGACCCTATACATTATAGGTTGTTTTATAATTCTTAGTTCCATTTGATTTGATATCATTGACTGAAAACTCAAAGTATTCAATAAAAGACTGGATTTGTCATAGCAGATAAGACAGAACAGCTGAGGTCTGAAACCAATGCTTTTGCAAAGGACATAAAGGTATATATTTGAAAGCAAGGATTGTCATATTCGATTTAAGCCTTATCACACTCTCTATCATGCTTGTGGAAGCTCATCAAATTCAATGTATAAAATACGCATCCAATTTTAAAATGCATCTGTTTTTAAGATATCAGTCTTGAATTAAACAACTGGCCTTTTTTCTCAAAATATTTCCCTAGCCTGAGTCAAATGCAGTGCAAACATTTTTCCTGTAATGCTCCATTTGGGAGGGTGAAAATCCTGCATCTGTATTCAAATTAATTTCCTAGTGGTATGTCTTACTCAGAAATCAAAACATAAGAATGGGTTACTAGCATAAGAATATATGAGACTCTTCCAGCTTATACATTTCCAACTCATTTGTTTTATATCATGTAAGCTCTCTATTATTTGAATCAAATAAGGAGATTCAGCAGGAAAGTTAACGTCTATATAATACTGTATGCTAAAACTTCCTCAAGAATCCTCCTCCTATCATCCATTAAGACGCTCAATCATAAATGGCACATAGTGGCACCGTGATGAAATTTAACTGAACCAGTCTTCCCTCCTTTGTAAACAGCACCTACATCGTGCAAGTGCCCATTCTTACTGTGCAGCTGCAACATTTAAATAAATGGCATTTTAGCAAATGGCATGCTAATAGATGAGCATGCAATACCAAAGCAAACACTTTTGTAAAGTACTTTTAAAATGTTGTCTACCCAATATTAGCTACTAGTAAGACCTTTATTTTAAAAGCGATCTTCAAAAGCAAAAGCCTGACTATATACAATGTGTTTTCACATGCACAAAGTAAACAATCTGGAAAATGATTTTTTCTCTAATGTCTTTACATTATAGTAATCATAGGTGTGATTTGTAAAAACTGTAAATAGAAATTTCTCAGATATGTGTGATTTTTCAATTGATGTTGTCCCTATATGCACTAACATACCAGGAAAAAAATTCCAAACATTCAGAGAAGTCACCCTTTAAAGAATTCCACCATTAATTTTAACTTTATAAAGAAAAGCATACACCTTTCTCGGCTTTTTTTGGGTGGAGGGAGGAATTTGAATTTTTCTTGAAAAACTAGTAGTAATTCTATATTTGAACTCTGAGATTTGCGTCTGTATATTTTTGGCCTACTACTGTCACATGCAACAGCTAAGATTCCTATAATTGAAAAAAATTGAAGAAAACATATTTGTCTATTTTCAGTTTGTTGTTTTGATCATTTGACGGCATTCTGTGTACAGTCTTCCCACTGTTTCCTCTGTATTTAGTTAATTTTTACAAGGTGGGTTAGGTCATCATATCTTTTATTGGACTAACTTCTGTTGGTGAGAGAGACAAGCTTTCGGGCTTGCACAGAGCTCTTCTTCAGGTCTGGCTGAGTCTTCCGCAGAGCAAGGGAAGAGAGGGGGACTTTTTTTTCTCCAAATTCAGAAAATGCGATTGTAAAACCACAAAAATTGACAGGTGTCAGAGTAGCAGTCGTGTTCGTCTGTATTCGCAAAAAGAAAAGGAGTATTGTGGCACCTTGGAGACTAACAAATTTATTTGAGCATAAGCTTTCATGACCTACAGGGGGATTCCAACGCAGATGTGGTCCCCGCAATTACTCTTAACTCATTTTTAACTGACTAGATTTCAGGTTGATGGTGTCCATTTAATCACATCAGGCTAAGCACACCGAGACAATTCGTCCAACAGTTAACGTAGCAGGGCATTTTATTTGGCTGCAGCAGGGTCACTGTGATCTCAGAGCCCACGCCACACACCCCCTTTAAATCACGTGCCTCGAGCATTAAAGAAACTGACAAGGGCCAACAGAGAGGAGTCACCCAAGTTCATCTAAACAGAGAGCCCGTCTCCCAGCCGAGAAGCCGCCTGCTCCGCTAGTACATAGTAGAGGCAGTCTGGGTCACTCTCAAATTAGCAAACATCAGCTACCGGTTCAGTCAGCAGCAGGTGCTGGGGACCGGCCAGCCAAGCAGTAAGAAGAGGAGTCTCACCAGAGCTTTCCAGGAAGCTCATTGGACTCCGGTGCCTCCCACGTTTAATATTTAACTGGAGAACCGTGCAAGGCAGAGTTTGCCTGGCAGATGTCACTCCAAGGAAAAGGAAGGTGCAAGACGAGGAGCTCAAATGGTTGAGAGGCCCAAGAGTCCAAGGTCTCCCCCGAGTATCTGCTTCTTGCATTTCAAAGGCAGGAAAGACCTATTCCCCACGCTCCCCCGGCCGGTACACTGAAGAGCCCGCTGCCTGCGAAGTGCGGGGCTGGGACCGAAGTATTGTGCTCCACGGACACTGCACGAAAACGCTGCTCCTCAGCGTTACGCGAACAGCAGTTAATTACTTTCATTCTGGGCGAGTGCGCCTCGGTCACACATCGCCCCTCCGACCAGGGGGCCAGCCCGCCCCATGCCACGCCAGCTCCTCCGCACCAGCGCACCGGGGGTGCCGCACACGGGCCTGCTACTGGGTTTACCTGGCTGACCGCGGTCCAGCTCCCCCTCCCCGCACGCGCTTCCCCGCGGGGACCCTCGCACCCGCCCCCCCCCCCCCGGGCACCCTCTCTGTACCTTTACCCCGGGACCGCCGCCTGAGAGCCTCCCTAGCCCCCGTCCTGAGTGCCACTCCTGCCCCCCCCCGGGGCACCTCCCGGCCCCCTGCCCTCCTCCACCGGGGCACCCCCCCCCCCGCCGCCATCGCTCCGCCACCCCTCCCCTTCCAGCCCCCCTCTGGTCCCGGGGCACCCCGGCCCCCCTCACCTTCCAGCCGGCCGAGCTGTTGCTGTCGCCCTTATCCTTGAAGTAGGGCACGCAGCGCACCATCCAGTCGTAGATCTGGGACAGGGTGAGCCGCTTGTCCGGGGCGCTCTCGATGGCGCGGGTGATCAGGTCGGCGTAGGACAGGTTGCCCCACGCGTTGCGCCGGGACGAGCATTTCCGCGGCGCCGCCGCCGCCGCCGGCTGCCCGCCGCCCAGCCCACTGCCCCCGGCGGCCGCTGCCCCGGGGGCCTGGCCCGAGCCCTCCGTCCCGACCCCGGACAGCGGGGCCAGCAGCCGCGCCGCCTCCTCCGGGGCCAGCGCTTCCCCTCCGCCGCCACTGCCGATGGCCATGGGCGAGCTGCCCCCTTCCTCCTCGTCGTCCTCCTCCTCGGGGATCATGGAGGCGGCGTCCGCGGCCGCTTCCCCCGAGGGCTTGGCCGGGCTCGCCTGCAACTCAGGCCTCTGTAGGGGCCAAGTGCAGGAGCGGGGCCGGCTCTGGGGCTCGAACTCGGGGTCCAGCTCCACGTCCAGGGGGGAGAGGGGGGCAGCGGGAGACGCCTCTGCCATCTTGGCTTCCCCTCCTCCCGCTGCTGCTGCTCCTGGTGCTGCGATGGGATAGACAGGTCCGGACCCCAGTCCTCCTCCTGCCGCTGCGGATCAGTGCCTACCAGGCAGGGGGGAGCGAGTGAACATGCCACTCTCCATTAAAGTCCTGCAGCCTCCTGCCTTCCCCCGCCCCCTCTCCCAGCAGACAGTGCACACACACACACACACACACACACACAATACTACTAATAATCACAAGGCGATCAATAAGGGATCAGGCAAGGCCAGAGGTTCCAGATGCGCCCCTGGATCCCGATGGGTGGGGGGATGGCGCCAGCAGCAGCCCAAACGCAGTGGAGTTGGTGCAGCTCAGTGGTGTGTGTTTGTTTATGTTTCACTCCATGCAGCTGCAGAAGCGCTCCACTGGCAATCACGCTGTATCCATCGGAGAGAGACCCCTCCAACACCACCAAGCCTGCTCCCGGCTGCTCTGGCAGACGTTTCCCTTTTTCTCTCTCTGGCCGGGGGAAAGAGAGAGGGGTCCTTCAAATTACACTGATGACTTTTTCCTCCTTCAAAACGCCCCAGAGGGAGCTGAAGTCTTAATGTACCTCCAGTTGCACACTAGCATTTGCCGTACTTATGCATTCCACTTTCCAAAAAATATACAGATCTATAGATATATATACAAAACTAAATTTCACAACCAACCGAACAGGGGAAGAAAAAGCCACTCTGGATTTTTTACCCTTCTTGCGAGGAAAGCAAAACAAAAACAAATCAAATCACCAGTCTTCCAACAGGTCCAGAAGCTTTAAGCCCTCCGTCGGGCTGCCAAGAGGATGGGTTTTGTTCCAGCATCAACACCACATTCATAACCTCCTTGCTCCTGCTGCTGCCATCTTGACAGTTTTTCCCCCCTCCGCTCAAGTCATTTAAAAAACACTGGCAAAAGAGACAGAGCAAGACACATCGGCAGGGGAAGGAGGGAAGGGGAAGAACCAGCAGCAACCTCTACCCTCTCCAGCAAAAATAAAGATCCAGATTCACAGGAGGAAAAAGCAGTGCTGGTGCATGGTTTCCTGATTCTCCTGCTGCTGCGTCTTCGGCTTCTAGTCGCCTTCCCTTTAAAGGCAAAGGAGGAGAAGGCAAACAACCGCACGATACCTCTGTAAACAGAAGGGGAAAAGCAAATGATCTGCCAGGGAGAAATAATGCTGCTGGTGCAGCTCGCCCGACCAGCCTGTCACCCTGCACTCTACTGACTTCCACATTCCTTCTCCTAACCACCAGCAGCAGCAAGCAACACAAAGTTATAGACGCACGCAGCGAGACTCAACCTAACCATACAGCAGCCTTGTCCCCGCCCACTGGGAGGGCTGATGAGCTAAGCCGCAAGCAGAGGGGCAAGTTTCCAAGCTACTACAGAAACCTGTGTTATCATATAGATCTGTCTCTGTCAACAGCAACTGCTGTGTTAATAGTCTGTCTTTAACTCCTCGAAAGTCAGGACATTCAGAAAGTAGAGTCAGAGTGTGTCATATGGTATCAGGCCATGTATGTTTCTATCACATTGCAAAGCTATACAGACTTAAAGAGACACCACCCTATTAACTATATAATATTGTAAAGCCCAGTGCCTGGCTACAAACATCTTAATTTATTCAAAGTAGAGGATGGGAGAACATCTAACTTACTTTTTTTTATTAATCCACTCTGCCACTGTCTCTGTGTGATCTTGAAGATGTCACTTCATTTGCTGTACCTCAGTTTCCCCATCTGTAAAATAGGGATTATATGTATTTACTTCATAATGGAGTTGTGGGGTATAATTGATTACTGGTTGTAAAGTCCTTTGAGATTCTCATATAGAAGTTGCTGTAAAAGTGCAACGTTCTATTTTTGTATTATTATTATACTGTTTGTTTACTTTATATTTGTATTTATCTCATCTTGGACAATGCAAATAGACTAATTAGTATCACTTCTGTTTATAGTTCATTTTAGTCAGATTCACTTAGGTGCTCATCCACTAACACATTATTTCAATATTTATTGTTTGTAATCATTTCACTATTGGGTTGTAAACACAACAGGGTTTTTTTTGTTGTGTTTTATTTTGTTTTGCTTTGGTTTTGTTTTAAAAACTGTTTTCATTGTAATATTTGTTCTACATTCATGGAATTGTTTCTCTTGATTTTAAACTTTGTAAAAGTTATTTTTAGAAAACCTATATTTTATGCCAAATATAACGTGACAGTGTCTTTTCAAAATTTCATTCCACACTTTGAGTGACTAGAGGAACATGTTCAGACATGTATGTATATGCATATAATTCCACTTGACTTCCTCTTTGGAGTACATACTGTAATAGAAACCACTCCTAAATAGCTCCATGGAAGGCTCTGTTAATTACTTCTACAGTTTGGCAAAGCCAAGTTCTACCAGATATAGAACTAGTAACATAAATGTAGGTATAAATATACAACATAGCAACATAAATGTATGAGTACTGCACAGATTTGTATTTACTTTTTAAAATTCGATGTAATACAAAAATAGCATCTTCCCAAGTACCAGTTATAGACAACTGCCTATTGAAAAATAGGTTTGCTTCTAAAGTGTTTCATGGCAGAAGAAAAAAATAGAATTAGCTCAGAAGAGAAATAAAATTATCCTTGGTTTATTTATAATTATGGATTAGCAGTAGTGTCTGAAATAATTTGATTTTAAATGGTTATAAAAAAGTGAGGCTCTGATGCTGCATGCCTTTCTCAGTAAGTCAAAACTGAGTATGGCTCAGAATTTGGCCCTAATTATGTATTTTGTCTCCATTGCAAATCTGAGTGGCTCCCATTAGGAGTCTTTCACCATTATTTTATTATAGGGGACAACACTTCAACAGATATAGGATATAATTTAGATGTCAACTACAAGATTTAGTACATTTTAATATGGATACAAGTAATCCTCAATTTTCCTGATGGAATGGGGACATTGAATTAATTGGGATAAACATAGGTTCCAACAACAAAGGGAAATTTCAATGCAGTTAACACACATCTCATTTAGGATCATCAAGGTTTGACTCTGTGAGCATGTCTGCAGAGGCCATCTACAGGAATTAAAGGGTAGTTCAGACTCTGGTAAGGATATCACCAAGGGTACAGTTGTGACACTGATATTTGTCCGCTGAGAACTAAGCTAATTATTAGTTTGTATTATTTATAATGTGGTAGCACCTAGGATCCCCAATCATGGTTCAGGACCCCATGATGCTAGGCACTCTACAAAGAATTTAGCCCACCAGTTCATCTCTGAGCAGTCACTAAATGGTAAGGACCTTCAGTAGTTCACAGGCTGGAACCATTGACCTATAGGTGATAGGCTCTCCCTCCTAATATTCCCCTGGACTATTGAGTGACTGAGGTGTGCACTGAGATTTTTAAACATAATTTATCCTATTTAAGAAAAGTTTATATAGCTCAGTATTCAATGAGACCAGCATTGGATAGTTGGAATTAATTTGCCAGAATTACCAGTAGAGTTAGGCCCACTTTTATTTTTCCCAGATTCACATCACAAGAAGAGACCAGGCTTCCTTCCTGACTACCGGGGCACAGTCCTGGCATGGACTGAAATGCTAAGTTACATAGAATCTCTTTTTAAAATGGTCCCTTCTGTACTTAAATTCTATGAAATCTATGAACTAGACTATTTGTTAAAATTGAAATTGGCTGGCACACCTTCCATGTCAATAAATACCTTCCAAAAGAGATCAGACAGAAATATGTTGTAAAGAAAATTCATATTTAATGGAGAATGGTGAGAACACTAAGGGATGTATTTCCACTTCCGGCACATGGGTTGGGGGGAGAGGTAGCAGGCTATGCAGAGCTGCTATGTCCCTTGCTCGTGCAGTGGAGTAGGAGAGGGTAGGAAGCAGAGATAACTTTGAGTCTGCCCTACCAATGTATTTGGAGGCATAGTTATGCTGGCATGCTGGGCACCCCAAAAGAGATTGGCCTCATTGTGCTAGATGCTATATACACTATATATGTATGCTATATGTATAGATGGTAAGAGCCAGATTACGTCCCAAAGAGTTTACCATCCAAACGGGCAAGATAGACAAAGTATAGCAGACAAGAAGTAGTATTATCGCTATTATATAGATGAAGAACTGGTGCACAGAGAGATTAAGTGACTTTTCTGAGGGCACACAGGAAGTCTAGGCAGAGCTGGGAACTAAAGTTAATTTTCCTGAGTCCCAATCCAGGGCCTTAACCACAAGATCATCCTTCCTTTTAAAAGTCCACTGACATGTCAGCCATATAGTCTTTATCAAAGGGAGTTACAGCTAACCAGTTCTTCAGAGCTCCACATAGAATTTATTGTCTTCATTTTTGCTGTGTAGAGGAAGAATGAAAAATTAACACCAAAATTTTTTACCTGCACAGACCTCCATATAAAAAAGGAGTAAATGGGCTAAAAGCTGCTTATTACAATCCCAGGAGTAGCCCCACTGAATTCAACATGTAAACTGAGCAGAATTTAGCCCAAAGTCTTCATGATCTGATCACTCTCTTCCTTCAAGTCTCTCCCTAAAACTCACTTCTTTACCACTTCTTCCATATCTCATCTCAAAATCCTTAACTGATCTCTCATTACAACATAAACACACACATGCGCGCGTGTGTGTGCGCACACACACACATATCCTTTGGCACATGCCAAACATAAAACTGCTCACTCACTTTGCTCACATGTTGCATCCATTCCCTCAGCTCCATTGACAGAATTTTCAAAAGGGCTCAGCTTACAGGAGTTGGCTTCAGTGGCTAAGCAGAATTAGACCAGCACAGACACCTTTTGAGAATCCACCCGTGTATTTTGTCTATTCAGATTGAAAACTCTTCAAGGCAGAGCTATGTTTTCCTGTATGGCACTCTCTCTGCATATGATCTTCACACACTCTAGCTAACTACTTATTGTGGTGGGTCATGCTTCTACACAGAGGTATGTGATGCCACTCTTCCCACATGGAATGTGGGATTCAGCAGCTTCTGTGGCAACATCCCCTTTCCTGAATTGTGGGGAAGGCTATCTACAAATCCAGAGGTTGGCATGGGTGAGGGAGTACAGTGAGTGAGTAGGGAGGAGTGGACTGGCTGGGGGCAGAGCTGGTAAGGCTGCAATTTATCTCCATCCAGCAGAACTTGCTAAAAAAAAAATCAGCCTGATGTTATATTACCTATTTTGTGGAGCCTCCTCCATTGTGGGAAACTCTTTAAATGTACAGATATATTTAAATCAATGATGCACCCTCACCTGGATACTGTGTTCAGTTCTGAGCACCCCAACTCAAAAAAAGATAAGCAGAAATAGAGGGGATTCAAAGATGGGCGACAAGTCACAAGAATGATAAAAGACAAAGAAAAACTTCCTTATGAGACAAAATTGGAAAGACTAGCAGTTTTTACCTTCAAGAGGAGACCAATACAAGGGATTAGGGTGAAGTTATGCAAAATAACGAATAGTAAGAAGGTAGATCAGAAACTTCAGTTCACCACCCTGTCTCATATACAAGAACAATGGAACAGTAAGTGAAACTAAAGGCAGCAATTTTAAAAAGATAAAAATAAATGTTTTTTCACACAGTGCAGAATTAGAATGTGGAACTCAGTAGCACAAGGTATAATTGAGGCCAAGAACTCATCATGACTCAAAAAAGGATTTGGATATCTTCAGAGAAACTAGAATAGCTGTCCCGAGTTATAATAGTAAGGTTTGAAAAAATAAAACACTCAGATAGTTTTGGAAGGAATATAAATGCTCATGTTTCAGGGCATAAGACAACCTCTAACTGAGGAGATTAGGAAGAAAATGTCCCTATGGGCAGGCTGTTTCATAGCTGTCTACTGCAGGGTTTCTTGCACGTTCCTCTAAAACATCCGGTAGGATGTCAGAGATAGGATACTGATCTAGCTGGACTTCAGATCTGACCTAGGATGGCTGCTCCTATGCTCTGTAATACAATACAGTTATGTAATGAGGCAGCTCTAAAAATTTTATTTTGTCCTAATTTTTAATGTGTGCCAGCCTGCCTCGTTCATTGCACACCATACAACAAATATGCATGCTGAATAAAGCTGACGTGCAATTTTGCAGTGAATGAGTCCAGGGTTTGCCAGAGAAGGTTACAAGAGCTGTGCCCCACAAACATTCCCTCTGAACAATGGACACTGTGATTTGGAAGACTAAGGGTGGGTTTTGACTGTGGATTACTGACTCACCAAATATCCTTATGTGGGGCAGGGGCGGCTCTACCAATTTTGCTGCCCCAAGCGGTCGCAAAGCTGGTGCCTGGATGAGGGGAGAGACAATGCAGTAGCAGATGAAAGGGTTGCATTGCTGTGGAAAAGGAAGGAGAATTCCTTCCCCTGACCACTATGGAAACCTCTTTTACCAAGAGAGCTTGACTCAGGGTTGAGAAACGGGCCCTAAAACTGGGCAGTTTTAAACTCAAATATGCCTGCATCCAGTAGAAAGTATCTGCCACCTTCGACACTCTGCAGGCCCCAGAGACTGCAGTTGCTGGCTCCAATAGACAGGCTGACCAATCTAAGGGAAAGCGATCTATTGCAGAAGGCCCAAAAGATATAAATCTCAGCAAGGAATTATAAAGCAGACTGGAGAAGTGAGAAGATCTCTTCTACTCTACAATTCCCAATTACAGTCCAGTCTGCTTTCCACCTGCTGGGGTTGCACTGCCAGAGTTTACCACAGCTCTCAATCTTGTAGTCTTTACTCAAGAAAAACTCTTACTGAGTTCAAATAGTGTTTGGACTGAGTAAGGACTGCAAGAAAAGGACCATCCACTAGGTGGGAGAAGTAGATTTTTAACCATTTATTTTATTTAAAACAAGAACCCCAAAGTGTATATAATTTAAGCATTAGCTGTGTTGCCAGCTTTCACAATTCCATTGTGAGTCTTGCAATATTTGGTGTTTTTCCTTAAAGACCCAGACCCTAAAGTCCTATTAAATGAAATCTCCCCTTTAATTTAAAACAACCGTACAGTCCTAGACCTTATGGTTTCAGAGAAAAGCTTGAAAATGTCATCTGTGTGTATTCTAAGGGTTCAAAAACTAGAAGTCAAATAGAAAGAAACCCACATGTAGGGTTTTTTTTAACAGCTCATGATTTTGTGGGGGGACCTGTTTTGTGGATTTTTAATACTAGGGGGTTTGCAATAGTTCAGTTTGTATAGTGGAATTAATCTAAGCTGCTAAAACCTACCAGCCTTTAAAAAAGAGAGTCCTTCTTTTTTGCACTAATTTTTAGGCAATATCTGAAGTATTTCACCTCTATGATGGAAGATTTTGCTCTCTGTGTGTTATTCAATGAGGCATTTAAAAATCTCAATTTTTTCACTCAATATTTTGCAGATTGACAGCTCTGATCACTTGGTTGGGTGCTTTATTCATTTCACCAGGACTCCTCTAATGAGTCAGGAAATGTGGTTCTGCTCTTGGCTCTGACGCTGACTCGTGTAATCTTCAGAAAGTCACTTAACCTGTTTATGCCTCAGTTACCCCACATAGGAATAATACCTGTTTATTACTTAATTACCATATTAGTATAATTTAACATGCTCCTTTACCTAGATATTTGAAGGTATGATCACTACCCTAGGCGCATACAGTCAGTCTGCCTCAGAGAGGTGTTGCGAGGTATTATTTATGAAGGTTTGTAAAGTATTTTGAGAGGCTTCCAAGAAAGGTGCTATATAGAAGAAATATCACAATGCACCTATTATTATTAACATAAATAAAGCACCTTCCAACTGAGAGGCTCAAAAGTGCATTCAGGAACCCTTTGCCCCTCTCCTTTCCCCCATGCAGCAGAATTATTTGCAAAGAACTGAGCAGGACGCCAGAGTGTACTGTACAACAGTGCTTCTCAAGCTATCTGATGTGGGGGACTGGCAATTCTTTTGTCCAATGTGCGCGCAGACCGGCAGCCAATGGCTCGCGGACCGACACCGGTCCGCGGACCACCACTTTGAGTAGCACTGCTGTACAAGGCAGTAAGTTAAAAGCTGCTGGCCTGACCCCTCTCCTGACCCCTGAGCAGCAGGTCCATGGACACTTTCTTGGGGGATGCATACAATATGCTGTACCAGGCATGGACGCATCAGCAGTGCATGGACTGGGAACTGTATGCAACGCAGAGCAACTCTCTTCGCAGCCTTCTCAGGGCTTTATAGGAGCCACCAGTTACCCGAACTGCAAACAACCCACACCTTCCCCTCCCACCCCCGCCTTCTCGTAGGTCGCTCCCCCTCCCAGCCCGCCTCTCCCCACCAAGCTAGGCTGCGGCGTGCAAACAGATGATGTCATGCTATAAATAAGCGCGTGATCACAGGGACCCGCCCTCTCTCAGCATTGGCCGGACACTGCCATCCGTCCAGGCAACGGCGTTCCTGATTGGTCGTGCGGGGCGCCCCCTCCCCCGCCCATTACAAAATAATAAACAAGCTAGTAACATTAGGCGAGGGGCGTGGGCAGGCTGCTGTAGCCTGCGCCGCTGCCGCCCGCGACCCTGCTGTGACCGGGGAGGGGCCCCGGCAGCGGCGGGCGGCCTCTCGGGCCGCTGCGGGAGGGCGCCCCGGGCAGAGGGCCCTGCGGCAGTTCGGCCGGGGTGGGGCACGTGGCAGGCGGGCAGGGCCCGGGGGAGGTTCCTTGGGCGGGCAGGGTGGCCCAGCGCTGTGTCTGTGAGCGCTGCGGGGAGGTGCGTGGCGCGGGCCTGGGGTGGGGGGGCTGTACAGCGCCCACCGGCCTGAGGCTGGGCCGGGGCAGACCTCCGTGCCTGTGAGAACTTGGGGGTGGGGGAAAGGAGGGGGCAGGTGGAAACCTTAGGGTTACGCTGCGTTGGCCGCCCGTGTTGAAGAGGGAGAGGAGGAGAGCGATGGGGCCTGTATGAACTAGATTTGTGACGGGGGGAGTAGGGTTGCCAGGTCAAAAAGGGATCCTGGCAGCGCTGAGCAGAGCTGACCAGGCTGTTAAAAGGTCAATTGGCGCAGGGCTGGCAGGCTCCGTGTGGCTCTCGGGAAGCGGCCCACGTGTCTTTGGCTCCTAGGTGGAGACACGGCCAGGAAAGCACTGGCTCTGCAGCTCCTATTGGAGCTGACCTTCTCTGTGAAGACGGAGGCAAAAAAAGCATTGAGTAGTCAGCTGTTTCCACATCATCTGTCACTTGGTTGCGTCCCCCATTCAATAAGGGTCCTACACGTTCCCTGACCTTCTTTTGCTAACATACCTGTCAAAACCCTTCTTGTTAGCTTCACATCCTTTGCTAGCTGCAACTCCAATTGTGCATTGGTCTTCCTGATTACACCCCTGCATGCTTGAGCAATATTTGTATGCTCTTCCCTAGTCATCTGTCCAAGTTTCCACTTCTTGTAAGCTTCCTTTTTGTGTTTAAGCTAACCGAAGATTTCTCTGTTAAGCCAAGCTGGTCGTCTGCCATATTTGCTATTCTGTCTGTACATGGTTTGTTCCTGCGCCTTCAATAAGGCTTCTTTAAAATATAGCCAGCTCTACTGAACGCGTTTCCCCCTCATATTAGCCTCCCAGGGGATCCTGCCCATCAGTTCCCTGAGGGAATCAAAGTCTGTTTTTCTGAAGTCCAGGGTCTGTGTTCTGCTGCTCTCCTTCCTCATTTCAGGCCACACGTCAGAGCCTGCACCCCCAGCCCAGAGCCTGTACTCCGTCCCACACCGCAATCCCCTGCTCCCTCCCACACTCCTAGCCTGGAGCCCCCTACAGTACCCTGAACCCCTCATTTCTGGCCCACCCTGGAGCCCGCACCCCCAGCTGGAGCCCTCATACTGTTGTGCACCCCAACCCTCTGCCCCAGTCCGGTGAAAATGAATGAGTGAGGGTGGGGGAGAGCGAGCGACGGAGGGAGGGGGGATGGAGTGAGCGGGGGCAGAGCCTCGGAGAAGGGGTAGGGCTTCAGAGAAGGGGCAGGGGGTAGGGCAAGGGTGTTTTGTTTGTGTGATTAGAAAGTTAGCAACCCTATTGGGGGGGGGTATCCTAGAAGGGGCCTAACTGGGGTAAGAGATATAATGCATGCTCAGCTAACCTGGTGGGATGCACACACCAGTCATATGTGCCTCTCTTCATCTGCTGTTGCAAATCAACTTGCACGTCCTTACACGCATGCCTAACTCTTATAAAGAACATAAGAATGGCGACACTGGGTCAAACTAATGGGCCGTTTAGCCCAGTACAGTAGAATTTCAGAGTTACGAACTGACCCATCAACGACACACCTCATTTGGAACCGGAAGTACAGGCAGCAGGAGAGAGTAAAAAAAATAAAAAGCAAATACAGTACAGTACTGTGTTAAATGTAAATTACTGAAAAAAAAAGGAAAGCAGCATTTTTCTTTTGCATAGTAAAGTTTCAAAGCTGTATTAAATCAATGTTCAGTTGTAAACTTTGAAAGAACCGTAACGTTTTGTTCTTGAGAATTGTGAACACTTCAGAGTTACAAACAACCTTCATTCTTGAGGTGGTGTAATGGTGAGATTCTGTTGTATTCTGTGTTCTGACAGTGGCTTGTGCCAGAGATTTTAGAGGGAATAAACAAAACAGCAAATTTGAGTGAGCCGTCTCCTGTTGTCCATTCCTAACCTCTAACAATTAAAGGTTTAGGGACACCTTGAACATGAGATTGCATCCCTGACCATCTTGGCTAATAGCCATGGATGGATCTACCCTCCATGAACATAGCTAATTCTTTTTTAAATCCAGTTATACTTTTGGCCTACAACACCCCTGTGTCAATGAATTCCATAGGTTGGCTGTGCGTTGTGTGAAGATGTATTTCCTTATGTTTGTTTTAAACCTGCTTGCCTATTAATTTCATTGGATGACCCTTAGTTCTTGTGTTATGTGAAAGGATAACACACACTTCCTTATTCACTTTCTCAATACCATTCATGATTGTATAGACTTTTGTCATATACGCACTTAGTTATCTCTTTTGTAAGATGAGCAGTCTCAGTCTTTTTAATCTCTCCTCATATGGAAGTTGTTCCACACCCATAATAATTTTTATTCCCCTTCTCTGTACCTTTTCCATTTCTAATATCTTTTTTGAGATAGGGTGACCAGAACTGCACACAGTATTCAAGGGGTAGGCATACCATGGATTTATATAGTGGCATTATGATATTTTCTGTTTTATCTCTCCCTTTGTTAATGGTTCCTAATATTCTGTTAGTGCTTTAGACTGCTGCTGCGTATCGAGCAGATCTTTTCAGAGAACTAGCTATAATGATGCCAAGAGCTCTTTCTTGGGTGATTACCGTGAATTTAGACCCCATCATTTTCTATGTATAATTGGGATTATGTTTTCCAGTGTGCATTACTTTATCAACATTGAATTTCATCTGCCATGTGTTGCCCAGTCACCTAGTTTGTGAGATCCCTTTGTAACACTTCTCAATGTGCTTTGGACTTAACTATCTTGAATAATTTTGTATCATCTGCAGACTTTGGCACCTCACTGTTAACCTCCTTTTCCAGATCATTTATGAATATGTTGAATAGCACTGGTCCCAGTACAGACTCCTGGGAGACCCTGCTATTTACCGCTTTCCACTGTGAAAATCGACCGTTTATTCCTACTCTTTGTTTCCTATCTTTTAACCAGTTATTGGTCCAAAAGAGGACTTTCCCTCTTATCCCATGACTGCTTAATTTGCTTTGGTGTATGACCTTGTCAGAGGCTTTCTGGAAATCCAAGTACAACTATATCCACTAAATCACTCTAGTCCACATATTTGTTGACATCCTTAGAGAATTCTAATAGAGTGATGAGACATGATTTCCCTTTACAAAAGCAGTGTTGATTCTCTTACCTTTTTTTTAATTGGGTATACATTTAGTTTGAGTGTCTATTATGGTGTTTTTAAATAGTTTCAATGCAACTTGCAGGCATTTTACTCTTGTGACTGTTCCTGTTCTAAATGGGATGTACTGATGGTGGTGCTCTAGCTGAAGGGGCAGCAGTACTGCTGAAATTAGCTAACTAGGATGCCAAAAAGGAAAAAAAAAGAGCAAACTGTTACTATGATGATTTTTTTAGATGACAGTCAAGATGTAGAGAGGAAAGAGGCTGCATACTGCTTAGGGCCATTAGGCAGCTGGGACACTGAGAATGAGAGTTAAATTATGAGGGACATTTTAAATGTCTCATAGATTTTAAGACCGGAAGAGATTATTGTAATCATCTAGTCTGACTTCTGGTATAAGAAAGGCCATAGAATTTCTGTGCAGTAATTTCTGCATGAAGCCCCATAACTTCTGGTTGAGCTAAAGCATATCTTTTAGACATTTAGTCTTGATTTAAAGACGTCAAGTGATGGTGAATCCACCACATTTCTTGGTCTGATTGAGACACATGCAGAAAAATTCCCTCATCCTTCAAAGGAGAGACTTTAAACACTGCCTAAAAATTAACTGCCAAATAAAAGTCTCCATTTGAAGGAGACATGAGGCACCTCTCTGTTTATGTAAATTACTGCACAAGATTTGTTCCATTCCCAGTGATAGTAACAGTGAAAATGATTCTATGTTAAAAGTACAGGGAAACTTGCACTAAAGACCACCTTCAACAGGCCACTTTAAAGCTTCCCTCAGAGTTTCTAGTATATTTTTGTTCAGCATTTGAATGAAGACTACCCTCTGCTTGCTTGTCCCTTGAGTAGTTGCTTAAAACATGCTTCACTATGTACTGTATCTTTCATTTGGTTATGGTTGGGGTTTGTTTTGAAATTACAGTATTAGTTGCTGTGTTATTAAAACAATTGTAAGTTTTATGATATATGTTGAAAGTGTAATTATATTTCATGCGGGGAAAAGTTCAACTTTAATGTCTGACCACTGAAATATGGAGAGAGAATTTAGGGCTCTGAATGAACATACAGTGAATCTGTCATTCTTAAAAGTCCTGGCTGAGCTCCCACTGAAGTCAATGGGAGTCTTTTCACTGAAATAATGGAAGCATGATCAGTCTCATAGATATGAATATGTCTTGATCTTTTCAAGTGAAATCAAAATCTGTTGTGGGGTTTTTTTGGAAGAAGCAGTGACGTTCCTACTCCACTTAAAATGCATTTCTCCTGTGAAAAATGACTGTAAAAATGAGAGTGTGAGATTCCCAACATGGGAAATTCTTTATTAGACCCTGTCATAATAGATAAAGAGGAACTGATCACAGAATTAAAAATTAATGGTAGCTTAGGTACAAGTTATCATGACTTGATCACATTTGTAATGTGATAACAGAATAAAGTCCAGACCAGTTATATACTTGGTGCTTTAATAAGGCCAGTTTCACAAGGCTGAAAACAATTACAAGCCAGATCAGCTCAAAGGAAGAATTTAATCAGAAAAGAGTGAAAGATATTTGGAAATTATTTAAGAACACCATACTAGTTGCCCAAACAGCCACAATTGAGAAAGAAGGCCATACTGGTTAAAAAACCAACCTGGCTTAAAGAGGAAATGAAGGTAGCTATAAAAAATAATATATAACAAATGGAAGAAAAGGGAAGTTGATAGTAATGAACATAATTAGATGTTAGGAATTGTAGAAAATGGATAAGGGAAACATTTGAATGAAGACTACCCTGAAGACTACAAGGAAAACTCTATGGCCAGCAGAGTTAAGGACAATGAGAAGGAGTTTTTAAAATATATTAGGAACAAAAAGAATCCTGACAGTGGTGTTAAATGGAAATTGTAGAATTATCAATAATAATGCAGAAAAGGCAAATGTGTTCAATAAATATTTCTGTTTTGTATTTGAGGTAAAAACAGGAGATATAGTCTCATCATATAGTGATGGTAACACTCTTTCCATTCCACTAGTATCTCTGGAGGATGTTAAACAGAAGCTACTAAAGTTGGGCATTTTAAAATCAGAAGCTCGCTGAACCATTAGAGATAATTTTCAGTTAGTCTTGGAGCACGAAGAAAATTCCAGAATACTGGAAGAAAGCAAATGTGCCAAATTTTAAAAAGGGTGAGCAGAATGACCCATGTAATTATAGGCCTATCAACTTCAACTGGATCCTGGGCAAGATAATGGAGCAACTGATACAGGACTTGATAAATATAGAATTAAAGCAGAGTAATGTAATTAATGCAAATAACATGCATTTGTAGAAAATAAATGCTGTCAAACTAATTCAATATTTTTATGAGATTACAAGTTTGGCTGATAAAGGTAATAATGTTGCTGTAATATACTTAGACTTCTGTAAGATGTTTGAGTTGATTAAAAAATGTTATACTATAATGGCACACATTAAATGGGTTAAAAACTCGGTGATAGGTCTCAAAATGTAGTTGTAAACAGGGAATAGTCATTGAGTAGGGTGTGTTTCCAGGGGGATTCCTGACCTGGAATAAAAACAAAATCATCACTGATAAAGTTTGCAGATGACACAAAAATTGGGGGAATGGTAAATAACGAAGAGGACAAGTCACTGATTCAGAGCGATCTGGATCACTTGGTAAACTGAGTGTAAGCAAACAGTATGCATTTTAATACATCTAAATGTAAATGTATCCATCTAGAAACAAAGAATATCAGCCATACTTATAGGATGGAGGACTCTATCCTTGTTAGCAATGACTGAAAAAGACATGGGGGTCATGGTGGATAATCAGTTGAACCTGAGCTCCCAGGGTGACGTTGTGGCCAAAAGAACTAATGTGATCCTGGGATGCATGAATGGGAATCTTGAATAGAAATAGAGAGGTTATATTTCCTTTACCTTTGACATTGATGCAACTGGTGCTGGAATACCATGTCCAGTTCTGGTGCTCACAATTCAAGAAGGATGTTGATAAATTGGAGATGGTTCAGAGAAGAACCGCAAGAATGATTAAATGATTAGATAATATGACTCAAAGAACTTAATCTATTTAGCTTAATAAATATAAGATTAAGTGGTGACTTGATTACAATCTAGAAGTATCTACATGAGGAACAAATATTGAATAGTGGATCCTTCAGTCTATCAGAGAAAGGTATAATATGATCCAATGGCTAGAAGTTGAAGCTAGACCAGTAGTTTTCAACATGTGGTCCACAGACTCATGGGGTTCTGCAAACTATTTCTAAGATTTCCAAAGGGGTCTGCACCTCCTTTCAAAAATTTTTAGGGGTCCATAAATGAAAAAAGATTGCAAACCACTGTGCTAGACAAATTCAGACTGGAAATAAGATGATTTTTTTTAATGGCGAGAGTAATTAATCATTAGAACAGTTTACCAAAGGTGATAGTGAATTCTCCATCACTGACACTTTTTTAAATCACGATTGGATGTTGTTCTAAGAGATCTGCTGTAGGAATTATTTTGGGGAAGTTCTGTGGCCTGTGTTACACAGGAGGTCAGACTAGACGATCACAGTGGCCCTTCTAGTCTTGGAATCTATGAATCTATTCTATGTGCCTCAATGACTTCCACTTTAAATGTGCTTAATTTAGAAGTGGATAGGTTTGTGTGTGTGTTTAATTGCCAGCCCTACATACTCTTCCTGGGATCTGGCAAATTTACTTGAATTTTTCCCTTCTTGTGCATTATCAATAACAGAGGTTCTGCAAACCACATTATGCCCTCATTGATACCTCTGCAATCTTATTGCCTTCAATTTAGTAAACAATAGTTCATGCACAAAAAAAGAGCTATAATTCAGCTCACTCTCAGCTGTTTTAGCTCTGAAGGGCTAACAGGAATAAAAAACAGTAAAATCTGACAACTGCTTCTTCCTTTTTTGTTTGTTTTTGGTCATTGAGATGAGCATATAACGAAATACACAGGGAACAGGTCTCTTCAAGAAAGAAGGTGCCATTTCTAAAGGCTCACATTTCATAATATAAATACACATTAAGCTTAAAATATATAAGTGATGAATTATTGCAAAGACTTGCTTTTTCAAAATGATTTTTTTTCTGGCAAAGTAGAGTGGAAAACTAGGGTGGGAGTGTAGTTTGGGGCTGACATATGTTCAAGTACAAGAGGCTTACGGAGGAATGTATGCTATTCAATTTGCTTGCAGAGGCTTTATGTCCTGTGTCTTTGCAGTAATGATGACACAAGCAGTTTTTGAGTAAAAGGAGGAAGAAATTAATTGTCCAGGCTAATGGCATCCTTGCTAGCTAGCTGACCAAGGACAGCATTTGACTATGAAAGCTGTTAATTCACCCAACCTCTCAGCTGGGGAGAACTCTTGAAGTGTGTGTGTGTCCATGTCCATGTGTTAGAAAATCTATTTAAAGCTTTTTAATTGGAAAATTAAACATAAATTGCTTTAAAACAGTAATGTACCACTTTTAAAAATGAAGACCATATGGAGCCATCTATTACTTTTCAGTATGTATTCAATCTCTCTGGTGCAATTTTATGTACCCACTAATGCATAAAGTCTTCTGAAACAGGAATAAAGCACCACAAAGCATGATTTAATGCTATAGGGTCACCAAATCTGTTTCAGATTACTGCCTATATCAATCAGTTGAAAAGAAGGGGACATCCCTGAACCAATGAAACTGTGACAAGACACAAAAGCCCATAAAGTGGGAAAACTTTGGAAACATGGTACACACATCAACAAAAACTTTCTTAAATAGTATTTATGGGGCATGCAACATATACTAGTATGAAACAAACTATATTTAAATAATCTGAAGCTTGAGACACAAACAGATTCAGTGCTAATGATACAGTACTTGTCTTGATGGGTTTGAATTTAAGATGCCTTAACTTTCAAGGGTTATGTTTTCAAATGGAGAGGCCAACTTGTACAGTCACTGTAGCCAAGCATGAAAGTAAGATATTTGTATGAGCAAATAGGTGTCTTTTGCTTATGAGTTTGTGGTAATTTCAATTGCATATTTTATGCTATTTTTTTTAATTACCTCTGCTTCCCTCTTTATGAAATGCTGTCCAGAGGCCTGCTTTGATTTTGACCTCAAGGGAGGAATATTTTTCTTCAGTCTTTAACACATCATTTCTACTGCTCCTCCCTCCCAGTTCTGTGTTACAGTGACCTTTCTTGTCCAAATAAGCCTGGATAGGTCTCCCTTCAGACATGTCAACACTCTGATGTCTCAGCCATTTGAATCACTGTGGAGTGACAGGACATGGGGCAATCTTTGCCTTCAGGATCAGAGCATTTTCCCTTCACAGCTTTCACGGTTTCTGCCAGGAGGGCAATAGCTTGGACCTAAAAATGGACCCAAGTCTCTAATGTGTCAGCAGAGAACTTTACCAGTTGGGTGGCCTTATCCAATCCTTATTATCCGATAGCATGGAGACGAGTGTGGTGTAGATGCCTGACTAGTTAGATTTTAACATAAAGCATGTTTTATTTTTGGTTTGTTGATGGTAGAGTTATTTTGACTTCTTTTGCAATGTCACCTCTACAGTCTCTCAGTGAGCGTGAGCCTTCAGTTTTGTTTTGTATATCTTATAGAAATTATACTTCTAAAAAAAATTCTCTTTAAAAGATTTCAGTGAAGAAAATGATAGGTAATTCATATATAACCCACCTAGTTACTGAATTAGCACAAAATTCTTACTTAAAGGCAAATATGAATGAAAAAGAGTGGTGTTTAAAAATCATTTTTGCATTCGAAGCAATAGACCAGAACAGATTTTGGGGCACGGAGTGGGGAAGGGATATGTATTTGTTTTCACATCAACCAATAAACCAGTTGATTGGCTCTTCCGCCAGGATAGCATCCTCTGTTCCTACTGCAAATTTTAGGAAAAAAGGTTAAATTTACTCCATCATGTAGGACAGAGGCATGTTTGTCAGTGTTTTGTGTCTTTCAAACATCTTAAAACATCACAACAAAAATGGACCTGAGTAACTTCAGAGTAAGTTCAAATCTTTAGTTTAAAACAATAGAACACAGGATCATTGTGTCCATACTTTATTATTTTTATTTTGTCTTTCTAGAATTTATAATGAGACTTCTCTAGATTGTTGACATGTGAGCATCATAATATAGTTGTTCGGCCAAAAGTAGGCCATTCAAGTGAATACTTAATGTTATAACAAACGCTTTGAGAAGTAACTACTGGAATTAATTTAGTTTTCCTCAAATTATATAGCTTAGCTGTTACAAGATATTTTAAAAAATTATTTAAAATCCCTTAAAACTTTCCTGACTGTAGTCAGAATGTGACCAGTTCAATATATGTTTCTACTTTGTATTATAAAATATGAATGTTAATGCTACTACTTACCTATAGGTGGCAGTAACATTTCATTGTTGCAGTAATTCCCAGCCTATGGAATCCTGGTATGATAGTGAATATTGATTTCAAGAATGGGTTGAAAAATATTACTATGACTGAATTTTTGCTGCAGACTGGTTTTGGAAACAGCTCCACTTGCATTGCTGTTGGGCCCTCTCATATGAGAGAAGATATTTGAACTATCATGTAGCATATTTTTCATTACTTGTCAATGATCAGTTCTATTAAATGAACTTTCAATAGAGGCCCATAATGAGGAACATGACACCAAAGAGCAGACAGGGAAGCTTGAAGTGAGGTAAGATACAGGTCTTCAGTGTATGAATTACTTTTTTTTTTTTTGCTTTGTTTTGTTTTTGAGCTTTGGGTTTGTGATTCAGCATTTTTATGTCACTAATTTACAGAAAAATTAATAATACATCAGGAAAATAAAACATCTGTGGGAAGGCAGAGAGGCTTGAACCAGATGTAAATATCTTTTTATAAGATAGTAAAAATAAAAGACTGATTTAAAAAAACTTAACCCAGTAATTAATAGTGAGATGGGTGGAGGATATCTTGTCTCAAAACATTCCCTCATCTAAATATTCCTGAAACTGGAAGCAGTTGTGGCTTTGGAATTTGAACTCAGCTATGGATTTCTCAGATGTCTCCTATGTCTACAGTGGATCTGAAAACCCTGCAAATTTTGTGGGATTAGAAACTTGAATTGTATTGTGTTGTGCAGGCCCAACCTTACCCATGAGACACAGATATATTTGGGTCTAAAACAAATAACCTACCCAATAACTGGATGTAACTGGATTAAAGTAAGCTTTGCTGAATGCACCCAATTCTAGCTTTTGCTGATTTATTGTAGTGGTTAAAACTAGATCAGAGGTAGGTAGTAGACCCAGACAGGAAGTGCCATATTTGTCCATATTGTGAGGTGTAAGAAGGAATAGAAAACTGATCTACTTTATTAAAGGGTTTATACAGAGGAGTCAACTTCTTGCACTTCAAGCAGAGAAACCCTGAATTAGTGGCTCTTGAAAGGATACAAGGTTTGCTGTTAGTGTTTGCCAAAGTTCTGTTAACACGTATTTCTAGCTCATGATGGTCACACCTTATTGCCATCTATGGCTAACAGCAAACTGCTACATTTTCAGTGTTATGCTGTGCTCCATTCAAGAAGGAAAGCATCTCGTACATAATTTACATAAATGGGAGACTCTTTGTATTTCCCACACATTAAAAGGAGGGCAGATTGGAGTTATTATATCCTTTTACCTGGATACCTCATCTCAGGACAAATGCACAACTTCTGTTTTAGACTTCATTACAGTGTCATCTCTGTGGATGAACTACTCACCTGCTGCCATTCATGTAATTTCATACACAACTAGCTTGTTGGCCAAAGACTCTTGTGTGTCTTTGACAGGGTGGACTAGGCCCTGAGGCCCCTCTGCGGGAGGCCTTGCGACTCTGCCACACTCCACCCCAGAAAAGGGCAGTGGAGCAGGTCCTCCAAGCTGCCTATACTGGCTGTGTGGGATGTAGCCAGTCAGAAGGGGCTGCAGGGAGCAGCCAGTCTAGGCCCAGCAGCCCCATATAAAAGAAGCTGCAGTGAGGAGCAGAGATCAGTTCCTTGCTAGAGGTGGAGGAGAGTGGATGGTGCACCTGACTGGCTGAGGGAGCTACAGAACCTTGGACAGAGCAGTGCTGGCAGAGGCCGGGGGGAACATGAAGGAGCTCTGGACTGGCTGCTGGAACTCAAACAGGACAAGACTCTGAGGTAAAGTTGAAGAATGTGCTGGACCACAGGGAAGTGTTGCTCAGGGAATTGTAGCAGCAATGCAGTTTATTTAAAGGGATGTAGTGGAGAGCTGTTATCTATAGGGTCCCTTGGGCTGGGACCCGGAGTAGAGTGTGAGCCCAGGTCCTGCCCCACCAGCCACTGGGAAAGTGGCCTGACCTTTGATACACCCCAGAAGGGGTACTGAACTTTTTTAGCTGAAGAATTGGGGCCAGAAAAGCCTGGAGAGGCAAAGATGTAAGGAGCACATAAAAGTGGAAGAGTCAAAAGTGTCTGTGAAAGCCTATAATGGAGGAACAATTCCAGTGTTTGGAGAGAACACACTGACACTTAACTACAAATGAAAAATGATAAAACAAGAGTTTGTGGTGGTACACAGAAGCAAGCAACCGATCTTGGGCATACACACGTGAGGTGCTTGGTCTCTTAAAGAGGCAGTGAGCCATAGAGAGACAGAAAGACAACTAGCTATGAAAGTAGTATCATAGGAAGATGTATTCACAGGAAATGGGCTTCTTTCAGTACCATACAAGACACTCTTAAGAGAGGTTACAGAACCTGAATTCTGGCCAAGACAATATATAAGTATCTTCACAGGAAGAAAATAACAGGTACTAAAGGGCTCTCTAATCTGTCAGAGAAAGACCTAACAAGAACCAATGGTCAGAAGCTGAAGCCAGACAAATTCAAAATAGAAATTAGGCACACATTTTTAACAGGGAGGATGATTAAAAATCAAAGGAACAAACTACCAGATCAAGAGTGGAAGATCCGCTTTAGCCAAATATGAGTTATGATTTAGTCAATACAACTTATTGCACCCCGTACAGGGGCAACTGGATGAAATGTAAGAACCTATAATATACAAGTACATGATCTAATGATCCCTTCTTGTCTTAAACTCTACTGAAGAGCTGCACTTAGACGAAAGTGAAAGAAAACAGTCAACATGAAGGCCAAACACTGACACAGAAATTTGTCCAAAGTTTCTAAGAAAGGTGTATCTTTTACAGCTACTTGTTCAGTGCCTTATAATATATGCTGAGCACAGAGTTCTTCCCCAGTCCACAAACCCTGTGCCAATTGGCTTCAGCTTCTTTCATTTTATTGGATTGAGTGTAAAAGGCACCATGCTTAGCAGCCCATCTGGTAGCCCCATGCTGCTCTGCTGTCACTATCCTCATCGTTTTTCTAATATAACCTTTGTCTCAGATTCATGAGTTCCCTTCTTTTCTATGTTGGAATATGAGTGGTCTCCCTTTGGATTGTTCTTATTTCATCTCCTAGAGACTTGGAACAGCCTGTACTCTAGACTTCCTAATTTCCCTAGGAACTGGTGTATGCTTACTTTCCTTCTACTCTCAAGCTGAATATACTGTATTATTCATGGGCATAAACAATTTGGGGGTCTAGCTCCCCCTGCCCGCCCCCACAAATAATTAGGGACTGCATTAATGAATAAAGGAAACACTGAATTTGGTTCTGAAGCTCATTTATCTCACTTGTTAAAAGACAACCAATTTAGTTATGGTACAAAATTACTCCAGTGATATTCAGCAGCTATTATTTTTTACCTCTAGCCCCCTCCCCCAAATAAAAAAGGCTGTCTCTGTCCCGTCTATTGATAAGCTCTGGCACGGGAAGCCTTAGATGTTTCCCAGAGCAAATTCTGGGAGCAGGCTCTGTTTCTTTCTCATAATGTGTTTGACAAAATGCATCAGTTCTCCCTCCTACAAATGTATTGTGGCCTGGGTCTGTTAATGACATGGTATTTTAGATGCCCGTGTTTAGGTACATGTAAGATCCTAGCACTGGAGAGTGGCAAGACAGTGTTTGAGGGAGCATAAGCCTCCAAACTGGGGAAACAGAACAGATCACCCTGGAGGTAGGACTTGTGAACAGAGGGAAAGAAACGGATTTATTAAACTCCTGGTAAAGTCCTGCCTAGGGTTTCTGCCATTCTTATATGTTGGCTTGCATGGGTCTTCAGTAGAGTGATCCAAACCAGACTCAAATTTTCTATTCTTTAGGGGACATTCAGCTCTGTAATTTTATGAGTGGGTCCCTATTTCTAGATCTGGAATCAAACCAAAACCATGAATCTGAAATCTGCCCAAACAGTGGGAAATTTTTAATTGGGAACTCTGCCTTGTTGGTTGAGGCCATCTCTAGTTTCCAGGTGGGTAAAGATTTCCTCTGGGTGTTAAAATATCCCCCCTCTCTCCCCGCTGTCTAAGCTGGAATTTAGCATACCGTTTCATTCCTTCAGTTTCCTCTTGGCTTATCTCTCTCTCTCTCTCTCTCTTTGTACCTCAGTGTTAAAGCTGGGGTAAAATAAGTGATTGGCTCCCCCAATGCTGTTTTTTTTTTCTGCGTGGTGTTCACAGGTTTCAGTCACTCTTACAATAATGTATCACTGAGAACTGATAGCTCGGCCCAGCTGGCTTAGATCCAGTTCTTGGGCCAGCACTGTGAGGTCCCTTTCTATTTTGAGTGGTGTGGAAAGCCCTCCAGGTCTCGGAACACTAGCACTAGTAATCAATTCTTGCAGAAATACTTCCATGATACCACAGAATCCAGCAAACAGACGTTGTTAAAGTGAAACCTGTTTTCTGGGACAGCCAGTTTGTCTTAATTTTGGGGGGTCCATACAAGTTTGTAGCAGATCTCTACATCCCTCGGTGTGCTGATTTGTGTTCTTGGGCCTTTCCAATCTGGTTACCCCAGCAATGCAGCTAATTATCTGGGGAAATCAATTCTCTCAAAATTCATTGACTTGTTTTGTTAATGTGCCTCTTTTCTATGTTAATAGAATTTAGTATTGTCTTATGTTCAGTCTCAGGCTCTTTAGCAGGGTTGGAATCCTTGTTTTCCTCAAAGATGCCCTGCAAAGAGAGTTATTGTTTCACGTCTTTGGTTGTGTTTTTTCTTTATTTCGCCTTCGATTTAGCTTGACTGATCATCTTTCTTGCCTGCCAAAATATTGCAGCTTCTACCCCTTTTTATTTATTTATTTTTTTAGTCCTGCCTTTTTAAAAAAAGTTTTCCTTGTTTTTAGACAATATTAGACCTCTGTTGTGGCAGATTCTTCCTAACAGTGAGGCTTTCTAGCAACATTCCTTTCACTACATGACCCTTAAATATGTTTTGTGTGTTTATATTTCTGAATCATGGAGAATTTTTACAGAATTGTTGTGGTTTGAAAAACCCCCAGAGGTACAGTCACCACATCAGTAGTGCTCACTAGACAGAATTTGTATATGCAGGAAAGAATGGAATATGATTATGCAGTATATTTGTTTTCCTTTATTTGCTGTCTGAAGTAGAGGGGGAAGGTCCCAGCATGGTTTTTCTCACTTGTTAGGAGTAAGAAGAAATATCTTCCATTAAGTTTGCAGGCTAGTGAAAGAAGTCACTTCCTTCCCAGCTGTTTAAAATCAGAAATATTAATACCCTATATTCAATGATCTGATTATGCCATCTTGTGGTCTTAATCATACTTGCAGGCAAATTCCAATTAAAAGCATGGAATGTAACATAATCCTCCTTTTCCATAAGTTTCTTACTGGTTCTTTTAAATTCTGAAAAAAATTATTTGAAAATAAGGGAAGAAAGAGGCCACAGGCACCATCACAATATACACAGCCCTTCTATAAGTGGTAAATGTGTAATTACAGGATAAACAGACAATTTTTCAGAGCACCTGTAACTGTCACTGACTGTACTTAAAATTAGGGGTGTGTAGCACTTCTGAAAATCAGGCCTCATCTGTAAAAGTCAGGAAAGACACTAACTGGAGTGCCCAAAATAGGCGGCCGCTTTTGAAAATGTTGTCCTGTATGGTGGAAGGTAACTCCCACAGGAACTAAGAACCAGCACAAACCTCACCACTGTGCGCCCCAAGTGTAAGGTGCACTTCTACCTGCCTTCTCTAACAAACACAGAGCAGAGTGTACTTTTAAAAACCAATAAAGCACTACCCAAACAATACTCTCCACTGCATACACAGGTCTTCCCATGAGAGAGAGCTCATACTACACACATGAGATACTGTAGTCACGTTGCTTAATGCACTACTGAAAAGCTACCATGAGGAGGGCTGTATAAGACCCTCTATAGGCTAGAATTTTTAATCAATTATCAAATACCTGTAAATAACAAAGGCTCAAGAGATGGAAATAAAAAGGAGATTTTATTTTTGTACTCTTAAAATTCATTAAATACAATTGTGTTTTGGATTTAACCATGGTTCCTTTTGCAACCGGTCAACAAAATTCCTTCCTCATTCTTTAAGATAAACATTTGATCGTTGTTACTGGCAAAACGTAGTCAGGCTCTTCCTCTTCATTTAAAAATGACACATTTAAATAATATCAAAATTTTCGAAACAGGGGAAATACATTAAAAAAAGTTTTGGAAAAAAACTAGGACAAAATTTTCACAAGTGGTGGCTTGTTTTGGGTTCTTCAACTTTTGGGTGCCTAGTTTCAGTTGCCGTGGGCCTGATGGTCAGATATGCCCAGCACCTGCAGCTCCCATAGTCATCAATTGTGGGTAGCATGGCCTTCCTCGTAGGTAACCCAAGCTTTCCAAAATGTCACATGCATATAGAGATGAGTCAGTACCAAACTCCTGCTCCATACAATTGAACTTTGGGACAGTTCTGATTATATACAAAGTGCCACCAAGTGCACAAACAAACTGGGGTGGGAGGGGAGAGAAATGTTTTGTTCTCTTTTCTCTACTAGCCTTCAGTCATAGTAAATGTTAGGTGTTACTTGTAACAATAGCAGGTAGGAGATTTTCAGAAAGATGTGTTTTTTTTTTAAGTTGATTGTGTTCTTTTTTAAGTTTAATTCCATTAGTTCAAAATGACATGCTCCCTTGGATGGTGGACAAGGTCAGACTTGTGCATTGAAAAGGACGGAAGGGAAGTTCAGGCAGTCTCTATGGGATGCTGTGAATTGCATTGAAGACTCTATGGGCACAAAGGGAATACCCTCAGCATCTCTGTGGGAGGGTGGGTGGATATGGGAGTGAATCAGGCTCCAAAGTTTGAAGGGGAAGAAGCAGCAAAGCCCAGTGATGTGAGCTTTGTATATGACAAGTTCTTACAGAAGTCTGGTACCTTACTTCTAAAAACATGGCTCCCTCAGAGTCCAAACACAACCAGAAACCAGCAGGCCTACCTCACAATTTTCCTGCCATTAATGCAGCAGGAATGGCCATGTTTTTCAGGTGCATATTCCTGCAGAATGTCTGTGGAAGACTAGAGGATAAGACCCGATTGCAGAGAGTACATTTCTCTCTGACGTGTTAAGGAAGCACACTGGATGATGCATTTGATTTATGTATACAATGTATATTGAATATATTAAAACATTTAGAGGTTTAAAAAGTGTACTATTATGGGCCAGTTGGTATGTAATGGGGTTAGAAATAAAGAGTATCTTCTCCTCTTCCCCCACTGCAGAAAGATTTGATCTCAACACTTGGTGGAGCTAGATGATGACATATGAAAAGGAACATATATACCCAAAGTAAAAATGTTTTTTACAACCATGAGGACTAACTACCTATTCATGGCTTTCAGTCTTACATGATAGCATACCACATGCACTATTTTATCTTGAAATGTTTAATCCTACATTTTAACTGGATTATTGAATTATACTATATAAATTAATTTTTAAATACAGTATAGAATAACATTCCTGATCTGACATGCCAGTGATGAAAAGGTCAAAAAAGTAAAGAAAACACACCAACCAGCATGCATTTATTTTTTTCAGAAGTCAATTTTCCTTAGGTGAAAGTTATGAAAAATAAAACTAGTAGCAAAGTTTACGTATAGAAGCCCCTAAATCAGATACAATCGCACATGTAAATATTTCCACGTATATTTTGTATGGTCCAATATTTGCACAGTGTGGTTCAAACAGCTTGAACAAGGAGAGGTAATCTCACTGCACCAGGGGGAGGGGACCAGTGAATAACCAATACCAGGAAGAAGGGGGATGGGAGAGCTCTATTCTGCTTTCAGCAGAGAAGGGGGAAGCTAGGCTCCACCCCCTCTTCCTTACTTTAACCCCTGATCACACACACAGACCTAGACATGTTACATTGAATGATCTTCCTGTTTAAAAGGCAATGGGTAAAATTTTCAAAAGCAACTGAGAGACTTAAGAGCCAGAGTCCCATTTTCATGAGTCACTTAGGCCCTAAGGAACGTAAATCTCATTGAATGTCAATACGACGTAGCAGCCTAAGTCACTTTTGAAAATGACTCAAGTCATTGAGCTGCTTTTGAAAATTTTACCTAATAGCTGTAGACTAAGTAAATGCTGAAGTCCAAGCACCATGAGGCTATTGCTAGATATAAAACTGTACCATTTCATTATTAAATAAGAGAAAGTTGGGTTTACAATGTTTACTTTTAATGGTAGGAAAAGCTGACATTTTTCTTCTTGTCAGTGGGGTAAAATGAAAGTTGAGGCAGTCAGCATAGTTGTGGCCATAGGGAGAGCGATTCTAAGGCAGGAGAGAATGAGTGAGCAGGAATTTGCACACTGTGGTTAGAGAATTCCTGTATAATGGTGAGTCAGTAATTTTAGTTCTTAAAGTGATCTGAACAAAGGGGAGGGCTCGTCACCCCACAATCTGCCCATCCCCCTGGCCAGTAATTAATTCTACCCCTAAGCCTCAAATCAGTTCCTCCCTCCCATCAGTTTGGTCCCCCCTCCCCATCTTCTTATGAATTCAGCACCTCCCAACCTCACTTCTCCTGCAGCTTCTGAAATTCTTCATCTCCCTCCCCAGGCCTGCAGCAGAGTCCCTGCTTTGCAGTGTAGGGGAGGAGCAGCAGAGCCATCCCATTCCTCACGGGGAGGGGGGAGAAGAGCTGTTCTGAGCTCTTTCTGCTCCCCCTCCCCAGCATGAAAATAGTCTTGGCTTCAGATAGAGGTGGGGGGGGGGAGAGAGAGCTCTGCAGCAGCTCTGATTGGCTGCTCTACCTCAGGATGTGGGGGACAGCTAGGGAAAGCAACCAGTCAGAGGGTGTTGTTTCACAGGTGCTATGAAGATCACGAGTCCCCTCACCAACCCAAATCATTTTTTAGAAAATGTATTTCCCAGGTCTGTGGCCCATTTCACCCTAGCGCCCTTTAAGCACTGAGGAGTTGTCTTTACTATCGGGGAGATCGACACTGCCGCAATCAATGAGGCGGGTGGCGATTTACGGATCTAATGAAGATTCACTAAATTGACAGCAGAGTGCTCTCTGGTCAACCCCGGTACTCCTCAGTTCTCTGAGGAGAGTGAGGTAAGTCTACTGGAGAGCGTCTCCCGTCAACTCAGCGCAGTGCAGACACCAGGGTAAGATGACCTAAGCAACGTCGACTCCAGCTCCGTTATTCACATAGCTGGAGTAGCGTAACTTACGTTGACTTACGCTTGTAGCGAAGACAAGCCCTGAGTAATTGTGCATCAGACTGGCAGGCTGACTGGCTGAGAGCAGTATGAAATAGGAATGTGTAACTGGAAAGAACCAGAGTAAAACTCCAAAGAATTATACAGACTGAAGAAAATATTTTAAAATGAGACCAATCAATTACACTGTGGCTTAAAGGAAATGATTATAACCCACATTGGTGTAATGGGGATGTCCTAGGCCCAGAAAATATTTAACTTTGTGCCTTATAAAGCACCTACAGTGCACCATGCCAGGCTATTATTAGGGTCAGTCTGACCTGATTAAGGTATCCCCAAGTATCACTCAAATCACTTTGCTGTGTCAATAACCAATTTCAAGAATCAACAGATTAGAGTCCCTTAATGAAACTGTAACTCAAGCCTATGGAAGCAATTACTGTCCATGAAGACACCAAATCCCATTAAAAGGTCTCTGAGTATACACACATAATATGCTATAACAGCTCTGTATTAGCCATTAGTAAATCAAGTCATCAATGCATGTGAAAGAGCCTGCGTCTACAGAGACAGATAGTGTCGTAAGCACAGTCAATTCACTTGTAGCTTCACTGATGTCGGAGAACGAATGTAATCCAATTTAGTGTCTTGCATACCTCCACTGAGAGTTTTTCTGTATTTAATTTAATTTACATATATAAATCTATGATTTTAGTACTAAAGTCAAACACCCGTGGGCAGGGCAGGGCATATTTAAAAAAGAATTTCAGCTCCAAGCCTAGATTTCTTTGGTTATGTGGTTAGAGCCATAATTTCAGTGTTATTTCTATGTGGCTCAGGCCACTATCTGGGCCTGGTACTGTAGGATCTGAGCACCTTACAATCTATAATGTACTTATCCTCCTACACCCAAGGGAGGTAGAGGAGGGTTGTTCTCCCCATTTTGTGCACGGGGAACTGAGGCACAGGGTGAGTTGCCCAAGGTCACACGGGAAGGCTGAGGCACAGCAGAGAATTGAACCCAGGTCTCCCAAGTCCCAGGTTTAGCCCCTTTACCACTAGCTCACCCTTCCTCTTCACTTGGACAGTTTGTAGTGTAATCTTGAGGGAATATTACAGTGCAGTTACATCTGATTGTTGGAACCACAGAAGTGTTTTACCATACCTAGTACAAAGGAGTCTCAGCCCTGACTGGGGTCTCTAGCTGTTACTGTAACACAAAAAATTACTAACTTACAGTACAATTTTTAGTAATCACTGCAAGACCAGAAGACTATCAGCAGAGGGTGTGCTTGAGTGCAGATTTCAGAAGTGGCCGTACAAAGGGAACCGTACAAACTGAGTGCTGACTGAGCCCTTTACACAGCATAAGGCAAAAAGCAGCAGCCTCTGTGTGTACTGGTTTGGTTTCATAGCAGAAGGGAGGAAAACCCTTGCAACACATTCTATTCATGCTTATCCTCCAGTCAAGTTCTGCAGCTCCAGCTGGCAACAGAGTAAGGCAGCATCAGAGTGCTGAGTGGTAGACTTTGGTGGTGCCCATTGGTGGTGAGAGTTCATAAATATAAAACACCCCAAAGTGTAAGAACAGCAGTGACCATGGAAGGCCTTGGGATAAGCACAGTGTTTTGAACTCACAGAAATGGAACTCTCTCCCTCACCCCACAAAAGAAGACATCTTGAAAGAAGAAAAACCGTTGCTGTAAAAATGGCTACTGAAAGATCTGAAGAAGTCCAACATTGAACATGTGCAGTATTCCTATTAAATGAAAGCTGGTTTCCACTCTTGAATAGCAGATGCCATACCAGAGTTTCTCTTTGATTTATTTTCCTTTAATCTAACGGGAATAATCATTAGGAGTGACAAGGTACGTTTTGAACCTAGATAGTAGGGAGCGGTTGAGAATGAAAGGCAATGGGAGCAGGTGGCACCAAGGAACACTAGTATCCTTATACAGAGCAGAAGGGAATTGGAGACATTTCACTTTGATACCTATTTTATGCAGTAAACATAAAGGACAATCACTTTTTCTAACATGATACTTGAGCTTGCGTAGAAAATATCAGTTTCTGTATTGCTGGTTCAGTGCTCATACACAGCATCCTGTTTTATTACTGTTTTATCAATAATTCACTAGTTATCACGGATAGTTCTCAGAAAACATCTGCTCAATGTTCAGTGGCAGTCAAAAAAGCCAACAATGTTAGGAAACCTTGGGAAAGGGAGAGATAAGACAGAAAATATTATAATGCCACTATATAAATCCCTGGTACACCCACATCTTGAATACTGTGTGCGGATCTGGTCTCCCAATCTCAAAAAAATATATATTAGAATTGGAAAAGGTGCAAAGAAGGGCAAAAAAAAATGGTTACGGGTCCAGAACAGCTTCCATATGAGGAGAGATTAAAAAAGACTGGGACTGTTCATCTGAGAAAAGAGACGACTAAGGGGGGATATGATGGAGATCTATAAAATCATGAGTGGTGTGGAGAAAGTGAATAGGGAAGTGTTATTTACCCCTTCACATGACACAAAAACCAGAGGTCATTTTGATTAAATTAATAGGCAGCAGGTTTAAAATAAACGAAAGTACTTCTTCACACGAGATACAGTCAACCTGTGGAACTCCTTGTCATGGGAGGTGGTGAAGGTCAAACATACAAATGGGTTAAAAAAAGAACTAGATGAGTTCATGTGGGATAGATTCATCAATGGCTATTAGCCCAGATGGTCAGAGATGCAACCCCACGTGCCAGGTGTCCCCAAGCCTCTAACTGCCAGAAGCTGGGACTGGATGAAAGGGGACGGATCTCTCAAAGTTGCCCATTTCTGTTCCTTCCCTCTGAAGTACGTGGCACTGGCCACTTTCAGAGACAGGATATTGGGCTAGATGGACCGTTGGTCTGACCCAGTATTGCCATTCTTATGTGAAAAACCACTATTTATTTAGGAAATGTAGGTAAACCATACATGTAAGCACAATCATACAAAAAATTCAATATTAACCACCACTAAAAGGAATGTGTCACTTTTTTGTGGAGAAATATTATATATGGTCTTAAAGCTTTTCTGTTAAAGTATGAACCTCTTCAGAACATCCAGGACATGTTTGTGTGGATTTTTTCTTGCACTGAAAGATAATTATCTTTACTCAGATTAACAATGTGCAACAAGTTGATGACACTTATTTGTATTCAAAACATTTGCCAAATGCAATTTTCCTTTTGCAGACCAGTGTACTTGGAGTATTGAATAAATGGTAACTAGATATCTAAGGATCTATTGATGCTGTTAATTTGCACACAGTTTTTATGCTTTGTCTTGATCTCAAACATTGCAAAAGGCAGCTTTCCTAAGATATATTAATGCAAAGAGGAGGAACACTTTTAATGCTTCATTGCTTG
The DNA here is from genome assembly GCF_015237465.2 of Chelonia mydas. Lineage (NCBI taxonomy): Eukaryota > Metazoa > Chordata > Testudines > Cheloniidae > Chelonia > Chelonia mydas. The sequence goes on along the minus strand of NC_057851.1, from coordinate 80,155,942 downwards.
TGTCTGTATACTCTTTGGATGCATGAAACCAAAACTGGACAGGAGTCTGTGACTGAAATTGCATTTGTGTTGTGCATTCAGTGGACAGTTCAATCAGCATTTTCCAACAATTTACTTGGCAAACAGGCACAACTGGCAGCTGCCTCATTAAATGGGCCTCACACTCAGTCCGACTTTACAATTCTGGAAAATCTCTCTCTCTGCTAGGATATTCTATAGTGATCGCCACCATAGTATCCAAGCGTTTAACCTCAAGTTTCTCTCAAATACAACAACTTGGTCAGTCATTTGCAGAATGATTAAAATCTTATCTCTATAGGGAAACGCTGAATGTGCTCAACACATCAGCCAGATCAAGAAGATGTGAGTGCCAGTAATAGTCAGAACAGAGTTGGTGGAGAAAATGAAAGAAAGAAAACAACCAAAACCCAATCCTCATCCTAACTGGAGCTAGCACATGAAAGACATTTCAGTCTGTTCATAGCATACATGAGCTCAACGTCATTAGAGACTATAAACAGAATTAACTCTGTGCTTGCTGTGTGAAGATTTTTTTGGCTTTAGCAATTCTTAAAGATACAGCAGAGGACACATTTAAGACTTTTTCCTGAGGCAGAGGTAATTCTTTGCTTTTCCCAGCTTGGGTAACTTCTGCTTAAAATAATATATACATAGTTATTTGCTTCATTTTTAGTGGTCCCTAAGGGCCCCAATTAAGATGAAGGCCCCGTTGTGCTAGACACCCTACAAACATAGACATCTAGTTTCTGAAAGGCTAATGTAACCCACAGAGGCTTTGGGAATTCAGTGTTACAAGTATAAGTTAAGCCTAAAGCAAAGAAGCTATAATTATTCCTTTCAGAGTAGCAGCCGTGTTCGTCTGTATTCGCAAAAAGAAAAGGAGTACTTGTGGCACCTTAGAGACTAACCAATTTATTTGAGCATAAGCTTTCGTGAGCTACAGCTCACTTCATCGGATGCATAAAGTGGAAAATGCAGTGAGGATGTTTTATACACACAGACCATGAAAAAATGGGTGTTTATCACTTCAAAAGGTTTTCTCTCCCCACACCCCACTCTCCTGCTGGTAATAGCTTATCTAAAGTGATCATTCTCCTTACAATGTGTACGATAATCAAGGTGGGCCATTTCCAGCACAAATCCAGGGTTTAACAAGAACGTCTGAGGAACAGTGGGGTGGGGGGGGCGGCGTAGGAAAAAACAAGGGGAAATAGGTTACCATCGCTTATTAGCACTGTGGTGTCCAGGAAGTGGATCTCTTGTGTGGACTGGCTGCCTGGACCAGTCCACACAAGAGATCCACTTCCTGGACACTATGGTTCTAATAAGCGATGGTCACATAAACACCACCCTATACCGGAAACCTACTGACCGCTATTCCTACCTACATGCCTCCAGCTTTCACCCAGACCACACCACACGGTCCATTGTCTACAGCCAAGCTCTGCGATACAACCGCATTTGCTCCAACCCCTCAGACAGAGACAAACACCTACAAGATCTCTATCAAGGATTCTTACAACTACAATACCCACCTGCGGAAGTGAAGAAACAGATTGACAGAGCCAGAAGAGTACCTAGAAGTCACCTACTACAGGACAGGCCCAACAAAGAAAATAACAGAATGCCACTAGCCGTCACCTTCAGCCCCCAACTAAAACCTCTCCAACGCATTATCAAGGATCTACAACCTATCCTGAAGGACGACCCATCACTCTCACAGATCTTGGGAGACAGGCCAGTCCTTGCCTGCAGACAGCCCCCCCAACCTGAAGCAAATACTCACCAGCAACTACGTACGTTAGTTAGAACCACTAACCCAGGAACCTATCCTTGCAACAAAGCCCGTTGCCAACTGTGCCCACATATCTATTCAGGGGACACCATCACAGGGCATAATAACATCAGCCATACTATCAGAGGCTCGTTCACCTGCACATCCACCAATGTGATATATGCCATCATGTGCCAGCAATGCCCCTCTGCCATGTACATTGGTCAAACTGGACAGTCTCTACGTAAAAGAATAAATGGACACAAATCAGATGTTAAGAATTATAACATTCATAAACCAGTTGGAGAACACTTCAATCTCTCTGGTCACGCGATTACAGACATGAAAGTTGCGATATTACAACAGAAAAACTTCAAAACCAGACTCCAGCGAGAGACTGCTGAATTGGAATTCATTTGCAAATTGGATACAATTAACTTAGGCTTGGATAGAGACTGGGAGTGGTTAAGTCATTATGCAAGGTAACCTATTTCCCCTTGTTTTTTCCTACCTCCCCCCCCCCCCCACACTATTCCTCAGACATTCTTGTTAAACCCTGGATTTGTGCTGGAAATGGCCCACCTTGATTATCGTACACACTGTAAGGAGAGTGATCACTTTAGATAAGCTATTACCAGCAGGAGAGTGGGGTGTGGGGAGAGAAAACCTTTTGAAGTGATAAACACCCATTTTTTCATGGTCTGTGTGTATAAAACATCCTCACTGCATTTTCCACTTTATGCATCCGATGAAGTGAGCTGTAGCTCACGAAAGCTTATGCTCAAATAAATTGGTTAGTCTCTAAGGTGCCACAAGTACTCCTTTTCTTTTTATAATTATTCCTGTGTTTTATAACCTTCTGCCACTTTGTTTCTGCTTCCTTGTCTCTTGCTTTTAGATACCAGAATGTGGTGTCTTTTCAAACCAACCAACAAAAAAGGTGGGGCGGGGGAAGGTGGGATAGGGTTTGTGCCCAGCAGAGTTGCTGTCACCAAGGAAATGGAGTACTCCACAAGCTATATGCACTGCAACTCAGTGAGGATAGAAAGGTTACCCAAGTTCATGGAGAGGAACATCGTTCCTTACATTTCCTAGCCATTACTGTTACAGTGCTGCTTCCTCTACAGCTCCTGCCATCTGCAAAAGCCTTACAGTGTCTGACCATCTTATTTCAAATCACAGTCAAACCATATTGCTTCACCCTTTAAGTGACTTAATAGCAGACAGTTGGAGAAATGATGAGACTCTGCAGTTCTGTTATGCACAGTAACCCTAATGAGTTTTTTGCACTACAGTTCACATAGAATAAATTTGTATCATATAAATCATGGAGCTCAACTGTGTGGAATAATCTTTTTGAAGTAGAAGAACATGACAGAGCAATGTTATCATTGTTGAGGGAACTTGTAAACAGATAACTGTTGTCATCACTTGAGATCTCCTAATTATTCTTTCCTATGCTTTTATGGATGAGCTTGCTGATTGGAAGCTAAACTGAGGGCATTCTGGACAGCTGTTTGTGAACTTGCTTTGGACAGGTCGAGACCCTGATTGCATTGAAAGAAGAATTTGGAATCTTTGTATTTGAAGTGGGAATGGAATTTTGGAAAACAAGATTCTCATCGGAAAGGACTGGGTTTTATAATGATTTAAACGAACAATTTCAGCTAGCAAGTGAAGTATCAGAGCCAAGCAAACCCTTCACCCTTACAAAAAACTGCATGGTAAAATATAAGAAACTCAGCCAACATTTTACCAGCCTGAATGCAGAGTGATAGGTCAGAAAGAAACATTTCTATATTTTGATGGCACTCAAAGAGAATTACATTCATTTTTAAAACAAAAGTAGTCTTACAAATATGTGGAGAATGCAGAAAGCTGGAAAGGAGAGGAAATAAATCGCTTGCATGCTCCATCTGTTGTCCCTTTCCTGTTCTCTTAGACAGTGGATTGCAGCTATAAATGCTTCTTCTCAGCAGGAGGAAATGGGAATGCATCCATTGACCTAACCAAAAGGTAGGAAAAATATTCCATCTCAAAGGCAGCATGGACATTCCAGATTTACCATGCTATTTCATTCCAACTATTAAGGGAAGTGGTGCACTTCCAGAAGAAAGAAAATTCTCTACAGTTATATTCCTGAGAAAGGTTTGTGCTGTAGAGCTCTGCAAACCTAATGAAAATGAATCCCTACGGGTGCCTTATTAATGTGGAATACTCTGGGGTGTCTCTCTAAGCCAGGGCAAAGAAAGGTGACATTTGAAGGCACACTTTTCCTGGTCCCCTGCAACCTAATAGTGAGGTGGACAAAGCATCCTGTCTTTGAAGATGCTTCTCTGATGGATTTATGTTAGTGGGCCCTGGCTACATTGCTGGGAAAGGTCTTGCCAGCCATCCACTAAAGACATTGCGTGAACATAGGCCTAATAGGCTGGTGAGGTACCCTTACCCCAGAAAATGACAGAAGATAAGGGGAGCCTAGTATCTGCTGGCAGAGAATACTTGAACCCAAGTAGCCTTCCTAACCCCTCGGTGGGAAGAAGTCAGCAACAGGGATTTTCTCTTATAACCTGGCTGAGTATAAGGCAACGTGATTGCAAATTAAGTTCAGTGTTGATAAATACAAAATAATGCACATTTGGAGGGAAAAATTTGAAACTACTCTTTCATCTCACGGGGTTCCACATTAATAGTATCAGCTCAAAAATGGAACCTGGTCATCATTATGGGCAGCTACAATAAAAAGGCAAAACAAAAGAAATAAACAATAAAACACAAACAAGATGCAAAAGGAATGAAATTAGGAACAATACAGAAAATATGACATTATATAATCAATGGTATGGCCTCATCTGAAATACGGTGTGGAGTACTGCTCATGTTCACCCTACCTCAAAAAAGGATATTGCATAATTAGAGAGGGCTCAAAGAAGGGCAATGAGAATGATCAAGGGCACAGGAAAGCTCTCATATGAAGAGAGATTGAAAAGACTGGAATTATTTATTTTAGAAAGGAGACAGTTAAGAGGAAACAAGTATATAAAATACCGAATGGCACAGAGAAGATAAATTGGGAACTTCTGTTCACCCTGTCTCATAACACAGGAACAAGGGGACATTGAATGAAATGGAAAGATGGCTAATTCAAACGGATACAAGGAAATACTTTTTCACACAATCAAATAATGGAAATCATTGCCACAGGATGCCACTGTAGCAAAAAACTTAGCAAGGCTTACAAAGGGACCAGACATTTATGTGAATAATAATTTCTAGAGTTAGAATAGTTAAGGTTAATGTTAATTTTGGAGGAGATATTAAACTTCATGCTTCAAAGTTTAAGCCTGTTTTAAATACCTTATTTAAACAAATCTCAGCCATACCTGACAGAGCATTAAAGGATCTTATGATGAATACATCTGGTGTATATAAGCAAGCTCTGTGACCAGGCCATATCTGGTATAGAGGAACATGACATGGTAGTAAGAATGGGATTAAGAACAGAAACAGAAGGAACAAAGCTACAAAGGTTGCAGGATCTCATCAACGTGCCACTCTTCAATACCCCAGAGAACTTCAGCTTTGACAAATCTTCAGCATCGACTGGAAGCAAGATTTTGCATTGCTACCAAGCTCTTCAAGGAAACTGATATACCTTTACATTCTTTAATTTATGCTATCAGGAAGCAAAAGCAAAGTCTATCTTTAAATCCTTTGACTTTACAGAAGACAGTCACAAAGATGACTATGAGGGGGTTCTGGCTATGTTTGTTGCACCCTTTATACCCCAGAGAAATGTGGTTTATGAAAGACCATGTTTTCACCAGTGAATTCAAGAACGAGGGGAAAATGTTGAATGTTTTATAAGAGCTCTGCATACATTGGCTGAAAACTCTGGTTTTTGAGCATGTAAAATATGAAAATATCAGAGGCAGGCTGTTTATTGGGTTAACAGATAAAAACCTTTCACAACAGCTACAATTGAAGAGATTTAATCCAAGCCACAGCTATAGAGAGAGCAAAGCAGTCTGAATTAAGCAAACAGAACAAACATCAGGAACAACTTGAAAAACCTGAAAATAGCTTAGAAACTGTAAACAGACACTTGAGTGTTAAGTCATTATCATAAAACCCCTATACATGGCAGCCATGATGGACCTAGTGAGAAAGGTGAAAGAACTTGACGGAGAATTTGATGATACTGGACTTTTGATAGGAGAACCAGTACAAATCAAGTTAAGAGACAATGCTGAACAATACAGTATACAAACACTTCTACCAGAGAGACCTTGGAAGAGACTAGCTGCAGATGAATGCGAATTCAGAGGACATCATTGCAAGGTCATAGTGGACTGTTTTTCCACATATATAGCATACATGTCACAGTGTTATCGAGAAACTGAAGTGCTCTTTTTCCTCACTTCAGTATTCTAGAACAACTAGTGATGGACAATGGACTAAAATTCACTGTAGCAAAATTTAAGTCATTCTGAACAAAATATGATTTTGACCATATTACAAGCAGCCCACATCGCCCATGAGAGAATGGAGAGGCTGACAGAGCTGTACAGACAGCCCAGAAAATCCTACAGCAGGAAGATCCATTCCTTTTCTGAGTTACAGATCAACACCAACATTAGCTACTGGATATAGTTCAGCACAACTCCTAAATGGGAAGACAACTCAGAACTATTGTTCCAACTTTAGAAAAGATCCCATTTTCAAAGAGGCCAGACATGAAGAGAGTAGCAAGCTAAAAGAGTTTATGAACCCTTTTTTACAACAGACGTCATTCAGTTAGAGAACTGCTGGGTCTAGAACCTGGTGACTGTGTTCATGTCAAATTGGATGGGGAAAAAGGATGGACAACTCCTGCTGTTATAAAAAAAATAATTCCGTGCCCAGATCATATGTGATCAAGACCAACAGTGGAGAATTTGACAGAAAACATCAATATCTACAGTTTGTTCCTCAGAAAGAACAATCAACAGAGAAAACTCTACAAATAGCAGATGCAAAAGAAGATGACTCCAAGGGATTCCAAACCAACCACAGCCAGTCATTGCAACCAATAAACAGCCAAATGACCAAGTTGTTATGCATTTGGGTTGCATAATTAGAAAACCCATAAGATTCAAAGACACTTAACATACTAACCTTCAAAGACAGCATGATAGTTTAGATATTGTAAATGGTAGGCATGGAAAACTTAAAGGGGGAGATGTAATGGAATGCTAAACTGTATTATACTGTATTATACCTGGCAGAGCATTAAAGGATCTTATGATTAACACATTTGGTGTCTATAAATAAGCTCTGTGAACAGTCCATATCTGGTACAGAGGACCATGACAAACATATACACAGCACATCAATTAAAACACTTCGACAAATCTGGACTCTTCTATTAGTTTCAGACTTCTTTACTACAGCATAAATTGTTTTCATGTAATTGAAGGACTTAAAATTGTTTAACCCTTTATACATTAGACTGAAATTATAATTTATAAAATTCTCAACAAACAGTGAAATGAAAATCCAAACAAAGTTAATGCAGATACTGTAGCTGACGACAACAGGTCACATCCAGTGAAGGTAAAGCATTAAAGTAACTCAGTCATTACAAGAAGAAGAAAAACTGTAAACGAATTGGATAGAATTGATCACAAAACTAAGAAGTTTCTTTTCACATATATATAAATTGTGCAGAGGAAGGCACTGCTACAATGAGGGATGTGGTTGGCACAGCTCAGCAACTACCTAGAATTTAATTGATGCATTTATTCTTTAACCTTCTTTCTTGTTTAAATTTAAAAAACCCTCAGATATACTTTCAGAGGCTGTATTTAATTTCTAATGCACTTTTTACTACAACATCTGTCCCTAAAACATTAATAAATGAAGTCCGGTAACAGCTTTGTGAGTGTTAGTAAATTGGAAGTAATATTATCCCCATTTTATAGATGGGGAAAACTGAGGTACAGACAGATCATTCTGGGGCAAATCCAGGAACAGAATTTCCAGACCACCAGCCTCTCAGTTCTATGTCTTGTTCACAAGATCATTCTGCCTTCTCAGAAGATACTTGGCCACTATGCCTATCTCTTTTTAAAAGGTGGCCATTTTGTATAGTTAGTTGCTGGAAATGACATTTGCAGGTGATGTGAAAAGCAACAATTGACTGGGTGTGCACTATGGTCAAACGCATTCAAAAAGCCACTTCTGGCTTTAACAAGTGATTCTCCTTTTTACACAAAGGAATTTTTTTAAAAGCCTTCTTCATTCTCTGCATAGAGCTTTAGATCCCATCTCATTATACCAAAAATACCTAACTGATCCCTTTATTTATATGAAGCTAGAAATGAAAACTGTTAGTACAGAAAGAGGGAAAAAAGGTTTCAAAGTTCCAGTGCACATAAAGGATAAGAATGGCCATACTGGGTCAGACCAAAGGTCCACCCAGCCCAGTACCCTGTCTTCCGACAGTGGCCAATGCCAGGTGCCCCAGAGGGAAAGAACAGAACAGATAATCATCAAGTGATCCATCCCCTGTCACCCATTCCCAGCTTCTGGCAAACAGGCTAGGGACGCCATCCCTGCCCATCGTGGCTAATATCCACTGATGGATCTACATAGCCATTGATGGACCTAAATGAAGTGATTACACATTTATAACTAAAGTTTCTATGCTTATTAGGAACCTAATTGAAGAAAATTCTACTTTAATATTTGGGGCATTAGAAATACTTGTTTCAACTAAGTGCTTGTAACAATTAAATTATCTGACACCTATTTCACTAAGGTTATTATAGATTTATAATGGAATATAGGAAAAAACTGTACATATCAAACTCCATTATAAAGATTTTACTTAAGCCTATTATGTTAACAAATATACAAGAGCTATCAGATTATTCCTAGAAGACATCTTAAAATAACTTCATAGCAATGTTTTTACTTACTTACTAGTCATTAAGCAAACAATGTGCACATCTAGTTTATGTCTGGACTGCATGGGAAAAAAACATCACTTGTATTTCATTTAGTGACTGTCAGAAATACACCGTATATGCACATAGTTTTAAGGCCACTGAAGAGTGTGCACAATTTAACTACAGGTATTTTTCTGCTTGTCATTATATGGCTGGCATTTTCCTGTCTTTTAGAAGTAAAATATTTAAATGTAGAAATAAAAATGTAAATCAGCATTGATTGGCTGGACCTGCAATCTAGTCACAATGCACCACAGGGACTGGAGTTCAAGTGCCTTAGTAATGCCGTGGGCTGGAAGCACTGTGGAGATAATATGTCCTGCTTTTGGAGGGTGGGGGACACGTGGAATAATTTAATCATTCTCGAGTAACACTCTCTGGCCAGTGCTTTTTGGCTTTAGAGGTGCCCCAGCCAGTCCTCAGCTGGAAGGAAGGTTAGCGCAGTGAGAGCCCTTTGAGGGGCAGAAAAGTATTGTAAATAAATGTGTTGGGCCTCAGTTTTAAAGAAATCAGGTAATTTATGTGTGTAGTCACTGCACTTACCCCTGCCAGGCACCCCACGTGTTGAAACTACTTGGTCCCTTCAGTCTGTGGCTGTTGTCCAGATCCAGAAGGGGCCATAGCCAGTCCACCATGTGTAATTTGTCCACAAGTACTACACAGAGCTGTGAGCGGCTCCTCTTTGTCTCACACTCTCCACAAGTGACCCTGATGGGGTTTTTTTGTGGTTTGCCTGTTGCTGCAGAGTGTGGGGTGGGTCACTTGCTGGGATTATCTGGGTGCATTTCTCTTAATCAATTTGCTGCTGTTGTGTGGCCTTGAGCTCTGGTGCATCTCCATCCCTCCTGTTCTCTGCCAGTGGCATGTAGTAGTTTCCTGTTGGCTATAATACGTTGGTCTAATTTTGGTTGTTGGGTTTAGTGTGTGGGTGCTGGATGGTGTTGGTGTCCTGTGATATACAGGAGGTCAGACTAGATGACCTAGCAGTCCCATCTGGCCTTAGACCAGGGGTGGGCAAACTTTTTGGCCTGAGGGCCACATCAGGTTTCCAAAATTGTACGGAGGGCCGGTTAGGGGAGGCTGTGTCTTGGCCCCCGCCTCCTATCTGACTCCCCCTGCTTCTCGCCCCCCTGACGGCTCTCTCGGGACTCCTGCCCTATCCAACCCCCCCGTCCCCTGACGGCCCCCCCGGGACTCCTACACCATCCACCACCCCCTGCTCCCTGTCCCCTGACCACCCCTGGACCCCCCACCCCTGACTGCCCCCTGCCGCCCCATCCAACCCCCACTCTCATTCCTGACAGCCCCCCCAGGACCCCTGCCCTATCCAACCCCCCTGTTCCCCGCCCTCTGACCACCCTGACCCCTATCCATACCCCCACCCCTGACCACCACCCCCAACTCCCCTGCTCTCTATCCAATCGCCCCGCTCCCTGCCCCCTTACCGCGCTGCCTAGAGCACTGGTGGCTGGTGGTGCTACAGCCGCGCCGCCCAGAGCACCGGGTCAGGCCGCAGCTCTGCAACTGCGCTGCCCGGCTGCCCAGAGCGTTGGGCCAGCGGCGCGGCGCGCTGAGGCTTTGGGGAGGGGGCACAGTAGGGGAGGGGCCAGGGGCGAACCTCCTGGGCAAGGAGCTCAGGGGCCGGGCAGGAGGGTCCCGCGGGCCGTAGTTTGCCCACCTCTGCCTTAGACACTACTAGGACTCTAAGTACTTCTGGAATGCCCTCCACGGCCTTTCCATGACAACTGCAGATGCCTTCCAAAAGCTCCAGCTGAACATTTTCTTGCTGAGCGTGGAATGCAAGCTGACCACTGATCCTGACCGCTATTTTGTGAAAATGTCTTGGAAGTGACACTGGCTCCAGAGGATTTATGGGAATTGGATCTCTTCCCCCATAATTCTCCAGGGCTCACCAACATATCCCAGAAGGCCTTTTCAAAATTTCCCAGAGCCAGCTTCTTTTGGGGGCAATGCCAGGGATTTTGGGATAGGTACCCAGAATGCAATACATTGGGAAAAAGTGTAGAACAGCGCTAGTGAGGTGCAGAGCAAAACTGTGACAGCTAACATGAGTAAGAATGGCTCTGGGGGCAAACTGAACTGAGTGTGATTAAACCAGTTCAGTCTCCAATCACACCAGATCACTGAGAGACAGTTCCATTTTTTAGCTTCAGGTACAAGCTATTTAGTAGCAGGGGAAACCAGCAGAGCAGCATCCTCTCTCCATGTGAGTCCCCCAACCCTTTTCGCTAAGTTTTTGGCCCTCCTACTCCCCGCCACACAAAGTGGGAGAGCACAGGGGCTGTGTCTATAACAAGTTTTAAAAACCACGCAGATGCTTCACCCAAGTGCAAAAATGCATCTGAAAAACAACATGAAATGAAAAATGCTTTTGCAGTCCTGTTTATAGCATCTCTACTGTTATTCCGATGATACTACTGCTTTTCCCATTCAAATTCAAACATCTCATTTACTATGAATGTTTTTTTTTCATAAATACTTTACAATTCTCTTTTATCACCCCTTTGTGTGAATGAAAAATCTTGTATTTATAAAAGTATATATGTACAGACTTTGAAAGTGATTTGAAGTACAGGTGTAGCAAACATGGGTGTCTTCCAGTGCAAAGAGATGATCAGAGTGGCAAACCTTGTAGGATTAATACACCCAGCATATGGCTCCAAAGAAAACCAGGTCACGCTGGAGTAATACATCAAGTATATGGCTCCACCACCTAAAAAAGTATAAGGCCATGAAGCCCAAAGGACTAGTTCCTTTTAGACAGTTTCATGGTAGTGGCTGTTATAGCAGCAGTTTGATCAGGTTGCTAATCGATGGGGAGAGAAAAACAATAATACTGAGCCATACGCGGTACATGGATTCTTCTCAGAAGAACCAACGGTGAGATGGAAATTCAAACAAAATGTGTCTTTATACTATAAAGACAATCCTTTTATGCCCTGTCTGCAACCATTTGCCCTATCCAACGAAACTGTTTTGAAACATGCTTTTACAAATGGTTTCTAATAGAAATAATGTACTCGTCAGAAAGGACAGTACATAGCTTTATTAAAACTAGGCTTAAAAAATATCCAAGGCAATTTTAACGAAAGGCAAGTTCATGCTACAAGTAGAGGGGACATGGTTACACACCACAGTTAAGGTTTCATCTCCACTGTAAAATGTAACCATGTTGGAATTAGAGCCCTGCGCAGATACACAAATGTGTATCTGCATCCGATCTGCTATCCGCAAAAATTGTCTGCGGATATCCGCGGGCGGATTTGCAGGGCTCTACCCTGGGGGCTGGGCTGAGGCTCGGAGGCATCCCGCCCACCGGAGCCCAGTCGGGGAGAGCCGTGGGCAGCTGTGGGGAGCCCGCGGGGAGTCGCCAATCCTCCCGCAACTGCCCTCAGCCGGGCGGGGAGCCTGGGGGGTGGGGACACGGCCAGCTTTCGGCCTCCCCCCTGCACTGGGGGCAGATGGAGGGTCTGCCGTGGCTCCCCAGCTAGGCTCCACGCAGGCCTGGTCCGGGGGAGAGGGGAGACCTGTGGAGCTGCCTGGGGGCTGCTCGGACGCCTCGCCCAGGGCAGGTAGAGGGTCCGCCATGGCTCCCCACCACTTCCCCCACCTGACTCTTACCGTGGCTGGGTTGTGGCTCCGAGCCGCCCGCCTCCCCAGCCAGAACTGGGTCAGGGAGAGCGAGCTGGCAGCTGTGGGGAGCTGTGGCGGACCCTCCACCTGCCCTGGGCATGGGGCCTGAGCATCCCACTGCCCAGTGTCCCTGTCCCCCAGGCTCCCCGCCCAGGGCAGGTGGAGGATCTGTGCTGCGGTTCCTCACAGCTGCCCGCCCGGCTATTAACATCAGAGCCCTGGGTGGATACAAAATTTGTATCCACATCTACACTGCTATCCGCAGAAATGGTCCACGGATATAAAGTGGGTACCCGCGGATTTGCAGGGCTCTAGTTGTAATCTTGTCTCTTGACTCAATTGTACTATAAAGTGTGATCAAGTCATGCCCAAGTCGACACTGCCCAGTACACGGGTGTTTATGGAAACACAGGAGAAAATGTAGTGTAGCCCAGGCCTTGGTACTTTCTAGCCTAAAAGTTCTAAGGGCCCATGAAGTCCCATCCCCCATCTTCTGGCAGGAACACCCAGCTGGCAGTAGAGATGGACTCTTCTTTCTTGTGCTTTGATGGAAAGTCTTGAAAAAGTACTTTTCTACTACATTTTACTCTCTCCCTTGCATAGTTTTTTATTTTTTTTATTTAGTCACCCTTTTTAACTTGGACCTCTAAGGTGACAAGCACCCTCACCTCCGGCTAGGGCTCAGCCCGTCCCCAGGATCAGGCCCTTGGCTTTCAGGCAGTAAGATGGAGCAGCAGCCTCATTAGAATGACAGCAGACAATATTTACCTCAGGAAACTATCAGAGAGTGAAGCATATCCTTGCAGTAGAAGAGAGGAAATTTGAAGTTCAGCAGATGGCTACAAGTCAGAGTTAGGAAAATAAAAAGATAGGACACAGGAGTTCTAGAATCTTACAGACTGACTCTAGAGGGAGCAAAGTAAAAAATACAAGTAAATTTGATTTGTGTGGCTTTGAGCTTTCTTTTTGTGCAAGCTCTCATAAATATGACAAAAATAGTGCATAAACCACTAAGATGTGCATCCCTGATTTACTGTGACCCCTGCCTATATGGTTGACTTGTGCAGCAGACTAAGAAGTTAACCAGTTAACCATGTTGAATACTGAAGTCATGCTGTACCGGACAAAAAAACTGAAATATAAAAGGCATAATAACAGATCCACAAGCTGGGGGTGTCAAAGAAACCTAAACCAAAACATAAACCACAATTTACGAAGCTCTTAAATTTGAAATGGCAACATTGCAGATGAAAAGTTATGGTCCAGAGGATAAGTGCAATAATAATCAATTCATTTATATTAAAAATGCTTCCAATTCTATTAGAATCTTTTTTCTTTATATACTATTTTTTGTGTCCTCAGAGGCTTTGTTCATCTTTGAGCTACAACTATTTCTTGCTTCTGTCCCCATCTTTCCAATATTGTTCAGTCTGCATTTCTGTAAGTCGTGAGATAGTTCGTTGAAATGCAAAGATTTCCTCCTCTCCTGTAAACATGGAAAGTCCTCCAGCTGAATCCTAGATTGATATATAAAAAACGACACAGAACTGTGAGGCACGGATCTATTTTGATCAGCATCCCATCCAAACTATACCTCAGAATTCTTTAGAGAGCTAAATAATACAAGACAGTGAACAGTATAGGGTACCAAAAGGGAAATAAAATGTAAAACCCCTCAAAGTAATGTTAAAGGAAATCCCTGTTTCAACCACTCAATTCTCTGTAGAAATATGACAAAGCAATATATGTGGGCTAACAGGAAAATGATGATGTTGGCGCCTACTTCCACTTTTTTGTTGACTGACTCAGTACAGAGCTACATTTTCTTGATTGTTTTAACATACAATTGTTACAGTTTAATGGCTGATTACCATCACTGGTAAAATATGCTTTTATTCTTTCCTTAAAATTAAATAATTATAACAAATGTTAAGTAATCCCAAACCTTAGATGAATCTAAGCGATCAGAAGACAGGCAATACTTTTGGGGGCCAGTAGTGCTTGCTTTGTGTACACCGTAATGCACATTGCCAGAGGGTTAATTCATTTGAGTCATCCAAAAAAACTGCAGAAAAATGCCCTATATGGAGCGATCTAGTTAAAAATTATTTTAAAAGCTATTAGCAATTGTAATAAATCAACTAGGTAGATTCCCTCGTAACAAACACAAACTTATTAGGAGCCACTCAGACCAGTAGCCAGTGGACAGATTTGTAAGGTAGCTCTGCATCTCTACAAAGAAATACAACTGACAATTTATTTGTCATTTCCAGTTGTTAAACATAGTGAGCTAAACTGATGCCTGGTGCAACTCCACTGAACTCACTGAAATTACATCAGGGTGAAGCTTGGGTCGGTCACTATTTTCATAATTGTTGAGCAAATACATAGAATATTAAGATATAAAATGATCCATAGATTTATGCAAAATGGATCCAAATCTATTGATCTTTTCCTTGACCATACAGATACAGTAAAATATGTAATTAGAAAAGTAACAACTGTGGTGCATGGATTCTACTACACAGCAGCAAGCCATCTGTTAAATGTTTACTTCATTCTTTCTCCTGCAATGGTGCCATGATATCAGACCAAAGACAATTATGCTCTTTTGTAACAAAAGGAGATGATGTTGATATCACTCACCTGGCTCAACCCCAAATCATCCATCAGTATTCTGCTTTCCTCCAGGCCACTGTCATGATGTTCTAGCGGAAACAAGCTTTGGAGAGGTGTCAGTGCAGAACAAATCATACGTATCTGAAATAGGGAGAAATGTGTACTGGCACCATTGCTTGTGTTCTACACACATCTTGTATGGAAAAAGCTTTAAAGTACTTCACTTTGTTTTTCCAAGTACCTTAAGTTTCACCCACCCACTAGTACTGCAGCTATGTGGATTTATTATTTAGTCACTTGTGAGAGGCAAGTAAATAAATAATGATATTAACTTTAATTAACCAGGTCTTTTTCTGAACAACAGCTTGAAGACTTTTTATGCCCATGCCAGGGTGGCAAGTGCTTTCTCCCCTCAGTGATTCATTCAGCAGGAATGGATCCACCTAACTGTGTCACCTCAGAATATTTGCTATATGACATAATATTTACCGCTGTAATCTACCTTTTTAAAAAAGCAATATGAAAACCACAAGGAAATTATGGATTCTCACTAGTTAGGGTTGCACTGAGAGGATAAATGAACTGCACAGACATTCCCATCAGCTGAATGTTTAAGGAATATGAAGTCTTTCTAAAAGTTCAGTTTGGCCACTTCGTTTTGGACTCTCAAAATTCAAGTGAGTTAAAAATTTAGCTTGAGTTTTATCATTACTACTTTTTAATAATACTATTAAGGCTGGAATAATTATTTTCAGATCAGATTTGAAGAGATACTGTATACAGTGAAGTACCGGTATCCCTATGAGGTTTATGATATAAACATACTGTAATAGTATTGTGGACAGTGTACAGAATATGGATAGATCCCAGACAAAAGATTTCCAATGCAGATCGGTCTCCACAAATATTTAGTTTCACAATGATGGAAAAAATATAGATTAGTATGTATTAAGTTTTAAGTGTGATTTTTTAGATGATTTTTCCACAGGATTAGTTATAGGGTAAATAGGGATAATGTTGCTTAATGCTCATATGTACTTTGGAGGAGGTCATATTTCATGATCAGCTGATGTGCTTCTTAGAGATGATACTAAGAGGTAACAGATTGCAAAAATAAGTATCTCTGATTTTGTTACTCCATGCCTATGCATACATATTTTCTAAGACACTGTATTTTGTCCCAGTTCAGCATGGTATTTAAGCAGGTTCCTAACTGACTTCAATAAGACTACTCACATGCTTAAAGTTAGGCAGGTACTTAAGTTTCTTGGTGAATCACGGCCTTTATGATCATCATGTAAAAGACTGATATCTCAATTGATATTTCCTGATTGCATACATATTTAAGTGTGTACATATATAATCACACCCAGGATGGAACTTAATATTTTCATTACTCTTTTAAAATGATCAGCTTAAATATGAAATGCCTTTTTTATTGTTTTAATAGTGCTGATTTTGCTTCCCCATGATTGAAACCTTTGTAAATCCAAGTTAAGTGGTGCATTTATCATTACTGTTCCATTAGCAGTTCTGCAACCTGATTTAAAATCTACAATCAATGTTTCTTCTAAAATTAATATCACATTTTAACAAATATATTAACACTTTAATATTCTCTTCATTATTAGTCCCGACTGGCTGTGCTAACATGCCAATTGTCCCTTCCAAATTAAAATCATCTAGCATGAGCTTAGCTCCAGAATACTCAGTGGCACATTCTTTAGTTACTAGAATGACACCACCCATTTAATTGTTTATTTCCTGATTCAGTAAAACATCCCTATTCAGGAAGGACAAATAAGGACCTACCTAAATTTAAGCACATGCTTAAGTCCCATTGAAATCAGTGTTTGTTTTAAAACATCGTCGAATTACGCTAAGCTCACAAATTTTCAAATTGTTTACAATAATTTCTCACTTTAAAAAAAACACTTCATAGATTACAAATGTCTAGAAATGGCCAGATTTTACTCCTAAGTGAAGGTACCTTTCATAAGGGAAAATATGTACATTTCAGATATGGAAAAAGCCGAAGTAAGTTATGTTTTTGAAAAATGAAAATAAAGGAAAATTAATTCCCTGTAATTCTGCTTCTCTGAAGACATCGCATAGGATTTTCAATCCTGGAATTAAGCTGGAAGTTTTGTGACATTGTACTAAGGAGCACAAACTCAAGAGTGAGAGTCTTATAGGAGTAGGTCTTCAAAGAAGAACATTCAACATTATTAAATGATCATAGACAATTTTCTGGACATGGTCATTACTTTCTATTTAAATATGAAAAAGGTAAGTGACCTCTTTCCTCTCTCAGTACCCAAGCCACTCTTACTAAGGGTAAAGGAAGAAATTAAAATATAGCAGGACCTTGCTAGTTCACTCTAATGCCTGGGAGACACCTGGCCAATTACTTGAAACTTGTGAAAAAATAAGGCCCTGATCCTCCACTTAGCTGCCTGTGAGCAGACCCTTCCACCAGCATGGAGCCCCAATGGCTTCATTGGGGTTCTGTGCGGGCTCTGGGGTCAGCCCCCATGGAGCTCTGTCCTGGATTGGTGAGCAAACAATTGTGCACTAAAAGTGATAACAGAGGTGATAGCAGTCTATTTGACTTGATTTTTTAAAATGGATGTTGCAACATTTATTGTGTATTTGAACGATTGTAAAGGCACCCAATGAGTCTTGGCTGGACATGATCATAGCAAATTTTATAGAAGTAGTCATCTCAGTAATATATTACCTCTGTTGTCAAGTCTTTGCCAAAAAATGCAGAGAAACTGCCATTTTTGTGTGTGCAAATTATGTATGTGACTGAACTAAATGTGAGATTCTACTATAGCTGACAATGTTATCTAAAATAAGATGGTCTTACTTGTTACCTGATGGAAGACAGGATTAATTTATAAAATGGCCAAACAACATTATAATACATGTGTAACTGAAACACTTAGTTCTCACCTTATGATCATAAAATGTATCAATAAGAGTAATGAAGCGGCGAGCCTGGGTCCTTTTTGCTATGGTAAATAGTGGTATGTTACGAACAAAGACTGTGTCAAAATTCTTAGATATTTCCAAATAGTCGCTAGCTCCAACTGGCTGAAATTTAAAAAAAAAAAAAAGTGATCACTGGAACGCCCACTACAGAGAGAATGATACATTAACCCTACATTTCAAAATACTACAATTACAGCATGGTGGATGAAAACTCCTCCAAAATATTTCTTATTTTCCTCCTTTATATCGTTTGTCTCAGAGAAGCTTCGGTTTCAACGTCTTCCATTTCTGATTGCGCATTCCTATTGTTGATGTCTCAACCTAACAGTGCTTGATTGTTCAGAATTTGGCTCATTTGAAAACTTCTCATCTGCTTTTTGACAACACATTATGACCCCTACGACAATCTTAAACACAATAACAGCAATAAGCCAAAATCTGCAGAGGAATAGACTGAACATATTGTCTAGCTACAAAATCAACCCAAATTATGAATAATTTGGACTGCTATTAGAAATATCCATTATTGATGCTTTTCAGTAGCAAAATTTGCATTCAAAACACAAATCCATAGTTTAGATACTAAATCTTAATTAGAAATGTATTTGGCACAACTAAGAGCAATTGTCTCACTTTCCAGATTCTGGAAGTCAGGGGAAGCGGACAAAAACCTTTAGTTATAGCAACATTTCTGGCAAAACTATATCTAAAAGAGATGTCAAGATATTACATACAGTTCAAAACTTGATCTACCATTAATACTGAATTAAAAGCTTTAATGAAAAGGTTAAATGTTCATTTAAAGCTCTGAAATCATTAACAGAAGATACACACTGAGATAAATGTCACATGCAAGAACACACAAGCAAATCTGTTTAAAATGATTTTCTGCACTATTTATACATCAAGACCTAAGCTGTTTGCAGTGTTTTTGTAGCCATGTTGGTCCCAGGATATGAGAGACACAAGGTGAGTGAGGTAATATCTTTCATTGGACCACCTTCTGTTGGTGGAAGGGACAAGCTTTCAAGCTTCACAGAGCTCTTCCTCTTCCTCTGAGAGATTGTCCCTTCCACCCACACAAGGTGATCCAATAAACAATAATTACCTCATCCATCTTGTCACTCTCAAGACCTAAGTTCACAGGTCTACATTTTTCCTGCAATAGTCAATGATGTCCCCAATACAGTTAACCCCTATATTACTGCAGGGAATATTTTATATTGAGCTATTCATATGTAACTGTGCTTAGAAGAAAAAGGCTCACACACTGATTTACAACTTATGGGCCAAATCCTATTTGCCTTACTCATAAAGAGGTAGTTCAGTGCCTTGAATGGAACATGCAGGATTTTTCTCTATCAACACAGAAATCCCTTCATCCATTAATGAAATGTATCTACTTCTACAATTAAATATGGTGACAGTGCATAGCAACACCTTTAAACAACAGCTTAGAACAGGAAGTAAAAAAACGTTATCCAACTGAGAGTACCAGGGGAAGTTTTTTGTAGGTCAAATGCAATTACCCAACTGGAATTTCACCTGGACCTCAGGGCTCACACCTCTCCTCTTAAAAGAAATTGTAGGAGATCTTTAATTACTAGAAGTGACCAGGACCTTGGTTTCAAGTCTCTCTCCCTCCAAAGCATCAGTCAAATGGAAGAGAGCCACAAGAATTAAGATCTTGTAGAGAAGAGGTTGTCTATATAAGATACACAAACAAGGGAGAGTGAAGTTCTGAAAGACATTCCAGAAAAATCTTCTCAAGAAATAGCGAAACTGAGGCAACCAGTTTCCAGCTCCTTCAGCAGAGGAAGGCATGGATGCTCCTAAAACTTCTCTAATATCTCAAGGGTTCCCATGGATCCCTTCCCCTCCCATTCATAACCATGCAACATTCCTATGGCAACTACAGCAATTACCTACATCATGAAAAAGTAATATTAAAGTATATAAGTATTTTAGCTGTCTTTAGGGTGTTATATATTGGGTAGTCACTCAACAATTAAGCACAGAGTTTATTTTTCACTTCATTTCACCTCCCCATTCCATGAGTGATGTGTCTCACAGCTGGAATGTGGACCAAGAACAGCTGCATCATCTGGATCAGATAAGCAGGAAAAGTTTAAGGAAGTTGTGGAAGAATTTGTGGATGGAAATTCTGCAGAAGATATCAAGCTGAAACAATCCAATTTAACACCAGATTAATCTGACTGAAATACCAGCAAACTGGACAGTAGTCATATTGTATACCAGAGCAAATGATGTACAGTGTGTACCATGATGCATCCAAGGATTAGTGAGTTGGCCATAACCAAATGATTCAGCTAGTGATAACTCCTATTCCAGGTCTCCTGGAATACACAGAGAAGAACTAAATACTTCTGCATTCCAGAATGCATGTAAGGGACACTGGGAAGTGTCCTGATGGTATTTGAGAAGAAGAATAAGCACATATCTATAATTCCGAAGAAACACATAAGTGAATAACCACTCAGGTCCATTCTAGCACATGACCAGACTAAGCATTCTTTTACTGCAGCTCCAAGTTCTAAGGCATTAGTAACCCATACAGGGTAGTTTTGCACTCTACTTCTCAAGTAGTGACTTGGGCTGCCCTGACTCATTTTAGGGACAGTCCTTTCAAGGATGGAGGCAAATCTCCCAAACTAAAAGCTAATTAATAAAAGAAAAGAAAAAAGTACAAAATATTACAGAACTCCAAACCAAACACCCATCCACCACGGTGGATTGATTGAAATCAAAGTGATTTAAATGAGCAAGCAGACACCCTTGTTTTAAATAATCTATTTTAATCTTGTTTTGCATTTGTATTTCTTATTTTCCTAAAGAAAAGTTGATTCTCACTGTTCGGTAAAAATTGGTATATCTTTTTGTTAACCAGGAGGACACACTATATCCATACACTTTAAGAAATTTAATAATTTAAGAAATTATATAGCTTAACATACAATTATTCAGATTTTGATTTTTTAAAAATTATGTTAGAAGATAGTGAATGACTTTTTTAATAGATGATCATTTTTTACTTGTGATTTGTGTCATCTTGCATTTGGATGGAAATTGGAATTCAATTAAAACTGCACAAAGCAGCATTTAAAATTGCTTTTTACTTGTTAAATAAAACTACTTTAAACATGATGGATACTTTTTTATGTAAGTTTAGCAAAACATGTTTTGCATTTAAAAATTAACTGATTTTAGGTTGGACATTAGGAAAAACTTCCAGTCAGAGTGGTTAAGCACTGGAATAAATTGCCCAGGGAGGTTGGGGACTTTTAAGAGCAGGTTGGACAAACACCTGTCAGGGATGGTCTAGATCCGTGCTTCTCAAGCTATCTGATGTGGGGACCAGCAATTTTTTTTTCCAATGTGTGCGCAGACTGGCAGCCGATGGCTCGCGGACCGGCACCAGTCTGCAGACCACCACTTTGAGTAGCACTGGTCTAGATAATACTTAGTCCTGCCTTGAGTGCAGGAGACTGGACTAGATGACCTCTCGAGGTTCCTTCCAGTCCTATGATTCTATGATTTATTAAATAAAGGAAGTGGTTAGTGAATTGAACTAATTGTTTCTGGTCACCATGTCCTTCAAGATTTTAGAACTGGTAGATCTCATCCTTACACACCTCATTTTTATTCATATATTAGAAGAGGAAAACAAGCTTTCCTGCTTTTCAACACCCAGTTGGTTTCTTAACTTTGAATGAACTAGTAATGGAATTTAACTCGTTGAATTAACTGAAATTAAGAAAATATTCTCTCTGAACCTGCTACTGCTTTCAAAAGTTAGTTTAGCACATCAACAAATTTTGCTTCCAGGTGCTTAGTGAGCGACTTCCACCATGTTTGACTTGCTTTAGCAATTTGGCAGAAAATGTTCTGCTAGTATATTTTTAATGTAACTTATTGTAATGGATTATACTAAGTTTGTGCTTTAACATAGGTTGTCATAATCTCACAATTAATTTTAAATAGGTTTTTTTAAAAAGAAAAAATGTATTTTAAATCAGATTTTTTTAATGTAAATTTTTTTTTATAAATCATAAATTTTCATCCATCCTGCCACCATCCACTTAGATTATATCTTCTGACAATAAAAATTACAATTAATTAACCCAGTGGACTCCCACTCATGGAGACTAAAAAGTGCGATAATGCAAATTATACTTTAATAGAAACTGAAATAGTTGTAGAACAGACAAAAATAAAGCTAATGTGTTTCAAATCTGTAAAGAGCAACAAGGTTTTTTATAAACTATGGTTAATTTTTATGTATATCAAGATCTAATATATACACACTCAATTTATAGAGAGCTAAAATATACCTCCTAACAAGTGTAAAAGAAGATCTTGAGGTACTTCAGCAATGCAAAAGGTGGGCAATTTAAACAAAGAGATATCCCAAACCAAATAAAGCTACGGCTAGATGAGTTTGAGCACTCCTCAAGCTTGGAAATAGGTTCTATACTATTGATAAGCCAAACCCATATTCTTGTTTAGAAGCCAAATCTACGCAATAATGCTTGGTAAATATGTGCAGATAGCACCATGGGAACTGCTATGCAAATCTGAACAGAGAGACCTGGCGACCATATCTGTTCTATTCTGACTGGAATGATCTTTGACATCACTGCCAAGCTGCACACCTGCCTACCTGTAACTGAGATGTAGACAGTAATATCTCTTGGCAACAGGAAAAACTAATCACACTAGTGTCATATGAAAGACAGACCTAGGCGGGCTTTCTAAGAGCAATAGTTCTCTGCACGTAAGAACTCTATGACTTTTTCTTTTCCAAGTTCGTGTAGAAGGGCCTGGGCCTAGCGAACAAGCACAATGGATTTTAATCTTAGTTCTAACAGTGACTTGTTTTGTTATCTTGGATGAATCACTTAATGACTTTGAGCCTTACTTTCCCCATCTGTAAACTAGGCATAAGAAAAATTACCCAATTTATAAATGCTTTTATGGTACTTTAAAGCTTATCTTTGCACTCCCCAATGTACTGCTGCTCTGGGTAGACAGCTCCCTCTCTGCTGTGTTTAAGCAGTTTGAATTTACATTAGGTAATATCAGAAGAGACCAAAAATGCAGCTGAGGGTTAATGTGACAGGGCATCCGGATGATACCCCCTTCCCCATTCTCATGTCCCTGCTACATGGGCAGCATGAAGAGTGCATGGCATTAGCACTCCTACACTGGTGCTATCCCACTGAAGGATCTCTGGGCCAGTTAATCAAGCTTTATGGCCAGATTACACCTGCACTGCAGCAAAAAGCAGTTGCATTGTACTGGAGGTTCTGGCTTTTTTAACTGCAGTAATATTCAGAGGCTCCAGTCAGGATTAGGGACCCATTGTGTTAGTCATTGCACAAACACAAGAAAACATGGTTCCAGCCCTTCAGAGCACCTCAAAAGCTTTCCCCCCTCCCATATTGCCAGCTGGTCCTTATCCAGCTGCCGCTCTCTGGCAGGCACTGTGATACTGTGTGACACACCTGCTGAAGAAATATAAATCTGGATGTGGCCAGCGTATCATTGGCAATGGAGCTCAAGCATCATCACAGACAGTTACGCTTCCTTCTGTCATGATTCATGATGGAAAAACTAGGTCTGGCAAAAACAACTTCTTTTCTTCTTTCAAAATATGATAGCATGTACAAGTATAAACTTAGTAAATATTACAGAAACCCAAGTACTACTTGCTACTAAGGAGGCAGTGTTGCCTCATAGAAGGAGACCTGAGTTCTATTTCTGGCTCTGCTATTGGCCTGCTACATGACCTGGGGCAAATCACTTCCCCTCTCTGTGCCTTAGGTTCCCACCTGTTAACTTTGTAATGCACTTTGGGCCAGATTTTGAAAGGTATTTAGGTGCCTAAAGATGCAGGTAGGTGGCTAGTGGGATTTCTAAAAGTGCATATTCAAATTCCACTAGTGCCTACCTTTATTGTTAGGCACCTAAACGCCTTTCAAAATTTGAGATCTATGGATGAAAAGTTTTATAAAAGAGCTGGGTATTATTTTTATAAAGCAAAAATATATTCAACTTAAAAAGTCTGGTTAAACCTGAGATCCTGCTGGGATAATACCGAGCCCTCTGCAATACATCTCCTTTGAAGTTTTGCACATTCTGAAAGGCTCCTGATCACTCAACACAGATTAGGTTCTGACTACCATTAATCTATGTCTGCAAGATTGGTGGCAACTGATAGAGAAATGGCGGTTTTCTAAACTTTACAATTCTGACAGGCTGTATTTTATTTTATTTCATTTCATAAGCCTTAATATAATGGATTTTTCAAGCCATAATTAGTATTCTGAATTCACATATTCTGTCCCAGGAATACCAGAAGTTGGCTGATTTATTGAGTACTGAATGGCACTTTAGTTAGTAACATCTCTGAGTATATTACTCCATCTTTTAAATTTCAGTTAGGATTACCTCATACCAGTCCGTCACAAGGTAATGATGATATTCTCATCCCCCTACCTGAGCAATTAAAAAGTTCAACACTCTTGGATGTATCTGGTTAGCTGAATAATTTTCCAAATGGGAACTATTAAAATCTACTTTTTGATTGGGTGTGCATTCTTTGGTATTGTCTGAATATCTTTTGTTTTTGTAAAATTCTGATCAAGACTCAAAGAACTTTAAAACAATCAGGAGTCTGCAGGACACATTTGTCATTTTAAATTAGCAGTCAGCCATCTCATATGCTGAGCAGACTTTCTGTAATAAACTTTCACAGATAAGGATCTGATTTGCTGTTGATCTCATTGCTCCTGTGTAAAACATGCAGGTGAGGTAAAATCATTGTAGATTTTTGTAATTAACTCTGATGCCAGGCCTCAAGATTTTATCAACAACACACTAATGCAAAATGCATTAGCACTAACATGGGCTACCTCCTGACCAAGAGGCTAGTCCACTTCAGTTTGCCTGACTGCGCTGTCAACTTTGTACTTTTTTGTTTCTCTGTCTAGTTAATGCATGTTCTGCTATCATCATGTCTGTTCAAGTAGGAGGTTTATTATTTAGTGTTCTCTGTAGACTGTACTGTTCTCAGAGTTACTCTTCTATTTCCATTATATATTCCTGGTAGCGATACATGGATAGCTAGCTCTTCATTTAACAAGAGTATAAAACATCCTGCTCAGCAATGACAACACAGTATGTCCTATAGAAACTAGTTTTTCGTAGATAAAAGATGCCTTACATAAGTTAGGATGAAATGTCCTTTTCTAAACGAAGGGAAAATATTATATTGATTGATGCTGAACTAGATTATAGGTCCAGACTTAATGAAATACGTAAGACTAGTGATTGATAATTAAGAATACTGAGTGCTGAAAATCATGTACACAACAATACAATTTAGAATACATACATTTACTAAAAGTCAAAAACTGTTCAAAACCTAGAAGCTTGTGAATTTACATACTGAACAATATAAATATATGAAGCCCTTTCTACAGATTCCAGGGAAATCATTCTTCTGTAAGCAGTTTGGCTGATGATGCACAGAATCAAGACAATACCCTTACGATTATGATTCAAGAGAGAAATAATAGAACTTGGGGCATGACCTGTGATTCAGTTACATGTCTGAGGTTGAAGATGAAGAACACAGATAGCTAAAACACTCTGATACCATGGTGAGGAGTATGGTATAAAAAATGTAAAACTCAAGGCATGGTTGACAATGTAAGTGTACTGGACAGCTTTGTGAATTTAAAGGTAAAAGACAGTGATTACATTTTACCTATGGTTACATTCTGAAGATTTACTCTAAGAAATTTTCGTACTGACCTACTGACATGAGCTATATGGTCTGACTGTTCTTTAAAAGGTCCACTGTGGGGTTTCTTGCACCTTCCACTGAAGCCTCTGATATTGACTACTTCCGGAGACAATATACTGAACTAGACAGACCAATGATCTGATCTGGTATGGTGGTTCCTATGTTAATTACACACAAAAAACCTGGGTTCAAATAACATTATTAAGGTTGCAAAGTTAAGCTCTCAAAAGCTAGGAAATGCCAGAATTAAGGTTGCCTGTACAACCTTAATTTAGCTTCCTTGTGCATATGCATTATGATAAGGTCTTTAATTACATGATCACATACTGTTTTTTCAATAGGACCCCAACCTCTCTCAGGAGACTGTGTGAAGGTTGGATCTCTGGAATTCAAGCAAGAAGTGTGGGTAGCTGAAATAGTGGATGATAATTTGTTTGGAGTTCATTGTGGCTAATAACTGTGTAATCAATGCCAGGAAAGGGGTCTTATAAATTCAGTCTGTAGAAATTCCCTTTAAAGATATGGCCCAGGTTATACACATGGTTTATATGCAATTGGTTTGCAGTGAAAGAGTTGTCGGGCTCCAAGGAGCAGAAACCATTATAATAGCTACATGCTGTGGTAGCTTTCTAGCAAGGGAAAACATGAGGAGTGGCTGAAACCTTTTTGAGACTTGGGGAGCAGGAAGCGGAGAAGAGTCTCTAGGCGGAATCTGAGATGCTTAAGTGCTTGTGGATCTGAAACAAGAATTGATCCCTGTTTGTTTACTTATCATTTGACAAGTGAAGCAGCAAACAGTGAAAAAGGGAACCACGGTTGCAAAGTGTGAACCGGTAGATCTGGTAAATGCTGGTACAAAGTAAAAGTACAAGGGAGAAAAGGGTGAAGGTGAGCTCTCAGAGTTTCTATCGGACCTGTTCCAGGGCAGTGTTATACACTTAAATGAGGAACAACAGGGTGTCTAAATGACTTTCTGGTTAGGATTCAGCTGTTCTCTGAATCCAGCAAAGAAATAGGTTGTTCTGTACTGGTCCAGCACATGGTTGGTACTGGGGGGAAGCCAACCCATTAAAGCACCCCCTCCCTGTTTAACAGTAGCAAAGAGGGACAAGGCATTATAGGCCATTGCGGAAATGTATGGGGAAGGCATAAATAATCAACCTGCAACCAGTCCTTGGGCCCTTGTGTTGGTTAAGAAAAAGGATAGCAGCACCAGATTTTGTGAAAATGAAATGAAGTAACTTTAAAAGATTCTTATCCATTAGCACAAATAGATGATATCCTAGCAGGTTCAATTTGGTTTTCCATAACGGATCTTCAAAGTGAGTATTGGCAAGTGAAATTGAATCCAAAAACTAAGGAAAAAACTGCTTTTCATAGCAGGTCAAGATTTATGGGAGTTTATAGTGATGGCTTTTGGCTTGTGCACTGCATCAAGTATATTTGAGAGGCTAATGGAGAGGGTATTACATGGCATCCCCTCTCAGCCTGTCTGCTATACTTAGATGATATCCAGGTGTGCACTAAAACATTCACAAATCGTCTGTGATAAGCTGAAGGTGGCCAATTTGAAACTGAACCCAAAGAAATGTGAGTTGTTTCTGGGTACAGAATGAGTGAGTAGGGAATTTCCAGTGTCAAAAGCCAGACACTCACACAAGTGCAGAGTTTCTAGAGCTCTGCTCTTATGGTTTATTTGTGGATTTGACAATATTGCAAAACCACTGTATATGTTGGGTGAGAAAAGGAAACCAACTGTTTTAATTGTAGTCCCAGAGGGGGAACATGTACTAAAAATGTTGGGGTATATAGGATAGTCAAATCCTGATAGAAGGGATCAGATTGAACAACGGTTGTGTTTTCAAAGACAGGAATAGGGGAAATCACTTAATTTCCAATTGAGGTAAACTGCTTAGGAGTAAAACAGAAGTTTGGATCTGTGACCTGACACTCCAAGGAACCAAAAAGGAACCTTTCCTGGTTGGTTACTATGCAAAATTGGCTATTTCCAGCATTGGTCACCCTCTCTGTAGGAGTCTTCCATCTGGTTAGCTGGACCATACACCCTAACGATGATTGATTCTGGAGCTCTCCCTGCAGTCGACAGAAGATAGTGTTTGCCTCAAATACATTACATCTGCAGATATACTGAGGCCCCTTTTTAGAGCAATAGGCCATCTGTGGAACTTTCCATTTTTGGGTTAGAGTGTGATAGACTACCAAGGTACGCACATTGACATGTTCCTTGTAGATGCCATCTTTAAGGTGACCTATAATCACCTGACCCAAAGTTGAATATATACAATTGTAACTTGAGGATTAACAGGTTCTTGCCCCAAGATCAGGCCCAGTTAGATTATTGTAAAATTATCATATAATTTGGGAACCCAAATGTGCACAGGTGCAACGTTCACACTATAGGAATTCATATATATATATATATACACACACATACACACACAAATAAATGATTTATTAATAATTTAGCAAAGTTATACACACACACAAACTCAACAAGGCAGATAGAGATAATACAGAAAGTACATTTAGATGGCCATACTTACACCCTGGAATGTTAACCATTATCTCTCTCATCACGGTCACCGTCCTCATCTTCCCCAGTGGCCATCATTCTGGCCCCTCCCAAGGTCTACATCTCTCTACTTGCTGCCCCTGGGAGGTTACTTTTATTATAGGTTATGCTGATGTTACCATGTCCAATGCATATTCAATAAAGGTCCTTATTTGTATTTCCTACCTTAAGGTGTCAGTTTTCTATAGGTTAGTATATGTACGATGTTACACGTCAATTTGTTGCCATGGCGCCATTCTGTCCAGAACCTTCCAGGTGCTGGCATCAGCTATGTTCTGTGGGTGGTTGATGTCGGTATTCTGGACAAAATTCCCCTTCTTGCATGCTACTTTCAGTTCCCTATAACTTATGAGTTACTTAAATTTATCTATGCCAAAGGTTATAGGCCTCAAGCCTCACACTATCTATTAAAGCCAAATCTTACAGGATAAAAGCCTGTAGGTTCCTTGCAGAATAACAAAGCAATGAGTATAATATAGGTAAGCTGGCCCACTTGTTCTCTTAAGTCACTTACGTGCTTTTGAAAATTCCACCAGTGAGCTTCTTAACTTAGTACTAAGTCCCTACCTCTCTCTCTCTCTCTCTATTTTAAACACTTGCTTGCCGCATCTGCTTTCATATTAAAGTTAATCTATTCAAGCCAGGGACAGGGTCTTCCTATAAATATGCACATCCCCAGCACAGTGGGGCCCCAATCCTGATTGGAGCCTTTGAGAACTGCTGCACTACAAATAATAATATAATGTAAATTACAGTTTGCAGGTTACAAGGAGGCAAAACAACTTTCAAACTAAAAACATAGTGGGAACACTTTAAAAGATATGGATTGCTGTATTTTTTTTTTTTTTTTTTTACTTTGCTGTAGAATAGTATGTGATCTAGTCGTGAGAGGCCAGGACTGGTAGGAATCCGTGGTTCGCCGCCAGTATGACTTATGTTGGTCAAATCACTTAATCTTTGTTCTTCAGTTTGCCCATCAACAAAATGGGTATTATAAAAATACTTTGCTCTGATGTTGATAGGACAAGCTAATTAATATTTGAGATTCTTGGATGGAAGGAGCTATTTAACTACTTAGGATAATAATGAAAATGCAGTATATATAGCACATCAGAACAAAGTTAGATTATCAATGTAAAAATAGAGTAAGGGCATGTCTACATTAAAAACTTAAGTCAAACTATATTAGGTTGACTTACAACCATGGCAGTAATTACATGTCCACACTGCCCTCCTTTGGTCAGTGTTGTGCGTCCTGACCAGGAGCACTTCCATCGACCTAAGAGGAGCAGTGTGGGGAGCTGAGAGCCCAGACTCTCTCAGTTCCACTCACAGCTCCCTGCCAGGAGCCCCGCTGCCCCATGGGCTCCTGGCTCCCTGCTCCCCACCAGCGGCTTCACCCCCTGCCCCTGCTCTCCGTTCCCTGCTCCCCGCTGGGAGCCCGCCTGCCCCCTCCCATGCTCTCAGTTCCCTGCTCCCCACTGGGGGCATGGCAGCCCCAGGGTCTCTCAACTCCGTGCTCCCCATCAAGAGTGGGGCAGCGACTCAGAATCTTGCCTCCCGACTTCCCTACGGGAGTGGGGCAGTCACCTGGGCTCCCAGCAGGGAGCTGGGAGCGTTGGTGCAGCTGAGCTCCCAGCGGGGAGCTGGGAGCTTTGGTGTAGCCAGGCTCCCAGTGGGGAGTGGGGACGCCAGTCAGCACCTGGGCTCCTGGCGTAGAGCAGTGAGCTGGGACCCCAGGAGCAGCCTGGCTCCGAGTGAGGAGCTTGGGCAGCAGCCCAGCTGGGAGTGGGGAATCGGAAGCACGGGGGCAGGCCGGCTCAGAGTGGGGAGCCTGGGCAACGGGCAGCAGCCCAGCTGAGAGCGGGGAGGACTTTCTTGTCTATTTCATGGCTCCAGTGAGGAGGCATGAAATAGACAAAAGAGACAGCCAACAGCGGTTGTAAGTAACGCAGTGCTCTAACTACACCGACATCACCTCCACGAGAGGCATAGGGCTTGGCACTGGGCTCAGTGACCCATCATGCATTGCTTTCTGTCCAAGCATTCCATGGGCTTCCAGCTTTCTTTCACACCATATTTCAATGGCTCTTGTTTGTTGTGCATCCCAGCATCTTTGTGAGAAGGGATGGATCTCGCAACTGCTCTCCTATGCTCTTATAACTGTCATGAAGACATTGTGGGTGGCAGTGCAGTTAATTGCGAAGTTCCTAACTGAAGACGACTTCCTGTTGCCTGACATGCTGTGTGATATGGACAGGAGCAACTTTAGATTGCTTTTTGGCATTCACAGAACAGCTGCAGACGGTGGACCATCGCTTCTGGGCTCGGAAAACAAGTACTGAATGGTGGGATCATATCGTCAGACAGGTTTGGGATGATGAGCAGTGGCTACAGAACTTTTGGATGCAGAAATCCACCTTTCTGGAACTGTGTGCGGAGCTTGCCCTAGCACTGCAGTGCAAGGACACCAGATTGAGAGCTGCCCTATCAGTAGAGAAACGTGTGGCGATCACTGTGTGGAAGCTGGTGACTCCAGCTGCTACCGGTTGGTCGCGAATCAATTTGGAGTCAGGAAGTCAATCGTTGGGGCTGTGTTAATGCAAGCATGCAGGGCAATTAATTGCATCCTGCTATGAAGGACCGTGACTCTGGGAAATGTGCGTGAAATAGTGGACAGCTTTGCAAAAATGGGTTTTCCTAACTGTGGAGGGGTGATAGATGGCACACATATTCCAATTTTGACATCAGACCTCCTTGCGACGGAGTACATCAGTAGGAAGGTATACTTCTCCATGGTGTTGTAGGGGCTTGTGGATCATCTTCAGGAACACTGGCCTGTATAGAGAGCTACAAGTGGGGACTTTCTTTCCAGAACTGAAGATTACAGTGGGGGATGTTGAAATGCCCATATAGATCCTGCGCATGCCTTACAGCTGTGGCTCATGAAACCTTATATGGGAAACCTGGACAGCAGTGAGGAGAGGTCAACAACAGACTGACTACGTGCCGGATGACAGTAGAATGTGCCTTTGGCAGATTGAAGGTGCTCTGGCAATGCCTTCATGCCAGGCTAGACCTCAATGAGGATAATATTCCCTTGGTCCTGGCCGCATGTTGTACATTGCATAATCTTTGTGAAACTAAGGGTGAAAGATTTGCTCAGGGGTGGAGTGTTGAGGCAGACCGCTTGGCTGACGATTTTGAGCAGCCAGATACCAAGACTATCAGAGGGGCCCAGAGGGGGGCAATTCGAATCAGGGAGGCTTTGAGGCAACACTTTGAAATTGAGAACCAGTAATGTATATCTCTGTGATTGGTGCTGCAATGTTACATTACATGTAGTTTTCCTTGGAAATAATGGTGACATTTGGGGCCTTACATTCCAGTAAGCAAATGATGAAACTGCCTGTGTAGGTATTGGGAGTGCCTGCTATCTCAATTTGTAGGAAACAAATAAAGATGAGTTACCATTCAAAATCTTTGCTCTTGTTGCACAAGAAACAAGAGAGAGACACACACACACACAGATGCTTGGTGGGAAAGGCGGAATCAGGGAAGGGCAGACTTTCAGAGCTATCTGTAGGTCCAGCTATCCTTTTGAAAGTTGTCCAGGGCGTGGAGTGAAGGGGAAACCGAGAAGTCCCAGAAAGCGGAAAGGACTGTAGGTCAGAGTTTGGGACAGGGTATAGAAAAGAGTTCTGAATATGCTGCAGGGGAGGGCAGGCACACATCTGCTCAGTCTGCAGCTTTATTAAGGACTTCAGCATCTGCGTTTGCTCCTCCACGACTTTAATCATCCTCTCAGTAGCATCCTTAAACTCCTGATTTTCTTTTCTGTCCTGCCTTTCAGCTTCCCTCCACTCCTTGTGTTCCCTTTTCTCTGCATTGGAGCAATGCAGTACCTCCTGGAACATGTCGTCTTTGCTCCTTCTTGGGCGCTTTCTCATCTGGCAGAGACACTTGGGGCTGGTATGTGTGGGGTGTTCCTGAAGGCTACATCTGCTGAGGCAGAGGGAACAGTGCACAGAAACATGATTGTTATGTTCATGCACAGCACTGAAACATTTCAGTAAAATACACCTTTTGTAACATAACAATCACTTTCTCACTGACCCTTGGCAAGCACACATCTCGGTGAACATCCAAAGCGTGGTGAGTGTTGGCTGGGGGTGCAGGTCACTCTACATGGGGTAAAGGGCACTCTGCAAGGGTTGCGGTGCAGCTGACTAGGGAAAAAATTCTCCCACACTTTTCCACAAGTGGGGGTCATTATAGCAGACATCTCACTGCTAAGGGTAAGCAGGGAAGCAAGGGCACATCTACTACATACTTGTGGCTTCTGCCCTGGTCCCTATGCTGCTCACCTGTGTGCTGCTTTGGTCCCTGCCCAAGTGACTGCTGAATGGCGTGGAAAAGTTTCCTACAATGGGGGAAGGAACAAAGCAGCTCTGCCAAGGAACCTTTGGCAGAAGATTGCTGAGTACGTCCAGGAAACTTTCCTAGAGATCTCAGTATGCATCAACACCCTGTTCCGCTGTACTGATTAGTTGTACAGGGGAATGTCCAGCACACAGAAACACAGCCAGCCTTGTATATTTCTATACCCTGAACCCACCTCCACACTACACAAACCACAGCCACGTACCAGGCGTCTCCTCTCCTGCTTCTTGCTCGCTGAAGAGCAACTGCTGAGACTGGTAGACACTCCAGAGTGGTGAACAGTTCCTGGCTGGCTACCTGCCCCACCGGGCGACCCTGCCAGGAGCTCCACTTGGTCATCTAACTCCACCTCTTCATCAATGACTTCGTCCTCAGGGTTAGGTGCTCTTTACGCCACCTCCAGGCCTGCCGAAGTATCCACCGGGCTCTTGGCAGTGGAAGTGAGGTCGCCACCAAGGATAGCGTCCAGTTCCTTATAGAACCGGCAGGTCTTAGGTGCAGCACTGGAGCGATGGTTTGCCTCCCTCGCCTTATGGTACACCTGCCTCAGCTCCTTTATCTTTGCTCTGCACTGCAGCGTGTCCCAATCATAGATCTTTTCACAGAAGGTATCAAAATTCCTACTGCTCAAGTGCAGCTGGGACTGCACAGCCTCCTCTCCCCATATACTGATCAGATCCAGCAGTTCTGCAATCGTCCAAGCTGGAGAGCGTTTGCTGTGATAATCTGCCATGGTCACCTGGAAAGGTATGATGAGACCTCTCCATGCTGAGCCAAAAGGAAATGGAATTTCAAAAATTCCCAAGGCTTCTAAGCAGGAGGGGCAGATGGTTGTTTACCTGACTGCAGGGCAGTGGAGTTCAAACTGCTGACCAGAACAGTCAGGATGGGCATTGTGGGACACCTCCTGGAGGCCAATTAAAGTGATAAAATCAAGCGTGGTGTCAACACTGGCACTTTGTTGACAAAAATTTTGTGCAAAAAGCCTTATGTCTCTCGTTGGGGTGGTTTTATTTTGTTGCCAAAAGAGGGCATTTTTGCCGCCAAAAGTTGCATCGCAGTGTGTATGCATTCACTGTTTTGTCGACAAAAGCTGCCTTCTGTCGACAAAACTTTGTAGGGTAGACAAGGTGTTAGGTCGACATAAATTGCATTACGTCGACCTAACTATAGTGTAGACCAAGGCTAAGATGTGCTTTGGATACTTTTATGTAAGCGAATAGTGCCAGCAGAGGGCAGTATTTGCTATGCATAGGTGACAGCATCTTTGAAAGGTGCATCAGGCAATATTGAGAGCAGCTAGACTATGTTCTAGTCCTTAAGAATAAGGAGAACTTTCCTTTATCTAGAATGGATACTTCTATCTATTTAATTTATACTAGACTAAGCCTGAAGAGTCACAGTTGTCAAAGTTATCAATTTTAAAACGAGGTGAAATGTAAATAAAACAGAATGGAAGAAGAAGCAGAGGAAAAGAGACTTTCCATAGAGTCATGAAAAACTTCATGTGGCTTCAGTCTCATGAGATATTTTATTTACAATTTTATAATTTCCAGTTGGCAAATTTGAAAATTTTACATCTAATTAGTATCTGTGCTTTTAAAATAAACGAGGGAGAAATGTTTATTTGACCTCTCTATATATTTACATTATCATAGCTCTTTGACTGACCAAACGTGTAAGGAAGGAGAGATGTTGTTTATTAAACATTTTGTTAATTTCAACGCATCTGGTCTAATCCATCTGAAAGTCTTCTAAAATCTGGTAATTAGTGATAATTATAGGTGCTATTTAATTGACAGGATCCTGTTCCTTAGGCTCCAGTTTAATTGCAACCTTTTTCTTAACATACTAGCTATGTGGTCTACCTCACTTTGCAAACATTTTCTGTATAATATAGCACTTTGTGTGGTATATAGCACCTGACATAACTAAACTTTGCAACACTCTTGTCATGTAGCTAAGTTTATTCTTCACATAGAGGTGTAGTGACAGAGAGAGAGAGAGAGATTAAGTGACCTATCCAAGGGCACAGAGAGTGGAAGGGGCGTCAATGTCACCATTAGAACTCAGGAGTTGCATCTCAGGCCTATGCTCATCACCTCTCTCAGGTACCTCTAATTAATTAAGTCTTTGTTTATTTGGAACAGAAGAGGATGTTGAAGCAAAGAATAGATGTTTGATAAAAACAGACAGGTATATTCTGGAACATCACCCAACATTGAGAAGTGTCTTGGTACAGAGAAAAACAAAATTATAGCATCAATTCCAAATGGTAGAAGATTACGTGCAAGTCATGGCAGTTTCTGAACTACCAGCATGAATCTTTAGTGGGTCTGAAGTACAGAAAGGTTGCCACACATCACGATTTTGTTAAAGCAAACAAAATAGGTTAAACCTCTTTCATCCTGCTTTGTTATAAATTATGTTCTTGAACGCTGTCACATGAACCAATAAACCAAATAATTAATTGTATATGTTTGTCTTATCTTTCTGCTTTCTTGATCCTATGTTAGTTGATCATAACTGAGAATTCTACCTATTTCAGGACTTGTATCATGACAGATTGAATTGTCCCTGAGTTTACCCAAGACCCAAATTTATGACATACTGCCACAGAGAACAAGTCTGACTTTGTGTTCAGTCGGTAAATAATTACTTGTTTCTACAACTTATGCAAGAGAGTTCATCCTCTCACACATCCTCTCCAGCATAAACCCATCAAAGAATTTTGGCACTCTGGAACATGCAAGGGCTCTAGCAGATTTGAGAAAAATCTGTAATGTATTAAATTCATTGCTGTGCTTTTGTGCCAAGGAGATGATCACATATCAGACCATATCAGCTGGCATATGCTTGTTTGGGAAAACTTCACCTGATATCTTCTGAGATGTTGCTGCAACATTACAGTGCAAGCCATAAGAATTTCCAAGGACAACTGATACTCACTGATATTCTGAGTCATTTTTCCTGTCCTAAATTATGTAATGTTGTTGGATATGCTAAACCAAGGATAAATGAGAAAAAGACTTAATTAATTAATGATCTGTATAATGCTTTGAGGACCTCAGGGGGAAAGTGCTACAGATACAAAGATGTCTAACCACACTATTTTATTTTAGGTAAGACAACATCAGAGATAGATTAGATAGAAAATTATCCATGGCAATGGTAGCTACTTTCTGTTATAAAACCGTGTTTTCAGTTGCTTATAACTATACTATAAGCAAAGTTTGGCCTGAAATTTTCCATAACGGATGGCTGCCTCAGACTGATTTTTTTTGGAAAGTTTCAGCTAAAACCATTCTGCTGTTTGAGAATGAAGCTAAGAAAAAAAATATTGTTCTGCCCACGTTAAATTTTTATAACTGTTTTATTGAGACGTTCTAGTGCCGCCATCGCCATGCTTTGGAACAGTGACATGACATGTGTCAGGAGAACTGCCCTAATGTTACGCACATGTCTTGAGCTGTTCTGTGAAAATCTGGGAGCTGCGTGTGGAGCTGAGAGCCCAGGCTCACAGCCCCCCACACTTCCCCTCTTAAGCTGTTGCAAGTGCTCCTGGTGAGGACACATGCCACCGACAGAAGGAGTGTACTGTGGACATCAGCCACCAGTGGTTGTAAGTCGATCTAACATAGGTCCACTTATGTTTCTAGGGTAGACATGCCCATTAATGTAGATCAGTCCTCAGTATAGTTAGATCCATAGAAGGTAAGGCCAGAAAGAACCATTAGATCATCTAGTCTGACCCCATGCATATCAAGCCATTATATTTCACACAGTTGCCCAATAATCTGTGATTGGTTAAAGCACATCCAGCCTTGATCTGAAGACATCAAGAAATGGAAAATCCACCAACTTCCTTGGTAGTTTGTTCCAGCAGTTAAAAAGTTGTGTTTAATTTCTAATCTGAATTTGTCTTGCTTCAGCTTTCAGCTACTGTTTTTTGTTAGGTCTTTCTCTGCTGGATTGAAGAGCCCATTAGTATCTGGTCTTTTCTCCCTGTGAAGGTACTTGTACACAGTAATCAAATCAGTGCTCAATCTTCTTTTTGATAAACTAAACAGATTAAGTTTTAGATTGATTTTTAAGTCTCTCACTGTAAGGCATTTTCTCCAGTCCTCAGGTCATTTTTGTCTCTCTTTTCTACACCCTCTCCAGTTTTTCAACATCCTTTTAAAAATATGTACACCAGAACTGAATGCAGTATTCCTGTGTCTATCTCACCAGTGCCATATACAGAGATAAAATAACTTCCATATTCCTACCTACTGCTTCCCGGTTTATACAGCCATGGATCACATTAGTCCTTTTTGCCACAGCATGACACTGGGCTCTC
Source organism: Chelonia mydas (assembly GCF_015237465.2). Lineage (NCBI taxonomy): Eukaryota > Metazoa > Chordata > Testudines > Cheloniidae > Chelonia > Chelonia mydas. The sequence continues at coordinate 80,118,676 of NC_057851.1, read as the reverse complement.
TTGTTAAGTTGCTTGTCCACTATGATCCCAAAATCATTTTCAGAGTCACTGCTTTCCAGGATACAGTCCCCCAGTTTATAGGTATGGTCTGCATTCCTCATTCTTAGATGTATAACTTTGCATTTGGATGTATTAAAACAGTTTATTTGAATGTATTTGAATACAGCCAAATGCAAAGTTGTATTTCTAGGAAAGAGGAATGCAGTGACACAGATCACTCTGTGCTGTAAAACTGAATGGTCTCTTACCCCTTTAGTGGCACAGGGAGGACAACAGGCATTAGGTCAAGTGGTTGAGGTATGTGCTGCGGATCTAAAGGTCCCAACCCACTGATGACCGAGGTGGGGGTCAACATGGTTCCACATAATGGAACTTCTGTGTTTTTAGTTTGCTTTTTAAAAAAACCTAGGAAATTACATATGAAAATAACTTGGTCAAAAGAAGATTATTAAGGTTGCAATATCAAGCACTCAAAAATTAGGAATTGCCAAAGTAAGGTTGCTCATGCTCATCCCAGTCTTCCGCCACCTCCTCTTCCCAGTTCCTTACCCCTAAGCTCCACTTCCCAGACTGCATCCCCGCCTGCTGTGTTGTACCCTTCCATTGTAATTCATATATGGCAATGGGGTGAAGTGGCTTCTCTGAGCGGTTTCACTCATTGTTAAGAGGAGGAGAAGTGAGAACAAAAGGCAAAATTAAAGTTGGAATTGGAACTTTCCCTGAGCATTGTCAGTATCAGCTATTCAGGTTTTTTTTTAAAACTAAAACCTCATTAGTTGATTTTCACATATTTATTGTAAAATTAACTCTCAATACTCTGAATTTTAAATTTATAACTTTTCTTGTTACTGTTGTTTTAAATTACTCACAGAGACTTATGACTGTAAAATAATTTTTTATATGGAAAGTTTCCTAAGTTCACTTTTGCTTTTATTAAACAAATTTCTACCACTAGGCCTGCTTTTGTCCATCCACTGTAAAAAAAAAATAACAGAAGGCCCTAGGGAAGAAACCTGGTGGCATTTCCCCTAAATCACTCTATGGGAAGACAGAAGTTTGAACCTTGGTGGAACAAACAAGAGATTCCACAGTAGAATTTTTAGGCCCTCCTGAGATCCACATGGATCTTAGGGAGATGGGCAGGAGCCCAGTACCTTTGGCATGAACTCAGGGTTTCCCTATCCACTACCCTATGGTTTCTAGGCAGTATAACTTATCCTGCTCTTTCCCAACTCAGCCCCCAATAATGGAGGCTCTACAGTACATGGGGAACCACAAAAAACTCAGTGGAGCCTTGGTTACCTCAAAAATCAACCATCAAACTTTCCACAGAATACTCAAAGGCATTAGCCTTCACTGGAGATCAATGAATAAAAAAAATCTGGAGTTTATAAACCAAATAGTTTTTGAGATATTACATTAAAAATGTTAGACCTTTTCTGAAAATTAAAATATTATCAAAATATTATCCTCTCTCAGGAAACTGAACAGAAAGGTATTATTTTTGTGTTTTGTTTTTCAGGAGAGTGTATGTAAAAAAACCAAAGTATATGGAGTTTGCTACCATGTCTCTCTAATAAACAACAGAGTTCAAAGATATTATTTTACTGAAATGTAGTTCTTATTAGAAGTATTTTCATGTCATCCCTACTTCATTGCTCTAGGAGTAAGAAAGCTGTTGGTATATTGCTCAGATTCTCAGCTCAAAAGAAAATAAGTTTTTTATTTTGCACAAAAAGGAAAAGTATGTGTCTTTCTGGAGGTATGTAAAACATGTTGAAAATTGTCAAGATCTGAGGTCCAGAAAACTTGCCTTACAATAAGAGACGAAAGGAGATCAATCTAGCTAGCTTATTGAAGAGAAGGTCAAGAGGTGGCTTGATCAGTCGTTAGGCATCAGCACACTAGAGGACTCTTTAATCTAGCAGATGGATATGTAACAAAAGCCAGTGGCTGGAGCTGAAGTCAGCAAAGTTCAAATTAGAAACAAGGCACACAATTTTAACAGGATAAACCACCACTGGTCTGGCACAGATTTCCAAAGGATGTAGTAAAATTCTCCATCACTTGGAGTTTTTAAATCAGAATTGGCTGACTTCTAAAAAGAAAAAGTGGGTGCGGTAATATCTTTTATTGGACCAACTTCTGTTGCTGAGAGACAAGGTTTTGAGCTACACAGTCACTCTACTTCAACCACAAATTGTTGGACTAGATTCAGGAGTTCAGAGTGAAATTTATGGGTTGTGTAATACAGGAGGCCAGACAAGATGATCATAACAGTCCCTTCTGGGATTGAAACGAATGGATTTAAAGGTAAAATTGCCTGGCTTCACATTTTGATTCTGGTTTTGTCAGACAGGAGTGAATCACGGTTTCTGAAACCTAACGCTTTTGGTTTGCTGAGATGGATCACACCAGAGCTGGCAGGTTTTGCAAATCTTATTACTATGTTTCATCCAACAATTCGTGTCATAATGCAGACAACCTGAATAATTAAACAGTAGTACGCTGACATGTTACTTTTCATATATTTGAGTAAGCTGTGTCATCCTGACACAGAAGAAAGGTAGGGAAGTTTAGTTATCTGCAAATAAAAATATTAAGAGGGCAATTTTATTTTTTTTAAATATTACTTCATACTACAAAGTTAAGAGAAGAAACAGGGTTGGGTCCAGCACAGTCTATTGTGACACAAGGACCCATTAGTACCAGCTGGCAAAGGGTTCCATGTTCTATAACAGCAACTCCTATCAGCCTGACAAACTGACTACACCTAACACACTGCTTTCATAATATTTAGGTCATGTGAGGTGTCTAATAAAAAGGCCATGTGAGCTGTCTAATACAACTGTATGTCATATAGAGCCTCAATCATTGCAAGATGACTGTAAGGATATTTAAGGAGCTATGTGTATGTACTGAAAATATGTTTTCGAGTCTGTGTCCCAGGCATGGTTGACAAACAGGTTTTGCCAGACAAAGGGATGTATGTTCACCTATTGCCTAGGTTCACACGTAGATTAAGCATCATAAACCAACACAATGGAAGTCCATTTTGGACTCAACACCAGTATGTGAAAACAACTTGGAGCCAGCACACCAAGAAAGGAACCACAGGACTCATCCTGACTCTGGAGGAAAAACAATGAGCTCTAGGTAATACGAGGAGAAGCAAGGACATTTTGTTATTCTGCACTGAGGAAGTAAATGGACAGCGTGTTTACACTCATGAAAACAGGATCTCAATGAAGATTTGGTTGAATGCACTGAAAAAGGCTTAAGGGTGCGATAAACTTATTTAGACAAAAGGTTAGACTGCTAAGCTAAGTTTAGTTTTGAAGAAGTGTGTTATACTTTTGCTTTATATGTAACCATTTCTCTTTCCATTATCCTTGTTCACTATCTCTTAAATCTTAGCCTTTGATAATAAACTTGTGATTGTTTTCGCTATAACTATATCTCAGTGCTGTGATGTTATAAAGGACCTGATCCGGAGTTGTACCAGTCAAGTTGTACGTATACTGTTCTCTTGGGGACAAGAAACCTGGTAATTTCTGTGGGTATCCAGTGACAGGGGCTGGATACTATAAGGGAACGCTTTCAGAGGGGGCCAGGGGCTGGGATGCACCTGTTGCTAACCTGCAAGGCAAAGTAAGGGCTAGCAGGACCCTGAGGAGATTGTTTGGGTTGTTAATGGGCTGGTGGGGTCAGGGAGCTGACATCCAATTAAGTACACGCAAATCTTCCTCTCGCCAGAGACAGGGAGGTAACAAGGTGACTCTCAGTCCTGGGTATCCTGAGAAAGTGGCACATCTATCTACAACTTCTGGAATGTAGAAATCTCAGAAGACCATGAATGCTGGCTCTGGGCAGGCCAATCTTTTTAGGCTGAAGGTCAATTTGTTGCACAAGTCTCCTTTTTCTTTCAGCCCCCAAAATGTTTCATACTGGTAAAGACTGCACAGTGTAAGTGAGGAGTGATGTAACTCTAGGCCAGGCGTTATTTCTCCCTTGGTTGGGAGAGCTGAAAGCATCAGGCCAGTGTGTGAAAGTATTTTGAGTAAAGCACAAGAGTACCAGAAATTTTTCTGCACCTCCTCTATCCCAATAGCAGGCGGTTACAAAACACATCACCCATTTTTATTTGCAATGATGGTTCTCTAACAACTATCATCACTGCATTGGGGGACATCTCCTACCCATACTATTAGAAGAGTTCATGGGTTGCCACCCTCCCTGCTCCCCAGCTCCTCCTTTAGCCTTTTTTTTTTTTAAAACGTGAGGGGGTTTGGTTTTGGGATACCTGGTCCCTTTGTTCTTGCTGGTTCAGTTCCTGTATGGAGCAGTCCCCCAAAAGAGCCCAGTAACGTTAGCTGCAGCCCCTTTAAATTTCTTTTCCCAGTCAGCCCCATCTAGGACTTAATGAGCCTGCTTCTATACTATTTTTTAGATCCAGGTTGTCATATGGTGATGGAGGTGGGGGAAGGGAGACAGATTCCATCTCTGAGCAAGGATGCTTGTGGGATGTCCAATTCTGTATTCTGCAATTCCTTGCCTAGCCATTCAAAGTCTCCTCCTTCACGCTCACTGAGTCCCAATTTCTCTCCCCAACTCCCAGTCCCTCCCTCTCCCCAGTCCCAGTCTCCTTACCCAACCAGTTCCCACTTCCATCCCATTCCTCATCTGATCCGTCTTGCTCCTTGTCCCAATCTCCTTGTCCAGCCAGTCCCAGTTCTCCCATCACACCCCAGCTCCTTGCCAAATCTGTCTCTCCTCCCGCACTGCCCAGTTCCTCCCACTAGTTCCTAGTCCCAGTCTCCTTGCCCAGCCAATCCCAGTCTCCTTGTTGCTCTTCCCCCAGTTCCTTGTCCAATCTTTTTGTTCTGCATCCCCAGCCAACTGGCTCCCAGTCTCTCCTCCTCTCATTTCCCTCACTGGTTCTTAGGTCCAGCCTCCCTTCCCCTGGGTCTGAGCCTTCTTGTCCAGCCGGTCCCAGCCTTCCCAATTCCAACTCCCAGTCACAGTTTCTCTCCTCTTCTCCAAGCCCAGAATCCTTGTCCCAATTTACTCCTTTCCCTCCAGTGCTGGTCTGTTTTTTCCCCCTGTGTATTCAAATCAGATGGCTTCCTCCACCCAGAATGCCTGGGTGCCAACAGGGGCATGATCAAGAGCACAGGAGAGACAGGTTCCCTGCTCTCCCTTCCAATGCCTGGTCCCACTCAGGCCTGAAGCAGCTGGGAGCAACCCTTACAGGGAAGGTCCTTTTGAGCCCCTGGGCCTCTCTGGCCAGGAGTGTGCTCAGTTGCTCTGTGGGGAGGACTCATGTACAGTCTGGTCAGCGCTATGAGGGGATGGAGCATGCTCAGTGAGGAAGTTCAGAGATTTTAGTTGTTAAGCTCTAGCAAGTCTCTACTGAGCACGTGTGGACTGTGATTTTTCAAAGGCTTATAACTTGGTCAAACTCAGGTGGATTTTCACAGGGTTGGCAAAAAGCACATCCCTGACATAAAGGCAACCTTCTGCCAAATTTCAAGTTCCTACTCCATAGCCTGGGGGCACAACAGCATTTAACAGAAAAGGTCTCCATTTTTAATATGGGCAAAACAACCCATTTTTCCCTAGCCTCGTTTTCAGAAATGACTGAACCATTTTGTCTGAAATGTTCTAGTTCACTTTGAAGCAGACACCCAGCATGGGAAATTTAAGCCCACATGGGTAAAGTTTGCCATAGTTATAAACACCTGAAAACAGGGTCTTATAATAACAAGTGTTTGGTATCACTAATAATAGGCAGTGCTACCAGCCATGCCTGTAACACAGTTACGTAACTGGCTAATGTTATAATGCACTAAACTTTTACCTCTAGAGACCTATCTTCAAACCTGGGTTAGGTCATGTCTGAACAAGGACTTCATGGAACATATTTAACTTATGACTATATCACATAACTAGCAGAAAACTTGGCACTATTCATCATCACTGGCAATCTTTGCTTAGAAGAGGCGCAGAACTGAATAGCAGGCAATGACAGAGATGTGCAATGATAGTTGTGTGGAGAAGCTTGCACAGCACCTGTCTCATGCTTTGAAGTGCCATCAAACCATCACTTGAATGAGCATCAAGTTTACCCAAAATTTTAAACACATTATAATTTTGTTTACATGTGGATGTGTTTTGAGTTTTAATATTCAAGCAATAAAACTAATTATCCCAGCCACGTAATTCTATTTAGATTTTTAATTATATTCTAGGTTGCCTTCAAGAGATTATTATTGCACCATTATCCATAAGGAAACATTTACTGTTTTTCATAGGCGTTCACCCTTTTTTTCTTTTGAATTCACATCTTTTTTTGTAAGTTTTAAAAAACCATCTTTGGGATACCTGGGGTTTGGAAAATACGAACTTTAAAAAAAAGCCCAACAACTTTGAAAAGACTCAGTGTTAAACTGATCTAGATTTGACTGGGTACTCACTCTGTCACATAGCTCTTCAAATGTGAAGTCTGCAATGGTTCCACAAGCTTTATTCAGCTTCAGCTCTCTGCCTTGCACTTTTAGAATCCTTGGTCTAGTTACTATGGGAACATGAACAAAGACTCAATCTTGTCTGGATAATTACTATAAAATTCATCTCTTACAGATAGGAAATGCATAGCTTGATGAATAATAGCACATGATTCAACACATAAATTAGACAAAATGCTGATACAATGACTGCCACTTGAGTGTGGCATCAACCCATATACAGCAATGGAACTTATTAATTGGTCAGTGGAGATTGGGCATTGTGTTCTAAATGTATTCTCTTTCAAGAGAAATTAACTTACGCACAATCATTTTGTTTCTGAGCCAGCTCATCAAACAACTTATCCATGACAGCCTCCACATCAGCTTCACTTGTGCTACAGTGAAAAGAATAATAGAATATGAAATTAATAACACTTGAAGCCAACATCAAACAGCTGCCTGAGCCTGCTTAGCTTTTTGCCCATAAAAAACAGAGAACAGGATGTTATGCTCTAAATACAAACATTAGATTTAGAATACACTTAAAAGCAGAGAACATTAACTCTCAGGTAGATGATTCTACCTTATTTGCATACACTGAAAGACTTCTGTGTTTTGAGCCGTTTCCAGTAATGAGGCAATACAGGCAAAGCAAATCCATTAACACTATGTGTACCCAATGAGAAAGAAAGGCTTCTGGCTCTATCCTGCATGCAAAATAAGAGCAAATAGACAAGGCAAGGCAAAGCAGTCAAGCATCTGAAGACGTATCCTTTGAAATCTCTGAGAGGGGACATTCTGAAATTAAATATTGAAATGACTATTTTAAAAAAATCAAGTCAAACTGACTGTGCTGATCAAACATTTTCAAGTTAAAGTATCAGCTTTGAAATACCAATCTGATCAATCAACATCAATAAATTTATCAGATTTCTTCCCTTGTTTGGGAAACATCAGCTATAAACAGCAAAGACTCTCACAAAATCACCTTGTGGAGCACACAAACTAATTAGAAGACACTATATGGTTTATAGAGTCCAAATTTATAAGTGTCATCGTTTCTGTGACCTTTTTTCTCATTTTACTAAGCATATTATTTACACTTCTCCTTTAAAAACAAGAGTATGAAAACTGATAACAGTAACAAAAAATTATTGTATATCATCAAGCCAAAACTTAAGTATACAATACTTCGTCCAAATTCATACACAGTGATCTGTCAGTGAATTTACTGTTGGTGTGGAAGTCCACCTTTAAGAAGGTATAAGACACAATGAAGTTTCATTGGTAGCGTAGTTGTAGGCCTTTCTTAATTGACAAATGATGATCTATCATGTCGTACTATTATTCTCTCGTTTACTGTGCCTCAAGCACTTTAACTACAATTAACGTTGAAACTAATTAAAATCAACTGAATTAATTTCCAAGAGGAAATGTAACTACAAATAATGTTGTAGGTTTACAACACAAAGCTGTTCAGCGTTTCTGGGGTAGAGGTGAGTGGCTGTGGGGAAACAAAACCCCACATTGTTTTAAACTGCATCATGAAGTATAAAGTCAGTCTGAAGTGCTAGGAATGTTCTATTTTTCAGTGACACCTTCTGCAAGTGCCATTTCAAAGAGTAACACTTATAAAAACCAAATCTTCTAAATGGGAAGTTGTGTCAGCGTAACAGTATAACTTTCTTTAATTCATATTAGACTCTCTCATTAATAGTATTATTCCAGTGGCACATTACTGCAATGAAATGACATTAGGAAGGAAGTAGTTCAATCAGAAACAAACCAGCAAAGGGATAAGAATATTAAAAATTATTACAAATGTTTGACTTGAGGGCTACAATGAGCAGGAAGTGCATGAATACAGTTTTTTTAGGTGGATATTTCATTCCTAAAATTCCATTCCTGAGAAGATTTGTGTTGGAAGCTGACAGTGAGACCAAGCAAGTTTACTTCGATCATCACTCTCATAACTTTGGTTATTATATGCAGAGTCTGTTTGAAGAGGAGTGGAATACAGTTTTATCCACATTTATTTGCATGTTTAAAATAATAGACTATGTAGATTACGAAGGAAGAAGAGGATTGTGTTTTATAAAATAATTCTAAGTGATAACACTATAGCCGTATTATATAGGTGTCCTAATGATTGCCTTTACCAGAAAATTGAGTCATGTCAGAGCACACCTGAAGGAGTCATGTTTGATGTTAAACACAATTTTGCAGTCACTGTAGACAAGGACAAGCTGCGTTTAACATTGCAGTAGTTGGTCATGGTTAAACCCTGCTTGAAGCAATAGAAATGTAATTGTAGTAGGGCTGTCAAGTGATTAAAAAAATTAATTGCAATTAGTCACGCGATTAAAAAAATTAATAGTCGTTAATCGCACTGTTAAACAATAATATAATACCATTTATTTAAATATTTTTGGATGTTTTCTACATTTTCAAACATATTGATTTCAATTACAACACAGAATACAAAATGTACAGTGCTCACTTTATATTTATTTTTGATTACAAGTATTTGCACTGTAAAAAAACCAAAAGAAATAGTAGTTTTCAATTAACCTAATATAAGTACTGTAGTGCAATCTCTTTATCATGAAAGTTGAACTTAAAAATGAAGAATTATGTAAAAAAACCCAAAACCCTGCATTCAAAAATTAAACAGTGTTAAATTTTAGAGCCTGCAAATCCACTCGGTCCTACTTCTTGTTCAGCCAATCGCTCAGACAAACAAGTTCGTTTACATTTGCAGGAGATAATGCTGCCCGCTTCTGAAAGTTCTCACCTGAAAGTGAGAACAGGTGTTCACATGGCACTGTTGTAGCCGGTGTCCCAAGATATTTATACGCCAGATGCGCTAACGATTCTTATGTCCCTTTATTCTTCAACCACCATTCCAGAGGACATGCGTCCATGCTGATGATGGGTTCTGCTCGATAACAGTCCAAAGCAGTGCGGACCCACGTATGTTCATTTTCATTATCTGAGTCAGATGCCACCAGCAGAAGGTTGGTTTTCTTTTTTGGTGGTTCGGGTTCTGTAGTTTCCGCATTCAAGTGTTGCTCTTTTAAGACTTCTGAAAACATGCTCCACACCTCGTCCCTCTCAGATATTGGAAGGCACTTCAGATTCTTAAATCTTGGGGCAAGTGCTGTAGCTATCTTTAGAAATCTCAGATTGGTACCTTTGCATTTTGTCAGATCTGCAGTGAAAGTGTTCTTAAAATGAAAAACATGTGCTGGGTCATCATCCGAGACTGCTATAACATGAAATATATGGCAGAAGGCGGGTAAAACAGAGCGGGAGACATACAATTCTCTCCCGAGAAGTTCAATCACAAATTTATTTAACACATTATTTTTTTAATGAGCGTCATCAGTATGGAAGCATATCCTTGGCCGAAGCATGAAGGGGCATACGAACATTTAGCATATCTGGCATGTAAATATCTTCCAATGCCGGCTATAAAAGTGCCATGCAAATGCCTGTTCTCACTTTCTGGTGACATTGTAAATAAGAAGAGGGCAGCATTATCTCCTGTAAATGTAAACAAACTTGTTTGTTTTAGCGATTGGCTGGACAAGAAGCAGGACTGAGTGGACTTGTAGGCTCTGAAGTTTTACATTGTTTTGTTTTCGAGTGCAGTTATGTAACAAAAAAAAATCTACATTTGTAAATTGCACTTTCAGATAAAGAGATTGCACTACAATACTTGTATGAGGTGAGCTGAAAAATACTATTTCTTTAGTTTATAATTTTTACAGTGCAAATATTTGTAATAAAAAATATACATGTTGATTTCAATTACAACACAGAATACAATAATATATATAAAAATGTAGAAAAATATCCAAAATATTTAATAAATTTCAATTGGCATTCTATTGTTTAACAGTGCAATTAAACTGAGATTAATCGCAATTAACTTTTTTAATCGCAATTAATTTTTTGAGTTAATCTCGTGAATTAACTGCAATTAGTCGACAGCCCTAAATTGTAGTAAATATTATAATACTAAATTGTTTATATGGTTGATAAACAATTAATAAACCAATTCATCATCTATGAGATGTATGAAGCTTTCAGTGGCATGCTCGTCACCATTTAACTTTTAAAACTTTTTCAGGTAGCACTTAAAAGTCAATTTTTTCTATATGAAGCCTTAAAAGGAATTGCAGCTTTGTAAGTTTTGTAAATTACAGAACGGCAAACCTGATCTTTCTTTATAGTATCCCACTTCGTGCAAAAGAAGGTCCCTCAACTCCAAGCTTCTGTAGCATTAGACAACACAGCCGCTCCCCATCAATAATTAGAAGATACAACCACTCCCCCAAAAATGTAAAAGGGAATCTTAATCTTCATTTAAAAAAAATAAAAATAAAAATGGAAGCTTCTAGTATTCAGTAGGATGATACTACTACTGAGGGTGGTGTCTTATTTTGGTATTTCAAGTGGGTGGTACTTATTTTGTAGGTAGAGGTTGGAAGATTACTACTACATTCCCTTCCCCGCCGCTCACTCCTCCCCACAAAAATCTGACCTCCATTCTAAACACAGAGAAATTTCCATTTTTCAGGACACACGCATACCCTGTTTATTTATCGAAATTAAAGTTGTGCTAATCATACTTATTAATAGACAGCAGGGTGTGAGGATGGTGGACAAGAATCAGTCAACAGGGGGTGGGGGACAGAAGGAGGGGCATGGCAGAGTTGGCAGCAAAATATTTCAGAGATCTGACAAAAAATGTCAATGCCAGCTCTACAAAGACTGAAGGTCCTCGTGCATGTAAAAGAAATGTTTATTCCTATGGAGATGGTGAGAAAGGGAGGCAAAATGCATCCATCCCTCTGTTGGAGTTGCAAAGATTCTACTAATTTTTCTTTGCTTCACATTACACTATTTCAGTGGTTTTCAAACTTTTTTTTGGTGATCCAGTAGAGGAAAATTGTTGATGTTCGTGACCCAACAGAGCTGGGGATGCGGGGCTTGGGGCGGGCTCAGGGCCAGGCAGAGGGTTGAGTTCAGGGTGAGGGCTGTGGGGTGGGGCCAGGAATGAGGGGTTCAGGATGTAGGAGGGGGCTGTGGGCTGGGGCAGGGGGTTGGCGTATGGGAGGGGGTGGCGCTCTGGGCTGGGGGTGCAGGCTCTGGGCTGGGGCCAGGTATGAGGGGTTTGGGGTGGAGGAGGGGGCTCAGAGTTTGGGGGGACTCAGGGCTAGGGTAGGGGATTGGGGCACGGGGTTGGGACGTGGGGGGCGGGAGGGGGCTCCTGGTCAGCGATGCAGCCAGGGTGCAGAGGCAGGCTTCCTGCCTATCCTGGCACTGCAGAGCACGCTGCGCCCCAGAAGCAGCCAGCAGCAGGTCCAGCTCCTCGGCGGAGGTGCGCAAGCGGCTCTGTGTGGCTCTTGCCTGCAGGCACCTCTCCCCGCCCCCAGCTCCCATTGGCCGTTTCCCGGCCAATGGGAGTGCGGAGCTGGTGCTCAGGGTGAGGGCAGTGCGTGGAGCCCAGTGGCCCACCCACCTAGGAGCCAGACCTGCTGCTGGCTGCTTCTGGGGCGCAGCGCGGTGTCGGAACAGGTAGGGACTAGCCTGCCTTAGCCCGGCAGCACCGTCGACAGGACTTTTAACTGCCCAGTTGACGGTGCTGATCAGAGCCGCTGTGACCCAGTGTCTTACATTCCAAGACCCAGTACTGGGTCGCGACCCACAGTTTTAAAACCATTGCACTATCTTGTGGGTTCAGGAGGCAACCAGCATCCTTTTAGTAACGGAAAGCTGGATGGGACTACCTTCAGTCTCCATCACTATCACTTCACTGGTCATAAGTTTTGCAACTAGTATCATGTACTAGGGCACTAAGCCTTGGGACAGATGTGTATGTCCCAGTTATGGTCCTTTAAACTGGGAGCTGTAATTGCAGGTCACATTCTTGTTCTTAATCATTTGGCTTACAGAAAACCACATAAAGCTTTCTGCCTCTTAGGTGCGGAAGCAAACAAGACAGATCCAGGGTCAGGGCCCCGCGTGCCTCTTGGACAAAAAAGACTTGAGAGGGAAATAGGTGCAGGAAGCAAGGATCAGATGGGAAGGGTGTGGGGAGAGGCTGTGAAGACCTGGGGACAAGGGTTAGAACAAAACCCTGCTCGGTGATTATGACTGTTACAGTGCGTATTTCTAAATGAATATAGAAAAGCCCTGAGTAAAAGAACTGGAACGGGACAGTTTCCTGGAGCATGATTTCACTTTTTCCAGGTGGTATCTGGCCACTTGCTTCCATACTCCTTCCCACAGAGGCTAAGTATGCCAGATCCACAGTCACAGCCTTTGAATAAAAGTTGGCTTTTGGTTTCTGGGCTCCCATAAGGTACAGTACAGTACCATTACGGATTCACCAAATGTTTGTTCATTAAGTATAAGGCCCAGATCCTGCAAAGATTTACACATGCACAGTGAAGTCATTGAGACTACTCATAGGGATAAAGTTAGAAGGTGCCTAAATCTTTGAAGGATTGAGGCCTAAATAAGTACAATTTTGATCTAATAATTCCAAGAATAAAGAAAAGCACCATGTATTTAGAAAAAAGGAAAAACTTTCTAGTATTTAAATTCTCTTCCTCTACAATGCTTTTTAATAAAATGAATACTCAAGAGTAATTTCACTGTTGTAATTTTACTAACTAGTTCTTTCTACGTCTAGAGAAACAACTGTAACTCTTTAATTTTATTATGTGGTACAGGGACATTTAATTTCAAGAGGTCTGTCTCCCAGGCTGAAGCCCCTGAAGGTGCTCATAAACCTATGTTACTGGAAGCATACTTTGCGACTACATTGTAATTACACCATGGGCAAGAAGATATTACAGCTATAAATCTCATTTAAAATAAATTTGTCTGCACCACTTTGGTTGCCACTGACCTAATGATAGACTTGCCTTAAAAGCGCGTTGGCAAAGACAAAAGTCTGTGATGCAAAGGTGTTCCAACATTTTGACTCAAAGAGAAGATGTTTCTATCAGGCAGATGTATCCACTTGTACTTATGGCTGTATTGTGTATCATTTAAATATTTTTATCATGTTCAAATACAAAGTAAATGCTAAAGTAAATTCATCATGGTAAATACAAACAGATCATCTGTCAAAATAAGACTTTTTTTTATACCCACACCCAACATTAAATGAATCCTTGTCAGAAGATTTCTATAAATACTTAATTACTTTAATACAATACGGATGTTCTTCTATTATAAGTGAATTGCACACTCTCCTACAAGAGGATATTCATTACTTTCTAACCATCTGTCACTTCAGTTCTCCAAACACCACACCTCCCCAAAAATCTAATTAGTTTTGATTCAGTTGCACATTGTAAATGAAGCTAGTGTGGATATTGAAAATGTAGTTTAATGAAGTTAACATTATGGCATAATGGAAGGCAGTCCGCTGTACAAAATGGATCAGAAGGCAAAGAAAGAAAAAAAAAGTCACACTCTTCTAATTGTATTATACATTTTTCCTCTCCTACTGAGGGAGAAGTTATTGGCTATTAAGAAAAAAAAAGGGGGGGGGGGGGCAAAAATCCCACAATAGTTCAACTTACAGGTAGTAAAGTTTCCCTGCTGCAGGAAGAACCCGTTTCCTATAATCTATTCCAGAATCAAGTTGGATTGTGCTGCAGTATTTCTACAGAAACAAAAGATACCATGATTACTTTCCTCAGTTCTGGCATTAGGGAATGCAGGTTATAAAAATAAAACTAAAATACTAAAACCATACAAACACAACACAGTCAATCATACTCTGGAAAGAAAGAAGTACCCTACAACTACTTCTAATTTGTAGCAATCTTTATATTTTTTTAGTGCAACCAAGATTATAAAAATTCTTTAACTTGACTGAAACAGAAATACAGTTTTTAAAATCATCAACTAATTTAAGTTTTGTTGGGAAAAAGACTGAAGCACAGAACACAAAGATTAAAATGCTCTCCCTAGACCAATTATTTTCTTCATGCCCAACTGATGTAAGTCATAATAAGGAACATATTTTTTTATTTTTAATAAACTATTATAACCTTTCCATTTCCATACTTGAACCATAATGTATTCATGATCGCTCACTGACTCTATTGTCATAATAACTATTCAAGCAGAAAGCATAGAACCAACAGTACCAGGTTGCATACTCTTTGGGTGAAATCCTGGCCCCATATAATTCAATAGCAACCGCCTCATTTGTTGGATCATATTAAAGAAGTTCTGTATTAAAACCACAAATGAGTTTGATTCCCCATAGTTTAAATTCCAGGGTATTACTAATTAAGAGGTCCCTTGGTTTTTGGTACTGTTTCTCTCCCTCTGTGTGTGAAACTTGCAAGCTGCTAGTTGTGTTAGTACATTCTAAGACAGAGTCTGTTCTCAAAGCAATTCACAGAGACTCAAAGCAATACTCTAACAATAGAAACAGCACCCAGAGACTCCCCGCCCTTTTGTTGTATTAACAATTGTGATTAAAATAGAGATAGAGGATGTATGTGGATGGATGCTTGGTGTGGATAATAACTGAATGATCAGGGAGGTGCCAGCCTAAGAATCCAGTGTCCATCGGCTGAAGAAGGCGTGAAGTGGAAATAACCAGAGGACCCCCGGAGGGCAGACTGGAATCCACCCAACAGCCTCAAGAATGGGAGAACCAAAGAACAAGATAACATCTTGGAGCCATCAGGAATGTGCTATCTGCTGATTGATTCAGCAACAGCATGATGCAGCAATTCCCATAGACTGGCATAGGAAGAAATTTCTATAAAAATAGACTCTAAAAAGTGAGAACTTTGGGGTCTGATTCTGCAAACCAACTTCCAGGAGCATCAGATGAGCATCTGACAAGGCCCTGCTCCCTCCTCATGTCCAGGCCACCTGGCCAGTGGCTTGGCATGAGCAACTCTAAGGCTGGTAACTATGATAACAACCTTGCAGAACCTGTGTGTGTGTGTGTGTGTATGAATGAATGTGTGAATAAATATGAGATTGAATGGAAAGTTATAGCTATAACTAACTGCTTACTATGATAACAACCTTGCAGAACCTGTGTGTGTGTGTGTGTGTGTGTATGAATGAATGAATGAATGAATGTGTGAATAAAGATGAGATTGAATGGAATGTTACAGCTGTAACTAACTGCTTACTATGATTCTTTCTGTATTCACAATAAATGTGGTATTTTGCCTTTTTCCCTTTAATAAGATCCTGCTGGTTTTTATTTTATTGGTACAACATTTTGGTGGAGAATTGCGAAAGGGGGAATATTGGTAAAAAACCTCAGTTATTGTAAATATTGGTGTGCACACCGCCAGCTCTAGTGAGCTAGGCATTTCTATTAGGTTAACCAGACCTGCTGGCCTCCGAGAAGGTAGCAGGGGACCTGCTGGCCTCCGAGAAGGTAGCAGGAAAAACAGATTAAACCAGACCTGCTGGCCTCCGAGAAGGTAGCAGGGGACCTGCTGGCCTCCGAGAAGGTAGCAGGAAAAACAGATTAAACCAGACCTGCTGGCCTCCGAGAAGGTAGCAGGGGACCTGCTGGCCTCCGAGAAGGTAGCAGGGAAGAACAGATTAAACTAGACCTGCTGGCCTCCGAGAAGGTAGCAGGGGACCTGCTGGCCTCCGAGAAGGTAGCAGGGAAGAACAGATTAAACCAGACCTGCTGGCCTCCGAGAAGGTAGCAGGGGACCTGCTGGCCTCCGAGAAGGTAGCAGGGAAGAAACAGGTTAACCAGACCTGCTGGCCTCCGAGAAGGTAGCAGGGAGAAATAGGTTAACCGGACCTGCTGGCCTCCGGGAAGGTAGCAGGGAACCTGCTGGCCTCCGGGAAGGTAGCAGGGGAAAAACGCATAGATTAAGCTATGATTTCAGAATCTAGGCTGTGTCACTTGCTAAGTAATACCATCAGTGACAAAGAGATTGAAATATCCATGTTAAGATGTTTAAAAGAAAACAGGGTAAGCCAGTACCAGAGGGAGGAATGGAGTCAGAAGGAACTCCAACCTCACCTTTTGTTAAAGAAATTACACCTTTTAAACAAATCCTTCAAAAATTTGGCCACAGTCCTTGGACTAAACAAGCCCTAGCTGATGTCTGCACTATTTCGGACCTAGAGGATAGATTGGCTCAGTATATCCTCATATACAAACCTTCTAGTGCTGCCAAAAGAGATGCAGCAGCAATTTGGTTGTTGTGGGAGGCATGTAAGGATTCTTCCCTCAGCTTGTCTTCATGTAAAGAGGAAAAGGCACAAATGGAAAAGGGAGCAGACAATTGGAAGGTGCTGGCTACAAATACCCAAAGCCAGCTGAAAATAGTGAAAGAGGCACTCCAGGAATACAAAAAGAGTGAAAAAGTTAACTCTGCAGAGGCTGGAGGGAGGCAGGTAAAGGGGGAGAAGGTCCTATGTACGGCACCCCCAGGCATAATTACAAAGAGAAAAGAGAGCAAAAAAAAAAAAAAAAAAAAAGTTAACTCTGCAGAGGCTGGAGGGAATTAAGCAGCTAAAATTTGTGAAAATGTTAAAAAAGAAAAAAGTGTTAGAGAAAGAGCATTCTTGGTTTCTTTGCAGCCATTCTGAAAGAAAAATGGGCCCTTTTCCAAAGGAATGTCTGTAAATTAGCCAGGCAAAAATAAACTATCTGATTAAAATCATTTGACTGGACAATTTAGTCAAATTTGCTAAAAGAACATAAGAGGCTTCTATTGGAACTTAATTGCCTCAAAAGTATAAAGGGAATGTAAGCTTTAAAAAAAAAAAAAAAAAAAACAACAAAAAAAACAGAGCAGTGTGGAAGGGATGTTAAGGAAAAGAAAATGTGTATGTATCTGTCTGTGTGTGTGTAAATATGTAAAGTTCTAAGGACCAGTTGGTTTTGTTTTTGTTTTAAATAATGCCACTAAAAATCCATTTGACTCTTTAATTCAAAGTTGCAAAACTGACAGACCTTTTTGCTAGACACAGGTAATTAGTGTTATTTGGCTTTGGGATTTGGCATTTAACCCTTAAAAGGTAACTCAATGCTTTACAAAATTTAAAATGTTTTTAAGTTGTGGCTGCAGCAGGGCGGTCAAAATCAGGAGAATATAAAAAAAATTCTGGATTCTTTTTGTTTGTTTGTTTTTTTGTTTGTTTGTTTTTGTAACAAAATAGCAGATGAGAGTTGTAGAAAAAAAAAATTAAAAAAAAAAAAAGAAGAGACAGTGCCTCTCTGAAGCAACAGCAGGGGTGAGGTGCACAAAACAAAAAGAAGCAATGTGAGAAACACTGAATCTTAAAATGGCTCTGAGTAATCAGACTGTCACTTTGATAAAGGTACATGAAATCTCTGTAAGCAAAAAAAAGAAATAGTGACACCTTATGTAAAAATGGATCTGGATAATGTTATAGAAGTTAAACTATGGAAGGAATGTGCATTTGCCCCAGAACATGTGCAGGGTATATTGTAGAAGGGGCAAAAGAAATGCAAAAATACCATGCTACTTAATTAAAATGCTATTAAGGCTCCAAAGGGAGCCACAATAAGTTGGGTTTTCTTTTTCAGATTGCTGTGTGTTTTGGAAGCAGAAGTTAAAAGTAATCAAAACTCTGGTGAAAGTTGATTGTGTCCCTTTTAAGATAGAGTCTCTGAGCTGCTGATGGCTTTAAATCCAAAAGCAGGAAGCTTCTGTGAAAATGCAAATTACCTAAATGATAAAGGAAGGAAAGAACTAGCAGCACAAAGGAGCTGCAGATAAAGGACATACCTGGTCAGCAAACAAATTGTCTAAATAAAAGGCATGGGATAACAAGATAATTTTAATAAATTTAATGATAATAAGTATCCCTGTAACAACGTATAGTGTGTATGATTTTTGGAAAAACCCTTTAAGGTCATATGGTAATGATGCTTCTCAGTTATTACCTGTAAATAAAACTTAAAGCTTAACACAGCAGGAAAAACATTATAAACTTGGTCTGGTGTATAAGAAGGAAAACTCAGGGATTTAATGACTAACAGTGGGATAATTTCCCCATAACCCTTAAAAGATAAAAGCCATTGAAACCTGGCCTGCCTATAGAACAAAAACAGGACAATGTGGGGGCAATTCCTCTGTTTTGCCTACAATCAGCAAGGGTATTTGCAAAAGAAATATTTTAAGCAATAATCTGCCACCCCAAAAGGGGTAGAAACATGTTCTTTTTGTCTTTCAGAAAATCAGGAAAAGCTGATGCCAGCTGAAAAGCAACCCAATACCATGAATCTACTGTCACAATAGAAATTGTGTTTTTTGTTCTATGTTTTGTCTTGTGTTTGTCTTGTTGCTAGCACTGTTGTGTGTTTAAAAAAAAAAAAAAAAATACTGAAGACCTGCAGGAACTTAAAAATAAATTAAGCTTTCTGTCCCAGCTACAGGACAGCCTGATACAAAAACAAGTACATGCCAATGTAGACTTGGTCCAAATTGGTCTGGGTAACCTAAAAGGCCAATGGAATCTTTAGTAATGGCTTAATACTATCACATGGCTTATCCATAAGAAAAAAAAAAATTAGAAATAGGAAACTACACAGCCATAGCTATGGGACGCACTGAAATGCAGATACTTGCACTAGCTACTTTGGAACACAAAATGTTCTGGGTCATATTGGGAAATATTATGGGTTTGATGCATTTGTTAAAACAAAGAAAGAGATCATTGTTTGACACTTATCAATATGAATGGATGCAATATGTTTCCAGTATTGTAAAACCAGACTTGTTAATGGGAGAAATTGTTGTCAAAATTGCACACCAACAGTCCTTGGAGGCAAAGGTATTGAAGGTTAACCCACTCCCCATATTACACATGGGATCCTTCTGGCTACCCTGGACCTCGAGCCAGTGGGCTGGGGAGGGAGGGAAGCTATTGGACACTAGAGGTTGTACCGAATGGACTCCTCAAAAGTGGGTGTGCCTCACCTTGCCTGTTGCCCCAGAACCTTGTAGTAAAGATACATCACTAGGATCGTGTATGTGGCATGAATTGGAATCACAAACTCAAATTGCCTCACAGTACCTTCTCTTGAATAGGCTACATAGAAAGTGACACTGACGATTATAAATCTTAGTGTCAAAAGGGGGATTATGTTGGATCATATTAAAGAAGTTCTGTATTAAAACCACAAATGAGTTTGATTCCCCATAGTTTAAATTCCAGGGTATTACTAATTAAGAGGTCTCTTGGTTTTTGGTACTGTTTCTCTCCCTCTGTGTGTGAAACTTGCAAGCTGCTAGTTGTGTTAGTACATTCTAAGACAGAGTCTGTTCTCAAAGCAATTCACAGAGACTCAAAGCAATACTCTAACAATAGAAACAGCACCCAGAGACTCCCCGCCCTTTTGTTGTATTAACAATTGTGATTAAAATAGAGATAGAGGATGTATGTGGATGGATGCTTGGTGTGGATAATAACTGAATGATCAGGGAGGTGCCAGCCTAAGAATCCAGTGTCCATCGGCTGAAGAAGGCGTGAAGTGGAAATAACCAGAGGACCCCCGGAGGGCAGACTGGAATCCACCCAACAGCCTCAAGAATGGGAGAACCAAAGAACAAGATAACATCTTGGAGCCATCAGGAATGTGCTATCTGCTGATTGATTCAGCAACAGCATGATGCAGCAATTCCCATAGACTGGCATAGGAAGAAATTTCTATAAAAATAGACTCTAAAAAGTGAGAACTTTGGGGTCTGATTCTGCAAACCAACTTCCAGGAGCATCAGATGAGCATCTGACAAGGCCCTGCTCCCTCCTCATGTCCAGGCCACCTGGCCAGTGGCTTGGCATGAGCAACTCTAAGGCTGGTAACTATGATAACAACCTTGCAGAACCTGTGTGTGTGTGTGTGTGTATGAATGAATGTGTGAATAAATATGAGATTGAATGGAAAGTTATAGCTATAACTAACTGCTTACTATGATAACAACCTTGCAGAACCTGTGTGTGTGTGTGTGTGTGTGTATGAATGAATGAATGAATGAATGTGTGAATAAAGATGAGATTGAATGGAATGTTACAGCTGTAACTAACTGCTTACTATGATTCTTTCTGTATTCACAATAAATGTGGTATTTTGCCTTTTTCCCTTTAATAAGATCCTGCTGGTTTTTATTTTATTGGTACAACACATTAACTTCAGTGGGGCCAGCATTTCACTCTTTGACAGGGACTATGTCTTTGGGGATGAGGGGACTGGGTTTTTTTAGTTTTTTTTAAGTGCCCAAAACACATTTGGGCACTGTACAACCAGCAACCACAACAGGAGCCTCAAGAGAAGAACGGTCTTTAAGGGAAAGGTCTGAATAGATAAACTTGAATCAAGAAGATAAACAATAAAGCAGAATTTTTTTCAGACAGCTCAACACTATTAAGATTACCCTTAATTCCACAAATCCATACAGTACTAAACTCCATGAAATTGTTGTGGATCTCAGCTTTCCTCTGTATTAATAGATTATCTTTAACACTCTTAGTAAAGATTTCATACTTTGTTTTTGAGAATCTTTTCATCAAAGTTTGTCTGACTGTTTGACTAGGTCTGATCATTGATCAAAATTACTTTAAGCAGATAACTAATTCAATTCACAAGTATCAAATCTAGTCTATAACAACTAGATAGCAGAAAGAATAGGTTAAGGAAACCTTAGAATACCTTCACTATAAATCTAGGAACACTCTCTTTTTGATGAGTGTGCTGCTTTCCTAGGAGTTACTGATTAAAAAAAAAAGTTCACAGGAGGGGACTGTGATGATAGGGAATCTTGCTATCACTTTATAATTTTCCTTGGACATTGCTGAAGATTCTGTAGATCTAAAAGTATCAGCTGTATATTTTGATTTAGCCTTCTTCCTCCTTTTAAAAGACATAAGAGTAAAGGAAAAAAGTGAAAAGGCCACCTTAAAAGAACAAAATCCTAGGAAAGAGAATTATTAGAAATGCCTGGGAAGGAAAATAAAAACCAACCCCGCCCCGCCCAAACCAAAACAGCAACAAACCTAACATAGATTAAATGGCCACAAAAATAAAAAACAGAGTAACATTGTAATTGGAAAAAATACGCTCCGGAGATAGGCAGCAGCATGAACAAGCAAGTGAGGAATGTTTGAACTTCCCCTTAGCATCATCTGTATCTACTGGTAAGCAAGGCAAAGTAGCAGAGCCCCAGAATTTTACAGCAAGGCTGGTGTAGTCTGCTTTTCTTTGTCAGGAAGCCGTACTCAGCATTTCACTCACTAGAGCTTTCTAGTTCAACAGAAATGGATCAATGAAAATGTAATTTTCTTTGTCAGCCAGAGAAACAAATTTTGGCAAGAGTTATCAGTGCTCTGAGGTCATATATCTATATGCTTTGGGTCTCTGATAATGCTTTGCACTGGTTTCTTTTATCTGGAAATAGTGATCCCTAACTCTCACAGATCTTGGGAGACAGGCCAATCCTCGCTTGCAGACAGCCCCCCAGCCTGAAAGCAAATACTCACCAGCAATCACACACCACACAACAAAAACACTAATCCAGGAACCTATCCTTGCAACAAAGCCCGTTGCCAATTCTGTCCACATATCTATTCAAGGGACACCATCATAGGACCTAATCACATCAGCCACACCATCAGAGGCTCGTTCACTTGCACATCTACCAATGTGATATATGCCATCATGTGCCAGCAATGCCCCACTGCCATGTACATTGGCCAAACCGGAAAATCTCTAAGCAAAAGAATAAAGAGACACAAATCCCATCAAGAATTATAACATTCAAAAACCAGTCGGAGAACACTTCAACCTCCCTGGTCACTCAATTTCAGACCTAAAAGTCGCAATTCTCCAACAAAAAAACTTCAAAAACAGACTCCAACAAGAAACTGCAGAATTGGAATTAATCTGCAAACTGGATACCATTAAATTAGGCTTGAATAAAGACCGGGAGTGGATGGGTCATTACACAAAGTTAAAATTATTTCCCCATGATAATTTTCCCCTTACTATTACCCACACCTTCTTGTCAACTGTTTGAAATGGGCCATCCTGATTATCACTACAAAAGTTTTTTTTTCCTCCTGCTGATAATAGCCCACCTTAATTGATTAGTCTTGTTACAGTTGGTATGGCAACACCCATTTTTTCATGTTCTCTGTGAGATATCTATATCTATATCTATATCTATCTATCTTCCTACTCTATTTTCCACTGCATGCATCCGATGAAGTGGGTTTTAGCCCACGAAAGCTTATGACCAAATAAATTTGTTCGTCTCTAAGGTGCCACAAGTACTCCTCAGTTTTTTTGCTGATACAGACTAACATGGCTACCACTCTGAAACCTGTGGGTTTCTTTGAATTTTGCAGGAGATTATGGGAGTTTTACCTCATTTTCCACAATCACTTAGGGCTTTTAGGAGGCTTTTCAAAATCCTCCACTACTTCAGGGAGTTGTGGGATAGGTACCCAGAGGGTAGTGCAACTGCAATGGAACAGAATAGTTCGAGTATGGCTAAGGGGCAAAGTGCATCTGAAACACGACAGCTAGTTTGGTCACACTGCACTGTAGGTACTTACAATGATGTTATCTCACTAGTTCAACTACCAATGGTTCTAATTTGCTAGGGAAGATGCTTTGCATACTTTCACTTTGCTGGTGAGGAATGGGGACCGATTATGCAGACTACTGTTATGAGCAGGGTGAAAACTTGTTACGGGTTGCGTTTAAACCTCCTTCAGAGTGATGTGTGAATGACTTCCCCATTGAAGGCAGATAAGGGCCCACATCTAAAACAAAGCCTCACAGAGTCTGCCCAGAAATAGCACTAGGTTTGGCTGGGTATTGTGATCAGACGTGTGGGGGTGGGTGGCAGAATTGGGGAGAGAACACCCAGAAAACTAAAAGAAAGCCAGAAGGAGCAGCTGAAAACTCGATGGCTGACTTTGCAAGTGGTTTTTGTGTCAGGGTGCAGGCTGAAACGATTGCTCTTGAGCAAAAGCAGCTGCTTCCTGCTATTAGATTCCTTCTGCATTCAGAGATACAGGACTTTGTACATTCTTTTTAAATAAACAAATCCTGCATTATAAAAATACCGATCACCAATTTCTATTCCCAGCTGGAACACCCACAGGGCCCCAAAAATTGAATACTGCACGCGTCAAAAAGGGGCAACACTACTGAGGTCGGCAGAAGTACGGTAGCATTTGTTGCTACTGTTATTCATAGCTTGTTTGGCTGATGGGGAGTTTACCATTGTGAAGAAGGTAGGAGTTTGTTTTAATCATCCCAGTGATTTAATCTGTATAGTGAAGGAGTTTATGGAGATGAGAATTGTGAATATACATATTATCAATAACAGCTACGAAGTACCTTTGTTGTGCTCTATTTGTGGTTGATTCACTTTTTTGCTGTATGTCTGCCTTGCCTCCTTTTGTTCATAGGTTAGAAATCTTTTTTAGAAGTGAATTGCTATATTGATATTAAATGTAAAATGATTGGTATAGGATCACACAAAATCTATTCTGAAAAATATCAGTATTAGAAACACAAACATGCAGACTAGCTGCAATATCGAAACAGGGTAACTTTAACCAGAAGGGCAACAGAATATGTACATATCAGGGACATGAAATATACATTCTGTGGGTTTCTATTTTCTTTGCTCTGCTCATGTGCAGGGGTGGAGAGCCACAGAATGGATTTAGGGGGATTGGAACGCAGGAGCAGTCTGATATGGAGCATTGTATTATACTGAGCAAGTGGTACAAGCACTGGTCTAGGGGTCAGTTACTGGAATAGACACAATGTCTTCCTCTTTAGAAGCCTTTTGGTATTTATTAAATATTTCTCTTTGGAATGGCTGGTGCTCACACCTTGTTTCCGTGTCATGGCAGATATAGTTCATTGTAAGTTCTTTGTTGTCCTGCTTAAATCTGTCCTGCCTTTCTAACAGTCCTGGTTTTTCATCTTCAAACCAGAGTAACTAGAATATTCATCGTCCTGTTTCACAATGCTCTTTGTATCCCTGGCCCAGGCATGCTTATTATTGTCCCAAAATTCATTGAATTGGACTTTAAAGCCAGCCTCTTACTGCCACCGCTTGCCAGAGTGATGCTATACTCGGCAAGGTGCTTCAACAGCTGGTTGTAGATGATCGTGTTCCCAACAGAGTTCAGCTGCAACAAAATCTCCTTACCTTTCTCTGTGGTCACCAGTGTCTGTATGTCTGCCACTGACTTTTCTTTTTAAAAGTGAGGTAGCTCAAAGAGGCCCTAAAGCCTATTTTGCTAGGCACTGTATACAAATAACAAGAAGATGGCCCCTGCACCAAAGAGTTTATAATCTAGCTGGCAACATGCTCATAGGAAAGCTTTCTCTGAAACATGATTGCTGTTAATTAGATTGTAAGCTCTTTAGGGCAGAAACCATTTTTTCCTTATGCGTGTGTGTATAGTATCTAGCATAATGGGACCCTGATCTAGGAGTGGGGCATCTAGCTGCTACCACCAAACAAATTAATAATACAAATAATAAATAATAAATCACAAAGGAGTGGATCATTGGATAGTAAATATGCAAGAAACTGATGCTGGCAAAAGTAGCACACAAATGAGCTCTGGTGTGTGCAGTATTTTTGCAAAGGAGACTAAAGAGATTTTCATTCCAGGTTTCTCTAATATAGGCACGGCCACTGTTGGAGAAGTTTAACAAATCCCAAGTTTTGTTTCCATATTTGTAAATTAGGAATAACTTTAATTTACCTACCTCACAGGAGTGTTGTGAGGTTACAGCTAATGTTTGCAAAGAGCTATGTAAGGGTGAAATGCTGTAAGTGTTAAGTATTAGGAAATGTAACTGGTATGTATTGTAAAAAGAATGAAAATATGCACTAGAAATATTGTATAAATTCAAAATTGAGGGCTTTCAACATTTGAGATTTATAAAAGACGAAGATTGACATACATAAAAAAGGTAAACATTATGGAAGGGCTATTAGTATGTGGTTGTATGAAAAGATGTGTACTGTTCACAAGTACAAATAGTGAACATTATAGAATGTATATAAATGTATTGTGGCAGGTCTAGAAAAATGTCCTTTTCTCCCCCTTATAGATGCCTGTAAAGCTTTATTTATAAATTTGGGAACTGGAAAAAATGATAGTAAAATTTTACAAACTCTTCATGTTCTTAGATGCACTGTCACAGACTTCCCAGCCTTTTAAACTTAATCTTTTATTAACATTTAAAAAAAAGACTAATATGAACTATAGGTTTTAATTTCTCTTTCTTTGGATAACTAACTTCTCCATCTTCGGACTGATTAAACCCTACAAATGTGATTGCATTCTCATACTCACTAATCACCACCAAGAAATCCTAATCAGCAGCAAAAGAACTTTAACTGGAGTCCTCAGATTGTTAGTCCTTAATTATTAAAGCCACAATCCTAACTATTGGTTTACATTTTTAAAATGGAGCTTTAAACTTTCAGATTTCATCTGCTTGTGCTAGACTTCTCTTATCTTTGTCCCTAAATAAAAACTTAGGGTCAAACCTAGAGTTAGCCTACTCAGGCCTTGTGCTACTACCTTGGGTTTCCAGCAATTTCTCTGTACAATGAAGGTATTTAAAGACTGTGACTTCTTACCCCATTCAATTCAAATGCATAAAATTAATCAGCCTTACAATTTATTTTGAACTGGTTTATGTATTTATGTATACAAAGGACAAATACAATTACAGTCTGAAAATGCAATTAGTAAGTTAAAAATAGAGAGTTATCATGTACTCATTACCATATAAGTGGGAGAAAAAGCTTCTGGTTCTGGAAGGAAAAAATGTGAAGCCTCAAAGCTCAAGTGGGGGTAGACAGCACTAAAGAAGAGGCCATAAAACTTAGAACGGCCAATGGGGTGGATTTTACACTTTGAATAGCTCTAATGCTGCTGTTAAAAGTTATTAAATGCACAATGGCTGTATAAATCATCACAGAAATGTAGGACTGGAAGGGACCTCGGTAAGTCATCGAGTCCAGTCCTCTGCAATGAGGAAGGACTAATTATTGTCTAGAGCTTGTCTGACAGGTGTTTATCTAACCTGTTCTATGATGGAGATTCCACAACCTCTCTAGGTAATCTGTTCCAGTGCTTAAGTACCCTTACAGTTAGGAAGTTTTTCCTAATGTCTAACCTCAATCTCCCTTGCTGTAATTTAAGCCCACTACTTCTTATCCTGTCCTCAGTGGTAAGGAGAACAATTTGTCATCCTCCTCTTTATAACAACCTTTTATGTACTTGAAGGCATCATGTCCCCCTCAGTCTGCTCTTCTCCATGCAAAACAATCCAATTTCCCCCCCAATCTTTCCTCGTAGGTCATATTTTCTAGACTTTTAATATTTGTTGTTGCTCTCCCCTGGACTTTCTCCAGGTTGTCCACATCTTTCCTGAAGTGGTGTGCCTAGAACTGAACACAGTACTCCAGTTAAGACCTTATAAGTGCTGAGTAGAATGGAAGAATTACTTCTCATGTCTTGCTTACAACACTTTTGCAAATACATTTTTGATCCATATTTAGTTTGCGATCCACTATAACCCCCAAATCCTTTTCTGCAGTACTCCTTCCTATGCAGTCATTTCCCATTTTGTATTCATGCAATTGATTGTTCCTTCCTAAGTGGAGTACTTTGCATTTGTCCTTATTGAATTTCATCCTCTTTATTTCAGATCGCTTCTCCAGTTTGTCCAGAATTTTGAATTCTAATCATGTCCTCTAAAGCCCCGACAACTCCTCCCATCTTGGTATTGTCTGCAAACTTTATAAATGTACTCTCGATACCATTATCCAAATCATTTATGAAGACACTGAATAGAAATGGACCGAGGACACATTCCTCCAGGACCCCATTTGATATGCCCTTCAAGCTTGACTGTGAACCACTGATAACTACTCTCTGAGTACACTTTTCCAACCAGTTGTGAACTCTCCTTATAGTAGGCTTGTCAAGGCTATATTTCTCCAATTTGATTCCGAGCAGGTCATGTCAGATAGTATCAAAAACCTTACTAAGTCGAGATATATCACATCTACTTCTTCTCTCCTATCCACAAGGCTTGTTATCCTGTCAAAGAATGATATTAGGTTGGTTTGACATGATTTGTTCTTGACAAATCTATGTTGAGTGTTACTTATCACATTATTTTCTTCTAGGTGCTTACAAACTGATTAATTGCTCCATTATCTTTCCGGGTGCCAAAGTTAAGCCAATTGATCTATAATTCCCTGTGTTATCCTTATTCTCCCTTTCATAAATAGGTACTATAGTTGCCTTTTTCCAGTCCTCTGGGATCAATCCTGTCCTCCACAAGTTCTCAGCAATAAGCACTAATGGCTCAAGGATCTTTTCAACCAGTTCCTTAAGTATTCTAGGATGTATTTCATCAGGCCCTGCCAACTTGAAGACATTTAACTTGTCTAAGTGATTCTTAAGTTGTTCTTTCCTTATTTTAGTTTCAGTTCCTACCCCATTTACATTTATGTTCATGATATTAATCCTCCAATCACTGCTAACGTTTTTGGTGAAAACAAACAAAAAAGGTTTAACATTTTGGCCACAGCTGCATTTTCTGTTATTGTCTTTCCCTGCCTCATTGAGTAATGGGCCTACCCTGTCCTTGGTCTTCCTCTTGCTTCTCATTTGTAAAATGTTTTCTTGTTAAATAAATCTTGTAAAATAAATATTCCTTCCTTTAAACTCTTGTATTATTTATTTGCTATTGCATTCATGTTCAGTACAAGACCGTTTTTAAATGTTGTCATGATACTAATATATAGTATCTTGGACTAGATGACCTCCTGAGGTCCCTTCCAACCCTGATATTCTATAGCACAAAAGCCTGGTAAATAGAGGGACAAAGATTTTTAAGAAGCTCAAATGAAGGTCAAATAAAGTTAGTGTATTAACCTGGCAGTCCCCAAAGTACAATTCCCCTAAGTCGCAGTAACATATATGAAACCAAAACAGGTATATTATTAGTAGTAAATATTTATATTATGCTTGTACCCAAAGACCTTTCTGGGATTGGGGCTCAATTGTACTGGGCACTATACAAAGAGAAGAGAAAATTCTGTCCTGGATGACTTATCCTCTAAAGGTTTCAGAGTAACAGCCGTGTTAGTCTGTATTCGCAAAAAGAAAAGGAGGACTTGTGGCACCTTAGAGACTAACCAATTTATTTGAGCTAGAGACAAAACAGACAAAGAATAGAGGATGGCTACAGAATATACAAACAAATGAATCTGAAGAACTGGCCCAGCACTGTTAGTTACATGTATTGCTGCTTTTATTTATTTGGGGGTGCAGTAGGGAGTAAAGCAGCAGGGAAAAGAAAGAAGAACAGAGGGGCAATTGTAATTCATTGTCTGCCTAGCCATTGCCAGCAGATAAAGTTTTGCAGGCACCACAGCAGAGGATAGTCTTAAGCTTGGACTTGAAGGAGGAGGATGTAGTAGTAGTTGTATGGATTTTATTAGGGAGTTTTCCCCATGTAAGGGTCACCATGAGAGAAAGCATGGAGGTATTTGAGCAGCTGATTAATGGGTAGTAAAGCCAAGAGTTAAAATCGTGAGAAGTTACTAAATCAGATAGCAGCTGAGATGATGGGTTCAGAGTGACAAGCCAGAAAGTTTATTTTACTATATTTGAGGAGAATGAGGTTGCCTTAGTCAAGGTCAGAAAGAAGGAGGTGGTAGCATCACAGCATGAAATGAGGATTCATGAGAACAAGACTTTTGGCTGAGCAAATAGACAGGAAAGGCCAGATTGATCAGGATACACAGGCAAATGAACGACAGACACCGGGATGGATTTAAGCGGCAGAGTGCAACTTTATTAAATTAACACTGGGGAGAGGTGCTACACGTCCACCTCTGTTCTCATGTATCAGACATTTAACTAGTCCAGTGCATGGTTACAGGGCTCCCATCATGTAACCAATAATTTAGGATAGCCCCTGATTGGCCTAGCCCTAGGACTCAGATCGCTTCTCAGTCCTCTCACCCTCAATCCACATGCGGAGGGGAGAGGGTTTACCAAGGAGGGACCTCAGTCCATAAAGACTTCAGGTCTTCCCTTCTCCTGTAGGTTCACCAGTGAAATCCTTGGTCTCATTTGCTTCTGAGAGTTAGTTTTTTTTAGCTTTTATTCACATTGGACACCAAACACAAGTTGCGACAAGCTAAACAGTCTTACCATTCCTAATATTAAACATTCAAGACCTATTCCATTCAACCCAATCATGCCTCAACAATACTGTGAGGTAGGTGAAAAACTCCACCAGATCTCAGACAGTCTGATCCACTGGGAAAATCTACTTCCTGATCCTAAAACAGGCCAGCCAAATCCTGAAAAACACAACTCTTACACAACAACTAAAAGGAGAACAGGGGCAGCTAAATGGGGTTTGAGGCTCTTCAAAAGCCCAGACAGAGTTTAAATACACTGGGCAGGTTGGAGGAGAGGATAATGGCCAATCAGCACACCCAGTCCCCAAAGCCTGGCTAATGGGAGATGCAGGACCCGAGAATAACTGGCCAGCTCCTGCCTCCCCACTCTCTTTCAGGCACTGTGCCTCAGTCCTCCTGGTCTGATCAACAGACCCTGTGTTCATTGTAAGGGGGATGGAATGGCAAGATTTCGTCATAGTAAGACCATGCAGTCAAACTGGGGACTTATCTCTGCTTTATCTACTTATTGAAGGGATCCAGATTACATTTTGCACAAGTATTAAGAACATAAGAATGGCCATAGTGGGTCAGATCAAAGGTCCATCCAGCCCAGTATCCTGTCTTTTGACAATGGCCAATGCCAGGTGCCCCAGAGGGAATGAACAGAATAGGTAATCATCAAGTGATCCATCCCCTGTTGCCCATTCCCAGCTTCTGGCAAACAGAGGCTAGGGACGCCATCCTGCCCATCCTGGCTAATAGCCATTGATGGATCTATCCTCCATGAACTTAGCTAGTTCTTTTTTTAACCCTGTTATAGTCTTGGCCTTCACAACATCCTCTGGCAAGGAGTTCCACAGGTTGACAGTGCATTGTGTGAAAAAATACTTCCTTTTGTTCGTTTTAAACGTGCTGCCTATTAATTTCATTTGGTGATCCCTAGTTCTTGTGTTATGAGAAGGAGTAAACAACACTTCCTTATTTACTTTCTCCACACCAGTCATGATTTTATAGACCTCTATCATATCCTCCCTTAGTTGTCTCTTTTCCAAGATGAAAAGTCCCAGTCTTATTAATCTCTCCTCATACGGAAGCCATTCCATACTTCTAATAATTTTTGTTGCCCTTTTCTGAAACTTTTCCAATTACAATATATCTTTTTTGAGATGGTGACCACATCTGCACGCAATATTCAAGATGTGGACTCAGCACGGATTTATACAGAGGCAATATGATATTTTATGTCTTATTTTCTATCCCTTTCTTAATGATTCCCAGCATTCTGTTAGGTTTTTTGACCTCCACTGCACACTGAGTGGATGTTTTCAGAGAACTATCCACAATGACTCCAAGATCACTTTCTTGAGTGATAACACCTAATTTAGACCCCATCATTTTATATATATACTTGGGATTATATTTTCCAATGTGCATTACTTTGCATTAATCAACACTGAATTTCATCTGCCATTTTGCTGCCCAGTCATCCAGTTTTCTGAGATCTGTTTGTAGCTCTTTGCAGTCTGCCTGGGACTTAACTATCTTGAGTATTTTTGTATCATCTGCAAATTTTGCCAACTCACTGTTTATCCCTTTTTCCAGATCATTTATGAATATGTTGAATAGGACTGGTCCCAGTTCAGACCCCTGGCGGACACCACTATTTACCTCTCTTCATTCTGAAAACTGACCATTTATTCCTACCCTTTGTTTTCTACCTTTTAACCAGTTACCAATCCATGAGAGGACCTTCCCTCTTATCCCATGACAGCTTACTTTTCTTAAGAGCCTTTGGTGAGGGACCTTGTCAAAGGCTTTCTGAAAATCTAAGTATACTATATTCAGTGGATCCCCCTTGTCCACATGCCTATTGACCCCTCAAAGAATTCTAGTAGATTGGTGAGGCAAGATTTCCCTTTACAATAACCATGTAGACTCTTCCCCAACAAATTATGTTAATCTATGTGTCTAACAATTTTGTTTTTCACTATAGTTTCAACCAGTTTCCCTGGTACTGAAGTCAGGCTTACCGGCCTGAAATTGCCGGGATCACCTCTGGAACCCTTTTTAAAAATTGGCGTGACATTAGCTATGCTCCAGTCATTTGGTACAGAAGCTGATTTAAATGATAGGTTACAAACTAGTTAGTAGTTCTGCAATTTCACATTTGAGTTCCTTCAGAACTCTTGGGTGAATATCATCTAGTCCTGGTGACTTATTACTATTTAGTTTATCAATTTGTTCCAAAAACTCCTCTAATGACATCTCCATCTGGGACAGTTCCTCAGATTTGTCACTTAAAAAGAATGGCTCAGGTTTGGGAATCTCCCTCACATTCTCAGCTGTGAAGACTGATGCAAAGAATTCATTTAGTATCTCCGCAATGGCCTTATCGTCCTTGAGTGTTCCTTTAGCATCTCGATCGTTCAGTGGCCCCTCTGGTTGTTTAGCAGGCTTCCTGCTTCTGATGTACTTTAAAAAAAAAAATTGCTATTACTTTTTGAGTCTTTGGCTAGCTGTTCTTCAAATTCTTTTTTTGGCCTTCCTAATTATATTTTTACACTTAATTCGCCAGGGTTTATGCTCCTTTCTATTTTCCTCACTAGGATATAACTTCCACTTTTTAAAGGATGCCTTTTTGTCTCTCACTGCTTCTTTTACTTTGCTGTTTAGCCACGATGGCACTTCTTTGGTTCTCTTACCATGTTTTTTAATTTGGGGTATACATTTAAGTTGAGCCTCTATTATGGTGCCTTTAAAAAGTTTTCATGTAGCTTGCAGGAATTTTACTTTTGGCACTGTACCTTTTAATTTCTGTTCAACTAACTTCCTCATTTTTGTGTAGTTCCCCTTTCTGAAATTAAATGCTACCATGTTGGGCTGCTGTGGCGTTTTCCCCGCCACAGGAATGTTAAAATTAATTATATTATGGTCACTATTACCAAGCGGTCCAGCTATATTCACTTCTTGAACAAGATTCTGTGCTCCACTTAGGACTAAATCAAGAATTTCCTCTCCTCTTGTGGGTTCCAGGACTAGCTGCTCCAAGAAGCAGTTATTTAAGGTGTCAAGAAACTTTATCTCTGAATCCCATCCTAAGGTCGCATGTACACAGTCAATATGGGGATAGTTGAAATGCCCCCTTATTATTGAGTTTTTTATTTTTATAGCCTCTCTAATCTCCCTGAGCATTTCACAGTCACTATCACCATCCTGGTCAGGTGGGCGGTATTCTAGCCCTACTGCTATATTCTTATTATTAAGTACATTCCATTGAACAAGCCAAAATCTCGAAGCATTTAAAAGTTACTTTTTTGAAAATTTTCTCTAGATTTTAACATTTTTTCTACTTTAGAATTGTTCAAACTTAAACCACTCAACTATCCATACCTATACATCTTAATGCAGGGGTAGGCAACCTGCGGCATGTGTGCCAAAGGCGGCATGCGAGCTAATTTTCAGTGGCACTCACATTGTCCGGGTTCTGGGCACTGGTTTGGGGGGCTCTGCGTTTTAATTTAATTTTAAATGAAGCTTCTTAAACATTTTAAAAACCTTATTTACTTTACATACAACAATAGTTTAGTTATATATTAAAGACTTATAGAAAGAGACCTTCTAAAAATGTTAAAATGTATTACTGGCACGCAAAACCTTAAATTAGAGTGAATAAATGAAGACATGGCACACCACTTCTGAAAGGTTGCTGACCCCTGTCTTAATGTCTACAATATCAAGTAGGATGAACTGAAAGAGACTTCATACATAATAAAGGAATTATTTAAATGCAGGTTTTATATCAGCTATCCTATATTGCCACAGTGCCCAGTGCACATATATAAAATATATACACATGTGCACCTGGTTTCAGGTCAACTTTCCCCTTACTGTAATATCTACTCTACACATGTGCAGCAGGTTTCAGGTTCACTCTCCTTTTACCGTAACATCTGGGCTATGTCCACAGAACTGGTTTTACATCAACTCTCTCTATCATAATGCCAAGACTATACAATTGTAGCTGGCTGCACATCAGCATTCTCCGGAATGCATGGACTATACATACACACAACTCTCCCATTACTGATCTACACACAGCTGGTTTCAGATCTCGTCTCTTTTACCAGTATAGCAGCACCATACACATACTGACAATTTTACATCAGCCACTCACACTAAAACACCTCACAATAAAGTGTTAAAACTTTTAAAAAATATTATGCACATTTCAAGCAAAATTAACAAAATCATTTCCCCCCCTCCCCAAAAACAGAGGGAAAGCCAAACAAACAACAGCACTAACACATTAAGGTTCCTGGACTCCATTCATAAAAACACAATAATTAAAAATAAGGAACTCCTGAGTTTAGGTTCTCTTTCAAAATTTAAGAGAAACTTCCATAAATACTCAACATTTCAAAAACAAAGCATAGCAACTTTTAACTCTGACCATGTTCACAAAAATTTTGTATGTTGCACTTATTATCAAAACAGATTCATATGGGCAAGTTATTGTATAGCACACATATGCCTTTAGGGTAGAAAATGAGTTTTAAAATGTAACTTTTATAACAATGCAAGACAGAAATTATTACATTAGTAAATTGTTTATGAGTAAGATAATCTATTGTTTGGCAGACATGCGGTTACGTGTTAAAACATCAACATTAGAATATGTTTCCAGCTACAGATTTCAGACATCTAGTCACTGTGACATTTTAAAAGAACTAAAGAATGATTTATGAAAACCTCAACTACAAACTTAAGCACAAAAACCCCCAACCCAACATGAATGGATATGCTGCATTATATGTTCTCTATGAAAATTTGTGAATGATACAGTGTTTCTTGAATTACATAGCATCAGGGTGTTTAAATATTGAAATGCATCAGCTATTAATATCTTGTCCTATCTCCAATTACTACAGTAATCCAATCAACATTCTCTCTCAAAGCCATTTGATAACACTTTTTAAGAGCAAAAATGTGTACATATATAAATTGACAGTGTATTCAGGGTCTTGTGGTACACAATCTGTTCTACATAATTCTTGTTAGAATCATAGAATCAGCGGGTTAGAAGGGACCCCAAAGGTCATCTAGTCTAACCCCCTGCCAAGATGCAGGATTTGTTGTGTCTAAACCATCCAAGACAGGTGGCTATATTATTTTTTAAAAACTCAAATAAAAGCACCTGTGAAGTATAGATAGAGAAGAGATTACATTGCTATCTTGTATAAATTGTGGAGAATTAATTGTGTAGATGTGTGCTATGAAATATTTTGTATAGAATATTTAGTGAACTGTAATCTGTGATTTAATATTTTATTAAATAATGCGTGTGTATGGCAATATGAGATTGCCAGAGTTGAAGATGCTTTTTAGTTTTTATTTTTACCTACATGTAGTGCAATACATGAAAGATAAAGTGATTTTTAAATATTGAGAAGATATATACATATGCATACACGCACATAACTATTAGCTTTATAGAAAAACACACTTTGATGAACCTGTGCAAAAAAATAAAATGGTAAGTGTGGTTTTAAACAAGAGATTACAGGGATAATGACACCACCTTTGTAAAGTGTTTTGAGATCTACTGATGAAAACCCCTATATAGGAGATAGATATTTATTATTATTATTATTATTAACCAGCAAGGATGGCAAAGTACATATGCTAAGGTCCCAATCCTGCAAAATTTATGCACATGCTTAACTTTAAGCTTCAACTGGACTATTTACATGTATAAAGTTAAGCACATGTATATGTGTTTGCAGCACCAGGGCTAAAGAGTATAAGTTACCATCACTGTTCTGAACTACTCCAATATGACCTAAATTGTGAGTATCTTAGGGATGGGGAATCATAAGAAATGGGAAATAAAAAAAAAGAAATGTTTTAAAGAACCTGGTACTGTTCCTACTATTGTGTAAAATAACCAGAGTTACACTCTAAATTTCAAGTTAACTAATATGAAGTCCTGGTATTTTGTTTCATGGCCATCACTTTTTCTGCTACTATTCCACTAGGATGCAGTTATATGGATGGAGTGCACTCTCTTTTACAGCACCATTAGAGAACAAAATTCCATACAATCAGTTGCTTCTGCCAACTAACTTGGCAGAAACCTGCTTTCACAAATACATCTGATGGCAAGGACTGCTTCATACTACTGAAGTGAGCTAAGATTAAGAACTTTTCTCCTGTTCTCAGATTCACAATGCTATATAATCAGCTATTACGCTTACACATACATACACCATAATGAATTTTAAAAAGAAATATATATGAACACCAACTGTTTATAACCAAGGGCAAGCTGAGCCAGAGAAGTGCAACTCCAACAGAGTTTTCTCAATGAAAGATCAACAACTACTGTTTTAGACTTCAATCTTCCCTTTTCAAGTACATCCTCTCTAGCTAACTCCTTCACGTTACATGACGTCCAAACAAGTATCCAACAATAACAAGACTGCACAACTGATTTAGACTTCCCTGGCTATACATGACGACTGAAAATCCCTCCTTCCGTCAAATTATCCAACAACAAGAATTTTCATTAATCATTCTCCTCCCCACCCAGGGATAAAAAACACTCTCCCTTATGATGGAATGCATAAACGTATTGTGGGTGTCTTCCATCACTATTACAAAAAACAGTAGTTTTACTTTTCTTGGCCAAAGTCTTATCTTTTCTGGTTTCCTTGGTATTTTCATTAATTGACTCATATCAAGTGTCTAATTAAAAGCAAGAGTTTTATCTGAGGGTTTTAAAATTCTTAACTGAGGGATACCAGGAGAAGGCTAACAGACACTTCTCCTTCTGAAGAACACCACTGGAATGGAAATCATTCCAAATAATTCATAACTATAGTAAAACAATAATACTTTCTTAAGTAGGCACATAGTATGTTTAACGAACACATTTGTTTTCTGAGCCACCATATATGATTAACATTAGACTAGTTACAATGGATGGTCTTGAAATTTTCAGCTAATGCCAATCACCATCTTATTTCAGGATTTAGAGTTAGTCAAGCAGGCCTTATGATTTATAAGACCTGCTCCTCCAGCTGTTTGAAGTTAGGTGGGGCAAATTGGACCACAAGTTAACTCCATCCCTTGTCCTGTTAAGAGAAAGAGAGAGAGAAAAGGTATGCTGGCAGTATATTGGTTTCTCTCTGGGCCAGCTTCTGAAGGAGATAGAACTAGGCCATGAGTTACACAACATGTATGGGATGCAGGACCCTGAGAA
Source organism: Chelonia mydas (assembly GCF_015237465.2). NCBI lineage: Eukaryota > Metazoa > Chordata > Testudines > Cheloniidae > Chelonia > Chelonia mydas. The sequence goes on along the minus strand of NC_057851.1, from coordinate 80,081,642 downwards.
GCAATGGTTGCTTGCTTTGCTTATGCTTAAGGTTAGCCCTGTTAAATGAATGTACCGCATTTTCAGCACTCCTAATACTCTGCTGTCTAGAATCCTAAGAATTTAAATTTACAACAACAAAAGCAGGAAAGAGGAATCGTCAGGTATTTCATGGCATAAAAAATTTGATCAAAGTCTTGTTCGATATGCACTCAGTTTTCGTCTTCATGTTCAGATGCTATTGAAACAGTAGACTTAAAAGAAATAATGTCAATGAATCCTCCCAAGCACTATACATGACCTCTGGGGTAATTAGCAATCATTCAAAAGCAACAAGACTAAAATGTTCTATTCTTTATTACTGTCAGCTCTTATCTTGATCAGCATTTTAATAAAGATGGTTCGTTTCTAAGACAGTTTCATGAATCAGTCATAATTACATTCTGACATGCAGTGAATAGTAAAGCAAAACTAAATATCACTTCATCAACCTTTCTAACCTTTATGCAAGTATTAACTGTAAATAATTTTTACACAATCCTACAACAGAAAATCTGCATATTTCTTAGCTTTGTACATATTCTACCCTAAGTGAATTTCCTGTGACCTATACCTGAAAAACACAATCAGCCATAATTATTTAGTCTTGTGAGATATTCAGGTGTTGCCTTTCACAGCTCAAATCAACTTCAAGTACAAAAGACTACTTGTAATGCATAATGGCACAATGCTTCAAAAGGGTTAAATGAAATGCTACTTTCTTCACAGGTTTTTTCCTATTATTTTTCAATAACTGTGGAATGATACAACATTGCAGGTTACTACAGTGGTGCTAGAAGCATCATTCCTAATACAACTTTAAAAACACTAGAAAAAATAAACTTTGTCGACAATTTTCAAAATGTTATCTTGGTCAGATTTTGCATTTTAAATAATACAAAAACAATTGGACTGAGTTGTTGTAGTTAAGACTGATCATGTATGACAAATGCAATTCTTATTTATGATATTTTAAAATTGTTATTTTAAACAGACAACAAAAATCTAGGCAGTTACGTGTTGACAAACAGAATTTGTAATATGGGTCTTCTTACACTTGTGATAGAAACATTTTCTCTTTAATCTGAGTGGTTTAACAGGAAAATCATTGAGATTAAATCTATGGAATTACACAGATTTACATCAGTTTAGCGTGTGGCCCTATAATTTTAGTGATTAAAAATAAACACTTCTAGCTACTGCAGGAGAACACACAATTCATTTTAGAATCTTGCTACAAATTATTTTAAACCCTGTCTATAAATGTCTATAAATACAGTATCCAGTAAATAACTACATTTCAAACAATGGGCAATGGGTGTAACATAAACGATTCTGAAGTCACTATGATGTATAATATTTCAGATCCTGAAACTAAACAAAATGTTTTTTATATGGGGGGCGGGGGGGGAAATGGGGCATGTGGCTGGGCACAAAATGTCTTACTTTTTCCAGCCTTTTGAAAGAGGGAGAAGAAGGATAAAGAATAAGCTGTGTGCAACAGAAACAACACTAAATTAAACAGCTCTATTTCACCTCACTCTTTTGAAGGTCACCTTGTCTCCGAGTATACATCATAAATCTTACATGTTGCTTTAAACCTACATATATTTTGTGTATGTGCATACATATACCACCCCAACTATTGTTATTACTAATGGTTCTTAACAGTCTTTAAATAATAAGCAGTGGTTTGCTGAAAGACAGAACCCTAGCAATATCTCATACTGGATTAGAAGTGTAATAATTTACAAATTAATCCCTGGTATAATTCTGTATACTTTAATGGAGTTGCACCAAAGATAAAGTTGGCTCACCATGTTATGATTTTTTTTCTTTTTTAAATTCTCATTTTATTTCTTTCCCTAGTATTAGCCTTTGCTCTTGCAAGAGCTGCTGGCACGGAGGGGGGAAAAGGAGTGTTGATTTAAGAAACTAGATTTCCCAGAATTAAAAAAAATGCGATTAAGATCTAAACAAAGGCTAAAGATGGCTTACGCTTAGCTCTGATGAGGTCCACTACCTCATTACCCACAGCTGAAAACTTCTGATGCATTTTGTTTCAAGAGAATCCAAAAGTCCTTGCTGTAAAGCAGACTGGGGGGTGCAGAGTCCATTCACTCTTTCTGTATCACAACCATTATGTAAGAAGTATAAAACACTGCCTTTATGCTGCCAAACCACAATGACTCTTCTCACATCAAAGCATTTTCACCAGTAGGGTTTTTTCTTCTAAATTTATTCAAGCCAAGGGCAGGGAGACAACAATTCATACACACTAATTACACCTAATTATCTATTCCTTTTTTCCCCCACCAACTTCGGCCAGTGTTATTTGCTATCTGGGTTTCTCACAACCTCCCCTTGCCCTGTCCATCCAGCTCAACAGTGAAGTCTTTGAAGAAAACAGTTGTGGCTTTTTACAATTTTCACAATATAAGGTTCAACTCAAATTAAATTATTCTATTATTAGTTTTGACACGTTTATGTGTTAAATATGAAGGTCTCTTGGTTAATTTGGCAAATTCCTCACATCTCTTCATGGTTAGAATCACTGGTAACACCCTCTCTTGTAGGAGCTTCTCCTCAAGCTTTCTTTTCATGATCTAAATGAAATGTTTATTGGATTAAAGTTCTTCTCTGCAGACCTCCACGGTGGCCTATGACAAAGAGCTTAAAAGCTTTATTAATTGGCTCGGGCTTTTTTGGGGAGAGGGAGGACCTTATTTCACATTACATCACAAGCAAAGAAAACTGCCACGTGTAATTAAACTAATTTATCCTGTTACATCAAGAACTAACGATAACATATCTGTAATATACTTTGATTTGCCCATTTTAATCAAAGAATTCATTCGCTGAAACAGAACTGAGGAAAACCATTATGATTTAAGGGGAAAAAAGAAAAAGAACACAAGACTCAGCTACAGTAGCAATTATATTTACCCTTGGGTGATAAAACCTAGGAGTCTGTATTTGAACAAACTGCCGGGGGAGGGGTGGAATGTCAGATATGACTTGAAAAAAGGCTTGTAATATTATATAGTTCATAGTATCTACAATGGAATGAATAGATCACAAGAATATTATAATCCCTAAAAAGTCTTTGAAGTACACAAATACAATTAAACAATCCTTGCCTGTAAATATTTTATATATTACATTCTCTCACATGCACACATACACTTATTGAAAGTATTTAGAACAAAACTGTAAACCTCTAATCAGGCACACAGTAATCTGGATGCAATGTGTTTTACTTGTTAAAATGTTCTTTGAAAACTAATCTGTGTCAAACAAAAACTGTCCTCAAACAATTCTGATATTAAGCACAGTAATTCATGACTACATTGTAGATGAAGAAGTTATTTTTATCCATTTGATTACTAGATATACTTCACAAAAATAAAATAAGCACCTCCACCAAAGCTCGCAAAAAAAGTGCCTTCTACTTAAGAGCTTGCTTGGTTACATAATAAGAAGGGAAACAAAAGGCCTAACATCTTCAGTAATGAAGAAGTCAATTGATAAGCAAAGCCATCACAATATCAAAGAATTAATCCCCCCAGTTCTGACTCAGGTGACAGTTCAGCAGAGGTCAGAGTGGCTGACACTGACCTCAAAAGCAGGTTTTAACTATTCAATGTACTGAAAGCTCCTGAGCTATCACAGCATTAGAATGGAACAAGCTGACAAATCAATTTAATCAGCAAAATGACTTTTTTTAAAAACAAATTGGCAGATCAGCCAATCAACAAATGTGTGTGTTCCTATCACAGATGGATGGACAAAGCACAGCACACAATTACAAAAAAAAAGTTATATCTACCAATTCCTTTATATGAAATTTAAAACCTACAGATCTCTCTAAGAGTTCTAAATTGGTTAAGTTTTAAACACCTTCATTTCTCTGAACCAAAACCAAAAAAATACAGTCAGCTGATAAATATTTTTAAATTGCTCTGAAGATGGTTTTGTAAGAACAGATGTACATTTTAATATGAAAACCCTATAGAATAACTGAAGCAACCTAAGTATCACTATATCACCACTAACCAATGCTGCAAAAAGTGATATTGAACAGTACCACTCCTGTCATTGTGAAAGCAGGTTATTGTGGTTAGCATCGAATTATTTAAACAAAAATAATTTTTAAAAAAATGAAATATTGATTTATTTTGACCCTGAACAAGGAAATAAAAAAATGATTCAACTGAAAGAAATCTTATAGTGGTTTAATCTCTTATAAATACCACCAATTATGGATATCTGGTTTATATTTTGTTTTATTTCAGTTTAAAAGATATGCTCAGTCAAAGTTCAAGATATTACTTTAAAACTGTACCTGTCAATGATATACCAATGCTTCAGACTTGCTTATTTTTAGTATTAATAGTAGCTTTATTGTATGTAATAATAAACTTGACAGAGAAAATATTTTAGCTATATGATGAAATTGCACTGTGTGATTGTAATTTACATAGCATTTTACAAGAAATCTTTGGATGTTTGAGAATCACTATTTATTGATAGTATTTTTGCACATCAAAGTACGGTTCGTAGAACACCAATGGTCCGAGGAGCCCCTCCTGCTGGTCCAAAGAATTCAATGTTGAACCAAACAGAGGGGGATTAGGTTGTTGGAAAGGGCAATAGTCCATGAGAGGATCTCTCTTTTACTAAGTGGCCTGCAGAATGAAAAAAATTGGTGAACTACTGCCAAACCATGTATTAAAGAATCCCTTCACCTCTCCTGCTAATAAAACAAGAACTCACTTTAGATCTTATGTCATCAAGTTTTTAAAGTATTGGTTACAACTCTACATGTAATTATCTCTGTAAAAATGTCTGGAAATTTTTCAGACTAAATCACTGGGTACTTAGGCTCCTTAACAATTTGTGGAGTACTTGCATTCTCAAAGCATTTGGAAACTGAAGCTGAGCACTTGTTTGTGAGAATCAAGTAAGCCGTGCCTGTTAAGAAATTTTTGTGAATGTGAAGAAACTTTGTCCCATACCTGCCTACTTTAGAAGGCCCCAAAACTAACAGCACCTTAGAAAAGTATGTATGCAACTATGGAATTAAGGGATTTTCACCAAAATATTTCATATCTGTGGTATATTATATTTAAAAAATGGTATGGACTGAAGAAGCAATCTGATTGGTGGAAGATTACAAATCTATATGAATATTTAGCAACAATTTTTTTCTCTGCAATCCATACGCCTACAAGAGGGGCAGGATCATGGAGGAGGTAACACTGAACAAAAATGTCCCCTCCCCCACCTTATATTTGTTTCATTTTAGGACTGTGTAAAATCAGCCAATAGATTTTTGAAAATAGATACTTAAATTTAAGCAACGCTGACTTCTATTTCTAATGCTTTTATTTCTAACCACCACAGGCCAGACACATAATTCAGACAAGGAATTCTGCCCCAACAGATGATACTCCCCACTCCTTCCTTGTTTACATCACATTTTAAAGTAAGACTGTCGTTTCTTGTTGTTGAGCTTTTCTGAAGCCACCTTTCGGTTTGCTCAGAGAATCTGGTTTTACATTAAACTCTAAAAGCATCAGGTTCAAACCAAATCTTGATCTCCAGTGGTAGAAAACCAAGCCCTTTTATAATGAATACTCTACCTTGCAGAGTTTCAGCCATGGCATCCTTGTACAACGCAGCTACAGCTGAGAGTTGCCATTCACTCTGTATTCTCTGAAATAGCTAAGTCTTAACCTACTGACAGCTTTAGAAAATTGAACCTGGATTTCAGAATAGATCCAGAATTGGACAGGGAGCCAAGTGCACTCCATGAAGAACTGCCACAGTGTGATCTCATTGGTCAATCCCACTTGGGAAGCAGGCTCCCGTAAATTGAACTAACTGGAGCTTGTATATGGTCTTTGTAATCAAGCCCAGATATTATTTATTATTTTTATTGCAGTAGCTCCCAAAGACCCAAATCAGGATTAGGGCCCTATTGTGCTAGGTGCTGTACGAACACAATGGAAAATACAAGCACTGATGAATTTACAATATAAAAAGGCAAGATAGACAAGCATATAAATAAAATACCAAAGGTATAAATCTTGTGAATTACTTAAAAAAAAAAAAATCTTTCCCCGACCCACCTCTGCCTCCCTTGTTCCCTGAGCTTGGGGCCCAGCCAATCTGCATCACTAGTGTTGAATTGATATGCCTTCTTGCTCACCCCACAAAAACTGATTCAGGAATGAAAAAACATAGGCATTGCAATTATACAACTTGGAGACAATGAAAGAAAGGATGAATGTGGGTTAAGTCTGTATCTGAAAATAAAGGGTAATTTGCTGATGAGCCAAAGATGGGAAAAGATATTTCTGGCCACTACTACTATCAGTGTGTCTAGGAGCAGCAGTGTCTAATGCATTGCAACTCCTAAATTGTACACCACATTGACAACTCGGAGGCAGATACTCTCAAAGGGTGAGAAGCTAGTTTCTTCCAATTAGTCAAAGTGGTTTCTCCGTCCCACCAATCTCAGGTCCATCTTGAGCATATTGAGGTTTAAAGCAGGCAGTTTGACATTGACACTGTTTCGAGAGAAGCAGCTCTTTTTAGAAATATACCATTTTCCTCCCACTAAAGAGCACTCCCTAAAACCTGGTATAGGAAATTAAAGCCTCTTCTGCTGAGTCATTCTGGATTCAGGTGCTAAAACCTACATTATGATTCAGGCTAATTACTACTGAGTTATGGTGGCAGGTGAGTCCAATTAGCTCCAAGCAGGATATGTGAGACTGGGAGACGCTCTGTGTGTGTAAAGGGAATTGAGAACAGAAGAGACTTCAGAGAGAACTCCTAGATGCAGTTAGGACTGATAATTTATGTTTTATTATTTTTTAATTATCCATAAAGCCAAACCCTAGGGAGGGGCTGAGGATGAACTAACTCATGGTCTGTGGACTCTGTTGAGGATAGGGTCAGGATGAAGACCATTCATAAGCAACCAATTTAATATTTTCCTCCTGAAGTTAGATTGTCATGGAAAATTTCAAGGAACACCTTCAGTTTAATTTGTGTGTGTGTTTTTTAAAAGCTTAAATAGCATAATTGTGAACATGAACAGGAAATGGTGGTTATAATGAGACAATGTAGATGAATACAATGATATAGTTCACATACAAGCATCAAGCTTTTGGGAGGAATAAATTGTCATGGTAAAAGCCTATGGCAGACAAAAAATTAGTTTATGTCCACACCTTCTGAACTGCATTCCACCACTTAAGACAATTTTTATGTCTTATTTTTAAATTTATTCAATTTTAAAAAATGACTGTCCTGCTCCCACAAGTGCCGTATTAAAAATATGAGTTTTGAAGGTCGTTCTTTACTTTATATACATTGCCACCGTTGTTCAGTGTTTGTTATTGAGGACAGAATCCCGTTGCCTGATAAGCCTCCTATGATTTGCTTTTAAAATTTTAAGGGGGATCCAAATTATTTACAAGTACTGTAACATATACTAAACTAATATTAAAGATGGATTTAATTACAGAAGTATTTAAAAACAAAGTAACATGAAACATACAAAGAACACAGAATAGCGAAACTACAAAGATTACCCTATTAACTAATCTCAGGAGCGAGAAGGTATCTCTTAATATTCCATATGTAAGATCCTGCCTAAAATCTTGAGATAACTTTAACAGTCAGGATAGTGATCTGGTTTAAAGGCATGTAGTCATTCATTTTTTTGATAGCAAAAAAAATGAGGATAAACGACAAAGGGTTTGGCAAGATAAAGATTCCATAAACCCAGCAATTACAGCAATATATGTGCGTGTGTGTGTGTACACACACACACACACTCACACACACTCTCCCAGTAAGGAATGAAGGCGGCCAAGGAGAAAAGACTGATTAATGGCAAGATGAAGGAAAGGTTCCAGTGATGCAGGCTGAACACAGTGTTGCCGCTCAGGAAATTAATATAGTTACAATTACTCCTAAGAATTAGGGCCCTGCATGTTCTAGGAGCACAGAATTTGCTGCAGAATATACCTCTGGCTGCAGAATTGTGTTGGAGAATCTCAGGCCTGGTCCACACATAAAAATTAGATTGACCTAGATATATCGCTCAGGGCTGTAAAAAATTTCACACTCTGAGCACTGTAGTTAGGTCAACCTAACCCCCAGTGTAGGTGTGGCTAGGTCGACAGAAGAAGAATTCTTCCATCGACCTAGCTACCGCCTCTCAGAGAGGTGGATTACCTACACTGATGGAAAAACCCCTTCTGTAGATGTAGGAAGCCTCTACACTATGGTGCTATAGCGGCATAAGTTGCAGTGCTGTAGCTATGCTGCTGCAGCAGCTGTAGTGTAGACGTGGCCCAGGCTTTAATTTTTAATTGAGTTTATAACTTTTATGGTTATGAAGAAAACCTTTCAACATTGCCTTCTTGACAGCATGAAACAGTAATTCTGAGACATGTGAACTGCCACATTCATCTCAATGAGATGTTAATTTTGAAGCCTGATAAGTTTAAATGTCAACACTGAATGGGATTTTCAAAGGGGCCTAACACAATTATGGGTCCTATTACCATTAAGCTTTAACGGGAATTGAGTGTCTAACTCCCTTAAGCCTCATTGAAAAATCCTAGCCACTATTAACTATTTCACTGCTGATTACTTTAGCAGAAATATTCAATTAATATATTTATCCCACAATCCCAAACTGCTTCCCACTGATCCGTAGATATCAAAACCTCCAGCTTCCCTTCCCTCAATTTCTACAATACAGTTACCTTTTGTGAATTAAAAAAATCTGTGCCATACCAAAACCTGAAAGTGTCGATACTGCATACATTCATTTTATTTATTATCAAAACAAACCAACCCCAGTGGTTACTCAACTGACTGCATTATTCATATTTAACTCAATGAAAACCTCCATTTTGAATTTAAATGAAGCTGTTGCAGAATTTCCAGTTTGTCACACCAGAGTATGCAGATGTCAAGGAGCTTCCTACAGAATTTAAGTTCCCCTTGCCATGTAGTACTGGAGTCTTGACCATCCCCACTTAGAAAGCCACTTACATAGGAGAAAATGTATTTAAACGTAAGATGGACTTGAATGTTGAAAAAGTGAGGGACAGTCGAATTCCAGAGAAACTCCAGAGAAACAATTCTTTTTCTGAGTGAGAAACAATGAGACCCAGCAATTAAAGTGGTGGTGTAGCAGAATGGTTCCCAAACTGTGCTCCACGGCACATTTGCTGGTGGCCAGAGAGCTGGATGATCACATGGTGCTAATTCTTATATTGCTTGTATAGGTGTCCATGGACATCACAGTAAAGGAAAGCTTGGAAATAAGGGGTTGAATCCAGCCACATGCTAGCCACAAGCAGAATAAAAATGTCCACGAGCAGGGAGGAGAGAATGAAGCAGATTGGTAGTAGGTTCCTCTTCTCCCCTCATCAGCTGGATTAAGTCACAAGGAAAGCATATTGGGGGGTGGGAGGGAAGGAAGGGGACAAGGCAAGAAAGAAGCATGTGCATGGGAGCAGAAATGAGAGATGAAATGAAAAGCAAAAGTAGACAATGTGATAACTTGAAAAAATTACGTATTATATAACTGAAAATATAGGAGTACCAGTAACTATTCCTTTACTTAGTGTAGTTTTTCAGTTGCAAAGCCTACACTGATGGAGTGCTTACATTTTAAGATAACATCTTTATAGAAAATGCCATTGGCTTGGGAAAAGTATGCTAGCATGATAAATCTAAAACGTCAAAAAATATTGCAGCAACATTTGTTATAACAATTACAGAAATATTACAATCTCAACTTGCACATACACAGCTGTAATAAAATTCTGTCCAAACAAATATTTTCTACTATGTTACTTATAGAAGCTAACATTTTGCCCTGTTACATGTTCAGCTTTTCCATTAAATACAGATATTAATGTTACAGATGAAAAGTTGTTCCCCCCCATTACAATTTGCTTCAACGCCATAATAAATAAAGCATTTTTTCCTGGAAGTAAGATTGAAGTAATCCTGTACAAAACTTAATTATCAATATGACAGGCAAAGAAAGAAAGCATTCAACAAGTGACTTTCCTTACCTTCAGCACAGCGATGAATGGTACAAAGTTAGCTCTCTGAAGCCCATTTTTATAGAGGTCTGAAAGAGAAAACTGGTACTAGTTTTGCTACTTAGCCTTGCCCCTTAATAATAATGCCAGCTTGTCTTTTAATCTGGCAAATAAAGCTCTGTGCTGTTAGAGGGATAAAGGAATGAAAGGGAATTGAAATTGATTTCTATTCTTTTGCTGCATGAAATTCATTACATTCTTAATAAGGGGGGAAAAAAAAAACAAAACAGAACAGCCCAAGAAAATCTCAAAAGGGATTCAGTGAAATTAGATTTAAATCTCTACTGAGAACTAAGTGATTTTAGCAGAAGAGATACAAAACCTTTGTATTAAAATAAGCTCATAAAAGAATTCGAAACGTTATGTATCAATCAGTGCAACTATAAGGCCAAAATATACAAAAGGCTTAATCTTAATGATTTTTTTTTGTAAAAAGATTTAAACTACGAAGAAATAATGTCAATTGCCAGAGTTGGTAATGTCTTTATTCTGTTGATTAAGGTTACTCCCTTCATCTTCTAGTAATTCTCATCACATATACCATTTTTTTCAAGGCAAGAAAATACAATTTGCTTTGTAGGCAAACAATAAAAATATTACAAATAAATACATTACCTTTGAAAAAAGGTTTAATTTATTAAAATATTTTATCATTAAATGCATATTTGACATTTATGAAATAAAATGTAGATTAATAAATATAACTGGTAAAACAGAATTTTATATCTATAATAAAAAGTTCTCTTTTCTGGAAACTATGTAACTGTAGGGACAGGATGAATAGTTCCATTACAGCTTTATCATCATACAATAGTTATGACGTGCTACTTCACTTTATTAATACAAGTCTCCATCTGACTGCAAGGTCATAACACTTGATAACTGGGCAGGTCAACAGAAGAATGTAGACACTGTTACAACTGCTCACCTAAATTCCCCTGCCTCTGACACAGACCACGTCAGATGATTATTATATAAGGATTAGATTTTTATCGCTAAATGTTGGTACATGTTGATTTCCCTATACACACAGGCAAACCAACAAAAAAATAAACCTATAAACATTTAAATTTATATTTCGGCAAAGTAAGAAAAATGCTGTTTGAGAACGTATTAGAGTTTCATTTAAGAATATTTACTTTGTCTATTTTACATGCTGCTTCAATGCACCCCCAGCAGCAGGGGACATTGAAACTGCAGCAGCATCCAATGTGCCTCTCAAGGAGAAGGTGATTTGGGAATCTCATATTCCCCCCTCCAACAAAAAGTGATTGTTAAGTCTCCAACTTCTTGTTAATTGAGTCGATCCAGCCCCAAGCACCATCCCACCCTGGCGCCACCCATCCTGATGGTGCATGGGGGACTGCGCATCCCAACTGTGTTGCCACTTTTGTTGGTCTTGTTTTGAACACTTGCTAAATTGATTGAGGATAACTCAGGCAGGGAGGGATGCCTGCAAGCTCTGCAAGGGGCTGGGCAGGACAGAGAGCAGGAGGGCAGCTACCAGTGCTACCGTGGCTTCCTTATTTATACATGTGCTAGCACAATGAAAACTAGTGTGAGTATGTTTTCAAAAACAGGGGAAATCACACCCCTCTAGACATAGGACTTGTCTATACCACTGATTAAGTCAATATAACTTACGTCACTTACTCAGGGGTGTGGAAAAGTCACCTCTGTGAGCAACGTAAGTTACACTGACTTAAAGCGGTGTCTACACCACGCAATGTCAGCGGGAGATGCTCTCCCAGCGACGTAGCTGCAGCGGCACCGAGGTAGCACGGTAGTGTAGACAAGCCCACAGCCTAAAAATGGGGAGGGAAGAAACAGTTACTCATTCCCTCTCCCTTCTGCTGGCCAGGCTCTGCCTGTGTCCTTGAGCCCACCCAATCCTGAGGCAGTTTCTCAGCTTTTCTCCCCACTGTAGAGATAGGAAGGGTTACAAACATCACTTAAAGAAGCTGTGGAAGCAGAGAAAAAAAATATTTGGGGGGGGGGGAGAGAAAGGAGGGGGGTAGGACCCAGGATGAACCCTTTCTTCCATATATGAGAGAAAACTAAGAGGGGTCTGCATGGCATGGACAGAATACCCCAGATTTTTAAAACTAGAGATTTTATCACCATTAAATTTGAATACATGTAAAGTGGCTTTTATAAGAAATGTGTTAGTTTCACTGTACTTTTATCATACTGGTAGCATGTTTGTTTTTTACCTTCAGGTGGCCTATTGGATGTTGCCACAACGACAACCCCATTTTGGAACAGATTTTCAAAAAGCTGTTTCAGAATCATGGCATCAGCAATGTCAGTGACCTGTGGAAGACAACACAGTTGTTTTTCTTGCTTTCAACTTCTGCCATAATAGATCTGCAAATGGTTTCATAGTCAGAAAAAAAAATGGCTTGTTAGTAAAATCCTGGAGAAGGATTCTAATTATTGCTTGGGGAGGGGAAGGGGGAAATAAAGGAGATAATTAATAAGCAGGGAACGCATGGCAATCTTTTAAAACTTGCCTGCTCTTTATTACAGAACCCCATCATTTCTTTACCAATTGCTAAATGAGTCCATGTTAACTTCTATTATAAAACTACAGGTGGGAGACACAGAAAACAGACCTACACATTTCAAAGAGGCCTAATTAATTAGAACCAACATGAAAAACAGAAGATAAAGAAAGAAAATACACACCAGCTGTTTTACATTTCTATTACCTTTCTAGTAAAGGTTGGTAGAGGTGACTTTAAATGGTCATGGGACTTCAGAAATAAGGACAAGTAGCCAACTATACATAATCAGCTGCTGTAGAAAATAGAATGATATGACATAGATACTATTGTGTGATTGTTGCACAAAACAATTCAACAGATGGCCCATCACAAAAATAAGCAATTTCATTGTTCTTTTTAAGTGCCTTCTATTACTGTCCATGAATAATCAAAAGGCACTGCAGTCACTTCCAGCATAGTCAGCCTCTTCTAACCTTCAGACAAAACATTCACTTAAAAAACATGAAAAAAATTGGGCGCTACAATTAATAGTGAAAAAAATTAACAAGCAGGAAAGTGAAAATTCTTAGGAAAACTATTTACTAAGGCTAATTTTAACTAACCTTAGGGTATCTAGAAACTGATACTATAAACTTGCAGCATACATAATGTTATGCGTCAGAATGGAGAAAAATGTAATAAACTTTTCTGAACAGAAGAAAAATTAGATATGACAGTATAATATATGGGTTACAGAATCTCACAGGCTAATAAAAAAAAATCAATGTACCCAATAACGAAACCATCTTAACTACTGTTATCTATTTCAGAGTGGTACCCATGTTAGTTTGTAACAGCAAAAACAACAAGGAGTCCTGTGGCACCTTAGGGACTAACAAATTTATTTGGGCATATGCTTTCATGGGCTAGAACCCACTTCATCAGATGCATGGAGTGGAAAATACAGTAGCAGGTATAAATACACAGCACATGAAAGGATGGGAGTTGCCTTACCAAGTGGCAGGTCAGTCTAACGAGACAATTCGATTAATGTTTTCCTCATACTTTCCCTCCTATTGTTCATTACATCAACTTGTTACACTTTGTCTTAATTTAGGCCCTGATCCCACAAGGGGGGTCTCTGCACATCTGGATTGTAGGTCTGGAGCTGCGGGCTCCAATCCTGCAATAGATAACACATGGGTAGACTGCTATACCCACATAAAGGCATGCTTTTCACAGGCCAAACAGTCCATCTATGTGTTATCAGTTAAAGGATTGGAGCCTTAGGCCTAGGGTATGTCTACACTTAAAATGCTCCTGTTGGCACAGGTAATCTACCTCCCTGAGAGGCAGTAGCTAGGGACATGTCTTCACGTAAAATGCACAGCTGTACCGCTGGTGTAGCGCTTCAGTGAAGGCACTACCTACATTGACGGGAGGGCTTCTCCTGCTGGTGTAAGTATTCCACCTCCCTGAGAAGCGATAGCTAGGTCGACAGGAGAATTCTCCCATTGACCTAGTGCTGTCTATATCAGAGCTTAGGTCAGGGTAGCTACATCTCTCAGAGGTGTTGATTTTTAAATTCCCCGTGCAGACCAGGCCTTAGTCTACATTAGAAAATGTTTGCCAGTATAGCTATACTGGCAAACCCTCCTAGTGTAGATGCACGTTATACCAGCAAGAGTACTTTTGCTGATATAGCTCGTGCCGTTCCCCAAATAAAAGCACTTCTTTGCCAATATAACTGTGCCTACAATAGGGGTTTTGCTGGTATAAAACATCATACAAAAAAAAAAAATCACACCCCTAACCAACTTTACTATACTGGCAAAAGTTGTGTGTGTATATCTGGCCTTAAACTTTTGGGGGTTTGAGGGTTAAGTAGTTGAAGTCACTGCAGCCTCCACTTAATCCACCAATTTGTGGGGAACCAAGACAAAAAGGGGGAAAGGAGGAAAGAGTCAGGCTTTGTCTACACTAGCACTTTTGTTGGCAAAACTTTTGTTGGTCAGGGGTGTGAAAAAAACCACACTCTGACTGACATCAGTTTCACTTACAAAAATGCCGGTATGGACCGCGCTGTGTCGGTGGGAGATGCTTTCACGCCGACGTAGCTACCGCCACTCGTTGGGGGTGGTTAAACTATACTGGCAGGAGAGCGCTCTCCCGCCGGCATAGAACAGCTACACAGGAGACCTTTCAGCAGCGCAGCTGCAGCGGTACAGCTGTGCCACCGTAAGGTCCATAGTGTAGGCATAGCCTTAGACTCTGCTCCTGACAGCTAGTTTGGAGACAATGTGGGAAAGCTTTATTAACAGAAGCAGTTTTCTCCTTCCCTGTGATCCATCCTTCGGCAACCATTCACTTAATTCTTGTGGGAGGACTAATATTTAGGTGTATTGTTTTTACATTTTCTTTTCTTCCTCAACAATAAGTTCAGTAACACACTCCATGGAGTGCATGCATCATCCAGCAACCCTCTGGTGTGTTCAGGACAGTTATTATACTTCTATCAAGGTATGCATGTATTGGCTGAGGAACACACAACCTGTTGAGTGTAGCTGCTTACAGGTCAGCGACGTATGTTTTCCTGAAGGCTCTTCTGAATTATTAAAACTTCAGAAACTTCCAAAGCTGTCTTCAAAACTCAAGACATGTAAAGGAAAGTGGGGCTGACATTATTTAATTTGAAAGTTAAGATCCCTGTTATTTTTAGTTTCTACACACTCAAACAGAAGCTTCTTTTCAACTACTTGAATGCCACTGTTATTTCTGATAAGAAATCAGAACATAATTTGAAATTTTAAAAGAATTTGGACTTTTTCATTGTATCAGAAAAAAATCTCAGGCATTGGATTTTTTAAAATTATGATACATATTATTTTACTACAAACTTGGTATTTTTTTTAATTACACACTTATGTGGCAGAATATACTTTCTCAGGAGCAGAGTCCATAATGGAGGATTGAAGAGAATTATAACATTTATGTACACTCCAGTGCAAATGTTTACAATGAAGTAAAAGAAAGCAATGAATAAAGGCCTGTTACTGAGTTATTATTTGATGTTACAGAATTTTAGTGTTTTTGCCTTACCAGAATAAATTAACTTTTGAAAGCTATATAATTAATAAAGCAAGAGTCATTTTGTGTACTGGGGTGCCAATTTATTTTCTTTTGATCTTGTACAGCTTTGGAAGGGAAAGATAATTTTACAGTGTAAGCAAGCAGAAGACAATAACTGAAGCGTTCTCATAGCTCAAGTTTTTTCTGTATCCAGCATTCATTACAACCAGGAACAAAAGAGAAGGCTACAAATTACCAATAAGGGGAGTCTGCTAATGGAGAGAATGGAGAAATTTCATTAGCATTTAAGAGAAAAGATTTTTATGACCTAGTGCTGCTTTCCATTATGACTCACTTAAGTAAAAAAGAAAAAAAAATCCAATAGTTAATTTACATGTGTAAGTGCTTGAGACTCAGTCATCCACTGATTGGTACTGCTCCATATAATGAATGACAAACATAAGCATGTATTATCAGTAATTAGTATTAGCACAAAAATAAGAGCCTAGTTTTTTATTAGAGGCTTTTAATAGCTTTGCTGGCTTGTAAAAACTGTCTAAACTGTAGTTCTTTTTTAAACCCAAGTGATACTGAATAGTATTTAAATACTATCTCTGCGCGATCATTCTGCTTACCAAAAAGTAGGGATTCTATTTTCATTACCATTGCTATCTACCACAGGTAATACAAAATTAGAAGCCTAATTACTTTTGTATAGAGTTATTTCAGCACTCGACAAAATAAAATAAAACCCAGATTTTATAACCACCCGTTAGGATACTGAAAAGCACCAATTATAATTACAAATGGCATGCATCTCAGGATTTTACATTTAGGGCCATCTATTAAAGGAGTATATTATTTATGTGGATGCAAAAAAGATGGGTTGTTTTATTTATCATAAGCACTAATGACAAAAGATTGGGAAGAATACTATTTATTAATCTGTGCACAAGCAGCTCATATTAAGACTGATCAAGCTTTCAGAAACATCTAGTTCATAAGGCATGCTCAGAGGCTTAACTTAGGCATTCGTATAATGGCACCCATACAGTACTTGCAACATGATACCTATTACATCTCCACTTTAAGATACCTGAATTCTTTCAGTAAGAACTTTAAGAAATAATAAGTAGAATAAGTCAATAGATCCTGAACTAGTTTTCTAAGTCACTTAGTCAATACATTATTTTAATTCTGTATTTGTCTGGCTGTTTCTCACCCCCACTCCTACAGGCTCTAATATGATTTACTCCAGGGTCACTATGATGTGGCTTCAGCCAGGTGTTAAATGGAACTCAGCAACTTCAGCAATGCTGTTGTCTTTAACAATGCTGCATGTGGTAGTCTCTGAAAAGTGGGCATCTTCATTGCTTTCTGCTGTCAATGTCACAGAATCTCATCTCCTCTATACCACAAAGAACCACATCTTTACTTTTTCTCCTATATGCAAAAGGTATCGAAAGGAAACCTTCAATATTTCAAGTAAATCTCGACAACTACTTCTGTCCATTTCCACAATGCATGATCCTGGTTCTGCTGTAGGAATAATGACTTGCTTCCACTGTCATTGTCTGTTCTAAAGTAAAAGGATTTTTCAGCTGTCATTGTGGACAGCAATTTTTTCTGTATGTCACAGTTAATATTTGTTCTGCCTCTTTTGTTTTTCTTCCAGTTGTATTTGTAAATCTAGTATTTGCTTAAATTTGAGTAAATCAAGTCTTGTGTGAAGACTGCCAATTAGCATCTCTGCTGGGGAAACCAACTAGGGAAATGAAGGATAACATGTGTCTTTCTTTAAGAGTTTGTTCCCCCCATCTGAACACTCTTCCAGTCATCACATCACTTTGTGACTATTTCGGCAGGAAGAGGACATATTCAGAAAGAGAGGCCTTAGCAAATTTCTGAAAATTGGGACTCACTGTCAGTAATTCAAACCTATACAGTAGCACATGGCTTACATATTCTATGATTTGCTACAAATGATCAGCAATCTACTGTCTGTTTGATCGTTTTGAAATCTCTGAATTCAGAGTAGTACCAAATTAATAAATATATTTCTAAAATTGGCATAAGTATTCAATGTCCCGGGAATACTAAATTTGTTGTTTCCCTCCCAGCCACACCTTGGAGATAGAAAAAGGAAAGCGTTATTTTATTCAGTAAAATGATGGTAGTACTTCTACCTTGACAAAAGGGTGATGAGGCAATCAACTTGAAAAAAGAATTCCAGAAGGATCCAAGCCTACCTTTGAAATGTGGAACGAAAACAGAAAACTCCTCAGTACTGGAGTAACCAAGCAGTGGGTACCCATATGGGAAAAGAGTTATTTATACCAGTATATCCAATACTGGAATTAGCAAAGAGGTTCCTTTACCAAGTGTTTAAAATGTACATCTCTGGCATATCATGTTTACTCAAAAACTTCTCATTGCTTAGTAGTATAAATACAACATGGCATGTAGTTTCATAGATTCATAGATATTTAGGTCAGAAGGGACCATTATGATCATCTAGTCTGACCTCCTGCACAACGCAGGCCACAGAATTTCACCCACCACTCCCACAAAAAAACCTCACACCTATATCTGTGCTATTGAAGTCCTCAAATTGTAGTTTAAAAACCTCAAGGAGCAGAGAATCCTCCAGCAAGTGATCCGTGCCCCATGCTACAGAGGAAGGCGAAAAACCTCCAGGGCCTTCCAATCTGCCCTGGAGGAAAATTCCTTCCCAACCCCAAATATGGCGATCAGCTAAACCCTGAGCATATGGGCAAAGTTGGATTATGTATCAGTTTCTCCAGAGCTCTGTTTTGTGATACTATTCATACTCACTGGATGAAGTAAATATAAAATTACCAGCAAACAACTAGGTTAAGAATCAGAAACAGTACTTCATTCAAAGCCAAGAGTTAAAACACATGGAAGAGGAAAACATGAGTAAGCCTGGTACAAGTGGTTTCTTTTACCAAAGGAACACAGGGAAAAGCAAGCAAGCATGCAGTACAAAAACTAAAGCAAACTCTGAGGAAGCGTAATGTGGTGGTGAAATCCTTGTGCCTGACAAGGAGTGTAGAAATGCACTGGCAGTGTTTTCTAGATGGAAGGAGGAAATTGGGAATAACATCTAATGAATAAGACAAATGAACTCTTCTCCCATCTGGCAACATGATTTTTAGCTTCTCTTCTGCCTGTGAAATAACTTTAAAACATAACCAGTCTTTTGCAAGAGAGGAAAAATGGCACATTTTCACTAAACTAAAATTTTACTTATCTATTACAAAGTGTACTTGTATTTGCACAAGCCAACTAATCAGCCATCATGTATTTTTTGACACTTTTGCATCAATGGTGGCATACACACACACACACCTCCGCCTCCCCACAAGTCTTTGTATTTACAATACCTACACACATAAAAAAATTTTGACATGAGGTATCTTCCTCAAAACTTTACAAAAGCCAGGCGATTCATAGCTAAAGTTGAAACTTTTTCTTGATTTCACCTTGCTGTCCTTAAGTATTGCCTGCGTTGCCACCTCCACTCATAAATGAGCAACCAAAGTTAGAAGCAAAACAAAATCCCAAACCAAAGGCTGAATATCTCAGGCTTGCAGAAGCTGAAGGATTTTATACTACTGTACGGGCAACAAAGCCATTATTTGAGAGTCTTCTGAGAAAGTTTGATCAGATTAGGGAAACAGTATTCTACCCAAGTTGCCTTATTATTATACTTGAGGATTTTTTAAAAAACACCATCACAACAAACACACGAAGGCCTGCCACCTGGTCAGTTCATAAATTTGCAGAATTGACCACACCACACCTTTGAGAGAGAGAGAGAGAGAGTGTGTGTGTGTGTTGGGGGGGTATTGTCCAACTTGCCGGGGAAGAGGGAATAGCTCTTTATGGCCAAGAGTGGGAGCAAGGATCAGAAGCTGCTGCAAAAGGGGGAGTGGGTCAGCGTGGCGACACTGACTCATCCCCAGGGACCAGAAGGGCTGGGAAGTTCAAAAGGGGCAAGTCTGGCAGGAGAAGCCCCTTTTCCCCGGACCAGGTGGAGCAGCACCCACCCTGCCTCTCCTTGAGGGGGCAAAATAACAGGTTTGCTCAGGACCTGCTGTGGGCTTTGTGCTAGCTGCTCCTTTCTAAGGGGGCTGGGAAGGAATTTTTCCCTCACCACCAGATTGGCGTAGATGGAGCGGGGTTTTTTTCACCTTCCACACAGTGGGTTCAGGAAGGGCTTTGTTATTGTGAGTAGGGAAGGGAGTTAGGCTATGATGTCACAACTCATTATACAAGTGTGGGGCAGATGTCTACGCAGGTGCTTCACAGGGAAGGGATAGAGTGACCAGATGAATAGCTTGGTAAAGGACTCAAAAACAGAGATGACCTGTGCCTGCCCATTGGGGGGTGGGGGGGTGGCGCAGACGACAGAATGAGGGTAGCCAGCTTCAGCAGTGTTACTGAGCATGCTCAGTACAAGCCAAGCAGCAAATCTGGGGGTGCACATGACCTCAAATGCCCGCCCACATCACCACTGTTTAAAAAGGAGCAGAATGCGGGGGGGAGTTCCTATGACTGGTACAGCAGGGAGCCAACCCCCTTACTTATAGCCAACCTTAACCCTCATTCAAGAGGGGGATGGTAAGGTCCCAGCAAAGGGTTTGCTGCGGGACCAGGATGGAAAAAGAAAGGGTCTGGTGGAAGCCCATCAGGTAGATATTGAATGAACATGGAATTACCTGCGCTGTACATTTTTATCTGCTGAGTAGCCCCAGACATCTAATAATAAAGTTGCAACCTGATTAAAACCATATCAATTGTCTCTTGTCCTTCTTTCAGTATAGCCAGACAACAAGTTTTGACACAAAAGCCAAAACAAAACACTATAGTCTCACTCCATGTCTCAAAGACATATCATAACATCTAGTTATTTGTAAATATTCAATTACAGTATAACACTAGCATACTAACTCATATAATTAAAACAATATTTGACAAAATATCAAACAAAGGTTATTCTGTGATACAGAATCCTTTATCACAGTTGTTCACTTACTCATTAATTTGCATAATTCAATAATGTGCATTTCATCCTCAGTCACTAGGACAAAAAACAAGTTCTAATAAGAGACCAGCACTGGCTTTTACCTATCAAAAGATATGTAAGAAATTTTCTTAAATAGAATATTCTTTATTATTAACAAACATTCCTATGAATGACACTGCACCACAGCAATGTCCTTGTCCATTCTACAGCCATACAGTTTACTAAAGAATTCACTGTTGCTGCAAAATTATACTCTAGAACAGAAGATTTAATTTTTTTTAAATTAACTTTATAGCACTAATGGCTGTAAAAAAGCATTCCAATATGAACTGACTATAAACTGATGGAAATAAACAATTGTTCTCAGCGTCCACCGAAGGTAGGACAAGAAGTAATGGGATTAATCTGCAGCAAGGGAGATTTAGGTTAGATATTCAAAAACATTTTCTAACTGTAGTTATGCTCTGGAATAGGCTTCCAAGGGAGGTTGTGGAATCCCCATCACTGGAGGCTTTTAAGAACATTCTGGAGAAACATCTGTAAGGCATGGTCTAGGTCTATTTGGTCCTGCCTCAGCATGGGGGGCTGGACTTGATGACCTCTTGAGGTCCCTTTCAGCCCTACATTTCTACAGCTCTATGATGCAGTGTTGTCTTCTCAGGTCGGTAGATTGCCTGAAACAATGGCTGAAAGGTGTAAGCTTCTCCATTCATCTCAACAGGATATTAACTTTAAAAACTTAATGACAATTTAAATGTCAACACGGATAACTACTTAATTGCTGATCATTTTAGCAGTAATACCCAGCAAACATCTTTATCCCAGACTGTCTCCCACAACTTCTCAGAAGCCAACAAGCCCCAATCATCTCAAGCTACCACAACCTCCAGCTTCCCTGTGGACAATTTCTATAATGCAGTTGGTGTGTTTTCAATATAAATTTGTGAGGCACAATTAAAATTAAGAATTTAGGGGTAGTACAGAATAAACTGAATTAATCAAGGTAAGTTAAAAAAAGAATATTTTATCAATTTATTATTCATTTTCTTATTTAATTCAATAAAAGCTTCCATTTTAAAATTTATCTGACATGGCCACAGATTGATAGCCCAGTGCACAAAGTCTTCAGGACATTGCCACAGAATTTAGGTTTAATTTGATATATTGTTCCCATGTCCTTGATCTCAATGAGTCAAATTATTATTTTGTTATTTCAATTTCAGGAATGCTGGGGGGGTACCAAACATGGACCAGTGTACCACTGTGCTAGACACTGTACAAACTCCTCATAAAAAGAAAGTCTCTTCCCCAAAGTGCTCATAAGAATCTCATCAAATTCTATTTGTCCTCTACAGTGAGCTTTAATGATGTTGATTAGAGCAGATAACTGAAAGTGACTCAAAGTAGACTGAAGCAGTCAACTTCCACCTCTTTGAAAAATATTTTCTTCACAGTCTTGGAAACTCTTTCTATTTCTGAACTTTTATCTTCTACAGTTCACCATGGGCTAGTAACTTGAATACTATACTAACAACAAAGGGTATTATATTTAAGGTAAAAGATCAAACAATACTTTAAATGTTTTATTGAAGCCAGGAAACTCTCTCTAATTAATTACTTACCTGAAATTCATCAAAACACAAGAGACAGGCCCCCTCACTTATTTCCTCAGCTATAGGGGCTATTGGATCATATGACTTGGCCATTAGTCCTGGCTTCCTTTTAGGCAAGCTCTGTTTAAGACGATGTATTCCTGTAGTGAATAAAACAGAAAAATAAACAGTGCTGCATTTAACTCTGTGGAACATATAAAGCAATAATACACACATTTGTAGTTTAGATACAGAAATACAAAAATCACATGCATTATGATTTTAAAAGGCACACTAGGTAATTTTTCAACCTTTTAAAGCAAATTGCTAAAGCCTCACAGAGTCAGGAATCTGTGTTTTCTTGTTTACAAATAAAGTAAAGTATTGTACTGTAGCCCCACAGATGCCTGCTTTTACATACTTTTTTTAAATGGTGCATCTATCCTACCATTGTTTCAAAAAACTTTGATATTGTAATTGGTACTCTATCATTTTGTCTTGCTTCAAATTTATGACCTTGATTCAGTTGCATTTCTTTGAAATTATACCCACTCTCTCCTAGTCTATGCTCTAATAATCAGAACCCTTAAAGCATTTAGAAGTCAGTTGCAAAACACTGCACATTCCATTTCCCTAAAATATGTTTACA
The DNA here is from genome assembly GCF_015237465.2 of Chelonia mydas. Lineage (NCBI taxonomy): Eukaryota > Metazoa > Chordata > Testudines > Cheloniidae > Chelonia > Chelonia mydas. Next base: position 80,058,627 of record NC_057851.1, on the reverse strand, counting down.
ACCTGTAGTCAAACTCTGAAATAGCAGGGAAAAAATCAACTCAGAGAAACCAATCCCTATGGTTTTAAAAAAAGGAAAACTGACTAAGATGCAAAGATTGTACAAAACAAGTATTACAGTAAAAAATGTAGGATAAGGTGTTAGAGATTGTACTCTATGTATGTATTTAAGATAAAGTGAACATTAGGAAAAGAAAGGCCCTGTGATGGGAGATTAGCTTTATTACTAGTAGACATAGACATAAAGGAACACACAGATAACAAGAGATATTGTCACTCTGGCCCACCTACAAGGGGTGCAAGTGGGACAATTGCCCAAGGGCCCGGGCCCTTTTAAATCACGTGGGCGGGCTGCACAACTCCTAGGCACACACGACTGCTCCAGGCCCTGCGCTTTGCACGACTGGCCAGTTCGTCAGTCCTGGAAGTGATGGGCGGTCCCAGAAGTGACAGATTCGTCACTTCTGCCCCAGGCCCAGCCCTGGGGCCCATAATTGCTGTCAGTGGGCCTGTTGTCACTGCAGAATGTATCTATTAGATTTCCAGAATATGGATCACCACCAAGTGCAAAATTGGTCATGTATCACAGAAAGCAATTGCTGTCTTGGAGTAGGTGAAGCATAGGGTCCCAAAGAAGGCAGATCTTAATATTTTATAAATGAAGAGGTTAAGTTTTAAGAAACAGTTTAGGGAAAGAGACGACTAAATAAACTGGGTTAAAAAAAAAATTACTAACCGTTTGTAATTGTTGTTCTTCGAGATGCGTTGCTCATGTCCATTCCATTGTAGGTGTGTGTGCTTGCCATATGCACTGGTGCCTGAAGTTTTTTCCTCAGTGGTATCCATAGGGGACTGGCTCTGGTGCCCTCTGGAGTAGCACACATATGCGCTGGTAAAAGGGGCTCTGCTGGCCCTCTCCCTCCCTCAGTTCCTTCTTGCCAGAACTCCGACAGAGGGGAAGGAGGGTGGGTCATGGAATGGACATGACCAACACAACTTGAAGAACAACAGTTACAAAAGGTTAGTAACCATTTTTTCTTCGAGTGCTTGCTCATGTCCATTCCATTGTAGGTGACTCCCAAGCAATACCTCTGGAGGTAGGCAGGAGTTCATAGATGTGTCGATTGCAACACAGCTCTGCCAAATCTATCGTCATCTCTGGCCTGCTGGGTAATGGCATAATGCGTGGTGAACGTTTGCACTGAAGATCACGTCGCAGCCCTGTAGATGTCCTGGATAGGGACATGTGCCAGGAAGGCAGCCGGTGCCTGAGCCCTAGTAGAGTAAGCCTTCACTATCGGTGGAGGCACAGCCTGCACCAACTTGTAACAAGTGAGGATGCAGTTTGAAATCCTCTGAGAGGACACCGGAAGGCCCTTCATCCTGTCAGCTATCGCAATAAAGAGCTGAGCCGATCTGCGGAAGGGCTTGGTGTGCTCCAAGAAGAAAGCTAGGGCACACCTGACATCTAGAGTGTGCAGGTGTCTCTCCTAGTTGGTTGCGTGCATCTTTGGATAGAACACTGGGAGGAAGATATCCTGGTTGACATGGAAGTGCGACACCATCTTCAGCAGGAAGGCTGGATGGGGCTGCAGCTGAACCTTGTCCTTGTAGAACACCATATACGGGGCCTCCGAAGTGAGGGCGTTAATCTCGGAGACTCACCTCACCGAAGTAATGGCTACAAGGAATGCGACCTTCCATGACAGGTGCGAGAGACAGCAAGAGGCTAGAGGCTCAAAAGGAGGACTGGTAAGCCTGGAAAGGACTAGATTGAAATCCCATTGTGAAACCAGATCCCAGAACGGAGGAAACAGCCTCTAGAGGCCCTTGAGGAACCTGACAGTCATCTTATGTGAGAATACTGATTGTCCCTGGACGTGCAGATGAAAGGCTGATATGGCCGCCAAGTGCACCTTGATTGATGAAAAGGCAAGGCCTTGGCACGTTAAATGTAGGAGGTAGTCCAGGATGGATTGTAAAGAGGCAGTAACAGGGCAGATATTCCACTCTGAAGCCCAGCAGGAGAAGCGCTTCCACTTTGAAAGGTAAGTAGCTCTAGTAGAGGACTTTCTGCTTTCCAGAAGAACCTGCTGGACCTGACTGGAGCAGGCCAGCTCCTCGGGGCTCAGTCATGCAACATCCACTCTGTGAGGTGGAGAGAGGCGAAGTTCAGGTGCAGCAGTGATCCTGAGAAAGTGGGTACGGACATACGGGAAGAGTCCACGGTGCTGCCGCTGCCAAGTCCATGAGACTGCCAAGCCAATGCTGGTAACGCCAGGCCAGGGCAATCATAATGACTCGCGCCTTGTCCCTCTTGATCTTGGAAAGGACCCTGCTGATCAGTGGGATTGGCGGAAAGGCATACATGAGACCTCTAACCACGACAGACGGAAGGCATCTGACAGTGAGCCGCTGTCGAGGCCTTGTAATAAGCAGAATTGATGCCATTTTCTGTTCTCCCTGGTGGCAAACAGGTCCATTTGGGGAGCTCCCCACCTTTGGAAGAGCATCTGGCAACCTCTGAGTAGAGGGACCACTTGTGGTGAGAGAAGGACCTGCTGAGGCGATCTGCCAGCATGTTCCGTATGCCAGGGAGGTGCGAGGCTTCCAGGTGGATAGCATGCTGGATGCAGAAGTGGCTCAGAGCTTCTTGACACAGGACAGATGATGTGATGAAAGATTTTGCCTCTGTTGCCTAAAAAGCCTTATATCACTTTAAATTGAAGGTTTACAGAAAAACCTCAGAAGAGGTTTAAATTTCGGAAAAATTATAACTTGTTTAATTGGATATAAAAAGGGTGGTGATAGTGTCAGGACCCTTTGGGATGCTTAGAGTAGTGATTAGTTTTAAGAATAAGGTTTTAATTAAATAGAAATTAATAGTAGTTTACATTAAGAAAATCCAGAAATGGTGGCTATAGGATGATGTACTGTGGTGAAAGACTCCACGGGAACACATAGAGGCCCATAAAACTGATGAGGGATGATGCAATCAGGAGACAGTATTATATCAGCCTCCTATGGGGAATGACTCAGCAAAACCCCATTGAAAGGAGCTACCTATCAAGGGTGGAGCTAAGAAAAGTTGGAAGCTGATTGGCTGAGCTTGGGAGAACAAATAGTGTACAAGACCGACAGCCGACAGACTAAACCCTATAAGTGGGTCTGGGGTCCTGGAAGAGAGAAGACACCTGCAAGGAAGAAGATGCTTGCACAGAAGAAGCCACCTGAGAAACAATATCAATGGCAGCAGAAGAAACTAGGCAGCTTTGGGTGGAGGCTTGTTAGGCTTTGGGGTTCCACCTAAGAAGCAGCAGCAACCACAGAATTCTAAGGTCGCCAGGGCAATGGCTTTCTTAGCAGCAGCAAGCAGACAGCGGAAGCAGACAGCGCTTATTGACGGAGCAGAAAGACCAATAGATGAATCAGAGGGAATCTGATTGGAAGAATGTAAGTTATCAAGGAGCGTATGGATTTTGCCTCCCAATAAAGCTGGATGTCTGTGGTCTGAGAGAGATCTTCCCCTACCCATTCAATAACTGCCTGATCAGCACTTATTGGATGTTAGTGTAAATAGTTAAGTATTAAATATATGTTTAATTGATACATATTATATGCTTAATTGTTATATTGTTATAAGATACAGAGTATTAAGTGAATGATTATATTGCTCTATTATCTGTTATAGTGATATTGAAAGTGTTATTGTAGTGTTGCGTCTTTATTTGCCGCGCCGTTTCACTCCTGCAACTGTAACCTTTATTGTATTTGTTCCTACCATACTTTATATCCATCTCTAATCTTTTACTGTAATCACTCATTCTAAATAAATATTATTTTGTTTTCAAAGATTTACTGCTTACCTGTCTATTCTTGATCGGAGGGCTGTATCTGTGTCCTTTCAAGGGAAAGCAAGCTAGCTGCAGCTTTCCCTGGCAATTCCTTTAGGGCAGGCCACAACCTTGGTTACCGATTTAAATAGTTAATAAGAAAAGGTTTTAAATTAAAAGCATTATTTTAGAGCACATCATTGGTTTAATATAATTGAATTCAAATCTTCCGGTAACCAAGACCGGTCTCCCCCTTGTCTGTTGATGTAGAACATGGAGGCAGTGTTGTCTGTCAGTACCTGCACCACTCAACCAGATAGACGGGGAAGGAACACCTCGCATGCCAGGCAAATGGCCCTGAGCTCTCCGACGTTTACGTGAAGTGACAGCTCCTCCCACGACCATAGTCCTTGAGTTTTGAGGGAACCGAAGTATGCTCCCCAGCTGAGGTCAGATGCATCTGACACCAGGCACACTGTGGGTCGTGGAGCCACAAACAGAACCCCTTTCATCACCGAATTTGGATTGCACCACCATTAGAGAGAGGTGAGTACCTGAGGTGGTATCGTGAGGAGCCTGTCCAAGCGGTGTCTGGCTGAGGAATAGACTGACAACAGTCATATTTGAAGGGGCCTCAGTCGCAATCTTGTGTGCCGAACTAGGAGTCTGAGACAGACCCAAGATCCCTTCTGACCTAAATATCTATGAATCTATTTGGTGAGCGGGTGTGCAGTGACTTGGGCAATCAGATCTGACATTGCTCTGAACCTGGCTTGTGGGAAGAATGCTCTGGCTTGGGTAGAGTCGACGACTGCTCCGATGAACTCTATCCTCTGAACAGGGACCAATGTTGATTTTTGTTCATTTATCAACAGGCCCAGGGCGTGACAAGTGGCTCATCGCACCTCCATACTGTGCTGCACCTGCCCTTTGGAGCAGCCCTTGATGAGCCAGTCATCCAGATAGGGATAGATTTGGACCCCCCCACCCCCACCCCACACCTGAGGTAAGCTGCGACTACTGCCATGCACTTTGTAAACACTCTTGATGCCGTCGCTATGCCGAACAGGAGCGCTGTGAACTGGTAATGTGCCTGACTGACAACAAACCATAGAAATCTCTTGTGTCCGGGAAATATTGAGATGTGAAAGTAAACGTCTTTTAGGTCAAGGGCAGTATACCAGTCTCAGGATCCAGTGAGGGGATGATGGAGGCCAGGGAGACCATGAGGAATTTCAGCTTCTTGAGATATTTCTTGAGGTCTCAAGTCCAGGATGGAGCATAGGCCCCCTTTGACCTTCAGAATGAGAAAATATCAGGAGTAAAAATATTTCCCTCTTCGTTCTGCGGGAACTTCCTCCACAGCCCCCAGCCGCAGAAGGGCTTGCACCTCCTGGGCGAGCAGTTGCTTGTGAGAAGGGTCCCTGAAAAGAGACAGGGAAGGGAGGGTGGGAAAGAACAAAATTGGAGGGTATACCCCGATGCCACTGTATTGAGGACCCAGCAGTCCGTAGTTATGGCGGTCCAAGCGGGGAGTAAAGGTAATGAACAGTGGGAAAATAAAGGGTGAGACAGATCCTGGTTGCAGGCTGGGAGTTTGCCCTCGAGTGTCCCCTCAAAATGATTGCCTGGTTTTGGGATGGGCATGGCTCAAGCCTGAATGAGCCCCTGCTGCAGGCTGTTGGCCTTGGTGACACCTATATCTGATGTCTCTCTCCTTTCTGATCCAGAGCTTGAATCCTTTGCAGATATGGCTCTTTTCACGAATGTGGGACTCACCCAGACACTTCAGACAACTAAGATGTGGATTGCTGATTGGCATCGACTTCTTACAGCAGGGCTTGAAGCCTGGGGAGCCGGGCATTCCCTGTTCCTGGGCAAAGTCCCTCGGGGGACTATGCATAACTAAGTACACTAACACTATTAGGAACTGATGACTATCTACAACTATTTACACAATAAAAGTTCAAAGAGAAAGAGAAACCACTTGCCAGAGCAGGGGTGGGCAAACTTTTTGGCCCGAGGGCCGCATCTGGGTATGGAAATTGTATGGCAGGCCATGAATGCTCATGAAGTTGGGGTTGGGGTTGGGAGGAGGTGAGGGCTCCGGTTGGAGGTGCAGGCTCTGGGTTGGGGCTGGGGATGAGGGATTTGGGGTGTAGGAGGGTGCTCCGGGCTAGGAAGGAGGGGTTTGGTGGGCGGGAGGGGGATCAGGGCTGGGGCAGGGCTCTGGCTGGGGGTGTGGGCGCTGGGCTGGGGCCAGAAATGAGGGGTTCAGGGTGCAGGAGGGGACTCCGGGCTGGGGGTGCAGGCTCTGGGATGAGTCTAGGGATGAGGGGTTTGAGGTGCAGGAGGGTGCTCCAGGCTGGGATCAAGGGGTTTGGATGGAGGGAGGGGGCAGGGGTGTGGTGGGGGGAACTCAGGGGTGCAGGCTCCGGGCGGCACTTACCTCAAGCAGCTCCCAGAAGCAGCAGCAGCAGCAGCAGCATGTCCCCCCTCCGGGTCCTACACAAAGGCGCGGCCAGGTGACTCAGCACACTGCCCCATCCACAGGCACCGCCCCTGCAGCTCCCAGCCATTGAGAGCTGCAGGGGCGGTGCTTTGGGTGGGGGCAGCATGTGGAGCCCCCTGGCTGCCCCTAAACATAGGAGCCGGAGAAAGGACATGCTGCTGCTTCCGGGAGCCACACAGAGCTATGGCAGGCATGCATGGAGTGGCCACCGACCCCGCTCCCGAGTTGGAGTGTGGGAGCGGGACAAGCGGGAGCTCGAGAGCCACATTAAATCGGCTGAAGGGCCAGATGTGGCCCATGGGCCGGAGTCTGCCCATCCCTGTGCTATAGCAAGGGGAGCGTTCCAGCACTGTCACTGGCAATAAGAAGGAACTGAGGGAGGAAGGGGGCCGGCAGCGCCCCTTATACCGACGCATACGCGTGCCACTCCAGAGAGCACCAGAGCTGGTCCCCTACAGATACCACTGAGGAAAAAACTTCCAGCACCAGTGCAGGTGGCGAGCACACACACCTACAATGGAATGGACATGAGCACTCACTCGAAGAAGAACAATTAGATACGTTAATGGCAGATAGGTCCATCAGTGACTATTAGCCAAGATGGTCAGGGACACAACCCCATGCTTTGGGTGTCCCTAAACCTCCAAGTGCAGAAGCTGGGCCTGGATGACAGGGATGGGTCATTCTAAATTGCTCTTTCTGTTCATTCCCTCTGAAGCATCTGGTACCGGCCACTGTCAGAGACAGGATGCTGGGCTATGTGGACAATTTGTCTGACCCAGTATATCCGTTCTTATGTTCTTATTATGTTAAATACCCAATCTGATCTTTGCAACATAAAAGGTACATTGGCTAGAAAAATGTCCACTCAGAGGGTGGGAAAGGAAAGAGGAAAAATGAGGGTGGCAATGAATGAAATAACATGATTCTTTAGTAAGGCATACACAGATCTTGACAGATTTTTTTTTTATTAGATCATCTAGTCCACCTTCCTGAAATTTTGCAAAATCGCTTTAGTTATTCTTATGCTGTTCCTAGCAGACATATAGCTAGTATAGCCCTAAATAACTCAAGTAATGGCAATTCCATAAGCCTTTGCAGAAGCTTTTTTCACTGCTACCTGTTCTTAGAGCTCAAGTTCTCACTGAGAATAACTGATTCCTGTCCTCTCCTAACATTCCTTTTCATATGTGTAAAGTTATGTTTCCTGGACATGGAAGATATCCCAACCCCTAACCCTTCCTCATCTTATTTTCCAAACTTAACTTTGTTTGTTTTCTTTCTGAAATCGTTGTACCCTCAACTGAACACAGATGCCAAATAAGTATCAAATAATTTAACTGTAGCTTTTACATAAACTATATCTTTGGGACACCATCACATTATTTACCTCAGTCAATGTAAAATTCATTATTAGCATATAACTTCTTCCGAATGGAGTGTAAGTTAATTGATAAATTATGGGTGTTTAGTTAAGGGGTAAATTAATCCTGAATATACATCTGATTTCACATACATCTCACACTACATTATCTTTTGAGTGGATATTCCTATTAATATTGGATATTGTAGCTATTAATAGCTATACTGGAATAACAGAAGATTCTAACAATGCTTTAATAAATGTATTTTTGATTACTTATGTAAAAGAAAGTGAAATTGGCTCATATGCTAAGAAGAATAAACCAGGGTTGCTTTATAGATCAGAGGTTCTCAAGCTGTGGTCCATGGACCACCAGTGGTCTGCGAGCTCCATTCAGGTGCTCTGTGGATAGTTCCCTCTAAGGTGTGCGCCTGGGTGGCTGCACACAAGAGAACGAAGAGCCACCCGTCTAGTTAGTGGAGCCGCGCAGGCGTGGCTCCACTAATTAGATGCTTGGACCCTGGAGAAGACACACATGTAAGGTGAGGTGGTGGCCTTGGAGGGAATAAGGGGTAGGTAGGAGGGGGCAGTGGGGTGAAAAGAGGGGGTGGGGGGAATTTGGGATGTGCAGGGCTGCGGCAGCCAGAGAAAGAAGCGACTTTCCGCAGCTCCAGGGCTGCGGCTGCTGGGGAGAGATGGCCCTTCTTCCCAGCCTCAGCTCAGGGGCTGCCGTGTTGGGGGAGAGAGGGAGAGACCCCACCTCCTTTTCAGCCCCAGCTCGGGGGCTGCCGTGTTGGGGGAGAGAGAGCACATCCATTGCATTAGAAAGGTAAGACTACTGATATTAAAATATGAGTTGTGTGCTTTTAGACCCTCAGCAATTTTCAAGTGGTCCACAAAAAAAAAAACGTTTGAGAACCACTGTTATAGATTATACACTCAATGAGACTCATGTAAATGTCAGAGTATTTGCACTTACTTTTGTGTACATCTAGCATGAAACCATGAAAATGGACTCTCTTTTTCTTCTCTACTTCTATATGAGAATAAAACATGTCCATCACCATTGTCTTTCCTGTGCCTTCAAATAAAAAACAAATAGACCCAACAGGTAGTTAATTTAAAAACAGTATGTACTGATTACAGTAATGATTGTTCATTAGCTTTGAACTAATGAAACTACACTCTTCAGCTGAACAGTAAAAAGCTTGCTTGTTTGGGAAGAGAGATTATATTTTATGTTAAAAGAGCTAGGAGGAAAGTTGTATTTCACTTTATCAAGGACAAATTCTGAAAAAATAAAGTATGACATTTTGAGCGAACAAGTGGCCCTATTGTCTCCATCTGAAATATTCCAAATATTTTCTTATTCTGAGTCAAGGCATTTTCATGGTACATTGACATGACTGAATAAAATCTTCATTTCTCTGCCTCCTTCTTCTTACTTTACACATGTTGTTAAATATTGGGTATTTAGGAAATAACATGTCACAAACAGAAATACATTAATACAGCAACTGGATTTATACTTAATACCATTCCATATTCTAAAAGAAACAAGTATGAAAAGTTAATTAAAATAGTAACTTGTTATACAAAATAAAATAAAAAACCTTTGACATTAAAGGCTACATTAGAACTTGAGTAAGTCCTCTGTAGAAGGGCATGCCTGTCCTGTAGCATCCCCTGCTGGTCAAGTGTGGCCCTGCCTCAGTTTCCCCTACTCTCAGCATCCCTTAAGAATTCCACACAGTCCAAAAGTTATAAGACAAAATACCTATCCTGGGGTTCTACTTTATTAAGTTAAAATAAACTTGAAATAAAGTCTCTTTTTCCCCAGACTCCAAGTAAAGGCTCCCTGGGCTTTTTTCTCTTCCCTCAGGTTCAGAGGGTGGCAAAGCCATCCTTTCTTGGGGTTATGTTTCTGGGCTCTCAACAGCTACCCCAACAGCTTTTTTTCAGGAACCCTTCTAGCACCTTTTCCTTGCCTTTCCGGGCTGAGAGAGATCCATGGGTAGCAGTCCTTCCCTTGCTGCTACCTTCCCCTTTGTAAGGCCCAGATTCCTTCCCTTAAACCCAGCTAGGCAGCAGGCAATCAATCAGTCACAGGTGCACTAGATCCTGCTCCCTCTTAAATGGAAACTCTGTGAAACCCTCATTTAGCCAAAACTTCCAATGAAATCTTTACTGAAACTTACCTACATCTCCATAGATGTAAAGACCTTTCGGAGGTTTGCTTTTTGCAAAGAGCTGCAAAAAAGAGAAGGATCACTTTATATAAACACGGTGTGTAATTAATGTGAGCCTATTGTTGAGGGAATGAAATCAGGTGGCTGGATTTAATTAACTAAGTAGGGCTACCATAAAAATTATTATAAATAAAACAGTTACTAACCTTTCTATAACTGTTGTTCAAGATGTGTTGCACACATCCATTCCACTGTAGGTGTTTGCGCGCTCCAATGCATAATTGTTGGAGAGTTTTTACCTTTAGTAATGCCCTCAATTTCCCTTCTCTCCTGACCAATGTAATAGCTACTAAAAATGCTATCTTCATTGAAAGGTGCAACAGAGCGCAGGTCTGTGGAGGTTCAAAGGGGGGGAATCCATCAGTTTTGTTATGACTAGATTCAGGCTCCATGGTGGAAGAGAGCTCTGTATGTGTGGAAACGGTCTGCCCAAACCCTTTAAAAATCTTATTGCTATCAGGTTGGAAAAAAGGGAGTGATTATCCACAGGAAGGGGAAATGCCAATATAGCTGCTAGGTATACCCTGGTCGAGCTAATTGCCAATCCTTGATGATTCAAACACAAAAAAGATATTCTTGCTTCTATTCAGAATGTGTTGGACTAGGGGAGACCCCTTTTAGCCTCGACCAGGTGAAAAACTTATTTTATTTCTCAAGGTAAATTGACCTCATTGATGGTTTTCTACTAGTCAGCACTACCTCCTGCACCTTTCCAGAGCTGGACTCATTTGCCAATGTTAACCCTAAGGTCTCCAGGGCCTGAAAGTTGGAATGGAGGCGGCGTCCGTGATTCTCCGAAAATAGGTCTGCATGAAGTGTGAGTAACAGTGGGGGACTGACTGAGAGGTCCAAGAGCTGTGAAAACCAGTACTGACGGGGCCACGCTGGGGCAATCAGTATAAGACAGGCCTTGTCCTGCTTGCCTGGCAGACAACTCTGGGCAAAAGAGGGATTGGCAGAAAAGTGTACTGCAGACCTTCTGACCACAGCAGTAGAAAAGCATCGGTCAACAAACCTGGGTTGTGTCCTGGCCCCCAGAGCTAAAAAAATGACCTTGCTATGTCTGGGTAAAGGGACCACTCATGGTGATCAACGTTGCTCAGTCGATCTGCCATTATATTCTGAGTCCCTGGGACATGGGCTACTTTCAGAAGTATAGTTACTGATACACAAGTCCCAGAGCCAGATTGCTTCCTGATAGAATAGTGAGGATCGGGCTCCTTCCTGCTTGTTTACATAAAACATGGTAGTCATATTGTCAGTCAGCAACAATATGCCGCTTCCTAGTTGGATGTGAGAAAGGAACGCCATGCAAGCTAAACGGCTAGCCAGCAATTCCCTGATGTTTATGTGTAGACTGAGATCCTGTGGAGACCAGAGACACTGCGTTGGAGGGGGTCCGGGACGAGCCCCGCAGCCCAGGGCCAAGACATCCATGACGAACGTAAGAGATTGTTGAAGTGGGGTGAAAGTAGCTCACTTGCAGACATTGGTTGGTTCTATTCACCAATCTAGAAAGGACAACATGTGACTTGGTACATGCACTAACCTATCTATGAGATGCCTTCTTGAAGGGTATACACCTTGGCCACCCAGCCCTGAAGGAGTTTGAGATGCAGTCTGGCATACTAAACCACATAAATGCATGCTGCCATATGCTCCAGCAGCCTTAGGTAGTTTCTCACCATGGGGAGAGCGTAAGCCTTTTAGTGCAGAATGAGGCTTTGCATTGTGTGAAACCTCGCCTGTGGTAGTAAGGCCCTGGCTGTAGTTGAGTCCAGGATCACTCCAATAAATTCTATTTTCCGTGCTGACAACAGGACTGACCTGTTTGTGTTGATCAGCAGACCTCGCGCATCAAAGGTGGATCAGATTATGTGAATGCTCGGCACCACCTGCACCCTGGATCAACTTCTTATCAATCAGGGAATGGTACCAAGACCCTTAACCTCTGGAGGAATGGTGCTACCACCACCATACACTTTGGAGCCGCCAAGAGACCAAAGGGGCGGACTGTGAACTGATAAAGGTTTCCGCTGACAAAGAATCTCAGAATTTTTCTGTGGCTCTGATGAACGGCCATGTGAAAGTAGGCATCCTTTACGTCAAAGGCAGTGTACCTGTCCCCTGGCTCCAGAGAAGAAATAATAGAAGCTAGATTGACCATCCGGAATTTCGATTATTTTTAGGAACTTGTTTAGCTGCCTTAGATCTAAAATAGGTGTGAGACCCCTTTTACCTTCGGGATCAGGAAGGATGAACCTCCTCTATAGCTCTTACAAGATGAAGTGATTATATCTCTTGGAGTAATACTGTCTCTTGGGAGGGGTCCCTGAAGAGAGATGGGGAAGGGGAGGGAAGGGGGTTAGAGGCAGAAATAAAATGGAATGTATATCTCACTGCCACCATGCTTAGAACTCACCGATCTGTTGGGGCGTGGGCCCAAGCACAACAGAAGTGGGACAGGCAGTTTGAAAAAGCTGGAAAAGAAAAAGATGGCACTCTTGTAAGTGGTGGACTGCTCTCAATCCACCCATCAAAATGAGCTCTTGGAAGATGCTGCTGCCGGTCTCACTGAACTGGTGGCTGTGGAAGCAGAGGCAGTGGTGGTCATCGTTTGTAACCTCTGCTCCTTCTCCTTGGTAGGTCTTGGGGTCAAGGGGCAAATCCCTGAAAACACTGGAACTGAGAAGGATGAAACCCCTTCCACCTCTTTGCTGGGGTGTAAACTTCACAGAGTCTCATCTGTCTTTTCTGTAAAGCGCAATGGTGCTTCATAAGGTAGGTCCTGGATTGTATGTTACACATCTGGAAGGAGGCCAGAAGAGTGTAACCAGGATGATAGCATCGTGATAGCAGAGGTCAGGTGGTGCACTGCAGAATTTGCTGCATTGAGACCTGCCTGCAGAGTTGTTCCAGCAACAAACATTCCCTCCACTATGAGAGGCTGAACTCTTGTTTCACTTCATCTGGAAGTTTGTCTTTGAACTTCAAAGCATATAGATTCATAGATATTAAGGTGAGAAGGGACCATTATGATCATCTAGTCTGACCTCCTGCACAACGCAGGCCACAGAATCTCACCCACCCACTCCTGCGAAAAACCTCTCACCTATGTCTGAGCTATTGAAGTCCTCAAATTGTGGTTTAAAGACTTCAAGGAGCAGAGAATCCTCCAGCAAGTGATCCATGGCCCATGCTACAGAGGAAGGCGAAAAACCTCCAGGGCCGCTTCCCATCTGCCCTGGAGGAAAATTCCTTTCCCAACCCAAATATGGTGATCAGCTAAACCCTGAGCATATGGACAAGATTCACCAGCCAGATACCCAGGAAAGAATTCTCTGTAGTAACTCAGATCCCACCCCATCTAACATCCCATCACAGGATGAAATCGTAGTGCCTCAGCAAACCTTGCTGGTTTACAGGATGAAGCTGTAATTCACCTGTGGAATAAAGCTTCCTCCCAAATAAGTTCAGCTTCTTGTCCTCTTTATTTTTTGGCATTGGTGCCCTATCTTTCTTTTACATTGGCTGCTGCAACTACAAGGGAGCCTGGAGGAGGATGGTTACATAGGTGTGCGAACCCCTGGAAGGGGACATAATACCATCTCTCCCCTCTTTTTGCAGTTGGAGGCAGGGAAGCTGAGTCTGCCAGAGCACTTAGGTAGCATCTAAGATAGTTTTACTGATACATGAGGCTATTCTAGCCAGAGCTGCAGATGTCAGAATGTCCACCAGTTTGTGGGATTTTTCCTGGATGTCCTCTGGGTGGATATCAAGGGTGATAGCCATCCTCCTCAACAACTCCAGATGAGCCTTAAAATCATCAGGAGATGAAGAAATAGGCTCTACCACAATTGGCTCATCAGGGGATGAGAACGAGGCTGCCAACAGTACCGGAGACTGATCCAGTTCCTGCTCCTCTTGCAGCTGTTCGTGAGAGGGATCCTGACTGCTTGGTGCTGGGCTTGGTACCAGGCTTGGTACCAACACTATGGTGTTTGAGATGTCAATGCTCCTGATGCCCAGAAGTTGGAGCCAGCTGAGGTGGCCATGGGGATACTCTTGACTGAGAGAGGAAGCCCCATGGTTCCAAAAGGGCCACTGTGCAGCCTGGTCCCCAACTATGCATAGCCCAAAGGTCACAGCTGGAACTGAGGCTGAAACCAGGGCAGGCAGGTGACATATCCCCTCGGTTGGGACCGGCTAGGAGTTTGATGAAGAAGCTTCTTGTTAGTATGTTGGTGCCGTACCCATCAATACCAGTGAAGAAGGCTGACTCTGAAGAAAGGGGAGCCAAGGAGATCATCTGTGGCTTTCCCCTCTAACGGGGTGGGTGAAGCTTTTGGCCTAAGGGCCACATCTGGGAATAGAAATTGTATGGTGGGCCATGAATCTTCAGAAAATTGGGGCTGGGGTGTGGGAGGAGGTGAGGGCTCTGGTTGGAGTGTGGGCTCCAGGGTGAGGCCAGAAATGAGGAGTTCAGGCTGCGGGAAGAGGCTCAGGGCTGGGGTGGGGGAGTGGGGTGCAGTGGCGGGGAGGTGAGGGCTCCGGCTGGGGGTGCAGGCTCTGGGGTAGGTCTGGGGTGCAGTAAGGTGCTCCGGGCTGGGATCAAGGGGTTTGGAGGGTGGGAGTGGGATCAGGGCTGGGGCAGGGAGTTGGGGCACGGGGAGAGGCTCAGGGGTGCAGGTGCTGGGTGGCACTTACCTCCATCTTTTAAAAAGGGAAGGAGGATCCTGGGAACTACAGGCCAGTCAGCCTCACCTCAGTCCCTGGAAAAATCATGGAGCAGGTCCTCAAGGAATCAATTCTGAAGCACTTAGAGGAGAGGAAAGTGATCAGGAACAGTCAGCATGGATTCACCAAGGGAAAGTCATGCCTGACTAAACTAATTGCCTTCTATGATGAGATAACTGGCTCTGTGGATGAGAGGAAAGCAGTGGACATGTTGTTCCTTGACTTTAGCAAAACTTTTGACACGGTCTCCCACAGTATTCTTGCCAGCAAGTTAAAGAAGTATGGGCTGGATGAATGGACTATACGTGGATAGAAAGTTGGCTAGATTGTCGGGCTCAATGGATAGTGATCAATGGCTCCATGTCTAGCTGGCAGCCGGTATCAAGTGGAGTGCCCCAAGGTTCAGTTCTGGGGCCGGTTTTGTTCAATATCTTCATTAATGATCTGGAGGATGGTATGGATTGCACCCTCAGCAAGTTTGCAGATGACCCTAAACTGGGAGGAGAGGTAGATACGCTGGAGGGTAGGGATAGGATACAGAGGGACCTAGACAAATTAGAGGATTGGGCCAAAAGAAATCTGATGAGGGTCAACAAGGTCAAGTGCAGAGTCCTGCACTTAGGATGGAAGAATCCCATGCACTGCTACAGACTAGGGACTGAATGGCTAGGCAGCAGTTCTGCAGAAAAGGACCTAAGGGTTACAGTGGACGAGAAGCTGGATATGAGTCAGCAGTGTGCCCTTGTTGCCAAGAAGGCCAATGACATTTTGGGATGTGTAAGTAGGGGCATTGCCAACAGATCGAGGGACGTTATCGTTCCCCTCTATTCGACATTGGTGAGGCCTCATCTGGAGTACTGTGTCCAGTTTTGGGCCCCACACTACAAGAAGGATGTGGAAAAATTGGAAAACATCCAGTGGAGGGCAACAAAAATGATTAGGGGACTGGAACACATGACTTATGAGGAGAGGCTGAGGGAACTGGGATTGTTTAGTCTGCAGAAGAGAAGAACGAGGGGGGATTTGATAGCGGCTTTCAACTACCTGAAAGGGGGTTCCAAAGAGGATGGATCTAGACTGTTCTCAGTGGTAGCAGATGACAGAACAAGGAGTAATGGTCTCAAGTTGCAGTGGGGGAGGTTTAGGTTGGATATTAGGAAAAACTTTTTCACTCAGGAGGGTGGTGAAACACTGGAATGCGTTACCTAGGGAAGTGGTGGAATCTCCTTCCTTAGAAGTTTTTAAGGTTAGGCTTGACAAAGCCCTGGCTGGGATGATTTAGTTGGGAATTGGTCCTGCTTTGAGCAGGGGGTTGGACTAGATGATCTCCTGAGGTCCCTTCCAACCCTGATATTCTATGACTATGATTCAAGCGGCTCCCGGAAGCAGCAGCATGTCCCTTCTCTGGCTCCTATGCGGAGGCATGGCCAGGTGGCTCTGCATGCTGCCCTGTCTGCAGGCACTGCCCCTGCAGCTCCCATTGGCTGCGGTTCCCAGCTAATGGGAGCTGTGGGGGTGGCGTTTGAGGTGGGGGCAGCGTGCAGAGCGGAGCCCCCTGGCTGCTCCTACGTGTAGGAGCTGGAGGGGGGCCATGCGGCTGCTTCCAGGAACCATGTGGAGCAGCCTCTGACCCTGCTCCCCAGCTGGAGCGGGGTCATTCCGCTGCTTCTGGGAGCTGCGTGGAGCGGCCCCCAACCCTGCGCCCCAGCTGAAGCACCGGAGTGGGGCAAGCCCCAGACCCCACTCCCCAGCGGGAGCTGAGGGCCAGTTTAAAACGGCTGGTGGGCTGGATCCGGCCTGTGGGCCATGGTTTACCCACCCCTGCCCTAGATGGTACCAGCTCAATTGGGACCCAGGTGCAGAGATGAAGGTGTTCAAGCTGGTATCTTGGGCGCCAGTGCTGAATGAGTCTCTTTAACTGATGGTGACAGTGGCACTGAGAGGTTTAACAACTCTCTTGCAGCCTCAAACACCTTAGGAGAAGAGGGCATCAGTGGCATCTCAGCGCTTTATGCCTGTGTGGTGTGTGAGGGACTGCAGAGGCTGCCCCAATGGGTAAAAACAGGGGTAAAAACTCTCACATCTGCACACTGCTGTGCACAAACATCTACAGTGGAATGGACATGTTCAATCACTCGAAGAAGAACCTTGCTAAATTACTAACTCAGAAGTTTTTAACCAATCTAATATTACAACAATATGTGGGTTATGCAAAGGGGAAAAAGAGGAAAAATATGTACAATTTTATTTAGAACTATTTAAAACAATCATATCTCTAGGAATCCTTACAGTATTTAACACCACACGTCCAAACTCCACAATTAAACTTTTCCCAATCCACCATCAAAACAGACTCTCTCATCATCCACTAAACGCTTTGACCACATAGCCCAGCAAGAACTCGGGAAAATAGATTTTGTTATATAAACCAGTATCACAATATTTGCAAATACATACTGTAGATTACCAGCAATGTTTAGGATGTGAAGTTTCTTGGCTTTAAAAAGGAGGTAGGATTGCGTGGAGGATATTCTTAGCCTCCATCCTTTCTACCTAGAGCTTTTGAGCAAAAGTTATCTCTGGTTTAAGCTTCATTCAAGACAAGAGTTACAGTAGGGACAAGTCTGTCTTTTTAGGTCTAAAAGTGTTTCACTTCAAAACATGTATTTTACTAACTCACAGTTTATCTAATAGTAAGTTGCATTTATCTTGAATGAATATTGCTGAAGTGTTTTCAGCCTGAGTAGCTGTTACTTGAGACATACCTGTTATATTTGAAAGTTTGTTTTCTAAGTTACACTTAATAAAGGCATTCCTACTTGGAAATATTTCCATGTAGATGATTTTGCTAAGCAGTTTGCATTTATCTTAAGATTCACAATTCACTTCCATTTTTCAAGTAACTGAACAGAAACATTTACAAGTGTATACATAATTCCAAACAGAAATCAGTTTCTAAAGTAGAGAACTGAACAAAAGTCTGATCAGCTTATGAGACTGGACTGACATCCACTACAATATTTCGCAAGGGTACTTGTTTGGTTATTTTAAATGCTGCAATTTCACAAAGCAATAAAAGCGAAGCAAGAACAGAGGAAAATTAAAATTACAACCCTGTGGTCTCATTTGGATTTGTGTAATTGCTAAACAACTTGAATCTGGAGCACATTTCAAAACACAGTGCTACATTAAAGAAACAGTAGCTTCTGTAGCAAAAACATTCATTAATGGGCATACAAAAACATAATACATGACCAAAAACAGCAAGATGCAAGTCTCAGAATAACACGCGTTTTTAGTACCAATATCCTCAACAAATATGCAAGTCTAACTATAATGGAACCACTTATAGTTTTAATTTAGAGAGCTATATTAATAGAAATGCCCCAAAATTTTATTAATTTAATCTGCAGTTGAAACAAGGTTTCAGATGTTCGGAACAGTTCCGCTAATAGATTAATAGATTCCAAGGCCAGAAGGGACTCCTGTAACCATCTAGTCTGACCTCCTGGGTAACACAGGTCATAGAACTTCCCCACAATAATTCCTAGAGCACATCTTTTAGGAAAACATCCAATCTTGATTTAAAAATTACCAGTGATGGAGAATTCACCACCACCCTTGGTAAGTTGTTCTGGTGGTTAATTACTCCTACTGTTAAAAAATTATGCCTTAAGAGTCTGAATTTATCTAGCTTCATCTTCCAGCCATTGGATCATGTTATACTTTTCTCTGATAGATTGAAGAGTCCATTATTAAATGTTTGTTCCCCATGTAGATAATTACCGACTGTAATTAAGGGACCCCTTAACCTTCTCTTTGTTACATTAAATAAATAGGTTTCAGAGTAGCAGCTGTGTTAGTCTCTAAGGTGCCACAAGTACTCCTTTTCTTTTTATTAAATAAATAGAGTTCCTTGCGTCTATCATCACAGGACATGTTTTCCAATCCTTTAATCATTTTCCTGGGTCTTCTCTGAATTCTCTTGAATTTACCAATATCCTCCTGGAATTGTAAACACCAGAACTGAACACAGTATTCCAGCGGCAGTTGCACCAGTGCACAATACAGAGCTAAAATAACCTCTCTACTCCAGTTTATGGATCCAAGAATTGCATCAGCCTTTTTGTCCACAGCATCGTATGGGAGCTCACGTTCAGCTGATTATCCACCATGACCCCCAAATCTTTTTCAGAATCACGGCTTCTCAGAATAGAGTCCCCCGTTGTGACAGTATGGTCTACATTCTTTGCTCCAAGATGTATACAATTACATTTATTCATATTAAAACACATTGTTAGCCTGCGCCCAGTTTACCAAGCAATCCAGATTGCTCTGTATCAATGATGTGTCCTCTTCATTATTTACCACTCCCCCTGCAAACCTTTTTAGCAAGGTTTTCTTCCAGGTCATTAGTAAAAATGTTAAACAGACGTAGGGCTAACAACCAGTCCCTGCCGTACCCCAATAGAAAACCCATTTGATGATGATCCCCCTTTACAATTACATTTTGAGACCTATCATTTAGCCAGTTTATAATCCATTTAGCATGTGCTATATTAATTTTATATCTTTATGTTCTTTTAATCAAGTACCAAGTAAAATACCTTATGAAAGTCTAAGTATATTACATCAACACTATTACCTTTATCAACCAAACCTGTAGCAGAACTGGCTGCAACTGTTTGCTTGGGCTTTGAACATATAGCAAGATAATTTAATTGATGACTTTTTCCTGTGTGCATTTGTGCATTTTTTTAAAAAAAGCTTTCTCTCAATATAGTTGCAAAATCTCAGAGTTGTACAGCTAAGGAACAACAACAAAAACAAAAAGGATATTTGTATGAAAATATAGATCTACAAATTTCTTTTTGAAAATAAAAGGATTTCTCTAGAGTAAATTTAGGATTATTGACCGCACACCTGGTCATTTTTCATTTTTTATGAGGCATAAGATGTAATATTTATTAGTAAATAGAAAAAGTTTGCATTTTTAAAAAAATCAGGTTCCACAACTTAAAAAAACAAAAACAAATCAACTCTCTCTCCCACAAACACATACAGATAAAAAACAGGAAATGCAAATAGGTCAAAGCAAAAGTGAGGGTGTTGTTGCACAAATGTTTCCATTCTAAATGGTCTGTCTGAGTTGCTTGTAACTTCCTTGAATTTCAACCTTTTGGACAGATACTTCTGTTTGATTCTCACTCCAGGAGTTATCATCTCTGGAAAGTCTGAGAAAAAAAAAACTGTTTTGGGTCAAAGGAAGGAAGCATAATTGCTTGGACTCTCAGAACATCCAAGATTAACTTTTGAGGATGAAAGCAAAATTTGTCTTCACAAAAAATTGTGACTGGTGAATGAAGTATCCCTCCGTTACTTCAATTCTGCTACTGAAGTGGTCTGAATGGATGTTCAGTGAGAGCTTCTGAAGATGTATTTAGTCCCAGGAAATGGCCCTACATACTTGGAGGAATTCTAGTGGTTTAGGGGATCTTTTCACATCCAAGTGAAACGATGTTCTATTTTATTTGATGTTGCCAGGAGAGAAGACACTGTAGTCACCTTTAGGATAGCTCATTTTAAAGACAGGTGGAAATTATAAGAATGGCCATACTGGATTAGACCAATGGTCCATCTAGCCCAGTATCTTGTCTCTGAGAGTGGCCAGTGCCAGACACTTCAGAGGGAATGAACAGAACTAGGCAATTTTGAATTATACATCCTGTCATCCAGTCCCAGCTTCTGGCAGTTGAAGGTTTAGGGACACCCAGAGCATAGGGTTACATCTCTGATCATCTTGGCTAATAGCCATTGATGGACCTATCACTTATCTAATTATTTTTGAACCCAGTTATACTTTTAAATGCTTTTAAATTTTAGCATATGGTTTACTTGGGATTCCTAAAAGTGTCGATTTTTAAAAAAATTGAATCTTCTCCAAATTAAAAGAATAATTTGATTAATAGATTTCCAGAACTGCCAAGCCTAAACATTCAAACACCATGAGTCAGGCATCCAAAATCATGAGATCATGGTTTGTATCAGGGCTCTGAATCACTGCAGCATAACATTTAAGGCACCCAACGATGCAATACAGATGTTGACTGAACACTTTACTGGGCTGAATAAACCCCAGAGCATCACAGAATCCAACTGCTGAAACAACCAGGCCAGCACCATGCATACAGAGGGGAACTACATACTCTCTACCCTGGAGCAGAAAAGAAATATTGGATCTCCTGGGCCTGTGGGGGATAAGAGGCTATACAAGCACAGCTATGGACCAGCTGTAGAAAATGTACATCTAACGGGCAGATTGCATGGCAGTTGCAGGCAAAGGGATACAATGGGAATCAGTAGCAGTGCTGTGTGAAAGCGAAGGAACTTCACCAGGGATACCAGAAGGTGAGGGTAGATAACAAGAAATGTGGTGCTACCCTGTAGATCTGCCACTTTTACAACAAACTGCATGCCCTACTTGGCAGGGACCCCGGCAGCGCTCCGTGTACAACTGCGGACACTTCATAGGAAGCTGAGGCAGAAGCCCCTGTGGCGGACAGTGAGGAGGGAAGAGCACGTGACATGACAGAGGACTCAAACCATGCCACAAGCCAGAAGCTCTTTGAGACTGTGGAGTCAAGCCAATCCCACCACACAAACACATAGGAGCCCAGTGATAAAGGGGAAGGAACCTTGGGTAGGTTTGTACAGGAATTATTCCTTGTATTAATTTTTCCCCTTGCTGTTGCCCAAAACCTGATCTCTCACCTTCTTCCTCCCTCCCACTGCCCTTCTTCACCATTTAAAAAATGGCACCCGTCCCATCCTGAATTTTAGAGAACAAAGGCATTTACTTTTGATTGATTATTGATAAAGTGTTAGAAAATATAGTGCTAGAGAATACATTCTAAAAAATAGTATGGCAGTCAGGTCACACAATCCATGCCACATCAATGGCCTGTGCTCAGGTGGAGGTAGGTAGGAGAAACAGAGGTAGAATCCACATCTGTTTTTCAATACTTTGGCTTCTTGGGTTAGGCTGAGAGGCCCAAGCAGAGTACTTTGTTTATCTGAATAGGGATGTCCCTTTTGTCCTGTTGAGAGTTCTCAGTGAAACTTTAATGGAGATACTCTGTGGCCCTCTCCTGAACATTGCTAGGGATGGCAGCCTTGTTTCTTTCCCCACCATAGAAGGCTTTCCCATGCCACTCTGTGATGAGCTCAGATGGCATCATTGCAATAAATAGGCTAGCAGCATATGTGCCTGGATGGCTTCAGGACGACAGTAGCAGCTGGTTCTCTGTGCCTTTATCATCCTCAGGAAAAAGATGTTAACAAAAGTGACCACTGCCTGTGAAAATATTGCCTATATTCACTGCATGAATATGAAAATATATTCATATTTTCCCCCATACTCATAGGCGCCTAGTTTTTAAAGCTTACATGCAACAGAAGCCCACCCTCTTCTCCCCAGAAGGCTATGCCACAATGGTTTAAGCTGAAGAGTGGTTCTGTACCCAGCCTCCCCAAAGCAAAAGTGACCATTAGCATTTGTTAAAAATATTTATGGGAATAATGCAAGGGAGTTTTGAGACTTATCTTTCCCTTTTCTATTGGGACTGCAAATCTAACACTGTATCTGTTTGTTGTAATCATCAGCCTCCTGCATGGTGGCCTTGAGAGGTTCCCTCTTCCACACCTACTGAAAGTCTGACTCCGATCAGGAGGAGAAAGAAGAGCACTCAAGAGGATATGTTTGGCAAGCGCCTCCAATCCTCTCTGGCCTCGGCCCATGAAAATAGGGCTTGTAGAGCCATGAACACATAGAAGGTAAGAGAATGGAGGGTTCAGTTGCCGCAGAAGAGGGAAAAGGACTGAGAGGCACATCAGGAAATCCACCAGGATATAATGGGTCTGCTCAGGTAACAAACACAAATGTTGTAGAGCACCATTGACTCACATGCTCACAGAATACTGACTCCACAGATTTTTCAGTCCCTGGAGAACTCTTTGGGTCAGTGGTCCCTACATCCCACAACACAACAGATGGCATCACGGTGTGCACCCATACCCCTACTACGCCACACTGGGGGGGAAACAAGGAGAACCACAGTTACACATACACAGACCTGTGGAAACTACGCTATCAGACAATACTTGTTGCATTCCATTTTGGACTGGGGGTTTGAAAGTTTGGTTAACCCTGTTATACTTTTGCTAGACTGTTTTTACTGAGTTTTTTGCACATTACTTTTGTTGGCTGTTGGTTTGCAAACAATAGAGTGCAATTTTTGAAAACTCTGCATATCTTTATTATTATAGGCAATAAACAACCCATATTCATAAGTTTAAACAAAGCATTACAGATATTATACCTGGAGGCAACAACTCTTCATATTAAATAAGGTACACCAAGCATTACTGAATTCATAGTGACACACAATCCCTTCCCCCCTCCCCATTTTAAGTAATTTACACTAAGCATTACAGATTCAAAAATGGGAGAGACAGTAACCCATTCCTGAACACTGTTTCATAAAATGTTCATCAGACAATTCTACTGTGCCTGACTGCTAAAATGGTCTTTTAAGTCTCCCTCAGGAATACAGCTCTGTGGTGAGCTCTTCTAATAGTTCATGTGTCTGACTGTTCAAATTCAGCAGACAGCTGATCCACCTCACTCCTCCACCACAGGATAACTTTTCTCCCTTCACTTCACAGATATTGTGCAATAAACAACATGCAGCAATAACAATGCCTCGCTGAAATCCAATCTAGTGGGCAAACATCTCCAATGACTCCTCAATCTACCAAAAGCACATTCAACTGTCATTCCACTGAGCCAGTCCCTGAATCTTTCCTTGGTGCTGTAGAGGTGGCCAGTGTATGGCTTCATGAGCCAGGGGAAGGCTGAGTCACCCAGAATCACTACTGGCATTTCAACATCCCCAATTTGAATGCACTGGTTGGGGATGAATGTCCCTGTTTGCAACTTTTTGAAAACTCTTGTTTTCTTAAAGATGCGAGCATCATGAACCTTCCCCAGTATCAGTGAAGTGTCCTGTCCTTGCATAACCATTGGAAAGTAACCCTTTCTGTTAATATACTCAGTGGTGACATGGGCTAGTGCCAGAACAGGGATACGTGTGCTGTCTATTGCCCTACTGCAGTTCGGGAAACCCATTGCTGCAAAACCATCCAGTATTTCATGCATGTTACCAACAGTCACAATTCTGTGTAGCAGGAGATGATTAATGGCCTTGCACATTTCTATGATGATGGCCCCACACTGTGGATTTTCCAACCCCAAATTGATTGTCCACTGACCAATCTGGTGTTGCAAGTTTCCAGAGTGTGATCGCTACGCACTTCTCCACTGCCAGTGAAGCTCTCATTTTGGCATTCCAGCACAGCACACCCCTTCAGGAGCACAGGTTTTTGCACCCGAATGTTCTGAAGCCACCACTCATCATCCCACACCTGTTTTATGATGAAATCCCATTAGTCAGTGCTTGTTTCTTAGGTGGCAAAAGTGGTGATACACCGTGAGGAGCTGCTCTGTGAATGCCTGTAAGCAACCAGGCTTTTTTTCCCCCACCGTGTCCAATCAGCATGGAGTTACTGAGCCCAAACATCTCTGCATCTTCCTCATTACACTCCCAGTTGTAGTAGTATTCATTCAAGCTCTGCAAACAGGAGAATCATGCATCTTGCACTAGCAGCTCTCACGAGAATTCTGCTGAGCTGTGTAGAGTCCATGCTTCTGCCAAAGAGATAAGAGAAACCTAAAATGGCATGCAGGATTGTGGGAGATTTAAAAAACTGTTCCAGTACTATGGGACGGAACAGGTGTCACAGTTCAGAGCAACTGCATCTGTATTTCCCTAGTGGTCCACCAAGGGAACCCAGGCTCAGGCTTCTGGCTCCCCAGCTGTTGCCTTTTTTGGGTGGAAACCCAAGTCTCTCTCCCTCCCGACTGGTCTATTTCCAGGCTGAACAGTTCCCTGCCTTCATTGTTTTATGCCCAGTATACAACAGTTGGGCCAAGCAAGCCTGCTTTGCTTCTTGCCTTCAGAGATGACACATGGTATAACTGCCAACATTTGTAAGTTACCACACACCACTGCCTATGAAAGCCTATTTTATTAGTTAGGTAAAAACACTGCAGACAAAACATTAAAAACAATAAAGTAACTTACATGCATGGTAATAAGCTTACTAGAGATCACCCCAACTATCTCTGGCAGCTGAGTCGTTCAAACCCCAAAAAGGGTTCTCATTTGTGGTCATTAGTTCATAACAGCCCTAGCTCAAAACTAGGACATCATGAAAATTTAGTCCCTCTGTTATACAGTTTGGAGATCTTAGAACTGGAGATTTCTGGAGCAGGTAATCAATAGACAATCAGTTTCTTTCCTCAGGGTGTAGCTTCAAAGGGAGGGATTCAATGAGAGTCATTTGCATTCCCCTCACCCCAAGTAATTCCCAGGAAATCCATTTCAAACACATTGTCCCAAAAAGTCCTTTGAAATACCACACATCTCCCAGAGATTGCATGAATCTTGTCTTCCTGGTAAAGGAAATTCCATACAATCCCACAACAGTAAATATTATAGAATCATAGAATATCAGGGTTGGAAGGGACCTCAGGAGGTCATCTAGTCCAACCCCCCACTCAAAGCAGGACCAATCCCCAATTTTTGCCCCAGATACCTAAATGGCCCCCTCAGGGATTGAACTCACAATCCTGGGTTTAGCACGCCAATGCTCAAACCACTGAGCTATCCCTCTCCCCCCTAAACTTTGCATTTTTAATACAATTGACCCCAAGCTATTAAATGCAATTCAATAAGGTTTAACTCAATCCTACAAGTTTTGCTCAAGATATTGCAGGATACTGTCATATCTGTCACACTAGGCATTATTGGATGAAGAAAGCGGCATGATAGAAACTCAGTCTCTACTCCCAGAAATCCCTGGGTGAACTGGAGGCATCCCAGGAATTAAGGTGGATGGTGGCTTTGGGCACACTGGGATACCGACCTGTTGTGCACCGCATTTTATGTCAATGCAACCATTCACAGTGAGGACACACACTGCTTAAGCAAGCACCCAAGTGTGCACACGTACGAGCGACATGTTACAGTTGGCAGCTATTCAGCAACATAATTTATGTTGACCAAACTTTGTACTGTAATGTAGACATGGCCATAAACTGTCAGATGGAAGTAGAGTAAACTGGAATCATAGTGAAGTGCTGCAGCAAGCCAGCAGAGAGTGTCTGAATTCAAAGGAGAAAGGACAGAAAGTAAAAAAACTTGAATTTTGATGGAGTGAGCAGATGTAAACCAACAAGTAGTATCCAGACCAAGGGATGCTCATGAAAGAGAAACACTGTGGAGAGCCGTGGAGAGTTATTGTAGTTAGCTTATTCCATTCTTCAATTTTAGGAAGATTTTACACATACACTCCATACGTTTACCAAAAAGGCAGTTCAAATAGTAGGATTTTTTCACACTGCTCTGCAACCAGATCTCCTGATGAATATGGACTGACTTGGAATGGATCTGTAGAGTCCTTTTGGTCCTCTTTTATGGATATTAACCACTTATCATAGAATCATAGAATATCAGAGTTGGAAGGGACCTCAGGAGGTCACCTAGTCCAACCCCCTGTTCAAAGCAGGACTAATCCCCAATCACTTCATGGGGCTTTGAGTCGTAAAGGAGGCGGGGAAAACAAGGTAAAGTAGTGACTGCACTCAGATGTCTAGTAAAGATACTTAAGTCCACCTCTCCCTCAGACAAGATAGATTCTTGGACAGCTTTGTTTTTGCAGTGGCATCATTTAAAGATAACTAACTAACACTTAATACCTACAAAAGCAAAGAGGTTAAGACATACCACAAAAGCTGACTTGCACAAGGAATGGTCAAAAATCCACTATATCAATACGCTCCCAATAACCTTCCCAAGAGATGCAATCAGTACATTAACATACAGTCTTAACTATTTCCTTCTTTAAACCCTGTCACATCCAGCCCGGTGATAGACTGCTAACTCCTACTTCTCTGCAATATCCATAAAATACACTATGCTTATGATACCACATAATGCATAGAATCACTGGAACAGGCACATAGTGCGGGATACATATTTTTCTTTTCCTTTTTTATTTAAGTTGCTTTGCAAAAGTTTTGAAAATTGTTTTATATTCTTTAAAATATTAATTTTTCCAAAGGAGAGGCAGAATTTCAAACTATGTTCCCATACCAAATTAAGTTAATTTTGTTCTCTACTATTGAGATTCTTTTTATCCTATTTTTAAAAAGTAATTTGTCTCTCTCACAGTGTCTTCTACGCTGGTTCAGACTGGATTTTTTTCTATTCCTTTTTTAATGTCTCTTTGATTAATCACTATTCTTTCCCAAGTGGTAATATGGTCAGAATATTTCATTTCAGTCTGAGAACTCTCCATTATTTCTTGAGTATTTTTAAAAGGGTCTGACAATTTTTTCTGTCTTGGATACTACAGTATAATAGGTGCCTTAGAAATACCTAACTGCCAATTTTAAACGTATTTGGATCATAATGTATTTGCCAATATGAAATTAGTCTAAATATCCAAAATTCCAGATGCAATTCTCTATATTTATCAGATTAGATTAATACAGGCAGTATCAAGTTAAAACATATTAGAGAATATTCTTTATTTAAGAGCAGATCAGTCTCTTTCTCATCTTCTTTTCAGAGCTCCTTTTGGTTGCAGCTATATTTGAAGATATTTTCAAGGTCCTGAATCACATTTACTATTGTTCATACCCTATTTCAAAACATAACCTCACTTAGAGTTGAGCTTATTTCGAGTCATTAATATAGTTGCTCAACAACACTTAAAATGCCCCAGTTGGTGTTTATTCTGAAAACCTGGAGATCTGAAACATTTATACAAACTCTTGTGGCCTTGAGCCTCAGATATTTTCAGATCCTCTGAACTGAACATACACAAGGCCATTCCTTAATAAAATTAAAGTCATTGTTTAAAATTTGAGGCTAATAATTTTGAAAAATTTATTCTATTTGCATCAATAGACTTCATAGCTTTTTTTTTTAAACTCGAGTTCATTTTGAACTAATCCAAAAAAAGCATCTTGAAGTACCAAATTTATATCTATATTTTCATAATGGAAATGTTGTTTCAATCATAGATAATAATAAGGTTTAATAATAAATCTTATGTTTGTCATATTTTAGTGAATAAAGCTATTTGAACCCCAGTAAACCATTAAATTAAATATACAAAAAAAAACCAAAACCCAAAGTGTGTTGTGGTTAGTACAGTTCATATCTTCAAGAAGCTCGCAAGTTATCTGCACTGCGGAAATGGGGCCAGATTATTCCCTGATTTCTAATGGTATTAAACCTGGACATAAACCTAAGTCCATGATTTCACGAGGTACTCCAGATTTCCGCTGCTAGAAGTGAGGGAAGAAGTCAGACCATGAAATAAAGTGATGTTGCTCAGACTAAATGGGATTGTACTATCAACTATTTGTGCCTGTTTCTCTCCTCATCCTCTTCACCACCATTCCTCAGATACATTATCTCAAAAAATGACAGAATCAAAGACAATGATTCCAGCTGGACTACTGCATATAATTACTTCTTTTAAAAGAACTAGTATTTATCACTCTGAACAGAAAGCATTTCTTGATAAAAGTAGATCATTTCAGGTTTCTAAGAATATCTGTAAAAACTAAAAAGCTGAACTACATATAAGCACCCTCCAACTCCTACTAAATAAAAATCTTTTGTATATAAAAATATTTTAGCTAATTGCAAAAAGCATCTCTGTAATCTAAAATACACCAATCTGTTCAATTTAATTCCATAATCAATCCTAATTTAAGTATCTCAATAACCAATAAAAAAACAAAACAAAAAAAGAAGTCCAGATTTTAGCATAAAAATAACTGAATATCCCTGCCTAGGTTTACCTTGATCTGTTAATGTGTCAACACTACAAATGACCTTTTCTTCACTAGAATTTTACCTCATGTTAGTTACTGCATGTTAGCTAATTGATGGTAAGAACACACCTTTGTTCCTTGTGAAGATGAACCTTTGAAGACAGGATCATACTCATTAATTACTGGCACAAAACTTGGCTCCACCCAGTCATGAGTTTTCCAGAGTTATGATACAGAAACGATTCCAATCAGACAAGCTGTTCTAACTCACACTATATAATAAACCCAGATGGAATGACCACGACAGAACACCTGACCGACTCCTGCTGTGAAAAATAACGAAAAAACCAAAAACCGAACAGCCCCCATTCCCGCCTAACCTTTTACTTTTTCCTAACACTGAGTGAACCTGCAACAGCATTTCAAACCCTGTGCTAAATACACATAGCAGAAAAAACACACATTGCCTGCAAGTACCTTGCTACAAACAGAGATATTATCATAAGAATTGAAATAAATCTGTGACACCACCTGCAACCTAGGCTTGTGCCCCTCTTGGCTGTCTAATACCAGTGGAGAATGCCTTGGCCCACAGCTAACAGTAACAGTCAATGCCTCTTTCTGAGACAACACTGAAACAGATGGTAGTCCCAGTGTCAAGAAACACTAGATGCCAGTGACCTCACCATTGACTATTCAGTGTTGAAATTCTTATTCCTGGGCAAGATTTTAATCAAGACTATGACAGTAAACTAAATGTAGCAACACCGGGCTTCCATTGGTATTCAAACCCCAATCAACCTGGCTTACGCCCAGGTCATGTAACTGAAACAGCACCATTTTCACTGTGCCGCAAGTACTCCTTTTCTTTTTGTTTCACCTCTGCCATTGCTGAAGAAAAAGGTGGTACTATGTGATCTACTCTGCCATCTGACATGGATCATGAGGTACTGCTGCCCAGCTACACGTGCTGGCAAGAGTCAACAGAATCACACGAAGCTCATTATACTCATTCTTTTCAAACAGATCCAAAGGAGTTACGATAAGCAGCTACTGCTCCTGACCAAGAGTTTTTGGTGCGTGGAGCCCCACAGAGCTCAGTCTTCTCACTACTCTTATTTAATATTTCTATACCACGTTAGAGAAACATTTTGTGATGAAACAAGTTGCAACATGAATGATATGCCAGTGACACACAGCTCTATTTACCTTTTTCATCCAGTGCAGACGGCATTCCCTCCCAGATATCAAAATGAATGAAGGAGACAGAAGCCTGAATTTGGAACAAATGGCTCAACTGGAACAAGACTGAAGCGAGGCTAACTAAAAGTGTTTTAAAGAACCAGTGAACACCATGGTCTCACTCTGCATCAGGGGCATCTGATCACATTAAGAAAATGTGTCATCATGGGGTCCTACTGGAATCAGCATTGTCACTGAATAATAAAGTACCAGATGCTGTCACAGGCACCATTTCCAACTAAATGACAACTACAATCATTCCTCTCATACAACAGCTCTACCACTGTATTTTGTGCACCTGTCACCTCAAGGCTAGACTACTGTAGCTCAACCAAAAGCTTCATAAAATGTTCAAAAAGAAGCTATAACTGTGCAGTCTCCTAAGCAGGATGAGCCAAATACAGCATATCACTTCTGTTCTCTGCAACACACATCTGCTCCCCCATTCACTACAAGACCCACTTAAAGATTCTTGTATTGAAGCCCTTAAAAGTCATCTACCTTAACAGCTGCAATCATTCAGTATAGTCTAATTAACATAATTAGGTATAAACTCCAGGAGACAGAGGTAAAGCTCTTTCAACAAGACAAGAGGTTCAAAACTCTGGAACAACTACCCAATGGAGATCAGAGTCCTAACATTCCTATCCTCAGGTCATACTGTAAGATTCAACTCTTTTTCCCCAAAGAACCACAGCAGAAGATAGCCTGGCAGAGTGCTCAAGAGGAGGGAAGATAACTGTCTGCCCTTCTGGACAGTTATGACTTTTTATATATATAATTCTCTGGCCAAATGTTGAGGAAAGTAACTGAAAGGTAAAGAGCTCTTGGAAATGAGCTTACCTCCTCTGGCTTAACAGATTTTTGCTTCTTTAAACCCCACACATGCAACTATTCTGCAAATGGGAGTTATGTCAGCTCTAGAAATGACAAACTGTCTAATGTCCCTAGAAATTGTGTGTGTTTGGAAAACACTGAGGAAAACTGATTCCAAAGATCATCCTCACAAAAGTTTGTGATTTTGTTTCCTTTAATTTAAACAAAACCTGAAAGTTTAGGTGAAGGAAGGTGAATGTGTATGCAGTCCCACATGGCCAGGGTTTTTATTTTATTAAAAGATACTTGATACATCTTCAGTTCATGCAGGATATCTTCAATGTTGTTTGTCAGCTGATTGTCTGCTTTTGAGGTTGTAAGGCTGAGCCATTTGCCTCTCCATTCAGATCAATAAAAAAAAGTTAGCAAGCCAATATCAAGAAGGCCTGTTAGCAAGGGAAGAAGACAGAGAATCTGAAATTTCAGCTGTGGTCCAATAGGAAGTAGTTTTCCTCTGCTTACCGGCTACATCAGGATGCCTAGAATACTCTCAGAACACGTTCAGTGTATATTGTGTTAGCTCTCCTTCCCAGATACACTCAGGAAAACATGTCCCATACATCACAACTGGACTGTAAGGACTCAGACACTGTGTGATGGTGGTAGAGAATGCATAAGCAGATGTTTCATTGCTATATTCCCCCCACTAACCAGGATTAGCCTATCTAGCCGTGGAACACACTAGGGCTACAAAGCTCCTGTGGGCCAGCAGCTAAAGATGTTATTTTTTACAGGATTAACTCCTTAAAATTGCAATCAATTCCATGATTATTATTAAATCAAAATCACTGTGTGTAGGCTTATCGTTGTATGTCAAAATAATACCTTAAGCTTTCTAAGGGTACATCTATACTCCAGTTAGACACCTACGGCTTGCCTGTGCCAGCTGACTCAGGCTCGAGCTAAGGGGCTGTTTCATTGCTACAGCCCAATCTCTGGGACCCTCACAGCTCCAGCCTGAGCCCAGACATTTACACCACAATTAAACAGCCCCTTAGCCTGAGCCACAGGCTTTTAATTGCAGTGTAGACATACCCTAAGTATGACCTTACAGCAAAGGTCAAGTGCATCATTCATCTCTGACTTTACATGCAAAAAGTGTTCTATGAAGAGAAAAGAAAAATAACATCTGCCAGCGATGATAGAGTGTATTTTCCAGTAGGTTTTACCATGCTAAGGTGTCAGGCTGCCAACCCAGGAAGGGAACAGTTGTCCTCCTTCTTGAGGTTGGGTGCTAGCTAAATTGAGGAGGCAAACGTGCCACTGACAGCATAGCCAGCGGGTGGCTGAAGAAATGGCTAAAACAACACGAATAAATGGGCCCCAGTTTCTTGCGTGTCCCTTGATCTATTCTACAGCGGCGGCATGGAGTTTGATCAATGAGAGGCTGCTAAGAATCTCAGGGGCTACAAAAAGACTTGCCCTCTCAGTGTGTACCTACAACTGTAGGACACTGATAAGGGATGACTTGATCAACCATTTAATGGAGGAGAAGGCAAGGCCAGCCTGCAAAGTCCTTGGTCTCTGCGAAACATGATGAAGAAAGGAGATGGAAGCGAAGTGAAGAGATAGAAGCACCATCATATTGGGAAAAGGAGAAGGTGCGAGAACTGTTGGAGGAATTGATTTTATTGTCAACAAGGAATGGTCTTCAAAAATCATCTCCTGCAAGTTCAAGTCATCACACATCGGAATGCTACACCTCCAACTGAACAAGAACAGCACCCTCAAGACTATCCAGATCTATGCTCCCACAAGCACAAGTGAAGATGATAATGTGGAAAAATTCTATCAGTAGCTCGAAGAAACCCTCACTCAAAAATCCACAAATACGATTGCGAAGGGAGACGTCAACGCCAAGGTTGGAAGAGGGAAAGAAGGCGAAAAGTTCATTTGAAGGTATGGCATCGGCAAACGGACTGCATGAGGAGAGTGACTGGCAACTCTGGTGGAGATGAAAGAAATGTTCATTGGTAACACTGGTTTAAGTAGAACAAGAGAAGGTGGATCATGCCCAATGTGAAGAACAAGAACGAGTGACTATATTCTGATCGATAAGCAGCACATCATACAAAACATCTCAGTAGTGTAATCATTCAACACCGGTACTGACCATCGCTTGCTTAGAGCGAGATTCATCTTCAACGAAAAGGTAGAGAAGAAAGCGCTACTGATGGCAAATCAGAGACAGGGGCCAAAAATATTCTACGAGGCAATCCTGAAAGTGAACATTTCCAAGGAAGACTGAAGTCTCATAGAATACTGTGATGAGGACTATAAAAACTTCACTGATAAGCTGAGGCAATGCATGCAATTAGCCAAGAAAGAAAGACCGAAAAGAGCAAAGGTAAGAATCTCGGAGGAAACAAGGAACTTGCTACAGAAATGGAGAATTATGAAGAGAAATGATGGCAACAAACTCAAGTACTCCCTCCTCTGCAAGCTGATAAGAAGAAGACTAAAGGAGGACTTTGAGAAGTACTGAAATGAAAGCTTCTTAAAGATGGCTAAAGATCACAGAAGCCTCAAAAAATACCAACGGGAATTGACACTGTACTGGTTGACAATAATGGCACTGAAGAACAAGGATGGAAAAGCAGTAATTGACAGAACAGGGATGGAAGCAGTCTGCAAAGATTTCTGCACCGAACTGTTCATGTATCAAATAAACGTCCCACTACCAACACTTCAACAGACCAATGAGCACATACTCCCGGTCCTCATCAGCGAAGTTCAACATGCAGTTTATCAAATGAAGGAAGGAAAAATTCCAGGAAAAGATGGACTGACAACCAAAATAATAAGAACTGGAGGCCAAGACCTCTGGGAAATTCTTGCTAAGAGGTTTAGCTGGAAGGAGTCCAACACCATTTTGCTGTATAAGAAGGGTGATCGTGAACATCTAAATAACTATTTTCCAATATGCCTGCTTTCACATGTTTATAAGCTGTTCCAAACTAATAACAAACTGACTCTCAAAGTTGGGACGAGCAGCAGCCAAAAGAGCAGGCAGGTTTTCGAAGGAATTTCAGCACTATGGACCAGCTAATGGAGCACTCAAGGCAATACAAATTCCCTTTATGCATTGCTTTATACGACTATGAAAAAGCATTCGACAGTGTAGAGATCAATGCAGTGCTGAAAGTTCTTGCAGAGCAGGGCATCGACACAAACTACATCAACCTATTAAAAGAAGCAAACTCTGACTGCACTATGCATATAACTCTGTTTGACACTCCCCTTCGTACCCCAATCAAAAAAGGTGTGAAGCAAGGAGACATGATTTCACCCAAAACTCTTCACAGCCTGCCTCGAAATGGTAATGAGGTGGATGAACTGGAAGGGTGGAATTAGTACCAGTGAAGAGCAGTTAATCCACCTCAGATATCGTGCTGATTACTGAAAACACTATGAAACTACAGAAAATGCTGCAAGAACTCGACAGAAAAAGCAGCCAAGTTGGACTAAAAATGAACAGCTCTAAAATGAAATTTATGCGGCCTGATGCCTTGCCTAAAGCCCAAATAATAGTTAAGAAAGAACAAATTGAAGAAGTCAAGCAATACGTTTATTTGGGCCAAGAAATTAATATGCACCACGATCAGTAAGACGAACTCTCACAAAGAAAGAAAGCTGGTTGGCACGCATTCAGTTCTATCAAGGATGTCCTCCAAGGAAAAATCAACAAGGCAACACACACCAACCTCTTCAAGTCAACAGTACTGCCAGCAATATTGTACAGCAGCGAAACATGGATACTGATAAAGGTAGAGGAGCAACAACTGGCTGTAACAGAGACAGCGATGGAAAGAAGAATTCTGGGGATGGGATTTCAATCCACAACCGATTCCCCAATGAAATGATCAAACAGCAGAGTGGAGTGCAGGACGTCGTTGTTGAAAGCAGGTACAGTAAAATGCGATGGGCCAGGCATATAGCTAGGCTCACTGTCAGTCGATGGACTGCAGCTGTCGCTGAATGGTATCCACAGGAACTGAAACAACCATTTGGCCAACATCCAAAGAGATGGGAAGATTTTATCGTAAAAAGGCATGGCCGCACATGGAGAAGGAAGGCCAGGATAAGAGAAGAATGGAAGGCATGTTGTGATTGGCTCAATCTATATGAGGGCTGAAGGACTGATCAATCAAGGTGAGATAGGAGGCCAAACTCAGCCAGTAAAAAAGTTAAATTAAACTTTTAAAAGTTCACATGGGAACAGGTGCATAAATTATTATTCTAGAATAAATTTGGTTGCCCTGTTATTACTGTACCTATTTTAATATATACCATGGAACACCTCATTTTGTTCAACAGAGCACCAAGCAATTCCCAACATTTATTAAAAATGCATATAGATCATTAAATTAAAACTCCTGCATACCATCCTCACGGAGAAGGCAAAAGAAATCCCAGTTTATTCCTACATCAACTGGCCTCCAGATATAGATCTTTGGCATTGTAGAGTACGTCTACATAGGATTTTCCCTGACCTACACTAGAAAAGGAAGCGTATGAATCCATCCCCCTGCATCTATGTGAAAAGAAGATCTAAGCACCACAGCACATGCCCTCTGGATATGGAATATGGGAGATACCCTTTGTGGGTAATTTTAAGGGGAAAAATATCCCTTCCTCTGCTGGTAGCCCAAACACTGATTTCCAAGCGTCTGCTTTTGGATTCAGAAGCAGAATTAAAAAGGAATTACGGAAATCTAGGGCCCCAAGAGCACACATCCACATACCTAGACTTGCAATAGAAGTTTCAAAATAGAGGTTCGTTTTCAGGTAGTGTTCCTCATTTTGGAAACAGTCTTCAATTATTTATTTATTTTTAAGAAATCCCAGAATTGGCATTTTTCAAAGAAAGGCCCTGGAAAGTGATGGGTTAGTCCACAAGCTGGAGAAAGCGAAACCATGATCTGGTAAATAGTAGTGTAAATAGTAATGATGTAGGTCCAATATTTAAGTTTTGTTTAAAAAATATTTTACAGAGCTTAAAATTAATTAGAATCTTGGCATTAATTGAAAAATATTAATTACAAAGTTTGTTATGACAAACATTTGCCTCCAGTGTTTACAACTCAAGCACTCCAGCATTCTACCTCTGCACATGCACCAGAAACTGACTAGGCCTTTTTGCCAAAGCTCAGTGAAATACAAAAGCAGACAGCATGTGTGACAAAAAGTACATTTGATTTAGTTTTAGAATTCTTTTAGTTTTAATAACTTGATTATTATTATGGTGTGGCAGGCTTTCTAGGGGATGTCCATAAACTACATAACACATTTTTTGGTTATTTTCATCACTCACTTTCCTCCCCTTGTAACAATGAAACAAACATGCAAAATTAAGGACTCACCCACCCATAATGTGTTACATAATTTATTGACAGCCGCTTATATTCTGAAAGCAAAGAATGGAGCTCCATGCAGGAACAAGAGTCTGATTGCAGAACTGGGGCCAAAGTTAGTAACAAAGAAAGATTTTTTAAAACGTGACA
Source organism: Chelonia mydas (assembly GCF_015237465.2). Classification (NCBI taxonomy): domain Eukaryota; kingdom Metazoa; phylum Chordata; order Testudines; family Cheloniidae; genus Chelonia; species Chelonia mydas. The sequence continues at coordinate 80,022,340 of NC_057851.1, read as the reverse complement.
GTCTCTTTAAACATACCCATGTAGACAAAACATTTATATAAAAAAATATAAGTTCTGAAGACAAACATTTAAAGCGGTTTTCTCTTATCACCATAAGCCTCACCTTTGACAGAAGATTGTTTGGACTGATACTGTAGCCTTTAAGGCTCTCATGTAACTTCTGCAAGCATTGTACGACTCTTCGTTGTTGTTCATCATTCCCCAGCTCTTCTGCTTTGATCAGAAAGTCATAGTGTTCTAAAGGTCCATTGCAAACCAACAAGGCCCTAGAGTTAGCATCTGCTAGAGTATTAGGGGCTATGTTCTCAGCTGCCTGAATTGTGTATGCTGTAAAATAAGAAATAATTAACTGTTAATCGAAAGGTTCTGAAAGTTGTTTATTATATTCTTAAACAATATACACATTTACATAAATTATTATGTTCAAAAATGGCTGCTACTTTAAATAAGTAGTAACAGAACAGTATAGATTAGCTAAATATGCACCAATATATTATATGCAATCTCTTTGTATTTCGCTAAATAAGCTTTTTAAAATGTAGTTCAAAACTGGAAGTTGCTTAGTACAAGGGAGAAGGGTTAAACATGTTTTTATATATATATATATATTAGTGACAAAGCTCTGTCCTTGCCTCCGTGGGTCCCACGTTTCCTGGCAGATTTCACTAGCCTCAGAGGCTCACTGTGACCCTCCACGTAACCCTTCTTTCTCTAAAGACAAGGGTCACAGTCTACTGAGCCATCTTCATCATAAGCCAGCGAGGGAGGTGAGGAGAAGTTATCCTTCCTTGCACAGTCTCTGTTGTCTCCCAATCTCAGTGATTAATCAGGGGGCAAAGAGCGGGGAGCCCGGGCCCACCCTCTATTCTGGGCTCCAGCCCAGGGACCCTAATAGTATCAGCTATGGTAGCTGATCTTTTAGTAACATGACGTGTACAATTCCCTGGGCTACTTCCCCCACAGCAGCCCTCACTTCCTCAAGCTCCACTTCACCCTTACCTCAGGGCCTCCTTCCTTGTGCCTGATATGGTGTATACTACTCAGTCTCTCCAACAGCGCAACTTCCTCCCACAGCTCCTGACATGCACACCCACCTGACTTACTGGGAGGCTTTTAACTAGTTTCAGCCAGCCCGATTGGCTTCAGGTGTCCCAATCAACCTAGCATTCTTCCTGACTTCTGGAAAGTTCTTAATTGGCCCCAGGTGTCTTAATTGACCTGGAGCAGCTTCCATTTCACTTAACCTGGTACCAGGGATTTGTTTAGCCTGGAGCTAATATATCTATCTCCCACTACTTTTCTATAGCCATCTGGCCTTGCCCCATCACTATATATATATATATACACATACACATACACATACACACACACACATATATATATAAAATAAATACACAAACTTTTAAAAAAAACAAGTAGAGCTGGTCAAAACTTGCGATTTGCATTCCACAGGAAATTCTATCATTTAGAAATCTGGCTTTGTTCCAAATTGGAACAAAAACAAAACATTTCAAAACTGACCACAAAATGAATTATTTTTTAAAAAATTATTCAATTAAATTGAAACATTTCATCCCGGTTGACTTTTTTAATTTTATATTTAAACTAAAAATCAAAATGATATGATCCAATAAGATAGAAATGTTGAAACTAAATGTTTTGACCTTATCAAAATACTTTTTTCAAAACAAAATTTTGTTGAACAACGTATTTCTGTGGCAAGTTTTGATTTTGCTGAAACATTTTCTGACAGAAAACAGCTCCAACCCAACAAAACACTGACTACCAGACAGTGCTATATATCAGGGCAATCCTCAGATCAGTCTGGATGGTCCACCAGAAATCACCATCCTTGGAGACAAACCCCAACTATTCCTGATTGGACCTGTGAGTTTGGATCCTGTATAGTTTCTTCAGAGCTGTCTTCCCTGTACACTATGTGGGGGGAGTTGATGCTATGGGAGTTTTGATTCGAAGGGAAGCCAGTGCCCCCATCAAACCCACAGAGCCCCAGTTCCTATTGGATACCCCAAGATTATAGAACAAGTAGCAGCATGAACCCTAGATTTATGGAAGGGTAAGTAATCTGGTGCCGTTCAGTTCCTGAACACAGGGCTGAAGGCATCAGTAATAGAGATCTCCCTCAGCAGACCACAACAGGCTCTCCTTAAAGATGGGGCATCTGTGTGCCTTGGACTTCACCTGTTCTGTCTTGTCAAACAGCAGCAGAAGCGGAAAGTGATAAACCCCCAGGTAGTCTCTTGGGATGGAAAGGAAAAGGCTTCCTCATTTACAGACATGGGAGATAGAGAGCATGTGTAAATGCTGATAGAGGGTTCTGTGGGAGAAACTGCTCACGGTTGTCCCAAAATAAACATTCAAAGCCGAGGTTGTGAAAGAGGAGCACTGCTGCATCTTCACCACTAGATGGACAAGATCTGGTGGGTGACAGAAGAGGCACGGCTAAGCCCCAAAACCTGGGTGACATGTCTGGTGTTGGGACTGCTTCCAGTATCTACAAGAAAAGATGTAACCCCACTAGAAACAGATTCGGAGAGAGATCAGGAGCCAAACTATATCATTCCACTGCATCATCTACCCTACAAAAATAATTTGATACACATGGCCAGAATAGACTTCTCAGTCATCCAGTATTTTACAGGACTGATCCATGTATCATTAACACTGCTTCTCTACTGTCACCTGTTCTTGAACAGATCCAGAGAAGGGGATTCTTCATTATTATGAGCAAAACGTAGCAAATGTACACCAGAATATTCTTCCTTCCTTATTCTTACAACTTCTTATTCTATCATTTTGTGGTAATGTCAACAAAGCTTTCTTCATTTACGGTATATATCACTTCCCTGCAAGCTTTTATTTTCCAGAGTGTAGAAACTGGGCTCTGACCATTTCTCTTCCTGCCTACCCTCTAATGCTTGTATTATATATCACAGTTCTCTGTGTGTTTTCTCTATTTCCCTCCACACTCAAAAGTATCCTTCTTAAACTGTGAGGATTACATGTAATATTTCTGATATGGTCACAAGCCATATCAGATTCCCCTAATTTTATATGAAATCTGTGTATTTATACAAAAACAAAATTGGTTTTTTTCACAAGAGTTCTATATTCCAAGCTTGTTTATTTTGTTATACATTGTCACTCTCTCTTCTTAAATTCACTGCTTTCTAGAGAGCTGACTCCAGTTTGTATCAGTATTTTTATTTCTGTTCCTAAAATACATGTATTCAAATTTAATCTCATTTTATTGCATGCAGCCAATTTTGCTGCCCTGCTGGCTGTCTACTACCCAAATATTACTGATCAACATGCCAGAAGATATTGATAATGAAATAAAGTGAAAGAAACCTCTTACTAACAGAAAATAAAAAAATAAAACCTGAAGCAAACAAGAATACATGAACTTAGGGCTTGAAAAATCCATTTACAAAGTATAAAAATTTTCCTGGCAAGCGAGGAACCTAAGAGCAATTTCTGCTGCATCTAATCTTTCTTTTTTAGAATATTGTTTATTGTTGCAAAGATCACCATTTGAATGTAAACCAAACATAAAACAATGCAGTGATATCTTCCTACATTTGTGATAGACAATTCCAGTCCCTCAGTCTTGCCAACCTACAGCAAGATGAAAATTAAATTGAACCTTGTCAGTTTTTCCTGCTGCTATTCAGAAACTTGCAGCAGCACTGAAACTGATCAATCAGTTTTGATTTTGATTCGAGCTGTAAAGCAATTAAAAAAATTAATTGCGATTAATCGCAGTTAATAATAGAATACCATGTATTTAAATATTTTTGGGTGTTTTCTACATTTTCAAATATATTGATTTCAGTTATACAGTGCTCACTTTATATTTATTTTTATTACAAATATTTCCACTGTAAAAAAAAAAAATAGTATTTTTCAATTCACCTAATACAAGTACTGTATTGCAATCTCTTTATCATGAAAGTTGAACTTACAAATGTAGAATTATGTAAAGTGCCAGTGTAAGACAAGCCCTCAGTATGAATTTCCAACTTACCAATGCTGATGTTTCAAATTCCAACAGGCAGTGTTACAGGAAGGAAATAGTAGTCAGGACTTCTGGGCTTTATTCTCATCTTTGCCATCAGTTCACTACATGACCCTGGGCAAGTCACTTACCCTGCCTATAGTTTACCCGTTATGGTACTATAAAGCTCCTCAGAAAAAAGTATAAAGTATTGTTATTAGCCCTGGAATTCCGTTTTTTCCCCCAGCTGCTTCACTATTTTGATATGAGAGGACTGCCTGTGCTACTGCTGCTCATGGTAATAGCCCCATGTATAGTCCTTACGATTGGAAAGAAAATCTTGAAAACATGTTGTGACAGAATATACCCGTGTCCACTATTGTAGTAATCTTTGTACAAGGTATGCCTTGTGAGGTGTTATTTGAAAACTCATAATTTACTGGTCATTATTGTCCTGGTAAAATCCTGTATATGAATTTATAAGATGCCACTGTTTAGTGGTATTAACATAGGTTCCAAACCACAGCCCTGCCCAAACAGAAGTTGGCAAACAGGTCTGTCTCAAACAAAATGTGTGCTCTGCTTAATCTGCATTTAAGCAGTAAACAGAGTCATCAAGCAGGAAGGGAGACAAAGGGTAAACTACGTGTAAACAAGGCAGATGGGCCATTACATGCTAAGTGACCATTCTCTGGCTGGAAAGGGGGCAGGGGCAAAAAGAATCTACATTAAGGCCTTGTCTACACTATTGAGTTTTGTCAACAAAAGGCCGCTTTTGTCGACAAAACAATGGATGCGTACACACTGTGATGCGACCTTTGGTGGCAAAAATTTCCTGTTTTGGCAACAAAATAAAACTACCCCGACGAAAGACATAAGGCTTTTTGCACAAAATTTTTGTCAACGAAGTGCCAGTGTCGACGCCACGCTTGATTTTATTGCTTTAGTTGGCCCGCAGGAGGTGTCCCACAATGCCCATCCTGACCGTTCTGGTCAGCAGTCTGAACTCCACTGCCCTGCAGCCAGGTAAACAACTATCCACCCCTCCCCCTTAGAAGCCCTGGGAATTTTTGAAATTCCATTTCCTGTTGGCTCGGCATGGAGAGGTCTCATCACATCTTCACAGGTGACCATAGCGGCTTACCACAGCAAACACTCTCCCACTTGGACCACTGCAAAGCTGCTGGATCTCCTCAGTATATGGGGAGAGGAGGCTGTGCAGTCCCAGCCGAGTTTGAGCCATAGGAATTGGGATACCTATGGGCAGATTTCTCGAGGCTTGTGCAAAAAGGGCTATGATTGGGACACGCTGCAGTGCAGAGTGAAGATAAAGGAGCTGAGGCAGGTGTACCATAAGGCGAGGGAGGCGAACCATCACTCCAGTGCTGCACCTAAGACCTGCCAGTTCTACAAGGAGCTGGACGCTATCCTCGGTGGCGACCCCACCTCCACTGCCAAGAGCCCCATGGATACTTCGGTGGGCTTAGAGGTGGTGGAAAGAGGACCTAACCCGAAGGACGAAGTCATTGATGAAGAGATGGAGTTAGACGACAATGTGGAGCTCCTGGCAGGGTTGCCTGGTGGGACAGGCAGCCAGGAACTGTTCACCTCTCCGGAGGTGTCTACCAGTCTCAGCAGTTGCTCTCTGACGAGCAAGAAGCAGGAGAGGAGATGCCTGGTTAGTGGCTGTGGTTTGTGTAGTGTGAAGATGGGTTCAGGGTATAGAAATATACAAGGCTGGCTGTGTTTCTGTGTGCTGGACTTTCCCTGGTACAGCTAATCAGCACAATAGAACAGGGTGTTGATGCATGCCGTTCCGTGAATGCCAAAAGCAATCTCGAGTTGCTCCTGTCCGTAACACACAGCATGTCAGGCATCTGGGAGTCTTCTTCAGTTAGGAACTTTGTGATTAACTGCACTGCCATCCGCAATGTCTTCATGACAGTGATCAGAGCATAGGAGAGCAGTGCAGGATCCATCCCTTCCCACAGAGATGGCGGCGTGAACAGCAAACAAGGGCCATTGAAAAATACCATGAAAGAAAGCTGGAAGCCAATGGAATGCTGGGACAGAAAACAATGTATCATGGGACACTGAGTCTGGTCCCAAGATGCACCGCAATCCCCTCTGCCCTCCCACAAGACCTAGCAGCAGAATGTGTTGAGTTGGACTGTGGGATACGTACCCACAGTGCATTGCTCACACTGTCGATGACAGTGCCCCAACTGTGGACACACTTTGCTGACAGAGGGAGCGAGTGTGAATATGCAATACTGATTTTTATTATAGCACTTCTTGATTGTCGACATATCTTTAGTCGACAAAACTCTGAAGTGTAGTCAAGGCCTAAGACGCCCTTCCTCCTCTCTCTCTCTCTCTCTCTCTGTCCATTGATTTACTGCATGAGAAGGAACAAAGGAAACAGCCATTAAACAGAAGAATGAGTCCTAGCCTTAAAGTTTGGTCAATAAGACTGTTGAGGACCTGTGGTAAGAAAAACTTTGCTTTGAATTTAACATAGTTAAATTAGGCATTAGTTGCATTTTATCTCTATTTTTCTTGTAAACATTTAGACTTTTATGCCTCATTACTTGTATTCACTTAAAAAGCTCTCTCTCTTTGTAGTTAATAAACTTGTTTTACGTAATCCAGTGTGTTTAAACTGAAGTGTATGGGATACTCCATTTGGGATAACAAAATGTGTGCATATTATTTCCATTGATGAAATAACAGATCTATATAAATTTCTATTATCCAGGAGAAGGCTGGGCAGTACAGGACATACACTTCTTGGGGGAAAATCTGGGACTGGGAGTGCGTTGGGGTCACCCTGCCGTATAATTCAAGATGCGAAGAGCCTAAGTGTGGCTGGCTGGCTGCAGCCCACAAACAGACAGAACTGTGAGCGACTTGCATGCTGGAGGCTGTTCCTGAACAGTTCAGGTCAGAGGCTGCAGCAGCAAAGCTTTGTAAAGGGCACCCCAGGTTGGAGGGCAAGGGTGACACAGCTACGCATTAGTCTGGATTGTACTCTGGTTGTGTCTCACATGGACAGAGCATAAACCAATGCAATGATGGATTCCCAACTCTGCAAACACCCTAAAACAATAGGTCTGAGAGGGGAGACCCTATTGATCTCAATGCATTAAGGCTGTGTCTACACTACAAAATCATGTTGACCTAACTTACATCGGCATATAGCCACCATAGTTATTAAATTGTGTGTGCGCGCACACATTTGGCTCCTTATGTTGGCAGTGCACGCCTGCATGAGGAGCACTTGTATGGATTGTATTGTCAGCATGAGGCATATTGGGACAGGTCCTGAAAGCCAGTAACAGTCAGCATAAGCAACACAATGTCTATGCTGGCACTGCATTGACCTAATTATATCTACACTGCTTGGAGAAGTGGTGCTACTACATTGGCATAGAGAGGCACTTACATCAGAGGAAGCCAAACTTAAGCAAAGACACTTCCACAGCTAGGTCAACACAAGGCAGCTTACGTCGACCTAGCCCTGTAGTACAGATCAAGCTTAAGTCTGTAACTTAAAAGGGTCAAGTTAAGTAGCAACATTGTTAACTATTCCAAAGCTTATCGTTTTTAGTATGAACATCCAGCTCATGTGTCTTCCCATAATCCCAAACTGCTCTCGTTCCTCCACTACGGCAAAAATTTGTATGCAGCTGCTAAAGCCTCCAGATTTGCTCCTGACAAATTTTATAAGGCAGTCACATGATGGCAGCCCAACCCTCAAAAAATATTAAATAAACTAAAAAAAACAAAAATGCTGGTACAAAGTAAATTGAATGTAATATCAAAATAACAGTGACTACTTAAAACGGACGACCTGGGCCCAGGACTGTACTCCTGTCCACCCTTCCCCCTCTCTTCTTCTTACGTTACACCCAGGCTTGGCCAGCTTTGGATCGGGCGTATGTAAGTATGAAAGTGGGTTAGAGGTTGATGCACTAACGCTTTCTTCCTTTCTTTAAGTGATATGAAAGCATTTCCAGCACTCTCCGCTGTTATTTTATTATTTTATCAATAAAGCTTTAAAATTTAAACCCTTGGCGTGTTCCGTTATCTCCTCCCTTAATGATCCTGTGGCCTCATACTGATCACCTGATGCTTCAGGCAGATTGGTAACAACAATCTGTTTTGGTGGAGAAATGTGGAGGGGAGGAGCCCTGCGGAGACCACCAACTGTTTTGTCTTTGGTATTTCATGTTTTCTGTGTCCGGCACTGTTGGTATTGCATGTTAAGGATTTTATATGATTAAAGGTGGGCCCTACCCTCAGTCATAGCAGGACTGAAAACCGGAGGGAGGTTTAGCATTCCTCTTTCCACCCCGGTCGGCGGTGGAAGGGTGCAGGTGGGTCTACCCCTGGTCGTAAAAGTACCGGGCAATGGGAAGAGGGCTTAGAGTCCCTCTCTCCAAACGGAAGGGATAATCCTCGGTGCATGAGCCCTCAGCTGTAGTATAACTAAGCAAAAAAGAAAAACTTAAAGCTCCTCACTCTGTCTGCGAAGGGTTTGGGATTTAGTGCATAAACCCTCGGTGGTAGAGGACCGAGTAATATGGAGGGAGACTTAGCGTCTCTCCCTCCAGCCCAGGGGTGAGCATTGCAAGTCCGAGTGCTAACGTGGGCAATGTAAAATCTCAAGTAATTAAAAACACCTTAAGAGTGGTACTACCAAATTGTAATGACATGTTCAAAAAACAAAAGGGTATAGCTGCGGACTTGGGAGTCCTGCAGTCATGGGCGATGGCATCAATGGTGGGTTCACGGCTGGACGCACTGGCACTAGGGGGCGCGGACACGGAAGTCCGGCTGCTCGGCCCGCTGGTGTCATGGAAGTCGGGTGAATCTGATGCCCGAACCATGGGAGAGGCAGCAAAGAAGGACGAAACCCTGCTGCCTCTTTCAAAGGGGGGCGAGAACCTCTCCCAGTTGGAGAGGGCTCTCACCAAGGTGGGATACAATCCCTGGGGTTCTGTGGCGGAGCTTCAAAAAAGTGTACGTACTTGGCAGGACTTGTTAGACCTGTATGCCAAGTATAAAAAGCAAAAGGGTAAAAACCTAGCAGCAGCTGTGAGATTAATCTAAACTGCAGCGGCCATGTGGTATCAAATGTTGTCGAGACAAAAAGAACAGTTGGGGAAAAGGTGTGTACCTGATTGCTGGTAAAAATTAAGCAACTAAAAGTGCAAATTACTAACCAGGCTGCAGCTCAAGCCTATGCTCAGAACAAGTTGCAAGCCTTAAAACAAAACTTCCAGACGAAAAAGGCAAAACGCACCTGCCTGGAAGCACTGGCTATGCAAGTACCAGTCCTTCAAGAACTCGTCAAGGATTTAACCATTCGTACGCAAAATACACCGCAAAGGCAGTGTGCTTGCCATAAAAAAAAAATTGAACAGTTAAAATGCCGTGAGTTCTGTCCAAGTGGCAAGCCTCACGGAAAATAAATCAGGTAACCCTTGTAAGGGCTTTAATCTCTCCCTCTGTGAGAATCCTCACTTTTGGGCAAAACCTTGTTGCACCCCCATAGCGGCCCTCATTAAAACTAAGGAGAGGTCCATCAAACAACTCCAGGATGGGGCTTGGGTCGAAACTCAGAGTGTTTCAGCGAGAATTCAAAGTCCGCTGGGCCCGGCTAACATCTCCATGCTGGCTCGCGAGCTTGGCCGGTTTAAAATAAAAAAAGCTGCTACCTGGCTTCTTTCCTTCTAAAATATCATACCTGTAAATAATTTGTCCCAGCAAAAAATTAAGCGGGTGCTCACCGCTGCCAGTTCAAAGCTGGCCTCCACCCTAAAAATCGCGGTGGGTCAGCTGCAGGGAAAGGAGTTGCTTGTTGTGCAAGCTGTGGCGAACGTCCTTCTTTCCACCCAAGAAAAATGAAAATATCTGTCAAACCTGGACCAGGCCCTGGAACAAACCAGGTTAAATTATTTTTATCAACAAAGTTTAATCGCGCTGGTCCTGAAGAAAATCCAGCTGGTGACCGCAGCACAGTGTCACTTGTCCCAACCTCCCTGAACCATTGCTCAGTTACAAAAGCTTACAAAACGGATAAATAATTGGTGAAGAGATAAATTGGGGCTTTGGGCCGAGGACAAACCCGTCACCTGGAAGGCATTAAAAAATAAAATTATGCAAATTGCTAAGCATTTCAAAAAACCAATTAAAAGGGTAAAGGTGGCAGCGCTCCAGGCCACCCAAAAGGTGGAAGGTACCCTCACATACACTAACTGGGTACCCAGGAACGGCGAAAAAAAGCCAGTTAAAAGCCAATCAAACCGGCGCCCCGAAGAGGGCCAGTCTTTGCCACTAACTAAGAAGAAGGTATATAAAACCAAAATGGCAGTCCGTAGGCAAGCTTGGAGCTCCCTCCGGGCTCTGGCGGAGGATATGAACAGATGGTATAAAAAACCCACCTTCGTGTTAGTAAAAAGGCTCTTGGCCCTCTCGGCCAGGTGGGATGAATGGGCCGCCAGCATCTCCAAAACCCGGGCCCACACAGTGGGTGATATGCCACCCCTGCCCCGGCCTGTGGCAGCAGCCACCCCTTCCGCCCCATCGGTGGAGAATTATCGCCAGCTCCACAAGCAACTCCCGCGGGCTAGGAACCCCAGGGAGGGCTTCAGTTAGGGCAGCCCCATTGTCGGCCAGGCGTCCCGCTGGCAGTATCGGGGTAAAGTAACCTAAAACTCCAACCGCCGCCCCAAAATTGCTGTTGTAGTCATTCAGAGTCCGTGCGTGGCCCTGTTGGACAATGGGGCTGGTATAAATGTATTAAATTTTATCTCTGCTAAGGGTAACCCAGGGCCTCCTACCCGGGTCTCTGCCTTCAATTCGAAGCCGCAACAGCAACTAACCCGGAACCAAGTCCCAGTAACCATTGTAAAAACAGTTTTACATGCCTCATTTACCATTAACCCCTCCTCTATAAAAACGGTAATTTGGGGAATGCCATGAATGCTGGAGCAGCGGCTGTGGTTTAATCCTTACGATCAAGGGGGCACACTATGGCAGGAGAGGGGCATGCCCCTGCCCCGGGACGAAGGGGGGAGGTTTGCCACCGCCACATTGCAGCTTTAACTGCAGAGAAGGAGGCATATTGAAAACAAGTGGTGCCAGGGGCCTGGCAAACATATCCCTCCAAGTGTGGTAGGCATAAAACGGCGCTAGTGGGAGGAGGTGGAGTCCCCGGTTCCCCTGCAACAACAATATCTTTATTCCAAAGCAGCGGAGGAGGTTATTGCAGGGGTAATTGCCAATTTGAAAAGACAAGGGGTGCTCCAAACTACCCATAGCCCCTTTAATAGCCTGATCTTTCTGGTATTAAAGGCGGGAGGGCAGGCCTAACGCCTCACCGTAAATTACCAAAAAAATAAAGCGAAACACCCCCATAATGGCACCAGTAGTCACCTCAATGCCTAAGGTCTTGCTCCATGTGCAGCCACAAAACAAATGGTTTTCGGTTATTAACCTAGCCAACTGCTTTTTCGCCTTACCCCTGCCTCCCAAGACCGCTTTGCATTTCAGTTTAGGGGAAAACAGTTTACTTTCACATGCGTCCCCATGGGATTCCACATGCCCCCTCCATCACCCACCAGCATGTGGTGGCTATGCTAGATGAATTGCCCCCAAAGGTCTGTTGCCATGTCATTTCATACGTGAATAATTTGTTGGTGCATGGAAAAACAAAACCCCTGGCGCAAAACTTTACGAAAACAATTCTAAATAAAATTTAAAAAACTGGGTTCAAGGTGTCATTAAAAAAGGCACAATTGGTCCAGCGGTCAGTCATCTACTTGGTCATCACCCTGTGGGAAAGGGGCAGGCTAGTAAATGTAGCCAAGGTCTGTGCATTGTGTAAGATGAAAAAGCCCACCAACTTAAAACAATTGCGCACTATTTTCGTGGGCTTTAACTTTATTCGAAACCACATTCCCAATTTTGCCACTCTCACTCGCCCCTTGTGGGCACTGCTTAAAAAGAGGGCTCGTGGCACTGGGGGGGGGGGGGGGGAGAACCACAAAAAACCACCTTTAATGCCTTAAAGCAGGCTGCCGTGCAAGCACTGGCCCTTGCTTTCCCAGGCATTGCCAAGCCCTTTTACCTTTGGCTGTCCTGTGGTCCGGAGGCACTGGGGGCTGTCCTCCTTCAAAAAATCACGAAGGGTCTGCTAATCCCAGTTGCATACAATTCCCGGGCGCTACAGCAGCCAAAGATAAAATATAGCCCGTTAAAAAAAAAAAAAAAAAAAGCTTGGCGGCGGTATGGGCAGTGCAAACTTTCCAGGCATACACCAAAGGAGCACCAATAATACTGCAAACCCCGCACACACACTTAAAATACATTTTAACCGGGTCCAAAATGAGTTCAGTCTCAAACACCTTCTTGGCACAGTGGACCCTGTTTCTCACTCAAAGGAGGGTGGCCTCAAAAACTCTGCAGTCCCCAGACCTGCTCAGCACGGCCCTGGTGAAACGGTGCAAAGCATTCCTGCAAGGTTGCCAAGCGGAAATGGACAGCTGCCTGGGAATGGGATCCCCTCCCAATCCTCCACAATCCAACCCGGGCCAATCATTTATGGTTTACCAATGGCTCCTTCTTTTTCCACCAAGGGAATTGGTACGCCCAGTGAGCAGCTTTCAGTGGGGGGAGTGGGGGGGGGGGGGGGGGGGGGGGGGGGGGGGGGGGGGGGGGAGTGTGAGCCTCACCAAAAACCTAGCGCATGGCTCAGCGCAAAATGCCAAAATAGAGGCAGTGCTCCAGGTTCTAAAATATAACGCTCAGTTGGGGGAGAACTGTGCGGTATACCTCGTTGCAAACAATAGGTATGTGGTGCAGGGGGTATCAACGTATATGTTTTATTAAAAAAAAATTATTAAAACACCGCAAACCGCAAGCCCATCAAACATCAAAAAAGTGGCAAAAAATAACGGCATTATATAAAGCACAAAAGGGGAAGGTTTACACTGCCTGGGTAAAATCACATGCCTATAAGGATAAGGGATTACTTCATAAATAAAACAAACAAGTAAACAAACTAACTCAAATTTGTTCAACTAAGGTAGCAGCCTTAATCACAAAATTAGCTACCACCAAGCAAAACAACATGGTCTGGAAATTACATGAGTGGGCACATGAGGGGTTGGAGGAAACCCTATTCAAAGTCCAACAGTGGCACAGTGGCCAAAACAAAAACAAATGATACAACGAATCGTAGAGGGATGCCTTAAGTGTGCCCAGGTAAAGCGAGAGGCCCAGCTCCCTGTTTTGCAGGGGCAAAAAACCCAAGGGGTATGGCACCATCTGCAAATAAATTTTACTAATTTACTACCAACAACAAAAAAGGGATATAAATACCTCCTAGTAATAATTAATGTATTTTCTGCCTAAACAAAGGCATTCCAAACCCGGGTTAATACTGCGGCAGTGGTGCCAAAAAACTCTATACGAAACTCATCTGCCGGTACGGCACACCCTAAATTATGGTTTCTAATCAGGGGTTGGCTTTTGTGGAAAAAGTCCTTAAATCCTTGCTGGCGGCCTTAAACATTAAGCAACAAATTCGCATCAGTTATCGACCACAAAGCAGTGGCGCTGTAAAAAGGCAAAACCAAAATCTAAAAAATGCCCTCCGGAAAACGTGCTCTACTTCAAAAACGAACTGGCCCCAAAAGCTGACAACCATTTTGGCAGCTTTACGCAATTCAAACTGCCTAGGTACCGGGTACGCCCCCTCCCATATTCTTTTTGGTTGCCCAATGATGTGGGGCAATCTATGAAAATGGGAGAAAAGCTCGCCCGCCAATTCACCAAATGGTTGGTATATTGCCCAGCTTAAAAAAAAAAAACTTTCTAAAACCCGTAAAGCCGTAAAGGCCGCTCTAAACAAACAAACAAACAAACAAAGGCCAGATGCAAAAAAGCCTTCAAAAAAAAAAACACACGACCGGGGGTGGCAAGTCAAAAATAAGGTAATGTTACAAAAACTGGGGAGAGCGGCCCATACCTTAAATGTTAAGTGGATGGGCCCGTACCCCGTGGTAAACTGCATTTCTCTGGTAGTTTACCAGCTGCACCTACCCGGTAAATTAAAATGGGCACATGCCAACCAGCTTAAAACCTATGCTTCTTTCTCGGTTTCTAATCATAACGTCGTGGGCCTCAGTTGTGAACCAGCCACCTGCCTGAACCATCCAGATTTCCATATATCCATGGAATTATTTGAATAATTACAAACAAACAAACAAAAAAGTACTTCCAAAGGCTCTCCATGGTTTGAGCCACCAATGGGGCTCAAGCCACAGTATGGCGCAAGGCTGGAGGGGAGGGGCCATGGGAACAATGCATAGTCCAAATAAACACCGTAGGGCCACAGAGAAATATGTGGTGGGTGGCCCCGGACCTTCCATGCATCCCCGAGGGACAAACTCTGTTCCCCTGTGGTGGCCTGAAGCAAAATAAAAGCCTAAAGCAAAATGGAAGGCCCCTTGGCAAGCAATAGCCACCCCTAATCCCTAAACAAAATATTGTTGTTGCAACCTCCTAAACCAGGCAAACAACATCCATAATAAAAGCCCAAACAAGCCATAGCAAAATAACTAATGGCTTAGAGGATTTTATGTGCCTCAGTTTCCCCAATAGATGCGCTTATAATATGTTGCTTTTTTCCCCCCTTTGCTTTGTTAACAGGGCAAGGCAGTTACAGCAAAAGCCCAAAAACACCCCAAACAAAAGCTGTGGAACCGCTCTTGCTGCTTTAAGCCTACGGAATTCGTCAGGGCAATACAGTGTATGTATGGTGGTACATTTCTAACGAAATCCTCGTGTTTCCGGCGCTTTCGGCCTCCTTTGTTAATTTTACTGTTGTTCAAAATTGGCCCTGGTGAAAAAAACAATCGATTATCCACTGGCAGGGGGGCAATTGTGGCTTAGCATCCTGGGAATGTGGCGTCATATATTACTTGGGCATTTTCCCAGGAGCGGCCCCCTGCCGAGAGCCCCAGGTCCCCTGGCCCTGTGTATCCCTCCCAAATTAAATCCCAAGCAAAATTAATCCAAAAAGGCCCTAGGCCACGCCAAACATCATCATAAAAAACAACATTACATCCCTGCACTACCTAAGCCCACCTCCTAAAAGGTGTGTGTCTACCTGGAAACAGTGGCCCCTACCTTTAAAGGAAAAAAAACCTCCATCCTTACTGCCAATGTTTGCGGTTCCACTAGGATGGAAAAATCTAAAAAAAAAAAAAAAGGCTCAAATAAACTACTAATGGCAGGGTACATGGGCAGGTGTTCAATGTCACAAAAACATTCAATTTGCCATCCAAGTCACTGCTCCACATGAATAGCTCGCATAGGGATGTAGCTGCAATATTAGTCCCCGAACGGTGTAAGGTGCAACCTAACCCCCACAGTTCCACATGTTGGTATATCACGTATATCATCCACTCACACAGCCCGCCAGTGTAAAAAGGCACATATTACCTGCCTCAAACAATTTCCAGCATTCCTTCTTAAATGTAGCCTCCTCCGCTTAGTCCCTAGTCTTCAAAAAATAATCCTAGAAAGGCACCTCCACCTCTCCCCTCACCAGCATTGGTGGCAGATGGCACCCGCCACCAACTAGGAGGTGGCCACTCAACGCTAAATCCTCCTAAATGCCACCTTAAAAGTATTAAACATTGACCTACCCCTAACACGACTTCAGGCAGGGCCAGTGTAACCACTAGGCAAACCAGGTGGCCGCCTAGGGCGCCAAGATTTGGGGTGCCAAAAAGAGGTTCCCCCCAATTTTTTTTTTGCTTCATCCAAAATGGGACGGGGTGCAGTTCAGTCCTTTCCCCAAGCCGCTTTCCCCCATACCCGGGTCTCCCTCGCTCTCTGTCTTTTCCACACACTATATTGGGCAGCTCTGTCCCATTATGTGCGCAGGTTGCCTCATGGCAACCCAGTTGTGCACGCAAGGGGGGTTCATCTTTGTTCCTTTCTCCTTCCAGGGAAAACCTCTGCCTGGGGCAAATAAATCAAGGAGCCGGATCAGAGAGCTTGTCAGGAATGGTCTAGATCAGTGGTTCTTAACCTGGGGTGCATGCACCCCCTGCGGGGTGGGAGATGTCTTTTCTGGGGGTGCGAGACGTGCCAGATTTTTTTAGAAGGTAAATCATCGAAAACACAAATTAAGCACAGGCCCGTAAGTACAACTACTTTGTTTCATCAAACCTATATATTTATTAACATTATACATTTTTTAACGATTACTGTAATATACAAACAAAAAATATATCTAGGTTTAAAGAACTGACCTACTTCAACAATTTTTTATAAGGGCTGTGAGAACATATTTTGAGAACCAAAGGGGTGCAGGGTGCAGTAAAGGTTAAGAACCACTGGTCTAGATAATACTTAGTCCTGCAATGAGTGCAGGGGACTGGAATTGAGGGCCTCTCGAGGTCCCTTCCAGTCCTACGATTCTATATCCATGAGGAGATGTCAGAGAGACAGGCTGAGATTTTAGTTGAACAGATGGAGAGAGGTCCAGAGTAGAGAGGTAGGTCTGCATAAAGATGGTAGTTGAATTTGTGTTTGTGGCTAAGATTACCCAGAAATAAGGTGTAAAGGAAGAAGAGAAAGGAACCAAGAACAAAGCCCTGTGGAATCTCAGACTGAAAGTTGCAGAGGGTGGTGGTGCGGGCAGGGAGGGAGAGAGCAGGGGGAAGGATCCTCTGAAGGACAGACTGAAGGAGTGATTTCAGAGGCAGGAGGAGAACCAGGAAAGAACAGTCATAGAAGCCACAGGAGAACAAGAATCCAAGAAGAGCATGACTGACTGTTAATATGGCTGACAAGTCAAGACAATTATGATGGAGTGCTGGGTCCTGAGCTTTGGCTAGGAAGAGGTCATTAGGGACTTTGCCAAGAGCAGTTTCAGTTGAGTGAAAGGGACAGAACCAGGATTGGAGAATAGTCTCAGATAAAATTGGAAGAGAGCAACTCCAGACAATTATTGTAAACAGTGCATTCAGTGAACTCAGAGAAGAAAGGGGGAAGGGAGATGGGGCAGTAGCCAAACAGGCAAGCAGGGTCAATGGTGTGGATTTTTTTTTTTTATTTTTATTTTTTTTTAGATGGGAAATACTAAAGCTTACTAGTATTGTGACAGGGAAAAGCCAGAGGAAAGTGAGAGGTTAATGAGAAGAGTAAGGGAGGGGAGGAGAGTAGATGCAAGAGAGACAGGATGGGATGCTTACAGCATACAGAGGGGTTAGAATACATGGGGCCTTGCTCATAATGCTTTCCGCTCGTGCTAAAACTGGTAGGTATAAAAAAGCATAACCCAACATCATCTTCATTCTGTTTCATTCTGAAAGGAGATTCACACGTGATCTCCTCTACTGCTATGGAAAAAAGGTACGAATAATAAGGAGGGGAAGAAAGAATTAAACCTCTGCTTGTAGTACATATTACCCCTGTGGCTCAACAAAAGAAGCAAAATGAAATTAACAGGAATACAGTCAGTTACACCTGACTGCTGCTTCCCCCAGGCCCTGTTGCAGAAATACTGAAAGTCAAAGCACAGATGCAGCAGAAAAGAAAAAAATGCTAAAATGGGATGGGTTGTAGGAACAAACAGAGGCTTGAAGAACAAATGTGGAGACTACAGAAATTTGGCATATAAAGCACCACTTGGTCCATCACATATCTGCACAAAAAATGTTCATAATGATGCAAAGGTAATCAAACTGTTTGCATTAGATTTCCTTTCAGCAAGGCTAACTGTTGTATGGTCTTCCACTATGCCAGTCTTCACTTGTGCAATGTGGACAGAAATTGCTGGTGTAATAACACCAGCCAAGCAAAGAGTCTACTTTCCCACAGTGCACTGATCACTACTTAGGTGGTCTGCCTGCTCTATTTTCTTTATGGCAATACACAGAGTCATGTTTGCAGGAAGCAACGTACTGAACAAGTCATACTGCACACACTGCAGCTCATTTGCATATTATTTCACAGCAATCAACTTCTTTAAGTATCTACTATAAGAGGACTTCTCCCCATGAAGATATTCACAAATCATGATCAAATCATTTCTTAAGCTTCTCTTGGTTAAGCTAAACGGAGTTGAACCTCTTACGATTCTCACTGTAAAGCATGTTTTCCAGACTTCAAACCATTCTCATAGCTCTTTTCTGAACTCTTCCCTATTTTTCACAAGCACTGGATACAATATTCCAGGAGTTCTCTCACTAATGCTGTTTGCAAAGGTAATACTACCTCCCTTCTATTCAATCTTCCCCTGCCTATACATCCAAGGATCATGTTGGCCCCCTTAACCAAAGCATAATACTGTGGGAAGTCATGTTCAGTTGGTTTGCCTACCATGATTTCTAAGTCCTTTTCAGAATCAATTCCTTCCAGAATACAATCCCGTATCCCATAAATTTCATCTATCTTCTTTGTTCCTACATATATGTTACATTTGACTGTATACCTACACATGCTATTCATAGGAGCCCAGTTTACCAAACAGTTTACAGATTACTCTGTAAAACTGACCTGTCCTTATTCTTATTCATTACTCCGCCATTTAGTTACCAGCTTCTGTTCTCCAAACTTAACAGAGGGTGATGAAGAGTGCAGTTCCTCATCTCCTGCGGCAGCCCCAGCTGGTGATCAATCTGTGGCTCACTGGTCAATAGTCTCACTTTGACAACCTACCCATAGTTTGTTAGACCTGAACTTGCAGTTGGCAAACTATGAGTGATCACCCACTGAGGAGTTACAGAGCTGGAGGCTTTACTGGCATGGGGGGAGAGGGGAAGGTACAAAACAGCAGGAGGCAGAGAATGCAGCCTCACTTAATGATCCATAATTGGATCCAGACCTGCAAAGGTATAGTAGGGGGATCAAGACAAGGGAGGCCCATGGCTGAGCCATTTCAAGGGAGGAGCGCTAAAGACGATAGGGCGAGGAGCAGAGAGGAGACTCAACCAGTGAACTAAGGATGTTTGCCAGCAGAGGGAACTGTCAACTCTGACAGCTATTGATTGTGTCAGTGGGAGGCGACCATACTAGCATTCAGTTGATTGAGATGCAATCAGGGTCTTACCTCTACAAATTACAGGGGTAACTCAATGATTGCAGCTGCCCTGATAATCAGCTGAAGCATTTGTGTTTGGACACACGTGTATTTCAATCAATTGAGGGGGGAGCAACTGGTGTTTATGCTAGTAAATTTCTCCAGTAGAGACAAGGACTCCGAACGTATGAGTTTAGGAACAGGGACCTCATCTCCTTATACGTCTGGGGCTTGGAAAATGTCCTCGCCCACATGCCAGAAAACTTCCCTTGGCAAGCAGGTGAGGGCAGGTACACGTAGCCATAATGGGACACTGAGCGAGAAACGTGGTTTGTTCCTTGGGAGCAGGGCTACAGCTGCCCACCAAGTGTCAGTTACCCAGAGGCTCATTCTTTCCACTGCCGGGGGAAGGAGACACTGTCCTTTGCTCCTGGCTCTCTCTTTCCTTCTTGCACCAAGGAATGAGCTGAGACTCCCCGCCACTCTGCTGCTGCCTGCGGGTAGCTCCGTGAAGCTTATGCGTATCTGAGCAACTTACCTGCTGCTCAGACAAGGGAGAAGAAGCCCCCGACCCCGCTTCCGTCCCAGCAGCCGCGGGGTGGGCAGAGGGCAGCGCCGCTCGCTTTACTCCCAGCCGCAGGGAAGGGAGCGCCGGGCGTCCCAAGCCCATCAGACCCCCAGAGCCAGGGGAGCGAGCAGCAGGGACACACCGCAGCGCTTCTTCTCCCACCAGCCCTGGCGGGGGAAGGCCCACGTGGGGGTGCCCAGTGCCTGGGGGGACCCCGCGCAGAGCATCACAGCGCGGGGCACCCCCGGCCCATCAGCCTCCCCAGCGATACGGGCAGAGCCGGCGCTGGCCCGGGCCCCCCAGGGGCGAGGCGGCGCCGCCTGCACCCAGCCCGGGCTCCCCGCCCCCTTTGCGGCCGGCACTGACCTCTCTGCGGGGCCGCGGCCCGAGCCGGCAGCAGGCGGGCTGCGTGTCTGGCTGCGGTAACCAAGGGCGACACGGGCGCCGCCATCTTCCCGGCAGAGTCGGTCCTCCCTCCCCCCCCCCCCCCCTTCAAAGTAACTTCACTCAGAGCCTGGAGGAAAAACGGCCAGAGCCCCCACCCCCGGGTCGCTGCCGCCGTGCGTGACACGCCCCCTGCGCGCGGCAGAGCCCGAGCCCGGCCCCGCCCTCTCTCCCTCCGTTCGGGGCCGAACCTCGTCCCGCAGGGCCTACAAGCCCCAGCATGCAACGCGCCACCACCGCCCGCCAAGCGACCGGGAGCGATGCGTGCTGGGAAATGTAGTTTATTCTGGGCTGTGGGAGGAGCTGGGCGGGCAGGTCCTTCGGCTGGGCCCGAGGTGAGGCGCGTTCCTGGGGGGCTCATGGGCAGCCCCCTGCCCGTGCATTTGCTCAGTTACCCCTAGGAGGCTGGGACTGGTTTGGCTCACGTTGACTGAGGATGTCTGCCTGTTGCCCCGGCAGGAGAAGTGGTGTGTGTGATTTTACCAGGTTCCTCTGTCTCAGAGGGGGATTTTTCATGCCCCTCTGACTCCTCAACAGGGAAGAAGGCTGGTCTTGTAGGGAAGGTTAAGGATGTGGATGTGGTACCGCTGGGTTCAGTTTCCGTTCTGCCACATCCTTCCTGAATAATGTTAGGCAAGTCACTTAACCTCTCCAGGGTCTGGGTGACTGATCCCTGCGCTGGCTGGCTCTAGGGACAGAATGGGACGTTGCTTGTGTTTCCCTTGCTCAGGGGATGAAGATGTAGACTAGGGTAGCCCTGAGACCTCTCACTTGCACTTCATGCTGCTGGAGCTCCCATGGGACTTGTGGCAGTGAGGGATGCTTAGGGTAGTGTGCAGATCTGCCTCAGCCATGCCTCCTGTCCCCACCGCTGCCATATGCTAGGGCAACTGGTAAAGGCAGAGGAGTAAGTGGTAATGTAGTGTAGCATGTGCTGATTTGTCATTAAGTAGAAGGGTGAAACAAGCATATTGTATGTGCAGAGAGGTCAAAAAGGAAATGTACAAAACAAAGTAAAAGAAGGGTGTAAAATAAAGCAGGCCTCAGCCACTGATTATTTGCAGTTCCTACTTAAACCCCTTATCCCACTTGGCATAAACTGTACTCATTCTACAAACCTACTGAGTGCCAGATTGCTGCAATTTACACTACTTTACCACATGTATTCACTTACTCCAATTTTTTTTAAAACTTACATGCTGCATATAATTTACACCATGGTTTATAACACTACTGGATTTGATTCAGAGACTTCCATGGAAGTAGCAACTGCTTACCCTCAAGTGTGCCCCAAATTAAATGTGAGCTTCTTTCTGTAATGCAGATTGTTACAGCTTTGCTTCAGCATAGTGAATTTATGAAGGATCTTTGCAGTTAATATACATTTCTTGGTGTTGGTCAGCTTGTGGGGTTGTTTTTTTTCAATTATGTAGATTTTGTAACTGAAAGTGAAAGGCTAATACTTCTGGCTAGAGCAAGATCTGGGGCACAGAGATGCTGTGCCATCTCCTCCATTTGCATGCCAGTACACTTTGATGTTGAACAGTAACATCCCAACATTTTCAGTGGGGAGCATATTTTGCTGGTTTTAAGGCAAGACACAGGGACTTGAGCATAAGGCAAGACACAGGGACTCTTTCCCTGGTGTAGTCAGGTCAGAAAACCTATCTCATACTCAAGAGAGCATGAGGGTAGGGGATGGGCTACTTCCCTAGCTTGGTATGGCCAATTCCCCAGTCAGCTAATGTGGGCTATCGTCTGCAGCCTGTAGTACAGGGGTGGGCAAACCTTTTGACCTAAGGGCCACATCCGGGTTGCAAAACTGTATGAAGGGCCATGTAGGGAAGGCTGTGCCTCCCTGAACAGCCTGGCCCCCATCCCCTATCTGCCCTCTCCCACTTCCCGCCCCCTGACCACCCCCCTCTGAACTCCCGACCCATCCAACTCCCCCTGCTCCTTGTCCCCTTACCGTCCCCCCGGTACCCCACCCCCCATCCAACCCCCCTTGCTCTCTGTCCCCTGACTGTCCCGACCCCTATCCACACCCCCGCCCCCTGACAGGCCCCCTGGGACTCCCACGCCTATCCAACACCCCTGTTTCTCGTCCCCTGACTGCCCTGACCCCTATCCACACCCCTGCTCCTAACTGCCCCCCCAGGACCCCACTCCCTATCTAACCCCCCCTGCTCCCCATACCCTGACTGCTCCCCCCCAGAACCTTCGCCCCATCCAACCTCCCCGCTTCCTTACCATGATGGAGCCAGCTACGCCGCCACGCTGCCCGGCAGGAGCTTGCAGCCCCACCACCCGGCCAGAGCCAGCCAGGCCGCCACATTGCCCGGCAGGAGCAGCGGGCGAGAGCGCTGACGGTGTGGCAAGCTGAGGCTGCGGGGGAGGGAGCAGGGGCTACCCTCCCCGGGCGGGAGCTCAAGGGCCGGGCAGGATGGTGCCGTGGGCCGGATATGGCCCACAGGCCATAGTTTGCCCACCTCTGCTATAGTAGCTTGGTATACATCCTACTATTTTTGTCCAAAGGAACAACAGTGGGTGTCCCATCATGCAGTGCAGCTGCCAGCCCTGATAATTCTTGTGCTTCACCAGTAAAACAGCACTAGCAATTACTGCATTGTTAGTATTTCTCTGCTCCACGTCCCATCCCCACAACTGCTACTCCACCCAGAAAGACCAGATTTTCAACCACTAGTTTCTACTACCATCTCATCTTTTAATGGCCTCCACAGCAGCCAACACAAACATAAACAAGTTTCAAAGCTTATCATCACGTATGTCAGCTCCTCCCATAGTCTGTTGCCTGTAGCCATTACACTGAGACCACATCTACACTATAGAAATATGTCGACTTAAGTTATCTTGGTATTAAGCCACCGCAGATATTACATCGCTTGTGCATCTCCACACTATGCTTCTTGTGTCAGCAGTGCATGTCCTCACTAGGAGTGCTTGTATCGATGCAGAGAGCAGTGTACTGTGGGTAGCTATCCAACTGTGCAACTTGCCACCATGTAGCGCTGGGTGTTTTGAGAAGGTTTTGCAATGCCTCATGGGACTGAAACGAGTTGCACAGTGGTGACTGGGAGCACGGGTTCAATTTTATATAATGCAATGTTCTCCATCCCATAATGTTTCACTCCTCTTTTCAAAATCACTTGCACAAACCTGCGCATCCCTTCTTGCTGTCTGCCATCTGTGACAGAAGTATGGATCCTGCACAGCTCTGCACTACTGTGATAAGCATTGTAAGCATGAGCTGCCTGATCCTGCAGTATTTGCAGAGCGACAAGAGAAGGCGCAGAGAACATGATGATTCTTTGGAGGCTTGATTGCTGTGGGACATAGAAACTATCCAAGGTTGTTGGCAGTTTTCATGGAGCAGCTTCAGATGATGGAGCACCAGTTCTGGGCCTAAGAAACATGCGCTAATTGATGGGATCACATTGTGATGCAGGTTTAGGATGATGAGCACTGGATGCAGAACTTTTGGATGGGCAAGGCCATATTCCTGGGTCTCTGTGCAGAGCTCATCCCAGCCTGCCCGCACAGCCATATCAAAATGAGATCCACACTGACAGTGGAGAAGCAAGTGGGAATTGTTCTGTGGAAACTTGCAATGCAATTTGAAGTTGGGAAATCCTCTGTGGGGGTTGTTGTGATGCAAATGTGCAGGGTCATTAATCACCTTCTGCTATGAAGGACTGTGATCCTGGGCAATATGCAGGACATAGTGGATGGCTTTGCATCAATAGAGTTCCCAAACTGCAGTGGAGCAATAGATGGCATGCACATCCCCATTTTGACACCAGACCACCTTGTCACAGTGTACATCAACAGAAAGGGCTACTTTTCTATGGTAATGCAAGCTTTGTGGGATCACCGGGAATGCTTTACTGACATCATTGTGGGCTGGTCAGGGAAGGTGCATGATACACACATCTTTGAGAACACAGGACTGTTCAGAAAGCTGAAAACAGGGACTTTCTTTCCCGACTGGTGGATTACCATTGGCAATGTTGAAATGCCAATGTGATCCTGGGAGACCCAGCCTACCCCTTGGTCCTATGGCTTATGAAGCCATACAGAAGCCACCTCAACAGCACCAAGGACTGCTTCAACTACAGGCTCAACAGGTGCAGAATAGCGGTTGAATGTGTCTTTTGGTGGTTGAAGGGTCGCTGGCACTGTCTACGCACAAGCTTGAGCCTCAGTGAAAAAAATATTCCAAGGGATATAGTTGGTTGCTGTGTCCTGCATAATATATGTGAAGAAAAGGGGGGAAAGTTTCTGCTGGGGTGGAGGGCACAGGTGGAGTGGCTGTCTGGTGATTTTGAGCAGCTGGACACCAGGATTATCAGAAGGACTCAGTGCAGAGTTATATGGCTCAGGAAGGCTTTGAAAGACCATTTTAATAGTGAACCAGAGTAGTGTGTTGCTGTAGTTTGCTCTACCTGTCCTTGGTCTTTTGCAGCCCTGTATGAACCCTTTGGTGAATGCTGTGTGTATAATAATATAACATTGCCAAAGCACCTTTTAATACTATCTGTATCTGATGTCAGCCCCAGCCAGCATGTGTTATGAACAAATAAAGATGAACTTTTATTCCATAAACAGACTTTTATTCCATAACAATGCAAATAGAAAAATATTTATAACTTAATAAAACTTCATAAGTTCTTTTCCCATAATTTATTAAGGGAAAGAACAGTCATTTCCATTTCAGGTCAGTGTATTGGCAGCTGTGCATATCTTTAATGTCACCTGGGGTAGAGTGGTAGGTGTAGCAGGGAGAGAGCCTGAGATATAAGCTCTTGTATTAGAGGCCTAAGCTACAGTAGTGGGCAAGCTTTGCTGATGTAAAGCAAAGTTAGAAAAACTCAGGCTGTGAGGAAACGTCAGGCTCTGCCTCCTTGCAAGTTCACAGAATCTGTCAAGAACAGGGCTGATATTGCAGAAACACATATTCTTACGAAATGCTAGGCACAGAGTACTCATGCAAACACATTCCAGAAGATTGGTACCAGAACATCCCAATATCAAGGATGGGACAAAAACATTCCCCCAGGATAATAGGAACACACAGACCCCTCCTAAAAGATAAGGTCAGGATGACAATGTGATGAATAAAGATGTTTTGATCAAACCCACATGTACAAGGAGATGGGTAATAACTAGCCACGTCAAGGGGCAGTAACTAACTATGTCAGAGGGGCAGCATGTAACTGGTTTCTATCAGGGTATGAAGAAGTATCTCTGAGAAAGTGTCTTGGTCCAGCCGAGGGGGGAATGGAAAGTCCCACCATTCACTGAGCTGCATCCATTGTTATGGGCATACATGTCTCAGTATCCTCGTAGAGTATGCCAGGTGCTATTTCCGTGCTTTGTCAACAATAAACCTGGCTAGGTGCCTTCGTGCCTTAATGGATCTTGTGGTCATTGGGCAGTTCGCTTGAGGTCTACTGTGCTGGCTGTCTGCACAGAGCTGGGGCAGCACGCAGGGAACACACACACACACACACACACACACACAGAGCTGAACATCTAATCACAGTAGAGATAGTACAGCAGCCCCTGATGCCACGAGGAATGTTGAGAGGAGCTGTAGGGAGGTCCCGATATGAAGCTCTCTATGGGCTGCAGAGGGAGGCGAGCATGGGATTGTTGAACCTTCAGGTCCACCAGAGTTGGCAGCATGTCTGTTTGCTGCCTGAGAAGTGCAAGAATCTCCTGCTGCACATTCCTCTTCTTTTCTTGTGCCTGTCTCCTCTGTGCTCTGTCCCCGTCCATGCTGTCTGCAAGAGTGATCCTCCAAGCCCTGTGCTCATTATCTGAAGCAGCAGAGGCTTGCAGAATTTCTTGAAACATGTCATCCTGAGTCCTCTTCCTTCTTCTCCATATTTGGCTCAGCCATTCTGCTGGTGTGGATGGAGAGACCCTCAAAGCCACATTTGCAGCAGCTGAAGATACAATACGCAGAAATACTATTGTCACCGTATTCACGAGATAAATCAAAACCTATGATATTGAACTCACTCCCCTTGATTCACACAAGTTGTAAGCACTACATCCTCATTTCGCCTTGGGATTTATACAGCATAGTGGCAGTCACAGCACCAGTGTCATGGGGTCACTCACCATACTGGCACTTCCTGGTGGGAAGTTTGGGAATTAGCTCAGCCCCAGCAGATGTGCCCTCGGGTGATGATGGCTCTCCTGCCCTCACCTCTGCCTGCAGACCCGTTAGGCTCCTTTCTCTCCGTGTCTGCTTCGCGCAGGGCTGTCCTTACGCAGCTGCGTAGGGCACCTGAAAATTTGGGGCACACTGGGTCTTAGTGTCCACCCATCAGCCTTTCCTATCCCTGTTCTGACCCTTCCTGCAGGCTCTGAGTCTTCCTGAAATGAAATGAAAATGGAAAGGCGTTCCAGGCTGCCAGACCTATTAGCACAACATTGAAACTGTTAAAGAGCCATTCAAGGGGTAATGAAGCCATTTAACAGGCATTTGCCAACCCCCAGGTATATACTGTCAGTTCTGAATTTACTGACAAACAGTTGTGCATTACTGTAATATTTACTCAGAACATGTCAGTCTACAGGACCTTAGTTAAAATTTGCTTTAAAAATATTTCATTAGTCTGTTGGTGAAGATTATAAAATCACATCTCTAAAAAATCCTTGCATAGATTTTTAGATGCACAATCATCTTTAGCCTTAAATGTTTGGATCTTCAGACATATCGTTTTTTAAAATAAATCCTTCAAAAGACCACCCTTATCTAAAATACACATTTTAGTTACTATAGTAAAAAAAACTTGCTTCCAAAGTCTTCCTGTCCTTTCTGTCCATCCCTTTCTCCCTTCACCCACTCTTATCCCCCTCACCCCCATTGAAGAGGTTTCTTAAAGGGACAATACCCCTTTCCTTCCAGATAGCTGGACAAAGAGTTTCCTTTTCTTCTGACTATCTGATGAACTAGTTTTAAGAGAAGCCTCCGGAAAAATCAGTACCTTAGTAAGATATAAAATCCTTTGTTATGCCTAAATCTTTGGAGACATATTTTTTAAAGTTTGTGAAATTTCATAAATGTGTCTATTGTTATGGAGATCACAAAAAGTAAATTAGTGTTCCCTTTCCTACAAGCAATGAACATTGTTATGAACATTCTAAACCTCTGTGACTGATTAATTAAAATAATGTCTTTGTTTCAGTGAGTTAAATATGTAGTAATCTGGAATGATTACTTTATGAAGGCTTTTAAAATATAAAATCATCTTAGAAATACTGATTAAGAAAATGTAAAACAGAGAAGAGCTGCATCATGTATTCCATAATATTTAATGCTGTATTCAGCAAGACAGCTGACTCACCCTTACTACTAGTGACAGGTTTCAGAGTAGCAGCCGTGTTAGTCTGTATTCGCAAAAAGAAAAGGAGTACTTGTGGCACCTTAGAGACTAACAAATTTATTTGAGCATAAGCTTTTGTGAGCTACAGCTCACTTCTACTAAGTTTTTGCAAATAAATGTCTGACAAACTTCAGGGCATATCAAAAAACCTGTGACTGACATTTTTTATACTCAAGTTTAGTGCTTGTAATTAGGTACCTTCTGCATGAAGGAGAGGGTATGGGGGTCTCTGCGGGGAACTGTAACTCTCTGCCACCGTGAGGCGGGCCAGCCATCTTGTTATCCTTTGCTGCTTTGTCCCTCCCTGCCGCCAGGCTGCGAGCTCAGGCTGCCGTCGGGCATAGGAGCACCAGTTTAATAATACTGCATAGGTCCCCATAAATCCTAAGGACAGCCCTGGCTTCGTGGCACAGCCCTCCAGCTGTATCAACATCTGGTTTCCCTTTCAGGGGACTCCTCTAACAAGAGTCCAGCCACTCCTCACAGCGGCTTGATGGTCCACAGCCAGGCCACTCCTTCCTTGCTAGCACCTGCCCTTCCCCAGGTATTGGTCTCTCTGTAGCCCTCTAGGAAGGCAGTCTTTTCCCTAGAGCTTGCTGCAGCAGACTCATTCACTCTGGTTTGCAGCTTCCTTTTAGATGATTGGCTTGTCCAGCTGCAGCCCTAATTGTCTGAAGCCTCCACCCTAATTGACTGTTTCCCCTGCAGCCATTCCTTTGGCTGCCTACTGCTCATCCTCCCTAGGCTGGTTTTAACCTTCTCAGGGCCAGTACGGGGCAAATGCCCTGTCACAACCAATCGTGGTGAGTATGGCCCTGGGGTGGGAGGTGAATTGGGAAAATGAGGGGGGACAATTCACGGGCATGAGTATGTGGCTATAGGGCAAGCAAAAATACTGCAATCGTTTTCCACAGGTGGTGGCGATTTTAGCCAATATCTCACTCCTGAGGGTAATGGATGCTGAAAGGGAACAGCTTTGGCAGGCATCTGTCTGCTGTCTGGGATCATATGCTGCTAGCCTGTGTGCGGCAATGGTTCCTGCTGAAGTAATTGCTGAGTGGTGTGGAAAAGTGTCCTACCATGGTGAAAGAAATAAGGCAGCTCTCCCCAGAAACCTACAGCAGAGGATTGCAGACTACCTACAGGAAAGTTTCACTGAGATCTCTGTGGAGGATTCACAGGACATCCCAGTGCACATAAACCAATTGTTCCACAGGGCCCCCTCTGCCTAACTTTAGAGGTGGGGAGAGAAGCAGAGAGCAACTCTACCTCTGTTGTTTGTTTAACTACCTCTTCTAGCATAAGTAAAAAAAGAGTAAATCAAGAGATGTGTCCTGCTGTTTTGGGGGTTCCCTCCCTGTAATTTTAAAGCAAACAGCATACTTACCAGAGGTTCCTTCCCCTGCATCAGGCTTGTGCTGAAGTCAAAAACATGTCCTGGCTCACCGTGCAGCTGCACCCGATTGCCTGTTCCTCATACTCCTCCTCTTCTTCCTCCTCCTCACTGTTCACGGAAGGGGGTCCTCTGACTCAGGCTCCTTCAAAGTATCCTCACGGTTCTTGGGGGTGGTGGCAGGGTCTTGTCTGAGGATGGCATGCAGCTCTTTGTAAAAGTGGCAGGTCTGCAGTTCCACACCAGAGGGGGGGAGGGATAGCTCAGTGGTTTGAGCATTGGCCTGCTAAACTGAGGGTTGTGAGTTCAATCCTTGAGGGGGCCATTTAGGGATGTGGGGCAAAAATTGGGGATTGGTCCTGCTTTGAGCAGGGGTTTGGACTGGATGACCTCCTGAGGTCCCTTCCAACCCTGATACTCTATGATTGTTACCCTCCCTTGCCTTCTGGTACACCTGCTGCAGCTCCTTTGGCTTTCATGCAGCACTGCTGCCTGGTCCCTCTTGTAACTCTTCTCCTCCATGCCCCAAGCAACCTGCTTGTAGATGTCGACATTTATGTGGCTGAAGCTGAGCTGTGTCTGCACAGCCTCCCACAGACGCAGGAGATCCAGCACCTCCTGTGTATTCCAAACAGGAGTGTGTCTGCAGCGTATAGCCAGCATGGTCAGCTGAGCAGTTGTTAGATGAGCGCTGCAAGATGGGCAACCACAACCAGAAAATGGAGTTTCAAAAATTCACGGGGCTTTATAGGGGAGGGGTGGTTCCCTGCCAGCTGGTACCTAGGCAGCCGAGTTCACAATGACCAGAGTGGTCAGGGTGGGGTATTGTGGAACAGCTCCCAGAGGCCACTAACATTCAATGTAAGTAACGCAGTGTGTCAACCTACATTGACCTTGGCTCTGTACTGCTCGGGGAAGTGGTGTTAAGTCAATGTAATGGGGCAGCTACGTTGCCGGGAGAGAAATTTAAATATAGATGCATAGATAGCTATGTCGATGTAAGCTGCCTTGCATCGACTTAACTGTGTAGCGTAGACCAATCAGACATAACCATCATAAAAATGTGAGCAACATAGCACCTCACCTGCTGCTTTTCCTTACTACCATTTATACTAGCATGAAGGCCATGGTCCAAGTATCAGAGCACATGCCTACCTTTAATATAACTGTGACAGGTTGGTCTGCCCTCTTAAGGGTAGTGGTGCCTAATGGTCAGCTCACCCCATTGTGTGGCTTGGCCCTTTAAGGTTTGAAATGTCCTATATATTTAGGGACCTTGGGGTTATTGATAAAGTGGTCCTGGGAATAAGTGGTGCTTGGGAGAAAATCTTGACACTGTATCTTTAAAGGCCTGGGGCCTCTCCCCCAGTCAACTGAGCAGGGAGAAGGGAACCGCATAAATGCCTCCTGCTTCACAGTAGGACAGATGCCCGCAGGAGAAGCCTGAGGATTAATTGAGGAAAAGGGCTATCTGAGGAAGAAGCTGGCTAAATTATAACCCAGCTCCAGGAGGAGTACTGGGACAACTAACAAAGTAAGCCACACTTTGTAGAAAAAATTAATAAATCAAACCCCACAAACGGGGTTCACGTTTTTGAATCAACTCAAGTCTGGTAACTGATTGAAAGAACCCAAGGGAGTGGTGAATGAGATAAAGTAGGGTACTACAAGGGGGCATGTTGGAGACACACTCACCCCTTGACAATATCCCATGGATACAGCTCATCAAATCTGAGCTGTAGTCGATGGATCTACATAAGGAGCCTTTGCAAATGAAGGAAAAGCATTTGGAACAGTAGCCCCCAATGGGTAAAACTTCCTGTGGTGGTTCAATCAACTTAGGTGCCACTGAGAAGATTCACTTCTTCCATGCCCTCTACCAATGCAAGAGCAATGTAATATCATCCAGCCAGAAAAGCTTCGCGGTGAAAGAAATTCCTCTAAATATGTTATAAAGGCAAAGAGAAGGTGGGTCAAGTTCAGAGGCGAGTCTAAGTAAATCTAGAAAAAGTCTAAGTTGAGGTAACTTATGTCTTTGTCACCCAAGTACAGACAATATTAATAGCAGCTTAGACTTCCTTATATTTACTTAGACCAATTTGCTGAGGTGTAAGTAGGTTTAAAATAGTCTTACTGCATCTATAGAAATTTAGGTCTAAGGATCTATGAAGAAGTCTAACTTACATCATCATACATGGAACTTCTGAATCTGCTGCAGTGAATCTGAGAGCCAGTAAGGCGGCTCCAGAGTGAAGACCTGCAAGGGGAAAGAGAAGTGTTGTCTTTCCATCTTAGATGGCCTCCTTATCATAGTATCTTTAATGTATTTATTCTCACAACACCCTGTGAGGTAGGGGAAATGCTATTATCCCCATTTTATAGACAGGGAACTGGGGTACAGAGACAATAAGTGATTTGCTCAAGGTCAGACAGAAAGTTTGTGGCAGAGCAGGGAACTGAACCTAGGTCTTCCCAGTGAATGCCTTAACCACTGAACCATCCTTGAGCTCATTGTCAAGCTCTACACCCTTCCAAGAATCTGCTTATTATATTTCTCTGGTCTGTCCTTCTCAGTCTATGTTAAATTTTCCAAGAGCTCTGAACTCTAGAGCAAGAGCCTTGTTTGGCCTCAGGAACACTATTCTTGGTGTGATTTATCTGATTCCATGCCCATGCTTCCTAGGAGATGGAGTTTGTCACAAAGAAAGCAGAACAGGAGTGGGACTCTCAACTGAGGGTAGCCAACTATTTGGATTCCAACAGTCAAGAGAACTAGATAAAATGATGTGATATAAAAGGACAGTGGGAATGAATGAAGGAATCATCAACCATAATGTCAGGTTTCAGAGTAACAGCCGTGTTAGTCTGTATTCGCAAAAAGAAAAGGAGGGCTTGTGGCACCTTAGAGACTAACCAATTTATTTGAGCATGAGCTTTCGTGAGCCACAGCTCACTTCATCGGATGCATACTGTGGAAATTGCAGAAGACATTATATACACAGACACCATGAAACAATACCTCCTCCCACCCCACTTTCCTGCTGGTAATAGCTTATCTAAAGTGATCATCAAGTTGGGCCATTTCCAGCACAAATCCAGGTTTTCTCACCCTCCGCCCCCCCACAGACAAACTCACTCTCTTGCTGGTAATAGCCCATCCAAAGTGACCACTGTCTTCACAATGTGTATGATAATCAAGGTGGGCCATTTCCTGCAGAAATCCAGGTTCTCTCACCCCCTCACCGCCCTCCAAAAACCACACACACAAACTCACTCTCCTGCTGGTAATAGCCTATCCAAAGTGACCACTCTCCTTACAACCTGCATGAAAATCAAAGTGGGCCATTTCCAGCACAAATCCAGGTTTTCTCACTCCCCCACCCCCATACACACACAAACTCACTCTCCTGCTGATAATAGCTCATCCGAAGTGACCACTCCCCCTACAATGTGCATGATAATCAAGGTGGGCCATTTCCAGCACAAATCCAGGTTTTCTCACCACCACCCCCACACACACACAAACTCACTCTCCTGCTGGCAATAGCTCATCCAAACTGACCACTCTCCCCACACTGTGCATGACAATCAAGGTGGGCCACTTCCAGCATAAATCCAAGTTTAACCAGAACGTCTGCGGGGGGGAGGAAAAAACAAGGGGAAATAGGCTACCTTGCATAATGACTTAGCCACTCCCAGTCTCTATTTAAGCCTAAATTAATAGTATCCAATTTGCAAATGAATTCCAATTCAGCAGTTTCTCGCTGGACTCTGGATTTGAAGTTTTTTTGTTGTAAGATACGACTTTCATGTCTCTGATTGCGTGACCAGAGAGATTGAAGTGTTCTCCGACTGGTTTATGAATGTTATAATTCTTGACATCTGATTTGTGTCCATTTATTCTTTTACGTAGAGACTGTCCAGTTTGACCAATGTACATGGCAGAGGGGCATTGCTGGCACATGATGGCATATATCACATTGGTGGATGTGCAGGTGAACGAGCCTCTGATAGCGTGGCTGATGTTATTAGGCCCTGTGATGGTGTCCCCTGAATAGATATGTGGGCACAGTTGGCAACTGTCAGCCACACTATCAGAGGCTCGTTCACCTGCACATCCACATTATTGCATAGCTAGCTGCTAGCCCCTTGCTTGTCCTCCTTTGTTGGGGGGCATTGATCAGTGTTCACATCGCACTCGCCGTCAGTACCTGGCCCAAGTTGAGGAAGCTAATGATCCAACCTGCAGACCTAATTCAGTGATGAATCCTGGTCCCATGCCACCTGAGGCATGTTGCACATACGCTTAGAAGTGGTCAGTGGGTTCATTGCAAAACTGACTTCCCCTCTTTTCTCTGTGTTGAAGTGTGGAGAGTGTCTGCAATGCCCTCTGCAGGCTCTGCTGATTGTCCTTCCAGCATAGCAGAAACGCACCCAACAAGCAGATTTGAGCTTCAAGAGTGTTGCCCTCTGAGTACTTAGTGTGGGGGAAAAAGCTGAGATAATTTCACAATCTTCTCATCCGAGAAACGTGTAGGAAATACTTTTGATTACCACAGAGACATCAGACTGTTTTCACTGATATATAGCTTTGTGACATCCATTTCCCATAAATTACTTCTGAGGTAAATTTCTGCATTTCATGGAAAAGAGAAGTCATTTTCATTGAGCACTGCTCAATAATTTCTTCTTATAAGACTGTTTACAAGCTGTACTTTAGTGCCTTAGTTTGCATTTTTGCTAGAAAGCAAAATATGTCCTTAATGCAATTACTAATTTTTAAATAATTATTTTGATATTGAAAATACTAACAATGATTAAAATGTACTTTTGAAAATACTATTTAAAAATTGTGTGGTTGCTCAAAACACATTTTCTGTGCTATATATACCTAGTTTAGTAGTGATCTAAAATGCCATTTTTATCACATCTTTAAAGAGTTGATTTTAGTGTATTTCCTTCCTACCCTGCCTTTACTGAGCAGTGATTGGTTTTGACTCATTCTTGTATGATACATACATCAACACCTGTGCCCATTTAGCAGTGAATTTCAGTACAAATCACAGTGACTTGAATAGACATCTCAAAAGAAGCATTACAATTGTAGCAATATTTTTAGAAACTCAAACAAGGAAATAAACAACTTCAGTAAAAGTAATTTAAATAACAAATAACTTATCTTTATAAACTGCTTCTCTCCTTGAGAACAAAGAATAAACAAGGAGACAAGCCTTTTTTCCTTCCATTATTAACTCAGATCACAATATGAATGGGTGAAATGTCAAGAATAATTGGAGCAAATCACAGCATAATCTTCAGCAAAAACATGTGATTTATTTAAATTGTCACTGCTTTTCTTAATAGATCCTCTGTTTAACCTTGTTATCCAAGACAGCATGTAAAAAAAGGCACACTTGGATTTGTTCTGAAATTGTCAACTTAAAGGCATGTACTCTACTGTTGTGTTGTGAACCATAATCTAGGACACTTTCATGTCATGAAACATCAATATATTGTATTGTGACCCTAAGATGCTACAATTACACTGGTGCATGCACCCCAAAACAGTATTTTTCCATTCATTTAAGAGTATTTTGCCATTCATGGTCATGGGGATTCTCTTGATTAAGACCATGTAATGGGTACTGTAATGAGAGATTTTGCTTTGAATGTTCTGAGATACCTTGCAGCACCTTCATAGAAGCTTGCAGAAAAACCTTGGAGGGGGTTTAAAAACACCCTACAACTCACTTCTTCCCAGTAATATAATGAAGGTGGTGACAGCGTCAGGACACTTTGACTTGCATAAAACAGCAGTTAATTTTAAGATTAAGGCTTTAGATAATTAGTGATAGTTTAAAATTAGAAATCTAAAATGGTGGACGCAATAATCCTATATGAAAGACGCAGGGTTAGGATAACAAAAGTTCCAGCAACTCACAGGGAGGAGCTTTGCTATTTAAAAATAGGTTAGAGAGAGGAGCTCTACCCAACATGGCATCGGGGGAGGAGCTTTACTATCTAAAAATAAATAGGAAGGATCTAGAATTACGCTAATATCTGGAAGCTGATTGGCTGAGATAAGATGACCTTGAGAGAGCAACCAGTATATAAGGTGGACAGCCAGCAGGCTTAGTTGTGGGAGTTTCGGGGGGGATGTGAAGATCAAAAGCCTCAAGACGCAGCATGAACAGCAGAAGCTGAGACAACTGCAGCAGCATCTTAAGAAGATTCTAGGAAGCAGCTACCTGCAGAAACAGCAGCAGTAGAATCTCCTAGAGGGCAGCAGCTTTAGAACATAGTAGCTACGGAAGCCTCAAAGGCAGACAGCCTGAGGGAGATGGTGGCGGCAGCTTTAATCACCACTACAGTGGCAGTTCCTTCAAGACAACTCCATGGAGACAGCACCTGCCATCATTTCTGGTGCCATCCCCACCCAACTGACAGAACAGAAGGACCCCTGAGATGAGTCAGAAGGAATTGAGAGGAAAGAGTGTTAGGGCAGGACTACACTTGCAGATGTAGAGCGCTTTGAGTTAAACCCGCCTTCGGAAAGTGCAGTAGGGAAAGCGCTGCAGTCTGTCCACACTGACAGCTGCAAAAGCACGGCATGGCCACATTTGCGGCACTTGCAGCGGCACTGGGAGCGGTGCATTATGGGCAGCTATCCCACAGAGCACCTCTTCCCATTCTGGTGTTGTGGCTTGTGGGAAGGGGGCGGGAGGTGTGGGGCATTCTGGGACTTGTCCCAATGCCCCGTGATGCATCGGTTCACATCCCAGCAATCCCTGTGCTTCTGTCCACATTTGGCTCCATCTTTCAATGTTTTTTATACTGCGCACTCTGTCTTCCCTTTCAGTCTGCGGGAATGGAGCCCGAATTGCTGAGGAGTATGCTGATGAGTCTCGCCAGCACATCACGTTTGGCAGTCAAGTTATTCCTTATGATCCAAAATGACAGTGAGGGCTCTGATGATATCGACTCGAGTAACGCATAGGACACGAGATTGCTTGTGGCATTCACGGACATGCTCACCACCTTGGAATGCCACTTTTGGGCTCGGGAAACAAGCACTGAGTGGTGGGATCACATCATCATGAAAGTCTGGGATGACGAGCCGTGGCTGCAGAACTTTCGGATGAGAAAAGCCACTTTCGTGGGACTGTGTGAGGAGCTCGTCCCCATCCTGCGGCACAGACACGAGATTGAGAGCTGCCTTGATGGTGGAGAAGTGGGTGGCTATTGCAATCTGGAAGCTGGCAACTCCAGACAGCTACCGATCGGTCGCTAACCAGTTTGGAATGGGAAAGTGGACAGCTGGAATCGTGTTGATGCAAGTTTGCAGGGCCATTAATCGCATCCTGCTTAGAAGAACCGTGACTTTGGGTAATGTGCTTGACATTGTGGATGGCTTTGCACAAATGGGTTTCCCTATCTGCGGAGGGGCGATAGATGGCACACATTCCAATTCTGGCACCAGCCCACCTAGCCTCAGAGTACGTTAATCGGAAGGGGTATTTCTCTATGGTTCTCCAGGTGCTTGTGGATCACCGTGGGCATTTCATTGACATTAACGCAGGCTGGCCCAGAAAGGTGCATGACGCATGCATCTTTCGGAACTCTGGCCTGTTCAGGAAGCTGCAAGCCGGGACTTTTTCCCCAGACCAGAAGATCACCATAGGGGAAGTCGAAATGCCCATTGTGATCCTTGGAGACCCTGCTTACCTTTTAGTGCCGTGCCTCATGAAACCCTACACAGGGAGCCTTGACAGCAGCAAGGAGTGGTTGTCACACCCCAATGGCCTCCTCCCAAAGGGAGTCCCCAGGGAAGGCAGATCAGTACTGTATGTGGCTAACACTGTTGCAATCATTGCAAAGCATTTTGGAGAGGGTCAAAGGTGCGTGAGTGGAGAGTGGAAGTTTCCTTTGCAGAGTACGAGAGGCCGGGGGAAAGAAAGAAGAGGAGCAGAGAACAGGTTAACTCAACACTTCAGCTAGCTCCGTGTGAATATAAAACACTGGCCCTGGCCCAAGGTCATGGGCTCAACAAAAAATCAGCAGCTGCCCAGCCGTAAAAAAAAAAAAAAATAAATAAAAAATCTAAATTAAGCAAAGCTGCAAAAATAGCAGCAAAAACAATAAAAGCAAACAAAACAGCAACAGCAAAGGCCAATAGAAGGGAAAACAAAGTCTCCAGAGCTGGAATGTTTTGGGAAACAGAGGAGGCCACAGCAAGCCAGTTTGGACTGGCACAAAAAGCACCAGGAGCAGAGGTCCCTGAACGGAACCCCCCCCCCCCCAAACGAGCCCAGGACTTAAAACCCTCCTAAGAGCTGGAGCAACTCGGAGATCAACAGCGAATCCTTGGATGACCTGGGCCCAGGACACCACGCCCATCCACCCTTCCCCCCCTCTTCTTCTGACTTTACACGCAGGCCTGGCTAGTCTCAGGTAGTGCATGTGTGAGTATGAAAGTGGGTTAGGGCTTGGGGCATTAACGCTTTCTTTCTTCCCGAGTGACATGGGAGCATTCCCAGAATTCTATGCTGTTATTATTTTATTAATAAAGCTTTTAAATTTAGACGCTTGGTGTATTCCAGTACCTCCTCCCCAAACAATCCTGCAGCATCAGCCTGATCAGCCGACGCCCCAGGCAGATTGGTAACAAAAATCTGTTACAGTTTTGGTGGAGAATTGCAGAGTGGGGGAGCCCTGCGAAGCACACCAACTGTTTTGCCTTTGGTATTTCATGTTTGCTCTGTCCGGTACCGTTGGTATTACATGTTAAAAATTTTATAATTAAAGGGGTGCCCACTCTCAGCTGTAGTAGGCCTGAGAACCCGAGAGAGGTTTAGCATTCCTTTCTCCACCCTGGTTGGCAGGGATAGGGTACAGGTGGGCATACTCCCAGTTGTAGAAGTCTGGGGTAGTTGGAGGAGAACTCAGGGAGTCTCACTCCACACATATAATCCTTGGTGCATGTGCCCTCAGTCGTAGTATGACTGAGTTGAAGAGGAGGACATAGGGTGTCTCACTCTGCCTGGGAAGGGTTTTAATGTATGGACCCTCAGTAATATTGGACCAAGTAATACGGAGGGAGGCTTAGCGTCTCTCCCTCCAGCCCAGGGAGGTGAACATTGTAAGTCTTGGTGCCAATGTGGGCTACATAAAATGTCAAGTAATTAAAAAAATCTTAAAAGTGGTACTAACAAATTGTAACAGTATATTAAAAAAACAAAAGCGTGTAGCTGCGGACTCAGGAGTTCTGCAGTCGTGGGCAATGGCATCAGCGATGGGTTCAATCCTGGACGTACAGGCATTAGGGAGCACAGACATGGCAGTCCGGCTGCCCAGACAGCTGGCATCATCGAAGGCTGGTGGACCTGATGCCCAAGCCACAGGGGAGGCAGCAAAGAGGGACGGGACCCTGCTGCCTCTTTCTAAAATGGTTGAAGACCTCTCCCAGCTGGAGAGGGCTCTCACCAAGGTGGAATACAATCCCTGGGGTTCCGTGGTGGAGCTTCAAAGAAAAATGCAGACTTGGGAGAATTTGTTAGACCTGTATGGCAAGTATAAAAATCAGAAGAGTAAGAACCTAGGGGCAGCTGTGGAATTAATTTGGACTGCAGCAGCCATGTGGTATCAAATGTTGTTGGGACAGAAAGAGGAGTTGGGGAAAAGGAAAAAGGTGTGTACCTGACAGCTGGTGGAAACTGAGCAACTAAAAGCACAAATTACTAACTAGGCAGCAACCCAAGCCTACACCCAGGACAAGTTGCAGGACTTCCAGGTGGAAAAAGCGGAACATACCTGTTAGGGGGGCTTATTCCTTCACCCACTTACAACCCTGGTCCTTCTCGCATGAACAGAGAGCAACAATACCCGAAGTCCAAAGGTGCAAACAATTCGATGTTTATTGGGGTGAACTTCCAGCAAGCATGATTCCAGTTTCCTTCCTTAGTGTCCCCCTTCCCAGCTCTGACACCACAGAGCCTTACTGTGTCCCTCTTCCCATTCCCTCCCTTAGCAAAACATGATTCCAATTTCCTTACCCCCATTCCCTGTTCCCATTTCTCCCACCCATACACTTGCTGATTGAGTGCAGACTATATAGTAAAACTTGAGTTCTGCTTAGCTATACCTTAACCAATCATTTTACATTTAGTTTGATAGCATTCTGTCTGGCAAGAACTCACTTATCTATAGCTGAGATGTGAAATCCTCACTTCTGTATTGTTTTGTCATTATAGTTCCCACTTTGCTATTGTTTATTTGCATGGTCTCTATACGGCAGACAGAAACAATCACAGAACCAGACAATTAATTTTGCTTGGTGTAAACTAATTAAGGTGGTGGGATATAATTGGTTAAATAATCATGTTAGGAAATGTTAAATAATATGTCAGGGTTGGTTAGTTAAATTTCAGTAAAATGATTGGTTAAGGTATAGCTAAGCAGAACTCAAGTTTTACTATATAGTCTGCAGTCAATCAGCAAGTGGGTGGGGGAATGGGAACAGGGAATGGGGAAATTGGAATCATGTTTTGCTAAGGGGGGGGGGGGGGGGAAATGGGAACAGGGACACAGGTAACGCTCTGTGGTGTCAAAGCTGGGAAGGGGGACACTAAGGAAGG
The DNA here is from genome assembly GCF_015237465.2 of Chelonia mydas. Lineage (NCBI taxonomy): Eukaryota > Metazoa > Chordata > Testudines > Cheloniidae > Chelonia > Chelonia mydas. The sequence continues at coordinate 79,982,756 of NC_057851.1, read as the reverse complement.
AAACTGGAATCATGCTTGCTGGAAGTTCACCACCATAAACATCGAATTGTTTGCACCTTTGGACTTCAGGTATTGTTGCTCTCTGTTCATGCAAGAAGGACCAGGGTTGTAAGTCGGTGAAGGAATAAGCCCCCTAACACAAACCATCATTGGAGTGCCTGAGGTCTACATTTTGGGGTAACTGTACAGGCATATTCTTACCTGCAGTATTTTGGTATAGCTCAGCAATACTGCTTGTCCCTCTCACTGTTCAATTTCAAATAATGGGATTCTAACTGGGCAAAATGTAGATCATCATTAAGGGCGCACTCTCAGGTTTAAAATCATGGGACAGATTCACTCTTGCTTGCCCATGGAGGTATAAATTATACCTCCCTGTGCCGGCCTGATCCACTGACCCCCAAAGGGAACTGGCCTGAGGGTGGGGAGGCAGCACGATCTCCATGTGTCCTCTTCTGGGTTTTTGCAGGAGGAGAGCAGCTTATTTGCACTTCAGGCTCCATGGCAGCCTCACCAGTGGAAGCTGATCTGGCCATGTCCCCCTTTTGTCCGGTACTTCTCCCATTTTGGGCTGTGCTGGATGCCTGTTGGCAACCTGGTAGAAGGGAATTTGTAGTTGCTTTTCACTATGGCAGCTTCCTCCAGAGGTCATCCTGTTGCTGGGGTCCTGTACCTATGTTTACGCCAGCAGAATTTGGGGGTAAATCTGGGCTGATTTTAGCCAAATTTATTACAGAAAGAAATCAAATGTTATTACCAACCTGTGTTGTTTACGATACTTAGATTAATAAGAATTTTACAAGTCTAATTGACTTTTCACTATTTAGGCTGTTTTGTTTACATTTTCCATTTCACTTGGCTTGGACAGTAAATCTTGTCAGAGCTGTCCCGGAACAGTGAGCAGGAACTTTGTGGTATATGCTGGGAGGAACAAGTATACCACTGCAGCTTTAACACTTTGATGTCCTGTTCACAATGGCACTGCAAAGGCGAAGGATGTAATGGTGCTCAGCTTTACTCAAAGCCAGTGCCTCAGAGTAGTGGTACGAGTGCCTCTGGATTGTTGGAAGAAGTTTTGTGTGTAGACAGGAAGCACATTATAATCATGCTTTTAGATGTAAGCAGGGTCTGAATGAACTCTCCCCTGACAGCTAGTTGGGGAGGGGGAGAGACTTCAGAAGCAAACTGTATTTACATGAACACACCTACTCTTCACAGGTATCTAGCAGACAGGAACTGTGTAGCTCCATGTGATCAGTTTTGGCTGGTGTTGAGTTACAAATCACATTAGTACTGAATGCAAGGGTAGTGAAATGTTGTTATCAATGTTATCTTCATTGTATGAAAGGGGATCAGAACTGTGCTGAGCTGAAAGGAACTCTCTAAGCCAGGGGCTCAAATGCCAGACCTCTGTGAAAGTAGAGGAGTGGGGGACAGGTGTTCCAGCCAGGAGGTGTGGACTCTCCCTAAGGGTCCCTGGTCTGTACCTCCCCACTGTTCAAAGATAAAGCTCAGTAGGCTTCATTAGGAGCCTTTTGTTATTTTTAGTGCTCAAAAAGAGCTGAAATCATTTGTGGTGGGGCACATGACTTATGAGGAGAGGCTGAGGGAACTGGGCTTATTTAGTCTGCAGAAGAGAAGAGTGAGGGGGGATTTGATAGCAGCCTTAAACTATCTGAAAGGGGGTTCCAAAGAGGATGGAGCTAGGTTGTTCTCAGTGGTAGCAGATGACAGAACAAGGAACAATGGTTGCAGTGGGGGAGGTCTAGGTTGGATATTAGGGAACACTATTTCACTAGGTAAAGCACTGGAATGGGTTACCTAGGGAAGTGGTGGAATCTCCATCCTTAGAGGTTTTTAAGGCCTGGCTTGACAAAGCCCTGGCTGGGATGATTTAGTTGGGGTTGGTCCTGCTTTGAGCAGGGGGTTGGACTAAATGACCTCCTGAGGTCTCTTCCAACCCTACTCTTCTATGACTCAATGTGGCAGGGGGCAGCTAAATAGAAAAGCTTAGACTTTTCAGCTTCCCTGAAATAATGCCAGTACTCTTCTATAAATTCACATTTGAAGTTCTGAACCTGGGAGGCTTTACAAGAACCTGGAGATTGATCCAGATGTGTGTGTAATCAACAGTGGAATTCACAAAGTTTTCCCTGCATGACTGCATGATCAGTGTAACATCCAATAATAGCATAAATATTGGCAAAAAGAAAAGGAGTACTTGTGGCACCTTAGAGACTAACAAATTTATTTGAGCATAAGCTTTCATGAGCTACAGCTCACTTCATTGGATGCAAACACTGAATGCATCCGATGAAGTGAGCTGTAGCTCGCGAAAGCTTATGCTCAAATAAATTTGTTAGTCTCTAAGGTGCCACAAGTACTCCTTTTCTTTTTGCAAACACAGATTAACACGGCTGCTACTCTGAAACCTGTCAGCATAAATATTGTTATTATGTTTATAGAGTTGGAGTTGCTACCTGGCAGAAAAGAAGCAGAAAGGTGAAGTAAGAAAAGGGAGGAGCGAGGCTGGAGGAACTGTGGGCAGCCTATACATACAGAGTGCAATTCACCTACAAACTAGGCATTTAATGGTTTTTCCCCACCCATCATCTCTCATTCAGTATCAGAAGGTTGACTCCTGCCTCTGGCCCATGATGCCAGCTGCTATTGCTCAATTTTACTTGTTCAATTTTCAAACAAGCACTTTTGTGCTTTCTGCCGTGCTGCACCTCATGCTTGAGAGGAATTCCCTTAAACAGACTCAAAACTAACTCATTATCCTTCTTCCAAACCCTCCTTTGCTTTGAGATCTACAAAAAACGTGAACAACAAGGTACATCAATCCACACTTCAATCACTTCCTTATGAACCTATATTGTGAATCATCCCCCACTCCCATTTTTTAAGTGTCCATGTCATTCATAACTACATTGCATGGCAATAAAGCCACCGCTTCCACAAGCACTGAACCCCTACCGCAACACAATGAGCACCATCCCCCGCACCAAGTGCATTCATAAAGGTACTATTCCCCTGTGACAGGTTGGATCACAGAAACCCCCTGGGAGCTGCCACCTGATGTGCCAAGACTACTTCTGCTCCTGCTTTCCTGCCCTGCCAGCTTAGGACTCCAGTACCTTGCCTGGTTTGAGCCAGATCCGCTAGCCTGCTGCAAACCCAGACCCAGCTCTGAACCACGTCCCCTAACAGCTGTAGGCTTAACTGAAAGCAGTTTACAAAAGTGTTCCCATCTTTAACACTCAGATGCCCAACTCCCAATGGGGTCCAAACCCCAAATAAACCTGTTTTACCCTGTATAAAGTTTATACAGGGTAAACTCATAAATTGTTCGCCCCGCTATAACACTGATAGAGAGATATGCACAGCTGTTCCCCCCCCCCTCAAGTATTAAAACATACTCTGGGTTAATTAATAAGTAAGAAGTGATTTTATTAAATACAGAAAGTAGGATTTAAGTGGCTCAAGTAGTAATAGACAGAACAAAGTGAATTACCAAGCAAAATAAAATAAAACCCACAAGTCTATGTCTAATAAAACTGAATGCAGACAAAACCTCACCAGTTCCAGTAAGCTTCTTTTTACAGACTAATCTCCTTTTAGTCCAGGTCCAGCAATTCCTCACACCCCCTGTAGTTACTGTCTTTTGTTCCAGTTTCTTTCAGGTATCCTTGGGGATGGAGAGGTTATCTCCTTAACCAGCTGAAGACAAAATGGAGGGGTCTCCCACTGGCTTAAATAGACTTTCTCTTGTGGGTGGAGACCCCCTCCTCTCTCCTATACAAAGTCCAGCTCCAAGATGGAGTTCTGGAGTCACCTGGGCAAGTCACATGTCCATGCATGACTCACAGTTTTTACAGGCAGAAGCCATTGCCCACATGGTATCTTGAATGTCTCCAGGAAGACTTCTTATGTGGATTGGAGCTTTCGAAGATGCATTGTTCCTTAAGCGCTTCTTAACTGGGCACTTAACTTTGCGAATTCCTTTCTCCAGGAACTGAGCAAATGCTCTACTAAGGTTATTTAGAAATCAAGCCAGTACACGGCCAATATTCATAACTTCAACTACAAAAATGATACAGGCATACAAATAGGATGAATAGATTCAATAGATCATAACCTTTACAGAGATATTTTACATGGCATATGTAGCATAAAACATATTCCAGTTATGTCATTTACATACATTCATAAGCATATTTCCACAGAGCTTTATGGTGTGCACTGTCACATCCCTCTCTTTCATTGGGTCACGCAAGTCCATAATGTGGAAGCACAAAGAATCCCTGACTTCTGTTGCCCGGGTGCATCCAGCTTCAACCATGGTAAGTGCACTGTCTGACTGAGTGTACCGATTCAGTGGCCGCTCACTGTCATAGGTCCATTCAGGGGGAAATGGCTCACCTCTGGCTTCTCAAAGATTGCGAAGATGATACACGAGGCTTTTAGTTGCTCTATACTGTGTAAAAAAATCAGGAGCATCAAGAATAGCACCCAAACATGCAAGAAGGGGAAGAAATCATCTTAACATTCACCTCCCCCAGTTATCATAAGAAAAGTAGTGACTGGATCATAATGCTTAAACATGGATAGTTAGTACTGTTAAAGATTAAAGATTTAAGGCTTTTGATAAGTAATAAATAGTAAGAGTTTAGAGTAGGTATAGCTAGAAATCTAAAATGGAGGACTCAGACTGAATTGACCAATAGCAGACAGGAGACTGGGGTGAAATAAAGTTCAGCAGGGTAAGGCTGAGTTCACTCCAAAATACCTGAAGGGAGAGGTCAGGAGCAGGCTCTCAACTAGGTTCAGCTTAAATGACAGGTAAAGCTGATTGTCTAAGCAGGTATTGCCCCACTGGGGGATCTATGCTAATAGCTGGAATTGAGAAAGCAGCCAATCAGAGAAGGCCAAAAATCGAATACAAGGCAGAGAGATGGCAGGCTTGGGTGTGTGAGTGGAGAAGGAGAAGCACAGAAAAACAGCACCAGAACCAGAACGAGCAGAAGGACGAGAGATGGTCCAGAGGAGTATAATTCCTCCTTAATTATAAGGAATGCATAAGTATGATTGTACATAAAGCTGGATGCCTGTGTCTGAATGAATTTTACCCCACCTATTCCGTGATTTCCTGATCACCATTCTTAGAATGTTATTATTTAGTAATGTTCTTTAAGGTGTAATGTTACTTTATACATATGGATAGGGGATCTGTGTGTTACATTGTAATAGGTTTAATATTATGTCACAGCATTGTATTAAGGCTTGATACCAGGGGTGGCCAACCTGTGGCTCCAGAGCCACATGCGGCTCTTCAGAAGTTAATATGCGGCTCCTTGTATAGGCACTGACTCTGGGGCTGGAGCTACAGGTGCCAACTTTCCAATGTGCTGTGGGGTGCTCACTGCTCAACCCCTGGCTCTGCCACAGGCCCTGCCCCCACTCCACCCCTTCCTAACCCCTCCCCTGAGCCTGCACTGCCCTCGCTCCTCCCCACTCCCCCCCCCCCCCCCCCCCGAACCTCCTGCACACCATGAAACAACTGATCAGGAGAGGTGTGGGGAGGGAGAGGGAGGTGCTGATCAGTGGGACAGCTGGTGAACGGGAGGTGCTGATTGGCAGGGCTGCTGGTGGGTGGGAGGTACTGGGAGCACGGGGGTGGGGGGCAGCTGACATGGGTGGAGAGGCGCCAATGTATTACTGTGGCTCTTTGGCAGGGGTGGCCAACCTGTGGCTCCGGAGCCACATGCGACTCTTCAGAAGTTAATATGCAGCTCCTTGTATAGGCACCAACTCCGGGGCTGGAGCTACAGGCACCAACTTTCCAATGTGCTGGGGGGCGCTCCCGGCTCTGCCACGGGCCCTGCACCCACTCCACCCCTTCCCGTGCCCTCCCCTGAGCCTGCCATGCCCTTGCTCCTCCCCTTCCCCTCCAGAGCCTCCTTACACCACGAAACAGCAGATTGGGAGGTGTGGAGAGGGAGGGGGAGGTGCTGAACAGCAGGACTGCTGGTGGGTGGGAGGCACTGGGAGGGGGGGAGGTGATGGGGGGCTGCTGATGTATTACTGTGGCTCTTTGGCAATGTACATTGGTAAATTCTGGCTGCTTCTCAGGCTCAGGTTGGCCACCCCTGCTTGATACATATGTAAGGGGTCACTCTGTACCATATCATGCAACATTGTATCTGCATGGTTTCTGTAGTCTATTGCAGTGGTCTCCAAACTAGGGTGTGCACACCCCAGGGGGTGCGCGAGATGATCCCAGGGGGTGTGCAGCAGCAGGAGCGCCGCTGGACGACACTCTGCCGTTTTTTTTCTTTGGCGGCAGCTCTGCACGTCCACGGCTGGTGTTCCCCTCCGGCGGCGCGTCTGGTCTTCCGGTCTTCTTCCGTTGGTGGCACTTCTGGTCTCCTTCCGTCGGCGGTGTGTCTGCGGGAGGTCTTCCAATCTTCACCCTGGGGGTGTGTGAGCCAAAAAGTTTGGAGACCACTGGTCTATTGTGTCACCGTAGTATATGATTTCTAAATGAAATGTAATTGTGTTATGCTATGTGTCATGTATTGCAGTGTATTCTATCTTGCTTATTAAGTGTATTGTAACTGATTATTTTCTTTAAAATAAGTTATTTTGTTTTTGAAGAATTACTCCTTGAGCATCAATCCTTTGGGTGGAAGGCTGGATTCAGGTCCTCTCATGGGTTAACAGAACTAATCTGTTCTGGGGAGTCTTCTGAGATGAGACACAAACTCTCTGGTAAAACCAGGGCAATTCCTCTAGGGCGGGCCACCTCCTGTTACCCACTGAAGCGGACCAAATTGACAATTGGTTTACAGTTATAGGTAAGCCATTATTGGGGTGCCTTGGGTCCAAATTTTGGGGTAACAGAGCACAGCAAGCCACAGTAACGCAGACAACATTGATAACACTGCAATCCAAATGGGTCTGTAGACAGCTCCAATGGGATTTCAGTCTGCCAAAAGCACATTTAGCAACCATTCTATACCCACTGAGAGTGTAATTAAGCCTTCTTTTGCCGGGGCCTCTGAAATCAGGGAATGGTTTCATAAGCCAAGGCAAAAATGGGTATGCAGGGTTCCCCAGAATAATGGTGGGGACAGTAACTCTCTTTATGACAATGTAATTTGGTGGGAATAGTGTCCATCCTGTCCGTAAATGTAGACTCCTGATCTGCAAAAAACCCTGGCATCATGAACTTTCCCAGTACAACCCACACGGACATTCATAAATCATCCTCTGTGATCCATTAGGGCCCACATAACAATGGAGTAGTACCCTGTGTGGTTTATGTACTCATGCTCCTTGAGGTGAACAAACTATGGGCACATGAGTCCCATCAATGGCCCCAGCACAGTTTGTAAACCCCACTGCCATGACTTTACCCAAAGTCAACTCTCAAACACCAAACTGCTTGGCAATGGACCTGCAGAAGTCTGGGGTAGCCAACTTCCAGATGGTTACAGCAACCTGCTTTTGGACCAGTAAGGGTGACCTCATGTGTGTATCTTTATGCTAGGGGGTCGGGGCAAGCTGCTCACAAAGCTCCAGAAATGTAGTTTTTTTCATGCAAAATTTCTGAATCCACTGCTAGTCATCCCAGGTCTGCATGACCATGTGATCCCACCAGTCTGCACTTGTGGCCCTGTGCAAGGAGCACAAGTCTAAGTAGGGGGCGTCAGTGGTTGTACTGAGTGTAACAGCAGCATTAGCCAGTTTGAGTCTCTTCCTCCTCTGCCTCCTCCTGATCAATCATAAGCTGTGTCAGGTGCCTTTGGTGGGTCAGAAAACACCGCCAAAATGTCCACCAATGCCTTACAGAAGCTCTGCCCGTTTCCTGACACAGGAGTGTAAGTGCAAGCAAGAGACGTTCTTCAAATGGCATCTCTGCCATGTTGCTGGCTCCAGTAGCTGGGAGCACATAGACCAAAATGACTGCTTGGCAGCATGTGTTGTCAGGTTGTTCAAATTTCCTGTAATGTGCAATGTGGACAGTCCAGTTTTCCCACAGTGCATCACAGTCCACAGACTAGAGCAGCCACATTTCAGGTGGGTGCTAAAGAGTCTTGGATATGATTGGTTTGACTCGGGACTGCATACTACAGTGAGGACACTGGATTCCAGGTTAGAAAATTCTTAACATGTGGTTAACAATCAGTGCCAACAATCAAGCCCTGGGTTATCTAACCCAGGATCAGCTGACTCAAGTCCCTCTAACTCTGGGCTTACATTGCAGTATAGACATACCCTAATTCAAATTGCTGGTGGCAGGAGTCATGAACTCTGGACGTTGCTTCCCTCTTGGTTTGCCAGAACATTGTTTTGATTGTTTTCAGGGTACAGTACAAGCATCACCTTGTTGGGAAGGGGGATTGATATGGTTATTCTGGTGCAGATAGTAGGGAGGAATTTCATTTGTTTCATGGTTGTAAAGATACGTTGGGGAGCATCCTTGGATATATACAACATTATCTTCAGAGGCTAGCTGAGCATATACAATGGTTCTTTTGTTCTGAGCCTGGGCAGATCTTTCTGAGTAATAAATGAGTAACAGAATTTAGTTATTATTTTAACTGTATTTATGACAGCTTTCATATATGTGGGCTATCAAATATTTTCCTAAATGCCTCAAGATTTTTGAAAGTTGCAATAAATCAGATTGAAGAAATAAGTATGACTACCTAATAGAAATCCTGAAAGCCAGGTTTAAGAACGTAAGAATGGTCATAGTGGGTCAGACCAATGGTCTATTTAGCCCAGTATCCTGTCTTCTGATAGTGGCCAACGCTGGGTGCTTCAGAGGGAATGAACACAACAGGCAATCATCAAGTGATCCCTTGTTGTCCACTCCAAGCTTTTGGCATTCAGAGGCTTAGGGATATCCCGAGCATGGGGTTGCAGCCCTGACCATCTTGGCTAATAGCTAAGGCTACGTTTTAGTCATGGGTATTTTTAGTAAAAGTTATGGACAGGTCACAGGCAGTAGACAAATATTCATGGCCCATGACCTGTCCATGACTTGTACTATATACCCCTAACTAAAACTTGGGTGCTCTGGGGGGAGCGGCCCAGGGGTGCTGTGGGTGTTCTGAGAGGGGCAACCCTGGGGCACCACAGGTGCTGGGGGGGGCGGGCAGCAGTGCGCGGCCCGGGATCCCCACTGCTGCTGGCGGGGCTGGCAGGCTCCCTACCTGGCTCCACACGGCTCCCCAGAAGTGGCGACATGTCCCTTGGTTCCTAGGCGGAGGTGTGATCAGGGAGGCTCCACGCACTGCCCCTACCCTGAGTGCCTGCTCTGCAGTTCCCATTGACTAGGAACCACAGTCAATGGGAGCTGCGGGGGCGGTGCCTGCGGGCAGAGGCAGCGCGCAGAGCCGCCTGGCCGCACCTCCACCAAGGAGCTGAAGGAAGTACATGTCGCTGCTTCTAGGGAGCCCCCCAAGGTAAGTGCCACCCAGAGCCCTCCCCGCCCCACACCCCAACCCCCTGCCCCAGCCCTGAACCTCCTCCCACACCCAAACTCCTGCTGCTGCTGCTGCTGCTGGGGGGTGGGGGTGGGAGGGGCATGGTGGCCCAGCCAATGGAAGCTGCGGAGCTAGTGCTCAGGGTGGCACCTGCACCATGGGCAGGGGCAGCGCACAGAGTCCCCCATGTCACCTCAGGAAAGGAAGCAGAGATAAAGTTTCTTGACACCTTAAATGACTGCTTCTTGGAGCAGCTAGTCCTGGAACCTACATGAGGAGAGGCAATTCTTGATTTAGTCCTAAGTGGAGCACGAGATCTGGTCCAAGAGGTGAATATAGCTGGACCCCTTGTTAATAGTGACCATAACATAACATAATAAAATTTAGCATCCCTGTGGCGGGGAAAACACCACAGCAGCACAACACTGTAGCATTTAATTTCAGAAAGGGGAACTACACAAAAATGAGGAAGCTAGTGAAACAGAAATTAAAAGGTACAGCGCCCAAAGTGAAATCACTGCAAGATGCATGGAAACTTTTTAAAGACACCATAACAGAGGCTCAAGTTAAATGTATACCCCAAATTAAAAAACGTAGTAAGAGAAACTATGGTGACAAATCTGAGGAACTGTCCCAGATTGAGGAGTCATTAGAGGAGGTTTTGGAACAAACTGATAAACTAAATAGTAATAAGTCACCAGGACCAGATGGTAGTCACCCAAGAAGTCTGAAGGAACTCAAATGTGAAATTGCAGAACTACTAACTGTAGTCTGTAACCTATAATTTAAATCCACTTCTGTACCAAATGGCTGGAGGATAGCTAATGTGAAGCCAATTTTTAAAAAGGGCTCCAGAGGTGATCCTGGCAATTACAGGTCAGTAAGCCTGACTTCAGTACCAGGCAAACTAGCTGAAACTATAGTGAAGAACAAAATTGTCAGATTAGCATAATTTGTTGGGGAAGAGTCAACATGGCTTTTGTAAAGGGAAATCATGCCTCACCAATCTGCCAAAATTCTTTGAGGGGGTCAACAAGCATGTGGACAAGGGGGAACCAGTGGATATAGTGTACTTAAATTTTCAGAAAGCCTTTGACAAGGTCCCTCACCAAAGGCTCTTAAGAAACGTAAACTGTCATGGAATAAGCGGGAAGGTCCTCTCATGGATTGGTAACTGGTTAAAAGATAGGAAACAAAGGGTAGGAATATATGGTCCGTTTTCAGAATGGAGAGAGGCAAATAGTGGTGTTCCCCAGGGGTCTGTACTGGGTCCAGTCCTATTCAACATACTCATAAATAATCTGGAAAAAGGGGTAAACAGTGAGGTGGCAAAATTTGCAGATGATACAAAACTACTCAAGATAGTTAAGTCCCAGGCAGACTGCAAAGAGCTACAAAAGGATCCCTCAAAACTGGGTGACTGGGCAACAAAATGGCAGATGAAATTCAATGTTGATAAATGCAAAGTAATGCACATTGGAAAACATAATCCCAACTATACATCTAAAATGATGAGATCTAAATTAGCTGTTACTACTCAAGAAAGAGATCTTGGAGTCACTGTGGATGAAAACATCCACTCAATGTACAGAGGCAGTCAAAAAAGCAAACAGAATGTTGGGAATCATTAAGGGATAGATATTAAGACAGAAAATATCATATTGCCTCTACATAAATCCTTAGTACACCCACATCTTGAATACTGCAAGCAGATGTGGTCACCTCATCTCAAAAAAGATATATTGGAATTGGAAAAGGTTCAGAAAAGGGCAACAAAAATTATTAGGGTTATGGAATGGCTTCTGTATGAGGAGAGATTAATAAAACTGGGACTTTTCACTTTGGAAAAGAGATGACTAAGGGGGGATATGATTGAGGTCTATAAAATCATGAATGGTGTTGAGAAAGTAAATAAAGAAATGTTATTTACTCCTTCTCATAAGACAAAAACTAGGGGTTACCAAATGAAATTAATAGGCAGCAGGTTTAATACAAACAAAAGGAAGTATTTCTTCACACAACGCACAGTCAACCTGTGGAACTACTTGCCAGAGTCTGTTGTGAAGGCCAACACTATAACAGGGTTCAAAAAAGAACTAGATAAATTCATGGAGGATAGGTCCATCAGTGGCTATTAGCCAGGATGGCGTCCCTAGGCTCTGTTTGCCAGAAGCTGGGAATGGGCAACAGGGGATGGATCACTTGATTATTACCTGTTCTGTTCCTTCTCCCTGGGGTATGTGGCACTGGCCACTGTTGGGAGGACAGGATACTGGGATAGATCGATGGACCTTTGGTCTGACCCAGTGTGGCCATTCTTATGTTTGACGCTGCACCTAGGAGCCAGCGGGACATACGGGTTGCTTCCAGAATCTGCACAGAGCCGGCCCCTGTAGCCAGCTGGACTTTTAGCAGTCTGGTCAGCAGTGCTGACTGGAGCCATCAGGGTCCCTTTTCAACCCAGCGTTCCAGTCCAAAACCGGATGCCTGGCAACCCTACCTATAAATGAGAAAGGAGGAGAAGTGACTGAGGAGCCTGCAACTCCCCCTCCCTCACAAATGCAGAGACTATGAACTCAATCCTAGGGCTAGTGAAGTTCCTGGCAGTTTCCCCATAACTATTATTAGGCCCCAAGTACTGATCTGGGCCTGCCCCATGTAGCTTTCCATTTCCCTCTGCGTGCGGGCCCATGAAGACAATTTTTTTCAAAGTCCTGCCTGTTGCGCCCCTTCCCGGTGCAGTATGGGAGTTGTAGTTTTCTCGCCCCTGCCCGTGCTAGCTCTGAGCGAGTTCGGCGGCAGGGAAAGGACTACAAGTCCCGGGATTCCCTGCGCGGGTGGCGGGCGCATCCGCTCGTGCCGGGCGGCGGCCGGGTCGCTGCGCGTTGCTGGGGAGTCAGCTGTTTGCCGGAGAATAAGAGGGCGAGTGGGGTTAGCTTGCTACGTTCCTGCTGTCTCTGCGCGGCTGTCTGCGAGGGAGGGGCGGGGACCCGGCGCGGGCGGGCAGGGAAATGGCCGAGACCATCGCGGACACCAGGCGGCTCATGAGCAAACCGCAGAATCTGAACGACGCCTACGGGCCTCCCAGCAACTTCCTCGAGATCGACGTGAGCAACCCGCAGACCGTGGGGGTCGGCCGGGGCCGCTTCACCACCTACGAGATCAGGGTCAAGGTGAGGGGGGAGGGTCGGTGTCCTGTTGCTGCCGCCCAGTGGATCCCCGCCGCCCCCCAGGGTTGCGTCTCCCCTCCCCCGCCGCGTGGGTGAGGTAGCGTCTTCTCTGCTCCCTCCCACTCCAGGCTGGGACCTTCTCCCCAGCCCCTCGGGGCTGTAACCGTGACACGGCGGGGGGCTGGGCCGTGCTGGGGCTGCGGATCCCCCTCGCGGGTAGCGCCGTGTCTCACATTCACCATCTTGCGGCTGGGAGGGCCCGTGCTGGCGGGCCGAGGGCCCGGCTACGAGCCCCGCCTGAGCAGCTGAGGTGGTGCCGCCTAGATTGGCGCCTCAAACCGCCCCTGTTCCACGGTGTTCGCACCAGGTGTTAAAACTCCGCCTAACCTGTAGTGTAAACCTGCCATAAGGGGGACACTTGACTCTCCTTTCCCGCCCACTCCGCTTTTGTGAGGGTGGCACTGAGACCAGAGCGGGGCTTGGCTCCAATGTGAGCCAGTCTGCCTTGGAGGACTAGGGGAAAGCTTGATGATGGCCTTTGTATGGTTTAGCTTATCTAACTCTCCTGCTAGTTGGTGTGTGCCCCAGAGGGGTCTTATTTGTGTTCGTGACAACTTGGCAGTGTTGTCGCTGTGGTGGCCCTGGGATATGTGGGGGAGGGAATATCTTTTATTGGACCACTTCTGTTGGTGAGAGAGGCACTTTTGAGCTTCGCTAGAGCTCTTCAGCTCTGTGTAGCTCCAATGCTTGTAGTTCTCATCAACAGAAGTTAGTCCAATAAACAATATTACTTCACCCACCTTGTCTCTTTAGTGAGAAGTGACAGGTTCACTTTAAGGAAGATGTGCAAAACATAATATCACATTTTTATTTTATTTTTTTTTTTTAAGTAAGCAGCTTCTGCTATATATTTGGGTGTCTGTCAGGTTTCTCAGGCTATTGAAACTGGAGCTCAGACCTTAAGTAATCTTCCTGGCTAACATATGCGTATGGATATCTTGTAGGTGTCTGTTTGCCAGGGTGGGTAGTAATGACTGAATATATTTTATTGGTGTAATGGGGCTCAGCTAATAGAAGCATGGGAATTTATTTTAGATTATAAACTATTCCTGAGAGGCATATGAAAGCTGTGTGATAATGGATCCCATCCTTATGCAGAGCAAAGGAGCTAACCTTTTTATTGGGGGGGGGGGGGAGTGTCTGAGCTGGATACAGGCTTATTGATGGAAATAAAATACTGTAAATAAAACTGCAACTGGCTTTTTTGCTCTTGACTAAGACAATGAAGAGAATTTATAAATAAAAAAATGTTGTCTTGTGTCAAAGTTCCTTCCCCACTCTGAACTCTAGGGTACAGATGTGGGGACCCGCATGAAAGACCACCTAAGGTTATTCTTACCAATTTAGGTTAAAAACTTCCCCAAGGTACAGACTTTGCCTCGTCCTTGAAACCTATGCTGCCATTACCAAGTGTGTTAAACAAAGAACAGGGAAAGAGCCCACTTGGAGACGTCTTCCCCCAAAATATCCTCCCAAGCCCTACACCCCCTTTCCTCACCAATTTGTACAGGTGAACACAGACCCAAACCCTTGGATCTTAAGAACAATGAAAAACAATCAGGTTCTTAGAAGAAGAATTTTAATTAAAGAAAAGGTAAATACCTTACAGGGTAATCAGATTCAAAACATAGAGAATCCCTCTAGGCAATACCTTAAGTTACAAAAAGAGACAAAAGCAGGAATATACATTCCATTCAGCAGAGTTTATTTTACTAGCCATTAAACAAAAGGAAATCTAATGCATTTCTAGCTAGATTACTTACTAACTAACAGAAGTTCTGAGACTGCATTCCTGATCTGTTACCCTTTGTTCCCCCCCGCCCCCCCCCCCCCCCCCCCCCCCCGACTTGAAAGTATCTTGTCTCCTCGTTGGTCATTTTGGTCAGGTGCCAGTGAGGTTATCTTAGCTTCTTAACCCTTTACAGGTGGAAGGGTTTTGCCTCTAGCCAGGAGGGATTTTATAGCACTGTATACAGACAGGTGGTTACCCTTCCCTTTATTTTTATGACATCTTGTAAAGTGTTAATGTGGGTGGGTGCTATTTAGATTTTTTTGCTGCTGCTCTAGTACAGGGGTGGGCAAACTGCGGCCAGGGGCTGCATCCAACCCTCGAGCTCCTGCCGGGAACTGGGGTCTGGGACTTGCCCTGCTCTGGTGCTCTAGCCGAGGAGTGGGGTCTGGGGCTTTCCCCACTCCGTGCGGCTCCCACAAGCAGTGGCACGTCCCTTCTCCGGCTCCTATACATAGGGGTAGTCATGGGGCTCCACATGCTGTCCCCACCCCAAGTGCTGCCCCTGCAGCTCCCACTGGCCGGGAACTGTGGCCAATGGGAGCTGCAAGGGTGGCGCCTGCAGACAGGGCAGTGTGCAGAGCCACCTGGCCGTACCTCCACGTAGGAGCCGGAGAGGGGACATGCTGCTGCTTCTGGGAGCTGCTTGAGGTAAGCACCACCTGGAGCCCACACCCTGAGACGCTCCCATGCCCCAATGCCTTGCCCTGATCCCCCTCCCGCCTCCAAACTCCTCAGTCCCAACCTGGAGTACTCTCCCACACCCTCAACTCCTCATTTCTGGCCCCAGCTGGAGCCCTCATCCCCTCCTGCACCCCAACCTCCAATTTTTTGAGCATTCATGGCCTGCCATACAATTTCCATACCCAGATATGGACCTCGGGCCAAAAAGTTTGCCCATCCCTGCTCTAGTAAATGGAGCAATTGAATTGCACAGTAATAATGTAATATCAAACTGAAGTAATATTACCAAACCAAGTGTCTAAAAGTGTCTCTGCTTGTACTGTCAAAATAATGGGCTGAAGTAAACTTGCATGATGTAATGTTCTTAATCTTCTGAATTACTTATTAACAAATCCCACGCAGAAATATGCTAACTGAAAATGGTGCCAACCTTGACATATGAGCAAAATATTGAATCTTGAACTTAAATTGCAAGTTAAATGTATCTTTAATGATGGTGTGTATAAAACAGGGTAGGGAGAAATAGAATTTGATACTTCAGTTATCTAGTGTGTATTCTGCATGTTTACTACTCTCTAAATAATTGGATTTTAATGGTAGTGGAGCCTAAATTCTGAAATGCCTATGAGTTTGGATGTATCTCATTACTTACTCTTCTATGGAATACCCTCCTCACTCCCTTTGACTCAGAACTATTATGTTAAAACATTGGTCTCACTTGACTTGGATTGGCTAACATAGACACTTGTGGTAAAATCCTGGCACTAGTGAAGTTGTTGTGAGGCGGATTTTGCCTACAATATTGATGTAGTGCAAGACTTAGAAAAACTTACTAGCTGGATGCCTAAAATTATTTACAGGAGGGGTGGATTGGGTCCCACTACCAAGGCCCAGGGTCAGTGTTCTCCTAAACCCAGCCTTCTGCTGGTTTTGGTGGAGAGGGAAAGGGAGAATGCTGGGATTTTTACTGGAGTGTTGTTGCTAGACTGTTTTTTGGGCTCAGTTGCTTATACCTGTTTGAGTAGTAAATGGCTAGTATGTGTCATGTGGAGCTCTACCCCTTCTAGATGCTGGGTGGTAAAAGTAGCCTTGTCTAGTCCCTCCCCTCCATAGCCTCCTGTCTACTGTTAGGGAGGAATAAACCTGGGCTACTGTACTCCTCCCCAGTCTTTTTTTTTTTTTTTTTTTTTTTTCCGCCCCTGGGGTGGGAGAGAAATCCTCTCTTGTGAATAACTCCAGGCTGCTGCTTGAAGCTGTTCTTGATGGCTTCACTAAGACCCACAGGGATATAATTAGTAGAAGTGAAACTAACCATTTCTCTCAATTTTACTCAGCTGCTGTTTGGGTAAGCAGCAGTGGTGGCACTGGAGTTGCCAGTCTCTAGACAGAGGAAGAGAACATTGTCAACCTTGCAAGTGTTAAATGCATGTAAACTATCTTCACGAACAATGGCTAGAAACTTTAAATGAAAGCTTTAATTATGCAGAAGCTGATGGCTTAATTCTCCTTATGCATACAAGAGAGCTTGCTGCCAGTCAGCAGATGAGACCTGATATAGTAGTTTGAGGTTTTTAAAGCTTATCTACAGTAGGCCCCTCTTAGAGTTTGGAATCCAAGGTTAAAATTACTCCTAAACTACATTTTATCTGAGAGCTTGGAAGCCTTGGTTGGCAGGGTTTGATATGACTGCTTGGTTCTACACAAGTTTGTCCTCATTTTAAAATGCTTCTCACTTAGCTAGCTAAAAAGTTGGTGGCTGAATTTCAGTTGGAGGGATCAAGTTATTTCTAACAAGCTTAAACTTCTGATACTTAAAAGCCACTATGCATTAATAAACCCACTTGCCAATATTAACTTCAAGTGTTTCTTAAAGCCTAGAATAAATTCTTCCAGCATCTACAGATTAAAAAAGGAACTGTCTGCAAACACTTGTCAGCTAACAGTTTTATTTGTAAGTTCTCATTCATGCTTTTTTGTGACTAGACAACTCCATAATAGTCTTACACTCTATCCGCTTTCCACTTTTAAAATTTCAGTTGCTCTGACCATGACATTGGAGGCGAATAAGTGGTAGAATTTCATATTTGTTATATTCTTGCAGCACTTCAGTCTTTTTTTTTTTCCCCCCCTCTGAAATTCAAACAGGAAAATAATTGTGAATATACCTGAAGCACGTCTTTAATGAATGTGCTGATATGATGTATACAGCTAGGTGAGTATTTTAGCTTTGAATTTGTGAATGCTTAACCAATGGCTCAGGATGAGTAGTACCACTTGATGTTGGGTAAAATATTTAAAAGGGCATAGGTCCCATTGTCAATTGACTTAAGCACTTAAGGTGGATAATAATCTGTACTTTTTTCTAAAAAAGCCTATGCTTTTAAAAAAAAAAAAAAACCTATTGGAAATTGACCACCTATGGTATGGTCTAAACCAGTGGTTCTCAAACTTTTGTACTGGTGACACCTTTCAAATAGCGAGCCTCTGAGTGTGACACCCCTCCCCCCTTATAAATTAAACACACTTTTTTAATATATTTAACACCATTATAAATGCTGGATGCAAAGCAGGGTTTGGGGTGGAGGCTGACAGCTCGTGACCCCCTGAGGGGTCCAGACCACCAGTTTGAGAACCCCTAGTCTAAACGTATTGAGACAAGGTTTCAGCTTCCAGTACTTCCATTTTTGCAAATGACTTAGGCAAGAAGAGTTTACATTGTAGACTTTATGCCAGGAGGATTAAATATGTTGGTACATGTAATATGCCAACAGTCTGAACAATATTTATGGAGATCTGCTCTATGAAATATAGAATTGTAATGTAACTGAGTTCTTTCATAACTAAGCAGTAGTGTTGTCTAGCCTTTATAGTAAAGTACAGATTCTCTGCAAGAGATTGTATCAGAGAAATAGAGAACTCAGCTATGCTTGTACAAGGAATGTTTCATACTGTAAGGGTGTGTCTACACTACGAAATTAGGTCGAATTTACAGAAGTCGGTTTTGTAGAAAGTGTTTTTATACAGTTGATTGTGTGTGTCCCCACACAAATGCTCTAAGTGCATGTAGTCGGCGGAGTGTGTCCACAGTACCAAGGCAACCGTCGATTTCTGGAGCGTTGCACCGTGGGTAGTTATCCCACAGTTCCCGCAGTCTCCACCGCCCATTTGAATTCTGGGTAGAAATCCCAGTGCCTGATGGGGCTAAAACATTGTCGCGGGTGGTTCTGGGTACATATCGTGAGGCCCCCCTTCCCTCCCTCCTTCTGTGAAAGCAAGGGCAGACAGTCGTTTTGCGCCTTTTTTCTTGAGTTACCTGTGCAGACGCCATACCACGGCAAGCATGGAGCCCGCTCAGCTAACTGTCACCGTATGTCTCTTGGGTGCTGGCAGACGTGGTACTGCATTGCTGCACAGCAGCAGTTTATTGCCTTTTGGCAGCAGAAAGTGCAGTATGACTGGTAGCCATCGTCAGCGTAGTCCTGGGTGCTCTTTTAACCGACCTTGATGAGGTCATGGGCACCTGGGCAAACATGGGAGTGACTCAGCCAGGTCATTTCCCTTTTAAGTTTCGTGTCATGGCAATTGAGTTCTACCGGCAGTGCACTGTCTTTTAATCAGCAGCCAGCAGATGATGATGGCCAGCAGTCATACTGCACCATCTTCTGCCGAGCACGCAGGAGATGACGATGGCTAGCGGTCGTACTGCACAGTCTGCTGCCAGCAAGATGTATAAAGATGGATGAAGTGGCTCAAAACAAGAAATCGACCAGATTTGTTTTGTATTCATTTTCTCCTCCCTCCCTCTGTGAAATCAACGGCCTGCTAAACCCAGTTTTGAGTTCTATCCTTGAGGGGACCATTCAGTTTCTCGCAAAGCCACCCCTTTTGTTGATTTTAATTCCCTTTAAGCCAACCCTGTAAGCCATGTTGTCAATCGTCCCTCCCTCCGTCAGGGCAACAGCAGACAATCGTTCTGTGCCTTTTTTCTGTGCAGACACCATACCACAGCAAGCATGGAGCCTGCTCAGATCACTTTGGCAATTAGGAGCACATTAAACACCACACGCATTATCCAGCAGTATATGCAGCACCAGAACCTGGCAAAGCAAAACCGGGCAAGTAGGTGACGTCAGCACAGTGACGAGAGTGATGAGGACATGGACACAGACTTCTCTCAAAGCACAGGCCCTAACAATGTGGGCATCATGGTGCTAATGGGGCAGGTTCATGCGGTGGAACGCCAATTCTGGGCTCGGGAAACAAGCACAGATTGGTGGGACCGCACAGTGTTGCAGGTGTGGGACGATTCCCAGTGGCTGCAAAACTTTCACATGCGTAAGGGCACTTTGATGGAACTTTGACTTGCTTTCCCCTGCCCTGAGGCACAAGAATACCAAGATGAGAGCAGCCCTCACAGTTGAGAAGCAAGTGGCAATAACCCAGTGGAAGCTTGCAATGCCAGACAGCTACCGGTCAGTCGGGAATCAATTTGGAGTGGGCAAGTCTACTGTGGGGGCTGCTGTGATGCAAGTAGCCAACGCAATCAAAGATCTGCTGATACCAAGGGTAGTGACCCTGGGAAATGTGGAGATCATAGTGGATGGCTTTGCTGCAATGGGATTCCCTAACTGTGGTGGGGCCATAGACGGAACCCATATCCCTGTCTTGGCACCGGAGCACCAAGCTGGCGAGTACATAAACCACAAGGGGTACTTTTCAATGGTGCTGCAAGCACTGATGGATCACAAGGGATGTTTCACCAACATCAACGTGGGATGGCCGGGAGAGGTACATGACGCTCACATCTTCAGGAACTCTGGTCTGTTTCAAAAGCTGCAGGAAGGGACTTTATTCCCAGACCAGAAAATAACTGTTGGGGATGTTGAAATGCCTATAGTTAACCTTGGGGACCCAGCCTACCCCTTAATGCCATGACTCATGAAGCCATACGCAGGCAGCCTGGACAGTAGTCAGGAGCTGTTCAACTACAGGCTGAGCAAGTGCAGAATGGTGGTAGAAATGTGCATTTGGACGTTTAAAAGCGCGCTGGTGCAGTTTACTGACTTAGACCTCAGTGAAACCAATATTACCACTGTTATTACTGCTTGCTGTGCGCTCCACAATATCTGAGAGTAAGGGGGAGACGTTTATGGCAGAGTGGGAGGTTGAGGCAAATCGCTTGGCTGCTGGTTACACACAGCCAGACACCAGGGCGGTTAGAGCACAGGAGGGCGAGGTGCACATCAGAGAAGCTTTGAAAACCAGTTTCGTGATTGGCCAGGCTACAGTGTGAAAGTTCTGTTTGTTTCTCCTTGATGGAAACCCCCCACCCCTTGTCTTACTCTACTTCCCTGTAAGCTAACCACCCTCCCCTCCTCCCTTCGATCACCGTTTGCAGAGGCAGTAAAGTCATTGTTGCTTCACATTCATGCATTCTTTATTAATTCATCACACAAATAGGGGGATAACTACCAAGGTAGCCCAGGAGGGGTGGTGGTGGAGGAGGGAAGGACAAGGCCACATAGTACTTTAAAAGTTTTTAAAACTTATTGAATGCCAGCCTTCTGTTGCTTGGGCAATCCTCTGGGGTGGAGTGGCTGGGTGGCCAGAGGGGCGCCCCCCCCGCTTTCTTGGGCTTCTGGGTGAGGAGGCTATGGAACTTGGGGAAGAGGGTGGTTGGTTACACAGGGGCTGTAGTGGTAGTCTGTACTCAACCATACGCTGGAGCATATTAGTTTGATTCCCCCAGCAGCCTCAGCATTGAATCCTGCCTCCTCTCATCACGCTGCCACCACCTTTCAGCTTCAGCCTGCCACTTACTCTCTTCAGCCCGCCTCTCCTCCCGGTCATTTTGTGCTTTCCTGCACTCTGACATTGTCTGCCTCCACGCATTTGTCTGTGCTCTGTCAGTGTGGGAGGACAGCATGAGCTCAGAACATTTCATCGCGAGTGCGTTTTTTTTTTTCACCTTCTTCTGGTCTTCGCTAGCCTCTGGGAGGGAGAAGCTCCTGTGATCCTTGAAACACATGCAGCTGGTGGAGGGGAAAAAAAGGGACAGTGGTATTTAAGACACATTTTATAGAACAATGGGTATGCTCTTTCACAGTAAACCTTGCTGTTAACATTGCATACATAGCACATGTGCTTTCATTCCAAGGTCGCATTTTGCCTCCCCCAGCGTGTGGCTAGTCCCTCCGCCCTCCCCTCTCCCCATGGCTAACAGCGGGGAACATTTCTGTTCAGCCATAGGCAAATAGCCCAGCAGGAACGGGCACCTCTGAATGTCCCCTTAAGAAAAGCACCCTATTTCAACCAGGTGACCATGAATGATATCACTCTCCTGAGGATAACAGAGATAAAGAACAGATGTTGTTTGAACGCCAGCAAACATACACTGCAATGCTTTGTTCTACAGTGATTCCCGAGTACCTGCTACTGGCCTGGAGTGGTAAAGTGTCCTACCATGGAGGACGCAATAAGGCTGCCCTCCCCAGAAACCTTTTGCAAAGGTTTTGGGAGTACATCCAGGAGAGCCACGAATGCCAGGGCAAATTAATCCTTAAACATGCTTGCTTTTAAACCATGTATAGTATTTTAAAAGGTACACTCACCAGAGGTCCCTTCTCTGCCTGGCAGGTCCAGGAGGCAACCTTGGGTGGGTTCGGGGGGTATTGGCTCCAGGTCCAGGGTGAGAAACAGTTCCTGGCTGTCGGGGGAAAACTGGTTTCTCTGCTTGCTTGCTGTGAGCTATCTACAACCTCATCATCATCTTCCTTGTCCCCAAAACCTGCTTCCGTATTGCCTCCATCTCCATTGAAGGAGTCAAACATGGCTGGGGTAGTGGTGGCTGAACCCCCTAAAATGGCATGCAGCTCATCATAGAAACGGCATGTTTTGGGCTCTGACCTGGAGCGGCCATTCGCCTCTCCGGTAGGCTTGCCTCAGCTCCTTAAGTTTCATGCGGCACTGCTTCGGGTCCCTGTTATAGCCTCTGTCCTTCATGCCCTGGGAGATTTTGACAAATGTTTTGGCATTTCGAAAACTGGAACATAGTTCTGATAGCATGGATTCCTCTCCCCATACAGCGATCAGATCCAGTACCTCCCATTCAGTCCATGCTGGAGCTCTTTTGCGATTCTGGGACTCCATCATGGTCACCTACGCTGATGAGCTCTACATGTTCACCTGCAGCTTGCCACACTGACCAAACAGGAAATTGAAATTCAGAAGTTCATGGGCCTTTTCCTGTCTACCTGGCCAGTGCATCTGAGTTGAGTGTGCTGTCCAGAGCGATCACAATGGAGCACTCTGGGATAGCTTACAGAGGCCAATACCATCTAATTGTGTCCACAGTACCCCAAATTCAACCCAGCAATGCCGATTTCAGTGCTAATCTCCTTGTCGGGGGTGGAGTAAGGAAATCGATTTTAAGAGCCCTTTAAGTCGAAAGAAAGGGCTTTGTCGTGTGGACAGGTGCAGGGTTAAATCGATTTAACGCTGCTAAATTTGACCAACTCCTAGTGTAGACTCAGGCTAAGAATGTTGGCTTTAATTCTAGTTAAGTTCCTCCTTTTTTTTGTGTGTGTGTGTGAGGGGACAAGAGAAAGCAAAACATTAACACAATGAGCGGTGGTGGTGGTGGTTTACCCTTTGTAGGCTTTTCAAAAACACTGATTAGCACAGGAGGAACAAATTTGGTACCTGTTTTTTGAAATTGCGTGTGTGACTTTTTTTTATTTAGTTGAAAGTTTTACAACTTATAATACAACTGCATTCACAACTCTCTCCTAGACTTGTTAGAAACATACTGTTGAAAGGCAAGTGCAGAACTGGAAATACATTATAGGATACTAGCTTAGGAGAAATAATTAGAATGTCAACTTCTGAAAGGGGAAGTGGTTTAAGAAATAGTAACTCCTTGTTTCAGGACAATGGGAAGCAGACCAAATATGCCCATCCATTCATTTCTAAATGGTTTGAGTATGAAGTCTTCATTAGGAAAATATCTAAATTACTACCTGCACTAAAAATTAGGATTATTGAAGTGTTGTCCACATTCAGCATAATATAAAATCTAGGAATTCCAAACCTTTAGTTGAATCGCATTTCTTCAATGCCCTTCTATGTGCTCTATCATTATATTGATTCTGAACACTTTGGTTTACACCAATTAATGCAGGTCTTAATGGTGTTTTGTGTTCATATAAATACTTCTACTTTGTATGTAAAATGCAGTTTTCTACTCATAATGTTCTGTGCCATACTGATTAGAACTTAGCAAATATAACTGATTAATTTTACTAGGGCAAGTAGGCATGTGATACCAGAATATTTCAGATCTCTCCTTATTTTAGAGGAGGCTTGCCAAAAACATTCTTGTCAGCTCAAATTTCATACTGTCATATTTATCTTTCCCAAAACTCAGAACATCTTATAGAAAATAAGGAAGCCTTATAATATCAGATATCCTAGCTAGGACTGCAGCAGTGTCATGATGTGGGGTAGGGAAATGTCATGGATATCATGATTTTCCCGTTTGTCCACGTCTTGTCCATGATTTCAATACTCACCTTGCAGGCTGGGCCTCGCTCACCACTCTTGGCATTGCCACCTGGCATATGAGTTCACGGCACCGTTCACACAGATTCAGCCTGGCCATCGGCCAGCCAGGCCAACTTTGGGTGAGTGGTGCTGCAACCACTTGTGCCAGGTCACAATGCTCAGAGTAGTGAGCCAGGCCCAGCCTCATAGGATAGGAGCTGCCCCGAAGGGTAAGTATGGGGGCAAGCTAGCTCTCCTTCCTCTTTCTCTTCTCCTCGCCCCTCCCCCACCCCCCACTGTCCCTGTGTCTCATTTGTCACTTGTAGCAAAAAACAAAACCCATGACTTCTTCTAAACTTACTAGGACTGATCAATGATTTTGGTGTGTGGGGGTGTGGTTTTTGGATTTTTTTTTTTATACCAGGACAAGTCTGCAGCCCTACTCAGCCTTATCAAAACTTGACTTGATATTAACTGCTTTATTTTAAGGGAAAGCAAAACTTAATTGTAAAGGAATCAATTTCTCTGAACTAAGTGACCATTGTAGCATCAGAGAGCCCTATGCTTGCAAGAAGTAACTTTGTGCCTCTGCTATCTGGCCATTTGAAAGACTTACAATGATTAAGATTCCTTGATATCAATTTTCAGGAGTTTCTTACACAACAGTTTAGACAAAGTGCCTGTAATGCAATCCTAACTGCACAGTTGAAGATTTAGCCTAGCATGGGAGAATATTCAAATGGCATAGAACTGGTACTTCCATCTCTGTGCCCTCTCTGATGTAGAGATGAATGTCCTACACATTCCAGGTTATGCTGTTACAAGGTAGAGCACTAGAGAGCAGCCCCAAGACTGTTCTAAACTATGTTGGTGACCAAGATAATGAAAAAACTGATTCCAGGATTAAGGAACTGTAAACAACTCCTTTTTGGGTCTCCAGCTGTACCCAGCACTTAAGCCCTAAGTGAACAACCTACTGGAAAATATACCTAATCAGTGCCAAAGAATTCATTCCATAGCTGATACAAAAATATGTAAAATCCCAGGATATTTATGAAATAACAAACTGATTATCACTTTTCTCTAGAGTGATCAATTTTATGTTCAAGTCAGTCAGTTGGCTGGCTAAGATGTTTTTCTTAGTGTGAAGGGAATCTTTTTTAGAATTTTTTAAAAACTAAGCATTTATGAACACCAAGTAACTTCTTTTTTACACTAATATAGTTTCCCTAACTCTAGTTAGGAATCTGAGTGTATGAAGTGTTCAGCTATGTTTGTAGGCTTATCTTGAATTCAGTAAAGGCATATGAAAATTTCTGGCCTGTCTGACTGGCATAAAACATTGTATAGTTCATAACCTGCAACCAGGTGCTCTAGCTTCATATCTAACAGCAATGGACAGCTGTGTGAAAGCATATATTGTTTGATCATTATTGAGAATAAAGCAAGTCTTGGTTTAGACTGCTGGAGATGCAAAACTGCTGCTCCCTTGTGACATAAGTAGTGATGTCTTTTCAGTCTTTGGATCTCCTGAAAGCTCTTGCTATCTCAATTTATATTTGCCTCATGTAATTGTGCATTGGTGACAATCGTGTATTTTAGAGGAAAAACAAACTTAGAGGCAATAAGATCAAATGTAGAGTTGATGGACTGAATTCTGCCCTCAGATGTTTGACTTGCACCAGAAAAATAGAGTAGAGTTTGGTCCTCTTACTGCACACAATGATGCTCCCAAAACATACCAAACTATATACAAATCGCTACTATAAAAGCTTGCTGCTTTTCAAATTTGGGGAGCTGATGTAAGCAAAGGACAAACTAAAATATGAACAAGATAGGTATAATATATAGATACTCAAGCCTTCTCTTCTGAAGTTAGTGTTGCTAACTCTTTTCTGTGTGGAATAGAGGCAGCTTGTGAGGGGAGACTTCAATCCTTGCATATTGGATATGGAGAATGACTGACTTCTCGGTTTGGTGGGTCATGTGGAACTATGCTATAAAAGCATTTTGTGGCAGCAGCATTAGGACCAGCTTATACATTTTTGATACTTAACCAGGGCTGAGGGAAAAGCTTCCAGAAGCTAAACCCGCTTGCTATAGGCTTGCACAGAATTCTCATCTGTCAAAGGGAAGTGGTAGGACCTCTAACAGAGGACTATCCCTTTCACCCTCTAGGTGGGCTTCCATCTCCATCCTTCAGTTTCTGGGGAGAAGCTATTTGATAAAAACGAAATCACCTGTGAGAACAGTTTTTTTTTTTTTTTTTTTTTCCCTCCTCTAGAGTTCTATTTTACTTCACTGAGCCTCCTTTCTGACCTTTGTGAATATGTCAGTGCCTGGCTCTGCTGATAACTTTATTTAGGAGCAGCAGAGTGAAACTGACAATTCTTAGAGTACACCCTCTCAACAAAGTTCTAATCTAAGTCAGTGTTCTGTTGATGTTTAGAACTCTGAGCAGCACCATGGACACTGAAGTAATCTATAGTCTTAAAGACAACGGTGCATTTGTAAGGTTTACTCTGCAACCAGGTGGACTAGAAGCTTATCTTAAGGGAGTCTCAGTTCTGCAGAAATTGATAGTAAGTAGCTTAAGTCATCAATGGCAAGTTGAAAACTTATCCTGACAAGCAGGCATTGGGTTTTTTTTTTCGAGCCCTTGTCCAATGTGCCATAGCTTGAAGTATGAAATTCAATAGTAACATTAGTGGGTGTGTCCACAGAATATTCTTATAAAGTTGAACTCCATATTTGAGCTTTAAATTAAAACAAAATGCTTTCAATATAGGAATGTCTTTGTAAGACTACAGCACTGTAAAAAAGTTCTTGTCTGACTTATCGCTTCTCTTTATATCCCATTATGTGGCAATACAGGGGAAGAAGACGATGGTGTGACGCAGATGTATATGTAACACTAGTTCAGAATGAGCAAGAGCGTGTTCCAAAAAGTATTAAATAGTCTTGCATGCCCTTACTGTACTTATATCTAACTGTATTTTGGAATCCAAATGCAAGACTTTCTTTTCCAGGGGAGCATATTGTATAAGGTAACTCAAGTGTAGGGGCAGATCTAAACATCTTGGATAGTGAGGGGGGGAACTCCTGGGTTTTGAATAACATTCAATCTACTCTTGAGATTTTTTTTTTCCTAGGGAGACCTTTTACTGTAACTTCTGAATTTGATTTAATAACTTGCTAGCTTTGTCTTCCTACTTCAGAACTCTGGTAGTGTCAAAATATTCACTAGATGTCTGCCATAACAATGAATGGGTTATATGTTAAAGCCCTCCATTTTCCAGTTGGCTGGCAGAAGGTAATAAAGGATCACGACTCCAGGCCTGAATGTTACTGCTTTACAGTGTCAGAGCTCCACTGGGATGATGCATGTTTTATTGCGGGACGATGGAAGGCTCTTTTCATTGCTGAAGACAATGTTCTATTTGGTTTTTTACAGGTCTGAATTCAAAGTGCTGATTCAATTGTAGTTTTTTCCATAAAACGCAATAGAATCTTTTTTGAAAGTTAATTGCATTTAAGCTTGTGCCATCAAAAGTGAACTTAGTGCATTTTTATGAAGACCTACTATAGCTTACTTCAAAATACTACATGCAAAGAGGTGCTATGGCAACAGGGTAGTTAAGAGGAGAGCGTATGCGGGGGGGACAAGTACTGCAATGTTTTTGATGAGTTCTACTTTCAGATAGTTTTTATTTTGAATAAAACTGTCCCATACTGAAGGAAATGCAAAATTACTGTTAAGTATCGAACTCATGCAAGTGTGTGGGTGAGCTGCCAGAGCATGCAGAATGACTTACAGATGGAATGTCAACTTCAGCTTTCCTTCCTCTAAAGCAACCTAAACACTATACAGATCGTCTTAATGTCTTTTGCATGAATGTTTTCAAAATGCATACTGGTAATAGGAACATGAGTGGCTGCTGTGGAAGGGCTTCTTCAGATCAAGTGAGTAATTATTTTAAATACTTTCTAAAAACCATCTAAAGCTTGATTACTTTTACTTCTATAATAAACTTCTATTTACAGGCTAAATGATTAACCCTCTAAATTCAACTCCTACCTGTCTTACCATATGTATAATCTTGGCTAGTGGGCTTTTTTTTTTTTTTTTAAAAGCCTGAAGGGGATTAGACCATATTCATGGGCAACAGTTTGCCAAATTTCAGTTTAAGGATTAGCCTTTCTAAATTAGTATTCAGCTTTTCATTTACATAACAAGTTCTTTTTTTTTTTTTCTTTTTCTTTTTTTTTAAAGTGCTTAAATCTTGGGCTGGGCATAGCTGTTACCCAGGGCAACTTTTTACAACCAAGCTAATGCATCTTGAAAAATCAGGCTCCTAGTATTGTCTTGTCATAACCAAGAGCCAGTTCTGAGATGTGTGGGAGACCTGGAACTCTCATTGAACTTGAAGTTGCAACTCTGTAGGAGTGGGCCAATAAGTCACTGTTCAGTGCATGTGCCAATATCTAGCCTTTTTGAGAGGGGAAATTGATTATTCCAAGTCCACAAACCTGTCCTTGGCCCAAACATTAATCCAATTCATAGCTATACTCTTCCTACTTGTCATATGCTGCTAGGGAAATGTTTCTTAGCAGAATTAATCTGCTAATATATTAGAGAATAGGATTTTAGTAAATTCCATTTGACTGTAAACCAGCAGAATGGAGCAGAGCAACACAACAGGAGAGGAGTTATAGCTAACACACAATGGATTGAAATGGGAGAGACCACTGAAGTGCTAACAATGGCAAATCTGATAAATTAAACCCCTTGTTGAGTGAGTGAAACTAAATGATGGTAGCTGGTAGCTAATCTTGGTTATAATGAATTTATTTCCCTTGAAGTTCTGGTATGTTGGCTCAACCATATCAAACATCAGGTTTTGTTTGTGGTACAAATACAATTTAATACGCTTTCCATAAAGACTTCTTGCAACAAAAATGTAAGCACTCTTCATGCTTATGTTGAAACAAAATACAGCAGGTATGACTTACAGCATATTATGCCTTTTTACGCTTGGCTTTGAATTTTGTAGCCCTTTCATTGTGTGTAAGTGACTTATTAATTCTGCAGTTCTCTAAAGTAATTATTTGTGTTCCAAATGCTCCAATTGGGACTGGGCATCCAGTGTTCTGGATGCACACAACAGTCCTTGACCTGAAAAGTTTACTCCAAATACAGGGTAGATGAAGGTTATGGGAAGGAATGCAGTTTGGTTAATTCAGGTATCAAACTTGGTTTTGGTCCTTTGTACATTAGTGGAGGACAAAGGTGGGAGGGGGGCAAACAGCAGGGCTGTGAGAGTGGATGTTCATACCAATATGATCAGCAAGTAGGAAAACACTCAAGCAAAAAAGTTCCTGAAATTACCTGTTTCCAAAGGTGCCTCCATATCTCCCATCATATAGCTGTCTTAGCTTCCAGCTCCTACCAAGAGGGAGGGGAGTCCTTGTGCCCTGAGATCAAACTCTGCCCTTGGAGCAACATGGGCTAGAGGAGGGAGTATGGGCTACAAGGAGCTGGTTATGAAAGATCTCCAGAGGCCAAAAATGCTGCAGATTTGCATGGATGCAAATTGAAACTCTATTGGTGATATTTTCTTTAATGGAACTTGTTCCATGAGTTGAAATATAAATTCTTACCATTGTTGCTTTCCTCTTCTAATGGGGGAGAACAAAGCATTGGTTTGAACAGTCTGATCATTTTGGCATACACAGGATACTCTGATGGTGTCTTTTGTTAAAGTAGATGGATCCAACCAAAATAAACTGGACTCCTTTGGAATCATGAGGGCTAAAATCTTTAGCAGAATAACTCTTGATGCAATTCTGTTCTGAAGTAACTTGGAGTCCAGAGATGCCTTTGTTTTTCTCCCTCTCTGTGTTGTCTGATTATGGACACATCTTTAGTTCTTGTTAGTCTTGCATAGCCAACATTGCTGTAAAAGAGTGAGCTGGATTACGGTTAGTAACTCCCTCCCTGACTCAAAGTCCAGACAGATTGCAGAATATTTGTTGTTTGACCCAGAAAGAATACATTTGGTCTCTGATTCCAAACAGATTTTGTAGGGCTGGCATTTTGAATCTGTATTGTCATTTCAGAAGCATATGATTGCACTTCTGGTATTCCAGAATACCAACTTCAGTTTCTCTTAGAGAACTGTGATGCTTTGTGGAATCGGTCTGTAGAATTTATGAATTCTGGCTTCATCATGATTTTTTTCTTATGAAAATTGCTATATCATGGAATGTCTGTATACCTGTGTATCCACCACCATTCCCTCTAAGCTGTGCACAGGTGCACATGCACACAGATCCTAAACACCCCCCCACACACACACACAAATTTGCACAGAAGAAATTTTTTGCACACATGGCCTGTCAAAAATTAGAGGGAACATTGGTATCCACCATTGCTGACAAGCCTCTAACCATGTCTCTCCCAGGCTAGATACAGTGGAGAGGAGATGTATTAAGGAGGCTGGCTACAGCTGGGAGAAACCAGTTCCTCCAGCTTGCCTGTAAAGGGCTGGGATTTGGAGAGTGGAAAATTACGAGACACATGACACAAGGACTCAGCTGTTAGTGGTGGGACTTGAGACTCTCAAAGCCACACAGGAAACTTAGGGCAGAGGCAGGAATGCTTTTGTAGCAGTAGAGGCTTGGCTTAGCTGCAGGATCAACCAAGGTCAAAGTATGCAGGCAGAGAGAGGGGCTCCATAACTAAGAGGAAAACACATGTGCTGCAGCAGAAGGACCCTAGACAGTCCACAGAGGATCCTGACTGCAGTCCAAATTTTTCAGAGTGGTGAATAAACTGTTAGAGAAATGTATGAAGGGGGTATTTTTGTATATTTCTCATGCTTAAGTAAAGAGCAAAGGTTTAGAATCCTGTGCAAAGTCTCTGTTGTGACATCTATCATATTCCCTGAAGTTAACTATAGACCCTGAACGCCCATGTGGGTGGGTTCTGGGAGAGGGTGTGTTTAAGCTATGCAGGAGTCTGGGGGCGTCAGTACTGATCCTGGGGGCTGGGCAACTAGACCTTGAGGTCTAAACTCTCAGGATTGGGTGCAAGATGGGGACTCTCTTTCCTGAGAATGTGCCTAGGGACCTTAAACTAAGGGCAGTATGTGACCTTCCACTGGTGGTATCTGGACCAGTGATCTGCTAGGTCACTCCAATCCTCAACTCTGGGGGCCAGCCTTACTCTACTCTGCTGTGAGAACCCCCACTCCCAGGCTGTTCATGCACAGCCTCTAGCATGTAAACTGCTTCCAACTATGGGAGTGAGCACTTGGATTGTGCAACTGAATGACACTACCCAATATCTCTGGTCCCAGACACAATCCTAGGAACCTCCATCTTGCAGTGTCCAGTTATGCCCGGTGGACGCTGCAAGCTTCTGAGTTTGTCAATTTAACAAAGAAATTGATATGTATCAGGCTTGTTATCCCAAGGGGAGTCTCTGACATGCTTCAAACCAAACACACACTGTTTCAGGTAGAATAAACAAGTGTATTACTTAAAAAAATCTTTTTTGTAGTTGATTATAAGTCAAAGCTCAATAAGTCGATTTGCTTTTATTTCATTTGACCGAAACGCGTTCTAAGCTGATCTTAACACTTTCAGTGCCCTTACAAACTTAGGGCATGGCTACACTGGAAACTTCAAAGCACTGTCACGGGAGCGCTCCTGCGGCAGCGCTTTGAAGTGCAAGTGTGGTCGCACATGAGCGCTGGGAGAGAGCTCTCCAGTGCTCCTGGTAATCCACCTCCATGAGGGAATTCGCTCTGAGCACTGGGAGCGCAGTTCCCAGCACTCAGCCTGTTTACACTAGCGCTTTAAAGCACTCTGACTTACTGCACTTGGGAGTGATTTTTTCACACCCCTGAGCCAGCAATATGATATGTTAGAGTGCTATAAAATGTAAGTGTAGCCAAGCCCTTAGATGCTTCTCACCACAGGCTGGCTGGTTGACCTTCAGCCAGGCTGTCCCCTTTGATCAGCGCTTCAGTCGATTGGTGGTAGTGTCTGTAGATGGAGGTGGGGGAGAGAGAGCATGGCAAACATCTCTCCCTTTCATAATGTTCTTTCTTCCCTCTTGGCTTTGAGGGGGGGAGCAGAGTCAGGTGAGCATTACCTCATCGCAGTCCCAGACTGACCAGCAGAAGGGGGGTGACTCACTTGAGAGTCCAACAGATCCTTTGTTGCCGCCTAGGCCAGTGTTCCTGTGAAGTTGGGCTGGGTTTGTCCCATCCATGCCCTGATGAGGTGTGAACTGCTCCTGGAGAGTTTTTTGCCTGGGCTTGTTTTAAGCCATGAGGACACGTTTTCAGCCTCATAACTGTATACATCAAATTACAACCTATAACACTGCTATAACAATAAAGCTCAGTGCATCATGAGCCTTCCGAAGACACCCGACATGACAAACTTTGCATTGGATACCACACAATCCTATTAGAAGGATGAACATGTGGGTGCAGTGTGTTTCCCTGAGGTACAGAGTGTCACACGGTGCATGAACGTTGTTCAGACTCTGGAGGAGTAAAACGGAGTGTGGTGAGGTGGGTCCCCCTCACAGCAGCCTGGTGAACACTCAGGATGGGGCAGTCTGGTGACTATGCATTGGATATCAGTTTGTAAACAGTAAAGGGCCCCAGTAAGCATTTGTCTTTTTTGATCCTAGATGGAGAAATAAAACAGTTTTTTTTAAAAAAGACTTGAATCCCTGAAGTACTTCAGCTCTTTTGTGGTCCCACTTTTTTAACGAGCCATAGCCAGCCACCCTTACCGTGCCAGCTTAGACTGATGCAAAAAAGCTGTTTCTTTTGTTTTCACCTTATTAGACTAAGGTTATTGCTTATTTTGATGGGCTGGCTCACCAGCCTTTATGAAACAATTTAGTGAATTTTTCTTACAGAAATAGTGCAAACTAGTGCTGTAAATAGGAAACAGTTAATTGTAGCAAAAAGAAAAGGAGTACTTGTGGCACCTTAGAGACTAACCAATTTATTTGAGCGTAAGCTTTCATGAGCTACAGCTCACTTCATCGGATGCATACTGTGGAAAGTGTAGAAGATCTTTTTATATACACACAAAGCATGAAAAAATACCTCCTCCCACCCCACTCTCCTGCTGGTAATAGCTTATCTAAAGTGACCACTCTCCTTACAATGTGTTTGATAATCAAGGTGGGCCATTTCCAGCACAAATCCAAGGTTTAACAAGAACATCTGGCTGGGGTGGGGGGGGGGGGGGAGAGTAGGAAAAAACAAGGGGAAATAGGTTACCTTGTATAATGACTTAGCCACTCCCAGTCTCTATTCAAGCCTAAGTTAATTTATCAAATTTGCAAATGAATTCCAATTCAGCAGTTTCTCGCTGGAGTCTGGATTTGAAGCAGTAGCAGTAGCTACTGGAATCAGTGGTAATTCTCCCTAATCTCATGGGTCATGGTGATCTGTGGCTCTTATAGTGAGTAAGTGAATGAAAGGTTAATCCTGTTGCTGCTCATATTAGCCAGAGACTCTGGTAGGCTTCGTTTGGATCTCTTGCTTGCTGGCATTGTTACCTGGTGCCATAGATTATGCCTCCTTGCACTATCTTAGCAGGATCCCTCTTCATGAGGAACTGATCCCAGCCCTCACCTGCTGGGAGTTACAGCTTCTTCATGAATCTTTGGTACAATAGGTAGCTGCCTGGCTAGATCATCTGATGCCTGCTCTTCTTGTTTCTTCATCAGAGGTTGAAAGGGATGCAAAAGCTATTTCACCCCTTCTAATGAGATTCATCTTGGTACTTCGGGTTGCTCAAGAGCCCCTCTATCAGCTCCTGTAAAGAGGCATGTATAGCCCACTTCCACTGGGAATACAGCCTCTCTGTTAACCTACCTTGTAAAGTGAGAGCAGGGTGGGTGAGAAACAGGAAAGCAAAACAGTGCTTTCAGTCTGCAGACTTGCTTGAAAGCAGATCCATTCAGATGTATCAAACAGGTGTACTTCTGGGAAACGAATATGGCTGTATCTGCGCTATTTAAAATAGCTGTAACTGCAGTGATTCTACTTCCTTCAAAAGGAATATTAAATGAAAAAAGGGGTTAATACATTGCTAGTCCTTTTTCATAGCTTCCTTCAGGTCATGGATTTGAAGTATAGTAAAAGTACACTGTCTGGTCAGTCCACATGACTTCTCATCAATAACTTTCAGTTATGAAATACTTGCTGTATGTCTAACCCATTATGTTTCTCAGGGCTTTGTGAAGTAGACTTAATCAATACCAGTAGATGCTTTCACAAATGCTGAAACTGCATCAATTAGCCACAGGGTATTTCAAAACTGGAGGAACTGATAGAAGTTGGGAGGCACAGGAAACAAACCAAGTGCTGAAATAGTTAAACTAATGAGTCAGATTTAATCACAGTTGTGCCAAAAGTTCAAAAGGGAAAATGTGGAAGGTAAAATGAGCTGAACTGGCACTTTTACCCCAACATTGTACCTGTAAGCCTGATATGTTGTTTAAAGATTAACTTTATAGACTTCCGTACCCAGAAGTATGAAAAATCTTAGCGAACTCTTTTCATAGGCTTGATCTTAGCATTGAATAAAAGAGCAGCTAATCCCTTTTATTAAGTAACTTGAGAGGAGGGAATCTAAAATGTGAAATCTCACCTGCAGAAAACACTCAATATTGTAAAGGCCTTTCTATCTTTAGACACTTACAAAGACTTAATATTTTAATGCGGAAGGTTGAACTCAGTTAAAAAGCCAATAGGTGAAATCAGAGAGAAATAATCCAGTTCTTTATTTCTGGGAATCCTCATCCTGCACTCTGGGGGACCTAATTTATTCCCTGCTGGGGATAAGAATAGTGTTCTGTACAGAAAGCCAGCATCTTTAAATATAAGCCTGACTTTTAGTATAATAAGAGTCTTGTTAGCCGCATTTTTGCGCTTAGTCATTAGTACAATGAACAATGTTGTGGTTACCTGGGAAAGAACTCAAATGCTTTCAGACGTCCAGTGAGCTCAGATTTAATGTATGAAACATATACAGTGTTATGCACACAAGCATCTGTAGAAGGTACATGGGGGGGTATATGCAAGTAGCATAGCATAGAAGTTCATATACATCAGAAAAGCTTAATACTAAACAGAATTGCTTTACTACATTAGGCATAATACAAGCTCTTATTGACTGGCAGTTACACCTATGTGTGCAGTGACCACTAAATAGGCCTTCTTCTCTTCTATATAGAAGTAGTTTCGTAAGAGGTAGTGCAATTATAGGCAATTAAATTTGTCCTCAGTGGCTTAACTCTTCATTCAACCTCAAAATATCACTTGGGTAGCCATCGAGCTTAGCTGCCCACTTCCTTTCTTAAATGGAAACTGAGTTGGGCCCAGAATTTGACCACAGCTTACTAGTTTGTATAGTCAGTAACGGTCAACACGTGTTTCAAAACCAAAATGTTTCATCAGCCCACCACTCATCTGTAATTTTAGGGTTGCTCATAACAGTGTATGATAGACTAAGGAGTCTCAGCTCTTCCTGTGTAGTACACTTGTGGGAAAGATACTAGAGGGTCACACACTTAGTTGCTTGTGTAGGGTGAACTATACATCCAGTTGGAGAAAATTATTAAGGGGGCGGGGTGTGAGAGAGAGAGAGAGCAGGGATTGCCAGAGAATCTTCTACCTGCAGCGTGGAATAGGCACTCCATGGGCCTGTTTGTTTATGATTTTTTTAAAACTCTTCCTTCCTTTTTCCCCACGCCTAGGAGTGGAAATCAGGCTTTTCCCATTGATGCCTAGAACACTCTCTGAAATTTTGGGATTGATCCGATGTGTTGTACAAAAAGCCTTCAGGAGAAAGCTCATGTGCTTGCCAAGGAGTCAGACTAGATCAAAGGTTTCAGAGTAGCAGCCGTGTTAGTCTGTATCAGCCAAAAGAACAGGAGTACTTATGACACCTTAGACTAGATCAAAGGTCATTAACAAACTGTTAATGTGTGTTAGCAGGGTGCATGTGGACAGAGTGCAGTAGGCTAATGGGGCAAAGATACCCAACCATTTAGTTCAAGGCAAGCTAAGGTGTGAATCTTTGCTGGAATGCCCTCCCCTTCCCTCCCCTCCCCTAGAGCAGTACTTCTCAAGCTATCTGATGTGGGGGACCGGCAATTTTTTTTTTTTCCAATGTGTGTGCAGACCGGCAGCCGATGGCTCGCAGACCGGAACCGGTCCGCAAACCACCACTTTGAGTAGCACTACCCTAGAGCACCATCCATCTGAAGATATCAAAGCCTGAGAGAATTCACCCTTTCACTCTCCAGACCAAGAAGAGACGAAAAAAAGTAAGATTAGTCAGTTCCTGCTGCCTTGATCCCCCTCTGCCCCTGAGCTCCCCACCACCCAGGCTTGCAACCTCCATGTTGCCTTTTACTCCCCTACCCCCAGAATGCTATTGAATCCTGTTTTCCATCACCACTAAACCCTGGTCCCTTGCCTTGGTCATCTCTCCCCGTGCTTCCTGTAATTGTTGCCTCTGCAGCCTTGCTCCATCTCCCTTCGCTGCCCCTTGCCCAGCCAAAGTGTCACTCACTATTTCGGATCCCTGCACAGCCTTCCCCTTGCTTTCTGCATCTAGGGCAGATTTCTCACCTGTAAGGCCCTACCCAGCTCTTCCTGTTTGTCTCCATCCCCTACTTTGCTCAGCCTAAGCTTCCCTCCACACCATGCCTTCATATTCTTTCACCAACACCTTTATGCTGCCTTTCATGCCCCTGCCTTCTGTGGGGAACAGTCTCCATCTTTCTGTAGGTCACATCTCAATTCCTCCTTCATATTCCTCCCTACTGCAACTTCTGAGATTCCTGCACATATCCCTTGGTGTGCTCTGTAGGTCTGACCTGCTGACTGGATCATAGTCCTTGGGACAGGGACTTCTGTAGAAGCTGTCACTGGCACACTGCAATTCTGAACTTCTAGTACAAATCTCTCTGCCACTCTCTGAAATGGAAAATGCTTTATTATGTAGGCTGAGCTGTATACCAATGAGAGAATAGCGTATTAAGCTGAGTGTAGGCAGGAGTAGGGGATGCCAGAGATTCCTCTGTCTACAGCGCCAAATAGGTATTCTGGACCCAACCAACAGAAATCAAGGTATTCCAATTTGCTAGTTTTTCACGAGAATTCTACCCACTGATGCTTAGAACAGTCCCTGAAATTTTGGAATTGAGTGATTGAATGCCGTAGTGAAAAGTTACCATGTTAAGCAAAGAGACTGCCATCAGGTTGAGTGTAGGGGCCTGACTTTAGTTGGCCAAACCCATTCATCCGTCAGTGACTTATCCAGGGTGGTGGGTGTATGTGAAATAGCAAAAGGGAGACCAAAATCTCAAGTGTGTAGCTGTCCAATGTCTACTACTGTTCTCAGCAATGAGATGAGCCAGGATTATTGTAGACTATAAGAAGCCAATAGGATTCAGTGAAGTAGAAAGAGCTTTAATTTAACATTATGTATCTAAATGTTGGCTCTGAGATTGTTTGTTTGTAATCTCTCAGTATATAAACATACAGAATCTCAAGCTATGAAAGTAGGTTAATAAATTATTCTAATTTAGTAGATCTCAAGCATTGCCGGGTAATATTTCCCTTTGCCAGTTGTGAGCAAGTTGCTCAGTGCAAGTTTGTCTGATTAGTCTTGTACATAATTAACTGTCAGACTTTTCTGCCATGTCCACTCTGTCAAATGGCCTTAATATGGTAGTGGGAGTCAAGAATTCTCTTCCTGAGGTCTAATCCTTTCTCTGACCCTTATTTGCTATGAGACAGTGTCACACATCTGTGTCTTGTTTCCTCATCTGTAAAATGGATACCAGGCTCCGAAGGAATGTTGAGGACTAACATCTCTACAATGATCCAACTATGGAAAGCCCTGAGGGGAAGGTTATAAGCAGGATGAAGACTTTTTGGGGTACCAGAGGAATAAGTGTCCAGTTGCCAATCTTAGAATCAAGCACCACCTCCTGTTTAAAAATAACTGCACACAGGAAAACCTCTTCATTATCCCTTCTGCCCAACAGCTGTTGTGAGAATCCTGATGAACAAATGCATCTTGCATTTGATCCGAGTTTTGAAAGATGGGGATTCCAGTATTTCATGAAAGTCAGATCGGTAGGTGTGGCATGCTCCTGAGAAGGCCTAACCAGAGAACCTGCCCTTAGGGCTCAATTTTAGTTTAATGACTTATGGAAGTTCTTGACCTAGGAAGTGAGTGCTAATCCTGACCCTCAGTGTCATTGGAAAATATTGCTGAATGTGAACTGATGGAGACCCATTGCTATATTTTCACATTTCACGGAGCTTAACGATCACAGGTTATTTATGGTCTTATCCCCCTTCTGTCTCTGTCCCTAGGTCACAACAAACTGCCTAAGTGACATTTGCTGCCAAAAAAGTCTTTAATACTAACTAGTAAATAATTATGTAGCCTATTACAGGAGGAGCTGGTAGTGTTGCTTGTAGTCAAGGTTGCTTAACAAGTTGTATCACAAGACCTTGTCAATTGCTTATAAACTATACCAGGCTGAAACATCCCATGCTGGATGTCTGCCTTAGGCTGGATTTTTTTTGGGAAAGTTGTGGGTGTGGGGTGTGGTGTTTTTTTGTGTTTGTTTTTTTTTAGCTGAAGCCATCCAGCCAGGTCATCCTATAACTAGGTTGGAGGGGGATGGAGGTAAATGCCCATGTCAAAAAATCTGTTTCATTGGGAAGCTGTAGTGCTTCCATGCTCTGAAGGGACTTCAGATTTGGCAGGGGTATCACCCTGGAGTCAGATACACCTTTTTCACATCCCTGTAAAGTGTCTAATTTGGCCAAAGTATAACCCTCTGAAAAATCAGCCAAGTGCTTGCAGGGTTGTTAAAAGCTGGCAGCTAAATTCTCTGAAGATTCAGTCTTCACTGAACATGCTTATTCCCCCTCCCCCCCAGCTCCCACATGTGACTGGTCTGCAAATACTTTATCCCCACAGAGCAGCTGAGCAGGACTTTCCCTATAATTGCTGCATCTGGCTGTTGAGAGCCATTGTGATGCCAGGCACCAGAACAGAGAGCAGGGAGACTCTTCTGTTCCTTTTTTTTAAATTTTATTTATTTGTTTTAAAGGAATGCTACTGATGTTGCCAAGTTAAGCACTCAAATTTTAGGACATGCTAGATGTAAGGTTCTCTCTGCAATCTTAACTTGTGTGTATTATGATAGTCTCTCTAATTGGTCACACTTTTTTCCACAGGACTGCTGCCTCATTCAGTGCACAGGATTGACTCTGCCCACTGAATGGGCAACTATTTAATATTTTAATTGTTTGCCACAGTGGCATTCAACTGCCTTTACAATGAGATTCTGCTTTCTGTTCCTGGAATCCCCTGTCTCATTCACTACACACCTTCCAACTTCCTGAGGCAGGGGTCATACAAACAATACAACCGTGATTCTTTCCCAGAGCACAGTCTATCCTATGCACAAAATGAGACTGTCTTGAGGGGTGGCAGGTGAGGGAAAGTATGTGATCATATAATTAAAGACTGTATCAATGCATCCAAATTCACAGCTTTAATTCTGGCATTTTCTAACTTGAATTTTTGACTTCACACATCAGTGTTTAACCTTTTATTTGTTTAACTTAAGAGCAATGATGAGGAAAAACATTGACTCCTTTCCTCATTTTTAAGGAAGGGTATTGGGGAATGTCGTGACTCGGAACTTAGCAAGAAACTTCAACCTATTTTTGTCACCTCTTCCGCCCCCCACCCCCGCATCATAGAATCATAGAATATCAGGGTTGGAAGGGACCTCAGGAGGTCATCTAGTCCAACCCCCTGCTCAAAGCAGGACCAATCCCCAATCAAATCATCCCAGCCAGGGCTTTATCAAGCCTGACCTTAAAAACTTCTTCTAAGGAAGGAGATTCTACCACCTCCCTAGGTAACGCATTCCAGTGTTTCACCACCCTCCTAGTGAAAAAGTTTTTCCTAATATCCAACCTAAACCTCCTCCACTGCAACTTGAGACCATTACTCCTTGTCCTGTCCTCTTCTACCACTGAGAATACTCTGGAACCACCTCTCAGGTAGTTGAAAGCAGCTATCAAATCCCCCCTCATTCTTCTCTTCCGCAGACTAAACAAGCCCAGTTCCCTCAGCCTCTCCTCATAAGTCATGTGTTCCAGACCCCTAATCATTTTTGTTGCCCTTTGCTGGACTCTCTCCAGTTTATCCACATCCTTCTTGTAGTGTGGGGCCCAAAACTGGACACAGTACTCCAGATGAGGCCTCACCAATGTCGAATAGAGGGGACGATCACGTCCCTCAATCTGCTGGCAGTGCCCCTACTTATACATCCCAAAATGCCATTGGCCTTCTTGGCAACAGAATCAGTTGTTCACTTTGAAAGTGTAGTCACTTAGTGATCTATCTTTGTATTTCAGACAAACCTTCCTATTTTCAAATTAAAAGAGTCTACAGTCAGAAGAAGATACAGTGACTTTGAATGGCTGAGAAGTGAACTTGAAAGAGAAAGCAAGGTGAGTCAAATACTAAAAAGTAAATATACAAATCTACTTGGGAAAGCTTAATTATCACAACATATTAACCTTTAAATTCTCTACTGGGGTGCTGAAGACCATATAAAAGCTGTGGAGAGGCTTCAGGTCTTAACTCCAAATTTAAATGTCGTAATCTTACGGTCTGACACAAGAATAGAATCGCTTTTTCTATGTGGACTAACTTTCTTCATTGCTTCAGTGTAGGCAAACAAATTCCTTTTTCACAGCCTAAATGTAGTATTGCTTATGAGGTGTGTCGGGGGAGGGGGTAATCTGCTTGCAGCCTGGGGTTATGGTTACTTTTTTTTTTTCTTTTAAATTGTTTTAGGTTGTGGTACCACCCTTACCTGGAAAAGCTCTCTTTCGTCAGCTTCCTTTTAGAGGAGATGATGGCATATTTGATGATTCATTTATAGAAGAAAGGAAGCAAGGTCTTGAGCAGTTTATAAACAAGTGAGTGAGGTTTATTTCTTAGTTTATGAACAAATGAGTTTTATTAGCTCCTTTCCATCTTTTAGTGTTAAAAGGTGGCTACATCATGTTTTAGAACAATAAGCAAGAAGCTCAAACCACAAGTTTTAAAACATAAAATGTTAATATCCAAATCTGATGATCATATCCGATATTCAGCATTTACTCATTCAGCCATTCACATGTGTTGACCAGAGTTCTGTATGTTTTGCTTAGTTAATTTATGCAAATTACTACTGAAATTACAGCATTCAAAAAAGTTCTACTTGTATGATTCTTTTTCCAAAAAGATACGTTCTATCAGACAAACATTTAAGCTTACAGACATTTTGTTTGATTGCAGATGTGAGGTATTATCAGCTCATGTCATGGGGCACATTTTTCTTTTTTATGGTAAAATGTGTTCTTTTGAAGCTGTAAAAACACTACTTGATTGAGACAATCTGGTATATTATATGTATTAAACTAAATATCAATTTGAAACAACCAGGTTGAATCAGGTTGTCTAAAGGCTTATGCCAGGAAGCAGAGGTGGCCCAACTACTCTTCTTTTTTTTTCCCTCTCTCTCCATGTATTGACCCAAACAAAACTCTTTTAAAGTAAATTTCAGCTTTCTAATACCATTTACTGTAAAACAGACTTTCAAAGGCAGTCCAAAAAAGTACTAATTTGTAGGTGGGAGTGCTTTTGTAAGGTGTACCTCATCTGTTTTGAGAATCAGTGATGACTAAAATTTAAAAAAAGAAATCTAGAAGTTATCATTCTGAAAGATAAGCATTTATAAAGGACTACAAACAATTACATTGGCATTTAATGTCCATTGAGACCTAAACTGCATGAAAGTTTCAATGCTTGGGAGTAGCACAAATGTCTGACACTTTATGGCAGATTGGTTATTGGCTTGGTTTGCTCGGAGGCAAAATGTTCTTTCTCCCCCACCCTCCCACCCCTTCCCCAGTGTATATATAGATTAGAATACTGCTTTTGAATTTAAACAGCTGAGGCTAGGAACTTTCAAATATGGCCTGTCAGTGAGGATAAAAGCTGAGGTAATGCTTTTGTTAAAGGCATCAAAGTCAAAATGATCTGCCAAATTCAGGTGTTCATACTCTTTGAAAAGTACAGAACTGAGTCTGTTTTAAATCTAGTTGAGATTGGGGCTATCAGAATTTTAAATTTGGGTTTGGACAGATCAAATAATATGTCCAAGGTACTTCAGTTTTCTCTTAAGGAAACAGCACAGCTTCTTTTAATCAGGAGACATTTGGGAATGGGTATTGAAGACCCTCTTTAAAAGCAAAACTATAAATACTTTCATGTCAGACAGGATAAACACATGTACTTGCTACACTAGATCTGGACAGTGAAAGGGTGCTTTGTATGTTTTAGAAATCTGGACTTCATGGACATAAACATAACCCTACTAACGATGCTACTAGGATAACATGACTTAAAACCTGTAACCGCTAGGTTCTTGAGGCAGGCACCCCTACAAAAATTATTCTAAGGATAGCATTGAATAATAAGTGCTACTTCCCTATCCAGGTATCTTACTACTAAAATGCCTTGCATCATGTCTCGAAGCTCATTTAATCTGTCTAGCAGAGTGTACCAAGGAAACAAACTTGAGAAGGAGATCGCAAATGGCTTATCTGCAGCTTAATGTTTTTAGCCTTACTAGGTATCCATAGCACAAAGTACCTCTTACGCTTTGTTGAACAAACAAAAGGTGAAGAATAGAATTCTATAGCAAGTCACCTGTCTGGAAAAAATGCATTCTAAGTTTGTAAGTGGTATGTTGAGTGTGATATGTTGAATGTCACATTGACTACATATGCCTTGGAAAAATCTAGCTTGTTTCATTCTAACCTGCTCCAAATGAACTTGCTCTTTACATTTAATTTACAGCCTCTTCCAAAAGTAACATATCCAGGTACAAAAGACAGCTAATCCAACTGCAAGTAGAGTACACTATTGATGCCCATAAACTTGCTGGAAAAATTTAAATCCATCTTGAATAGTTAACAATATATTCTGAAATTGTAGAACAAATTATTCAAAAGTCAGCTTCCCTTCTTTTGAAAGATAAAAGCAGATTTTTAATGCAGGTATTGATGCCTCTTGAGTACAGCTGGAACAGCAGCCATTACTGTGTAAAACTCCTGATTGCTCTGAACTTGTTGATTCAAGTTTAACATATCCTACTTTAATGAAAAGAGCTGTTTCAGGTAATAGTGTGTGCTGTTGCTTGACAGAGAATGACAGTGGTGAACCTTGGGAGTTGGACCCTGGTCCTCTACGTTGTAAAGCAGATCCAAATATTAGTGCTACTGAAAAGTACTAAAAAACAAATCACCACATTCCCAAATTCTCTTGCAGCTAAGGTTGAGTGTTTCAGGGGAGTCTCGCTAGCACCCAGAGACCACACTTTCCTTACCAGAATTCTATACTTAAGTCTAAATGAGTAGTTAAGGTGTTGGCTTAATGATTATCTACTGGCGCCTTCATCAGGTCGCACTGCTATCCACACTTTTGACTGCTGGATGCTTGAATACAGAGTTTTCTGGTAGCCTGTGTCTGCACAGGTGCATAATTTAAAGAACCAACTAAATGACAGCAGTGTAACTTGACTGAATTACTTGCAGCCATTCAGGATTGTGGCTGGGTTAACCTTGAGGTTGATAGTACCATCTTTGCACAATGCAGTTCTGACACCAATTTTGTTGTACCAATAAAATAAAAACCAGCAGGATCTTATTAAA
The DNA here is from genome assembly GCF_015237465.2 of Chelonia mydas. Classification (NCBI taxonomy): domain Eukaryota; kingdom Metazoa; phylum Chordata; order Testudines; family Cheloniidae; genus Chelonia; species Chelonia mydas. The sequence continues at coordinate 79,939,153 of NC_057851.1, read as the reverse complement.
AGGGAAAAAGGCAAAATACCACATTTATTGTGAATATAGAAAGAATCATAGTAAGCAGTTATAGCTATAACATTATACACACATGCGCGCGCGTACGTTCTACAAGGTTGTTAGCATAGTTACCAGCCTTAGAGTTGCTCATGCCAAGCCACTGGCCAGGTGGCCTGGACATGAGGAGGGAGCAGGGCCATGTCAGATGCTCATCTGATGCTCCTGGAAGTTGGTTTGCAGAATCAGACCCCAAAGTTCTCACTTTCTAGAGTCCATTTTTATAGGAATTTCTTCCTATGCCAGTCTATGGGAATTGCTTCATCATGCTGTTGCTGAATCAATCAGCGGATAGCACATTCCTGACGGCTCCGTGCTGCTAGATGTTATCTTGTTCTTTGGTTCTCCCATTCTTGAGGCTGTTGGGTGGATTCCAGTCTGCCCTCCAGGGGTCCTCTGGTTATTTCCACTTGACGCCTTCTTCAGCCGATGGACACTGGATTCTTAGGCTGGCACCTCCCTGATCATTCAGTTATTATCCACACCAAGCATCCATCCACATACATCCTCTATCTCTATCTCTATTTTAATCACAATTGTTAATACAACAAAAGGGCGGGGAGTCTCTGGGTGCTGTTTCTGTTGTTAGAGTATTGCTTTGAGTCTCTCTCTGTGTGAATTGCTTTGAGAACAGACTCTGTCTTAGAATGTACTAATGCAATCAGCAGCTTGCAAGTTTCACACTTAGAGGGAGAGAAACAGTACCAAAAACCAAGAGACCTCTTAATTAGTAATACCCTGGAATTTAAACTATGGGGAATCAAACTCATTTGTGATTTTAATACAGAACTTCTTTAATATGATCCAACAATTTGGGACACAGCATTCTGTGCCATACTTGCATCAAGACTGACTAGCTTCACCAGTGTGCATAGTGCCAACATCAACAGTGATGATGCCGCCTGTGCTGATTTAGTATTTACACAAAAATTCAAGGGCAAGAACAAAGTGCCTGGTCCAGGTTGCATCTTATTCTGGATGATCTGATGTTGAGCTGTCACACCTTTAACTCTTCCTTCTCCAGCTTGGTGGAAAGACTTTCCCATCCTCCATATAAGAGCAGGGTGACTAAGACTGCTATTGCTAAAGAAAGGATTGTCAAATTCCTTGCACGGTGCACCAGAAATGTAAGGCTTGATGCTAGGACTTGTCTGGTAAAGTCTGTGGCCAAACTGAAGCTGCCAAGATAACAGCTTTTGCTGGTAGATTAGCTGACCTACATAGCCAAAGGTCACTTCAAAATGTGGAAGGATTGCTCTGGTCAAGAATCTTTACAGAGAACGGAGCCAAGAGCTGTGGAAGGTCTCTTGAGGGCATTGACCTCCCATGACATCAAGTTGCTAGCATGCAGTGGAAAGTGCTGTTATCAAAAATGTCTTGCTGCATGGGCTGGCAAATGTCTGGCTTCCACTCAGATCCAGAAGAAGCTTTGACTAAACTTTGATTCCAGAAGAACATGTTCAAAAACAAGTACAGGCCGTTTGACAGGAAGTGAAAGACTAAGTCCTCTATAATCTCAAACGATCAATAAAATCCATCTATAATAGTCAAAACTCAGATAGGCAAAGTAAGAAATGCTTCCTCACTTATTACTTTGGTATAAGGATATTTACTTTGTATATTTGGACATGTGATGTTGACAGTTTGTTTTAACAGATTCAAAAAGTTAAAGCTTTATAACCTCTATTAATTAGTCTGATCCTCCCCATAATTTTCCACACAGTGAAAACTTTATTGATGATGCTTAAAACCCATAATTTTGTGCTACTGTGAAAATGTAAATAAAAAAAATTTAAATGTTGAAATATTAAAAAAACAAACTGCAGAGCCTAGTCATGTTATAGGTCATCTGCCTTATGCTGGATCTTTTGAATTTCTATCAATTCAAAGAAAAGTTTAAAGATGGTCATTCTGGGGACTCATTCCTTTCCAAGAGAAAAGGGGAATCAGGGCCTTCTGATCCCTGCATGCACGTTCTGACCACAAAACGAATCTCCAGTTTTCAGTAGAACAGAACTGCTAATCTTGGTCTGGAGTGAATGCTGCTCAGTAATGGTGGCCTAGTTGCACAGACTCTGAGTAACATGTTCCCTGACATGAATGATTGGGATGGAGGACGCTACTGTGGAAGGTACCCTAAGATTGACTGATTCTTAGATATGTCTACCCTGCAATAAAACACCCACAGCTCGCCCATGCCCACTGACTTGGGCTCAGAGGGGTTGGGCTCTGGGGCTATAGAATTGCAATATAATCATTCAGGTGTAGGCTAGAGTCTGGGCCTACAATCCCCTCCCCTCCCCTCCCCTCCCCAGGGCCCAAGCTCCAGCCTGAGCCCAAATGTCTACTCTGCAATTTTATAGCCCCTCAGCCCAAGTCAGCTGGCACGGACCAGCCATGGGTGTTTTATTGCAGTGTAGACTTACCACTGGGATTGGTTGCTATATCAGAGACTCTAATCCCTACTGGACTAGAAGAATACCTACATGTGCTGCTAGAACTTACTCCAAAGCAAAAAACCTTCCTACATCAGGGTAGGATCAAGTATGTCTGAGGACTTGCCTGAGCCAGTGAATCAGTCCTTGTTACAAACTTTGGATTTGGCCTTTATTAATAATCTCCACATTACAGCGGTTGCACAGACCAGTCAGTCAATCTGGTACCATAAAAATAAAGTAACAAATGAATATGCCTTGCTGTAATCTAGCTGCTTTCCCTCAATGTTTTAAAGACACCTGGCTCACTGGAGAACATCCTGTCATGTACCTCCAATATATGGTATAAACACAAATATCCCAGGGGTCAGGATGGGAAATTGAGGAAATACTTGAAGTCTCATTCTTGCATAATGTGTTGCATTTTAGGTGTATACACTTCTTATCTGGGGTTGGGGATTTAAGTGTCTTCAGGTTAAGAACCTGAAGGGGGTTTTAGCAAAACATATTAAGCTTTTGTTTCACTATTTGTCTGGAACTAACTTTTTTCTTTTCTTCCTAGAGTTGCTGGCCACCCTCTAGCACAGAATGAACGCTGTCTTCACATGTTTTTACAAGATGAAGTAATAGACAAAAGCTACACACCATCCAAAATCAGACATGCCTGAATGCTCTAAATATATACTTCAAAATAAATGTTAGTGATTAATACACATGGTTTAAGAGTTTATAGTTAAGCATGCTGCAGATACTGGCACAATAAGCCTCCACTATACTAACGTGAGTATGCTGCTCAGTCTTTGCATTAATTTTATGGCAGTAAAGAACTAATTTGCTTTAGCTAAATCACTCCATGAATCTCTTACGATTATACTAGCATTAAAGCTATTTAGAGTCCATCCACACTACTGATGGAGTCCTTTCCACTCTTATCTGCAATGACCCTAACAGTTTACTGAGTTGGCCTTACTTGAACTAGCACTGTTCCAGTGTCACATGTTCACTTGCATTTGATTAAATCACTTGACTGTTTCTTGTTAAATAACTGCTATATTATCTGTTTAACTTTTTGTGTAGAGAACTGAGGCACTCTTTCAAATATCCCCATGTGTAAGATAGACACTTCTGCAATTGTCTTGAAGCTTGAAAAACACTTTATACTGAAAAATGAGGGAATTATCTTTATATTCTGTAAAAAGAAAAATCAAATTTATATACTAAAATCATTTGTCAAAAGTTGTTTTGAAATAAAAGTGAAAATGCACTTCCAGTGAGTCTATTGCTCTGATGCTGACATTGAGTGGGGGAGGGAGAGAAATGTTTTCTTCCCTTACATTCCTTCACCTCCTGAGCAAGTTGGCTCACCTCTAATACAGTATAAATTTGATAGTCTTTCCACTTCTGGTGGTATCACATACTGCTAGCCAGTAATAAGTTACAAGTTCTTGCATTACAGTAGTGCACCCGTAACAAAGTTGTGGCTCAGAATGCTTCAGCTGTATGAAAGTGAGTAAAGGTCACCTATAGAAAACCTAGCCAACTTGAATTGCAGAGTTGGTCACTGGCTCTAGATGAGATCTCTACATTGCATCTGCTGCTTACAAGAGAATGGGAGGGAGCAATGTTTCTTACAAGGTTTTCGCTATCGCTGAACTTTCCTTGAAAAGGAGGATGAGTTGTGATCAAACTGAAGATGGAAGCCAGTTCAAAGTTGGATACAACTAGCATGCTTACTCCTTGTACTGAAAACTTGCCCAGAAAAAATAGTTTGTTTCAAACAGGTTCCTTTTACATTACTAAGGGAACTAACAGAACTGTATGATAAGAATATATTTAACAAGTTAATGACATGTAAGCTGGTGAATCATGAGTTCTTAAACCCTGCAATTCTTTGACAGGCTCAAAAATACTACAATATCTTACCTGTCTTGGCAACTTAGAGTAGGGGCTGGTTGCTACAATCTAGGAATAAATCTGAATTTTATATACTAAGAATTGCCTATTAAGGAGTCATTTGACAGAACGGCATTGGTGGTTCTCATTCTTTTTTTTTTAAGTGTTGCACAACTTCCGTTTTAATGTAAATGAATTCTTAATCTTGGTTTGCTGAAGACAGAGTCCAAGAAAAGCCATGAGCTTCAAGTAATACTCTGGACAGTTGCAACAGAATGAGAATACTGAAACAACCGTACATAGTTGACTTTTTAGTATAAAGACCCAATTTGTGTACATACAATCAAACTGCAACGCTTGCTGAAAACACTCAATATCAATCCAAATGCTAACACCTGCAGTCAAATGTACTACAGTGTTCTAAGAACACCGAATGGGTTTGTGGTGGCTTTAATTTTTTTTTTAAAAAAATCTGCATGGTTGCTGTTCCTTATGCTCCCTCTCTGAAGCCCTTGGACATTCTTTTAGTTGCAGAGTCATCTGTCTATAGAGCATTTACAAGTTGGGCTGTTTATGAACAGCTATTGTATCACTACATTATGGAGCCCCCTACTGGGAGTGAGTTACATTCGTCTCACATTCCCCTCCCCATCCTTCCAAGATGCTGGGGGCCCTTGTCTGACATTGCTCAAGACTTTGTGGAGCTTCAGAGGCTGAATCCATAGAATGTGTCACTCAGATCAGTTGCTTCCTTGCTTATAAGTTGTTTCTACTTGTAGATCACTGGATTCTATTCTAGTAGTCTTTAATATTGGATGCATATTACTAGTAGCTGTCAAACCTTGTTTTCAAGTATGGTCAGTTGAGATCCCAAAGGAGTTCAGTTGAACTCCTATTCAGTGTAGTAAAATGATTACTCTTAAAGATGCATGTTAAGATGTCAGTGTTACACTTTAACAGATTTTTAAGGTGAGTATGTGTTGCTCACCCAAGGGGGCTGTTCAAGATAATGTCTAAAAGCCCCTCAACAGACTCTTGTGCCCATCTAAGGGATCTTTAGGGAGCTGTTGAAAGCTCTGTCCTGTTCCCCTCACTGCACAAAGGTCTTCCTAAAGCTTTGCGGTGCTCTCCCAGTGGTTTAGGGGGCCAGCCTGTTAGAGCAGAGCCTCTATATTCTGTCTCTATTCCCTTTTATTGGGGATCTGGTTGCCTTACATGTGGAAGGAAACTGGGATGGAATTGATGCGTTGGGCTTGTCTGAGTCCAGAAGAAAAAGCTGGAGGCTTGAGCTGAAATAAGAGCAGAGGCAAAGTGACCCCTATGATCTCATGGAAACGCTAACAAATCTCTACTCTTTCTATCCCAGCCCCCTAGCACTTTAACTCTCTCTCAGCGCTCTCATCTGGGACCTGTCAAGGCCACTGCCCCAATCCAAAGAAGGACCTTGTCCATCCCATGCCTACTGTCATTTTAAAGCCTATCTATATATGAGGGCCCTGGCCATGTTTCATGCCCAGAAGTATGGTGTTTCTCTGTGCTACATAATCCCAAATACAGCCAGGGGAAAAGTCCATCCTTGTCTCCCCATCTCCTGGCACATAAGGTCTTCTGGGGTGGAGGAAAACCCCTTTACTCTGTTGAAGGGCATTGTAGCTGAACCCCTTTCCCTACTGCCTGAGAGGGTGCAGGAAGTAATAGGGAAGGTGACTGAGTTTGAGTTTTGGCTAAACCTACTGCCTTAGAGGTGACTGGAGGCAGCGCCTCTGCAATAGCTACCTGTCCTGCAAGTTGAGTTATTTAGAGGCACGCTGCCCTAAGAGCTGAGTTAATTTGTTGTGGCCCTTGCAACCTCCAGTACTGCCTCACCTTCCCATCTACTCTGCCTGAAGCTGCATCATTCTCAAGGCAGTCACTTCCTTCTGGGGCCACCATCTCTCTTCTCCCAGCCTGTGTGTGTGTCTTCTGGCCAAGGGCCTCCTGGTCCCCAAGAGAATCATCAGGGTTACAACAGAGAAGGGGGAAGCGCTGAGTGATTTGGGGATGGGAAAGAGCAAAGAAGCCCTTGAGTGTGAGGAAAGACACTTTCCTTATGTGCCCCAGAACTCCACAATTAACCAGGTTTTATGTACAAAAATAAGCAAGGGCCAAATTCAGCTCTCCTTTACAATTGTATTGTCAATAATATTGCACAGGTTTTTGTGAGAATGGAACTTGTCCCTTAAGTATTTTTATACACCAAACCTGGTGAGTTGCTGAGTTAGAGTAAAAATATATAGTAATGTGGCATTGAGAGTGCCATTCTGTCATCTAAACACTCCTGAATATTGCAATGCAGATTTAAACATAATTATCTGGTGCGAGACCATAGCCATCTTAAAATACAGTTGTGATTTTTCCCCAAGTATTGTTTGATTTTCCTCAGATGACCATAACATTTTTACAAAGAAGGATCTCAGGAGGAGTTGTAATGAAAGCAGACTGGGTTTGGGTAAGCTTCTGCTGTGCTGCTTTGGGTTTGGACTCTGGTAAGTTACACTGTTTTTCTTTTCAAAGGGGAATTGTTTGCCGCTTTCCTCTAAAAGCGTTAATGAACATAAGGTATAGAACTGCAGCTCCTTTTCATGCATGTTTAGATGCTTCTTACAAATTAGGAGCACAACTTTCTGAATACTTTTTTTTAAAGTTACTTGTGCATGAGTCCCTACTCAGTTTTCTGTTGCACAATTATTTAAAAATATAATTTAGAAGTTGCAGTAAAACATGCCTATTTTTTTCTCTAATACTATGAAACCATAACTCGTAAACCAGTGTGTAGGTGCTTTATTATTTAAATAGCACATAGAAGACTTTGTAAATTTCCTTAGTTTTTCAAAACTTCATTTAACATTAGTTACGGTTGCTCTGATCAATAAACTATACAATAAATTAGGAAATACGAAGTCAAGGATTTAAAGGTTGCAAAGTCAAGCATGCTCAAGTTAGGAAATGCCAGAACGAATGTTGCTCATGCAACCGTAACTCTCCGCCCTCCCCCCGCCACCTTTGTATTCATTATGATACAGTCTTTAATTACATGATCCCATATCATTACAAGGGAACACTGGTTCAGTCAGTGCATTGGAACAATCTGCTCTGGGGATGAATCAAGATTTTGTGTGTATATATGACACATCTACAATAAACTAGACAAGAATCTTTGTGTAAGTTGAAACATTTGTAGTAAATGAGATGGGACTGCAGGGAGAAAGGGTGGTCTCATAGGGCACTTACATGCCACCCTAGAAACCTGGATTCTATCCTTGCTTCTGCTCAGAGTTCCTATGTGACATTGGGTAATTCACTTACATCATACCTTTCACAGATACACTTCTGCATGTAATTTAAAGGATCTATTGTAATGTATACTCATAAGAGAGCCAAATTAAGGTTGCCTGGGCAACATTAATTCTGGCATTTCCAAATTTGTGAGTGCTTGACTTTGCTATCTTTAATTCTTAACTTTTAACTTCCTATTTTTATGGTTTAGTTTATTGATGAGACACCTAATGATAAAGAAAAGTTTGTAAATTCAGAGTGCAATTCCAAAATTTTGGATCCTTCTGTCCTACTAAGAAGGCTGGCTTCTCTGTCTCCCTAATTACTAGAAAACTAATACTATAGAGCTGGAAAGCCTCAGCACCCCCAAACAGAGGACTAGTCTTGTATACTTCAATTTGGCTGCCTTGGATAGGCTGCCATGCAAAAAACTTAGACTGAACATCTGGGAAACAGATGAAATCCTAGCCCCACTGAAGTAAATAGATGTTTTTGCCAGGATTTCACCCATAGTCTTTATTCCTTGACACAGTTTATGTAAACCTCTATATCACATTTCTAATGTATATTCTCTTCATTCACTGATCACCATATGGCTACAGTGCCTTTCCTTCATTTCTACATTTCTGCCTTTTCTGTTCCCACTGCCAGTTTCTTTCTTGCGTTCTGGGAATTACATTATCTGATCTTTGGATTGTTGATATAATTGCACACCTAAAAGTCATTTTAATTGGGGGAGGAAAAAAAGTGGTGTGCCCCTCCATCCCATCAACAGTGCCTTGTTAGCTGTCTGGTTGGTTAGTTGTTGACCATTTTAACATGGAAGAAAAGAATTGTCCAGCTAACTTAGACCCATGATCCATTGAGTCCAGTACTCTGTCTTCAGAAGAGGTCCATACCAGCTGCTTCAGAGAAAGATTAAAGAAACCCTGCAGTAGGCAGATCACTGAATACATCCGATGAAGTGAGCTGTAGCTCATGAAAGCTTATGCTCAAATTTGTTAGTCTCTAAGGTGCCACAAATACTCCTTATATTTGAAGAATGTTTCTGTTCTCTGGCAAGCAGTGTACAGTTTTACCTGGAGGAAACTAATCCAGGAACTGAGGGAGAGAAGTGAAAGAAACAAAGGAAGGATTGTTTAAATTCAATATATTTTTATTCTTTGTAAATACAATGAGTACAACTTTTTAACTTCACAAATCAGTTAATCCACTTTGTACAAGAAAAGTTTTACTCATTCTATGATAGTTCAAGTGCTGATTTTTTCTCAGTGCTAGTTCCTAATAACAAATCAAAATTTGAAAAGTACAGCAGCTATCTTTAAATGTTTTTTCTACATTTTTCATAAGTAGTCTTATATCAAATAAGCAGCTTATAATGTGTCTGTGTGTGAGAGAGATCAAAGCTTTAATTAAACCAGAAGCTTTCTAAAAAGGCATTGGAGAGTCTTGGAGACTATTAGCATTGTATCAATTGACCATCTTTATTTCTTCATAATTAAGTTCTTTTCATTGTCTTTTGTAAGTTGGTTCACCTTTCTGCATCTCATTGACAAAGAGTTTGGCCACCATTGCCTTTGGTTTCAGCACTATGCCAATGGGACAGCGATCAGCTCACTGAATCAATCATCTCCATTTTATTTGGTTTTGCTGTTTTAGTCTCTTATTTGACTTGTATTCATTTGTTTGTGTGTGTGTGTGCACACAAAGCTCTTCTGTCTTTGAGATGTTAACCAAATTGCAAGTCATCAGAATTTCATCAAAGTTTACCAGTTCATTTTACAGGAAGGCCTGGTCTGCTGAATCCAAAACGTAACTGCCAGCATTTAAAATCAGTTCTGAAGGCCACTTTATGATGTATTACAACAGAAGCAATATTTTGGTAACCTGTTTTAGATGTTGTTGTTTAGAATATTATGAACATATTCACCAATATAAGCTACTTTTAAAACCGATCTGAAGGCCACCTCATGACACATTATAACAGGTGCGATGTTTAGTTACCAAATGTTCCAAATGAAGGAACTAAAGTACCTTCTTTTTCTCAGATCTGCCAGTTAAATGACAGAATTGCACAGTCTTTCTTAACTATGACTGACAAATTAATTGCCACCACCCTGGAGAAAGAGAAGCAGCAAAATTCCATCCAATTCACTTTTTCTGTAGAGCAAAACACTCTCTCCATGCTCTAAATCACTCTGTTCAAGGCAGCAAAATCATATCTAATGGGATTTTTAAAAAAAATTTCTCAATGAATTTAAAAGTTAAACATTCCCAGGCTTATGCTTCCTGTAGATTTTGTTAGTTGAGGTTTATTCTCCATAGATAAAAGTTCTTATCAAACTGTCCGTCCTGATTGTTTGTTTTATTTTTAAGGTAGTTTATATGTCACTGGATTTGTACATATCTGAAAGCAGTCTTGTAATTGGCACATTCCCAATGGTCTTTTTGAAAAACACTTCTTCTATTGTAGATGGACTAATTGAACGTAAAGCTGGCAAAAGCAATAAGAGTTTTCCAAAACGGCAGGGTTGTGTGGGGTACCTAGAATACAAAACGAAAAAGAATGTTATTGAGGTGTTGTATGTTTCTCCAAACAGCAAAATCACTTACCTTAATGAGCAACAAAACCCAAATTAAGCAAATTGTAGGGTTTAGTTCTGACTGAGTGAAATCCTACTTGCCTTCTCATAAAAGTAGACATGTTTACTTTATGGGAATGCTGATGTGAGTGAGGTAAGCAGGCTTTGGGCCTGTTTCCACATTTTGTTTGGCCATTTTGTTTGATCTCTCAGATGAATAACTTATAGAAGGCCAAACTCTGCCCTGACTTACACCTCAAACAATAACCTTGAATTGGGTGTAACTCAGAAGAATTTGGCCCAGGTTCAATAAACTGGGTTTATTAGATTGAACTTGCAATGTACCCAGTATGCTGCAGATGTTTGAGTGCAGCGTCACTTTTAATAATTGACATTTTGAATACAAAATTCTGAGTGAGAAGCAACATTTCCTTCCCCCTGAAAATATACATCTATAAAAGGCTATTTTCCATCCTTGTTAGCCACAGAATTCTTCACAACTTTTAAAGATAAAACAATATGGGCCTGATTCTGATCTTGCTGGTGCTGATTTTTTCACCAGTGTAACTCTGCTGACTTTGGAGGCATTACTCTGGATTTTGCACTGCTGTAAGTAAAACGAGAAATAGGCCCACTATCAGAAACATTTGGAGCCCGATTCTCCAATCTTCTATCACTTTCACTAATGTAAATCTGGAGTCACCTTATTGAAATCAAAGGACTTGCACTAGGGTAAAACTAGAATGAGAGCAGAATCAGACCTCTTTCTTCACATGTCACATAATACACGATGAAATCCTGACTCTGTTGAAGTCAACAGGGAGTTTTCTCTTTGACTTCAATGGGGCTAGGTTTCACCTACAACATTTCCAACACTCTTATGGAAATACATCAACGTACAATGGAAACTTCTACGACGTTCCAAGGCTATTGCATTGACAAAAGAAAATAAATCTCCTATGATGGGTCCTAGCTCCATCAAACATGGCCAACAATATTTTTTGTATGTCCATCTTTCCAGAAAAGTGGCGCAGACTTTGATATACCTAAAACTGAAGGGGAGGAAGGGAATTACGCTGTTCCTAATTGCTGGCTTTATTTAGACTGCAAGATTTATTTATGGTGTATAGTCATTCACCGCTCTTTACCCTTGTGGTACAGAGCTAACCATTCCACTCCTGCACAAATACCCATGGAAAAATACTATCTATCTAGTCTGTAGTATTGCTTTGGCATCCATGCTGACAGGCAGCCCCTCTATATTGCTCCACTGCTCTGTGCCTTTTTGTTTACCTCAGAAACATGGAGCACTCTAGAACCAGGAGACTGTAGATCCCCAGTTCATGCCTGTTCTCACAACCCATTTGTTGGTTCTCACAAGGCTGGATTCTCCTTTCAAGCCAATGTAAATCACTGATGTAAATAGTTATACTGGTGTAAGTTAGAGGGCTTCCAGAGCATTGACCAGTGGGAAAGCTGCTGAGTTTGGAAAGAGGACCATTCCGTGTAAAGCAGCTGCTTCCTGGCTTTTTTTCCCACTGGCTGGCCATGTAACCCTAACTCCCACTGAGCTTCAGTGGCACACTATTCATGTGGAGGGGCTTCAATGTGGGTGGAGAGAGCATGGCACACAGCTGCCGCTTTTTCCTTTTTAGTATGTACTGGCTGGTATTTTTATGTTTGCTCACATCAGCAGTGAAGGATTCTATTTATAGTCTAAACAAAGGACGTCAAAGATTTCTCCCAGTGAGCATCATTGTTTTTAAGAGTAGGCAATTTTTTAATTTATCCTTAGATTTGCAAAATAATTGCAGTCGGTGGTGGAACTTCAGTATAGCTTATAGCTAGGCTTGGCAGAATTCAGTTTTCCCCCTACAATGTCAATTGATGATATTAATGTATGTTTGTCAGCATTTTTTATTATTATATACTTAAATTTTCACAGTTGCGTGAAATTATGGGGGCCGGGGTCAAAATACAAAGTAAACATCCCTAAGTCAAACTTTGATAAGTTCTCAAGCAGCATTGTTCTTACTTTGCCTAGCTCTAAATTTTGGTTATTATCAATGGAAATATCTTTTCATTGGTTTGTGTGTGTGTACAGTGAAATGGATATTTACCAATATTTATAGATTAAAAACCTAACCCTTTCAAGGCTAGTTATAGCAGTACTTGATGCTGATAGGGGGGATTTTCCTAGAATACATTGTCATCTGGATTCACATGTGTAACTCTCAGATCATTGAATTATGTCCTCTACTGGAGATTTTATTCTATGTGGGTTCTTATACCATGCTCATCACCATAGTATTTGAGTGTGTTAAGCAGTGTGACTGTCTGTCATTGTATGTGTGTGTTCTCTCATCTTCTCGCCAGGGGCAGAAGTGTGTGCAATGGAGTGTTTTGTTTTGGATTTTATTTTTAAATGATATATAACATATATACACACACAGACATGTTGCTATGTGTGTGTTAGAGAAGACAAGGTCAAAGAAATGTGCCTTGCACGTGGAGCAGAAGGTGATGAGATTTGTGATGGCCCTTAGTTTTTGGGAAAGTTCATACCAGTGTCTTGGGTTAGCCTGTGAGAAAGCCCTGTCTCCCACACAGACAGGCTTCACCCTTATTTGTACAGAGTTCCATTGTGCCAGAGGAGACAAGTTGTTTAGTGGAAGTTGTAGCTTTTATAAAATGGGTTAGGTCAAGAAATAAATAGAAATTAGGCTTTGGCTTTAATTAGGCTAAGTATAGAGGAGTTTGGGAAATTGAGGTTGTTAGTGTGAGTAAAAGTTAAACAGTAAGATGGGAAAATTGAAGTCAGCAAGGACATGACCCAGGGTTATGTTGTGGCTATGTGTTGGTTAAAACTGGTTTTGGAATGACTTTTAATGAGCAGTTTTGAGAATTAGGAATGTTTTACTAAAATGCTATGAACACTGATAGCATGGAAAGAACATTGGTGCAAATGTTAATTTAAATGTGTAATGTGAAGAGCCAATGTAGAGGTGGAAGAAATGTGACTATGGTAATGGACAGGTTTAATGTTAATTAGTATTATCATGGGTTGTAAAAGGAGTAGCCTTTTAAATTGGACGGAGCTCCAATGCTGTGGCTTGCATTGTGCAGGAGGTCAGACTAGATGATCATAATGGTCCCTTCTGACCTTATTAGCTGAGTCTATGAGAACACTGAAAGGGTACTGTTAGGTTATAGGATTATAAGGCTGTACTTTGTCTGGTTGTCAGTGGACTGATCATCTGTTGATACACCATTCCACCTTCAAATGTGAGTATAATTGTAGTACTGTGTAAATGGTAATTGTATGCCTGTTTGCTTAACTAATTTTTCTCTTTTTAAAAAAGTTTGGTTCTATCATTCAAAGTGTCATACAGGATCCTCTACTAAATTAAATTGTCTGTAAGTGACCTTGAGGCTCGAAAACTAAGTTTGGTTTATTATAATCTTAGCTTTAGTGAATTAACATTTAATTGACAACGTTTAAAATTCAAGGTTATAAGTGAGGGGAAGCCCAGATTGACAGCAGTGAGTCTAAGTATTGCCCCTTTTCAGAATAATTGTTTAAGAGGAGGCAGTTTGGTGATATAGATCAGATGTACTTCCTTCAATGACACTAGACAGAATCTGGCTAAAAAGTTTAATATTTCAAGCTGACATTTTGGAAGGGACAGGTGAGGATAGGTGACAAAAAAGAATGGGTATATGGAAATGCACAGACTGGAGGTTAGACCTTCTTTTTTTCTTTTGGGTGCACCTCCATGTCCACTATGGAACCCTGATGATTCTCCCTTTTTCCCCCACCCTTGTGCCTCTACTCAAATTCCACCTGCTCCAGGCCTTGCATTACAGCCAGTTTATTTCTGGCGAAGGACTGGACAAGACGCCTTTCAGAGCTCATCACAATAGCTCCTGAAATGACTGGAGGAATCACTATTGAAGGGTATGCTTTGCATCTGATTCCTCTGTCTCCTTTCCTCCCCACCCAATTGCCTAATGAATTGCTTTGGCAGTAGTCCTCCTAGCCCTTGTGCTCCAAGGCTGGAGGATAGTTTTAAAAAGTATTCAAAGCATGGTGCTCTAAACTGTGGTCACATTAAGACAGCTGCTCACATAGTGAAAATAACAGTGGTTTTCTACATAGTACAGTTCACACATTCCCAGTTTTACCCTTGTTAGTTTCACAAGGTGGTGACTACAGCTTTTGTAGTTGGTATAAAGGTTTCTGTTTCTCATGTTTTATGCTGAACAAGATATATGGAAAACCTCATTTCAAAACTACTATTCTCACCATTCTGGTTAAGATGTACTGAGCTAGGAGTCACAAGATCTGGATTTTTCTATTTCCAGCTCTGCCATGACTCGCACTACGGTCTTGGACAAGTCACTGCCTCTGTTTCCTTATCTACAAAGTGGGAATAATACAATAAAAGATTCTGAGATGCTAAAATTTAAAGCACTGCATGTGGTGGTGTTATTTAATACAGTAAAAGACATACAAAAACTCCAGTTTTCTAAATGTATTATGTTCCTTTTCAGGGATCACATACCATGAAAAACTCCCTCTTTCATTTTCTCACTTACTTGAATACATTCCATGTCCCCCATTCTGTTTGGATAACCCAAGTTCTACTACAGGCATACAGTCACTGTGAACACAGTATGAAATCCTGGCTCCACTGAAGTCAATGGACATTTTGCCATTTACTTCACTGAGGTCAGAATTTCACCCCGAGTGTTTGAAAAAAGTATTCAAAGAAAATATTGATCACCTGGTGTGGATGTAACTGTTCAGAGTGAGCTGAGCTTCATCCTGAAGGGCTGCAATGGCAGCAGCATTTCGAAAACTTCTCAGTTCAGAACCACTGTGTGTAGGTACTGGAAAGCAGATCAGTAACTAGTCAGGGGGACTCTTAAGAAGGTCAAAATATTTAAGATTTAACGTAAAAATAAAGATTCATTTTTAAACATTTAATTTGTAATAGTTAAAGTGTAACACTGCCTATTAGCTGATGTAATCACATCACTGTTTTAAAATGTCAGTGTAGACTTTAAAGTGGCCAACCAGCAAAATGGCTAGTTATCCCAAAAAAAAAAAAAAAAAAAAAAACAGATTTCTGCTTACCAGCTTTAAAAGTGACAATGCATTTGAGACAGGCAAATTCAGTAGCATCTAGCCGAAGTTGTCTAAATCTAGCCACAACCTCCTGTAAAGCCTGTATTTCTGAAATAATTTTATTCAGCTTCTGAGAATCTGTATTGTCACCATTCATGCCTAGAATAGAAACATATGAAAAAATACTCTATATTAAGACATTTGCATTAATATATATTGATTTCTGACAAAATCCTCTGTATCAATATCTATTCAATTGTCACTTAGATATCCGATTCCATGTAAACTGACTATATTGTATGAAAGTTAATATAAAATCTTCTCTTGGATGATAACAAACACAGTAATTTGCATTTAAATGACAATGCAAGCAGTCATGAATACAACAAAACAACATTATTTGCATTTAAATATAGATTTATAAATGACAGGTATGCTCTATTGTTCAGTGGGAATTTGTTATTCTTTACATGTTGTTCTTTTTTCAGTAATGTATTTTTATGGTAATTTCTATAACAAAGTCATTAAATTGTGCAATTCTTACCAGATACAGCCAGTAGAGTGTTAGCATCAACTGGAATGGCCCATTGTGCTATTCCTAGAACAAACAGTTCTCTCCAAGCATCTTCCAAAAGCATCAGCTGCCATACAATAGATGTACAATATAACATGGTGTATAATTTATAGATTTATAAACATTTTCAATATGTAAATTTCTGTTATTTTAAAAACTGCTTTAAATGCCCGCTTTTGTATTTCCCCTCTGAATGTTTTAGCTCTTTCTTTATCTTTTTGATAAGGTATATGGGTAAGAATAGCCCTGGAAGAAATATTAGTATTAATTATTTGTATTACTGTAGAACCTAGAGTCCCCACCCACGCTCAGAGCCCATTGTGCTAGGTGCTGTGCAAACACAGAGAGGGAGAAAGACAGTCCCTACCCCAAAGAGCTTACACTCTTCTTAAAAATCTACTTATATTTTTCAAAAGCAGGCTTGCTCAATAAGCGCTCTCTTCTCCTCCTCAGTGTTAATAGACATGTGTATTGAGAGCAGAATGGATGCCTGACAGTTCTTTTAATGATTTCTGTACTATTAGACCTTTTTTTACCCTGCAAACATGTGATTTGTGAAATGAGTGGCAGATTACTAGATGGTGGCCTGAACTGACACCACTTAATAGAGTCAATTCAAAGCACTACTACACAATGACAGACATCCTCTTATTTACATTTAATCCACTGTTGGTTAAACAAATCTATAGTCTGTTAAAGGACAATATCAAGATATATTAAAATCTTTCTTGTTTTCCTACTTTTGCTGAAAAGAGCCCTTGAAAGCTGGCTACTGAAATCTGGTTACTTTAGAATGTCACTGAACTTTGGGGAAGTTTGAATCCAGGTCCAAACACACCTTAGATTGTCCCTCTTCAACAAGGGACGAACCCCAACTCCACAGCCAAACACGTGTGGAGGTTGGAGCCCCTCTGATTTGGATCCAGATATTGCAGCTCTCCATAATCTTCTATCCTGATTTTGTTTTTGTAGACTTTTTTCCTTGCGAGGGCTGAGTGGCAGACTCTGTGCCCAATTTGCTTCTCTGTTTGCACTGGGGCAATCCCATTGATTTAAGTACAAAATACACTGTTAGGCATGAGAAGAAAATTAGGATCCTTAGGATTTACAGTGGCAAAGCCAGCAAAGAATAATTTAAGTGCACATATGACATTTTGGCTTAGCACACCTCCTTTGCATGGACATGAAGGGTCCTACATTCAGCTGAATCTCTTCAGTTCCATGGCATGGTTTGAGGGGCACACCACAGAGCACACACAGTAGGGACTTGATGCCTCTTTGCAATCCACAACAAGGTGGAGGTGACTTTGTGAGCAGAGCAGGACTAGGCTCAGGAAGTATTGTCTGGTGGCTCTAGGATGATACATTGCCCAAAACTCCTACAAAGAAGGGAGGCGTCACACAAGGGCCTGTGGCTCCTACTGTCACCCTAAGACTTCAGTAGCAGTTGTAAAGACACTTCACTGTTATGCAATTGGCAGGAAAAGAGAAGGGATCCCATCCTCAAGCCTCAGGATAACACACGCTTAGACTTATCGTGTTGGTCAAAGATTTTGCTGAGAAAACATTACATGGATTTTTGGAAATGCAGGGTATACTGGGAACAAGGGAAGAACACATTTTGGAACTATTAAGTTTAGTGATGTCCCTTTATAACATTAAAAAATAGAATCCTTTCAATAGAATTTTGTTTTTCTGACACATCTGAATTTAAGAGATGCATTTCAGTTGCACTGAAGTCCTCCAACAATTGGAAATTTCTTATCTAAGTTCTAATTTTTAATACCCAGTGTTTTAAGCCATATTGGTTTCAAGTCATTACAGCGCTACTAGAGAGACAAGGTGTGGGAGCAGTGAAAGAGGCATCATTTGTACTGAAAGAGGTGCTGAGGCTCAAGCAATTTTTTTACATTCATAACTGAGGCAGCAAGCCCAGAGGTGCTGGGGCTATGACCTGCCAAGCCTAGAAGTGCCAGGGCTGAGCCCTGGCACAAATTAAGCACTGTGGATGAGGTAGTATATTTTACTGGACCTAAAAGGTATTACCTCACCCACTTTGTCTCCCTAATATCCTAGGACCAACATGGCTACAATGCCACTGCATTACAGAACTATGACCATCACAACGTCGGTTACCTTTCTGTACCATCTACTTAAACTTTGCAGAGCTTTTATTCAACTCTAATAAAGAAATTGTGACTGAAATGGAAATGTCTGCACAGAATATGGGTTTTAATTAATTGCATTGGCTTTTATAGTAACACAAACTTCCCAGAGATATGAAATTATCTGAAGTACCATACCCATCTCAGGTTTCTGGTGAGAGAAACAGAACTTACATTACTAACCAGCCATTCCCTGTGCCTTATAAAGAACTGATATTTCATTTAGATATGCAGGTTTCTATGTGGTATAAAGAAATTGATTCTTAGCCATTAATTGGCTTTTGTAAAACTTTGTCACTTGTTCATGCAGATGGCAATGAACAATGATTCCTAGATATCAACACCATGCAGTTAAAGTCGGAAGACTTTAGAAATTAAAGGAACTTTCTCTTCCAACTAGCTAAGCCTCTCCTGGTTCTGATGAATATGTCTTTAAAGCCTCCAGTTGGAATAGCTCATGCTGACCTTAGTGAGGGCTTATAAATGGCCTTCATTCCTCAGAGGAATTAGA
Source organism: Chelonia mydas (assembly GCF_015237465.2). Classification (NCBI taxonomy): domain Eukaryota; kingdom Metazoa; phylum Chordata; order Testudines; family Cheloniidae; genus Chelonia; species Chelonia mydas. The sequence goes on along the minus strand of NC_057851.1, from coordinate 79,920,499 downwards.
AAATCCCAGGCTTTCTAAAAGACCTACTTCTGCTTCAGAATCAGGCACTATCTATAAGGATAACCTGCTGTTGATTACTTGTGTTTTGTCAACTGATGGGGTTCCACATTTTTCAAGACAGAAAAGTGCCACATAGTTATAGAATTGTAATGTTTTAATTTTTCTAGAGGTGCCCAAAACAAAAGCAGATCCTAGGAAAAGATTTTAAACTCTTCAGCTAGATGTCAAAAGACATGCAGAGGAAATTTAGACATTTTTATCTGTGCCACTATTAAATTAAATGAAACAGTAGTACTATTGTAAGGATCATCTATCTGATTCTCTAACTATGGAATAAGGCTATTAAAAAAGAGTTATTTCCTTTGAGATTCTCCTGAATGTGAGAGGAAGCTGAGGAATCATGCTAGAGAGAGGTTCAAACCATAGTTCCATATCTGAACCTCTCTGAATTTTGAGAAATGTGGATCCAGGTCTAAACTTTTCAACTCAGACCCATCCTTACAACTTGGAGGGCAGAATGGTGAAGTTGACATTGTTAGAACTTTAAAACAGATTCAATTGATGTTACAATTTGCTAACACTTGCCTTTCATTTAAAATGTAAGCTATGTCGCTGGCTCATTTAAGATGACAGGATAAACTGATTTCTGTGAGGAATTTAATGGGAAACGTTCAACTATATGGAATGTGCATTAGCCATTTCTACTGTATTGATGAGCCTCTCTCTTGAAAGATGTTTCCTTCCTCCCACTCCCTTCACTCCATTCTTCCTGGAGGGATGATCGCTTGGGGAATTTTTACATATTAGACCAAACTGAGCTCTGGCCTAGGTGGATGCAACTGCTGTTGATGTCAATAGTCCATGGCTGAATGTGATCGTTGTGGCATTATGACAGAGATTGTTTTCTTTGAAATGGCAGTAGTTTTCAAAGCAAAAACCATTTTCCATGATGTCTGTGTAATGAAGTACACTCTAGGTCTGATTCTGCAGGTCCTTCATAAGCCTGATCCAGCTTCCCGATCCACAAGAGCAACTGTATTTGAAGTTGACGGAAATGGCTTGCATGCAGCAGCTGATGAACTGGGCCCACTCCTATTATCTTTCTGTCAGTTGTTCCCTGTTGACTGTTAAGCCTTTGGCTTATGGCAGTTCTGCAGCCTCTTTAAGATCCTACTCATCCAATGGCCCTGAATGTATATACCTGATTTGCTGGTGACAATACATAGAGGGAGGTGAATGAGGCTCCACATAGCTAACCTCACAAAAGGGCTCTCAGAATCTGGGACTAGCTCTAGAAAAAGGACCTTTCAGTTTATCTAAGCAAATGTCTTTTTGTGCCACATGTGATATGTATTTAGGTTGAAAACTCTCTTGTCATCCTGAATCTTTTTCTGTTCACAATATGCATTTGTTTATGTACTTACACTAACATGCTACAGACCAAATATTGTATTTTATTTGGTGACTATTATAAGAGTCTAATACAAATAGTTGTAATATTTAAGATATGACTTTTATTTCCAGTTATTGTATTGCAAAATTAAATTCAATGATATCAAAATATTAGATACATTTTTGTGGTTGGAGCTTTGTATAGTTTTTTCCTTTTTATTATTGTCTGATTACTTTTCAGAACTAATGCACTATATTAAATAGATCAAGTCCTCATCAAAAATCAAGTCATTACAAAATTGCTTTAGTTAGTGTGGTTCACTCACAAATCACTTGAGGCAAAGGCAAGTTGTCACAAAGGAAAACAAGACAAATTAAGGAGGATTTTAATTAGGATTAAAAAAAGAGTAGGCTGAATTCTGCTCTGAGTCAGATCAATGAAGTTATTCCACATTTACACTGAAGTCAGTGTGACTCAGAGAACTATTTGGCCATTGTACACTAGTAGGATTAAATGGTAAAAATGTTTACTGAGAGTGCACTTTTCATCCAGAGAGCTCAAAGCACTTTACAAAGGAGAATAAATACCACTATACTCAGTTTGCAATTAGAGAAGCTGAGGCACACAGAGATTAAATGACTTGCAAAAGTTCAGATAGAAGGTCAAGGGAAGAACCAGGAATAGAACTTGGAGGCGAACTTTTAACCCCTTTTAAGTCGATATGAGCTTTGCCATTGACTTCAGTGGGGCCGGGATTTCATCCCTGGTCTCCTGACTTCCAGCCCTGTGCTCTGTCCACTGCAACATGCTGCCTCTCATAATATTTGTCTTATAGCAACATCTATTTCCTATCTGAGTTTCACCTACGCTATAAAATATCCATTTCAGACTGGTGAAAATTGCTGTTAAAACAATATATTATTTTAGAGATTGGCCAGATCAAAAACTATGGGGGCCAATTCCTTTGGAAGGGTGAAAAATCTGATCTAGATCTGAATTTTGTGGACCATCTTTAATATGGTTGCCAGACTAAGGACAATTACTTGTCGTATAAGTCTTACCTGATCTTGTAACGACAGAGTGGAAAAGGCTGGAACGCTCTTGGCCCATTTGATGCTCATAAAGAGAAGCCTGGCAGCAGATTCACAAACAGATTCAGTGGCCACTTCATAGAGGTACATCGGTGTACCATTGACTTCATGTGGATACTAATATAAAAAGTAAAATAAGGAATAATAATAAAAAGTGACTAAGATAGCCATAGAGTTTAAGATCGGAAGGAACCACCAGATCATCTTGTCTAACCTCCTGTATATCCTAGGCCACCACCCATGCACTAAACCCAGCAACTAACATGAGACCAAAATATCAGCCTCCAGAAGACTAGACTATTATGTGCCAGGCAGAGAATAGGAGGGACTGAGATCCAACAGTGTCTGAAGCCCCTGCAAGGGCAGGGAAATGATTAAGTGAGATATCGCCAGATAATTCTGGCAAGTGACCCACATGCACATGTTGCAGAGGAAGGTAACTCTTTCCCCCGACCTCCCCAGATCACTGCCAGTCTAACCTTCTCAACTTATAAAAATTCCTTCCCAAACCAGCATATGGTGACCCATTAGACCCTGAGACTGTGAGCAAGAACCAGCCCCCTGAGCATGTGAGCAAGCACTAGCCAGCCAAGAACCTAAAAGAGAGAATGCTCTTTGCCACCTCCGAGCCCTGGCTCACCCCAGCCAATTTCCCATCTCCAGCAATGAGCATCCTGATGCTTCGGAGGAAGGAGATTAAAATAAACAACAAAACTAAACCACCCACCCAGTATACATTGGGGAGAGGAAGAATCCTCCCTGCAGGTGGCTGGTTGAAACCCTGAAATGAGCTTTCAGGAACATAAACATAAAACAAAAACCAGAAGTGAAGCCACTGGCTGCTAAGCCCTGCCCTCTTTTTATTCCTCACCTCAGATATGCCTGCACTTCACTGGTCATTCCTGTATATAGATAATTGATGCAATCCCCCATCCTGCACCCACTGAAATTAATAGCAAAATTTCCATTGGCTTCTGTGGGCCCTTTATAAAGCAGGCTATTTGCTTTGCTATCCATGGGGATGAATGGGACCATATAAGCATAAGATCACAGTATGGCAGAATTAAATTCTAACAGTAGAAGAAACCTATTAAAAATATAGCTTGATTCCCGGACCCTGTCTCATTACTTTATTCAGTGTTCCCTGTTTTCAGAGCAGATGTAGATATATGTTTGAATCAGTATTTTATTTTGTCACCCCTAATCCACACCCAGATTCAGCAGTATATCCCTATTCCTCAAAGCACTTACGCAGGTGCTTAGCCTTAGTCACATACTGAAGTCGCATTGAGTTCAGTTGGATTTAAACATGCACTTAAGTGGTTTGCAGCAAGCACAGAGTAAAATACATTTTCTTTCTAAATAATTTCTGGTTTAATATTTTTGAATTTACATTTATAAAAATAGAAATATGATTTTTACAAGCAAGTTCACAGTGGGTTTCACCAAGCTATAGACCAGGGTTGATTTACAACAATTTTTCTGTAATTTGTTGTGTACTCTAAATACAAACGTGCTTATGAATATTTTGGAAAGGAGAGCATGAAAATATTTGAGTTATCAATTTAAATAACTCATAGATAAGCCTCATCCACCAAGTTATGACAGCAATTTCCTATTCTGCTTATTAAATGTCAAAGGCCAGAAATAAAAAGATAAATATACTTGTGTACCTAGATATTTGGATAGGCTGCGATAATTTGCTCAGTATATTACAGTGCATTATGGGCTCAATCATGACATTTTATTGTCCAGAACGTCAATGATTCTCCAATTTTAATAATACTGTGTCCAAGACTGAAAGGTGTAGGTTGGCGGGTAGTCTGCAGGTGGCAGTATTTCTGAACTGTTCCACTGTGTGTAGGTCTTTCCAGAGAATGCATATTTATACATATACTATAAAAGCTCACAAATGGTGTGTGCTTATGTCTAAAATGCACTGGTGTGTATTTATCTCCGTATTGCAAGAATGATTTTAACTTGCAGACAATTGTTCTCTTGCTCTCCACCAAAATAGTTTTTTTTTTAAGTGTTGAGGGGGCCAATCATAAAGTTCTTATTCAAACACAATTCTCCTTAAAATCAATAGAAGCATTTACACTTCACAGTATTGGGTCCGAATTTGTATTCTGCCATAGAACTGACTGGATCTCACACAAACACACCCTGTGGAGACACTTAACAACCCCAGCTCTAAAACAAGACTTGCCAACCCCTGATTTCAGGACCAAATATTTTTGCCATAATCTCTGAACACTCTCTTAGTGCACCTCATTAGAACACGGAAGGCAGCTCTGACCTTTGGCGTTGGTTGTGCCAGGCCCACCAACGTCTGCCGTTCAGGGGTAGTCGATACAGCAGCCAGCTCTAGATTGTGGGGTTCCAGCTGCGAGACAGCTGTAAAGAAGGTCGGAGCAGGTAAAGCTGCAGAGGGAAAGTGAGGTGTAGCTCCATTCTCGTCCTTGTGTCCCCTGAAATACAGCGCAACTTGCTTCCTTATTGTGGATGTCCTTGGACCTCTTTCGTGTTGCACAGCTGGGAACAAAGGGCTCATTTAGTGAATACATTACCCAGTTGCGGCCTGATCCCAAAGCCCATTGAAATCAATGGAAAGACTCCCATTAACGGCAAAGGGCTTTGGAACAAGCTTCACTGACTTACTCTACTTCATTGTCCTAGGTTATTTACTGGTGCATGCGGAATTAAGTGCCTGATAGTGCATACCATAGCATTACTTTCAGTGCCTAATATTAGGTGGCTGACCTTAAATGCAACATAAACCTCCAGATTTCCCACCCCCAAAAGAAATGAAAAGAGTTATCTGAAAGTTTGTCTGGATTTCATGTATAGGCATTAGTAGCCATCTCTTCAGCATGACAATGTTATTCATTTAGTGGCACTAGGCGTTTTATAGCCCTGATTTTCTTTTCCTGTGATGTCTAGTTTAGGATTTCTGTGGGGTTCTTTGAGGGGTAGTGTGGTAAATAGTTACTGGGTCATATTATGTTGAGGATCAAATCAGTAGGATGCTAACGGTCCTGTTTTATTAGGTCAAGATATTCCACAACTTTGATTGTGCTATTCCGCAGGAAATGTCTAAAATACAGGTTCAGTTTTGTAATCTGGAGTCAGCAATGCATTAGCCTTGCCTAGATTTTGTTGCCTAAGGTATTATGGGGCAGCTCTAGTGAATCTGCAAGGAAATATTTGCCGGTCCCGTCAGCAATAGGGTTGCCAATTTTGGTTGGATGTATTCCTGGAGGTTTCATCACATGACATAATCTTTAATTAAAGATTAATCTTTAATACCTGGAGACTTCAGGGCCATCCTGGAGGGTTGGCAACCCTAGTCAGCAATGACAGCACAATACTTTCCAGACTAACTCTGGCAGGCATTAGAACCCGGCCATTAGAAAACAAACAAACAAAAAGTTTACTTCAGAATTATAAGGGGAAATAGCCAAGACTCGATAAGATTGCAACCCAGTGAGTCACTTGGAGTGTTTGCGCGATTAAATTCTGTTGCTGGTCTCCATAGGATCGGAATCGGATTCAAGTCGAGAAGATTTATGCCAATAACTGTGGCAAGCGCATCAGGAAATCTCTCTGTTTAGGCATCTTCAATGTACAGCCATTGTCTTACATGTGCTAATAAAACAATCTGAGTGTGAAATCCTGACCCCATCGAGGTCAAGCGGAGCTTTGCCCAGGACTTCCCAGGAGCCAGGATTTCACTGTCCTTGTTTCGGACCGAAATGTGTTGAAAGGTTTATTGGGCACTAGAAGACAGTAGACGGTTGCACACGAGGTATACTGAATGAATGCCAAGCCAGGCTGACTGCTCGTGGATTATCAATCGAAAAATTCGTCATTGTTTCTGGCTACCGTTTCCTCCACAGAGACGATCTGTGGCTCATCATATCGTTTATTGTATAGGGAAATCTTACAGCTCACAGTTTGCTGACCTATGCCAGGCCTCGCGGCTTCCAAGTGACGGACTTTAATTGATAGTCTAATTGAGTCTTAATTCTAGTATTAATAGCATCTCAAAAAAGTTAAGGTGAAAGGCTAATTTTAACAGCAAGGTTCTCAATTCTCTGAATAGAGCACGGGGTTCCTGTCTCCACTGAGGGCAGTGGCAAAAGTCCCGTTGCCTTCAATAAGCTGAGGGTTTCACCCACTGCCTACACTTCATTAAATTGTTTCTAGAGCGACTTTTTTCTTTCTTTTTTTTGGGTCTGATTGAGACGTTACAACAAGGGACTGGATTGTGTCTAACCTGATCAGCGCCTAGGGCTGTGGAATAACTGGGTCCTTCTTACTCGGAGCTCTGTGACATTTCTGTTCCCTGCACAAAAATCCTGCAGCTCCTTACCACACGTTGGATCTGGACATTATGGGTCAAATCCATCCCTGGCATAGCTCCGCTAACTCGCATGGATCCACGCCAAGGGCTGGATTTGGCTGAAATACATTAATTGGTGGTTTCATTGCGCTTGTTTCACTGTTTTAGTTGCTTTTGCCATCAACCCAAACAATTTGCCCGGCCCTGGCTTTGGGTCCATTGTACACAGCTGAATAACAGACGTTCCGATGGGAACGGATCGGCTCCGAATTGGGGGCAGGGGCAGGAGGGCTAAAGGCAGTGGCGTTCATTGCTGGGGCAGGAAGGGGTGCTGGGGCAGGGCGTTAATTGCTCGTTGGCAGGAAGGGGTCATTGAGCTGAGCCAGGCACCGTGGACGGGAAGGGAGAATTTTGCCGACAGGTGGAGGGCAGCTGGGAGGGAATACTCCGGGCCGTGGGTTCCGGGCGCTTACATTACAATGCGTTTTTCCCATACATGCGATTCATGGTTCATATTACTCAGCTACAAGGAGAAGGGTAAAAGGATGTGCAAATACCATCTTTGTTCATGTTGACTTCCAAGCATTTCTTCAGTCGACACGCCCTGCATTGGTTCCTGTGTGTCTTATCCACGGGGCAACCTCCCTAAAACAGAGAAACTCCTTTCGTTAAGAGATGGGCTTGCACAGGGCATGGGGTGGGGAACTGACAAGCGAACGGCGGGGCAGCTAAGAACCTGCTCAGCGATCGCAGCATTAGGGAGTACTCCCCCCGCCACCCAAGCACGTGGCTGGTGCCCTTTCTGCTTGTGGTCCGCCTAGGAAGGATTTGTGAACGGAGGGATTTATGGTGCCAAAGATTTTCCAACCGGAACATCAGCCCGAAACCAGTGGGGAGTTCTGCTTTTAAACAGATGCCACCATATGGCCCTGTGTATTTACACTGCCTAACCTTCCCTGGGTCACCTGTGTGCACGGCCCTTACTCAGACAAAACTCCCTGCGACGCCAAAGAGTAGATTGGCCTGAGCAAGCAGCTCAGGCTTGGGCCCTTGGTCAGCGCAGTCTGTAGCTGGAGAGGACAGGGGTAGAGCCATTTGGGTTTGCAGGATCCCTTCTTCAGCGGTTGGGTTGTAGGCTGTGCAGAAACGAGTTACTTCTACAGAAACAGACAAATGAAGGGGAGACTGTAGCGTGTGCCGAAGTGTCCCGGTGAGAAACGGAAGAAAGGGCTCGTTTGGTGGGTGTGAGTCCATGCTCCTGGAATCCGATCTAGTCACAAAGGGGTTCCTTCCTGGGGAGACTATAACGAGGGTTATACGAGTGTGTACGTAGGGTTTAAGGAGGTGAAAGGGACCAAATCATGTTGTCCTCATTCCTGGGAGCAGCCCCGGTGAAATCAATAAAGCAGAATCTGATCTCAGTCACATAGAGGGGAAAACCGGAGTCACTCCACAGTGACTCCAAATGGAGCTACCAAGGATTTCCACCGGTGTAAATAAGATTAGAATCTGGCCCAATAGGGCTACTGGAGTGAGTAAGGCGAACAGGATTTGGCCCCTAACAAATGAGTGGGCAGGTGGTTATGGACAAATCTGTTTCAGCACCTTAGACAGCTCCCCACCCCCAGAGGCTCCAGCTGCGCCCCGGAATAACAGAGCTCCCGAGGCCTGCAGGTGCAGCAGGAGCCCCTATCCGAAGAGGAATAGTATAGACTTAGAGCCACCCAGAGTCCCAGAAAGTCACGCTCGGCTCAATAAACCAGAACTATCTAGCCACAAAGCCAAACTTCAGCCAATACGAGGTAGTGGACATGGAGACCTTAAGAAGATGGGACAAGATGGGGGTGGGTGGATTTTGTAAATAAGTGTAAATGCTGGTGACAGCTATCAGAATTATAAAAAAAGTCACTGAACCAGACACACTATGTGTGTGTGTCTGTCTGTGTTTATACTCTGGCACCGGCTATATTCATTTAGCCCCGGAGCCTCAGATAACTTGACTTATGCATGCAAAAGTTAATGGTCCTTCAGTCTGCCCCTTATCCTTTGGTACTAACTCCGGGCACCATGTGTGGTTATACCGCCATCCCCCCACGCCTCCTGTGCCCTGTGAGACATGATAATGAAGGAAAACCCCTTCTCAGAAAGGTGGGAGCCTGGTATAAGTTGTTAGTGTTAATTGTTCAGAAACAATTTGGCTGTAACTGTGCCGTTCTGGCTTGCGGTGTGAGCTGGAAACCAGTTCACACCTGCCGAGACCCCGTAGACGTTACACTCCTGCATGCATCCGATGAAGTGAGCTGTAGCTCACGAAAGCTTATGCTCTAATAAATGTGTTAGTCTCTAAGGTGCCACAAGTCCTCCTGTTCGTTTTACTCCTCGTCGATCAGTGGAAACTCGCCTTTCCCAGAAGTCAGGTTGCAAAGCGAAACTTATCCCGGACTCTTACGGGGGTCTCCAGCTCCCACTGAAGTAAGGTGCGAAACACCCACAGACTTAGCTTCGGGCCCGGATAGATGCGCTCTCTTCTCTAGCTCTTCCAAGTGCCCTCAAACAAAAAAGCTTCCCGCCTAAAACACCTTCCGAGACAATCCAGTGAACAGAAGCAGAGGGCGCCTAAGGCAATATTGTTATGAGTAAGGGGGATTTATAGCTGCTTCGGAAAAATCTATTTACTCTCCCTGCACGGTTCCCTTGTGTAGAAGTACAAAGCTGACGCTGTCTGGTCAATTTACTTCAATATTCTCTTTGCCATCCGCCTTTTGACTTGACAGCCTTTTCCTTTTTTACTGTTACACATTAGACGATCTTTAGATGTGTGAGGGTGAGTGGAGGTGACACACGGCCTTGTGGGTGCACTATATAATGGTTGATTCGCTGCTGTCCTTGCCCGGACATAGTTCACAGTGAAGTCAGTGGGAATTCGCCGGAGACAGGATCGTGTTTGTAAACACACAGAGGAGACAAGGAGGAAAGTGAAAATTCTTTTCCGCAGCGAGTGAACAGTTCAAATACTCCGGAAACCTCGATTCATTACCCTAGCGCTAATCCTTCAGGTATGATAGTAAATGCCGTCATATTATTTCCCACCACTCCTTATTCTATTTACAACACAGGCAATGAACCCTCTACTTGAATCTACTAGTTGCCTTTATTATAATATGTTTGCAGCGTTGCTGTAGCCTTTTGGTCCCAGGATATTAGAGATCACAAGGTGGGTGAGGTCATCTCTTTTATTGGGCCAACTTCTGTTGGTGAAAAAGACACGCCTTTGAGCTCCACTGTTCTGAAGGAGAGCTATGCGGAGCTTGAAAGCTTGTCCCTTTCACCAACAGAAGTCGGTCCAGTAAAAGATATTACTCCACCCGCCTTGTCTCTTTTATTATAATAGGTATTTATTAGATAGTTGGTGGGAGTTGGAATTTTTACTGTCCTAAATTTCATAGTGACCTGGAAAAGAAACTCTAGCGAGAGAAGCTTGGTCAAAAAGTTTGTACAAAAGTCTTTTCCAGTGAGATGGGCGGGGGGAGGGGGTTGTTTTCAAGAAACCTTCCCTGTAACTATGGTATTGGCTTGGCTTGAACTCATCAGCTCCTCCGTTCACCCCCTCCCTCTCTCCATAACTGCGCTTTTATTTTAATTAAGGGGGGGCTAGAGGTAGGGGACACAGAAATCAAAAGCTGGGGGGTTGCTTTTTCTCCGACTTGGTTATATTTTAATAGCAAAGTTTATATCAGAACATTGTCTTAAAATATTTGTGAGTCTTTGCCCGCTTTTATGCTTAAATAAGCTTGGTAGAAGCACGCAGAGTTGGTCTGACCTGCACCATTATGTAGCGAGGACAAACAGAACCTGTAGCAAGAGAAGGCCACACCAAGTTATGTCACTGTAGTTAAGGTAAATTGGTTTAGTGTTTGAATCTATTTTGTCTCTTTGCTGCTGAACAGAGTATTTATATACCGATACACTTCCACATATGCGCACAACCAGAGAGTAATCGGAACACATGGAGACCGGGGCACTGGCCCCGGAAAACTGCCCAACCTCATGCTAATACACATTGTGTTAATTGACACATAACAATTTACTCGAATTTTGAACTCCTCTTGCTTTAAGAGGAAAGATCTGACGTGTGGAATCAGACTCTTGGTCCATGAAATCCCTTATCCTACCTCAGTCCAATATCTAATGCTTCAGAGGCCGTTCGGTGGCCAGTATATCTGGCGAAACTCCGCCACAATGCAGAGGATGGGGTAGGCATTTCCTCCTGACCACCGCAGGCGATCATTTGGTCCTGAAGCATGAGATTTGATTTTTGATTTGCTGTTTAAATCCCCCCCCCCCCCAGGAAGCTGACTCCTATTCTATTATAATATGCGCCCGGAAGAAGCTTGCGTTAAACATACTGTTAAAATGTGAATATCCTTAAAATGTTTAGCAAACATCCTTGATCTGCTTAAATCTATCGCAGACAAATTCTAGTCCCCCAGCACCCCATTTCCAGACTGTATTAAGCTGGGATGGCATCCAGATGGCAGATTTTGATCCATATTTCGGCATGCCGGAGGGAACTCCGGAGCGACAGTACAATAAATAACTCTTTGGAAGTGGAAGGGAAATGAGCCGGTGCTGTCGCTAGTACCTGATTTCCAGATTTGCAGACGTACGTCCTGTTCCTCCTGATGCTCCGTTTGAAAAATCCTGAGCATCCATCGCAAGCGTAAACCCCATAGTGCTTGCCGGAGCTGCGGTCCCCACACACTTTACAAGGGATGTCTAATATACGACCTGAAAAAGCAGAGGCAAGGGAGGGAGGGGAGGGAGAGAGAGAGAGAACTAAGCAATCTGACCTCTGAAGGGATTAGCACCAGAGCTGCGATAAAAGCAAATAATGAAGTGGTTTTATAGGCAACCTTCTTTCCCTTGAGCAAGTGTCAGTTTTCTACAATGAGAATTATTCATGCACCGCTACATTTATTTGGATCTTCTATAATCGCCAAGACCCGTTTTGGAACGAAAGATTACAGCAGCAGCAGTAGCAAAAACCTCCCTGCTAGGAGAGAAAAGTTTTTGCTGGGTCTGTAGTGCTCTTCAAGCAGGGGGGAAACTACGCTCTGTGTGTAGGGAGTGGCGAGAACCGAGTCACAAAACCAGCTCCCGGTGGGGTTTGTTCCCGCCATTACCTTGGATGGGTTTCCATTACCCTAAAATTTAAGCAAAACTTTCCGCATTAACTGTGGGAAAGTGCAGTTTATGTACTGCCGAACGTACTTGAAATGCCTGGTTTGTTTCTTTCTTCTATCTAATCTATCAATCAGCCACACAGTCTGAATCGTGTTTCCTTTTCAGAGACTTTTGCTGTCAGTGCAAATGCACTGAAAGTCATATAAAATGTATAGAGATTATTAAACCCCATTTCAATGAACGCACCACAAAATCCCTACTAGCTCCTTTCTTTTCTTTTTGTTAGCATCAGTTCAAACAGCCTCCTTCCCCCCCAAAAGGAACTCAAGCTAAAAGTGCAGCTCTCTCACAAAACCTGGGTTTGAGAAACCTGGCCGATTTGGTTTATAGCAATTTGCTTTGCTTTGAATTAGCTCAGTGAGAGTGTCTTAAGTGTGGTGGTGGGGGGGGGGGGGGGGGGGAGCGGTAGGGGTGGAAGAGGGATGGGGGAAGGGGTTGGAAGCTGGATTCAGAGAAGTCTCTTCTGCTCCCTAGAGAATTTAGGAGCCCGGGATGCTTTCAGACATGTTTATCTGGAGGCTCTAAAACAATGCCTCCTGGCAGACAATAGGGACATTAGATAAAGTGTTAACTTAATGATTTTCCCCATTGAAACTCGTTTGACTGCCTCCAATCAGCACAAGCTGCCAGCTTCTCCCCTAAATGAAACTCGACAGCTGCTATATACAACACGGCTAGAGGAATGGGGATTAGGTTAGGGACTGGGGAAGGGAGGGGGCTGAGGAGGGAGGGTAGAGGGGTTAAAGAATAGAAAACTTTTACGCAATTAATAACAAGTCCAGCTAGGAAAGCCACCCCGCACCCCTCCCCCTACAGCCTGTAACGCAAATTGTGGCTCTGGGTCTGCAGGTAGGAGATCGCGAGGAGGGTTTGGGGACAAGGAGTGATTCCTGGGATTGTGTAATTACAAGCCCTCCTTGCCACCTGCCTATTGGGTCACCAGTGACCCGTCAAAAAGAGTAGCATGGGAATTCGGATATCACACAATGCCAACAGGGGCGAGCACTCGACTCCCCCCACCCCCTTCAGCTTCAGCATCCACTGATAGACTTTTACACACACACACACACACACACACACACACGAAGAGGAGGAGGGTGAAGAAAAGACAGTGAAATTATACATGCATCTGTGCCATCCCCTTGCATGCAGTGTCACCACCAGACTAAATGCAGAGTTCACAGGCACTTTGGAGTCTGATTTTAGCTATGCAAATCCCAGACTTTCTTCCCCTGGCTGGAGCTTGCAGATAAATCGGAGCTTCCCGCTCCAAATAAACCCGAACTTTGTTTTCAATCACAGCAAGGAATTTTTGAAACCAGCCTCAGACTAGGCAGTGAACCAGCGAAATGAAGGAGTGCGTTTATTCTCTTTTTTGAAAATAAATAATCCGGATCGGTAGCAGTCTATGTATAACATCAGAGCGGGACTTTTATTTAGTGTGAAAGGCCGTTTTAATACTGCGCGGTTTCTATTTTGTATTTTATTTCACCATATCCAGAGATGATAAAATAATATTTTAAATCCTCTCGACCTAGAGCTAGTAAAATAATGCTAGATTCAGCATTCGTCGCTGTAATTGTAAAAGGAGGAGGGTGGTGACGCAAATTGCAGCCAGATGTATAGTAATTCATGTAAAATATAATTCTATCAGTCGATTTCCCCACCTTCCATTCAATACCTAACTAAACTTACTTCTTCTCCCAGTCCCAAGTGTGTCCGTCTCATCTGATCACTTTTGCAATTATTCTGACTCTCCCCCGACTAATCAACATCTTTAGTGAGTGTCAGCCCCTCAGACTATTGTAGACGTGGCTGTTGTTATGAGAAAATTCTTGGGCAGAACAAATATGAAAGAAAGAAAAAAAAAGCGAGCGAGAGAGAAATGTTAACATGACACGGGGTCATGAGATAACTGATTCCCCCTGTTTAAAAAAGCTCCCCTTTGACGAAGCAGAGCTTGGTCTCCGAAGTCCAACATTAAGAAAATTGAATTTTGTTGATCTGGGAAACCGTTTTTTAACATCCCTCGACAGGGGGTCCTTTGCAGCTTTTTGTGTGTCATAATTGCTTAAAGATATATGGCAGCTTCGATTACTGTAATTACCATCAGAGGCTGTTGAAAGAAGTTAGTCTGGGTTTGAGGGACTGCGGGACGGGGTCTTGTTGCCACCCAGGCAGAGATCACGTTTGACATAACTATACACTCACTGGAGGGGAAGTGGAGCAAGATCCACACTGCAAACTCAGGCCAAGGAGAAAAGCCACAGTAAAAAAACACCCCCCCCCCCCAAAAACAAAACAAAACAAAAAAAACACAACCCCACCTCGTGCCTGCATCTCCCCGGGCTATTCTATCACCACTGGCTGAGCCTGCCTTAGGTCTTCAGCCGCAGACCGTAGTCCTTGAATGGCTCCAGCAGGCGCTAGCACTCATCCTTTCGGGAACAGTTTGCAGATGTCCCTTTAGATCTCTCTCTCTCTCTCCTGATCTCTCTAAATTATAACTTCTCACAAGAGTCCCTTGGATAAAATCTTATAATTTAGACCAACTTGAAGAAAGTGCCAAGAAACCGCGCGGGCTCCTGTCAAACCTTTAACCACACCAGTTACAAGATTATGGATGGTTTCCTGAAACCATGGGATGCCCCTTTTTGAGCTTTCCTTCTTTACTAACCACTAGCCTCGTGCGCGCACATAGAACAAGCCATCCGTTTCCCATGCAATGGTCCCGCGTCCACGCAGCAAATCAAGGGGCACAGAAATTGCCCTAGCTTTAAATTAAAATGTAGTTTGCTTCCCTGCTCCCCAGAACTGGAAGAGGAAACGGAAAATCTGTCCCGATTTTGGGAAACGAGCTGTTGGGGAGGGGTGCAGCTGGTAACAAATCTATTTCAAACGGCAATCGGTGCCGCCAGCTCTCGCGGGAGGCAAACTCAGTAAGTAACAAGGTTCATTTGAAAGGGCTCCAGGGAGGATCGGAGCCAGAAGTCAAAGTGCTATTGATTTCACGGTGTCAGAAATGAGGAAGGTGATGTGAAAAGCACCCAACGATGGGGAAGCCGGCCCAGAACTAAGGTTCTAGATGCGTTGGGTTTTCTCTCCCCCAAAATGTTTTCTATCCCTTCAAACATTTTTAGGGGCACTGGGCTTTTTCCCTGCACCCCTCCCCCGTTTTATTTTATCCTTCTCTTTAGAAAAATATGCCAGGAAACTATTTAATTTGCTGTTTTCGCTCCCTCATCCTTTGCTACCCAATTCCCTTGGGGTGTGGGCTTCAGCGGGAGTTTTGGGTGCGCCAGAAATGCAAGATCAAGTCCTTACATCTTCATTTTTTTTGCTCGGCTTTTGTTAGTGACACAAATCAAGTTCCTTAGGGAGAAAAAAAGCCTTAACGCATCTGTAGGAAAATACTTAACGCAACTCTCTGTGCATAGACAGAAATCAACTTCACCCGCTCGCTTTTCCAAAAGAAACCCCTACATTCAAGCCAGTATTAATTGAAGTAACAACGGCAAAACTCCGAACAAGAAGGGCCAGGCAACCAGCAAAAACAGCGGCTTCTCCCTGGATGGATTCAAACCTCCAAGGGACAAAGGAGGATTGGGGGGCGGGGGGGAATAATAGAGGCTAGAGGCAAAGATAACCATCATGGGTGAGTTAGATGTACATGCATGAGCGTGAATGTAGCAGTTATGTACATATTGTCACAAACTCACGTGTACACCCACTTTTCAGGCGCCTGTTTAAATTGCACTCCACCACCATGATCCTGCTCTGCACAGTGCTATTAAATAGCAAGGAATATAAAGGTCCAGTCAGTCACTTGTCATACATGAAATTGGATTGCGTATTTTTTTCTTTTGTTACTGACTTCGTCCATATTATAAACTCCAAAAGTGCCAGCTGGGATTAGAACCGATTGAGCCGCTCTTCGCAAGAGCGGTTAGTCATACTTTAAATTCCCCAGTTATGAGGTACACGGATTTAGGATTAAGGAAAATGTGACTTTTAAGTTGTTTCTGCTTTCCTCTTTGCAGGATTATTTGGTATGACTGGAAATGGTGTGCAAAGTATTGCATTTAAATCCTCTTTCAACAGAGTTGCTTAATTTAATGATCTGAGTTTTAAACTCTTTTTTTCAAAATAAAAATATTGTCCTGTAGAAAAAGGTTGAATGAGGCCCATGAGAGAAGCAGCACGTTTCAGCTCTTTAATGCTGTTTTAAAACCAAACACCCCCCACCCACAAAATCACGCAGACCTCCACACAAATGCTCACCTCCAGGTGGAATATAACTAACACTGGCTGCACGGATAACTGCATTTCAGACATGCTCGACATCAAAAGTGGAGCAAGATTTCATTAGAGAGCTGTACGATCAAAACAAGCTGTTGGAAATGACAAACCCAGCGTTTTGCAAGCACTTGTCCCAATCTCCCCAAATTCCATCTGGGGCCTGACTGTGTATTAACTGCCGCTACAGATGGAAATATAACATGCTTTTGCAAAACACCCAGGCTGGGCCAGCTCTTCTAAAGGCGGTTAGAAACCTGCATCACATATTACCCACTTGTTGATCCTGCCGGCTTGCTCATGCTCGAATCCCTTTGGAAATCGCTAACTCTGGCTAAAGTCTTGCGGCTTTGGGGAGATCTCTATTCTCCCCTTCCTTGTTTTTCTCTCTCAGTGACAGGTGTTTCCCAAGCAGTCAGAAGTCCTTGCCCGTTGGGAATCGACACATCCTCGCGTCTCTCCTCAGCTCTGGCAGCTTCTTGGGAAGGTTTCTGGAGACACAGACAAGTTTGCTGCGGTTTGTTGTTCCTGCAAGAAAATCCTTCCCGGAGCAGAGGAGAACCCAAACGGCTTAGACGGGGGCTCGCTAGTATTGTCCTAGAAGAAAAATAATACCAGCAGCAATGAAAGGAGAAGGTAGGATTTGTGAGCTGGATTCTGTGCTGAGTGCCTCAGTGCAGCTAGGAGAGATCAGAGCCTGGAAAATAATAGAAGGGTGCCGGGGCGGGGGGGGGGGGGAGCGTCAGAGGAGGCAGTCTCTGGCTCTCACAAGCTGAATGGCACAAAAAGGGAAAGGTTTCCAGAAGTTCATTACACTGGATGACTTTGTGCTTTGAGCTCCAGGCTGAAGCCCCTGTAATATCCCCCGAGAAGCTCTGACAGGCAGCAGTAGGGAGGGGAATAGGACGCCCCTTGCCCACTTAGCTTCTCCTTGCTCCCCCCCCCGGCCCCAACTCCTGGAGAGCTGTGACGTCAGCCCCGCGCTGGGCAGGGAGTGGGTTAAATGCTAATGATATTAATGAACCCCCAAGCGGCTTCCATAGAAAACGCAGGCGTTTGCCAAGCTGATTTTCCCCTTGGTGTGTGTGTGCATTGCGCCTTTCCTGTAATAAAAGCGGGTTTTTACAAGTGAGATTGGGTTTTTCTCAAACTCCGATTTCCCCTTATTCCCTCCGCCCGGTTGCTGGAGTGTGAAGTGTGTGTTGGGGGGGAAGTGGGGGGCCTTGCATTGATGGAAGAGGTGGGATCACTTTCTGAATATAAAGGTGTCAACTGAAGGCCCGTCCCTGGGGATAAAACTTGGCTGGAACACAAGGTAAGCGGACGATCCTTTGCAAGCTCTGCACTGGGCCGAGTTTATGGGCGAGAGACGGGCCCGAGAAGGACGAGCGAGTGGGTGGGTGGGGTGGGTGGAGGCCCAGTTGTCTTTAAAACCAGCACATCCTGCAGCATGTCCATCCCGCACCTGCCGGGGGCTGGCCTGGCCTGGCCTGGCCTGGCTAGGCTAGGCTAGGCTAAAGGGATCCTTCTGGGGCCTCTCCTGGTCTGTTACGCGATTAATACGGGTTTACATCGAAATCGGAGGCTCTCGCAGCTCCTTGACCTTGTTGCACAAGATCCTGTGAACCTCTGCCAGGTGTGTGGTTTTGTTTGGCGGTTTCGGTAATTCCTTCTCCCGGGCTATCATCCTTCGCCCCACGGGAGCTGGGAGATTTAAAGGGCTCCTAACATTGCTTTACTTGCTTGTAGGGGGATGTTCTTAGCCCTGGGCGCCACAGATCTTGCTGTGTATCAGCAGTCAGCAAATTCAATTAAATCTGCGACAGTTCCCTAACGAGAGGGGTCGCTGGCTGTACCAAATTGGTCATGGCGTATTTATTCCTCAAGCTTCGGAGCAAATCCCTGGCTTGAAAGGGGAAAGTTTTGTTTGTGATCAACTCCTTAGGTGATTCAGGTTACTTAATTTCTGCCGGTTCTAGCGGCAGGAATGCAAACCCCAGGTCATTTTGCCCATCGGTGGGTATCTATAGTACACCAAACACGTGACAACGCCTTTCTGTGCATAGCCGTCTGGGGAAACCCACGAGAAACGGGTAGAAAGGAACCAGCATCAGACAACTGCTGACATTGTCACACATGTGCAGAAGAGTCACTGAACCTGCTGTTCTGGGGATCACAGCCCGATTTTACATGTGGGGTTGAGTGGGCAGCCTGAAAAGCACAAGCTAAAATCCCAGATTTCAGCATGATCAAACCTACTTTTGTTAAAGTGTCAATAGTTTGCATTTGACTTGGGACCACAGCTTTATTATTGTGAAACCGAGTCAGATTAGCAAGGAGACTAAAGAAGTGGGGGTGGGGCACACAAACCCCCACCAGCCCTGGATAAGGAACCTAAAAAGGCACCTAGATTTAGAGTAGAAGAAAGGAGGAAGCTGAGAAATGCAAACCAAGGCAGCATGGTTTTAACCTAGCAACTATATTGATTCAAAGTGTGACTTAAAAGCCCTTCCTTCTGTGTGGAAAACTCTTGGTCAAGGTCAAAGCAGATACGCCACAGCGGCAAATGGGCAGAAGGATCTGCTGGAAAAGTTGGGAGGACGGTGTGTATTTAGGCAGGGGAATCAGATCAGAAATCATTTTGATTTTAGGTTTGATGTTCGGTAGGAGCCGAGGCCAGATTCTGAAATCGCCAAGCGGTTCTGAAATCTATGTAATGTTACTGAGCAGCACCCTGTTTTCTCCTTCATGTAACTTTCCGTGGTTTTCTTACCGTTATTGATATTTCATTTATTAACAGCAGACTATCTTGAGAATGTGATAGCTGAATAAATCGTCCCAAAGCCTAATTGAGGTATTCTGTTTCCAGGCCTTACATGGCGCACACACACACACCTCATTGTATTTTCTCCCTTTACGTCTAGCAATAATTATTCCCCAGTTTTGCATAAATCCCGATGACAATACTGAAATCATAATCATCACTTTCTGCTCTCTATTTTTGTGCCTGATATGTCAATAACAGGGAGACGCATCCAACAGCGAGAAACCAAAAATGACACTTTGTACTATTTAGAGACACCCAAATGGGAATGTTAAGTGAATTGAATCATATGGGGAAGGTATTAGGAGAGACCCAAAACAACAAATAAATTGATCAAGTCATTTAAAGCAAGACTTTCATTCCAACCTCACACAGTTATTAATTCCGTGCAGTAGGAGTTTCAGCCACTTGTGTTCTGTCTGAATAGCATATAAGAATAAGCATGCAGGTCCCCAGTTCTATCCACATGTGACCCCAGTGGGGTTACCCGAGTGCAAGCCAGGGTAAAATGTAGTTCAAGGTAGACAGAGAATCTAGAATCTCTGTTACAGATTGGAACACAAAAGGTGGGAGTAGCTGCAGATGTCAGATACAAATGAAGTCGAATAGCTCGGAACTCTTCCTCCCTCAGACATCAATAGCAGACGGCACCTACACTATATGGGTCTATTATGAGCAGGCCATAAGCACTCCTACCTCCTGCCTGCCTAGTTAAGCACATTAAAGCAGGATTTTCACTTTACTGATTGTGCATATTCCTTAGAATGCAACCCAAGGCATTTCAGAGAGATTGACGTTGTTAGTTTAAATTGGAAACATTGAAACTACGGGCAAAGGCCTTTGCCTAGTTCTGCCTATCCGAAACCATGCATAGTCGCAGGCATTTACATTTTTGGAATGGGGTTTCTTACAGTTTATATAACCCTGCTTGGCAGATACAATAAAATCAACTTTTTCATCTTCGCCAGATTCACAGCACCCAGCCTTATGGGGCTGAAGGTGTCTTGATCATTGTGTTGTGATCATGAGATGGTAGAACACAATTTGCAGGCAACAAGAACAGAAAAAGTGTTAACCCCTTTAAAAAAATATGCAGAAGCCAATGTACCATAGGTGCGAGTGGGTGAGAGAGCCCCCTCGATGACCTGTAAAGTTCGATCACTTCTCAATGCTACTTACTAATCTTTCAGTCATGGTCACTGGAAATTCCAATAGCTGATATCAATTAAATAATTTAACTTTTCTATTGTTTCTCTGGGGATTCTTTATTGTTTCTCTTAAACATTTCAGGGTAGTGCTCAGAAAGATTTAGGGTGTGATTCTGCTGGCTTTGAAGGTAAAGGCCAAACTCCAATTATTTCAGCCAGAGCAGGATTGGATAGTTATCCTCATAGAAGTCCCTGGGTGAGATCTCTCTGTTTACCTTTTCTTTTTACCTCCAAAGTTACTTTGTCTTGACTGCACCAACAGGAGGTAAAGAGAGTTGTCAAAGATCGCAGACAATAGTGTGAATTTTTGACTGAGATGGGAATGGATTAAAGCACTTAAATCTTTAACCCTTAAAATACTAATATATTTCATCCTTATTCTTTAACTGGATATTTTATTTAGGAGGAAGATAAGCAAAACTGACCACAGCGAGATCACTTCACAACCCTCTAGGGACGAATATTCAACAAATAGCCTACATTCCTTCCATTGCCTTCCTATATACGATAGTGCCAAAGTTACCTATGGAAGATGTGTCACTACTATAGAAAACAGCTGCACTCACTAGAGCAAGTTTATGGCTGTAACTGCGTATGTGAAAATGTATAAATTCAATTTCATTACAGTGCTCTATTAGCAGAGAACTTGTATACTTTAGTTAAGATTTTAAAAATTGTGTGTGTAATCTCTTGATCTAAAATAATGTAACTGAATGAGTAACAGCTCTTTTAAACCATAAGAAGAATGTGCCGACATTCTAGTTATTCATACAGGCAGAATTGTGCATCCTTGAACACTTCCACTAAAATTGTGAGCAATCACAGAAGAAAGACTTGCTAATTAAAGAATCTGGAAATCGTATTGAATCAAGCAATTTTCTGTAACACATGTATCCCTTTTCCTCATCTTTGGTCAGAGTTTATTAATACATTGAATGATATTTTAATAGCAAACCACTCCTTTGATAAGTAAGTTCTGTACATTTCCAGATCACTTCCTATCATTCTTGGAGGGGGTGAGGAAATCAAGAAGAAATTAGAAGAAAAGTTGAGTATCAGATAAAATGGTCATTCTTGGGGATGCTCATGTCACTGCTTGGGGCTATTCCTCTTGTGCAATTATTATTTAGTACATTATTTGGCACAAAAAGCTGCTGTTGTTGGAGGGGCCAGTTTTGCAAACTTTTGGGTCAAGTCCCATTGAAATGAACAGGACTGGGAATGGGTGACAGGGGGTGGACCACTTGATTATTTCCTGTTCTGTTCATTCCCTTTGGGGCACCTGGCATTGGCCACTGTTGGAAGACAGGATACTGGGCTAGATGGACCTTTGGTCTGACCCAGTATGGCCGTTCTTATGGTGTAAGAAAAGATTTGCAGTAATGGGCATTTTTAATAGGTAATATTGAACTATTTGTATATGTATCATATTGCAGTTCCTGCTTGGGGAGTACAAACAAATAGCTATTATAGCATGAAATTGGGGTTAATAAACTTTTCATCAAATGTCTTATTGGCCTTCAGCAAAACATAGTTCTTATAAAAGTGATTTCTGACTCTGCTGATCTATAACACCAGATACAAGGCTCTCTGTTATTTGTCAGCAATATTCTTTCCTCTGATGGTGTCGAAGAGCAACTCATGTTAAAATCAAATGCCCTCCTCCAGCCCCCTGACCTTATCCATATTCGCTATTAACTTGAAATGAGTCTTAAACATCTGGAGGGAAAGAAGTTCCATTGCTAGGGATAGGAGTATGGAGGAAAGGTTCAGGTTACAACAGGTAGTTTTTCTACTTTTCTTTTCCATTGAGGAAGGGCATGATTAGGCAGTGAGAATCTGCCTTCATGGGTGGCTGTGTTTGTGTGTGGTAGACTTGACTGGAAAGTCAGGCTCTTGTTTCTCTTTCTGGGGCAGATAGGAAGGATCAGGTAAGCATAACCTACCCCTTCTCCTTTTTATGGAGGTGATGAGGACTTTAACAGTGGATTAGCCCATGGGAAGCCACACCCAATTCACTTCTTCCTTGGGGGTATCAAATGGTAAGGGCTACCCCACATCTCCTGTAGGACTGAGATCTGTGCATGCAGGAAAAGTGGCCTATAAAAGGGAGCTGGTACCTAGAGGGATGATATTAAGGTCTTCTGGATTCCTATGTCCACTCTGAAGGTTGCGGCTGCTTCCACCCACCAGCGTCCCTTCCATTTACACCTCAACCTTAAGTTACTCCACCAACAATCCCCATTCATTTTACTATGTGGGAAAGGAATTTGATCATTCATTTCTTTCATGTTCTTTCCAAACATTTTGTAAGAATTTCCCAAAGGTGAGTGGATTATGACAAGAAAATCCCTATATAAGTCCGGACCAAAAGAAAAATATGCAGCAACCCTCAAACAACATTCCACACAGTCACTTACCGATTGTAGTAAACAGCTCATGCAAGGGCTGGTAAAGATTTGAATGGTGACCATTGCAAATGTGTCACCCTGGACTGAGTAAGGAGTTTTGTGAGCAGACTGTTCATTTATATCTTCAGCAATTATGGCAGGCCAAAGTACAGATTCTCCAGGACACAGCAGAGTGTTGTTTGTTGTATTGGTAGAGGTTATAACTTCAGCCTCTGGAACTGGAGGCACATGCTTTCTTTGACATTTTTCCTCACTGTACTCCAGAACTTCTGTAGATCAGTTCACTTCCTATGTTCCGTACTTGGCTGAATTTGATGTCCTTCTTAGCCTTCAATTTTTGTCCTTTAGTCATATTTTGCTTTAGTTGTGGAGTGGCAACAATGCTTTTCATCGTGAGTGTTATAGTTTTAAAGCTTCTTTCTGCTCCCTTCTTTTTGAAAGCCCCTGCCCCATGATGACAGAGAGATTCATTTTGGAGGATTATACTTTGTATGTTCAGCGTAATACACTAGCTCTGTAACTCACACTGAACAATAACTATTTTAATCTTCCCAACACTCAGTATAAATTATCTCATCCAATATGGCTGCCACCTAGGGAGGTCAAGGTGTTGCCTAGCAACACACCCATGTGACCATTTTCAACCTTCTTGACGTTTTCCTGTGGGTGGGTTATTGAGGAAACTTTGGCTTCTCTTAGGCAATGGCCAGCTTGGAGCCCTGAAGAGCCCCAGGAAGTTGCCAGACGGTTTAAAAAAAAACAAACAACCCAAAACCACGTAGTGCCTCGTGTTGCAGAATTTCTTTTATTATTTTAAAATGCGTGTGCTATTGTGCAGGGCAAGCGTCTTCCTCTTACTTTCCTGCTTTCTATTTTTGCTGGTTTTCTTATCAGTTTTTAGGGTACCTCAAATTTTGTGGCTGAAATCTGAGCCTGGGCCTTACTCTGGCACAGGACGAGGTGTATTATGGAACATTGGTGGCAAAATGAAGTCCAAGTGTCTCATGGAGGGAGAGGAGTGCAAGAGAGGGCTGGATATCTCACAGAGCAGAGGCTGGAGTGGGTTGGACTGATTAGCTATTGGGATGTGAAAGTGTTATTTTATTCCTTTCTATATAGATTCTTATACCGTTCTTATTGCCATAGTATCTGAATGTCGTCCACTAGTGCATTAAGCAACGGGACTAATATCTGTCACGTGTTTGTTCTCTCATCCTCTCTCTAGGGGGAGAAAGGTGTGCAATGGACTGATCTGTTTTGGAATTTATACGCACATTGCGGTATGTTTATGTTAGAGGAGGCAAATTCAAAGAGCTGCACATTGCACTTGGAGCAGAAGGATTGGCCTCAATTCCTCTGGGAGTTCCTTCTACAGTCTTGGGCCAGCCACCTTCAAGCCCAAATAACTAGACAGTACAGCAGGCTGTGTTTCTCACAAGGGGGACATATGCCTTGCAGTGGAAGGAGCCATGTGTCTCAAAGGGAGTGCACATGCTGGAGTATGTTAGAGAAACAGGCATGTGAGGGATGAATACTTATGGGGTGGGATGTTTACTGTGGGAAGAATGGGTGTCTCTGCTGTATGACAGTGCACAGGGGAGTAGCACGAAGTGTAGGTGTGTGAATCTAAATGGGACAAAAGGCCATCAGCAGCCTCCTCATCATGGTCATGCTTTCTCCATTCTTGGTGGGCAGGGAAGCTGGCTGTCAGCTGCCTCCCACTAAATATTCTCTCAAGCAGAGCCTGGTAGTGACCATCACTTCCTGTATTCCTTGCTGACCAGTAATTATGCTTCTAGGCAAAATCAAAACAAGTTAAAGTGAACTGTTATTAATGTGAACAGGAATCATTAGGTCAAATTCTATGACCTGTGCTATGTGGGAAATCAGATTAGATGATCGTGAATTAAATAAAACTTGATTTTTCACATTTAGTTAATCACTCCTGCGACATGTCCAGAATATCTGACAAAAAGTCTTTTGATGCAAGCCAAGTTTTTTCTTCAGCTGAGAAAAAAAAAATTTCTGAGTGGAAAAATAAGTGGATGGGCTGCTTAAGGTTGCCCTGTAAATAGTATGCCTGCCCACAGAATATACAAAATTTAATCTTATTTATTATTACATTTGTAAAATTGGCACAATGTTCTTGTTGATACCTCTCTGTTTCGATCTGTGGTT
Source organism: Chelonia mydas (assembly GCF_015237465.2). Taxonomy (NCBI): domain Eukaryota; kingdom Metazoa; phylum Chordata; order Testudines; family Cheloniidae; genus Chelonia; species Chelonia mydas. The sequence goes on along the minus strand of NC_057851.1, from coordinate 79,895,509 downwards.
GATGACTTTTTTAATTTTCAGGGTTGCAGTGACTATATCACAATATCTTTGGTCGTTCTTTTACTTCACTTGTATTCAGTGAACACATTCCCTCTGGTTATCCATCAATCAATAAGCTAAAAAACACAAGGTTATACGTATCTGAGACAATTTCCAGCGGGTGCCAATGATAAGGTATTAAAATTCATAATTCTTTACTGTGCATGCTCAGTTGAATCAACTGATGACTATATTAGATGATCATATATCCTATAAGTATGATCATTGTATATATTATATGTATATCCTATAAGTGTATGTTTCTAGTGAGTGAGGATATATAATATACTGTGCATAAAGGGGGTGGGGGAGTGATACCTAGGAAAAAGACTGGCCACTAACAAAGTTTTCTAGTCATTGAACAGTCTCTCATTCTCTTTATTCATAGATGAAGCAGTGCAGGCAATTCAGACCAAGTTCACTTGCATCAGTGAAAATCTCCATTAATCCCAAATGCCTTTATAAAAGGAAATGCCAGGGTTGGCTTTTATGCCCACATAGGTACCTGACCCCATCAGGACAACGTGAAGCAAAAATCACTAGCAAAGGTGTTCTAATTACAATCTTGATTTACTTGTTAATGAGTTAGAAGTAAACACAAGTATTTTAGTAATCTAATAGTTCCGTTCACTTTGGAGAGAATGGGCCTAATTTTGACCTGGCACTGGTACCTAAATCAGGAATAACTCAACTGAAGTCAAAACGAGTGTGAGATCAGGATCGGGCCCAATGCACTCTGATATGGGAAAAGTTAAAATACTATCCTTTTAAACTGTGAAGGAAAGATAACTGACTACAAGTGGTCCGTGTGGCTTGCAACCACACTTCAGCTTTTCAAAAATCATTGTATAAATGTGTTAAAGCAACAACCATGGCTAAGCCCTGAGTTCTTTTTTTGATGTGGGTAGAGGAGGGGGTTGTGTCAAATATGGCCCTGTTTAATATCGGTTAGCCTAAGATTTTTCCATCTTGTGGACTGGTTTTATAGCGTTGGCTGCAGAACCATATTAATAATTGGATCTCCTAGGCAATCACATAATACACGGCATAATGTCAACAGAGAAGGTCCTTCCAAAGGGCCAGATCCTTAGCTGTTGCAAATAGGTGCAGCTCCATTGATTTCAACAGAGCTGTGTCTATTTACAGTAGCTGAGGATGTGGCCCAAAGTGTCTAGTTAGGGCAGTGAATTTAGAACCAACACACACAAATATTCCCTTAGGAAGCACAGAGCCAGCGTATGGCATTCTCTGCTGCTCAAACAGATTAAGTCAATTTCTGTGTCTGGAGTTTAGAAAGGGTAGTACACTTGTGTGATCATTAGCAATGTTTACAGCTATGCAGGCTAAAATACAGGTGATCACTCGCTTCACAGAACACAAATCACATACTTCAGGGTATAAAGTGATCGCCTGCAAGGCCAGGAAGAAAATAGCACCAGGTACTGCATTGCAGTATTGGTTGGGTGCTTTATGAGGTCACGCAGGGTTTGCCTTCTTCTGAAATCTTGGACACTGCTTCTTTGTATTTGTGATCTGTTTCAGGGGCTCTCAAACTGTTGTTCCTGGAGGACTTGCTGGTGGACTGCAGAGAGTTTGCTGATCTCATGGTGCTAACGTTCTAGGATTTCACCTGCTAAATTGCTTTAAAAGAAGCTACAGATATATATTAAAGACTTTCCCACTGTTACTTTTCCATGTGCACAGTTTGTTGTAGCTATCACTGGGATATTTTGTGATTACAAACACAAGGAAAGGAGCTCTAGGGGATTGGGAATGGGAGGGAAGATGGTGCATGAGACAGTCTCTTTAGCAAGATGTGGCCCACATGATAAAGGCTGAGAACATTTGACCAGGTAAATTCAAATATTTGACATCTTTGTTGGGAGAGATCCTTCTAGTGAAACACAGATCAGTGTAAGCGGTGCTGGGAATCATGGGATAGTTCTTTCTCTTGTGTCATGATTCTGTGAATGGCAATATACAGTATATTTAAACATCCTCTCAGGGTTGGTGTGGATGGTGTAATGGCAATAACTGTGGTGTAATGTAATATGGTGACGTACATGTAGAGAGTATTTTTATAAATATTAATACTAATATTTTTAGTGTTAACCATTTTTGATTATTTATTCTGCTTTGGGGTAGTGATAGCAGGGTGAAAGCACAGTTGCCTGGCACTATAATATACAGCTATTACTTTTCAGTTAGTTACAAGGAGTCAAAATTGGAGATGACATTTTTTGTTCTAATAAATACTTTTTGTTCCAACTAGTAAAGATGGTTCAGAGGGGACTGTCCTAAACATTAAATAATGGTTTATAAAAAACATTTTAATAATGGACAAAATACTGCACATTTACGGGGAGAATTAACTACAAAGTCACTGCCTGGTAATTAACCAATTTTCTGTTGTCAAGTACATTTGTTTAAATACTATTGACTTTTTGTATATATTGTCATCTGCAGCAAGTAGCGGCTCAAACTGCTGAAGTCTTGTTAGAGACCACCTAGAGTTTTTCCCTATATTAGGTTAAGTACCTAATCACCTGATGGATGAGCAAAGAAAAAGTTCTTTCCTTTCACCTTTCACATCGTACACATGAGTGTCAAGCTACCCTGCAGTGGCGTAAGATCCTGCATACCAATCTCAGGGCAGACTGTTAGGAAACAGGGCACAAACTCCAAACTGGAGATTTTACCAACTGTAAACTCTTCAGGCACTATAACAATTTTAACATGGAGTCACAGACAATCCTCTTGGGTACTCTTATCTATCTCACCACCCAGGCAAACTGCCTTTGTGATAAATTCAGATTACTCCCAGTCCCAAAAGCCCAATCACTTAACCCAGCTCAGTTGCATGCTAGATCTTACACCAAAGATAATCATAGTTTATTATAGGATTGGCTACAATCTAAAGCTTTATTAACTAGGAAAAGGAAACGAGCATTATTTACAAAGTTAAAGCAGGTAAACATATTCACACAAATGAGTTAGTCTTAATTTTCAAAAGGTGATAGAAGCTTCTCTAATAAGCAAACTCTATATGTCCCTTAGGGCTAACCCAGGCTAAGCACTGAGGATCTTTTGCTTATGTTTAGTAATCCTTGCCTCTCACAGTCCAAGTGGTATAAAGATATAGTTCCTCCCTGTTAGGGCTTTTTATTCCTTCCCCCTTTCTGCTCCAAGTTGCAAATACTGGCACATTGCCTCTTCATGGGGGCTGGGAGTGGGGAGAGCACTCAACAAAGTCTTTTGTCCTGTCATGTTCCACAATAGTTTGTCTGGTGTGGAAGGGCTTTTTTCGTCAGGCAGGACCTAACACCTTCTGTTGGAGACTAGTGCTTCACACTAGTTCCTGCTTCTTTCCTATCTGGTGACTTACACAGTTTCAGAGGCTTATAATGCAAACCCTCACCTTACAATATGAGATACAGATTTATCTGTGAGATTAATGCATGTGGCAACATACAAACATTCAATACAGACTAAAGACTAAGCACATTTCTATAACTCTAATACCTGTTCTGACAATACTAACACACAGGTGAGCCAGGCTAATTCTAGCTCTGTATTTGTCAATGTTTAGTTGAGACATGGGGCCCTTGGCATGACCTGGCACCTGGTTTTCCAGTGTCACAATGAGTGGAATTGCACACTGTAAAACCACCTGTTTGTATTTCTGGTCTGTAAGAGCTCATAAGCAAAGCCATCACCTGATGAGCAAAGTACAGCTCTGCTCATGTTAACTTCATGAGCTTGATTTCCCCTCACGGAGGCAGAGGCTGCTTTCCAGTGCTCTGCCAGGGGAAGGCAGCTTTAATTTACCATTGGACTTCCATAGGAATCCCACTGGTGGAGGTTCCCCACGGGAGATGTTGAATAAGCATGTCTCCTGGGTGTCCTGACTGCATTTGGAGTTGTGTTAGCCAGTGCCAGGCCAACTAGCAGAGCTTGCGGATGCCTTGGACCACTGCAACCTCCCTGGACGCCATCCTTAGGTGGATTTTCCATGTCTAGAGGCCCAAAGTCCAGGTCTCTCCAGGAGACACAGCCCCATATTGTCATGATTTTAACCAAAACAATATCTGAAAACACAGGACTTGCTATTAAATGCTAAAGGACCAGTATTTGCTTTTAACAGTGAAGTCACAGGGTCTCTTTTTGGAGGGTGAGGGAAGTGTTTTAAGGCCTGATCCTCTGAGATATTTGGTGTCCTGGGAGTTGAGGGCACTTCTCACCTGTCAGGAAATGCTCAGCATCTCACCAGATTGAGCCCGAGTGAGGTCAGTGTGGGCAGACTGGTTTAAAAAATCAACCCTCCCATCCACACCAACCAAACAACAACAATAAAACTGAAGAGAACCACCCCAAGGTGGATATGCTTAAATTGAGCGACCACATGATTGCACTGCTGGGTAATGCTTGCCCTTCCTCAGCTTGTCCCCTTCCTACCTTTTGTCACCCTCCCATTTTGTCATCTCTAGTATTTAGACTGTTCGCTTTTGGGGACAGGTGCTGTGGACCAAATTCACAAGCATAAGGAGGTCTAAGTTAGACACACACCCATGCTTACTCTGAGAGCCATATTTTCACTTAAACCTGCTCTACTGATATGCACAAGGCTTTAAAGCAGTGGCTTTCCACCTTTCCAGACTACTGTGCCCCTTTCTGATTTCTCTTGCGTACTCCTAAGTTTCACCTCACTTAAAAACTACGTGCTTACAAAGTCAGACATGAAAATACACAAGTGTCACAGCCCACTGTTACTGAAAAATTGCTTCTCATTTTTACCATATCATATAAAATCAATTGGACTATAAATATTGCATTTACATTTCAGTGTATCGAGCAGTATAAACAACTCATTGTCTAGATGAAATTTTAGTTTGCACTGACTTCACTAGTGCTTTTTAATGTAGCCTGATGTAAAACTAGGCAAATATCTAGATGAGTTGATGTACCCCTTGGAAGACCTCTGTGTAATCCCACGGGTACGTGTACTCCTGGTTGAGAACGACTGCTTTGAAGGAGTGGAACTTTCCCATTGTGGAGCCAGAAGAAGGAGTTAGTTAAAGCCGTCCCAAACATCATCTAACACCTCACTTTATAAGTCACACCCACTGACATTCTATTACCCAGCAAAAGAGCAGGCAAAAGCAGGGCTACGTAATCTTAAGTGAGTGTCCAACCCTTTACACTCATCTTACACATCACTCTGAACTTGGTCCCATATTTTTCTGTCTTCTGTGAAGTTCCTAGTAAACTTTTGAGTGCTATAAAATAGCTAATAAGTCAAGCAATGCTCAAGTGATGATGGTCTTGAATGAAGTAGACTGTCTTGCCTTATCTCTAGTAGATTTGAAGTGGTCCCACAGAAGATCCAGACCTGTTATCTCCCAATGATGTAATTTCATTTGCTCCCTGCAAAAGTGTAGGGCCAAGATAGCTGGGTTAGATACATTTCTACTGTCCCCTCTTTGGTAGGCAGCCTGCCGTGGGCCTGTCTCAGAGATCTCTGGTTTTCTTGGCTTGGTTTGTGACACAGAACCCCCCTCCCTCGCCTGCCCCCGTGACCCAGTCCACTTTAAGGGCTGTGGATATGGGCCCCTATTACAAAAGAACTACTTATTAGTCAATGAATTGGGCATCTTTGCTGAGGATGGGCTCCTGGAATTGGGCAAATTCCGTGTACATTTGCCTAATCCTGGGTTTGATACAGTTCCTTGGCATGTACAAGGCTGATTCTATGAGTCAGGCCACTGAACCCCTCCCAGCAGTTTCTGGATAAATAGAGGGCTTTAATTTCCAGCATCACAGAGCTCACATAAACGTCACATCTACCCACATCCTATCTGCGCAGGAAAGGGTATTATAGGAAGGAAGGTGGAGTCATTGGTGAGATCAGTCATGTGATTCACGCTCTCTCAAACTGTTGCTCTAAACTGAATTTATTGAAACTTTATCCTTGCAATAGCTCTACTTCCTGTAGCGTGTGCATTTCTGTGTGCTCGATAGGGCGGCACCGCTCCTAAACGCTACCCTCCAGCGGGCCTGTACTCCTGGGCTAGGCTGTATGCGTGAGTATACTCCTCTGCTTGCGTGGCCAGGTGCAAATAGCTGTGTTCTGCAGCCCTAGGGGGCAGATCCTCAGCTGGTATAAATTGACTACAAGGGGGCGATGACAATTTATACTAGCTGCTGAAGACCTGCCCTAGCACAGTGAAGCAGAAAGAGACTGCGAAGCTGCTTTGCCCTGGCCCTGGCCCTTGGGCAGTCATTCGCCCCAGTGCACTGCATGCATGAAGTCTTCCCGTTCTGGTGCGGTAGCACTTTAAGTCCAATTGGCGCTGGTGTAAATGACAAGCCCAGGGGGGCTGGGCAGTGGAGAACCGGGCCAGGCCTTTTGCTCCAGCCCTGCCAGCGGCTTTTCTGGAGTGAGTAAGGCCTGCTTGGCCTAACGCAATGCTGTGGAGCAAGCATGCCATTGGCATGTCAAAGAACAGCCTCCCCTGAAGGCTTTCAGAACTCAGCAGCCATACAGCGGCCTGGGAGCGTGTTTTATCTTCCCTGTTGTATCTGTCAGGAGATGAATAAGAGCCCCATCCATGCCATTTACCCTTCCCTCGACCTGTCTTGAGGCAAACAAGCGCCCCATCCAGGCCACTCAGCTCTCCCCGAGCTCAGAGCCAGACTGCGTCCCTAGCTCACCTCAGCAGGCCCGAGCCACAGTCAGAGGGATGCACCTTTTTTTTTTTCTTTTCCTGGTGTGGCTTTTTGCTTTTACAGGTTGCTGCTGACAAATCTATCTATTTGGGGCAAATTGTCAGGGAGAAACTTCCGCTCGAACTCTTTGGGACAAAACTGGCTCTTTGAAAGGGTAAATCCCATTGCACGAAGGGCTGAACAATGGGCAAATGTGTTGCTGCTGCAGCCGTCGCTGCCGCGGCCGCTGCTGAGGCCGGGGCTGCGACAAAGAGCGGATTAATTGGTGCCGCGGCTGACTGGTTCGCGATGGCTCCGCTCAGCCTGCGCCGCAGGGAGCCCCATTGACTGGGCCCCGAGTCCCACTTCTCACAAACTCCAAACAAAAGTCAATTTCTTTTTTATAAGGCCGGGGGAAGAAAAAAAAAAATCTGTTCGTGTTTGAGCTCGGGAAGTTGACTTGTTGGATTATAGGGCCTCGTGCTCTCTCTGCCTGTCTCTCCCATGCTTTAACGTTACTTCTCCCCTAAGACAAGAGTGAGCAAAAAACAAATGAAGAGACAAACCAACCATCCACACTGGTGTACGTGTGCATGCCAGCAAGCCAACTGGGTCCTAGGGACCTGAGTGTGTGTTCTTGTGCACGGGGGATTTAACGTGAGCTCTTGTTGAATGGTGGTAAACTTCTCCATAGATTATAAGGCCATTCCTGCGGTTTTCTGTAATGCTTTATGCTCCTTGGATGCAAGGCACTGTATGATGATCACGAATAATAACCTGTTCAGAGGACATCGTGGCCTACTAATACTTCTACCATTCTTCCTTTCAATTAGGGAGGTTTTCCCATGTGGAAATGGGCAACAAGCATTGATTACTTTGTGTCGGACTTCGGTGGTCTCTCTGGCTCACCCCAAAGTCCCACTGACTTCAAGGTGAGATTTGGATGTACAAGGTTAAGTCCCATACTTGGTTGATTTAATGCATGCATGAAAACTTTGCAACTTATAAAGGAGCAGTCAGAAAGGAAAAGAGAGACAGAGGTGATGTATCCTTTTCAAATATCAAGCTACATACAGATCTTTCTAGACATTTCAGATTCCTGCAGTCATTCCAGGGTTGAGGTTCTCTGGGAATATTTTGGGGGTAATTAATCACTTTAATGGTTGTGATGATCTCATGACACTTGATACACCATTTCATCATATTTGTTCCTCCTTTCAGAAAAGGTGATCCTTATACTACCACGCATGAAGAAGAGAGACTCTTATCAGATGGTGTCCTCCTCATTAGGGTGGTATAATAGTATGTTATATGCACACAAATATCAACAAAGTTACCTGCAGTTCATTTTCATGTATTTTTTTCTTGTAAGGGAAAATCAGAAATTTGGGTTCCCCCCACCCCCTTTGACCTAGTTATCTGCTTTTCAACCAATTTGTGTGCATTGCCTTGACATGTAGGGGAAGGCATACTACAGCTCAAAATTAGAATTGTTCCATTTAAGAGTCTTTAAAATAATATTTTAGACATAATTATTAGTAATCTAAATATTAACTTTTACGATAAAATATGTATTAGCTATGCTAATAAATTAGTATTATTAGCTTTGTAACTGATTACATAGTAGGAAAACAGAACATGAAATAAGGCTTAAGAGTATGAATTGCAGTGATTTTGATTTTCCAGGTTGATCTGAAGCTTAAGATGATTCCCACATATTATGTGTTTATATGCTCTGGGCATGAAGTTGTAATGTAAGGTCCACATAACTTACTATAGATTTTATTACATACACTCTTCCAGCAGAAGTAAGGTGTTCTAAAAATGGTTACAATTAGAGTTGAATGTTGCATATAGCTAAGAGCTCTGTAAGTATTTTCCAACTTGGAAAGAGCCTTCTAATGAGAGAAGGTAACTAGCTTCATCGCTGAATCAGAGGGCGGAATGAAAACCTCTTGAACCTTCTATTCTAACCCATCTGTGTAGCAGGATCTGCTTCTACTAGATAGTAAAGCCTTTACTGAGAGTGGCTCCACTGCATCCACTGCCTGATCCTCTTACCTGTATATTCCCCTCCACCCCATAGGTGTCCTGAATTGCTTCATGTTTAGTTGTAGTTATTGACAACTGAACTCCCAGGCTCAGATAATAATGAGTCTGGGACAGTAGACAATTAGATTATAATCACAGAAGATTATTCACTGTTTTCTTCTTCCTTAATAGAACCCACTTAGGAGACCATGAAGATTTTAAAGGCAATTTTTTTCACAAGTCTAAAAGAGGTAGGCCTGGCCTTCCCCAACCTGGATCTTCCTGACAGCTGGATTTTGCTCTTAAAATCTTCATGTGGAGCCCATTTAGAGGGCAGAAGACAATATAATAATGAGTCTTATTCATTCTGCCCCTTTATTATCATGATTCTGTCTATTCCACTACCAATAACTAAACCTAAACATTTTCAGGAGAGCACCCAAACTGAGGAAGGCCAGGCCAGCTCCAAGAGCAGGAATTATCATTTTTTTTCAAAGGTTTTGGAAAAATCAAAGAGACAAAGGCTAGAGATGGGGCATTTAGATCTGACTAAAAGTCACTGGTGGCTTTAGCGAGAGCAGCTGCAGTGGAGTGAAGTGGCTAAAAACCAGATTGGAGAGTATCAGAGAGAAATAGAAGAGTATGGAAGTAAATGAGTCACTTGAAGAGATGAGAGGAGAAAAATGTACTGGAACAACTAGATCATCAAGTCTGACCTCCTGTATATCACAGACCCTAAGCCAAACAATGGAAATGAGACCAAAGTAAATGAGATCCACGCGTAGAGAATAGGAGAGACCAATCAGTGCTCAAGGCCCTGAGATGGCAGAGAAAGAATTAAATGAGATATACTGAGATAATCCTGGCCAGGGACCTGCAGCCCTGTGCTGCAGAAGAAGGTGGAAAAACTCCCAAGGTCACTGCCAATCACAAGAATTGTGAAGTGGATAAGAAAGTGGCTAACGAGGAGAAGGCAATGGATTGTGCTGAAAGGTGAGTTATTGGACTGGACGGAGGTCACTAGTGGAGTTTCTCAAGGATCTGTATTGGAGAAAATCATATTTTTATTAATGATTTTGGCACAAAAAGTAGGCGTGTGCTAGTAAAATTTGCTGATACAAAGTTGAGGCATCATCAGTACAGAAGAGGATTGGAATATTATACAGGAAGATCTGTATGGCCTTAATGACTGGAGTTACAGAAATGGGATGAAATTCAGTCGTGCAAAACCATGAAATTAGGGTCTAATAATAAGAATTGAAGGGCTGTCGATTAATTGCAGTTAACTCACGCAATTAACTCAAAAATTAATTGCAATTAAAAAAATTAATCACAGTTTTAATTGCACTGTTAAACAAGAGACTACCAATTGAAATGTATTAAATATTTTGGATGTTTTTGTACATTTTCATATATATCTTGTATTCTGTGTTGTAATTGAAATCAAAGTGTATATTTTGATTACAAATATTTGCACTGTAAAAATGATAAACAGAAGAAATAGTATTTTTCAATTCATCTCATACAAGTACTGTAGTGCAATCTCTTTGTCCTGAAAGTGCAACTTACAAATGTAGATTTTTTTTGTTACATAACTGCACTCAAAAACAAAACAATGTAAAACTTCAGAGGTTACAAGTCCACTCAGTCCTACTTCTTGTTCAGCCAATTGCTAAGACAAACAAGTTTGTTCACATTTCCAGGAGATAATGCTGCCCTCTTCTTATTTACAAGGTCACCAGAAAGTGAGAACAGGCATTTGCATGGCACTTTTGTAGCCAGCATTGCAAGGTATTTACTTGCCAGGTATGCTAAACATTTGTATGCCCCTTCATGCTTCGGCCACCTTTCCAGAGGACATGCTTCCATGCTGATGATGCTCGTTGAAAAAAATAATACATTAATTAAATTTGTGACTGAACTCTTGAGGGAGAATTGTACGTCCCAGGCTCTGTTTTACCTGCATTCTGTCATATATTTCATGTTACAGCAGTCTTGATGATGACCCAGCACATGTTGTTCATTTTAAGAACACTTTCATTGCAGATTTGACAAAATGCAAAGAAAGTACCAATGTGAGATTTCTAAAGATAGCTACAGCACTTGCCCCAAGATTTAAGAATCTGAAGTGCCTTCCAAAATGTGAGGGAGATGAGGTGTGGAACATGCTTTCTTAAAAGAGCAACACTCCGATGCAGAAACTACGGAACCCGAACGACAGAAAAAGAAAATCAACCTTCTGCTGGTGGCATCTGACTCAGATAATGAAAACGAACATGCGTTGGTCCAAACTGCTTTCGACAGTTATCCAACAGAACCCGTCATCAACATGGACGCGTGTCCCCTGGAATGGTGGTTGCATCTGGCATGCGCATCTGGCACATGAATATCTTGTGATGCCGGCTACAACAGTGCCATGCGAATGCCTGTTCTCACTTCCAGGTGACGTTGTAAACAAGAAGTGGGCAGCATTATCTCCTGCAAATGTAAACACACTTGTTTGTCTGAGTGATTGGCTGAACAAGAAGTAGGACTAAATGGACTTGCAAGCTCTAAAATATTACATTGTTTTATTTTTGAATGCAGTATTTTTGTACATAATTCTACATTTGTAAGTTCAACTTTCATGATTGCACTACAGTACTTGTATTAGGTGAATTGAAAAATACTATTTCTTTTGTCTTTTTACAGTGCAAACTGTAATAAAAAATAAAGTGAACACTGTACACTTTGTATTCCGTGTTGTAATTGAAATCAATATATTTGAAAATGTAGAAAACATCCAAAAATATTGAAATACATGGTATTCTATTATTGTTTAGCAGTGCGATTAATCGCGATTAATTTTTTTAATCACTTGACAGCCCTAATAAGAATTTCTGCTACAAACTGGGGGCTCATCAGCTGGAAGCAACAGAGGAGGAGAAGAGACCTGGGTGTGTGGGACAAGCGCAGGATGACTATGAGCCACTAATGTGATGCCTCAACTTTGTATCAGCACATTTTATTAGTACACTCCTATTTTTTGTGCCAAAGGCATTAATAACAATATTAAATAAGCTTGGTCCCAATACAGATCCTTGAGGGACTCCACTAATAACTTCTCTCCAATCCAATAATTCATCTTTCAGCAGAATCCATTGCCTTCTCCTCTTTAGCCACTTTCTTATCCACTTCAAAATTCTTGCACTGATCCCCATCTTTCCTAATTTAATTCCTATTTGGTACCATATCAAATGCTTTACTGAAGTCCAGGTATATTAAATCTGCTGCACTTTCCTTATCTAAAAAGGACCCGTTATTTTCTCAAAGGAGGAAATCAGGTTAGATTCTCACGATGAACCTTCAGTAAACTCAAGTTGCATTACATTCACTTTACCATTTATCTCAGTGAATTTAATTATTCTTTCCTTCACAATTTGTTCTAAAGCCTTGCATGCTTCTGAGGTCAGACTAACAAGTCTCTAACTGCCCAGATCACTTTTTTCCTTTTCCTGAATATAGGTACAACAATAACTAATCTCCAGTCATCTGGTACCACCCCATACAGATTATTAAAAATTCTTGCTAGCAGACTAGCACTCTCATGTGCCAGTTCTTTAAGTATTCTGGGATGGAAATTATCTGGTTCCCACCCATTTGAGTGCATTACACTCTTTAAGATTTTCCTCCCCCTCAAAGGTGGTCATTTCCACTTCTAGACACTCAATTCCATTAGCCATACTGCCTTCATGGCTATGTTCCATATTATCATCCTTGTTGAAAATTGAGGCCAAGTATTCATTTAGTTTTGGGGCCATACCTAGATATCTTTAATCTCTTTCCCATCAACATTGCATAGAAACCCAACCTCATCCGTCCTTATTTTCTTATTATTTTATAACTAAAAAAAACCCCTCTTATTATTTATTTTAATTTCTTTGGCAGGAGCTAATTCAGCTTGACTTTTAGCAATTCTCACTTTATTCCTACATTTTCTAACCTCGGCAATGAAGCTTTCTTTGCTGATCAACCCCTTTTCCCATTCCTATAGGCTCTCTGCTTACTTCTAATAACCTTTTTGAGGTGGATATTCATCCAGCTGGGTCTGGAGTCTTTCCCTACATGTCTTTTCCCCTTGCTTGGGATGCAAATTTCAGATAGTTTTTTTTGTATAGTTGGTTTGAAGAAATTCCAAGCTTCCTCCACATTTAAGTCCTTAAGCTCTTCTGTCCATATCACTTCTTTGATTAATTCTCCAAAATCTTCCCTCTTTGAAATAAAAATATCATAGCTGATGATCCGGTTTGGCTTATCCTTCCATTATCCTATAGAGATATAAGTGGAGATGGAGAGAGGGATGCATTTTTATGGAGGATGCAGGGAGATGTTTGAAAACAAAAGGAAAAGGAGCCCAAGGCAAGAGTGAAAGTAGAGAGGAGAAGATAGTCCAAAGCTTAGTGGTTAGTGGGTACGAATAGCCAACAGGTATCAAGCGTTGAGGAGAGCATGAAGTTATAGATAAATACAATGGAATCCAATGGATTGGAGGGAGGGTGGAGAGAGTCCAAGTCTGCAGCAAAATTGGAGAGGTGAATGAATGGGAAGTCACAAACGGGGTGAGGGGAAGTTCAACAGGGAGCGGAACAGGCAAGACTGAAGGAGTGGAGATAGTGGTGAGAGAAGAAATGTGGAGACAGAGATGTTAGAACCTGAGGATAAATTGGCAAGTCAGCCAATGGGAGAGCTGGTCCATTGCTGGAGCCCAAAACAGAGGAGGTGAGGGGTGCTGGGCTTGACTAGGTAGTCGAGGTGCTGGCTCAAATCCCAGGAACCTCCAGGTGGAGACTAACATTAGAGGAAGAGAGAGAGGAAGCCAAGCAACAAAAATGCAGCAGAGTGGGAGGAGGAGGTGCCAGGGAGATTGTAGATGGCAGGGAGAGAAAAGAGTTGGGCATCAGGTGTAAGTCCCAGTTAGGATTATACTGAGATGAAGGGGAATGAAGGAGAGACTGGATGCCTTTCAGAGCAGGAGATTTGAGACAAGAATAAATCTAGTCCCAGATATGGGATTATATTTACCGAACACTGTGTGCATCATAAATCCAGCTCTGTTCTGTTGTATTGTTCCATTTCTTACCTGCATGTGCCAAGACCGTTAAATCCCTGGGATAAGGACCTAGGTCACAGCAGTTGACCCATAAGGTTCCAGAAACGTGTGCCCAAAGTGTACATATAACATAAAAGGCAAACATCATGCAGTTCCTCTGCTGGATCCTCAGTCAAATCCATGATTTCTGTTATTCAGAGTTTAGTTTGCAAAAGAGTCTGTAGTATTTTGTAGGAAGTTGCAAAAACTGGCCCACAGGGGTTCACAAAGCCCAGGGTTGGCGGGGTCTCCCTTTGTTTGGGGGACAATGAAATGTAAAGGAGAATCTCAGCTTTCATTCTAAAACATAAACCTAAATCCTCACCCTCCTTGCAGAGGCAGCCTTGAAACTATAACCAAAGCAAACTGACCTCTCCGGTTGAAAGGTCGTCACCGATCCCAGATTATTCGCTATCCCATCATAGCCACTCAGAGCTGGACTTTTGGTCCAGAAAAACTTGCATCATGAGTCTCTTGAAAGCTTTAGATCCAATATTTTGTGATTATCCAGGGTGAGAAATGAGAGTTTTATACCACTGGGAAAGGGACAATCCCAACTTCCCAATGGGATACATGTAACTCACCTTTAGCCATGAAAGGCCCTGTGGCACTGGATTTTTAATTATGACATTTGTAAGGCTAAAAATATTCTTTAGGTTAATTTTCGAGGTGTTTTGAATGGCTTAGTTTAATTTTTTTCTGCCTCTGAACCTCAAACACCAGGTTTGCTGGGGGATAGGTACAAGAAATCCTCCCCCCCGAGTACTCTGTACTCACATGTGTAGTCCCATTGACTTCAGTGGAGCGACTCATGTGAACAAGGACAGCCTGCTTGAGTGAGGCAGCTGTTCTCCATCACTGGGAAATCTGAGGAGACTGAGGACATCCGAGGAGACTTCCCCCAAGGCCTCACCCCCACCCCCTCTTCCCATCCCCACTCCACCCCTGCCCCTCCTCTTCCCCTCCTCCTTCCACCTCCTCCCCTGAGCGCTCCCCTTCCCCATACCTCCCCCTCCCTGGGAAGGAGGGGGAAGAGTTAATCAGCAGGGTGGGCAGCCCCGGTTATGACTCCAGGGGGTCCATGGACCCCAGTTTGAGAAACCCTAAATTAGAATGTTCACTCAGGTGATCTGCTCCCTGTGTGTATTTAAAGTCATATCTGCTGACGTGTTACAAAAATGAGTTTTATCCCTTCTGTTAGCCCTGCAGAGCCAAAAGAGCTAAGAAAGCGTAAGCTGGATTCTATTCCATTTTGTACGTCATCAACGGAACTGTTTACCAAGTTCCCATTAGTTACCCCATGTGCAGCCTCACCAAAGGCAAAGGGGTGGCACAGGTGTCTCTCCAAACAGAAACTGGGCAGCAGAACCTTAATTAAGGTGAGGTAGAAAAGAGCCCTGATTGATTCTGAGATCCCTGGGTGAGTCTGAAGGGCCGTGGGGTAACAAAAAACATCTTTTTATGAGTAAACTGAGCACATGTGATATGGAAATCACTGAGAGATAATAAAGGCATGTTTACCCTTATGACAGAGCTACGTTTCAGAGTAGAACCTTGCATTAAGCCCATGAGCACAACAGCTGACACATGTATTTTTGATGAGTTGACAAGCTGCCTTCTCCAAGTGAGAGTTTTTTCCCTCCTTTGACAAGGTCGGCTTCTTGTTAGCACACAGATCCCATATTATCCCTCGGAATCCATAAAGCCAGTGCAACATGGCCTTCTTGTGAAGGCATGTCAAGATGGAATTTTTAGTCAAAGAAGTAACTCTGCTAAAGTTTCAGAATAGCAGCTGTGTTAGTCGGTATCCACAAAAAGAAAAGGAGGACTTGTGGCACCTTAGAGACTAACAAATTTATTTGAGCATAAGCTTTCGTGAGCTCACAAAAGCTTATGCTCAAATAAATTGGTTAGTCTCTAAGGTGCCACAAGTCCTCCTTTTCTTTCTGCTAAAGTTGTAATGTTTACAAGGCCTGAGCCCAAATTTGCAGCACTTCAGAAGTCGTGATAAAATGAGCACGCTGTCGGTCACAGTTTCATTGCTGGCTTCATCTTAAACCATTCAGATATAGACGTTGGCACATGGTGAGTCAGGAGCAGAGCTAAGAATAGAACACAGGAGTCCTAATTTCCAGTCCCCCACTATAATCACTTGCAGTGGTTACTTGTGCTAAATTGTCATTGATTCTGTACAGCCACTGAGTACAACTGAATTTAATCGTATACTACAAGGTTCTGCAACTGTAAAATAATTGTGTTCAGCCAAAACGTGATAGAGTGATATGAAAAGGTGTGACCAAATTTTAGCTGGTGCATTGATCCTTGCTTGTGAAGTCTGATTTAACTAAATAGGTGCAGCTAACTAAATCAGACCCTCGTGTGTATAAAACCATGTCTAGATTATGAGAAATGCCAAGAAAAGAGACAATAAATGTCTCAAACGCTGTGAAATATTGTCACAAATAATCTGTTCAGTCTGACAAATGTCTAAGTTTAAAGCATTTTGTTGCGTGTTATTAAAGAATAGACCTTATGTTTTACTGTAATGTTTATCTTAACTAAATATACAGAATTAATTAGCCATGTCATTATTAAAACACTTTAAAGGTGCACAGGCAATTCAAAGGAAGTTTACAGTGCATCTAAGTTATTTATTTATTATTCATTATTTTGATTACAAGTACCTACATTATAGCCATCCAGACTGGGGGCCCCATTGTGCTGGGTTCTGTACAGACACACAGTAAGAGACAGTCCCTGTCCCAAAGGCTTACAGTCTAAGATGAGAAAAGCCAAGGTTGGGAGAAGGGAAATAATATTATCTCCATTTAACAGAAGGGGAACTGAGGCACAGTTAGATCAAAGGACTTACCCAAGGGCACCCAGGAAGTCTGTGTCAGAGCCAAGAACGGAACCTAGGTTTCCTGTGTGCCTTAACCACAAGGTCCTCCCTAAGGATCTCCTGCTGTAGGAAGAAGGCCTCTCCAGAGGTGGAACCTGGCACTGGGGACACTGAACACTTTCAGCCAAGTAAGCCACCAAGATGAAAGGGCCAGTAATAACGGATCATCTGTCTCCCCCAGAAAAGTCCATCTTCTTATCTTTTATCAGTCTGAAATATACAAACCCTACCTAATTGCCTGTGATTTTTTAGTCATAGGGTGGCAGAGTTCTTGTCTTCCTTCTTCCTCTAGTTGCACAATGTCACTGACATTAATAGTGTCTCTGCCTTCCAATGCCAGGAGGAGAAGATATGCTTCAATTCACATTTTTTCTTGCAAGGTTAGCTGCAATCAGCTTTCTTTTTCTTACAGAGACCCCCTGTTGAAACTCCGTTGTACGTGATCCCATAAATGGGACAGTAGCGCTCTTGCTTGGAGAACAAAGTTCGAACACAGCCATGCTATAATTAAAGCACCCATTGCAGCTGACAGTGTTTCCAAGATGGCCAAATCTCTGAAGCTCAATAATATGAGGAAAAAATAGAGCATGCATCTGCTTACCTTCTTAAACCATGGAACTTCTGGAAAAGTGTGCCATGAATTAGTGTTGCAGATGCTGCACCAGGCACAAGTCATTTGGAGCCATGCAAGAACAGAGCTGAACCATATCTGTGAAGACCCATATCCTTAAAACAATTTGCTACAAATGTTGATTCTCACTGTCCAGCTCCACTCTAGATGCAACTTCCTGTTTCTGAGAAAGCCAGAGAAGAAAATCTTCAACAGACTGGGAAGGGCTTTGAATCTAAAATAACTCAGACCTGTTTGAGTTGTTATTTATTATTGGGCATATGTGAAAGAAATATTCACCTTGATGCACAGTATTATACATTCCCCCCATCGAAGGCATTCAAATCATTACCAAAAATGTGTTCTCACTCAGTTATAAGATTAAAGCAGGCCAAGTTCTGTCCTTTTGAAGATCTGTGACCAACACTTGTAAATGTGAGGGCCATATACTGTTCTAGATCTGTACATACAGTTTCTACTGAGATTAGTGGAAGCTCAATATAGGTCTTAGAAGCAGTATATGGCCTGGCTAGGCCCACAGACAGAGGACAGTTTAAAGGGCTCTGTCCTGTTCCTGTTGAAATCAGTGGCAAAATCGCACTGACTTAAACAATTGCAGGATCTGGCAAGTGACGGGGCAACAGGAGTGATGCCTTCTGTTTCCATTTGATATATATCAGTCAGTGTTGGTGTATCTGGCTGTGGATATGATTGTTCAGAGCAATATTTCTCTAAAACATGGTCAGTGTTTAATCCTTGCATTGATCCAGAGAAATGTGTCAATCTGAACAAGTTTATGTCTATTATATGCATCATTTTGACTGTCCAGTTCAGAACAGGCTCTCTAGTCGTATCGTAATTTTGACTTCTATGGTTACAAAATACTTATAGTTCAGCACCACAGCATGTCTTCCACTAATTTTTGTGAAAACAGCTTCAATTTTTTCATGTTCTCTCACACATGGTGTTCTTAAGTAAAGGAAGACAATTTTAAACCATATCACTGACTTGATTATACCTGGAGTACAGCAGAACCTCAGAGTTACGAACTGACCAGTCGACCACACACTTCATTTGGAACACGAAGTGTGCAATCAAGCAGCAGCAGAGATTAAAAAAAAAAAAAAGCAAATACAGTGCAGTACGGTGTTAAATGTAAACTACTAAAAAATAAAGGGAAAGCAGCATTTTTCTTCTGCATAGTAAAGTTTCAAAGCTCTATTAAGTCAATGTTGTAAACTTTTGAAAGAACAGCCATAACCCTTTTGTTCAGAGTTACAAACATTTCAGAGTTACAAACAACCTCCATTCCATTTTTTTTTCCCACTGAATGCATCCGATGAAGTGAGCTGTAGCTCACGAAAGCTTATGCTCAAATATATTTGTTAGTCTCTAAGGTGCCACAAGTACTCCTTTTCTTTTTACGAATACAGACTAACACGGATGCTACTCTGAAAGCTCCATTCCTGAGCTGTTCATAACTCTGAGGTTCTACTGTAATAATTAAATGAACAATATTATAAACCTCTATCTGTTGCAGAAGTAAAAGTCACATAATAGAATCATAGAATCGTAGGACTGGAAGGGACCTTGAGAGGTCACCTAGTCCAGTCCCCTGCACTCAAAGCAGGACTAAATAATAACTAGACCACCCCTGACAGGTGTTTGTCTAACCTGCTCTTTAAAACCTCCAATGATGGAGATTCCACAACCTCCCTAGGCAATTTGTTCCAGCATTTTAACTACCCTGACAATTAGGAAGTTTTTGCTAATGTCCAACCTAAACAGCCCTGGCTGCAATTTAAGCCCATTGCTTCTTGTCCTATCCTCAGAGATTAACGAGAACAATTTTTCTCCCTCCTTGTGACAACCATTTATGTACTTGAAAACTCTTATCATGTCCCCTCTCAGTCTTCTGTTCTCCAGACTAAACAAACCCATTATTTTCAATTTTCCCTCATAGGTCATGTTTTCTAGACCTTTAATCATTTTTGTTGCTCTGGTCTAGACTTTCTCCAATCTGTCCACATCTTTCCTGAAATGTGGTGCCCAGAACTGGACACAGGCTGCAGTTGAGGCCTAATCAGCGTGGAATAGAGCTGAAGAATTACTTGACGTGTCTTGCTTGCAATACTCCTGCTAATACATCCCAGAATGATGTTTGCTTTTTTTGCAAGTGTTACACTGTTGACTCACATTAAGTTTGTGGTCCACTGTGACCCCCAGATCCTTTTCCTCAGTACTCCTAGGTAGTCATTTCCCATTTTGTATGTGTACAACTGATTGTTCCTTCCTAAGTGGAGTACTTTGCATTTGTCCTTATTGAATTTCATCCCATTAACTTCAGACCATTTCTCCAGTTTGCCCAGATCATTTTGAATTTTAAGCCTATCCAAAAATCCTATCCTATCCTACCAGCTTGGTATCATTTGCAAACTTTCTATGCCATTCTACTCTCTATGCCATTATCTAAATCATTGATGAAGATATTGAACAGAACTGGACCCCGAACCGATCCCTGTGGGACCCCACTTGATATGCCCTTTCAGCATGACTATGAACCACTGATAACTACTCTCTGGGAACAGTTTTCCAACCAGTTATGCACCTACTTTACAGTAGCACCATCTAGGTTGTATTTCTCTAGTTTGTTTATGAGCCGGTCATGTGAGACAGTATCAAAAGCCTTACTGCTCCCCTGGAATTCACCAGGAGCCGGAGCTGGCCTGTGTTGCCCTTGGTTCCCAGATATTTCATCTGAATCTTTGGTTTAGGTCAGAGAGATGGAAAAACTCACAAAGCCGAATAGCTGCTTATTGCCTACACAGTTGGAGAGGATCAAGCTATATGTTATTCTCAGTTAAACTCAGCGGCAATTTGTGCTCAATGAATTCACACCACAGTCACCAGTTTCATACAGTAGTTGAAAAAAAGTATGGGGCAAATTAGCCCCAGTTACACTGGGGAGTTACGTCAGGGATGCCTTTGACCTGACCCTATATACCTGATTCCCTCTTACTCCTTTTCTGTGATGAACACAGGAAAGTGTATGTGTGTGGAGGTGGAAAGAGGGGAATAAGATGGGCAAAAGTTGTTTAAGTCACCTCTGTGTCTCCTGAATTCTGGCCTGGATTAGGGCCTCCTTGTCCCTTCCCACTGCAACCTAGAGCAACCCAACTGCTCTAAATTGCACTGGCTTCTATGATTCATTCAGATGAGGACAAAATATCTGTGCTGTGCTATAGGGACTCCTACCCTGTCCCTAACCCTTCCCACCTCTGGCCCGTCCCCTACACTGCAGGGTGTGAGAGTGGCTGGTATAAAGCTGTTACTTGGGTTCTGTGCAAGCCCAGGAACCCTCCTGAGACAAAGGGATTCTGAGGGTACCATTCTGTTTCCATTGCAGCCCCTTTATGTTACCTCAGCGCAATTCACAATCTAGCTCTATGTGTATAGGGGATAGCCAACCCATCCCCTTCTGAGTAAACTATAGCTCCTGTTGGGCTTTGCCAGCACAGACGCAGAAGACCTATCAAACCAAAGTAAACTTTAGAAAGAAGATGGAATTCTAGTGTATCAAAAGTTAAGCAACCAGGGCCATGTACTTCCCTGGGTTTGCACAGAGAATGCCTGTTGGTGACCCTGGGAGTTCTCTATATGAACTGAGGGCAGGATATAACAAAGAGGCTGCAGGCCAGACCTTACACTCGACCTATTACAAAATTCAGAGCTATGCAACGTGCACACAGCAGCAGAATCGAACCACTGTAATAAAAGACTTACCTATTTGAAAACCTAGAGCGTTTGGTTTGTTGCTTAATATTTGGCACTGCTATTGTGCTTCCCATCTGAGGATCTCAACCTACTTTGTAAACATTACGTTACTGGCACCCCTACCACAGAGATGGAGAAACCGAATCAAAGAGAAGCCAGGGCTATCTCTTCACTAGAAATGCGGCAGCAGTGCATCAATGTAGACACTCACTACAGTGACCGAGAGGTGGTAGCTAGGTTGACGGAAGGGGTTAGGTCGGCTTAGCTAAGTCGCTCAGGGGGGTGGATTTTTCACACCACTGAACGACGTAGCTGGCTTGACCGAACTTTTTAGTGTAGACCTGGCTTAAGTGGCTTGCCTAACATCCCACTACAAGTCAGTAGCTGATCCAGGAATAGAACGCAGGTAGCCTGATTGCCAGCCCTGTGTTTTAATCACCAGATCAGACTTCCTCTTACTCAATGCAAAAAGTGCTCTAAATTATCCCTCCCAAGGCAACGTTTTTGAACAAGTAAATTGTTGGGGCTCTGTATTCCTGTTTATGTAAGAGAAAGGAGCTGTTTGTGAGTTTGTGTGTGAGTGTGCATATGTGTGTTATATTGGGAGAACTATTATTATCCTATTCTGTACTGTCTTATTACTATTCTACATTAGTTAGAGAACTCTTAATTCCATGTGTTTTCCCAAAACCACAGAAACACTCATATTCATTACTTTTCAAGACACCATTCATTTCAGGTTTATTAACTTCAGGTTGCCACCATGAAGTTTTATTTTTCGTCCTACACCGTGGACTTTAATAGCAATTTCTGAAAAGAATCCACTTGACTTCAGTAGGGCTGCATGGGTGTGAAGGAGGGCAGAATTTCACTGAAAACATTGTAGACACAGGAAAAGGCCACCCTTTTCTGGTTGCATCAGTCTGTTTGAAAGGGAACTGTGTTGATCATCTTTGATGTCTGCAGTTCAATGGTCGGTCCATATTAGATTCCACAAAAGGCAGTGGGCCAAATTTAGTCTGACACTATTCCATTGCTTTCAGTGGTTTTCCCCGGGATAAATCTGGCCCAATATTATAATATTAGATTTTGTGTGTGTGTGCCTGTGTGCATACTATTAGCCCATACTCTTTGCCTGAGATCATTCAGTAAAAAGACTGATTGCTGTTGCAGTTGCAATTTGCACAGTAAATCTGAATCCTTTTGTTGACCTGCCCAAGTCCACATTCTAAAAAAGTGTGCATCTGAATTTAGATGCATTTTGCTAATTTGTTTTATTATGCTTGGAAATATTGGTATAAATGGTGTTTCAATTATTTTCTAAGGCAGGGACCTATGCATTCTCTGTAGTCACAAAGACTTTAAATGGAGTTATTTTTCTCTGCCTATAATCATTCCCCCTTTTAAGTATCCAGGCAGAAAAAGTAAGTTTACTGCTCCTAGCACAATGGCCCTCTTCACTTTTAGGTTTGGGAGACCTGGGTGACCTATGAAAGTTAATTAGAAGGTTAACAAAGACTAAGGCAGAGTAGAATACATCGCCTCTCCTCCAGCCAAAGATGTCATCCATTAATTAGGGAAATCGTTAAGGTGGCCTTTATTGAATCCATAGAAAATCGGCAGTTGGCGGTCGACAGTTTTGATCAGATTTTCCTCTCCCCAATAATGCTCCCCTTAATAGTACGAAAAGCAGAGGGCTTGGGGTGGGATGGGGGGGGGCTGGCCAGGGGGAAAGTGGGGGGTGGAAAGTATGTGTTTCAGCGACATTACAGTTAAACAGCCGCCAATTGTGATGGCTTTGAGTCTCAGGCTACATTGCATGCTTTCTCCATGATGTAATCTTTATTGAACCTGGAAGATGGGGCTGGGGGGGAGGGCGGGGAGAGGAGCAAGAGAAACTCATTGCTGCTGCTGCTGCCTCTCAGCCCGAGGAGCTAATATCCCAGTCTCCCTGGGAAGAGCTCATTGCTTTTGCCTGGTAAAATGCTATCCATCCCCCTTTCCTCCCTAACGTCAAACCAGTCTGTTAAGCAATTGTCGGGGAACGTGCATCTGTGCTGCAAACGTTTCATCGCACACCTCACACATTCCCTTTAACGTTGAGGGGCCTTGGTGGAGGCCACCGCTTTTTTGCCCTCTTTGATCCGCTGCGGTTCCACAGTGTCGTGGCTCTGCAAAACGCCAGGGGAAACCTTACAGAATCCCCGCATTTTAAAATGAGACTATTTAATTTTACCTACCATGAGCAAGGGGCGGGGACGTGATTTTTGGGACTAGTTTATTTCTAACGGTGCACTTCACATTTTGAACAGACGGGGTGCTTTTCTGTACATAGAAAAGGAGGACTTGTGGCACCTTAGAGACTAACCAATTTATTTGAGCATAAGCTTTCCTGAGCTACAGCTCACTTCATCGGATTCTGTACATGTGTCTCGACAGATCTACCGAAGCACTTATGGAAAATCCGACGTGCAGTCACTGCCCCATCGGTCCCATTGCACGTCTCTCTCTCTCTCTCTCTCTCCAGTCGCCCTCTCAATGTATTGCTCAGCACCAGGATTTCTGAGCAACACTTCGCACGGACACGGGGGGCTGTCGTTTTGCAGAGACTGAAGGCAGGGACAGCAGTTACCCCCAAATGACATATTTATGTTTAAAGCCCCAGCCCGGCGTCCATGACATCTGTTGACCACAGTGAGAGTTCTGAGGACTTCAGAAACACAGGAGCGAACCGTGTATGAATGCTATGCATCCGATGAAGTGAGCTGTAGCTCACGAAAGCTCATGCTCAAATAAACTGGTTAGTCTCTAAGGTGCCACAAGTACTCCTTTTCTTTTTACGAATACAGACTAACACGGCTGTTACTCTGAAACCTGTCAGATGCCTTCAGTGATGCCAAGTGATAGAAAATGTTTCCCTAACATTTAAAAAATAAAGTAGTTGGATGAATAGCACTTGATTTCATTGGCTTTCTCCGTGATAAACAACAAATGTATGCAATTTTTCAGGCCATGAAATATTACCACGACATGGAAAGGATGCCGTGCCTATGCTGGCACTTGTAACTCAGACAAAACTTCTCCCGCCATCAACAGGAATTTTGCTACTATTCCATTATACCGGGAAATAGTCTAACATTAAAAATCTATCACTACATTTTCGAAGTAAACATTAAATAAGACACATGCAGGACAACACTACTTTACTGTCTATCTTTGTTATACTCTATAGCAAAAGTCAATGCTATATTTTATATCACATCTTTCATGCAAACGGTACCTTAAAACGTTTTGGAGTTAAATACCATTACAGTAGAAAGCAATTTGCCCAGTTGAAAAGGAACTGACAGCATCTCTTCCATATAAACGGTGTAGAAATCTCAATATACTCACTAGAAGCTCTTCACTGCAACCTCCACTCATGTGAGTAGTTACCTTGCTTTCAAAGGAACCGCTTGGTGAGTAAGGATTACTTGGTGAGTAAGGGCTGTAAGTCTCGGGGCCTCTGAGTGGACATTTTAAAATGTGATCCCAGACCTAAGCACACCTCGCTCTATAGCAGTATTTCTCTCCTGTGGAGTGTGATCTGAAAGGGGGTTACACACCTCTTCTGTTTGGGTCCTGGCTAGAGCTGATCATAAATTATTATAGAGCTCATGGACCACACGTTGTGAGGCAAGAGGGGAATATGGGAGTAATGTAGGCCAGTGGATAGAGCACAGGTGGTGGGGAATATCTTGGTTCTATTCCTGTTTCTGTCAATAACTCACCATAGGCCAAACTTTTCAAAAGCCTCATCTGATTTTGAGCATCTCAACTGGGATATGTAGACCCTGACTTCCGGAGGGGCTGAGGATCCACAACTCCAGTTTTGGTCCTCATTGTTTTGTGTCTTTGTTTCTCACCCTGTAAAATGGCACAGATACCTCTCCACCATCGTAAAGCACGTTGAGAGAGGAAAAGTGCTATATAAATGCTCAGTATTATTACTGTATTATGTAGCAGCAGTAGGTTCCACAGCAGTAAATGAAGATTAATAGATTTATAGATTTTAAACCCACAAGGGACCATTATGATCACCTAATCCGACCTCCTGCATAACACAGGCCATGGAATGTTTCCCAGAGATTCCTGCATCATGGCCATAACGTCGGGTGGACCTCGAGCTTCTTCTTTAGAAAGACATCCAATCTTGATTTAACGACTTCAAGTGATGAGAAATCGACCGCAGCTCTGGGTAGGTTGTTCCAATGGTTAATTATTCCCACTTAAAAATTAGCACTTTATTTGTAGTCTGAACTTGTCTAGTCACTGGATTTTGTTTATGCCTTTGTCTGCTAACCGGATTTTCAACCCCTACCCTTAACTTCTCCCGAAAGAACCAAATTCCTCTGCCACTGCCCAGCTGCAAGGAGAATTTTTTCTGGGAAGTCTGGAAAAAAATTGGAAAGCAGTTTTAAAATTAGGGGGTGGGGAAGGATTCCTCTTCCGGCTACATGGGCTGTGAAAGCCCTTAGCTAGCTGGGGAGAGTTTCCCTGGGGGTGTAATCCATGTGAAGGCTGCTGTAACCAGGCCCCAGCGCAGGGAATGTGCAAAGGGCAGAAAGGGGTGTGTCCAGGGGCGATGGACAGTCCTTGTAGCTCGTGCAGCTATATGGCTCCTCCACTGTGTGGACTGTAGAGCAGTCCCTAATTAGCCTAGGCGGTTGGGCAGAGTACTGTGACTTAGATTGACTCCTGGCTGCTCTGACTTACACTGGGAGGCTGCGGTAGCTCCAGGAGGAATCCAAAATAGGGAGGATAAAAAGGTGGCCCAAGGCAGTGCCTTTCTGTGCTGCTCCTCCTGGGGCTGCGTCCCAGAGTCCCACCCTTCACGTTTAAACCATCTCCTTGGTTTTTCACTTTTTGAAAAACGTCCTCATTTTTGTTGGTTTTGGCCCATCCTAGCTCCAGAAGGGTTGGTCTACAGCCAGCACCTGCTTTCTGTTTTGCTAACCTTGCTGAGGAAAAGCAGTGTTTTGAGTGGCTGTGGTGGAGTGTATGCATCCCACGCTACGGTAGGCTAGAAAGGAGTTTATTAGGGGCACATTAGAGCAGGGATTAAAAAGGAGACACAGCTAAAGCACCTTCTTTCTCTCACTCTGCCGCCCCACCTCCACTAAGCCCAGGTAACAAACAAAGTCAGGGAGTTCCCAGGTCCAGGCAACAAGGAAAATTGGCCATCTTGCTATGCATAGGTAAGGACTGCAGGGCAAATCATCAGCCAGGCTAAATCAGTATGGCTCCATCTACTTCTATGGAACTATGCTCATCTACCTCAGCTGAAGATCTGGCCCTCTCTGCTCTTTTCATTTGGCTGAAGCAAGCCACCCTTTCCTGGCAGTTTTTCTTTTTTGTCTGGTTTTGGTCAGGATCCCAGCCCTGATTCCCCATAAGTGGGGAGAAATGCTCTGAGCAGACAAGTGTGTTCTGTAAAGACAATCTAGGGGTGGGTTACCAATATAATTCTTCGGATACACTTTTTGTGCAGTAAATCGTGTGTATGTGTGTGTGTGTGCGTGTGCGTGCGTGAACGAACAGCTTGCTGATCCAGAAAGGGAGCCCAGATGTTTGCATCTTTCAGCCACTGCAATTGGTTTACATCAGTTTATCTTTTGAAGGCTACTTTCAAAAGGAAAGGGCTAGAAATTACACTGATGTGCTTTTTAAAACCGAAAGCTGAGATTCTCTTTCCTGGGGCCCAAAGGTTGCCTCTGCTATCAAGGAGCCCCCTCTTGCTCTTTAGTGACACAGAGCAATGGATACAATTATTTGATAATGTTAAAAACTGTAAATTGACCTGCTGCGGACTGACTCAGTGCTATGCTTCTGCAGTTGCGGGGATGGGAAATGGATGAAGGGTAGGAGAGCAGGGGAAGATTTGGAGGGGTTGGAGTCAGGATGGGGATATGAATGAGGGGGATAAAGAAGGAGCAGGGGATGGCAGGGACCGTCTGTTTGTATTGTGTTTGTACAATTCCTAGCACAACGAGGGACTGGTCCCTGACTGGGGATATGACTACACTGCAATTAGACACTTGCGACTGACCCATGTCAGCTGACTTGGGCTCACGGGGCTCAGGCTAAGGGGCTGTCTAATCGTAGTGTTGCTATTAAGGTGTGGGACCCTCCCACCTCGCAGGGTCCTAGAATCCGGGCTCCAGCCCAAGCCCAAAGGGCTATATCTCAGTTAAAGAGCCCCTTAGCCTGAGCCCCCTGAGCCCAAGTCAGCTGGTACAGGCCAGTCGTGGGCTTTTAATTGCAGTTTAGATATACCCTCCTAGGTGCTACTACAATACAAATAAATACAAGCACTATTAATAATAAACTAGAGGTAGGGTACTGGGGGCATGCAGAGGGAAGATACGGGGTTCTGTTCCCCATTCTTGGAATGAGGAGATCCAGGGGTGGTAGGAAGCTGGCATGCAGGGACTATAAAGGGGGTGCTGGGAGCTGGGGGATCATAGGGAAAGGACATGGAAAGCAGAGGAGATAGGGAGTGGGGAAATGGACAACTTGGCAGGAGATGCAGAAGCCAGAGGGATGGAGAAGGTTGCAGGAAATTGGAGAGCATAGAGATGGGGACAAAGGGACCAGAAGAGGTAGAGAATAGAACAGGGGAAGGCAGTTTCTTTCCATGTTAAAGTTTACACACTTACATTTTTAGATCTAGAAATTTTAAGTGGTTCACACCTCCCTCCACTGTCCACCTGCTTTCTGTTTTACCTGCCTGTCCCCACCTATCTTCTAAGGACTCCGTAACATTTTCAGGAGAGAAGCCCTGCTTTGATGGGCATTTTGAGATCTGCCAGGCAAGGCTTCCCTCTTGTAGACTGTAGACGTGTACGCTACGCTAATTTAAGCCCTTCCTGTTCAGGAGAAAACAGGCAAATTCACCATCAAAAAAACTACGTTCAGAAGAGTTAAGGTTGTGAGTGTGTGTCAGGGAAGCCCAGCTAACACACCAAAGCAATGTTCATTTTCTCTGTATCGAGTTCTACACCTTTATAAAGGGTGGAAATGAACAGTGAAGGGATCCAGCCAGGTTCCAAGGGCCATATAAGCCTTCGTCATGCACTATCCCCCATCGCATTTCCTCTCCCCTCCCCTCCCAAACTGAATGTTGCCTCCTCAGGTTTGTAAAAATAGATGCAATGGTCCAAATAGCTAATTGTTATGGGCTCAACTGTGCCTTTGTCATAAGAGCTGAATAAGAAGCAGCAGATCTACAGTGAAGACCTGAAACCAGATTGTGACCCAGAGGGTTTGGTCCCTGGTTCCCTCCTTGTCCCAGAGGGGAAATGATCTTTGCCAGCCCTGTATCTGGTGCAGATTGCTTCCCGCTCCACACCAGCAGCCCAGCTGTGCGTTCTGGTGCATGGGGGTGAGTGGGCAGAGCCAAAAGTTCACCTACTCCCCACCCCTGGCTGCCCACCTGCGTGGGATGGGGTCTAACGGCCTCAGGGAGGCTATTGTCTGCCAACATTGACATCCATCCCACAGAGGAGTTACAATCTCAGCCTACATTAACATTATCATTTTTATTATTTCAGTAATGCCCAGAGGCCCCAGCCAAGAGTGGAGCACCATTGTGCCTGGCACTGTACAAACGCAGGACGAGAGACAGTTCCTGCCCTAAGGAGCTTACAGTTCAAATAGACAGGACAACAAAGGGTGGGAATTCTAAACTTCCTAATCAAAGGCTCTCTTTCCAGTGTACTGTAAAATTAATAATAATACTTACACCACAAAATTACTTACTACAAAAAATTACTACACAACACAGCAAATACATTTAAAATACAAACTTTCCAGGTCATTTACTGTAACACTATAGAACCAACACACTTCATAACACCAAACACAGCAGTCATTCCAATTGTATTCATTCAGATAGTCCTCTACTCCACCATCACATTGTGCTCTGGAGAAACTGACAGAACACTGAGATTGCTTAAGGTACTGTCCAAAGTCTACTGAGGTCACTGAGACTCTTCCATTGACTCGGGTGGGCTGTGGATCAGGTCCCCTGTTCCTTTTGAAATCTTTACAAAGAAGCTTACATCGGCTGGTGTAATCAGAAACCAAAATTAAATTAAGAGGTCACCTGCCAGCAGCATAAATAAAACAAGGGAAATATTTCTTAATCAGAAACCACCATGGAATAAGAGTTTTGACATATTAGCAAAATCAGGGTTTAGATAACTGGTATTCTTCAACCGACTTTGTAGAAATATTCCCTGGAACAAGCCCGAGAAGAGAATCCTCATTTAGGCTATTCTTTTTCAGATGTAATTGAATTCACTTGCTTAGCTTTCTGCCTTCCCCCACCTTTTCATTCAGTGGTAATGTGAATTCTGCTAATCTCTCTGCACAACAGTCAGCCTCCTCTACTTTTACCAATGATCATTCACAGAGCCGGTAATGTAAAACAGCTTTAATCTGCCTCTCCCTGCCCGCCCTTTACTGCAGCTCCAAAAAATAGCCTTGCGTAAAAAACAACAACCTTTCCTTCATAAAATGTATCATTTGAAGTGATCTCTAGCTAGTTCAGTATGTTTTTTCCTCTGCACTGAGTTGTTTGTGACATTCTGAGACATTCTAAGGAAACCACACAGAGCTGTGGGATTGGGTAAAAAGTGTTCTGATATAGGTGGCAAATGATTACGCATACCATGAAATGATATATGGAGGAGGTGGGGGGAAATATTGAACATTCAGGAAGCAGATTACTTGGGGAATGTCTTTGGATACGCTGCTTATCAATAAATCTCTCTTTGTCACCGATCCTTCACACACATCAGAGTGCAGAGTGCAACAAAAGTCCTGTTGCATGCAACTACCCAGTATTCACAATATTCATAAGGTGGCAGTTCTGATAAATTGGCCAGTGTTTCTGATATCTATAAAGTGAAGATACTTGAAAACCATCTCCACAGGAGATAACATTACTTGCCAGTCAAATTTACCCTAACCAGGCTGGACGCTGCCACCACATTGGGTCAGGGTTGCTTGTTGGCAACCTAGATGTCCTTATCTGACGCATTTTTCCACAAGGTTATTTTAAAATATTAATTTTACATCTTCTCAGTCAGGTTTTCAGGGGCAGAGAGGGGACACACACACACACATAAAGGTCTCTACTCAATGCTTTTTCTTGGGTAAAGGATAGAGTTGCAGAAATTGTTAAAAGAGGAGGACTTGTGGCACCTTAGAGGCTAACCAATTTATTTGAGCATGAGCTTTCGTGAGCTACAGCTCACTTCATCGGACGCATCGAAAGCTCATGCTCAAATAAATTGGTTAGTCTCTAAGGTGCCACAAGGACTCCTTTTCTTTTTGCGAATACAGACTAACACGGCTGTTACTCTGAAACCAGAAATTGTTAGAACTTTTATTTTTGTCATACAAATGAATCATTCCCCGCTATTTTCTCAGAATCCAAAGAAGCTACGTTTTTACAAAAAGAGCCAGTACTTTACTTTTAAAAGTGGATGAAAAATCCCATCTCCTCCGCATTTCATATAACACACAACTAATTTTATAAGCCACGAGGGTGCACTATTTCTGCAGTGAACCCTTGCAGTCCAAGAGTGTATTTTTGCGGGATGATTTCACGGTAAATATTATTTTAATTTGCAGCTCTTGGGATCCCATTGTGTTCTGGTGAATAACATATTTTCTAACCCATGGGAAAAGTGTTACTATACATTTTTGAACTTACATAGTACTCTTCAACCAAGACTCGCAGAGCGTAGTGCAAACATTAACTAATAAAGCCCTATAAGACCCTTACGATACAGCTAAAGCCAGGAGAATACTGTGGGTAAATAATTTCATCAACTGACATACAAATATATTTATATACACATACAAATGTGTGTGTATGTGTCCTTTTATTTTTCATAGACAAATTGGTTTTGGTAGCTTAGCCATTGTCATCTTCTGGCCCTGTGCTTTATGCATGCATTATCTGCGGCAAGGGCTGTCACTGAAGAACTGGACTTTTTAGCCATTTGTGATGCTGCAGCAAGACACACAGGAACTGAATGGCTTTGGCACTTACACCATTGTCTTTCTAGATGGCCAGTTGCCAGTCAGAATTACACACTGCAGCATCAGTGGCATGCAGAATTCTTCACTTCCTGTCCTAAATTGTTGTGTGCAGCTAAACAGCTGCTGTGTGGTTGATGTAAATAAACTTCAACCAAATAGCTGGTGATATAAATTTTTTTGGCATGTGTTTAGGATGGACACATTACTCACAGCTGGCAAAACCGTGCGTGGGTTACGCAGCTCCTCCCAGCTGAGACTCACTAAAATCTGTCTACCGCACCATATCCTTATGTACTTTGCATATGCCACATACTTTATAGAAATGCTAACTGAGACATGTTCAGAATTTAAAGACCTTTCATTAGGATTATTTCTTGTATCCCTCCAGCCTTAAAGTGAAGTGCCTTAGTTATCATGGGCCAAATCATCCTCTTCCTTGTCAATACCCATAGGAGGGGGGGCTAAAAGAAGGAAACTTGCCAAGGACTCCCTCAAAGCGATTCCTCACATCATGCCACCAGTGGAAGTCAGGTTTACCCCTCCTGGTGTAGGACACAGGACTGGAGCCCCTGTGCTCCTTTGCCCCTTTGTATGTTTATCACATGATTTTGCAATGTATTGCATGGATATTACACAGGTGCAAATCTGGTGGTGATAGCCATCACCTGCAGGGTCATGTGATTAACAGCACTTATTGTTCCCCTTTGATTGCCTTACCTAATTAGTCCTTCTGGGCAGCCTCAAACAGACACCTTTTTAAAACAACCTTCCTCCACAGTGGTTCCTTCCATTTGCACCGCAAAATCACACTGGTCCAAGGCCCAGGGTGGACAACATACAGGCCTGCACCGAATGCAGATGTAAGAGCTGCTAGGCTGAGGCCCTGCAGAATTTATGTAATATACTTTTGTTTATAAGTTAGCACACACTTTTTTTGTTTGCTGATATCTTCAAAGTCAATGGGAGTTAAACGGTTCAGCTGGGATTCACATATTCATTAATTTGCAGCAGTGACATACAGAGTTTAGAGCATAGAGTAGTCTTATTAATAATGTAAACAACTTTCTGCATCACAAAGCTGTTGCAGAAATTAGGTCCCATTGTACTGAGCTGAAGGGAATGAGTTAGGAAATATTTCCTTTACAAAGCAAGCTGTGCCCTCAGAGCGACAATATCATTACACTGAAGTAATCTTGGATGTTCTCCACCTGGCGAGCCGAAGGATTTCTGCAGTGCCACAATTCATTGCAGCTCAGCATGCATTTAGCATCTGTTAGCAGAGACTTGAAGAAGTCCTTGACTTTCTGCGAAATTCCTATGGAAATAGATAGGGCATCTGTAGGAATACAAAATAATATCCTGATTCAAGGGCAACGCCAATTGAAATGTTACTCAGTGAAGAGAGAGTGGGCCATGGCCTTGGGAGGGTTTCTTCTGGAGGAAATTGTCACAAGCACATGCTCTTGGGGATCCCCTCAAGGCCAATTGGTGGGGTTTGTCTATTTGTAGAAGAGGCCAGAGAACAGCCCCCATACAGTAGATTCCTTGGGACTTGAGAGAGGACAGGGCTATTTGCACCAATGCCCTTTGCCTCTGCCTGGCTCCTGGCTCCCTGAGACCGGTTATTGGAGCTAGTGTGCTTCTCCCATCCCATCCCTCTCCTTTGCCCAATGTGCCAGGTCTCCCCCGCACAGAACTCACTGATCTGAGAGGCTTTCCAGGTCCCCAAGGGAAGCGACGATGGTGCAGGGGAAGTGGTTGAACCCTCCTTCCGTGACAGTGCCTCCAATTAGGAAGGGCCGGGGGGGGAGTGAACGACCGCCCCTCCCAAACGTTTTAACACTTGCTCAAAGTTCCATAGGCTGCAGAGCCAGGGGATGGGGGCCTGGGCCTGACCACGTTTAAGCAGTGATCCCATCAGTAGGGCAGCTGCTGGTCGCAATGCCGCTGAGATTTGACCCAGCTGCCCCTCTGAAATTGTCCCCAGTGCAACTTAAGCAGCTTAAGTTGCTGTTCTAAGTTGCAGCAGCACTTGCTTGGGCTGCCTATAGCCATCTCTACAACCCAGAGATACCCAGAATGGCTGCAGTGGCCTGGCCTATGCCCCCTTTCCTGGCACACCCTTGGAGGGGCCCAGCACAGAACAACCTGTGGCTTTCTAAGGTAGTTCCTGAACCGGGGGGTTTCTTCCCCAGCCAACTAAGAGGCTTTGACTGGGCAGTAATGGAGGGCCAAATCCCTCTCAGTGACTCTAGAGCCATTCTAGAAGGGAGCTATAGGACGTGTTTGCTGTTCCGTTACCCTAAACAGATTGTACTGTCACAATTCCCTTACGTGACCTGTGCCCTGTGTTTATTGTGAAGCTACAGAACTGCAGAAAACTTACAACACAGGGATGGCTCCACTTTACTTAATTACAGTGTAGTAAGATCCCTGTAACATACTGTAGGCAATGCTATCAGAATACATTCTTCATGACTTTAGCAGTGGAAACAGCTAAAGGAATTCTCTCATGTTCACGAGGAAAGCCGTCTTCTCTTCTTCCTGCTTTTCATTGCCCAGGCTTGCTCAGCAGACATCTGTTGCAATTTTGTATCACACACAGATTCCTGTAAAAATCCAACTCACAGTTCAGTAAGTTTCATGGACACCCTGACCCGTCCAGGAAGGGCCATTTTAGAGCAAGACAAGAACACTCCCGCTTGGTTGAGGCAGGGCCAGATTTTTTTTGCCCCCCATCTCCCCCCATCAGTTTGGGGAACACCTGACCCATTCCAAGTGACTCAGAGTGCAGAATCTGCCCTCAGAGTTTGGAAATGCTTTGGCCTGCTTCTCTTGAGCTCAGGGGGAGTTTTGCCATTGAGACCATAGGAACAGGATCAGACCCATAGGAAGGCAGGGGATGAAGGATCCTTTTAGGCTCTTGCTGATGCTTTCAGCGCCTTTGAGGGAGGCAGTGTGTACAGATCTGATTAGCGTTTGTACCATAGGAAATAAAGTCAGAAGCGCCTAGACTGCAAGCTCTCTGGGGCGGGGAATGCCTTTCCTGTTTCCTGTCTGCAGTGTGCCTAGTATAATGGGACCCTGGGTCCTTTAGTGGAGTTCCTGGGTGCTGCCACAATAGAAATAATCAGAGGGTATAAACACTGCTCCAGCTAGGTGATTATTAAATCAAAGCCTGACATCAGCTTATGAGTAAAGATGATGGATGGGCAGCTCTGTAAAGGAGGCTGGCATGTTTAATATCATGAAGTGGCTTGATTGTTATCTTTTTTCTAAATAACAAGACAGGGCCATCAGCGTTAGGGCCTCCTCCTCCTTCACCCTCCCAGTCACCCCCCTCTTCAGACATGCTGCTTGTTTCTTCTTTTTTGGGGGGGTGGGGGGAAGGAGGGGTTGAGAGAGAGAGACATTTTCTTTCACACGAGCCCTCAGAATTACAGTTCATGAACTATTCAGTAAACTGACCGGCGTGAACCTCCCCTTCAACGGCCTAATCTAAGGGGTGGATCTATGTGTTTTGTTGCTTGTCAAAAACAATCACTCCTCGGCCCATTACATTTACAGCACGTCGTCCTTTAATTGGTGTAACACACTGAGGGCTGAAAGGAAGAAAGTCCCACAAAAGAGCCGGAGTGAATGAACCCTGACTCACACAAAAATACTCTTCAGAAGTTCAGAGCTGGGCACTAACAAGGAGGTAGAGAGTTAGCTTGAAAAGGGGTTAAGTTCAGAAATGTGCCACCTTGAAGACCCTCCCATCAAAGCCATGATAGCATTGACAAGATGCAAGGGGGGGAAAGGTTAATATTCCCGGTTTGGGAGGGTGGGGGGTTAGTATAAGGGATCGAGGATCCCTCTATCCCCCCGACCCCGATCTCTTCATTTTCATTGTACGCTTCCACCGTGCATAAGGGGGAAAAAACCGACCGTGAGCCTGTAAAGCATTAAAAATGGCCCAGATGAACAAAGCCACCTAAAGCTGCTTGTATGTTTCATCCCCCTCGGAATATAATCTCCCTCTCTCTTCCTCGCCTCTCCCCAGAGCCGCTTTCCCTGGTCCTTAATGATTCGACGAATTCAACAACATCGAGGTTTAAACATCTCAAACCACACTCCATGCGGGGGGTGGGTGGGGGGGAGTCCGGTGCAAGCCGAATGCCAGGGGCCAGAGCGAAGGGCTCTCTCCTGCACCTTTCACGCTAGGAAAGCTAACCTGGACGTGATCCGAGGACGGCAAAGAAATAGCAGAGGCTGGGGGCGGAGGGAGGGAGAGGGGAGCGGGGGAAAGTCGAGTCCTTTCTCTGACAAGTTTGATTAGTGTGATCTGCGTGGAATAATTACAACATATCGTCTGTGTCACAACGTTCTGGGGCAAGACTTTTCCTTCTGCGAGCTCCCAGCCAGCGCTTTGGGTTAGCGGCTGACAGCGAGGCGGGGGGAGGGGGGGGGGATAGAGAACCCCTTGCTTTTAGCCTTGGGTGCAACAGAGCTGAAAAAAAGTCAAATTCCTACATTCTGC
Source organism: Chelonia mydas (assembly GCF_015237465.2). Lineage (NCBI taxonomy): Eukaryota > Metazoa > Chordata > Testudines > Cheloniidae > Chelonia > Chelonia mydas. Next base: position 79,859,703 of record NC_057851.1, on the reverse strand, counting down.
TCATCTGTTCCTAATTTTCCACTGGGTGTCCCTGATTTTCCTTAAACACACACACACGCTCTTGGCCTTTGGGGGCTCTTGGCTTTCGGGGTTCTGCAGCGACAGCCGAGTTACAGCTCTGCCCCCGATACATCTAAGCCTGCTCTATTCATTAGTAGCAGTATTTTGTTTACCAGCGTGGGTGAATTGCAAACTCCCTGAAGTCACTGAGGAGTCTGGCCTGAGTGAGGACTGCAGAATGGGATCTACAGCTGGGAGGGAGAGAGAGAGAGAGAGATCTGTAAGGCAGTTCAGGGTGGGAGGAGCAGGCGGGGGTAATCAGTGTCTTCTTGTGAAACTCTGTCCTTACTGGGGACGAAGTCAACTTCCCTTTCTCCCCAGCCTTAATGAACCTTCCCAGAAACTTGCACAGCTCCACTCAATGCATCTAAATCCCTGTCCAGAGCTCAGATTGCTGGTTTTCTTTCTTCCTTTTCTTTTCTCCGAGCTTTTACACGGAGTTTTGCTGCTGTGGGATTTTTCTGTCTAAAGCTACAATAACTATTTTGATGTAAATGGCAGGCTTTGGGTGGGTGCCTGGGGTAGGGAGTTAATGATTCTTCTTACACTGGACTGTTCTTTCACTTTGCCTGTGTGCACCATGTTAATAAATTAATGCACCTTTCATTACTCCTACATGCATCAAACCTCAGCTTTGTGTTTTCGGGACTGACCCTCGTTCCTATACTTTTGTGAGTAAGCTGCCCCCATGCTAAGGCTGGGGCACTTTTAAATGCAGCTCCATAGTTCTGTCAAGGTTTGTAATCCGTCAAAAAGCCGTTGATTGCTGCAAGCGTTACTTTTCATTAAGAAAACTTAGAAGCAATTTGGGAGAACCCTTCTCAATGAATACATTTACCCCCAAATGCTTTTTATTCTTCGCCTATACTTGATGAGTTTCTCTGGCACAAATCAGTTCTTACAGGCACAGAATGGGCAATCCCTTGATCCCCATCAATTGTCATCCAGAGTTTGGGCCACTTTGACCGCCAATAGTGGGGAAGTCAGAGCTAATCCGCAGAAGGAATCACGGGAAAAGAAAAGCAACAATAACCAAGTCAAGCGTAAAAAATGAAAGAGAAATCTCTATTATCACTCACTACATTTCCCAGCAATGTACTGAAAAAATCAGCTCGTTTGTCATTCGAGTCAGACACCCGGAGAAGAATATGGGGTCGTGGTGGGTTGGTAGACTCACACGACGTAAGGAGCAATATTTTAGAGCAAAAGGGCCTCTTCATGTGCCAAATCCTCCTCACATCCGCCATAACCATTAAATACAGACTGACTTTATTCTGTATGGGAAGAACAAGGAGGAAAGGAGCCCTCAGCCACAGATCTAGACAAAAAGTCCAAAGAGCGAGGGCGAGGGAGGCGAGGCAGAAGAAATAGGCAAGTCTGTAGCCTCCGCACAGAGGGTGTGTGTGTGTGTGTGTGTGTATGTGTGTGTGTCACAGAGAGAATGCGTGATGCATGTGCTTCAGAGAGAAACTGCGAGAGGAAATATGTGTGTGAGTGTGCATCAAAGAATAAGTGTGAGCGTGAGAAAGGGAATCGGGGGTGTGTGTAAGGAGGTGCGTATGTGTGTGCGAGACAGTGTGTGTGACATGCCTGGGTGTGTTCTCACGGGCCCCAGAGAAAGAAAATGAGAGGGACTGAGGCTGTGGGTATGGAAGGAGGGAGTGTGTATATGGGTAACAGTGTGTATATGAGACAGAGTGAGAAAGTCTGTGGTCTGAGCGCTCCTCTTTCTGCCTGTAATCTCAACCTGATCTGATCTTTTTCAACCCCCCCCCCCCCAGCAGTGCATCTAGACGAGGAAGGGGCGCAGCACTGATAGCGGCGGGAGCTGTTAAGGGGAAGAGAGACAGGGAGACTTTTGCAAGCCCCTTTCCACGCTGACACCCGCAATTGCCCCAAACAAGGCCAGGCTTCCTTTGCTCCGCAGCCAAGTGAGGGGCAAAGTCAGCCCCAGAGACCTGGCTGCCGGTGCCAAGCGCTCACGGGAATGATTGGCTTTAGGCAAGAAAACAACTTGACAGATCTGGAAATCACTGTTGCAGGCGTTCAGGTTTCCTTACCCGCTACTGATTTCCCCCCTTAGGTCACCTCAGTGTTTGTGGTTCGCGCGGAACCCGCAGGATTGATTTCCTTTGAACTTCCAGAATAGATTGATCGTTGTAACCAACCCTTCGGGAAACCAGCGAGAGCGGGCACATGGGTTGTGATCCGGCTCTTTGGAGCCGGAGCTGCTAGAAGCCGGGGCTCTTATGTAACGGAAGCCGAGGAACAGGACTCTAATTTGGTGGAGAGAAACCCAGACTTGTGAGGCCAGCCTGCTGTTCCAGGACATTTCTTCCTCGCTGGTGCCAGGTCGGCGGGAATGTAACACACAGCCAGGAACCGTGCGATGGACACAGGGGCTCTTTCCCCACCTCGCCCACCAGGGCGAGTGCAAACCAGTGGCAGCCCTGGGGACTCCGCTGGGAACAGGCAAACCGTGCTGCAGCCTCCTCGCCTTCTCCTCCCGCCTTCAGGAGGGACAGTTGCTGAAATGCAGCCCCATTTCGCGCCCCTGGTCAGCACAACGATCTCTGGAGGGTGGACACAAAACCTGCTAGCCCGTTTTCCTTCAGCAGCCCGGAACATTTCCCAGCAAAAGCAACCCTATCCCCCCAAACAAACTAACACGGGGAAACGCCAAGTTCAGCCCCCTTCACTAGCGATTTTTTGCATGCCGTCTATTGATCATTAATATTGTGATCATTAATATTGGCGTGCGCGGGACGGTTTTTATAGTGTTAAGGACCTGGAGAGGGAAATCTCCTGCCTGGAAAACAGCTACGGTAAATGTAGCAACTTGTTAGACCTGGCTATTTAACTAATCAAAGAATCAGAGTCTGCTAGCCCTGCTTTGTACTGGCATCTCCCTGTGAGTTTCTAGGACCAGAATCTTTTGTCTAAGTCATTATACGCGTCTATACGTGTGTATACACCCCCGATGTGTTATACAGACCCAGAGACACCCACGTGGATGCGCACACAGACTCTCACACACTCCTATTCGCATACATAGCTATGCATCTAAAAGGGCGCATATCTATCTATCTATCTGTCTATCTATCTATCTATCTATCTAGTTTTGAAATGCTGTCGACATAATCACTTAGGTCTAGTTTCCAAAAGCTATCTGCTAACAATAGATTCACTTTTTTTTTTTTTTTTACTACCTTTACTACTCTTTTCTCTCAACAACCCCGAGGAATACCATTCTTTTTAAAGCCGGATCGAAATGAAATTGTTAATGAAAATAGCTGCCCTGGGAATCCTCGTTGACAGGGCAGTGTTTGGTTCAGGGTATAGAGGGAATGCACCAAACTGTAGAATGGGAAGCCTTCAAGTGTATCCGACATGAGTAAGCCCCCGCTCTCCTCGCTGTCTCCTCCTCATTCATTTTGGTGCCTGAGAGCGTCCTGGAATCTCTCTAGCAGAATGCCCTGCCCCTTGATCAGGCCTGCACCAAAGAAACGGTTTGGTAATTGACAGACGCATGCAGAAGACAGAGGACTTTTCAAACGGGGCAGCGAGTGAGACACACCACTCGCAATTGTTAACACAACGAAATGCTCTCTCCAGACCTTCCCAGCTCTCTCCGGGTCCCTTTTGCAACGCAGATCTGGTCCATAGCGCTAGAACTGGGCATCTCTCTCTCTCTCTCTCTCCCCACAGGGCTATAAAACCGCTGTCCCTTGGGGCTGTCAGGCGTACTCAAATAATCGCTGCTTATAAGCAACATTTCCACTGCGATGTCCTGACCCAGATTTCCATAAAAGTGCGATCTTCGCATCATCTCTCATCTCCAAAGGGTGCTTGAAGAGCTGGAGACACTCTGCAATCCTAATTAGTGATTTTTGTCCTCTTGTTACTGGGCTCAGCAGCTCATGCAAATGAGCTCTTCAGCGCAGGCACCATTACCCCAGCTCCAGAATTAACTGACTCTTATCTTTAATGATATGCCGCCGAACTCCTCGGAGCCCGGCTAGCTTTTTATCTTGATTACTCTAATCAATAAGAAATGATAGAGTAGAATTATAAACTCTATTGGCTTTTAAATGTTGCCGACAAGCCCTCGAGGTGCACGTCCCTGTCATTGTTATTTATTAAAATGATCTTCAGTTAACAGCGGATGCAAATAGGAAAATGAACCAGGGGAAATTACCCGGGGGGCTCCCCCCCCCCTTGCCGAGATCCCCGCTGGTTGTTAGTTTAGGGCTGGGTAGGTGTGAGACGGGAGCCCTTTGAAAACCAATTGCTCTTTTATAAGGTGCAAGAAAAACAAAACAACAAATTAGGGCAGAACAGACTCCCCCCTCAAGGCCATCCGACCCCAGCCCAGCGAGCGCCCGGGCACCAGCTCCATTTGGTGGGTGTGTAACTGAGGAACACGCTCAGTCGTGCCCGATGTGCAAGGCGAGGTACAACGGAGGCACAGGGCAGCGGCGGGAACGGCGATCAGCGCCAGCCCGCCTCCTTGGGGGGGCGTGGGGGGGGGATGCAGACGGGCCTCTGCAACTTGTCGGTTTCATTTCAGGGGCCCGAGCCTCGCCTTCTTTCTCCGGCGAAACTGCTGGGAAGCAGGGGGCGATTTTGCCTCCCCGCGCGGGATCGGGCCCCGATCTGTGATTCTTACCACTGTGGAGTCTCGCGAAAGCAATGGCATTTGGAACAGCCACGTGCTCTGTAATGATGGGGCCGAACCCACATAACGGGCCGGATCCCGCAGTCCTTACTCAGGCTCCCCTCTTGACTTTCCCGGGAGTTGAGTCTGGTGGCTCGGAGGGCAGGGAGCGCCTCCCTCCCTCTGCTCCTCCTGTCCCACCGCCTCCTGGGGCAGATGAAAACGTCTTTTCTGATCTGGCACTAGTAATTAGCGGCCCCTCCCTCGTGACACACAGATCCCCAGCACCGGCTACTTTGTTTCAGGGAACTTGTTGGCGGGGGTGGGGGGCGAGGAATCTAATCCAAAAAATATATATAGCCAGCAAATGTCACCGTGTCTTTTATTACAGACCAGCAGAGAGCGTCCAGCAGCGCGTTCCTGTTGGAAATCGACAAGTGAGGCACACGGTGGAGCGAATTTCATTTACACCGAATGTCTGATTCCCAGGCAAACATAAGTGCTGGCGTAACTATGAATTTGTGGTCTCATGAGAAAATGTGTGCAATGGATGGAATACGGAAACATCCGGTCCCAATAACCCACTGGCATCCCCCTAAAAGCATTCCAGTCTCTTCTGGCGTACTCTTTGCTTGCATTTAGGAGTGTGCTTTATATTAATACTTGAAATGTATCTACATTGTTAGCTGGTTAAACGTAGATTATTTTACATGCAAATTCTCAGCGAGGACAAATAGAAATTATCAGATTTAATTACAGGTTTCAGAGTAACAGCAGTGTTAGTCTGTATTCGGAAAAAGAAAAGGAGTACTTGTGGCACCTTAGAAACTAATCAATTTATTTGAGCGTAAGCTTTTGTAAGCATGCATCCGATGAAGTGAGCTGTAGCTCACGAAAGCTTATGCTCAAATAAATTGGTTAGCCTCTAAGGTGCCACAAGTACTCCTTTTCTTTTTGCAGATTTAATTAGCTGTACACAAGTGGAATTCCTCTGAAACGAATTTCTGGTAGATAAACACTTTGGGGAAAGGGATTGAGGTCCCATCTTAGGGGATTCCATGGTATTTTCAAAACACAGGGCTGAAGATATTTAAAACAAGGACTGTATTTGTGTGACTCTGCATGTATCGCCATTTGTAATCACGAATAGGAAAAGCACTACGCATTTATATCATTTCATAGTATTTTAACTCCCTATGTTAAATAAACTCTTGCGGCAAATAATTTTAATTTCCTTTCATGCATGTCTTTATATCATTCTGTGTTAAATACAAGGGTATTCTCTTATGCATATAATTAATAAAAGATTTTAAACAGTTAAAAGGCTAAAAAGAGTTTTATAGAAAAATAAAAAAATACAATTACATGCCCAATAACGTATTGTTTGTCCAGTGGTATGCCAGATCGATCGATCTATCTATCTATCTATCTATCTATCGTAATTGGCATATAACAGAGTAGTCTGCAGGGCATGATTAACAAAGTAGTCGTAGGCATGAAGACAGAAGTTGTGTACCACAAAGACAGACTCTTTTATGGGGGAAGGGCTGCATGTAGAAAAATCATGTCAAATCGCTGTTCTTAGTAACATGCTCGTTATTAGGAATGATGACTAAACCTCCAGTATTATTCTGGACTGTAAGTTATCAAGAGCCCACTAATTTCACATTAAAACCCATTGACTGCAAGCGCGTGATTGAAGGGTTTTTAACAATTAACATAATCAGAAAATGAGCGGAGATAATTTTTATTCAACTCATTACTTTTTAATCATGTATTTCTTTCAATTAATATCTTCTCTGGGAAAATAACTGCAATCGGAGTCGGAGAGCCTGTCCGGGCAGTGCGAGGCAAGTGAAAGTGACAAGTAAACATTTCACCGCAGCATGACAAATGGGATCCGGAGTCAGACTGGGGCGGGGGCGGGGGGCGAGAAGGGGGGAGCGGGAGCCACACAAACACTCGTCCCCCAAAGTCACAATCTTGATTTGAAACGCAACCGATTTCAAAACGCGTTGAATTCCTCTGTGTGTGTATGTGAGAGAGAGAGAGAGAGAGAGAGTTTGTGTGTGTGAGAGAGCGATTGTGTGTGTGTGTGTGAGAGAGAGAGTTTGTGTGTGTGAGAGCGATTGTGTGTGTGTGAGAGAGATTGTGTGTGTGTGTGTGAGAGAGAGAGAGAGATTGTGTGTGTGAGAGCGTGTGTGTGGGCCATAGAAAGCTCACCTTCCGATTTCCCCTTTGGCAAAGGAGTTGCTTAGGTCACCTTAGGCTCTGAGCGGAGGAGAACTCGCCAGCCTGGTGCAGGGGGCTCGGGACGCCCCACGGGGGCAGCCGGGGAGCTCCCGGGGTTTCACCTGCAGGGCAATCACTGCCGATCCTGAGACCCGGGAGCGGTTCCGCTCGCCCGCTGCCCCGGCAGGGATACAGCCCGAGTCCCAGGCGGGGTTTCGTCCATGGAGACAAAGTCCCCCCTGAGCCCAGCGGCGGGCGCGAGGCCTGTGGAGAGACCCCAGGGAGCTCTCGACAACCCGCTGCCTCCCCGGCAGCCGCAGACCGTTCCCGAGAGGGGGCCGCGGGGCGGGACAAAGAGTCTGTGCTCTTGCCTCACAAATCTACCTGCCCCTGACACTCCCTTCCCCGAGACTCGATCCCAAAGCTACTTTCCGCGGCTCCTCAGCCGCCAGCTAGATCCCTCCGGCCCCTCACCCCCCCGGATAAACTCCGCCGCCTCGTGTTCTTTTAATTCTTGCTGCTTGGGAGCAACCTGGCCCGGAGCGTCCCCTTCCTAGACCTGCCGTTCAGACGGGATGTATCAGGGCTTGAAACAGAATCATAGAATCTCAGGGTTGGAAGGGACCTCGGGAGGTCGCCTAGTCCAACCCCCTGCTCAAAGCAGGGCCAATCCCCAATTTTTGCCCCAGATCCCTAAATGGCCCCCTCAAGGATTGAACTCCCAACCCTGGGTTTAGCAGGCCAAGGCTCAAACCACTGAGCGATCCCTCCCCCCAGTGCGGGGCCACAGTGTTGGGGCAGCATCAAACTGCTCCAAAGAGCTTATCTGAAGGAGGGAGTCACGTCGGCCGGGAGGAAAAAAGAAGCAAAGTCGACCCCTGGTGGAAGAACCTGGAAATCGGAATCTGCTACGGACCAAAAATAAAGAAATCAGCTAGTAAAATTCCCCCGGGACCGTAACTGTCTGCCCCGCCCCGTGAGAGATGGCGGAGTCACTTTCGGAGCAAAAGCTCGGTCCTGCATCCGGAAGAGGCAGCCGAGTCCGCCAACGAAATGCTGGGGCCCTCTCAGTCCTTTTTATTGGCGGAAAGGAGTCAGACTCTTGTGAGAAAGACCATTGGGCATCACAAACTCCGCTCCGATCCCCTTCATGCCAGCGGCAGTTCTGGGCTTAACCGCGCCACCCCAAAATGAAGGGGCAGAGTAACTGGGGCAGCAACAGCAAAGGGATTTGGGCATTCAGGATCATTCGAGCCTCAGTGTTTTTAATATATATCGCCATCCCATTTGTTACCCATTTACAATAAAGGCTCCGTTTTAGGACCTGCCATACCCCTACCCCAAAGGTGGGGTTTCAGTCTAGGGCTCCTGTGGTTTGGAAACAGGGCCTTTTAAAATGTTATCCAGGGTTGCAGGTTTAATCCGTGCAGTGCAACACAGCAGACGCTTAAAAATGCGGAGCTGTGGTTCAACATTCAAGTCGAAGTATGATACACACTGAACTCCATGTAGACAGAGATCACGGCGAAATGCTGAACTTCCATGGTGCAGTTCAGGGAGGAAATCTCCACTGTATGGAAGTTCCACTAAGTTCAATGCTTTACATTTATCGCCTGTTTTATTTTTATTGTACTGCTCAAGCCATGCTCCCTTTCCTCTTCTGTTCCTTCTCTCATTAACACATACCAGCTCAGACCCCTCGCCCCTCCTCCCTGCCTCCTCTCAACAGTCACAAGGAGATCATGACACAGTAACCTCGTCTTGAACAGTTCAGCACCTCCACCGCCTCCTGTGCTGACAACAGGTTGAATTTCCCACCAGCATGGTGGTGTGATTTGCAGCATTTCTTTGTAAAACCCTTGCTCTTCACTGAAAGCTTCTCGGGCACGTTCGGGGCTTGTGATGAAGACAGGGCTCCCTGGGTGAATGGCAGTAACAAACCAAGGCTCACAGCTTCGATGGGCTTGTTGTTCTCCAGATTTCACAGCTTTGCTTAAAAGTTCACTGCAGCTCTTTTTCAATCCATTTTAGACTGGGCCCAGAAGGTGACGTGCATTAATCAAGTATAAGTCAAAATATTTGTGTACATTCATGCAAGAGTGATAGGACACAGCAAAGCTTTAAAAAAATCCCTTCCCCAAAGATTTTTTTACGGTTCTGTGTCAGAAAGGCAAGATCAATTTACAGTACGGACTAAAGGAGCAGAAATTCTGTAGAGGTCAGAAGGGACAGTACTTGAAAAAAGTTTGGTTGAGAATTGGATTAATGTGCGGCACAGATGTAAGAGGGTTGGAGTGTTTTGTTTGTTTGCTTGCTAGTGTTAAAGCAAAACTAGACTAAAAGACTGCATGCAAAACTCCCACTTGAACACAATGGAAGTTTTGTCATTTTAAGAAATCCAGGTTTGGGACCAGTGATCGTCATTAATTCTGAAATTAAGCACAGCAGGGAGGAAGATCTTTCTTTCTTTCTTTCTTTCTTTCTTTCTTTCTTTCTTTCTTTCTTTCTTTCTTTCTCATTGAATTTTCCTTCCCTCCCCAAAATAAGGGAAAACAGAGAAAAAGACAAAAGAACAAAAGGAATGGGAAAGGAAGGAAAGGAAAGGAAGAAAGAGGGGCAGGAGAAGGAAGGAGAGCAACATCTTGCTTTCCATCTCATAGAGATTAATCAAAGGGTTCTAAAAAATTAGACCAAATCGTCTCAAATTTGTCCGAGGTCTCTCTTCTCCAAAACGTTATCCACTCTTTAGTTGCCAGGTCAGCCAAGTCACTGTGCCAAACTTCTGCCCATGGAGGCAGTTTGCTCTTCCACCAAAACACTATGAGTCGTTTGGCGACAAGCACTCCTTCAGAGAACTGTGCTTTCCATGAGATGGAGCGTTTACAAGTTGATGGGGTAGATCCCCAAACAGTGCTGGGAAGTAATTTTAAGGAGGTATCCACTGTCATATTAATCCTCCTACCTACTTCCAGCCAGAGGCATTGTATCCTGGGACAGTCCCAAAACATGTGAGCCAGTGTGGCTCTGGGAGCCCCACATAATCTGGCCTGTGCACTGTAATGAGGGCTTCTGATTTTAGATTTTAACTGCTTGACACTGATAAAATACCCTCAGTGCAAACGAAGAAGAAGAAGAAAAAAATGAAATCAGTGTTTATCCAACAAATACAGGAAAAACACCAGCAATGGTTACTTGTATCAATGAGTTTACTTACATGGAGCAGTAATAAAGACTATGGGGGTGTGATTTCTAAAGTGCACTAAAGTGTGGAGTACTAATTGGTCCATGTAGACCCTGCTGGTGTGCACTAAAGGTTCCCTAGTGTGCTTTAATGTAGTACTGTTTGAAACAGTACTCCTTAAAGCACTACAAAGAGATTACTCATTATAGTATATATTACTGTAAGGAGTAATGTATGTCATACACATTACTCATTATGGTATATGCAAACAGAAAGCGCTGACAAACCCTGATTTTTGGAAATCTACATAAAACTCAAAAAATGCTAAAAAATAAACCCTGAAAATTGAAATGAATAAACCCTGAAAAGCAGAAGCCCTAACTGTAACCTATGTGGGGACCAGTGTGAACGAAATGTAATGTTCAGTTGGATTAGTCTTAACTGTAGATCAGTAGTAGAGTTTTCAATGCTTTTCAAGGCACTTCCCCATTGGCTAGGTTCAAGGATTACAAAACTCTTTGTTCCAGGCCTGGCTCAGGCAATCTAAGGCTATGTCTGCACTGGGAGCTACAGGGTTGATGCCAAGCTCACGTAGGCATACACACGCTAACTCTCATGCAGCTAGCATGCTAAAAATGGTAGTACGGCCATGATAGCATGGCAGAGACAAGTGGTGGCATGAACTAGCTGCCCCCGAGTACAACCCTTCCTGGACCCTGGGACATGTACTCAGGGTGGCTATGCTAAATTAGGAAGGAAGTCATAACAGACTCCAGCTGGCTGGATGAACCTATGGAGCTCTTTCCATATCCAAAAAATTTCTGGAGTCTCTGGTGCACCCAGTGCATTGGGACCAAATATGTCCTTCAAGAGATGCTTAAGCTGCAGATAATGACATGCAAGCTGGACCAGGTAGGTTGTATTGCTGTTGAAGAGCTTCGGATGGCAGAAACTGATCCTTTGAGATCAACTGAGAGACTCAAATTATCCCTTTATCCATCCACTCTCTTTGTTGACTTTTCATAATGGGATGCCTTAAAGTACAGAATCAATGTGTGAGAAGGGATGCAGTTCAAAATTGCTAGCCAAACTGACCCATGTTTGCCTGGTAGCCAATATTGTAGGGGACATTTTATGATCAAAAGGCTGAGCCCAGTATTCCTGCCAACGGGAGGGGATGGACGAACCCCTGTTCTACTCGCAGCTGGGTAGGAGTCTGCAGCAGTGTAGGAGTCTGTTCTGGAGCCACAGAGCTGCCTGGCTAAGGATAAGGGCGGTTTGATAATGCAGCAATTTGGGGAAATGGAAAAGGTGTTTTTTTACAATTCATCTGTGCATAGAAAAGATTAAACAAAGATTTTCTGTTCAGAATTTAAAATTGGGAATGATTTGGGTTTTTTTAAAGATCTAGTGCAGTGTTGAAAAATATCCTGAAGGTGAAAAAAAGAGAGCGAGAGAGAGAGAGAGAATTAAAAATACGTAGTGCCCAAAATTCTATCCCAGCAGGAAAACACAGCTTTGATTCACTGGTTGTGTTGCCTAATAATTGTGAATCCTTGAAAAGTGCTGAGTGAATTTAAGACTTTAACAAACAGTATGGGATCAAAATCATGCCACTGCGATTATTTTTAATTTTTCATTCACCACATTCAACCATTTGTAGTCTCTAGAAGGCTCCTTTTTTGGCTCACACAAAGCACAAGGAAAGTCATCTGATATCCAATATGATATTTATACTCCTCTGAATCAAATTCTGATTACCTTAATTTACGCAAGTACTTCCATTGAAGTCAACAGACATACTTACATGAATAAGATAAGCAGATTTGGCCCTTAGTGGCAAACGACTCTAGAACAATGTTTGTAAATATGCTGTAATGTTGAATAATACTTAGCACCTTTCATTCAAGTATCTCAAGGCACTGAACAAATATTAATTGATCACGCCGCACAACACTCCTGTGAGTAGGGAAGTATTATTAACCCCATTTCACAGATCATGTAATGGGCCCACCTTGAAAGGAGAGTGGTCACTTTAGATAAGCTATTACCAGCAGGAGAGTGAGTTTGTGTGTGTGTGGGGGGGGTCAGAAAACCTGGATTTGTGCTGGAAATGGCCCAACTTGATTATCATACACATTGTAAGGAGAGTGATCACTTTAGATAAGCTATTACCAGCAGGAGAGTGGGGTGGGAGGAGGTATTTTTTCATGCTTTGTGTGTATATAATAAGATTTTCTACACTTTCCACAGTATGCATCCGATGAAGTGAGCTGTAGCTCACGAAAGCTTATGCTCAAATAAATTGGTTAGTCTCTAAGGTGCCACAAGAACTCCTTTTCTTTTTGCGAATACAAACTAACACGGCTGTTACTCTGAAACAGCAGTTAGTGGTAGAGATAAGGGACTTGTTCAGATTCACGCAGTGAGACAGTAACAGACCCAGGAATGGGACAACAAAAGCCCCGCTCCCTATCCAGTGATCTAAACACCACACTGCACTTCCTCCCATAATTTCACTGAAGGAAACTCACGCCTATGGAAACCATTGTTTTAATACTGGAGACCTCAAGTTTTTGGATCAGTGTAGAGACTGAGTTCCTCAGTGCAGTTTCAGACTACTAGAACAATGGATCCTCAGGCTCTGAGTAGGCCTTCACTGAAATAATCCAGTGTTCTTTAAAGGAAGCTCTTCTGTTATTGTTTTCCTTGTTAGGAGAGAACATCTCCTAATTAGCAGGAGGGTGGCAGAAAACTGTCAGCCAGGAGCAGTGTTAGCAAAAAGACCACTTTGTGTTCTTGAGGTAGCATAAACAGAAGCTCTAAAAGCTAAGCAAAGAAAAGAAGAGGCAGAAGCTGGTATGTTAGAGGACTGACCAGAACAGGTATCTCTAGAGAAATAACTAGCAAACTGGAGACATTTGCCAAATTCTTCTCACTTTGCTCATATGAGTAGACTTCTGCTATGCATGTAAACTGCCTAATGACTGCAGTGTAAAATGGAATGGGGAGGGAAATAAGGAGAAAAGGATGCTAATTTGCTTCTGTGGGACTCTTTGTACAAGGAAGGTCATCTGGATTAGACCCATTTTGGGGATTAAAGATAGGAAGACATTGTTATTTTTTCCCTTCACCCTCTCCATTTCTCTTTCATAGATGAGGATACAATAGCTTATAGCCAGCTAAAAGTGCAGGTGCCATCTGCACCGATGTCTGTAGTATTCATGTGAACTTGTTACCACTTCCCAAATGAAGGCCCTAATTCTGCCCTGACATACATCCTGTGTTATCCATGGAGTGATCATTAGGGAATATTCTTCTGCATTTCTGGAGAATAGCCAGCCCCTGAGCAGCACTTCTAATAACAATAAATAGGGATTGTCTGTTATGAAAAGTGCAAGACATAAAATCATATTGCAGCTACACCAGGACAAATATAAAATATAAGATGAGATTCTGCTCTTCCTGAGAACCTGATCCAAAGTCTATTGAAGTCAGCAGGGAAGACTTCCATTGACTTCAACAGGCTACGGATCAGGCCTGTATACTTATGAAATCCCACTGAAGTTCAATGGGGTTGTATGGATATGAGAGTAGAATCTGGCTCTGAATGAACTATACATAGGATTTGCAGAATTCAATCTTTATTTTTGATATTTCTGAGGGATACTATCAATGGTTATTTTTAAGAATTTTTTTTTCTATTTTTATCAATTTAAATGTTCACAGTTTCAGGAAATTATGGGGGGCAAACAATAGGGGATCAGAAAATAATTAGTTAATGATGGTAGATGCTGAGATTCAAAAGGTAAAAGCTTTATAACTGTTAAAACACAAATTGTCAACATCACATGTCAAAATATACAAAGTAAATACCCTCAAATCAAGTCTAATATGTTCTCAAGCAACAGTTTCTTACTTTGCCTACCTATACATTTAGATTATTACTCTTGGAAGTATTTTTTGTTGGTTTGTGTGCATATGGTGAAATCAATGTTGACTGACATTTACTGATAAAAATCAAATCCTTCTGAGTCTAGCTATGCAAGAAAAGATATCTATTTATTTTTATATCCTAGTTAGTGCATCTCAACAACAAATATAAGTGGACAGTTTCTTATATTAACAAATATGTCTTTTAGAGGTGGCAAGACATTAGTTAAATATATGGAGTTATGGAGATGAAAATGGAGTTACCCTAAACCGACCCCAGAGAAACTTACAGCATAATTTGGCCCAGTACAGCCATCTGAACGTAGATAGCCATCCACCCCAAGTGGATATTTTTATGATTGTTAATAACCATGTACCTATAACATCACTGATGTGGATCGAGAACTACTGTTACTTATAATAATTTTACTAATATGCAGTTTTTTAATGTTTGTGTCATTTTTTCAGTGTTCTTACTTTTAAGAGGCTTGTTTGTATTTTTTTTCTTTTTCAATACGTTAGCTCTTTTACAAGGATCATCCTGTTTTCCTCTCATGAAAGGTACCCAGTCTAACAGCTCTTCTTTCACTTCATGTGGCACAATTAAGATTTAATTAGAAACGTTCGAGTAAAAGAAATTGAGAGCTACCCAGGACCCCTAAACAAAATGTTGCACCATTAAATTGTTCAGATGTAGAATTCCCCACCTAAAAAGAAAAAATGTAAACTTATTTCAGGATGCATCTTTTCAGCATAACATGATTGCTTATTAACAATGAACCATTTCTAGTCATGCTTAAAAAAAAAACCCTCTTATTTTGTTTCTAAAGAAAATAACCTGACAGGTGCATTAAAATGGCATTTTTATTGCATTTGATTCACAAAGAATGCTATGTGCAAACATTTAAGGGTGAGAAGAGGATTAGATGGTCCCATCTCTGCCTTCTCTATCCATAACAATCCCAATAGTTTTACAAAGAAGCGAATCTGAAACAGAGAGTTATTATTTTTTCTGGAATGGTGGGTGTGCTACATGGGAGAGCGGCTAATTGGGGAATTTTCTGCCTACCTGAAGGTTTATTGTATACGGTTGTGGGTGCACGCGGTGTGCGTGAGATTTAATGATGGCTTTTCTGCCTGCCTCACTTTAGATCACCCCTATGGTCCACCCTCAGTGGCAGCGAGGCGTGAATGCTTTGGGTAGTTTCCCCCTGTTTTGATTGAAGGTGGGTGACTTATTCATCAAGGAAGAGTTCACTATGGGGGCTTGTGGCAATGGGGTGGGAAAGATTAGTATCTTGCAGGAGAGTCTGGGGGAATTATGCCTGCGAGTTATGGGGATGAGGGGTATTTTATTTTTTATGAGGGAGCTGGCAGCGTATGTCGGAAGGGTGGTGGTGTGTTGGGAGCGTGAACAGGCAGCTTGAGCCTTTGTAGCCTGTCCTGGAAAGCCCTTATCCTGGAACCCAGCTCAGCTGCAGCATTTGTGGCCCTATGATGGCCAGTTGGAGAGTGGCAGAGAAGTTGTATAAGGGAAGTAAAGGTCTGGGGGGTACTGAAATCAATGGTGAGGGCTTGGGCTCCTTGATCTCTGTGGCAGTGGACAGGATAGATATGGCAGAAAAAAGCATGTGTATGGCATAAACTAGAGTAGAGATGTTAAATCTTGTAAGGGGTTGGCAGAGTTTGCCTGGAACACCCACACATTGTTAGCATTGTTAGCAGGGTGTTCCTGCTGGGAAAGGGATTAGTGGGTTCTGATGACTCACAGAGGCCAGTGATTTGTGAACCCAATTGGATCCAAGGGAAACGTGAATGGCTCTTTGAGGAGAAAGGATTTAAGGTGTGGGCTGCATAGTCTTGAGGGAAGTACCCTGGGAGCAGCTAGCACTGCAGAGAGGCGTCTGCGGGAATCTGTGTTATTTTACTGTTAATGAATCCAAACACCAAGAGAAGGTCAGTTCAGAGTCTCTGGGTGCATTAGGTTTTGGATCAGGGTGGGAAAATCACCCACTCACAAAATGTTTGCCATTTCAGTGACCAAGTTAAACAAGATACAGTTCAGGTTAACTTGGCCATTGAGGCATCATGAACTCAGATTAAAGATCCTTGGAAAACCAAATTATTACTAATTGTACCTTGTTTTATTTGGTCATTTACATGACTAACCCTTTTGTAACTTGGCTGCTTTTAGTACGCATCACCTTTTATGTGCAACTAGTTCATTTCAGGGTGTGGCTTTCCAGATCTCATATTAAGCAGGCTACCTCAAAATATGAACAGGAAACCTTCAAAGAAATCCCAAGGTGCTGCAGGAAGTGATGCTGGTGTTTCAGTAGGGGGCTCTCTTTCATCTAAGCCAGGGTTGAACCAATACCCCGAGAGGGTGGCAGGGCACATTGTGGTGCCATCTTTAGGATGAGGCAAAACTCCACCTCCTGATCACTTGTGTAGCCATTAAAGTTCCCCTGGCACTTTTCTCAAGAGCAGAAGTGTTAAGCATAGTGTCCCAGGAACTCCCAACTAAATGCCAGTTAGGGCAGCATAACTCCCTCCTGCCAACCTAAAACGGCTCTGCATTTTCCATTGGTGATGGTACTTTTCATGACGTGCCCTGCACTGTTGTGTAGTGCTGTGTGCACTGTTCAGCAATGGCTGTGTTTCACCACTCAGGTGTCTGCACCTCCATGTCGAGTTAGTGATTCCCATATAGCCAAATCGCACTCAGTTGCTAGATTAACAAAGAAGTATCCGAGAAAAGTATTGGGTGTAAAGTTTGTTTTAGGATCCTTCTGGATGAAAGTCATTGTATAAATCTGAGCTCATTAGCATTCATGTACCTTACCTCCTTTTCTAACTTGGACGTTTTTGCTCATGTTTAATGTTTTGGATTACATATGACTTCAGTTTCTTGTATGAAGCATGTTAATTTAGTGAAAACAATTTAGTTTTCCTTGTCACATTTACAGAAAAACAACAATAACCACTCCCAACTGGATTTTTGCCTATAGATTCCATAAGCCAGCCTCGTTAGATATGTTAACTAGATGACATAGTGGTTTTGGTTGTAAATTGCTCGGCTTTACATGGATTAAATTAGCCACAAGAGGGTGCCAACTTTGGTCCTTTGAATTAAAGTAATAGAGACATATAGGATCATAGTAGTTAGAGATAGAAAAGATTTATTAGATTAAATCCATGTTTTATAAATACAGGATACAGACCTCCAAAAGAGGAGGCATTACATATTTAACTATACCACACTAGACCCTGGGTTCATTCCAACTTCACCATGTATGCAAACTTGTAATGAAATTATTTTATTTACTATATGCTCTCTTTCTCCAACAAGTCGATAAGAAAAAGTTCATCCATATAGCTTCAGTGATCATCTCTCTGTAGACATTTCTCAAATTTATCTCTCCATCTTAATATCTGCCTTTTTTTCAGACTCAGATCTGCCAGTGCTTCTGAGACACCTCTCCTGGATGTTCTGCCTTCAACTTACATTCTAGATGGCGAAACCAACCAGAACTCTTTCATTTTCCTACTAGTCCCTCCAACCCTCTCCTTTCCCCTTTCTCCATCATGATAGACAATTTCATAATCCTTCCCATTCTCCAGGGCTGTAACCCCAGTGCCCTCATTCTTGATTCCTCCCTCTTTTACCCTTCACATTCAGGCTAGTGCTAGATCCTCTTGCATCTTCCGGTACAACATAGCTAAACTCTTTCCTTTCCTTTCTATCCCTACTGCTAAATCCTTTTGTCAGAGCTTTGATAACCCCTACTGAAAATTACAAGAAAACATAAGGGAAAAAAGGAATTGCAATGATTAGTGCACATGACACCTCCACCAATAGATGGTGCTGTAGCTTTATCGGTGTTAAATTGTTGTTTTATGTTAGTATGGTGTTGTGCCTGATCTTGAGTGGGGGTGGGTGTTAGCAGAAGTTCAGTCCTGCCTATGTGTGCTGGAGTTGGTACTTACAGTGTTCCAATAAATCTCTGTGATTCTGCGAGGGAGTATTACAATTGGTGGCAGTGCCTTCAAGATGGCAAAACCACTTTTGCTTGAGGAGACATCTACTGAACATGCAGATGAGGCTGGAACTTGTGAGTACTTGATGGACTTTGAGCTGTTGCTCCCTGTGAATGAGTGGACTCATGAGAGAAAAGCACAGCGCTTAGCAGTGTTCTTGGATGGTGATGCCAAAGCCTTTTACCAGCAGCTTCCAGTGTGGCTCGTGAGTCTTAGAGATAATAACACAAACACATATGACTGCTACGAGGAGGGTTGGCCCTTCTGAAACAGAGGCAGGAATGGCAAACCAGGAGGTGGCAGGGAAGGAACCCCTGCATAATTATTTGTGTGCACTGCAGAGACTGCTCAATAGGGCTTTCCCTGTGCTACCCTGGCTGGAAGATGATTCAAATGAAGCAGAACTTGTTGCACTGAATCTGGAGCTGGCAATGCAGATTGGGGCCTGTGCCCAGTGGGAAGTCATGAGAGAATCCTGTGTGAAAAGTCACTTTATAAACAGTTTAAGAGGGGAACTTAATAACCTGTTGGTGAGGGAAGATAACATGCTGGATAGACCTGTGGACTGGCTTACACAGAGTTGAAGATATTGAAAAAAATTGGCGTTTCTTTAAAGGTATCAGCCAGCCCCACAGTGACTCCTTATACCAGAGGCAGCTCTCTGAGAAAAGATTGCCAGGAAAGTGGCTAAAAATTGGAGGATGCCCAGGTGCAAGCTATTCACAGGCAGCCTGTGTGTCAGATGAGAGAGACTATTTCCCAAGTAGATCCCAGGTGACATTTTGCAGGTGATGAGGAGGCAAAGACCATTCAAAATGGAATTACCCAAGCAGAGGGAAACCATATCAAGGGAAACTAGAAGTTGCTGAGCAATAGGGCCACGGTCAGCAACTATTAGAACGGCTCATGTGAAGAGCTCCCCAGTACCTGTTACTATGTATCTGGAGACATCTATGGCTGGAAAACCATAACGGTGTTGGACTCAGGAACTGAAATAAGTCTGGTCAATGGAGAACACCCAGCGTGGAAGGGGAAGTAAATTTGTACTGCAGGAGTTAAATTGGTGACTACTAATCATCAGCCACTGGAGATAACTGGAGAAATCCAGCTCCCACTGACCTTGGGGTCTCTGCATACTAAATGGACTTCTGCTGTCATGACCAATATTTCTAGTGCTGTATCAGGAGTGGATTTCATCCGAGGGCATCACAAGAACGCCTAGTCTGAGTGTTAATAGAACACACCTGCTCCTGGACAATATTCAGATACTTTGCTGTGTGCAGGCAGGAGGAAATGTGGATCCTGGTCAGCAAGTTTTGGAGGCTTAGAAGTGCCTCTACAGGATGATGGAGAGGAATTTCCCCCTGAGGTGGCTCAGCATAAAGTGGTGAAGGCAGGTCATCATGCAATAATACTCCTAAGGGTAAAGGACTGCCTCGGGGAACCTGGAAGACTGGTTGACGCTACTGATATCCAGTCCGGATTGCTGTTTAGTAGAACTGTTTCAAGCTGGACCAAAGTATGAGTTCTGAGTAAGAGCAATTTATGTGACTGACCAGGAAGTGCAGTTAGTGAAAAATCAGCTCCTGGGGACAGTGTCCAGCGTAGCTGATGTCTCAAAGCCTCTTTTCCTCCTTTACTTGTCAATAAAGGAAAGCACCAGCACGGAGAGGCAGAACTCCTTTAGGAGAAATGCCCCAACTTAGTAAGCCCTGGGAGTTCAGACAGATTGACTTGAGTTCATGCAAACTGGAATTCAGTGTGTGCTGGTAGTGTGTGAAACCTTCTCAAAGAAGGTGGTGCAGCCACTGAAAGATAAATGGACTGAGACAGTTACAGATGCATTGATGAAACATGTCGTGTTGATTGGCCCATCAAGCTGCATCTGCAGTGATCAGAGGAAGGAATCTGAATAGTTCCAAATAACCAAATAACCAAGGCCCAGTGTCACCCACCCCGTGAATAATGAGGGAGTGGAGCAAGCAAACTGCCCCATTGGTTCTAGGCTTAGAGTCTTGGTCAATGAAGACCAACGAGACGGGAATATGAAGACACCTTTTGTCATCTTTGGATATAACACCAGCCAGCATTTAGCTATCCATTACTCTCCTTATAAGATTATTTTTGGACTCTGCAAACCCATGCTTCCCTGAAACTTAATGTTCAGGCAGCAAGAACTGGCAAGGCGCCCTGCATCTACACAGGTGAGAGACAAGGTTGAGTCTCATATCCAGGGCCGGATTAATACAGGGGCTTTAGGGGCTGCAGCCCAGGGCCTTGGGCTAAGTGGGGCCCCGCAGGCCGGACGCAGCCCGCTGCTTCTTTTCATCTGGCCCACGGCAAGTCTCCGCGCCGTAGGCTGGACTCTGTTTCCCGAGCCTTGGTGCCCCCTCTGGGGTAGAGCCGCAAGTGTCGGCTCGCTGATGTGCCCCTGCGGCCCCTAGGTGAGGGGCGTTCAGAGAAACGCTGTGCGCTGCCCCCGCTGCCAGCACTGGCTCCACAGCTCCCATTGGCCAGGTATCACAGCCAATGGGAGCTGCGGGGGTGACGCTTGCAGGCACGGGCAGCGTGCACCGTGCAGAGCAGCCTGGCCCCTCTGCCTAGGGGCTGGATATGTCGGCCACCTCGGGGAGCAGAGCAGCGCGGAGGCAGGGCAGGCAGGGATCCTGCCTTAGCCCTGTTGCGCCGCTGACCAGGAGCCGCCCGAGGTAAGCGCCTCCCAGCTGGAGCCTGCACCCTGCACCCCCTCCTGCACCGCAACCCCTTATCCCAGTCCAGAGCCCCCTCCTGCACCCAAACTCCCTTCCAGACCCCAACCCCCTGTCCCAGCCCTGAGCCCCCTCCCCCACTCCAAACCCCCAGGGGCCCCACAAAATCTAATAGCCCCAGGCCCACAGGAGAGTTAATCCGGCCCTACTCATATCAGTGACCGCTGGACAGCATTCAAGAAGATGAAGGAGCAGATGAGTCAGAAGCAAGTATGCCAGGCTCGAGAGGCCAGGAAAAAGAATTGCATGCCCATCCAGGAAGAAGGGAAGGTGTGGCTGTGCAACTGGAAAAACCAGCCTGGAAAGAATCCCAAATGTATTTCTCTTTGGAGAGGACCTTACAAGGTAATTAAACTTAACAACTTAGCCTTGCTGATATAACAAAGCAAAAGCTTACCCCTTTATAGTGCATCAAGAACTGGTGCACCCATTCAATGAGAGAATGGGGAGGACAAACACTGAGGATACCCAACCACCATTCCAAAGGGGATGCAGAAGATTTGGAGGTATCTTAGCAGGTTCCTGTGGCTTTTGGTGGGAGACCAATTGAGAAGGAGCTGCCAGAGTGTCCTTGGAAACTCAACACACTGCAGTCTTCAGCAGAAAGTCTGTCCATAATGGATAGGCCTACCCTGGAGAATTTGGCCCATGCTTTCTTTCAAACCTGTCTTCCAGTCACTGCCATGACTCTAAGTTGGAGAAGCGAGATCATTTTTAGTTTTGCTTCATAATTTATTCCATTTCTGATGTTAAGAAAAATAAGAAACTGTTTAGCAGTTCAATAGCAACACTTTCTTCAATCTCAGAAACTGTTAGACTGCTTTGTATTCTGTGCGACTCCAGCATTATGTCTTGAATTTTTTTACAGTTTTTCCTAATCTGAACAGTCTCTGCTCAGAGAGGATAATGTGGCAGTATTTCTAAAGAGAATTTTAAATTTTGATAAAAATATCCATTAGTTTTCAGTTAGCCTTAGTGGACATGGGAAAACCTGTCTCTGACCTGTAGCCTTTAATCTAGCTACAGATATGGATGCCATAAAAACTAGTTCCTTCCTAGCAAGCATGTAATTCATTAGAAGGGAAAACATTAGCGAGCAAGACAATCACAATGAAATGAATGGTTACTCTTGCTTCTTTCTGTGAACAAAGTGGCTTGTTGGATTCCTGGTGCTGCTTATCCGGTTTGTAAGTAGGGTAATTAACAGTAAATTTCTAGACCTCAGTTTAACAGCTAAAGAGAATGGTGTTCCTTAGAACAGCAAATTGGTGAGAAGAATGAGACAGGGTCAAGACTGGGTATACTGAATTTTCTTAAAGCAATATCATGATTCTTTGGGGCAAAATGCCACTCCAGTTGTGATGACAGTTGTTATGCACTGGGTTGTGTGTATGCATACTGCTGCCCTCTACTGGATGGCATATTTCAGACCCCCTCATTTTTTTATCAGTTCTTTTTACTATCCAAATTAATTGATTTGTTCCCTAATCTATTATAATTTGTACTATGGTAATATATAGAGTCACAACCAAGACTGGGGCTCCAGCGTGGTAGGCACTGTACAAATACAGAGGAAGACAGTCACTGTCTAAAATGCTTTGTAGACAAGATAAAAGGGTAAGGGGGGGACAGAGATGAAGCGATTAGGCCAATGTATACAGCAGACATAGTACAGACAGTAATGGAACCAAGATCTCTTGACTCCCAGTCCAATGCCATATCTACTGGACTTCAGAGCTATTTGAATCTGATTTATGCAACACATTTCTAGTGAACCCGTCACTGTAGCATTTGGACACCAACAGAATTATGTAGGAAATTTCTGTTCTAAGGACTGTACTCCACTCCTCTTTTGTTTACTGCTCCTGGTGTGGTTTCTGTTTGTTTCTGCTCATTGCCTTGGAACCTGGTTTTGCAAACAGGATAACTAGGTAGTCACAAAGCTGCATGTATGGAATTAGCTGTTATCCATTGTGTTGTCTGTATCCGTGCCCACATACAATCTTCCATGCAGTTGCGTTTTTATCCCTATACAATAAGTCTGTCCTTGGCTCTTAATCTGATAACGCAATTCAATGATTTGATGTTAATCAAAGACTCATAGAAATGTAGGGTTGGTAGGGACCTCAAGAGGTCATCACGCCCAGCCCCCTGTACTGAGACAGGACCAAGTAAACCTAGATCATCCCTGTCAGGTGTTTGCCCAACCTAGTCTTAAAAACCTGCAAGAGTTCCTGACAGAGACATATTAGTCTTTTACTATTCTTCCTATCTTTCTTTCACATTGGGATTGTTTGCATTTGTGCCTTTAATATTGTCACCTTGAGAAACCGTCAGTTCTCTCTTAGATTTTCTTCCCATGGGACCCTACCACTTCTCTGAGTTTGTTAAAGTCTGTTTTCTTAAGTCCATTGTCCTTATTGTGCTGCTCTTACGTCTTCCTTTTCTTAGAATCATGAAATCTATTATATCATGATCACTTTCATCCAAATTCCTGTCTACCTTTAGAATTGCAACCAATAACGAATGGCTGTTGGTCAGAATCAAGTCTAAAATGGCTGTCCCCCTGGTTAATTCCTCCACTTTCTGAAACAAAAAGTTGTCCTCACTACATGCCAAGAACTTATTAACTTATTACTAATGACGATATTTCAAGTCTATAACACTTACTACAAGGTGGCAGCAAGACTATTCTAGATGCCTCAGATAATCGTGACCCTTGCAAGTCTGGGAATGAACCTGGATACAGCATAGAGATTGCTCTAGTGGCAGGGGTAGATGATCTCTTGCCGGCAGTAGGTGATTAGCTGACCCTTCTGATATTATTAGCGCTATCTGTAACCTTTACTATTATTGGGTCATGAGGTGTTATTGACTCACCTGATGGTAGCAGCAGTGGATGGCGCTGCTCTTAGCTGGCTCTCTTCCTCTTCTGCTGAGGGAGGAGCCTGGCAATGGCTCATCATCCCTAAAGACATTCCTGTTCTACGGCGTTCAGAGTTCCATCTTGTCTCTCCTCATGTTCAGTGCGTATATGACTAGGATATTAAGAGAATAGGGCTTGGTCAAAATCCCCTTGAAATCAATGGAAAGAGTCCTATTGACCTCAGAAGGCTTTGGATCAGGCCTTAGTGAGGGGGGATGCTGTTTTACATACTAGGCAGTGAGAGGGAGCTGGGGGAAGGAGTCAGGAGGACATTGTGCATTAGAAGCTCAGATCAAGAAGGTCTCCATTTATTCGGAGACTGTGTTTCTGTCCCAGAAGGGAAGTACTTTATTTTGGGGACTGTATTTGGTCTTGAGTGGAGAGGCTGAGAGTGTGGGCCAGAAGGTGGACATGGAAGAGCCCACCATGGGACAGACACAGAAGGGGTCCGTTTTTGTGATATGAAGGATTTTGTTTGCGGTTGATTTTCTCTTTGGTTGGTTATTGTTTTGCTTTGGGGTTGGGGAGAAGATGATGGATTTATTTTTCATATTGCTGTATTTTTAGTGTGTGTTAAAGACACTTAGAAGCCGAGAGGTACTTTTTAACTATTCATTATAAATTGAAATAAAACATTGATTGAAATAGCAGCTGCATTTAGCTGCAGAATATATCATATGTTATTACCCGAAATTGGGCCAGCTAGTAAGCTTAGGGAGGACTGATGACCCACCAGAGTTTGGCAGAAAGCAGCACGTTTATTATACTGATAGCTAAGCTCAAAAGAAGGGGTGTGGGGGCATCACACTCACACTCGCATACTCACGCTCCCAGGACAGGCACGGCACTGGAGATGTCAGGATCCTTCAAGGTAAGTGTCCCACAGCACAGAGATGGACAGTGTGATGAAGGTAAGTCTTCCCGAGGCATCCCGATGGAATGCAATGCGGCGAACCACTGGCCAGGCGGGCCAGGCGAAGGGCCTTTACGGGAGGTACAAGCTTGTGAATGTACTCCTGAGCATGTGGCCCCTTTTAAGGACCTGCTCCTCATGGCCTGCGACTAGAGATGACTTGGCCGCGTCTGGTTAGTCACACTCCACCTCGGGCAGTGTCCATAGAGTGTCCATGCACTGGGTGTGTGAGCGCTGCCTAATTAGAGTCCCAGACACCTTGTCTACCTGGGAGCTCTTCTGATCTTCCAGCTGTTCCAGCAGCCCATTCATCTCACAAGCATTCCAGGAGGGAGGGGAAGGGGGAAAGCCACTTCACAGATATTCAAAGAGGGAGAGGAGACAAAAGGCGGTGGGGGGAAGGTGTAACAGACCTTTTGAACATACAGGTTATACAGAGCATACAGATCACTGCTGCTCCTACAACAATAGCTAGCTCACTGACAGAGTATATTTTTGTCAACTTCTTTATATGTTCGATGGCACTCATCACCATCATGTCTGAGATCCAGGGCTGATTAAGGTATAGGAACATCAGGTCATAGGGCCCCAGCTCCTGGAGTCATGTGATACAGCAGATCTCAGTTTCATTTTCTAAGAAGTAAGGGAAGATCCTAGCCTTCATGATTGTGAAGAAAAGCTTGAAAACATGAACTGAGTGTTGCCGCTCTCTGCTTGAGTCTGCAGACAATTTGGAACAATAGTTTTGAGGGAGTGAGCTGTTCATGCATTTCCCTCAATGAGGTGTTAACCCTTAAGATGCACGGCTCTGTAGGGCTCTGGTCAACATCACCCTAGCAAGGACTGTGGGTATGGGAGTAGGGAAGAGTGCAGCCACCGATCTGGCCCACCCACTGAAGCATATACACACTGGCTACTTTCCTATGCATAGAAATTAGATTTGGAGACACCAAATGGACCATCCAGCCCCCAGGAAGAAATGGAAGCTCTGGCAGCAGTGGTTCCTAACCGTTTTTGCTCACTTAGGATGGACAGGCAGCTAGCCCCTTGTGTACATTCTCTCCTTCTTTCCTGTTTATTTTTCTCTTTCATATGTTCTTCTCTTTCTCTTTATTATTTATTTTGGTTCCATTCCCCAACCACTCAAAAGCTACATGCTACCTAGGAAGCGACACCAAGAGATTCCATCTGAGGCTGAGCTGAGTGCTGCAAGAGAAGGGAAATTTTTGGATTAACGAGAGAGGAAGAACGTTGCTAGCAGAGCCTGCAATCTCACATATGTGTGAACTGTCCCCAGTCAGGGCTGCCATTAAGCAAGGAGGGAAGAAAGGCATGTTCAAGGAGCTGTATAAGACCAGGTCTACATGGGGAATTTGCCTTGCTTCCAGCAATTAATGGCCAACCACTGGTGTAGCTGCATCACTACAAAGCCTGCAAATGTAGACAAGGAAAGCTGCAACTTGCAGTTCAGGCCTGGTCTACACTGCAAAGTTAGATTGGTTGTAAATTGCCTTCGCATAAACCTATTTGCGTATGTGTCTACATTCAAATTTGTCTCCAGCCAATATAAGTGTCCCATTGCGGCAACAAAATAAAACCACCTCCCCAAACGGTGTTGAATTATGGTTGACCTACAGAGGTTGACACAGTATGAGCGTAGACACTGTGTGACCTATGTTGACCCTAAACAGGGTAAATCCCAGTCATACAACTGTCTGTTTGTGATCTGGAGGGGTGCCCCCTTCCACACGTGTGGTACGCCTGACCTGAGGAGGAGGAGAAAGAAGTGGAACTGGGAAGGACATGTTCTGTGATATCCAACAAGCCAGTGCTGCATCGGACCGTGAACAAAGGGCCTGGAGGCTAAATATGGCAGACAGCATGAAGAAAGGCCCAGGAATCTGAGCAGGACAAGGAGAGAGACTTGCACCAGGACATAATGAGGTTTCTCACCCATCAAACATAAATGCTGCAGATTCTTGTTACCTACAGCTCCAACAATCATGCCTTTGCAGTCACTGGAGAACTCTCGTTTAGTATCTCCCTATATTACCGCTCCATGCTGGGGACAGTAAGGACAACCACAGCGTCACACACTCTGACGTAGTGAGAGTCATGGTCGCTGTATGTGTCACTAAAATGGACCGAAATGGACAGGAATGTTTCCCTACCTTTCTAATTTTTAAACTTCTGTTCCATTAACTTATTTTAGAAGTTTGTACTATACTGGTTTTTTTAATTGCATATTGATTTTTTTTTTGCACAATTTTTGCGACATGATACATTTCTATTTTTGAAAACAAATTCATCTCTATTACTTCACAATATATACTGCAGAATGCCCAGAGCTACTCAAAACACCCACTTCTGGTAATTGTACGGGACTGCAGAACTCAGAGGTTCAGTGAACCACACCGTGTAATCATTATAAATGTACAGCCAGTGTTGCATAATTCATTGGTTCATTAAAGGACAGTGTGCTCCTCATACATGTACACCAAGCACTAACAGCCCCCAGAACTTCAGAGCCAGCTAGAGCACAGTACATCACACCACGTTAAGGTGGCTGACCATTAAAATGCACCTTCATGGCTGCCCTCTGCTGCACAGGTTTGTGCTGTGGTCTTGTAATGGTCCTTGTGTCTGGCTGTTCAAAATCAGCAGACAGATGCTCTACCTGTTCCATTGCCTCAAAGATATTATGAAGGACACAACAGGCTGTTATAACCAGTGTGATATATTTTATCACTGAGATCCAGTCTTGTGAGTAAAGACCTTCAGTATCCCTTCAATCTACTGAAAGCACATTCAACTGTCTTTCTGCACTTGTTTAGCCAGTGGTTGAATCTTTTGTTGGTGTTGTCAAGGTGGCCAGTATACGGCTTCATGAACCAGAGGAGGAACGGATAGGCTAGGTCCCCCAGGATCATTAGTGGTGTTTCCATATTACAAATGGTAATCCGCCAGTCAGGAAAGAATGACCCTGTTCGCAGCTTTCTGAATAGTCCTGTGTTCTTAAAGATGAGCATGCATAAGCCTTCCCTGCCCAGCCCACAACTGATGTCAGTGAAGAGTCCCCGGTGATCCATCAGTGCTTGCATAACCAAAGAAAGGTAGTCCGTTTTGTTGATGTATTCTGTGGGAAGGCGGGCTAGTGCCAATATGGGATGTGTGTGCCATCTTTCACCCCACCACAGTTCTGGAATCCCATTGCAGCAAATCCATCCACTCTGTCCTGCACGTTGCCAAGAATCAGAGTCCTGTTTAGCTGGAGATGATTAATGGCCCTACACACTTGCATGACATTAGCCCCCCACTGTGGATTTTCCAACTCCCAAATGATTTCCCATTGACCGGTAGCAATCCAGCATTGCAACCTTCCACAGTGCAATTGCCACGCTCTGACAGTGCAGCTTTCATTCTGGTGTGCCTGCACTGGAGGGCTGGGGCAAGCTCCGCACACAGATCCAGGAATGTTGCCTTTTGCATGCGAAACTTCTGCAGCCATTGCTCATCAACCCAAACTTGCATTATGATGCGATCCCACCAGTCCGTGCTTGTTTCTTGGGCCGAAGGGCGGTGCTCCACTGTCTGCTGCTGCTCAGTGAACACTACCACCAACCTCGAATTATTTTTTGCTATGTCAGAGGTGGGCAAACTATGGCCTGCAGGCCACATCCGGCCCGCGGGACCCTCCTGCCCGGCCCCTGAGCTCCTGGCCCGGGAGGCTAGTCCCCGGCCCCGCCCCCGCTCTTCCCCCTCCCCTGCAGGCTCAGCTCACGGCGCCGCTGGCGCAACGCCCTGGGTGGCTGGGCAGCGCAGTTGCAGAGCTGCGGTCTGACCCGCTGTAGCCACCTGCCACCGGTGCTCCAGGCAGCACGGTAAGGGGGCAAGGAGCAGTGGGGGTTGGATAGGGGAAAGGGGAGTTTGGGGTGGTGATCAGGGGGTGGGGGTATGGATAGGGGTCGGGGCGGTCAGAGGGCAGGGAACAGAGGGGTTGGATGGTGCAGGAGTCCGGGGGGGGGCAGCCAGAAATGGGGGGGGTTGGATGGGGCAGCAGGGGGCAGTCAGGGGTGTGGGGGCTGGGGGTGGTCAGGGGGCGGGGAGCAGGGGGTGGTGGATGGGGCAGGAGTCCCAAGGGGGCCGTCAGGGAACGGGGGGTTTGGATGGGGCAGGACTCCCCGGGGAGCTGTCAGGGAGCGAGAAGCAGGGGAGATCAGATAGGAGGTGGGGGCCGGGCCATGCCTGGCTGTTTGGGGAGACACAGCCTCCCCTAACCGGCCCTCCATACAATTTTGGAAACCTGATACGGCCCTCAGGCCAAAAAGTTTGCCCACCTCTGGGCTATGTCCTTTAGCAATCTGTCTTAGAAGAACTCATCAGGTCCCCCATTGTTGTGTTTCTTCCTGTGGCTCCGCAAATGCTGAAGGATAGTTCATCTTGTGTTTGCAACGTTTATGACACTAGTGGAGAGCTGTGCAGGCTCTGTGCTTCTGTGGGAGATGGTGGGAAGCGACAAGTGCCATGTGGGTTTGTGTGATTTAAAAAAACCAGGAAAATGATAGGATATGGATGGCATTATGCAATGAAGAAAGGTGTATGATGGCCATGTGACCACGTTACCTAGTCTCTAAGGTGCCACAAGTACTCCTGTTCTTTTTGTTTCTATCCCACAATGCACACATTGTGAAAATTTGCCAAAAGGCAGCGTGCATGCAAGCTGCAAAGTATGCATGTGCACGAGCAATAGACTAACTTTGGCAGCTTTATACTGCCATAACTTGTGTGGACCAAAGTTTGTAGTGTAGACCTGGCTTTGCAATGCTTTAGCTAATCAGCGCCTGGCCATTGATTACAGGAAAAACAGCAAAATCCTAATGTGGGCAAGGCCCAAGTGTTTTTATCTGGTCCCTAGCACCATGGTCGGCAAATGCCTCCCACCATGTTTTAACAAAAAGAGAAATGACGATCTCTCTCTCTCTCGTCCTGCCTGGCCTAGAGGGGAAAGTTGGACTGGTTGATATGTGGTACTTAATACTTATTGATGAAAAGTTATGCTGAAGAAGTGAGATTCACATTAGTTCTGAAATTGGCCAGAGGTCTGTGATAATTAGCTCCGGGACAGAGTGCCAGGCCCAGCAGCGGGAGGGGGGGTGTTTTCCTCCTGGTGTCAGTCTCCTTTCCCTGGAGACCCTTTCCCTCTGTGCTGTGCATTAGCAGGCAACGCCCCGCTCTCCAGGACGGGAAGCCCGGCCCGCTTCCTCACCAGCCAGCGTACGTGCCCGCCCGGGCCTGGCCTGAACACAGCGCGTCCTACCCTGCCAGGCCACACCCCTGGCCCGGCAGCCCCGCCCCTCCACCCGGAGTCGAACCCCCACCAGCCAATAAGGTGGCTCGTCTGACCCAGCTCCGAACGTTGACATCTCTCCGGGCTCCACGTGACCCTGGTTCGCTAAATCGCTCCCAGGAGCCGCGGCTGCCGGCAGCCATGGGCCCGGCCGCGCGCCTGCTGTGTCTGCTGCTGCTGCTGCCCGGCCTGAGCGCGGGGCAGAGCCTGGGGTCCGGCCGCCGCCCCCCGCCGCAGAGCGGCTCGAAGGGGTGGGCGCGCGGGGGCGGGCGCCGGCTGCTGTCCCTGGAGCTGCTGGAGGAGGCCGAGGACCTGTCGCTGGCCCTGCTGGGGACGGAGCTCCCCGGGCAGCTGCCGCCCGAGTGCCGGGAGCTCCTGGCGGGCTTCGCCAACAGCAGCGTGCGGCTCGCCGGCTGCCTGGTGCGGAGCGCCCGGCCCGTGCGCCTCTGCCAGAGCTGCTACCGCCACTTCCAGAGCGTCACGGAGCAGCTGGAGAAGATCACCCGGGCCGTGGGGGTGCGTGCGGGGAACGGGTCTCGCAGGAGGGCCCGCGCGCGCGCGCGTGTCTGTGTGTGGGGGGGTCTGACCCACAAGCCGCCTTGGGGTGCGGCTTAGCCAAGCCCCAGCTGGAGGTGGCCTCCCCCAAGCTGTTGGAGAGAGGCAGGGTGGGGCAGTCCCTTGCCGCCTTCGCCAGGCCAGCTGGGAGACCGGCCGGCCTGTGACTTCTACCTACCTGGCTCCCTTGCCTTACCTCGCTAGTCCGAGCCACCCCCAGAGCTGCTCTTCGTGCCTGGCGCTGGCTAAGGACTGCACGTGGGGGGAAGGGGAAGCTGGGAGGCTAGCAGGCTGACACGGGAAGCTAAGATCGTGGAAATAAGGGAGGGAGGATAAAGGGGCCTCCTGGGTATCCCTTTGCAAATGACTCCCCAGCAGAAGAGGTGTCGAATGGATGCTCCCTCCCATCGGAGTGAGTGTTCCTGGCAGACTTATTAATGGAATCGCGTGTGACTGAAAAGAGGAACTCGTGGTGTCGAGCAAAATGGAGGCACAGACCTTTTAGTGTTATCAGACTTGTATCTTATGCAGGGAAATAGCACTTGGAGCACTAACTTGCACTGCCTGATTACTCATTGATATTGACCGTTCTCTGGAAATGCCCAGTCTGCTGTATATGATTAATGATTTCAGGCCACATGCACACAATAAAATAGCAAAACAACATCCACTACTTATTTGCAGTGTCACATATTTAGAAAATATTTGATCCTTAAAAATCAGGGTGTTCTAGAATTTAGGGGTTCATAACTAGCTGGGCCATCAGCTTCTCACGAATGCCTAGGAGCTCTCTTAGACATAAGTCATTGCTGCTTAAAGTGTTTTGCTCTTGTAAGCTTTATGCCCATTGCTCTCCTCCTATGTAGGACTGAGTTCTCGTGTCTGAAAGGAGATGCCTGTTTCTTCTCTGTGCACCATATTGTGGGGCTGTATTGCTTGTTTGTGTGTCTTTCCTGACTGTGAATACTTTTGCTTTCAGTACTGGGTTGTGTATTAAAGCTTACTTATTTTGATTTTGTACAAGAGATAGTATGTGCCCTTCCTTTCCCTTAGTATACGTAAAATTTACAATCTGATCTAGCTCCCAAACTCAATAATTCCACTAAACTCTCCTGTCTTCCCCTTACAGAAGGCCAAGAAAAAAGATGAGTATTGCAGTATGTTTGGCAGTTAACAGATCTGGGCTCTGAATGATGCCACTAGTGGCAATGTGGCATGAACAAAGCAGTGGGTCTCCGGTAACCTGGACTCAAACCACTTCTTTGGCTCTGAAAGTCACTACCTATACCTTTAATTCCACCAAGAAGTGCATACGCAACTGCAGCTCGGTGGAGCACTGTAAAGCTCCTCTTAATAAGCAAGCTGCCATATTGTGGATTGGCTTCAGCTTCTAAAATAGTCATCTTGTGGTGTAGCCCAAGTAAAGTGCAGTAGTCTTATCTCGGGGTGTGAAGGCATGTAGCATGGTCTGCATCTGAAGCAAAAGATCTTGCTTGCCAATGGAAAAATATCCAGTAGCAAACCTGACTTGTCAATAATGGCTACACACCGTCAGTGGTGTTGATGTAACTTAGGCCAGTTCTTCCAGTTGCATTCGCCATCTTACTAATGTTGTGTGTTTGGTTTCTTAAAGCTGGAAATTGTTCACAACCAAAGGATGTTAATAGTCCTGCATCTTGCAAAGCGTTCTTTAACTCCGGTAGTGTATCAACTTATACAAATTTGACACATCTCTGAAAATGTGGAGTTTAAAGGTGGGAAATCTAATGACCAATACTATCATTTTTATATGGGAATGCTGATAGTGGAGGGCCTCAAATGCCTTACAGATTCTATACATGCAACTCCACTAGGTCACTGCTCGCTAGCCATTAGTTAGTCAACCAGCTGCACAACTCTTCTGGGTAAAGGTGGGGTGCCAGGATAAGCCCTAACTCCAACAGTACAGGTACACCAGCTAGGATCATGTTTTTATCTATCTGCAGACTATTTGGGGCTAATTGTATGTCCTCTGAAAGATCCAAACGTAACAAACTGCATGGTACTCAGTTTCGCTCTTTAGGAAGAATTAAAGGAGTGAGATGATCCTGCTGAAATTTGAACCAGTGGCTGCAGAAAGTCAAAATATTTTAAATCTGATGTTTAGAACTTTGTCATCCCTTCGATCAGTTGTCATCAACTGATGTGAGAAGTCAGGGGGAAAAAGAAGCCCAGTTTAATTCTGTGAATCTAGGTAACTTAATTTTTGTTAATATCAGTGATTTAAACCTTTTTCCCCAAAGCTAAGTCTCCCATGGATTTGGAAGTTCAACTTTTAAGGAACCCTCCCGGAAGGTAGTAGGCCCCTGCTGTTTACACTTCCTCAGCATTTGCTAGGTCTTTGCTGCTTTCGTCCAGGTATGTCCATAACCTAGTACAGTGGTTCTCAACCAGGGGTACGCTTATCTCTGAGTTCTGCTGGGGGTACATCAAGTCATCTAGATATTTGCCTACTTTTACAACAGGCTACATAAAAAGCACTAGCGAAGTCAGTACAAACTAAAATTTCATACGGATGGTGACTTGTTTTTCAGTAATAGTGTGCTTTGACACACTTGTGTTTTTTATGTCTGATTTTGTAAGCAGGTAGTTTTTAAGTGAGGTGAAACTTGGGGTACACAAGACAAATCAGGCTGAAAGGGGTACAGTAGTCTGGAAAGGTTGAGAGCCACTAGCCTAGTAGATTTGTGTGTGTGTGTGCATATGACAGTTCCCCGTAGCAGTTACCAGAAGTAGCAGTAATGGAAGTTCTGATGATCCTTAACCATGTAACAAATCTTCCATTTTAACAGGGAAAAAATAGAATACATAGGGAAATAGATCTCTCCCAAACTTCTGTAGGGAGCACCACATTTCAATAGAGACTCTTGTGTTGCATGTCCCATTCCATTCATGACCACTTGACATGTCTCTGTCAACTACAACAATTGCTTGTCATGAACAACAACTTTATGGCAGTATCTAAATCAACTTAGCAGCTGGGAAGCAGGAGCCAGAGCCATGTGTCCAGTTAGCTCTCCAGAGATCACAGTTTGAGAACCATGGGGTTGAAAGAAAACTGGTTTTGAAAGAGGGGGAAAAAATACTAAAGAATCTGACTGGACTTCTTTTGCAGTAAAGACTCCTAACTTAACAGTTATTCCTACACTTCTTTCCCATTCACTTCACCCTACTTCTTTGATACTAAGCTCACACCCAGACGGCATTGTCACAGGAATTCCGCCACTATCTCTTTCCACTGTGATCCCTGAATATATTGGATACTTAGGTATCAAATCATGGTAGAGAGGAAAAAAAGGAATTTGCTATTAATAGCAATAAAATCTTTGCTTGCTGTAGCCATAGATAGTTTGTCATGACTCACAAAAAGGACGTCAGCTGTCTGTGATATGAGCCTGGGTGGTAGATGGATCCACTATATCACAAGAGGCACGTTGTAGCTTTTCTAGGTCAAAAAGTCAACTCTTGTTCATATTTTGGAAATAAAACAACGAGGAAACGAGAAGAGGAAGTACATAGTGTACATGTTTTTTTCAGGTGGAAAATCTGTTCTTGTATGAAAGGGTGGAAAAAAAAAACTCATTAGCCAAAGGCCAGTGACTAACTAGGTTTAAACTTAGTGTCTGATTACAAGGGATACCTCATCACTCTGTGCTCAGCTGCGTAGAACTTTGCCTTTTTCTCTCAGAGTTAGTCAATTTAAGGCTAAAGCCTTTTCCTGATACTATTTATGTTCTAGCTCAGGGGGCAGTCAATAAGGGGACTCTGGACCGCCAGATGCTTTGGAACAGACCCCAAAATCTTTATTTTCTTATTTAGTATCAATGTTTTGTTTTGTTTTGTTTTTTTTTTTAATTTTATTTTCTTCCCTAGAGCCTGGACCTTGACTATACCCTGACCACGAAATTTGGACCTTAAAAAAAAAAATAGATTATCCCTGTTCTAACTTTTCCCAAATAACCTTTCCACACCATGTATCTGTATGGTTGTGTGTGGCTCTGAACTGATTCGTGAACCAGCTACCCAGAAAAGCATGAGTGTAAATACTTGGGCAGGGACAGTCTTTGTGACTTGCACAGACAGGTGGTGGGCCTTAAACAAATAATAATAGGATTGGCATCTCTTATTGCAGATATCATGAGGCTGTCCTTCCAGGGGCTGTCTTCTCATGGCATTCTTAGCTAATTAGCTTGTATGTGTTTGGGAGAATTTGATGGGAAAGGCAAAGAGGATTCCTTGGTTATGGGTTCGACTCAGTTTCAGGTTAGTAGTGTGTGAAAGCAACTGCCATCAGATGTCTGTTTGGCCTGCATGAAAGCTAGTTCATGTAGGGATGTTTCTTCTCTTGCTGGGCTGCAGGTGAGCTAACCTCTCCTGCAGGTGGCTTATCCAGTTCAGGGTTGAGGCAGACAGGCTGTGACGAGACAGTAACTTGTGCTCTTGTGGCTGACATTGTACCTGCTAGAGCTGAGTGAAATAGTCCCATTGAACCTCAGACTCTCTTAAACAGGGCTTTGTTTGAGTTTTTGTGGACATAGTTTGATAGCACAGCAAGGGAAACTGCAGGGTCTCTAATCCGTAAACATCTCCTGGTGGGGTTGGGGAAGGTGCCCCCCTCTTTCTCCTAGGCTACTAGAGGGTCCCAGGTGGCTGCTCCTCTTCTCCCTCCCTCCCTCTTCAGGGGCCTGCTTGGTAGAGCCTTTTACATCCCAAATTCTGAAAGGCTCCCTACCCCCAAAACAGGGTAGCAGACATGTCCATGCTCCCCCTGCTAGCTGGCTGTGCTGAACCAGGGCTGAGAAGTTCCATAATTCTTAGCTGGAGTTGCTTGGGAACTCCGAGCGCCACAGAATATCCTCTAGGGCCGAGAGAAGCAATCTGTCTCTCTGGGTATGTCTACCCAGCATTTTGGAGCCTGCGGGACCAAGCCTCCCAGTCTAGATTGACAGACTTCAGCTAGAGGGGCTGGTGCTGAGATCATAGCTGTGTTGACAGCGCTTTGAAGTTGCAACTCTGGCTATGAAGCCTCGGGATGGGGGTGGGCTTCAGAGCCCAAGCTCCAGCCTGAGCCGTGACTTCAAAGCGCTGTCTCCGCAGCTATTTTTAGAGCACTAGCGCAAGCTCAGGTCTGTTGACACAGGCTCCAGAATGCTGTGTAGATGTACCCACAGCACAAGGTCTATGGGGTACGGAGGCTAGTGGGGAGGGTAGTTGTCACTCAGAACAAAAGAACGTGTTTCACTCATTAAACATGGGTCTTCCATTGTCAGTGTGTTTTAGTACTTTTAATCAACTTGTATCTCTGTGTATCCAGCTGTTAGTTATATGGAAATGGTGTCTTGGCTAGGGTTGGGTGAGTGATAAATTATTGATCTTCTACCCCAACCTCAGTATAGCTAATTAAAAACCTTATTTTCATCAGCAAATGTTTGGTAGTCTTACTGACCCTCACCAGAGCTTGTACTCTATATACCAGACCAGTCTTTGTGCTTAATCTGGTTTTGGACAAAAGCCGCTCAGGGGTGAGATCTGTTCTGTTGCAGCTGGAAAATCAGCCTGGGGGTGCCTGGCTGATTCTGTCAGTCTGTGGTTTGGGGGTGGGGGCCGGGGACAAGAAATGATGTTCCCAGTCACTATTTTGAGTCTCCTTTTAAATGGAATGAAACCAGATATTTGCACACTTTAAAATACTATTTGGAGGCTTGACGCTCCTCTGGGTTTGCAGTTAGCAACCTCTGTATCAGAAGGCTCAGATGCATGCTAGGAGGGATTGACTCCTGGCGGAAGGCAGGTTGGGGTGACAGGGCCAGGGGAGAGCAACTTTATGCTGCACATGGGACTCCAGAGGAGTCCCGCTTGCAGGTGCACTAAATCAGCCAAGCAGGAGTTGTAGGCTCCTTGCGCCAATCGGACTTGTGGAGCTCTGAATGCTGGGTTATGCCAGCTTCCATCAGTATAACCCAGGATGGAATCTAACTCTGTAGCTGTATAAAGGGAGCGCTCAGAGGGCCCATTGTGGGATCAGGGTCTATTATGCTAGTCGTACACATGCGTAATGAAAAGTGCCCCTGCTCTGGAAAGCTGTTGGTGTGCATGGTGCTATCGGTGCCACGAGTACTCCTTTTCTATCTTGACTGAAGCTCCTGCTGTTCTCGTATTAAACCCTCTAAGAACTTACCCAAGTCCCCACCGTGGTTATACCTCTCACAATATTTAATGTTTTTTCTTAGTCTGTTGTTTGGAAAGACACTGGCTTTGCCCTGTCGGACTAGTTCTCGGCCTTTCTCGTCTCTGAAATTCTCGGAATTCTGACAAGGGATGTAAAACTGGCCACGCTACTCCTGATGGGTGAAACTAACATGCTTAAAATGGCAGACTTGGCCTCCATGTCACCCGTTATCTGAAATAGTTCCAGAGTTGTTTCCATATGAATTCATAATACTGTGGGTTTTTTTCTTCCAGAATTCTTCTGAGAGCAACTGTGCAAAAAGCCTCTTGACGTCTGATAGGGTACAGCTAGTTGTGATCCTTTCGCAGTTCTTTAACAGTACTTGGGAGAAGGCCAACTGTGCAAGTACGTGATTTGTTCTGTCCTTTTCATGCTACCATTATGATTCAGACGACAGATTTAGCCTTGCCTTTAAAATTTCTCAGTTGATCAGAACTGAACAGCATTGATAAGATTAAGTTACTTAAATTGACAGAAACAAAGAGCTCTTTATTGATACATCCTGGATACTTTTATTGTACAGGGGACACTGTTCAAAGTTGACAGATTCAAAAAATCAATTTCTTCTTCCCTTGCTTATCTAAACACACTAGAGTCCCCATACAAATATTCACCTTGGTTGATGGTTTTTACTTACTCTGAATAAACCATGCTGGAGATCTGCTACAGCTCTGCTGTATTTATAGATCTCTTATTTTCCCCATGCCCCCTTTTTCCTACTTAAGTAGAAAATGTAACTTGAACTGTTTAATAAAAAATTAGTAAGGGTCAGATTCTGATACCCTTACTCATGTTGAATAGCATTGTACTCCATGAGTAGTCACCCCACGTCACAATGAGTATCAGACTCTGGCTCTGAAATTCTATGGACTGGTTCTGGCTGTAATATGTTGCATGCGGCTTCTTTATGGCCCTTAAATGTCACCACAGGAAACAGGAAAAATTCCCTTGGCACAGGAGCTGTACCCCTACCAGGGGTACATAGGTACTTGAACTAAGGGTGTGGGGGGTGCTGGCCCCTGGCTTGAAATGGTTTCCATCATATCCAGGGTTTACAGTTTGGTTCAGTGACCAGCACCCCCACTATACAAATTGTTCCAGCACCCTTGCATAGGAGGGCGCCAGAGATTGGAGGGGTGGTAATGTAGAGCTGAGTGCTGCAAAGGATTTTGGGCTGCTACAGAGCCCATAGATTGGGTTCGGGCTAGCTCCAGAGGCCAGTAGTCCCCAACGTACGTTACTGGTTGCCACCAAAGTGTTTGAAGGAGAGGTAAAACAACCCCCAACTATCCTCCCATCCTCAGGCTCTGCCTTCTGTGCTACGTCTCCCAGGAGGGGAGCACAGACTCTATCCCGTAATGCTTAAGATGTTCTCTCACTTCCATCCTTCAGGGAAGGTCACATTTGGAGTCTGCCAACCTTCACAGTGTTCTTTTTAAAGGAATGCTACATAAAACTAGCAGTCCTAGTTTCCAAGGGTCTAATGGATCAGAATAGAAAAAGTGGAGTAGATGGAAGGAAAGAAATACCTGCAGGGACTAGAGCAGTATCTGACAAGGAGTGTTTCAGGAGCGCCCTGCAAGGCAGGTAAAATTGGCTTCCACTTCCTGACAAAATTGGTGCACGTTCTGTGACGCTGCTTAGTGCATTTTTCAAAAGCATTTCCTTTTTTTTTCATAAGCATAAAGATTCCCTCTATTTCCTAGCTGTCCCCTGTTTCAGCTACATGTCTGACGCTTATACTTTCAAACAGTGCACACTAGTTCTGATGGGCAAAGTCAGACTTGCAGGGTGAAAAGTAAAAGCAGCGTCTTGTGTTATCTGAAAGCCCAGTGAGAGCTCACATCCTTTCTTCAAAATGCTCTTGATAATGGTCTTTATCTTTTACTTAATCAAGGCCAGTTAATTCTGAAATGTCTCAGATTTGCTATCCTAACTCACTCGGGCTTCTCTCTTCATTTAGGATACATCTGCATAACAGCAACCAAATAGGAATTGCAAAGCTGACTGAATTGGTTTTTATAATTGAGAGATCTTGCTGTAAAGCTGTAGGGCCGCCAAGGGATGTAGATATAGATTAGAAATAAGGATATCTTGATTCATGTATTTTTATTTTTTTTCTTTTTGACAGATTGTTTGAAGAACAACAGTGAAGGGCTATCAAATAGTACAGTAGAGTTCCTGGACTTATTCAATACAACACTGATGTGCTTCGAACATAACTTCCAGGTATCTTTGCTGTGTATCTGAGGGCAGCACTGAGCCCTCTTCTTGTATAGTAAAATATCTTCTTTTCACAGAACAAACTGCAGTGGATACATATTGAGCAACTGCAATTGACAAATTCTGAAGCAGTTTAGGCAGATAGAACAATTATCTATAAAATGCAGATGTTCACAATTGAGAGCACAAAATGTATTTTAATTGATGCTCACCTTGACTCTGTCTTGTATGCAATTACAGTGCCATTTCATATTGGGATTTCTGGATTCACAATAGCTGATAATTATATAGTAAGAGTCACGTAGTCTCTGCATACAGTAAGTCACTTTTCCTAGTTCCTTCTGGAGTTATCACTGCATGACTTAACAATGTGGCTCCTTAAATCATTATTTGGTTGTATTGTAGATTAGTCCAAAAGGGCCAGCTACCTGAAAACACTTCTTAAGACTCCTAACCATTAAGGTTATGAACAATTAAAACTTTTGCAATTAAATATCCCTCTTTGTAAAATAAATGTGGTAATTATCTCCCAAGAAAAGTGCATCCAAATAATTATGCATCAAAATTTTGTAAATTATGCTAAATTTAATCCTAAAACTAAATCAGATTATGCAAAAATATTCATAAGTTTGATTAAGCAGCTAATCAATAAAAAGTGTCCAAAAGGATAATATTCAAACTAAAGTTCTTGGTGCAGAATAAACATGTGGATCTAGAAGAGGATCTGTGGTTACAATATGCTTTGCAGCCCCCCTTACTGGTGGGCTAGCTTTCCCTGCTTTTTTGCTTGCCAGGCAGATCTTGCCCCCCACTGTAGTGATTTATTGGGCATTTTTTAAACTTATGTATTGCCATGATCATATCCATAGACTTCTGGAAATAAGACTTGTGCTCCTTTAATAAGGTAGTTGGTTGTACACCAGCATAACACACTCTCCTATGTTGTTTCTGAGTGTCTTACAATTTTGTATAAATCCAAGCAGGTAGTAAAGATTCACTTTGGTTCTGTCCTCTAGCCCCTCTTCACGGACAGGTGGGGAAGCTGTGCCAAAGATGTATTTAGCATTTCAGTCTGTGGGGTGGGGTGTATGGTCTATGCTCATGCTTAACTGTTGTGGAAGGAACAGTTGCTGAGAGAGACTGGTCTCCTGTTGTTCTCACTGTTGGTGGTTCCTGAGATGTGCAGCCTTTATAGTAGGTCTTGGCAAGGGGAGAGAGCTTGGGCCTGGTCAACAGAGCACTTTAAAGGCAAGACCTGGACCGTGAACTTAATCTAGTAATACTTGGGTAGCCAGTGGAGTGATTGCAGCGTTGATGTATTCTTAATGATCTGTGCTGGTCCGCAGGTAGCCTGGAATTTCTTCAGTGCCTGCAGTTTCATTCCTACTTTATGGAGATCATAATTTCAAGGATTATCGTGGTCAAGTCTGTATCTGTTAGGATGGGGCATCATCTCCTGGCTAGCTGACGGTGTTCCTAAAAACTGTTGCTGTTTGAGTATTGAATATTGCTGAGACATTGAGGAGGACCAAAACTAGAAGGTCCCTTTACAATCTTCACCATGGGGTGATCTTAGGGAGTTGGCTAAATCATGGAAATGTTGCCTTCTGCCCTCCAACCTCACCATTATCTTGCCTGGGTTTAGCTTCAGAGAGTTGCCTTTCGTCCAGGTGTTGATCTGATTTGCCAATAGTACAGCTGCATATGGGGCTTTCATGGTAGATGAAAAAGAAACGAACAGCTGGGTGTAATTTGCATCCTGCTGATGTTTAAGGTCAAGGTGTCTTATAGTCTCTCCCAACACCTTGTTGTAAATAATTGAATAGGATGTGGGAGAAAATGAAGCTGTGTGGAATTTGTCCCAGTGCTTCCTCACAGCCATCTCTGCACATTACTGTTTGTTCCTCGTAGGTCTCTGTGGTGAGCCCTCCACACTGTCAAGGGCTGAAGTGATCAAGACAAATGTGTGGAGGTTGCCCATTTTCTGTGGCTAAGAGGAGATAATCTACTGTTGTGACCATGACCATTGCTGAGCCAGAGCTGGGAGTAAAGCCCAGTTGGGAAGGGTCTAGGATGCTGACAAAGGCTGGGTGTAGTTGGTGATGGTCCTTCACTAGCTTCCCAACTCCCTGGCTCAGAAATGGGAAATTGGAGGTAGCCTCTAAAGTTGATCATACAAGAGTTTGCTTTTTGAGTGCTGGATGAAAAGTGATGTTTTAAGGTGGATAGTAGCCAGGTCTCTTCTGTAAACTCTGGCTATTGTGGGTTCTGTCATTATGCCTCCGTGACGAGGCTTAAAAAAATACAGAAGAATCTAGAGATCTTATAATTATCTTCCCCCATCCTCCCCCACAACCCACCCAGGTCATCAGAATTTTCAGGGAGGTGAAACTGCTACTACAGTAAAACTACGTGACTTTCCTGTGTTTTTTCATCTGAAATCCACAAAGGATGAAATTCACAGTTAAGCAAACTTCCATTGGGTTTCCTAGTAGGAGGAGAGATGATCTTGTATTCTCCCAGCATAGGCTGGGATATACAGTTCCATTGTATTTGGGTGCCCAGCTCCTTTTAGCCTCTTTTGAAAATCCCACCAATAGTGTTTTTAAGGGACTGTGTTCTAAAATATGATCTGGATTCTTGCTATTATTTACTACATAGATTGTAAATGGGGGACAGGAGCAGTGGCTATTGAAACTCAAAATAATTAGGCCAAATTAAAATACCTATTTACTCCTCCTTCCTGTGTGGCATATTCATATAGACCAATGAAAAATAGCCAGCTGTGCGGGAGAAGCACACCTGTGTTTCCAAGGCAAACTTGGTATTAACAATCCTTGTTTTGTTTTTATTCTAGACCGGGGTGGGCAAACTTTTTGGCCCGAAGGCCACATCTGGGTGGGGAAATTGCTTGCAGGGCAGGGGGTTGGGGTGCAGGGTGTGGGAGGGGGTGCGGGAGGGGGCTCAGGGCAGGGGGTGTGGGGGGCGGGAGGGGGCTCAGGGCAGGGGGTTCAGGCTCCGGCCTGGCACCGCTTACCTAGAGCGGCTCCAGGGTGGCAGCGGTGCACACCGGGGCCAGGACAGGTTCCCTGCCTGCCCTGGCCCGGCCTGGCCCAGTGCTGCGCCATTCTGGGAAGCGGCTGGCACCATGTCCCTGCGCAGCCCCTGGGGGGGACACAGGGATCCATGTGTTTCCCTCACCTGTGGGTACCTCCCTGAGGCTCCCATTGGCCGCAGTAACTTGTTCCTGGCCAGTGGGAGCTTTGGGGGAGGTACCCACAGGCAAGAGTGGTGTGCGGAGCTCTCTACCCCTCCTCACCCCCACGGGCTCCCGGGATGTGGTGTGGCCGCTTCCCAGAGTGGCGCAGCGCCAAGGGGGGTGGCAATCCTGCAGGCCAGATCCAAAGTCCCGAGGGGCCGGATCCGGCCGGCGGGTGGTAGTTTGCCCACCCCTGTTATAGACAGTCAATAGTTTCAAAATACATCTTTTTGGGGAAAAATAAGATCAACTTTCAATTCACTGTGAGCTTTATTTATATAAAATGGACCTAAATCCCTAAATTTCAGTGTAACACTTTAGGATGTTAATATTGTAGATTTTGGTTCAAGTTCAGCTCTAGTTTTTAAAGTTAATTTTATATTGTTTAAAAATTTAAATACGTGCTGCTTATAATTTTAGGGGCAATCCATCAGCCTTGTATCAAGCAACCACACAGAAGTATGCAGAAACTGCAATGGAACTTACAGAAACCTGAATACCCTGTATAACAAAATGCAAAAAATGACTGGACTGGGCAGCCACTCAGAACACAGAACACACTTGTGTATTGATGTGGAAGATGCAGTGAGTATACGTATTTGCTTCTGGATCTTCTTGCCTAGCTAATACCCAATGGGTGGGTAGATAAATCCGAAGAGCAATCTTCAGTGGTCCCTTAGCTGTTTTATATTGTTTTCTCTTGGCAGCACTCTTGTCCTTTCAGCAGTGGAAGCTGCTTTCATGAGCAATTTCTTTAGTGAGCTACTGTCACATTGTACCTACCACTTTGTGCTGTGACGTCCTCACATCCCTCAAGCTAAGGAGGGGTCAGGCTGGGTTCTGATCAGTACGTGGAGAGAAAACGGTTAAACAACACTTAAATACTTAAGGAAACAGTGTTGGTGACCCAGTAGGTTGCACTCTGAGTTAATACTGAACCAGGGCCTCCAGGGTATTCCATGATGCTGCTGTTCATTTGGATGAGATGTAAAATAGAGGTCCTGACCGCTGCGGGTCATTAAAGACCTTGTGCCACTCCTGAAGAGGAAGGGGTCTAACCTTGATGTCCTGACATATTTCAGCTTGGGCAGTTGGGACTTTTTTGTCTAAGAGATTTTGTGAAGGGAATATTCCACTCCCTATCTCAAATGGGAGTTTGGGGGCTGGGAAATCCCTTTAATCTTTGGCTTTTATCTGACACTCCTTGCTAAATTCCAGTTAATGTTTCCAGTTAGTTGCTTCCTAACTACAGCAGTTGATTATTGGGCCAGGGAATATTAGCAATTTTTTAATGTATTTAGCTGTCTCTTAATGTGATTTTTAGCAACTGGGAAGAAGGAGAGTTAGTAGCATGTGACCAGCCAGCTTTCCATGAACCACCAGTAAGTGCTCTAAGAATCACAGCATGGGAATCACTGCTCTAATAAATGTATTGGGTGGGAGTCAATGGGAGGTTTGCCGTTGATTTCAGTGGGGCTAGGATTTCACCTTTGTCTAATTTTTTGAGGGGAGATATTTTAAATGGCTCTTATTCAAGTAGATATTATGGTTTAAAGGTAATTAGGTGGTCTTGCTATACTGAACTTTGCGATGTTCAGTAAAACAGTGATGCAAGCCAAGGAATGTGTTGCTCACCATGGTCGTTTTCCTTTTAGATGAACATTACACGAAGGCTTTGGAGTAGAACTTTCAACTGTTCTGTCCCGTGCAGTGATACGGTCCCAGTGATTGCAGTTTCTTCATTCATTCTCTTTTTACCAGTCATTTTTTACCTTAGTAGCTTCCTTCACTCAAAGCAGAAGAAACGTATACTCATTCTGCGTAAGTAATGTTGTCAGAACTTTACTTACAGAATGTGGGAGCACAAGGAATCATCTTGGGCACTCTACTTGATCAACATACTTGGTATGGGGTCAGGCAATTCTGTCACTGTGCCTGCAGCAGTGGGTGGGAGCTGGTGTTAACCACTTGTCCTCTTGGGGACTGCCTTTATCACTTGAAGAGCCGTAGAGGGTGGGAAAAGTAGGTCCTTAGCCATGCTTCTCTGTTGAAAAGGAAAACCATGATGTTAACGGAACACTGTTCAATAGTACGTGCTCAGTTAAACTGAGTGAGTGGGGAAACTGATGGTGGGAGTCTATTTTTTTTATTTTTATTTTTCTTTTCCTTCTAGCCAAGCGTATCCAATCAAATGCCAGTCTTGTGAACATCCAAGAAAAATACAGCTGAGCTGCAACACAAAACCAGAAAACCACAACTGGGTATAT
This sequence comes from Chelonia mydas, assembly GCF_015237465.2. NCBI lineage: Eukaryota > Metazoa > Chordata > Testudines > Cheloniidae > Chelonia > Chelonia mydas. Next base: position 79,815,073 of record NC_057851.1, on the reverse strand, counting down.
ATTGGGTACAATTGTAGTGGAAGGAGGACAAAAGAGGAGTTAATTACGGTTTAGTGTTGCTCTGTATCATTATACAAGTCAAACAAAATGCTGTCTGACTCCTAAACGGGTATATTAACAAACATGACAAGGCAGGGCTATGAGACGCAGTATGGACTTCTGATTTGAAAAATAATTTAATTCTTTCCAGACTAGTGCTGAAGCTGGTTATTTTCTGATTCTTTGATTGCAGGTTTTTGTACCTTTTATCAACAGAATATGTACTTCTCCTGTATGTTGTTTTTCCCTTTATATTTAATTTTCTCTATTGACTCCATAAAAATCTAGTATGACAGTTGTGTTTATTTCCAGGCATGTTAGTACAGTCTGAGATGTGATCATCTTTCCGATGTGGTTCTTATGAATTAGCAAAGCTTAATATAATTTGTTTTGGTTTAATTCAGTATCAGAATTAGAACATTTCAAAGTAAAAATGCTATCTTACCACCTTTGGGTAGACTTGTACTACAGGTTTCAAAAACTAGCCCCCTTACATAGCATCTCTTGATAGACACAGTCATGCTGCTTAGTTCATTTTAGTGGTGTCTTTATTATTTTAAAAAAAAGTGAGAGATGCAAGTAAAATGATAAATTTCTGGCAATGAATACAACAGGTCTGCCAGTGCTAGACATTAATAGTAATTTCAGAAAATGTACCATATTAGCACATATTTGGGCACTTGCACGCTTAAACCACTAAGTCATTGCTTTTCAAATGGTTAGAGGCTTATTTTTAGGTATGATGCATATCTGTATGTGAGGCCAGATGTCTTTGTGTTTGTCCCTTACTTCACTTACGTATTTAATTTCTTTTATTTATATATAAAAATATTTTAAAATGGTAACCTGAGGTAAAAGTCACTGGAGATGCTGAATTGTGCTTGGATTAGAACTTCCTCTGGTTTAAGATACAAATGGGTTTACATGAAAAAGATATATTTTTAGTAGTGACTAGGGCACAGATGTTCTGTAACTTTTTAGAACTGGCATAAAGTGAATGTGCTGTGCCTGGATCTTTGACTTACTCTATCCAAATTTGCATTCGGTACTTCCCAGAAATTTACTGGAGATGAGGTCCATTTAGTAGATTAAAATAAACTCAACCTCTGTAGGAAGTTGTAGAGCTGAAGCAAAAGGTCACAGCATTGTTACTAAAGTTGACGGGACTGTCGAAAGGACACCATTCTAAAGATGTGTTAATACAGGATATCCAGGCTGATAAATCCTAGGCTTATATTCTTCTGAATTTTCTACTACAGTAAAATGAAAAATTTCAGTGTGGTTGTAATGAGGTTGGAGGCTTCACTCTGATATTAAATCCATCCCATACTACAACTTTAAGACTAAAGGGACATCAACTGGGAAATCACATTTCTTTTTGAAAATGTTATGCCTATGATTATTCAACAACTGATAAGTTAGCAATTTGTTTCTTTAATTTAGCTTGTCTTTTGACAGCACTTCTGTGTTTAGTTAGTTTCACTGTTTTGCCTCCGTAGCCAATTAATCACTTTTTTCCCTTGCCCAAACAAACATCAGCAGGGGAGCAAAATAATCTTAAAGCACTTTAAAGTGTGTGTGTGTGGTTTTTTTTTTGTTTTGTTTTTTTTTTTATTTTAAATTAAGGCATACTGTCAGTTTAAAAAGAGAACCAAGTTGATAGTGTCTCAATATTAAGTAACATGATGTGTTAACATTTGGATATCCATACAACTGCTTCCTGGTATTTTGTGAGTAGGAAGTATCTCCCTCTATTAATCACATGAATCGCCTTGAATGATTGGTTTGGTTTGTGTTGAAAGCCTAAATAGGGTTGGATTTCCTGTCTGAGGAAATATATTTTTGACACTTTGGTCTGCTATAGATAAGGTGTCAAAATAGTAGAAGAATATATTTATGTTGCTTATCAGATGAAGTTATCTTCATAGGGCAGAGGGCAAAATTGCCTTTGTTTTAAATGGCTATTTTTACATCTATTATGCTCAAATTTCAGCTTACTGGGCCTTATTCAACTGCTGTCCTAATAGCATTCCTTTGATTTTGAGGCATCATATGATTGCTTTGAACAGCCCTCAATCTTCCATTCATGCAGATAAAACCAGTTTGTATGTGCAGAGTTATAGAATGATAGCTTTCATACCGTAAGCAGTGGCTTTTTGAGCACATTCAAATTAAGTAGGTCTGAAAGTCATTACACTTGGATATGGTGGCTAAGCACTTTATAAAAAAAAAAAAAAAGCAGCTTTTGTTTTTTCCTGGCTGCTAAGCCAAATGAAAGTACTCGTGATTTTTTTTTTCAAGCAGCAGCAAAGTTTACACTCGAGAAATAATTTATATCCTATGTCTTCTCAAATGTCAGTTTTTCCTTTTTGTTTCCTTGTAATGCTAGCTTTCCTTACGTGTTTTTAAGAGTACAGTATTTTTCATATAAAATGCATTGGGTCTTGTTCACATTCTGATGTTTCTGTAAATGCTTACAGCCTCCTGCCCCTAAAGGAAATGGTGGTGGTGCAGAAAACATGCAGAAAAAATCTTAATTTTATTTGGCTGGTAATTTTTAACCTTCGTTTGCCATTTTTATGACTGTATAAGATATACTTAAAATCTTTCTTTGAAATACCAGTTTGTATTTTTGGTACAAGTGAACGTTTTTATTCTTGGGTAGCATTATCTATTTTTGGATTAGAAAACCTGTATACACTGAAAATGAACAAATATTGTATTGAATAAACGTGTATAGAATTGATTGCGCTTGATTGTCCCATTTTCAGTATTGAGATGCTTCGCCAATGCTGTTTTTAATGAGTGGTGGGGAAAGGATGGGACAGTAATAAAATTAATAAAATTCTCAATTTACTACACTTTCCTATTATGGACTTGTCTTTGAAGCACTCGGTTACTATAGAAACCGAATGCAGGTTAATAGATAGTAAATGCAACTTCACAATGTTGACATTTATTTAGTACTTTGTTCTAGACCTGCAGCCAGTTATTATACTTATGACTGTGCCTAGCTCTACTCTGACCAAGAGGGTGGACTTCCTTAGAGTCTGGGTGAAGTCTGTAGGACGGCTCTGTTGGCTGCAAAGGGCTTTGAATCAGGCCCTTGTTGCATGAGGAAAAAGGGGATACTGGGAAAAATTGATCTATTTGTTATTGGAGAGTTTCTGGGATGAATGATATACATGTGGAAACTTCCTTAGCTTTTAAGCTTTAATTGAAGGGGCAGGGTGTGGAAACCTTACCAAAGAGTCATGTCCCTTCATGCACCACCCCCCTCCCCCCTGACTTCCCAGTATTCTAGTTAAATGCAAACACAAATAGTCCTCTTCTCTTCCTCTCCCTCCACTTTCTTCTTTTTACCTTTATAAAGTAAAGTTTTACATCTTCCTTTGCGGGTCCCCTCTTAATAAGTGAATTACTATAGGTTTACAAATGTAGGTTCTTGCTGCTGGTGGAGACAAGGAGAATGGGAGTGAACATGAACCGTGATTGTTTTATTTTGTCAGGATTTCTTTTGGCACCATACGCCAGTAATGCAGCAGTCAAGCTACTCCTGTTTAAAAAGGTTTATAATTGGCATTCCTGTTTCGGATCAAGAGCCCTGAAACCTCCAGCACAACAGGGATTTCAAAGCAACCATTTAGTATTGAGGTTCCAAGTTCATTTAAAAAAAACAATTTTTTTAAATTTTTTTTTCTAACTTTCTATGTGTGGTCAGAACTCTTTAACATTGTCACTAGGCACCTACTTTATTACAAAATGACTTTAGAACTGTGCCGTTTTATGTCTGGAACTCACTGTCCAGAGAATCAAGTGCTCTGATCTGTCTTTGAAAAACAAAATGTAGCTCTTACTTCATAGCAATGATGTACTTTAAGTGGAGCATTATTTCAAGGGGACTGTTGTACCTCCGTGTAGTTTCAGAAGGAATTTGAAGTCATTTGCCTGTAATCTTATAATCATGTTATAGGTGTGTATATAAATTGGAGTTTATCATCTTAGATTCTTTGATCCTGCCACTTTTTTTAATCATTATGTTCCCCTTGCCCTCAAGTGATCACAATCACCTGGCATCACCTCCTGGGAATGGGCATCTGCCTGCCCTTGCATCTTTGACAGAGTCCCCCAGGCCAAGAATCATCTTAGTCTGCTTCTGCCTCTTGCCACCAATCAGTTTTTTGTTCTTTTTGCACTGAGAACTGATCTCTCTGGCTGTCCAGTAAGGTGTCAAATTCCAAAATCTTTAGATGTACTCAGATTCCGAAATAAAGTTTAAAGTAAATGGCATAAAACCACATTGTGTCTATGCTAAGGTCTGGATAACAGTATTGCTAGATAAGGTAAAATCTTGCTGCTGTTATGGATTTAAGCAGGAATAAAATATGTGTATTCTCAGAGCTCGTGTTTTTTCTCTACCCTCATTATTTATATTGGGTAATAATAGAGGCCTTGGCTAAGACAGGGCCCTGTTGTGCAAGAGCCTGTTTATAATGGATAGTCCCTACCCAAAGAGCTTAACAATCAATGCCTGTTTCTGCCAAAGCTTAAGCACCTGCTAACTTGACTCATGTGAGTAGTCCCATTAAGGATGAGATGCAGCAGGTATGTGAAGACAAGCAGGGGTAGGGTTAACACTCATAAGCAGGTGTGGTGCATACAGATGTGCAGAACTTGTATATACAGCAAGTGAATTTTTCAATTCCTGTTTTATGTATTTAGAGGGGAACAGAAATGCTCTCTGAACTATTTAAGGTCTCAAATCCTTAACAGAATATATACTTAAAAATGACCAAAGAAAACAGTTTCCTCCTAGCTATCTACCAGGATCTAAATTCAGAGTTCTGCCTTCCTGCTTAGAAAACTTGATGGTGTTATCAGCACCAAGGACAATGTAAGGGATCCAGGTTGTGGAGGCATTGGTGATAGCCTGAGACAAACACACAAGCCTGGGTGCCAGAATTCTGGTTCTAACAAGTTACAAGCTTTACGTTTAACACTTTTCAATATAATTGCTTCCAATGTTCAGTCTAGACATGTATTCTGTTACTGGTTAGGGATTTGTTAGCTTGAGTTACTTGACAAACGTTATTCTCAATATCTTGACCAATATTCCTCATCGTTCGTGTTGCCCAAGTACGGAGTCAACCAATTTGTGATAATTGAGTCTTTTCCGGTTTTGAGCTGGTATTTTCTTGGCCAGTGTCAAACCTGTTTGTGCTTTTACTAATCTGTATATTAGGCGTCATGCCAAGAATACAAAGTTCATTGGGAAAAGGGATCTGAATGATCAGCAAAGCTATGATACTTCTAATCGGAATCTGTGGATAACTTCCCTCCCATCTTTTTATGGTGAATTTCCCTTTCTCACTTGGATATTTCCAGCAACCGTAACCAGGTAGCTCAAAGTATAAAACAATTTGTGTAATATATTTTAGTGTATCATAGCTTCACGCTGCCCTGTGTAAAGGATTCAGATATTATGTGAGTTGAGCCATTGAATTTTCCTAGCATTCTGTAGCTGTGCCTATAACTACTTTCTTTGGCAGCAACAACCAAAATAATTTATTACTGCAGCACCCGATCAGGATAGGGACTCAGGCTGTAGCCTGACAGTTTAGCCTAATATACGGCAAGGTGCTACAAGAGGAAGAAACAGACAGGAGGGTATGATAGTGCTATGAAGAGGATAATGGTGACAGGAGTATGTGAATATAGACTGTGTAAAGGCATAACTTTTCATAGATACTAAGGTCAGAAGGGACCATTATGATCATCTAGTCCGACCTCCTGCACAACGCAGGCCACAGAATCTCACCCACCCACTCCTGAAAAACCTCTCACCTACGTCTGAGCTATTGAAGTCCTCAAATCATGGTTTAAAGACTTCAAGGTGCAGAGAATCCTTCAGCAAGTGACCTGTTCCCCATGCTGCAGAGGAAGGCAAAAAGCCTCCAGGGCCTCTTCCAATCTGCCCTGGAGGAAAATTCCTTCCTGACCCCAAATATGGCGATCAGCTAAACCCTGAGCATATGGGCAAGATTCACCAGCCAGATACTAGAGAAAATTCTTTCCTGGGTAATCAAATGTTTTTAGTTTACCTCTTCAGAGTACAGGTTATTAGTAAAGTAGACATCAGCAGTGTTTACAGGCCATCTGACCAACCTATAGCTTCAGCATAGTTTCTGGCATGATCTATGCACAGGCCTGAGTGTCAGCCCTTTCTGTGATCTAATCCTAGCTGACTTCCTCTGTGGGCTTGGAGAGTCACTTAACTATCACCTGAGTAAGCAGATACATGTCTCAGGTGAGTTACAAATATCTCACAAATTGAATTGTATGCTTATATATAAATTAAGCTTTTGCTTGCATACTTCGTTGTTGTTGTTACTAGCGCAAAATATGCGAAAGCTTTTCCCTATCGCTGCCTTGCTTCATCTTACAAGGCCTATTAACTACCTCGCTTCCCCCCACCCATATAGTGATGTAGGGGGGAGGGGAAAAACATGACATGGTGAACATCATCACTTACTAGATCCCAGTCCTCCATCTCCTGTCTGTTTTGTCTCTTTAGTCTCAAAGATCATTGGGATGAGGTCCTTGTTTCTGTATTCGTAAAGTACATAGCACACTTTACACTTTATATACTTCCTGGGGAGGAAATTAAGACAGAAATTGTGGTATTTTTAGTATGTGTGATGGATTTTCCCAAGGGTGCCTCTTGAAACTGGGGTACCACTGAGCCTGCCTGACTCACCAGCCTGGGCTCCCTTTGACTGTTCTGCTATGACAAGCTGCAGACCCGTTCCTGGTCTCACACTTTCACCAGCATACATACAGGTAGGGGGACACCCAGCTGTTGTAACGTGCAAACAGGCTTTCTGACTAGCCCTGCATGGGAAGGCTTCAGTTAAGGAACTGCCTAGATACTCAAGTACAATCCCCCCCGAATGCAAACCCAAAATTACACCGCTTTGTGCTGCACAGAAAACTGTACAGCATAAGCTTATGCAATTCGTTCCCTCCCTCAATGTGAGCAATATGTAACAGCTTTTTGCCCACCAGTTATGAATGCTACACCCTGGGTTAAGACCAAACAAAACAAATTTATTAACTACGAAAGGTACATTTTAAGTGATTGTAAGGGATAGCAAACAGATCAAAGCAGATTACCTACCAAATGAAACAAAGAGGCAAGCTAAGCTTAATATACTAAAGAAACTGGTTTTAACTAGCAAATTCTCACCCTAAATATTGTTTTTAGGCAGATTGGAGAGGTTCTTGAAGACAAGCTGCTCTTGCTTGCAGCTTAAAACTCTAGGTATTTCTTTCACAGGTCAGACACCCTCTAGCCTGGGTTCAGTCATTTCTTGCCCAGTTCAGTCTTAGGTGTTTAAAGCAGTCATCTTGGGTGGGGAGACAGTGAAGAACGAACCACGATTATGTCACTCCCCTGCCTTAAATAGCTTTTACATACGGTGGGAATCCTTTGCCTTCCGGTGTGATTCTCACCCTCGGTCAGTGGAAAAGTACTAATTTTATCATGGAGTCCAGTATCAGGTGACATGATCCTGCAGCTATAACTCAAAGTCTATTTGCAGGGTCTACAGGAAGGCTTTCCAGAAAGGTGGGAGATTAGCATCTCCAAAGATCTATTGTTCTTTCTAAAGGCCCTTTCCAGCCAGCAATCTAGACTGATTGCATTCTGTCTAGTGGGTGTTCCCCAGGTGTAAACACATCTGTAATCGCTGCACAGACAATATTCCTAACTTCAGATACAAAAATGATACATGAATACAAATAGGATAATCATATTCAGTAAATATAACCTTTCCAGTGATATCTCTCATGACCCATTTGCATAAAATACATTTTAGATATTCCATAGTCACATCATAACAATATCTTATGAAGAATATGGGGGTGTAGTGTCGCAGTATGAACCAGCAATTATGTAACTCCACTCTAGAAATGGTCTAAGTGGAAGCTGCCCTTAGTTTCTTAACTGTATCTAACAGTATTCTGAAGTGGCAAGGGTATGATCTATATAGATATAACTATAGGCAGAAGATGTGAGCTAAGTGGGGTCAGAGTTAAGGTGGCTTTGTGGAAGCTTAAGTATGAATTTTCTAACTTTCTAATACTGTTGGGCAAGGTGAGAGGAGTTGGCTTGTAATAACAAATGGTAATTTTTTTTTAGTTTTTTTGTTTTAATTGGCAAATGGTCTTTTAGAAAGTAACCTTTGAGTTTGGCTTGCTGTGTTCTAAACAATATGCAATGGGGATTAACCTTAGGAATTTAAGAATACAACACGGTGGAAATGGCCTACCATTAGTTGGGTTTGGGCTTTTTCCTAATATGCGGCTTCCTAGAAAATGTGCACAAACAAAATCTGAATCATAAAGTGGCAAACACAGAAAGTTTTCAGAGTAAACTTTGCTGATTCAGACTGTGACAGAAATTTGCATCAAGTACCCGTGTTTAAAAAATCCTAAATAATTTTGAGTTAATGAGTCAGACTGGAAAAGTTTTTTCAGATTCAGTGAGTGTTCTGAAATCTTCACCTACCCTTGTGTGAAGTGCAAATATCGGAAAGTTATTTCAATTATTTAAGAAAAGACCACACTTGCTAATAACTCAGTAAAGCTTTAACTTAAATATTGAAAATTCCACTCTGGTGCCAGCACAGTAAGTATCATGGATTGCTGCAATTAAAACCAGTGCCTTAAGTTATTCATAATACTCTTTCTGGGCAGCATTCCCACCTGCTTAATCTTCACTATACAGGCGTTTATTAGAACTGACTGTTGAAAAACGCCAAGCTAAATCGGACATGAAAAAAATCAATATGATTCCCTAAACTGCTTTAATATGTCTTTCCTCTTCAGTAATCCCACGCATTACTGATTTATTTGCCATAATGAACATGCCATTCAACTGAAACAAGATTAGCTTCTTAAACCACAGTATTAAGCACAGAGCAACTTTAATGCTGCTTTATGTTTCATTGTAATGCTCAGCAGTTAAACTATACGAGTGTTGTCTCTTTCCTTCCTCTGTAATAAAAAGAGTTTGTTTGAGGATTACAAATTGCTCCAGGGTGTTATTTTTTTAGATCATATGAGGCAGTAAATTTGCGTATACATTCAAATGAGGCAACCCTCCATCCAAACCTAGTTGAACTGAATTGCTGAGAAGAATTGGCATACAATTTATTATATTCTCTGCAGAATTTTCAAGAGTTAACAGTGATGTAAATGGTTTACATCAAACTGATCTCTGGTAACACTAAGGGGCAGCTAATGGTGCACAGAATATTATCCTGGATTTTATACAACTTTTTGTTTAGAAATTGAGAAACTGTCATTTTAAAAATGTCTGCAATTTATTGTGCTTCAGGAAGTGTGCGATACAATCAGAGCAGATATATCTATTCAGAGAGTGGTACAATGATCATTTCAGATACACATGCCTTCAAGATGTAATATTACTGTGCACTCTACATTCAGTGAAGTTATGATATGTTTTGGAATGCCATGCCAACAACTGAAGAATGACTTCATTTCACAAAACACACGAGAGTGGCCCAAATCCACAGAAGTCAGTGTACAATATTTGAAGTGAGTAATGCCAGCAGAGCTTGACCTCATATCAAAATGTCTACTAGATATGAGAAACAGAAGCATTGCCAAGCAAACTTTTTAGCTGCCACCACCTAATCCAGTTTTAATTTTTTTAAAGTTGCATCTTACTTAATAGTTTGTTTGTAGGAGAATCATTTTAAAAAAAAGATCATTATATTTAACACCCTTATAGGTGCTCTAAGTTTATCTTAAATTTTAATATACAGCTGTTTCTTTTGAGAGCCCTCAGATTAAACTATTTAACTGAGACACAACCCTGTGCTACACCCTACCTCTAGAGTGGTGGAGAGCAGCTGCTGCCATGTACACAGTAAAATGACACAACAGTTTACAGAGGGAATGATTTAGGACAGTAAAATTAGTGTAACTTTTCAAACTGGAATTTGTCCAGAATGGTGGAGCTAATATCTAGTTTTGCAAAAAGTGCTTTTAAAAAAAACAAAAAAACCCACCACCCCCAAACATGGCCAGTCAAGGGCTTGGATCTCACCTGACATATGGACCTCTAGCAGTACAGTTTCTCCTACTGCAGCACTGGAGCTTTAGTTCAGTAGTGAGCTTGGAGGACAGAATGCCACCCACTGAACCATCTCTACAACCTCCTGCAGCACATGAATTTTCCTTGATCTTCTATGCCTGTACAGAGCATACCTGACCCTGCTTAATTTGCATCAAAGCCTGAGGTCATAAGGCTGTGGGCAATCTAGTGAACGTGTAAAACTGCACTTTGCTGAATAGAAAGTTGACAAATTCCATGGGACCCTCCAAATTTAATAGCTGTAAGTTAGGATATTTTAATACTTCCCTCATCAGTCACAACGTTACTGTTTTACAAGGCTGTATTCCCTGCTTGCCGATTTAAAAAGCCAAATCGCATTTGGTTAAAACACCAGTACAGTCTCCATAATTCTAAAAATTGCTGTGAATTTTCCAGAGAAACTGTCTGCAGTACAATTTATATTTCCCTTGCTTCAAAAGACCATAATTAGCTCCATATGTTATTTCAGTAACATTTATAGGTGCTGGAGTCAAACTTAGCATATTAAGAACACTTAAATGAGAGCTCTAAATTATCCTGCTGAGAAGATACTCTCTTAAAGATGGAGAACTGGGTGATACGGACACTTTGATCTGCTGAGTGTCATTTCAGGTTTGCCTGAGATGTGTAGCCTAAATGGAATTTGGGAATTATCAACTGGTTGACTGTTTAGATAGCTGTGGTCTCAGAGGGTTTGGCCTGTTAATCAGCTAGACTATCCTGATTATTATTAGAGTGAAAGATCCGATGAGCACATGAGTATCAGCTTAAGCTAATAACGTTTTCCTTTATTAACAATCTTGCTAAATTGAGAAACAATCCAACAAACCCTGCAATATAACAAAATAGAGAGAACAAAATGTCCAGCACTAGTACTTGCATCACTCATGTCTCCTGGTCATCAGTCCTGCATATCTGGATGTGTCCCCCTGTTTATAGGCAGGGCCACACATAATAATAGGTTACACTGACACCCACAGTAGTCTTTGCATATTCATGATGGGTTCATCCCCTTTTCCTTATCTGTAGTTCTGTACCCTTCTGGTATGATAGTTCCTGTCTCCAATAGGTTCATTAGCATGTACTTCGGCTAGTTACCATCACGTTCTGTGGATTAACGTCTGCAAAGCTTGCTCAGACCCATTTCTCGAGAATTGCCCGAAATATCAATTACTCCTGTTTTGCGATTGCTATTTGCACATGCCTCAGCACTTTACTGTAGCACTTTATCTTATTTGCTAGGGTCACTGACAGGATAGCTACTCATGTCAAGCTAACTAGGCCTTGGCCTTGATTAGTCTGGTTAAACTAATTGTTTTACAGGCCTTGGGCCTGAAGGCCCTTACGTTCTGCCTTAATCAATACTTAGATGCATCTACATAATATGACAAGCTCAAGGTGGTTCTGCCTTAGGAGCTGCATTATGCCTTCTAGCAACGTCTATTTTTTTCCTTCTCTTTCTGCCCCCCACCGCACTCCCCGTGCAATGTATCAAAAACTCCAAATAGGAGCATTCTTAGCAAAAGGAAGTATAGAGGGATTCAAATCAGCCATTGCTGAAGGGTAAAGGAAAAGATCCACTTTAAGGAGTTGCAAGAAGGAACACTGCTTCTTTTTAAATGGACCAGTCTAGAGCAAGATGTCTGCGGTGAGAGAAGAGCATTCTGGTGGTAGAAGGGGATAGGACATGGTGTTGGGTACCACATGTTATCAAGAAAGTGATGTGATGTAGCACTTGCTCAATATAAAATAAAAAAAAATTAAATTGAATGTGTTTTTATGCAATTTCTTTGCTATAACGAGAAAACAGATTCCTCAGCAAGTAGTCTAAAGTTGCATCCAGTGTATGAATAACTTCTATGAAATCATAACATTGAATTGTTAATATGAACAAAGGAATCTTTTCCTCGGTTACAGTACATTCCATTGATTTTTTTTCATGGGTTTGCATTGGTGTATCTGACAACAGATTATGACCCAGATATCTGCTTTAACAACTTCTCACTACAAAAGAATTGCCGGTTAACTACCACACATTTCTTAGAATGTTAGATAAATAGATATGCAAAATCAGAAAAGGCAACGTTACTAGCCATTCAGTTGAATTATTGTAGCCCTGTTTGTGAATGCTGGAGTTCACATTTTGTGTAAAGATCAGGAAGTGTGTTCACTTTCTCTTAAATGAAGGTAGAGCACAGGTTTATTGGTAAGCAGTGAGCACAGAGTGTGGATACAAATGGATGTGGATAAAGGAGCAACAGCAGCACCAAAACTGAGCAAGGGCAATGCTGCTGCAGGACTGAGCGCCCCCCCCCCAAATTTGGCTGTGAAAGTTAGAAATGCCTCTGGTCCGCTTTAGCTTGTGCAACTGGGTCTTACACAACACATAACCCCATCTGCCCCTGCCAGTGTTTGTGGAGCTATATTTTTACTAAGATTAACTTTTTTTTTTCTTGAACAGTTTCTCCAAAGTACTTAGTACAATCTAGCTTTCAGCACATGTCCCCTTCAGTCTATTGGGACCAGTTCAGTTACGGTTGTCCCCTGCTGTTGGATACCTTTCTGCGGTGCCTGTCGACATGAAGCATGAGCAGTCCCTATGTGTCTTATTTAAGTGTTTCTGCCGCACCGAGTGCAATTTCATCCTTGAACAAGGTCCTTAGGTGCTCCTGTAATACAAATAACACAGGAGTAGCTGGGTGCTTCAGTACCTAGAAAGATCACCTCCCTTGGAGCTGAAACACAGTCCTCTCTAGGCCACAGCCATTCTGTTTCCTCAAGAGAGGAAGCAAAAATATCCTTCACTTTAGGGAGAATTCAGGGAGGCAACTGTAATCTACCCAAGGGAAATCTGACCAGACTGCTGGGATAAATTCACAAGAAGTTCATGGGATCTAATAGCCACCAGTACTCTGGGACATCACCTCCTACTGGACTGTACCTCCTAGCACGAACATGGGACACTGGTTCAGTGCTAAGCGTGCTGCCTACTGAAGTCTGAGTTCCCTAGGTTGACAGAGTCCAAGAGTAATAGGAGGAGAGGGCTCGAGTACATGTGTGTCTAATGCCAAAGGAATAACTGATAGCGTTAATGATTCGCCATCATTTCCAGTCATACAGATTAAGGCCAGAGGGGACCACCCGATCACAGTCTGATCTCCTGTATATGCCAGGCCACCGTCGCTGCCGCCACCACCACCCACCCACTAAACCCAACAATCAAAATTAGACCTGAAGTATTAGAGCCCCCAGGCACCTAGACTATTGTCTGCCACAGGCACAGAAAAGAAGCAACCAAAATGCACCAATGCCTGAGGCCCCAGCAGTGGCAGGGAATTGATCGAGCTATACCCAGATAATCCTGGCAAATGACCTGTGCCTCATGCTGCAGAGGCATGAAGGATGTTCACAACACTGCCTTCTATGCACCCCTCCCATATAAAATTAAACCTGAACCAAATCAATCAAAACAAAATACCCCAAGTGAAGTTTTTACCCTAAAAAGGGAGAAGTGCCAGAGAGACCACAGAGTCCACTGCGGCCTTCACTAGCACTATTGATTTTATATGGTTTTCAGAAACTCTACTGATCGGAGGTGATATAAAACTTAAGCTAGATAAACCCTATGACAAACCCCTTAGCATATGAAAAACTAGCTCATGCTCTTTGTTCTACTGCTATAGGCCTGACAGCATCAAATGTCAAGGGAACAATTTTTACTGCATCACAGGAATTACCATTGGCACAAGAACTATGATAAGATTATGCTCCCGTCACGCAGCTGATCCTTGTCCCTCTACAGCCAATAGCAAAACTTCCATTTTCCTCAGTGGGAACACGCTGAGGCCCCATATGCAGTGAAACCAATCTATTCTTGTTCACTCTTAAAAAACCCCCAAAAAGAATCCAGTGTCCTCAGCCTAACCTGCAGCTGCTCCGAGGATGTTAAAATGCACTGCCACTGAAACAAAAACTGTAGTTCTAGGCACTACCACAATATAAATAATAATAATTATTAGTTGAGCAAGTAGAGGTGGCATTATCTGTCACATCGGTATTAGTCAGCACAAGCTTTTTGGGCAGAAGGGGGAGGGCACAAGTTGCAAAGAAACCAAAAACTGGAGGAGCAGCATCAACCAAAGCAAACTCAGCCCCCAGTGATTTAAATTCATTCTAAAATTAGGCTAAGACACCAGTTGGGCTCCAGCAGAGGTTTGGGGTTCAATAATGATACTCACGACATTCGTTTACTTACAGAAATACCCACTTCTGCTTGTGAATATCACTGATTCAATGATGCACTGCTGTTCACAAGCCGATAAGGAGACGAGAACTTTATATCTGTTCCTAAAGTTAAACTGAGGGGAAAAATCAACTGCTTTTCAACCACAGCTTTAAAGTGGCAACATTTTCGCTTGTCCCCCATGTCAGACATTTTCCTTCTTGCTAAGAATCTCTTTTGTGGCAGTGCAGCTTTTAAATGGCTTATTTGTTGTTGGAAAGTGACTCAGAGTGCCAGGCAAATGCTAGCAGCTGGGCTTAAACCTACAACCTGGTTTTTGAAGATCTAACTGTTTGGAGAAAATTGTCTTCAGAGGATGATCTGTCCCTGTGTCCTCTGCACCCACAGGAAAATTTCTGGGAGGTCTGAGGTTAGAGTGCACTGCTGGAGGTGGGTGAGCCCCTATTCAAATCCTTTGTACTCCTCAAGCTGAGGGGGAACTTGAGTCTGGGTTTCACACATCCCTTGTAAATGCTCTAACCACTGGACTAAAAGTTGTAAGAGGTGACCTCTGAAATAGGCCCTGAAGGTAAATGCCTGTCTTCCCCGAGTTTGTGGATTGTTCTGGGGCTTAGGTGGGAGATAGTTATCCAGATGCCTAGAGGAAGGCAGCAATTTGCATGGCTAGAGACAGAAACTTAGGCATCGAGGGAACTTTTACAGTGAAAATGTAGGCACCAAATGAGTTTAGGCACCTACAGTGTTCAGTGTGTGGATCACAGTGGAGCATAAAGCTGGGGCTTAGGCTCCTAAACTACAGGCTTAGATACTTAAGTCTTGGGTCTAGGTGCCTAAATACCTTTGTGAATTTGGATCTGTCTTATGAACCCAAATACCATTTTCAAAAGTGGCTTAGGCACTTGGGAGCCTAAATCCCATTGACTTTCATTGAGACTTCAGTGCATAAGGCCCAGATCTTCAAAGGTATTTATGTGCCTAAATTTATTTCAGTGGGAGTTAGGCGCCTATATACCTTTGAGGATCTGGGCCTATGTCACTTTTGAAGTGCGAGTTAGGTGCCAAAATCACTTAGGTGTGTTTGACAGTGTCATCCAAGAGATGCTCTAGCTCAACCACAAGCTATGCTGCATGGTGCTGGAATCGGGGGTTAAATTCTATGACCTGTGTTACGAAGAAGGTCAGACTGGATGATCGTAACGATCCCTTCTGGCCTTAAAATCTATGAGAGACATTTATAGATCCACTGTGCTCTTACCTCTTGGCTACAGATGCCTCATCTATCTTCTTGTTAGGGCTGTCATTGGAGGAAACAGCTTTGTACTGTTTCATCAGTGGAAGAAGAGTTTCTATAGTATTGCACTAAGTTTCTGAGAGTTTAAGTTCAACTGCCCTGAAGGGGATAGGAGAGGTTCACAGTAGTTTGGGATGGAAAGCACCTAGGTGATCAGGAAGTCTATCCCCCTGCAAGGGCAGGAGGGACTCACCTGAAAGAGAGACTATTGGAAATTAAAATGACACTATGCAACATCTTAGCCAAAAGCTCAAGCAATGATGATACTACAGCCGAATCATTTCACAACCTATAGACATTTTAGAGCACAAAGTTATAGTAACTGTAATATTCAATGCCATTTTCCCCCCGCTGCTTACCAAAGGCTCAAACGGAACAACAAATCCGAACATGGTTTTTTTCTTTCCCCTAATAAAACATGCCGCATGTTGAACGTCACTAATTCAGCAAAGCTACCCGCCAAAAATAGACGTCGTAAGATTAGGCTGGGAAAATACTAACGATGGCCAATGTAGTTCCTTTGGGCTGTTTAGATATGGAGCTAAAATGAGTTAGGTAAGGAGACCGATTGCAGAGCTTCGTACAATGCTTTTCAAAGGGAGGGCTAGGAAGGGTTCACTGACTTTTGCCCTACACCAGTGAAGACCATGCAGCAGGGCTGATAATTTACTTTTTCTCTCTTTGGAAGCATCTGGCCTAGCTATGTAATTTGGATGCAGCATAGCACAATGAATTTCAGTTCCGTCTCACTTTCTTTTTTTGGCATGGCTGCTCTCATGGGGCTTGAGCCTGCTCCCATTGAAGTCAATGGCAATACTCCCATCACACTTCTGTGTAGCAGTATCGGGGCCAGATTGTAAGCGGTATGGGGCTGAGACTGTCTTTTTGTTCTTTGTTTGTACAGCACCTAGTAGAATGGGGACCTGGTCTATGACTGAGGCTCCTAGGCCCTACCACAATATAAATAATAATAATAGTCGTAACTTCCTTGGGCAAAGACTGAAATAATGTTGTGTGAACAGTGATATTATTTAGCACATAGAGCATTTCACATCTTCAAAGAAGTCTGTAACCAGAGGTTGTGTTTAGTAACCAATGCTCCATATATACCTGACTTGTTAGGGAGTGTGATTGTGTACTGCAGTGATAGGGTAGACGGTGGTGAAGGTGGAGCTAGAGAATGGTTTCCTGTGTCCAGTTTTCTTCATTATACCTCATCATTTTTCCTGGCAGATTTAATAAAAGCGACTGTGTAACACCTGGTGACTCCGAAGGTGTGCTTGCTCAGCGTATTCCAAGTGAGATCTGCTCACTTTAATTACAAATAAGTAAGATTTTAACCTTTTACTCCTGGTCGACTCTGCAGAACTAACGCACCTCCAACAAAGTGAACTGAGCTCCCTTCTGGCTTGTGCATTCTCAACAAAATTGTTAACCAAGTTGCTATTGTGCAGGGCCATGTGCGCAATGTACCAAAGACACCCTCTCATTGATACACATGCAGTTCAAATGAAGGCAACAGCATTGCACAGATGTAACAAAGGTAATAATTTGTGGACAATCAGGTTGCACAATATGACTCAGAGCAGCATTCGGTACTGGTATTAGGGTGACCAGACGTCCCAATATTTCGCTGTTCCTCCCGCATCCCAACCGATGTGTGGTCGGGACGCCATTTGTCCCGATATTTCGCTTCGGCAGCACTCCAGCTTTTTTGGTTGTTTTTTTTCTGCTTCGGTGGCACTCTGGCTTTTTTTTGTTTTTGTTTTGCTTGGGGTGGCAAAAAACCTAGAGCCGGTCCTGGTGTGGGGGTGAGCCTGTGGCTGCCCCCCCCAATGTGTCCCGATATTTTGTTCTTGTCATCTGGTCACCCTAACTGGTATTATAGCTGTGAATGTTAGCTTTACTAACCCCCCCTGAGATTTATGACCTTCAGCTGCAGCTATGTCTAAAAATTTGTAGGCAAAATTCTCAGGTAATCAATCATTTGGAAAAATCTGTTATGAAACTGTCTGTGTCTTATTTCTTCAGTGCCTGAACTGACTATCCTGTACATTTATAAGACAAAGGTATTGAAGTCAGGCAAAGCAATCTTGTTCCTTGTTCTCTTTTTTTATAAAAAATTAATTCAGTGTTTGAACTGTATAAAAAAGAGACTGACTCTAAACAGATCAGACTATTGCATGAATGAACTGTAGAATCATGTACATAATCAAAGTGAAGATTAAGCTGTATTCTTTCAGTATTAGGACTTTGTATGAAATCATAAAACATATTCTTCACCGTGGAAACTTTAGAATCCATTCTAATATGACATCAGCTGAAGGTTAACACAAATAGGTATATAGCAACAGCTGTAAGGAGTACAGGTTTTGTGAAGATTGTCTACAATCCTAACACTTTTCCCCCCAAGTACATTTTTTAAAAAAAATTTCAAAGCATATTACTTTTCAGGTGTTGTAGTGAAGAGCAGTAGTGGGCAGCAGCAAGGTGACAAATGAGAGAACTCTATGTGCAAAAATAATATAATTTACTGGCTTTCAGGATCTGGAAAAAATTGGGAAAATTCCAAACTTTATTAGACAAAA
The DNA here is from genome assembly GCF_015237465.2 of Chelonia mydas. Classification (NCBI taxonomy): domain Eukaryota; kingdom Metazoa; phylum Chordata; order Testudines; family Cheloniidae; genus Chelonia; species Chelonia mydas. The sequence continues at coordinate 79,796,729 of NC_057851.1, read as the reverse complement.
AGCTAAGAGAGCCCTTGTTACTCATCAATGGAAAAAAGATATATGCTGCAAGAAGGGAGGAACAAAAGAGGGGGAATTCTAAGCATATGAGTCTCTTGTGAAAAATGACTAATTAAATGACACTGGTAGCACAACAATCGATCTTATTTTAATGAGAAAATATTTTATGAGCCCTTTGGCTTGCCACATTTAAAAAACAGGAAGGATCAGAGCATACGAATGGACACTGGGACCTATATTTTGTTATTTCTTAGATGTAAAGCTAATTTCAGGGGCAAATTTCAAAAACAGTGCCTGCGGTGACAATGCCTAACACTTACAGTCCTTCTGTGTGTTCAAAGCACTGCACAAACACTGACCAGGTCTGAAAAAAGCCCACTGAACTAGGAAAGAAAGTACTGTATTGGGACAAACTAATCAAAGCTGCTGCAGGGTGAAGTGTAAAGCATATCCTCCTACACCAGCAAAGCCCATAGAACCCTATGGAAGTAGAAGCGGTTTCTAACTCTGCCTTTTGGCAGGAGGTTGAATTCTCCCCCAGAGTACTTCTCCCAGTATAGAGCAGTATAACAGGAAGGTGGTGATTGCCTGAAACTTCCCATCCTATTAGCAGACGTTGATTCAGCTGGCAAATGTTAAGTGGGTTCTACTGACTCACTGATGCGGGTGGGTCATTATTCCACTTGGATATAAGGGAGGTGGAGGGAGTTGTCCTGAGGAGCTAGGATTTAGGTTGAGCTATTCAGTGGGAGTAAACCTACAAGCAGCCAAGCCTGGGGAGACTGTTAAAGCTGAACTTCACCTTATTGTTGATTGCTGTGTTGATAAAACCAAATCCGGGGGGGGGGGGGGGGGGGGTGTATTTTGGACTCCTCATAAGGTGTGAACTAACTGAGAGCAAAGTAGTAAAGGGTCATGTTCTCAGGGAGATATGGCATCAATAGGCTTTCTGGCTGCTCTGCCTACATCCTCCTTGGTCTACTTTTAGAGTTGTGTTGGCCCCTCATGGTTCTTCCACAAGTCTGAGGGACACTATGAAAGCTTTGTGCCTATACAACCTTCCTCCCCTTTCCCCCACCAACTGCAGTTTACACCAGCAAGGTCCTCTCAAACCATTAATAGTGGCATGTGATGGTGATGGCCCATAACTTTCATTTTACAGATAGGAAAACCGAGGCAGAGATGTGGAGGGACTTGCCTCAGCCCCCTAGTAAGTCAATGGTAGAGTCAAGATAGAAATTCCTGAGTTGTCCACTCCCAATGTGGTTCATTCCGCCTGATGAGGCTGCCTCTGGCTTGGGGCATCATCAGAAGGCATGATCCTGTAACAGAAACTGCTAGCCTGGATCCCATGGGATCATATTGACGTCAATGCAGGATTGGGCCTTAAGCCATGGCTTGCTCTGTCTTTTTAGTGATTTTAGCACAATATTAAGATTGCTCAGCCTGTATCAAGTGCAGTATGCCTCTCTAAAGGAGTTTGGAGTATTCTGCCTCCCAAGGTCAAAAGTAGCCTGAATTTGCTGACTTTCTGGGCATGCTGCAAAGCCCATCTGTTGGAGTGGGCCTTGGTGAAGGGCTGAGGCCACTCAGAGTGGGATTTCTATTTAGCAGGAAAGTGCAATGGGGGATTTAAGTTGTCTTGGTCATACGACTGGGGATCCAGGTTTGTATGGTGCAAAGAAGTGGTTCTGCTTTGGTTAATCTTTACTTTGTATTTCCTGGTTTTGTGTTTTTAAATGTCCGTCGAGCACTCAGAACTCTGGATGGATAACCTTTGATGCGCAGTGTGTATAAGACCAAAATCTAGATAGCTAGATAAAGGGGTAACATTTGTATATTTTGAGAAGAACCAGCTCTATCTTGGGCAGGGGGACAAGTACATACACAACATAAACAGACATTTCTCAAACTGAGGTGCTTGAACAGCTGCAGGGTAATATTTTTTAATATTTATACAGTGAAAACATGAAAAGGATTAACTAAAAGGAGAAACTTTTGATCTCTTCCACTAATAACCATATCAAAAGCTCTTTTCAATGCCTTTTGTTGAAACATATAAAAGTCATGAACTCCCAGGCTCCTAGTTAAATACATCACAGTTTATGGGCCAAATTGTTGCCCATTGTAAGCAGCACCAAGTCTGAATTTGATCTATATGTTTAAAGAGATGCTTGTCTCATCATGGCTGCTATAGGTTCCAAGAAGAAATTGGATGAACTGTTTCAAAAACTGTGAATACCTTTGAACAAAGAGGCTAGTCCACAACTAAGGTAAACACTACCATGCTAATTACCAAAGGAAGCAGAGGAGTGAGACACCCTGGATAATACCTTAGATGGAGATTTAGTAAAAAAGTCTTAATCGGAAAAAAGATATAGGTGAACCCTTTCTAAATACTTAACATTATCTTTTTGGATCTCAGGTTTCAGAATATCAGAGGGGTAGCCGTGTTAGTCTGGATCTGTAAAAGCGGCAGAGTCCTGTGGCACCTTATAGACGAACCGACGTATTGGATGCATCCGACGAAGTGGGTATTTACCCACGAAAGCTTATGCTCCAACACGTCTGTTCGTCTATAAGGTGCCACAGGACTCTTTGCCAGGTTTCATAGTGGTAGCCATGTTAGTCTGTATCAGCAAAAACAACGTGGAGTCCTTGTGGCACCTTAGAGATGAACAAATTTATTTGGGCATAAGCTTTCATGGGCTAGAACCCACTTCATCAGATGCATGGAGTGGAAAATACAGTAGCAGTTGCCTGGTACTATGTATAAATATACCTGCTACTGTATTTTCCACTCCATGCATCCGATGAAGTGGGTTCTAGTGCACGAAAGCTTATGCCCAAATAAATTTGTTCGTCTCTAAGGTGCCACAAGGACTTCTCATTCTTTTTGGATGTGAAATTTCAGTTTGCTATAAACACTCAGCCTTTGGTTTTAGTGTTTATTCAGCCCAAGATGCAATTCTCTCCTTACAAATGAGAAACACCAGTTATTATTATAATGGTAAAACTTTGGTGTCTACTTAAAACAAAATGACACAAACAAACAAAAAAAACCCACTTAATTCTTTCCTCCTGACCTGAACCAAGGGATTCATATCTGGGAAGAAAAGAGTTTTCCTACCTTGAGGGTTATTTTTTATTGTAGTTGAGTGACTCTCAGAAAGGCAGGACTAACGTTATTATTGTTCCTTGTAGTTTTATTATGGTATTAGCTAGAGGCTTCAGCTGAGGTCAGAGCTGCATTGTGCTCTATGCGGTACAAGCACACAGTAAGCGACAGTTCCTGCCTCAGAGAGCTTACTGTGTAAATAAAAAAGACAGGCAAGTGGTGGGAGGGGAAACCAAAGCACAGAGAAATGAAGTGACATAATCAAAGTCATGTTACAGGCGTGTATACAGGAGCCTGCATACATGTCAGGTGCCAGTAGACGGTTCTCAGGAATCTGTAGCCTAATTGCTAGGTTTTGTTGGACCAACATAATTTCTCGTTATTTACTACAAATGGCTTCTTCTGGCTGCTCTTTACATCATCTTTACATTAACAGGATGGCAGAAGTAAAACAGCTTTGATTACTTTAATTTTCATTGTGGCTGATCAGAGGCATTTCAGCAATGCCTGGGGGCAAGACTCCACTCCTTGCTGCAGGGCAGATGCATGGGGATAGCTGTGAAAACTTGCACAAGACCATGTAGCAGGTGAGAACTAGGAATGGAACCGAGATCTCCTGAATTCCACAGTATCATCCTAGTCACTGCACTGCAGTACCTCTCAGCATGGTCTTCTAGCTTGTTCTCTCCTCCGACGTGATGCCTTTGGATCATCCTTAACCTCTCAGGTCAGTAAAAGCAACACTGAACCTTTCACTACAGACTGGATTCAGTATCTCCTTACTCACAGGTGTCCCAGATACAAAACCTAAAAAGGTGTGTAATCTCCTGCATTTTCTCAGTCCTTTGGATGCACCTACCTAAACAATCAGCACTTGCTGACTTTTGTTAATTTCAAACCTCTCTTTGAGGGAGTCATAGGAGCTTGTTAGCTCTCTGGCCTGAGATCAGCAGTTCCTTTACAAGGTCTCTGACTGAGCTGTCTTTCTCCAAAGCAGAGAGGCTTTGCCCAAAACAAGTGTTACAACCTAGCCCAGTACCACTCTGTACAGTGACTAGTCTGTTGGCAGGAATGGAAGAAGGGGTGGGTCAGCAAGGAGAGCTACCTCTTGGAGCATAGGTGCTGGAACTAGCAGTGCAGGGGGTACTACAGCACCCCCTGGCTTGAAGTGGTTTCCATCATCTACAAGGTTTACAGTTTGGTTCAACGGCTCTCAGAATCCCCACTATAAAAATTGTTCCAGCACCCCTGTCTTGGATGTCAGAAAGCATAGAGGATAACGTGAGAACTGCCAAAAGCCAAGCAGAGCTGGACCTTGCAAAGGAAATTAAAACCAATAGAAAAAGATTCTATAGCCCTATAAATAAAAAGAAAACAAGGAAAGAAGAAGTGGGACTGCTAAGCACTGAGGATGGGTTGGACATTAAAGATAACATAGAGATGGCCTAAACAAATATTTTGCCTCAGTTATTAATTAGAGTAATGAGGAGCTTGGGGACAGTGGCGGCGTCGCTGATAGAAACGAGGATATGGAAATTACCATATCTGAGGTGTAACCCAAACTCAAGGAGCTTAATGGGACCAGATACTCTCCATCCAAGAATATTAAAAGGAACTGGCACATGAAATTGCAAGCCCAATAGCAAGGATTTTTAATGAATCCATAAACTCAGGGATTGTACCCTATGACTGGAGAGTTGCAAATATAATACTCATATTTAAGAAATGGGGAAAAAGGTGATTTGGGAAACTACAAGCCCGTTAATTTGACCTCAGTTGTATGCAAGGTCTTAGAACAAATTTTGAAAGATAGAGTAGTTAAGGACATAGAGGCCAATGGTACTTGGGATAAAATACAACATGGTTTTACAAAACATAGTTCATGCCAGACCAACTCGATCTCTTTATTTGAGATAACTGCTTTACTAGACAAAGAAAATGCAGTAGATCTAATCTACCTGGATTTCGGCAAAGCATTGGATACAGTTCAACATGGGAAATTATAAATTAAATTGGAGCAGATGGGGATTAATACTAGAATTAATATGTGGGTAGACCAACATGGGTCATGCTGAAAGATGAACCGTCAGGCTGGAGGCAGGTTACTAGTGGAGTTCCTCAGGGATTGGTTTTGGGACCACTCTGATTTAAACATTTTCATTAATGACCTTGGCACAAAAAGTGTGAATGTGCTAATGAAATTTGCAAATGAGACACAGTTGAGAAGTATTGCTAATCTGGAGGAGAACCAGAATATCAGACAAGAAGATCTGGATGACCTTGAAAACTGAAGTAATAGAAATGGGATGAAATTTAATAGTACAAAGTGCAGGGTCATGGACCTCGGGACTAACAACAGGAATTTTTAATATAAATTGGGAATATTTCATTTGGAAGTGACACAGGAGGAGAAAGACCTGAGTCTATTGGTCAATCACAGGATGACTGTGAGCTGCCAATGTGATGCAACCATGAAAAAGGCTAATGCAATCCTAGGATGTATCGGTCAAGGTATTTCCAGTAGAGATAGGGAAGTGTTATTTCCATTATACAAGGCACTAGTGAGACCTCATTTGGAATATTATGTGCAATTCTGGTCTTCCATGTTTAAGAAAACTGAATTCAAAGTGGAACTGGTTCAGAGAAGGGCTACTAGGATGATCAGAGAAATGGGGAACCTACTTTCTGAGAGGAAACTCAAGGAGCTTGGCTTGTTTAGCTTAATGAAACAAAGGCTGAGGGGAAATATTATTGCTCCCTATAAATACAGTACAGGTACAAACACCAAGGAAGGAGAGGAGTTATTTAAGTGAAGGACCAATGCTGGCCCAAGAACAAATGATTGTGAACTGATCTTCAACAAGTTTAGGCTTGAAATTAGATGAAGATTTCTAACCATCACAGGAATGAAGTTCTGGAACAGCCTTCCAGTGGGATTATTGGGGGCAAAAAAACTAACTTGTTTCAAGACTGTGATTGATATGTTTATGGAGGGGATGGTGCAGTGAGGTACGCTAAAATGGCATATGGCCCATTCGCGACTGCTATTAGGAAATATCTCCAGCAACTGACGATGGGACACTACAAAGAATTCTTTCCTGGGCCTCTGGCTGGTGGGTCTTGCCCACATGCTCAGGGTCTAACTGATCACCATATTTGGGATTGAGAAGGAATTTTCCTCCTTGTCAGATTGGCAGAGATCCTGGAGTGGTTGGAAGGTCTTGCAGTGTGGGGACCGGGTCACTTGCTGGTTTGAACTAGAGTAAATGGCGGATTCTCTGTAATTTGAAAGCTTTAAATCAAGATTTGTGGACTTCAGTAACTCAGCCAGAACTAGCTATGGGCCTATTGCAGGAATGGGTGGGTGAGGTTCTGTGGCCTGCAGCCTGCAGGAGGTCAGACTTGATCTTGATGGGCTCGTCTGGGTTTCAAGTCTATGAGAATTCTTATAGAATTTAAAAGAAAAGAGCTTTTCTTTAGGTATTATGGACCAGCCTATAGCTATGTAATAGAGAATTATATCCTTATTATACAATTCAATGGGACGGTTATAAGAACCAGTTCATCTCTATGCAATTCGCTAGGGTTAGGGAGCAGTTTCTGCAGAACTCTATTGACTTAATCCCTATTATATTCCAGAGGTGACACGAAACAGTGGATGGTGGAGGGGCACAATTAAAAGCGGGGGGCATGTGACCACCCCAAACGTTGTCTCTGCCTCCACCTCCTGACTCACCTCAGCGGGCGGTCTGCAAAGCAGGCAGTGGGAAGCTCTGGACTCCAGTAGCAGGGAAGGAGAAGCAGCTCCATGTAGTGGGGAAACAGGGGGCTCAGCCAGCTGCCCTACTGCATCCTCCCTCCCTGGGCTCCATGGACACATGGTGAGTGCCGCTGCCAGGGGGAGATGCTGCCCCCTCACTGGTGGGTATCCTCGCAAGAGGCATCCTGAGAAATTGGGGGGCGGGGCACCAGGCACGTGTCCCCACGCTAGGGTGACCAGACAGCAGGTGTGAAAAATCGGGACGGGGGTAGAGGGTAATAGGCACGTATATAAGAAAAAAACCCCAAAATCGGGACTGTCCCTATAAAATCGGGACACCTGGTCACCCTACCCCACGTCCCCCCTCCCCAACATGCCACCTCTGTTAAATTCTATAGGTTGGAGTGCACCTGTGCCTGGTCCCTGTGCTGGAGGGAAGGCAGGTCTACCCGTCCCAGCATCTGCCCATCCAGGCCTGAGCTTGCCCTCTACTTCTCTGGGGAATGCACACCTCCCAGGTTCCAAACAACATTCGCCCTCTCAAAGTCTGGTTTACTACAACGGAGTAAAAGATGAACATAAGCATTTTTTCCTGGTTCCACAAGTAACCCATTCCTTGTAGTCCTCTATGACTTTGGACTGTAGGAGCGTTCTATTCCCTGCAGATCTCTCCAAATGTAAGAAAAGCAGCGCCTCTTACAGGAAGCACTGCTGCTAGGCTGCTGTCACATGATCCCTCCTGGCTGTCTTTTGTAATGGTTACAAACAGCTGCTGCCACTCCTGGGGCAGAAGAGTTAGCTTTTCCTCCGCTAGTTTAGGGATAGGGTCTGTGCACTTTGTTGCATGCCCCCCAGTAGGAGTGTGGATGTCAGCAGTAGATGTCATGGAGAGAAGCCTGGCTCCTTGCCAAATAAGGGGTGGGGTCTTCACACCCATCACACTACCTTATAGGGGCCAGCCAGAATCTTGCCTTAAATATGTGAATATCAGAGCTGGTTGAAAATGGTTTTAAAAATCTGATATTTCAACAAAAAAAAATAGCAAAAATAAACATTTGTTCTTCAGATTTTTCCCCCCATCTCTAATAAAAGTAATGACTGAGATGTCAGGTCGCCATCCAAACCCGCATCGCAGCAGGGACAATGTTCTCATTTTTGCAAGACAATGTGCCCAGTTCTTATTTACCCAAAGGCCCTTTTACACCACTCTGATAAAGGGGACTTTATAGGCACTTGAGGCCCCTCTATGCTGTCAGAGTGGTGGAAAAGGGCCTTATTGTAAATGGGAATCAGTCCCAATGGAACTTGGATTAAGTCAGTGGTAAAACTCATTTATTTCAATGGAATCAGGATTTGGATCTCAGAAATGTTCAGATCACAAGGAGAAACTTGAGCCCTTAGTGAAGGTAATTGCCATAGAACCCAAGTACAAGAGGACTTCCCCCTTGTTACTATGGTGTTCTATGCTGTACTGACTGAACAATACTTTTCAGTACAATCATTTTCCATAAAGATTAGGTAAAGTCAAATATTTCTGAGGCTCTTTATCATGTGTGAAATCTCTTTATCCATAGTATGCATTAGTATTTCTCTCTAAACCAACGAATACACTAAAGCTGAACTCAAAACTTTAACTTTCAGCTGTTGCTGCTTAGCTGCTCTCCTCCACTCTACTTAAAAACGTTTTCTTTTTAAGGCGAGAGCCTGAGAGAGGTCAGATGGAGCATAAGTGCTCTGCTTTTTTCTTTCATTAGCACAAGTGATGGCTACCCATGGATTCAAATTTGTTTCAGCTCTTACTAGAAGCTCTTTGCAACAGAAAGCACGGATTGATTGTCAGTGAAGAGGTTCTGGAATAATAAAGACAGAAGTCATACACTAAAGGTTTTGACATGTGATCTGACAGAGGTGATGTCACTAACAGCTGACCTATCATAAGACCTTAGGAAAAAAGCCAATGGGAGTCTTATTTTTGAGTTTCTAGTGCACAGCTCCCTGCTAGTTTGCGTTTGGAAACAGATTGACTAACATAATAGAGTGATTTTGTAATCTGTCATAATACCATAAGCTACAGATCCACAGACTTTGACCCCTCACAGGTATAATAAGCCCTTTTATTCAGCTGCACATGCTCTCTCGATGAGGGACAGAGGGGGGGCTTTTTCTAATTATATATCCAAAGCATATGTTTTGCCCAGAAACAAAGCATTATATTCATTAGTAAAATCCTATAAACTAGATTCTTTTATTAGCCAGTTAACTAATTGACAGTTAAGAACTTGTATTACTATCATGCTGCAAAACCATGCAGTCACTTAATCTGACAGCTTTATTAAAATTATAGCAGTGCCCTTCAATGCCACTATGGTTAAGGGTCTGTCAGCATTTCCATTATAAACTGTGTTTAGGAGTTTATAGCTCAGCGGTAAAAATTCACTATAATGCAAACTGTCATACAAGGTCTCAGCCTAGCAATAATTTATTTATTTTTAAGGCTGGGGCAGGGAGAGAATGTTAGGGGTTTTTTTGTTTTTTTTTTAAATCTGTTTAATCTATTTTAAGTTTTAGGAGTGCAAAAATATTTTGGAAGTTGACTTTTTTTCACTCAGTGTTGTCACATGCACAGCATTATACAATTGAAGGAGTAATTTCAGCTACTCAGCGTAAGTGTAGCCACTCAGGAGATCTCTATGCAGGTCTCTGCTCACTGTGCAGTGGTGGTTAAAAAAGGCAAACCACTGTCAGGCTGCATAAGGAATGGCTTAAAGAATAATACTGAAAGTATTATAATGTCATTGTATAAATGTTTGCATCAGATGGTCTCACCTCAACTGAGTAGTGATTCTCCATGATGGTTCATATTTTAAAAGGCTGTGGTTGCAGAAATATGTTACAAAGTGCAGTGAGACTCTGTGATGAGTAATCATAAAGATTCTACAGGCTCAAACTGCGCCCTCAGCTACCTGTACAGCCTCAGAATTTGGCCTACAGAATAAACTGGTGCTGATTCATAAGTCAGGGAGAACACAGCTTGATTTTCAGATGCCAGGAGGAGTTTGCAGGACTGGCAGTTAGGAAAAAACATCTGCTTACTTGTAAACTGAGCATATCTGATCTGGAAATCAAAATAAAATAAATATGGAACCTCACAATGATATATTTGAGTCATTTTGGGATTTAAAAAAGAAAGCACTTTCAAATTGGGTGAAAGGGAGGGGAATAGCTTTAAAAAACTGTCCCACAGAATATAGAAATGGTTCAGCCCACGTAACTCCCACTAAGTTCAATGAAAGTTTTGCATGTAGCAGGACTGCAGGATTGGGCCAAAGCTGTATTTTGTTCACTGAAGTGGACTGAATCAAAATATGGCCACTGCACAAAGGCGGAGAGTATAGTAATAATTATTCTCTGGAGCTGTCAGCTGGTTTGTAATGAACTACCTGGGTTTGTGTACCACTCCCCCCTGCTGGATGGAATGTATACAATTTGCTCAAGTTTTTATCATCTATGGGCTGAAGTAGAACAGCTGCTCCATTAGTTCACTGAACAGAATATTATGTTCTGGCACTAAAGGTCATCAGTCCTATTCCTGATTCCCTGTGTATGCATTTCACTGCTGACCCTGGTGTCCCTGTATGTAGGTAGCTATAAACCATTGCTGCTTTGTTTTTTGTAGTCTGTCTCTAACTCTGTAAAGATATTGATTCCTCACGAATAAATCCTGTTGCTACTGCTCTGGTCCTACACTGGGAGTATAATAGTCTGAACTGCTGCCATGGTAAATCAACTCAGTTTGAGAGCTCTTGTTGGCTCTACAGTGGAGTGTCTTATAAAAGAGGGTTTCATATTATCTAAATTGTGAAAGCAAATTTGCTAAAGCTTTAGGGGATCCAAAGGTCTGGTGGAGCAACATGTGAAGGTGAAATGGAACTGCAGGCACAGTATATGTCAGATCTTGGGGGAGGAGTAGTGCCATCTCCTCACCAGCTTCAGCAAAAATTAGTGTAGGAGGAAAGGGGGAGAACTCAGTGTGGGCAGAGAGAAGTACAGAATACCTCCCTGCAAGGACATAAAAAGGGGAAAGATTGTATTGTGGTAGGGGACAAAGGGTCAGGAGATCTGTTAAAAGTTCTGGAATAGTTTTCCTGCTTCTTTCTCTCTTGATGTATGAATTTAAAATGTGGCTCTCCTCTGAAAAGTCATTCTGTTTAAAAAAAAACAAAAAAAATCCAACCCACTCTCTCATAACTTTGCTGCTTGGGAGTAAATACTTATTTTTGTCACAGAGATGACTGACTACATGCAGGGGGCAGATCTCCTGAGCAAGAAGATGCCATTTTTACCGTCACTATTTTGGCTGTAAGTCCACTTTAATATTTGTTGAATTTAGCTTTTAAATAAATATTTTTCCTCAGTTCCCCTTCAGACTCCACAATAACTTTAAATTCAGGCACAAAGCCTTTACCCTTTGTGTATAAAGCAGATTGATGCTGTTAGTAAAAATGGAGAGGATAGATAAGTAAGAGAATTGTAATATAACTGTAAGTCATTAACAAAACATGTTAAAATCCTTCGGACAACCGCATACATAATAAAAGCTCTTATGAATGACATAATGTTCCCAGTCCTACAGTCTTTTCTCAGGCAAAACTCCCACTGATATCAATCAGACATTGATGTCACTGAAAGTTTTGCCTGATTAAGGACTATAGAACGGGGCCCACTGAGAAGTAAATAAAATGCATGAGAGAACACTTGTTTAAAAAACAACAACTACAGGAATGCCTGTAAACACTGTACTGTTATCTTATTCTAAGCTGTGGTGTTTTGGATCAATACCGTCAAGTGGACCATAACATCATGATTCCCTAGCACTTTTGGTGTGGCAGTGGAGTAAACAATACCTCTAATACTAAATTGGAGGTAAAAGGAATTGGGTGATAACCTTTTAAAAAAAAGTTATTTTGTGAGTCTCTGTACAAAGACCATTTGAGTTCTAAACCTTATAATCAGCTTGGAAAATATTTTAACCAATAGAGATCTTAGTGACTGAGTCAGTTATGTCTTCTCCAATTCATAGGGTCAATCATCAAAACAGATATTGTTAGAGGGACTTTGAATGCCCAGTATTTATCAGTAACGTACAATTTAATGCCCACTTTTAAAGATTATACTATTTAATAGTTTTAGACCAGATTAAAAATGATGGCTTAAAATTATTAATTTAAAGAAATAAGAGAAACTGAGAAAAAAGGCTTTTCAGATAATCCACTTACTGCATCTTTGTTGTGCCTATCCTCATAATACGCTTGAGGCCCAGTTGCTGGATTTAACCACAACACTTGTTAATTTCTAGAGAAGCAGCAGTGGCCTCTCCAGCTTCTACTGTTGTTGTTTACAATATTACTGTTCTGTTCCAACTCTTTTTAAACATTTCAGCAAATCCACCTCTTCAAGTGCACAACCTTACTGGGGTATTAAACTCATTCTCTGGGGAAGCTGCTCTCTTTGTGGGTGAGAAGGAAAGGGGAGAAGGAGAGTTAGTTTCCCCCCGCCAATGTCTGATGAAGCTGGAGAAAGACCTCACTTGACTGACCAAAAAAAACCCAAACCAAAACAAAACAAAAAAAACCCGAACAAACAAAAGGCAAAGAGAGACACATCATTCTAAACTCCCCGGAGAACATTAAAACCAGTACTTTCAGCTGAGGCCAATGAAAAAAATATCAATTAAAGGAACACTGGACTAAATTCTCCCATCCCACAGAAGAAAACTACTGGAAGGGGGAAAGTACTCAAATTCAGACCAGATTCATTCTTGATGTAACTTGGAGGACTTTGATCGAGTTACACCTGCGATGAATTTGCCCCTTGAGTTTCAGTTTGGAGATTAGAGGATTCTATCCCTCAGGAAGAGTGGTTTGTGGCAGTCCTGAGAGGTACGGATAGGAGTTACCTGGCAAATTGAAACATATACAGAGCATCCCGCCCTAAAGTCTGCAGATTCTGGAACAATCATTAGGTGTGTTGGCCCCTCCTAGGTCTCTCCCTTCCTCCTGGCAGCATAGTTCACCCAAGACCAGGAACGTTATTGTCATTGGATCCCATACTGTGGGTGCCCACTGTCCCCCTCTGCAGATGCAACCTTAGTTGCTAGCAAGTTAGTAGGGGAGCATGCTGCACAGAGCAGCTGTTTTCTTGACTTTGCCAATCTCTCTACTTAGGAACACTCCTAATTTCCTGTTGTATGTAACCACACATTTGAATTGAGGAGTTTCTACAGGCTATGGGGACTATGTAATGGAATTTCTGTTTCCCCACTTCCACTGTGCTGTTTTGCTACCCCCTCTCCCATTGCAGCAGGACTGGCTGAATCACCCTGTCAACCCATGGCAATTTCACCAGCCTGCAGGAACTGGGCCAAGGAGAGCTCCAGTCCCTTTTCCTTCCCACATTGGCTTCACCTCTAGCTGTAGCCAAAGCACAGGGGTATCTGCAGAGTACTGGTGGAGGCGGGAGTGATGCTATGAATGTGGTACTCCTGTGCAAACTCTAGAGAGACAGGCCAATGAGGGCACAACTCTAGTTCAGTCTTGATCACCATTCAATCCATGGCTTCTTTGCTAAAAATGCCAGCAATGGTGTCATTAATATGGTGATGTTCTTAGTGATGTGAACACCTGTCCAACTGGAACTGGTCTGAGACACATTCCCCCTATGGGACAGTACATTTCCCTTCATCAAGGTGTTTTTCTTCCAAAATTTTGAGTTAATCCCATGGAATGCTTGATGACCAAGACTCTTTTTTATTGATCATCCCATGTCACTAGACATGCACACAGAGACATTACTAAAATAGACCAAATACAAAGGCTCTTATGTACTGCTGATTGCATAATACAGGTGCCACTGAGTCCTGATGAAGGTGCAGAACAAAGACCATATTTTGCACTGCCACTGAAAATCACTGATTGCCTGAGGCAGATCCCTGATTATATATACTGTACTATCTCTGCAGTCCTTCTACTAGCTGTAGTTTATCACTGGTTACAGGTGCTTCTGAAGCTTCCACAAAGAGCTATTCTATCAGTAATTTCCATTTCAATAATAAACATGTCATACAAATCTGTTGGGGTTTCTTCTCTTCTCCTTACCTAAAGATAAAATGAATGTTAAAGTTCTTGCTTTTTATTCAGTGCACTTGCACTAACCCAGGTATAGTAGGTACATTAACCCAGATTCAATAGGTTTAGATGATGTATTACTAGGTTTTTGAAACTAGAATCATTACAGAGCTGGCCAGTTGTTTGAAATCCATCATCTTCCTATTATTTGACTTATTTAGCAGTGGCATGAGATTGAAAGCTTTAAATTTTATATTGTTTTATTGCCATCTGCTGGTCATTTACAACCTTCGAAAACTCCGGCTGTTGCAGGATTCAGTAGCACTTTCTTGTAGTTATTTTTGAAGGCGGTCATTAGGTCATAGAAGTTAAATGTAGTGGCATAAAAGCTGAGTGTGTGTGACACAGAGGCCCATTGGTGCCAACTGGCAAAGGGGTTACTGTTCTTTACAAACAATTCCTGTCACAGACCTGGCAAACTCACTATACCTAATACATCACTTTATGGTATTTATCCATAAAGGGTAGCATGTGAGGCCCCTACTGAAAGCTTGTAACTTATGGATACTCATAATCATTGTGAGATGTGTGTACAGCTAATATTTATGGAATAATGTAACTATATTGAAAATTATGCCCCTATGGTCTTAGAGTGCAAGTGGGTCACCAAGCAATCATATGTTTTGATGATGGCTCATTCAAGATGGAGGGAGCTGTCATCCCTCTTTGGCTAGCTGATTATGTAATGTATTGCTCAGTTGTCTACCTTTGCACCAACCCAGAAAAGTAAATGGAAAACCATCAAAGACAAACTATAAACATCAAAACCACTTAGCAGTGAAAAGGAGTGATGACATTGAGGGGATCACCCTGCCTGTGAATACAAACAAAAGACTGATTCAGTATATCGCAGGCTGGAGAAAGACATCCTGGATCCATTCACTGAGGCATATCTTGAAACAGTGGGAATGCTTCATGAATGATGCCTCCTGGCCCCTTGGGGCTAGCAAACTCTGCAAAGACCTTAACTTTGGGGTGATAATCTACTTTATTAGATAGGAAAGATAACTATTAATAACTGTAGGCTCTAGTTTGCATTTTATGATTTTGTTTTGTATAACTGTTTGCTTCTAACACTCACACTTGTGTCTATTTGAATGTCTGTTGTTTCTTAAAATAAATATACTTTTGTTTAATTATAATCAACCTCAAATGCTGTATGTGACAAAGGAGCCATGGACTAAAGGAAAACAGGTAAACTGCAGTATTCCTTTGGGAATGGAGTATCTGGGATTTCTGTGGGTATCCAGGGATCAGCGGCTGGATACCACAGGGGGACACTTTGAAAGGACTTGAGGGCGGGGTGCATGTATTATCAATTGGCAGGGCTGATTAGTCCAGAAGAGAGTGCTTGAGTGGCTGACAGGCTGGTTGCGTTAGGGAGCTAACACCCAGCTGGCACAGGCAAGACTCCCTCATGCTGGAAGAAGGTGGTAACAAGGTGACTCACAGCCCTGGGTGCCTCAAGAAGTGTTACAGTGTATCCTCTCAATAATAGGGGTATCTGTTAGATTGTCATTTCCATCCCACTATTTGTAACCTCTTCCCGCAACCCCTAAGCCAGCAAAATCCACTCCCATCTGTCACTTTACGTACACCTTGTATTTATGTACCCACTCTGTGTCACTGTAGAGGTGTTCCTTCTCTCATAGTTAGTAGCCTGTACTATTGCACAGGTGTAATTCGAAAGGTCATGTGCAAAAAAGCTGAAAATGGCTGAGAACTTAAAATTGGACAGTAACAGACCATGAATCCTAGTGATGATTGAACCTGGTGGTACAATACTGTAAATAAAAAGAATCCGCAACCATGCTTGTAGCTATTTCCATCACTTCGCACTGGCTCAACAGACATTCTAGGCTTTAGAGTGATGTTTGGGGTTACTGTGTGTGCTAGCTGTATTATTTGTGTGTGGGTTGTGTTGGGAGAATTATGCTGATTTGTGAAGGTGGCGAATGAGGGGTATGTGCTGTGGTGAGCAGCTGTGTGAGGTTGGAGCTATTGTGTATTCTGGTTTTGTTGTTGTTTGCGTGGTTGTGTTGATCTGTGTCTAAGGAGGATTGTGCTGGGAGATCTGTGTGTATGGCAATTGGGCCAAGTTATTCACCATCTGTGCTGTTTCCCTCATACAACCAATGAAATTGGTGCATGAAAATTAGCTGTAAAGATGGTGTTTCATTACCTCTTATTACAATGGTCTAGGACAGTCGTTCTCAACCACGGGTACGTGTCCCCTGGGGATATGCAGAGGTCTTCCAGGGGGTACATCAACTCATCTAGATATTTGTCTAGGTTTACAACAGGCTATATAAAAAGCACTAGCAAAGTCAGTACAAACTAAGATTTCATACAATGACTTGTTTATACTGCTCTATACACTGAAATATAAGTACAATATTTGTACTTATGGATGATTTAACTGGGACTTGGTCCTGCTTCGAGCAGGGAGTTGGACTAGATGACCTTCTGAGGTCCCTTCCAACCCTGATATTCTATGATTCTATTCTATGATTCTATGATTTATATTCCAATTGATTTATTTTATAATTATATGGTAAAAATGAGAAAGTAAGCAATTTTGCAATAATATTGTTCTGTGACACATTTGTATTTTTATGTCTGAGTTTGTAGGCAAGTAGTTTTTAAGTGAGGTGAACCTTGGAGGTATGCAAGACATATCAGACTCCTACAAGTACAGTAGTCTGGAAAAGTTGAGAACCACTGGTCTAAGACTCTTGACATGACATAGATACGTGCCTTACATCACACAGGTGTAATTTGCAAAGTCAAAATGGCTGAGAAATTAAAAATTGGATGATAACAGGCCACAAAACCCAATGATGATTCAACATAGTGATATTCTGAACCAAAAGAGCTCTCAACTATGCTTGTAGCTGTTTCCATTGCTTCATTGTGACTCAACAGACAGTTTAGGCTAGAGTGACACCCAGTGACATTCCTGGAATCTTATTATATAGATTACTCCTCCTGTTGAACCAGTTCAACTACCACCTTTGCTGCCATGATAGGATTTTGGGTCCTCCCCAAAGAGATCCTGAGATCTTGTCACTCTGCTGGGCGTCTCCAGGTCTGGTTCCTCATCCCTCTGGTCCACTGAGCTATTATTTTTCTCCTCCTCCACACCCATCATAATTAGACTACTAGGTGCTCCCATACTATTTAGTAACACAGCAGGCTGGGTGGAAGGGCAAGTCCTGAGAATCTGATCCAGCTGTTCATAAAATGGGCACATTTTGATCTCAGAGCTTGACCAGTAGTCCAATGGCTTAATATACTGAACCTTAATATATAGTTCCTTTATCTTTCCATGCCACTGCTTATCACTTCTGCTGACACCCATCTCTGCCACACAGTCACCTGGTCACGCACCAAGGTACCGCATATGACTGAGCTCAGCAGGTCCTTCCTCTTCTCCTTTCCCAAGAGAAATACCAGTGCCCACACATTGGCCTCGAGCCTGCTGGCAGGCAGTTTCTAGGACAGTGTCTTCTGAGACATACTGGTGAAGCAACTGGATTGCAGTAGATGTTGATCCGTGTGAAAACAGTGTTCAAATTAGCATGCACCACTATCTGTGTAGGTAAATGGCTTCTGGCCAACGTTATCCCTATGCAGTGGAGTGCAAAAAGGAAACCAGGCTGGCCACTTGATAAGTGACCAGTTCACTGTGGAATGGTAGAGGGAGGACTATTTGCACCATTAGAACAATTGCAACAGCAATCCACACTCTCAAATACACTGCTGTGGTGGAGGACTACATAGTAATTACTGGTGGTGTGACTGCCTGTATGCCATGGGGCGAAGTATTTTGTGTGTTGGTGCAAAGGGTATTAAAGGCATGCTGAGACCAAAGAGTGGTAAGCACACCAAACTTCTCTAGTATAGACATGTCTATCCAGTGGGGGATTCCTTTGTTCTCCTGTAACATCTCCTCTTCCCTCATAGGGACCAAGATGGTGCCTTTTCTGCAGGTAGCTAGGCTGTTTTCTCCTTCACACTAACTCAAGGGTAAGCAAACTATGGCCCAAGGGCTGCCTCCAGCCTACCAGACCTTTTAATCTGGCCCTCGAGCTTCTGTCGGGGGGCTTGCCCCACTCCGCATGTGCCATGGCTCCTGGAAGCAGCAGCATGTCCCCACTCCAGCTCCTACACACAGGGGCAGCCAGGGGGCTCCGCACAACTGCCCCCACTGCAAGTGCCGGCTCTGCAGCTCCCATTGGCTGGGAACAGCGGCCAACGGGAGCTGCAGGGGTGGCGCCTGCGGATGGGGCAGCACACAGAGCCACCTGGCTGGTGCCGTGTCTCCGTGTAGGAGCTGGAGGGCGGACATACCACTGCTTCCGGGAGCTGCTTGAGATAAGAGCCACCTGGAGCCTACACCCGACCTCCTCCCGCGCCCCATCCCCCTGCTCCAGCCCTGATCCCCCTCCCGCCCTCTGAACCCCTCGGTCCCAGCCTGGAGCACCCTCCTGTACCTCAAACCCCTCATCAGCAGCCCCACCCCAGAGCCTGCATCCCCAGCTGGAACCCTGACCACCTCCCTCACCCCGCACTCCAACCCCTAATTTTGTGAGCATTCATGGCCCGCCATACAATTTCCATACCCAGATGTGGCCCTCAGGCCAAAAAGTTTGCCCACTCCTGCTCTAACTGGTCTTCAGCCAGGCAGCAGCTGGGAGAAGAGGCCAGCATTGGCTCTTTTGCTTTCCCACTACCAGACCTCAGCAAAGGGTAAGCATGAGTTCTACTGCTGGTTATGAATGCATACAGTCACACAGGTGGACAGTGGTAGCAATATCAAGACTCTTTATTAATGTATGAGGAAGAGCTTGGATACTGTTCAAAAACCTCATCTATTTAAGAGTGGGGGGAGTCCAACTAAAAAGGTCTGAAGAAGCCTTTAAGGGCAGGGGGTCCAACTAAACAGGCCTGAAGTAACAGTATGCAAGTGCTGGGCATTTCACTGGACACATCTCACAGCCCTGTGACATGCATCCCTGTGATGTCACATGTCCAGCAGAGCTGCAAATGGACAGCAGGAATTCCTCTTCCCTGCTGCCAGAGATGGTACCTGTTGATCTCTCCTGCTTCACAATCAGAATAAACTGGCAGGAAGAATGGAGGTAGCAACAAAGTGAGAACATAATGCCAGCTGCAGCTGCCCTAGAAACTTCCCTGACTGCCAACCCATTCAGTTGCCCCAGGCACCACTGTAACCAACCAATGTTCTCATACACTGTTTTTCATCAGTAGATCTCAAAGCACTTTACAAAGGTAATTAGTAACATTATCCCTATTTTACAGATGGGGAAACTGAGCACAGAGCAGGCAACTGACTTGCCCCTGGTCACCCAGGAGGCCAGGGACCACGTTGGGACTAGAACTCAGGTCTCCAGAGTCCTAAGTTTTATCCACTAGCCCACACTGCCTCTTCTATATAACACAAGCAGTCTTGTCAACAACCAATGTTCAAAAAATTCACAAGCTGGGCTCTAAAATCATGGGACTGGCTTAAAAATAATGAGTTTAAAAATTATCTGGAGTTCTTTTTCCCACCCCCACTTTCTGATTTCTGAGCCTTTTCCATTAGGGTAACATTGTCAGCCTTTTCTGCACAACTGTGAGGGTTACAAAGGTATTTTTTTCCCTTCAAATGAAAGCTGAGATTCTCATGTATTCAGTCCATGGTAATTATTGCAAGAATTGTCAACACTGGGTAGGGTGTGATAGAGAGGAATACCAGTCACAAAAGCCTGGAGTACCAGTAGCTTGAGAAGAAGGCCAGAAAAGAGAAGGGATGGAAAGGAATGTCACAAAGGCTGACAAAATCTAAATGCAAAATTTTGCAGAATAGGTGGGGATGATTACAAAGAATCACAGGAAAAGTAAAAAAGCCATCGTTTAATTTAATAAACTGCAGTGTGAGAACCCAGCCCTGGAGCAACTGAGCTGAGACTGCAAAAAAACCGAGGAGTACTCGTGGCACAAGTACTCTGATACAGACGAACACGGCTACTATTCTGAAACCTGAGCTGAGACTTTCGTCCTTCTCTGAACTGCCTCTCACTGCTGCTGTGACATTCTACCACAACATCCTCCAACCCTTTGTTTCTGGGGGCTAGTCTACACTGTCAGCGCTAAAGCTGCCGTGGTAGCGCTTTAACGTGGCTTGCGTGGTTGTGGCAGAGCACTGGGAGAGAGCTCTCCCAGCGCTCTAGAAAAACTATCTCCACGAGGGGTGCGGCTCCCAGCGCTGATGCACAGTCTACACTGGTGCTTTACAGTGCTGAAACTTGCTGTGCTCAGGGGGGTGTTTTTTCACACCCATGAGCAAGAAAGTTGCAGCGCTGTAAATTGCCAGTATAGACAAGCCCTGAGATATCATGCCATATCAAGATTCTCCCTCATGCTGTGATATCAGTAGCTTCCATTGTGATGTCACTCCTTTCCTGCTGCTAAAATGAAATGATAAATCCCTCCCCTTATGACATCACTCCTCTTGTCATCCCTAATTTGTGATGTCATCATTGCTCCTGTCAGCAGCAGGGCAGTGACACATGTCCTTACCAGTGGAGCTCGGTAGAGCAGTTTGTTCTTGAGGAATCTTCTAGGTAAGTCACATGTGAATGAGCAGTGTCATCAATTCAAACACTTAAAAATGAGTCAAACTGCACATAATCATAAGATTTGACTTAAATATTATGACAGCACCAACTCCTTTTATATTCTGTCCAACTTCAAGCCTTTAGGGGAAGCCTCCCATCCTCAATTTCAGCATGATCATTTTCAGGTTAAAAATTAAATGTTAAACACACAAACACAATCGTGAGCCTTTACCAACAGCTCAGAGAACTATTTACCCTTCCCCATCTCTTCCTTGCTTCATTCAGTCTCCTGGCATGCATCCGATGAAGTGAGCTGTAGCTCACGAAAGCTTATGCTCAAATAAATGTGTTAGTCTCTAAGATGCCACAAGTACTCCTTTTCTTTTTGTCCTTCTTACAGTTACTCTCTGTGCTCTTCTGGTCTCCTATTCCTCACCTGCCTCTGTATTTCCCTTCCCATCTCCCTTTGTGTTTCCATATACTTTCTTACATTCTCAGTCTTCCTCCTGCTTCCCATCTACCCTGCACAGTTCTTACAGTGGTGTGTAGAGTACAGACACTTCACGTCCCCCTAGCACAGGTATAAATAGCAGTGTAGATGGTGAGGCACTGTTCAGGCAACTAAAGACATGCAGAACCTTAGGGTAGGTACCCTACATGGCTCTCTACACACTTAAGTAGCGTCTCCCATCCACACTGCCATTTTAATAGTATAGTGTTCTGCTGTTGGAGCCCTTCCCCGCTGCTTCCTCCTGCCAGACCCTTTCACATGTACCCTACATGCCACCACCAATGAGAGTGCGGCGTGGATGCAGCCATAGTCTCCAGCTCCCGAGTCAGAGAGTTGCCATCTTCTCTGGGAGTGATCTAGTCTCAGTCCCTATGGAAATGCTAAAAGACTATTCTGGCAAACAGAAACTAGGGACACAAGGATGGGGGCACTCCAGTCACAAATTGCTACCATTGTGAAATCTCTATTTTAAATTTAGACATAAATAAAGAGAGGTATTTTTGCAATTTGGAAATGCATTCTAGAGAGTTAAACCCCTGGGTTATTATATATAAAATCCTGAATGAAAATATTATTTAGATAAAGATATAATAATAATAATAATAATTAATTTATTTAAAAAATACCTCACTACTTCCTGCAAAGGGCATAGGTAGGGCCCTACCAAATTCAGGTCCATTTTGGTCAATTTCACAGTCATAGGATTTTAAAAATCATATTTTCAGCTATTTAAAAGTGAAATTTCATGATGTTGTAATTATAGGGGTCCTGACCCAAAAAGGAGTGGTTGGGGGTGGGGTGTCACAAGCTTATTGTAGGGGGGGAGGTTGAGGTACTGTTACCTTTACTTCTGTGCTGCTGCTGGTGGCAGCAGTGCCTTCAGAGCTGGGCAGCTGGAAAGCAGCGGCTGCTTACCAGGAGCCTTGCTCTGAGCGCAGAGCCCTCATGGTATGGTATTGCCTCCCTTACTTCTGCACTGTTGCCTGCAGAGCTGGGCCCTCAGTCAAAAGCCACCACACTCTGGCCACCCAGCTCTGAAGGCAGCGCAGAAGTAAGGGTGGCACAGTATGGTATTACCACCCTTACTTCTGCGCTGCTGCTGGTGGGGCACTGCCTTCAGAGCTGGGTGCCTGGCCAACAGCAACTGCTCTCTGGCCACCTGGCTCTGAAGGCAGCACAGAAGTGAGGGTGACAATACTGCAATGTCCCTGCAAATCCCTTTTGGGTGAGGTCCCCCAATTGAAGAAACGCTGATCTCCCCTGTGAAATCTGTATAGTGTAGGGTAAAAGCACACAAAAGACCACATTTCACAGGGGGAAACCAGATCTCATGGTCCGTGATGTGTTTTTCATGGCTACAAAATTTGGTAAGGCCCTAGGCATAGGGAAATAATGGGCTTTTGACTGAGGGCACCTTCCAGCTTCAGTGTCACTAGAGAGGAGAGACATTTTTAACAAAGGAAAAACTTTGTGAGTTTGATTCTAGAAATCATGAAAAACATCCCCCTCCCCCCAAACAAAAACCCTGCGTGATCCATCCCGGGAACGGGAAGGCGGCGGGTAGGGGGAAGAAGAGCAGCCAGGACAGGGCAAGATCTTCTGACTCACTAGCTGTCCTCGCTACCCGCTAGCTGTGGCTGCAGAGCAGCTTGCTGGTAAGCCACAGTGGCCTGGCCTGGGCCTGTGCAGAACCCCAAACCTTGAGCCTAGCCAGACACAGCCCCGTGCACTGGGCCTCAGCCCAACACAGGCCACCAGCGCCTCCCGACCCAACCACAGACCCCAGCCTGGGCCCGGCCAGAGCCAGAGCCAGAACCACCTCCCGCTCGCGCCCCGGGCCCGGCCAGAGACAGGCCCTCCCCCACACCTGGCCTCAGCCAATCAACAACGCGCCTTTTCGGCTCCCAGCTACAGACACGCTGCGCACGCGCCACGCGTCCCTCGCTCCTTGTGGGCTTAGGGATCCAGTCACAGACGCATCCCCTCCCGAACCCGCCCCCGAGGCTTGCGCGCGCCATACAGCCTTTCTCCCTTCTTCAACAGCCCTCCTACCCAAGCCATTATTCCACGCGCGCGCCCTCCCCGCTTACGATGTCACAGCAGCCGCCGCTGTCAGCGGGCGGGGGAAATGGATCAGCCAATCCAGGCGCAGCGTCTGACGTCACAATGGCTATGGTGGCTGCACAGTGACACGTCTTGCTGTGGTGCTTGAGCGGGGCGGGGCGGCCTTCATTCTCGCCGGATCCCGGCTCGGCTCGCGTGAGCCAGCGCGGTGCGGGCCGGCCGTGCGTGCCCCGGCGGCGGGGGGAGGGCGGCGTGGATGAGCGGCCATGGCGGGGCAGCAGTTCCAGTACGACGACAGCGGCAACACCTTCTTCTACTTCCTCACCAGCTTCGTGGGGCTCATCGTCATCCCCGCCACCTACTACCTGTGGCCCCGGGACCAGCACGCCGGTGAGCCGCCCCCCGCCGGGCCTGGCCGCGGGCCTCTGCCCGCCGCTCTGTCCGGGCTGGGGGAGGGATCCCAGGTGCCCCGCGCCCCCGCCGCCGTCGGGGAATCTGGGGGGTGGGAATGGAGCGGACCTTTCCCGGGGCGGGGTGGTGGTGAGCGAGTCGGGGCGAGCGCGAAACCCCTTCCCCACTGGGTGCTTTGCGGCTGGGCAGACCCCTGCCCGTGGCCCCGTCCCTGCCGTGCCGTGTTGGGGGGCGGCGCGGGGCGGCCTCGTGCCCCGGAACCGAAGCGTCGGGGGCTGCTGAACCCTTGTCCGAGACTTTCCCTGAGAACCGTTAGTGGCAGGAGTCGGTTGGGTGTCATGTAAAGAAGCAAAAAGCAAAAACTTCAAACCGTCTGTCCGAGAGCTCCGGCTCTGCGCTGCTCAGCGGCCGCGCGCTTGCGAAATCCTCCGTTCGCTGCTTTCCTGGAGCCTTTCCGGGCTGCTGACCTGATTTTGTAACGCAAAATACTCGTGGGGGGTGGGCGGCGAGGTGCAGCAAGGAGATAGCCTTCTCCTGCTGCTTTTACACCTCATGGAGTGAAAAGGGCACAAGCACAGAGTTTTGTCTCCTCCCCCCCCCCCCCCCCCTTTGCAGGTGACCTTTAAATGTCCCAGGTGGATAGGGCTTTCTCTGCATCCTTTGGGAGGCTGCTCTTCCACAGCCTAATAGATGTGTGTGGTTCCCTTGAGTCCCTTGTCTGTTTTTATAGAGCTATTCCCCTGTTGTTCTCCATCCTTAGCAGGAGAGAGAAGTTCAGGATTTTGCATTCTGACAGTATGAGCTGCAGAAAAATAGGGTGTTTTTGACTGTGAGATAAGGAAATTAGAATGAGAGAAAGAGTATTGAATTTCCCTAGCCCTTTGTACGGTTGCTGTCTATGAGATAAGATGTAATCAGTAATACTCACGTAATACAAATAGGTGACGTTACTGGTCTTTTATCATGAATGTTTGTGTGTCTTGTAGCAGGAAAATTGGGAATTTACTGTATCTGTTTAGTGTTTGAAATAAATTAAAGCCATGTGTTTTTTTAACAGTATTTTAAATTATTCTTTTTTTTTTTTTTTTCCAATTAAAGGAAGCCTTACTGATGAAAGGAATGCTGAACAAATAAGCCTCTGCTCCTAAGGGCATGTCTGTACTGCAAAGTGAAGGCATGATTCTAGCACAAGCAAGTATGCCAGTGTTAAAATAGCAGTGTAGATGAGGTGACACAAGGCTTCAGTATGGAGAAGCAACCAGAGAGCAAACCCTCTAGGGAGTCTGGGTACATACTCCGGTTGCTAGCCTGTGCTGAAGCCCACCATGTCTATATTAAAAAGAAAAGGAGTACTTGTGGCACCTTAGAGACTAACAAATTTATTAGAGCATAAGCTTTCGTGAGCTACAGCTCACTTCGTCGGATGCATACAGTGGAAAATATAGTGGGGAGATTTTATATACACAGAGAACATGAAACAATGGGTGTTACCATACAGACTGTAACAAGAGTGATCAGGAAAGGTGAGCTATTACCAGCAGGAGGGGGGAGTGGGGAAATGGACCTTTTGTAGTGATAATCAAGGTGGGCCATTTCCAGCAGTTATGCTGTTCTTGTAAACTGCTGGAAATGGCCCACCTTGATTATCACTACAAAAGGTCCATTTCCCCACTCCCCCCTCCTGCTGGTAATAGCTCACCTTTCCTGATCACTCTTGTTACAGTCTGTATGGTAACACCCATTGTTTCATGTTCTCTGTGTATATAAAATCTCCCCACTATATTTTCCACTGTATGCATCCGACGAAGTGAGCTGTAGCTTACGAACGCTTATGCTCTAATAAATTTGTTAGTCTCTAAGGTGCCACAAGTACTCTTCTTTTTACGGATACAGACTAACACGGCTGCTACTCTGAAACCTGTCATGTCTACATTGTCATTGTTACCCATGCTAGCTAGATTAAAATTAATACGGGTATGCTACCTGTACTATAGTCATACCTTCATTTGCATTGTAGACATACCCTAACTCTTGTTTACCTCTGGCTACTAGAAAGATGAAGGTGGGAGGATTTGCAAGCAATATCTGCCTTGATGACAAGCCTAGGGCCTTACCAGCCTTAGTTGTTAAGGAGGATGCTGTCTGTAGAACCCATTTAAAGGATTCATCTTTTGTCTTTGGCTAGTAGGTGTTGTACAGTTTAGACATTCTATTTATCTTGCTGCTGGAAGGGAGAAGGAGCTGTCTCTCTTGACTGTTGTTGCAACAAGTGGTGTATGAGGGAGAGAAGATGTCTCTTTACTGTATTCATCCCCAAGCCTCAGCTGTGGCTTTTATTTTGAGTCCTTCTCAAGTTTGATTAGATCCAGTACCTGGGTCTCTTCTTATTTTTTTTCCAAACAGCAGTTGCATGAAACTGACATGATTGTTGGTGAATTTCACAGTTTATTCTTCAGAACATTGTGGGCAGCTGCCATACCGTCACTCTTATTTATGTTACTCTGCTGCAGCTTGGCAAAGCTATATAAGCAGCAGCAGAAGCACTGGAAATGTCTGCTGACTCAGAAAGACAACATTGCACAACCAGCATGGCTAGGAACTGCCTCTTTCTCAAAATGAGAGCTTCAGTTCTTCAGAAATCAATGCCTTAAGCTTCCCACTGGTGAGTGAATTTCTCAGGCCCTTGTCAGTTGGACTGTAGGCTGGATCTACACAAGAATTGTCAAACATAGTTGAGTGTCAAGCACTGCTTCTCACTGATTTCCCCTGAGCTGGCATTGTGGGGAGAGCCTGCTGCTTTCAACATCTATTTTTTTGACAAAACAATATTGGGAGTAATTGATCGCATATTGTTAAAAGAGGTGGTAAACTCAGTTGACCCTTCTCCACAATAATAGGACAACAGCACTCCATACTGGTTATTTGGAGAGGGAGGGAATGGAGGAATGGTGTTTGGTAATGTCCAAGTGCAGTTGAAAATTCCTGTGTGTAGATACACTCCTAGTCTGTGTAAGTGACTTAGTCGTGATTAAGTAATGAACTCCAAATCACGTCATAGTTTGTGTTCTGTATAAGCCAAAAAGTTGTTGTGGCTATGAAAAAAGCCAGTTGGAGTATTGTACAAATAGTAGTCCACCATTTTTTCTATGCATTTTTTTTTTTTTTTTTTTTTTTTTGCTTCATTGTATACTTTCAGTTGTTAAGGGTATTGTGCTTGTTTAAAGTTAGTGTGCTGAATGCACTGATTCTGCCACATTTCTAGTGCACTCATCTGAACGTCAAAAAGACTAGTGTTCCTCAGATAGCTTTGTGTCCGAATGTTTGCATGTGACAACTTGAATTGGTGTCAACTACATGTAATCTGGAAACTATAATAATGTTGGACGTTAAGAATAAATTATCATGTAGACTTACTTTTCATCATCATGTGGTTTTACAATGAAGTGCTGATTGCTTAACCTTGGCTTTTCACTCTTAAAACCAGAGTGACAATCATTTTAGTTTTCAGTACAATATGCAGAAGGCTGAGCTAAGGAGTATGCTTTAAGAAGATAAAGTAAAAACTGATTTCCACTGCAGTCTATCATGGAGTCCCTTATGAGCACCTAGACTTTAACATCTGTATCAGCATCTATGTCCCCTCTGTAGAGGAATATTTTCCATAACAAATAAACTTAAGGCGTTTTAGTAAATGTTTGTAGAATGAGATGAAAACACATATTTCTTTTTGTTACAGTGTGAATGCAAGAATAGAATGACATAGGGCCCAAGCCATTGTTGTTGTTCTGCCTACCCATTTAGAAAAACATTTAAAACAATGTGAATCAAGTGCAAGTGGTTAAAATTGCTATGAAATAGTGTTTCTGCAATTTCTAATGAGCGGTGTACAAATATTTGAAAGGTCACTGAGAGTATTATTGGCGTGAAAGTGACTTGTCCCTCTCTTAAATTAAACACAGGATAAAGTGATAATTTGAGATGCTTTTATTTCATATATTTGTAAACCTAAATGAAGAGGATGCATCCTGACCAACATCAAATGTTTACTACCTTTATGCCTTGAGGTGTGCACAGGAACCAGTAGATATACAAGAATAGAATACAGTATCTCATCAGCTTCCTGTTAAATCTTGCTTTAATTTAAGATTTTAGTTCTTATTGCTTTATAGATTACCTGTGATGGTTAGACTATTCCAGTCTCTGACCTCACCAAGAGCAAGTGTGGGTTTCCAAGACATTTTGGAAAAAGCCCTATGAAATACAATTACAACCAACACTGGGGAAGGCAGTTATTTCTGTTTATATTACTTTCATTGCTCTGGTAGTCTCAGCTAAAATGAAAGGACAGTGTATCAGAAAACAACTAAACATGCAGGTAACTGGTTTGAAGGAATGATACTATAAAAGAGGCACTCTTCTTGCTTATTGTGATGTTCCCGAGGCTGTTTTAAAGGGTAAACTATCTGGTTTTGTATTTAATTCCTTGCCTTCAACTTGTATTTTATAATAGGCAAATGCATCTTTTTTGTTAAACATACTGGGTTATCTGTTCTTGGGCATCCAGCAAGAGAACTGTGGCAGAAATTACTTTTAAGATTGTTGTGAACAAAGGTCAACAAGAAAATAAATTACTCCAAGTAGTGGTAATGGTCTCAAAAGTGATCTATAAAATAAGGAGGTAACTACAAATTTGAGTGTAGTGCAACTCCAGAAAACTCTGAAAGCCAATTTTAATCAACTTTTCCACCTATCTTTTTACAGGCAAGTATAAAGATAGAACCAAAAGAGCTTGAAGGGATGGATAAACATCCCTCAGAGTCCATTGATATTATTGGATTTATTCTCAAACAGGTTGGTTGCAGGGTTAGACAGGAATTAAGTCTCAAAATCCAAGAAGGAGGTAAAGAGCAAGAGGTGAATAAGCCTAGTTGTTGGCTAGTATACTGGCTGTCCCACAATGCTGACGTGTCTCTTACTGAAGTGATGTAAGACTGACAGTGCTCACCTAGGTATCAAAGTGAAACACAACATGATTATATAGACTGTTAGAGAACAGGTAGGCAGATGTTTGTATGCTCTGGTTTGTGATATTAGAGCCTGCTATCAATGCAATTTTAAACTTGGTTAGAGTGCCATAAGTGTACATAGCTAAGGTTGAGAGTCTGTCACGGAGCTCACAGAAGTCACAGATTCCGTGGCTTTCTGAGACCTCCATGACTTCCGTAGCTGCAGCAGCCAGTGTGGCTGATCCCAAGACCACCTGAGCAGTTGGCCCTGGGGGCTGGCCAAGCAGCAGTGGCTGGCCCCGCCCGGGGGCTGGCCTGGAGGCCTTTGGAGTAGTGGTCCTGGGGGGCCTTGGTGCAGCAGGTGGCCGGGGACAGTCAGCTCCTGCTGTTGGAGAAGGGGACAGCGGTCAGCCCCTGTTTCCCCCCCCCACGCAAGCAGCGGGGCTCCAGGAGCAGCTAAGATTTAGTCAGAAGTATTTATAGTAAAAGTATGAACAGGTCACAGGCTGTGAATTTTTGTTTATTGCCTGTGACCTGTCCATGACTTACTAAAAATACCCATGGCTAAATCTTAGCACATCACAAAAATGTATAAGGTTATGTGGAAAGAATAAGGTCTCTGTTCTGAAGCTTAGAGGCTAACTTGAACTGTTGTCCCATGTATTGTTTTGTCCAAGTGCCTGGAAACATTGTACCCTCTCCAGTGGAGAGATGAATGTAAGCAGAAGAGAGACTTGAAGGAGGAGAAAACATAGTACATGAGAGAAGGGAGTCTGTCGATCATAGGGGATGTCTGTTGCTGATCAGAGTGGAAGAACTGAAGTTGATCTGTAATGACTGAAGAGGGATAATTGCTTATTTCTTTTCCAGTTAAAAATCAATATAAATGTACTTGCATAAATTGGATAATGAATGTACAGCTGGACAACTTTGTCATAGAATTCCTTGTAATGTGTTTTAGATACATCCACATATGAACAGTTTATGGACATATGTGCACTCGCTTATTTTTATGAATTTGTTCCTCAGTCAAATGTAGTCACAAAGTTTTCCTCAAGAGCCAGAGTGAATTGAATCACTAGTGAAACCAACATCTATAGATATTTTTAGGGTATGAAATATGTATTAAACCTTTCACAGTGCTGTTATATGCATGGAAAAAAAAATAAACCCAACCACCTCTTGTGATCTAGCTCCATGTTTGAACTGGGACAAAATAGTCCATTTCTTCTGGTTGCGATACTGCAAAATGGTGGATTTTTGGGGCATTTCAGTGATGTGTAGCTAGGGGAACATAAAAAGACAATAGATTCTTCTCAGAGGGGCCTCTAAATACTCCCAGTTGTTTGTTGCACCACCTTGTGTTGCTGAGGTTCCCAACCTAGTGGAAAGCCGCACCCTCCTTTGACAATGCCGCCATAAGTGCCGTCTCTTGACACCAGACATTAGGAGCTGAGGTTATAAAAGTGCACAGAAAGTGCCACTGCTTCGGCTTCTTCCGTTGGTCCCAGCCCAAAAATTGAAATATGCAGAGTTTCTTTGAGTGTTGTTAGGTTACTTACCAGTAACTTTCTTTATATAGCATTTTTTTCTGTAGGTCTCAAAGCACTAGTGAAGTAGATGAGTATTATCCCCTTAGTGATGTGGAACTGAGGCGCACAAGGTTAAGGTTAAAACCTTATTCAAGACCGTACTGTAAATCAGTGGTGGAGAATAAAACTTGGATCTAATTCCTCAATCTGTGCCCCATCCACTGGACCATGTTGCTTCCAAATAAACAGATGAATGCCATCTTTATTTTACCACCCTCATTTATGTGTCTCTGTGCATAAGTGTTGGTTGGGGGCAAACAGGAGCAGAAAATGGGGACACCTGCTATCAGGAATTCAGGAACTTAGATTTTGCAAGTTTTACATATTTTTTGTTAATCCACTAGTGAAAAATGGTTCATAGCACTGATAGTTCAGGGGCTACCAGCATCAAAAATTTTAAATAAAACTGTTAGTTCTTATTAGAAAAGGTATATACATTGCTCTGTGTTCATGTGGAAAACCTGCATTAAATTCCCTGATCTGATCTTGTGCTCCCATTTGAGAAGAGCTGCAGAGAAAACACTGTGTCCCGGGGTTCTCACAACAAAAAGTTTGGTGGCCTCAGAGTGTGGCCACCAACTCTTGCTGGTGGCAGCTCTGACACTTTTTCCTAAAATACGTTAGGAAAAACACATAAATTTGCACATATACATGTCCAAATCAGTATAATTTATTTATGTAGGGCTTTATGCAGACTCAATCATAAAAATAATGTACAGTTGTCTGTATTCTTTACTGGACCTAAACAGAATAGGAACACAAGGTGCTCCCCACCAAGCCCCTGTCCTCAATCACCACTGAGGAGGCTGTGGCCACAAGAAAAGCCTGTGGTGGCTGCATTTGAGAAATGCTGGTCTAGGAAGTGATTTATGTTGCTCAGTACTGAGCAGGTGAGTGGGATTTGCCAGTCTGATGTACATAATGTTTTTGTGGGTATGTTTACACTACAGCCTCTGGTTTTAAAATCCCGGGCATGCGCTCACACAGAAAGGGGAGCATGCATGAGCACTGCATCAGGAAAGCATGTATGGGAGCACTGGCCACATCTGTGTACTTGCATTAGTATCTGTCTGCAGACCAGTTCTGATCCTGGTGCAGTTCAGTGGCACTCTGAGCAACCTGATTACTTGGAGGGGCTCTTGGGCACAGAATAGAGCTGCTTTCTGCTACAGTTGTACTTCACCTTGTCCCACCCCCTTTCAAGGAGGTTGGCCTATGCCACTGCTATTATCTTATTCTCCACAGTCCCACAAAGGGGTGTGGGGTGGAGGGGTCACTTACCTTTGTTTTCCTGGCACATAGCCTCTTCTGCTTTTCCCATGTCCTGCAAAAGAGCTTAAAGCAGCCAGGGGTCTATCTGAGCCTGTGGAAGGTTCTGAATGGTGAAGATGAAGGGGACCCATGGACTGCCCCATGAAATTACTTCCAGGCACCCTTGAAGTGTCCAGAGTTGAAAGGGGGCTGTGCCAGTCCTCCTCCCCAAGTTGTGTAAGAGTCTGGGAAAAGAGACACTTACCTGTCCCCAAACTCAGATTGGCTTTGCCGCTCCTCCTGTTAACCACCTTTTTTTCAAGGCCTGGAGAAGAATGTGGTGGTGTGCTTCCTCAGGGCATTGCACAAGCCGTCAGATTCTAGTGTGCCAGACCGCAAAATGGACTAAATGTGCTGTGCTGTCAAAGGCACAAAGCAAACTGAAAACTAGAGGTTTTTTGTTTATTTCAGGTGTTGTAATGTTTTCTATTTGTAAGAGTAAGTTAAAATATGACTTATTTAGAACATTTTAAGTTTCTGTAGAAGAAATGCACATTCAAGAGTAGGTTTTAAATTCTTGTCTCAGTGTGGGTTGGCAGACGCTAATGTCAAATGAAGGAGATGCATAGTGTGTAGAGGAGCAAAATGGCTTATTGCATTATGAGGACCACCCCCTGATCTATGTTAGAAACCATTTCAGTATCAGCCACTTGTCACTCCATCTCTCGATGGAAGATAGAAACTTCTGAGCACAAAGCAGAGAGATCAGATCCTCAGAAAGGGGGTCTGCAAGCAAAACTTCCATTGTAAATTTCAAGAAGTCTGTGCTGCTTGAATCTCTCTGAAGTAACTTAAAATGGCATTACTCCATTAATAGCTCCTTTTAACACAAAGTATAGCTAATGCAGTTATCACAAATAAGTATTCAGTGAGGATCAGAGCTAATAAAGTGAAAACTGAGGCTTATGGTGGAATTTAAAAATGGATGATTTGGAGGGATAAAGGGAGAGTTCTAGACAGATGGGGGGGGGGGGGTCACATAGCTGAAAATGATCATTCTTCCCACCTCTTCTTCCAAAAACTGACACCTCACGCTAAGAGTTGCACAAAATTAGCACTTTTAATGAGTGTCTACAACTTTTCCTTCAGAGGCTTTAAAGCATAACTACTTTAAAATTGCTTGCTGAAGAGGGATTCTTTTAATTCTTTGAAGATAGGATGATACTTTCATTCCTGCTAAAACATAAAAGGATTTGTGTGCCTGCATTACCACTTAAGCATTTATTCATTTGAAGATTGGTGCTAAGGAAGAATGCTGTAATGAAATTATCTCCTTTATTTAAAACTTCCTTTGCACAGAAAATTACTCATCACAGTGCTTTATAATCTAATAAACATCTGATGGGCATGAGAATTCAATCTTAAAATAAAAAAAAATAC
Source organism: Chelonia mydas (assembly GCF_015237465.2). Taxonomy (NCBI): domain Eukaryota; kingdom Metazoa; phylum Chordata; order Testudines; family Cheloniidae; genus Chelonia; species Chelonia mydas. The sequence continues at coordinate 79,763,766 of NC_057851.1, read as the reverse complement.
TGAGGGCTTGTCTACACTTGCAAGGTTTGTTGCCAAAAAATGGCTTTTGGTGATAAAAATGGCTTTTGGCGACAAAACAGTGATAGCGTACACACTGCAAGGTACTGTATGCAGCTGCTCTGTGAATGCACAAAGCACTGATAAGTTGCTGCTGTCCATATCACACTTGGGTGCCTGCAATTCATCCTCTGCTAACTTTGTGAGTAACTCTGCGAGTAACTATGCTGCCATGCATGATGTCCTCATGACAGCTAACAGCACATAAGAGAGAAGTGCGGGATCTATCCTCTCTCACTGCAGATGCTGGCGTGCACTACAAAAGAATGACAGTTGGGAAGAACGGCGCAAAAGAAAGCCAGAAACCATTGGAGGGGTGGCGGACAAAGTGGTGCATGACAGTACATTTTGCACATCCCAGGATGCGCTGTGCTCCGTTTTCGTATTCCCACAATGCCTAGTGACAGATGTTGTTGCCAGGCACTGTGGGATACATACGCAGAGTCCATTGCTCTCACTGTCGACAAAGGTGCCCCGAATGTGGACGCGATCTGTCGACCACGGGAGCAAATGTAGACACACTTTGGCGACTTTGCTTTTGTCAGGTTTTTTTTCCCTTGTCAACATTAGTTTCATTGACAAAACTTGCCAGTGTAGACCAACCCTGAATCTGGTTGGTTCAAGTATTCAAAACTAGGTGAAGTAATCAGTAGTGTGGAAGAAGAGATATTTAGACTTAAGTACATGATCATGTCAAAATGCCACATCATGACCAATAAGAACTCCTCTTACATAAAATGAAGAATTTGAAGGAGGCATAAACGTACTGTCTGGAGAAGGAACTGATGCATTCAGACTTCCGTTGTGGCCTTGTGCAAGTTGTTAAAGCTCTGGCTGAGTCCCCCAAGTGGACTATCACCGGTATTGTATTGGATCCAACTTTTGGATCCCATATACTTCCAAGCCAACTAGGTTTGAGCAGCATCCAGACATTCTTTAGTCCTGGCCACCCAGGCACACTATCAGGGTGCAGACTCCCTGTCTGGCATCCCTCATTTGGCTGCAGAACCCATCATGAACACAGGGCCCTGAGACCAGTGTTGATACTCCTAAGCCTCCCCAGTAGCTAATGCATGCTCTCCCATCCCTGCAAGCATTCTGGTTTATAGTTCGGATCTTTGGGGGCCATGTGACAATTTTAAAGCAAGGAACTCAGACTTCTTAAAGAAAGGAACGTGTGGGTTTCTGGGCATAGAGGATTCATAGAATCATAGAATATCAGGGTTGGAAGGGACCTCAGGAGGTCATCTAGTCCAACCCACTGCTCAAAGCAGGCCAATCCCCACATTTTTGCCCCAATCCCTAAATGGCCCCCTCAAGGATTGAACTCATAACCCTGGGTTTAGCAGGACAAGGCTTAAACCACTGAGCTGTCCCTCCCCCCAGAGTTAATGGTTCTATCAGAAGTCAGTGCTGTTTGTTTGTATTTATGTATTACTGTAGTGCCGAGGGGCCCTAGACAGGGACCAGGACCCTGTTGTGCCAGGCACTTTTCAAACACAGAACACCAACAGAGTAGAACTATTCATTGTTGATTCAATGTTCCTTGGTGGCCTTGTCTTGTCTTTCCAGCATATTACCTTGCTACATGTCAGTTTACTACTACCAGATTATGATTTAATTCACTATCATTGTTATAAGTACAAATAGCATAAAACCAAATGGAATTCGTGACTGGACACAGACATATTCCCCAAACTGTCACTCAGGTCACTTACTTTGTTTCCCCATAGGAAAATTGGGGAGAATACCTAGATCTCTTCATATCACATCACAGTATTCACACCTTAAATTAATCCACAGATCTCTCACACACCTACCGAGCAGAGCTAACTTCTGCCTCCACAGTTCTGTGCAGCTACACCTGATTTCAAACACATGCACTTTACCTGGAGTGCATTGCATATAATAAATGCTTGGACTGCTCTCATATCCCCTCTTGCTACTGACAATACACTTTATTATAAAACTCATGTGTCACAGTTCAGGGAAACTGCACATGTATTTTTCCCTCCCTGGTCCACCAAGGGCACCCACTTTTAGGCTTTTGGCTCCCATATGTCACCTCTCCTGGACAGAGCCTGTGTCTGTCATCGTGTCCCGTCCCCGTCCCCCTGACCAGGGTTTTTTCAGGCTGCATAGTTCCCTGACTACATTTGTGGTGTTCCCAGTAAATCAGGCTGTCTAAACAGGCCAGTGTCTGTGCTTTGCTTTTTCTTCACAGGCTATAAACAGCACAGGCGCTGGCTTCCTCCGGGCCCCAGGGGTGCTCAAGTTCTGAGCCACCCCTTCACCCAAGCCCCCACCCTTCCTCTCCCGCACATTTCCTCCCCATTCCCTTCCAATGCCTCCTGCACTCTGTGAAACAGCTGATTGTGGTGGGAGGGATGCACTGGGAGGGAGGGGGGGAGGAGCTGATCGAGGCCACCAGTGAATGGGAGACACTGGATGGGGGGGCGGGGAGCTGGTGGGTGCTAAGCACCCACTAAATTTTTTCCTGGAGCACCCACGGAGTTGGCACCTATGATAAACAGTAATTGCTCACAGTTCTATAAGTTATCACACAGCCTTTTCTAAGCAGATGTCTATACTTAAAATGCTACAGCTGTGCTGCTGCAGCCCTTCAGTGTTGACCAGTGGTTCTCGAACTGGGCTGGCGTTAGACTTGTTGGGGCTCAGGGCTGAAGCCTGAACCCGACAGCTTCAGCCCTGGGTGTCAGGGCTTAGGTCATAGGCCCCCCATCTTGGGCTGAAGCCCTTGGGCTTTGGCCTTCCTGCCTGGGGCAGTGGGGCTTGGGCAGACTTCAACTTTGGCCCCCCCTCCTCGGGTCATGTAGTAATTTTTGTTGTCAGAAGGAGGTCGTGGTGCAATGAAGTTTGAGAACACCTTGTGTAGACACTACCTGTGTGGAATGGAAGGGTTTTCCTGTTGGTGTAGGTAATCCACCTCCCTGAGAGGGGTAGCTAGGTTGATGGAATAATTGTTCCATCTACCTGGCTCTGTTTACGCTGGGGGGGTGAGGTTGGCTTAACTGTGTCACTCAGGCATGTGGATTTTTCACACCCCTGAATGTAGTTAAGCTGATTTAATGTTTTAGTGCAGACCAGGCCTAAACAAGCACGTATTCTTAAGTTGAAAACAACCTACACTCATGCTAATAAACTTACCAGAAAGCACGCCTTTCCTCTCCTCAGCTCCAGGAGGGCTCTGGCAGGAGTCAGGCTTTCAAAACCCCACAAAGGGTTTTTTCTGTGGTTACAAGTTCTTAACAGCTTTGACTCAGAACAAGCACGCCCATGCATAGGTTAGTTTTTCTTCTATACAGTTTGGGCCTTTGATCTTCAGGGTCTGGGAACAAGTAATCAATAGACAATGGTCCCTTCCTCAGGGCATAGCTTCAAAAGGAGGAGTTTTGCATAACTGGAGGTGGGAGCTTGCATTCTCTAGAGATTCCTCAGGTAAATACTTGATACTGTTTGTCCCGAATATCTATTCTCTCCTGGCCTGTTGTTCAGTACAGTCCTTTGAAGTTCATATGCTTCCCAGGGTTCACATCCCATCTCCCTCTTAGGGAGGTTACATGCAGTCCCGGCCCACAGTAATATGTAACCTTTTAATTAATACAATAAACTCTAAAGATACTTACTGGATTATGTTTAAGGTTTTGCAAGGATATTGCAGGAAATTGCCATATCTGTCACACCCTGTTACTTACATAATGTACACAATTCTTCACTGAAGTGATGCATTCTGCATCCTGAAGGTACGCATGCAGCTCTTCCCTTTGTTCACATGCATCGGGGGTGTGTGTGTGTGAAATTATAGCTATCCTCAATCATAATCACAGCTCTTTCACATATCACAATAAAACCCACACATGGCCTCATATTACTAACACACCTTTACCAAGCAGGCCCAACTACTGTCTCCACCTATTAGTGTAGGAGCACTTAACAGCCAATACACTGACTTGTACCTGGAGTGTATCCAAATAATTGCCATTGGCTACTGCCAGTTCCATGGAACAGAGGGGACATGGTGTGGGCAACTGTGTTTATTCCTTTTTGCTATTAAGTAGTGTTAAGTGAAATCTTGCAGGGGTTGTAAAACGAGGTGAAGAGCTTGCACGTTTAAGCAACTGTGGAGTTGGCAGAATAAAGGTATGTGTGTTAATAGGGCATATGACACATTGCTGAAAGACAGTAGAGTTAAAGTTGCATGGGCAACCTTAACTGTGCATGTCCTGGTTTTTAGAAGCTTAAGTTTTGCTCAACTTGGTATTCTGCAAGGTGGTGATGTACCACCAAGCAGCAACTCTGATAGTGTGTTTTGCCATTGAATTTACTAGTTTTTTTTAACAGGAGAAGATATGTTAGGAGTTGGTTATTTAGGCAGTTGTACATATCATGTCCTGCAATTTGTGTACTGAGCTAGCCACCCCCATCAGCTGGGCCCCACTCGCCCTGCTCCAGCACATCATGCCTCAACCCATTCAGTGTGTGCGTTCCCCACTCCAAGCTGTAAGTGGGCCTTCCCACCACAAGCAGGGAATGCATCTCCCTGAAGTCTTCACTTCCTGGTGTGCAGATGTTTCTGTTGCTGTTACTTCCCCCTTTTATAATCCGACATGCATCCAGTGGCTGGAGCAAAGGAAAACTATGGTACAAGAGAATAGCTGTGTGCAGGAAGGTTGGCAGAGCTGGGAGTTTAGGATAGTTGCAGTGCACTGGCAGAGCTGGAGGCTGCAGGGGACTGTGTGGGGTGCTGGCAGAGCTGGGGCTACAGGGCACTTGGGGGAAGTGGCAGAGCTGGGGGTGTCATGGCTTTCTTATGAGCCCTCAACCTCTTTCACCTGCACTGCTATCCATCCCTATTTATCATAGAATCCTGGACATGCAGGGCTGGAAAGGGACCTCAAGAGGTCATATAGTCTAGCCCTCCTATGCTGATGCAGGACCAAATACACTTACACCATCCTTGACTGGTGTTGTCCAACCTGTTCTTAAATCCTCCATTGCTGGGGATTACACAATCTCCCTTTGAAGCATGTTCCAGGGCTTAACTATCCTTCTAGTTAAATATTTTCCAAATATCTAACTTAAATCTCCCTTGCTAAAGATTAATCCCATTACTACTTGTCCTACCTTCAGTGGACAGGGAGAACAGTTGATCACCATCTGCTTTATTACAGCTCTTAGCGTAGGTCCCTCCTTCGGTGGTCTTTTCTTAAGACTAAACATGCCCAGTTTTTTAATCTTTCCTCACAGATCAGGTTTTCTAAACCTTTTTCCCACTTTTGTCACGATTTATAGAGATTCTCCCACAAGAACATAGTGAAGAGCTTAAATTCATTGTATCTGAAGGACAGTTAGTCTCCCAGATGTCGCTACAGGCTGCATTAGATGCTTCTGATACAGTAGCATGTTCAATGGCCACTTCCATAGCCACACTGCTGCTCTGCTATAGTTTGAGCATTGCTTCCTGTTTTAAAATATGGCTGTCCTAAGGGCTCTAAACTCCACTTACTTTCCTGAATTATCTTGAAATTTGCTGTGCCTCATGGGACTGTGGAGATAAGACTAGTGGTCAAAATTTGGCATCATTTGGGTAAGGGTTTTCTGAGATTGAGAGAGACCCCATTAAAACAACCAACCTCCTCTCTCTGCCCCCCCAACCCTAAAACCAAGTTGTCTACAAAATCACCTTGTTTTAAGATTTTTGTGTGTGTGCACACCATGGGCTCAAATTAAGCCTCTAATCTTGCCCAAACTGACCTCAGCCATTCAGGATTTATCTCAGTCTGCCATCCCTTTAAGCAATATTGGGATGGAAAAGAGTCTGTAGAAGCATATCTGGCAAAGTCCCAGAGTAGCTGAGGGATACAGCATAAGCCCCAGCCATACTCATTGACTGTGCGTTCAAGTCTGCTGTTGGTAGGCATCTGGGAGTGACTGCTGGGCATAAATATAAAGTAAACAATGAGATAAGGTATTTGTTTTTTCAGTTTGGCATGAGTGGTACAGCTTTGCCAGAAGATGCTAAACTATTTCATAACTAGTAAATCCATGTGTGAATTGTTAGCTTCCAATATGCTGCAAGGTAATGTATGGTTCATGTAAAGTTTACTTCAGAAAGTGAGAGTCCATTAGTCAAGGGGTTCCTCAGAAGATAAAGAGATTAAGGACTTGGTACATACCATGACAGTGAATAGGGAACAGTTTCTGATGCCAGTGATGGGTCACTTCACCATTGGCTTTCTCCTCTCTACTACACCCTGCAGACACTCATAAAAGTGGGAGAGAGGGGTGCCTTGAGCAGTTAGGGACAGTGTCTGGCCCATATCTAGGATTGGCCTTTAGCTGTGTAACCATGTCACAAAGGCTTTGTTTGCCTTAGACTTCGAAAGGATTGGGAAAGTACTTTTGGTACAGCAGGTGGTAATGAGGTGTTCCATAGAGACAGCTCCTTCATAGGAATGTGTTGGCTCTTAAGGGCCTTTGTGTCTGTTCACACAGGGAGGGTGTGAGGTCTCCCTTCAAGTGGGTTAAGGAGGGGTCTGCTGTACTGCACTGCTAGTCAAGGATGGACTGGCATAATTGATTAGGTCTGGTTGCTGTAGTAGATAGAGCTATAATCTGAGTTGTGTGGTTGAGTTGCAGTACCTTTTACCACCGACTTCCATGAGGTAGACTTAGGCATCCACATAGCCTTCTGTACCTCTGCATCATAGTCTGTTTATATGGCCGTTGGAGGAGCCTTCTCGAGACCCGGGTCATGGCAAAAAAAGGTGTCTCCCTCTGCAGCCCTTCTGATCTGTGGAGACCTTCTTTTGTCTTGTCGGATCCATCTGGGGGTTGTTGCAGTAAGATGTTTCCTTCAGAACTCCAGGAAGCAAAGCTACATTGCAAGCGTTGCAGAGAAAAGTGACTTGCAGGGATCTGGTTACTTTATAACTGCCAAGAGAGGAGACAAGGTTGCCTTATAGAAATGGACTCACAGGCAGTGCAGTACTTGAATCAGATGACATGAACCCCTCAAAAAAACCTTCTGTGGAAATGTTGCAGGGTGTCTTGATGTGATTAGGCTTAAGACGCTATTGTCAGAAAACCTTTGTGCACAAAAGTGAATACTTGGCACCCCTGTGCTGATGCTTTCACAATGTTTCACAATGCCAAAGTGCGTAGGGATAGGGAGAGCCATTCTTTGCATAATAACAGTGTGGGGTTTTTTTGTTTGGTTTTGTTTGGTTTTTTTGGCCAGGTACTCATGAAACTCTGTGTAGATAATTGAGTTCTGTTGCCCTCACAAAACTAGTGTAGCATCAAGGAAAAGTATTCTCATGTAAACTTACACCTGCTACACAGGAGATTGTGAAATGTTCCTTACAGGCTTTGAGTAGCCATGAAATGATGGGACAGACCATCACATGATCCTTGCTTAGCAATCTGAAGCATAGCTCTGACAGCTGTCAATCTCCTGCACCACTTTTCTCCCTCAAGAAGGGCTCCCAGTTGTCCAGCTCTGTATGCCGGCCTTCTTTCTTGCACTGTGCAGAATTTACAAAGCTGAAGCTATTACATGCTGAAAAACAGTATGGAAATACTGAGGACTGCAGTATATCATGAGTGAGACAGTATAGGGATTTTTCGTTATGCTGTGGAGGGGAGGATACCTCTACTGAACCAGGGGGAAATAAGAGGTAGTGAGTGGTGGAGTATGTTGCCTCCACAGTGGGTGCCAAAACTTTTATTAAAACAAAATCTAGAAAACATATCAAAGTTAAGATGATAAACTAAAAATAAAACTATCAGATCAAATTCAGATCATATCGCACAAGTTAATCTCAGTAATGGATTGGAGTTACATCATTAAATTAATACCAAAAATAATTAATCATTGTACATTTTAAGGAGTATAAGAACATGACTGTCCATTTGGGTATAAATCCTAACTAAAGAATTTTACCATAGTCAATCAAATCTATAATTTGAAGCCGATTAAATATCTCAATACTGAAACCAGTATTAAAACTGCCTTCTTAGCCACCACATAGGAATTTAAAGTCTGACACTTTCCTCCCCTCCATATCCCTCAAAGGAGATATTACAATATGGACTTCAACATTTGTCTATCAAGAGTTCTGTTAAACTTCCTATTTACCAGAAATTAGAGACGATAATCTCAAGTCTCTCGGGACCTTTAAACACAGAACACACTGTAATGAGTGTCTTTGAGACAGTATTTAGGGCGGTTTAAACCTGAGGAACTCCTTTCAGATGCCTTCCCTGGGCTTGTTGTATGGATGCTCATACCACATGTGTGCACACAGCTACACTTACTTTCACACCCTAAAAATAAAAAGGCTGGGACATCTCCCAGTTAATAATAAAAAAAAACAACCCAGAGTAAAATATGGAAACTGGAAAAATAAGACACTTGTTTTCACAAGGAGTTCATGAACTTTTCAGTATTTGTGTGCAGCCTGCTGGACGCTTGTAGAGTAGGAGTTGGAATGGCAATTAATACAGTGATGTTCTGCTGGCACAATGTTTCCCACTAGTGGGCTGCCTCTGGTGCAGGGAGAGACTGGTCAGAGGCTGGAATGGCTTGTGGATGTTGAGACTTCCTCTCCCCAAGGTGATCACTCTTGGAAATTCTGGAGCTTCAGTCTTCAGTTTTCTTGTTGATCAAAAGGCAAGGATTTTCAGTGTTACTTTTTGATTCGTATGATGAATTTTGCTTGTTCCATCCAAGGCTTTTGGGCCAGTCAGATGTGAGGCCATTGTTAACAAGCATCAGTGTTGGAAAAGTCCCTCTAAGCCAGAAATTAAAAACAAACAAACACATTTTCCATATCACAGTGACTCTTGGTCTGTAACCCTGCAAAAATCAGAAATCCAGACACGTAAAACCTCTTTTGAGGAGGCTGACATGGTCTTATTTGGATGAAAGGTCTTAAGATGATACTGTGTCAATAGTTTAGGGAAAATTCAAATCAAACCCCTATAAAAATAACTAATAGGAAAAATTTTAGCTTAACAAAACCAGTCACTCTATATTAATTTATTAGCAAAAATAAAATTAATTAAAACATGACAAATTTCATCATCTCCACTTTCTTCTCTGCTAATCTAAATGTAGACAAATGCTCTTATTCTTGCAGATAAAGCAATTTTAGTTTCTTATGAAATCTACAACATGATAGAGAAGTTACTTTAAAACTAATCAAGAAGCCCATTTATAATATAAAATTAATCCTATAGAACGTCTATACAGCCATATAAGTTATGCTTCTCACAATTGGTGGGATTCTCTTCCCATCAAAGCCATTATGGGGTTCCATAAACTGTCTTCACTTTCCATCACAGTGTACTTCTTTTCCTGAAACCTCTCTCTCACCTTTAGCTTGATCCCAGGTAATACCAAAATATAATTAAAGCTCTTTAAATATAGACAGATTGCTCCCACTCTTGGGGAAATTTTGTACCATAGATTTGCCCCACCCACTCTGAAATGTTTGGGGAAGAAACCTCTCGGTGGCTAGCCTCCTAGTTCTTTGCTATTTCTTATATTTGCCAAACGTCCTGTCAGAACTGGGACCTCATATGAGATGCTGTTCAAACATATAGGTAGAGTCCTGCAAATCTGCAGAAATCTGCTTTATAACCACAGACTATGTTTGCAGATCAGATGCAGATACAAATTTTGTATCCATGCAGGGTTCTACATCTAGGTAGATATGTCTCTGCCCCCAAAGAGCTACAGTCTAACTAAAAATAAGACTCACAAAGTGGGTGTTACAAAGAGGAAGAGGGTAACAGTATTTGAAGGTTTTTAGTTCTTCCAGTGCCTTGCTCAAAAAATGTCCCCAATTCACACTCCCCAGTTGTATTCCAAGATCCATTTCATATGCTATCTTCTTTTTCTGCCCCTGCATACTGCAGCTGATATCAAAGGGGGAGATCATTTGCCGGAGTTAACTAGCTTTCAAACTGCACATGTGAGACTAGTAAGGCATGGAATAGACAAGCTACATCTCCTGACTTTGTTTCAGCAGTGATTCTTGTTTCAAGATACACAGAAAAAAGATAATTGGTTCCTGTAGTAGGTGGTGTAGAGCAATCCGAGTTAAACCGTTACTTACAAATTTCGTACCATTTAAATGCCTAGGAAACAAATCTGTAATTCACTCACTGCTTTTTTTGATTATGAAGCTCTTTCAAGTTTCAAACTGGAATTGCACTGCAAACCCCAAGATAACAGCTCCCTTGTCACTTTGCATTTGACGTAAATTCTAATTAAATTTTAACTAGCCATTTAAATTTTTTTTGCAGAGCAAATTCGATTAAAAAATATAAGAAAAGTATATGGAAGATGTCTGTGGTATCGTTTGCGGTTATTAAAACCACAACAAAACATAATTCCTACAATAAAGTAAGTATATTTCATTTGGGTAACTTCTCATTTAAATTACTACTGTATTTTGTATTTTTTTACATAAATTTAAAGTTTTAATTAAAGCATCTGGAACTAGTTCTATAATGTAATAGGTTTCATAACTTTTTAAAGAAAGGGACTATTAGAATCTGCTACAATTGCATAATGAAAATTTGTTAATTATTAATATCTAATAGGGCTTGAAATTCAGAGAGAAACCACTCATGTTACAGCTTCTTAAATTCCTGTTCAGTTAACCTGGTAGACCCAGGACAAATTGTTGATTACTGTTGGGATCTTATCAATAATGGAGCAGAATTCTGTTGTCCCTTTCCTCAAATTACCAATACTATTGATGTCCAGTTAAACACAATACATAGAAAGATGTTCAGATGTTTTGCTCGCTTAAATGTAATGCCTGTGTTTTTATCCCCCACTGTTTGTTACGCTTTCTTACATCTCCTCCTCTCTCCTCCCTTTCACTTCCCAGCTGTTCAGTTTTATTCCTTTTTTCTGTATTTTGCTTTTTTTTTTTTTTAAAAAAAGCAGAACTTGCATCCATTATTGGGTGCAAAATATTCTATGTAAATGAGGAACAGAGAGACTTTCTTGTTTGTTAGTCTGTTCTGTTTATTGAAGGAGATTTTTTGATTTGTGGAGGTAGAGGGTGTGGAAGTGTAGAAACTCACTGTTTTGCTTGTCTATGTAAACAGCACTAAAAAAGCCCAGTCATTCAACAGACGAAACCATTTTATCACCAAGGGTATTTGTTCTAAAATTGGTTTTTTGGATCTCATTATTTATTTAATGTGGGGTCCTTAAGTGTTTTTTATATAAATTAGCCTCACAAATTACCTGTACAGTGTTATGTTAGAAGTAAGGAGGATTGTGTGTATTTTATTTTACCCTTCATATTCTTTCTAAACAGGAAAGCAATTCTTCTTGCTGGATGGGCGCTGTTTCTGTTTCTTGCATACAAAGTTTCCAAAACAGACAGAGAATATCAAGAATACAACCCTTATGAAGTCTTACATTTGGACCCAGTAAGTAATAGTGCCCTTGTTGGGTAATACACATTACTTTAATATGGCATGCTTAGGACTTGCTTTATATGTAAAACTAAGCCGGAGGAAATACTAGTGAGAGCATCCGTGAGGGTTGAAAGCATGCCTCAAGATGCAGTTAACTTTTACCTTCTGAACATTGCTAGTGTGTATTTTTTAATTTGTAACTATAATACCAAAGTCCTTCAAGTCTCTTATACAGTATATTGAGATGAAGATTTTAGTTTTCATCTGTTTTGAATGACTCACGTAATCGTAGCTAAGCGTTGTCTGAAAAAATTTCAGAGCAAAAACCAGACTTGTGTGGACTGTGCTGGAGAGAATATCCTTATGGGCTGCGGACAGTCATACATATTGACAACATAGTAGACCTACCAAGAGAAGTTAGTCTGAGGTGCAACATTGCACAAAAGCCCTTTATGCACATTAGACTTGTGGAGCAGTTTAGGTGATGTGGGTGGGATAAGCTGTATAAACAATCCCTACTTCATATGGGTTCACATCTACTTGCTGTGTTCTAGTTTTTCTTCTTAATGTAAGGTAAATTGTGCCATTTATGTAAAACTGCTGTTGAGGCACTTCCTCCTTTGTTCTAAGCTCCACAGAACTTTTACAATGGGTACTTCAGCCTGTTTGTTTGGGGGCAGAACCAAACATGGCCATCACTGGCAGCAGGGGAATGCGCCGCCTGCTGAAGTTCCTTCCAGTTCATCTTTGAGTAATTGTCCACATGGATTCCACTTGTGGTGTGCATATGCCCCATGCATGCAGAATTCAGATTTTTTTGACCACTGTGTCCATTGGGGGGGGGGGTCTCACCTGCATTTTAGATGTCCTTATGCATCCTCGACCCCCACCTGAGGGCATAAAGAGTGGCACAGATCCAACCGTCCCTCAATTCCTTCTTACTGCCCATGGCAGTGAGATGGAATCCCTGCAGTGTCTGCCTGATATTGCTATTGAAGGAAGAATGTTGCTATTTTCCCTGGCGGTCAGGAACTCGTTGTTTCTAAGTGGGGGGAGATTTTCACTAGAAAGAGTGGCCTTCACAGGCAGCCAGATGCAGGCAGGCTTTCATGTCCGAGCTCTCCTTTGGGCGCACGCTTTCTCAAGTGGCATCAGAACAACAAAAATAACTATGAACTGTGATCTGATACCAAAGAGTCTCCACAGGCTTTCACAAGCAATGCAAATATGGAGAGACAGTGTTGCACGTTTGGTTCCCCTCAACATAAAAATCTCACAGCCTAAGGGCTTCTCCCTGTGGGGTGAAAAAGACATTGGGATTTGAATCTGTTTCATGCAGGTATATGGGACTTTGATCCATGGGATCAGATGCTCTGGAAAATCAGTTCCCAGCTATCTTAGTGATACAGTGGGAAACTTACGGAAAACAGGATATTCAAAGTAATCAGAAAAGTCAACTCGCAGTCCTGCCAGACACTATAGAAAAGAATACAGGTCATTTGGCAAATTTAAGGAGTCTGAAGTGTTTCTTCCTGTTTTACCCCTTTACATGTGGAAGCTAAAACAAGTGCAGGGTGAATAACTGCCCTCCGTGGCCTCGGATATAGGTCTCCCAACCAGCGCTGTCTGGTGTTAGATCCCCAATTGGTGCCAGGCTTTTTCAGTGTGGGAGCAAAAGTTACCTATATCTTTGACCAAATGAGGTCACTATATGTTGTCCAGAGGGAGTACCCAGTGAAGCTGTGCTAGAATTACAGGAACAGCTTTGTCCCATTCCCAACTTCATCAGTCCTGGAAAGGCCATGACATGAATGAAATCATCCATCAACTACTTCAGATCAGAGTATTACAACCTGTTCCCCATCCTATTTCTAGCCTGAGAAAATCAGGGACAAACAAAGCAGAGTCCTTCCTGAAACATCTAAATAGGTTCCTAAAGGAGATTCAATTTCAAAGCATTCCCATTTTCAACCTCTGTCTCTGACAGACAGTCTGTATTGTGAGGCATTCACCCCTCTACCTGCTGGTTGGAGTCAGAACAAAGATTGACAGTTAGCCTGTGGCCAAGACCACCCCTCTGTGGAGAACCCGAGTTCTTTTCCTCTATTTCTGGGAAGACTGGAGACCTAGTGGTCTTCTCTTTATAGCAATGCCTATCAGGATAGGACATAGTCACAGTCAGATTTTTTTTTTTAATTGGAGACTCCTAAAACTTTTTTTTTTTTTTAAATGCTCTGTTTGCTGGGGGTTTCTGAACCAGGTTTGCCTCAGACCGTGTCCTGCAGAGTGTGTTACTGCCAGAGCAGATCTGTTTTCCCCATCTTTCATGGGCTGTGGCAGGTAGGGAAAGAGAGGGTCACAAATGTCCTCAAGTCTCTTTTTCCTGTTCAGGAGTATTAGGACCAGATTGTCCAGCTGCAAAGAAGATCCTATAGCCACACTAAACGGCGACCTGAAGGTGCAGGGGTGGGCCAGGTCCTTATGTAGCCCTCCAGCCATGGGGCCTAAGCCGCTCAGCCAATGTGAGGGCCAGATCTCTGCCAAGCCAGGAAATTGGGCTATGGAGTTAGTATGCAGTAGGCAGCACAGGCAGATCTCCTAATCCAGAGCCTTCTGTGGGGAAGAGCTGCAACTGCCTGTGATTAAGCAGATGATCTGTTTAACTCCTCCTGTCCGCAGTGCAGACTGTTGGGAGAGGGGTGGGCAAGTGACCATTCATCTTCTTCCCCATTAATAGCTCCATGGGGATTACTACCCCCCTCAACCTCAGTATTGCCCTCTGAAATAATGAAGTGATTGCACTTCAGTCTGGGGTGGACAGGCAGGTTACATGCCAATGAAGCATCTTTCGACAAAGGAAACAGCTTTGGAAGGAGGAAGAGATTTTTTTTCTATCTGCCCCCCTCCCAAACCTCCCTGCCTCTACCCGGGAGATAGCAGGACTCTTTGGAAAAGGGGTAAAATGTGACGTTGCCTTAGCCATCCTGCCCACAACCCAAAAAAATTATTGTGGCCTGAAAGGAACCTCAGAGTGGAAACCTGTGGCTACGTATGCCAGAAAAGGCAAGAAAAGAAAAAGGAAGTCTGCAGGTTCAAAATGCTCCTTAGTTCAGACTCTGTCCTTGAGTCTCCCATTACAAGCAATGAGGAAGGTGCTCTTGCAGGGACTGTGGCACTTACATAAAAGGGAAAATCAAAGAAGAGGGACTCTTCCTCCTCTAGCTCATCACAAGTATATTAAAAAAAAAAAAGAGAGAGAAAAAAGTTTAAGGTTCATAAGATCAAAAAAGTGAAGAGATTGGAGAATGAGAGGGAGATGTGAAATTCTTTCTTCTCCTCATCCATCTTGATCTCCTTGGAGGAAGGGGATTTACCTGGCTCAGACTGAGCAGAATTAGAGGATGACTTGCAAGAGAGGCTTTCCCTCCACAGGTATTTAATCGTGTGTTATGGAAGGTGCTTGCCACACTGGAAATGCTGCCTGAGACTTTTGAGGAGCCACCAATTCCAGAGTAATCCAAGAAAGCCTCTTAGAAATATTTTCCAGCTAAAGCAAAGAGAGAATTGTGTTCCACTGTACCTGGTATTTGAAGAAGTAATCAAGGCTTGGCGGGGCATTTCCTAACGAAGACAAGCACCCCAAAAGACACATCGAGGTGTTCTCATAAACTTTTGGTCAAAGGTAGATGTAGCAGCTGCCACTTTGGTCAAAGACGCTCTGAAGGAATGAGAGGGAGAGTTTACCATGAGAGCCAACAGACTGAAAAAATCCAGTCATTTCTAAGAAAGAACTTAGAGGCCTTTGGGCATCTGCAGCAGACTCTTGTTTTGTCAGGGTGATTCTAGCCTGGATAGACTGTATGAGCCAACGAGGCCTGACTCAAGATAAAAAAACTGAAAACGAGCTTGAACAAGATCTTGCTAGCAGTTTTCTGGATCTCCCTTAAATTAGAGACCATGGAGCGAGCAGCTAATGTGGTGTCATGAAGACACACTTGGCTTTGTGTCTGGAAAGCAGAAACACAAATAAAACACCTTGTGAGCTCAATCAAGTACATGGGGGCAAGTTGTTTCATGAGGACGTGGACTAAGCAGCAGCAGATGCTAGTGAGAGGAAACTCTCTTCTGTTTCATCACCTCCTGCCTCTTGTTACCATCTTCCTTTCACAGTTACTAGCCCATAAGAAATCCACGGATCTGGAAGAGGTAGATAGAGAAATTTAAAATAGGACTATATGAGACGATCCTCAAGACTGCTCGTTGATTTCTGGTTTAAGGGCCCCATGTCCAAGAAGATGTCTTATTTGAGGGAGAGGCTTCAGAAATTTGAACACACATGGGAGATAAGGGAGTACTAGACAGTTTTACAGGGTTATGCCATCGAGGGTTAGTTAGATAAGTGAGTACTAGATGGTTCTACAGGGTTATGCCATCACAATATTATGCAATCAAGTCCCCCAGAGACAAGTTCATAGTCTTCCCCCAGATCAAAGAATCTGATCAAAAACCTTCTATGCAGTGGAGCTGTAGAGCTGGTATCAATGAGACAGATTTTGGTGGAGTCTACTCAATATTCTCTATGTTCCCAAAGAAGGATGGGGGACATGAGCCATATTAGAGCTCAAGTCCCTCAACAAATTGATGGAAACACTAAAGTTTATCATCATGACTCTTACCCTGGGATTTCTTGATTGCATTAGACCTCAGGGAGGTCTGCCTACATATGCCATTTAGGGAGAGCTGCTGAAAATTTCTAAATTTCTGTTACAGTGGGAAGCATTTCAATAGAGAGATCTCTCATTCTGGCAAGTGATTACCCCACGAGTCTTCACAAAGATCCTGGTGGTCTTAGCTGTTCTTGGTGAATGTTAGAGATGGGGATGTGGCCTGTCTTGCCCAGTGCATTGAGCAAGAGTTGGAAGCTAGAAATAGGATTCCAGGGTCAGACGCCAGAGTCGAGGATTAGAGCTGAAGACAGAAGTCAGGAATCGGAACTGAGGTTCAGAGCCGGGTTACCTGGAGTGAGGCAGGATGGGAGAAGTGCAGGGGCTGATGCTGGAATAAGGAGGAGCAAGGCTGGCAACAAATAGGCACAGGAACTAATGTAGTTGTGGGCCAATGCTTTGAGTAGCTGCTGCTGGGCTTAAGAACTGATCTGCTCACGCTTCCCATCAATCAGGCAGCGTACTACAGATTAGCTGTGCTCATAGGTTGCTGGTAGACTGGATCAGCTGCAGGCCTGATTCCTGACAGCGGGTGTGGGGCAAAGACACTCATCCTTACTTGGATCATATCTTCTGGTCCTTGTTCTTTCAAATGGCCTTTTGAGCTCTAGAGGAGATTAACCTTGTTACAAGACTGTCGTTTTCTGGTGAATATAATCTCCAGTGAGTCCCCTCCAACCATCTCAGCAACTTCTGCATTCAGAAGTGATCTTGGACACAAAGGTGTTCACTTCAGAGGAGACATGACAGAAGATCCTCTCCTTACTTCACCATGTGTCATCAGATATCACAAAAAATCCTGACGCAATTCCTCAGTATGCTAATTTCATGTGTGGATGCCTTCCAATGGGCCAGATTTTATCTGAGAATGCTCCAGAATTTCCTCCTACCGTAGTAGCAAGAAATTGCAACCAATCGGGATTGGAGAATCACCCTTCTTAGGTCAATCACTTCGTCCCTCAAATGGTGGGCTCATCCCTTTGAGATTCCAGCAGGTGAATCTGATGTCAGAGCTGGTGAGACTTGAGATCACCACTGGTGCCAGTTTGTTTCAGCCTCTGCTTTGCCTCCTAGTCCTATGCTTTCAAAGGAGATTGAATGGCATACACTAGATGTTAGGACAACTTGTGTTTCTGTGCACTTGAGAGAGATTTAATCCGAAACGCACAGCTTTCTTCATCTTATCACTCGTCAGTCAAAAGGAGAAAAAAACAAAAAAAACTGGAGTGAATCCACCAGGTAACATTACTGCCCATTCTGAGGGTTCAACTACCTCTTGGGCAGAAGAGTCTTGTGCTTCATATGAAGAAATTTGAAAGGCAGCTACATAGTCGTCATGGTTAATGTCCTTTCTTCTTTGAATATAGCTTTTGAGGGGTGGGGGAAAGGTACTTCAGAATGTGCTGCCACAGCAGTAATCTGGGGTCAGTCTTCCGTGTATATAGTTTGAATCCTCCTCGTACCCTAAAGGTGAGTAATGCTTTGCACATCTCACAGTACAGGCTGCAAGATATAGGAAGGAGGGGCTGGTGAGAAGAAAATTTCCTTCTTACCTGTGAGCTTTCTTTCTAACGTCCTACATATCTGATGGTCTGGTCCATTTCCAGAGATTAACTAGTTTCAGAATTGAAGCCATTGGTTCTCTCTGATAGCCAAATACAAATTTTTAGCAGTACCTTGTTTTAGTGTTCATTGTGTGTGGAGGGTTGTGTTGTGGGGTTTTTTTTTTGTTTGTGTGCATTCTGAATGTTCAAGATCCTAAATTCAAAGAAACTACCTGATGATACCTTGTCACTGTTGAGCATTTTGAAATATTAGCACTTATTACCAACTGTCACGGAGTCACCAGGCAATTCTCTGGAACTAGTCCATACGAAGCCAGTCAGGACTCTGGGGGGGCCTCCTCTCTGTGAGCATACTGTCTCCAGGGCAAGAAGCTTACACAGCTTCGGCCTTCCTGGGGCTGACCTCGGAGCATTCAGCATCCCCTCTTTACGCCGTGCGCTTCCCACAACGAGTCCGCACTGGCGGGGCTCTTGGGGAAGCCAGAGGGCCCTGCACTCCAACTTCGCAGTCAGATGTGACTCTCAGCCAGACAGTAAAACAGGAGGTTTATTAGACGACAGGAACACAGTCCAAAACAGAGCTTGTAGGTACAAGAAAAAGGACACCTCAGTCAGGTCCATCTTGAAGCCAGGGAGGCCAGACCCCGGGTCTGGGCCTTCCTTTCTTTCCCCAGCCAGCTCCAAACTGAAACTCTCCAGCCCCTCCTCTGGCCTTTGTCTCTTTCCTGGGCCAGAGACCACCTGATCTATTTGTTCTCCAATACCTTCAGTTGGCACCTTTGCAGAGAAGGGACCCAGGCCGTCAGTTGCCAGGAGACAGGGTGTCAGCCATTCTCTGTGCAGACCCCTGCTCCTCTAGGGCTCTGCAACAATCACACGCCCTTAACCCACCTACCTAGATACTTTTTTTTAATGAAATTTCACACTAATATTTTGTATAAGGAACATAACAAATGTACCTCCTAGCTAATTAAGTCTGTATTAGCAGTATAGCATGTTGGTATGCTCCCTCCTCCCCCTGAATCTAGACAAAAGGCATGGTTGCATCACTAGGATCACTCTGAAACCAGAGTGTCACAGAAATACAGTACACAAGGCCCAAGTACAAGAGATCCCCAAAGAAGAATTGAAGTCAAGGATTTCTGCAATGAACAGAGAAGCCATCAGTAAGAAGTTAGACCTGTGCACCCACTAAACACCCAGAGGCAAGACTAAACATTGTCCGAGGTAGAGTGGCACCACCATCAGTCAGTGTAAATGCACACATTTGGAATTCGCGAAATGCAGGAATTTGAATGTAGCTCTCCCATATGTTTCTCTGACACAATATTAAGGATAGTAGAGACACAAGTAGTGACAAAGCATGTACAGGTTGGTCCAGCAAAAGTATTTGACACTAACCGTATCTATTAAAGAGTGATAGACTTACAAACAAGTTCATGAGGGGTTGACATCAAGAATATTTTGTCATATGATTTGGATCCTTTACCAATATCAATGTTCATTGACTCTGGTGACCTGAAGATTGCCACGGCTAAGTCTACCTAAAGAAGCAGCTGCAGACAGAGGGGTCAGTAAGACATATTCACAAGAAGACACCTGCACAGTCATTGGTGGTTCTGCAGTTCTTTGGGTAGTACAGGTGTTAGCAAGTAGTATCAAGGACTCGGTGATCAATTTCAGAGTCTGCGTTGAACACAAGCTTGCAACAGGTAATATATACCTTGTCTTTGATAGGTACAAAAACTTCAGCGCAAAGAGTGGCACAAGATCTAGCAGTGCTACAGAAGCAAGCAGAGCACATCAGTTCACTAGATGTACACAGCTACCTCCACAGAAAGTTGTCTTGATGGTTACTGAAATTCAGATACAATTGATGACATAATTTGTACAAAACTCATTTAAGACAAGAAGTTTCACTAGTGACACACACATTATTAGTTTGCACTTTAATCAAAGGTAGAGACAACACTCCAGTTGAAATAAACCAACGAGGTGTGGTAATCAACAGGGGAGATACAGCCACCTCACATGAGGAAGCTGACAACATCTATGTACAACAAATTGTGGTGATTGCAAAAGAGAAACTGGTGGAAATATCAGTATTATCAGATAATACTGATGTATTTTTCTTACTCTTGCACCATTACCTTGAACAGGGCCTCACATCTTTAGTGAATATGGACCAGTTAAAGAGAGAGCTGTAACAGACATTTGTGCTACTTCAGAGGAACACCAGAACATTGTACCAGGATTGTTAGCTGCTCATGGACTTTCAGGCTGTGATACAACAGTATCCTGTTTTGGTCCCGGTAAAGGCACTGTGTTGAAGATCTTGTGAGTTGGATACTGCCTCTCTCTGTGGTGACATCAATGCATCATGGGCAGCAAAAATTGGCAAAGGTACCACATGAAGACCAAAACTCAGTTCCTTATCACCACCAGCTGAAACATTTATAGGAAATGTAAAATGAACACATCTTCAGGCATATATGTGGGAAAAGTGCTTTGGTCCCAGAAGCACCACTCCTTGATCCACTGCAGTATGGATGGATATGTGATGACAGTTCCAAGTCTGTTTTCAAAAACTCTACCAGACAATGTTGTGCTTGGTCCCAGATACTTTGAAGTTAATAAAGTGCTCTTGTGCGGGTGATTCACCTGGTAAATCTGAGATGTGGCTGCAGCAGCGACAAACCAGCACGTACCATAATCTGTGGATGCCAAGGAGGTGTGCAATCTCCTGACAAAATCAGCATTAGCATTTGCAGATGAAAACAGCAATGACAAGAAGTGACATGTATAACTCATACTAGGACACTCAGTTGTAGTTTTGAATGAGAGAACACTAATAATTATGCTAAAATTATTATAATTTGTTGAATATGTTTCTAATTTGAATATTTTTCACATTAAAATGGGGTCACTGTATCGAATGAAAATTAAGGTCTGTGCTATACCACCAAGCCTCCTCTTATACCCTTATTCACGTATTATTGATTTATATTGCAAATATTAAATACATGTATTTCATATATTAGAACTCTTCTGCTTGATTTTTTTATGCCCCATTTCATCCCACCCGTCACCACACTTCTTGCATAATCAGTAAGCAAGAGGTACGGTGAGGGTGGGATGAAATGTTGGTCTTTCAACATGCTTAAAAGCGATAGTGTCATCAGGTGGATTCTTAATGTATGATCTTGACATACAAAATAAAGCGTGGACCCTAAAGCAAGGTTGACTACAGTGGCTGCTGGACTATCTCCTCTGTTTTCCCAGATGAGAATGGAAAATACATGTTTGCATAGAGGAATGTTTGTCTGTTTTGCTAAATCTGTTAGTATATTCAGTTAGTATTTTTTAGTTTTGGGAAGCTATAGTACTGGGATTTTCCACAGATGGGCAGTCCTAGCCCCAGGCTGGCCATCACTCTTTGCTCTGCCTCTAGGGAGAAGGGAAAGCTCCACAGTACAGACTGTTGGCCATACGTGTGAATTTTCTTTTTAATACTTAAGAAGGAAATCTTCCTTTTTACAAGCCCACAGACAGTTCTTACATTTTTCAGATGGATGGCAGCATTTTTCTTTTCTCAACTTTGGTCATTACCTGACTTTTGACCTGACTTGTGTTCCCAGGGTCTCTTTCAAGATCATTGTGGGCAACAATATTGGCTTTAGGTAAGAAGGAAATTCACTTATCTCTTCCTGGAAAATGTTCTTCTCATCAAGGTTCTGTACAGTGGCAAAGTTGAAGGAAATACACAAAATAATATGGTTCCTGGAGTGTTTTGGATTCAAGACAGACACGTGGTGCCAGGAAAGTTGATCTCAGACCTCTGTTGAGGAAGAATACAATCAGGTACAAGAAGATCTTATCTCAGATGAATGTTAATAGAAGATGAAGATGGCTGTAATGGAAACAAGCAGTGTCACAGAAACAAAAATACAATTCTTGTTGTACCTTATTGGGAATTCTGATGTCCCACATCGGCATGCTTCAATGATCCAGAATTCATGCGATACTTATACAGTAATTCTGGGCATTCCCTTTACATCTTACTGTATCTCATCCATTGGCAGAGATCTAATTCCAGTTGTATATTCTCTGCTCCCTCAACTGGTAAATAAAGAGAATCAGATTTTGTTTTTTAAAGGGATCTTCCTGTTTCAGTTCAGGAAATGAATACCAGAAATAGATAGCATAGCATCTATCTGCTAGAATACAATGGTTCACTGAGGTTGTGGAGCACTATTTCCTCCATGAATAACAGACATGCACTAGTCATGACAATCAGTATGTCTGGGAAGGTTTTTAAATAAGTAGGAAGAACATGATTAGCCCTACTCCAGAAAGAAAATTTCCGGTTCTGGGTGGAGCAAGGTTTCCTATTTCTTTGTGAGAGAGGAGAGATTATCCATTGGTTAGGGCACTTGCTTAGGACTTGGAGACATGAGTTCAATTCCCTTCTCTGCCACAGACTTCCTAAGTGACTTTGAGCAAGTCACTTAGCCTGTCTGTGCCTCAATTTGCCCTCAGTAAAATGGGGATAATTGTACTCTGTCCTCACAGGGATGTTGAGGATATATACATTTAAAAATTGAGGTGCTCAGATATTGTGATAAAGGAGGTGCCATAAAAGTACCTTACATATAGATATGTGCACTACCCATTAAGGGGGAAGATTGGCGGAGTGGCACCTGCACCCAGAAGTATCTCACTTATTGAAAGTCAATGTTGTGTGCTGCTGATGGCACAGGTAACCTTAATTCTGGCACCTCCTAACTTTTGAGTACTTGACTTTACAACCGTAATGTTCTTTTAATGTAGTTTATATGCAATTTCCTAAATTTTTGAAAAAGAAAATGGAAAAAACTGACTTCATCATGTGTCATGATGTTGACACCCTCATGTGTTATCAATAGAGTTGGAACCTTTAGCCCCCACCACATAGGTCTGTGCTACTAGAACTGACGGGATAGCAGTAGTAAGTGATCATCAGCCACCAGCACTAGAGGGGGATGGGGCACTTTGCGAGTGGATTTGACCGATATTTGCTGACAGAGGAATCCTAAGACTTAGGAATCTTCGGTTCTACTTCCAGGATCTTGTGCTCTAGTAATCAGATGCTTCTGCTCATTTT
Source organism: Chelonia mydas (assembly GCF_015237465.2). Classification (NCBI taxonomy): domain Eukaryota; kingdom Metazoa; phylum Chordata; order Testudines; family Cheloniidae; genus Chelonia; species Chelonia mydas. The sequence goes on along the minus strand of NC_057851.1, from coordinate 79,740,808 downwards.
CCCCAAGTTTTGACTTTGCAACCCTAATGTTCTCTTAGTGTGTGTGTGTGTGTGTACACATAATATAGGATGTTATGCATTTTGGATGTCCAACACTTAAGAATGATCCTGCTTCCCATCCTGTAAGTAGACTGGTATGATAATCCCCTTGCAATAGGTCTGTGGACCTTAGCTTGAAGTAGAATTGGAAAATATATTTGTCCTTACCTGAAAACTTATTTTATTTTGAGTAATAAGGTTCACAGATCTGACATGCCCTGGAAAGAAATGGATCATCCAGAACAGAGATGAAAATAATCATCCAGGAATTTGGGTTTGTCGTCATTACTGGAATTTACCATGCTTTGTGGCAGGAGATACTGTACATTGTCCTCAAAATATAGTTAACACAATATATGAGTTCCTGGCAATGAAAGCTAGCTAAACTAGAGGGAATTTCGGGGTGCGGGGTGGGGCATTCCACTATTTCCAGTGACTGACAGGTCTGGCTCTACATCCAAGCTGAGGTACCCATTGTATGGATCTGTTAAACTTACTCTCCAGAGACAGGAAATCTTGAGGTAAGCGCAGATAAGTGTGTCCTGATCACAAGATATGTTCAGATGACTGCTAGATTTATATCAATTGAAGAAAATCCTGCTTTCTTTCGTTTTGTTTTGGTGGATGAGCAAGATCATTCAGACAGCTCCTTTCAACTCTGTCTTACAAAAATTTTCTGTGTTAAATTGCAACACAGAGTTTGAATTCTGCAGATTTAGTGATATTTGGTTTTTATAAAATGGAAATGCTTTGAATGTATGTTTCAGTCTGATCATGAAAGTCGTTTGAATAGAACTCCCTGTTCTTATGCTGATTGCAGTATTTTTCTGAGCCAATCAAAGAGAAACGTGTTAGAGTACAAACATGGTAGAATAGGCGTCTTTGGTGTAATGTGTTTGGTAATACAGTACTAACATGAAGCTTTTCTTTTAAGGGAGCAACTGTAATGGAAATTAGAAAACAATACCGTGCACTGTCACTAAAATACCATCCAGATAAAGGAGGAGATGAAGTTATGTTCATGAGGATTGCAAAGGCTTATGCAGCGTAAGTTCCTGGCTATTTCACAGAATAGGAGATTGGGATCGGTGGATGGGAGGGAAATCAAAATATAACCATAGGATATCAGCAGAGACTGACTTTGATATCATCTATAAATACTAATTCAATTAAATACATAATAAAGGTCAGCTGCTTTTCAGTTTGACAGCTGACTCATTTACTATCCAACTGAATTGTTTCTAGCAGTATCTGTCAATATGCTCTAACATGCTAATTTTGATTAAACTTTGACTTCACATAGTTGATATGGTGAGATACTTTCTATTATGTAAAGTTAAAGATTGTGTTGAACAAAATAAGTAGTCTTGCTTTAAATTAAATTTCAGAATTGCCATAAAAGGGTAATTATTTGATATCCAAGTTTTGGTTTTGAAGCATCAATGTACTGTTTCTGTTCATTTTCATCTGGCAATAAAGATAGATACAACTAAAGAGAGAGAAACATTGTTTCAATTCTTCTGCTTTCATCCACTAATGGAGACATCTCATTTTGACCTCTGACTCATTTCCTTTGGAATACTCCCTCACCACTTTCTTTACCTCTAGTGTCTTCTTGCCTGGCTTATTCTCCAGACCATTGAACTTCATGCTGGCTTATATCTCTGATTTAATGGCCTTCTCAAATTACCCCAGTAGTTTCTAAGTGACTCTCGCTAAATCCTTTTTTCTCCACTGCATCGCTTCTAGTCATTCCTCAGCTAACACCTTTTTGGTTTTTGATATGATGTGTAATGAAGCCTGGTAGACCACCACCAAAGGATGTAGTCTACATTCCGTTTTAATAAAGGAAATATTTCCAAAATTGAAGTGTGTATTCTAACATTATTCAAACACTGAATCTTAAGATAGAGAGAAAATTAAGCTTCTCATGAAGACCGCCCAAGGATGGTCCTTGGATTGTCTTCATGAGAGAGAGAAAATTAAGCCTAACAAAGTGGCCTTTAAATAAAGGTTAAAAAGAAGCGTCCTAAATGTTTTATATACGGTAAAATGACCATTTAAGATGAATTGTGTATTAGAAGTGATCCTTAGAGCAGGTTTTGTTGTAGAACAGGAGACAGAGCTTTTGCCGGGGCCAGCCCAAAACTATGGAATGAGCTCCCACAGGAACTAAAGACCATCACAAATCTCATCACCCTCTGACCTAAGTGCAAAGCATGTTCCTTTGATCTTGATTTCTCTAATATAAGCACACGGTATGTGCATTTAAAAAAAAATTGAAACGAACACTTCATTACATGCACCTCTACCTCTGGGGAAAGGACAAGAAAACAAATGCATGACAGATGTTAGTCACGTTGTTTAATGCACTACTTAAATGCACTCAGATGCTCAGGGGATTGATCCTACTTTAAGAGCCTGTTATAGGATAGATAGAAGACAAGTTTCCATGTTAAATGCTTTACTTAAATGCTGATTTTTGTCAAAATTCTAGATGTTTAGTAGGGTATTTTGAGGAAACTTGTTCCTTGTTCCAGTGGTAAACTTTCTAAGTGACAGTGGCTAGCCAGGTGGCCTGTTACAGATTCAGTAATATCTTGTTTTAAATCACTGTTTCAAATCACATTTGAAATCTGTAAATTAAGCACAGCTAGAGTACATAACCATATGTTCATGGTGGATCCAGAGCATAGATACCAGATGGTGCCCAAAAAATTGGTGTCCAGTGAGTAGTCTGGCAGAGGGGGGTTATAAAATGTCCTGCTTTATCTGTATTCAATGTGCTGCCAAAGCTTTGGATTTTGAGTGACTGCTTTTTAAAATGAGTCTGTTTTGTTTTTGCTCAGTTTATCTGGTATTGTTTGGACAGCTAGGATTAACTTCCTTAGACTCAGTGTCTGTGTGATACTAAATTAATGGAACTTTATGGCTGAGAATTTAAACACATGTCAAGATAGTTTTATTTTCCAGAATGACTGTCATACCCCTTGCACATACATAATTTGTATTTGTCTTAATATAAATTGTGCAGTGTGACTGAGTTATTGTTGTGTGGGAACCATAACCTTAAAAATCTTGACGTGTGCATTTAATTTCTCAACCATTAACTTAGTTTTTGTGCTGAATTATGTGCAATGTGAGTTTCAAATGGATGGGTCTCCAGATGTATTTATATAGCTGAACCTCTGCACCCTAATGTGGCTTTTTTTTTTTTAAGTCACTTATGTACATGAGTTTCAAACACACACAACTTTTTATTTTAAAATTAGTTTTTTTTTTCAGGTCAGAGGAACCTGTCACTGAGTTGCAGAACTGCCTTGAAAAGCTGTAGCTGTTGGAGGTGCATGAGTGATCTTACATGAGGTTGATGTTAACACTCCACTCTGTTTAAGGAGGTGCACCTCCAACTGCCCCAGTGCCTTCTGTGTAGCAGAGAACTAAATGGAATGCGCCTTTGTGTCCATGGGAGAGATTGTTATAGTCTAGTTCTTTTAATATTTGTAAATAGTTTGTGTTAGTGTAGAATAGAATAGCATGGTGTGTGTAGCTGCCTGTTTGGTGTATCCTGAGCCCTGTAAGTGCATCAAGAATTGCACTTCCTGCTCTTCAGTAATTCTGGAGACAGATGCTCATATTTGAGCTCTTATGCGTGGATGAGCACCTCTCTGTGTCATTATGCAATGTGCCACTCTTTACATGAGAAGGGAGAGACATCCGAAGCTGAGACGTACTTGGCTTCTCAAAGCCTATAACCTATTACTCTGGAAAGTCTCTTGGTAGGGAGTATACCAGCCTCCATGTCACGGTCCTCTAAGGTACATCCAAGGATGCAATTTCTCATCCAGGGATCAGTGCCACTCTCTGTATTGAGTCGGCTAAGCCAAAAGTGGCATCAAAAACATCATGGATGATGCCCAGACTACTCGCTGGACACCAATATTTTGGGCTCTATGTGGTATCTGTGCTCTGGCTCCACTTTTGCAGGTCTCTTCTGCAATCCCTCAGCATGAGAGAAAGGAGAAAAGGAAACATTTGGCCTCACTAGACAGCCATAAACAGCAGCAGCAGCATCATCATTCCTCCTCCTATCTGCATCTGACAACGTGGGGGCCCTAGAGATTCTTGACCTGCACTAACATCACCTGCCTTCAATGCTTCTTTGAAGCCAGATGTTTTGTCACTTGTAAATCTGGATAATTCACCTGTGCAGACGCTGGTAACACCATCAGTATCTCCATGCCTGAGGAGGGGTCTTCCATCGAGGCTATGCCTCTGTATGCAGTTTGACTCAACAGTTACTGACTGGTTTCCATCCAGAATGTCCTGAGGAAGATGGGATCCCTTTGAAATTGAACCTGGAAGGCCCACTACCTTGTTCAATAGAGCCTCGTCACCTTTCTTTTCCTAAATGCAGAAGTCTGGACGGCTCTTGTTCAGGGCCTTCTCCAGCTCCTCTTGTGGCCATACAATCAGGACTCCCTGCTGGAAGTTGCCAAGCCTAACCTCGTGCTGAACTCAGCACTTTCATTAACACTAGCATCAAAGCCCTTTTATAGTATCCTTTCTTTGCTTGACACCCCTGCCTCCACTGGTGTTCATTTTTCAGTTGCTGCCAAATTCGGCACCACTGGATCCACAAGAGGAATTGCTTCTATCATATAAGTGGGATCAGACCCCCACTCTGAGGGATGGTACGAAGCTCCTGTCAAAGAATGTACGAATGGTATCTCACTGGAGGATCAGATTGACACCTCATAATTTTCTCCACCTGATAATCAGAGGCAATTCTAATTGCCTTTGGAGAGAATGTCTAGTACCTTCCAGTATCAAGTGGATGTGTTGGCATTGGAGTAACGTGATCCCTTCTTTGATATTTTCCGACTACAAACTAAAGAGAAGCAGGCCATCCCTATCATTTCAAGTGTCCGAAATCTGATCAAGGATATTTTGCTCTCTCCTTTTTTCCTTTCTACTAGCACCCAAGGGAGCTCACGGGAAGTGCCGTGTGCCAAGTGAGAGGCATCAGTTTCTACTCCACCACCCTGGAGCTAATACCATGATGGTTCCACAGCAAAGGAGGCAGCCAGAGGTAACAAAGCTTCTCACTCTACCCCTTCAGAAAGGGAAGAATGCAGACTAGGTGCCTGGGCAAACAATTTAAGAAGGTACCTTGGGTTAAGATCTGCAAGCCTCCTGAATCCCAGGAAAATATTAAAGACCTTCCTTTCAAAGGCATGGGCTTCTTCAGTGGCAGGACTGATGACACTGGAAAAGATTACCACAAAGGTTGCTGCCATGTCCTTGGGCATGACTCGGTCCATGACCTCTATCCTAAGGAGAGCTTCCTACCTGTCATGTCATCTCCAAAAGCGGTCCACGTCTCTGCAACAGTAGCAGATGCAGCCTCAAGGGGGCAATGATTGCCTTCTTCCAAAGTGGCTGTTAGCAAACTGTCATAACAGAATAGGAGTTGGATACCTTGTTATACATCAGCTCAGCCTGGGACATCAGGTTCCAAGCAGCAGTTTTGATGGGATGGTCAAGAGCTGCGTGATGAAATCTGTTACTGCTCCAATCCTCCCTCCCTTCTCTCTCCTGTTTTTACATTGTCTGGTGCAGGTTACTTTAGATTGTTGGGTACCAGACACAATCCATGATGGTTACTCTATTCAATTCTGCACCAAACCACATTGCTTTCATCCCCCTCCTCCCTCTCTTGAGGGACCTATCTTGTAAGAAAGTCCTGCTAAAAGGAAGTGAGTCCCCTCCTACAAAAGAGAGCCAAAGAGGGAAGTGTCAAGAAATTGATCAAAACATTCAAGTTCAGGGTGCTCATCCCAGGAGACATCATTCCTTACTTATTCAGGGGGATTGGTAGGTGGCTTTTAAAGGAATCTTACTACTTTCTTGTGGCAATCAAATGCACACACCTCAAGTTTCTCAGGTTCCATGTGGGCACAGGTCGTCATTACCATTTCAGAGTCCTTCCATTAGGATTATCTACAGCCCTGAGAGTTCTTCACAAAGTCTCTCTTATTAGTAGCTACATATCTCAGGTGCCAGGGCATGTTCAGTTATCTGGCTCCTAATAGCCACTTATGTCACAGAAGAGAGATCCTGCTGACATTACATGTGCAACCTCTTGCAGTCTCTGCTAATCAGCTGAGAGAAAAAACTCTGTGCAGATTGGACAGATGAATCATCTTCACTGGAGCAATCCTAGATTCCACAAGTCGGGGCCTTTCTCCCAGAAGAGATTTCTAAAAATAAGACTCGTTGATAATCCTCAAACACGCAGTACAAACCACACAGTTCTTAAGACTCCTAGGCCTGAAAGCTTCCTTGAACTCTGTTGCATCTTTTGCTCATTAGTATGGCCCTATCAAATTCACAGCTGTGAAATTAGACCTCCCCCATGAAATCCAGCTATTTGAGGGGAGGAAGAGGGGCAGGAATGGGGCAATCCAGCTGGGGGCTCCTACTATTCACCAGGCTCCAACTGCTAGTCTGCCAGGCCGGGGAGGGATGGGAGTTTCTCTTCCCCTGCACGGCCGCTCTTGGGGGGAGATAAGACTCACCTCCAGGTACCTCCCTAGTTGCAGGAAGCTCTGCGGTTATGCTGCCTTTAGAGCTGGACTCTGAGGGCAGCAGCCACGGAGATTCTTGCAGACGGCGAAGGTTCCTGGAGGTGGATCTGATCTCCCCCATGCTGCTGGGAGTGCCCCAACCAGGGGTTCCTAGCTGCTAGTCCCAGCCAGGCTGGGAGGGGACAGGACTTCGTCTTCTCCTGCCCGGCCGCTCTGGGGCGGAAGGTGGGGAGATCAGACCCTCCTCCAAGTACCTCCCTGGGCTGCAGGAAGCACTGCGGCTGCACTGCCTTCAGAGTCCAGCTCTGAGGGCACACAGAAGTTACCCTCAGTTTTGCGCACACAGATAAGAGGTCTCATGATAAATTCCTGCTGGCCTGGAGCCAAACCCCTTATGTCTTCTCTCCCGTCACCTTGATACCCAGGGTTATAAGGAAGATGAGGTTCGACAGAGCCAGCAACTTGATAGTATCAGTGTGACCAGGCCTGCACCGGTACATCATCTGCGGGTGGCCAGGAAACTCTCATTACTGCTGCCTCTGTCTCCTGACCACCTATCTCAGCAGAAAGGGAAAGTCCTACATCCAGCTCAGAGACTCTCCCTCCAGCAGCATGGAGATTAGTTTACTAATTAGCATGGACTGCTTCTATACGTAGAGGATTCAGGCCATTATTTTACATTTTAGAAAGAGTTCTGCCTTGAAGTGTTACAAATAGGGCTGGTCAAAACATTTCCATTGAAACTGTTTTTGACTTAACACATTTTTTTTTCCTGAAAAGTGTTTGTTTTTCATTTGAAAATTTTGATATTTTTGTCAAAATATTTCAGTTGAAAACGAATACTTCAGCCAAAACTGGAAGTTGTAATTTGCTCCTCATGTGTCCATTCTCCTCTCGGGGCTAGGATCTCCATCTGGACTACATCTGCCATAGTGCAACACAGTCTCCCCTCTTAGAGGAAGCTGTGCATGAGAGAATCCCTAGCTGTAGTCCACTGTGGGAGGCGTAGTCCAGTTGGGGTCCCAACCAATAGAAGAGGATGGGAAACATGAGGAGCACACTACAGCTCACACTTTTGGCTGAGGTATTTGAGTTTTCAGTGTAAAATTGAAATTTTATGTGGACAATCAATTAAAAGGTTTCATTTTCATCAAACTTTTTTGCAGAAAAGAACCCTTTTCTGGATTAGCTGTACTTGTAGACAGAAATGGAAATGATTTACCATTTGGAGCGATAGTAAAGACACTCTCAAGTGGAAGTCCTGTTGTTTCTAAAGTATCTGTTACCCCTTAGGTCTCAGGGTTCAGCCTTAGCCTCCTTTAAGGTTCATTTGGCAATATCTGCTCACCATGATTTTAAGAACAAACCTCTTCTCTCAACCCATGGTGTTCAGGTTCCTTAAGGGTATCATGAATGTTTCCCTACCATCAGAGAGAACCTCCAGTGTCTTGGTACTTAAATCGTGTTCTACCAAAGCTGTGGACTGTTGGTTTGAGTGCCTCTGCTGTCCCCAGTTGGGGTAGTATCTCCTGGATACTGCCTTTTAGGTAGCCAGGTCCCTCATTTAATTTCATAAGTCAAACCAACACTTAAGCTCTGCCTGGAAACCCTTAGGCAGCAAATGCAGACTGTGTGCTCTTGGTATAAAATGTCACATTCTGCATTAATTTAACTGGGCTAGTTTCTTCAAAAAGTTTTTGTTTTAAAGTACATGTAATGTCACCAATACCTACTTTGCATTGTTATGAATCTTCTCTGGCTTTGAGTGTTGAACCTACCTTTATTTTGGCCAGCATGTATTGATGTATAGCTTTTAAAACTTATACTTTCCCCTCTGTCTCCTAAGTAACTGAAGACAGTACTACAGAATTCTGTGCCTTTCCAGGTGTGAGGAGCTGAAGATTAAGCTTAGAATTCAGATTCCTGTCTTCTCCTTTGTCATACATTCTGCTACTTTTAGGCCATCAAACCAAACCAGCTCTCAAATATACTTAATGGGGCTTGATACCACTTTTTTTTTTTTAAATCTGTATTATTAATGATGCGGAGAAACTTACTGTACTTTCTACTAACTTGCTAACTTTTCTTTAAAATTAGTTTAACTGATGAAGAATCTCGAAAAAATTGGGAAGAATTTGGCAACCCAGATGGGCCACAAGGTAATAATTATAAGTGATATGATTTTTACTGTAGCTGTTGTGCCACAATCTGTGTAGTATCTCAGTCCAGTTGAGTCAGACTCATTTCTCAGTGTATGTAAAATACATTTTTTAATTTGGCTGAAGGAACTTGTCAGTTCTCAAAATGTAAAATTTTAGAAATAAGGGTTCTAGGATAGATGAGGAACCCAGAGAGGCTTTGCTAATTTAGAATTGTTGTTAGAACTTTGTTTCAGACAGCTTGCTAATTTCAGTAAGTATCCAGAGAGAATTACCAGTAATTAACAGAATAGAGGGAATGAGGTGCAAACAAAAAATGTAATCTTTTTAGTTGTCTTATAAACATTTCAAAAACATTTTCAGTTTTTAGTCAGTAACCTGTTTTCAAAAGTTTATTTATAACATGAGGATCTGCTAAAGAGAAATTGTAGCTTATAATGAAATAAACAGCTTTCTGTAATCTTTAAATGTATGAAAGGAGGTCTTCCATTAAGTTGGACAATGTTATTCCAAAAATTCATGCCTGTACACTGTTATGGCTCTATACTGCCAGCACTTTGTTATAGAACTCCCATTGAGGTCAGTGGGAGTGAATGTCCTGACAGCAGAGTCTTAAGGGTCAGATTCTGCCACGTTTACATTAAGGTGCTACTTCATAACATGAGTAAAGGTGACGATCCGGCCCTACATAAGGTGCTCAAAGTAATATTAGAACTGGTCATACTTTGCATTGTAGCATTAAGAGTACTACGATAATTTCCAGAATAAAAACCTTTTAATACAAATTTAAAGTGCAATAGAAATATGAAAATGTCAGGAAACTTTCAGTTAAGATTTCCCACAGTAACAATAACTGTCGTACTTGGAAGTACAGTATATGTTACAATGGGGATAGGTCAACAAGGTCTGCAAAACAATAAAAAGAACTCCCCCCCAAATTTACCTTATCCCACAAAAGGTGAGTATGTTACAACTCTCTTCCCAGGTGTGATGGGGGCTCAGAGGACTGGGCGACCTTGTGGTTAGTGCACAGATACCCCTCTCCTGCAACCTGTCCACCACCCTTTGCCTCTGCTTCTGAGCACTTTTTAACCTGTTCCTCCAGTCTTGGAGCATGGTCAGCAGCTCTGGAGGGGGAGGGCTACCTGGGCCCAGTATTGCCTTTTAACCCCTTCAGGCCCAGCATGCGGTTTGTATACCCATCGCACCAGGCTCCAATAGTAATGACATTCCATCATGTATAGTGTGCTTCCAAAACCTAAGATGCCACACTTTCCACATTTCCAAATACTTTGTACAGTCTGGAATGTGACTGCTAGGGAAGCCCAGAGCAGGTCTAATTTAATGCTGGCATTGCAGCTACCTGGGTAATTGGCTGCAGATGCCATCAGAGACTCCTCTCACTAGAGAAGAAGACGTCAGGACTCCTCCAAAATGACTCTAGTGGATCACAAGGCATTGCTACGGAAGACTGAAGCCCTGTGAGTGGCCCCTCACCTCAGTTTCCCTCTTGAATTCACAGTAAATCCAATACAACCTGTCCTCAAGTACATCATGGTTTATTAACCGAGCCACACTGCAAAAGTCCCAAACCAAAAGTCCCACAACATAGTCCACATCAACTCCATGCATGCAATCTTTAAAAACCCGGCTCTGTTCTCACCATCTTGCTGTTTTCCACCAGACCTGGACTCTTTCAGTTGTCCTCTGTCCCTCCACCAGGACAGCCAACCCAGGCCTTCCTTCTGGGCACAACCCTGCTCTTCCCAGTGGGAGCTCATAGCATTTCCACAGGGAGCCTCTCCTGGTTCCTGTGGGGACCCAGCTTCATGGCAATGAGAAGTTAGTGTATAAGCCCCTTGGCTGCTCCCTCCCTTCAGCCCTCTGCTCCAGCTTAGAGGCAGCAGGCATCTCCCTCTGCTTCTCCTTTCTGCCTTCAGCCCTCTAGCCCTGGTTTTCTCAGCCAGCAAACCTTTTACTGCTCTTGTGCTTTCAGCGCTCTCCCAGGAACCTCTCTTCCTGACCAAACCAGTCTGCTCTGACCCTTTTAACTCACTCTTAAGTCTCTTGTAGTTTCCCAGATGCTGCTCCACTCTCTTAATTAGCCCAAACAGGGAGTACCTGAGCTGGAATAGGAGAGCTGCGCTCAGTTTCCTTTAGTGGGCCAGCCATCCTGTTATAAGTCGCTACTGATTTTATTTTGGGAAGGTATGGAAATGGATATTGTGTGGATATATCATGAGCTTGGAGACTTAGACTTTGCAGAAGACATCTGTCTTACAAATAAATCAGTTGAAGATATGCAATAAAAGACAGATGTTCTCTCAATCTGCCAAGGAAATAGGTCTTAACGTTCATAGCTTCAATTTTTGATTTACTGATAATGTACCTGCTGATGATTTTATCTACTTGGAAGGTGAAGCCTTGAGAAGCTGTTAATAAATTTATTATCTGGGTGATGTCATTCACCATAGTGCATGTTTGATGTAAAGTCCAGAATAGCTAAAGAAAGTGCTGTATTTCAAAATCTCAGTACTGTATGGAACTCCAGTGTGATTAGCAAAAAGACCCAACTTAAGATCTTTAGAAGCAACATCCTAAGCATCCTTATATATGGAACAGAGTCCTAGGGAAAAATGAGTCCATCCAGGACAAACTGAACAGCTTTCAGTGCAAGTGTCTGCATAGACTATTCAAAGTAAAATGAACTTGTGGAATAGGTAATGAAGAGTTCCTAGAATGGGTACAACTACATACAACAATGCAAGTAGAAAAGAAGAAGAGATGGACATATTTGGGATATCTTTTAAGAATCCCTGATAAGCTACCTAGACTAGCATTTCATTGGCAAACCAGCAAGAGATGGAGAGGCTGACCAGAGGTATATTCCATAGCACAATAATCGCTGAAGTGGCATGATTAAATCTGAATATAAAAGACCTGGAAAAACAAGCCCAGCAGAGTGGTGATTGGCACTGTTTGGCTTTTGCCTTATGTATCTGATGGTGTGGGATTGATGAGGATCTAATGTTATTTGGCAGCTAAAAAAAAAGTAGGGCTAACACCATGTGACCAGCCAGATTGCCACAGACCACTTGTGGTCAATATACTATAGTTTGAGAGCCAATATTATAATGCATGTCTACATGAGGCGAGTTGAGGCTGGTTTGGAAACATTTAAATGAAAATTTCTATTTTTGGTTAAATGCAAAGTTACAGGTGAGAACTAACAAATGTTGTTGTTGTTGTTGTTGTTTTGTTTTTCCTACTGCCCAGCTTTTCCCCTCAGTCATGGTTAAGTGTAATGTTTCCCACTTGTGGAATGCAATGTTGTTGCTGGAGACTTCAGGAGTAAGTCCTGCCCTTCTACTCAGGCCAGCAGAATTATTGCCTCTGGTGGTTAAACAGACTGGTGGGTCAGTTTCTCCTGACCACTTTGTTGTAAAACATTTTTATTCCTTTTTGTTCAATAGCAAATTCATTTAAGCTTCTAGCTCCTCCCGTGAGCCAAGGAATCACTAAAACAATGAGTTTCTAACTGTTTTGTTTTTCCAGTACAGCACCTGTTGAGCAGGCTCCTTTGTCCCCCACAGTGGCAGCAAAGAAGCCTTGTAAGCATTGAGCGAAGTCCAGAAGGTGCTATAGGCAGCTTTTTAGGATCCTCAGAGAGTGAGATCTGCTTTGCTGCCACAAACAGCCAGTAGTTGCTCTGCCAGTTCATGAGGCTTTGAGTTGCACGTTCATGCCTGGCCCTTGAACCAGTCTGAAGCCTTTTTCCACCATGGGAAGGTTTGACCAAGAGTATGAGGATTACCTGTTGCAGCCTGCACAGAGTAACTGTCAAACTCCAAACATTTCAGGTGCCAAAAGAGCAAAAGCAAAGCATCTTCATTGTAAGCCAGCCACGTGAGGAAATGCTACAGATAAATTTCATTCTCAGTTATAGCCACTCACACCAAAAGATTTTCCTATACTTAAAAAGTAAAATGTGTTTAATGGCAAGCAAGTGGCTTGTCATCTAGGGGTATGATTCTCGCTTGAAGTGAGACGTCTTGGATTATGTCCTGGTGAGACACTTTATGTGAGTGGTAATGAGCAATATCTCCTAACTCAGTGACTACAAGGAAGCTGTGTTACACTCATGCATAGCAATCAATCATATCAGATCACCTCTGTATCCCAATGTATAGGTGTGAGGATGTTTGAGGAAACATTGGCAAAAAAAAAATAGCTGAATGTGTAGAAGCTACATCCCTCACTATCAAAACCAGCATAGCAATCTATTGGTCACTACCAACAATGCTTTTTTGCCTCTGTCTTCGTGAACAAGGTCAACTCCCAGACTACTGCACGGGGCAGCACAGCATGGGGAGGAGGTAACCAGCCCTCTGTGGAGAAAGAAGTGGTTCAGGACTATTTAGAAAAGCTGGATGAGCACAAGTCCATGGAGCTGGATGTGCTGCATCCGAGGGTGCTAAAGGAGTTGGCAGATGTGATTGCAGAGCCATTGGCCATTACCTTTGAAAAATCATGGCGATCGGTGGAGGTCCCGAATGACTGGAAAAAGGCTAATGTAGTGCCCATCTTTAAAAAAGGGAAGAAAGAGGATCCGTGGAACTACAGGCCAGTCAGCTGCACCTCAGTCCCTGGAAAAATCATGGAGCAGGTCCTCAAGGAATCAGTTTTGAAGCACTTAGAGGAGAGGAAAGTGATCAGGAACAGTCAGCATAGATTCACCAAGGGCAAGTCATGCCTGACTAATCTAATTGCCTTCTGTGATGAGATAACTGGCTCTGTGGATGAGGGAAAAGCAGTGGATGGGTTATTCCTCAACTTTACCAAAGCTTTTGATACAGTCTCCCACAGTATTCTTGCCAGCAAGTTAAAGTAGTATGGGCTGGATGAATGGACTACAAGGTGAATAGAAAGCTGGCTAGATAGTCGGGCTCAACGGGTTGTGATCAATGGCTCCATGTCTAGTTGGCAGCCGGTATCAAGCGGAGTGCCCCAAGGGTCAGTCCTGGGGCCGGTTTTGTTCAATATCTTCATTAATGATCTGGAGGATGGCGTGGACTGCACCCTCAGCAAGTTTGCAGATGACACTAAACTGGGAGGAGTGGTAGATACGCTGGAGGGTAGGGATCAGATACTGAGGGACCTAGACAAATAAGAGGATTGGGCCATAGGAAATCTGGTGAGGTTCAACAAGGACAAGTGCAGAGTCCTGCACTTAGGATGGAAGAATCCCATGCACTGCTACAGACTAGGGACCGAATGGCTCGGCAGCAGTTCTGCAGAAAAGGACCTAGGGGTTCCAGTGGACGAGAAGCTGGATATGAGTCAACAGTGTGCCCTTGTTGCCAAGAAGGCTAACGGCATTTTGGGCTGTATAAGTAGGGGCATTGCCAGCAGATTGAGGGACGTGATCATTCCCCTCTATTCAGCATTGGTGAGGCCTCATCTGAAGTACTGTGTCCAGCTTTGGGCCCCACACTACAAGAAGGATGTGGAAAAATTGGAAAGCGTCCAGCAGAGGGCAACAAAAATGATTAGGGGACTGGAGCACATGACTTATGAGGGGAGGCTGAGGGAACTGGGATTATTTAGTCTGCAGAAGAGAAGAATGAGGGGGGATTTGATAGCTGAAAGCAGCTATCTGAAAAGGGTTTTAAAGAGGATGGATCTAGACTGTTCTCAGTGGTAGTAGATGACAGAACAAGGAGTAATGGTCTCAAGTTGCAGTGGGAGAGGTTTAGGTTGAATATTAGGAAAAGCTTTTTCACTAGGTGGGTGGTGAAGCACTGGAATGGGGTACCTAGAGAGGTGGTAGAATCTTCTTCCTTAGAGTTTTTTAAGGTCAGGCTTGACAAAGCCCTGGCTGGGATGATTTAGTTGGGGTTGGTCCTGCTTTGAGCAGGGAGTTGGACTAGATGACCTCCTGCGGTCCCTTCCAACCCTGATAGTCTATGATTCTAACACCAAAGGTATTCAAGGGGAAAGATTGTAAAAGAGGCTCCATTAGGATAGTGTTAGGGGTCTGCTATAGACCGCAGGATCAGACTTGGATATGGATAGAGATCTCTCTAATATTATTAGAGAAAAATATTTTTGGGAATTGTGCCATAATGGGAGACTTTAACTTCCCAGGTATAGATTGGAGAATAAATGCACTTAAGGTCTACTAATAAGAATTTCTGCTACAAACTGGGGGGAGAAATTCTTTTCCCATCCCACATATGGCAGTTAGTTAGGCTCTGAGTATGTGAGCAAGGTGCAGCCCAAGCACCGGAGAGAGAGAAGGCTCAGTGTTACTTCAGAGCCCTAGCCCACCCTTCCCAGTGTCCCATCTCCAGTCGTAGCTGTCCCTGATGCTTCAGAGGAAGTAGATAAAAATGTGCACTTAGGGTCTAATAATAATTTCTCCTACAAGATGGAGGTGCATCAGTTGGAAGCAACAGACAAGAGAGATCTGGAGGTGTGGGTCAATCACATGATGGCTGAGCCACCAATGCGATGTGGCTGTGAAAAAGGCAAATGAAATCCTAGGATGCATCAGGTGAGGCATTTCCAGTAGAAATAGAGAAATATTAATGCCATTGTGCAAGGGACTGGTGAAGACCTTATTTGGAATACTGTGTATAATTCTCATCACCCATGTTGAAGAAAGATTAATTTAAACGGGAACAAGTGCAGAGAAGAACTACTATGATGATCTGGGGAATGGAGGGTCTATCTTATGTGAGAAGACTAGAAGAGCTTGGCTTGTTTTAGTCTAGCAAAAAAAGATTGAGAAGAAGGGATGTGACTGGAGTTACAGAAGTGGGATGAAATTCAGTAATACCAAGTTCAAGGTTCTGGAACAGCCTCCCAGTAGGAGTTGTGGGGACAAACAACTTAATCAGCTTTGAAAGAGAGCTGAACAAATTTGAGTGTAGTTGTATGATGGGGTTGCTTGTGATGGTAGGGAGCAGGGCTCAGTTCCAGTTTCTTATGTTCCTAAAAGCTCATGCTTCAGGGTTTCAGCCAGCCACATGCTAGACTAAAGGATGGGATTCTGCTCCTCCCCCTCAATGTATTCAGCTTTTTTTATCTTCTTCCTCTGAAACATCAGGGATGGTCACAGCTGGAGATGGGACATTGGATTGAGTGGGCTCTTGAGGTCGCTCCAAGCATTCTGTCTCTCAGGTGCTTGGCTGGCCGGTTCTTGCTCATGTGCTCAGGGTCTAGCTGACTGCTCTATGTGGGGTTCGGAAGGAAATTTCCCCCAGGTCAGATTGGCAGTGATCTTGAGGAGGTTTACGCCTGATTGTGCAGTGTGTGGGTCACTTGCCAGGGTTATCTAGATATCTCACTTGATCATTTCCCTGCCATTCCACTGGTGTCCTGTAGTCGCTCCTAGTCTCTGCCTGTGGTGCTTAGTAGTCTAGTCTCTTGTGGGCAGCAGTATTTTAGTCTAATTTCAGTTATTGCGTTTAGTGTGTGAGTGGTGGGTGGTGTTAGTGGACTGGGTGGGATATGGAGGTGGTCAGCTAGAGGCAAGGACTGTAGAGAGACTCTGAAGGGAGGCACTCTTTAGAGCACTTCTCATCTAAAAAGAATGGATTGTTGACTCCGGAACGTGTGCCAGGTCCATCGAAGCCCAGCACTGAAGTATCCTTACAAACGCACTGTGGTCACAGATCAGTACTGGTATCAGTGACACCAGAGGCATATGCAGCCCCAATAGAACTGCTTAATCTCTTGGTACCTGTGTCCCTAGGAGTGCAGGAAGGTATCCAGTCAGTACCAATTCCTTGGTTCCTGCACCGCCTCGTCAGCAGCATGCAGTATCATTACCATTCAGCTTTCGGTACTTCAGAAGCCAATGCAATTGAGGAAAAAGCCAGCAATGATATCCCTGATACCACCATCTCTGGGATCTGACCACCTATCTCCAGTTCCAACGGGCTCTGCTCCCCCACTATCAGAGGACTCTGTCGTGATCTTGTGTCCTGTCTAGGTGGGATGCATAACCTCTGTCAGAGATTTGGAGGTCACAGATCTCACAGCAGTCCCAGTAGTGGCTGCCTCCTAGGAGGCAATGGCATAGAAAAGGGTGGGTCCCAGGGCCATATCCTCCTGCTAGGATGTCTCTTCACCCACCTCAGTCAGTTTCCTTAAGGGTGCACTGAGAGCATCAGCACCACAGGCAACATTCTCTGGTGTTAAGGATCAGAATCAGTCCCGAGCAGCTAGAAGTTGCTTGGGCAGCTCCCTCACCAAAGACACAGAGCTGGCACTGGTGTTGCATCATGTTCTTTATCACCAGACAAACCTGTAGAGTCAGTAAGTGACTTATCAAAAAGTAGGGGTCCACATGTTCCTGTACCTGAATGATTGGCTGATCAAATGCTGGTTCCAGACTCACATGCTGTCCAGTGTATCCATCATCCTGTGCACATTCAGTGTGCTGGAGCTCCTAGTAAACTGGGACAAATCAATCCTGAAACCAGTACAGAGAATAGAACATATTAGGGTGTTCTTACACTCTATGAAGGTCAAGGCTTGTTTACCGCAATTGAGGTTCAAAACACTATGGGGCTTAGTTCTAGAATTGAAGGCACATCCTCTGACCATAGTGTGCAGCTGCTTCAGATTCCTGGGACACATGGCAGTGTGTGCCTGTGCAGTGCAGCACATTGGACTGCACCTGAGCAAGCTGCAAGGATGGCTTGCTTCAGTGTATGCCCCGAGTTGCCATCATTTAGACACAGTGGTTTGACTACCAATGTTAGTTTTGTCTCTGGATTGGTGGATGGACCCTCAGAAAATCTGTATGGTGGCCCCCTTCATTCCCCACAAGCAACGCTCACTTTAGTCACAGGCGCATTATCCCTGGGCTGTGGGAGGGTGGGGGCACATGAGATCTGTAAGTCTTCAAAGATCTAAAGACTCTCATAAATATCAGGGAATTGCAAGCTGTTGGTCTAACCTGTTCAGATTTCCTTCCACATATCAAGGGGAAAAAAATCTGCTAGTTTTATGTGACAGGACAGCGACTGGTTTGATGTAAAGAGGCAGGGAGGAGTGAATTTTCCTCAGCTATGCCTGTGTAACTTTTGCATAGCCAATTGGATTCACCTCAGAGCTGCTTACCTTCTAGGGGGTGCAGAATACATTGTCAGATCAGATGAGCACATTCTTCTCCATTGGCCATTAGTGGTTGCTGAGTCCCGACATGGCCAGATCCATCTTCCAGCTATGGGGGACTCCCCAAGTGGACCTTTTAGCAACAAAGGCCAATAGGAAATGCCATCAGTTGTGTTCCCAGGGAGGTCTCAGCAAGACTCATTGTCAGATACATTCCTGCTGTCCTGAAAGATCTCCATCCTGTATGCCTTCCCTCTGATTCAATTACTGCCCAGAGTTTTGTCCAAAATCAAGCAAGACCATGCTCACCTCATAGCGCCTGCATGGCCTCAGCAACACTGGTATTCGATTCTGCTACCCTTGTCACTCAGACCTCCACTCTCTCTCCTGTTGGACCCAGATGTGATTCATAGGGCCATAGGCACCTGCTCGACCCCAGCCTGCAAGCCCTCCACTTGACAGGTGGATGCTTTATGGTTAACATTGTTAGAAAGGGCTTGCTCTAAGTATGTTCAGGAAGTACTTCTGAGTAGTACATCTGGTCCCAACAGAAGGATGTCCCTCTGGAACACGCTCCCATCAGTCACATATTAGATTACATTTTACACCTAAAACATAAACTTCAGCAGTTACCTGTATCAGATGTACCTCTGTCAGTTTTCTGCCCCTTAGCGGACAGTAGATCAGTTTTCCCTAGCCCCATCACCATTAGGTTTCTAAAGGTCTTGGACAGATTATACCCACAGTACGTGATCCTATTCCTTCATGGGATCTGAACTTGGTGTCAGCAAAATTAATGGGGGCCATCTTTTGGACCTCTTGTAGCTTTTCTTCCTCCTGTCTACAGAGGTGGCATTTTTGATTGTGATTACCTCGGTAAGGAGAGTGGATGAGTTGAGAGCCTGGGTATCCGAGCCTCCCTGTGCAGCTTTTCATAAGGATAAAGTTTACCTCCACTCTCGCCCTAAGTTCCTGCCAAAGATGGTGTCTAATTTTCACATTAACCAGGGAATTTATTTCTTTCTTTCCAAAGCCTCACTCTTATAGAGATGAGGAGACAATTCATTTGTTCGATGTGATGGGAGCTTTAGCTTTCTACGTGGACCTGTACTAAGTTGTTTAGGTATTCACTAACAAATAGTGACCATAAACAAAACTGCATTGAAGGACCAGCCAGTCTCTGCTCAGATGATTTCATCCTGGACTTCTTTGTGCGTTCGTTTATGCTACAAGTTGGCTAATGTGACTCCACCAGCTAGGTGTTGTCCCATTCAACTAAAGTGCATGCAGCATCACCGGTTTTTCTGACTAAAGTACTTATTCTGGAATTTGCAAAGTGGCATCTTGGTTATCAGTGCACACGTTTGCTTCTCATTATGCTATAGCCTGTCCGTTCAAGAGATGCGCCACTTTTGGAAATGTTGTTCTCCAATCTCTATTGAAGTAGATCCCAAGCCCACCTCCAAGTTGTTCTGTTAGTGAGTCACTTACAGTGGAATAGATGCGTAATCACTTGAAGAAGTGGTTGCCTACCTTTCCATAACTATTCTTCGAAATGTGTTGTAAATGTCCATTCCATGATCCACCCTCCTTCCCTTCTCTACTGGAGTCTATCTGGTAAGAAGGACCTGAGGGCGGCTGGGGACAACTCTGCCCTCTTACACCTGCACACAGTGGTGTACGATGGCATAGGGCACTCAAACTGCCTCGACGAGTATCACTGAGGGAAAATGTTCTGACAACTGTGCACAGAGCACACATACCTATACTGGAACAGACGTGTGCAGCACATCTTGCAGAACAACGATTATAGAAAGGTAGCTAACCATTTTTTCCCCATCAAGGTATTTACTGTACTGTATGTGTTTGTACCAGTGGAAGCATTGCAAATCTGGACAACTGTATTAAATTGTTAAATCTTTCTATTCACCTGTTTTCTTTCGATATATTTGTACATCTTGCATATAGTTATTGAGCCAAAATAGTTTTGGTGAAATTTTCAGAGCTTCAGAAACTCTTATCAGTTCTCTGCATCCTTGAGTAGACATATTTCCAAAACCTTTTTTTAGTTTACTGAATTTTAGAATTTTGTTGTTAAATACTGACATGGATACAAGCTCCCCCTCTTTCTCCCCCCCGCCTCCCACTTGAAAGTCCATGTGATTTTAAAAGAATCCCTTGCCATTTTGTAACAGGTTTGTTTTCTCTTATTCTCTCCAGCTACGAGCTTTGGTATTGCATTGCCAGCTTGGATTGTGGATCAGAAAAATTCTCTCTTGGTGAGTTAACGTAACTTTATGTAATATTCCATGACACAGCCTCAGGCATTAATCCTGCAAATATGTTAAGCCCATACTTAACTTTATGCATGTGAGTAGGTATTGATTGATCAGATGTTTCTACTTCCAAGCCTATCACTCATTTAGAGTGTATCATTGTTCTCTGTTCCCATGGAGAAAATTTCAGAATAAGAAGTGATAAAATAGCTTAAATGTAATCTTTTTGGGAGCAGGGTGCTAACACATGCAGAAATGATGTTGATGTGGTAGCCTGGTCGTTATACCTTCTATAAGTGTACCTTTGCTATTGCATAGAATAGCTTAAATCATAGTCATAGGACTGGAAGGGACCTTGAAAGGTCATCTAGTCCAGTCCCCTTCACTAATGGCAGGACTAAGTATTATCTAGACCAGGGGTTCTCAAACTGGGGGTTGGGACCCCTTGGGGTCGCGCGGTTATTACATGGGGGGTCGCGAGCTGCCAGCCTACACCCCAAACCCTGCTTTGCCTCCAGCATTTATAATGGTGTTAAATATATTAAGTGTTTTTCATTTATAAGGGGGGGTCAGAGGCTTGCTATGTGAAAGGGATCTCCAGTACAAAAGTTTGAGAACCACTGATACAGACCATCCCTGACAGATGTTTGTCTAATCTGCTCTTAAAAATCTCCAATGATGCGGATTCCACAACCTTCCTAGGCAATTTATGCAAGCACAGAATCAAATATACACATGACTTCAACTTATTGGTCTTTATATAGAGATATAATTTCTTTCTATACAACTTACTGTACCCTAGCAATTCTGCACCCATAGTTTAAAAATCCTTTCTATTACATTACATTGCTAGACGTTAGTGCTGACCCTTACCTGCTTGCTCAAGAATAGAATAACTAGATGTCTTTCCTTAAAATCACTACTTAGCAGACAACTTTTGGATAATTAAAACAACCCACCCAAGACAACAGATGGGCATTTTAAAGAACTTACTCATACAAAACACTTACTATATTTAATTGGTAAAAATTTCTGAATGAGATCTTGCTTCTGATCCATTTAGTTGTAGCCTTCAAAATCATAAATTTCAAGATGGCTCCTAGAGCGATAAATTTAGCTAATTAATGCATCTGTATGTAACAAAACTTCTTGTTTGAAATATAGTTAGTAATAGACTTGTGTATATCAAATATCTTTCTTTTTAGGTTTTGCTGGTATATGGACTAGCATTTATGGTTATTCTTCCAGTTGTTGTGGTAAGTATTACCTAAACTAAAGGGAAAAAAAAATCTTTATTTTTATGAATGGGGGGAATGAGGAGCTCAAGTCTTACTCCTAAGACATCTTTGTGTACAGTCTAGTAACTGTGTTTGCTTCCATTTAAAGTGCACTTGCAGAAAAGCTCTTATGAAAAAAGATGCTATGCCATGGTGCTTAATTCTGTTGAAATTCATGACCCATTGTTTGTAGAATTTGCCCATCCCTTTGTCATGCATTTTTATGTATACACAGTATTGTCAGCCTCAGTCAGAAGTCATGAGTCAGGTCCTCAGAATATTAGCTGAAACATGAAATGTTAAAAAAAATATTGGATTCTTTTCATCTGCCTCTTGGTATTTGACTTTTCAGGATTCATTTTGTCAGGCTTTTCTCTGAAATTCTGAGGGATAAAAATTTTTAAAATGAAAGTAGAGATTCTCATGACTCCAAGAGCTGGGACTTTAAGAAAAAACATTGACTATCCTGAACATTTACAACAGTGCATATATTCTGCTGCGTAGCTTCTCTCCTTATTCCTCACAATTGGGGAATACTTTTCATCTATGGCGTTTGAAGTTAATTCAGGGTTGTTGCTGAGCCTCAATCTTGAACTAAGGCCACTGGAATTACTTCCTCTAGGGATGGAACAAGTTGGTGGTCAGTTTCTCTTGATAACTGCGTTTTATAATTTTAATTTTTATTCATTTTTGTGTAGTAACAATTTTATTTCAACTTTCAGTTTTGTGTGAAAGCGTGGTCTCTCTCTTCCTTGCACTCTCCCTGTGAAAACTCCCTTTGTGCTCTCCTTTCTCCATGCATAGAGTTTCATATGGAATTTTGAGACTCTGGGTACTACTGCACATGGCCAGCTTACAGGCAGCTCAGCTCCACCGCTACTGATGGCAGGTGGCTACTGAACCAGAGAGCGGGCTGGGGAGAGACCATGCTTCTGCTGACCTTTATCTGCCCAACAGAGCAGCACTAGATTGTGGCAGGATGTAGGAGGTGGGGAAAAGTGAGCAAGTGGGGAGTACAAAGAAGTGAGTGTATGTGGTAGAATGAATACACGTGGTGATTATTTTTATTATTTGTATTACCGTAGTACCTAGGAGCCTCAGTCAAGAACCAGGACCTGATTGTGCTAGGTGCTGTACAGACACAGACCAAAGGACTGTCCCCACCCCAGAAAGTTTACAATCTAAATATAAACCAAGAGACAATAGTTGGAGATAGATGGGGGTGTACAAGGAAACAGTGAGACCATATTGGTTATAGAGAGGTGGGATTTAGGGAGGGGAGAAGACTTGGGTATAGAGAGAGGAGATGGGAGGATAGGTGAAAGTAGGGGTAAAGAAAAGAGAAGGCAAAAGCATAGAAAACATAAAAGGGAGGATTGGGCACCATTTTCTCTTTCCCCTATCTGGAGGATTGGGCACCATTTTCTCTTTCCCCTATCTGTCAAAATCACATAAACACTCCTCCCTTAGAGCAAGTAGTATTCTGTTTTATTCCCCTTTGAAAATCTGGTCACACTAGAAACAGTGTTCATGCTGCATATCTGAACTATTTTTGTTTAAAAGTATTGTAAACATTTGCACCAGTTTCAAAGGTTCAGTGGGACCTTTATGAATCTAAAGGTTTGAGCAGGCGGTTGGACTAGATGACCTCCTGAGGTCCTTTCCAACCCTGATATTCTATGATTCTATGAACATCTTTGTACAAATTTGTCAGACTGAGCGTAACCCATTTTGACCATTCATATTCTACTGATATCATTGTAAAGCTCTCTTGGCCCATCAAAGACCTTAATTGGCTTGTTTAAAAACTCTGGTCTGCAGAAGCCAAAGTAAAGGGCACAGTCAAGAACTTGCACTGTAAATGTGTGTGGAGGGACTGAGAGTAACCTGTGGTCTTTAGGAAACTTAGGTGACTAGCTTTCAACTCTAGTGACTGGTTTGTATCAGTTTGTTTTCAAGGCTGTCTCTGCAAGAAAAAGAGCTAGAAAAATTAAAAAAACATAAAAGCTGAAGCTGTTGTTTACATTTGGAAGTCCCCCAAATGTGAAGGAAAGGGAGCTGTGGCTGTAAATCTCCTAGGCTAGCAAAGCTCAGCTGTGATGCTAATACATTAGATAAAAATAAATTTTCAGAATTATTTATACATAAATTTATACTGTTATAGATTTCTTGAAGAACAAATGCAAAATAGTTAGTTTCTAGTCAATTTCACCTTCTGATAGACATGAGCTAACACAATCCTTTAACCTTTTGGTTTATAAACACTTCAGGGGGATATTTTTGGTAACTTTTAAAATGTTAGAATGACCATTAGTCTTAGAGTTGGTAAAAGCTGATCTTTACAAAACTGAAATTGAACTGACATAGTTGTGATGGAACAATGTTAAAAAGACAAATTCAGACTCTGTAGGGTGAATTTAATTTTTTTTGTATTGGATATGAATATTGGAGGTTGGTTCTGAATAAATCCTGATTTGAAAAGCAGTTTAGTTGTGTTTTAATGTATTCTAGTATTTGATAGTTATAATTAAAAGATTAATCCTTGACACAGTATATCCTTATTGAATGTCTTAGGGTTCTTGGTGGTACCGATCAATACGCTACAGTGGAGATCAGATTCTCATCCGCACAACTCAAATCTATACATATTTTGTTTATAAAACGCGAAATATGGATCTGAAACGTAAGTAAAAAAGGTATCTGAAAAAACTGGGTGAAGTTGGTTAAAGGTACAAAGTTGCCTTTTAAACTCCTTGGGGACTCATTCTTCATTTGAATACCTCATTGCTTATATGGGGTGATTAATATAACCCCACTGTAAGGTTGGTTAAACGGAGGCACAGAAGCTGACTTGTCCATGGTTCTACATTGAGCCACTGCTAATCAGGATTGTAACCTAGGTCTCCATGCCCTCTTTACTCCTGCTGTAAACATGCTGTCACTCATAAGCTTACTGTTGGAAAAATTCCAAATACTAGAATTCTGGGGACCCAGAGTATATTAAACATTTACATTACCAAAGAGTTAAATGTAGAATTGGAGACACCAGACATAATATCCTAGCCAAAGTTTCTGTCATTGTAAATATCTGCTCTGAAAGACTTACACCTTGCTCCATGCCAAAACATGGAATGTCCTTTTCAGAGGACTTGTTCATTCAGTGTATATGGTATGCCTAATTTTCTATCTACTCATACTAAGTTTAAAAAATAAAAAATCTTTAGAGGTAAAGTCTGCAGAACTCTCACAATGGGTCTAACCCCTTGGAGGCAGAATCGGACCCGTCAATCAAAGCAGGGTGACAGTTACTGCGCCCTTGAAGAGCTGGTTAGGTCTAGAATCATCTGTCTACAATGGCTGAAGGGTTTACCGGATCTGCTAGAGCAACCAGAAAACAAAATGATTAAAATGGGATCCTCTTTATTCTTAATATTTGACTTCCTGGATTCTAAGACTTACTGAGGTGTTGTTTAGCCTTGGGGGCTCTGCAACAAGATTGCTGGAAACACCTCTTTTGATACTCTGGTAGCGGCTGTGGAAGGTTGTGTGGCAGGAACTCCTCACAGGCAACCAGAGAAATAGAAGATTTCAAGGAAGAGCACAAAAGTGCCTTCGTTAACCGAACCCTGCTCACGCCATGGGTTGGCCACGTCCCACTGCTTTTTCACTCTCCTCCAGCTGTAGAGGAATGAGAGAGAATAATTCTGAAAATTTTGTAAATATCAGACATGGAGTAACAAGCAGGTTGTAGGGGGCCTCTGGGCCGACTGCTTTCTTCTGACCATTTCCTCTGCACTCTTTAGCAAGATGTTAATCGGCCCTTATGTGCCATTGCCTTGCTCACTTTGGCATTTAACGAGATAACAGGGCTTCCCTATGTGAGGGCTTCCTCTGGCCCTCTCTGAACCTCTGTAAAGTTCAAGGAGTCTATTAAAGGTGTGTTTTCACAGCGCAGTTAGCTTGAGTATTACCCCTAACTTGGCTCCTGTCCACACACACAAATCTCTAGCTTGAGTTAAATGATGCTTTAAGATCAAGCTAGTAATACAGTGAAGATACAACGGCTTGAATTACAACTCATCTAAACCACTCTGCTAATCCAGTCACTGTGTGATGTCAGTCAAATAATTCTGTGTAACTCGAGTGTTGTTTTGAAGTGTGGTTGCTTTCACTGGAGCTAGGCTAGCTCAAGTGCAGTTAGCTTGAGTTAGCACACATGAACTAACTTGCAGTGAACTCCACCCATTAGAGATCATCTCAAGAGTGAACTTTTCCAGAGTTGCACTTATTTCTATAGCACAAGAGCACTTCTCTTTTCAGATTCCCTTTTCATTGATATCCTATTATCTTAGAACATGGAGGCCACTCTCCCTCTGTGCTACAAGAAATGGGGGAAACCCTGTAAGGTCAGGGAGAAATGTGAGGATACTCAACAGTAGGAAGTTTTTATCTGAATTTCTTGTTCTACCTAATAACCTGTGAATTAAAGTTTTTAAAGGAAATAGCTCTACAAAGCAGCTTCGGAAGCATCTCAAACTGGGTAGGTCTTCAGGGGTGTGGCTACTCCCTACCTGTCGTAATTGACAAGTCTGGTTCTGCCTCTAAGGAGCTGCAAGCAGGGGTAAGATGCATTATAATGGATCTGCAGTCTGTCCTGCTCAAAGAAAGGAAATTTTTCAGTAAGTTATGATATATTTTTCTATACTCTGTGATATGTCAAAAGACAAATGTCCTAGCAATACAATAGAGAGAAACTAAACTCTCCCTGCTTAACCCATGCCCTGAAAAAAAGCCTAGAGGAACAGATACACCGTACAACATATACCAAAGGCAGAAAGGAAAAACTTATTCTGTCGGGCTAACTGGGAAAATAGAGTAGAGAACCCTTTCCTGAGAGGACCAAGCCTCCAGACTCACAAAACTAGGGACAGTATCTCAATCATCTAGGCCAGTGGTTCCCAAACTTGTTGCGCCGCTTATGCAGGGAAAGCCCCTGGCGGGCCGGTTTGTTTACCTGCTGCATCTGCAGGTTCGGCCGATCGCGGCTCCCAATAGCCACGGTTTGCTGCTCCAGGACAACGGGAGCCGCTGGAAGCGGCACGGGCCGAGGGACCCTTGTCAGGCAGAGGTGGTGAGCACAATTTTCTATCTAAATCAATCTGACAGGGGCTCTACTAAAGTTTATCATTATCTGTTTACTATTACCATTGCATTGGAGCACTTCACAATCTAATGTATTTCACAATATACCCATGAAGCAGAGAGGAACTACTATCATCATTTATAGATGGGAAATTGAGGCACAGAGAGGCCAACTCACCCAAGGTCACACAAAAATGTCTGTGGCAGAGCAGGGAATTGAACCTAGTTTTCTTGAGTGCTGTGTTAGCGCTCTACCCAGAGGACCATCCTAAATGGGAAGAAATCAGCTTCATAGGTGGAGAGGATGGCATGTGCGTCAAAATAGACTCAAGTAAATAAAGAAGAAAAGACAGAGTTGTGAAGGGCCTTGAAGTTGAGGACAAGAAACTTGAACACACTATGGTGGCAAACTAGCCTTTTCTCTGCCTGAGTTCTCTCCCCCCATCTGTAGAGGGTATACTGATACTTATGCATCTTTTTGTAAAGTGTTTTGAAAACTATATAGCAAATGTAGTAGTAAATATTTGTTACTACTAAACTGAATTTTGTGAGCCCACTCTGTTTGTTTGTGCGTGTGTCCTACAGTGCTACCTATCCATCTTCTTAGTAATTAAAACGTTTCTGTTCTCTCCCCTTTCTTGAGGATTAAGGGACTAACGGAAGAGATGAGTTGATCATCACTGTGGGGAAGGAGGATACTTTATGACTAGGTGTTTTAAATTAACAGAGTTGCTTTTCTTCATGCTAAGGTCCACAGATCCACTACAATAGGTACTTCAGGCTGCTTGCAGGTTAGGGGCAGAACCAGACTTTACAGTCACTGGCAGAAGGGGAATGCCTCATCTCCTGAAGTTCCCTCCAGTTTTTCTGGTTCTACAGTGGCTGCTGGCTCAGCCAGGCTTCCCTGCTGCAGCGCTTTTCTGAAGGAAATTCCAAATTTTGTATTAAAAATTGTAGACCAGTGGTTTTCAACCTGGTGTCTGCAGACCCCTGGGTGTTCGCATCCTGCCTAAGGTTTTCAAAGGGGTCCGCACCATTCATTTGAAATGTTTAGTGGTCCACAAATGGGGGGAAAAAGGTTGAAAACCACTGTTGTAGACTAATAATTCAGCTCAATAACATGTCTGTGTAATGTCCAGCCATGTGCTATGGCTGCATTTGCCTTTTGAGGGATTGTACTCTCAGCTCTGCTTCTCCTTCAGAGGTATTTGTAGCAGCTCGTGCTCCTGTAGGCTGCAGGGAGAAAGGGTAGGCCAAGACAAACCAGAGGTGAAAAAAAGGGTCTTTGTCTCCTTTTTCACCCTACTCATATCTGAGATCTCCGTGGGAAGCACGGACTTATCTTTCCCATGCAGATCCCATGTCATTAGGCTTGGCAAGATTTGACTTAAATTAACAGAAATTGGTAAACATTGATTTCAGCTGACACACTAAAATCAACAACAAAAAATCCAGTGGTAACAGTTGGCTTGAGTGCAGGACACCTACCCCCACCTTGTTCCTGTAGGGATTGGGTGTCGCTGGCCTCACGGCAACTCAGAGAGCCCTCTGCAGCCCCGCTGTCACAAGAGTGAGAGAGAGGTGCTGTGACAGTGAAGCTGCAGAGGGCTCTTTGCACTGCCGCAGGCCTGTGACACTAGATCCCTGAAGGCACAAGCTGTGGGGAAGGCTGTGGCCCCGACGGAGCAGAGCAGAGTCCCCATGGGGAAAAATAAGGGGAAATAAATGAAGGAATAATATCAGCCCCTTCTCACTTTCATGGAGTGCAGCAGAGTGGACAATCCTCAGTGCCCAGTTTCCTGTGCTCACCTGTACAGAATACAAAATGGGGATAAATGCAGAAAAAGACTCAGTCGTAGACTTGTGCTGATTGCTCTAGTTGTATACCTCCCCACCCCACAAAGTGAATTCTTGTTCCTTAAGGAAGGAAGGGTAGCAATCCAGAACAATTATAGAATCAAATAGTAAAATATATTTAAAACAAAGAATTGAAGACTCTTTCAGGCAAGAGTGTATTAAATATTATGAAACTACACTTAGGAGGTGTGCAATTGCCCTAGACAAGATCCAGCTCTATATTCCCATCTCTCCCATCCTGGGAAGGGAGCACCCAATGTCCAGAGGAGTATCCATTGGAGCTGGAATGACAGGAACAGCTTTTGTTCCATTCGCTGTCTCTTCAAACCCTGGAAAGGCTGTTTCATAATGGAAATCCTCCATCTACTTCAGATTGAAGCTGATGCTTCCCATCCTATTTTTAGCTTCAGAGGATCGGACAAGCAGTGCAAGGCCCTGTCTGAAACATCTAAATAAGTTCCTAAAGGAAGATTGTCTTCACAGCATTTCTATTTTACCGTTGTCAGACAGTTCTTATGTTTTGTAGATGAATGACAGCCTTTTTATTTCCCTGACTTCAGTTGCTATCATTTGATCTTACATGAATCAATGTGCTTTGCAGCATCATGGTAGCACTAATATTGGCTTTAGGGAAGATGGAAGTTCAGTCTTCCTGGACAGAGTTCTGCTCAGGGTTCTGTACAGAGAGAAAGCTGAAGTAAATACACTGAGTAATACAGTTCCTGGGGTATCTTGTAATCTAGACAGTCTCTCTTTCTCTCTCTGCGAGGGAAGACAATCATAGGCTTGGGCTGAGGAAGAATACTGTCTGAGGTACAGGACCTCATCTCAGGAGAATGTTCTCCAACATGGCCATCTACATCTTCTGTTAACAAGTGGTTTAACAAACACAAATTCAATTCTTATTGAAGCCTATTGGCAATTCTCATCTCAGACAGGCATGCTTCAATGATCTAGAGTTCATATGCTACCTATCCAGTAATTCCAGGCATCCTCTACATCTTACCCTGTCTCATCTGTTGGCAGAGATCTAGCTCCAATTGTTTGTCTATTCCCACAACTGTTGAATGTAGAGTCAGATTTTTATTTTAAAGAGAGATTTCCAATTCAGTTCAGGGAATGGGTACCAGAAAGAAAGCACAGCATCCATGAGCTGGAACACAGTGATTTATTGAGGTCTCGCAGGACTGCTCCTTTCATGGATAACCGATCTATTCTGGTTATGACAGGGTTTCATAAATGGGTAGAATACAATGGACCCTACCCCTCAGAGAAATTCTCTTGTCCTGAGTGGAGCAAAGTTTCCTATCTCTATGTGTACTGCCCATCTAGGGGGAGATGAACACCAAGATATACACGGTGGACCTCAGATTAGCAGTATGGTTCCTACACCCAGAAATATCTCGCTCATCGTCAGTCAGTTAGTTAAGCTGGTGATAGACCTCTTTGCATCTGAAAACAGCTAAGAAAGTGCACTGTGCCCTCTCTTTGTGTCAGGACCTGGGATATGAGGTGGTGAATGAGCTCTCATAAAGTTGGACAAGGTCCCAGCTATGTGTCTATTCCCCTTTTCCACTGCTCCCCAGAACAGTACAAAAGCTAGAAATGAGAGAGTAGCAGTGATATTGTTTCAGTCTTTCTGTCTGAAGAGATTTTAGTTCTCAGGTCTGATTAACCTAGCATTGGATCTTCAGATATCTATCTCTCAGAGATCTGAAATTGCAAATCTAATCCTTCAACTGGGACCAGACAGGTTTAAAATGAATACTTGGATGAAGTGACTGTTGTTTTCATGCACTTCAGAGAGAAAGCAGCAAAAAGAATTTATTCTTCTAGCTGGTACATAGTTTAACTACCATGTTAAACCAGTGAAACATACCGATAAGTTCCTCCAGGAGGGCTTTATTGTGGGTAAAAGGGTGAAGTCTCTGTTGTGTAATGTTCCCATGTTCAGAAAAAGGAAGCTATGTACAAATCCCAACGCTAGATGCTTCCTGGAGGCATCAATCACATTCTGCAAGATCACAGAGAAAAACCGTAGAACCTCCTTCTGCTCCTTACAGCAATACCCAGATCGAGCCCCTGCAGGAGGTGTTGTCATATTTCCTATCCAGTAGAGTAGGCGTTCTGATGGCTGCAGTCTTCAATTAGCTGAGTGTTTGTTTGAAGTCAGAAGATATCTCCAATGTACTTCAATTCAGACAGGTAGTCCTCACCATTGTCAGCATTCATTTCCTAAGTAAATTCAAGAAATATTTCTCCTTTGGTTAAGCATCAAAGTACAGTCCTTAGGAGCACTAACACTCTGAGATTAATCATGTCTACTCTGTTGAGATGAGCTAGATGGCCATATGACCATCAATACATAAATTCATCTAATTCTGCATATTGAGCTTCCAATCTTTAGCCAAAGCCATTTCCTTTCATTTGGCAGACGTCTTCCCCGGACACTAAAGTATGAAGAAGATATTCTACCTCATT
The DNA here is from genome assembly GCF_015237465.2 of Chelonia mydas. NCBI lineage: Eukaryota > Metazoa > Chordata > Testudines > Cheloniidae > Chelonia > Chelonia mydas. The sequence goes on along the minus strand of NC_057851.1, from coordinate 79,709,858 downwards.
TGGGATATCCACATTTAAAGGCTGATCCTACTGTGTGCATCCCGGAGAGACACTATCTAAATCCCATTTTAACAGTTCTGTAGACCTTAGCGCAAAGAATAATATGAAAATGTATCTGTTTACCTGAAAATTTCCTTACTTTGAGTAATAAGGTCCACAGGTTTGGCCCACCTTGAAGACAAATGGATCATCCAGAACAGAGATGGAAATTGACCTCCAACTATTTAGGTGTGGTCATTAGGTGGAATTTACCATGCCCTGTAGCAGAAGAAATTTGTTTTTTCCTCCAAAGTATAGTTAACTCTCTAATGTGGGAAATTAGGATTGAAAGGACATTTTCAGGGAAGGATGGCTAAATCTTCCTGGCTTCATTGAAGGAATTACTGCTTTCCATGTGTAAGGAATTAGTTTGTAGAACTACTTTTTACTGCAAAGGGTTCATCTAATTTAATCATTTAAAAAATCTAGTACTTAACAATATTTGTTTTAGAATTAAAGGTTCCCAGAGACACTTGAAAAAAACTAATCTAGTCACTTTATCTTGGCTTCAAACAGATGCATCCCAGTACAGAGCTGACTCCCAATTTGAAGGATAGGCAGTGTAGCTTTACAGAACGTCATGCCTGTGTTATAAATTTTTGAAAGCTGACTTCTTGAGCCAAGGGCAGATGTAGCCTCCCAATTCAGTGGGTGCAGTATACCAAACTGTTGAGGGGGGCACCGGCCACCTGCAGCAGCACCCACTGGCCTGGCACTGCAACCCTAATCCCAGCCCAGTGAGGAAAGGAGACCAGGGGGAAGAAGGCTAGAGAGCGAGGCTCCCCTCCCAGCCCATTCACACACTGTGATGGTGCTTATCTTGCATGGCTGGGCCTGTCTCCGCATTCCTGGCATTGCAATCAGGAACATGAGGTACAGCACCACTCAGATTTGGCCAGTCCAAATTCAAGTGGTGGCATGATCCCTGCACTAGGCTGCAAAGCCCAGACTGAGGAGCCGGGCCAAGCTCCACAAGACTGGAGCCATCAGTTCGGGTTGGTTTCTGTGGGTGCAGTTGAACTCAGAAACCCTTGCTAAAGCTTGAACAGAAAATGTCAAGCGAAAACAATATCTTCCCCCCACACCACCCCCCTTTTGTACACCACCCTTTTGCCACTTTGGGGGGTGCAAAGAGATAGCCCCAGCCACTTCAGTTAATGTGAGGGGAAGTGTGCATAAGCACATTAGAAGACTCTCTGCACAGCAGCTTCAGCTGCTGTCAGGAGGATGGGACCAGGGACTTCTGCTGCCTTTAGGGCCACAACCATGTGACAAGTCTACTTCTTTTAAAAATATCAGCATATCCTGCTAGATGTGGTATCACGTGGAAAGCCCATCTTGTGGCCCAGGCTGCTTTGACTGATTTTTGTCAGGCGTTACACCAGAGGCAGCTGTAATATTAGAGGCAGTACTGGGTCTACTGAATACCCTACTCAGAGTAGGGACTTGCTATTGATATGGAGGGATTGAAATAGCTGGGAGTTTTCTGCTTGAGGATGCTGAAAAGTCACTTATCTGGCCTAGTGGGATCTTAATTTCAGGAAGTGAAATTCTAGAACTTTGTGTTTACTTTGCTGTACTTTGTCCCCAATTATCTTTGCAGGGCTTATAATGGTTTTAGCAGGAGCCTCTGAATTTGACCCTCAGTATAACAAAGATGCTACAAGCAGACCAACAGATAACATTCAGATACCTCAGGTTAGTTAATCCTGAAAGATGCTTCACTATTGTGAGAACCACAGACTTAAAAGGGGGAGTTGGTTAGGCTTTTAGATTGACTGACTGGATGGTACCCATCCAGGTCCTCAAAGATTCTGGACCCACATTGCTTATTGAAAGACAAGTACATTTAATAAAACACTTAAAGAAAAATAAAATCAAGCAATATCACCAAAGCTAAGCTCCTATTAATATTAAACTAAACTGAAAATGAAGCATTACAACAAATCAGGATCAACAGATCAAACAAGTTAGTCCATATTGGATTGGATTTAAGTCATCAAATTAGTTATATCAAATTAATACTAAAAATAATCAATCCTTATAAATTCGAAGGAATAGTTTAAGAAGTTGGTTATCCCTTTGGTTACAAATGCCAACTAAAGAATTTTATCAAAGACAATCAAATCTATAACTCAAATCTGGTTAAATATCTTAATACTGAAATCAAATTATTATCTAATATCTGAACCACCATCTCCGAGCCAATATAAAGCTTCCTTCTCAGACTTCAAATCTTGTGGAGTGACTAACCCTTCTTTCCCCTTTGGGTCTCTGAAAGATATCTTGGAACCATGCAGCTTGTGCAGTCACGTTCAAATTAGATTGTCCGTAAGTAGCGTCAATTTGGAAAAGTCCATCTTAAATCAGTAATTTTAAAAAAGTGTTTTGCATACCCCAGAGACCATCTCCCATCTATCTATCGATCTATCTAAATTTGAGGAAGCCGGCATGGTCTTGTCTGGGTGAAAGGTGTTAAGATGAAATTGTCACCAGTTTACAGAAAGTTTAATATTAAAACCTTATAAAAGTAGCTGATTGGAATAAACCCTAGCAACAAAACTTCAACAAAATTAAAAATAAATTCAAGCTTATGATCAGTTTCATCATCCCAGTTTCTTCTTTGCTAATGTAAAAACAAATATTCTCATTCTTGGAAACGAGGCATTTAAGGTATAGTTCGGTTTTGGAACTGGGGTATAAATCAAATAGCTGCTCTTCTGCAATCTTCATCTTAACATAGAAAAGTTACTTAAGTTTATCAAGATGAAACCTATTTGAAATATTAAGTTTAAATTTTTATATAAGGGTCTGTATATTGATACAAGCTGTTTTCCTTGTGCTGTGTTTATCATTTTGGTACTAAAATAGCCATTTGTATTTGTAATTGTTCTGTTTCCTGTAGCTAATCAGAGAACTTGGTAGCATTAATTTAAAGAAGAATGAGCCTCCGCTTACCTGCCCTTACAGCTTGAAGGCCAGAGTTCTCTTACTGGCTCATCTTGCCAGGATGAAAATTCCTGAGACGCTTGAAGAAGGTAATTATGATTCTCCTCTTAAAAAGGCTCTTTAGGAATAAAGACATCACATGTTGCATTGTTCGTAAATTTACTTGTTTTAGTCCAATTAGACAGTTTTTGCACATTGTCAGTTTCAGGGTTAACTGCACCTTTGACCCCCAACCCCTTCTTGGTCCCTCTTGAGGCATCTGTTTTAATGTTTTAGGCTTTCCAGCTGTCACGTCTCTTCAGGTGGAGAGCTGCATCTGTCTCCCTTCTGACTGGGAGCTGCACAGCCACCTGCCTTGCTCTGTGATATCCCCAGCAAGCCAGTCTGCTCATGCTTTGCTCTCTCTTTGAGGGCTATGAATGTTGTATTGCTAGCAGTTAAACATTACCACAATGCTTTTTCTAAGCAGGCACCTTTATTCTTAAGGTAAAAGCATTATAGAGAAAACATACAAAAAACACTAAAAGTTCCTATATGCATGCTAAAAGTTTACCAGAGGCCACCCATCATGGCCCTACTAGGCTGAAGTCTTTCCAACCCTTCCACAAGGGTAGAAGGCCTTGGACAGAAGGGCCTGTCCATTTGCTGGATCAGAAAGAAGGCCCTGAGTCAGTTTAAATCCAGCTTTTTTTATATCAAAAATCCTTTTAGTTTTTGGTCTCTGGAAAACCTAGTTTGAACCAGTTTATGCAAGGCTCCCCATAGGGTGGTATCTCATTATTGAGATTTACAACCTAAGTGTTTTACCTTAATCACTCTTCACTGTTTTTACGTCTTGGTGGAGCTGTGGCAACAAGTATGTGTCACACACAGTAATCTATATGCTATGTGATAACTGTTTCAAAATAAACATGTCTACTTCAACTTGACTATTCATCTCCCAGTGTTCTTTCTGAAGCCTCATTCTTCCAAGGCTGAAGAAATATTTCATACCTTGGATATTCAGACGCTTCTGGCATTTTTACCTGGACCACATAGTCTTTGAGTGTGTGTCCACACGATGATAAAAGACCTCTGGCTGGCCCAGGTCAGCTGACTTGGGCTTGCAAGGCTCAGGCTGACGGGCTATAAAGTTGTAGCATAGCTGTTCAGGGTTGGGCTGGAGCCCAGGCTCTGAGACCTTCCTCCTTTGTGGGGTCTTAGAGCCCCAGCTCCAGCCCAACCCTGAACAGCTACACTGCACATTTTTAGCCCCACAGCTGGAGCCCTGTGAGCCCAAGTAAACTGACCTGGGCTCTGAGGCTCGGTTCTGTGGGGTTTTATCACAGTGTAAACGTACCCTCAGATTTCCCCTAGACTTTTTGTAGCCTATGCTGACAGGACTAAAGAGCAACCTGTTACAGCCCGCATATTTCACACTGGATTTCTGAATGTATCAAGCTTTGTTACAATCTGCCAGAGATCTCTCTTCCACCGAGGATGACACCTCCACTCCACTAGGGCTCATTCTGCTTCATTAGCTTTTTTGAGCAACTTTCCTGTAAGTGGATGTTTGCAAAGCAGCAACATGGTCATTTGTGCATGCTGTCTCTAGACACTATGCTATTACTCAAGTTTCCAGAGATCATGCAAACTTCAGCAAGTCAGTGTTGCAGTCTCTGAGTAGTCTGAAGTCCCACCACCTGTAAGGAAACTGCTGGTGAATCACTTACAATGGAATGTATATGTTCACAAGCACTGGAAAGAGAAAAGACTGTTACCTTACCTGTACAGTAACTGTTCTTCAAGATGTGTTTTGCATATGAGCATTTCACAACCCTCCCACCTTCCCCATTACTTCGGGTTTAGCTTACTGGTCGTATGAAGGAACGGAGAGGGAGGCAGTGACCATACCCCCTTCATCTGCTTGGCTCGACACATGGCAATAGCAGTGATGCATGTGTCGCCTGCTGGTACAGCTGGCAAAAGTCACGATTTGAGTGCATTGGGCACACATACATCTGTCGTGGAATGTATATATGTGCAACACACATTGAAGAACAAACAGTTACTATATGTGTAACTAAACATCTTTTTTAAGTAGTCTGACTAAAAATCCCTTTCCCTCTCAGTTGCTCCATTTTCAGTCTACTGATTCTTGTGATGTCATAATTTCTCTAGTTCTCAATAGTTTCTTCCAACTTGATGATGATTTAATTTCTGTTGTAAAATACACGTAGAAAAAACTTTGATTAAAAACCTTTCAGGCCTTGACATGAAAGAGTCAAAAAGAGCATAAGCCCATTTTTTTTTTTTTCCTTATTAGGTAACGTTTAAGAGTAATTTTTTTTAAAGTTCTTTTAAAATTATATTCTAAATGTTGTTGTCTGACTTTTATTGAAATGTGTAACCTTTGTGAGACTTCTTATGTAAATACTTCTGAATTGTTGGAAGGTGATGGGGGTTGAGTGTGACCAGCATCTGGCAGATTCAGACCCATTATGGTTTAAAATACGTATATGTTAGACAATAGCATGGAGAGAAGAGAAGAAAAAGAAATAGGGGGTGTGACTGAGTAGGTGACTTTATAAATAACAGTGGACAGAGGTGGGGTGCACACAGTTAGAGAAAACAGTGAGTAAGCAGAGAATCTGAGGGTTTTATCAAATCATTCGTCTTGCAGATCAGCAATTTATCCTGAAAAAGTGTCCTGCTTTACTTCAAGAAATGATAAACGTAATCTGCCAGTTAATAATAATGGCGCGTAGCCGTGAAGGTAAGGAAGGAATCTTAATATTTTGTATTTGAACTAGAAAATCTCACTCTTTATTGGACCTGTCCTTAAAGGAGTTCCTGAGCTTATGGGAAAACATTGCTATTGTACAGTTAGATATTTCACTGTTCCCGGCCAATGGGAGCTGCAGGAAGCGGGTGGCCAGCATGTCCCTGCAGCTTCCCACAGCTCCCATTGGCTGGGAACCACGGCCACTGAGAGCTGCGGGCAGCTATGCCTGTGGATGGTCAGCGTAAACAAATGGTCTTTTGGCCTGTCAGCAGATTACTCTGACGGACCTCTGCCTTATGTTCTTTCTGAAGAGTTATACCTCCCATACTTCCCTATTTGCACTGTAAGGGTGTGTCTACAGTTGGAGCTAGGAAGCAGACATAATTGCATTATCTCGTATTGAGCTAGTGTGTGGTAATACGGGCAGCGGTGAGTGGCAGCCCAGGCTAGCCACCCTTAGTACATACCAGTGGGGTCCAGGTAGGTTATATTTGGGCGACATGCTTGAGCCACCATCCATGCTACCCTGGCTGCACTGCTATTTTTAGTGTGCTAGCTCAAGCAGATACACATCTATGTGAGCTGGGAATCACACCTAGCTCCAAGTGTAGGTGTACCAAAGCGCTGAATACCCCCTCTTTCTGTGTTAGAACCCTCCCCTACACTGTCTTGTGACTTTATTCCTTGATGACCCCATATCCCCAATGCATTGTGACATTGCCATTCAATAGCAGAATAACAAGTCCTGAGATGCACCCTCAATATCTGATCTCACCCCTATGGTGACTCTAAGATCTAGTCAGCATTTCAGTTAGAAGTGCTCTGTCCTCTCCTTCTAATATAAGTATTAAAAATACTCTGCAAGAGAAGAATCATATATAAGTATTTGTAACATTACAAGCATTTTCTTTTTTTATTTGTGGCTTAAAAAACACTGGTAAAGCATAACCAGTTCCTTTGCGCACCTCCACCCAACTATGGTTAGGGCCCTTATTAAGCTTCACAAGGTATGTGTATATAGAGTTTGTGGTATATTTGTAAGCATATTTTTCCAGGTTGTTTTTAAAAGAATACCAATAACCTCCCCAAATTAATGTTTCAGTTAATTATTTTTAAAATGCTACCCTCTCTCTGGAGGGATTATGCAAAAATGTTCTAAAGCAAACTAGTTTCTGTTATCACAGAAATTTGTAATCCTGGTGCTTAATCCTTTTATTAAATATTCAAACTGAAAGCTGTTTGATTGTAATCAGTAGGCAGGCTACCCCACCTCTCTCCTTGATGTCTTGACCAACCTATAATGGTTAGGAAAGAAATCATTCTCTCACACAGCCCTTTGACTAGTTTGGCACAACCTGAAGAAAGAAAATTAACAGGCACTAAATTGTTTGCTAAACTATACTGTAATAAGTTTTATAGCAAGATGGCCATCAATAGTAGGCTCAAATGGTAAGTAACTATGTGAAAATGGTGACATTTTCTTTATACTATAAGGTACATCTTTCCTTACGAACTTTTAAAGTTGCTAGGCTGATCAAAATATTTTAATTTAACATGTAGTGTATTATACATGTCCAGAGTATACTGGGAAAACATGTAAAAAATCATCTTGTAAAATCCTTTCTCCCCAAGAAAGGGAGTTCCGTGCTCCATCATTGGGATCTTTGGAAAACTGTATGAAGCTTTCCCAGATGGCTGTCCAAGGGCTTCAGCAGTTCAAGTCTCCCCTTCTGCAGCTCCCTCACATTGAAGAGGACAATCTTAGGCGAGTTTCCAATCATAAAAAGGTATAAAGCTACAGATGAGACTCAGTCATTTTTATCTTTCCATTATCTCCTTTAACCTACCTCTGTCTCTCACTAAGCAAGCTTATTAATAGTTCACAGAATAAAAAGCATTTGCTCAGGAATGCAATACCTCATGAGTCCTTGTGCTTTATGTTCCTTAAACTGTATCACTGTTTGCTTTATAAATAAAAAGGAGTGACTGTTCACCACAAGTAATAGGAGTTATGATCTCTGATATGGTTAAGCATGGGATAGGTATACTGGACAAAACACAAGATCTTGCTTACTTTATTGGAGGGCACAGTCTTACTAAAGTGTAATCTACAGTTTTTTGTGAGAGTATAGCTGAAATATCAGACCTATGTTGAGTTGATTGCATAGTCCTGAACCTACTTCTGAAGAAGGTACATTTTAGATGTGATTATGGAGGAGTATCAGAATAAGAAAATGTAATAGTTAATGGAACAGAAATTTAATTTCTACTTTATTTCAAGGTTTGTAATCCTTTTAGTGGGAATGAATCAAATAAACAGTTTGCTTGTGTCAGTACTGCTGGAATACACAAGTGATTACATTAACTAGAGTTTAGTTTTGTGGAATGTTCTTTTGTAGCATTTTTCTTTTTTCTTTTTTTAACCAAGTTCAAAATCAAAAGTATCCAAGACATGGTGAGTTTGAAAGGAACTGATCGCCGCAACTTACTGCACTTCCTTGAAGATGAAAAATATGATGAAGTTATGGCTGTATTAGGTAGTTTTCCACATATCACCATAGATATAAAGCCACAAGGTAAGATGGGAAGTCATTTCATTGCTGTATATGTCATCCCTCTTGACAATTTGATAGTCTGCCGGCAGTAATCAGTGAGGACTCTGAACACCAATTCCTTACATTACTTATGTAACCTGGAAAATGGCAGACTTTCCTGAATGACAGGGTCTTGCACTTCAGATTTATAGTTTGAGGAAAATAAAGTACATTAAAGCATCTGGCGTTTTCCAGGCCATCAGCAGTTTCGTCTAGAGGGACTGATGTAGCATTTAATTGTTTGATTTAGCATTGTAAGAGCAGTGTATAATAATGGTTAAGGTGGCTCTTTATTTTTAAACCTTTGTATCCTTTGCCTTGTAACATTAAAGAAAAGGGTGGCCAAAGATTTCATGCTTGTGCTTAGCCCAAATATCAAACTATCAGTTTTTTATTTGAGGCATTAAATCGAGACCCAGGTCATTAAACAGTTGAGGGTATTTTTGTGAGAGGGAAGGTATGTTAACCTTGTGTGGTGAGTGTATTCTGCTTGGGATAACCACGTAGTACTTGGCGAAAATTCACTACAGTTTCAGTTGTATATGTTACTCTCCTTCGCTTGCTCTCTGAAGTTGTTGTGCTGTTAAACGGTTGCCTTTAGGCTGCCTTTCAGTGGAAGGTGAACTGATCATTGGTCACCTTCCTCACAGGTAAGTTGAGACTTACTGTTAGTAAAGGTCTGAAATATTTGGTAGTACAAACATATATTTGCAGTTGCATAGAATGGTCTTTCAAAGTTTGTTTTTTCCAAAATCTGACACGTTTTGTTCAGCTAGTCTAGTGTTGGATTTGGCATATACATGGTCCTCGGTAAGGCATATGTATCTGGTGACCTTAAGTTTCAAAATGTAAAAATAAGTAAAAACAATATGCCATGCACTTTCAAATCAGTATCTTACCTTTACCAATGGTTAGTGGACACAGAGTGCTGTTGTTTAGTTGTGTTCATAATTGTCAGAGAGTCCTTGACAAACTTGTACCCCCTCATGTTCTGGCAAGCTACCCCTCCCCTACGCACATTTTGCATTTGACAAACACAGATATTTAAGAAGTTGTGCCAAGGAGGATTTAACCTTTTTGCTCCTCCCCAGATTGACTGTTTCTACTTCTAATTATAGGTGATGGATGTGTGAAAAACTTTTTGAGGAATACTTTTATTTTTCATACCAGAATAAAAATGTAGTAGTTTTCAGTCAGTAGACTGAACATTCAACATTACTGCATTCTAAGATATGAACCCATAAGTCCGCTGACCGTACTACAGGTCTTCTGATCAATATTCTAGTCAAACTATTCATTGCTGTTCCTTTATTTTTTCTCCCTCTTTTTGAAAAAAGAAAAGAAGTACTAGTGGCACCTTAGAGCCTAACAAATTTATTTGAGCATAAGCTTTCGTGAGCTACAGCTCACTTCATCGGATGCATTCAGTGGAAAATACAGTGAGGAGATTTATATACACAGAGAACATGAAACAATGGGTGTTACCATACACACTGTAATGAGAGTGATCACGTAAGGTGAGCTATTAGCAGCAGGAGAGCGGGGGAAAGGGGAAACCTTTTTGTAGTGATAATCAAGGTGGGCCATTTCCAGCAGTTGACAAGAATGTCTGAGGAACAGTGGGGAGTGGGGAAGGGAGGGAATAAACATGGGGAAATAGCTTTACTTTGTGTAGTGACACATCCACTTCCTGTCTTTATTCAAGCTTAAGTTAATTGTATCCAGTTTGCAAATTAATTCCAATTCAGCAGTCTCTCGTTGGAGTCTGTTTTTGAAGTTTTTTGTTGAAGAATTGCCACTTTTAGGTCTGTAATCGAGTGACCAGAGAGACTGAAGTGTTCTCCGACTGGTTTTTGAATGTTATAATTCTTGACGTCTGATTTGTGTCCATTTATTCTTTTACATAGAGACTGTCCAGTTTGACCAATGTACATGGCCGACGGGCATTGCTGGCACATGATGGCATATATCACATTGGTAGATGTGCAGGTGAACGAGCCTCTGATAGTGTGGCCGATGAGATTAGGCCCTATGATGGTGTCCCCTGAATAGATATGTGGACACAGTTGGCAGCGGGCTTTGTTGCAAGGATAGGTTCCTAGGTTAGTGGTTCTGTTGTGTGATGTGTGGTTGCTGGTGAGTATTTGCTTCAGGTTGGGGGGCTGTCTGTAAGCAAGGACTGGCCTGTCTCCCAAGATCTGTGAGAGCGATGTGTCGTCCTTCAGGATAGCTTGTAGATCCTTGATGGTGCGTTGGAGAGGTTTTAGTTGGGGGCTGAAGGTGATAGCTATGGCGTTCTGTTATTTTCTTTGTTGGGCCTGTCCTGTAGTAGGTGACTTCTGGGTACTCTTCTGGCTCTGTCAATCTGTTTCTTCTCTTCAGCAGGTGGGTATTGTAGTTGTAAGAATGCTTGATAGAGATCTTGTAGGTGTTTGTCTCTGTCTGAGGGGTTGGAGCAAATGCGGTTGTATCGTAGAGCTTGGCTGTAGACAATGGATCATGTGGTGTGGTCTGGATGAAAGCTGGAGGCATGTAGGTAGGCATAGCAGTCAGTAGGTTTCTGATATAGGGTGGTGTTTATGTGACCATCGCTTATTAGCACGTAGTGTCCAGGAAGTGGATCTCTTGTGTGGACTGGTCCAGGTTGAGGTTGATGGTGGGATGGAAATTGTTGAAATCATGGTGGAATTCCTCAAGGGCTTCTTTTCCATGGGTCCAGATGATGAAGATGTCATCAGTGTAGCGCAAGTATAGTAGGGGCATTAGGGGATGAGAGCTGAGGAAGTGTTGTTCTAAGTCAGCCATAAAAATGTTGGCATACTGTGGGGCCATGCGGGTACCCATAGCAGTGCTGCTGATTTGAAGGTATACATTGTCCCCAAATGTGAAATAGTTATGGGTGAGGACAAAGTCACAAAGTTCAGCCACCAGGTTTGCCATGACATTATCAGGGATAGTGTTCCTGACGGCTTGTAGTCCATCTTTGTGTGGAATGTTGGTGTAGGGGGCTTCTGCATCCATAGTGGCCAGGATGGTGTTTTGTGGAAGATCACCGATGGATTGTAGTTTCCTCAGGAAGTCAGTGGTGTCTCGAGGATAGCTGGGAGTGCTGGTAGCGTAGGGCCTGAGGAGGGAGTCTACATAGCCAGACAATCCTGCTGTCAGGGTGCCAATGCCTGAGATAATGGGGCGTCCGGGATTTCTAGCTTTATGGATCTTGGGTAGCAGATAGAATACCCTAGGTCGGGGTTCCAGGGGTGTGTCTGTGCGGATTTGTTCTTGTGCTTTTTCAGGGAGTTTCTTGAGCAAATGGTGTAGTTTCTTTTGGTAACCCTCCGTGGAGTCGGAGGGTAATGGCTTGTAGAAAGTGGTGTTGGAGAGCGGCCGAGCAGCCTCTTGTTCATATTCCGACCTATTCATGATGACAACAGCACCTCCTTTGTCAGCCTTTTTGATTATGATGTCAGAGTTGTTTCTGAGGCTGTGGATGGTATTGTGTTCTGCACAGCTGAGGTTATGGGGCAAGTGATGCTGCTTTTCCACGATTTCAGCCCGTGCACGTCAGTGGAAGCACTCTATGTAGAAGTCCAATCTGTTTCGACCTTCAGGAGGAGTCCACCCAGAATCCTTTCTTTTTGTAGTCTTGGTAGGAACGTCTCTATGGGTTAGTGTGTTGTTCAGAGATGTGTTGGAAATATTCCTTGAGTCGGAGACATCGAAAATAGGATTCTAGGTCACCACAGAACTGTATCATGTTTGTGAGGGTGGAGGGGCAGAAGGAGAGGCCCCGAGATAGGACGATTCTTCTGCTGGGCTAAGAGTATAGTTGGATAGATTAACAATATTGCTGGATGGGTTAAAGGAACCACTGTTGTGGCCCCTTGTGGCATGTAGTAATTTAGATAGTTTAGTGTCCTTTTTCTTTTGTAGAGAAGCAAATTATGTGTTGTAAATGGCTTGTCTAGTTTTTGTAAAGTCCAGCCATGAGGAAGTTTGTGTGGAAGGTTGGTTTTTTATGAGAGTATCCAGTTTTGAGAGCTCATTCTTAATCTTTCCCTGTTTGCTGTAGAGGATGTTGATCAGGTGGTTCCGCAGTTTCTTTGAGAGCATGTGGCACAAGCTGTCAGCATAGTCTGTGTGGTAGATAGATTGTAATGGATTTTTTACCTTCAGTCGTTTTGGTATGATCTCCATCTGTTTGCATTTGGAAAGTCGGAGAACGCTTCAGTCTCTTTGGTCACTCGATTACAGACCTAAAAGTGGCAATTCTTCAACAAAAAACTTCAAAAACAGACTCCAACGAGAGACTGCTGAATTGGAATTAATTTGCAAACTGGATACAATTAACTTAAGCTTGAATAAAGACAGGAAGTGGATGTGTCACTACACAAAGTAAAGCTATTTCCCCATGTTTATTCCCTCCCTTCCCCACTCCCCACTGTTCCTCAGACGTTCTTGTCAACTGCTGGAAATGGCCCACCTTGATTATCACTACAAAAGGTTCCCCCACCCCGCTCTCCTGCTGGTAATAGCTCACCTTACGTGATCACTCTCGTTACAGTGTATATGGTAACACCCATTGTTTCATGTTCTCTATGTATATAAATCTCCCCACTGTATTTTCCACAGAATGCATCCGATGAAGTGAGCTGTAGCTCACGAAAGCTTATGCTCAAATAGATTTGTTAGTCTCTAAGGTGCCACTAATACTCCTTTTCTTTTTGCGAATACAGACTAACACGCCTGCTACTCTGAAACCTGTCTTTTTGAAAAGGAATTAAGTGCATGACTCTTAATGCACCTTTGAAATTGAGATATTAATCATTCAAAGATCAGGAAAATTATAGTTATGGTTCCCAGAACAACTGTAACTTAGTCCCCTTGCTCATATGTGGTATTTTATAATATGAAAGTTTTATGTTTTAATATACAATGCTACATAGTTATGGCTGCTGTGGGAATCATAACTTTGAATACCCTAACTTTCCTACAAGTTAAATCACAACTTTGTAAATGTTTACTTCATGTAGTTTTATGCAGTTTATTGCTCCTCATTCTGTTAATGTATTCTAGGTAATAGAGACTGTTTAAAGATGGAGATGAAAGTCTTTATTCTTGCAAATATTTTCAGATTATTTTCTGTTACATCTTCTCTGGGAGACTTGTGATTACGCTCACACTTTTATCTGTCACTGAGTAACGCTTAATTTAAAAAATAAATATGAAACTGATTAAGAAACAAAGGTTAACTGGAAGTATCACTTTTCTTTGACCTTAGTTTTGGATGATGAAGACAGCAACAATATTACAGTGGGATCGCTAGTCACTGTTTTGGTCACATTAATAAGGCAAACAATGGCAGTAAGTAGTCAAAGTATTTACAACTTTGGATGAATTGCAAATGCATTGTGATAACCTAGAATGTTTTGTTAAGAGCTAGTTTCTTGATAATTTTGTGGTAATGGATTGGTTGATCACAGGATGACTATGAGCCACCGATGTGATATGGCCATGAAAAAAGCTAATGTGGTCTTAGGATGCATCAGGCGAGGTATTTCCAGTAGAGATAAGGAGGTATTAGTACCGTTATACAAGGCACTGGTGAGACCTCAACTGGAATATTGTGTGCAGTTCTGGTCTCCCATGTTTAAGGAGGATGAATTCAAACTGGAACAGGTACAGAGAAGGGCTACTAGGATGATCCAAGGAAAGGAAAACCCGTCTTATAAAAGGAGAATCAATGAGCTTGGCTTGTTTAGCTTAACTAAAAGAAGGCTGAGAGGAGATATGATTGCTATCTATAAATATATGAGAGGGATAAATACCTTGGAGGAAGAATTATTATTTAAGCTCAGTACCAATGTGGACACAAGAACAAATGGACATAAACTGGCCATCAGGAAGTTTATACTTGAAATTAGATGAAGGTTTCTAACCATCAGAGGAGTGAAGTTCTGGAACAGCCTTCCTAGGGAAGCAGTGGGAGCTTCAAGACAAAGCTTGATAAGTTTATGGAGGAGATGATATGATGGGATAGCCTAATTTGGGCAATTAATTGATCTACTAGCGGTAGATATGCCCAATGGCCTGTGACGGGATGTTAGATGGGGTGGGATCTGAGTTACTACAGAGAATTCTTTCCAGGGTGTCTGACTGGTGAGTCTTGCCCACATGCTCAGGGTTTAGCTGATCGCCATATTTGGGGTCGGGAAGAAATTTTCTCCCAGGGCTTCTTGCCTTCCTCTGCATGGGGCACGGGTCACTTGCTGGAGGATTCGCTGCACCTTGAAGTCTTTAAACCATGATTTGAGGACTTCAGTAGCTCAGGCATAAGTTAGGGGTTTGTTACAGGAGTTGGTGGGTGAGATTCCATGGCATTGTGCAGGAGGTCAGACTAGACGATCATAATGGTCCCTTCTGACCTTAAAGTCTATGATTCTAAAAACACCATTCTTGAATCAAGCTCTTCCATTGTCAAAATGTTAATGCTCTCTCCCTCAAAACTTTTGTTTCATGTTAGAAATCTCACAGGTCACTCTATTCACTACACTAGTCCACACCCAAAGGAAATAGCCTGCACCGGAAAGGTTATGGAGTAATTTTACTCTTGATATGTTGACAAATAGCTTTTGCAGTAGTTCATCAAAAATTCCAATGGTAATGCCTGTCATCTGAATTAAGTAGTTAGAACACTTAAGTTACTTTAATAGATAAATCAAATAGCAAAGGTGCATTTTTTAAAAGATAAGTTGAAGTTTATTTTTGTGTATGGTGGTGTTCTTGTCAATTTCATGGTTCCTGAGCCATGAAATTAACACGAAAGCCAGCTCCTCAGCCTGGCTGTTGCCCAGTCTCTGCTTCAAGCTGGGCTACCACCCAGGCTCCTGGCTTGGGCTGCCACCTGGGCTGCCCGCTGGTAGCCCTGCTGCCCTCCAGGGCCCCGGCTCCCTGCTGGGAGCACGGCAGCTGACCAGACTTCCAGTGTGGATCTTCCTGCCGTAGGCAAGAAGCCCCGGGCGGCTCCCCCTCAAGCTCCTCTTTGGGAGCAGGAAGGCGAGAAGCCTTGCGCCACTGCCCCCCCCCCCCCACCCCCAATGTCTGGCTGGGAGCACAGAGGCGAGAAGCCCCAAGGGGCTGTCACTCTGCGCCTGGCTGGGAGCGCAGAGGCGAGATGTCTTGGAGGACAACCGAGCTCCCGGTGGGGAGCTGCGCAGAGCTGAGAGCCCTGGCTCTTAGTCCCCCACACTGCCCCTCTTTAGTCGGTGGAAGTGCTCCTGGTGAGGCCATGCACCACTGACCGAAGGAGGATAGTGTGGACATCAGCCACCGTGGTGGTTAATGCAGTGGCTGTAAGTCGACCCAACATAAGTCAACTTAAGATTGTAGTGTAGATATAGCTGTAGGCCATGCCTATGCTATCACTTTTGTTGGCAAAACTTGCGTTACTCGGGTGTGGAAAAAAACCTCCCCATAGTGATATAAGTGTCCCCGTCATAAGTGGTAGTGTGCACAGTGCTATGTCGGCGGAAGAGCTTCTCCCTCTGACATAGCTACCGCCGCTCATTGGAGGTGCTTTAATTATGTCCATGTGAGAGTTCTCTCCCATTGGCATAGAGTAGCTACACGAACAATCTTACAGCGGCACAGCTGCATTGGTACAGCTGTGCCACTGTAAGGTCTCTAGTGTAGACATAGCCTTAAGAATCCTTAAAGAAACCTCTCTGATCTTTGGTCTATTGTACATGTGCAGTGAAGGAGGCAAATAGGATGCCAAATTATACATATAGGGACATAGAAGGAAATAATCTATAACTTGTATAGCTAAATATTATCACCTTATAGAATACCTTAAAGAAGATAAACTGTAGTTGCTGAATGGGTAGCAGTGGTTGATGCTATATTTCAAAGTCTAAACATCTGGATTGCGTGATGTTTGAAATTTTTTCAGTTTTTTAAAAATATCCTTAACATTGTTTCCAGATTTAAACCCCAAGCCCCCTGAAACTAAAGAGAATGTCCACCTGACAAGCCCCAGAGTGTAAACATGCATGACTCCGCCCTTCAGTCAAAATCCAGCATAAATGGAGCTTTGCATTGTGCCTCAAACCTAAAACACCTTGGCATCCTCAGATCAACAGAGGAGCAAACTTTAGAGTCTTCCACTGAATATGCCTTGCTGGTAGCACCTAAATGTTTATATCTTTGAACCGTTGGAATACGTGATCTGATCACAACTGTTTGTTGCAGTGCATGATAAGAGAGCAGTCTCTGATATAGCCAGGACACAGAACATGTCATATATTAAAGATTGGTATCAACACCTTCAACTGTACCCAGAAGTGAGTTAAAAGATGCAGCAATATATAAAGGATTGGTTTAATGTGCTGTCTACAACTAACGCCACTAAGCAGTCTGGCTGCTGCATTCTGCATCCCCTGTAATTTATAGTTGGCTTTCAAGAGTAGCACTGTCACAGCCTGGCCTGTTGTTACACTGTATGGACATCAGTCTATTATGAGTGGACCCAACTACTGTGTTTGAGTAGCATCTAGTCACTGTTTCTAGCCCATAGTTTCTGGGGCATCTGAATCCCTTGTTTGAGCCCTTCCTTGGGATGTGGGACTATGCAGTCCAGCTATGCTTTGACAGTGCAGTCCAGTTGCCCAAGACTCCTATCCCAGTACCTCAGATTTCCACAAACCCCAGTTGCTTATGCATACTCCCTCAGTTTCATTTAGGTGTGGTCACCCAGGACTTCTAGTTTAACTTCATTGCAGACAATGTGACACAAAAGCAAGGAACACCAGCTTAGCAAATGATTTTTTTAAACCATAATTACTTTACTCTTTAAAGAATTCGGGAATTACAGATCTTAGAAAACAATCTTGAGATGCTCCTGCCGCAGTCTGATCTCTCACATTCTGAGAGTTGGAAATTTGTCTGCTTTTCAGACAATGCTAGATAGAGCACTTCCTGTCATCTCATTCCTCTGCATGTCCAGCTTGTCTGTCGAGGTGGCCTGTCCTTCTCCATCCTTCAGTCTCTCCTTTTGCCATGTGACCAAGCTGATAGGCTGCAGATGTAAAGGGCACGTCTGTGTAGAAAATGCATTGTTTTGGGCAATTGGGCCAGCAGTTGAGAAACTATCAAAGTTGATGTCTTCAGATTGCTCTGTAATGTCTTCTACCTGATGGTCTTTCAGTAAGCAGCTGCCCTGCCCAGGAAAGGTATCTGCAACACAGTTCAATAGTATTGCCTGGGGCAAGGTTAGATGTCTTCAGGGCACGATAGAAAATAATTTACAGTTTTGTGCACACACATCCCGCTCTTTCACAAGTACAGTATAGCACACATTACAGTAGTCCCATCTAGAATTTTACAAGGCATGTGTAAAATGTTGATAAAGCAGTAAAAAATAGAGTATGGGGCAGACATCTTCCAAGAATGCAAAATAAGGCATGGAGTTGCCAGTCATGGCTCCATAATTAAGATTTAGTTTAGTTTTCGCTTTTAAAGCAGGGATTTTGAACATACTATGACTGGGCAGCTACAGTACGTATTGCCTAATATACTATTTATGATATGCAGCAGCACTGCTTTTTGTTAAGTTTGCCTGGTACTTCCCTTTATAAGACCCTGTTTTCAGTTGCTTATGACTTTGTGGAACTTTATATGCAGCGTAGTTGTAGCCATGTCGGTCCCAGGGTATGGGAAAGACAAGGTGGGTGAGGTCATATCTTTTATTAGATCAACTTCTGTTGGAGAGAGAGTCAAGCTTTTGAGCCACACAGCGCTCTTCTTCAGACCTGGGAAAGGTACTCCCAGCGCCACAGCCAAATGCAAGGTGGAACAGATGGTTCAGCATAAATTAATTGTAATTAACTGTGCAACCTTAATTCAGCTTCATTGTGCGGATTATGGTAGTCATACATTTCATGATCACGTACTATTTTTTCCCACAGGACTCCTGCCCTATTCAGTGCACAGTGTTCTGGGGATGAATCAAAGTTGTGTAGTAAAGGAGGCTACTGTCTGTAAGACCCCTGCCTCATTTGTTGCAGAAGCAGGAAGCTGTGTAGTGAATAAGGCAAGGCTTTGCAGAAAGGGAAGGGAGGGTCTCATGGTTAAGGAACTTGAATGATGCCCTGAAGAATAGGATTCTACCCCTGACTGTGCCATGGAGTTCCCGTGTAATGCTGGGCATGTCACTGAAACCATACTTTTTACAGGGTGGTCATTAATTGTGTTTTCCTCATTTTCTGTCACCCAGCATGATACCTTGGGGCCTGATTAGCAGAAGAGCTGAGTACTCTCAACTCCAATTTAAATCAGTGAGAGCTGTGCTTGAATGTGTTAAGTGCTATACAATGCTATGTAGTCTGAAAACCCAGGTCCTTCGTACCTCAACTGGGCACCCAAAATTAGTGGATGCTTTTGACCTTAATCTCTCTGTAGCTCAGCCTTTCATCTATAAAATGGGGATAAAACCATACTCTCACCTCATAGGGGTTTTGTGAAGATAAATTAAGTAATGTTTGAAGCGCACATACTGTAATGATGAGCTCCATTGAAAATCCCTTGAGGAAATTAATAATTCTGTCTTTAGAACAGGATTCAAATTGTGTGTAGTAAATAAAGCCTAGGGCCACACATTGAACAATGAGGATAATACACAATATTGAATAGATGTTCATAAGTCCATTTTGTGCTCTGAATGAGGCGAGGCAGGGATCCTGTAAAACCCAGTGGTGTGTGATCATGAAACTGAAGATGGTATCATACACACTCTTAAGGGGGCTGAATTTAGGTTGTACCGACAATTTTAATGCTGGCATTTCCTAACTTCTGAGTGCTTGACTTTACAACCTTAATAATGTTTAACATAACTTTGTGTAATTGTATTATGTATGTATGAAATAAAATTGAGGAGATTGAATCTCACTGGTAAATAGTGTTTTGGATAGTTGTATGTTTAGGCAAATACAATATGTACCAGTACAGCGACTTAAATGAATTTGCTATGCACCATAACCTTGACAATACCAATGCACTGGAATGTAAAATTCAGTCACTTTTACCATGGCTGCTGTGTCCAAAAAAACTCTT
This sequence comes from Chelonia mydas, assembly GCF_015237465.2. Taxonomy (NCBI): domain Eukaryota; kingdom Metazoa; phylum Chordata; order Testudines; family Cheloniidae; genus Chelonia; species Chelonia mydas. The sequence goes on along the minus strand of NC_057851.1, from coordinate 79,690,406 downwards.
TAAGCAGGTTTAATGGTATGTTTAAACTTACCATGGTTGAAAAAGTGAACAGATATCTTTGTCCAAAATTTGAATGTTTGTTGGCAACTCCCAATTTTTACATGCAGTCTATGTGCGTTCATGATATTGCCAGTAAATCGCATTTGCCCTCTTAATATAGGACAATTTGCTATAGCAGATTATATGTCTGCATTTTTGTGCCAGATAACTAGTATCTTTCTGTGTAAGTAAGAAATGAAAAATACTTTTCCACCTACAGACACTTCTGAGCTTCTAGAGGGAGGCAGATAAAGTGTATTGTTTTACTAATGTTAACATTGATATTCCTGGCTTGATTTGTGCTCCTGGATCCATGAATGACAGGCTAGATATTGAGTTTCCTTTTCTTAATATTCTTGTAACTGGGGTAGAATTTGCATTTTACTACTACTGCTTGCTTTTGTGATACAGAATTTTCACATTGTACAGCATAAATACAGTAAAAGCTTTGTAATCTTGCATGTTGGGGATGTGGGGGATGCTGGTAAGTGAAAAATTCTGGTTAACTAAGAGAGATGGAGTTTGGGTGCAGGGGGGGCTCAGGGCAGGGGGTTGGGGTGTGGGGTGCCATACCCAGGCGACGCTTACCTCGGGTGGCTCCCCACGAGTGGCGACATCCCTGCTGCTCCTAGGTGGAGGTGCAGCTAGGCGACTCTGCATGCTACCTCTGCCTGTAGGCGCTGCCCCCGCATCTCCCATTGGCTGCGGTTCATGGCCAAACAGCTGCGGATCCAGCGCGCGGGACAGGGCAGGGGTAGTGCACAGAACAGCCTAGCCGTGCCTCCGCCTACGAACAGCAGGGACATGTCGCTACTTCCGGGGAGCCACACAGAGCTAGGTAGGGAGCCTGCCAGCCCTATGCCAATCGGACTATAAACTGGGCTTTCAATGAAGATCAGAAATGCCGATTTATAGAGCTTGCCTGTTGGTACAGGGCCAGATAACATAGTTTTTACTGTAAATCTTTCAGCACAAGGGACTGCTGTAATTATTCTGAGAATTTTTTTAGTAGATGAACTATGCTAGTATTGGTAAAATCCTGTACAAAGGATTGAAATTTTCTTAATCTTTTTCATACTTGTCAATTAGTGTCTTACGGTTGTCACTGAAAAGAGAATTCTCAGTAATGGACAAAACCCCTCAGATTTAGTCTTGTTAAATTTACTTTAATATCTAAGTGACAATGTAATTTTCTAAGCATCAGTGCCGGTTGGCACAGACAAAGATTAAGACTTCATTTCCTCCCTAATCAGGAAGTGTTTGAAAAGGAACAGTCCACCTGTGCAGCGGAAGAGCAACCTACAGAGGATGGGGTAAGTTGAGAATTAGACTATATTACAGTACCTCTGCTTCCTAGTTGAGGAAGTGAACCTTCATTCAGATTCTGAGTGACTCTTTCATGTACTTGTGATAGATTTTTTTTTTTTGCAAAGACGTATACAAATATCCAGTAGAACTTAGCTTTTAAGGTAGGATCATATCTTAAAACATTTGAAGCATGTGAAGATGGCTGCCTCAAGTTAAAATATTTAGTGTAATTTAATCTGCCTACTATTTAACCACCATGTTTCCTTACAGCAAGGAGATGCCAACAAAGTTAAGAACAAAGGATGGCAGCAAAAGAATAAAGGAACCAAGAAGGCTTCAAAATCAAAGAAAAAGAAACCTTTGAAAAAGAAACCTGCTCCTCCTCCATTGCAGCAGCCAAAGCAGCAGAAGCAAAAGCAAGCTAATGGGGTATTTCATTGAAAGATTTCAAAGCCAGAAGGGACTGTTAAATCACCTAGTCTGACCTCCTGTATATATCACAGGCCATTAAATTTCACCCAGTTATCCCTATATTGAGTGCCAGGAACTTGTGTTTGACTAAAGCAGGGGTGGGCAAACTACGGCCCAGGAGTCGTATCCGGCCCTTCAGACGGTTTAATCCAGCCCTCAAGCTCCCGACAGGGAGTGGGGTCCGGGGTTTGCCCTGCTCCACATGTGCCGGGGCTCCATGCGGCTCCCAGATGCAGCGGCACGTCCCCACTCTGGCTCCTACATGTAGGAGCAGCCAGAAGGTTCTGCTCCTGCCCCTGCCCCAAGCGCCGCTCCTGCAGCTCCCATTGGCCGGGAACTGTGAGCATTCATGGCCCACCATATAATTTCCATGCCCAGATGTGGCCCTCAGGCCAAAAAGTTTGCCCACCTCTGGACTAAAGCATATCTTCTAAAAAGGCATCCAGTCTTGATTAGAGGGCTTCAGGAGATGAAGAACCCACCACTTCCCATGGTAATCACCCTCATTATTAAAAATTTGATTAATTTCTGATTTGAATTTGTCTGGCTTCAACTTCTAGCCACTGATCCTTGTTAGGCCTTTCTCTGCTAGGTTAAAGAGCCCTTTAGTACCTGATATTTTCCCCCTGGGAGGTACTTATACACTGTAATCAAGTCACCTCCTAATCTTCTTTTGATAAACTAAACAGATTGAGCTCCTTAAATTTCTCAGCGTAAGGTATTTTCTTCAACTCTCAAATAATTTTTGGGGCTCTTTGCACCCTCTCCAATTTTTCAACATACTTTTAAAAATGGAACACCAGAAGTGGATGCAGTATTTCAATGTTGTTCTCATCAGTAAAAAGTAAAATCATCTCTCTCTCTTCCTATTCCCTTGTTTATATATCCAAGGATCACATTGGCCTTTTTTGCTGTATCACCACACTGAGAGCTCATGCTGAGTCACTTGTCCATTATGACCCTTACATCTTTTTCAGAGGTATTGTTTTTCAGGATACAGTCCCCCATTTTGTAGGTTGGGCTGCATTCTTTGTTCCTAGGTGTACGATCTTCCATTTGGCTGTATTAGAACACTTTTTGTTTTGAATGGGCCCAGCTTACCAAGAGATCCAGGTCGCTCTGACTGCCCTGTCGTTGTCATTTATCACTCTATCACTGTGTGTGCCATTTCTGAATTTTATCAGCTATAAATTTATATTTACTTCCAGATCATTGATAAAAGTAATGAATAGCATTGGGCCTAGTACTGATCCTTGTTGAACTCTACTAGATACATCTCCATTCTATGATGATTCCACATTAGCAATTACTATTTGAGGTCTGTTAGTTAACAAGTTTTAATCAAGTGCTTTATTAACAGTGTATGGTGCTCACTTTTAATCAGCATGTCATACAGTACTAAGTCAACCCCCTTACAAAAGTCTAACTGTATTACATCTGTGCAGTTACCTTTATCAACAAAACTTTTAATTTTAAAGAATGAAATCAGGTTTGTTTGACAAGACCTGTTTTCCATAAAGCCTTGTTGATCAGCACTAATTACATTCCCATCCTTTAATTCTTTGTTAATAGAATCCCATTTCAGCTTTTCCATTATTTTGCCCAGATTGATGTCCGACTAACTGGCCTATAATTACCTGGGTCATCCTGCTTCCCATCTTCTGAATATTGTCACATTAGCACTCTTCAAGTCTTCCAAAATTTATTAAAAATTAACGTCAACAAGCCGGAGATCTATACAGCCAACTCCTTTAGGACTATTGGATGTAAGTTGTCCAGGGCTTCTGATTTTAGAATATTTATTCTTGGCAAATGTTAAATAACATCCTGTTTAGTTACTAGGGGACTGGAATGTACATCATCCCACTTCTTTCCAAATACAGAGCAGAAGTATTTATTGATTTCTTCTACCTTTCTACATCATTAACTATTTTACCATGTCTCTCGAGTAATGGGCCATTGTTAGCTTTTCTTTTGTTCCTAATATACTTAAGGACATTTTTTTTTACTGCCCTTAGCCCTGCATGCCTGGGATTTTTTCCCTTGATGTCTTTAGTTTCCCTTATCAGTGTCTACAATTCCGTAACTTTTTTTAAATTTATATCAATTGTTATCAACGTCCCTTTTTTGCATTTGTTTTATATATAATTGCTGCCTTCGCTTTCTCATTGAACCAGGATGGACTTTTACCCAAAGTCTTTCTTGATTGTAGAATGGTAGCTTTTTGGCCATCTAACCAAAGTCTTACTAAAGAACTCCCAGTTTTCATTCACCTTTTTCCTCCCAATCAATTCTACTCTTACTTTTCTTCAACTTTGGAAAATTAGCCCTTTTTGAAGCACTATGTTGTGTGTATTTTACTGGTTGGGACTATTCTCCATGATCTGGTTACATTCAATATGGGTAAACAGTCACTGATCCCAAGGCAACTACCAACTTTCAGTTCAATGACTAGTTCATCTTTAACTGTCAGAGTGAGGTTCACAATAGTTACCTCATGTTGAGTGCCATAATTTTTGTGTTAAAAAATTATCTGACTTTTAGAAATTCTAATGGTGTTTTAGTACTGGCTGTATGAGACCTGCATGTGTTTCCCAAATTGAAGTCCCTCATAAGTTTTCTTTTTCTTTTTTTTTCTTTTTTTTTTCTTGTGAACACGTTAGAGGTGTGTGTAAGGAGTAACTCTCCCTCTGATCTGGTTTGATTTGCTTCTTCCTGGCTTTGTTAGTTACTGGGAGCATATGGATAAAAGATATTTTGTTTAACACAATAAAAAAATTAGCCCAAATACTATGGGAATGACAAACACAACTGAGACACCAATTCTTAGAGATTCAATTAGATTGTGACATTAATGTTGTAGATGATACGGGGGAGGAGAAGAGATGGTTCTCTTTCAAATGATGTATTGCTGTGTGAAAGGTGTATGCTGTCCGTGCTCGCCCCCTTGTGGCCATGTGCTTTGCTATGGATGTGCCCTGCCTTAATTTTCCTGATTAGGTTATCACATAAAAGTCTTGCTAATTTTATTATCAAACAATGTCCTTTTTAGAGGGAATCACTTATTAATGGAAAATGTAATAAATTCAGGTAAGTCCTTTACCCAGGCTTCTTACCTGGAAGACATATTTCATCTGAGTTTCAGTCCTGCCTGAATTCATCCCACTCTCAGGCACTTTATCTGCAAGACACTTTCAACCCTGTTTCCTTAAATGGAGCCAGGGCCTCTTCATGGCCTTCCTGACTGCCGCTTTTCTCCAGGCAGCACAAAGCTCCTTGCAGGCTGGGCCCCCGACAGCTATGTGGGAAGTTCCTCTCTAAATTCCTTATCTTGGAGTTCTCTTGCTCTGTCCTGTGGGAGCTCCTCTCCCTTAGGAACACCTGAGTGCTGGTAGCCTTTTATCAGGTCCACGTGCTTGTTAGCCAATTAGATGCCAACCAGCCACTTAAGCAATAAATTACTTACAGGTGGGCTGAGATGGGATTCTCCCCTTACACCCATCATGGGTAGACTGGGCCCTGACTCCCCTTAAAGGTGAATACAGAACTGGATTTTTAGAGCACTTCACATTTTAGTAATGAAAAGTGTGTATAATGGGAGACTTACAATAGTGAACTAAAAATCGGTAGTTCCTAAATAGTGGACAAATATAACGGCTATTAAGTCTTTTAGTATCACTGTCTCTGATATCACAACTCTTTTAGTACTTTAGGATGTTAATTTCCCCCGTATATCAACCAGAAATGGTCTTGAAATCTGTTTTACATTTCATTCAAAGAACCCTATCTGAAATAATGCAGTACCCCATGGCATTGCAGTGTCACATATTAGGTACTAGTCCTCAAGTGGGACTTAAGAGCCCATGGCCTTCAGACTTGGAGCACAGGAATGCTGCCCCTGGGAATAACAGATCGTTTTGTTTTTGTTTAGGAAGTTGTAATAAGGGAGGAAGATGAAGAACTTTCTGATAAAGGAAGTGAGTCTGATGAAGAAGAAACTAACAGGGACTCTCAAAGTGAAAGAGATGATGGAAGTGAAAGAGACTCCGACAGAGAACAAGATGAGAAACAAAACAAAGACGATGAAGCTGTAAGTCTCGCTTTGCGGTGAAGGGTGATTTTGCCTCTGGAGTTGTGGGGAAAACATGTTATCTCTTTAGCAACGACCTCAGGCTGAACAACACAAGGATGAAGTGGTAGCATCAACTCTCTCAGGAGAAAGTCATATTAAGTCTTCCTCTTCCAGCGTGAGGTTGCCATGATGCATGTCCCTTAGTGCAGTGTTCCCTTACAGAGAGGAATGAGAAATGTTAAAATTACAGAACAAGAGAAATGAAAACTTCAATTTTAGCGGAAGAATGTACTAAAGTTTTTCAACTTAATTTGACAGTTAATCGACTTTGATGCTGTGAGATTTCAATATAAAACCTCCCCTTAAATTTTAAATCCTTGACACACCTAACTATTATGCATTGTACAATGCATTCTACACACATAGCAGTGGGAGAAGTGTGTGTGTGTGTGTGTATGTATGTATGTATGTATATGACATTTGGTAAGTTAGAATTATTGTGAATTTGGGTTGTATTAGCTCCAAGAGGCTTGTTGTGCTAGGGTCTCACACAACAAAATAGTGGCTTCTTCTCAAGAGATATTACAGTCTAAGTATAAGATAAGAGAAAACAGTTGGATGCAACAAACCGGGTGAGCACAAGGTAGTAGTGTGATAATTAAGTGTAGTGAACAATGGTCGTGGCCAACCAACTGCTTAGCCATTGATGAGTATTTTGTAGGCGACATTGAAAAGGTAAGTTTTGAAGAGTGATTTGAAGGAGAATAATGTAGTGGCTTTGCAGATTTTTACAAGGAGCAAGCACATTTTCAGAAGTGTCCATTTGGCTGGTCTCATGTATTTCACTGCCATTTGATTTTTAAGCATCAGGCTTTCAAATTTGAACCCTGTCTGCACTTGCCTGTTTTTTGTACAATATGAAGCTTAGCACACGCATTTACCATGCTGTCTGTGTGCTGTTCTTGATGTGCTGGGATTTCATTTTTAATAGGAGAAGAGATGACTAAAGTAACTCTTTAAATCCTTGTTGTCTTCAACAGGAGTGGCAAGAATTACAGCAAAGTATACAGCGAAAGGAGCGGGCCCTTCTGGAAACCAAATCAAAGATAACACATCCTGTTTACAGTCTTTACTTTCCCGAGGTCAGCAACAGTGAACTTTATTAGAGCTGTGACAAATGGGAATTAATGCAACCAAAGTATACAACTTAATGGTTTAGAATTTATATATTGTTTTAAAGTTAAAATTCTAATTTTTAAAATTGCTAATTTATACAGAGCAAAATTGCTGGTTTCCTTGAGACTTGTCTTTCTATATATATATATTATATAGAATATATATTTTTAATATATTAAAAAAAAAAGTTACTTCTAGTATAGCTTTTTTGAAAACTGAATTTTTCACTGGATTCTCAAACTTCGATGTGTGAACTCCCAAGTCCCTGTTGAGCAGAAATGATATAAAACTTCTGCATTCAACTTTTGTTCTCCTCCAGCAGAGCTATTGCATATAATTTGGTCACAAAACCATATCTGTCAAGATCTGCTGCAGAGAGAGCTTCTTGGATGGTGACTTCTTATATCCCTTCTCTCATTCCCCATTCTCTCTATAGAGTGGTATAGCAGAGCAGCAGTTCTGCTATAGTTAAGGTTGATAGTCATCTTTCAAACAGTAAGTGACTATCCTAAATAGTCTAAAATCCCTATGATGCCTCTCATTATCTAGAAATTTAGTGTACATTATGGGAATATAAGGTAGTATTAGTGGTCCAATTTGGGGTTATTTGAGCAACAGGGTCCCTAAGATAAAGCCCCCTTAAAGTTAAATGTTTACAAAAATCTCCTGGTGATTCTAAAGGGGTTTTGCTCTGTACACATGAAGCTGATTGACTGTAATCCTCCCCAAACTGATCTCACCTGCTCAGAATTGAACTCCGTTAGTATGTGGCCCCCACTGCCTCTTTTGGGAAGCAATAGTCCAGAAGTTATTGAAGGTTAAATTTAGACAGGTCAGCTGGAGCCATACTGACCAGCCAAAGAGTGAAACGTGCATGTGTAGCAAGACTAGAGCTTGTTACAAGCTGGAGGGTTTTCAATCAGCCTTTGTTCACTCTAACTGGGTAGCTCAAGATGACATGCTGAGCATTTACCTAAGCAACACGCATGTACTATGAGTTCAGGCCTTACCCTTTGCAGTTTTGATAGAATCTGTGTTGTGCACATTAGTTGTTCTCCTTCATTCTGAAGGGGCTCCTTCTGGAAGTTTTGCCTGAAGACTAAAGTTTCTGGGTTAAGAGCCAATATTTTCAAGTGCTCTAAAATCCACAGGGAGTCTGGTTTTTACTTTAGAAGTATTGTGAAAGCAATCAGCATTAATTAGAGGGAAGATGAAAGACTCTAGTAAGAAGTTACGGCAGTGTAATCATGACTCCTGCTCCTTACCTGTTTCCTGAATAATGGGACTGAATGTGATTAAAGGAAGCAAGTCACTGAGTCATCTGGTCAAGGGGTTGACTGTAACACAGCTCCCATTTTCAGATTCTCAACTGTTTTGGTGAAGAGCTAGGGAATATGTGGGGGGGGAGGGTTGGAGCAGTGAAGGGAGGTATCAGAGCAGTGCAGGCCACAGTAGGGGGTTGAGATGGTGCAGTATAAAGGGTCTGCCCCTCTGCCACCTAGGGCTGTGCTCTGGCACAGCTACTGAGGTCCCAGCACACCCCTAGGCAAAACCCTTTAGTGTAAGGGATCATCCAAACACTGGTTTTGAAAACCCAGTTTCAGTGAGTAGAGTTTGAACAAAGAACTGGGTTTCCAAAAATGGAACTTTCTATGATTCCTTAACAAATAAGGGATCATTATCAAAGGGAACGTTTGGTCTTGAGGAGCTCAAAAGTGTGGACACAGCAGAACCATCAGATGGGAAATTGGGTATTGTTGGATTAAAAGCACTCTCCACGCCAGTTACTAAGTTTAGCTGATTTTAAAGCTTTAATAAGAAAAATTTAGGACAATTAATTAAGCATAAAGCAGTTTGATCAGGATAACATAAAGACCAGTCCTGGGGCATAGGTAGGCTTTCTGTCATCATCAGATCCATGCTGATCCAGTCTGGTCTAAGTCCTGTGTTGCTCCACCCCCATTTATTAAACACACACCCTTTATACATTGTCTCATAACATTGCACAGGTACAAATTATTAAAACTACCTCAATTATAAATATTTCATTTAAAACCAATTTTAATACCTTTTTACTTCTGCTAAAACTCCAACTGATACCTCATATCTGTTTTTTTTTAAGCATTGTTTCTATGTATTCATTATTTCTTATGACATTTATCTTATTGTTACTTATTTGATTTTTATGGCCTTGGAGTTGCTGGTTAGTTCTGCCCAGTCAGTGTTTATCCTCCCTACTCTGTCTTGCTAGTAAATTACACGTTGTATGGTTCACTTCATCCTGTTATCCACACATCAAGAATCTGCTGTAGATAAGGCACAAACCAACTTTTTGATTTTTTTTCCAACCTTTGAAAGCTGTGTCAAGAAGTCACATACAGAAAGCAGAAAAATTCCCTTTTATGCTTTCTTATAACACTATTAAATATATATCTACTTCTCTAATGTTTAAAATACATTTGTCTAACACAGTTCATTATACATTTCTTTATAGCACCTTCTCCTCCTGTGACATAAGTGGAGGGGAAAGAAATGGAGCCATCTGCACCTTCTTCCACTCCTACCATACTCCCCTACAGATACTCCCCTCCCCCCACATCACCCAACAATTCCCCTTCCCTCTACTGCATCCTGATCAGTGGAAGGAACCCAGAACTCCCCTTGATCCTCTTGCTACCTCCATCAGTGGGAAAGGAACATCAGGGTCACCTTTCCCCCTCAGTATTTCTGCTTTTAGGGGGAAAATGGAGGTCAGAGCAGTGCAGGATAGCGTAGGGAGGAAAGGAACATGGTCAGAGTTTGTGTAGTGTAGGATGTAGGGGGGCTTCAGTTCTGCCTCCCACACCCATACGTCCACACCATTACTGTCCCCTCTTTAAAATACACCCCCCCCACTAACTCCATGTCAATGGCTGCACTGTTCATTGTTCTTCTGCCCAGCTCCTCAACCTTTGGGGCCCCTGTCAATGCCCACTCCGCCATTGCTGGGGAGGGAGGACTGGGCTGTCTGGATAGGCAGGGAGGTGAGATGATTCATGGGCACTGAAGTCACTAATACGCAGACAATGTCTTCTGTTGCCTGTATAATCATTTCCAAGGAGCCAGCAGCAGTGGAATGGAGAAAACTGAGCTGTAAAGCTGAGAAGTTATTTTAAATAAAAATAGGAAATTAACTGTCCAAAAAGTTTAATTCAGACTTAAGGTTGCCCAGTGATGCCTAGTGCTGTTTCAGAACATCAAGTTACCTATGCTCAAATCTCTGAAAACCAGCAAATGAAGAGTAACGATACACACTACCTCCATAACACAACCTTAACTCTGCCCTCTTCAGGTGATGCCCCAACACATTCATAGCACATACTAGTACCCTACTCTTACAATTGCTACAAATACTGTGGATACAGAATGCACTGGATACTGAGCACAAAACAAAACTTGGGTTAGAGCAAGGTGTAGTGAACAGAAGCTGTCTAAACTCAAACCATGAGCCTGCACAGATCACCCCAAAGTTGCTAAATGTTACCACCCATTCACCATTGCCAGGAGTATTCCTTCTGAGACATTGCTTTCACTTACCCCACTCACTGTTCACAGGAGATCGCAGTCATGTATGCCACTGGACTGCTGAAAATCCCCACGATGAGAAGACCCTGGTGCACTGCTACTGAGGCACCTACAGAACAGAACATTGGCATACTTGATCCCTCGAGGTACACATACACCTCGGGGGGCGGAAAAATAGTGGGTGCTGAGCAGCCACCAGCAGGCCCCTCCCCCCCCCAGCACCAGGCCCCACCGATCAGCTCATCCCTGTCCCCTGCAGTGCCGCCATCAGCTGTTTGGTGGCATGCTGGGAGAGGAACGGGGGCAGGCCTGGGCAACGCATGGCCCAGATGCAGGGAGTGGAAGGGGTGGAACCAGCTGCTTCCAGCCACTGAGACGCTGCTCTGCAGCCCTGCGCGGCCGTTGCCTGAGAGACCATGGCTGGGGAGGTGCCTCCTGCTGCCTGCTTGGGCTCGGGTGCTGGAGTCCCCAGCAGCTGAGCCAAGCAGGGAGCGAAAGAAACCTCCTCCCCAGCCAGACTCTCTCAAGCAGCTGCTGGGCAGGGCTGCAAAGCAGCGACCGAGAGGGGCCGGCGTTAAAAGGGTCTCCCTCCTGCTCCCCGCCTGGGCTCCTGGGGAGCAGGGAGAGCAGCAGAATGTGCTGGGAGGGCAGGCACAGTGGGAGGACAAAGCGCCTCCCACCCTGCAGGTAACATGGGGCAGGGAGACTGGTGGCGCTGGGCACGGGGGGACATACATGTGACCTGCCCTTTTGCTTGTGCATCCTCCCCACTCCCCCATGGGGAGGCACCAGTTGTATATGGGGCACCCTCCGGGGAGGGGACAGAGCAGGGGGTTGAGCACCCCCAGGAAACCTGGAAGTCAGCGGCTATGCCTCTCCTCATATCACAGTTACAAGTCTTCCAACTCCCACTAATCCCTCCGCCATTCAGTGCAGCTACATCTAACACAGTGAATGCAGCTGGAGTGGGTGCAGATAAATGCTGCAAATCAAATCTGAAGCTTAGTGCAAACAATGACACCTCCTAGTTCTTCATGTGCTACTTATGCACTACCTCTACTGAACAATTCCTAGTTGTTATTGCCAGCTCAAGGGGAAGAGTTAAGGTTACATTGTGGGGGTGGCATATATTTTAACTCTGTATTTCCTGGTTTTCAGAGGTTTGAGCATGACTGAACGCAACATTCTAAAAGGCCATGAGTCAGCACTGAGCAAACTTAACTCTGCTTTAACAAACTTCTTGGGCAGCTAATTAATTTTGTTTGCCAGGGCTGTATCTTCACTTGATACATATTCCTAAATAAATAAATCTCTTCTGTTCCCTCAATCATAGATCCAGAAACTGCACAGATTGTGGCTTTGACATTTTTAGGTAGAATTATGCCCCGATATTCCAGCTCCATGAACATACTGGTTCCCTGGCATGCCTGCACTTGTACCCATCTGTTAAAAGGCATTTTGCCCACGGCATAGTAGCCTGCCAGGTTCAAGTAGGCATACACTGTCGAATCCAACCACTAATTGGTTTAGAAAGAATGGGAAGGTGGCACCTCTCCTGCAAGATTATCCCTCTGTGACAAACCATACCAAATTAGGATTGCACGTTTAATTCCAAGTTGTATCTGTTGACCTCTGTGAAAGTTATAACTATGAATGTCTCCTGATTTTTTCACAAAAAGAAAAGGAGGACTTGTGGCACCTTAGAGACTAACCAATTTATCTGAGCATAAGCTTTCGTGAGCTACAGCTCACTTCATCAATGAAGTGAGCTGTAGCTCACGAAAGCTTATGCTCAAATAAATTGGTTAGTCTCTAAGGTGCCACAAGAACTCCTTTTCTTTTTGCGAATACAGACTAACACGGCTGCTACTCTGAATCCTGATTTTTTGTTTTCCTGTTACCGTTATTGTCGAAAATTGTTTTTAACACCAACTTTGAGGCATGGTCTGTGCCCGAACAACTATATCTATTGCTCAACTGTATGTTAGAATGTAAGGGAAAGAGGTACAACGTGTAAACGGTCAGGATGGTAATTGGCCACCTCCATAAATATTTGAACACAGTATTACAATGCAATACCTAAAATATTCATTGGAGCAGGGATTGGAATGCAACTCTCGCTGCTCACAGGTGAGAGCCCTGAGCCTATAGACTCATTCTCTCTCTTGCTGGCCCACTGTATATAAAGTATTTCCTACAAGGTAGGACAGCTTCAACAGGAGTTATTGAGAATGAGACATCCTAGAATACCCCATAGCTCAGTGGCTAGGGTACTCTCCTGGCAGGTGGGAGATCCAAGTTCAAGTCCTTGTTCCGCATCAAATAGAGTGGGGATTTGAACCTGGGAGTTCCACATCCCAGAAGAGCTCTCTAACCACGGGGCTATTGGTCATAAGGGCAGTTCACCCCCTTCTCCTGGGTTTTGTGAATGGTGCTGAAGGCCCTTATTAATCTAGCGTGAAAAATCAAAACATTTCATTTAATAAATGTCAAAATGAACCATTTTGACATTTCCTGATTTTTTTCTCGACTGAAAACAGTTAATCAGAATTGACACACATTCTCAAAATATTTTGGTTGACCCAAATCTGCATTTGTCAATGAATAATTTTAACTGAAAATTTTTGCCCATCTCTGCTATGTTTCTCATAATTCATAGTGCGTACTTGGCTCACGCTTTAGTTATCCATTGCTGCATAGCTGCCACTGACTCTCATACACTTAAATGCAAATTTCCTCCGCATAGGATCCTTCTTCACTATTGAAAATTATTTTAAAATAGTAATCTGATATTGAATTTTAATTATTAAAATTAAAAATCAATCTGTCCTCAATATCCCCATGTGATAACACGCACATAGGAAACTTAATAAAAAATGTAGTATTTTTTAAACTTACAGCAACAATCTAAACCTTTAAAAATCAGTTTATGGATAAGTTCCTGCATGTCCTGTCTTCACTGACTGGCCCATTAAACACACAAAGCTGTGCTACTACCGAATGGAGATGCAGGTGCTTTCCCACTGATTGATATCCTGTAAAAATGGAAAATTAATATGTCAAGTTAATTTCACGTTCTCCTCACCTTGAGCTGATCAATGCAAAATAGATTTTGTGCTAATCAGCCTTAGTGTTCACTAGTGTGATAGGAATCCAAGATTTCTATTGGTGGTAGTAAAAAATAGATCCTGCTGTATGTCCCATGTGTGCATTTTAGTGGGATTTCTGTGATTTACTAGTCTTATAATTAGTCACTTTAAAAAGTAAAAGAACTTGTACTGTTATTTTGTAACTTAAATTTCAGTTTAATTCATTGATTAGTGTGCAGTCCTTCTGAAAGGCTTCTGAAATATTTGCAAGCAAAAAATGTAGTTAAAATACTAGTTGAGGTTGAAAGTGTATTTCAGTGAAGTCCAGACATCATTTCACATTCTATACATCGTTTAATAAAAAATATCTCCCACCTATGGAATTTGAAGGTGGTCCAGTGTTGCTAGAGGTTCTAAGCCCTGCCCTTCAGCATGGACCACCAGAAAAGTTCCTTCAAAGCTGTAGAAACACTCCAGCAACCATTTATTAGCATTGAAACAACTTTCATATAACACATTAATTAACCATAAGGCAACAATATGTCTGTCTCCCTCTAGAGAGAGAGATTTCAATTTGTTGATATTGTATTGCGACCGTTTACCAGACCACCAAAATGAGTTGAATGAGGAGAGAAGTTGCTTACAGAAACTGGCATTCTAGTTTCTCCCAACCATTTTGTTTTATAACCTAAACAAAGACTATACATCTTACCCTCCTGTTTTTTTCCAGTATAGTGCCTCTTGAGTGGGCTGCGTATGCTCCATGTTTACACTACAGCGGCACAGCTGTGCCTCTGTAGCACCAAAGAATAGCTGCTTCCTGCCTCAATGGAAGTGGTTTTTCCATCGATGTAGTTAGTCCAACTCTCCAAGTGGCGGTGGCTAGGTTGACAGAAGAATTCTTATCTACCCTAGAGGTTAAGTCAACCTGACTGTGGTACTCAGGGTCTGAAATTTTTAATAGTTCTGAGCGATGTAACTAGGTCAGTGTAATTTTTAAGTGTAGACCAGGCATAAGTAACCTCTTCCTCTTCAATGTGCAGTATGTACTGTAAGTTTTTAACTCTTACAACGTAGTTTATTCTTATATTATATATCTGCACTGTAATAAATTATTATGGTATACCAGGCCTTTTAAAATGTTGCCTCTACTTTCTAGTCTTTCATATTATATTTTTTAACAGGAAAAACAAGAATGGTGGTGGCTGTATATTGCCGATCGGAAGGATCAGACCTTAGTATCTATGCCATATCATGTGTGTACGCTCAAAGATAGAGAAGAGGTAAAGTATTTGTAGATTTGAGTATCAAACACTTAATTTTAAATATTTATAGAATACATTGAAGTGGTTTACAGGAAATAATAGTATAATTACATAGCATATTCTGAACTGTAATGCTGTGTTTCCGTAATCTGTTTTTCTTAGGTAGAGATAGACTAGATATAGTTTGTCTTCATCTGACTGATAGGCCAGGATCTTATATTACTGAAGAACTTCGTGGAGGGGAATAACTTTGAGCAGTTTTATTCTGGCTTCTTCTCTTTCCAGAATTGAGGTTGAAAATGGTGAGGTTGACAAGGAGGAACTGTGATTGACTCTGGCATGAAAAGCTGATGGCCAGCAGGATTCATGTGCATAGATAGCTTTTAAATAAAACTGTTTAAATGTAGGACAGCTAATATTGATAACTTCTCTGTAAAACAGAGATTTGGTGAATTACTAATCTCAGCAGTTGGTTTTGGATGTTGATATTCCACAGTGTAATATTATTAATGTTATACTTCTGTAGAGAAATTAAAAGTTGGAACATTCTTGTTATAGGCTATAGTGTTATAAAATAAAACTGTTACATGAAAAGAATCGGTGTAAGACATACTACTTAATTTCATATGGGTGGTTTTTCATATCAGTCAGCAAGGTGGGAGGTTTACTGTGTTAGGGCTGACCTGATTTCTGAGGTCAGAAAAGGGCATGTAAATGCTCTGTTACTTTGTTATACTACATGGGTTAATTTAATAATGATTTAAGTCATTATAAAGTATTTCTGAAAATGATGTATTTTGCCTTTTTTGTTGCTTACATCAGTTCATCCTACAGATTTCACAGAACTTTGTTCTTTCAACTAGATTTTATTTTATTATTGGAAATAAAACGTTCTATTTCTACGCAGATGAGATTTTTCAAGTTTGTTTACCTAGTTTTGCCTTTGGCAGTATGGGCAATAAGCGCAAAAATCATCCAAATTATTAAGCAGTTATATGCAGTTCAGCTCCCTCTGTGTTCACTCTTAGCACTTTACCTTTTCTGTTTTTCTTGGACTTCTGAGCAAATTCCCACTGCCACAGAAATATTTACTTGTCATGTCGCAATTATTGACAGTGGCTTTTAAGTTCTTAAAAGTAGAATTGTAAAATTTCTTTCATCACTTAAAATTACATTAATTCCTCCCTATTAACATTCTATTTGAATGTTTAATCCTTTCACTCTGCGTACAAGAAATAAGTGCTGCATTTTTACTTAACTATATTGCTAATTAAACTTCAGTATGATATAGCAGTGGTGATAAGGTACATGAAATACTTTCCACAGACTAGCTATTAATCTCTAATTTTACCATCCTTTTTTACCTTCAAAAGTACAAAATAACTTTTTTATGAAACTTAAAAAGAAAAAAATTAGGGTCATTTTTCCAGGACTACATTATAGTAGAAATGTGATGTAGTGATAAAATTAATCCTTTGCTCTAGCTATTGTGCTTAGATATCCCCTCTCTTTGGTATCCATTTGTGGCTATTAGCATGTATCTCATGCATGTATTTTACTATGTTGTGGCTTATGGACAAAGTAGCACCCTTCAGTAACTAAAAAGCAATCACTATTATTTTGTGATATGTACTGCATGTTAAACTGTAGAAGTCAATTATACGTTGTTCACACACGTCCTTTGAAGGTCTGCTCAGAATAAAAAACATTTGGAATTAATTGTGTTTTCTAGGTAGAACTGAAATTTCCTGCACCAGGCAAACCTGGAAACTACCAGTACATGGTTTATTTAAGATCGGATTCGTTTATGGGTTTGGACCAGGTTAAACCATTGAAGGTGATATTTTAACCCTAGTAGATTTCTTGCTAAAAATCACTTAGAACAGATGTTAATGTGCACATAGCTAGGCAGAAGTGAGGCAGCATGAAGACACAGTTTTTCAGCTTTAGATTCAACAGTTCTAAGATTTAAGATTTCAAATCTGAACAATCCTTTACTGTAAATTACTTGCCTGATATAGAATGCTAATATAGACTCTTTCACATAAAAAAAAACATTATGAATCAGTCAGTTTTTTCAGGAAATGCCAGGCATGTGGTCAAAAACAGCAATTTTGTTTTATTAAGTCACCCAGTCTCAGATAAGTTTGTATATGTATTTAAATATACAGGTGTGCTTTTGTCGTTGGGGGTTTGCCCCATAAATCAGATAGTAAAGAATATTCTTTTTCAAAATGTAGACACACAGTCAATGAGAAATTCTAACACACTGACTCCTCAAAACAAACTTGTTTACAATTTTATGTGGTATAAGAATCAGATCATTTTTCATGCTTTTCTGATATTTGTTGTCTCATTCAGTCACCTTTTTTGTTCTCTCTCTCTCTGCCCAACCGCTCTGTGCAGCTGGAAGTTCATGAAGCTAAACCAGTGCCAGAAAATCACCCACAATGGGATACAGCAATAGAGGGTGATGAGGACCAGGAGGACAGCGAGGGCTTTGAAGATAGCTTTGAGGAAGAAGAGGAGGAAGAAGAAGATGATGATTAAACAGTACTATTAATTAACTACAACATTTGCACACACTGCAAACTTTTGGTCTGACTGTGGAACTGTACAATAAACAAGAAACACCGTGCAAAAGCATTGAGAAGGCTGAGTTTAGTGTCTCTCTTTACCAAGTGTTGAGTGCATTATATAACTTCTCAGTGAAGGTCAAACAAATGTGTTATGGTTGGTACAACGTGGAAGATGCTTATGGCATGTTACAGCCATTAAGTGCAGGATGGTGAATTTATTTCAATTGAAAATAAAATCTTTTTTATTATAAATGTCCAAAAGCGTGGGCTATGTATTGTCTGATCAATTTAGGGTCCAATAAAATAAAAGGTACTCTTAGCTAGGAGCAATCTTTAAATCAATTTTTCTTGAATTTATTTTGGAACACGTTTAGGTATGATTTACATCTCAAGTCTCTGTTGTTTGAAACAACATCTGCTCAAGTTTCAAGCTTGGTAAATTCTGTGATATTCATTTGATATTTTGCAGTGATACAGCTTAAATCATAGCTTTAAATCTTCTGTTTTTCTTTCATGGTCATCACAAGTTGGCATCATACCTCTGGGCACATTCCATGTAGGCTTGGGGGCTGCCTTTTGGGACTCTACTGCCTTTTCTTCATTGCCCAGAATTATCATGCAGATTACAAACACTTCTTGACAAGGTCATAAAATGTTATTAATGGCTTAAAACATTTTTAAGCCTATACTTCAGCAGATCAGTGCAGGATCTGATTCTTTTGATAAACTATCTGTCTAAAAATGAGTGTGGAACCATACGTTACACAAAGTTGGTAGCTTATATGTAATACCTTTTGTAAAAGGTTCACTCTGAAAGTTGAAATACATTCTTAATTCTTATCTACCTGACACTGTCAGAAAACTTTTAAGGGAAAAATAGTGTGCAAAGGAGGCATGTTTTGTATCAGTTTTGAATTCCTAACAATAAACTGGACAAAATTTGATGACTCTTTGCATTTGTAATTTTGTGCATCCCTTTCTTTTTTATCCTTGTCACAGGGGTGAACAGGGTCAGTAACATGGGAACACACACTTTATTTTCCAAGCAAATATTTACTTAAGGGGTGGGGCACCCTACGTGGCTGCTAAGGTAGCAGGTATTTCTGCACAGCTCAAGCAAAGTGCTTATAGGTTTCCCACCCAATATAACCACTAAAGGTACGCTGTATAAATGTGATTACAGATGTCAATCGTGTAAAGAGAGATGTATGTCCATTACTAAGTGCTGAAGAACTGCAAGGCTGCAATACCATAATACATATTGTGTGACAAATATAAGTTTGTCCTACAGGGAAATTTCCACCCTATGGAAGCCATCCAAATGCCAAAATAGCTGCTCACTAATTTGTGACTTTGTTTATTAAAAAGGGTTGTCATTTTCAATGCAAATTTACATTGATATATTTTTTAAATTTTATTTGCAACTATTGCAATTACAAAGATGTCCTAAATGTGAATATAGTATCTCTTCTGGAGTATAGCACTTCATGCTTATGTAGCAGCAGCAGTGTAGTAGCTGCTTAGCAGATAAGTATGAAGATTGGACTCCTGCCTGAAAGCCTGATTCAGTTTAGATGGCTTGTCACCTTTTAACACCAGTGATGAGCATTCCTTTGTACTTTGTATGGTTTGGGATTAATTTTATTGTCGACTGCATTATGCAAATAGGTGATGCAATAATTCTTTCCCAGAGAATTCCAGTAATTTGAACTGTGCAAAAGACATTTCACTGTTGAAAGAAATGGGAGAAGAGGAATCAGACCTACTGTATCAAATAATTCAGATGATTTAGTTGGGGATTGGTTCTGCTTTGAGCAGGGGGTTGGACTAGATGACCTCCGGAGGTCCCTTCCAACCCTGAGATTCTATGATTCTATGAAATAAGCAAAAGAAAAATGTTAAACTTTAATTTAGTTATGTTAACTGCACCTGGAAAAACAATTTACTGTAACTTTTAATTGTGCTTAAAATGCAGGAGATGGTTTGGAGAATCAGAGATGGGTGATGTATTCCTTTATGCTAATATTTAGGCACTTAATTTCCTGAGAGTGGCAACTACTACGTGCTTAGCACTTCTGAAAATCACTTCCCTTACTTTTAGAAATCTTGAGCTGAATATCTTCCAAGGCCTAACACACAGAGAAGAAAAGATTGTATTAAGAGAAAATAAATCATTAAACTGATCCAACCACCGAGCATATTTACTTAAAGTTGATAATATGGAAGCATTGGGAGTACTTGGAAAATTAGAATCGACAAACCAGGTTGAATTTTGTATTTATAAAATTTTGTATTTATAAAAGAAAAGTCAAATACCTAAAACTGACTGAGTAAAATATTGGTCTGAATGTATCTACGGCCCACGAAGATAACTTGATAACTAATAACAAGCACTGGTCAAAATGGTCACTTCACAGCGTGAAGCAGAAATGCAGATATTTTGGGAGATGATAGATTTGGAATATGTTGCCAAATAGTTTATCTAGACTCAAGAAGTTTTTCAGGGAACTGCAGAAAAATGAGACGGGGAAGAAGCATAAAATAGCATTTGAGCAGTTAAAACCCCCGGTCACCAATCCACAGGTAAAAAACCCCCACACTATTGTATCTGTTGCATTGTCACCAGTTGATCCATCTGGAGCAATGTGGGTCTGATCTCATACTCGCTGAAGTAGAAACACACCTCTATCGTTTTCAATTGGTTTTGAATCAAGCCATGTGTGCATATTGGAAGATAACCCAGGTAAAGCCAGCAGGACTTTTAGTGAAATGCCAAAAAAGGCACAAAAGCTACACCCAAAGGAGATATGGGCAATAAATAACCTTTTGTCTAAACATGGTAACAAGTGCCATCCTTTATACAGTTGTACAGGAGTGAGAAGTGGGGGGAAGTGTGTGTTCATTGTAACATGCACCTTGCTGGTGCCTTAGAGGCAGTAGGCATGAAATTCATTTCATCCCCATAAACTGTGACTTAATGGACTTTATGGAGTTGAAGAACGAGGGGCTGGAGAAGTGGAATCCCCCTAATGCTACATCCAACCTGGGGATAGGATGCTTTTGGTTATTCCTGTGTCACTTGTGCAGTTACTTAGGGCTACTGCATACAAGGAAACGGATCTTCTGGCCCCTCCCATGGCCTGCACAGACTATAGTGGGCTGGCACAGAGACACCTTTATCTCCCTCCTGCACACAGAAATTGCCGATCTCCTCCCACCTTGTAGGGCTGTTCCAGTGGCAGCTTTCCTGGACATCGCCATTGGAGGATTAAGTGGTGAAGAACTTGCACTGGCACTTTGCACTAGGGTGTATTTCACCATGGGATATCACAGAATGCAGTGACCAAATACAATCAAAATGAGTTATTCGAGTGCTTGCTTATGTACATTCCATTCTAGGTGTGACCGTGCCCTTGTGCGCGGTCGTTGGAGATTTTTGCCTTAGCGGTATCTGTAGGGCCAGCTGTGTCCCCCCTTAAGTGCCACGCTCATGCGTCAGTATATCAGGTGCCGCCCCCCTACGTGCTCTCTGTTCCTTTTTACCCCGTGGTGGTTAGTCGTAGTGCCTTTCCTTGCATAGCAAGGGCTAGCAGTTTTGTCTCTGACTTTGAGCCTTAGGGCCTTGTAAATAGTTTGTTTATGGTAGTTAGTGTAAAGTAGGTAAGTGTAATTACAAGTTAGAGTCCCAGCAGGGACTTTACTGGTCTCCAGGATTTAAGCCCTGCATGGACTGTAACAGGCCTATGCCTGTAAGTGACCCCCACAGCAGCTGCCTCAAGTGCTTGGGGGAATCACATGTGAAGGGCAAGTGTCATATTCGTAAAAATTTTCAACCCAGGACTCAGAGCGAGATATTCATTTGTGTGCCCTCCTTATGGAGGCTGCCCTTTGTCCAGCTTCCGAGCCGTCCCACCAAGACTTGCCTAGCACTGGGCTCTGCCTTGCACCATTCCCCGTCGCTGGTGCCCAAAAAGAAAACAAAGAAGCACGGCTCCCCGGCACCGAGCAAGCAGGGCCATGGGACTTCAGGCAAAGGACTCATTTGGGCCACCTGGTCACTCCAGAGCCACGTATATGTGCCTCCCCAGTCAGCGCCCATAGCCCCTTAAAGGATCCACCACTGACTCCCGGGAGCAGTAGGAGACCCAAACTCCTGACTGCATCAACGCCTTCCCAATCTCCCCCTGTGCCAAGAGAGCAGAGGCCTCTGCCGGCACTGCAGGAACGAGGGCAAGCCAGCCACTAAGACCTCTCGGGGGCCAGTGGAGTGCCACCGAACCCTTGAGACAAGGCAGAATTCTCCATCTCTGCACCACAGATCTCTGGAGTTGCAGCCCAGCTCCTCTGGGTCTTGCCCTCGGTCACCAGCACTGCGATCACGGTCCCCATCGTCTTGACACGGATTGCTTAAGGGGAGGCGCCGGTCTCTGTACTATCAGAACCATTCTCCCTCCCACCAGTCGTCCTCTCAGCGCAGATCTCAGTCGCCTGCACCCTGGGTTCGCTCCCTGTCACGACTCCGGTCCCCCCCGGCCCAGGCACTAGTCCCCTCGATACCGGCACCGATCTCACTCCAGGCACCTGTCTCTGGCAGCAATGGTCAGCAGGCCGACGCAGGCATTAACAGCCCCACTGTGGTCACCGGAAGGGGATTCCTCCAGCTTGGAAGGGCAGTTCAGCCCCTCGCCCAGACTCCACTGGCGCAATTGGGGTCCCAAGGCCACGTCGACATCAATGGTGCCGCACGGTCAATGGCCAGCACAGTAGCCTTATTGGAACGTGTGGGGTGTGCCGGTCATGACAACGTGCCCTTTGCACCGCTCATCTGCCGCTGCCTCGGAGCCACAGTTGGCGGCACTGGGCTCAGTGCACGAGTTGCACTCAGAGGTCGGGGTACCCACCCCTAAACCTCCCTCTCCCATGGGAGACGATGCCCTGGGGCCTCCCCAGGTGGTACAGTCTTCGTCTTCATCCCCAGAGAAGGCGGTTGCGGGACCCTCAAGGGTCAGCCCGCCAGAAGATTTTAAAGAACACCAGGCCCTTCTTTGACGGGTGGCAGAGAACTTGGGCCTAGAGGTGGAGGAGATGGCTGAGCAGGCAGACACTTTGTTCAGTGTCCTCTCAGCCTCTACCCCAGCATGTGTTGCACTAACAGTGCATAACGGGGTCCTGAAAATTGCCAAGGCTCTCTGGCAAATGCTGTCCTCCATCCCTCCCACCTCCAAAAGGGCTGAAAAAAGTACTTTGTCCCTGCCAAAGGGTTTGAGTACCTTTATACCTAGCCACCTCCAGGCTTGCTGGTTGTCTCTGTGGCCAACAAAAAACACAAGTAGGGGCATACCAGCTCAACTCCAAAAGATTGGACCATTTGGGGAGAAAAAATTATTCCACTGCCAGCCTGTAATTCTGGGTGGTGAACCATCAGGCCCTCTTGGGCAGATACAATTTTAATTTATGGGACTCCCTCCATAAGTTCAAAGAGTTCCTCCCTCAGGGTTTGGCCCAAGAATTTGGCACCCTAGTAGAGGAAAGCACGCAGTGGCGAGATGCTCCCTCCAAATGGCATGGGACTCTGCAGCCAGGGTGGTCGCATTGCAGTGGTTATGAGGCACAGCTCCTGGCTTCAGACCACTTGCCTTTCCCAAGAGATGTAGACTTCGATCCAGGACCTCTCATTCGATGGGAATGGTCTCTCCTCCAAACAGACGGCTACAAGGTTGCATGGTTTGGACAATTGGGCCACCCTTCGCTTGCTGGGCATGCTTATGCCACAGTCTGCACAGAAGCAGTTCTGGCTGCCCCCGTCACCAAGGCCTTGGCAGCTTCATCAGGGGTCTGCCAGGTGAAGGGGTAGAGACACGAGTGTTAGTCGTCACTGTCCTTTTTCCTCCCACTTACCCTCACAGCCTGGCCTGGCGAAGCATCCCAGGGGCCAGAAGTACTCATTTTGAAGGTGCGCTCAAACGCTCCAGTCAATTTCCCAAATGCACCTTGTTCTTTCCTTGACTGTCTTTGTCCCTTCTGTTCAGCTTGGTTGTGGGTCACCTCAGACCGCTGGGTGCTGGACATAGTTTCTCAGGGCTATACCCTGCAATTTTTGGCTGCCCCTCCCTGCCACCCCCCCTTTCCCCATCCCTCTTCAGGGACCCTTCTCATGAGTAACCCCTCATCCAAGAGGTTGAAAACCTCCTGCATCTGGAGGTGGTGGAGGAGGTCCCTCAGAACATGAAAGGAAAAGGGTTCTATCGTTGCTACTTCCTAATTCCAAAGGCAAAAGGGGGGCCTCAGACCCATTCTGGACCTGCGTCGCCTCAACAAGTCTCTCTCAAAAAGTTGAAGTTTTGCATGGTCTCCCTGGTCTCCATCATCCCCCTCCCTGGATCCGGGAGACTGGTACGCCACTCTTGACTTAAAGGTTGCTTATTCCTAGGTCACAGATGCTTCCTCTGTTTCATAGAGGGCGGGCGCCATTTTCAACTCACGGCATTGCCCTTTAGCCTCTCATCAACCCCAAGAGTGTTCACAAAATGTATGGCACCAGTGGCTGCTTATCTGAGACGCCGAAGGGTCCAGGTCTTCCCATATCTTGACGACTGGCTCATCAAGGGCAGGCCTCGGGAGCAAGTGCAAAGAAGTCTCGATCTGGTGTGTTCCTCTAGCTGCGACCTGGGCCTGTTGATAAACGAGAGAAAATCCACCTTAACGCCGGTCCAGGGAATAGAGTTTATCGGGGCGGTTCTCGACTCCACGCAAGCCAGAGCCTTCCTTCCAGAGGCGTGTTTTCAGGCCATGTCAGACCTGATCTCCCATGTGAAGAACCACGCACTCATCACGGTTCATACCTTCCTGCAGTTGTTGGGCCACATGGCCACATGCACATACGTGGTCTGTCATGCCTGGCTTCATCTCCAGCCTCTGCGAGCATGGCTGGCATCGGTCTACATCCCTAAGAGGTAGTCAGGGTGCGGGACCACATCAAGTCATCCCTGGATTGGCGGTTGGACCCCAGATCAGTGTTGGAGGAAGTCCCTTTCGTGATTCCATTCCCATCGCGGACCCTGGTCTCTGATGCTTCAGACTTAGGCTGCAGAGACCACCTGGGCGAGCTGAGCACCCAGGGCTGCTGGGTGCAAGACGATCTGGCCCTCCATATCAATGTCAGGTAGCTCAGAGCGGTTCACCTGGCCTACCAGGCATACTTGCCCCACCTGAAGGGCAAGGTGGTGCAGATCCTGACAGACAATACCGCTGCAATGTATTATAACAGGCTGGGTGGTGCCAGATCTTTGGCCCTTTGTCAAGAAGCTCTCTGCCTTTGGGATTTTTGTGTGCGGTATGCCATTCATCTGAGAGCCACGCACCTGCCTGGAACCAGGAATGTCCTTGCAGATCACCTCAGCAGGACTTTCTCTTCTCGCCACAAGTGGTTGCTTCATCCAGAGGTGGTCAGCATAATCTTACAGAGGTGGGGCACTCCCCAGGTGGATCTTTTCGTGTCCAGGCAGACCAGAAAATGCCACGTGTTCTGTTCAATCCGGGGGATGGACAGGGGCTCCCTGTCGGACACCTTTCTTATTCCATGGTTGGGGCACTGATGTATGCTTTCCCACCAGTGCTGTTGAGTCACAGGGTCCTTGTGAAGTTCAAGCAAGACAGGGCAAGAGTTATCGTAATAGCTCCTGCGTGGCCTCGCCAGCACTGGTTCAGCACGTTACTGAGCCTTTTGGTAGCCCAGCTGCAGCTGCCCCGTGGCCGGATCTGCTGTCATAGACCCTTATAGAATCATGGCAGCCTTTTGCACCCGAATCTGCCAGCACTGCAGTTGACGGTTTGGCTACTGCATAGCTAAGCACGGACGAACGGGAATGCTCTGCCCGTGTCCAGCAGGTCTTGCTGGGTAGCAGGAAACCCACCACCAGAGTGACTTCCCTGGCCAAATGGAAAAGGTTCATGAGCTGGGTTTTGGAACGGCATATTCGGGCTTAGCAGGCCCCACTGCAGGAGATCCTGGATTATCTGCTGCACCTCAAATGCCAAGGTTTGTCCCTGTCATCGATCAAGGTCCACCTGGCTGCTACCTCAGCTTTCCATCCTCCATTCCAAGGCAGGTCAATCTTCGCTCAGGACGTGACGGCAAGGTTTTTGAAAGGTCTGGAGCGTCTCTACCTGCACATGTGGGATCTTCTCTCCCCGCATCCACCGGGACCTGAATCTCATGCTGTCAAGGCTCATGGGGCCTCCCTTTGAGCCCCTGGCTTCCTGCTCTCTCCTGCCTCTCTCCTGGAATGTCTCATTCCTGATCGTGATAACATCAGCCCACAGGGTGCCTGAGATCAGGGAGCTTACTTTGGAGCTGTCCTGTATGGTCTTCTACAAGAATAAGGTCCAGCTGCAAATGTACCCAGCATTTCTGCCATTTAATCGTTTCATACTGGCCAGGACATATACTTGCCCATCTTTCCAAAGCCTCATGCGTCAAATGAGGAGTGCAGGCTACACAGATAGAACAAAGCCGTTCCGTAAGTCAATGCAGTTGTTCACTGCGATCGCAGATAGGATGAAAGGTCGCCCAGTGTCTGCTCGGAGGATTTTGTCCTGGATTACACCCTGCATCCGTTACTGCTATGAGCTGGCGAAATGGACTCTGCCGGCTATCATGACGGCACACTTGACTAGGGCACAAATGTAGTCAGTGGCCTTCCTGGCACAGATACCGATCCAAGAGCTTTGTAGGGCCACTACCTGGTCATCCGTCCACATGTTCACATCTCATTATGCCCTGACCTAGCAAGCTCGAGACTATGCTGGCTTTGGCAGAGCAGTGCTGCAAGACTGAACTCGAGCCCACCTCCATTGATACTTCTTGTGAGTCACCTAGAATGGAATCGATATAAGCAAGCACTTGAAGAAGAAAAAAATGTCCATTGCGTCACCCACCCTCCTGCCCTTTATTGGAGTTACTGGCAAGAAGGAACTGAGAGGGCAGGTATCTCGACACATGAGCGCAGCACTCAAGGGGGCACCACAGCTGGCCCTATGGGTACTGCTAAGGCAAAAATCTCTGACCCTGCACGAGGGCATGTGTACACCTAGAATGGAATGGACATGAGCAACACATCTTGAAGAACAACAGTTACGAAAAAGATAGGTAACCGTTTTTTCCCCTGATTAGGACTAAATTGCCAATTGGAGTACAGCATTGAGTCTTGCCCTCAATGTACACATGAATCCCAATGTAATAGTGGTAAAGTATGTATAGGAATAGGGAGGAATCAATTGCCCTTTATATTGAAATGTCTTCAGTGCTAAACAGATTTAAAAATCTGAATGATGGAAACACTATAATAACTGGTATTTCCTTAGTGTCTCCCTGCGACAGGGCTGAGCCTGTTGCATGGCAATTAAAAATCTACATTATAATAAAAATGATAAAACTTTCAAATGTACAAATTCATTAAAACAGAAAAACAAAATCCTAAATTAAACAATACCTTTTCCTCTTTTTAAAAGCTACTTAATGTAGTTCCTGATCTGACTCCAGCAGGGGGAGACAGGTGCATACATTTCTTTAGGGAAAAGAATTTTCCTCTGATCAAGAGGATACCTACAAAAAATTTAATTCTGAGGTTCTTTTCCTTTTGGGTGCAGGAGGGTGTTACATGTGCACTTAACTTGTTTCAAATTATGCTTTTAAAAAATTCACTTCATCTTTAGGTTGTGGCAAAGTAACTGGAAGTGCGAATTAAATGATCCTTAGAACTGATCAGTTGTTTGAATCATAATTCTAGTTGTTCTAAATAATAGAATCCTAGCAGACTAACTTTGTTTTAAAAGTCAACCAACCACCTTTCAAACATAGGATGGGGACTTGCATAAAAAAGTGTAATTGTAAAACATAAACCTGTAGTTATAAACGTCAAACACATCAAGTAGATATTTGAATTAAATATTTAGTTATTTTGAGGAATGGCAGAAGTATGTTATGATTAAACATTCTTGGTGATATAAGCAATTAATTGTGTGTGTTCCCATAGCTCTAAAAACTGCAGACCTTACCATTTTCACAGTTTCCTGGTGGCCGTTCTGTGTCCCGGTACACGTAAATATTATTCAGGTTTCAGAGTAGCAGCCGTGTTAGTCTGTATTTGCAAAAAGAAAAGGAGTACTTGTGGCACCTTAAAGACTAACAAATTTATTTGAGCATAAGCTTTCGTGAGCTACAGCTCACTTCATCGGATGCATTGTTTAGCCCATTTTAAACTTAGTAACCAGAGATTTAGCATTTAAAAAAATATTTAGGTATCTCTCACCTAGAAGCTAATTATACATTTCTGCTGACAAGGGAGGCAGTTTTAGAGCAGGAGTCGAAAGGCAGGACTCCTGAGTTTTGTTTCTTCCTACCTCTCCCACTGACTCGCTATGGTCTTTGAACAAGTGCATTACTTTACATTTATTTTCTAGCATTTAATACATCAATGCATTAAATACTGGTAATTTAAAAGAATGGCCGAAATGCCACCCCTGGAATTGTGCCACCCCAAGAATGTGCTTGCTTTGCTGGTGCCTTGAGCCGTTCCTGAGCAAAGCACCTAAGCATTTGCTTAACTTTTAAACACTTGCTTAAATTCATCCCTATTCAGCAAAGAATTTAAGCACGAACTTAATTGCTTTTGCTGAGTTGGGGACTTAATAAATATGGAGGATAAGTAGGAAAGAGTTATTACGCAAGATAGGTACAATGTTTGCATACTTATGTTAACATTGAACTTGAATGTAGATTAATTACAAATACTGTACAATATATATTGATATACATGGCTTGTACTTGCCTTCCTCTACTCTCTTGTGTAAACCCCTTAGAAGCCACTACCTTAAACACACAGAGACTTCACTTAAATAGTTTGAAATAATCTGCTGCTGAAGTAACTGGAACTCTAGCATTCAGTTAAAAGCTTAAATAAGTTAATTTTAATTAAATTATGTATATTTGACTTTGCAATAATGAAATTAATATAAAATGTAATTGACATGATTGGTCTCAAAGCTGGTATAGAACCCTGCTTTTTGTCAGAAAGTTATGCCCACTGAAGTGAGGTAGAATGTACTTTTTAAAGCAATGCATGAAATAAATGATTATTTTAACAGTTTTGCTTAGTGTGGCCTTTTTGCCTTTACTAAAAATGAAATGGAAAAATAAGCTTTTACACTTGCCATGTAAATGTAATGGAACAAAGTGTGTTCCACAGAACCTTATGGACAATACTTTTATCTTTAATTTCATTTAAAATAATGAATCTGTTTGCTTTCTCTGAAAACAAGGGAGCTGACTTCCTGGGAGAACCAGAGACATCACTGAATGTTGGCATACATTCTCACCCACATTTTGGGGAGTGATCCTGGGGAGTCCTGCATGCAGAATGGCTGCAGGATCAGGTCCTTACATTCAACTAAAGGGAGTTTTTGGTTGAGTCTTACAATGTCTGCGACTGAGAATTTTCACTTTTGTTTCTTTCAAACACTTATCCGGATTCTTTTATCGAACCCAGGCAGGCAAACTGATACACCAATATAGCGTTCTGTAAAAGACGGGGGCACTCTGCACAGACACAAGTAACTGCCCACATGGAGCAGGATCTGAACCTGCATATCATTTTGCACTAGGAAAGGCTGTAGAATGAGCATTTTACAAAATGTAATGGCTTTGGTGTTCTTGAGCCTTATGGCTCGTTTATAGATTCAACTGTTCTTAGAAAAGCCCTTTGACCCAATTCACCACTGGTACAAGCACGTGCGTGTCAGGTGAAATCAACACCACCATATACTGACTGAATTTGGCCTATGGACTTTGTGTAATGTGGATGATCAGTCAGTGAGAAGTATTTATGAATACAGGCTCCAATTGTATGTGTGTGTGTATGTGACTATAGTAAATAAGAGCCAGTTTAAGATAGATACACTATTGATAGCTAAAGTTTCCAGAGCTGTTAACAGTATCCACAAACTTAAATGGTTGGAGATTTCCATTCCTGTACATTCTGAGATCACTATCGCTCCGTTTTATATATGTTATGAGCCCTTGAATGCTTGGAGGAGAAATCTCTTTAATTATAAAGGAGCAATAGACCTGGCACTATAATAGGTTCTTCCCAAACCACCTGGAAGTTTGAAGGGGCTGATCATAAAGTGTGGGGAGAGGAGAGGGTTGTGCAAACCATGCTCCTGGCTACCTGCACTCACTGGAACATCACAAGGACTCTCAATTTAAAATATGTAGAGCAGAGCAAATACCCTCCGATACCTTCCATTTGTGTGTGTGTATAGAGAGCGAGAGAGAGAGAGAGAGAGTCGTTTCTTATCAGTAGTTCCATTGACTTCACAAACTTCCCCCTAAATTGCCCCCTAGCTATCAATGTGCATGTGTGGGCAGTATGTTGTTCACTTTGGCATTTTATTTTTCTCCTGTGCATTCAGTCTTTTGCTCATATATCTCGATTGTGCCATTGGGATGTACTAATTTATGCATGTGCAGTACAATCATTTATATTCAAGTTGAGCAACCAATTTACTTACATCCAAAGCTCCAGTCATTACTGCACGTAAATCAAGTTAGATGAGATTAGGTTAAAAAGGATGAAAAATATGCACTGTCCATGGCAGGGTGGTGGCATGACATGAGATTTTAGGGCAAGCTATTGATCACTCGAGACATGCAACATGTTTCAAAATGAAAATCTGAAATTTGCCACTTTCTGCTTTTTGTTTTGCTTTGTCATTTTGGGTTGATTTGAAACTCAGATGCACGTGTGTGCACACAAATTCAAACAAAGCCCTAGAGATGAAATCCCCAGAGTTTTGCATTGCTCTGCTCGCGGTTTCCTAGAATGAAGTGATGGACTCTGCCTATGAGCAGGTTCCTGCCTACTATTTAAGTTGAGGGATCTTTTTTTACCCAATTACTTTCTCTTGAAACTCCATGTGGCTACTATATATATATTCCTGCTGCCCCCCAAGTTATAAAGGTTTACTTTTTGCAGTTAACTTTTACATAAGGTTTTCTCTTAGTTGTATGTTTTTATAGCTCCCTACAGAAGTTGATTTATT
This sequence comes from Chelonia mydas, assembly GCF_015237465.2. Classification (NCBI taxonomy): domain Eukaryota; kingdom Metazoa; phylum Chordata; order Testudines; family Cheloniidae; genus Chelonia; species Chelonia mydas. The sequence continues at coordinate 79,659,742 of NC_057851.1, read as the reverse complement.
AGACATTCAATCTCTACTTTTTTTTTCTTTAGCAGGCTCAATAATGTCCAGATTGGGTTCACTAAAATGCTAGGAAGCTGCCCCCTGTATGTATATGTACACAGGCTCTGGATTCCCTGCCAATAACTACATTTAAAATCTGAAAATATCACCTAGCTTCCTAATACATTAAGGAGCATTAACATGGCAGCCAACAGATGATAAATACACCAGCAGCATATACCCATTCGATTCCACTTAAAATCCCTTTCCCTCTGCCCTCCGCAGAACTCCTACCATACAGGTGGGATTTACAGTGGGTCCTGGGTGTTAGAGCTCTGGCTATTTCAGAATCAGGTAGGGAGCTAAATCCAGAGCCCCTCCCAGAGAATGCTTTTGCTGCTGCCCCTTCTTTTTTATGACAGGTAGGGGTCAAGCTCAAGTCTCCCCGGCCTTAACTAGAGTAACGTGGCATGAGGAAAGGGGTGACCCCGCATGTGCCTGGTCTCTTAGAACAGCACTATTTCTATTACAGTAGCACCTAGAGGCTCCCAAGTAGGGATCAGGACCCTATTGTGCTAGGCCCTGCGTGCGTAAGTACACGCTCTCTCTCTTCCCCCTCTAAAAACACCGGTCTGACACCAAAGAGTTTACAATCAAGACATTGGATGAGACAACAGGTGGATAAAAGCAAATGAGCTGGAAAGGACAAATTAAACAATGAAACAATCCTGATTAGCATCTTAATAAGTGGAAGTGTCCGCACACTGACTGCCTAGCCACTGCTTATAGGTTAAAGCCTACACCCTAAAGCTCTATCCGGAGACCACTCAGCAGCATAAGCAACTTGGGCACTTACTGTTAAACGCTAATTGTAAAAAAATTAGAACCATATTATTCAAACCCTAGCACCTTTTAAGAGAGAAGCCTGGTCATCTGGTCGAGCATAGGACTGGGAGACTTGCAGGAATGATGGCAATTGATCTTTGTACTGCACTTTGAAGTGTTAGGTAAGTGCTAAGAATTAAATATTGCAATAGCTCCCAGCCTGAGTGTAACACCAGCCTTTGTAATACAGGTTTCAATGGGTTTAAGGTTATAGGCCAGGCAGTATTAAGATAATTCATAGACATGGGCAAAGCTCTTTAGGGTGCACTTCATGACAATTTACAAATGATGGAAATATAACAGCAGAGGGACATTGATACATGTCTATATTTAGGAAAAACCCTAAAATCGCTTGGCAAGAAATCACTCCCAGAGCTATAACAAAATTAAGCTAACTATAATATGAAATTTAAAATTCATTTTTGGGTGTTAGTCAACTAACTCAGATATTATAACAAAAGAAAAATTTCCTCTCTCTGTTACCAAGCATAGTTCACTTCTGGAGTTTGCAAAGTTTGAGAGTCTTGTTTTATAAGAGAATTTGACAAGCCGTTGCAGAGCTATACCTGGGTGAAGAACATGGGTAGTTTGTTGTATTCTTAATTGGATGCAACTTTGAAGTCCTTTGTTTTCAAGCCTGTGGGATTTAAAGCCCTGTTTTTATCCCAGATGTGAAGATAACCTCACAAGCTATTTGAAGGGTGAATTAGGGGGCTTTGCTGCATCTCCCTTTACTAATCTTTATTCTTTTGAAGGGAACACTGTCTAGTTGGAATCTAAGCAACTTTAAAATATGATTTTATAGTGGTTTCAGGCACTACACGGGCTCAGGAATACTCAGTCAATATTTGACAGGTTTCAGAGTAGCACCTGTGTTAGTCTGTAGTCGCAAAAAGAACAGGAGTACTTGTGGCACCTTAGAGACTAACAAATTTATTTGAGCATAAGCTTTCGTGAGCTACAGCTCACTTCATCGGATGCAACGTACTCCTTTTCTTTCAGTCAATATTTGTGGTTTTGTGCTCCCACTTTAGTTCCAGTTCTGACGCTGATGACTCCTGTGTCCATATACAAGTCTTTGGCGAGCTGAGTCAGTGGTTAATCTGTAAAATGAAATAATACATCCAAGGACCATTGCAATGATTATAAACTTTTGGAAAGTGCCTTGGGAAAGTGTTCTATAAATTCTAACTTATTGCTGCTTTCCTTAGAATAGCCATGAAAAGCTCTATGCGTGCAATAAACTTTAACATTAATATCTTATTTAAGATTTTTAAATAAGGAAAAACTAGGGCCACGGTTTAAAAACTAGAGCCTGTAGTTAGGTGCCTAAATCCCTCTAAATAAGTGACCTGATTTTCAAAAGTTGCTGCGTGCTGAGCAGCACCCACTAAAGTCAAGAGGTTGGGTACTCAGTGACTTCTGAAAATCAGGCAGCTTATTTAGGTGCTGACCTCCATATTAGACACCTAACGTTAGCCACTCATGGGCAAAATATTGAAAACCCAATTTAACGATTGTGTTGTATATGGGGGAAAAAACATTGAGTGCACTGCAGAAAAACAAAATGCCAACGCTAGCAATATACTGAAAGGGTAATAGTCTGATATTAAGCAAAGAAGATTATGGATCATGACTGGATTTGCTTCTAGACATATATGAAAAATAAAGACCACTTGTCCAATCAATTTTTCATTAGGTGTTGAAAAAGTGTCATTCTCAAAATCCATGTTTGTCTGGGTTTTCACTTTGCTGTGTGTATGAGTTCCAGCCCTCTTTATGCTACAGAGAGTTATTAATGGTCTTTTTCTTGATACTCCTAACCCAAGAAGCTTTAAAAGGAGAGTTGCCTCTGTTGATCTTCCTAAAGCTCCTGATCCAAATAAAAGGTCAAACACTGTTATAAATATTAAAGTTTTTGCACACGTGTGTCACTCTGGTACAGACCAGTTAATGTATCCTCTCTTTATACGATCAACTAGAAATAGAAACTATGACACCTGAAGTAGATCCTCTCCAGCAGCCAAGTCAGATTTGGTGGTACACACTTTGGCTGCTGGAGTTGTGTTTCAAATATTGTAACTGGATTTATTTCACTGTCCAGCTAATGGACAACAGACAACAGACACAAACATTGATATATTGGTTTAAATACAAATGATGCTACTAAAATATTTTCTTAAATAAAGGATGGCCAGACAATTTTCGTTTGCAGTGCTGTTATAACTGTGGTGATCCCAGGGCATGAGAGAGGCAAGAGCGATGAGGGAATATTTTTTTATTGGGCCAACTTCTGTTGGTGAAAGAGACAAGCTTTTGAGCTCCTCAGACCTGAAGAAAAGCTCTGTAGAGCTCCACGTGTCTCTTTCGCCAACCAGAGTTGGTCCAATAAAAAGTATTACCTCACAGACAATTTTTGTCTTTGTCTGTTGACTACAAAAATTTCCTATGATTGTACGTGAAAAAAAGCTAATGTTGTTTGGCCCAGGTTCTAAATAGTATTCTGTTTCACCGCTTTTTGAAATTAGTGAGATGGTGACTGAGAGAACTCAGATTTTGTAAATTACATGTAGCAATTTTTAGTTTGTCTAAAATCTAATGTTCACAAACACATCTGGTCTCTCGTTTAAGCAGCATTCAGCAGCTTGTGCTACACAGTCAGAAGCAGCTCTTAGATTTCAGCACAAAGTGGATTCATCCAGGTTTGACCATGCTGCTGTGGTTTATTTAAATGAGTCTTAGACCAGCTCTACTAGACATTGATTTTAATATATCCTGCAGATGTGCACTCAATTGCGATTCCACATTGGACAGCAAGCATTTTGTTAGTAATGTTTCTCATACTGCAAGGAGCGTCTCCCGTAGATGGGCAGAGATTTGCTAATGGAAAATGATGCAAAATATTAAGAGATGTTCTGCATCGTGCTGGTTTCCGTGGGACAGTCCCGGAAACTGAACGTTGGTGCTAAAAGACTTGGGGGTGAAATCCTAACTCCCCCTGAAGTCAATGACACAACTCTCACTGACTTCAGTGGACCCAGACTTTCACTCTTTGTGAGGAATAGAAAAAGGCTAGGGTGTGATCTGATGTAATTTTCACAAAGCATCTGAACCTGCGAGGATCTGAGCCCCAGCAACTCTTACTGATTTCACTGGGACTGTTGAGAGCTCAGTGCTTCTGAGTATCTGTCTATAAATGTTCAGGAGGGTTCGCGTAGGAGACCACACCAGTATAGTATGTTCATTCCAACCATACAATTGACTTTAAGACTTCTGGTCTTAAAAATCCATAAATCTGAGTGAAAGTGCCATTTTAATTGTTCTCTTAGGTCGTGACTATTATTCAAAAATCCCCTGTCCAGAGAGAGGGAGATAATTATAGTGAGTTTGGATAGCAACCGGCTTTTCTTTTTTTTTTATTGAGGGAAATACAGCAGGGAAATGATATGAAAACCCATTTGTATATATAATATTTTACTGCTGCAGTAACAACTGGGAAAAATCAAATCCCACTGGACTTGTACATCTTCAAATAGTTTTGTTTCAATAGTTTTCTCTGCTTGGGTATTGCTTGTTAGTGTTAGCTGGGCATGCTCCAAATGACTATATATAATATTCTTATTGCAGGATTTAGCAGATGGTGCTATTGCACACAGTTGTTCAAGGATTTTGTTTGTTTGTCTTAGTGTGTGAGCAAATGTTCAGTTTTTGGAAGATATGCTCTGTTTTGTTATGCAGTGGTTGCTGGAGAAAAGTGGTGGTAGATAGCAGTTTGCTCTCTGGTTTATTCTCTGTTTGGAGGCAATTCTTGGGACAGAGTAGCTTCATGAAAACCAGGCATTGGTGGATGGGATTTCTGGAAGATCAGTTTGTCTGCATGCTGTTTGACTGTTTGTGTTCCAGGACTAGTGCAAATAAAGCAAGTTGCATGTAGAAATTACCCAGACTTTGTTATTTCTCCTCCACTGGGAAGCTGATTTACAAATCCCTGGACATCTACTACCCCTTGACAGGGAGCCAAGAAATGGAACACCGGTGTCAGAAGAAGGGGCAACAGTATTAATGCCAAATATCCAAAACCAATATTTGTCCAAAGGCCATTTGGTCCTTCTCTCTGTGCTGCACTAACACAGCTAAGCTCAGCACAAGGTACTCAAGCTTTTGAACCCTCCCGCTAATGAACTGTCTTGTTTGGGCTGTGCTTTGTCTGTGAGGTGTGTTCTCAGAGCAACGTTTCAGGCTTTGCTATTCTGAAAGATGGTCCAGGAGTTAGGGCAATCTCCTGGGACTGAGGAGACCCAGCTCCAATTCCCTACTCCATTACATACTCTCTCTGTGTGACCTTGGGCAAGTCACTTAGTCTCCCTGTGCATCAGTTTCTTGCCTGTATGACAGGGATATTAGGTTAGTTCCCTACCTCAGAGGAGTGCTATAAGGATGAATACATTAAAGATTGTGAGGTGCCATATGCATACACAGACAGACACTGCTTTTCAATGACCTGGAGTTGGGCTCTGAGCATGGGGCTTTGAGTCCCCTGATTCCTTCTCTCCCACTATGGCATCTCTGCTACCCATACCCTAGCATGAATTACTGAAGCTCAAGGCTTTCTGGTGTGGGTCCTTGTTCCTGCAGCTTGCAAAAGCATGGAATTACACATCCCAAAATGCCTTGCAAGACATATCTTGAAAGAAGACATTTTGAGATGATATCCCAGACTCTCACAAGCTGCGGCTATTACTGGCAATTAACTTTGAATAGGTATTTGAAATGACTTCCCTGAAGCTGGTGTATGAGCTTCAGATGTCTCGCCAAAAAGGTCAGGAAGGATTATATTAAAACTTTTTTTAATTAAAAAGGAAAATAAATAATCAAAATATCAAACTCAGATGACTTAGATTAGTCAGGCATGACTTGCCCTTAGTGAATCCATGCTGACTGTTCCTGATCACTTTCCTCTCCTCTAAGTGCTTCAGAATTGATTCCTTGAGGACCTGCTTCATGATTTTTCCAGGGACTGAGGTGAGGCTAACTGGCCTGTAGTTCCCCGGATCCTCTTCCTTCCTTTTTTTAAAGATGGGGACTACCTTAGCCTTTTTCCAGTCGTCCGGGACCTCCCCCGATCGCCATGCGTTTTCAAAGATAATAGCCAATGGCTCTGCAATCACATCCGCCTACTCCTTTAGCACTCTCGGATGCAGCGCATCCGGCCCCATGGACTTGTGCTCGTCCAGCTTTTCTAAATAGTCCCGAACCACTTCTTTCTTCACAGAGGGCTGGTCTCCTCCTCCCCATGCTGTGCTGCCCAGTGCAGCAGTCTGGAAGCTGACCTTGTTCGTGAAGACAGAGGCAAAAAAAGCATTGAGTACATTAGCTTTTTCCACATCCTCTGTCATTAGGTTGCCTCCCTCATTCAGTAAGGGGCCCACACTTTCCTTGACTTTCTTCTTGTTGCTAACATACCTGAAGAAACCCTTCTTGTTACTCTTAACATCTCTTGCTAGCTGCAGCTCCAGGTGTGATTTGGCCTTCCTGATTTCACTCCTGCATGCCCGAGCAATATTTTTATACTCTTCCCTTGTCATATGTCCAACCTTCCACTTCTTGTAAGCCTCTTTTTTGTGTTCAAGATCAGCAAGGATTTCACTGTTAAGCCAAGCTGGTCACCTGCCATATTTACTATTCTTTCTACACATTGGGATGGTTTGTCCCTGTAACCTCAATAAGGATTCTTTAAAATACAGCCAGCTCTCCTGGACTCCTTTCCCCCTCATGTTATTCTCCCAAGGGATCCTGCCCATCAGTTCCCTGAGGTTGTCATAATCTGCTTTTCTGAAGTTCAGGGTCCGTATTCTGCTGCTCTCCTTTCTTCCCTGTGTCAGGATCCTGAACTCGACCATCTCATGGTCACTGCCTCCCAGGTTCCCATCCACTTTTGCTTCCCCTACTAATTCTTCCCGGTTTGTGAGCAGCAGGTCAAGAAGAGCTCTGCCCCTAGTTGGTTCCTCCAGTACTTGCACCAGGAAATTGTCCCCTACGCTTTCCAAAAACTTCCTGGATTGTCTGTGCACTGCTATATTGCTCTCCCAGCAGATATCAGGGTGATTGAAGTCTCCCATGAGAACCAGGGCCTGCGATCTAGTAACTTCCATTAGTTGCCAGAAGAAAGCCTCATCCCCCTGATCCGATGGTCTATAGCAGACTCCCACCACGACATCACCCTTGTTGCTCACACTTCTAAACTTAATCCAGAGACACTCAGGTTTTTCTGCGGTTTCATACCGGAGCTCTGAGCAGTCATACTGTTCTCTTACATACAATGCAACTCCCCCACCTTTTCTGCCATGCCTGTCCTCCCTGAACAGTTTATATCCATCCATGACAGTACTCCAGTCATGTGAGTTATCCCACCAAGTCTCTGTTATTCCAATCACACCATAATTCCTTGCCTGTGCCAGGACTTCCAGTTCTCCCTTGTTTCCCAGTCTTCTTGCATTTGTGTATAGGCACCTGAGATAACTTGCTGTTTGTCCTGCTTTCTTAGTATGAGGCAGGAGCCCTCCCCTTTCACGATCTCCTGCTCTTGCTTCCTCCCGGTATCCCACGTCCCCACTTACCTCAGGGCTTTGGTCTCCTTCCCCTGGTGAACCTAGTTTAAAGCCCTCCTCACTAGGTTAGCCAGCCTGCTTGCGAAGATGCTCTTCCCTCTCTTTGTTAGGTGGAGCCCATCTCTGCCTAGCACTCCTCCTTCTTGGAACACCGTCCTATGGTCAAAGAATCCAAAGCCTTCTCTCCGACACCACCTGCGTAGCCATTCGTTGACTTCCACGACTCGATGGTCTCTACCCAGGCCTTTTCCTTCCACGGGGAGGATGGATGAAAACACCACTTGCGCCTCAAACTCCTTTATCCTTCTTCCCAGAGCTACGTATTCCACAGTGATCCGCTCAAGGTCATTCTTGGCAGTATCATTGATGCCCACATGGAGAAACAGGAAGGGGTAGCAATCCGAGGGCTTGATGAGTCTCGGCAGTCTCTCCATCACATCGCGAATCCTAGCTCCTGGCAAGCAGCAGACTTCTTGGTTTTCCCGGTCGGGGCTGCAGATAGATGACTCAATCTGACCCAAGTCAGACAGTACCCTGGAAGGTCCAATCCCTGTCACTTTGCAGTATGGATGCAGGTCAATCCACAGACCTGAATCAGAAGGTCTGTGAAGTGCAGTACGGAAGTGTTAGCCTCGCTGAGACACCCAGGTCCGGGAATTGTAAGCCCAGGTTTACAATGCAGTGTGGACTCTCAAGCATGGGATTGGAAACACTGAGCCCCCAAACCCTGATCCCACAGACCAGGCTTAGCGTTCAATGCAAACATATCCAAAGTGACTAGGAGTCTGATCTCCTGCATTCTATTCCCATCTGACTTGTTGTCACCTTAGGTAAATCATTTAACTCCTGTGGCTGTTTTCCTATCTGTAAAACAGGGATAAACATGTTCCTTAGAAGTGTGTTGTAAGAATTAATCAGTGGTTTTGTATAGCACTGTGTTGTCTGAGTACTGAACATTAGTAGATTGAAACATCCTATGTTACTTTTCAAAATAGGGTTGGTGGACAAATCTCTACGCCTCAAAAATTTAGCCCTCAATTCAGGAGAGCACTTTAAGCACATGCTTATAGTTAAGACACTATTGAAGTGCCCTTCCTAAATAGGGATGCTTTCCTGAATCAGGGCCATCGTTTATTAAATGGTCCCTCCTGACAGACAATATACAGAAACTGCTCCAGGTCTTTCAAAATAAGTGATAACCCACAATTGAGAGGGAACAGGAAAACAAAATACCCACAGAAAGAAAGGGGAAAAAAAGGTGGTTTTCAGCTTGTCACCTGCAAGGAGCATATAAGTTACAACAAAAACAAAATGCTTGCTGCCAGTTTTTGTTTTGTCTGTGCTTTATATAAGTTTATTTAAAATATAAGAACATAATGTGTTGCTTGGTAGTTAAAATGTCAATATCTAGGATACTGAAAGAACTGTGCCTAAAGCACTTTTTTGGCTTTAGTTCAACAAAACACTTCAGCATGTGCTCAAGTGCTTTGATGATCTAGGATTCTAGGGCCTAAAGTCTTAGGGCACCATACTGCAAACACATAGGCAAGTGCTTAGCTTTATGCACCTAGTGCTACTGCTTCAGTGTTTGCAGGATCAGTGCCTTTGAGTAGTAAATAGCTAAAACACCGTGATGGTTTTTAACCACGCATTCTGAGTTTAAAACACCTGAGGGCTGGTCTACACTCCAAAGTTAGGTGGATGTAAGTGTGGCACTTCAAAGCAGCACCCTGGAACCCCCATATTCACCCACTCATATAATTGATATATTTCATACAAAGCATGCCACGTAAGATATCGTGTGAAAGGTCATGATCTGCTGAAACCCATTGTTCTGTCAAAATATGTATATCGTTAGTGTGTATGAAGTTATAAGATTTTGCTGTATGGTTGTTACTGAAATATGTAAGTTTGGAGAACTGGCAGTGGAGACTCTCAATGACAAAGAAGGAGACCCATTCCCAGGACTGTTTTAAATGATCAGTAATCAGCAGGGGAGTTGTAATCAAAGAATTTACAATGCTGTAAGAGGGCTGTGCAAGCATCACATACTGGGAATTGCTTAACTCTGACTCAGCAAAGCCCCTTAGGACGTGTCTGGGCTAGTGTTTTCCAGGCACATGGAGTGAAGATATAAAATAGAAGGATATAATAGAGGATATAAAATAAAAGGCATCATGCTTTTGCCTTTCTCCTCCCCTACCTACACTGGAAGCAACAAGAATGCTGGAAAGAGAAAGACCTGAACTGAGGTGACTGGTCCCAGGCTTGAAGGGAAAGCCTATGTATTAAGAACTATAACCTATCTGCAACATCCAGTGGGGTGAGAAAAACTGCTTGGTTTGATCCAAATATTGCCTAGTCTAGTAAGATTTAAGATTTAAACTGTGCACCTATCTCTGACCTTTTGTCCCTACCACTTATAATCACTTAAAATCTATCTTTCTGTAGTTAATAAATCTGTTTTATATTTCACCTAAAACGTGTGTGTTGGTTGAATTGCTTGAGAAATCTCAGCTCAGTTTACAAAGGCTAGTGTGTGTCCTTTCCACATCAAGGGAGGGGCAGACTGGGCAATAAACTTACACTAGTCAGGCTTCTGACCAGGACAACACTCTATATTTCGTGGGTTCAAGGCTGGGACTTGGGAGATTTGCTGGTGCCTTTCTCTGGGTGATTCGTTAGTGTCTCAGGGAACATTCATGCAAGTTAGCTAGGTGTGCTGCTCCACATGCTGAGTGATGACAGTGCCTCGAAGGGTTTGCTGCTTGTCAGTAGTAAAGCATTGTAAGAGACAGCCCAGGCTGGAGAGTTAAGGGGGCAAAGCGGTACCCCACTTCCAGGTTGTACCCCAGGGATCTCATCACAGTAAAGTTGAACTATTTGTGTACTTATGTTTGTCTCCAGCCTATGCAACATCTTGTTACAGTGGCACAGTAAAACCACCTCCCTGAATGGTGTTGAGCCCTCATCGACCTACTGAGGTTGACGCAGTGTGAGTGTAGACAGGGTTGACACAGGTGATGCAGTAACAGTTCTCCAGCAGCTGTACCACTATGCCCCATTCCCTGCAACAGTTACTGATCTGGTCACAATTATGAACTCCACTGCTCAAGGATCATAGAGACCAGAAGCCACCTCCTCCCCTATTAAAAACACCCCACACATTTTTTGAAATGCCTCTTTCTAATTGTCTACCTTGGCGAGTACACCTAGCAGCTCACCTTGTTGCACGCAACTGCTCAACCGCTCGTGCTGGCCTCATGTGCTTGACATACTCCTGCCTGGAGTAGACAGAAAGTATTGGATCTCCTGAGCCTGTGGGAAGAAGGGGCCATGCAGGCACTTCTCGCAACCATCCATAGAAATGTGGACTTCTACTAAAAGATTGCACAAGGGATGCAGGCGAAGGAAGACGATGGAATCAGTAGCAGTGCTGAATGACAGCAAAGAAACTGTGTCAGGCATGCCACAAGGCCAGCGATGTCCCCAATCTGGTGGTGAGTCACATCTGCATGCCATACTTGGCAGAGTCCTCCTCCAGCACCCCACAGACCACTGGGGATAGCTCACAGGAACCTGCAAAAGAAACCCTGGCCATGAACAGCAGGTGAGAGATGTAGCAAGGATGGTCCAGCCATGCCACAAGCCAGGACCTGTTTGAGACTGCACCACTGTCTAATCAATCCTTCCAACTGAGCATAGACAAACCTGATGAAGGGGAAGGGACCTGGGGTAAGGGTATGCATGCACTTTCCCCTGCAGTGTTTAAATTTGAAGATGGCGCCACTCCCATTGCCAAATTAACAAGACACAAGTATTGACTTTTCATTTTTTTATTTATACAAGAAGAGGTAGCGGTACAACAAACAGAGGTGGAGTTGGTATCTGCTTTTCATTCCCCTACAGGGCAGGTGGGGTTGGGGGAGAGATATGTGAAGCGGTTTATGCACTTCTGAATGTTCTTTGTATCCTCCGGAGATATCTTGATTAAACTTCCATGAAGATACTCTGTAGTCCTCTCCCTTCTCTCCTTTTTTACGGATGATTGCCTTATATCTTCCTCCCTTGTAGGACACTTTCCCACAACACTCTGCAATTTGACTGGCACCATTGCAGGAAACGGGCTAGGGACATATGGGTCTGCACTCCAACCTGTACCCCAGCCTGGTGAAAGTGAGCGAGGATGGGGGAGAGTGAGGGAGGGAGGGGGGATGGAGTGGGTGGGAGGTGGAGCCTCAGAAAAGGGGTGGGGCAGAAGGTGGGGCAAAGGTGTTCGGTTTTGTTCTATTAGAAAGCTGGCAACCCTAGTACAGCTTCCTAAACAAGGGCGGGGTCCCCCCAGAATGACTGTCATCATTTCCATAGGCACCGACTTCCCCTCTTTCCCATGGACGCTCGACACCACCTCTGTCCCCGGCCCTGCCCCCATCCACTTCTTTCATGAAGCCCCACCCTGCCCTGCCTCTCCCCCCCTGCCCCACCCCCATTCCAACCCCTTCCCCAAAGTCCCTGCCCCTATGCCAACTCCTTCCCCAAATCCCTGCCCCGGCCCTGTCTCTTCCCCACCTCCTCCCCTGAGCATGCCACGTTCCCACTCCCTCCCAGAGCATGCTAATGCTGCCAAACAGCTGTTTGGTGGTGGCCGGGCAGGAAGCGCTGGGAGATAGGTGGAGGAGGGGCATGTGGTGCATTCAGGGGAGGGGGTGGAGGGTGAGGGGAGCTTGGCTGCCGGGGGGTGCAGAGCACCCACAAATTTTTCCCTGTGAGTGCTCCAGCCCTGGAGCCCCCATGGAGTCAGAGTCTATTGTCATTTCTGTATTGCCAGTGCTAATCCACCGCGTGGGAAAGAATGTCCCTGCTTGCAGCATTCTGAACAGTCCTGTGTTCTTATAGATGTGAGCATCATGCATCCCCTGACCAGCCCATACTTATAACGGTGACCCATCAACACTTGCATAACTATAGAAAACCAGCCTTTCATATGGGTGCACTCTGCGGCAAGGTGGGCTGGCACTAAAATAGGGATGTGCGTGCCATCTATTGCTCCACTGCAGTTCAGGAATCCCATTGCCAGCAAGTTAAAGAAGTGTTGGCTGGATGAATGGACTATAAGGTGGATAGAAAGCTGGCTAGATCAACAGGTAGTGATCAATGGCTCCATATCTAGTTAGCAGCCGGTATCAAGCGGAGTGCCCCAAGGGTCAGTCTGGGGCCGGTTTTGTTCAATATCTTCATTAATGATCTGGAGGATGGCGTGGATTGCACCCTCAGCAAGTTTGCAGATGACACTAAACTGGGAGGAGTGATAGATACGCTGGAGGGTAGGGATAGGATACAGAGGGACCTAGACAAATAAGAGGATTGGGCCAAACGAAATTTGATGAGGTTCAACAAGGACAAGTGCAGAGTCCTGCACTTAGGAAGGAAGAATCCCATGCACTGCTACAGACTAGGGACCGAGCGGCTAGGCAGCAGTTCTGCAGAAAAGGACCTAGGGGTTCCAGTGGACAAGAAGCTAGATATGAGTCAACAGTGTGCCCTTGTTGCCAAGAAGGCTAACGGCATTTTGGGCTGTATAAGTAGGGGCATTGCCAGCAGATTGAGGGATGTGATCATTCCCCTCTATTTGACATTGGTGAGGCCTCATCTGGAGTACTGTGTCCAGTTTTGGGTCCCACACTACAAGAAGGATGTGGAAAAATTGGAAAGAGTCCAGCGGAGGGCAAGAAAAATGATTAGGGGGCTGGAGCACATGACTTATGAGGAGAGGCTGAGGGAACTGGGATTATTTAGTCTACAGAAGAGAAGACTGGCGGGGAGAGGGGGAGGCGGTTGATAGCTGTTTTCAACTACCTGAAAGGGGGTTCCAAAGAGGATGGATCTAGGCTGTTCTCAGTGGTAGCAGATGACAGAACAAGGAGCAGTGGTCTCAAGTTGCAGTGGGGGAGGTTTAGGTTGGATATTAGGAAAAACTTTTTCACTAGGAGGTGTGATGGGGCAAGGCCAGATGGCTATAGAAAAGTAGTGGGAGATAGATATATTAACTCCAGGCTAAACAAATCCCTGGTGCCAGGATAAGTGAAATGGCAGCTGCTCCAGGATAATTAAGACATCTGGGGCCAATTAAGAACTTTCCAGAAGGCAGGGAGAATGCTAGGTTGATTGGGACACCTGAAGCCAATCAGGGGCTGGCTGAAACTAGTTAAAAGCCTCCCAGTCAGTCAGGTGGGGGTGCATGTCAGGAGCTGTAAGAGGAAGTTGTGCTGTGGGAGAGACTGAGTAGTACACACCATATCAGGCACAAGGAAGGAGGCCCTGAGGTAAGGGTGAAGTGGAGCTTGAGGAAGTGAGGGCTGCTGTGAGGGAAGTAGCCCAGGGAATTGTACATGTCATGTTTCTAAAAGGACAGCTACCATAGCTGATACTGTTAGGGTCCCTGGGCTGGAGCCTGGAGTAGAGGGTGGGCCCGGGCTCCCCCCCCACTTTGCCCCCTGATTAATCACTGAGACTGGGAGACAACTGAGACTGTGCAAGGAAGGATAACTTCTCCTCACCTCCCTCACTGGCTTATGATTAAAATGGCTCAGTAGACTGTGACCCTTGTCTCTAGAGAGAAGGGTTACGTGGAGGGTCACAGTGAGCCGCTGAGGCTAGCGAAATCTGCCAGGAAACGCGGGACCCATGGAGGCAAGGACAGAGCTTTGTCACAGAAGGTGGTGAAGCACTGGAATGGGTTACCTAGGGAGGTGGTGGAATCTCCTTCCTTAGAGGTTTTTAAGGTCAGGCTTGACAAAGCCCTGACTGGGATGATTTAGTTGGGGATTGGTCCTGCTTTGAGCAGGGGGTTGGACTAGATAACCTCCTGAGGTCCCTTCCATCCCTGAGATTCTATGATTGCTGCAAATCAATCCACTGTGTCCTGCATGTTGCTGAGAGTCACAGTTCATCAGACAATTCATGGCCCTACTCATTTGCATGACAATAGCCCTCACAGTGGATTTTCTAACGCCAAAATGATTTCTCACTGACCAGTAGCAATCCGGCATTGCAGCCTTTCAGTTTACGATTGCCATTCCCTTTTCCACTGCCAGTGCAGCTCTCATTTGTGTGTCCCCCACACTGGAGGGCTGGGCTGAGCTTGGCACTCAGGCCCAGAGATGTGGCCTTTCACATTTGAAAGTTCTACAGCCATGGCTCATTGTCCCAAACCTGCATTTTGGTGCGATCCCACAAGCCAGGGCTTCTATCTTGAGCCCCAAAGCAGCATTCCACCATCTGCAGCTGCTCAGTGAATGCCACCACCAAGCTGGAATTGTTGTTTGCTATATCCCCTAGCAATCTGTCCTCAGCAGAATCGTCATGTCTCCCGTTGTTGAAGTACTTCCTGCGAATCTGCAAATATAGGAGGAGGCACATGCATCCTGTATTTGCAATGTTCATGAGAACCGCGCAGAGCTCCGAGGACTCCATGCTTCTACTCAAAGATGGCAGACACTGAAAAGTGCCATGTGGGTTTGTGGGATTTTTAAAAAAAAAGACACAAAAATTATGGGATATTGATGGCATTAGGGGACGGAGAAAGTTGCATGCTGAGAACTAGACCCCTAGCTCCCAGAGATTGCTGGGCGGCTAATTTCTACCCCACAACACATTGTGAAAATTTCCCCAAATGCTTTGCACCAGATGACAGCGGGTGATATCCTGGGATACCTACCGATGGCGCAGAGCATTTTGCATTGGTGCAAGCAATCCTGGTGTGTAAGTGCAGCACCAAGCATGCATGTGCAAGTGCGATATACTAAGTAACTATTCTAAAGTTTGTCGTGTAGACATGGCCTCAGCAAAAAGGATCCCAAAACTCTTTCTGCTGCATTCTACTGCTGGCAACTGTATTATATGTAATTAAATCCACTGCAAAGCCTGTCAGCAAAATGGATCCGCTAGTGTTCAAACCAATTTGATTTTCATAATGATAAAAACAATGTTTAACTATCAGAGATTCAGTGAGGAAATTTACATGAGCGTCTATAAAATACACACACAAAACTATGTAGAGGCGATCACCATCCTACGCAGCAAAAGAACTGAACACATGCACAGCCCTTTCCGTTTTGCAGAGTAGCCTATCGTATTGCCCCTTTCGGCTTCTGTAATTTTCAGAACCAGGACCTCCAGAACATTAATTTATTTCTAGTATTATTTGTATTCCAGCAGCCTCGAGAGGCCCCAGACAAAACACAGGGCCCCATTTTGCTAGGCACTAAAACAACATAGATGAAGAAACAGCCTCCACACCAATGAAAATATATGGTAGTTTTTAAACTCTTCTTCTTTCCAGGCAAAGAATGATGGGAGGGCCTGTGGGGGAGGAGGGGTGTCTTTCAGCCCAACCTTAGAAAATGCTGCTCTGGTCATTCAGTCATTCCATTCTGCATTTGATATTACTTCTGTGCTTTATTGTGCCCTTTTTGCCCTTATGTTAGCTTTATCTTTAATTTCTTTAGTGCCTGGGTACCTTGGGGCATGTGTACTAGAAATGCCTGGATGCATTGAACACCAGCCATTTGGGAACCATTGCTCAGATGGTGAATCTTTGTCATTACACTCTTGTCTGTATTTTTCCTTTTTAGATTCTAAGCTCTTCAAGGAAGGGACTATCTTCACCTATATATTCATATAGCTTCTAGGAGATTTTGGGCGCTACCCCATATAAATTACTACCAATACATATAGCATCATATATATTACTGTGTAGATAATGTTCAGGTTATCTTAAATTTGGGAGGTCGAGGCAAAGAAAACACTTCAGTGGAAATTGACTTGATGCCATTCTCATAATGTCATGATTCTACCACAGGCAGTCAGCAAGGTTTAAATGTAGGAATGTTATTTAGCACCAAAACACACAGACCTCTACTGCTTGAGTTAATGCAATAACTCCTCTAGCTGGCAGCAGTAGTGGGCTGTTTTCCTCTAGCCACTAGAAGGCTCACAGTACACACTTTACAAACACGCTGTACCTACACACTGCTTTGAAAATGTACAGGGTTAATTTGCTCATTTGCAAGCTATTACCCAGAAAGCTTTTTCCAGTTCCCAAGCTTCTTTTTTTAAACACCATTGATGTCTCTGCTCTGAGAAGGAGCCCTCAAAGTTTTGGACGTTTGTATGTGTACTGAGCTCGGTTTTGAATGATCTGTAGAACTGCCAGTGGTATATAATCACTTCTGTAAAAATCTTGAATAATCCCTGATTTGTTCCGTATGGCCCTAAATCCTGGACTGCAGGCCATATCATTTCCACTGCAGTATTCAATTGAACTGACCCACCCAACAAGCCTAGAAGGAGTTCTGGCTAAAGGAATGTGGTGGTAGCCATTACTGAAAGTGTTCACAATATGTGATAAAACCTGGAAGTATCAAAACCTCAGTCTGTATATACTGTCATTCTTACAAGGAGAAAGCTAATTTTTCAGCATGTTGCCTCACAAATAATTATTCTGGTGAGCGCTCAGTGGAGAGTTTCTGATTCAGCCTTTCAATACCTTATCCTTCTCATGCGGTTGTAATGTAGTTAGCAACAGAAAGTCATGCAAAAAATAATTCTGCCTGTTCCTTGATCTTTACGTGGAATGAAATGCAGTAATTGCCATTCGTTCTATAATTTCTGGAGCAATACTCTCTTCCCAATGTCTGCTGAATCTGTGCCAAACGCAAGCTAATGGAATATGCAATAATTTATTGTTGTGTATCCATCCTCCCGGGACAATTTCCAGGAATGCTAATTTGGGAGCCAGCATAATCTTGTTCAGTCATATTGAGAATATTATAGTGAAGGTTTCCAAATACTGAAGCCTAATAGCAGAGCAACTTCCAAGTTGCTCTATTTCTGCAGTATCTATTTCCATTGCTATTCTTTTTAAAAACTGCTTTCACTGGGGTAAAAATTAACTTTCAGCAAGACTTAGGTTCCCAAGTGCCTAAATCATGTTTGAAAATGGGTCTTAAGCTCCAAGTCAGGGTAAAAATGTCAAAATACCCGAAGTCTATAATACTGGGCAGTGAATGAGGCACAACGAAGAACTTGTATATTTATATTTAACGTAAATAGTTTGTTGGTTTGGTCATGGATTAGACATCCAGCTATTTCTGGGGTGGGGCTGGGGGGAGGGAAGGAAGGGAAAGAGCAGAGCTCAGTTTCCTTTTGCCACTAGGAACTTTTAGATACCATAATGCCTCTCCTAGAAACCTTGATACCACATCAGGCCAACATGAGTCCAGTATCTCAGCCTGCTTTTTGCAGGGGCTCTTGTTGATACGCCTCTCCCCATCCAACCTTGCCATAAGGAGACAGCATTGTGCAGGCATGTGCTGAAGTTCCTCCCTATTCAGGCCAATACATAAGTATGTGCTGAACTCCCATCAATTTCAGTTGTTAAGTATGTGCTGAAGTGCTGTCCTGACCAGGAAGCTTTCCTGACTCTCAGGCACTGCGGGCCTGGTCTAGACAAGGATTTAAAGTGGTTTGTTAGGATGTGTGTTCAAACACATTCCTTAGCCTGCACTATCTAACTCTAGTGTAGACAAGGGAGTGTATGTATTAACACATGCTACAGTGATCAAGTTAAGGGTCCCCTTTAAGTTTTAACTCAACCAGTTTGGCATGTGTTAACAGCCACGTGACTTGTATACTCTAGACTTTTCAAAGATGTGTGTTAGCGAATGCTTTCTAATAATAAATCCCAGCAGAGACAAGGTCAGACTCACTGTATGACTTTTGGCAACATCTCTATGTCCAAATTTCCTTTGCTGTAAAATCGATATAATGAAAATTATCTACCTGGCGTCAAGTGCTTTGAGATCTGCAGATGAGCTTCTCGGGGAAGGTAAAGGGGCTCCAGGTTCATCAGATCACTTAGGATTCAGGAAGAAAAAGGAGTTTGATCTGATGAGATGGAGGTTGGGCAACTGGGAGTTAAGACTGCTGGGTTCTGTTCCTGGCACTGCCACTGACTTACTGTGACAGGTTAGGTAAATCTCGTACCCTCAGTTTGCCCACCTGTAAAATTACCTACCTCCTTCCCTGGGGACCCAATTCAGCAAAACATTTATGCATGTGCTTACATTTAAACATGGGCTTAAGTCCATCCCTATTCAGCAAACCACTGAAGCACATCCGTAAGTCCCATTGATGTCAATCAGTTTTAAGAATGGGCCTCAAGTTACATATGAGTGTAAGTGATTTGCTGAAGAGGGACTGACTGAATTTGGGCCTGCATGTTGGAAGCCTTAATTAACTATCATCTGTAACATGCTTTGAAATCTTTGATTCAACCGCTATATATGTACAAAGTATGAGTTTGGGGGTTTATGGCTCTCCGTGATGTCTGGAGCTGGGTTCCCTCCTAGCCACTGCTGTTAAAGCCTCACAAACCTCTATGACTTAGCCAAAGATGCTCTCCCTAGGGAAATTGCTTTCTTGAAAGATGATATTGCTGTTGTAATTAAGGTAATTGTTTAAATTCATTCTCGTAAGCCAGATCTCTCCCCAGCCTAACCAATTATATCTATATCAACATAGGCGTCACATGACCATTTCAGTATCTGAATAGATTTACGGATACAAACCTAGTTAAACTGAAAAGTCTAATAATAAAAGACTCGGAGAAAATCAGATCAGCAGGACAGAATGGACTTATGGCCTCTCTTAAGTCCTGTTATCAATGCTGTGTCCACTGGCTACTTACTGAGCTAATGTAGGAATTGGAGTCCAACATTGTTCTATTCAAAAAGACAATTGAACAAATACCCCTACCCTGTAACACTAAACTTTCCAACTTGCTGGCCATATCTTAAGATCAAATAGGACACAGGACGTAGGCTGCTTTGGGATATTAATTTCCTTTTGACTTATCGCAGATGCTTTATAATTCCATTGAAATCTTAAGATAATTGAATGTAATTGTTTAAAGAATTATTTAAATCACAGTGTAATGTCTGAAATAAAATGACAATCTGCAGGAGTTCATTCATTTTGTTGCCTGGAATAGATACAAGTAAAGAACTTCATCTAATCAAAGTCCTATGCATGTTGTGTATATATAGTACATATGTGCAAGTAGTGTGCATGTAAGGTCCAATTCAACAAGGTGCAGCAGGCTTCTGCGGTTCTGCAGACAAATACAGGTAGGTGGCAAACATAGTGATAATCCTGTTTAATGTTACTGGTAAAAAATAATTGGCTTGGTGCAGGTGGGAGGTGGGAAGAAGAGGATTATTAGTGGTGGTGGAAATTTAAGATGCGGCAACGCAAGGGTTTGTAAGGTTTGATTCTAGTGCATGGAAAAAATACCCAAATGCTTTGAAGGGAGATAAACAAAACCATCCCAATCCATCTAGTCAGATGGTTTATGCCTCTTCCTAGCCCAGTGGTTTGGCTGTCGCTTGGAGGCAGGTGTGGTCTGGGATCTAGCCTGTGATCCAAGAACTCTTGAAGTCTAATCCTGGCTGTAGTACTAACCCCCTCTGCATCCTGGGGCAATTCACTTAGCCGTCCTTTGCCTCCATTTCCCCATCATTTGCTTTAAAAGTTCAGTTCACAAGTTCTTGGGTTCATTTCTGCTTGGAAGAGATTGTGAAGGAGAGCAGCAGCGGGGAGGCAGAAAAAAAATCAATACAAAATAATTGGTGCAAAGCAAATACAGAGGGACTGTGATAAATGGAATACCAGGGGGAGGGGGGCGGTGAGAGAAGGATCAATGCATCTGGTATATTTACTGCACAGAGTGACCATATGTGCCAGGCTTGGGTTTAGTTGGCTCACCGACCCTTGTGCTAATTCACTTGGGAAGAAGCTGGATTTTTAAAAGCTGAATTGCCCTGAGATGGAGAAGGTTTACATTTTAGGTAATAAAGCCCTTTGCCAATACAGGGTGTGATCTAAAGCTCACTGGAGTCAATAGAAAGCCTCCTGCCGAGTCGAATGGGCTGTGGATCAGGCCCATAGGGCGAGATTCACACAGCGACATAGGCTTGGTGCCACGTGGTGTCACCACGCCTCACTTCTAGGCACCTAGAAAATCCCTGGGGTTCTCAAAGCCCAAGTTAGGTGCCAAGGCTCCATGCGCCTCAGAATGGGAGTCACAGAAGCCAGCACACAAGGTGGCTCGTCACCTAAGTTAGCCGATGGGAGATGCCAAGCCAAAGGGTGTGTGCTGAACCCCACCCCCTCCGAGATGGCACCTAAATCCAGGCTGGAGGGAGATGCCCCCCCTCTATTTGGGATTCTCAACTGCAAACCTTCTCTTGGTGTTAGGTGCCTATGTCTGGAAGATGTGCCGGGGCGGTGGGGGAGACACCCATTACTTTAAGCCCAGTGGTTATGGTATGCACCTGGAATGTGGGAGACCTCCGATTCAAGTCCTCTCTCCACCTGAAGGAGAGAAGGGATTTGAACAGAGATCCACCACTTGTCTAGTGAGTGTCCTAACCAGTGGGCTATGGGATCTTCCCCCATGGGGGTCCCTCAGTCTCTCCTGGTGAAGCAGTTCCACTGTGCCTAAATAAAAAATGCTTTGGCACGGGGGGATTGGATCCTCCCAGGTGAGTGCTCTAACAGACTAACAAGCTCTTGAGTCCTTCCATGTGTGCTTTCTCTCCCCACCCCCATGCTGAAGCTGTTCTCCACTGTAGTTACATAATGAAAGCCTCATGAGGCATATGTGCGTGAGCCATGCATGCACAGGTCTGTGTATGTGCAAACATGTAACCAAATGTGTGTTCACATAAACACGTGAGAGCAAGCTGAACCTGACACTTTAAATGGCTGTAGGGCAACCTCTTTGAAAACATACTAGCCACACAGCACAGAACGGGAGGCAATGTGACCAGAGGTGATGTGGTAAAACAAAATGAGCAAAGAACACCCAGTTATTTAATGGACAGAACAGGCCTCTTTCCACTGTGAATAGAAGCTGACCATAAAAGACAGGATTGCAAAACTACAGTATCCTTCCCTTATGGAAAATCCTATGGAATGTCCTAGAACACGCTCTTTTGTACAGTGTTGCACGGACATTCGCTGCATTCATGCAGCTCCTAGTGCGTGCATTCAGCCCCAATACATTTGTGCAGAATAGAAATGTAACTACTTAACTAATGAAAATTAATGATGTGCCAGATTCTTAAACAAACCTGCTTTTTTTTTTAAAATGCATTCTCTCTGTAGGGAGGTTTGTTTACCTACTACTCACAAAAGTTCGGTTGTAAATTAGATTTGGCTCGAAACCAGAATGCTGGGTACAAACCCCCTCATCTTTGAAGGTGCATTAGGTTGAAATTCAAGTCTGAACTCTACAAATAGTCAATATCTTAATAATGGACCAACCCAGAACCCCACACCTGAATCAGGCCCCCATTTCAGTTCTGTGATGATCAAAATCTGGCCCTGCAAGTGAGTTCATCTATTTTTAACGCTTTGGCCATTTTCCCACAATATCTTACCCTCCTTTTTGTTTATAACTTATGTTGCCTTTCCTAATACCTATATGTTTTAAATTCCTAGGGCCACAGCCTCTCACTGGACCCTGAAGACATTAGCTGAGCAAATTCTGGGATCCTTCATCAAGCAAACCTTTCTCTGAAATCAATGAGAATTTTGCTCTATTTAAAGACTGCAACATTTGGCCCTAAATTAAAAAAATGAACAAACTTTTTTAGTGTTGGAAAATAGCAATTAAAAACAAACAAACAGTCCAGGCTGATGTCTTGGTTCTGAGCTGCTATGTCACCCGCTCATGTTAGATGGCATTGGTAACCTCATATGACAGGATTGACATAACTGGACATGATAAACCACAACAACATATTTGCTGAGGAAAATGTAAAAAGAGAGGGATGCCTGAGAATCATGCTCCAAAATTTTAACAGATTAGAAGAGAAGGAAGAGTCTTTAAAAAGACCCTGTCAAGATATTTTTTGATCACTAATAATTGTTATTGTTGAAACTATTGGAAACTTGAAATTGAAATCTGCATAGGTTATCAGTTTTCCTTGTTTTGTTTGTTTGTTTTTTAACTGTAGGGTTCCTCATGCGTGCTGGCCTGGTGGTACTGCTTTTGCTTTTGCTCTTTTTCAAATAGCAAAGAGAAAAAAGTAAATTTAGGACCTGATCCGCAGCCGCCATAAACCCTTAGCTGAGAGGCGCTTGCCTTTACTCTTGTTAAACACATATATACACACACACATGCCAATCACATGGGTTTCATAAACAAATATACGGGAGGGAGAAAGGTCGGTCAGATTTGTCTGATGATTTTCCTTACACGCGGAACTCCTGTTGACATCAGCAACATGGCCAAGACATGCGGCATTGCGCCGGTTGGGCTTAACAGCTTTGTCAATCCACAATCTCTTCCCCGCACCCTCACCCCTCACTTTTTTTTTTTTTTTTTTTTAGATACCAAGGTTTCTGGAAGTATATTTTTTAACAAATAAGGAAAAAATACCATAGTAATCACATTAATACTAATATCACACACATTCTTCATTAAGGGAATTAGTGGTGTGGATTGAAATGTGTCATCTTACCTGCAGATCGTTGATTAATAGCTGTATGTCAGATGAATGCAGTTCTAGCCAACTCTTTTTAAAAAGAGCCCTGTTTCGCTAACATGTCATGCCTGAACATCAAGCGTCAAGACTTAGAAACAAGAAAAATTCCACTCATACGAGTAAAAGCAGGAGGCCTTTTTCTCTTTCCATCTGCTGCTTCGTAAATATACTGGGTTCAGTTCTGATTTCAGTGTACGCAATTGTAAATCAGAAGTGACTTCACCGAAATCAGTGAAGTTACCCCAGAGTGAAACCAGTATAAGTGAGACCACAATCAAGCCCATCACAGGAACCCACAAAAGCATTCACGTGAATAGCCCGAATATTGGTAAGCAGTACATTTTGGCTTGTAATAAATACTTAGTAGCAATGTATGCAAGTATGTAAAGTGGACAGTAGGGAGCTTTGCAACACTTTTAAACAGCCCCTTTCCTAGTATAATGTTATCTAGACCAGACAAGGCAATGGAGCGTGATGGGATTATCATAATTATTTATTGTATTTATTATAGGGTTGTTTTTTTAGCATCACTGTGCTCAGCGCCATGCAAAATAAATGAGGACGCAGTTTCTTCTTGAAAGTGTTTACAATCCCAATGTCAGGAAAAGCAACTTCCTTAGCCTGACAAAGTACAATGTTATGCTGATCATAACCCAATATTTTCATGTACTGTGAATACAGTTTTCTGTGCATCTCTATAGTACTGTACAGCTATACTCCACACTCTAGATCTGAGTGAGTGAGTGTGTGTGTGTGTGTGTGTATGTGTGTGTGTGTATAAAGCTATTCCCATGCACGTAGCATCATTAACTGAAATATCTGCAGCAACAAATCATTGATCTCTATTTTAATTACCAAAAGTCAAACAACTCATCCTTCAGGTTTGTGGAATCGTGTAAGCTCAATATTGGGCCACATTGCCGCATGATCGGGACAAAGAGATGATGATACAGTCTGGTTTCTATGGCAACAGAGGAGGGGTAGTTAAAACAGAAATGTTGCAAACACCCGTTCTAATCATTATAATATCATTAATGTTATTGCCAGAGACATTACTCTTAAAAAAGTGAATGTGCCATTGCCTTTCGGTTTGTATGGATTTTAAATAAATAAATTAATTAAATGGCAATTTTTTTTCCCTTAGTTTAGCTGCTAAGCGAAAGGAAACAACACACAGGCCTCCTTTTCTGCGTGTAAAGTGTGTGTGTTCTTTAAAAGGCAGTGGTTGGCTGGTTTTCCGGACATGATGTGGTTGAAGCTGTCATCGTAATGGAAATTCATTGCTGTAGCTATGGTAAATCGAGTTTTCTGCCTGTGCTGAATGCATTAGTCTAATGAGCTGTTTGCAGCTGGAGAGCTGAGCTGCTGGAGACTTACAGTGTGCTAACAGACAGGGAGAAGATGGCTTTTGCAATAGTCTGTGTGCATGTGCTGAAAGTCATATGCCCGTTAGGTCGAAATACCTGGTCTCTGTAAGACACTGATCAGTGTTTTAACATAAGCAATAGGTAAGGGGAATGCATGCTTCTTCTGTGCCTTGTTTTTGTTGTTGAGCCCTGTTTTAAGCAGCTGTCATTCTGTTGTATGCACTGCTGTATGATAACTTTAGCAATCCTAAATTGCACACTGTATGTATGTGATACATGCATACAGTGACCGTGCTGTACAATTACTATGTACACTGAACCACACCTTAACTTAGTCATGCTACTAATATTGTGTTTTCAGGAACAGTTTAATAAAGAAAGGTGCAGGGTATCAGTGTATTCAGCAGGTTTTGTCTGTGTCTGCGTCTCTGCTAGTCCATGAGTGTAACTGCTTCTCTATTTAAACTATTTCTTTGAATACGTAGAGTGTCTTCATGCTTTTTTCAAATGTAAATCAAAGTGGTTTTCTTTCTTTTCCTTGCCAGGTGCATGTCTCTTCCATTTTTAAAAGCTCCTTACCTTGAAACGTGAATAGCGGGCAGCAGTATTTACAGCATGGATTTTGTTTTTTAATGTAGATCCTCGGGCAGTCAATCTAAAAAATGATCTTTTTAATTCCCCCAAATCATGTATTAAATTGGATTTAATCCTTAGGATCCTTAACTGACAATTGCCGGAGGCAGTATTTTTTTGTGCTGGTTTTACCTTTAAGGACAGGAGGCATCTAACTTACAAAGGACGCAGAGGAGGGCACTTTAGCTTAGTTGATTTGTCTTTTCAGATGTTTTAAAGATAGGCTTGATTATTGATACAACAGGCACAAATAATTTCTTGATTAAGAAGACACACATCACCTGGGTGGTGGGTGTGTGCAACTCCTGTTAGCCCTTCAAATGTGTCCCTTAACTTCACACGCCATCACACCGTCCAGTCTACAAAGAGCGAATCTTTTACAGAGGGTGCAGTCCCACCGGCTCAGTGAGTAATTTAACAATTGACATAGCTGGAAGTTGTTTCTCTCTCCAGAGCTCAAATGAAAGAGGCTATGAATGCCATTTGCTTTGCTTGGGGTTTATCTAAACCTGCTAATTTGTTAGAACGAAATAGCATTGGGATTTTCAGTATGGATGAGGCAAGTTCCAGGAATCCAAAGCCAGTGTAGAAAGCTGCAGAAGGAACACTTGCTAACTCGTCTGTTTGTGGGGGGGGGGACTTTGATTTTAATTCTGTATTTTATTTTAAGAATACTTTGGAGACATTTTGACCAAGTATAGACCATGGGTGTTTAAGGTTGCATAAAACAGAGAGTAATGAAAAATAGATTTAAAAAGGGGTTAGGTAGCAATATCTGGAAGATGCAGAATTGTTTGTGTCCACAGGACTGTACCCTAAAACTTTTACCTTTGTGTTCTGATAATACGTACAGCTTCTTCAGAAATGCTGTGCAGACACTCTTCAGTTCAGATGAAACATTTAGAGCCGGTCAACAGCTTGTGTAAATTGTCATAGCTCCATTGACTTCAAAAAACCTGTCTCCGTTTACACCAGCTGAGGATCTGCCTTTTAGTTCTGAATGCCCAGTTTTAGAGATCTTGTTTAGACTCAGGATCTTCCAGTCCTATCTAGCCACAGGTGACTTTTTGAAACTAAGATCTCATATTGATTTTTCCTGTACAATAAAAGACAGAAACACAGTTATTTAGTCAATGCAAGCCACACTTTGTGCCAGAAAGAATTCCACTGCTGGGTGCTGTTTAATTTATGCTTCTGGGGAACAATAACAAAACCCCTCACTTCCTGGGCTCGATCAAAAACTCTTGAGACAAACCCATTGTTAAAGTCTGTGGTGATGCAGTCTTGTCCAAAGGGGACTGCTGGATAGATTTGCTATTTTTTTCATAGACCTATTTGAAATGGTGTAACCAGAGCACTCTTAATACAATGGTGGACACTATGCAGAAAAGAATTAGTATAAATCGTTGATTTTTTAAGTTTGGCCACATCCTGAAATCCAACAGCAGCTGATAACGTATGAATGAATGAGGGACTACATTGCCTATAAAGAAGACACTGCAGAGCGATATTTTTCTCAGGCATCCCCTGAGCTCTGTGCTTGCCACAAAATGTACTTGTTTCTACTAAAAATGGACAATGCAGGGTTATAAAGTTACGGTATATTTCAGATGTGTCATCCCTAGAACTTTAAGAATATTCAATTTAATTTTGCCATGTATTTTTTTCTTTCTATAACGTAATGTAACGTACTATTCACCACCCCCCTCCCTGACTGATTCGAGTCCGTCTGAGGTGAAGTTAGAAAGTGGGGTGTTGAGTGGGGTGTGCCACGAACAACTTGTGTACACGGCATCTGAAAGCTCTGCTTACTGAAGCGCCCCTGCCACTCAGTGTGAAGAGGCGGTTCCTTGGTTCGCAGCTCTGGGACACTGAGAGCCTGCACTGTCCATCAGGCAGACTGACAGCTGTGTACGGGGCAGCGGTCGGGGGCTACCCTCGCAAGAGACTGCAGCTTAGCTCTCAAAAGAGCGTATTCACGACAAAATGAAACGAAGCATCTTCAAAGCACAACGGCTCGCGACTTATTCTGTAATCAAGGGCAAGATTTATTTTTTAACTTCATGTTCCGTAGTGGAGTCTTTGCTGCTGCAGTACAGCTTTGTTCTCCTCCGAGCTCACACCCTGACTCTGTGCCCCTGTCTCTTCGCTGCGCGTTTCAACAGGGAGACAGCAGGAGGACCGATGCGAGGGCAAGAGTATACTAGTGACAAGACTTCCAGCTGTTACAGTGTCTTGTTCTGTCACAGGCAATAATATCACAGTCTCGAGGCAGTGAAGAAAAGCAGGATGCCCCGATCTCATTCCGATCCTCTGTGCATTTGGGTCTTTTTGCAAACCTGAACCTGCGAACCTTTCCTTACCCCAGCCATCTCTTTGGGCTCAATGGTATCTTTAAGGTGCAGTCCTGTGTTGAGTTGCACCCCTCCAGGTGCCTCTCTGAGCCCCACAGCATGCCGCTTGAGTGCAGCTGCACTTGCATCCCTGCAGGGGGCACTGCAATATACACTTGCTCTGTGGACCACTGCAAATGGCGGAAATAGCCATGGTGCTGCCCTCCTGCCCTCCCCACATGCTTTGGGATGCGGTGTGCCTCTAGGAGACCATGGAGGGAGCAGTGCCTGTGTTCTCCTTGGCCTTTGTAGGCCGTACAAATGGGAGGGAAAGTTCCTTGGGACCTCCCCTGAAACGGCACTCTCACAGGCTGGCCTTTGGGCTCAGTGCTATTGTTCATATGTCTAAGGTACACCTACACTGCGGTTAGACACCTACAGTTGGTCTGGGCCAGCTGACGCGGGCTCGCAGGGCTGTTTCATTGCAGTGTAGCTGTTCTGGCTTGGGCTGGAGCCCGAGCTCTGGGACAACTCCCCCTCACAGGATCCTAGAGCCTGGGCTCCAGTTTGAGCCTGAACGTCTGCACCTCAATTAAACAGCCCCTTAGCCCAAGCCCCGCGAGTCTGAGTTAGCTGGCACGGGCCAGCTGCAGGTGTCTAACTGCAGTGTAGACATCTTCTAAGTCTCAATGTAGCATGGGGCCGCTGAAGGGAGAGGACTCAAGACTCCAACAGTAGAAAGAGAGAGAAATGCCCGATTACTTTACGTGATTATTTCTATTGTTTGTTCTTGTCCTTGCACAGAAGGCCAATGTCCGCCCAGTAAGGACTAAGCTGGAATTCTTCCCTGTTAAGGAAGGCCCTTACGCCGCTCCAGCTCACTAGCAGAGTTATTTTGTTATTCCCTATACATACAAAACATGTACATGGCATGTACAAACCAGAGAGGGAGACACATTCTCTGCCCCAAACTACTGGCAACGGAGATAAACGAGGCAAATAAAAACAAGCCCTACAGACACAGGCCAGGTCAGGCAGGAGGCTGGCGAGGTGTGTCAGGAAACTGTTTGGTGAGAACGAGAAAGTTTGGAAGAACCGGGTTACAAGGCAAAATTTGAAGAAGCAAAATCCTTAGGCTCGGTGGGCCTGATCCAAAGCCCACTGAAGTCAGTGAAGGTCTTTCCATTGGTTTCCATTAGACTAGGTGCTGTCCATACTGGTATTTTCAGCAGTATCACATCTTCAGAGTGTAACATTGTAAAAGGGAGGTGTTAGTAAGAAGAAATAGAGTTTTTCCCCTAGGGTCCTCTTCCGCCCCGCCCCAGCTGTATAGTGGGTGGAGGAAAGGGTTAGTACTAATCCCAATGTGAAGGAACTCTCAGATGGCTGGAAATCATCTTGCTGGCCATTAGAACTAGTGACCATATTTAGCAGGTGACTGCTACCATGGGTTTCACTGGACAGTGAAGGAACAATAATTAATAGTGTCTATTTGTACAATGGGAGACATGCCAATCTCACTTTGAATGAAAACGTATTTCTGGAATATATTATTTGTTTTAAGGTGTTGCCATATGAAGAACTGGCTTCCTGAAGAAGGGAAACAAAATTCTCTTTCCTTTTTGCTATGTTCTTAAAAGCTCATTCACGTCTGTGTCAGGGAGATTACACATTGTTCTATGCACACGTGCAAGAGAATTACAGTTGATGTGTGTTAAAGAGGCTAATTAATTTGTTATTGACATATATATATATATTTAAATACAGTCTAAACTAGCCTCTTTGCACCAAGTTTTTCGACTGACGAGGGTGAAGGATTTGGCAGAAGAGGTGAGGGTGTGGTTAAATTTTCCTAACTAATCATTTAAATGCCTAATGTTGTGAGGGGTGGGGGGTTAATTGCCTTAAAACATCATGAAAACTAGAGGTTGTTGACTAAGATTGCGTGCTACCTGAAGGAAATAGTGTAAAATTGGACAGAACAAACACTGGATGGGTAGTTACGTTACACGGAAGGATGGATAATTCTTCTTGTACTGGACGGTTTGCTCTTGTTCTGAGTCCACCTTTCCGCACTCCCACTGATTTTCATCACACAGGATACTCTGAACTACAGTCCAAGCCTTTTGCTCTCCACATGTTTTCACTTGTTGTTCTTTTTGCTGGTGGGAAGGAAAAAGTTTCCTATTCAGCCATCCCTTTCCCGACCCCAACCTCTTTGTGATGCACCAGAGCACCCCAAAGCCCTATCTCTACTGAGCAACAGTTTTCTTCTGAAAACCCTTCCTGCTCCTTTATGCAGATGTCTGTCTGTGTAGCTCTCCGTCAAAAGGTAGCTGGCGAAAAGGAGCCATTAGCACTTTACCAAATAAATATCTGGATCATAATGAATATTAATTAGTAACTGGAAAATATATGGCAGCCATAAGAATTCCAGGTAACTAGGCAATCCCTTCTGAAAACTTCTTAATTGCAATTAGGTGGTCTTGTCTGCAATTTGCAAGGCTGGAACCCAACAGGAGCTGAAGGAAACTCTGAAAGAAGCCTGGTATTCTTTATATTAGAGATTGCCTAAACATCAGAGGCCAGAGCCTCAGCTGTGCTGACGGTGAATTTGGCCCAGCTCAGGGGAGTTTGGACTAGGGAGGGGAAAGTGCCTCTAAGCCACTTTTCCATGCCAGTGATCCTGGGCTGGTGTAACTTAGAGCATCTGAAATTAGGGCTGCTTGAAATGACATCAGCTGCCATGGTTCTAGGGGGACTGCGATGCTGACTGAGGATCAAATGGAGTAACATGTTTTTCACCTTGTCCCATTCCCACACAACCCTATGTGGAGGGTGTAGGAGCAGATTATTTCCTTCTCTCAGGGGAAATCCTCCCCTCACCTGCTTGGGCAACTTTTCAACCACTTCAAGGTGCTGGGGCAGAACAACACTGCCAGGGCTGGGGCCAAGAACCTTGTCTCTCCAGCATTTTAGATGACCCATGGAACATTAGTCTGTCTGCTTAATGAATGATTTAGGGAGATCCACATTTTGGTTCTGATCCTGCAAACACATACACACATCCTTACCTCTACTCACACAAGTACTCCCAGTGGTGTTTCATTGATTTCAGTGGGACTACTCACATGAATAAAATGAAGCCTACAGGGTCAGAACTTGAAATGATTTTAAATCCTAGTGTTGAATTTATCCTCTGCAGAGGTTACACACATACCCACATATGTACATTTACATATGTTGTATGTGTGCTGGTCAACAGGCTCTTCTCAACCTGTTGCATCATGTGCACGCTTTCTCGGCGTATCCTTCTTGGTATTGATGCTATACTGAAGGTTGAGCAGGTGTCTATGTAAAACAAGTACGTCTGAGCATGATCTACACAGATGGCTAAGGCAACTGTGACAGAAGTGTTGATTTCTTAAACACAAGGGGTTAATTTAAGATACACTGAGATGCAGCACAAGAAGTAGCATGTCACCTTAGTGTGACATAACACTAGTATGACCTCATTTGTGATC
The DNA here is from genome assembly GCF_015237465.2 of Chelonia mydas. Taxonomy (NCBI): domain Eukaryota; kingdom Metazoa; phylum Chordata; order Testudines; family Cheloniidae; genus Chelonia; species Chelonia mydas. The sequence continues at coordinate 79,628,796 of NC_057851.1, read as the reverse complement.
TCAAGCAAGACAAGTTGTTTGTAAAAATCAGCTACTTTCCTCTTTGAATTGCTCCTCAGGTGTGAAGTGTGTGTTGGGGGGGGGGGGGGGGGGGTGGTACTTTCTGCTGAGGGAAAGCCTGTAACTCTAAGTGATAGAGATGCTCTATTTGTGCATTGTGCGCACACATTTTCCTGGCACTTGCCTGATTCTCTGCGTTTTGGCCTGTACATCAGTGCACTGAGCAGAGCAGCGCAGAATGTAACCGGTGAGGTGAGGGCAGTGTACAATAAACTTCCCACTTTTTTCCACAATAGATATTTCTGTTCAACTCCCTCTGTTTTTAATAGATTAGCTTGTCATTAACATATTTATTTTCACAATTGCACTGGGTAAGATGTCCAAAGGTGGTTTGATAATTAACTGAGAGCTGAACCTCTGCACCAGAGATGAAGGAAGGTCTTGGGCAAGCTCAGGCCGTAACCAGGGCTTTTAATTCTGCATATTAAGGTTTCATTCTAGCAATGCAATTTGTTAATGAGGACATTGTCCTGATACTTCAGGTGTGGTGCAGTTGATAAAAGAGAGAGAAAAACACAGGCTTTGCCAGAGCACGTGACTGTTCCATCAGAATCCCACTTGCAGCAGTGGCTGGTACCTGATGCCGCAGGGAGAGGCAAGTCTCTAACAATGCATCCCAGAGAGCATTCTACAGTGTTTCCAAATAGCTCCAGGAAAGACTAGACTGATTGAACCTCCCCTGCAGAGATAGGCGAGGAAGAGCTCCCTTGTGCTGTAGCATATATTTCTTTTAGCTTTTGAAAAGAGGAAGTGTTTTAGCAAGACAGGTCCCTGGATAGAAATGCCTCTCTCATATGTCCATTTAAAAGATCAGGTTGGCTTGGCAACAACAGTTTTCAAGAGGGGCTTTATGCTGCACTCCCACTCCCCCCGCCTTCCCCCTTCATCCCACTCTACGTAATGAGAGAGACAACTTCCAACAATGAGGGGGAAATCCCTGGGGATATGAAGTCCTTGAAAGACCATCCCACCTCAAATAACCCCATTATATCATTCTTCAAACAGGGCAAGCAACTCCCCTAAGATATGTGAGATTCCAGGCCACGGACCCTGTGTAATTCCACAGTTGGATTTATTATTAATAGTTATTAATAGATGTCTGGAGGCTCCCACCAAGATTAGGGACCCATTTTGCTAGGCCATAGTTTGAATGAGGAACTCTCTCCAATAACTTACAGCATAAAGAGACAAGAAACCATGTGCTGTTGTTCCCATTTTATAGCTGGGGAGGGAGACAGATTGTGACTTGCCCAAGCTCCCTCAGGATGGCTGTAGCAGAGCTGGGAATGAAGCCGAGCTGGGAATGAAGCCAAGCTGTCCTTAGTGGTGCCTTAACCTCAAGACAGACCCCCTGGCCTCCTTGATATGAAATCTCCCTTTCCTCTCTGAAATTACCTCAGTAATTAGATATGGGATGTAATTCAATTGCAGTCTCACCAGAGTCTGTCACAGCCTGAGTTTTGAGAGGCTAAGAGGATAGGGCAGAACATTGTAGAAATTTCTATATACACTGGCATTTTTCTGAAAGAGTTTTGGTTTGATTCATATACCTGTATAAACGTAAAGCTGGGCTAACCACTGAGAAATCCACATGTTCACAGGCAGCATCCATACCCACTTTTCCTGACCTACCTGTGCCACTGATGGAACCACTGAGTCTGTGTTCCACTCCCAGAGAGGCCACCTCCCAACCAACCTGCTAGTGTCCTCAGAAGCACATTTTCTCCACTCTGACTAATGTATTCATACTGCACCCAACGCCTTAGTAGCTAAGCATCTTTCAGGAGGGGAAGAAAGAAGCCAAAGGATGACAGAAATGTTATAAAGCAACTGGGGTTTTTTGGATGTTTTGTATAAAATGGCTTCATTTATGAAATGTAAACATAAGTTTACAAATGCTGGTGCACTTAGGAGAGGCACTGGGAACATATGTGTAGAAATAAAAAAGATAGAAACAGGAGAGAGAGAGAGAGAGAGAAAGAAATCCTGGATGAGGGTTCCTCCAATTTCACCAGAAATAATACTTGGGCCTAATAATAAAGTGGATTTTTTTTTGTTTTTTGTTTTAAATGGGAAGCAGTGGTCAAAGGAGGGAAAGGGGGCCTGGGACTGATAACTAGGAAGAAATTGCAGGGGCATGTAGCATGATGGAATTATAGTTTGGAGACTGAGCATATTTTCTTCTTTGCTGATGATCTCCATTTGTATCTGAGCAAATTAGGACTGAATTGTTGAATATTAAGTCTTCATTCCTGAGTATGCTGGACTGGGTTTCTGGTTTAGTTAAGCACCAAACAAAAAAAGCATGTGTCGCCTGTAAAGTTCTTGGAGAACCGCCACTGAAAAAAGGCTTGAGCAGGTGGAAAGTGTGATTATTTAGTTCTTCTCCTAGGCCCTCTCTCCCCTGTTTATACATGCAGACTGAGCTCGAACATCCCTGGAAGGAGTTCAGAGTCTCCCCACAAGTTTGAGAATTTAACAGGGATGAAAGCAGTGGGGTTCTAGAGAATGTAATAAATAATGAGATCCTTGTTATAGATTTCTTTGAACCATCCTACTGAATTTGGTAGCAGGGATATCATTCTCTTTTGAAATTCCTAGGGTGGGTTAAAAAACCCTGACCCTAAACCTGTGGAAAAGTTGTTATTTAGGACTTTTCCTTAACAGAGAGGAACATAGCAAAGAGTAAACCAACAAACTAAGTACAAATGTAATGGGACATGTTGGTGTGAAAGGGAAATAAAGAACAGCTCAGTGCCCTTTGGAGGATACACCTCAGTGCAAGGCATCTTTCAGTCACACCTATTGCCTGAGTGACTTGAGGGGTTTAAGGAGATGGGTTAATACACTGTCCAATACATTTGAAAAGTTTCCTCGGTGCAAAAATTGGTTTTCTTCTGCTATGCAGCACCATTGACTTTGTTCTGACATCTCCCATTTGTGCCCTGTCAAACAATCCTGGGAGAAAAATGTAAGAGTGAGTTAGTTTTTTTATTGTCTTTTCCCTCCCTTTCTCCAAAGGCCATTATCGAATACACTTGGCTTTTGGTGTCGGGAAACCAAAAGGTTAAAGAGGGGTGACCCATCTTTCCAAGGCAGGTCCACTTCGTTCATGCAAGTTGGGAAGCTGCCAAGTTACCAATGAGACCCTGAATGAGTAACCTGTTAAAATTACAGAGCATTAGTCTACTGCCCAGGGGGTGAGTGGGAGGGAGCCCAGTTTAACCAAGACAGAATGGCAATGCAAGAAACAAGGATTTGGAGGTGGGTGCCCAGCACACAAAAAATGAACTAAACAGAAGACAGAGCATCTGAGAGAAGCTCTGTTTATTATCATTATTTATGTACACGCAGAGACTCTATGTCCTTTCCCCCACTGCAACAGAAAAAATATATTCATAACATTTATCTCCTGATTTCATCTGTCAGCCTCCATCTATTTCCCTATAAACGATGAATGAGAGATGTGCCTGGTAACTATCTCTTATGGCTCAGAAAATATTTGAATGTATTTGCATATTAAGTTAGCCACATTTACACTGCGCTTGCTAAATGCAGCAACACGAAATCCTACACAAAGGGGGCTCGTCGGCCATTAATGTGTCTGGGATTTATGTGAACAGCTTCCCTTAATGGTAATGGGAGTTACCTGCACAAATTGCCTGTGCTCCAAGAGGGGCTAGTGCATGTAAATACGTATCACTCGGTATGGTTTATTTAAAAAAACCAGCACCCTGGCACACTAAGATATTGCCACGTTCCTGATATTTGCCTAGTTTTTCTCTTCCACGGTGGCGTGATGCCTGGTTATTGACTATGTGGCACTCTTCTCTTTTAGGGCCCAGTCCTGCAAACACTTACATGCATGTGCAGTCCCACTGATGTCAGTGGGGCCTACTTGCAGGAGTAAAAGGTTGCCAGGAGCAAGACCTTACTGAACCAAAGTCTCAATATGGTGTTAGGGCAGCAAGAGGGAGGGTGTTAATTCCAGCCTGCTTGTCTGCTGGCCAAACTTACACTGTTTCTACCTACTGTAAATTCCCCCTCCTTTTTCAGCTGGGTAAGGGATTCTTCACCTCTGGTCCTAAACTGGCATGTAGTCTTGCTGTGCACTGTTCAGCACCTGCCACTTTCCGCCCCTGGCATGTCTGCATTTCGGTGTCCGTGCTGTGACTCTTTTGCTTATACAGGGCCTGATTCTCCTGTCATTTACTCTGATGTCAGTGAGGAGTAAATCCAGTGCATTCAATGGAGTACCATGGTTGTGTCACCCAGCAGCAAATTCTCAATGACCAGTCCGTGGACCTGCACCAGTCCCTGAGATCTCCTTGGCACAGTTTAGGAAGGCAGCAAGCCCGTCCCTGGTATCAAAACGGTTGAGAAACATGGCTCTAGCCTTTGTAAAAACAAGAGGACACCCCTATAATGAGCTATCCCTGAGAGGAGAATACAGGGCTGCCTTGTGACAATCCATTTCCCTCTGGCTGTTGCCAGACTCTTCCCTACGTTGCCCCACTTTCCATTAGTACCCTATGTACTCTATTTATGCAGTGCTCTCTTTGAATACAGCCCTATTCAAAGCACTTCACAAGACAAGGCCCCTGCCCCTTGTCTGGCTCAGGTGAATAGTATACGTAATAACTGCTCAACGGCAAGAAGGCAGAGAGCCCATGGACCTTATTCCCTTTTATACTAATGCCTCTCTATGCTGGCTGAGTGGTGTAAAGAGGCCTTAGTGTATAAGGCACCATGTCTCTGCAGAGCTTAGAAAGACTCCAGGCCTGACTACTGTAAAACACAGTGTAAATCCGACCCTTTTGCAAAAGCCTTCCCTAAATACCAAGAGAAAGAATTGGAAGGAAGTAAAGAAGAAAAAGCACCTGCAGCTGGGAGTAGCCAAGGGCAAGGGCCACAAAGGACAAACCAATGTAAGTCTGAATGGTCTTGGTGTCTGTTGGCCTCTTTGTGAAAAACCTACACTAGGTAGATTGTAATAGAAGATCATCATGAAAGGTGATTTTGGGGGAGGGTTATGGGGCCTGGGAAGTGGGAAGCGGGTCTAAGGGTAATAGCGGTGTGGTGAGAACTTGTGTGTGTCAGAGAAGCCAGGAGATATGTGGATCCCAGCCTATCCAGACAAGGAGGATTTGCTAAGTATATTCAAGTGGTTCAGCACATCTTTCCTGCAGATCACCTGGGTTTTCACTGCCTGCCATCCCCTCTTGAGCGTCTCCTGCTTTTCCAATCACAATCAAAGCCACGGGTTTGGTTTCACAGAGCCTCAATGCACCTCAGGCCCATGAATACTTTTCAGTACTGAAGCTGGGTGTGTGTTTCCTTTTAGAGAGGGCACACAGGGAAGGCCTGTTCCCAAGTTTCCTGTTAGCCTAGTACTTCGTGCTGTAGTGAAACAATGCATTGTATATGCAAATGATATTGATGGCCTGCAAGATTTGGCCAGGCCACAGGAAATCTTTTATGGTTCCTCCATGATGGAATTGCTCCATTAATCATTTCATTCAGAGGTGTGCACAGATTTGCACCAGATTCTCTGCTGAAGGCTGCCCTTGTATTGGTTTTGGTTAGAACATGCCAGTTGGGAGTGTGTTTCTTGTAGGGGAGCAGTTGTTGAGAGAGGATTCTCGTGCTTGCCAGAATTTGTCATGCTTTTGATCAGAGTGGTTTTTACTTGTCAGTCTTGTTTGTGTCTTCCCTCTGGCTGAATTAATCCTGTGTCTTGTGGTGTTGGCAACGTTTTCATTATTTGGGGTATTTTTGCTAGCTGCCAGATCGTGTGTTTTATCCTCATGTTAGTGAGATACACTCTATCACCAGGGATGCAGTGTCATTTAGTGCAGGGGTTCTCAAACTTTTGTACTGGTGACCCCTTTCACACAGAAAGCCACTCAGTGCGACCCCTCCTTATCAATTAAAAACACGTTTTTATATGTTTAACTCCATTATAAATGCTGGAGGCGACGTGGGGTTTGGGGTGGAGGCTGACAGCTCATGACCCCCCCATGTAATAGCCTCACGGCTCCCTGTTTGATAACCCCTGATTTAGTGGATAGAGCACTGGACTGGGACTCCGCAGACCTGGCTTCCATTCCCAGCTCTGTCACTGACCTGCTGGGTGACCTTGAGCTAGTCACTTCACTACTGTGCCTCATTTTCTCCTCCAACCCTCTGTCTGTCTTGTCTACTTTGAGGGTGAGCTCTTCAGGGCAAGGACTGACTTACTCCATGTTTGCACAGAGTCTGGCACAATGGGCCCTGATCTCAGTTAAGGCCCAAGGTGCTAACTGTTATAATGATTAGTTATTATAGTAAGTAGCTGGACACATTATGCTATGGCTGACACAGTCAGGTGCAGGTTTAGTTTAGGAGTTTGAAGGGGATTGTGCAGAGATTTTTACTCTTATGGCAAAAAGTTTGGGTTCCCCCTCCCCCCCCACAGTCCTTTTGGATGGGTTAAGATTTGCACTTATATACATCATAGACCATGCTTATAGCTGCAATTCTGTGGCTTTTTTTTTTTTTTTGCATTACTTGTGTGTTTGTGGGGAGTCTAGATTTAATTTTGTGGTGATAATTTGCCCAGACATTACAGTGCAGGTTATTCCTTGTCTTACCTACACTCAGCCCAGCCCAGCCCATTTAATTTGGAGGCCACTTCCTTCTCTGTGGGGATATCCATCTGCAGTCTTGCTACTTCAAGCATCAGCTGGCAAGCAGCGCTCACGCAGCAAGCAGCTTTCAACCTTCCTCCAAGCCAGCCTTAGCAAAGTGCTTCAACAACTCAGCTGAGCTGCCCCAGCCAGGGGAATGAGGAAGACACAGAAGCCAAGATTTTTCAAACAAGGCTAAGAGAGTTAGGCACCCACTTCCCACTCAGTTGGATTTGAGTGCCTAAATCCCGTAAGCACCTTTGAAAACCACAGCCAGAGAGACACCTTCCGTACTGCGGAATGCAGTGCTGCTACTGAGCCAGTCCGTGTTGTTTTTCAAGCGAAATGCTGAACACTTTTCATTAGAGCTATGCAATGAAAGCTGAAGCTGCGTGCAATCTGTCTGGCTTGAGGAGGGATTCTGATGAACCTCTAGCTCAGACCATCCAACTGTTTGCTAAACTTTAATCTAAAATTGCCCTTTCTGCGTATCTCTGGGGCCTGGTCCCACTCCCAGCGAGTTCCGTGGTGAAACTCCCATGGACATAGATGGAAACTGGGCCCAAGCTCATTGTTTGTTGTCATGGGTGTTTGAAATTGGTACCCACGCTGGCTGATCTATCTATTTGGTATCTATATGGCTCGCATTATCTTAGCATCCGAGCACCCACAGTCATTAATGTATTTATCCTCCCAACACTGGTAGGAGGTAGGGAAATACTGTTATCCCTATTTTACAGAGACAGAGTCACCAAACCTGGGTGATTTGCCCAAGATCACCCAGGATATTCTGTTCTCCAGAAACCTGAGTTTCTCCAAGTCCCAGGCTCATGATCTAACCACCAGGCCACCCTTCTTCTCCATCCAGTGTCCCCTGCCACAATATATTCATGTGTTTTTAAGAAGACTATGTCCTTCTAATAATATATAACATGATTACTAATCAAGGAAGACCAGTTTTGGTAGGGATCTATTAATAAAAGGCCTTATGACTAGAGAAACCCACCATAAGAAATACAGCTCCGAGGGAACGGAAAGCTAAACGGTGTGGCATACATGGTGTACCCTACACCCAGGTGTGTTGTCAGCAGCTGCTACACATTCCAGGATGTTATTTGTTGCCTGTCTTTTTATTGGATCGAATTTGCCCACTGCAGAGTAAAAAACCCCAAGAGCATGCAAAGCTCCTTCTTTGTGGCACTTCCTGGGGCTCTAAGCAGCACTCTGGCATGAGCCTGCGCCAAACGCTGTTCTCTTGTGGGAATTACGGAAAGAGAAGAAATAATTTTTTCAAATAGACTAGCTGAAGATAACTCTGTGTTAAACTGAAAATCAAGTCATTAGGCTAATGGGGTTGATCACAATGTTATTGTTTCGGTCTGTCTTAAGAACTCAGATGGCAATTAATTAGTGAAAGGACCACAAGTTGCTGAATTTCAGCACCCTGAGAAAGGAGCAGTTCCTGGCAATAGCAGGAGCAGCATTAGCAGCAATCTAGTCATTTTACAGTAACTGCAGTGGAAGATAATGGCAGTGTTTTTGTTAACCTAATTCACACGTCTATGAATCATATCAAGGTAAGAACCCAGTTGGAACAGAGGCTTTTAAGGGGAGTTCTCGTCCCTCGTTAGGTCTGCACATGAGTGGCTGTGCTTTGTTTCACCCTGTGTTTTCCAAATAGCCATGGTGATCACTTTAAATCACTTTCTAATTCTAAAATGAGCTTATTACACGGAATTATGTTAATGAACACGGTGACATTGACATTATAATGGAGCACGCGCTGGCTGACACAGCAGTCTGTCGGTTCATGTGGGGAAGCTTGAAATACTAGCACAAACCATGTGGAATAACAACCCCATCATTTTTAGTGACGGCCTTGACCCGTCTTCTTTAACGGGAGATACTATACAATAGTTATGCCTGGCCTGTTGCTTCTCTGCAGAGCTGGCCTCTTGCTCACCGTGCCTGGTGGGCTTGTGGTTTGCGTGCTGTGCCCTGCTTTTCTGCTCACCTCTGCAGATCTGAAAGTGACGTCCATGACCTGGGTGTGTTTCTGCATGAAAAGACCAGGATTAAAGAGAGAATGTGGGGCAAGTGAGAGGAAACGAGTGTACAATTAATTTGAGATGGAGTATGTATCTTAATGTCCACGATCCACCCCCAATCCTGGTTTTAAACAAGTAGTGACAAAGATTGTGCAAAGAAATGGTCTGAGCAGTAGCCTGAGAGCCAGGAACTCCAGAGTCTCAATTCAGCATTAATTCTGATTCTCTCCAAGGCCTTGGGAAAGTCACTTATGCCTAAATTTTGAACACTCAATATAAGATATCTGAGGCCAGATTTTCAAACATGCTGATCACCCACATCTCCTGCTGAAAGCAATGAACGCTGCTGATACCCAGGCCTTGTCGACACAAGAAAATTGTAACAATTTAAGTCCTTTTTGAAATTGACCTAGTTAAATCAGCCTTTGGACTGTGTATGGACACTCTCTTGTTTCAGTTTGAGCATTGATATCGATTTTAGCTTAATCTTGTTCCTTAATGATATAACAATTTGTCAGTGGAAAGATTCAAAATGAAAATGGTCATTTCAAATCAAATCAATTTTGAGGGGGAAGGAAGGGGTTTGTTCTTGCCCTTCCTTTCCCTTTTTTCCTTTTCTCTTCCCACTTTTTTTCACCAGAAAAGGAGGGGAGGGAAAGGAGCAAAAGGGAAGAAAAAACCTGAAGCCCCCAAATTTGGTTTTGTTTCAAATCATTTTTGTCAAAAAACCTGGAAAACATCCAAACAAACATTTTCATCTTGTTTAATTTTGTTTTTTGTTTTTCAGAAAAAAATTCCCATTTTTAACCTGCCCTAATGAAAGCTCTATCTAAATGCCAGTTATTACTATTACATGCAGTGTTTTAGTCGTATCGGTCCCACGATATTAGAGAGACAAGGTGGGTGAGGTAATAGCTTTTATTGGACCGACTTCTGTTGGTGAGATATGGAAACATTTCTGGAAAACATTTAAAATATTCATTTGATCATTTCTGACCTTCTGTATTGTAATTTGGTTTGAATACAAATTATGACCACATGTGCTCCTGACATTTATGGGAATTACATACAAAAAGGAAAGGAATGTCTCCCCTTATAATTTACTAATCCGTATAGATGCATTTCACTTACAGTTTAACCTGTTTTAAGCCTGTCAGCAAAAATGGTTTGCATAAAAGAAGTGGTTATTTAATAAGGCTTGGGCAGAGCTGCACTAGGATTGTATAGAATAACTTTTGGGGGTGAGGTATAGTCTGCCAGGATAGGAAATCACCCAAGGAAGGTGATTTCTTGTACAAGCTTCACTATATTCTCCATTCCCTCAATTCCCAATCTCTATGTGGGGGAAATAGTCTTGTAGTTAATGCTTTGCGCTGGGATGTGAGTTCAATTCCTGGCTCAGCCACAAAATTCCTCTGTGATGTTGGGCAAGTCACTTGAGCTAGGTCTACACAAAAGCTTTTTGCCAGCATAGCTGTGTCCATCAGGGGTGTGATGAGCCATGATCCCTAACCAACAGCTGGGCTGGTAAAAGACTCTCTGGTGTAGACACAGTGAAATCAGCAAAATTGTAGTTTTGTAGTGTAGACCTGGCCTCAGTTCCCAATATGATAAATCTTCCCTCCCTCACAAGGATGCTATGAGGATAACATTAACGTTTGTCAGCATTCAGATACTACCGTGACATAGATAAGTAAGTAGCATTAACTGGTGTCCATGCATTTATCCCTCCCAAGATAGACATAGGAGAAAATGGCACTGACCAAACGTGTATATTTATATATGATTTACATATTTATGTAAACACTTAGGTCCCAGTAATCAGACACAAGCACAACTAGACTGACTTCCACGAAGTCTGGTCTGCTTATGCGAGCTGTGAATTTGGCCCTTTGAATGGGTTACTTTCTTACTGAACAGATCCCCAAGCTGTCTGTGCTGAGTTGTCCTCACAGTGGTGGCCACTGACTCAGTGTTACAAGTCTTTAACAGGTGTCTTAATAGACATTTTTATTAACAGGAGTATTAGAGGCAGTAACATTAGTGTGATGTCAGGTGTTTCAGGTAATGCTACGTTTACCTGCCGCATTTCCACATTAACTGATTTCTAATTAACTGAGGTTATTAAATTGGGAGAAAATATTGCAACGAACAATTGATCTCTTAGCCTTAACCATAATTTTCACACAATTAGCAGTGGCAGTCTCCGTTGATGAGACACCAGTACAGAGCTAGCAAGACAACTAAATTACTTGCGATTGTTAAAAAGAAGATCCATTCGGCTGTGGTTCCATTTGTCCTAAGATAGCAGGCCTTTGACCCTTGAAACATTTTAGAATCCCAACGTCCTTCAGAAAAGGAATTCCGTTTTTTTCTTTTGTTTATTTATATCGGTATGTTGGAGAGCCTTTACTGTGGTTAGTCAGAAAAGTGACTGTGAAAATGTCCCATCAGGGTTCTTTATTTTTTCTCTTTCCACCTGCATAAAACTTGCTCACTTTTCAAGTCAAAAAGATTTTCATGTGTCTGTCAGCATTGCAAACTCAGCCTGAAATCTGAAAATCAAACTATCTCCTTTCTGCCTCGTACATGATTCATCACCAGTAATAAAGATTGCGGAGTCAGAACTCGGCCAACAGTTTTGTTGATGGGTGAGCTAGAAGAGAATCTGGCTCACTCTCTCATAGCTGTGTTGGATGTGTGGGGCTGTAACTTTTTATGTCGCAAACAAACAGAGGGCAAGAATGTTATGTTGGGTGGGAAGGTACCATTTTCATAGAGGGGCTGATCCACACCTCACTGGAGTTAGTGGAAAAACTCCCATTGATTTCCTTGGACTTTGGATCATTCTTTACTGATAGGTCTATAGTTATGTTTTAGACAAAAGAACATTCACTTTTGCAGACCCTCGAGGCATACACTGCGTATGCTTGTGCCAATAGGGCCCCCATCATGAGGGAGGGCACAGGCAGTGAAATTGCCACCCTGCCTTGGGTCTTTCAGTGCATCCTCCAGCATCCCTGGCCATCCCCTCCTGTCAGTCAGCTTTGCCCACTTTTAGACAAAGAGGATCCACTCTGCTCAGCCACAGTCTCCCCCCAGTCAGGGTCTCCATTTATGGGGGACTGTGCCAAGATCTACTCTGGCTTCTCCCAGGATCCACTCCAGGCTGCACCTTGCCCAAGGACTTTTGCCAAACTTCTTTGGCTTTTTCTGCTGTGCTGTAGAAAAGTCCCAACTCACTTTATATGCTTTGTTCAGTATCCTCTGCGGGCCCAGGCCTGACATCAGACAAGCCGGTGCCTATTGCTACAGCACATCTTTTAAAATGATGTGCTGCGTTCGTGCCGGTTTGCACAGTAGTGGATTTGACAAGCTGCTGAGCAATGTGCTCCCACCTATCTGAGATCACAGTCAGGCACGGTGTCTTTATGATGGGAATAAACTGATTTCTCTCCACAATGAACCAGTTGGCGGTGTAATAAATGCAATGTCGCATAGATGTTTCATCAAGGGCTCTGTAGATTACATCTCCTGAATATATCCTCATCACATCTGTTCCTGGGCAACCTTGCAAAATAAGCAAGGAGCCATTCTAGTAACCCATCTAGCAGCCATTGTTTTCATTAGCTCCTTTCCCCCCTGGTGGCTATGACAGTGCTTAACTTCCACATTTTATTCAGAAAGCTGATTTCACTTTGTTTATAATTAAAAGATGGCAAGTTGTAGTAAGAGTTACTGTCATCTACCACCATAATCCAAATGCCTGGTGGAGCATGAAACATTACACATTTCAAGGAGGATTGGAGATTAAGAGGGTCTTGGTGAGGAGTAAGTCCTCCAGGAGGCAGAGAAAGGCCATATTGCCTGTACTTATGAGATGCAGTTTGCTGGGACACACTTCCTGAAGGGTAGAAACAAAGCAGCCCAGGACAGGGCTGTCACAGGCTGCAGCTGCACCAAGCAGTAAGAAGAATTGTTACCTCATTTCTGTACATAGTTCTGTTCATTATAAAGGGTTTATCTTGGCACTGGTCTCTGCACACCAGTGAGATACTACCTGGTACCAGGAGCGGGAGGGGGTAGAGCATGCTGGGAGACCTAGAGAGAGGGTAACATTGCAATGGCTGCCAGAGCAGAGCCTGTGCAACTGAAAGTAACTCCAACTCCCTTACCTGAATCAGAGGAAATGCTGAATACATCTGGAAAGAAGTTCAAACAGCAATGTGAGCTGGATATAAAAGCCACAGCAGCAAATAAACTGGAGGATGAGCAAAAGATTGTTCTGCTGTTAACAGTGGGGGGTACAGAAGCCCTGGATGTACACAATCCACTCCATACAGATGGCTGTTGAGAGGGAGAGAGGAAAGTTTTGCAGAAATAATCAAAATGTTTCAGGATCATTATGTTCCTTAAAAAAAGTGTTCTTTCTGAGAAAGATGTTCAGGATAAGAACACAGGATGAAGGGGAAACAATAGAGGAGTTTGTCACAGACATACAACTAAGAAGTGAGTCCTGTGAATATGGAACATTAAAAGACTCTCTCATTAAACATCAGATTGTCCTGGGATGCAACAATGAGAAAATATGTGACTGGTTCCTAAGGAAGATGGATCTAATACTAGAAAGGGCGATAGGTATAGATGAAGCAGCAGAATAAACAGAAACACAAATGAAAATCCTAGAGAAAGGAAGAAAGCTCATGACTTCAAGTGCTACAGCTCAACCAGCAAGTGAAAAGTTCACAGAAATTAAATTAACCAATTACAGAAACATAGAAAACAGGAACCAATGCCAATAATGTAGCAACCAGGAAACAATGCCAGCATGAGTACAAGAAATGCCCAGCACCCAGGCAAATATGTAGGAACATTAATAAATGCAACAATTAAGCTAAAATGTGCAGCAAAAACAGGAAAGTGCATATATTAAGGGCAGACAGGAATTCCTTCAATGAAGAGGAAGAGCTATTTTAAGGCCAATGATAGAAGAGGCTGAAAACTCAAAATATTGGCTAATTAAAATGTGCACAAATGGCACATATGTGATAATGCAAGATAGACAATGGGGTTCAAGTAAATGTAATAATGGAAACTGAAACAGAGAGATATAAGGAGTCCTTAAAAGTGGAAGAGTCAAAAGTGTCTGTGAAAGACTATAATGGAGGAACAATTCCAGTGTTGGGAGAATACACACTGACACTTAACTACAAAGGGAAAATAACAAAACAAGAGTTTGTGGTCGCATACAGATGCAATCAACCAGGCTTGGACCTACATGCATGTGAGTGCTTGGTCTCTTTAAGAGGTTGTATAGCATAAAGAAGACAGGAAGACGATCAGCTATGAAAATATTAATAGCATCACAGGAAGATATATTCACAGGAAACGGATGCCTCCCAGCAAGATACAGTTAAGAGAAGATGTAGACCCTGTGGTACATGCTACATGAAAAGAAAGAGGCAAGAACTGCAAAACATGACAGCAAATGGTACTAGAAGAACCAACAAATGGAGTTCATATCTTCGTAACGGTAGAGAAAAAATAAGAAGGATTCTGGGTTGTGTATGGACCCTAAGGAGCTGAACAAAAATATAAAACACCCACTTCCACTTGCTCACAAGAAGTGAACTGTTGTCTGAGATGGCAGGAGCCATATTTTTCAGCACCATAGCTGCATCAGCAGGATTTTGGCAGATCCCCATGGACAGCGAGGTCTCCAAGATCTGCACATTCAACACACCATATGGCAGATACTGCTTCCTCAGACTGCCTTTCAGAGTATGTTTGACTCCGGAAGCATTTCACTGTACAATGAGCCAGATGCTAGAGGGTCTAGCAGGCATGAAAGTGGACATTGATGACTTAATATTTTGGGGCAGCACTGCCATTGAACATCAGGAATGACTGAGGAGAGTACTGGAAATTGCAAGAGCTCATAACCTTAAAGTGAGTAAAATCAAACGTCAATTTCAAACAACACACTTGGGAGAGAGATTGACCTCCAAAGGAATCTTGCCTGACAAATCAGAAAGATTCAAGCAATACTGAACATACTGAGATATGAAAATAAAAGGGCATTCAAAGGCTGCCAAGCATGTTGAATTATGTCAGCAAGTTCATACTCAACTACAGAGCTCTCACAACTCACCTAATACGTCTCCTCCTGAAGGTCACGGAATGGGCATGGATGCCAGAGCATGAAAGGGAGTTCAATAATGTAAAACACATTCTGTCAATCAGTTCCAGTGCTTCAATTTTTTGACTCATCAAACTCTCCACAAATGCCTCAAAAGGAGGGCTGGGAGCAGAGTTATCGCATCATGGATCTGATTGGTTGCCAGTCTCATATGCATCTAGGGCTATGCAGTCGCAGAGATGACACACACACACACACATTGAAAAAGAGTCACTAGGTCTGACATACAGATATACAAGATTTTATCGCTTTTTCTCAACAGTTTCAAAGCAGAAACTGATCACAAACCTCTGATTGCAATACACCAAAAGGGGCTTGGAGAAGCACCACCAAGGACACAGTGACTACTTTGGTTAATACAGAAGTATGATGTGACTTGGTGTTCCAACCTGGATACTGCTTAATAATGGCAGACACACTCTCAGGATTGTCTCCATCTGACAATACACAGGCTGATGATCTGGAGCAAGCCTTAAACATACAGCATGTGATGCTTTTTATCATGTTCACAGGTATCTCCAGGCATATTGGATGAACTGGAGACAGAAACAACTAAAGATTAAATGCTGCAAGAAGTGATATGAACTATAAGTAAAGGAGGGGAAAAAACCAACACTTCCTTACCTGCATATTCCCACTATAAAAATAAGCTTCCAGTGCGCTCAGGAGTGGTTTTCAAGAGATGATGAGAAGGAAAATATTGGGATGAATACATGACGGGCACCTGGGAATGACCAAATCAAAAAGGGCAGCTAGAGAAGGTGTATTCTGGACATAGGTGTATAGTGACATCAAAGAAATGGTGGCAGTTGTGTTAAAGACTCGGTGAGAATTTGGCAAGATGGGCACTGGCCAGTCAGAACTACAGTGATCAAAGGGGAATCACCTCGCCGTATTCAGTGAACACAAGCTTCACAGCTGAAGGCAAAAATCTTACCAAGAAATCATAAGCAACTGCTCAAGATACTTGACAACTTGGCTGAGACAAGCAAAGTAAGAGCAGACACACAAGTTGAAAACAATTCACAAGTTGACCCTGTTACTGACCATGAGACTAAACAATCTGTGACAGACAAGGATTCGACTAAAGAGGGTTTGCAATACAGCAGATCAGGAAGATTGCTGAAACAGCCTACGAGACCGATCAAGACATGGTAGGGTTGTGTTTAAGTAACGCGAAGAGTTGTTAGTTATTGTATTGGCAATAATATGATAGTTTAATAAAGTTTTAGTTAAGGCAGGACATTTTTAAAAAGGGAAGAAGTGCTATAGCATAAGTCCTCCAGGAAATGGAGGAATGCCACAATTCCTGTTCACACTGGATGCAGTCATTAGTTTCCTGGGACACACTTCCTACTAGGGCAGAAACAAAGAAGCCCAGGATAGGGCAGTCACAAGCTTCAGCTAGACAAAGTAGTAGGACATTTTTGTTACCCTATTTCTGTAAATAGCTCCTGTTCATAGTAATAGCTAGTTCATAGTAATAGTTCATAGTAATAGCTCCTGTTCATATCTTGAAATCGAGCTGCTCATCAGTAAGTTACTGCAGGTGTGAAACACTAAAGACCATTAGCAATTCTTTACGGCTGAGTTATATTGAGCCACACAAATGGTGTACAAAATACAGGCCTCATGTGCCATTTTGTTACTTCAGTTTTCTGTCAGTGTTATGCCATTGGTTTTACTGGAGTGAAGCAATGGTGGATTATGCCCCACATATGCATGTTTCATTACTCAGTGCCGTTGGAGAAAATAAATGCTTTCCTAAAGGTGTGTAACATAGCCCAGTATTCTCAAACCATTTGTTATAGAATTGTACCTGCTGAAATGCCCAGGCACAAGTGAGAATTTGCTGAGTCTCTTGGGTTTATTTATGAAGACAAATAAAACCCAACAACCTTTAAAAAGCCAGTACACTTTTCTTTGGGCTGTGGGCAAAGACACCTCATGCTGTGGTCTAGGGAAGTAGTAATCCATCTCTATAGAGCACTGGTATTGGTGATACTTTACCCCTGTGTGGAGGGGCCTAGGCACCACTTAAGTGCCATTTTTGCCTCTGTCCAGGGGCGAATATTACTCTTGGACTCTATTTATGATCGTTTTGTGTTAATTTTCTACAAACATCCAGCTGAGGAGAGCTGTGCGTATAACCAATATTTCAGTTCAGTGGATGAATCCAAAAAAAAAAAAAAAATCAAATTTTTCAGCAAAATGAAAAAGTTAAAAAAAAAAGTTGTAGGCTGCATGAAACATTTTGTTTCATTTGACTTTTTAAGCCTTTTTTAAGTAAAATAAAATTGAGGTAAAATTTTAAAATGAAGTGAATAAAAAAAATGAAAAATTTCATTTAGAAAATGCCAAAACAAAATATTTTTGATTTTTTGGTTTGTTTAGGGTTTTTTTTGTTTGTTTTTTACAAAAAAAAACCCTGACAAATTTGCAAATGTTTCAGTTAACCTGAATCTGCATTTTTCTGGCAAAAAAAGGTTTCAACTGAAAAATTTTGCCCACCTCTAGGGCTTTTTCTGTTCACAAGAACCTTCCTGGGAAGAGGTTTCAGAGTAGTAGCCGTGTTAGTCTGTATCAGCAAAAAGAACGAGGAGGATTTGTGGCACCTTAGAGACTAACACATTTATTTGAGCATAAGCTTTCATGGGCTAAAATGATGAAGCGGGTTTTAGCCCACGAAAGCTTATGCTCAGATAAATTTGTTAGTCTCTAAAATGCCACACGTACTCCTCGTTCTTTTTGAGGAAGAAAAATTCTCAGATATTTGTGAATTTTTTTTTACAGTACGCAGCTCTTCTAAAGCTTCCATATTGTAGCACCAATCACCTCAACCATCCTGTCCACCTCAGCGTGCACACGGGGCCAGATTCCACCTAGTGTAAATCATCATAGCTTCATTCACATCAGTAGAGCTCCACTGATTCACCTGCTCTGAGGATCAGGTCCATTGTATTTCTTTAGGAGGATAAGAACTAATGTAGAAGTGCAGTAGATCCTCTTTCAGTTTCCAGACTAAAAAAAGTATAGTCGATGTACAATCTGCAAGAAGGCAAGAGCAGAATAATCCCCCCCATTCCTGAAGAAGGAAAACACCTGCAAAATGAGAGGAGAAGGGCTAAGGGTTGTGGTTGCTGATTTATTGTAATTAATTTGGAATTGTTCTTAAACTCATTAATATTCCTCTCTGCAGGAACAGAGATTTTATATTTAGCAATACACACTAGGGAGTCAGTGACACACAGGAACCATTTGTCCTTCTTGGGCAAAATCTATAGACAGTGTGAGCAGCCAGGGAAGGAAGGCTGTGAGACACCAATTTCTTCTCTCTTCTCTGTCTGCGCTGGCCATAAGACTCAGCTTTTAACAAAAGGGAGGTAGCTCCGAGGTCAGCTGCCACATCATCCATCTCAGCTCAGCCTCGTTGTCCCTCAGAGTTTCAGCAAAGACTTCATAGGAGAGTGTTCCCCGAGGAGACTGAAATGTAAGGGCTAGCTTGGAATACCCTCGCTCACGCTGGACAGTTCTTTCATGGACTTCAATGAGGCCGCTCGTGGAGTACCGTGCTGATATTGCAGAGCCCTCACTCACAAGGGTGAGCAGTTTCTGATGTGAGCAGTCCCTCTGTATAGATGCACAGCTTTTCAGCCCAGATTAACCTCTAAAATGATGAAGCAGAAACACATCTCGTGCCAGAGATTAATTGAAGCTAAGCGGAGAGAGCTTTATTTGTGTTTTCAGGCTGCATAGTCCACAATGTGATGTATACATCAGAATCTATGCCCATAAAGTAATCTCCTAGGTAGATCCTGAGGGAAAGTGGCCCTTTGGGTTGAACTGTTAAACCAACCACCCTGTTGGTGAGGAAAGCCAGCAGGCCAAACAAAGAGTGATCAGTTTGAAGGGTACAGAACATGCACTGTAGACCTAACAAATCTATATGCTTTATGAGGTTTCAAACTAACAGTTTTTTTCCTGAACTTCATGGGAGATTAAAGAAACATTTGATATTTCAGTCCAAAGGCAGAATAAAAGTGTGTTCCTCTTGAGTTATTTCTATCAACTGGGCCAGCATGTGGCCAAGCTGATTACCATAAAGGTGGAACGTTATGTCTGGCAAAGAATAAAGAAGCAGCTGTCCTCTGGGTTACTATATTATCAAAGGTTGATTTAAGTGCCTCAGTTCCAGCCCTGTTTCTTCAGAGTATTGTGCTTGCAGATTAAATTAAACACTTAATCTTGTTTTCAAGGTCAAGCAGGGTTTGATTAAGTTTCCTGGCACAGGTCTATGAGATTAAAGCCCCCGCACCCAGGAAAGCATTAGCTATTTCCCCAAACAGGATGGGGTTACCCTGGTGGACAGTATTCCTCTCAATGAAAAGCTTCCCTTGGGCTTTCAAATATTCCTTTAAAAAAAAAAGAAAGGAAAAAAAAGACACTGCAGTGATTTTTTGTTCTTGGACATATTTAAAATCCCAGTTTTTGTTTTTTTACACTCCTCTTTTCAAGATCTATTTGGGTTTGTCATTTTTGATCTTCTTTCTTTAACCAAATTTCTCTCTCTTCATTTACGCACCTGGTTAGTTCATCATTGATTGCTCCGAGGCTGACGGGTGTTTGTATTTTACCAGCTAAATGAAAATCCTAAGGAATAAGGTCTGTTGGAAGTGACTGATCATGTTGTATGCTCACCCCTGCATCTCCAGCTGCGAACAGAGCTTTATTTATTGCTAGGTGAAGAAGTGCAGTAGAACGGTAGTTCAGGGGTATTTTGTGTTTATTATTATTAAATCTGGAATGGCGTAAGTGATTTTTTTTTCTATCATAACCTCCTTCCCCCAACTGAAGAGTGACATTTGCTTACAGTGATCATCACTATCAGGTTGTGTGTGTTAATTTGGGGGCAGTAAAAAGCTTGACATGGTTATCTTTCTAGCTGGTGCCTGTTAGAAAAGGCAGAGCTCCCTGGTATGTGTGTGGAGGTTACAGAATCAGGGGGAAAAGTGGTGCAACCTGAGAGGACAGCAAGGAACGCTAAGTCAGGGCAATCTATGAGGGAGTTCAAAATAAAGGAAAGTTACAGGAATCAATTCTGGAAAATGAAATTAGTAAAGTATGAAATCAGTCCAGATATTCCCGAGGCTCCATTCATTATGTACTGTAGATGGCACCGAGCCACGGACCCTTGCAGACTCTCTGCAATCATGGAGGATATGTCCGAATGAGGTATGAGAATCTGATTACAAACTTCTCTTCTTGGGGGATGAAAAAGGAGCCAAGAAATCTTGAGAAAAGTGATAAACTGTGTGGGGGAAAAAAATAGCTTGAGCCAAGCAATTTGGGGCATAAAGATGACATTGATTGCATTGGTCCCCATATGAAATACAGTGCAGTACAGTAAATATTCCTTTGGGATTCAAGATGATACAAGAAGTGCATATAGCAGGGAACCTCTTTTGTCTGATTATGGGCATCCTGAATGTGTCCTATCCAATCCCATTTCAATATAGCTTAGGCTTTTGTAGAGCATTTTTAAATCTCCTATAGAAACATAATGGCTATTTCAATCTATGATCATTGTTGTTTTTCTTCTGGTAGCACACGGAGGCCTCTATTGGGGATTAAGACCCAGTTGTGCCAGGCACTATACACAAGTCCCTGCCCCAAAGATCTTATAATATAGCCATGTGATGAGTCAGTGAGAGACCAATAAATGAGGGGGGAGGACAAGGTAAACTGTGAAATTATCCTGAATAGCTGAATAAGTAGAAACATCATTACCACCTACTGCCTAGCTGCTATTGAGTGAATTGTAGGCATCAGAGCTAAGGTGATACGTAGAAATATTTTATCTGTGTAATAATCATCTTCCTTTTCATTGGTGGGGGAACAATGTTAATATTGAAACATTCCATTAAATACTTTTTGAAATTATTCAGGAGAGGATAGGAATATGACTTGAAACCAAAGAAGTTTCTGGACACTTTCAAGTATAAAATTGGAAGGTTTAGCACATTTAGAGCAGAACACACCACACTCATCACCTGGGCGTAGCAGGGCATAAAAAGAGGTGTTAAATGTTTTAGGCTGAGCAAATGCAGAGTTTGGCAGGGGAAAGAAGCCTAAAAGAGAGCTCTTTTCCAGAGAAGATTCACACTCCATTTGTCCTCTCTGAGAGCTCATATACCAGTAAACCCTCAAAAGTCAATAGGGGATTCAAGCTATAGGTCAATGAACATTCCTTGATGTAGTGGATGAGAAGCTTAATCTGACAATCGTGTTAATCAGTGGAATCATAATAGGATGTTGTGCTAAGTAAAACAACGTAGCTGGTGACTTAATGATTTTGGCTTTTGAGGTCTCTCCCTTTGCATTGCTGTGTTCTCTCTTCTCCAGATGCATTTTCTTTGTGCCTTTCATTTTCGTCTTACCCTTCTTCTGCTGATTTAGCTGATGGAATGTCTGTACCCATGCAGTTTACAAAGGTGTCCCTAAGTGGAAGACATTCCAAGTATGTTTGCTGTAGGAGGGAATGTGTATTGTCAGCTTGGATCTAGACACAGGAAAAATGAAAATGCTGAAGATCTCAAGCAGCAATTGGTTACCAGCTCTGTGCATCATGGAAAAAATTCACTCCTTTCAGAGGGCCAGCATGAGATCCTAATCACCACTTAAGTCCCACGTAAGCTTGTTTTGAAGGGTTAAGTTGGATTTAACTATTCTATAGGCCATTTGCTAGCTCTCCATACACAGGGTTACCGTACATCCTGGTTTTTCCAGACACTGCCTCTTTTTGGGCCTCTGTCCTGGCGAATTTTTCAAACAGGAAATGTCCTGGATTTTTGCAGAGCAGATGCTGTAGCTCAGAAAGAGTCCCAGTTGGTCCTTTCCCCTGCAGCCAGAGCTGCTGGATCCCGCCCACCCAGGCCCAACTCCCAGCCCTGAGGAGGGTCTCACAGGGTGGTGCTGACTGATGGTTGTTGCTGCGTCCCGGGGTTGTGTCAGCCACCCTGCCCCAGTGACAGGGAGCGATACTGTCCCCAACCTCCAGTGAGTACCCTCACCACAGGTACCCCTCCAGTGCCCCCCAACTGTACCCTCCCTCCAGCTTCCCATCCCCCAGCTCTGCCCCACCAACACCCACAGGATCCTCTTTTTGGGAACCTGAAATAGGATAACCCTATCCATAGAGGAGTGAAATTCACCCCAGGGGAGCACTGTTGCAGTTATACTGGGCTGAGCTTTGTGACTACTAGCTAGTCTCCATATAGAGTCTGAAAGCTCTCAGCTACCTGGTTCTTGTGAATTCTAACTAGTCTATGAGATTACTGAGAAGTGGTTTTTCTACTAGCTGCCAATTGGAAAGGTAAAAAATACACCATTCAGCAATAATTTTGATGTATGGTTTTTAAAAGAAGGTCAAAACTGTGAAAGCCGATATTTAATAAGCAAAATCCTATAAAATATATTGCTCAGGATGTATATGCTGTAGTGTACAAGCCAACCGGGCGTGGGTTTGGTGGTGGTTATTTTTTTAGTGTAGGGTTTCTAGATGAACAAAACGGTTGTCATCAAGCTACCTGTAAAGTAAAAATGCCTTACAAAACAGGAAATAGTGGTTGGCGGTGGTGGTTGGGAGGGAAAGTATCATAACAGTTCTGAAAAGTGAAAGTAGTATATCTGCTTAGAAAATTAATTCAAGCTACAACTGGATTGTCTGACTGTAGTAAACATGAGCATCAGGTGACCTGTAGTATATTGTATGGCGTTTGTTTGACTAACTATTCATAGTATGTATCCACTGTTTTGTGTTAGCCTTAATATGTTTCTCAGTTTGTTAATGCAATGGGTGGTTTTCCTGTGCTTAAGTTGTAGTAGTTTGAGCAGGGTCCTGAAAATCAATATTCCAAGGTTCTAATCCCTTTCTTTGCTCGCTGGTTTACTGAATGAGTGTGAGCAAATCACTTCGCTTCTCTTTGCCCAGGTTTACCCAACTGGAAAATGCTTCACAACAGGCCTGCGGGGTAGTTGCATTTAGTTAATATTTGTAAAAAGTTTTGAGATCTTCTAATGAAAGGCTCTAAACACTCTGAATGAAATCCTGGTCTACATGAAGTCAATGGGAGTGTTGTCATTGACTTCAATGGAGCCAGGATTTCATCTTCTTACTGCAGAGGTGGGCAAACTACAGTCCGTGGGACCGTCCTCCCCAGCCCTTGAGCTCCCGGCCAGGGAGGCTCGCCCCCCAGCCCTTCCCCAACTGTCCCCCCTCCCCCATAGCCACGCTGCCAGCACTCTGGGTGGCAGGGCTGCGCTCTCCTGCAGGGCAGCGCAGCTCCAGACATAGAATCATAGAATATCAGGGTTGGAAGGGACCTCAGGAGGTCATCTAGTCCAACCCTCTGCTCAAAGCAGGACCAATCCCCAATTTTTGCCCCAGATCCCTAAATGGCCCCCTCAAGGATTGAACTCACAACCCTGGGTTTAGCAGGCCAATGCTCAAACCACTGAGCTATCCCTCCCCCCCATGCTGCTCTGAGCGGCATGGTAAGGGGGCTGGGGTTGGGGTGAGGGGTCCTGGGGGGCAGTCAGGGGACAGGGAGTGGGGGGGGGGGGTTGGATAGGTATGGGAGTCCTGGGGGGCCTGTCAGGGGGTGGTTGGATGGGGCGGAGGTTCGGGGGGGGGGTCAGGGGATGGGGAAGTTTGGGATTAGATAGGCTTGCGAGTCCCAGGGGACCTGTCAGGGGGTGGGGGTGTGGATTGGGGTAGGGGCAGTGAGGGGACGGGGGGTTCAATAGGGGGTGGGGTTCCGGGGGCGGTGGTTAGGGGCAGGGGGTCCCAGGAGGGGGCACTCAGCGGACAAGGAGCATGGGGGGTTGGATGGGTGAGGGGTTCTGAGGGGGGCAGTCAGGGGGTGGGAGGGGGCGGATAGGGGGCGGGAACCAGGCTTTTGGGGCTTTTTCCCTACCCGGCCCTCCATACAGTTTTGCAACCCCAATGTGGCCCTCGGGCCAAAAAGTTTGCCCACCCCCGTCTTACTGCAACATAGCAGTGGTATTATGGTCTGTTATGGTACCATGTAATCCTTTATAGCAAAATGTACTTTAGCAATATATAAAGGACATATATTTTTCTTGTTTTAGGATTTAATTAATAAATTATCTTTCTATTGGTTATATCACTGTTTTAATTATAAAACATGATTTTAAATATGATTTAAATCATGGTTATAATAACTAATATATATATAGCCTGAACATGAAGATAAAATCTCCATGTATCTTCAGTATATCTGAAGTAGAGTACCTGTTTTCTGTAAATGTAGAAATACAACAATCTACACCAGCTCAGAATCTCTTCCTTAGTAATTCTTACTTTTCCAAAATGTAAAAGTACTGCTGGTTCCTAACAGGAATGCTATTTATTAATTAATTAATCCTTTACTATTTTCTCTTTGAATCCAACACAATAAGCCCCCAATTTAAAGCTGTATTATAAGACGTTATAGTGAAATAGCAGGCATGGGATTGCCAGCTGTAGGCAGCTGTCATTCCATGTTTCTAAGATTAATGGTAAGAAACAGAGAGGCTGATCTCATCTCAGGTTGTAAATTGGGAGGAACTCCTCTGAAATCATTGGAGTTACACTAGTGTAAAACCAGCATACTGGCAGAATTAGGCCAACAGTGTATGTGCATGTATAGTCTATGGGGGAAGTGCCCAATCCTCTTCCCACTACAGTCAATGGAAGTATTGCACTCTGTTATTACTATTTATTACATGTATAGTGCTAAAACTGTGCTAGGTGCATAGACTTTAACATGATAGGATTGGGCCCCAAATATACATACCCATTAACCATTGCCATTTGTTTGAGTAGACCTACATTTCAGAGGGCAAGGGTCACTGGAGTTGTATTCCATTTCGTGGGCTCATGTAACGCAGGGTCAAGTGGGAGTTGTACATCGAACTAGGGCAGGCTGGTGTTAAGAATTTATTGACTCAGTAAAGTAGTTTCACATTATATTATGTAAGCAATCAGGGAATGCTTAGAATAGTACACAAGGCAGTAAATGTTGTCTGAAATGACAGCACAAGAACATCCTGGCTGCAGTGTGCTGAGCAGCACAAAAATTGTTCTTCTCTGCTCTCTTTAGGATGCTGTGCTCTCTTATTCCCTATCAAACCAGAGGGAAAACTGCTGAAACAGGGCTGGGAAAAATTATTCAGCATTGCTCCAGTGTTTTGTTTTCTTTCTTGCTTTCTTTTAATGACTCTCTTGCTGCTAATTGCAAATCAACTGGACTATCGATTGGTTGGTGTTTTATTGGCTGATAGTTTGCCATGCTTCATGAAAGAAATATTACAATCCCTTAAATGAAGTTAGATAGCCAGAACCACTTTTTAAATATCTAAGGGCCAAAGTGGAATCCGTTGCTCACAATGGGGAGCAGTTACAGGAGTATTCTCACTAACTTCAATTAGCCTGCTCCTTTGAGCAACTGTTTATCAGTGTGAGCAAGGCGTTCCCAATCTGCCCCTTAGTGAATCCGAGAATGGGGGGGAGGGGTGCGCGCACACACACAAAAAGCTATGTTAAAGGAATGTCTAGGTTGCAAAGTGAAGTGCTCAAAAGTTAGGAAATGCCAGAATTAAGGTTGCCACCTTAATTCAGCCCCCTTTGTGCATATCCATAATGATGCAGTCTTTTAATTACATGATCACATTTTATTTTTTCCAGGCTTACTTCATTAAGGTTTATATACTCCTTTATGATCTTTGAAGTGAAGGTGTTACAGAAACGCTAATGTGAGTATCACTAGAGTTTATATAGGCCTAGAGATGAGCTTATCAAATATAACCAAGCTAAATTATTGCCAGTCCCCTCAAACCTGAATTTCAATCTGGATCAGTTTGGTTATGTTAGTCCTCAATTGTCTATTTCTACTTTATCTAGTCTCCAGCCTCTCCCATTACCGGACCTTCCCTGTGAGAAGCAACTTTCCCCCGCAAAATCCTCTCCTCCTAGCTACTGCACTAAACCCCTCCTCATCTGGTCTTGTGACAATTGCACCCCCAAGAAGGAATGCAGGTGGAAGTGGGAAAGGAGAACGTAGGGGAGAAAAGTTCAGATAATTATCCAAACTCTTGAATTCTTATCTGAAAAGAACTAATGGACCTTCTGAGGCTTGTCCATCACTGTTGTGTATCATTTGAAGACATCTTCATAATGAATACGTTATTGAAAAATAAAATAAAACAATAAAACAGAAAAGGCCAGATCAGTGCCAGACAAGCCATAATGGAAAAGCTATGAGTATCCGCCAATGATTTAGTTAGGGACTAAAACAAAAGATATTACCTCACTCACCTTGTGTCTCATTTATAAATGAGGTAATATCTTTTATTGGACCAACTTCTGTTTGAGAGAGACATGAAGCTGGTCCAATAAAAGACATTACCTGGCCCACCTTTTCTCTTTAACATTCTGGGACCAACATGGGTACAACAACACTGCACACAATATACAAATGTGCGTATACGTATACACACACACACATACACACACACTAATCTATGTAAAAAGAAAAGGAGGACTTTTGGCACCTTAGAGACTAACCAATTTATTTGAGCATAAGCTTTCGTGAGCTACAGCTCACTTCATCACGAAAGCTTATGCTCAAATAAATTGGTTAGTCTCTAAGGTGCCACAAGTCCTCCTTTTCTTTTTGCGGATACAGACTACCATGGCTGCTACTCTGAAACTAATCTATGTGTGTGTGTGTGTGTCGTTTATTCACTTCTGCCAAGTCTTTGTCCTTAAAAAAATTTCTCAGACCACCTATTAAAGGCAGAAGAAACCTTTGCATTATCGGTTTAATGAAAACATCACACCTTTATGTGATACACTGAAGATGAGAAAGAAAGTAACTACATTTTAAAGAGAAGTTGGTGCTTTGCTGAGCTGCAAGTTGCAGATAAATATAAGAGTGCTTCTTTCAGATGTCTTTTGTTCAAGGAGGACTAGCTGGTTAAACCATGTGAGTTTCAAAATATATTTATAGAAAGTTCTCTAGTAACAAGCTAATGGCAGAATGATGCTCCTAGAAGGTAACCTGTAAATTATACTGGCAACAGGGTATGATTGGTAATAAAGTAATTTGAACTAGCAATTGCTTGGCTGAATTTGTGAAACAGGACCTGTTAAAATACCAAATCCCAATTTAATTGTAATTGCTTCTGGAACAGAATCAATCCAATCTAAGTTTTGAAGGTTAGGGCCCCATCAAGCCATATACCCAAATATCTACGATGAGACTTTTGTTTCAGTGTTGTCTGACTAACAGCGGATATCTTGGCAACATAAATATCTAGTGTCAGATTCACTCCAGCAGGGGAAACCCAGGCTCTGGGTATGTGGTGGTGGAAAATCTGCTTGGAGTAGCAGGGAGAAGACAATGATGTAAAGTGCTTGGAGCCCTCACCCTGCTGGGCTGTATGCAACTGGCAGGTGCAGCTGAAACAGTGGGCAGAGCCAGGCAAGGGGTGGATGGGGATAGAATGCTCGGGAGATCTGTTGATAGACTCCCAGCAGGAATGGAAAGCTGCTTACCATGGCAACCCCCCTGGTGGCAGTAGCACCGCCCACCCTCCTTCAGGTATAAATGCCTCCAGGAGTGCAGAGAAGGGCTGTGATGGGTTGTACTTGCCTCACACTGAGTCAGGTAGGGAAGGACATAACACTTTGCCAAGGGAACAGGGGAAAGGACCTATCCTGCTCCAGAAAAGCTTCTCAGCTTGTCAATTAGGATGGGGGAATTCCCACTTGGGCTAATTAGGGCAGGAAGCTAAAGAAGAGACAGTGGTAGACTGACAGAGTAAGGCTCTCCCCCTTCTCAAAGAGAGAAATCATCTCTTGATTGCCAGTCCACTGAGGAAACAAAGGAAGTCAGGAGGCTCTGAGAATAGAAACATTGCAGAGACCATGAAAGAAAGGGGAAACTGGAGCTCTTGGCTTCCCTTGCAGGGCTCTGCTGGCTGCCAAGTTACTGGCAGACACTGAGTTAGACTGCTTCTCCGGGGACTGGGTGAAGAGAGCCCATCCTGTAGTGTGGTTGCTAGCTGGGATTTGGCTGAAGGAAGCCATGACTGAACCACTCTTACTTTGAGACTCCGCAGAACGAATCCTGGCCCTGATCTCATTACTTCAGGCCAGAACTGAGGAAGGCTCTGCTCAGGCATGTGAGCATCAGAAAGCAGCAGGGCTGTCCATTTTCTGCCACTCTGGAATACAGCTAGGGACATGCACGCACACCAAGTGCACCCCCAGAGGGGCAAATCCAGCCCTAAACATATCATCCCTGCTCAAAACCAGGAAATGAAGGCAGCAGAACAAGATTTCCTGTTTGAAATGCACTGAGTCTGGATTTAATTTCGCAATCAAAACTTCACAGTTGATTTTAGATGGAGGTGTGCAATAGATGGCCCTCCGAAGCGCCACATTTAAGAGGGACATTGGGGTAGACATCGAACACTTTACAGCTAGCCATGAGCACCTTGTTCTCTGCCTGCTAACCTTGGGAAGGGGACTTGGGAAATGGACTGCTCCTCCAGGCCAATCAGCATTCTCCTTTTACCACGCTCAAGGATTTAGGCATGCTGAATTTGAGATGCTCCTTTTAGCAAATTGGGATGGCCCCCTCCTCCTCACAGGCCTCTAGGATGGAGACTTCTTCTGAGCTTGTTGGTGGGGGAGCGGAGGGGCCACTCATTCTGCTTAGGATTAAGGCAGAGCTTGTCTTGTAAATCATAAACCACATTCCGAGGCACAGATCCACAACAAGATCTGCCACCTCGCATACTTTATGGCCTTTATAGGGTGAGTCTAGACACCAGCTTCCTTCTCTTTTCTCAACAATATCACAAATGGCAGTACTAGTGTTTCTGTAGCACTCACCAAAAAACCACAAAACCTTTAAAAAAAGAGAGGGGGAGAGAGGGAGAAAGCAAATTGCCTTTGTTTTCACCATTCAGTCTGAGCACGTTTTGCACACATTTGGTTTGACTGTCACGGCAGAACAGCCCTGCCACTCATGTGACCTTGTCAGATCAATTGTTCACATATTTCCTTTTTTGCTCTGCCTGTATTCTTTTTCTCCATAAAGCCTCATCCCACCAATTCACTACCACAGGCTACTAGTCTGCAACAAAAACGTCAGACCAAATCAAGAAAGGTAAGATCAAAGAAGAAGTTCGCCACTGCTACTCCTATGGGTCCCATTCTCACAAGGTTTTCAGATTCTTCTGGCTCATTTACCAAACCTAAGTTAGAGGGGCATGCAGCTACTGCTTTCCCAGTGTCACTGGGGTACTATCCTTCAAAAGAATAGCTCCCGAAGGACAGCAAAGTGTCACTACTGGTGAATTCAACTTCAAAAAATCATGCTGCGGGATGATACCAGGACCCATTTTCTCCCACTCTTTGTTCCTAGTAGCGAGGATAGAAGCAGACATTTTTTTCCAGGTCCCGATTGACACTGTGTGATTTCTTATCAGTTACCTACTCCAGCTTTGAGACATAATCCCTGAAAGTAAGAACCCCCATCCCCATTATTGTGGAACACCAGTTTCTTCCACAGCCCAAGTGTATCCAGGATCGTTGACAATCCATGACGTTGGGACCATGGATAAGCAAGTACAGAACAAACGATCCATTTGCACAGACTTAAAGTAAGATCACTGCAGAGCCAATTTGTGAATTGATAGTCATTGGGATTTCCAATAAGTAAATACTTCATAAGGTGAAGCGGTTGACAAAGGCACATATAATTGAAAAGTTGCTTAGGGCCTGTTATCTGCTGTGACTTGGCTGTGCATAAACGGTTTTGAACCTTTACAAAATAAAGGTAAATGTAAGAGTTAAAAAAGATTTTTCCACTTGAGAAAGTTTGCCTTTGCTTTTTCAGTGAATTATTCATAAATGGCTTGGCTACACCTGATTCCTCTTGCCATGTTTTTTGTTGCATATTCTACAGTTGTATAAAGTTATGTGCACTCAGGGAAACAGGTTGAAGCCAGCTGTACGGCCAGTTGTGTTTCCATAGATGTGTGAGTTATGTGTGAGAAGTCAAACAATAGTTTGCAACCATCAGAAGCATCCTATTCATCAATGTTTCAGGCTGCCCTCTGTACCCATTCCAGCTCCTGCAAACCAGATGTCCTCCAGAAACATGCAGCAGTAAAAAAACCCAACCCAAACCCAAGACTCTTCTATGCTCGCTGTGTAGCAGAACCTGACTTGCCACACTGATGAATATCTCTCCTGTGCCACAATTACCAGCATTGCTACCTCTGCCGCTCATCTTTCTGCCCTGGAATTATTGTATTAGACAATGTGGGCAAACTGTGTCTGTGCAGCAAAGGATGTATGTGTACTCTGTTTTGGACACTATTACTACTTAGAATTCTATCAAGGAGAGTTAAATCTCCAGTATGCTGCAGTAAGGAAACAATATATGGCCACCCGCTGCAGCAGGAGATTAGAGTGCCACGTTCTCCGTGCCCGTGAACACCATGAAAGAAAAGGCCTTTCATTCCTAGCTCTATTCCTCACTCATCACTGTAGTATCCAGATAGTTTACAAACTGTTTATCCATTTAACAGATATTAGCCTGGAGAGTAGAGCTGGTTGAAAGATGCAGGACGTTTTTCCCCCCAAACTTTTTGTGACAGCTTTTAATTGGAGTTTTGAATCTATGAAAAATTTCACCCCGCTATAAAATGGTCAAAAAACTGCAAATATTTTTAATGCAAAAATGTCCACCTAAGTATCCGCATGTTTTGCCATTGTTACTAATCAGCATGGTCCAGTGGACAGGGGACTAGACTAGGAGGCATGAGCTCCATTGCTGACTCTGCCACTGGCCTGTGTGGGACTTTGAGCAAATCACTTCCCCTTTCTGTGCCTGTGTCTGTCTTGTCTACTTAGATTGCATGGTTTTATGGGCAATGACTGTTTCTTATTCTGTGTCTACAGAGTATGTAAGACAAAGGAGCTCTGATCTTTTTTGGGACATCTAGGCAGTACCGTAATACTAATGCCCAGGTTACACACAAGGAAACTGAGACACCGAGAGATTTAGTGTGTGACTTGTCACAGGGCACACAGGAAGCTGTTGGGAATAAAACACAGACTTTCAGTCCTATGCTTTAGTGACTAGACCATGCTTCTTCCTTGAGGAAGGGCTCTATTAGAGGGATCCCATGCAACTAAATCTCAGCCCATTCCTATCCATGATGTGTGAGTTTCAATTTCATAACGTACATTCTAAGAGGGCAATGCATCATGTTGCAATGCAACACAGTCTTGTATTAACTCAGCCTCATAACACGATCATGACCTGGCAGTGTAAGGTCTAAAAGTCATAACCATACAGCTAAGGGTAGCCTATTAACTCTTATTAACTCTGTTTTCTCCTAGAGCTCCAGGAAGAAATCACAGCCAGTGTGGTACAGGCTGTCCAGCACCGTCTGTGATTTGGGGGGGCGTCATAACCATCCAGCTAAGGGTAGCCCAGAATTCCTCCTTACCTGTAAGGGGTTAAGAAGCTCAAATAACCTGGTTGGCACCTGACCAAAAGGACGAATGGGGAAAGAAGATACTTTCAAATCTTGGGGCGGGGGGAGGGGGGGCGGAGGCTTTGTTTGTGCTCTTTGTTTTTGTGTTCTCTTGGGAAGCGGAGAAGCACCAGGTCAGAAAACTCCTTCTCCTATAAACCATCCTAAAGTGAGTCTCAATATTGCAAAAAGAGTAAGTAAATAAGGCAGGGCACGTTAGATTACCTTTTGTTTTCAACTTGTGAATTTTCCCTGTGCTAAGAGGGAGGTTTATCCCTGTTTTTTGTAACTTTAAAGTTTTGCTTAGAGGGGAATCCTCTGTGTTTTGAATCTGATTACCCTATAAAGTTACCTTCCATCCTGCTTTTACAGAGGTGCTTCTTTTACTTTTTTTTTCTTTATAATAAAGTTCTGTTTTTTAAGAATCTGGTTTACCTATTTGGTTGGTATGTTATTCTCAAGCCTTCCCAGGAAGGGGGTGTAGGGCTTGGGGGGATATTTTTGGGGAATAGGAATTCCAAGTGATCCTTTCCCTGATTCTTGTCTAAATCACTTGGTGGTGGCAGCGTACCGTACAAGGACAAAGGATTTGTGCCTTGGGGAAGTTTTTAACCTAAGCTGGTAGAAATCAGCTTAGGGGGCTTTCATGCGGGTCCCCACATCTGTACCCTAGAGTTCAGAGTAGGGAGGGAACCCTGACAAAAACGAATACAAGACTCTAATTATCCCAAATGCTAAACTTGTGATACTCAGGATTGGCTCATGTATATAGGCTGGATGGCAACCTTGTGTCTACAGCTAATGCAGGTATGTAAAGACAGCCCTGGAAGTGTCTGACTTGTGAGTAAGAACCTCACACCTATTAATAAAATGTCTTCCCCATCAATTGGCACTATAGAGTGCCATAAAATAATCATATTTTCAAGCTGCACTGAAATCTGTGAGAGATGATGTATCTATATGTGATGATGATATGTGCGGCATTCATGTAATTTATTTAAATGTATCCTTCCACTTGGCTCATGTTGCACATACAGCCCAGAATCTCTTATCAAGGGTCAAAGAAAAAGGAGACTTTCCAGAACAAACAATCCCCTCTAACCTTAACTCCTGATATCCGAAAAAGAGATGAGCTATGAAATGTGCCTTAGCAGGTAACCATTTCAATAGACCGTTGCATGGCATGACATTCTCATCAACCCTTCTCCCTGTGTGTTGGGAGAGATGGTCATCTTATGACTATGGTCACAGTCAAAAGACACATTCTGAGAGCCGAAAAGGAGGGGAAATTTGTCAAATTACTTGCTGCAAAGTGTTTGCTCGGCTACATTTTTAATATGCATATATTGTGTTCTTTACAATTTGATGGTTGAAAGAAACGAGCAAGAATCACAAGCCCATTATCCCTTATTTGCAAACAAAGGTCAAGGACTACCCAGAGCTGAGGGTGAGAAGAACTGCAGCAGGTTTCAACAGCTGGAGATTTCTGGGACTCCAAGGTTCTGCGACTCGAAACATATGAAAATGGGAAGAGTCAATACACAGGTAGACTGAGGCCCCAATCCTGCAAAGGAAACCACCTGCATAGATCTTCATGTCTGGGCAAATAACACTGAAGTCATCAGAGCTCAGCACAGGCATGTGGATCTTTTTGCAGGACTGGGGCCTGAGAGTGTATTGAAAAACTAAAGCATTCTTCTTAAGAAACTGGGAAGTGGACACAAACTGCCCCGTTTTGTGTCTGTGTGGTGTGATTTAGCTCCAGAGAATTAATAGTCCATCCTTTCCTGAGATTGAGTCTGGAATTACTAAAACTTTCCATGTGTCAATCAGGGTAGGCTGGTATCTGCACAAGACCTGGTATAGTCCACCAGGGCTAGACTGTTGTCATCTTGGTTTATCCAGGGGTTATTTGCACCTCCAACTCTTGCCATTATTGGAGTCCAGGTTTAAAAAGCTGCATTTATTCTAGAGATGTGCTTTTATTACTAAAGGGTCTTTGTGGTCTATCAGAAAATACTAAACCTGGGGGAAACAGATTACAGATCTACTTACCTATCAGATCTACAGTAACTCATGGTGCTGGCTAGAGAGGGAGAAGTAAGTTAGATTATACTAACTCATCACCCTGGCCAAGCAGAGTGCAGATGGTATCCAGTAAGATTCCTCCCGTAACTTGCCAATGCCTATTGACAGTATTTTCCTATTCCCATCCTTGGCCTTCCCCAAGCTGAGAATGCCAGTAATGCGAAGATCTGTGAGTGAAATCTGCTTCCGTTGGTCAAATCCACGTCCAATGGCAAAACTCCTCTTGACTTAAGTGGGGCCAAGCAAGGTTTCTCCCTGCGTGCAGTGGTTTGGGGAGGTGGGTGGTGATAGCCTGGTAGCGGTTTGGCTATGGAGAGGGAGTTCTGAATTCTAGTGAAGGAGCAGCATCTCACTAGGCCCAAAGGAATGATTTGGGAGGCAGAGGTTGAATGAAAGATGCCCAGTGCCCAGTATTTAAAAGGTGCTTAAGGAAAAGGAGACATGCAGTGCCTCAGACCTACTCTGAATGCAGAGAAGCACCAGCCCTTCCCGCTGTACAGACACTGACTTCTGCTTTTGTGTCCCTCGGCTCCCATCAGCTGTACTTGGACTTTCTAGGTGCCATGGCATCCTCTTCTTAAGTAGCTCTAGCCTTACAGCTGACTGAGAGGGTGTGTTTTACCACAGCAACAACATGCTTCGGAGCCTCCTCCCAGCACAGATGAATACATACTCTCCCTATCCCACTCCAGGCTCTCCATCTTAGACAAGGGGAGGCTTTAATGTGCTTTGCCCCTGACTGACTCAGAAGGGAGTAAGATCCTTCTTTAAAAAACCAATAAGCAATCATGTTTGCTGGTACCTCTTGCAAATTACAAATGAAATCACAGACATGGGCAACTGGGGCGGAGGGGAGAACTTGCTAGTGCATTTCCTAGCAGGAAGTTCATCCCTGCTGAGCTCTTCCTGCAGGGTCAAAGGCATCTATAAAGCCTCCCAGGCTAGCATGCAGCTGCTCTAACAAGCATGAGTCAGCACCTGATCTCCAGCAGATCAAGTTTCTGACTCTCCACAGGAACTTTTAACTCTGGAAGAATAACACAGGAAAAAACCATGCCAGGAGGCTGCATTTGAATGGCATTTCCTTCTCCCTTACTGGCTTTGATCATAGAATATGTTACAGAGTGCTAGGCCTGTGTTTGGATCTAGTGGACGGACTTTAGAAAGGAAGGGGAGCTGGTCCCTCCATCACAGGGACGATGATCTACTGAAGACCATGAAAACAGATCGCTAGTTCAACGTTTGCATTGTCTTGTGTGGGCTTCCAACTTGTGGAAGCCAAGCAAGGGTTTGATCAAATCAAAGAGAAGAAAAAGAAAACTACCGGTGATAAAAGATAAGCTGTTGTAGGCATTGCATGGTCAGGGTGAAACTCCAGCGCGACGGACATCAATGACCAAACTTTCACAGACTTCAGTGGGCCTGTATCTTTTCATATTAGAGAGAGCTATTTTCTTTTCTGTAATTGGAGATCCCTGGTTTATCAATGCCTTCGTCAGCTCCCATAGGACAAAGAAGGCCTTTTTTTTTTCCTCACAGAACAGAGAATACAAATAAAGCTCAACAGAAGCATTGGGCCTGATTCTGATTTCATATACACCAGGGACTCTCAGGAATAGTTCCGTTGATCTCAGTGGAGTCACACTGGTGTAAAACTGGAATAAAGTGAGATCAGAAGTGGGCCATGTACATATTGTTTTAATTTTAAGATTTTCAATTTAAAAAAAAACCCCATAAAATTGTTGAGCTGGAATTGTCTAAAAGATAAGAAAATGTGCCATGACAAAGGAACAAAGTACCTTTAAAATCTCAAAGCAAAACTTCAGCATTATATTAAAGGCATTTGCTGCATTTAATTGGAATAATTTGTATCTGATTATTTTTGCAGCTGGTTGGTGTGATTGTAAATCTAATGAACTGTTAAGATGTCTAGAGCTTTTCATATGGGCTTTTTAAAAATATTGCTATTTAAATTTAAATACATTAAATAATACAGGGAAGAAAAAGGACCTGATTCTTCTGTAACACCAGTTTTACATCATTGTAAGACAACTGACTTCAGTAGAGATGCTCTTGATTTACACTAATGTAAATGAGAGAGGAATCAGGTTGTTGGTCATCTTTGCAATTAAATGTAGTAATTACAATATATTTATACAGTAGATGAGTTTTTGGTTTTGGTGCATCAGTTCAAATACAAGACCGTGGTATGCAGAGTCAAATGGGTTAGCCGGGAAGCCAGTACAGACATCAAAAATCTTGATTTTTTTAAAAAGTTCTGGCAGATTCAAGAGATCACTAGTTCATAGTCTCCTGGGCAGAGGACAAAAACTTTATTGCCAACATTTGATGTGCTTCTCGGGCATAAGATAATTGACACTGTAGTAATTACACAAGAACTATGCACAAGGAATCTAGAACAGAAGAAATATTATAGCAAGTATGTCAGAGTTATTGCCATTGCACGTGGATGAGAATCTTAGAATTCAAAGAGAAAGAAGCTGGCAATTTTCCCAAGAAACAGTTATATCATCCACACCAAGGGCTTATGACATAGCTGCCTTTGTGGGTCACTCCCACAGAAGGAATAGAAATCACTAAACAAAACCAAAGAAGACACTGTTTCCCTGTTTCCTGAGGACATTCAGAATTCTATTTACAATGCTTGGATCATGAGGAAGTGACAGGCGCCCACCCAGACACTGACAAAGTAAAACACACAGAGCAGCAGACACAGGTTCCATGAGGCACGTTCCCCTCAGGCCATTGCAAGAGGCACTTTTTTGAGAACAGGAAGTGGCTTTGTGATAAGAAAGCCTCTGAGGTTCACAGACAGTAGTCACGTCATCTGTCCAGCGGTTTCAGCTCATCTGTCCTAACCACCTTCCTACGTGTATGTTGTTTTCATTGGCAGTTTTAGCATGTGTGGTTGGTTTTGGTTTATTATGCTTTTGGTGTTTGAAAATCAAACATTGGAAACAAAGTCAGTCTCAGACTAGCACACTTTTAGTATGTTCATTACCCTAGCAGCACACTCCCTCCCCCCCCATCTTTTCTCCACTTGCCAGTTCCTAGGCCTGTGCTCAGAGAACTTTATGCTTCATAAAACTAACTTCAATAAAATAGACTCTTGATGTGATAGTGTAATACTATCCCAGGGGATGGCTTAGAGCAACTGTATTTTCAGTTGTTGTTAAGGCATTTGTGATCTGAACATTGAAGAGAGAGGGAGTTCTATCAACACCTGGGCTTTAGAGTGAAGCTCTTGGTGATGGACTTCATGCCAATGCACCAGGGGCAGGCACGTGTACATACTGTACAAGAACATACAAAGTGGTGTTGTCAAGATGACACACTTGTATAATTGCATACCCTGCCATTTGGTTATGCCTTGTGTGGAACACCCTATAGCTTCTATTGTACTTTACTGCTTGGGTCCCAGAAAAAACAGTGCTAGGAGCATTAGAAATGCCTAAGGTAGTTGGATAAATACAGAAAAAGTTCAATAGTGAGGATCCTTTGGCTTACAAAGTCAATTTGTTCTCTGAATGTACTCAATATAGTCAAGAAGAGAGGGTTCTTTGAATCATATTGACTGTACTGGCTTATTACGTGAATCCATTCACATGTTTTTTCTCACTTAAGAGGTTTATTCCTTTAAAATGTCAGATCATCATTTGCATTCACTCCAGGTGATACATACATGGACTGTAACTTCATTGAACAGGTTATTCCTGTATCAGATGTCCACTGAACAGCATTTTGTATTCAAATATAAGACATGCAAAGGTTGGAGTGGGGATGTAAGGGCTAATCCAAAGCCCGGTGAAGTCAAAGGAAAGACTATGGGCATCTTTCCATTGGCTCATGGAGTCTCCCCATTGACTTCAGTGGGTTTTGGATCAGGCCCTTATTCCCTGTCATTTTGTCCTTTCTCATAAATGAACAAATACATATGCAAAGTACAAACCCATGCTACTTTAGGTTTCTGACTGCCTGAGAGTCTCCTCTGTGAAGTATTATTTTTTCAGTCCTTATAAAAAGCAAACTAAAAAGAAAAAAACTAACTTTTTTGTGCCAAACTTTGATGTCTGTGTCTGTGAGTCACACCCAGGATGTTGATATGCTTCATCTTCTGTTTCTTTTCCTTGGAAACCACCTGATTCTAAGATGATCTGAAATCTCAAGAAGAATTTTTGTT
The DNA here is from genome assembly GCF_015237465.2 of Chelonia mydas. NCBI lineage: Eukaryota > Metazoa > Chordata > Testudines > Cheloniidae > Chelonia > Chelonia mydas. Next base: position 79,590,909 of record NC_057851.1, on the reverse strand, counting down.
TTGGGTGGCAGTAGAGGATCCGAAGGCATCATTCAGAAAGTATCACAGTAAAAAAACCATGCACTGTATAAGAAGGAAGGAAAGAAGCTGCGGTGCTCAAGATACAGAGAACCTTTCCATTTGACTCACGCTTGTTCAACCTGCTGCTTTTAACCCGGCCTCTGTGCAAGAACAACCTGCATAGACAGAGGAGATTTTGACTTTGTGTGAAGATAAGATTTACACAGTGGGTTTCCACATAGTTCCTGAGTTAGTGTTGTTCATCTAGGGAGCCTAACTGCACCACCCCTGGCCACTCTGTTAATTTAGACACTCTATATTTATCCTACAGCATTTGCTTTGCTCTGGTGTACGGCATCTACCATTTGCTTGAGAGTGTTGTGCGGCTGGTGTTAAGCACTAATGATTTGTTAACTGGTCTGTAAATCTTACAGTACGTCATGGGTCTGTTCACGCCGAGCAAGTCCCCATCATTTTATTAAAAGACTGTCGTTAACATGTTAAAAGTAAATCTATTTTTGTGGGGTGTTGGGGGCTTTTTGTTTTTCTGATCCAGTAATAAACAGCAACCAAAAAAAAAAAGGACAAATAAATGCAGAAATGGGAGTCTTGTTTGTCAATCATGTACTCGAAATTTATTTTCAACCTTTTGATTAGGCAAAATATTTTTGAACCTCCATGATATGTTGAGCCCTACTCTTGCAAACACTTATTACCAGGCATACTGCTCACTCTTGTAAATAATCCAATTGAAGTAAGTGGGTCTACAGTACTATATTGTCAGCCGTAAGCATTCAAATCACAAACCAGGTCCCCAGAATCATGAGATTTTTAAAAATAATTTGGAAGGGGTTCTTTTTAATTGCCTTCTGCTTTCTTAGCCATGCACTTGGAGCATATTTTCAGGCTTTTCTCTACTACCATGAGGGCTAGAAATGTATTTTTAACAATGAAAGCTGGGATTCTCATTTTATCACTTGCCTCAGGGAGTGGGGTTTTAAGAAAACCACCAGATATTATGAGAATCATGGTAAAATCACACTAGTTGGCAACACTGCATTACTAACCAGTAATGGGAGGAATGGGACCTGGATTTGTAGTCCAGAAGAACAAATGGCTGGACAGACAAATATATGAAAATTCAGTTTTTTCTTTGGGTTTTCACATCTTTCGTTGGTGTTTTTTTTTTTTTTTTGCCAGAAGCTGTGAAGAATCTTTTTTATTCCCTCAATATTTTGCATATGTTTGTACACTTACTTTGTTTATTAAAAGCTGAATGCGAGAAAATGGGCTAGATTCTGCTCCATTAAAGCTGCTCAACTCCATCGGCTTCACGGAGTTGTGGGGGAATGACAGAACATGGTGACAAAAACCTGCTTATTGTAGTTCAGTAACAGATGCTAGAAAAATTGTAGAGAGTAAATATTTAACCATAATAGTGGAAAATTGCCTTTCTTTAACATACTTCCCTTGGTCCCAGTCTTTCACCCTTTGCTCCTGGGAGTAGTTCTTGCACATCAGGTAGTCCCATTTGAAATCAGTGGCACAACTTGTTTGAGTAAGGGTTGCAGTAAGACAAAATAATAAAGTGAAAAAATTGCCTTGACTTTTGCAGGGTTTGAAAAATTATTTTCAATGTAAACAACAAAAAATGCTTGGTGTTTTTTGTTGTTGTTTGTTGATTTGTAGCTCCTCTGCATATGAGTCACTTGTCCTCGCTGCCTCCAAGACTGGATACTGTTGACATGCAGTCTCCAAGAATACCTGGTAGAAAACGAGGAAGACCCCCACTCCATTCTACTCCGATGAAAATGGCTGTTCACAATCTCTATTCAGCGCCATCTGGTTCCTTGCCAGTAGTGAAGATCCCAAAGAAGAGAGGAAGAAAACCCGGGTACAAGGTACATATACTCAACCCTGCCACTCCCCAGGTTCCTCTGCCATTAATGATTGTGTCTGTTGCTTTAGGATATAGTACAATAGACATGAAATTTGAAATATAAGATAAATGCATCAAAGGCCTTTGTGGTGCAATGCAATAATAGAACAAGAATGAAGCTTCTCTTCAAGTAATTCATCAAACTGATAAAAAATGGGGGGAAATTGCAAAATTGTTGAAAATGTTTTCATTTGGAAGTATCTGAAAATAACTTATTTTTCAAAAAAAAAAATTGGGAAATTTTATTCACATTTTTTGGTGTTCTGATTTTTTTCTTCCCTCACCCACTCTTATTTTTCTTTTTCAACGAGAAACGAGGAAAGAAACGGGAAATTGGGTGGAAAAAATAGAAGTTTTCATTAAAATTACTTGAAATTTGGGGAAAATGGATTTTTAAAAAAGAAATGTGTATTTTTGGAGAAAAGGCCATTTTTCAATGACATTTTTTGGTTTGAAAAATTGTGACCGGCTCTCAGTGTAATGCATTACAGCTAGGGTTCCAGGGGAGTGCACTGACAGCTCTCAGAGACTTTGGAGTTTAGAGTGTCCCCAGACTGAGACTCCTGAAGACGGAACGTGTCTCTGTCCATGAGACGATATCAGCACAGGCAGGAGCAGTGCCAGCTTCCCCAGGCTTCAAACCTGACCTGGAGGAACCTCTTCTAGGAATAGAAGGATAGTTCACTTCCAGTCGCCATGCCTTCAGCTCTCTGCTGAGGCTGCCAGCTGGGCTGCTAGTTCGTGTCATGGGGACACTTGCCAGGTCGCAATTGGACTGAGCCCACAGACTTCATTTAAACTAGGTGAGGAGAGAAGATTTAAAACCTGTCGCTGATAGTGAACTGGAACTTTATGCCTTAAGGGTATGTCTACCCTAGAATCGTAAATTGACCTATATTAGGTAATTACAGCCACCACAGTAATTACTGCAGTGGTGCATGTCCGCACTAACCTCTTTGGGTCTGTGGTGTGTGTCCCCACCAGGAGCACTTCCACCGACCTAAGAGGAGCAGTGTGGGGAGCTGAGAGCCCGGGCTCTCAGCTCTGCTGGCAGCTAAGCCTGGCTGCCTCACAGGCTCCCGGCGGGCGGGCCACCCTCCGCTCCCTGTTCCCCACCAGGAGGAAGCTGCCTGGGGCTTCTTGCTCCAACTCCCAGCTGGGAGCGGGGTCTAGCCGCCCAGCTTTCTTGTCAATTTCATGGCTCCAATGTAAGTAACGCAGAGTCTATACAGATGCTGCCTCACCCTAACTAACCAACATAAGCCCTATGCCTCTCGTGGAGGTGGAGTTATTATGTCGCTGTAGTGGGGCACTTACATTGGCGGGAGCAAGGCTGACACTGACATAATTAGGTCAACGTAAGCTACCTTATGTCAACCTAACTATGTAGTGTAGACCAGGCCCTAGTGAGGACAGCCTCATCTTTAGTTCTTGCTATGAAGACAGTAAACCAAATTCTGCTCTGAATTTGGGGGGAGGGGATTTGGGCTGCTGGAGATTACCAAATGTAGGTCTTTATCACTTCTCCTGCCAAGGAAGACGCTGCGTGTTTGGAGCTAGCCACCAAGCTGTGCCGTGGGAAGAGCATGAATAAGGAGAATGTGTTCGGAAGTGTAAACAAGCTAGTTAGTTAGGTGGGTGTTGTTGGCAGCAGATTGCTCTGTTGTTTTCTCAGTGCATTTTTGAAGGCAGGGAGATGTATAATGCATGTTTGTTACTCGTGTTACTTTATTTCACCCGGAAAATTATAGACACGCAGGCTGCTTCTGAAAGATGGCAAATTGCCAAAAGTTAGAAAATAATAAACTGCTAAAGATCCTAAACAGAAACTCCAGTGACTCCTGTGAACAGATAGTGCCTTTTCCAATCTTCCTTAAAGAAAAGCCCAAACACTGGTTAATTCTCTTCCTGGGAAACTCTTCTTGCGCCATCCTCTTCTGGGATTTTGTCATAACAAATACATTTACAATAACGTAAGGTTCACCTCAAGCTTTCTTTCCAGGTCTGGCTGCTTCTCAAGCTCCCACTTCAGGGCTGCTCACCCTCGACTTACATTCTCTCTGCTCAAGCTGCTCCTGCTTCTCTTATATCCAGGTGGGATAGCGAGCCACTTGGCTCTGTGAGTCAGGAGAACCCACTCAGTCCTTTCCGAGCTCAGCCAACAAATGATAACAGGACCAGGTAACATTGCTAGCCTGTTACACCTACGCACTAAAGATCCCACCTACAGTCGGAAATCCTTTGTCTTCTAAGGCTTCCTGAATAATGTTATTCAACCTCTCATTACATGTGCCTCTTCTGTTATTTAACACTGAGAGACCTCAAGCAAGCTGGGGCCCCATTGTGTCCCATGACAATCCCTGCTCTGAAATGCTTACAGTCTAAGGCACCAAGGATATGAGCCATACCCCACTGGAAGGATTCCTGTTGACTTCAGAGCCCAGTTCAGAAAGGACTTAAGTATGTGCCTAACATTGAATTCAGTGGTACAACTCATGTGCTTAAAGTTAGACACATGCTTAAGTGTGTTACTGAATCAGAACCAGAATCAGAAAAGGGGGAAGGGAAAGATCTGGAAGAGCTGTATCCTCTGCTACTGCTTGCCTACTGCCTTCTGTCAGACCTCGCCAATGCTTGATGTGAGGGGTTGAGGGCACTGTGGTGTATTGGCTCCTCCGAGGGTCCCCTTCTAGCCAGAGGTTCCCAGCCAGTAGTAATCAGCCATGTGCTGTGCTGTCTGCTGCTCAGACCCAATGCTGCAGGAGGCTGCCCTCAAACCACAGGGCCTGGCAAAAATCCTGCCTTAATCTGAAACTGCCTGGTTTTAGCCCCTCCCCCCCATCCCTTTGATGGTCCCTCTTATCCAGTCTCCTCCCTCTCTGCCATGCTCTACCTTGTTCCTGCGACTATGACTATGAGTGGCTAGATGATATTTAAAAACAACGAGGAATCCGGTGGCACCTTAAAGACTAACAGATTTATTTGGGCATAAGCTATAAATCTGTTAGTCTTTAAGGTGCCACTGGACTCCTCGTTGTTTTTGTGGATACAGACTAACACGGCTACCCCCCTGATACTAGATAATACTTAGTCCTGCCATGAGTGCAGGGGACTGGACTAGATGACCTCTCAAGGTCCCTTCCAGTCTTCTGATTTTATGATTCTATGACACCTTCCTCATCCTCCCCATCCATCCATCTTGCCCTCCCTTGCCAGACTTTGCCTTACTAGGGGTGAAGAATTTTCTCCTTCATCCCATACTAATCTTACCATAGCACCTTGCACCATCTCCAGTGCCTCTCTCTCCGCCCACTGGTACTTTCTCCTTCCTTTGCTGTCTTCTCCCTGCCCTCACCACTCATCCAGCACCTGGTTTTTCACTGTCCCCTCATGCGATTGATTCAGATTTTTAAGTGGCCATCCAGAGGTCCGGGTGCTGTGCATGCACACACACTAAAAACAGATTCACCAATGGCTAGAGAACATCTCCCAAGTCCTTTACCCAGTTCCCATAAAAAAATGTTCCCATTCACCTTTTAAGATTTCACATTAGTAACATACTTGTGAATAATGTAAGCGAATGACAAAGTAGCATTAAACACACATCCAGTTCAATTACAGACTTTGGTGTCCGCTATGGAAATAATGAAGGATTCTATAGTAACTGTTCAAAATACTGTAGAAACATTATTACAAGTAGTGGTGTTTTGAACAATTACTGTAGGATGTTGTGGTTTATTTATTTTAATACGGGATAACTAGCTATTTTCCGGTACACTATTTATTGTTTTATTTAAGAGTTATTATTTATGTGGTGCCAAAAGGGTGCATAATAAATACCAGCGTATTATGTCAGTACACTGGAACTGGAACTTTTTGATTGTTTACACTAAGTATTTATTAGTAGCAACATTTGCACCCTTGCGGTATGTTTATACCAAAAAATCTCCAAATGCTCTCCAGTGCTTGGATAATACTAACTCTGCTTTACAGATGGGGAAACAGAGTCACAAGCTGATTAAATTATTTGCCCGAGCATCACAACAAGTTCGTGTGTAGAGTTGGAAACAGAACCCAGGTCTCCTGCTGCTACCACTACACTAGCTGGCTCCCATTTTTTAGTAGGGTAGCACTGCATTTCAACTTTAATCTGAAAACATTCTGGCGAATTTATTTCTTCATCCCAGTCCTCCCCTCCTCGGACTGCAGTTTTACCAAATACAGAAGACTTTCAGCAAAGAGAAGGAAACAATAACAGGATCTGAAACAATGGAACTGCAAAGTGAGTAGCAGGGCACTGCAGTTATGAAATATATAATGTAGCCAATCCAAATGTTTAAAAAATTGGATCTTCAATGCCTCCAACCCTGTTGAAGAGAGAGTTTTGTCCCCAAGAGACGTAAAGCACTGCTGCAGCCAAAAGAAATCAAATAGACTTGTTTCAAATCGTCTTTATGAACTGATTCTCCAAGGCGTTGAGCACTCTATTATACGTATTTGTCTGGCTTGTATCACTGCAGTAAATGTGCACCACCCCATCTTTAATGTATTTATCCCCACAACACTGCTGTGAAGTAGGGAAGTGCCAATATGCCCATTTCACAGATGGGAAGCGGAGGCACAGAGAGGCTAAGTGACTTGTCCACGATCACACAGACAGCCTCTGGTGGAGCAGGGAATTGCACCTGGGTTTCCCAGGTTCTAGACTAGTGCCTTAACATTCCTTTATTTCTTCTTCCAGTCTCCATTCCCTTGAGTGGGAGTTGAGGAGTCTCATTACTTTGTTCAAGTCCTCAGCACTTTCCATGCAGTGACACCTTCAGGGACAGAGCCTTAGCTGTATACATGATCATAGGTCCATAGATCTGCTCCTCCATTCTGACTGAGCATCAATAAGAGTTTTACATAATTAGCGGAGGATGGTCTGGCAAAAAACATTCCCTCTCCTGGGTCTCAGTGGCTCCACATTTCTTGGCAGCATTAGGAGAAGAAAGAAAAGCAATGAATTGGAGATCATTCATTATTTATGGGATCTGCTTTAACGCAATCATTTCTGGCCTCCAGTGTGTGTGAATGGCATCTGTAGGGGCAATGCTATTTCTTGATGCAGGAAGGACAGAAATAAGACATCTTTTCTAGCTGCTGGCTTAAGTTTCTGAAGTTGACATTCACAGTCTGTAACGTTCAACACATCTGGCCTCATGCTATTTATTTGCTTTATAGGATTTGCACACCAAAGCAATGTTTCTGCTAAGACTCTATGTATACGGTGTCCTCTGCTGAAGTGCACAGCTCTCAATAAAAACACACTCTGAGCGCCAGTCAAAGATTACATCTTGTGATGCGTAGCTCTCACTTGATTTAATTAGCTCACAAATTGTATGACTTTCTGATACCATGAGACTTCTATGCATTTTTAAAAGCGACTCCATGCCCAAATGGCAGACAACCAACTTCGATATAGCAACCAGCGAGCTGCATTATTACAGAACAGATGGACAAATGTTTTCTGAATTTTAGCAAACTATGACTTTACAGCCTGGATTTAAATTTATTTTTGACTGAGATTTGAACAACAAAGACATTTTATCATACACAATGTAGAATCTAATGACCCATGGACTTTTTTTACATAGACAGCTATTTGCTTTTAGTGTCAACGTGCTTCAAAAGTCCCATACCTCATGTCAACATGCCCCATCATCCAGTGAAATTTTCTCCCTGAGACACTGCTCATTCAGCATCGCTCTTGTTCTAAGATTTCATCAGATGTTTTCCTCCTGTTGTAAATGCTTTTCCTTTCTGATTGTGATGACTGTTGCCGTAAATTCTTATCTCAAGTAATTTATAGGGTTAAACAGATTCTGATATGTCTCACTTTTTTTGCCCTTGACATATTGCTCTTTCACTTAACTGGAACAAGTATCCTGTTGGGTGTAGTCTCTTTGTACTGCTGTCCTAGTCACTGTATAAACATATCAGAAGTGATGTCTAAGCGACATTAAATCTCTATCCTTAGAGTTTTTTAAGGCCCGGCTTGACAAAGCCCTGGCTGGGATGATTTAGTTGGGGTTGGTCCTGCTTTGAGCAGGGGGTTGGACTAGATGACCTCCTGAGGTCCCTACCAACCCTGATATTCTATGATTCTATGATTAAAGCTGCGATGCAAATCATGACAAATGATGGAGTGAAGTGTTAATGCTGACACTTGACCCATAACTCATTCCATGTCCATGGGGTGTTACCACAGTATATGGTAGAGTATGTTTCCAGTAGGGCTGAGTGAATGACTGATTTTTTTAGGAGGGTTGGGGGGAGGAGTCACAGACCTAACCAAAAAATTCAATTGAAAAATTTGGTTCACTTTGAATTGAAACTGACTTTTTCCTGTTTTTCTTGCTGAAACGATAAAAAAAAATCATTTCAGGTTGAATGAAATATTTTGTTTGACCTGAAACAAATGTTTTTCAGGTTTTTGCTTGATGTCCTTTTGGGGGTATTTTTTATCCTTTTTATTTGCTTGTTTGTTTTAAAGAAAGTAGTTAAATTTCAAAATGAAACATTTTGAAACAAAAAGTCAAACTGTTGTGTTTCAAAATGGCTGAAAAAAACTGTTTTGACTTTAAAAAAAAATCTTTTTTCCTCCGTACAATATTATTCACCGGATTCAATCCCAACTTTGCAAATAGTTTTGGCGTCTGAAAAAAACCCTTTTTATCTAATTTACTATTTGCTGAAAAAAAATTCTCCCAGCTCTAGTTTTCATTACCTTCTGGTTGGAGACCTCTGGCAATATCTCTAGTTTGTGTAACAAGCATGGGCCCTGATCCCACAGTCAGATTTACAAAGGTGCACCCTTGAACCTACTTAGCCAGTGAGCCCCATTGACTTCAGTATGCCTCCACATGGTGCCACTTTGGGGAACCGGTTGCAGGATTACAACCTGAAAGCCCAGTTCTGCAACATTTCGTGATGCTGAGTAGCACTTATTCATCTGTGTGATCTCATTGAAACCACCATGACACCTCATGAGTATAAGTACTACTCAATGGGAGGCAAAGCTGCAGAAACAGGCTCTTACTATTACTTAGAAGGGGGTATTAATTTGCTTCCCTTGTTCTTCAAAGAGTAGGAATTCCTAGAGGAAAAATGTGTCCCAGAAGTGTCCAAAGTGAATGCCGGAAGTGTAGAGCGGATGGTCCCTCAGTAAGGGTTCTGGACTGAGACTCAGGAGACCCAGGTTTAATTCTCTGCTATGCCACAGCCTTCCTGTGTGACCTTGGGCAAGTCACTTAGGGTAACACTTTCAAAGGTACCAAAGTGACTTAGGAGCCTACGTTCCATTTTCAGAAGCCACTTAGGAGCTGAAGTCTCACTGAAAGGCAATGGAACATAGGGTATGGTTACACTGCAATGACAAACCTATGATTGGCCCACGCCAGCTGGCTCGGGCTGAGGGGCTGTTTAATTGTAGTGTAAACATTTGGGCTCAGGCTGGAACCTTGGCTCTAGGACTCCGCGAGGTGGGAGGGTCCTAGAGCTCCGGCTGCAGCCTGAGTCCACAGATCTACATTGCAATTAAACAGCCCCTCAGCCCGAGTCCGAATCAGGTCAACCACAGCAGTCTAATTGCAGTGTAGACATGTTTCTAATTGCCTAGATCACTTTTGAAAATGGCACTTAGACTCTTAAGTCATTTAGGCATTTTTTTAAATGTTACCCTTAGTCTCTCTGTGCCTCAGTTTCCCACCTGTAAAATAGGGATAATAGCACTTCCCTACCTCAGAGGGGAGTTGCAAGGATAACATGTTAAGGATTGTGAGGTGCTCAGATACCATGGCTCGGAGGGCATATAAGTACCTAAGACAGATAGACAGACTGTTGACAAAATAGACTGCATGCTTTTGTACGTGTAGACTTATTAGGTGAAATCCTGGCCCCAGTGAAGTCAATGATAAAACTCCCCCTCATTTCCATGGGGCAGCATTTCATCCTTTGTGTACAAAGGCCCCAGTCCTATAAAGATTACTCAAGCTAAATGTCCATTGGTTTCAACTGGTCAAATCCTGGCCTCGTTAAGACAAATGGCAAAACATTCGCTCAATCCCCTGGCAAAGCTTTTGAAAATGTGTTCCTATGTGCTGAACATTAGTAACAATACATATTTGGGGCCAGATCCTCAGCTATGTCTCTGTTGTGCTTGCACACGTGAGTGGACCAGAGGAGGGGAGCATACTGCAAGAGGCTTTCTGTCAGCAGTGCAAGCTGGAGAAGTCTGAAGACTGCTCTAATCTGTATTGGCTGGATGGGCTCAGGATCCATTGCAGCATTATACATTGTGACAGAGAATCTGCATAGAAAAATAAGAATGCCTTCCCTCTCTTTCGGTCTTAATTCTCAGCATATGGTGGCATAAGTAATGGGTTAGCTATATTAATAAAACACCCCGTGACTCAACCCAGTGCCTTTCTTTAAACCTAAATGTACTGTACCACTTATGTAAAATGCTCACTGACATCAATGACACTTATGCGTGAGTAAGAAATATACGATCAGGGCATGGATCTAATTTACATACTGTATCATCCATTGGATTGGTTTAACTACTGAACGTTCTGCCCTCGAATCATTTGCTCTGACATTTCCACGAACCTGTAGTCATAGTGGTTGGGGCATGGCTAGATATAGTCCCACGAATCATTCATGAGCTTTCATTTTGACTCTCTGCATAAAATATATTTGAATGATTTACAGGGAGGATTTTCCATATATTCTACACCATTTCAACACATTTGCTCTGACTGTCTGGCTCTCTCTGTTTTTCATTTTTCTTCTACATCTGCCCTATTTTCTTCATAAACTCACGGTCTGTCATGGGTTTGGTTAGATTTCCAAAAGAACAGAGTCAGCCCAAGAAAAGAAGAGTGTTAGTATTAAATATTCAGAGACTCATGGACAGCAATAAGTCAGACTGAGATACTCAGTCTCCAAAGGCATTTAAGCTTCAGCAGCACTGTTACTATATCATCTCCTGTAATCCTGCCATTACTTTATTATGGTCTAAGTATAAAATTCCCCCCTTCCTTCCCCCTAGAAGTGGCATTTATTTGTACCTCGATGCTTTAGTGCAAATTCAGTTTTAATTAGATTTGCAGAAAACTGTTCACTAAAACTGAAAGAAAGAGGCCTCCAAACTAGTGAGCTCACAGTGGTTTAGTACCCTGTTTATTTCCTCTTAAGCACCAGCCTGAATGCACCGACTACGATGAAGATGCAGAAGAAAACGTTAAAGATGCATAAGCTGACAGATCTGCAGCGCTCACCTCACAAAGGGCTCCTATTAAAGTGATTCAGGAGGCTTGAGCTCTTGGGAGTTGGGGGGACTAGCGTGTGTGAGTCAAGTTTGAGGCCAGCCTGCTGTGAGTCACTAAGAAGGACAAACAGCCAAACCACAAATAAAATACCACTTTTGGGTACCCCATCTCCAAAACAAAAACAAACAAACCAAATCAGACGGAGTAGGGTTGCTAACCCTCCCGGATTGGCTGGGAGTCTCCTGGAATCGGAATCAATCTCCTGGTAGCTACTGAAACCACTCCAGATTTTAATAGCCACTACAAGTCAGTTCTGCGACACAGCGGGGCTAAGGGAGCCTCCCTGCCTGCCCTGGCTCCATGCAGCTCCCAGAAGCAACTGGCATGTCCCTCTGGCTCCTAGGTGCAGAGGCGGCCAAGGGGTCTCTGCACACTTCCCCCACCCCGAGCACTGACTCCGCAGCTCCCATTGGCTGGGATCCACAGCCAATAGGAGCTGTGGGGGTGGTGCCTTCAGGCAGGGGCAGCACATAGAGCTGCCTGGCCTCCCCTGAGCCTAGGAGCCGGACAGCTGGCCACTTCCAGGAGCCACGCGAGGTAAGCACCACCTGGAGCCTACACCTCTCACCCCCTCCCACACCCCAACTTCCTGCCCCAGCCAGGTGAAAGTGAGTGAGGGTGGGGGAGAGCAAGATGGAGGGCGGGGGGATGGAGCGAGTGGGGAGCGGGGCCTTGGGGAAGTGCAGGGCCTTAGGGCAGGGGCATGGCAGGGGAGGGACAAGGGTGTTTGGGTTTGTGCAATTAGACAGCTGGCAACCCTAACTGAGAGAAGGAGCACAGAACTCCAGCATGAGGGACACTATAAGTTTTGTAGCATCAACCCACACTACCATGGATAAAGTAACAATTTCACTTTCTGCCTTACCACATTCTGAAAATCCCAAACCAGCTCCAGTTTAAGACTTTCCAATGCTTATCCTCCTCCTCCCCACCACCATTGATTTTAATGGTTTAAAAATCACCAGTGGCTCTGAGCAAACTTTCTCAATTCTAATTTTAACATCCAAAGGTTTTCTAAGTGTTGAACTAAGCATAATGCTGCTAGAGAATGGACCAGAATGAATCACCTGACCTGCCTAGCTCCCTGCAGGCCTGACCTGTGCATTGACTTAAATCAGGAGCAGCCATGTTTTATAACCTGATATCACAGCAAATTTAAAACTGGTGAAGTAAATGCTTTTTAAAGCAATGAACAATTAGCCTGTGGAGCTCATTGCCACAAGATCTTATCAGGACCAAGAGCTTAGCATGCTTCAGAAAAGGATTGAACAATTAGGCCCTGATTCAGCAAAGCACTTAACCAATTCTTAACTTTTAGCACATGTTTAAACCCCCTCTTCCTCCATCGACTTAAGTGGCATTGATCATCTTACTTGTTTATAAAACACCAGGCACCCCTCTAGTCCTATATATGGATCATTATTTATCGTAATGAATAATGACACAACTAACATCACAGTAGCCCATTTAATCAACGAGCTACGTGAGCCACTGTATAAAATGCTAATATACAATATTTCATGCCCACACGTGTGCATCCTGCTGCCCCAGGAACCTGGCCAAAAAAAAGTAGGCAATAGTAACTCTGCAATCATCTCATAAATATTTCAGCTCCTTTGAATGTGCTAGTCAGTCCCATGGTTTTGATTTTGCACCAAGGGCTACTAAGTATACCAAACGCAGGGGCTTTTGCTTTGTGTCTTCACAGTAAGGCTGAATGAAAAGTAATCGCAGTAGTATTATTGTTCTCTAGTACCACAAATGAGCTTGTCTCTTTCCAGCTAGCAAGGAGATGAAGTCCCTGCCTTAAAGAGCTCACAATCTAATCAGACAACGGAGGGGGCTGGGGTACCAGAAAGAGCACAGTGATGAAGTTTAGATTTGATTTTATTAGGTATATATCGTATCAAGCATTCTGGAGCAAGACTAGGTTTTAGAAACCTCATGAAGAAGTGTGTTTTAAGGAGGGGTGATTGGCTGTATGGCAGGCTGGGTCAGGTAGATAGTTCCAACAGAAATTGCTCCAACTGCAACAGGAAGTTGTTTTTTTTTATTGAGAACAAAAGTATTTGCTTCTAGGGGAGGTGGTGTGGCCTAGTGGATAAATCCCTGGCCTGGGATTCAGGAGACATGGGTTCAACGTAGCTCTGCTGCTGGGTGACTGTGGGCCAGTTGCTTCCCTTTTCTGTGCCTCGGTTTTCTCAGCTGTAACAACAGCCATCCTAGGGCTGACTGCTGGTCCATCTAGCCCAGTAAATTGTCGTCTGCAGTGGCCAATGCCAGGTGCTTCAGAGGGAATGCACAGAACAGGGCAATTATCAAGTGATCCACTCCTTGTAATCCAGTCCCAGCTGCTAGCAGTCAGAGGGACACCCAGAGCATGGGGTTGCATCCCTAGCCATCTTGGCTAATAGCCATTGATGCAACTATCCTCCATGAAGTGATCTAATTCTTTTTTGAACCCAGCTATACTTTTGGCTTTCACAACATCCCTGGCAACGAGTTCCACAGGATGGTTGTATGCTGTGTGAGGAAGTAATGAGAATAATACAGATCTCTTCTGTAAAGTGCTTTGAGACCTACTGACGAAAAGCGCACTAGAAGAGCTAGATGATGGTATTATTACACAACTGAGCTCAAGAGATGCTGAAGCAATAATTGGAATGAGTCTGTATTTGGGGCATGATCCAAAGTCCATGAAATACAATGGAAAGACTCTTATCGAATTCCGTGGATTTCGGATCAGACTTCTGATCCAGCTGTTTTTACCACCGTGATGAAACAAAGTGGTGGCTGTTTTAAGCATTTGTAACCATTGGGAGATACCTGTCTTACCAATAAATTGTTGGACAAAACAAGTTTTTATCAAAGAGTGTCTGTCTGTCTCTCCACAAGATCTTGGTCATGGTTTGGGGTTGCAGCTAATGGTACCGACTTCCGTAGAGCCTAAAGGACGCTTTGCACACCTTCGCTGGTTTGGGTGAAGGTTCATAGGCAGCGACATCCCTTATAATGAGTATGGACGTTAAAGCTGTTTAATTTTCCCCAAACCATTGTTCTCTAGCATTCTGCAGTTTGTCCATTAAAAACAAAGAAAAATCAGTTGTAAGAAGAAGATCTTGAACTGGCAGATGTAGAATGTGGAATTCACCGTTTCGTGTGCTGGAGAATAGCCAATATTCAGTCATGTGCTCTTGAAGCTTATCACTATACCAAAAGAAAAAATGAGGGTGATGGTTTCAGGGCCCATATATCATCATGCCAGTACTCTTTAATTACAAGGTAACCAGCCATCATTTGATTGGATCGTCATTGGCAGGGTAATCGCACCATATTATTACACGGTAAATACTCACAGAGCTTATGGGTATGTCTACACAGCAAAAACCCCCTCTCCCCTTGCCAGTCTTCAGAGCCCAGGCTCCAGTCCAAGCCTGACCATCTACACTGCTACATTTAGCCCTGTAGTGTGAGACCTGTGAGCCAGAGTCAGTTGATCTGGGCTCTGAGACTCACTGCGGCAGTTCTTGTTTTGCTGTGTAGATGAACTCTTTGTCTCAAAATCATACCACAAGTTAGCAGGATTACTAAGTGTAACTACATAGCAACTGACATTTACTAGATAGTAAAAACATGATACTAACCCGTAAACCATGTTAAGAGTCAAATCCCATTTTCATTAGCCCCACTTGAGTCTTGAGTTTTGCACCAGATTTACACTTGTGTAACTGAGAGCAAAACTTGACCCTAATTTACTATGTAGAAAAAGAGCCCGATTCTCTGCTGCTTTGAGCCTCGGCTAGTTATTTAAACCTGAGTAGAGTGTGTGTAAAATGCCCCATTGCAATGTGTTTGATTTTATACCCACTTTGCTCAAGTGTAAATAAGTACACAGTGGGGGTATAATACTGTATCCTGCTACTTAAAGTGTTACTGCTCATTGCAAATCAATGTCAGTTTCTTTTAGTCCATTATCTTTCAAAGAGTGAAAGGAGTCTCTTGGCTGGAAGTAAAATGATGCGAGAACAAATTGCTAATAAGTGGGAGTTCAGTGGAAGTGAAATGTGAGGGATAAAAATAAAATGCACTGTATATATTTTCATTACCCAAATTGGTTATGTCTTGCAGCTGAAGTCGCGTGTTCTGATGACTCCTTTAGCAATCTCTCCTCCAAGAAGCACACCAGAACCTGATATTAGTTCAATCCCTCAGGATGCAGCTACAATACCCAATTCAGCTGCCCCACAAGCTCTCACTGGTATGTTGAATCAAATGCCGCATTGCAAAGCAGTGGGAAGGTATAGTAGTTTGATAGCCAGATATTTGTCCTTTCTAAAACAAACTTAATCCCTGAAAAATGCAGACTGAAGGATTTAGTACATTTGCCAACTAAACTGATTGCTAAACACACAGAGCAGAGATGGAGCACGTTGCCTTGTGAGCTGTAACTTTTTATAAGACTGTACATTCAGGAGTGCTGGAACAATTTGTGCAGTGGGGGTGCTGAGAGCCACTGAAACAAACTGTAAACACTGTGTTTGATGAAAACCACTTCAAGCCGGGGGGGAGGCACCCTTAGTTCCAGCACCTACGTGTACATTTTGACTGAGTAGTTTGAGGGTTGGCTAAGAGAGTCAGTGGGCCTGATTCTCCTTTGCACTGCACCTTGTATAGTCATTTCCATCTGTGCAAAGTTCAGGTAAAACAATATCATTCTGATTTTGTAGCATTTTATACACCCTTTGAATAGGTGTGAATACTTATACAAGGTACAGAGAAGTAGAGACTCAGGCCCATGTATAGAAGTCCTGCTTCTGTGTTTTTAATCCAGGTTTGGAACAGATCTCAAATCTATTCCCCATGAATAAATTTATCAGCCTCTCCCGTGCACTTGCATTTCTAATATCAAAGTTGCACTGGCATTGATGAAGAAATAACCGGAATCAATGGTGTAGTGTGAACTTAATTTTGGGAAAAGAAGAAACTTACATTTATTGGAGAGGGAGGAATGTGATCTAAGGACTCTGGGTGAGATTCTCAGCTGGTGTAAATCAGCATTGGTCCATCAAAGTCACTTACGCGGACTTATACCAGCTGAGGGTCTGGCCCTTTCTATCTGACAAGGTTTAATGATCTATGGAAAATAAGGGCCTGATTCTCTTCCCACTGACGTTCGAGTTACCAGAAGTAACCATTTAAGTCATATAAGTGAGAGGAGAATCAGCCCATAATTTGGAGGAGGGTGGATTTATCCTGAGACTTCGATACAGAAACAGGTTTGATAATGCTAGATATAAACAAAACCCAAAATCCTCCTTAGCTCAGGCATGCAAAGGAAAAATCTCCCTTCTCCTTTGGTAGCATTCTAATAAGAATATAATATTTTGCACTTATTTAATTCCTTACATTCTGGATCACAAAGTGCTTTACATATATTAAATAACAGAGCTTCACAATACCCTGGTGAGATAGATATTGCTATTCCTAATTTACAGGAGGCTAAGGTGAGGCCCAACGGTGAAGTGATTTCTTCAAGTCTGTGGCATTGCTGGGAACAGAGTTCATGAAACTTGAGCTCCTAAATGATTTAGGCCCTTTTGAAAAATTCCCTCTAAGTCTCTTGAATGTTAGGAGACTAAATGTTATCCAGGAGACGCCTCCTGCCACCAGATCCTTCTTATTCATTCTTATGACCAAGAATTGGGTGCTGCAAATGACCAAATCTAATTTTAGACAAATGAAACAGATCCCAGAGTCAAATTCAGAAACACAAACACAGATAGAAATCGAGTCTTGATATTCTGTTCTATCAGAGGTTCCCCAGTGGTGGATGAACGTTTTGTGGGGGGTACGGCGGGGCCTGGGCCAGCCCCCATGGAGGGTGGAGAGGGAGTGCCACCCAGTCCTGCTCTTCTGCTAGCTCTGCTCTGGCTCCACCCCCAGCTGCGGCCCCAGCTCCAGGCCCTACCCCAGCCTCAGCTCTCAACCATGGCCCAGCCACAGCTCCACATACGGCCACGGCCCCGCTCCTGGCCCCACCCCCAGCCTCGACCCCTGGCCAGGGCTCTGTTCCCAACCCTGGCCCCACCTCCAGCCTCAGCCCTGGCCACGGACCCCTTATCCCTCTCTGTGGGCCCCCCTCCTCCCAGGAGCCACAGCCCTGCGCCCAGCCCCAGCTCCAGAGGGGGCATGCACAGGGTTAAAGTGGGGCACGACCCTGAAAAGTTTGGGGACCACTGTATTATATCTTATGTTGTATTTGATTAGTAAATCTATAGTCTAAGAGCTCTCCATAGCTCATACACCCTGCTTATATTTTTAACTATATTGCATCTTTCTATGTACAGCACTGTGAAGATATAAAGCACTATGTAGTGTTAAGTATTATTGCTATTATATTCATATTTGCCCAGGATTTATTGCTGGAGTCCTTCCTGTTGTTCAGTACGAGTGGCTATATCATAACCGTTAGAGTGCACTGTGACATTAGCACTAGATTTTCATTAGGGTGATGCAAACTGTACATTCCTTCCAACATTACACAGCTGTCACCATGTCCTCCGCTATGTTTGATATTTGTTGTCACAGACCCGATTTCTGTCAGACGATGATGTTATATTGCCTGGAAGATCAGAACTCCAGCACACTCAGTCAGCTATTACAATATATCTTACTTTAGACTTACCCAGGCCTGGTCTTACTCACCACGGGCTCATCGATAGTCACCCGGAAACTGAGATAACCTCCCACATGCTTAAACAAGGTTCCTGCTAGCCAGCTGCTAACAAGGATTACCTTGGTATAGCTGGGGCCCCCAACTACATTATAAACCATTTTACAAAACGGTGCTGCAGGACGCTTCAATGTGTGGCTGCCTACACACAGGTTTAGTCCCAGCAGCGCCCTCTGTTGGGGAGCTACCCGTCCCATTACTGTTATCCTTATTCTCTACTTCTCTATTCAAAACGTTTACAATATAGGGGCAAACTTTCGCCCTCGCTTCTCTGAAGGCTTGGGATGGGGGCAGCTGAGTGTGTGGAGTGAACTATTCTGCCTTTGCAGGGTATGATGGCTCCTGAGGAGCTTGGAGGCAGCCCAGTCCGCAGGTCTCTTCACTTCTGCTTCGGAAAGGCTCAACACGTAAATCTCCCAGATAGTGCCTGTTGCAGGATAGCAATTTGTGCGCACAGTCCTGGGGCCTAGTTGGCCCCGCACTCTGCCCAGAAATCGCCCCTAGCAACCACCTTTCTGAGGCTTGCATGCAGGACCCCTGAGGTGTACAGATCACATTTCTAGCTTGCCCTCACCCTCTTTCCCATACACAGCCCCACTGCAGATCTTAAAATGGTGCAGAGGGCCTTCCTGTGGGGCTTCTAAACTCCAGGCTTAATTTCACTCCAAGTGAGAAACTTTTCACAGTGTCGTTGGTCATATGACACAATCAGGTAGAAGCAGAAGGAGTCAGCTCAGGAGTCTGTGACAGTCCCTGTGAGCTGGCACAAAGACAGAACTTGGCACAGCATGATGGTTTTAGTATCGCACATGACTCAGCCGTTTTTCAGGAACTTCCTTAATTGCAGGTGACTTGTCATCACTTATCCAAATATATACAGGGCCAATTTCTGCTTGCTTTACTCATCCAATGGGAGTAAAACCAGCAGCATTTAGTCATTTGTGTCACTGCGCATCATGATATTTCACACTGGAAAGGGCTCTTAATTAAATATCATGAAATATACAAAACCAGAAAACAGGGTTGGTTGTGATGTGAATGTCTTTTAACAACTGTGTTGGGATTTTGTGTCTACAGTGTGCATTTACGTCAACAAACAGGCAAACATGGGGCCATACCTCGACAGGAAAAAAGTGCAACAGCTTCCAGATCACTTTGGGCCTGAAAGACCTTCCATGGTCCTCCAGCAAGCAGTGCAGGCATGCATTGACTGCGCACATCAGCAAAAGACTGTCTTCTCGCTTGTCAAGCAGGGCTATGGAGGCGAGATGGTGTCAGGTAAAACATTTTAAAAAGGCTTTGCAATAAATCTGAAAGTGCTATAAAATCATAACCTTTCTTTTAAATCTCAAGGTCATATCAGCGTTATTCAGATCATTGGGCCAGCCTCATTTCCATCCATAGACGTTAGGAGTAACTCTACTGAAGTCAATGGAATTGTACAGACTTGAGATTAGAATTAGGCCCCAGGCATACAGTATATTGGCACAAGAGACTACAGGATCTGTTTTTGGAATGCTGTGAAGTGATGGTCTCAAGTTGCAGTGGGGGAGGTTTACGTTGGATATTAGGAAAAACTTTTTCACTAGGAGGGTGGTGAAACACTGGAATGGGTTACCTAGGGAGGTGGTGGCATCTCCTTCCTTTGAGGTTTTTAAGGTCAGGCTTGACAAAGCCCTGGCTGGGATGATTTAGTTGGGGATTGGTCCTGCTTTGAGCAGGGGGTTGGACTAGATGACCTCCTGAGGTCCCTTCCAACACTGATATTCTATGATTACACAGTCTAGTTCTTGATATTGACAGAACACATCATGTGTTTGAAAATGTCACTTGTTTGGCCCAACAAAGCAGCCAGTAAAAATCAAATATCAAAAGCACTTCAATTTCCTATCTCATTTTAAATTAGTTTCCTTTTGTCTTCTCACTTTTTTCCTGGTTCAAGAGGTTTTTTTTAATCAAACAGTGGGAAAAGAAGCAGTACAGGGGAAACAAAAGGATTGGACTAACATGGGCTGTGTAATAAAATTTAATTGTACAGTGACACACAGCATTATCCATTTGCTTAAGCTATATGCGTTATGGGTGGGTCAAATACTACTCCTAGGTAAAACACCCATTGACTTCAATGGTACAAGATTGCCCTCTGTGTACAATCGATGGGCCAGATCTGCTCTCAGCTACACCCAATGAAGAATAGAGAATAGAATTTGGGCCCATGTCTGGGGCAGCTAAGAGTGGAGATCACTGTGAACTGAAGGCTTAGCATGAATATTTTTTATATAGCAGGAGGTTTGGGTTGCAGCTTTGGAACAATGGAATAAAATAAAAATAATAATTTTCAAATGAGCTTCTGAAGATAGAGAGCTGCAAGCAAGCAGTAAGGTTGAAATCACTCAGGATCCAGTCCAACCTGCATAGCAAGGACCACCCCAGCTTTGCCCTATCACTGAGACTCTCCCTCCGCTTTTTGACCTAGAGCTCTGTCCTGATGGGCAGCACTTAATGATTCCTCTCTACTCCTTTTGTTTCCGCTTGGACACTCTAACTCCAGCTACAGCTTTCTTGAGAGACACCAGATACACTCAGAAAATTATTCTAACTCCTTCCTGAAAACATGCAAATCAGCAGTGAGCCGTGCAGTGTAGTGTGAGGTTTCTACTGTTCATTTATTCTTCTCTCCTTGCGTGAGCACGATTCTCATTAACATTACTGAGGGGAATCGCCCCGTGGGCCAGGACTGCAAAATTCGTTGGACTCAGGTCTTCTGATTAGAATCAAACTCAAGTACCAAAGCTGAAAACCTTATTCCGATTTTTTTTCTCTTCCTTCCCTCCCAGCAGCAACAGACAAGGGACAGGAGTGACCATCAGGACTGACCATCAGCTGTTTCTACTCTTAAAAAATGGTATTGGTTCAGAAGTTCAGCTGATATAAATTGACACAACTCCATTGAAGTCCATGGAGCTATGTTGATTTACATCAGCAGAGGATCTGGCCCATAATCTCCCACTCCCAGTAAGAAGCATCGAGGAACACGAATCCTTCCAGCAGGAAGCAGAGTGGGAACCTTCTCCCTTTGCTTGGAGTCATCTCAGCAGATGAACTTCCTGGATCTAGGAGACTTGAAGCCCTTATCCAGGAAGTAGCTCCTCATTCGCTCACCACCCACTTGCCTCCTTCTGACAGGAAGTTGAGTGAGGCTTCCAACACAATTTCAGGCTGTAGACTTCACCTCCTTCCAGCCTAACTCCTTTACATAAATATTTTCTTCAAATGCTTCCCAGTCACACACCCCACTTTCCACTACTTGAGCCACAAAGTTTTGTCTTCAGATCCGATCTTCATCAAAGTCCTGGCAGGACTAGTGTTTGAGGTTAGATCGTTACAGAGGTCAGGGTCAGCTGCAAAATGTGGATCTGGATCTAGGGTTGTGGTTCAGATCCCTCTCTATGGAAAATATTCTATGCAACCAAAACAAACATTGCCTGGAACCATTTTCATATGCCATTAAAAAGACCTCTCAAACTGTTTTGCTCCCATGCATCGTTGAGTGTACTGAATTGTCCTCACTTGCTTTTCAGTTTCTGCTTCGTTTGATGGGAAGCAGCACCTCCTGAGCCTGCCAGTAGTGAACAGCATTGGCTATGTCCTGCGCTTCCTCAAGAAGCTCTGCCGCAGCCTACTGTGTGACAATCTCTTCAGTAATCAGCCTTTCCCACAGTATAGCAGCACCTCTGGAAACCCAGCGCAGTATGAGAATGGAAGACTGGAGTCAGGTGGGTTTCGATTCAACTACTGTTAAAGATGTGAGGAGGACCAGTGAAAATGAAGCTGTCCTCCTGGAGCCCTGGGTTTGCTAATGGACTTCTGATTCTCGTCTAGAGGCCATTTCTCCAGCAAAGGAAGCAGCTCGCTATACAGCAAAGCTTCTGATAGTCAGACCACTAGCTCATTTCTAGTATAGCCAGTGCTCTCATGACACCTATGGGAAACTCCCAGCTGATAATGGCTTGGTTGATGGGCAGTAGGGACTACAGTAATCTATCTTATGTGTTCACTTTTCACCTCAGTGACCTGACACTAGCTACCATGTGCTTGCTATCCCCGTTCAACCTCAGACTCCCTGCCCTCTGATTGTTTGTTATACCTGTCTGTTGCTTCTTGTCTTCATTTAAAGCTTAAACTCTTTAATGGTCTCTTATTATGTGTTTGTGCATTATCGATCCTGACTTGGGCCCCTAGGTGTTACCGCAATGCAAATAAGAAATAACAACCATAATTAATAATGTACACTCTGGAATATCATGTTTCAGCAATTAGCTATGTGAGTGTTTCTTCTTAAAACTACTTTGTTTTGCAATTGATTCTTGAAAGAATGTGGCCTACCCAGCACTACATGCAAGGCAGCAATATGTTTTGTGGGGCCGTGCAAAGGATCTGTGCTTCAGACTTGTCTAGACCACGATTTTTTAAACCCATAATACCCAGTGAGTGCAGCTTCACAGATGGAAGCAAGGGTGAAGGCTGCAGTGTAGACAGGGCTTAGATGCAGTGTAACTGCTCCAGAGTGTCACCTGTTGGGAGTTACAGGTCCAGAAATCCCAGCGTCCTCACAGCCAATGCGTGGTATTCTGACCCTGTTGAAATCAATGGGAATTTTTCCATGAATTTACATAAGACCAGGATTTCACCCAGTATGTCCATAGGCTTGTGCTTAGAGAGAGTTTTTATTTTAGAATAAGGAACTTTATACCTCCTGTGGAATGAAAGGTGGGCTTTTCAGTGCTAAGCCAGAAGATAACGCGCATAGATTCCAAGCCCAGAAAGGACCATTGTGATAATCTAGTCTGCTCCTGTAGAACACAGGCCGTAGAACTCCCCCAAACTAATCCCTACGGCAGATCTTTTATGAAAACATTCAATCTTGATTTAAAAATTGCCAGTGATGGAGAATCCACCACAGCCCTTGGTAAATTGCTCCAATAGTTAGTTACCCCTCACTCAGACCAGGAAAGAAAGCTATTCTGTATGTAGCTTGTGGCAGTTTGTAAGCAATCCAACACGTTGGGCCAGGTTCCTATTAGTTACCCGACTATAACTCCAGAGTAATGCCATTACCTTAGCAGAACTATTCTGGATTTACATAGTGGTAAACTGAGATCAGAATCAGGCTCCAACTTCTCTCACTTTTACATCTACCCAATGAGTATAAATCTAGATTGGATTTGTGATTCTTTAAAAGATTTGGTTTATTATGTGCCGAGCACAGGCAATGCGCTCAGTGCTGTACAAACAGAAAAAGGAAGGTCTCTGCACCTTACAATCTAAAGCAGATATAGACCAAACAAACCATGCATTGAAAGCCAAAACATCAAGCAATGCACTTTTCACACACACACACACACACACACACACACACACACACACACACACACACAAAATGCTTGATGATTTAATGTTGCTAGGTCTTGCAGATGCTGTGTGTTTTAAGGGAGCTGTTATGTTTCACAGCCTACAAAGAGAGAAATTAAATAAAAACATAGGATACTCCTGCTGGAAGGTTGCAACCTAACACTACTTTATTCCTTACAATTCAGAACAGACAAGAAACCCAAAACAGAGAAATAAAACCTGCTGCTCCCTAAAACAAAAAGGCACAACTTGCTTTAAGCTGTCTCTTTTCAAACTGACTCTGATCACACCCACTATGCTACAGAGTCCCCTAGGCTGCAAGCATGACTGAGGAACACCCCATCCCCTCTGTCTTAAAGCAATAGCTTGGAATTCTAGCACAGTCCTCAATACATCACAGATTTTGAAAATTTGAAAGATTTGAAAGAGGAGGAGTGGCTGATTGGTATCACAGGAGAGAAAGGGCATTACATTTGTAAGCAGCAGCCTTCAGGAAGATGGAAAGACCAGGCTTTGAATCTACAGTTCATCTGAATCCTTTTTCATGGCATAGATTATTTTCCTTTCCTTTTATTAACAAGAACATTATTGGTTTGGGAGCACATTCTCCTGTTGATGGTGTACATTTCATGGGAGTTACTTGTCTGCAATTGTGAGGAGAATGCTATAGTGGCCAAAGTTATGATCCCCAAATCACTCATTCATCCGGAAGACCCTAACCCTGCCTTCTTTACACACCATGCTAGTGGGAGTTTGGGGTGCACAATCCATGCAGGAGCAGACTTTTCTGGAAAACTGATCCAGCTGTCATCTCACTCTGAAGCCACATGTTATGGGGGAAGAGAATTAGGAAACCAAACATTGAAAAGTTGTATTGTCCTGCTCAGAATAAGGCATTTCCAGCACCCCTAATGTATCTGTGAAGCCTGGACATTTGTATAGTAGTTGAGGGCATGCGCCTGGACACTTTGTGTGGAAAGTCTGTTTCTGATGGAAGGCTACAGTTCGTTAGATGGGACTATTTTGTACTCTCTGCATCTCCTTTACAATGTCATTGTGTAGCCGCTATTTCGGAATACACTGGCTGCATTAGATACAGGGTTCAGTCACAGCTTTGCCACAAGGCCAGAGTAAGGGGCAGCATGCTGTTACATTGCTTCAGGAGCAGCCTGGGAGGAAACCTGTGACTGAGAGAATTATGCTCTCCCTCTGGATCCACTCCCTCTGGAGGGAGAGAATAAACTGCAAGGTCTATACAGCGTGCCACGTGCATTCAACAGCACAGCTACGCCCTCCCCATTCCATTCCCCCTCCCACCTGCATGGGGCCGGGGACGTAGTGGCTTTACAGAGCCTGCTTCCCTTTGTCTTTACCTGCACTAGCGAAGTTCCTCTCATCCTTCCCAAAGTCAGCTCTGCAAAGTCTCCTCTGATGTCCCATGTGAACCAGTACCTGTGGCCAATCTGAGCATAGCTATGAGCACCAAATTCAGACCAGCTGTAAACAGGTGCAACTCCCACAGAAGGTTCTGAGCCAAATTTAGTGGTGGTATAACTGACACATCAGACATAGTGGGTGCAGGAAACAAGTGCAAGTAGTAAAGGAATGTAAATGCATCAAGTCAGTGGGTGTGTCAAATGAGTGTCATTTACACACCAAAGGGGCATAGCAGGAAAAGCAACATACAGAGAAGTGTAAGCTACAATGATGAGAGCCGGGTAGGTGGGAAATCATGGGAACTGGAGGGCTCAGCTCCTCTGAACATGAGGCCACTTTTAATCATGCGCCTAAATGTGGATTCAGGAGCCAAAGGTTAGGCATCCAGTTTGGGATGTTTGGCCTGTAATGGTAGAGAATCTCTCATTCTAAATGACTGACAAAACACCTTGACCATAATCTGCCATCACTGAAGGGTTATTTGTAGTGCCATTTTTCACCCTGAACTCGTGTTGGCCTTGGTGCTCAATTGGCAGTCAATGAAGAGTGTCACTTCAGAAGCTGGCTGCACATTCTGACTGCGGAGTAGATCATGAGGCTGTTCTGAGTGAATAGCCCCAAGAGGGGAAAGAATTTCTTTTTCATAAGGTTAACAGAAATAAAATGAGACAGAACTTACACTTATGATTAAATTGAGTGTCAATTACAGGCTGATTCTCCTGTACCTCACCTTGTGCAAATGTCATAACATGTCAAAAGGCAGCATAGAAAATCCCCTGGAAGCCACAATTCCAAGCCTCAGTTTGTTCAAAAGTATTTTCCTAACACGACTATCAACATCAGTGAATTTTACAATGGGAATGCCATAGTGATCTCATATCACCTCCTGTCATGATCTGTTAGACCAGGGATCGGCAACCTTTGGCATGCGGTCCATCAGGGAAATCTGCTGGCGGACCAGGACAGTTTGTTTACCTACAGCGTCCACAGGTTCAGCCGATGGCAGCTCCCACTGGCCGCGGTTCACTGTTCCAGGCCAATGGGGGCTGCGGGAAGCGGTGCGGCTGAGGGATGTGTTGGCCGCCACTTCCCGCAGCCCCCATTGGCCTGGAACAGGGAACCCCAGCCAGTGGGAGCTGCAATCAGCCGAACCTGCAGACCCTGCAGGTAAACAAACCATCCTGGCCTGCCAGCGGCTTTCCCTGACGGGCCGCGTGCCAAAGGTTGCCAATCCGTGTGATAGACTATTGGGGGCAGTCATTGCTCTGTCACCGACATGATTTTTCCTTTCATTTTTAAAGTGCAATTAATGCTTATGAAAGATGCCAGGTGAACAGAACTGGGAAGCGAACGCTTATCGTTAGCTACCAAACTGGCGGGGCAGCAGCAGTGTGAGGTTCCCCACAGTGACCCATCCAATCACTTCTTCTGGCTTGGAGGCACCAATTCAAAGGGAGAGAATCTCACGTCCATGCAGTCCTTAGCCTCTCTGCTTATGCTATCACTAAGGGGGTCTGATTGTGATGCTGGTTTTTGTAATGTGGAGATCTGCCTACTGGGAACTGGACTGAGTCAGCCCTCTCATTTCACGAGGAAGAGACACCAGGTGGTAACAAGTCTCTGTCACTAACAGCCTGGTTTGGATTGGAACAAGTGAACTAGAGGTGAAAGGTTCTATAACCAATGACTATTCCACTACCTTCATTTTTCATCTGAAGTCACATTAAGTCAGGTGCTTGCCATGCGACACGCGAATCTGACAGAGCATAGCACTATTATACATCAACCTGGTGCTATTAGTTTGGAATGGCTAATATCAGCTTCACATCAATCACTTTCAGCCTTTTAGGAGTGAGCAACTTATAAGAAACATCATCTGCTCCCCACCCCACTCCCCCACCCCGCCTGCCTACAGTATTTGCACTGCAGATGTGACGAGTGGCAATGTAGCTTTGAATCCAGCGTTATAAGAATGATTGATTATCACATGTAGTTTTGTTTCTCAAATATTTTTTTCTTAGGCATTCAGGATAATGTTTTGGTTTTTAGCCAGCCACCACCAGGGCAGGGGGTTGTTTATGTAGTGTGGCCATGGTTTCTGCCAGTGCCGGTGCTAGCCTATGGGGGCCCTAAGTCGGAATATTTTTGCCTTCCCCCCACCCCCACATACACAACACATACTAATAATTAATAGGGGGTCCCCTTGAGCTGCTCGGGGCCCTAAGCCATTGCTTAGTCTGCTTATGCCTAGCACTGGCTCTGTTCTGACTGATGAACTATGAGCCAGATTCTGCCATCCTTACTCAAGTTGAATAGCAGCTTACTGGGCTACTGGTCCCATTCATTTCCTGGTACTACTCAG
Source organism: Chelonia mydas (assembly GCF_015237465.2). Classification (NCBI taxonomy): domain Eukaryota; kingdom Metazoa; phylum Chordata; order Testudines; family Cheloniidae; genus Chelonia; species Chelonia mydas. Next base: position 79,563,652 of record NC_057851.1, on the reverse strand, counting down.
CCTGAGTGCGAATGGCAGAATCTATTCCAGCCATGCTACTCCCTTTGCAAATGCCATCATTGTAGATCAGGCTCTGTTCTGTGTGGGGTAAGTGGACAATGATGAGCCACTGAAGGGATTATTTTGGCGCTTCATAGCATGAGGAATCCATATAGTGCCAGCATGTTATGTCATTGTTATAAGTGAAAAGATTACTTTCCTATGGAACTGCAATGCAGCCCAATCCCATTCAGCCATATGCTCCAGGAAATACAGTGAAAGCTTGGCACACACAGGATTTTGGTGAAACCGGGAAATCGATGCATGGTACATGTTGCTGTTCTTGTGCTTCTGTTAAGTCGGCATTTTGATGGAATGAGGTGGCACATACTGTACTCTATAAATACCTTAGTGTATATATCCTTGCTACAGTCAGTTATTATTGGTTTTGGAAACTCATTTACAAGATTATTGTCCAGGATCAGAAAATACATAAAAGCATTTAATGAGAAATTGACTTTACCCACATAAAGCCTATGAAGTGTAGGAGGGACGCTGGGTGTGATGAAGACTACCCTGTCAACCCTTAGCCAGCGAATGGAGCTGAAATGCAGCTGCTACTCCAGTCTGTGAACTGGATAAGTGACCTCAGCCCCTTCATGCCACATCGACAAATAGGGTGACCAGATAGCAAATGTGAAAAATCGGGACAGGGGGTGGGGGGTAATAGGAGCCTATATAAGTAAAAGCCCCAAATATCAGGACTGTCCGTATAAAATCGGGACATCTGGTCATGCTACCTACAAAGAGCCAATTGACCAACTACTACTCCCACTTACAGCAGTGTGAATCCTCAATCACTCCGTTGCCATCAATGGAATAACTCCAAATTTACGCTGGTGTAAGTAGGAGCAAAGCTTGGCCTGCTGAATTTGTGTACTCCTGTGTCTTATGAACCTTCCTCTGACCAGCTACTAACCCCTCCTTCTGCATCTATGCAGCAGGGTCAGTACAGAGACCCCGCTCTGTTATGTGCAATGCAGAGACCAATCCCTCTCCCCACCTCCGTGGCTACTTCTGCTGTTGCTCCCCTTGAACTCATCATAAGAATTCCTCATACTTAGTGAAGAGGGATTGTGCAAGGCCCTGTACACCTGGGTGAATTTCACATTGAAGGTGAAATTCCCATAATAAAACACCATAGGACATCGTGCAAAGCAGCAATGCTTTTCATGGTTTCTGTTCTCCAGTTTGGAATCTAGATGGTCTTTATTTTAAAACTGCGTGTGCCTTTTAGCCTCTGTGTGCCAATGAATGTAACCCATGTGGTGACTTGAGGGCAGTTATTCTTGACTTACCCCGACAGAAGAGAGAGGAGACTCTGCTATTGCGTCTAGTCATATTAATCCACTGACATCATGCAGTTGTCACCTTTCAGTCCTGCCCTTGAGGTATTATTCACTTGTGCCCACAGTCAGCTGCCAAATGTTAATGGCTACATAAAGGCCTGGTGGGAATTGCTGATATATTTATTTAAGCCTATATCATGTACAATGTTTTAAATGTCTGAGAACCCAGAACCATGAGGCCCTATTCATAGCTAGCCCCTGTGCCTATTCTTAGCATTGCTACCCTCATCTTCCCTTCTTCATAACCCATACTGTTTGTTACAACCATTTGTTGCCTCATGAATTAGACTGTGAGGCGTTGGGGCAGAGATCATGTCTTCCTGCGTGTACAAGGCCTAGCACAACGGGGCCCTGCTCCTTCTTGGGGCACTATCACAGCCAGAGTGTGAGCACTCAGACTGAGTGGATGGAGTTGGAGTCAGGGGCCCAGAACCAGAGCTGAGGGTCAGAACCAGAGCCCAGGAACCAGAGCCAAGCACCAGACCGGAGCTGGAACCAAAGGCCAGGAATCAGAAACAAGGCAAAGGAGCAGAGTCTGTCACAGCCTCTGGCTGGGGATCCACCCAGCTGCACAGACAACTTCCTGGTGTCCCCGCCAGGTTTAATTAGTACGCCTGGACCAATCAAGGACCCCAGGACCACTGCCAGTCAGGTCCTTTATGGGTAGCCTGTCCTATAGTTCTTGGGCCCACAAGGCTCACAGCCTGTCTATCACTGCACTGCCAGAGTTATCAAGGGGTGGCTTGAATGCAGCAGTTGCCAAAGGACTAGCAAACCCAGGTTCTAGCCCTCTCGAGCCTCACAGGTGCCACCGCATTAGTACTACTACTAAGTCCCACAGCCACATCACTCTGTGTTCTGATTGCATTAGGTTTCACATGTGAAGTGAGCGTAGGCTTAAGTAAATACTTGAACGAGTGATCGCCAAAGAACTCCCAGGTGTACTGGAGGAAGTTGTGCTGGTGAAACAGAAGGTGTCAATTTCCCCCCTGAGTCAATCTTGACCCAATACCCCGTGCAATGTTAAGCGGCATTGGCCTTCTGGAGATACCATGTTTTGGATGAAGTTCTGACCACATGTGGTCATTGATATTCCAAAGGCACCTTTAATAAAATCTGGAGCGTTAACCCCAGTAGCCACTTTCAAACCTGCCAGCTGTGTTTGGCTTCCTGAAATTCCCCCTCCACTTTCAACTGCATATTTAATTTGTTTACTCTTGTTGTCTTATGTTGTATTGTGCTATCAAACGACTGCTGTGTTCCACCCCGGGGTGGCTGCATTTAAATGAGGGGCAAGAGACAATTCCTCACTTCACCCAATGGCTGGAGTGGCCGCTGCCGATCTTTCTCCTCCCCAGTGAAGGAATAGGAGGATCTGTGAACAGTGAATCTTCCAGATTTAAAGTCATAGAATCATAGGACTGGAAGGGACCATGAGAGGTCATCTAGTCCAGTCCCCTGCACTCATGGCAGGACTAAGTATTATCTAGACCATCCCTGACAAGTGTTTGTCTAACCTGCTCTTAAAAATCTCCAATGATGGAGAGTCCACAACCTCCCTAGGCAATTTATTCCAGTGCTTAACCACCCTGACAGTTAGGAAGTTTTTCCTAATGTCCAACCTAAACCTCCCTTGCTGCAATTTAAGCCCATTGCTTCTTGTCCTATCCTCAGATGTTAAGAAAAACATTTTTTCTCCCTCCTCCTTGTAACAACCTTTTATGTATTTGAAAACTGTTATCATGTCCTCCCTTAGTCTTCTCTTCTCCAGACTAAATAAACCCAATTTTTTCAATCTTCCCTCATAGGTCGTGTTTTCTTTAATCATTTTTGTCGCTCTTCTCTGGACTTTCTCCAATTTGTCCACATCCTTCCTGAAATGTGGTGCCCAGAACTGGACAAAATACTCCAGTTGAGGCCTAATCAGCGCAGAGTAAAGTGGAAGAATTACTTCTCATGTCTTGCTTACAACACTCCTGCTAATACATCCCAGAATGATGTTCACTTTTTTTGCAACAGCGTTACACTGTTGACTCATATATCTAACTTGTGGTCCACTGTGACCCCCAGATCTATTTCCGTAGTACTCCTTCCTAAGCAGTCATTTCCCATTTTGTATGTGTGCAACTGACTGTTCCTTCCTAAATGGAGTACTTTGCATTTGTTCTTATTGAATTTGCCCTTACACTTTCCCAGTCCTGGCCATGCCAATGCTCTGGAAAAATATCTATGGAGCGGAGATCTGTACTGTGCAAGGGATGTTCGCATCCTGTATTGTGCTGCCTATATCAGGCACTAGCAAAACAATACCAGTTCCCCTGCAAAAGGCCTCTCACTGGCTGCAAAGGAGGAGGAGGGATTGCTCCTCTCTTTGTAAACACGTTGTGAGCCTTGCACAGAACATGGTATAGCAATCAAAGTAGTTGTCTGGTCCAGTGGAAAGGGCACTGGAGTGGGAGTTGGGAGACAGGATTCTATCCCTGGCTCTGCCATTGGCCTGCTGGCTGACTGGGGGCAAGTTTCTTCATGTCTCTGGGCCTCTGTCCTCATCTGTCAAATGAGGATAATGATTCTCACCTTCCTTTGAAAAGCCCTTTGAGCATTGTAGATGAAGAACACTGTATAAGAGCTAAGGAATATTATTGCTATCTAAATTATTATGGAAATCTTGTCCTCAAAGTGACACAGGAGATACTGAATAAACAGAAGCACAGAAATTTCAAACCCTCAAAGGGCACGAAAAACACAGTGTTTTCTCTTTCTAGTGTTGTGGCTTGTTAAATCTTGTCCTGTCATGCACTAGGAACAGTGCTCATGGTTTTAGCGTATGCTCAAAATAAATGGCTTTTATGGTTATCAGTAGCTTCAGCTTGGCTTCAGTGTTTAATTACCTGCAAAGGCCATTTATTGCCTCATATATTCCTCTACCATGAACATTATCCCTTAAATGCTAAATAAAATATTACATTCACATTCAAAGGGGGAATGAAGGCACTGTGCAAGCCACCCAACCACAGCCAAATCTAATGTAAAACATTTGCTTAATCTTTAAGTTGTTTGGGTTTGGTTTTTTTTTTTTTTGGGTGGGTGGGGGGGCGGATTGACCACAGTGCTTGAATTGGGGCAGAGAGGGAAAGTATTTGTATTCTCAGGCTCTTTTCTTTCTTTTCACAACCAGCAGCTCTGAAAAGAGGGGGTGTGACATTACCCGCCGCACAACCTCCCTCCCCTTTCAAGAACCGATTGACTGAATTTCAGTGAGGGGGTGTTATGTTACAATGATAAGTCATTTGTAACCCTTCATTCTGATGGAATAGAAATTGACCTTTATACACAGTCTTGCTTTCTGGACATAAAATTTAAGATGGTGACTCGGTGAAAGAGCAGCAAGAGCTGCAAATTTTGAGTAATTTGTTACTTGTGAACTTGTCTCTCAAAAATGCCAAGGAGGGAGAGGAATGCTTGAGGGTGGTACCTGGGGATAAAGTAGGAGTAATAGGTGAAGTTAAGTAACAGAAAATTAAAATACAGTATCAAGAGAAGTTTCCCTATAGAGTGATCTGTTAGGTTGTTGATAGTCTCCCATTGCAGGCAGTAGAAGTCCCATTGTTTGCAACCTTTAAAACTAAACTGGACAAAACCCTAGTAAAGGTATAACAGGGAATAAATCCATCTTTGGCAGGGAGAGGGAGAGGGTGATCCAGTAGGTTAAATTCACCCCTGGTGTAGATCCACTGAAAACTACGGGTTTCAGAGTAACAGCCGTGTTAGTCTGTATTCGCAAAAAGAAAAGGAGTACTTGTGGCACCTTAGAGACTAACCACTACCTTCCGATGAAGTGAACTGAAAACTATGTAGTTCCACCGAGGAGGAACTTGACCCAGAAGATATTTTTGATCTCTAACATCTATGATTGTATGTTTGGTAACTCAGTGATGGATTGAGAAGGCGTCCGAAAATTCTGCTATGATGTTATCAGTATTCAGACATGAATAAATGGCTTCTCTTACTTAACTCAGGAATGACCAACACTTTGAGCTATATTTGAAATTGAAACTCATGTGCATGCCCAGTAATGGAGTTGCTCCCACTTCCTTGGAACTCTGTGTCAAATGATGTGAACAAACCTCCCTCCAGCAGTCAACCCAAGAAGAAACATTTCTCATTCTCCTCTGGATTACTGCATCCATGCTCACTCTGAAAACAAACCACCCCCTATGAATAAGACCCGTCACACGTTGAAGGCTGGAGCCTTGTTGATCTCTCTCCTTCTACCAAGTGCCACTAAAAACAACTGAGAGGGAACATGAGTGACTTGCATTATTGAACAAACAGTTCTTTCAGAGCAATGGCTTGCAGTGACCTGGTTCCAGTGCAAGACGATTTACAGCAGAATCAAAATGTTGCTGATGTTGAGATTAGGGCAAAGGAGCCAAATATGGAATGGGGCTTTCAAAAGGAATCTAGATAAAGCTGTTTTTGATAACACATAATTCAAAGTGTGTCAACAAAGAATTTGGATGAAATGATTAGAGTAAGTGCCCACAGTGTGATGGATGAGATAGCATCCACTATGAACAAAAATACGCATGAGACAAGCATTTTAATTCATGTCTTACATGTCCAGACGTGCAGAATGAGGGTAAAATATACCTAGAGTTCTAGTAAGATGTAGAATATCATGCTTATGGTTATATTTGTTTTAACTTGCTAGGATTTTTAAGATTTTCTTGGAATTTTTTTTCATTCTTTTGAAGCAGTTTGAATGTAAAATATCAGCAAGTGCTTTATTTTCAAATGAGTTAAATGAAAGTTAAATATGAATCTCCTATTCCTAAAACAGTGTGTAAAATATTTCATGTTGGTTAACAATGTGATACAAAATGCCCGTATTGCAAGATGTCAGATCAACAGATGTGCTTAAAAATCCCACAGGCAACAGTCCACCATTATCACAAATATCATTTACCCAAGTGACATTTACATTAGTCAGTAACTTATAAAATTATTCATGGCCAACAGGGGAAGAAGGTCTTCTCAAACTTTTACCTCATGCCAGTTTGTGCCATGCTATATAGGGTTATTAATGTGTTGTGTGCAGTGTGATCGTGAACTTAGTGATACTGTGGAGAAAGGCTATGAAATTAAATTAAATGCACTTAGTGATACTATGGAGAAAGGCTATGAAATTGAATTTTCCATTGTTCATGTACAGGAAGCCCACGTATGCCCACAAGTGTAATACCAACAGACTCCGGTCGTCGGCAGGCAGGATCAAACCTGGGGCTTCCGGAGTTTAGTGCATGAGCCTCTACTGCATGAGCTAAAAGCCATACGGCTGTTAAGCAGACTCATTAATCTCTCTCTCTTTAAATTATCTCGGCGCCACTAGATGGGTCAGAACATCACACCCAGGAGGTGTGTGGGTTACACACGCATTATGTGAATTTGATGCGTATGAAAGGAAAAGACTAATAGAACTGACTAGAGTGAAGTACAGTGCATAATGGCACTGTGCAAACTCCTCCTCACAGCTATACCTATGTAACTCGGCACTCAGGTGAAACACTTCTGCTATTCTAGTTTTGAACCTTTTCTGATCAGAGACTAGTCAGGTGCACTGAATGTTGTGGTTTGGTGATAAGGACCAAGAACATGGGAGCATTCAATGGAATTGAAAGGTAGCAAATATAATATTGGAAAGAGGAAATACTTTTTCACTCATCATGTTATTAGACTGCAGAACTCATTGCCACAGGACACTGTTGAGGCCAAGATTTTTTGGGGGTGGGGGGGAAGGAATTGGGCATTTATCTGGAAGAAGGCTATCAAGAGTTATAATAGTGAATGCTTTAAAAAAAGTTTTGGGTAGAAAATAAAAACTCATGATTCAGGCTTTAAATCAATGTCTAACTATTAGAATCATAGAATATCAGGGTTGGAAGGGACCTCAGGAGGTCATCTAGTCGAATCCCCTGCTCAAAGCAGGACCAATCCCCAACTAAATCATCCCAGCTAGGGCTTTGTCAAGCCTGACCTTAAAAACCTCTAAGGAAGGAGATTCTACCACCACCCTAGGTAACCCATTCCAGTGCTTCACCACCCTCCTAGTGAAAAAGTTTTCCCTAATAGCCAACCTAAACCTCCCCCACTGCAACTTGAGACCATTACTCCTTGTTCTGTCATCTGCCACTACTGAAAACAGTCTAGATCCATCCTCTTTGGAACCCCCTTTCAGGTAGTTGAAAGCAGCTATCAAATCCCCCCTCACCCTTCTCTTCTGCAGACTAAATAATCCCAGTTCCCTCAGCCTCTCCTCATAAGTCATGTGCTCCAGCCCCCTAATCATTTTTGTTGCCCTTCGCTGGACTCTTTCTAATTAGGTATTAGGGTGAGACCTTCATAGGGGTAAGATTATCCCACATCTTCCTACTGTGGGGTTCTTGAACCTTTCTTAGACATTTGAAGACATTTCTCAGATTATTGAAGACAGGATACTAGACTAGATGACCCTTGGGTCTGATCATTTGGCAGCTCCTATGTTCCTAAGAGCAGATTTCCATTAAGGCAGAATTTGAACTTGTGAAAGGTGGAGGAATTGCCCAAAAAATGTTTAAAGATGAAAGGTCATTTTCATTGCCCAGGTTCCCAAAAGGAATGATATTTGTTTATGCAAAATTCTTCATGAATAACATGTTTACAGTTTTTCCTCCCCCCACTGTTTTGCCCTTTTTTTTATCTCCGTCCCCTGCTTTTTCAATTCTTTTCTGTTTCCATTTGCCTCTTACAAAAGACAGGGGGAAAGGGGAAGGAAAACCAAAAAAGAAAACACTGCTACATTTCCATTTACCAGTTACTGCAAAATAAACAGATCATTTTTTTAAGAAGCCATTTTTCCACAAAATTTTTTTAAGAAGCCATTTTTCCACAAAATTTTCAACCAGCTGTAGTGCAAGGTGAGTGCTTTAACCCATGCTGCTACCCAGACTCTGGGTAGTATACATTTATTAGTAGCCATTATTTTATATCACCCAAAAGTTTGCTACGTGCTCATATGGATGTCATAGAAACACAGAGCCTGCCTCAATTAGACTAAATACAGGAGAAATCATTCTTTAGCAGTTCGTCTCTACAGCAGTGCCATGATTTCAATATGCATAATAAATATAGGCACAAATGGATGGGGTTTAATTATATTTCCCTGGTCCTGCCTATGGTTTGATTGTTTTAAAATGAGTCTGATCACATATTCCTGTTGATGACGCAACAATTGCCATCCCATCATTAGAAAAATTCAGATGTGGCTGCGATGAAATGCTGTCATCATGTGCCACATTCTTGCTGCTCACTGGCTGTTTGTGGTTGCCTCAGTGATGCTTTGACTCCTTAGGGAAGCATCTCTGTGTCCCTCTCTTCCGGTAGTAGTGAGTTGCTTAGCTCTGCTGCCATAAAGCAGATGTGGCTCCTTTAAAGGTTTTATTGCCTGACTAAGCCAAGACAGCCACGGCATGGTGTGGAAAAGGTACTGTAATGTTAAATTGCTTCTTTTGATCTGGCTTGTGTTGGATTGTTGAGGGATATTGGAGTAACTTGTGAGCGGATGCTTTGTTTATAACCAGAGTCACAGATGGTGCTGCTGCCCGCAAGACTAGCACTTTACTGTAAAGAGCACCTCTACATATTGGTACTGGAGATAAGGGCATGACAGTTATTTCTTGACAAGCAGTGCCTAGTGTATATATGTGCGTAATACGATGGTGTTGAGACTCTGGAAATGCCTCTGAGTGGGTGACATCATATTTTCATGGAGTTGTATGTCTGGAGTGGGGATGGAGCTAAAAGGAGTGGTGGTGGTGTCATCATGATGTAAATCAGATAATTCAGAGCTGAAAACCCCCAATTCATTATCCTCCTCAGCTAATCGTATCAAATATTAAACTACTGCGGAGACAAGGTATAAAGAAGTATTTTGACCAGACAGAAATGTGTGAGACTGTGTTTGATAGACACAGAAAATGTTCTTTTCTGATCCTTTTGGAGTCCAGGTTAAAATGATGGTTGTCAGCTCACAGCTAATGCATGCCTGGTTGGTAAATATTAGTTAAATCTTCCTCTGTCTCTTTTTTTCAACAGGTTAGATTAGAATGAAATGATGGTATATAAAAGTGGACCTTACTGCACCTCTTTATTTGATCTTCCTGTACTCCCCTATTCTCTTTTTTTGCATGTAAAGTTTGAGAGGCAGTGTCTTCATTCCTTGTTAATTGGAACTCATCGGATGAAAATGCAACATGTTTTCACAGTGATACCCTATGTTGTACAGAAAGCTTCCAGTTAGTTAATACAGATGTCACTGTTTCCACATCCATTCCATCTCCCCAATGCATGAACACAATATGGGAGTTTCCTGGGGAAACAGTGCTTAAAGATCCAGCATAGTGGATCTCCTCTCTCTTGCCAAGCCTTATAACCCTAATGTGAGAAAGAAACAAGCAGTGGCTGTTATGGGAAAGCTGTATAGATTAGGTTCCGTTTTGGCTAGGCAGCACCTCTTACGATTTCAATTAAAAAAAAAAAAAAGAGAGAGGAAGAGAGAGAGAGAGAGAATGCATTCCCAGCAATGAACAGAGCATTTAGCTAGCTAGAGACTATCCACATTAAACACAGGAATCAGGAATTTTCTGGGTCAGATCTTGAGTCTCTTTAGTTTCCTTCTGAAAGTTAGTGAGGAAACTCTGGCTCTGCAAACAGGATGGCAGGGTTTGTTCCAAGTTTTGTTGCTTCTCCTCTGGACTTTATTCATGAATACTAAGGACCAAATTCAGCCTTGGCGTAAGCAGGGGCAACTCAGTTGATGACTTCGTTGATATTACAGTCACTTAGGCTGAATTACATACGAAGTGCTTTCCTAATGTATTGAAATATCAAATACCAGGCTTCCACCAGTGTAATATGTGACCTTGGCAATGGACAGTCCACTCAGAGGGAACTGTGGCAGTGCACAGTAACCACAACCCCTGCTCGGATAGGAGGCCTGTAAGCAGATAGCCTAGCCCCAGAAGTGGGTGATGCTGGCTGGGGAAGGGGTGTGGCCAGGAATCTGATTCAACAAATCCCCTACGTTGCCTCCAGCCCTTTCACAGAATCCCAACTGCAAGTTAAAGGTGCTGTCCCCAGCCAATCAAGCTGGGGAGGGTGGTGATGTAGACACCCCTTGCCATTCAACAGGGTGAATCCATTTCTGCTATAGGGGCTGAATCAAGCCCAGTGAGTATAAAATACAAAGGAATTAAGCTGCTTAGGGAGCCTTTGAAAGAGACCTTGAGACTCTGGTTGGCTCCTCTCAAAATGTCTGGCAATGAGAAAAGCCTAGTAGATTAACCAAAGTCATGGCTAGGAAAGGAGCGGACAGGACTGAGGAAGACATGATATCATGCGGCTTAAAATAGTGAGTTCACATCTGGTCAACCCATTATAAGAAAAAATATTGTAGCACTTTAAAAGGTACAGGAAAGGGCCATAGGGTTGAGCCCACGACTAAATGATATGAGCAATGGGAGACAGGCTAAAAAGAGTGAGAGAGAGAGAGAGAGAAAGAAATCTATATTAGCTAGAAAAAATGTTAATGGGGAATTTAATGGGAGGAAATAAAATGACAAACCAGTATAGACGGTGGAACAAGAGGTTATGAAGAGACAGTAAAGAAAATCAGAGTCAGAACAGAAGTTACAGAACAGTTTTCCATACGGAGATAAAAACAAACAAACACCAGACCCTGACAGTTGTTGTCCTGGGAAGTTCCCAGTGTGTTGAAGAGGAAGTCTCTTGTTTAGGGAACTAGTATCTATGTCACCAATTAGCCTCTATGGGGATTTTCTCTAATTATCCTCTGTCCTATGTGCACATGCGATACAGCATGAAACGTACCAGACTGAAGGCCCTGGAGCTCTTTGGCAGGCAGGAACTTATTGTGTAGCCTATAACACTGACAGGGGTGGGGGGCTTCCTTTTGAGATGCTGTCTTGGGAATTTTTGGCAGATGTTCCTATATGGGGCGAGGCAATTTGTAGCTGAATAACTGGCGTTGTGGCAACAGAGAGGCAGCTCGAGATATACTAGTCTAGACACAACTCATTACATCGAGTGCAAGGTAGTTGTCAGATTTGCTTGCTGTGGTCTCTTTGCTGAAGGATGTGTCTTTTGCATAATGTCTGCAGCATATAATCCAGAGCTATGACAGTTGTGTTTTGTTGACCGGAGTGGAGGGCTTTCTGAGCTGTGCTACAGGGATGGGGATTCATTATTATCAATAATAGTTTAAAAAATGGTACCAGGCAATAAATGTAGGTAGCATGTTAGAAATATATGTCCTGATCCTTCAGACTGATCCATGCAGATGGACCCCCTGACACAGCACAGAGCCCTGCTGATGTCAGCAGGGATCTGCCTGCGTGACACAGTTGTCTGCCTGCGTGGATCAGGACATTAGATTAAGACGCTGTTGTGATGCGTGACATATAAATGTACACACGGGGAAGTAAATAGATCCCTTCCCCCTTATAGGAATTTATAATCTAAGGCCTCAATCCTGCAAACAGGCTCAAGATGAACTTTATACATGTGAGTCATCCCAGCATGGAAATATTCCTAGGAGTGAGTTTAAGCATGTACATTTTCAGGATCCGGACCTTAAATAGACAAGACAAAGAAAGGCACAAAAGTTCAGGAAAGGGAGAGTGCAGAGAGATTTACAGGTGAGAAGAATAAAATAGGAAAGCTTCTGGGAGGAAATGTGGTTTAAGGGGGATTTGCAGGAGGAGAGAAAGGGCACTTGGCAGGAAAGAAGAGGGAGATTGTTCCAGGCATAGGAAGGCAGCATTAAAGACCGTACAAAGTCGAGATGAGGGAAAGAGGTGAAGGAAGCAGTAAGAAGAGGTGATAAAGGGGAGCCTAGGGAGAGAGATGGGGGAAGAGGATATAAGGCCAGGGATTTATAGATATAGATAGTTATGGAGGACTTGAGTTTTAGGACAAACCAATGTGGTAAGAGAGAAAAGCCATGGAAGGATTTAAGGAGGGAGGTGATGTGGGTGGAGTAGTAGGAGAAAAAGATGACTTAAGGAGGTTTTGAACAGTCTGCAATGGGCAGAAGCAGGCAGGCTGCAGAGGATAACGTTTGAGTAATAAGGAGAGGGGAAGCAAGGTGTGGACAAGGGGCAGGAGGGACGAAAGTGCAGTTTTTGATTAAACTAAAAAAAGAAGAAATAGGAAACGGATCTGCCTGGAGGAGAAGGGCTGTCCATCCTGTATGTTCTCTGTTCATGCTTTGCTTGTTAAATGTGTAGTTTAATGAGGGGGTTCAGCTGAACCTGAACGGAATTTCGGGGCAGAAAAGAAAAGGCCCTTGTCTATTCTAAGGGCTTTCTCTCTGACACATTTAAAGGCTTGCTCCAAACCATGGAGGTGGTAGCACTTCCTGAATAAAAGTTCTAAGAATCTTGTATAATAGAAAGTGTTAAGCAACCTACGTTTAAGGGGTTGCTACCAGCTCCCCCTATATACACTGTACACACAGTACCATCCATCCTATGTATTCAGGCCACTGTCCTTCCCAAACCAAACCCCTACTACTCCATCCCCTCCAACCTCTCCCTGTCGCGGTCTTGTCTCTTCCCCACGTCTGGCTAGTTGTCCCAGTCCTATTCTCCACTCCTCAGGCTTCTTATCCCAGTTTCCTTGCCCAGCAAGTCCTAATCTTTCCCCTTCAGGTTCCCAGTCCAAGTCTCAGTCTCCCCGCACTCTCCATCTCCTTGCCAGCCAGTCCCAGTACCCCTTCCTGGCTCCTTCTCGGATCTGCCTCTCCCCTTTCCACAGCTTTCAGTCATCCTCCCCCACCCTTGTTTCTCCCGGTCCCAGTTTTCCTCCCTGGTCTTCTCAGCTAATCTCAGTCTCTGTTCCCCACTACTCCGTCCATGGCTCCTTGTCACAGTCCCTTAGCCCAGCTGGTCCCAGTACTGCTCCTGCTCCCTGGTTCCTCATCAGATCTGCCTTGCCTCTCTCCCCATGCTGGTTCCCTGTCTTCTTGTGCAATCAGTAACAGTTTCCCAGTTTCCCCCTCCCTCATCTGACCTCAGTGTCCCCCCTGCCAACTGGCTCTCAGTCTTCCCCCATTTCCCTCCCTACCTCTCAGTTCCACCCTTCCCTTCACTTGCTCCCAGTCTCCAGTTCCTTGCCCAACCAGTCCCATTTCCTCCCTGGCCCTCCGGTTCCCAGTCACAGCTTCACTCTCCCCAGTGCCAGTCCCAGCAATCTCCTTATTGCAATCTCCTCCTCTCTTCCCATCTGGCTCTTGTGCCTTCCTCCCCTTTGGTGCCTGGGCCTAGCAAGGGGGTCACTGAGAGAGACAGGTTCCCTTCTCTCATTTCCAGTGCTTGGGCCCATCCTGTGGATGGACCATGCTCAATCACTCCATGGGGATGGCGCACTCACGGTCTGGTCATACAGACAAGCTGCAAGCAGCTGGAGCATGCTCAGTATGCATGGAATCTTTGGTGATCTTAGCTACAAATCTCTAAGTCTCTACTGAGTGTTTGTGCACTGTGATTTTTTCAAACGCTTTATAATTTAGCCAATGCAGGGAGATTTTCATAGGAACAGCAAAAGGCACATCCCTAACATGAAGTTCACTCCCTTGACAAATTTCAAGTCCATGCTCCAAAGCATGGGAGACACAGATAAAAGTTTGCCAGAATGTTTTCAATATTGAAATACAATGTATTTTTCTCTAGCCTTGTTCTTGGAAGTAGCTGTACTGGTTTGACTGAAACTTTCCAAGCTATTTCAGTCTGAGGCAGACACATGGCATGGAAAATTTCAACCCAAACAGTTTAACTTTGGCAATGTTATAAGTAACTGAAAACAGGGCCTTATAATGGAAATTGTCAGGCAACCTTTACAATAGATGGTGGTATCGGTCTTGCCTATCGTATATGCAAAGTGCCATGCACACCTATAGGACTACATAGATAATAATATAAACTGATGGCTACATGGTAAGAGGAAAGGACATTCTGTTTGGGTTTGGATAGTTATTATTTCAGAAAGCAACAACTGTACAAAACTGGGAAGGGACGCAACAGGGCAAAAACTTGTAAGTGGTTATGTTGCCTGTATTCATGTTTGCACCTGAAATGTATTTGGAAAGTTCAATTATCTCTCTCTGTTGGTAATCAAACTTGGGAGTGCTCATGAATTATCTAGTTTTTCTTTCCCTTGGGGAATATCAGGCCTGATGTCTGTCTGAAGCCGATTATATTTCCTGATTAATTTTTGTAATTGCAGCCAGAACATTTTGGTTTATTATCTTTACTCTTTCTCATTGGCTGACAGGAGTTTTTACCCAATAAATTGCATGCCCATTTGTCTTCCTTTTCCTTCTGACCTTCATGCTTTAAGTGCAAGGGAATAAGAGAATGATGGATGCATAACCCGCATACTCTGTTATTCATGTAGCACCATTAGGCAAATGAGACCTGTGCCTCATCCCGTCAGGACCATGCTTCCCCCACCCTCCTTTCAAATTTAACAGTAAATGCCCCCTGATTCTGAAGAAATAATTACTCCAAAACAAAACTAACACAGCTGAATCAGACTGAGCCACACTCAACCCTGCTGTAACTCCAATGACTTAGGTGGAGTTACACCTGTTGTTGTTATTTAGTACCGGAGGTATGAATTTGTCTTATTACCCATTGTCACTTCTTAAAACACAAAGGATGCAGTCAGTTGTCTGTACGGCTGTTGCAGCAGCAATTACTTTTGAAGTTCCCAACAGCATAACTGTTACTCTGCCCATGCTGCAGTTCAGCACAGGCATCCCATTGAGGGCTCTGGCCGGTGGATTCCAGTTGGCTATGTGTGATATTGCAAAGAGAGTTAAACTAATTGTACAAAACAACTTTTTAAACAAGATGTTCAATGGCTGACCAGAAATGATCTACATTTCATTGATCTATATTTCTCTTCACTGGCTTCCCGCCAAGCAGAAACTATCGTACCTGAAGATTACCTGGTTGACCCTATGAACATGAAGCGCTACAGTGTTGATCCTTCTGATTCTGCCTTTAATTGCATGAGCTCCCTGTATACCATGAGACAAAGCTCTGGAGATGGACGTCTCGCTGGAGGCTCCCCTTCCTCTTGCAGCCACCGTTCCGGTCCAATGTCCTCCGGGGGACCATCATCTACTGGTTTGAGGCATCAGACATCCAGCCCAACTAGAAATGGAACCTATCTTGAAGGAAACAGAAGTGGTAACATAATATATCTATATGATTCCATCTTGATATTAACCATGTGTGTTATTTTGTTCTCCTGTGGCTCCATCGCACAGTCCTTACTCACCGCAAACCCTGTTCGATGTTAGGTGAGTTTCATGTAAGAGCTACAGAATAATAACCCCAGTGGTCAAATCATAAACACTGTGAGTTAGAGAAAGCAATAGCAAACTATGGAGAAGGAGAAATAAATGATGAAAACGTTGTCCAGTAGAAAACATGAATGTTTTCTGGTACTCTTACTATTCAATTTAAATCTGTTATATGTAGTGCATATGACAGAACTGGAGTAATTGGTTTTATGGCTGTAAATATTTATCTGAATATCAAATTATTCATTCCCCAAATTCGACACAGTTCATTATTTATATAGCTCCATAAGTGTACATGGTGCTGTGCAATGCAGATCCCAACAGCCAGCTGGCAAAATAAAGGCATGATTCTTATAATTAATTATCTCAACAAAAGGGATTATTTCCTAGCTGTACTTCATAGCCCACTATCACTCTTCACCTACGACTTATGTCAAATTTCATCACAAAAAGTTTGTTGAGAAACATGTAATCTTTATAAACCCAGGCTGCTTACTGCTCATTGCTCCATTATCCTTTAAGGGCTCGCTTCTGCTCCCATTAAAGTTAATAAGAGTTTTTCTACTGAATTCAATAGATGTTGGTTGGGCCCTATGTATTTAATGATTTTTCCCCTTCTAATTTTTTGTTCCAGTATTTTACATGGGCTTAATCTTATATAGCCTGATCCTTGGCCCCATTAACACTGCTTTGTACTGCTCTGGTTATACAAAAGAGCCTTTAAAACAGTTCAGATGGCAATTGGAGTATTCTCTCAGTGAAGAATTCTCTGACTGCATAGGGCCAAGGTCGGGGTATGGATGGGTTAAAGAGGCAGCCAGCCTGGAGTAAAGTAGAGGAGCCCTGTGGGACCAGATAGAGACCTATCCAGAAGCCAGATGGCCACAGAATCAGGGGAGAATGGAGGAAGGAGTCACAAAAATGGCTTACTGCTACCTTTCAATACATCCCTTCTGAGCTGTGCTGATTGCAGGGTAGGATCTCAGTCATGGTGCAGTAATTACTAGAATTGTTCTTCTTTCCTTTTTTTGGAAATCAGAATTAATTTACTTTTTCCCAGCCTTTTAGTATCCATGATTTTTCAAAAATAATTGTCAATGTTTCATTGTTAACTAATTCTCTTACTCTAGAATCCATGTCTTTGTTCACTTTTTCCAAGTATTCTGTTAGCTTCTCTTTATCGTTAGAGTGATTTTAACAGTGTCTTCCTTCCTTTCTAATTATTCAAACTCCATTTATATATTTTTCATCTAAAAGACAGATTTAACAAAGGAATTCAGTGTCTCAGCCATTTTAAGTCATTAATTCCTTTCCCTTCCTCCTTTATTAATGGGACCTTCTGTCATTCTAGTATTTCTTTTCCCCTTGATATATTTGCAGAAGCCTTTCTTATTTCTCTTCAAATCCCTGCCCTTGTCTAGCATTAACTTATGACAGCAAAAAAAGCATATTTCCCTTGTGTCATAAATATAAAGGGAAGGGTAACCACCTTTCTGTATACAGTGCTATAAAATCCCTCCTGGCCAGAGGCAAAACCTTTTCACCTGTAAAGGGTTAAGAAGCTACGGTAACCTCCCTGGCACCTGACCCAAATGACCAATGAGAGGACAAGATACTTTCAAATCTGGAGTGGCGGGGAAACAAAGGGTTTGTCTGTCTGTGTGATGCTTTTGCCGGGAACAGATCAGGAAGGCAGCCTCAGAACTTCTGTTAAGTTAGTAAGTAATCTAGCTAGAAATACATTAGATTTCCTTTTGTTTAATGGCTGGTAAAATAAGCTGTGCTGGATGGAATGTATATTCCTGTTTTTGTGTCTTTTTGTAACTTAAGGTTTTGCCTAGAGAGATTCTCTATGTTTTGAATCTGATTACCCTGTAAGGTATTTAGCATCCTGATTTTACAGAGGTGATTCTTTTACCTTTTCTTTAATTAAAATTCTTCTTTTAAGAACCTGATTGCTTTTTCATTGTTCTTAAGATCCAAGGGTTTGAGTCTGTGTTCACCTGTACAAATTGGTGAGGATTCTTATCAAGCCTTCTCCAGGAAAGGGGGTGTAGGGTTTGGGGGGATATTTTGGGGGAAGACGTCTCCAAGTGGGCTCTTTCCCTGTTCTTTGTTTAAAACGCTTGGTGGTGGCAGCATATGGTTCAAGGACAAGGCAAAGTTTGTACCTTGAGGAAGTTTTTAACATAAGCTGGTAAGAATAAGTTTAGGGTGTCTTTCATGCAGGTCCCCACATCTGTACCCCAGGGTTCAGAGTGGAGAAGGAACCGTGACACCTTACAAGCCTTAACTGGCTATGAGCATTGCTGTGTGGTTGCCTCCCCAATTACAGTTTTCAGTAAAATATTATATTAACATCAGATCTTTGAATAATCCTTCATGAATCCACACTGATCTTTAACGCATTTCCTGCATTTTGCACACTGAATTGCATTGAACTGTAGGCCATTCCTCTTAACTGTAGTGTCTTTTTGGATTTAACAGTCACCTTTCAAAATGGCGCTGTGACAGACTGACAACCTTCTGTAATATCCCGAACAAACCTTATGGAATTAAGATAAACTTTATTGAATTAAGTGAACTCTTATTGAATGAAGGTTAATACCTTTGGGGTACATTAAAAGTGCAGTTGTGTATGTGGTGTTGTGGCTTTGTATGTACGTTCTCTAGTAGGGAGAGGAGCTGCTACTGTATTTGCTCCGTTATCAAACCTTTGAAGCCCCCTCGTCCCCCAGAGAGGTATGCATGCACTACATGTGTGCAGTCTCTTTTATTGTTTTTCATGTGTTTTCTCTGTAGTGCTTTCCTCTTCAGAATATAATAGGCTTGCATAGAAAGAACTGTGTGGTACTTATAACTGTAGCAATCACCCTGGTTAACCATCCCTGAAGAGAAAGCAAGCAGGTGTCCTCAGGCAGCCTCTCCCTGTTGGGAATAACACAGTGAAGGCAGGGAGCTGTGCAGCCTGGAAATACCCTGGTCAGAAGGGAGAGAGATGTGGGTTTCCACCCAGAGAGGCAATGGCTGGGGAGCTGGAAGCCTGATACCAGGTGCCATTGCTGGACCAATGACGGGAAATACAGCTGCAGTTGCCCTGAACTGTGACAGGTGCTTTTTCAAATGTCCTTGTATTTCACCTCCACATCTCTTTAAGCCTTGACCCTGGTCTTCTCATAGGCTATGTCTACACTGCAACTGGCCTGCAATCGAAGGTGTGGTTGCAGCTTAGGTAGGTATACCCACACTAGCTTTAATCTGGTTAGCAGCCCTCACTTCAGCACAGGCTAGCAACATGAATATGTACCCAGGATTCGCACCTTGCTGAAGCCCATGCCACTGTGTCTTCATTGTTATTTTAGCTGTGCTAGCTAAATGAAAGCGAGTACGGGTATGCCTAATGGGGCTTCCCGTTCCGTTCAGTGGCAGTGTAGACATAGACGCAAACGCTATCATGTTCTGCAATATTGTTTCAAAAACGACTGTGTCACTGTCGCATTCTGGTCAATCAGGGTCCACTCGAGTACCCATTTAAGTGAACCTCTCCATTGACTTCAATTGGTGTCAGAATGTTTTTTTCTGTAGTATCTTTGCCATTCAGAGACTCTCTTCTCAAACGCCTAAAGTTCTCTTGCGCCCAGCCCAAGTTTATGCACCTAAAGTGTCTTTCCAGCATCCCATCTGTTCCCATTGGGTTCTATCTAGCTGCATTTTGTCCAGGATCTGAACAACACCAGTGACTGCCCAGGAAGCAGTTTATTACAATTTTCACAAAACCGATTGCCTTTGAAACTTCCTAGACATTTCCCAAGACTTAGAGTCAGCTCTTCTGTAGCAGGTTAGGAAACAAAGCTGGGGAGGGGAGAGGAGAAATGTTTTAAAAGGTAGCTTGGGCCCAGGCACTAGAGCCATTTGGCTGTTTTTGAGGTGAGTTGGCAGAACTTCAGGCTGCCACACAAAACACAAGGCGATAATGAGTCTCTGCCAAAACCGTTTAATACTTTTTCATGTGACTCATGCACACGAGACCAGCAAGACCTGGCCAGCCAGGTGTTCTAGCCAAAAAAGGAAAGGATGAGAGTTCCATGTCGCTGATATTTGTTATTTGTACGTGAAGCTGAAAATTGGCAGATTAATCCGCAACATAACATTGATATGCTAGGTATTGTCTACACACACAAGAAGACAAAGACCTTGCCCCAAACAGCTTACAGTCTACAACAAAATCAATATTGGTTTCCACACACATCTCAGATACTCTAACATGCTGGACTATTGCAATGAACTGGCTAGTGTGCATATGTACCAATGCCACCTATTTAATCAGAACTGCTCAGCTGTGTGTCAGAGGCTCTGTACTGCTAGCTGAGATTCTCCTTTAGCCAAGGTTAGAAGCTGGTGCTTTCTGGAGTGGAGATGTGAATTCTACTACACGGTGTCACTGTGAAGTTGTGAGTGGCCTATGTGCTGCACAGTGATACCCGCAAAGTCACAGATGGTCATGGTTTTATTACAATATAGCACACAGATTCAGGGAAACAGTTACATTCCCATTCACCATTTGGTTTCATTTTTCCTCTAGATATTTGTGACCGTATCAGTTCTGAAGTACTTCTCCACAATAACGCTGAAGTTCTTACCATAGTTTTTACAAAGTATTGTGCATGTTTTCTTAAACCTTGTGTATGTCTTCACACTGATCATATGTTTCAGCTAACTTGCTGCATTCACCTTCAGTGGTTTTGCTAGACTTTGTTAATAACAGATTTTTGTGAACTGGTTGCAGTGCAGCAGACATGTAGTTTATTTATTGCCTTCACAACACACTCAGCTGCAAAGGTTTCAGAAATCTGCAATCTCACTAGGATGCTTCTTTGTGTTTTTCTTCTCCCTAGAACTAGTTTACATGCTGCTCAATCATAAGAAAACAGAGATGAGCAATTGGAATCTGCATGTATCCATCTCTGTTTGCATACTAACAAGGCAGTGACAAGAAGGGCTCATTAAACTGAGGTGGCATTAAAAGGGGAACAAATTTAGGACTTTTTTTTTGAAGCCTCAAACCAAATCTTCTTTATTCACTGGTATTTTTGTAAAAGATCATGTATTATTTACTGTAAAGGACACTTTTAAAAAAACCCACATAATTCAGGCTATAAAATATATACTTATGCATAGCAGAACCCATTTTTAAAGTGCAATGCATAGGTTTTAACCTCAAAGTTCCCATGATGGAGTCAGGTGAATGGGAGGCTGGTGGCCAATTCCCCACAATTACATGAAAAACATCTCCAGATTATGGCTTTAAGGAGGTGCCTCCACATTGCCACCTGCTGTGGCTTCTGCCTCATTTTAGGTCATTGTATACAGACAATCTGCTAGGGATGTGGAATTATTCTGCTGTAACCCACATAGCCTTGGAAATCCTCCTGCTTTCTCGAGCTTTAAGAGTTTGGAGAAAACTGCCAGTTTCCCTCTTCACCAGGCTTTCTAATGTCAGTAGTTCTCTCTCTCTCTCTCTCTGACACCCTTCCAGATTCTCTAAATCAACATCTTCAAATGCTGACTGCATGCCACTCACATGCTCTCTAACAAGCTTGGGCTGCTCTTGTATTTAAGGAGCACATTATTTATCTTCTCTTCTTTTGCTATTTTTATCTCAGTTTCTGCATTATGTTTCTTTACTATGTTTTGACACCAGTTTAGTTGTTGGGCTTTACACCACTTCATCATCCTCTTCGGTGTGGTTCCAGGCCTGGAAGGAAGGCCTAAAGACTAGAGTCAAAGAAAAGGACAAATGGGGCAGAGAGCCCTTGAGCTTGGTCGCCCTAAGGTGGTGCATATGGGCCTGATCCAAAGCTCACTGAAGTCAGCAGGAGTCTTTCCAGTGACTTCAGTAGGCGTTAGATATTGTCTATGAGTCTCAGAATTCTTGCTGAAAGCCTCCTTGGCACGTACTGTTCTGCTTCTCTTCTGCCGCAACTATGCCCTGTTTCTGATGTATTTTTGCCATGGACTTTCCAAAAATTGGTTCATAGAATCATAGAATATGAGGGTTGGAAGGGACCTCAGGGGGCCATCTAGTCCAACCCCCTGCTCAAAGCAGGACCAATCCCCAACTAAATCATCTTAGCCAGGGCTTTGTCAAGCCTGACCTTAAAAACGTCTGAGGAAGGAGATTCCACCACCTCCCTAGGTAACCCACTCCAATGCTTCACCACCCTCCTAGTGAAAAAGTTTTTCCTAATATCCAACCTAAACCTCCCCCACTGCAACTTGAGACCATTGCTCCTTGCTCTGTCATCTGCTACCACTGAGAACAGTCTAGATCCATCCTCTTTGGAACCCCCTTTCAGGTAGCTGAAAGCAGCTATCAAATCCCCCCTCATTCATAGATTCATAGATATTTAGGTCAGAAGGGACCATTATGATCATCTAGTCTGACCATCTGCACAACGCAGGCCACAGAATTTCACCCACCACTCCTGCAAAAAACCTCTCACCTATGTCTGAGCTATTGAAGTCCTCAAATCGTGGTTTAAAGACTTCAAGGAGCAGAGAATCCTCCAGCAAGTGACCCGTGCCCCATGCTACAGAGGAAGGCGAAAAACCTCCAGGGCCTCTTCCAATCTACCCTGGAGGAAAATTCCTTCCCGACCCCAAATATGGTGATCAGCTAAACCCTGAGCATATGGGCAAGATTCATCAGCCAGATACTACAGAAAATTCTTTCCTGGGTAACTCAGATCCCACCCCATCTAATATCCCATCACCTATTCACCATGAATATTTAATTACCAAAACCATGTTATCCCATCATATCATCTCCTCCATAAACTTATCGAGTTTAATCTTAAAGCCAGATAGATCTTTTGCCCCCACTGCTTCCCTTGGAAGGCTATTCCAAAACTTCACTCCTCTGATGGTTAGAAACCTTCATCTAATTTCTAGTCTAAATTTCCTGGTGGCCAGTTTATATCCATTTGTTCTTGTCTCCACATTGGTACTGAGCTTAAATAATTCCTCTCCCTCTCCGGTATTTATCCCTCTGATATATTTATAGAGAGCATTCTTCTCTTCTGCAGACTAAACAATCCCAGTTCCCTCAGCCTCTCCTTATAAGTCATGTGCTCCAGCCCCCTAATAATTTTTGTTGCCCTCCGCTGGACGCTTTCCAATTTTTTCACATCCTTCTTGTAATGTGGGGCCCAAAACTGGACACAGTACTCCAGATGAGGCCTCACCAATGTCGAATAGAGGGGAACGATCACATCCCTTGAACTGCTGGCAATGCCCCTACTTATACAGCCCCAAATGCCATTAGTCTTCTTGGCAACAAGGGCACACTGTTGACTCATATCCAGCTTCTCATCCACTGTAACCCCTAGGTCCTTTTCTGCAGAACTGCTGCCTTGTCCCGCTCGGTCCCTTGTCTCTAGCTGTGCATGGGATTCTTCCGTCCTAAGTGCAGGACTCTGCACTTGTCCTTGTTGAACCTCATCAGATTTCTTTTGGCCCAATCCTTTTGTCTAGGTCCCTCTGTATCCTATACCTACCCTCCAGTGTATCTACCTCTCCTCCCAGTTTAGTGTGGATTAAATAGGATCTATTCCTCTTCTTCCACATCATCTGGTTTTAGGAAGAATGGAGAAGTGCTTTCTTCTCCCTCCCTTTCATTGCCTAGCTTTCCACATCCCATTCCATTAATTTGGTAATTTTTTGCCACCTGTCAAAAACGGGGAAATTGGATTTGACCTAGATTATGATCTCTAAAAATAATTATTCGTACTGAACATTCATATCTCTTTGTAATCTGAGTATTCATTAACATCTTGATTAATTCTGATGACAGGATAGCATAAAATACCCATGAGAGATGAGACTTTTTCATTTATCTAAACCCTGTGTTAATTGCAAGTACCTTCAGACACAAGAAAGTACAGTATTTATCATACAACCATCAAACAATTTTGTTTATAATGTAGGATTCTTCCAGCAAAATGATGTTACCAAATCACCTTGTATAACATGTAATAAAGTCCTATTGAAATTAAGTTTTTGTAAATGAAGAAGTTTATGGGGCTTTTTTTTAAGTTCCCAGATCAATAGACTATATGGCCAGAGTGAAAAGCTTGAAAAATGTTCTAAAACATATGGAAAACAGATCTTCCTGTACTTGCTTACCAATACCCGAGTTCTGGATTTTGTGTGCAAATTAATGGTATGCCAGTTTCAACTAGGCCCTGTTACTTTAATGCTTACTCATATGAGGTGGTGGTACTGCTGTGATAAACCCCGTAAAATAAATAGGGGTAAATTGGCTCTAAAACAGGACAGATAATGTCAGCAAATAATCTGTTGTAGGTGCTTGTGATGTCATTAACTAATGTCAGAGAAGCACAGAACCCTGAATTCAGAGAAGTAGCAGAGAAGTGCCGGGGGAAATGGATTTCAGATATTAATATTTGGGGGAAAAAACAGTTAATGGTTTTCAAATCAGTGCTCTGTTACTGATTTGGAATTTGAAAGAGTGATTTTAAATTTCTGGGGCTTTTCAGATATCCTTGAAGAGTTCTACCAATATGGTCTGCTTAAAAGGGTCGTTCATATTTTATCTTAAAAACCTTAGCTTCAACTTATTGATTGTTTCATTGTCAGGGGTGAATTGAATTCTCTTGTCATTTCAACCTTCTCTTTTCTCCACCCTCCCCCTTCTTTTTATTAGAGAAATGGCTAATACTGTTAAAGACTTCCTGCTGTTCCCAGTGGGCCATCTGTTCTCCTCTGCCCTTCCATGGCATTTCTGGAAGCAATGCACATCAGACAAGAGTCACTGGGCCATACTCTGCCCTCACGTACACTGGTGTAGATGCACTGGGGTTGCTTTATATTGACACTGATGTAATCAGAAGCAGAGCTTTGCCTGACGTTTTCATTTTCATGCTCATTCAGCACAATGGAGGCTAGATCACCTAGCAGGAGCAGTATCAAGGTCATAGTCTTCTACAGTTTATAGTGTCAGGGTAGAAACTTCCTCTCAAATTCACTAGGTGCATCTGACTCACTGCGCCACTACCTCACCACCCTTTTCGGAGTGAAAACCTAAAGTCTGCCGTGGCCACTGACAGCCTTCCATTTGAACGGCCAACTGGCAGTTTTCTAGGTAGCTCCACACACATGCCTATATCTGGATTAGACTGAAAGCAAGGCTCCACCTTGATCAAGAGGGATAGAACTTGGTGCTTTTTTCAGCTAAGATAATGAGAACCTATTTCTGTCTAGCTGAAATTCTGCCTTCGAGATGCATCCTGTTTCTTTCGCTCGTCCCTGACAACGTATTCTACGTTACTGATCATCCGATGGTTGGCAGAGATGGTACCATTCGTTTGGCGTGCTTTGTCTTCACAGCTTCATGCCAAAGATCCCAGATGTGCACTGCATTTATTCTGCTAGTGAAGCCCAGAGTTGCGTGATTCCATATGAGCATGAACACTAGCAGTCTACTTAGAGGACCTGCAGCTACTCCTTGTCCTGTATATCCAAAAGAGTGACCTAGTAAATGAGAGTATAATTATCACGATATTTACATCAAATCCCAGTACGAAGCCCCATCAGTCAGATTTGCACATCCATAGTATTGCTGCTTATTGGAGTCCATCTTTCATAATTGCAAAAATATACCGAATTATGTTACACTGTGAGATATTTTGGATGGCAAAAAAGTACCAGTATGCACAGTCTGGACATTAGGCAGGGATCCTGCTTGTAGGGGCAGATTCTCCGATGGTGCAAATCAGCCGAGCTCCATTGAAGTCCATGGGATACCAATTTACATGAGCCGCTGATCCAGCCCATTCCATTTGCTCACATGTATTATAGTGCTCTCACTGGTCTGTGGGATTCTTACAGAGTTTATACATTTTTCCAAGCTCAGTGTTTCTTTGGCCGTCTCAGATCTTCTCTAATCAGCCACTTTGAGCCTCTCTGATTCCCCTATTGACTACTCTGGGCTTCTCTGGCCTCCAGTTTTTCAACTCGTCAGGTATTTCTGATCTCCCCCTGCCTGCTCTGTTCTTTTTCTGTTGTGCCTGGTCTCTTACTGTTCATATCTACTCATTAAAAATTCTGCTCTAACAAAGAGAGACGAGGCGGTTTTGGCTACTAAGGTGTTATGAGTCTATACGCTGCCTCCAGTTAATGTGAAGTTTGCTTTGTGTAGACAAATGTAAACAGCTTTCCTGTAATCTAATGTCATCACATAGCACTGGAAATAGTGCAGCAGCATGAAGGAGGGGCGGGGGGCAGGTTGCATACACGTGGTGACTGAGATTTATAATTCTGCAGAGACTAGGAATAAAAACATAAATGCACTTTCATTCCAATGTGCCTTTATTGCCTTGATTTAAGGCTGGAACAGGCTGAAGTGACCTTAAATCATCCTGGGCTTATACCATTAAAAAGTCACATGTGCAACGTTCATCTTCGCACATTTTAGTAGCTCTCCAAATAGGCAATCACTGGGGACCTTCAACTTCGTGAGAGCCCGAGATTAGGAGGATATCAAATGGAAATGCTCTTTTAAGCTGCAGGATAAGTCAAAATATCTGAACGCTAAGAGCAAACAATTTGCTAAATCCCCATTTCATCCTCCAGCCTTTGCACTGGATGGCTAATTCCTTTGTTTAGCGCTGTGGTGTTTTATCTCCAGGTGGGAGAGCAGTGCCTTCTTGAGCCAATATTCCTGCTGCCTGCAGATCAGACAGCAGTGGCTGCTCTGTTACGAGCATGGCAGCTGGTACGTTTTTTTCCTTTCCCAGCAAGAGACTGAGCATTTCATCGTTTTTAACACAATTCACCAGCTGGGACCAAGTCTCCTAATAAGCAGTCAAATACCTTCTCTTCTCCCTTCTCCCTTCTACCTGCCCCCCCCCCGACCCCACACCCACACCAGCCCGAACACTAACACCGTAGCAACCACGTAAGGCTGCCCTACTCCAAAGTACTCTCAAAACACATTAACTGGTATTAAGTTGTAACATGCTGTTATGGGCTTTTTCTATCCTTAGCCTCAAGTCCTTCGCCGGAAAGGCAAGATGCAGCTCGGCCGTCAAGCAAGAACCCTTCGACCTGGACTGTCGATGATGTGGTTTGGTTTGTGAAGGATGCAGATCCTCACGCGTTAGGTCCACACGTGGAGCTTTTCAGAAAACATGTACGTAGGAGGTGGTCCATAGTGTAACCCAGCTATTTGGGCTCAGTTTACAGGTCATTGACTTTACCAAGTGAGAGTCTTATCTTGTGAGGCAAGGATCATCCCCAACGCTGGCTGGCTGCAGGGGGAATTGCTTGCACTCAGCGGTTTATAAGACACAGCTGATGTTAACATCCAAGTGTTGGAGTTTAACTCTACATTAAAAGAACTTCTAGGTCCAACCAGGTGATTCGTGTCAGCAGAGGCTGAGAGTAATGTGTGGAGGAATTGCTCTCTCAACCCCTGGAGGGAAGCAATGCCTTATGTCATTCTATAGCTAATCCCCTGGGCTGGGTGCTTAAGGCCATATCTTAATTAGCTCCAGCACTGTGTTTAAATGAAGTCGAGGCCAGTAAGGAGCTAACTTAGTTTCCTTGACCATTACAAACACCGTATGGCTTTCCTATAAACCGTTTGACAAAAGCATGGTATAAACCAGCAATGTAGACAACATAGTTTAGCCATCTGCAGTTGAACGAAAGTTGCCTTGCTGGAAGGTTTTGAGACTGGGGCGGGGAGATGTAAATCAGGGGAAGCGGGTGTGAATGTGAGGGAGGATCCCAGAAACATGTGCAGACTTTCCCTGCTATTCCTCGCCCTGTCCCAGAAAGAAGAACGTTTAGGAAGTGACAAGTCTGCCTAGTACAAAAGCATCAGGGCGGGTTTTGTTTTGTTATTGCATATGTAGCAGATTCTGACATTATATTGTCTTATGCAGCATGGAGCCTGGTGCGCTGACACAACAGCCTCTAGGTGAGCTATGCTGTAGGATTTTATGTGGTGCCATAGTCCTACAGTATTTGTGACAAAAGAGACCCAGCTAAATGGGCACTAAAATTTGCCACATCTTCCATTGTGAAGTACCCAGCACCTGTTGTATATACTTAGAGTCAGTTTCACTGTAAAATATGCAATAGGTCTGAGAGCTTGGGTGAGGCTACTGCACAACTCAATTCAATTAGGCCTTTGAAATATATATATCCCTGCAATTTTTCAACCTTCAAATCTAAGCTGGATTAGCATGGAGACCCCAGAGGGGAGAGGCAAGTGATTAGTCCATTAACCTTAGCCATATCTTCCTGTGTGTTAAATCTTTCTGTGAAGCGTAATTTACTTTGAAGCACTTAATGTCATTGACAGGCCCAACAAGCACCTGAAATCATTGCTTTAGCAATCAACTAATCTTAGCCGTGACACCACCGTTGTAGCAGGGTGGTACAATGAAGAGAAAGTGGGAAAAGGAAAAGCAAATAAGGACAGTGCTATCTCTTGCCCTCTTATATTTAAAGTGACCATCAGGGATTGGGGATTGACTTATACTTACTGTGCCAAATTCACCTAAACAGCTGTAGGGAGAGATAATCCACCTGAGCGCTGACCTAATCCCCTATCTCCACAACAGGGAGGGCAGCGAGTGGTACCATCACAGCCCTCCCTTGTGTTTCTCCCATGTAGGAAGGCAGCTCTTGCTTGCGGCCAAGATTCTGCAGTAACTCTGTCAAAAGTGGCTTCTGGGGGTGTGCACTGGATCCGCGAATCCCCCAACCTCCTGGGCTGTTTTCTGCACTGCAGCCTCTCCCAGGGAGAGTTTCTGCATCTGGAGCCACTGCAACAGGGTCCAGGCTCAGAGGAGTCTAGCCCATAAGTGATAGGGTCACTGAAGGGCGCAGAACTGGTGTGAGACCATCAGCTGCACACCTCTCTTGCAGTAGCATTTCTGGCAATGAGTGTGTGCGGTTTTGCAATGACCTCTCAGCAAGAAGAAAGCAGCAAAAGTGATACCCAGCCGGGGGAGAAGGGAAGGAGAGAGAGAGAGAGTTTGCAGAGGATAGTACATGAGGGAGGAATACATGGAGAATTAACAAGTAGCAAAATCAAACTAAAAGGGAGCAAAGCAATGCAACGCTCTGATAGTTTAATTATGGTCAGTAATTGGCAAATGCATATGTGAAGGAGACTAAAATCTTTATGTTTAAGGTAATTAAACCTGTTCATTCAGAATTATAACCTGCCTCTTCCAGTGATGGGTATTGTAATTGTGAGCACATATAGTTTTCTCGACCTTCTTCATATTGATTATTTTAGCTTTGTTCCAGTTAGCTTACCACTCGACAGTATTGCTTGGAGAGGGTGACCTTACTGAGAGGGGAAGCCTACATTTCCAGCCTCTGAAGTGGGACCAAGAAGTGGGAGGCGCAGTCTCATTTTGCTGTTTTAATCCTTTTATTCACTAGCAGCCTGATCCTGCAAACACTTATTACTGAGTATAGCGCTAGCTATTCCAAATAGTTCTAGTGAATCAACCCCACAGGGTTAGTGCCCCTTTAGGGATTACTCATCATGCTGAGAAATATGCTCGGGAATAAGTGTCTGCAGAAACAAGCCTTAATGCTTTCCTATTGCAGCTGGAAGCTGCTCGCTATTTCCAAATGCTACTGCAGTCTTGCAGGCTGTACTTGAGAAACCTGTGTCACTTCTTGCTCCCAATCCCTTATAAAAACACTCCAGTAGTCTACAATACTGGTCCAAATTACTGTGGGCCAGACCTCAACTAGTGTAAGTAAACCTGACTCCCTTGGCTTCAGTGAGTTATACCAGCTAAGGATCTGGTCCTGCATCTTCTAATAGTGCTATTGCAGAGTTTTAGATCACTAATGACATAGTATTAATAAAGAGAAATCAAGCAAACATACTTTTTCATCAGAGGAACATAGCTATTGCAGGATATTTAATAAAATATGAATGCTCCCTCTGGCACACTCTTGTCATGTAATTTAATTCTAACCCTTACATACTAATAATGTTAAAGGGAAAAAACATTTTGAAAAAGCCGGATTCACTCTAATCACTCGATAGTATTTTATTTTACTTCATTCTAAACTCCAGAAGTTTGTTTTTCTTTATGCTATGCACATGTTGGTTGTATCCATATTTGAATGCAACATTGATTCTTCCTTTATCTTACCTTCCGAAAATGATAGGAAGAAGCGATAAGGAGAAAGTGGTTTCCAATGTGGTGTGTGGGGGCAGGAGGAGTGGAAATTGACCATCAACTGCTGATTGAGTGAATCATAAAGTGATCTTACTGTGGATCAGCACTAAGCACAATAATGGTCCGTGCACATTAAGCTTGATAGTAATGCTTCATTAGTACAACTTGGATCACACAGACAAGCTCTGACCATCAAACAGAAACGATGCAATGTATGGAAGTCATGCTAATACTTAGCACTGATATGGCACGTTTTAACGTCAAGGTGCTTTGATGAAACTTTAAAATTGACAAAATTTCAGCCAGCTCTACTCTGAATGAAGCCATTAGAAGATGCAGCTGGAAGATGTCTTAGCTGCAATGGAATGCTTGCTCTCTTACTTTTTCAGCACTGGTCACATGTTATAAATCTTGATTTTTCTCTCTCTTTTTTTTAAAACAGGAGATTGATGGCAATGCTTTATTGTTACTGAAAAGTGACATGATCATGAAATACTTGGGGCTGAAATTAGGACCAGCATTGAAACTTTGTTACCACATCGATAAACTCAAGCAAGCAAAGTTCTGACATTTCCTTCAACAGTGGCCCAACATAATCCGAGATAGCAGACAAAAGGTAACATGTTGCCTTATAGAAATACATCAACTTGTGAATTGTTTTTCCCTCTTTTTTAACAAAGACTTTCTTTTTTAATACTTGTGCATCTTCAACTTTTTTTAATCCAATGGGGTCTTTTAGCTGTTCTGTGTTAATAATTTTCCAAAAAGTATATAATTACAATAATTATTTTATATCATTAATATTGTTATTATGATTATAGTAAGTCCTATTTTTGTAATCAGAAGTGGGAAATCGGAAACAAATACAGCTTTGACACATGCTGAGGACTGATGAGAGACTATAGAAGAGTCACTCATTAGCCACCTGTCAGCCTCTGGGGCATAATTAGTAACTTGCCAACGTCTGGGGTGTGGTTATAATGCAGATCCAAGAACAACAGCATTATGAGATAAAAGGCCTGGAAAAGGTCAGATTAATGCCCTTTGTTTGGTCAGCTATTGTTGTCTTATGGGCACTACCCCACGTCTTGCACTATCTGGAAAACTTGAAATTCTTTAGTTTAAAAAAAAAAAATTCTGAAGACTGAAGTACCTTGTTTTCCCACTAGAGGGACAAATCCTAATAAACTCCAGGCTTCAGCTGCTGATGACATGGTGGCTTTCTATAGGGTGTGATTGAGCCACCTTGATTTTACGTCTAGTATACACACAAATTAGGAACTGCAGCTCCTAGCGTGATCGACCCTTCACTGCTCACCGACAACTAGTTCACCGTTTAGAAAAACCAAAACGCAGAAAGCGTTCCTGGTAGGATGCCACAACACACTGCATCTCGTTAAGTCAAAAAGTGGTTGGATAGCTCCCAGAGCATCTGGCATTCTCAGCAGTCTGCCTCCTTCCTTGAGCCATGCCTGTGTGCCATATATTTTGTGGCACTCTTTAAAAAAGCAAAAGAGTACAGTGGAAATGTTCTCCAAAAAAAAGTTGAAAATACAACGCACACTGTACATTTGCAAATGTGTTGGATCTAAAAGGGAGATTTTCTAGATTAATTTCCTTACTGAAGCTGCCATTGTGGGTAATCTTGTTAACGTTCAGCACATATGCAGAGGTGTTGAGCATTAGGATTTAAGTGGATTCAAAATGTCCTTCTGCACCATAAAAGAACCAAAAAAAAAAAAAAAAAAAAAGACGATTGTCCACATCCTATATAGCCATGCCAGGACGAGTATATTTTTTAAAAAATAATAGATTACTTATGGGTTGAATATGCTCTTATTTTCTTCTTTAAAAATGAGATTTATCAAAAGGATACCTCCACCCGTTCAGCTTAAACAGCATTCTCTTTAAATGAGTGTCCAGATTTTTTAGCAACTCTTTGAGATATTAGGGCTGTGTGATAGCCAGACTCAACCTGTCTCAGAGAATGGATTCCTGAACCTCTACATGGCAGTGATCAGATGGTACCATCCAATTCTGTTCATGTAGAATAAAATGTTACCAAAAATGTCATGCAGAACAAAACTCATTTTTATGTGCAACATTAGAATAAACCTGCTACAAAAAGATACAAATTCAGGGCCTGATCCTGAAAACACATATGAATGTGAATAACTTTAATCCCATGAGTAGTTTAATAGAACTCACTGGGGTTATTCACATGAGTAAAGTTACTTATGCCCTTATATGTTTGCAGCATTGGCTCCGCAAATGACTGACCAGTTTTCAACAAGTCCTGTATGCACACTGAAATGCCTTTGAAATGAACACCTGAATAAATGTGTTAAATGAAATTCCTATAATACTAAGTATAAAATATACTAATATCTAAACATATGGACGATTAGAACTTTAAACTGAGCTGCACTGCTTTATGTCCGTGTTGCACAGAATGAAAATCTGCTCAGCCAGATGTGTGCTAGGGACATAAATGTGTTCACACCAACAAGACGGTTATACAGTTAATTGTTCACTGTTGCATTTTCAAAAGTTAAATCTTTTACTTACAATAATGCTACTTATTTGACCTGCTTTTAAAGTCAGCCCAAAAGAGTGTAAAGACCTTGATATATCTGTAATGTCATACTCAGCAAATCCTAGGACAATCTAGTTTTCTTACATGTTCTGCAATGTAGCCCATCTTTCTTATTTTTAAAAAAACTTCTGATTTTAGTTCCTTCCATCCAAAAACTCACTTCACTGTAACATAGCTAACTCCAAAAGAGAGCAGGTCAAACATTTTCCAGTGGGATGTTTTTTCCATTGCAAAATGCTGTTTCCTCAAAATCTAAACTTTCCAAGGGAACCTGCTGATTTTGAGAAAATTTTGTTTTGGAAACCTCCCTGACACAAACATTTCACTATTATTGAAACACTTCTCTTTTGACATTCTTGGGAGGAATATTTTGGGGGTTTTGTTTTCAAAACAACGTTGTCATTTGAAAATGTTTTTGATTGTATATTATGTAGAAGGTCAAATTTGAATGAAATGTTTCAATTGACCCAAACCATTTTTTAAAAAATTCATTTTGTATAAAATTTCTAAATTCAGTGTTTTGCTCTGATTTGGAAGAAACCCAAATTTCAAATTCTGGAATTTCCCACAGAACAGAAGTTCTGGTTCCTCACAGCTCTACTCCTAACATACTTTCTTTCCTCTCTCTGCCCCTCTTTTAGCCATTAAAACTGAATAGTAATCAGAAGGCAGAGACAATATTAACAACATATATAAATTAGTTAGCAACAATGATATTTTTACATCCAGTGTGCTGGAAGAATTTTCATACACCATTGTATGAATCTTGTATATACAGTCAGTGGTGCTATTTTTTTTATATTAAACTTTTAAATATGACAGACTGTTGAAGTCAGGATGTTTAATGTTTTGTCTTTGGTGTTTTGTTTTCATTGATTGTATTGCATAGAAGTACAATATATAGCAAAAAAACCCTCCTTTTTGTGTGTTTTGAAATTAAAGGCAATTAGGGGGCAAGCATTATTGAAGCAATATTGCAATTATAACTAACTTTCCCCCTCACAAGTCTTGTCAAAGATGGTAGTTAAATAGCTCTGCTGTGTAAAACTGGTCAGGCCACTTCCTCTGAACAAGCACTAAAGAGTCAGAACATACATGTCATTCATTTCCAAATTAGATGCATTTTTAAACATAGTTGGTACAAATTACTTTGCTTCTTGTTCCGTTCATGGCTTTCACTTCAGACTGTAGCCAATCAAGTTCTACTTTTGAACCATCCTGAGAGGTGTGTGTGTATGTATGTATCCTCAAAAGCAACTATGTGGGTCTGTTTTCTACTTCAAAAGAATCATAGCTGGATCAAAAGACATTTGCTACAAGCAATTTCAACATTTTATGAGTATTCCCTTTTGTTTACAAATGTAGGCATAGTCTAAGAATTTGGGGGAAAGTTGTGAGTGAGTTCTTTAGCTACTGTAGCTAAAACAGCCTATCCCCCAAATATACCTGCTGCTGACCTTTTTTTAAAATGGCTGACCAATTCGACCTATTCTGTTCACACAGCTCATTCATTTTTCCTTCTCACTGACCACTGCTGCTGTCATGGCATCTTCTCCCTCACTGACAAATGCGTCCCTCCAGAGCAAGGGCTGGATTAGCTCCAT
Source organism: Chelonia mydas (assembly GCF_015237465.2). Taxonomy (NCBI): domain Eukaryota; kingdom Metazoa; phylum Chordata; order Testudines; family Cheloniidae; genus Chelonia; species Chelonia mydas. The sequence goes on along the minus strand of NC_057851.1, from coordinate 79,529,393 downwards.
AATTGTCCCCTGGCAATCCAGTGCTGTCAGCCTGCACTTGGGCTGAACCTACTTTTGAACCTGGGCCCCTCTTGTGTGGCAGCAAGGGGAGCTGCTGCTTCTGCAGAACTATCAGTCTTGCTCAGCATGATCAATGCATAAAGGTACCCTTGAAACAGGCTGTGGCAAAAGCATTGCTGAGAGCCATATACTGCCCCCAAACCATATACTGAATTCCCATGGGAGTGAGCTGTCTTAAAAAGATGCTGTCTTTTTTTTTTTTTTTAAAAGTGGGGGGGGAACGACATGGGAGGAAAAAACAAATAGAACATTAGTAGTAGTAAAAGACTGGGGAAAATACTGACTGGACTTCTGTCTTAGAAAGATTGTTTGCAGTAACAAACGCAATAATCCAGCTCAGTTAGCACCATTACCAAATGGGAGGTTGAAAGTGGCTTGAGAAAAGAGAGTTTGGGCTTTAGATTGAAAAGTTTGAGTGCTAGGGCCTGATTCTCATTGGCGTAAACACTCCTTTAAAGCTCTCTGGCCTAACCTGCTATAAGCTCCCTTTGTGCTGCTAGAACAATGTAAATTGGCCTGGTTGTAAATGAGAATTGCTTCCCCCACCCTCGCCCCATAACCATGCTTGTATCTTTAGTTGTTCTGATCTGAAAGACAGAGATGTACCTGCCAGTGGTCGAGCAGCAATATTTGCATTGAAGTAGGAGGGGGGATGTCATTTCCCTCTCTAGACTGGGATACACAATCCCTGTCGTGGGGGAAGGTTGATCCTTAGCTCACAAAGATATGTCCGGAGAGGAATTTGATTTGGCCTTTGGAATGCTCCTGCTCAGCTGCAAGGGGGGAGCAGTGAGTGGAGAGGCAGTGAGGTTAACTGCAGAGCAAGTGCCCCAGCGACCCCCAGTAGGTGGTGGAGCTACTGCAGGTCATCCCTGCAGCCCAGCTGGTTGTGTGAGGATTCAGCTGGGTTGCCAAATGGGTGAGAGGGATATCAGAGGTGTGAGTGCAAGCCGAATGGGTGACACCCGGCAGCCCTGTTCTCTGCTCACACTACTTCTGATCAAGAGCCCACTGATGTCATTAGAAAAGAGTCCCATTGGCTTCAATGGGCTTTACTGCAGCCCTAAATCAGGTGAGAGTCTATTAAGTCAATAGTTATACTGGTGTGAAACTAGTGGAACAGAGAGGAGACTCATGCCTCTAGTGTTCCAGTCCAGAGGATTACTGTGTATTATTTGTAAGCCACAGTGAAATGTTCAGTTCTGTACACTGAGTCTGTTTCTACACATGGGGTTTTCTCCCCTTTGGAGTTAGTTATAAGAATGCTCTGTTGGCACATGCTTCTTCTGTATCAAAGGACTTGGGACTATTAGAAAAATAACTCACAATAAGCCTTTTGAGGGAAATGTGGAGGAGAATTGTGTCCTTTTCCAAAAGCAAACCTTAGTGCAAGGGTTCCAGAATGCAGCACACGAACACATATTGTGTCACACTTTTTATAATATTGCAGTAGCTCAAACAGGGTTGCAGAAATGGGAAAATCCATACCCACAAAATATGGTTCTAAATCTGTACAGCTTTGCCAGAAAATGCTAGCAAATCACAGCCACACTACCTTTGAGTGCTTGCAATAGTTACATGCTGCTTCCAAATCCACACTCCCTTCATGGACAATTGGAAATGGTTTCTTTTGGAAATCTAAAATTGTACTTGAAAAAGAATCACTTTTATTCATTGCCCTGAGTTCAATATTATGGAAACATGTCTGCTAACCATTTGCTTTGTGTAATTTGTACTAATGCTAATAAGAAACAGCTGTGATGCTTCCTGTTGTAAATTCTTTTGTGGTGGCAGTGGTATTATCGCATATACTTCCCCAATGTGATAGACTCTAGTAAGATAGAGCTCTTATTCTGACACTATGCAGCTTGAGCAAATTCCATCAACTCAAAATTAGAACTATGCAAAACTTAATTGAGAGGATGTCTCTCCTTCTTCCCAGTCTCTGAACTACCAGGTGCCTGGCTCTGAACTGATGGGTGAGTTCACATGATGCACTGGAGATAAGTCACTGCGTGTGTAGTGTTCTCAACACTACTGGATTCAGCATAAGTGTAAGTGGCAGGTTAGGTTACTTGCAGTTTAAGCAACGGGCTTTCAGTCTGAGGTTAAGCAGTAGAGGAAGGCAGTTTATTTTTAAAAGAAATGTTCTAGTAAAATATGTTGGCACTTTAAGACTCAGACTGAAACACAGACGGCTTTTCTCAGCGGCAGTCCCAAGTAAAATGTTTCCCTTATCCATGGCTAAATAAAGAATCTTGATCCTACTGAGGCCAATGTAAGTTTTACTATTGACTTCAGTGGGACCAGAGCTTGGCCCAGAAAGCAGGGTGAGCTTCAGCCAAGTTCTAAAGTAAGCAGAACCTAACAAGACCTATTTCATCCTCCCTTGATCTACTAAGAAATAACAAAAGCTCACCAACCTACTCCAGTCCCTCTCCCATACAACTCCTTCCCTGCTGGTTTATATACTCTGCTGCCCAGGGAATCACTTCCTGTTGCTAATGAAGCCTATTAGTATTCCAATAGGGAGCTTTGCTAATATACCCATTTTTGTCAGCAAAGTGCAGGTTGGGTGGCAATGTGAGAGGAGGAGGTGTTAACCCCCTGCCTACCAGAATCTGTGTAGGATCCTTTCAGCCGTGTGCCGGAAGGAAACATTCCATAAGGCTGTTACATACACATGGATGTTTGATGAGTTCTCAGTTTTGAAAGGCAAATTAAATTAATAGAATATCAGGGTTGGAAGGGACCTCAGGAGGTCATCTAGTCCAACCCCCTGCTCAAAGCAGGGCCAATCCCCAATTTTTGCCCCAGATCCCTAAGTGGCCCCCTCAAGGATTGACCTCACAACTCTGGGTTTAGCAGGCCAATGCTCAAACCACTGAGCTATCCCACCCCCCTAATTCTACATACAGAGCTTCTAAATATTGAACCAAGCAAAATCTCCCATTGATTTATACATGACTCCACTGAGAGTTTTCCCAGCATAAGCACTTTGGGATCAGACCCTTAGTGAAATTTAAAAACAAAATTGTTTAAAACCAATCTAAGTGGCCCATTACGTTCAGCCACTTTAATAGTAATGGCACTTGATAGTGCTTCAAATGCATCAGTCTCTTGGATGGTGTCATACTAAAATAATAAGGCCAGATAGGACAATAGGAAAGAGTCCACCTGCTACTGAAGTCTTTTTCTTTGGTTTCTGGAGAGCTGCCAAAAACAATGCTTGAGACTGGGCAGGAGAAGGATGATGGGCATGTGTGTGGCTTAGCTAGGCTGGCCTGGTTTTGTAGGCAGGCGGTGAAGTGAGTAAAATAAAAGCAGGGCTCAGAAGCTGAGAAGAGCAGGTTTCAAAGAGGAGGAAGTCCTGTGTTTTCCTGGTGTCCCCTTGTCGTCTGTGGCCTACTTCCAGACTTGTATAGAATCTTTCCTGAACATATCTATGTTTCTTTATAGCCCATTGTTATTGTTAAGGGCAGAGATCATGGTGCCCTTCTCTTTTAAAGATAAAAATACTGGCCACCAGTTCCCCATTATAAGTACTTTATAAAAGAACAGGAATCAGTAAAGGGCTACAGACAAAGGGAAATAATAGTAAGGACATTTTAGAATGTAATTGCTATGCAACTGTCACTGTCTTTGCACTCAGAAGTAAGGCAGGGTGAGAGAGAGAACTTCTGAACTTGGGTGAATCTAAACCAGCGAAAGATTGATGTTTAATTGTATTCCTTACTTTGATGGTTGCCTGATCCATAATGTGTTTTCTGACTATGCGTATTTGCTGCAATGGCAGTACTGAGAATTGATCAACACACCTGAGTTTCAGTGGAATAAAATGACTATCTGTCAAATCTAATCTCTCCTCTCCATGGCATTTCTAACGTGCTGTAGTATTTTGGAGTGTCCTTACTAACTTGATCCCAGTTTGTGTTGTACTTAAGGAAGAAGCGCTCTTCTTTTCTTATGGCACAGTAATGCAAAAAGTTCAAAGAGCAGATGCTGCCGGATGCTGTAGGCCAGATTCTCAGCTGGTATACATTGGCATCACTCCATTCACTTCATTGGAATTACACTAGTTTACACCAGCTGAGGTTCTGGCCCTGTACATTACATGTACAGTAGAACCTCAGAGTTATGAACACGTTGGGAATAGAGGTTGTTCATCTGAAATATCCATAACTCTGAACAAAACATTATGGTTGTTCTTTCAAAAGTTTACAGCTGAACACTGACTTCATACAGCTTTACTGTGCAGAAGGAAAATGCTGCCTTTAACCATCTTAATTTAAATGAAACAAGCACAGAAACAATTTCCTTATCTTGTCAAATCTTTTTTTTAACTTTCCCTTTATTTTTTTAGTAGTTTACATTTAACACAATGCTGTGCTGTATCTGCCTTTTCTTTTCTTTTCTTTTCTTTTCTTTTCTTTTCTTTTCTTTTCTTTTCTTTTCGTCTCTTCTGCTGCCTGATTGTGTACTTCCGGTTCCAAATGAGGTGTGTGGCTGACTGGTCAATTCGTAACTCTGTGGTTCTACTGTAAAATATGACTGGCAGAAGTTAGGAATCTAGAGTCTGTGAGGGGGAACCTGTGTGCATTTTTTATACCACAGAGCAGAAAATCAAGATCCAAACCATTAGTCCACTATTCCTCTATCTCACACAACCCACTGCCTGATTCATCTATGCACTTTGGAATCCTAGAAGTGAAGGGCAGAAAAGAGCTATTTGCTCATCCAGTCCGTGTCCCCATAAGAAGCCAGACCAGATTCCAATCTTTCAGTTCCACTGCTGTAAATTCAGTGGAGTTACTCCACATTTACACCAGTATAACTGAGAGCAGAAGCTGACCCTCCATCCCTTGGTGCTAATGAGGTTCAAACCCAAGATCTCTTGTTTACATTTGTTCACAAAATGACATCCTCCATGCACATTCGGGGGCTGGACAGAATTGTCCCATGGATGTAGCTGATCAAGAGGTCATAGTCATGGCTTTCATAGCGTACAATGCATGTGTTGCCTACATAGACGGCACATCACTGATTCAGGGTGCTAGTGGTGTGAGAGGGAGGTCGAGAAGTCAAGAAGAGAGACAGTGTTCAATAGCACATAAAGTATCCTGTAAATATCAAGCTTGTTACTTTCATTACAATATTTGCATGGTCCTCATTTCATCCTGAAACGTGCAGACAGATTTGAACTCAGTTACACCAGTGTGAATTCAGAGTGACTCCTTGGCACTTCTCCAGCTTTATCCCAGTGTTACTGAAATCAGAATTTGGCTCCATATCTCGTTTCAACCAGTGGGAGGGACATGTGCAGGAGAGTTTTTATCCAGCTGTGGAAGGTGGCAATTCTACACCAGGCCTCAAAATAGCACAAATCCTGCTTACACTTTTTAATATTGCACTGAGTTCCCTTCCAAATCCCCAGCATTAGATCCCACAGCCAGTGAAGTGTGGATTATGTAGGGAGGGAGGGGGTTATTTGCTAATTGGGCTCAGAGTGTGTTAGCTTTGATTTTTAATGTGCTGTAATTTGATAACTAAGCCTCAGATTCTGCAGTGACTGGATAAGAAGGGTTGCTTTCATCACATTCTGCAGATATTTTACAATCTCAGACTGTTTTAAAAATATAATATATATTAACCTTGACCTCATCAAACCGTGAATTGCATCTTCTCCTTCTCCTTACTCTAGATCCCTAGAAATAGCTATTTTGCAAGGGACTTTACATATCAAGTGAGTTTGTAGATACTTTTCATGTATATACAGTATCCAGCGGAAAACTGAATAGAAGACAGTGAAATCCTATTCAAATTCTCAGACTCATGCTGTCTTCAATTCAGTTTGCCCCAATTTGTTATCATCTAAACAATTTACTACTGATAAATAAAAGACCACTGCATCATAGATTATTAAGAGCGAATACCTGCATTACTGGTCTGGTTCAAAACTCATCAAAATCAGTGGTGCCTTCCCATTGACTTCCAGGGGCTTTCAATCAGTCTCCATGTATCTCGTCTCCAAATGGATAAATTAGCTTAGATATATTAACTTACCAGGACTCTTCAATAGCAATTTGTATATTGCAAAATAGCTTGTAAATAAATGAGATTTCCTTTTTATTAGACTTGTGTTATCATGGTGCAATTATGGGATTGAATGACGTTGACTGAAATATTAGGTCTTGTAACTAAATGTAAGGTGTGTACATAAGCCTCTTTCATTTTGAAACTCTTTGACTCAAGAGAGCTCTGATTACTTTCATGTTTCTGCTTCATTATTTCACCTTCATACTGCCATATTGGACTGACCAGGCTTGCTACGAGCAGCCTACCTGTGAAAGGCAGCTTGGTGCATTTCCCCAGCAGGATTGTTTCAGTATAAAACTATTATCATGGCATACAGTGTAAGTCGATGGCAATGGCTCAATTCAAACCTTTTCCTCATCTTGCTAAGAAAGACCCAGGATCAACCTCTTTCCCAGTGCATCATCCACCAGTAGCTGTAGATTCTGTTTCCTTTCGTGCTCTTATTGGCTTTTTTGCATCACAGGCCAGTTTACCAGCGTGTCTGATTCATGCGTTAGCTTTTAAAACTTTCAAAACCTGATTCTTCTCTCACCTTGGTATAAACTGGGAGCAACTCCATTGACTGGAGAGGAGAATTGGACTCACATTTTTCTTGTTTGGCCTTGGCACTGGGTTTTTTCCTTCAATGAGAGAGAAATCATCGTGGTCTGGGAGTTCATTAAGGCCCTGATTCAGCAAAGTACTTACGCACAGGCTTAAACTCCATTGACTTTAATGGGACTAAGGCATGTGCTTAGAATTCAATCCCTGCTTAAGTGCTTTGCTGAATCTGGGCCGAAGCTATGCAGTTTCTGACTCTGTGAAGCCTGATCGTATGCAATAGGCAATTCTTTCATGTACGTGGGGTTTATTCTGCAGCTCTTTTGGTTCAGTCAGTGCAATATTTTAGCATTACTTTATTTTTTAAATATTTTCTGGGGATTCCCAATAAGTTTGTGGGTTACAGAGACAATTTAGAGGCCTGTGATTTTTTAAAAAAGTTTATTTTACTATTATTATTATTATTATTTTATTTGATTATTACTATTAATAATAATTAATAATGCAAGTGCTCTCCTATTTCAAACCAATCATACTTACTAAAGATGACTCTACAGTATATTGTTAATTATGCCAGTGTTATAGTATGGTACTAACATCAGGGAAAAGATGTCTTATTCATATTTCTGTTTCTTGGAAATGCGATGCTGCCTCTTTAACACTTTAATGTTTTCTCAAATGGCAAAACGTCTCAAACATTCCTGTTTAACAATAACCATTTCATACAAATGACCACTGTATTATATGAAATAGTTTTGTATTCATTTTGCGAATATGCAAACAACAGAGACCTAGCAGTAAAGACAAATGTGGAACTTATACAATGGGTGAGAATAATTAAGAGATAAGAAGCCCGGAGTTCTAGGAATGGCATGATTATGACAAAGAACATATTAGTATTATCGGCCTCAGAATTAAAGAGATTTGGCTTCAATTTGTATGCTGTGTGCGCACATATATTGTATTATAGATGCAACCCACACCCCTGGATACATACACACATGCAAACAAAACAAAGACTTTCAATTTAGTATGTTCTGTATGGGTGGATCTAATGTATTCATTCTTACTATGTACAGTGTTTTCATACATTTATTATCATGTAACAAACATTGTGTCAAACTGTGCTTTTTTATTTTTCATATCAATTTTTTTTTATTATTTGTAACTTATTCCTTCAAGTGGATTCTCTATCACTATTAGAGGCATGTTTTAATGTATAGTTGTATACTGACTATTCTGTGTGCTGTATTCTACTGTTTGCATCTTAATTAAGCTGGTTATTACTGGCCTTAATGTTTTACAGTTGTTTAAAAACTAAATTTGTCTGGGTTTCAATATTTGATGCAGTATGTTTAAGATGCAGTAAATTGGAGGACCAGCTGTGATTAAACAGACAGGTCCCAAACCTTCAAATTTATGTTTAATGAGCAATGCCAGTACTTTCTTTTACTATTGCAAAATTATTTCTGTATTTTTAATAAAGAATTGCATTTACTTGGTTCTATGTATGTTTTATCTAATAAACTGTATTTTTTAAATAACTGTCTGATCTCGATAATATATCTTTATGCATGCATGTATATACACACACACACATAGCATTTTTACTAGCACAACGCAGCTAGCTTGAAAAATTCCCTATGGTATTACACACTTCATGAGCCTGCAGTGTTGTTAATAGTAGAATTGCCACCTAGCCTGTCCTGTGCAGAGCTAGGCTCATATTTTTAGTCTGACTCCTTTGGTACACAAGCAAGGGATGGATACTGCAGTGTCAGCCTATTGATAAATCTCCACTGCAGCACATTAGCATCAATGATTAGTTGCAGGAAAGGCAGTTTCTCCGGTTTCTGCACTGAATCAGTGGTGTTGAAGCCGCTACAAACGCTGTCAGATTCCTAAAAAAAACCAGGAGTACCTGTGGCACCTTAGAGACTCACAAATTTATTAGAGCATAAGCTTTTGTGGGCTACAGCCCACTTCATCGGATGCATAGAATGGAACATATAGTAAGAAGATATATGTACACACACACATACAGAGAAGGTGGAAGTTGCCATACAAACTGTAAGAGGCTAATTAGTTAAGATGAGCTACTATCAGCAGGAGAAAAAAACTTTTGTAGTGATAATCAAGATGGCCCATGAAGACAGTTGACAAGAAGGTGAGAGGATACTTAACATGGGGAAATAGATTCAATGTGTGTAATGACCTCGCCACTCCCAGTCTCTACTCAAACCCAAGTTAATGGTATCTAGTTTGCACATTAATTCAAGCTCAGCAGTTTCTCATTGGAGTCTGTTTCTGAAGCTTTTCTGTTGCAAAATTGCCACCCTTAAATCTTTTACTGAGTGGCCAGAGAGGTTGAAGTGTTCTCCTACCAGTTTTTGAATGTTATGATTCCTGATGTCAGATTTGTGTCCATTTATTCTTTTGCGTAGAGACTGTCCGGTTTGGCCAATGTACATGGCAGAGGTGCATTGCTGGCACATGATGGCATATATCACATTGGTAGATGTGAAGGTGAACGAACCCCTGATGGCATGGCTAATGTGATTAGGTGCTATGGTGGTGTCAATTGAATAAATATGTGGACAGAGTTGGCATCGGGCTTTGTTGCAAGGACAGGTTCCTGGATTAGTGTTTTTGTTGTGTGGTGTGTGGTTGCTGGAGAGTATTTGCTTCAGGTTGGGGGGCTGTCTGTAAGCAAGGACTGGTCTGTCTCCCAAGATCTGTGAGAGTGAGGGATCATTTTTTAGGAGAGGTTATAAATCGTTGATGATGCGCTGGAGAGATTTTAGTTGGGGGCTGAAGGTGATGGCTAGTGGCGTTCTGTTATTTTCTTTGTTGGGCCTGTCCTGTAGTAGGTGACTTCTGGGTACTCTTCTGGCTCTGTCAATCTGTTTTTTCACTTCAGCAGGTGAGCAAGTATTGTAGTTTTAAGAATGCTTGATAGAGATCTTGTAGGTGTTTGTCTCTGTCTGTGGGATTGGAGCAAATGCGGTTGTATCATAGAGCTTGGCTGTAGACAATGGATCGTATGGTGTGGTCTGGATGAAAGCTGGAGGCATGTAGGTAGGCATAGCGGTCAGTAGGTGTCTGATATAGGGTGGTGTTTATGTGACCATCGCTTATTAGCACAGAAGTGTCCAGAAAATGGACCGCTTGTGTGGATTGGTCTAGGCTGAGATTGATGGTGGGATGGAAATTGTTGAAATCATGGTGGAATTCCTCAAGGGCTTCTTTTCCATGGGTCCAGATGATGAAGATGTCATCAATATAGCGCAAGTAGAGTAGGGGCATTAGGGGACGAGAGCTAAGGAAGCGTTGTTCTAAGTCAGTCATAAAAATGTTGGCATACTGTGGGGACATGCAGGTACCCATAGCAGTGCTGCTGATTTGAAGGTATATATTGTCCCCAAATGTGAAATAGTTGTGGGTGAGGACAAAGTCACAAAGGTCAGCCACCCAGATTTGCTGTGACATTATCGGGGATACTGTTCCTGACGGCTTGTAGTCTTTGTGTGGAATGTTGGTGTAGAGGGCTTCTACATCCATCGTGGCCAGGAGGGTGTTTTGTGGAAGATCACCGATGGATTGTAGTTTCCTCAGGAAGTCAGTGGTGTCTCAAAGATAGCTGGGAGTGCTGGTAGTATAGGGCCTGAGGAGAGAGTCCACATAGCCAGACAATCCTGCTTATAGGGTGCCAATGCCTGAGATGATGGGGCGTCCAGGATTTCCAGGTTTATGGGGCTTGGGTAGCAGATATGCCTAGAACCCCGACCAGGGGTATTCTCTGTCTGCACAGATCTGTTCCTGTGCTTTTTTAGGGAGTTTCTTGAGCAGATGGTGCAGTTTCTTTTGGTAATCCTCAGTGGGATCAGAGGATAATGGCATGGCAAACCTGGTGGTTGACCTTTGTGACTTTGTCCTCACCCACAACTATTTCACATTCTGACCCTGCCCACATGGCAACTTCCACCTTCTCTGTACGTGTGTATATATATACACATATATTCTTACTATATATTCCATTCTATGCATCCGATGAAGTGGGCTATAGCCCATGAAAGCTTATGCTCTAATAAATTTGCTAGTCTCCAAGGTGCCACAAGTCCTCCTGTTCTTTTTGCGGATACAGACTAACACAGCTGCTACTCTGAAACCTGTCAGATTCCTTATGCTGTAGGCTGTAATCATAGGGCTAAATTGTGGTGTTGGTTAATCTGGAATAACACCACTGAAGACATAACTCCAGTGAAGGTAGACATGCCAGTCTCTAGGCAGACATGCCAGTCGGACCCTGCCCAGCTAACTGACTAAGGACAGTTAGAGTAACCCAGCAATGCATTAATAAAGGGCCTGATGAAGCTCAAAAAACCTAGCCAAATGCCGTAAGAAATGCTGTTCCTAGAAAATTAGCAACAGTTACACTGTCGCATATTATGGCACCTGGCTGCTTCCACTATACCCATGCATTAAATAAACCGCGTCTCCTCGTCTGTCTCCCTCATTGTAGTTCCACCTCTAGAATACTACCAACCCTAAGGCATGTTGTTACTTCCATGGCAGTCAATTTGCCATTTACTTCAATGGAAGCAGGCAATTAATAATTCCCAGGTCAGAACGGCTTCTATTTCGCTATGTCACGTGACTGGAATCCTCAAAAAGTGTTACAACAAGACAGATTCACGTTTATCAAAATACCTTGAATTCATATTTCTTCTGGCCTCTTTCTGGGGATCCTGACTTTAAAGTCAATCTTTTAAAAAAATATGTTTTTGTTTTTCTGCTGTTCTTTTCCATGGCCAGGCCAAGAGTAAAACCCTATAAGAGCCAATCCTCCTAGCTGCAGCTGCTTGGATGCTCTCCTTGTCCCAGCTGCCACGGGCTGGGATGTGGACTGGTCGCAGGGTGGTGAGAAGCTGCAGTGCGCAGAACACTCCCCATATCCCAGTCAGGCTGGCTGAGCAGGGAGCGTGGAGGTAAAGCAGCCTTATAGAAATGCTGAGCAGAGAGGCGCCCTAGTCAAGGTCAGCACACAGGGTCTGCTCCAAAGCTCACTGATGGCAGCAGGAGTCTTTCCATCGACTGTGGTAGAAGCTGGATTGGAGCCCAAATTCCCTGCCACTGCCACCCATTGACGGTCGCTCTGGGGCCCATGCCAGGGTTGCAGAGCTGGCATCTTTCACAAACCCTGACTTCACAGCCACTAACTGCTCTAGTGGAAAAAGAAAAGCTGCCTCGGATGCTAGTTGCTCCACCTCAGAGATGGTCCTGCACTCAGCTGCTGTGGTGGAAAATGGAGTCCCACGCGAAGGCTGCAGCCCCTGTCGTGTCTGAATAATGCCTGACACTACATGGGGTTCCTCCCCTGCCCTATTTCACGACAGCTAACCCAGCCCTCTGCCTGCCATGACACTGTAGAAACATCCCCGTGGGGGTGGCTGCTCTGCTAGAAGTTTCTAACCACATTTGGACCCCGTCCAAAAATCCAGTGTGAGCTGTCTTGTACTTGCTGGGTGATCCCAGCCCACAGTGTGCAGCGTTTTTACTGCTCCAGCTGTGGAGAACTGGCCTCTCCCCCGAGACAGTGCTTTCACCCTCAGGCGTCAAAGCTGATGGGAAGGGACACCTCTAACAGTACATATGCAGTTGCAATCTGAAGTCACTGAGGGGCCAGATTTCTCAGAGGGCGTTGTGCAGCTTCTTACAGTGTCCGGTCTGTGTATCTATAAAATGCCCAGTCACTGTGAGCTGAGGGGGCTCAGGATAACAGCTTGGCTGTACAAACCTAGGAAGCCACCTTCTTCAGAGTACTAGACGTCTAGCGGCTAGCGCACAGGATTGAGCCACGAGATTGGCACAGTGCTTGGGGAAAAGGCTATGTATTATTTTTAATTGCTACTTCTGCTGCAGTAGGGTCTAAGGACCCCAGTCAGGGATCCGGGCCACATTCTACTCACCTTTCTATGGGCATATGACACAAAGACAATCCCTGCCTTGGAAAGCTCACACTAGGATTTAGCCACCATGCAGCAGCTGAAAAACCAGTCAGGGCCTGGGTAACAGTAGAGGCAGCTGCATTTCGATGTGCACTTCTATGTACGAGTTGCTATATAATTATTGGGGGTGATCGGTTTCCTTGTACAAGTTACTGGGAGTGAGAGTTTTATTGTAGGCAAAGCTGGTACACCACCTGTAGTTATAGTTGCCTGACACTTCCCAGTATAAGGCTATGTCTACATTAGCACTTTTGTCGCTAATATTTATGTCGCTTGGGGATTTGAAAAAACACACCCTGACCAACATACATTACACCGGCAGAAGAGCCAGTGGGCACAGCGCTATGTCGGCAGGTGATGCTCTCCCACTGCCATAGCTACTGCTGCTCGTTGGGGGTGGTTTAATTATGCCAGCAGGAGAGCTCTCTCCCATCAGCAGAGAGCAGCTACATGGGAGATCTTACAGTAGTGCAGCTGCATTGGTACAGCTGTGCCGCTGTAAGCTCTCTAGTGTAGACAGAGCCTAAGATTCTATTTTCAGTCGCTTAACAGTTTGCAAAATTCCAGCTATTTAGGCTGAAATTTTCCGTGTAAGAACATAGGATAAGAACAGCTATACTGAGTCAGATGAGTGGGCCAGCTAGCCCAGTATCCTGTTTTCTGACAATGACCAATACCAGGGGCCCAAGGAAATGAACAGAACAGGTTGCCCACTCCCAGCTCCTGGCATTCAGGCTAGGGACACTTCAGAGCATGGTTTTGCATCCCTGCCCATCTTGGCTAATAGCCATTAATGGACCTGTCCTCCAGAACTTATCTAGTTCTTTTACAGTTTTGGCCCTCACAATCTCCCTCACCCCCAGCAATGAGTCCCACAGGTTGACTGTGCTTTGTGTGACAAAATACTTCCTTCTGTTAGCTTTAAACCTGCTGCCTATTGAGTTCAGTGGGTGACCCCATTGGTAACCACCATGTCAGGTGTCTGCCTCAGGCTGAATTTTTTATGGTAAGTTTCAGCTACAACGGATGAGCTATTTCCAAAAATTAAATTAGGGGCAGAAAATCAAGTTGTTTTGCTCATGCTAAAAAAAAAAATCTTCCAACTGTTTCACTGAGACAGTTCAGCACACATGCGTGCACGCACACGCACATGTGCACACACACACTTTGGAACAAGGACTTAAAACGCGGCAGGGGGTTGGCCTGGTGACAGGGACATACCTTTTTTCCATCCCTGTGAAAAAAATATCCAAATTTGGCCAAGTTTACATGTCTTTGAAAAAAATCTCAGTTTGCACATGCTCAGTAGAGACTTGTTAGAGTGTGGCAGATAAATTCACTGAAAATTTCCTCTGTAACGAGCATGCTGCAGCCCAGGACTAAGCCAGACCCTCCCTCCTGGTGCCCTGGGACTGTTGTGGCACCAAGCACTTGAATTGAGTGAGACTGGTGCGCTCCTGTGCTCTCAGTGATCCCCGAGCCAGTACCCTCAGGCAGCATGGAGGATGAGGAGAAGCAGTCTGGCTGACATGCAAAGGGGTGATGAGCCAGGCTGGGGGTGGGTAGCAGGAATAGATTGAAACAAGGAGCCTGGGGGGAGGGTGTTATTAAGACTGGCACTGACTGGACATTTTTGAACTGGGAGAGGAAACTGGGCTAGCTGGGGAGGGACTAGGATTGGAATCCAGAGTGTATTAAAAAAATCAGACCTGGAACCAGGCTGGAGAAGATTGGGCCAAGCTGGGAAGGGGACAGAGAGCTAGGGTGACCAGAAGTCCTGATTTTATAGGGACAGTCCCAATTTTGGGGGCTTTTTCTTATATAGGCACCTATTATTCCCCACCCCTGTCCTGATTTTTTTACACTTGCTGTCTGGTCACCCTACAGAGAGCCCAGAAGGGCAAGGACTGCGGGAAGAGACTGGGTCTGGCTGGGCAAGGAGATTGGGAGTTTGGTTAGAGAGAAGACTTGGACTCAGACAAGGAACCAAGAGGGGGAGATTGGGACTAGCAGGGCAAGGAGACAGAAACTGGGATAAGGCCTCCAAGTGTGGAGACTGGGGCAGGGACAAGGAGCTAGGGGGTGGGGAGACTGAGATGAGGAACTGCAGGGAGACAAGTCTGGCATAGGTACAGGCTGGAGGGAAGGGAACGAAGGAGGTCAGGCTTGGGAGGGACACTGATAGAAGAGCGTGTGACCCTTAGACCACCTTCCCTTCCTGAACCTGGGCTGGAATGCCAAGATCTCTAAGTCTCACCGTTCCTCTGCTGTGAGCAAATAGCTATGAAACCCAACGAGAAAGTGTGGATCACATCCTTCTTTGGTACCTGGTCCCCACAGAGGATGAGAATTTACCACTGCTACCTGTTACTCCTTTAGCTGAAGTGGCAGAGGCCTAGGCTGTGGCTCTAAAGGTTCCAGCCCGTAGGAAACAGAATGCTGCTGCCACATGGCAGAATTGGGGTGGCGGGGGGGGAGGGGGTGTTTACTTTGCCTTTTTCAAACCATTGGAAATCAGACACCCATGTTTAAAAACGCTCTTCAGGTTGCCAAGTCAATCCCTCAGAAGTTAGGCAATGCCAGCATTACGGCTGCCTGTGCAGAAACAGAGGGGAGAGGCAAAAGTGACTTCAAGCCACTTTTGTCCTTCCCTAATTCTCAGCCCCGCCTGGCAACCGAGGTAAATTAGAGCAACTTCAGAGCTACTCTACCACAGGCTCAGCTACAACAGCCCCCAAAGAGCTGCTCATGTAGCAAAGGACAGTTAGATCAGGGCAGAGCTCCAGCCAGATCCCCACCCCTCAGTCTGACATGCTCCCTTATACCTGAGGCTGAGAGGGTAGCTGGTGCGGATTCATTCCACCAGCTGTCCTCTGTCCAGAGTGCCCCCTTACAAGGAGGGTATACCCTGATGCTGGCTCTGCTCCTTTCACAGACCTGCCTGAATCAGACCACGGGAGTTTGTTCCTGTTGGTCCTAACAATGCACAGTAGCAGGCCTTTCCCTCTGGTCACTGACTTCTATTTTGCATTCCTTTTTAATCTCTTTGACTTTTAAAACTAATATGCACGTTTTGCTCAAAAGCAAATAAACCAACTTTATAAATACTATTACTGCTCTCCTTGAACGTTTCTCCATGAAAGACTTGATGTTAGTCTGGTAGTTGCTCTTAACTAATTGTTAACCTATTAGTTGAAGCCATAAAAATTATTGAAAGGCCAAGGCTAAAGCTGTTTGAATGAGAAATATTTCTATACAATTCCCCTGAGATGAAATAAAAAAGGCCCTGCCGGCAGAGTGGCTGCCAGTTTCAGACTAACAGGTTTGAAGATGATGTTTTGCTAACAGCAGTTAATCAGTAAATTCCCATTACTAATAAGGCCATCACTCTTGGCTGAAGCTACAAATTACGTGTTATGTTTCTCAGTGCTGAAGAGAAAATGTTCTTTAAATGTTGCATCTGCATCTATAACATTTAGAACAAAACACTATCAGGAAAAACATGAGGAAAATTGAAAGAGAGTGTCATATACATTCAGCATCAATTTGCTTTTCTGTCACTGAAATTAAATGTCTTTTTGTTCAAGTATTTATTATTGGCTTAAAACGTGTATTTATGAAGGGAGAAAGCAAACACAGGAGGGTGGATTCTGATTTCACAAGTCAGATTTAATCAGCTGTAATTGAAATCAGAATCTGGCCCAGTCACTAGCACAATATTTTTTAAAAAGCTTATTGTACTTACTTAATACTGACTGTACTTACTTCATATGACATGCTGGTTATGGGGCAGCTTCTTCTCTCAGTTAAAGTAGGGTAAATCTGGAGTAATTCCACTGAAATTACAGCTTAATTCCAGAGTTCCACTGGTCAGTACAGTTTTAGGCCTCAAATGTCCAAAAGGGGAGGGGGAAGGTTTGACCCGTCAAAGAATTTTTAAAATTAATTAGTTAATTTCTGCTCTGTTGCATCGGAGTAAATCTGGAGTAACTTCCATTTACAATGGCTTAAGTGAGATCAGAACCAGGGCCAATTACCGGGGTACGGAAGAAGGTGAATACCAATAATTAGAGGGTAGGAAGGAGTTATCCAATGTGGAATGTTCCTGAGCTCTAGCTCAAATGCAAGCTGCTACAATCAAAGCTCATCTTGTTTGGTTCTGAATGATTATTAGTGAGCATCATCAGCCTGGTGTGTCTCATTTCTGCCAAGCTCCTGGGGTTTAACTCTGCTCGCCTTTATACTCATTAGCACTGGCGTGAATGAGAGCAGAGTTTTGTCCCCTGAAATATAGATAGTTACAAAACAAACAAAACCTGTGAGCCTGCCTCAGACCTCGGTGACGCTGGTTTAAATCTGGAGTAAATCATTTGGCATCACTAGAGTCCTGCGACTGAGCTGACAAACAGGCCCCTATGTGATTACGTGCCTGTGTTTTCAGCCTGCATGCAGAGGACCCGAGCCTTTCTGCCTTAGACAGAGAAAGTGCTTTCCTATATCTGTCAACTCCAGCTTCATTCTGGAATATATACAGAATGACTGACCCCTGTGGAAGGAAAGATGGTGTAATGGTGTACAGGCAGCAGACAGGAAATACTGTGCTTGGCTCCAGGGGAAGCTTACTCACCCAGTGGGATAAAGCTGCAAGACAATAGTTGTTTTGAAGGCGAAACATATGTGACCCAGGAGAATACACAATATGTTCTATATGTTAAAACCCTTCTGCTGGAGAGAACAGTGTCTCTAACAGGCTGAGAGAGAGTACAGAACAGGGTCACAATGAAGCTGCCCTTGTCCATCATGCCAGAGCATCTTTAGAATTCCTGACGCTGCATTTTCTTGGCACTGACTAACCAACCAGAGACATTTTCAGTTAAGATTTTGACCTCATTGCCAGCTGATGATGTCTTGTATTTTCTTCTTCCCCTTCTTTTCTGTTAACACCCTGGTATTTCTTAGAGCTGCTTACAGTTTCCAGCTGGGTGGGACCTTGTATTTTTTGGCTGTATTTTTCTTTATATGTTTTATGCAGAATTTCCCCCCATTTCGTTGCACCTCTGTATGCTTCCTTCGGCCCAGTGAGCTCTTTTTCATTTTTATTTTTCCCTCCCGGCCCGCTTAGAACAGCCATGTTCTTCTCTTACATCTTAACATTTTCCACCAGCAAATTTGCATCCAAAGAAGTCTTGTGAAAAATTCTGTCTGCACTGGTCTCCTGGAAACAGAGTATCAGTGGAATGGTTTCTGTGTCAAACTGGGAAATTGTAACAGGCACAAAATACATGTTCCAGAGAGCAGGTCTGGAAAGTTAAGAATTCGTCTTCAGTTGTAGCTATGCCAAACGAAGGAAAGGAAAGGGTGCAGGTGAGCTGGAGTCAGTGTTTTTTAGTCCTTTTCCCAGTGCTGCCAATCACTTATTCTATATCTCAGTTTACGCAGCTATAAAAGGGAGTTAATAATAGTTCTTGTCTACACTAGGGATTTTAGCCAGAGGGGCCCAGACACTGGTCTTGTTGCACCAGTCCTAACCCTAGCTGCTCTAAATTTGAGATTAGGATAAGATGAACTAGTGCTAATTTAAGTTTACAGTGACTTTGCCTATCTACACCAGGGCTTTGCACTAATGGCTGTAATTAGGGCAAATGCAGTGGGGAGAAGGCCACAGTTTTGTCTTTCACAGGAGGGTTGTGGAAATCAATTACTGTACGAGCTAGAGATGGGCCTGAACAAAACTCCTGAATCTGAATGCTCCCAGATCAGATTTGAACTCCGTAGCCAGGCCCTTGCTCTAAAAAGCCCACAACAGAATCCAGAAGCCAAGCACTCTCTCAGTTGAGATCTGGATCTAATTTCTCAGTTCGGGCTGGTCTCTTGCTTATATGGAGCTTTGAGATTCACCAATTAAAGGTGCTTTACAAGTGTAAAATAGTATTAGATATTTTTAGTCACATTCAGCCCCACTTCCAAGAAGAAATTTTGACCTGGATTCTAATTTATACCAATAATTATGTATCTACATTGCTTGTGACTGTGGTATCTCATTACTGAGGCCATTCACAATGCCATTTATATAGGGCCTTTCATCCACAGATCCTCAAGTGTTACAAACTAAGGACCAAATTCTGGCCCCTTATAGAATGCTCCTCAAAACACATGCACATTAAGGACCAGATCCTGAGAGTTGCACAGTGCACTCAAGGCCCCTCTCTTCCCAATACAAAGAACAGGAGTACTTGTGGCACCTTAGAGACTAACAAATTTATTAGAGCATAAGCTTTCGTGGGCTACAGCCCACTTCATCGGATGCATAGAATGGATTTACACCTGTAGTCCACATGGAGTTTGCCATTTGTTGTGTCCCAGGGAGTCCTGTTAATACAGTTTCATTTGCAACAGTGACCAGGAAGAAGAAAGAGTCCAAGAGCTTCTGATTGGGACTCTGGTTTTGGCTCAAACTGCCTGACCAATAGGAGTCCTGCCTCTTCAGAAAGAAGCCAATGGTGGCTGAGAAAAGTCACCAGAGACCTTCTGAAGAAATCAAAAGGGTCCCTTTCCCTGGAGAAGGAGATGAAATGGAGTTTGGAACAGAGGAGTTAATTTCTCCTGCAAATGCCAGTCACAGCTACTAACCCAGGGGACCCACAACCCCATATACTACTGGTGAGCCTGCAAGAAAGATGCCAGTTTAGCAACTGGACCCTGAAGCCAGAGGTGAATGAGTTCCCTTATCAGGGCAGAGGGACTGCCTAATCCTGCCTGCCTTAGCACCTAAGGCTTTTTGGTAATATTCAACAACAATTTAATTAGATTAGTCTCCACAGCCTCATCTGTACCTAGAGACATTGTGGTTCCCAGGGGAATCTCCATCCTATTGCTGTTTCGTGCTTCCTCTCTTTCATCCATCTATTTTTCATGACCTGTCTCTGCAGCAACAGTTCACGTTGTCTACAAGCCATCTGTCACATGTGCCCTTCCAGCTGACTTCCCATTTGCCACGGGGTAGTATAGTTAGCTAATGCCCATGTGTGTGGTGGGAGTTAGCCCCCGTGAAAGAGAGAGCCATTCACTGCGGGTGCTGGTAGGGTGTTATAGAATTGGCATTCCATTCGTTTGTCCAGCCTTTTTCTACAAGTATGCCAAACTTTTTCTGTTCCTGATTTTCAGTTTCCTGAGGGAGGCCTGGCCATCTCTGGCGTTTTCACTATCTAAATTTGGGTGTTTATTGGCTCCTTAGGTTTGTGTAATGACCCCGACCATGGCTTATCTGCTGGGATTAAAGAGGAACCTACACAACCAAAAGGACATGGCTACTACCACTCGAGCTAAAGGAGTAACTACTACCTGTTAGCAACAGTAGATTCTGATCTTCCTTGAGAACCAACCACATGATGGAAACATAAGACATCTAGCCAGTGTGTTACATAAACAATGCCCCCAGTACAGTAAATGGATTACTCTGGGTTTCCTTTAGTATCTGCTGGACCTGTTAGTGAGGTCACTGGTTGTTCCTCTTGCAGAGACTTGTGAAATACAGGTTTTAAAGGTGAACTGATTCACTGAAGAACCAACAGTAGATTCCAGATCGCTGTGTATATACCCAGAACTGCCGCACAAATTTAGCACAGGAACATTTTCAAATTAATGTCCAGGGCAATAGATTATCCAGTTTAAGAAATAATCTAAATTAAACAGAAATAGAGTGATTTATTGCTGCAGCTTACTTAGCTACTGAATTTTCTGCTTGCATACTTGTCAGAGCAATGAAGGCACCACACATTTGGCGCTAATAAAAGCTCTATTAATACTAATTAATTTTTACATTGTAGATTTATTACAAAGAATTTAATGCTCTGCCGATATATTATGTAACCCTTCTGCCAGTCACAGTTGGCAACAACAAAGGCTGGGTTCAATATCTAGGGATTCCTTTTCAACAATACAACACCAAACTGGCTCAAGTGACCTGGGAAAATTACACACCACCCCCTGGGCACCTCTGAGAGGCAATACTTCCCCACTCGCAAGCACAGAGTCCGAGTGTAGCACAAAACTTTTAATAAAAGGAGGGAAATAATGAGGCATTAATTTGGGGGAACACCACAAACAGGGTTTATAAACATAAATCATGAGCAAAAGACCCACCACCAAGTAAGTTAGGCAGTGTCCTTCTCCCCTCGGGATCTTAGTCCAGCAACCCAAAAGTCCCTTTCACGTGCCCATCCCTTCTCTGCACCCCACTCACAGTCGCTGTCCTTAGTCAGTGCAGCCCCCGAGTCCAGAGGTTCATCTGCAGAGTTCACCTCCATCTTGGGTCAAAAAGGACATAAGGAGGCACCTTACACACTCCACTGCTCAGGCACTTGCTCACTGCCCCACTGGTCATTTGCCATGCCCTTCTACAGAGCTCTGCTCTAGCCCTATCCACCAGCCACCCTGCTGGCCACTTGCCACTCCTCTCTGCCAGCTGCCCATTCACCAAGATGTCTTCAGGGCCCACCACTTAACACAGCTCTCAGCAATTAATGGGGGCCCCCCCCACACACCTTACTGCTCTTGGGCAGTCTCTTGCATCAGAGACATTGTCCCAAAGTAGGTCTAATACTTAGACCTATGTATCAGTGATTTCAGCTCTGCATTATGTAACAAGACTTTCAATTGAGTCTAAATTAGCTCTTTTATTATACCACAGAGAGAGGAAGGATCAAATAGTGTCTAGGACCCTTAAACAAGTCCCATCCCGTCCCGTCCCAGCACAGCACCTTCCCCCTTTTTTCTACTCACCAGACTTTGGAACCCATGTCCCCTGCCTAACGAGTACCATTTAGTTGAGGGTGAGTCCCTCCATTGGGGGTATGCCAGGTACAGTTCTGCTGCCCTCGATTCATACAAGGATAACAACACTTTATTACTCCTGCCCCAATAACAAGGGGACTGGGGATCCAGCACCAGCCACAGGTGATCATTTGGGCAAACAATCCCATCATGCTGAGTACCTCAGCAGGGTGGGTGTGCCCATGCAAATGAGATCAACTCCTGAAGGTCTTTTCCACAGCTCACCACTAGATGTCAGGGGAGAGCTCATTCAGACTCTGCTTACAATTGTATAACCATATACTATTTCTAGACTGTCTGAAGTTCTTGAATGGACATTTGTATTAATGATCAGCCCAGCAGGCACTGGCATTTTCATACCCACCTTGGAGAATACAGCACTGGGGCGAGCTCTTGATTTCATCAAATGCATTCTCATATTTTGAAAATAGTAAAGGGAGAATCAGCAAGGAGTGGTCCATGCCAAGCAGAGGGGCCCAGGCTAAGCAGAGGCAAAAGGAGTTGATGAGGGGTGGCAGGTTGAATAAAGGAGGTGGCGGAGTCAGCAAAGGCCCCCAGGCCCAGCAGAGAAGGGGTAGGGAAGTGGCGAGGAGGCCCAGGCCCAGGCCCAGTGGAGGAGTCAATGAGAAGGCTCCAGGCCATGCAAAGGAGGCAGAGAGAGATGGTACAAGGAGAGTGGAGGGAGCTGGCGAAGGTGGGACTGGTCCAGGCAAAGAGTTGGCTGACGGGGGGGAGTTGGCAGCGGCGCTGGGCTAAGCTGGGTGTAGAGAGTCAGCCAAGGGGGGTGGGCCAAGCAGAGGATGGAGAGAGTCCAAGGAAGGATTAGCTGAACCTCTTGAAATAATAACTTAGCACAAATGTTTGTGTGACACCGACAGAGCCCGGCTGTTGGTGGGCGAGATTGAACCTGTGGCCTCTGCAGCTAATGCATGAGCCTCTACTCCATGAGCGAAAAGCCAGCTGGACCTTAGCTAAGGCTCTAGAGCAGACTCATTAATCTCTTGGTGCCACTAGATGGGACAGAACACCACACCCAAGTGGTGTGTGGGTTACATTTGTCTATAATACGAAGTGTCAGGCTTTTTTTTTTTTGAGGTTGTAAAAGCTCTGTTTGCTTTTATTAAATTTTGTTTTCTTAAATTATCACCTTTCCCTGGGCTACATGGTCTTACAAACAGCTGAACCCTTTTTTTCCCCCCCTCAAACTTTCCAAACAACCTTCATTGTTAGGTAACGAGCAGGCCTGGAAAATTTTAGTCCTTTAGGTGAGACTTTTGAATAGCTATAAGCTACTGAAAACAGAGAGAGAGAGAGAGAATCTAATGGAACCACTTTGGCAGCCTTTACAATAGCCGTCAGTAACACTCCAGCTCTAACGAAAACTTTCCTGAAGTGTGGCAGGGGTGGGCTTGTTAACCCCAGGAGGGTCTTCCAGCTCTAATCTCAAGATAACAGCCAGAAATTCAAAAGCCCTTTGGGGCTGTTCATTTCCAGTGTTTGGGGCATCTTGACCAGTCTCATGTTCCTGCTTCAGGCTCTTGTTCTGCAGCATTTTGACTGCACTCTGAAGCACTCTCATGTCCTCCTTGGGTTCTGTGATAGGCGCATCATGTGCACAAGATATATTTTCACTGTTGTTGTTGTTTTATTATGGTATCATCTAGAAGCCCCAGCTGAGATTGGGGACCCCTTGTATTGATCTCTGTACAAACACAGAGTAAGAGTTAGTTCCAGCTGCATGGACTTCACAGGCTAAATAGACAAGAGGTGGGAGGGGAAATAGAAGCATGGAGAGCAGAAGTGACTTGCCCAAGGCCACAGCAGGGGCACGTGAGAGGTTCTTGTGCTTGTGTTTCTCAAGAAATGTGAGCTGGTATTCTCCTAACTCCCGTCCCAAACACCAGTTCTGGACATATTCCCTGTTCTCTTATTGCACTCCCCGTTATGTCACACTGGAACTCGACCCACACCATAGCTAGCAAGGGGAGAATGCTGCATGCTGGACCTCAGGGCTTTCTGCTAGGGCCTTCCTGATCAAATAGCTTTGACAAGGGGCTTTGGATTTGCTTTTTGATAGAGGTTCACAGTACATTAGGCGAGGTATGTGGTGCATTTGTACATGTGTAGAGCCAAATTTTGCTCTCCGTTGCACTGCTAGAAATCCATCATAACTCCAGTGACTTGAAACTCAGTGAAGTTACTCCAGATTTCTGTGGGCATAACTGAGAATAGAATTTTGCCGAGATACTATTTATATTAGACATATTCCTGATAAAACTCTAGCCGTTGGATTACTATTGAATACTGAAAAATTAATAATTTAGATCCAGATATTTAAAAGTATCAAGGCATTGCTCCACGGAGTGTGGCAAGGCCTAACTGAATTTAGCCTCATTTACAAAAGTGATGAAGGACCAGATTCTGAAAGGTATTCAGGTGTCTAAAGCTGCAGCTAGTCAGCTAGTGGGATTTTCAAACCGCACCTAGGCACCCAACACCCAGTGATTTCAATCGCAGTTAGACACTGAGGTGCATTTGAAAACCCCACTGAGCACCTCGCGGCATCTATAGGCACGTAAATACCCTTGTATAAAACTGGGCCTCAGTCATTAAAAATCACTGTCTGTCCAGGCCATCAGGAATCCTTTCTATTTGGTTATGTGTGTGTACTCTTTATGGCCTGAGTAAATACACACACACACACACCAAGAGTGAATTCAGGACTGTGGAGTCTTGCACTAAAAGAGTACTGCAGAAGGTCATGGCCCAATAAAGCAAGCCCTTCCTCACTTAAGGAGGTCTGATCATCATAACTAATTCCATTGACTTCAATGAAACTATTTAACAAAGTGAGGGCCATAGTCAGAATTTCAGGGCAACTGCACCTGTATTCCCCCTCCATGGTCCACTGCACAAGTGCCCAGTCAGGTC
Organism: Chelonia mydas; assembly: GCF_015237465.2. Taxonomy (NCBI): domain Eukaryota; kingdom Metazoa; phylum Chordata; order Testudines; family Cheloniidae; genus Chelonia; species Chelonia mydas. Next base: position 79,504,926 of record NC_057851.1, on the reverse strand, counting down.
TCCGGCTCTCACCTGTCTCTGGACAAGGACCTTTGTCCGACTCCCTCTGACCACCGGTTTTCAGACTGCACACACCCATGCCTCACACCGCAATATCCCCAGCAAGCCAGTCTGCTTAAAGGCCAGCACCTGTGCCTTGCTTTCTCTTCAAGGGCTATGAACAGAGTATTGGTAGCAGTTACAAGTTACCACACAGCTCTTTCTAAGCAAGTGCCTCTATTCTATTCTATTCTATTCTATTCTATTCTACTCTTTCTAAGCAAGTGCCTCTATTCTATTCTATACTATTCTATTGTTAAGGAAAAAGCATTACAGAGAAAACAGACAAAAAAGCAACAACAAAACATATGCTAAATGCTTACAAGAGACCACTCATCAGTCTTCTTTGGCCTACTAGGTCCCCATTCTTTCCAACCCTTCCACAAGGGTAGGGTACCCTTGGACAGAAGGGCCTGTCTGTTTGCTGGATCAGAATGAAGGCCTCGAGTCAGTATAAACCCAGCCTTTTCAGGCCAAAAGCCCTTTCTTTGTCTGTTGCCCTCTGGAAAACTGTCTGAACCAAGCAAGCATCCCCCCAGGGTGGTGCCTCTCTGGAGGGGTTTACAACCTAAGAGATTCAGCTTAATCACTCCCCACTACTTTTGGGCCCTGGTGGAGCTGTGATCACCCTCACCCCTGGAATTGCATACTATCCCTGACCCCCAGTGATACATAAACTTAATACAGTATGGTCCCCAAAGATATTGCATGGGATTGTCCCAGCTATGATTAAGGGTCTGTAGGAAGAAGGCTGTAATTGGGGCACATTTTTGACATTGTATTTCACGTGCTGTCTGCCATAAAGGTTATTAACTTTTCTAAGCTCAGGGTCCAAATTTGTTTCCTTTCTATTATTAAACCAGTGATCTATATCAAACATCATTCTTCTACAGTGTTCTCTGATACATTTACTGCCAACAGGTGAGTTATGATGGTTTTACTATCACACAAGGGACTAATTGTACCGCTACTATTCACTGTCACATGCTGCCTATACGTCACTGATGAGTCACCTATATAAACGAATGGGACAGCAGAAAATCTGCAGGATGCCAACAGTGACGTAAAGGTCCATTAGAGTATGTTGTAAAGACTAAATCAAATTGACCTTACTCACACAAGTAGTCCCCTTGATTTCAATGAGGTTACTTTGGGACATAGGTATTGTTGCACCTGATGGGTCTAACTAGTCCTGTACTCTGTCTCTGCTAGTGCCAGTGGCAATTAGCAGATGCAAAGAAGGTGCAAAGAATCCTCCTAATAGACAATTAAAGAATAACTCTTCTTAACTCCTGTCAGTTAGTGGTTGGCTTGTGCCTTGGAGCATGAGGGATTATATCCTTATAACATAACTGTAAATCTTCTCATTAGCCATATAAAACCCAAAATCTTTTAAAAATCCCACTGAGCTCTTGACCTCAATATCTTCTGGCAATGAGATCCATAAGGTTAACTGTATAGTATGTTTAAAAACAAACTTTCATTAGGGTTTAATTTGTTTTCGTTCAGTTTCACAGAGTGCCCTCTTGTTGTTGTGTTCTGAGGGTGTAAATAGGAGTGTCCTATCTACCTTCCCTATACCATTCTACTTGATACTTCTATTAAGTCTCTCTTCTTCATCTCCTCTGTAAACCCAATAGTCACATTCTTGTCTGTCTCTCTTCGGATGGCAGTCTCTTCATGCCTCTAATCATTCTCGTTACCCATCTCTGTCTGCTACACTTGTGTGAGAAGGCAAGGTTGTTTTGATGCCTAAATCACTTATGGCCAAACCCTGTGAACACTTACTCACCTGGCAGCTCCTGCTTATCAATCAGTATTGATGTATTATTGCTTCCTCGAGCTCTTCCGTCTGTCTCTCTGTGTGCATCTGTTATCCCGTCTCTTATACTTACATTGGAAGCTTTTGGCGACAGGGACTGTTTCTTCGTTCTGGATTTGTCCAGTGCACTGGTCAAAATGCATGAAATGGGCACTAGTTCATAGATGGGGCTCCTACCGGGGGGAAGAGGTCACAGGGGAGCTGAGTCCCAGCAGAAGGGGGGAGATGGGAAGCAGTGGGAGGCCCTGAGAGGGAGCAGCGGGGAGCTGGGGGTTAGTGGAAGTGGAGGGAGCTAGGAGGAAAATAGGGGCAGCAGGGGAGCTGGGGAGGCCCAGGGAAGCAGAATATGACTTGTTGCATAGCCTGTCCCATCCCTTCCTCCCCACTACCCTTCCTGACTCCTGTTCCCTGCAAAGGCTCTGCTGTCTGGATGGCCTTGCAACGCGGCTCAAGTTCCTGGTAGCTCTAGCCCCTGCACTTCCCTGCTTGATCTTGGCTGCAGCCTCTCCTGCTGACCCACCATCACGCACCGGCCCCTCCCATTCAGGCATGGCACCAGCACCTGTGAATGCTCTGTATCCAGGGAGTGAAAGGAGCCACCTGGCCTGGCTCCCGCTTTGGGTCCTGGAGCTGGAGCCCCTGGGCAGGGTTCTATTGCAAGTGGGGTCACCCTGGCATTATCCATCCTTGATCCAGTTTTGCCCTTCTGTAGGCTCTTGCCCCAGAGGCTCAGGAAGGGGCGACAGGGAGTATTCCCAGCTGCAAAGCCCAGGTGCACACTGCACAAGGATGCATAGCATTTGTGGCTACACAGGGAGGGGGGGTCCTAGACACTACCACAATACAAATCATAGAATCATAGAATCATAGAATATCAGGGTTGGAAGGGACCTCAGGAGGTCATCTAGTCCAACCCCCTGCTCAAAGCAGGACCAGTCCCCAATCAAATCATGCCAGCCAGGGCTTTGTCAAGCCTGACCTTAAAAACTTCCAAGGAAGGAGATTCTACCACCTCCCTAGGTAACGCATTCCAGTGTTTCACCACCCTCCTAGTGAAAAAGTTTTTCCTAATATCCAACCTAAACCTCCCCCACTGCAACTTGAGACCATTACTCCTTGTCCTGTCCTCTTCTACCACTGAGAATAGTCTAGAACCATCCTCTCTGGAACCACCTCTCAGGTAGTTGAAAGCAGCTATCAAATCCCCCCTCATTCTTCTCTTCTGCAGACTAAACAATCCCAGTTCCCTCAGCCTCTCCTCATAAGTCATGTGTTCCAGACCCCTAATCATTTTTGTTGCCCTTCGCTGGACTCTCTCCAATTTATCCACATCCTTCTTGTAGTGTGGGGCCCAAAACTGGACACAGTACTCCAGATGAGGCCTCACCAATGTCGAATAGAGGGGAACGATCACGTCCCTCGATCTGCTCGCTATGCCCCTACTTATACAGCCCAAAATGCCATTGGCCTTCTTGGCAACAAGGGCACACTGCTGACTCATATCCAGCTTCTCGTCCACTGTCACCCCTAGGTCCTTTTCCGCAGAACTGCTGCCTAGCCATTCGGTCCCTAGTCTGTAGCTGTGCATTGGGTTCTTCTGTCCTAAGTGCAGGACCCTGCACTTATCCTTATTGAACCTCATCAGGTTTCTTTTGGCCCAATCCTCCAATTTGTCTAGGTCCCTCTGTATCCTATCCCTGCCCTCCAGCGTATCTACCACTCCTCCCAGTTTAGTATCATCCGCAAATTTGCTGAGAGTGCAATCCACACCATCCTCCAGATCATTTATGAAGATATTGAACAAAACCAGCCCCAGGACCGACCCCTGGGGCACTCCACTTGACACCAGCTGCCAACTAGACATGGAGCCATTGATCACTACCCGTTGAGCCCGACAATCTAGCCAACTTTCTACCCACCTTATAGTGCATTCATCCAGCCCATCCTTCTTTAACTTGCTAATAAGAATACTGTGGGAGACAGTGTCAAAAGCTTTGCTAAAGTCAAGAAACAATACATCCACTGCTTTCCCTTCATCCACAGAATCAGTAATCTCATCATAGAAGGCGATTAGATTAGTCAGGCATGACCTACCCTTGGTGAATCCATGCTGACTGTTCCTGATCACTTTCCTCTCCTCTAAGTGCTTCAGAATTGATTCCTTGAGGACCTGCTGCATGATTTTTCCAGGGACTGAGGTGAGGCTGACTGGCCTGTAGTTCCCAGGATCCTCCTTCTTCCCTTTTTTAAAGATTGGCACTACATTAGCCTTTTTCCAGTCATCTGGGACTTCCCCCGTTCGCCACGAGTTTTCAAAGATAATGGCCAATGGCTCTGCAATCACATCCGCCAATTCCTTTAGCACTCTCGGATGCAACTCGTCCGGCTCCATGGACTTGTGCACGTCCAGCTTTTCTAAATAGTCCCTAACCACTTCTTTCTCCACAGAGGGCTGGCCATCTACTCCCCATGTTGTGATGCCCAGAGCAGCAGTCTGGGAGCTGTCCTTGTTAGTGAAGACAGAGGCAAAAAAAGCATTGAGCACATTAGCTTTTTCCACATCCTCTGTCACTAGGTTGCCTCCCTCATTCAGTAAGGGGCCCACACTTTCCTTGGCTTTCTTCTTGTTGCCAACATACCTGAGGAAACCCTTCTTGTTACTCTTGACATCTCTTGCTAGCTGCAGCTCCAGGTGCGATTTGGCCCTCCTGATTTCATTCCTACATGCCCGAGCAATATTTTTATACTCTTCCCTTGTCATATGTCCAACCTTCCACTTCTTGTAAGCTTCTTTTTTATATTTAAGATCCGCTAGGATTTCACCGTTAAGCCAAGCTGGTCGCCTGCCATATTTACTATTCTTTTGACTCATCGGGATGGTTTGTCCCTGTAACCTCAACAGGGATTCCTTGAAATACAGCCAGCTCTCCTGGACTCCTTTCCCCTTCATGTTAGTCCCCCAGGGGATCCTTCCCATCTGCTCCCTGAGGGAGTCGAAGTCTGCTTTCCTGAAGTCCAGGGTCCGTATCCTGCTGCTTACCTTTCTTCCCTGTGTCAGGATCCTGAACTCCACCAACTCATGGTCACTGCCTCCCAGATTCCCATCCACTTTTGCTTCCCCCACTAATTCTTCCCTGTAGGTGAGCAGCAGGTCAAGAAAAGCTCCTCCCCTAGTTGGCTCGTCTAGCACTTGCACCAGGAAATTGTCCCCTACGCTTTCCAAAAACTTCCTGGATTGTCTATGCACCGCTGTATTGCTCTCCCAGCAAATATCAGGAAAATTAAAGTCACCCATGAGAACCAGGGTGTGCGATCTAGTAGCTTCTGCGAGTTGCCGGAAGAAAGCCTCATCCACCTCATCCCCCTGGTCCGGTGGTCTATAGCAGACTCCCACCACTACATCACTCTTGTTGCTCACACTTCTAAACTTAATCCATAGACACTCAGGTTTTTCTGCAGTTTCGTACCAGAGCTCTGAGCAGTCATACTGCTCCCTTACATACAGTGCTACTCCCCCACCTTTTCTGCCCTGCCTGTCCTTCCTGAACAGTTTATAACCATCCATGACAGTACTCCAGTCATGTGAGTTATCCCACCAAGTCTCTGTTATTCCAATCACGTCATAATTCCTTGAGATCACCAGGACCTCCAGTTCTCCCTGCTTGTTTCCAAGGCTTTGTGCATTCGTATATAAGCACTTGAGATAACCTGCTGATCGCCCCTCATTCTCAGTCTGAGGCTATTAAGTATTAAATAATAATAATACTCAGTATTAAATAATAATAATTAACCAAGTGCCCCCAAGTCCAAGTGAACTCAATGGGAGTTGAGGGAGCTCAACATCTTGTGAGACTGAACCTTAATTCTGCCCTGAACTTCCAAACACAATTAAGCAATAGATCATGGAATCACAGATATGTAGGGCCAGAAGGGACCTTGAGAGGTCATCAAGTCCAACCTCCCGTGCTGAGGCCAGATCAAGTAAACCTAGACTATCACTGACAGGTGATTGTCTAACCTGTTCTTATAAACTTCCAGTGATGGGGATTCCACAACTTGGTAACCTATTCCTATACTTTTCTATCCTTACCATTCATTTTTTTCTAATATCTAACCTAAATCTCCCTTGCTGCAGATTAAGCCAAGGGTGCCATAACCTTTGTAGAAGTGTGGGGGCCAAGGCCAAAGTGCTCCCTCCCTCTCCACAGTTGGCTGCTTCAGCAATGTGCCAGCTGCCCTCTCTTCTGATGCCACAGCAGCTCCTGGTGGGTGAAGGTGTAATTGCAGCACCTCCCCAGCAGAATCTATTATTCTGCCAGGAAAAAAAAATCTGGGGGGGACATGAATTCTGTGCTTATGTTTCATTTGTTTAAAAGTGTGGGGGGGGGAGGTGGAGTGATGGCCCCCAGGCTCCCACTCCCCCCCCAGTTCCGGCACCAGTGGAGTAAGCCAACTGCTTCTTGACATACCCTCAGTGGACATGGATAACAATAAATCACCATCTTCTTTAGAGCAGCCCTTAACATATCTGAAGACAGTTATCAGGTTCCCCCCTCAGTCTTCTTTTCTCAGGACTAAACATGCCCATTTTTTTAACCTTTCCTTACAAGTCAGGTTTCCAAAACCTTTTATCATTTTTGTTGCTCTCCCCTGAACTCTCCAATTTGTCCACATCTTTCTTAACATGTGGTTAAGAGTAGAGTGTCAAAACTGGACACTCTACTCCAGAGGTCTCACTAGTGCTGAGTAGAGTAGGACAGTTACTTCCCATGTCTTACATATAACACTCCTGTTAATCTACCCCAGAATGAGATTTGCCTTTTCACAACTGTGTCATATTATTGACTCAACTTGTGATCCACTCTAAGCTCGAGATCCTTTTCCACAGTATTACTGCCTTGCCAATTATTCCCCATTTTATATTGTGCATTTGATCTTTTCCTTCCTAAGGGAAGTACTTTGCTCTTGTTTTTATTGAATTCATCTTCTTGATTTCAGACCCACTCTCCAATTTATCCAGATCCTTTTGAATTTTAACCCTGTCCTCCAAAGTGCTTGCAACACTATTCAGCTTGATTTCATCTATAAATTTTATAAACACACTATCCACTCCATTATCCAAGTCATCAGTGAAAATATTGAATTGTACTGGACCCAGGACAGACTTCTGTGGGATCCTGCTAGGTACTTCCCACAACCCAGTTTGACCGTGAAACATTGATTACTCTTTGAGCATGACTTTTCATCCACTTGTGCACCCACTTCATAGTAGCTGCATCTAGACAACCTTTCCCTATTTTGTTTGTGAGAATGTCATGGGGGACTGTCCAAAGGTTTACTAAAACCAAGATAAATCATGTCTACTGCTTCCCCCTTTCCACTAGGCTAGTAACCCTGTTAAAAAAGGAAATTAGGTTGGTTCGGCATGATTTGTTCTTGACATATCTATGTGCTTATTATTTATTACCTTACTATCCTCTAGGTGTTAACAAATTGATTGTTTAATAATTTGTCCCAGTATCTTTCCAGGTGTTAAAGTTAGGTTGATTGGTCCATAACTCCCTGGGTCTTTTTTGTTCCCCCCTTTAAAACTGGAACTACATTTGTCTTGCTCCAGTCCTGTGAGACCTCACCCCTCCTCCACCATTCTCAAAGATAACTGCTATTGGTTCTGAGATTGCTTCAGCCAGTTCCTTGAGTATCCCAGGGCAAATTTCATTGGCCACTGCTGACATGAATACATCTAATTTATCTAAATATTCATTAACTGTTCTTTCTCTATTCTGAGTTGTGTTCCTTCCCCCTTTTTTATTATTATTAATTTTGTTAAGTATCTGGTCACAATCAATCTTTCTAGTGAAGATTGAAACAAATGGGCAATAAATACCTCAGTCTTCTCGGTGTTGTCTGTTATTAGCTCTCTTTCCCTGCTGAATAGTGGACCTTCATCTTTCTCTTGTTCCTAATGTATTTTAGAACCTCTTTTTATTGCCTATTATGTCCCTTGCTAGGTGTAACTCATTCCGTGTCTTAGGCTTTCTGATTTTGTCACTACATGCTTGTGCTATTCTTTTGTGCTCATCCTTAGCAATTTGTCCGTGTTTCCACATTTTGGAGGATTCCTTTTTGATTTTCAGGTTATTAAATGGCTCTCGATGCAGCCATATCGGCCTCTTCCTATTCTTACTATCTTTTCTTTGCATTGGGATAGTGTTGTGGTTTTTATAATCTCAGTTTCTAGACTCAGCATTTCTGAATGTATTATTCAGTGACTTACCATAGTGGGGCGAACCCTAGGTTTGTGCACAGCCGATGGAAATTTAACTCTGAAATGAACTATGTGCTTCATAAGGGAGAACAGTTGAGAACATGCTTCCTGCTTCTTACCTAGGGAGTAGGGAATACTGCTTTGGGATCTGGCATCTCTCTAGACATAATAAATAACCATACAGAGCAGCAAAAAATGTTTCTCCATTGATTTCCATGACTTAGGCACATACCTGAGAAAGCTGTGAGTCACTCAGTTGTTTCCTGAGTCCTACAAATAAAAAGAAATTTATTTAAAATGTGATATATTTTAGTCTAGATCTTCATCTGGTGTGTATCCTTGTAGCAACATCCAAGTCTATGGGATGATACTGATTGATGCCTGCTAAGAATCTGGCCCATAGGGTGGGGATTTCAAAAGTAATTTAGTTACTTAGGAGCATAAGCACCATCAGCTTTTTTTCAATAGGACTTGGTCCTCCTAAATCACTCGGCACTTTGAAAACCTCCACCCTTAATGTACAACACGTGATAAGATGCCATTGTTATTGTTTTTAACTCCTACATTTCATTCATGTCCAATATTTTAAGACGGGTTTATAAAAAGAGAACTACAAAGAGGCACTGTAAAAATAACCAGTGAAAAAAGTAGCTGAGAAATAGAGTGAATACAACAGTATACAGATGATGTGGGGACAATGGGCATAAGGAGTATGGAACATGGGTTTTTTACTAGGGTTTATGGAGAATGTTAGCCTTTCTGTTTGTCTGATCACGCTGCCTTTCCCCTAGGAAGGATGAGTGTCACCCACCCCAGTTCAGATGGCCATTCAGCTATAACCCTAAGGAAACAAAATCGTTGTAGAATGACCTTCCAAGTTTCTCTAGTGTTAATTCTTTAATCAGGATTGAGGTGAATGTGACTAGGATAAACGATTCTTTTTACAAAATAGGCAAAGGGCCCTTTTTAACCTTTAACCTCCACAAGGCAGAGCCACCAGTCCTGCCAATATGCACAATGCTCTTAGATGCAAATATCCCCCTGTGTGGATAACAAGCAAGGGGTCGGCCCGGAGAAGTTGCCGGGCAGCGCTCTTTGCTGAAGGCAATGCAGTCCTTTCCCGCAGCTGGAGCCTTGCAAGCCCACTGCTGACACCTTGTGGCTAAGAGGCAACATTCCCGCCCTTTTTCTACCTAATTAAACCAGGCAATGACACGCGTCAGACGCTTTCAGGTCTGTGAAGACAAAAGCCGGAACGGATTTAATTCCGAGCTAACTGGGGAATGCGGGTTGATTCCTCCTGCCCTCAGTTCGTCTTCACGGGCGGAGCCTTCCCCACCCGAGGAACGGTTCAGCGGCCGCGGGCAGATTCACCGCAGGCCCTGTCGCCCGCGCAAGGAGCCCCGCTTGGTGGCGCCCCCGGGCCAGAGGCTTTCTGCAGCTGCAGTCACAGTGGGGCACTTCCCCGGGGATACGAACTGAACAAAATAAAGGCGTTTGCTTTATTTTTAACAAGAAACCAACTGTTAAAAGTCAAGCTGGGGTTCAGTTGATTTCCAGTTGAAAGACAGAATCTGATTTTTTTTTAGAGCAAGATTTTTAAAGAGAAGGAAATCCACGGATGGGCATTGTAGCCCTGGCTAATTATCCCAGCAATGGCCAGAATTTGTTCACGGTGTGGGAGAGCCGAGGCTTTTCCTGGCTGTGATTTCAAGAGTGGCATGAAAGTGCAAGGAGCTCTGCACGAAATGCGGTACTTGCGCTCTAATGCAAGGGGCAAGATCATTCCTTGGTGAGCTGAGCCTATTTGTGCAGGGAGCTAGTCATTGATAAATCCCCCTTTGCTACTCTCTCTGGCTAGATTTTTTTGTGCTTAAAAGGCCCCTTTCTAAATACGTTGCTCTGGGGGTTTTCAGGTCATGTAACAATACAGTTGTGTTTAGATTGTGGTTTTTATCAAAGCTGCAAATGTGGTCTTTAATTGTGCCATTCTTTGTTTCTAAAGGCATCATGGGGTGCAGAACTTGATCTGTCCACTAGTTACTGCCCTAAGGGAGCCACAAATAATCCCAGTAAGCCCAGATACAATGAAACGAAAAGTCTCCATTTCTACATCTTAAATTATTTTAATTCATAAATGATACAAAGAAAAATCCATTCTGAAAACGAATGTTATCAGCTGTGACACTGATGGACCATTTGGGGCCATACTGTGCACTTTAGTGTACACTGACCACTAATGTCTCCTCAGATCTTCTTTGAAAGAGACTTTAATGATACTTCAGGCCAGTTACCAGAGGAATGACTGGGAATTGTGGAAATTGCAGGGATTTAAAAGTGTGTTAATCTTAACCCTGAAGAATCTCTGTCAAAGGAGAAAGAAAAGGAGTACTTGTGGCACCTTAGAGACTAACCAATTTATTTGAGCATAAGCTTTCGTGAGCTACAGCGCACTTCATCGGATGAGTTGTAGCTCACGAAAGCTTATGCTCAAATAAATTGGTTAGTCTCTAAGGTGCCACAAGTACTCCTTTTCTTTTTGCGAATACAGACTAACACGGTTGCTACTCTGAAACCTGTCAAAGGAGATAACACAACATTATTCTGCTTGTCAAGTGGAAACATAATATGTGCCATGAACAAGAAAGCTGCATTCTGTACTGGTTCCATCATCTTCAGTTTCTCTGATTTTCCACGGTGGGCTGTTAATTGTTTACTAGAAATATGTCATAAATAAATAGAAGTATCTTCTCTGTTGTGTCAGAGTTATAGGATCATTCTTTCTTCCCAGCCATTTAAATTGCAGGCCCTCTTCCGGTTGTAGTAATGATAGTAACCTTTCAGTCCCGCTGATCCAGCTGGCAATCAGTGGCAGAACATCCACATGGCATGCTGGCACATTTAGGGAACATAATGAACTCAGGTGACTGCCAGACTCAAAGGTGAACTTAGAGAGGGGCCTTAGCTGATTGCACTCATGCAGTGTTTCATTAAAGGACTTTGCACACACCAGAATGATGGCACATGGGCCCGCATCTTGGCTCTGCAGGCTAATTAGTCTCTCAGACCTTCTGCTCCTCTGGAAGGTCCAGCACTGCTGGACAGGACAGTGCTTTGTGTTCCTGGCGTCAAGTGTCCAGGTTCCACATCTGTGGTGCTGGTATTTGGTTGGTCCGTACGGCTCTCATTTGGCCTGTAAAACGCAAACATCTGCTGGGGTTATGGTCGGCTTGTTGGCTGATTTCAGCAGGGGTAGTGACCTGCTGTACTAGTCAATTAGTTCTGGAGGAGCAAATTGGATGCAGCGTGGAGGAGTTTGAGAGAGCAGGAAAATCATTCAGCCAGGGAAAAACAAAACAAAACGCAAATATATAAACAGGAAAATGCTGCAGTGCGATACTGCAGTCTGGTCTTCTAGGTGAGACTAAATCCTGCGATGTCCATGCCATTGCACATACTGTGTGGCATTCCCCAAACATTTCATTTCCTCGCGGGCCGGATAGTATTTTCTCATATATGTTGATAATTGAGTAGGTTATTTTATCAATCAAATAAGAGAAACAAACACCCAAAATCACTTAAGAGGAAGCAAATTACTCAAGAGGAAAACATTTCTTACGCCTATGCCAATAATACTCTTAATGATTTAGTCAGGGAATAGTTTGTTTTAAGTGATATAAAATTAATTAATTCACTGTCATAGCGCTGATCACAATGAAGTGTTTTGCTATTAATGTGGATGTCATGTGTCTCTCCAGAGAGATGTCACTGTAATTCGGCAGAGTGAAAAAGGAAATGTGTACAATAAAATCTGCTCTCTGCTACCCCACTGTGAAGCCAGAGCAATTCCACTGACATCACTGTAGTTACTCTGGATTGACACTGATGTAAGTGAAAGCAGAATTTTGTCCCGACGCCCCACATTTTCATGTTCCTGCCACTTTTTAAAAATTCACTAACACTGACCCTGGTTTTCCTCTTTCTTACACCAATGTGAATCTGTTGAAGTCAATGGATTTACATCAAGAGAGAGCAGAGTCTGGCCATTCATAAGCAAAATGTATATAGTTCTTCCCGTGTCAGTTCTGTTTCAATGCAATAGTTTGGGTAAGCATTTGTAGATGAGAACTACTCCTTCCAGGATTCTGTATAGACATTTAACATTTATACCCAGGACTACCAAGCACTAGGTATAAGTGACTCAGCATGAGCCAGTAAAAGTAGTTTATTTTAGGCCCAATCAGGCCATCCTTTACAGGCAAAACTCTTATAACGGTTAATGTAAGTATGCCTGAGTAAAAGCTGCCTCGTCTGTTAAACGTTTAATGAGTTCGTTTTTCTCAGTTGCTGAGTTCGGTTAAATTAGTTCAAGAAATCAAAATGTATAGGGAAATCCTGTATATTACACAGTGATTTAAAAAGAAATACATAGATATATATATGAAAAGCCACTGCTGTTGTTCCTCACTCTCCTATAATTTCCCATGAGTACAGATTGGAGGAGAACCAGCTGTCTTATCTTGGTCATATTCCCAACCTTTTCAACAATAGCATTTTTGGGTGTCACTCAATGGATTAAATTATAGAAAACATTTCATGAAATCGTCCGCAAGATTTGCCTGCCTTAAAAAATGTTGTGTCAGGCTGGATTATGGTGCCAATCCACCCAGGTTCTCAGTGATCACTTCTCCAGCTAATACTGCCCAGCTCTCATGAAACTGAATGGCATTTGAGCGCCAGCTCCCTTAGACTCCAATGAAGATCGCAGCCTGAGCATCTGTTAATCAGCACCACTTGTGAAAAAATCCTATGGCGTTTAATAAGGATAAAACCAGGAAAGTTCTACAAAAATTACTCTGAAAGCTACAGAATTTAATGGAGAATGAAATCCTGTCTGTTGTTTCTTAGCCATCCTATAGAATCCGACAGCAGGGAGACAATTTTCTATTAAAGTTCTATATGATGGCCAGGTTATCACTTTCTATTCAATTCTGTAGGACTTTGCTGTAAGGGATGACAAGTCTGAATGATGATATATGGCATCAGACAGAAGGACATTTATCTAATTTATAGTCAGTACTGCAAAGCCACCAGCAGTAGGATAAAATAGTTCTCCATATGGTACTCTGAAGCGTCCAAAAACTATAGTTAAAAAAAACCAACAACTCTTGTAGCAGAAATCTTTCTATTGTATAAAAAATAGGGGATGATAGCAGGGGACGACCCCTTTGGAGGGAACGACCCCTTTGATTGTTCTGTATAAATACATAGCATTGGTATACAGGATTACGAGTATTAGATGCATCTTTGTGCTAACAGAGCTCATGTTTTCAAGTATAAGAAAACTCTACAGTTACATTCTGTGGAGGCTTCACGATAGAGTTTGCCAAATGGAAAAACATTTGGAGGTTTGGAAAAATCTTGCACATAAATTACCAAAGGCACGAAGCGCCTGAAAGATGGATGAAATCAGAAGCCAAGGAAAAGCAGCGTGCATGCCAAAGGGGAAAAAAAAAGATGCAGTGATTTCTTTTAATGACTCTCCTGCAAAATGGAGAGCAAGCTTCCAGGGCATGTCATATTCTCATAAAAGCAGCTTGCTTGGGTGATGAGAAATACCTTGTCAGTGGTGAGACCAAGCCCCCATTTTTCATCCTTTCTGCACGTAGCTCTGCATTGATTATGTTAAGTGCTACCCACTGGTTAAAAACACAGAAACCTCATTGTCTCTGACTGTGGCAAAGGCCAGCTACACACTTGTTAATTTCCTGATTTATGACACCATACAGAAGGAATTGAAAGTGGGCATTTTTTTAAACTATTAAAACAGAGGCAGATCAGGAAGTTTGTGATAAAGAAAAGCCAGGTTCTTGTCTGACATGTAATCTCTCTTTTGGCTTTAAGTAAACCTGCTCCTTCAAGGCTGTGCCATCAACAGGGTCTGGCTCAAGTTTCACCACTAAATCTTAGTCAACAATCTCTAATCTGGACACTGGGCTCGGGATTCAGGCTCAGGTTGCAGTTGGAAGCAGACAACAGCGACAAGGGGGTGGAGGGGCCAGGGGAAAAAGGCAACCTTTGTTTCACATCTGATTGTCCAAGCAGGCCTGAACTGAGGTCATGTGTCATTTTTTTGTCATCAACAAGATAAAAGTTTGCATCACTCTGGCCTTGAAATTGCCTTCTTGACACTTATATTAAGTACAGAAAATATATATGTCCAAGAATCAGGGACACAAGTTTGTGGTGCAGCTCAGATTTGGAGTTCTTTTCATCTTTCTGACATGTGATACCCTGCCATAAGCTGCCTGCAGTGAGGTTGCTATGCAGATATACAATTTCTGAAAAGTTACACCAGGAAAACTAAAACCTACTGCTGGATTAGCTTTTCACAAAGAAGCAGGATAAAATGTGTAGCCGATAAACTAAAAAGGTGAATTAAAGTTTCATGAAAACAATCTCCCTAAAAAAGGATCAATAAGTATAAAAGTATCTTGTTGCATTCCTGGCCTTTGGTCTGATGGCTTAACCCAGCTACTGTATATAATAAAGGAGATACTTTGTGTTTCATGGCAGAAAGTGGGGGGATAGAGGGGAAAGAAAAGCCAACCAAATTTCAACTCTCTTTTTCGTCATTGTTGCTGCCTCACGATCATTTTATTTTGAAAAATAAAGACTGGGATAAAAAAAAATATTGTCCAGGGCGTAGAGCCAAAAATATGCCAGCACTTTCCCTCCTCACCCCACCCCCAGCCTCCTAGGCCAAAAGCCTTAACAAAAGCTGTTTTCTGTGTGGAAGATCTCTGGGTCCTCCTCTCTCTTTCCTAACCCCTAACACAGGAAATGATTTTATAATTCACATTGTTAAGAAATTCAACTCCCCACCCCCATTCTCTAGATGCCAACCTACAATAAGGCTCTGGCCCGTCTCTTTTCCTCTCTGACCCTTTTGTGTCAAGCTCCTCTACCTGACCCTGCTTGTAAATCACTCTTTGGATCTCTCCACCAGCAAGTCAACCGGTAGGATTTCCCTAGGGCTCTGAGGCACTTCCGTTTTGCTCCTGGTGACTGCTCCAGCCACTCCCCAAATGCTCCGGCATCCTGAATGACTGCTGTGTGGGTTCGTTTTTTCTCCTGGTGGAACATTCCATCATAGCGGAGACAGTTGTTCATTCCTTAAAAAGCTACCTGTGGACTAAAAAGAGCACTGTAGAGGGGGAGGAGAGGAGCACAAAATGATTTATAATCCATTAATACATACCACTGAGGTGTTTTTTCAAGGGCCCAGACTAATAATAACAATTAGTAGCTAATAATTCTTCACACTTCGCACTTACAGAGTACTATTAAATCTCAAAGGTGGCTGACATGGATAAGTCATTTACGCTACCTGAGCCTCACTTGCCAACTTTAAGCAGTTAAAATCTTGCAGTGTCTTGGATGATTATTGTACTTAATTTGTATAAGGTCACACTCCTGATTGTGAAGTCATTTTTCATTTGGTGCTCAGACTGAAGACAATGAAGTTCTGCTGGCGGAGGCCAGGAAATTCAAGATTGGGAAATTGAGGAGCAGGGAAGTGATGTGACCCACCCAAGGTCACACAGCAAGTCAGTGACAGTCCTGGTAATAAGCTCCTGACTCCAAGTCCAGTGTTCTATCCCAGTAACTTCCAGGCCTGGCTACCACAGAGGGCCTCATACCCCACTGCATTACTTCACTGAGTTACTCCCATGTAAAACTGGAGTAAACACAGTGATGAATCAAGCCCAGAGACTGTCTATTGACTTTATTATCCATGCTAGATGCAAAATGCCTACAGGCTCAAGAGTATGTCTTTATAACAATGCTACAGCAATCACTCAAAGTTCTGCAGTATTTTGCTACTACTGTATCCTACAGCTCTTATGAGTGGCAATGTTTTAGACTATGCCTGTAGAATAATTGATATTGTTATTATTTCTTATTTAAATTTGATTTTAGTGTGTCCTCTTCTTCCAAGTCAAAGTTCCAGAAGTGCTCAGACTAACAGTTGAGTTTGATCAGGATGCAATGGAGCCTAAAATAGTCTTAGGGGCAAATGCCACTGTCAGTTACATTTCTGTAAATCCAGAATCATTCCACTGAAACCAACATTTATCAGAGTAAATTAAAGCAGAATTTGGCCCTTCATTTGTGCACATAACTGTTATTAAGTGAAGCCTTGTGGTCGTCTCACTACGTATTCTGAGCCCATTTTTAAAAGCAAGGCATCAAAGTTTGGGCCACCACTTCCATAGATGGGCACTCCAAATGGCACTGAAATGCCTAATGAGTGTATCTGGGTGAGTGTTAATTTGGATGTCCAAGTAAGGCCTTGGGAATGAGATATCCTATTTAGATAATTATGTTGGTAAATTTGGCCCATAGTGACTATTTGAACAAAGCAAATTCATTTCAAACATTTAGCAAGGGAAAAACTCACGAAATACTGTCATGTGATAGGACATTTTACTTCACAAAAGTGGAGTAAATATTTTTACATTTTTTATTTTGTTCTGAATCCCCCTCAGCCAGTACAGGAGGTAATTAATTCAGGGTGTTTACAGGGCTCTGTCCTTTTTTTTTAGTCAAGAGAAAAATTCTCACTGCCTTCTATGAGAGCAGGAACAAGCCTTTATTCAATGAGAGCCTATGCTGCTTTCTCACAAAAAAACCTCTTGTTAATTTCAGTGGCAGCATGAAGAAATGCAGGCCTGAGATATAGTTTGTTAGAGACCTAGTCTAAAGCTTCTTCTATTCACCTTGTGAAAAGATTCTGTGTATCTCAGAACTGTGCATATGGAAGAACTGCAATGACTTCTTTTACGGGTAGGAACCTATCTGTGGATCTCTCAGGGCATCCTGCCTTTCTTTGGTTGCCTTCTAGGTATTACACTCTCTCAGAAAAAAACTGGCTTGGTCATTGCGGCTATATTGTATGTAATAAATAATAATAATAGTGAGCGAGCATAATGGTGTGCTACTTTGCTGAGATCCCATTAATCACAAAGGAACAAATGTATCTCTTGCTAATTCTACTCATTTTGTTGGGTTTGTACCAGGAATGAATTTGGCCTAAAAAAAAAAAAGTTTTCCTTTGCATGATGTATCATACCATTTGGTCTAGTTAGTTGAAGTTTCATGTGTACTCAGACACTTCTTCATTGGCGTGCAGCTGTCGATGGCAAACTGAACCAACCAAACTACACAAATTCTGATTTAGAAATTGGGATGGTTTGGTAAATATAATCTAGGAAAATTTTCACAAATCCAAAGTTTTTGTGTAGCCCACCTTCAAATTGTATTGCTTTCTGAACCTCTTGCTTACCTTGTGATTTTTTTTTTACATATTTTATTTCTGGAAAAAATAATTACAGAGAAAGAGAGAGATTGTAATCTTGAAAACGAAAGGGTTTTCAGAAGGGTCGCAATGTGTGCTAACAATCCTGGACAACTGACAAAAGCAAAATCAATATACACAGCCATCCTGTCATGGCCAAGTTCAGATGATTAAATAAAGATACAGGAAGTTGCTTACTAGGAAGGCAAGCTTTGGTGTACAGTTCCTTCAGAGCTGGCATGCGCAGTACCTTGCTTGTTGTGCTTACCATGAAGCGTAAATGAAATCATCCCTCCAAAAGCAACAGAGCTCACCAGACATTTCGAAGTCCTCTAACACTGAGGAACCGACATTGTGAATCCATAGGATAAAACTTGAAAGTTGAACACCACTGTATGATATTATTCAGAGCCTAATACGTGGGAATATGTGTAGACATTACAGCAACGTAGGTGAGAGTTCAGTGTGTGAAGATACTGAGAGTTGTGTCCTTACAGAAGATGGAAGAAATGAGTTGAAGCCTCAATCCTGCAGTGAAGTGCACTCAGGCTTCAACACTTGCACAGAGCTCCATTTAAGTCAATGAGGCTCTGCCCAGCATAATGGTCCGATTATATGGAGCTCTTTGAAAGATCAGGGCCTAACTCAACACTTTGAAGTGCTTTTCCCTTCCAAGATCACAATGGAAACTGAGATATCATCAGAGAGGAAATACAGTGAACACAGATTCAGCCTCTAAGAACCATCCGTCCATCTGTCTCCAATGGTTGTTTCCCGGTTTATACCTAAATTGTAAGCTTTGGGGTCAGGGACTGACTTTTTGTTTTGTATTTGTACAGTGCCTAGCACAGTGAATTACTGGTTCATGACTAGGGCTCCTAGGCAGTACTGCAATACAAGTAATAATAAAAATAACACTTGTCAGGGTGCTTTTGCTTTTTAGATTTCAGATTGAATTTTGCTTGATCTGTGATCAGTCACGGAGAGAAAAGAACAACTTTACGTGCACAGGGAAAAAAAATAAAACAACTGCACATTTAAGTGCGTTTTTTTTCTTGGAGATTTATTTTCCTTTAATAAATCTGACACCAGTCAGGGAAAGAGAAAAGTGTTGTGAGCCCAGAAAGAAAGTGAGCACATTGAAAGTGCTTCGTGTCCTTTTTTTCTTGGAGATGTTTCTCTGGTAGCTCTTAGTAACTTCCCCGAGGCTTAGGAGCTTCCCCCCCCCCCCCCCCCCCAATATTTTTTAAAAAGCGAGCTCGCTCGCCCGGTGTGTTTTCCAAGCTTTCACAGCTCTAATAAATAAGGAGCACCTGTAAAACAGTAGCTTGACTTGTTAAGTGACTTTGTACAAAGAAAAATATAGAAATACAGTATATACATAGTGCTCATAGTGCACCATCACTACAAGGCTCTGGTGTGACTGGCTTTGATACCCTGCTCCCAACTTCACTGAGACTAATAGGGATACTTCTTTTGCAAACTGCTTCTTGGTTCCTAACAGCAGCCTTATAGAAGAGGTGTACTCTGAACACTTGAGAGTGAACAATTGCTTTATTCAAGTTAGTAAACAGTTACACTGAATCACAAGGTGATTTGTATTTTTTTTCTTTTTTGTATTTGTCAGAATGGGATACTCCACAACTGTCTTACCAATTCAGTGCCAGTCTACATGCTCTAGTGTACTTTTGGACTCTTGGCTACAACTGTACAAGTGCACACAAGTAAATTCTACCCTGTTATCCTCCACCCACTGATTGAGGATCGAATTGCACATTTCTCTTAACCATGACAGGAGAAAGCAAACAGTGAAACAGAATCATGGGGGAATCTTTCTCACTTTACCCCTTGTTTTCATTGGTTTGTCCATACCATTCTAATTATCATGAAAGGGCTATGCATATGGAGAGATTGTCTCACTGGCTTCCTGGATCACTGAAAACCATCAGGGTTGAAATTTCATCCAAGTCTTTCGTGACGCCCAGCAAATATTCCCCTCAGATTATTTTACACCTTGAGGGAATTTTGGTCTTTAGTTCAACACTCTTGCTCTGTTCCCAAATGGGGCGCTATTTAGGGGAATTTAAAGAGAAAGCTGAGAAGAATAAACATTTACTGAGTTCTCTTGGCATTCAGGCTCTGAAAAACCACAGTATAAACTATTCATGCTGCTTCTTACATCTGTCAAATCAAAAATTAAAAGCCATAAAAGTGTAACACTGAAAATATGGCATTAAAAAGGATAAAGGTGGCCTTTGTAAAAATAACAAGGAAAGTATATTAGCCAATAAAATATTCTAACTCTTCCTTTAAAAGTGCATCATGGGTAGGACAGAGATGACTCTGAAGCGTTGCTACTCCAGTAAAACCCCTTTCCCCCATCAAAACGTGACTAGGTCCAAAACCATACAATGCAAATCACGATTCTTAGTGTAGCAGCAAAACCACAGCAGTTTTTGAAAAAAAAAAAATCCATATCATTGTCCAGTCTCAAATATCTGAATCTTGAAATCAGAGAGGGAAAAGTACCTACATTGGTCCGGGTGGTTTTTGAAACCAGAGGGAAAAATTCCCCAGCAAGAAACCAAGAGGAAAACATGTTCCTCCGAGGAGAAGAGGAGGTGGTAGTGGGAATGTGAAGCACATTGCGTCGGTCCATGATAGGCTATCTTCTGGGCCAAAGGCACCCGTGGGACTGAGGCTTCCTCTGAGAGACTTAATGACAGGAAGCTGATTTATTTGTTTGACTTTTAGCCAGACGGGGTGGTGAGCGGCCCAGCTGGCATCATTCGGTGAAGTGACATGGTTTGCTCTGCTCCCTTTCTCCATGCAAGGTACCCTGTCAGTGAGCATTCCTGTAAAACAGACAAGAGGAGCTGGTCAGAAAGCGTTGGGGATGATTCATTGCAGGGAATGTGTGCACAAACTTGGGAACGCAGCTTAAAGCTCTGAGGGCAGCTTAGGTAAGGACACCGGTTTCACTGCTTCATCCTCAGGTATGTCTGCCTGATACTACCAGGGCTGTGAGTACATGGAGAAGTCAGCAAAGCCTCCTTTGCAGCAAGATTGGTGGAAGTATATTAGAACATGGAGGAATGCTCCTTAGAACAAGCTAGAGAGAGATACAATCATAATTAATACTTTTTGCCTCCCCCCTTTTAGTCTAGCAGATCAAAGGTGAGTAATAACCTCTTGCAGTTATCCAGTGCTCTTCACCTATGGATCTCAAAGTACTTTACAAGAGTATATGTATCATTATCTCCACTAAACAGATAGAAGGACTGAGCCAAGGAGGATATTTGATTTGCCCAGGATCCCACAGTGCCAGGAATAACGGTAGCATTGGGAAGACAGCACATATCTTCTACCTCTCATTTGCTTGTTTTAACTATCAGTAGAACCTCAGAATTACAAACACCGGAGTTACAAACTGACCAGTCAACTACACACCTCATTTGGAACCAGAAGTATGCAATCAGGCAGGAGCAGAGACAAAAAAAAAAAAAAAAAAAAAAAAAAATCAAATACAGCATAATACTGTGTTAAACGTTAACTAAAAAAATAAAGGGAAAGTTTAAAAAAATATTTGACAAGATAAGGAAACTGTTTCTGTGCTTGTTTCATTTAAATTTAGATGGTCAAAAGCAGCATTTTTCTTCTGCATAGTAAAGTTCCAAAGCTGTATTAAGTCAGTGTTCAGCTATAAACTTTTCAAAGAACAACTATAAAGTTTTGTTCAGAGTTATGAATAATCTCCATTCCTATAACTCTAAGGTTTTACTGTACTACTGGTTGTCTCCCAGTAATTAGACCTTCTCCCCTTTTTTAAGCTATCACAATTTAAAAAAAAAACTGTCTGAATACAATGTTTAGCTTCAGTATATTAAAGTCATGGATCATGCCAAACGTGTCTTTCCATATCTTCCCTCTGAGTGGCAGAGCATTTGGGTCTGTACTGCAACCTAAGAGGAAGGGGGTTAAATTACCAAACCCTAACTAAGAGATGGGGTTTTCTCATATATCGTAGTTGTTTTTATTTCTGAGTGAAACATCGAGCTTACTGTGGAGAACTGGACTCAGCAGTTATAGGTGAACAACTCATCCTGGACACCAACGTTAGAGTTTGGTTGCTTATTCATGTAATTAGGCTTACTGTGCACTTGTACTCTAAGCACATTAGAAGGTTTTAAAACACACACCTTAATAAAGAATATTAGAGCAAGTTTAACAAATCTGCACCGTGCCCAGAAAACCTTCTCATCACCCTGCCTCCATCATACCCTGCATGACAGATTTCTCGATGACCCCCCGCTCCCTCCTCACTCAGTCTTCCCAGAGGAGTGCCTGACCATGTGTCCTGAAGATCAGCAACTCCAGGCTCTGGTGAACAGGCAGAAGAGAGGGCCAGAACCCAGGTTTCTCACCTAGAATGCCCTTCTGCCAACCTCTTCAGTTATACTATTATATAAACAGGGCTGACTCAGGCAAATGCATGGCCCCTTGCAAAGCCATGTGATTGCTCCCAGCTGAAAGCCCCAAGATGCAGCATGATACTTTCTCTCCCCCATATAACCCCACCCCATGCAAATGCCATGCCAGCTGAGGATGAAGTGAGTTCGTTTCCATGAGAGTAGGGTGGAGGCATAGAATAGGGGAGCAGACAGTGTATGCAGAAGTGTTTATGGAGGGAATTAGGGGAACGGTGGGTCAAAATTACCTATCAACGGAAGGGCAGGGAGCAGTGATGTAGCCCAGCGTTGCACCAAACAGGGAGATACCTCCCATTTCCCAAGGGGCTCAGTTATCATCACAGAGATCTCTAGCTGCTGCTCACTCTCCCAACCATGTGGCATTGAAATATGCATATTAAACCTCCCACTAGCTGTAGTGCCCCCATGACCTGGGCAGCTCTGCTGGCACCATGCTCTGTGGCAGCCCTGAATATGCTTTATGGTTCTTCCACTCTTTGCCATGAGGACAACAGAAGTTGTGCATGGGACATAAGTACAGAGACATAGGGTATCAGAGAAATTCACACTGCAGGTAAGGGAACAACAAAGTGGACTGAGGAGGAAAATGTTGCCCAGTGCACAAACTGAGACTGATAATATGCTTCAGGATTTCCCTCTAAGGTTTTAGAGAATAATGGAGTCCAAGCCATAAGATGGTCTCCGTGTGCACCCAAAGCATAGGGACTGTTTTACAGAATTAAGAAAATACACAGTAGCTTATTTACTTTTATAGTCTTTGAGATGAAGTTACAGGTAGGGAATAGGCATGCAGGAGAGGTAGAAGATAAAACTCCTTGCATAATACTGTAACCCAGACTAGCAGAGTGAGGAGTTTGTCCTGTCTAGTGGCCAATCCACATAAGAGGTTTATGGATCAACTACTGCCTCTAATTAATGAAGCTATAGCCCTTTACCTCAAGCAGTAGAGACTCATGCTTTGAGCACTGAAGGTCCTCCTGGGTTCATACCCTGCTGTCAGCCTAAGCAGAGTCAGTTACAATAGAGTTTGTGATCATCTTAGACCCTTGAGCTGAGAGCTCTGTGATATAAAACACTACACACCTATATGCATAGCGAGAGGGTATAAAACACTAACGGAAAACAATTTTTGTCATTCTTACTTTTTTCAGTCTTCAACTCCAACCGCAGCATCAAATTGTTCAGAAACAATATGGCGACTGAGCATTAGGCTTAGTCCCGGGTGATCATTGATGTGGGCTGGCGGAGTTTTCCGTCTTTTAACACAGTACTTAATTCAACCAGGCAATGAACATGAAAGCTGTTGATGCGCCAGAAGATGCCTGGTTCATAAATGGCCCCAGGGCGAAGGCAAGCCCATAATTTTCTCAGGGAGGCTCTGCTGAGGTCATAACCACAAGAGTGCAGCTGACGCAGGCATGGGAGCATGTTCAGCCCTGTAAACTCGCTGGGGTCATCTGTTATTTGTAATAGCTCAGTGCTTTTTAGCAACTCTCCAAGTAGTTCAAGCTTTACCATTAAAACCTTCCCCTTTGAACAGTGAGTGATTTATCTTTCCTCTCCATGACATTATAGAAAAGGCACCACATCACTAAAGCTGGGGGAAGCATTTCTGCACACAGAGCTCTGACATTTTATTTCAGAGGGGACCCAAGGAGAAAGTTAGCTGGGCTCAAATTCAGAGTTCCTTACACAGTTCTTACCACGACAAACTCCCATTAACTTCAAGGGTATTTTTTTTTTCATTCATGTCCTGCAAACTCTGGGTCTTTTGTTAACAATGGGTCAGATATGCAGCCCCTAGCCTCCCACTCCCGGCAGTTGGAGCTCTAACCTGTACAGACCTTAAAAATCCAAACAGGGATGCGTGGGACTTACTCTGTGTGGCCGAGCAGGGCTAGAGATAGTATTGTCGTAAGGCAACTGTGATATTGAATTGTCATACAGATACATTGGAGTTCGCCTGTAGATAATGCAATGGTCTCTGTCAATTTTATATTTAGGGAAGAACTTTCTGGGAGAAACTGGGAAAGAATAGGAGAAAGGATGCCAACTGCTAACTATTGCTTCTCTGTCTAAGATCTGCACCTATTCCTAGAAAAGCCTTCAGTGAAATTGCACCAGGTTAAACTAGGTCTAACTCTGGACCTTTTTCTCTAACCTAATTTAGTCTATCCATTTGGACTAGGATATACTGTTAAATTAGCCACTGGAATTTGTAAATATCGGCTGCTGCCATCTGACAAGGCTATTCGCCTGACCCTTGTCAGGTGATTAGAGCCAAGAAATACAGCTGAGACTTTTACTAGTACTCCTGTATGTCAAAAGTCAACTAAATCACTGGCAAAAATGGAGCAAATAAAACCCACAGAGTCCCTCACTCTGGACAGGAACTTGAGAGTTAACAGGAGGCAGTGGTTGCAGTTCTTCCAAATTTATCAGGGAGCAAGTCCTATGGAAGAGCAATAGGAGAGAAATCCCACCCACAGGTGCCAAAGGTAACAGCAGAGCTGCCAGGTGAGACCATTGGCCACTCTTAACAGCACTCCTGCGCTTCACACCTTTCATACAGGAACTACAGTCCAAGAATAAGGAGGAGAAATCCCTACCAAACAAAAGAGGGAAAGGAAGAGCAGATAAAACCAGGGACACAACAGGTAAAGGAGAGGGAAGAAAAAAAATTGGAATATTTTGCCAAAAAAGTCACACATGTTGCTCTGTGAAAAGAAGAGGCTGGGGGCAGGTGCAGGATGAACAACAGCATCTTGCTCTGAGCCCCTCACCCCACCCAAAGAAAGGAGAGTTGAGATGGAGGCTCATCTCTTTTCTACACTGTCAGGTCATGTGCTGAATAGCACCTCAAAGCTGAATAACGATATGCTGCTATGGGAATTTTGTGGGTCTTTGGCACCTTTGAAAAGCAAGCTGAATATCGAAAAATGGAGGCACTCAAAATCTGTGGTAACTTTTGAACATTTGTTTACCTAGCAATAGCACTTGCTACCCTTTTTTATTGCTTTGGTTTTTGCTCTGAGACGGTTCTAATGAGCAGCTGTGACTACTGCAACACAACGACAGATAGGACCACACTGTATGGATGTTATGTACATGGCTCCCAGCTCCAGGTGAGGTAAGGGAACATACGGAGAGGATAAATGGAATCTCTTCTCCCCCTTATAGCCTACACACATGCGGCCCCAAGCACAATGGGACCTTCATAAATATTGAGCCCTGAATGCATATGTAGCTCTCCTTTAAAGCCAATGAGAACAGATTCACATGTGTGCATTAGTGAGCAGAAATTGGCCCTGTGTTTGGTTCCATGGAGTGGGGGTTGGGTATGGTGTGACTGTCACGCCATAACATGTTCTGGGTCAGCTTTAGGTTATTATTTTTTAATTTGGTCCACATCCATGGGGCAGGGCATTTCTGCTTCCTATTTAGGACTGCATTTTATTTTCCAGAACTGCTGAGATTGGGTCCATTGGGCAGCCTGCAGTGCCCTGGCAGGGAGCAATTATTTTTTAAACTTAAAACATTTTTAACATCAGCGATCAGTTTCTTGCCTGCTCTTGCTGAAGTGCATTTCTTTTCACTTCTGCGCTCCCTCATGGTTTTGTGTTATTAAGATCAGGAGAGCAGATACACAGATTTCAGCCAAGATTCATAGATTCCAAGGGCATATGCAATCATTGTGATCATCTAGTCTGAACTCCTGTATAACACAGGCCTTCGAACTTCCCAAAAATAACTCCTAAAGCAGATCTTTTAGAAAAACACCCAATCCTAATTAAAAAAATCGTCAGTGATGGAGAATCCACCATGATAAATTGTTCCAACAGTTAATTACTCTGACTGTTAAAGAATTATGGTCTTATTTCCCGTCTGAATTTATCTCGTTTCAACTTCCAGACTGTAATCAAGTTACCTCTTAGCCCTCTCTTTGTTAAACTAACTGGATCGAGCTCTTTGAGTCTATCACTATAAGGCAGGTTTTCTAATCCTTTAATCATTCTTATGGCTCTTCTCTGAACCCTCTCCAATTTATCAACATCCTTCTTGAATTCTGGTCACCAGAACTGAATACAGTATTCCAGCAGCAGTTGCACCAGTGCCCAATACAGAGGTAGAATGACCTCTCTATTCCTACTCAAGATTCCCCTGTTGATGCATCCAAGGACTACGTTTGCCTTGTTGGCCACAGTCTCACACTGGGAGCTCATTTTCAGCTGAGTATCCACCAAGACCCCCAGATCTTTTTCACAGTCCCTGCTTCCCAGGATGGAGTCCCCCATTGCATAAGTATGGCCTACATTCTTTGTTGCTAGATTTATACATTTACATTTAGCCATATTAAAATGCATATTGCTTGCTTGCTCCCAGCTTACCAAATAATCCAGATCGCTCTTTATCAGTGACCTGTTCTCTAAATTATTTACCATTCCTCCAGTTTTTGTGTCATCTGCAAACTGTATTAGTGATGATTTTATTTTTTCTTCTAGGATGTTAATAAAAATGTTAAATGTCATAGGGCCAAGAACTGATCCCTGCAGGACCTCACAGGAAACATACCCTTTCAATGATGATTCCCGGTTTACAATTATATGTTGAGACCTATCATTTAGCTAATTTTTAATCCAGTTAATGTGTGCCGTGTTTGCTTATATCTTTCTAGTTTTTTAAATCAAAATGGCATGCAGTATCAAGTTAAATGCCCTACAGACGTCTATTATACAACTCTATTACCTTTATCAACAAAACTTATAATCTCATCAAAAAAAGATATAAAGTTAGTTTGACAGGATCTATTTTCTATAAACCCACGTTGACTGGAATTCATTATATTACCCTCCTTTAATTCTTTATTAATCGAGTCCCATATAAGCCTGTCCGTTACGTTTCCTGGGATCAATGTCAGCCTCACAGGCCTGTAATTATCTAGGTCATTGTGTTTACCCTTTTTAAATATTGGCACAACATTAACTTCCAGTCTTCTGGAACTTCCCCAGAGTTCCAAGACTTACTGAAAATTCACATTAATGGTCCAGTGAACTCATCTGCCTTCTTTTTTTTTTTTCACATTCTTGACGCAAGTTATCTAGACCTGTTGATTTAAATATGTCTAATTTTAGTAGCTTCCGTTTAACATCCTTCTGAGATACTAGCGGAACGGAAAGAGTGTTATCATATGATAAGAGCAGATCATCTATTTTTTCCCAAATACAGAACAGAAATATTTATTGAACACTTCTGTCTTTTCTGCATTATTATGGATAACTCTATTATTTTCCCATGGACCAATACTATTGTTAGGATTTTTTTTTCCTAATATACTTTAAAAACTCCTTAATGTCCTTAACTCTGCTGGCCATAGATTTCTTCTTGCGTCCCTTTGCTTCCCTTATTCAATTTTCCACAATTCCTAACTTCTGATTTACACTTATATTCATTACTACCTACTTCTATCAATATAGATGAACTATGGCTAGTTCAAAAATTATTGTTGCTTATGTCTGATGTCCCCATCCCGCCCCCTCCTTACAGTTGTTGTTCATTCCTTGGTGCACTCCTAGGGTAAAATTCATCCCATTCCCGTGTCTCACTTAAATCCTTAAAACAGAGTTTAACAGTGCGTAGGGCCCTACATAAGTTCTTTGTGCTGAGGCAAATCCACTCCATATAACAATTTGTGTTCCTACCCTCTTACATTAATAACCCTGTCTCCTACAAACAAGCAAAATCTTTTCCTCTTAGCCAATTCTCATTTAATACCATTTTTGTGTAATTTCACACACGTTTTAAAGTCTTTCAGATTTTAACACTCTGCAGATAATGATCAAAAGATTAATGAAGCTCCACAACATTTTCAGTTTTACTTTTAAAAAATCAGCATTTGTGGCCTCCCCACTCCCCATCTCCCACTGATCGCTGAAAAGGGGGCCCACTGGTTTATACTCTGGTGACACTGAGAGACACATAAGCCAGTAGCATAAAAGCTAGGCCATGGTAAGAGCAGACAAACTCTGCACTTCTAATCTCCGCTGTAAGAATGACTCATTCTGGGGCCTCTGGCAAATCACTTAACCTGTTTGGGCCAGGCTCTGTTCTCGTTTACACGGAGATGTTTGATGTCACAGCACTGAAGCAAGGCTGCCAAGAGTCACGCTTCTGTCGCAACCCTGCCACATTTGGCAGCAATGTGGAGCGTTCCCCCAGCTCTGCTGAAACCTTATGCGTTCAGCAGGACTGGCCTGTTATTGCCAGTTTTGGCCTCCAGGAGCTGCTGTGGCGCCAGGGCTGAGCACGCTGACTCTCTGCCTCCCATCAGGGTGTTTTCCCTGCTGGAGCCAAGTCGGAAAGGAGCAAGGAGGAGCAGCTGGCAGCAGCAGCAAGAGACAGCAGCAGGCAGAAGGTGAGGAGAAGGGGCTAGAGAGTGCCCCAGCTGCCCCGCAGACATCCCCACTAAGGTCCCTGCCCAAGTCCACTCGAGCACACACCCATACACGTGACACCTCCAAGGTTTGTGCACGCAGCGCCCTGCCCCATGCTCAGGGATGGGTGTGTTGACTGTAAATTGAAGTTTAGGGTCATATGTAAATTATTTGCAAATATGTCAGCTGCCTCTAGCTTATTTGCATAAAATATTACACATGGAGTGGCACAGAAGCTGGTAGGTGGGAGTGAAGACAGTCAAGTCACAGCAGTGTAAATGAGATCAGAATCTGCCCCTCTGCTTCAGATTCCCTGTCTGTAAAATGGGGGAAATAATACTGAGCTATCTTGCTGGGCTGTTGTGAGGGCTCCTTAGTTAATGCTTGAAAAGTCCTACAGAAGTGTTCCGTGTGTGTTGACTTGTTTACTGCTTCTGTACAAATGTTACCTATTCTGACTCCATTTACACAAATTATAAGATCTTGGGTTATATTAAAAGAGACATTTTAAAAAACTAATGTTTTGGATTTCTTAATATTAAATACGCAAATTAAAATACAGCAGCTTCAACAAAGACTGTTGGGTCCTGATCCTGCAAATTGTTGCCACCGTGAAGCCAATGGGACTACTTGTCTGTGTAAGGCCTACTCCCGCAGGCAAGCGTTTGAGGAATCAGCCCCATTGTAGTCAAGACCCTGAGGCTGCAACCACGGGGCCTGATTCTGATCTCTCTCTGGTTTTACACTGACTTTAGTGGAGTTTTTCCTGATTTATACCAATGTAAGGGCCTGGTCCATCTCCCACTAATGTCAGTAAAGCTCTGATTCATTTCAGTCATGCAGGATCAAATCCTGAGAATAGAATTAGATTTATCTAGTTTAATGGGTGCAGGATAGGGTCTCAAGTAGCCAAAAACTCTTGCAGATTATGGTAGAGGAGGGCATAACAATCAAGAATGTATGGAGCAAATAACTTGTAGCTGGAACATTTTACAGGTGCAGTGCCAGCAGCTTTAGAGTGTCCCTTGTGATTTATTGGTAACAGTTTAAACTAGCAGTAATTGTTGCAGAGTTTGCTGTTTAAACTTTTCTACAAATATAGAGACAATATTTTTATCGCTGGTTCAGCAGTAATTGGTAAACTACTGCTGTATAATGGAAAATTTGCATCTTAATTGAACTAAGAAAGTAGGGGACAGCATTCAAGTCTGTAGTGACCTCATCATGTACCTCTTCTTCTGTATCAGTATTCGGACATCACTAGATTACAGCATTCCTGTGGGAAAGGGGTTTTTGGATAAAGTACTTAAAAAGGGCAGCTCAAGTGGATCATAAAAGCATATAAATATTTGAAGCATGAGCACGCAATAAATCATAATAATATTAAGATTTACATTTAGCCACAAGGGCTCCAAATAAATAGCTGAAAATTGCTTTAAACATAGGTTTAAAATATCAATACGTTGTTGATGGGCTGCAGAACTTTGCAAAGAAATCTGAACCAGAGAGTTGTTTCCTTCTACACCACCCAATCTCCACAACTTTAAAAAAAAATAGGCTTCCATAGAGGATGATTATATTACACAGTTTGAATGTCCAAAACAAGGACTGGAAGATGACATGTAGCGGGGGGGTGGGGGGGGCTGTTCTTCCAACAAATGCAGTTCAGCCACTTTGCGTCTAGATAATTTGTTGTTGTAGGTTGGCTCAAATTTAAGACAGTAACATTTTAGAAACACTTGGAAAACTAAACCAGCTGCAGGAAGGATATTATTACAAATTGAGACACATGTTGTACAGGAATACCATTCTTTTCAAATACCAAAAATATGTCTGGGGAAGCAAATCCATGCAAATGAGACTGAGATGGGGCCTACTCTTGTAAACTGCTGAGCACCCTCCACTCTCACAGGAGGCAGCGGGAGTTGAGGGTGCTCAGCCTCTCGCAGGATGAAGTCCATAGATTTAATATGCTTTTTTTTTTTTTTTGGAAGCAAAATGTTTTAGATTTGCTGGCTCTGTACAGATTCCATGTTTACTTGATTTGTTGCTTTCATGGGATCAGCAAATACACTCCCAACACTAGGCCCTTTTCATGTGAGTATAACATAGTTCACTATCAAAAGAATATAAATGACCTGATGTACAATGCGGAGCACAACGGAGTCGCAAGGCTTCAATCTGGTAACGCAGTTAAGAATGTGTTTAACTTTAATTCTTTGCGGGATGGGGTCTAACGATAGACAAGGACAGTCACCTGGCAGTTTAGACGTAAATGGGGCTCTGTCACAATTAGTTCAAGACCTTCCAGGCCAGAAATCTGGGAAGACATTATTGCTACTTCACATGAATCTTCTATTTGCTTTTTATATGCATTTGCATTTTAAAATGGAATTTCCTAAATCCTAGTGCTCTATGTTTAATTATGTCCATCTCTTGCACAACTGTTTCTTCTGGTTTTCAACCCAAGTTCAGGATTTTTGGGAGGCACTCCTAATAATGTGAGCTCCTAGGGCCCGCTCTCCCCATAGGTCAGGACTTTTGCATGGACATTTTCAATCGTTGTTTTAGTCTCTCCTCGTGCATATGAAGGCAATAATAACTTCATAATTTCTGACGATGTTTCTGCAAGAGCCTTCAGTTCTTATGGTAAAGATCCATAAATGTATTTCAGAACAGCTGCCTGTTCTGATTTCTGCATTTGAGCATGAGCTGTGATTTTTTCCAAACTTTCCCTGTGATACAGAAACCTTGTATCCAAATAGTACAAGAGTAAATGACAAAATGAAGAGCTTGATTTTCCTTTCATATCCATTTTACACCAACTCTACTGAATGGAATTACTTCTGCTTTACATTGATGTAAAAGGGAGGATAATCAGGTCCTAAATGTCTGAAAATGTTTTTCTTTGGGGCCTGATATCAGAATCATTTATGTGAGTAACCCTATTGTTTACAATCCATCTGAATAAGGCCTACTCACATGAGCAAGGGTTTGCAGGATCAAGTCATTGGTTTTCTCTTTCCTAAAAGAAGTATGGATTTTCTTCTCTTTTCATGGGATGCACACGTTTCACATGTGGTGCATATGGGGTCATATCGGCTTAATGTGTGCTTTGAATGTGGTGTTTGTTTTGTTTTTTTAAAATAAGCTCCTTCTCAGAAAGGTCACAGAGAACAATTACATCTGCAGCGACCAAAGTAACCTTTGGGGTAACCCCACTGAAGTCAGTGGTCCCAGTCATGAAATATTTGAAAATCACAAGTGGCCTTAAATCTCCATGGCCCAGAACCCCCGCCTGTGTTAATTGTTCTCGCTCAGTAGGAGAGATGACAGTTTACACCAGCTGAGGAGTTGTAATTTGTATGAAAGGAGGTGCAGGTGCTTGGCACCTTTGGAAATCAGGTTATTTTTACATATATGGCTAAATATGGATTCAAGAGCATGGTTTTATGTTTGAAAATTGTGGCCTATGGCAGTCGATTCTGTGGAAGAGTAAAAGGACCAGATCCTCAGCTGGTATAAATCAGCATAGGTCCTTTTGACTTCAATAGATCTATGCTGATCTACAACAACTGAGGGTCTGGACCGTGGTCTGCTACTTTACTCCCATGCAAGCTGATTTAGTGGACGCAAAGCCTGACAGTCTAAGATGTGGGAACTGAAATCTAGTACCAAGTACGTCACCACTTAGAGAATCATTTCTCTGGGAAACTCTCCTTTAATTTAATATATCTGAGTGCTATCTGCCGTGGTGATTCACGAATGTAAGATCACTGTTAGTATCAGGCATTTCTTGAGGGCTGAACTTCAATTCCAGGCAAACATGTACGTGTTTGTAATGTAAACAGTCTCCCCCAGAACGACTGTTAAAAATCAGGTTCCTAAGATGTCAGGTATAGGAGTTATTTTTGGAACAGCTTTTGCCTGTGGAGATACATCAGTTTACCCCAGCTGTGAATCTGGCCTATAGTGCTGTGTCAACAAAGATAACTAGCAGGAACCATTTAAACACATAAAATATGTTTTTGTTTGACATGTAGGGCCCGATCCTATCATGGTCAGTGCATTGAGGGGAGAACAGGATGCTGGTAGATACACAGAGATGCTACAGTGAGGGCGTCATAGAAAACTGTCAGACAGCAGAAAGGTTAATATATATGTTCTCTGTCTCAGGATTCCCACAACCCACAGCAGGATTTCTTGTGCTGGGCCAGTGGGGGAGGAGGGGATTTCATAGTGGGATACATATGACTTTGGCCCTGAAAAGAAGCATTCTACACTGTGTGTGTCATTATGACCACAACATAGCCATTAGCCAGCTGCAGGACTAAGCATATGACCTACTCAGCAGACTGCGAGCCCATGGGGACAAGGTGCATGGGCTAGTGCAGTAGCTGGCCTGCTCTTAGCTCTCCCCGTAGAGCTACAAAGCTATTCTGCTTGCACGGAGTAAGAAGCCCCCACCTCAGCTTCCCCCACCTCTGCACCTGCGTGCACACACACACACACACACACACACACAAAGGTAGGAGCTAGTTCTGAGTGTAGCCATGTGTGCCATTTAATTTTATAGTTCAATTTACCTGAAGTATTATATGAAAGCCAAATGGTCTATAGCATTTTAACTTGTTCACCTTAAAAACCACTTACACTGAAACTGTAGGGTTAAAATGATTCTGCCTGGATGTACTATGTGCATGCGGCCAACACTAACACTGCTAATTTTAAAAAGCTCACGCCATTCAAATTTGAAACAATTACACCCAGCAAAATATTCCTCTCATGAGCTGCATGCCTGCCTTGCACTGAGGAGCTGGCACTGAGGGTTTTTAGCTGGTTTCTTGAATTGCATCAAGCTAGACCAGCTTGACAGTCTACACCCTAATGGAGAGGCTAAACTTTAATATGGAGGGTTATGTTGCTGATTAGCATTTCCAATAATCAAGTAATTGGTATATTATATAATCTAGAGTCTGGCTACTTGCCCAAAAAGGTCACACTTGAACTGATTCCTTTTTACAGCCATCCATGTTGTTATTCCTCACATTCTATCTGCCTGCCCAGAACTCTATCATGGATGGATCTGGATCATTTTCCTCAATTAATACAATTTGATAGGAAACTAAATTCAGGAAAAGTTACATATTATGTCACATACTTTCAGATTACCCAATTAGGGGAGCCAGAGGGAGAGAGAACTTTCAGGACTGTTTCTTCTAACAAGTTAATGAGATTCTGGGACCAGCATAATAATTAAACTGCCAGGGCCCAGGTCATCAAAAACGAGGGACCAAATCCTTCCCTGTGTAGCTTATTCCTGCACGGGGACTGGGAAGCTCCATGTGTTCATGAGTCTGTACGTGTGGAGTTTCCTCATCCCATTGCCAAGGGAGGTAGGTCTTATCTCTACCCTCACCATGGAACAGGTAGGGGAGTTGGGCAAAAGAGCTTGTGGCTAGGGTCATCAGCACAGAGATCATGTGCCTCAGAATTGCCTTCTGTTCACACCCACAGATACCTATCAGAACAAAGCTCAAGATGTTGGTTGCAAATATATTTGGGGCCTATCCTCCTCTTAAATGCAACAGTGCTATTCAAGTTAAACCATAGCCACAGAAGCAGCATCCTCTAGGCCTTTGGTAGTATGCCTTCTGGAGGAGCTGGACTGCCATGGGCAGCCCCAGTCCCACTGTAATCTGTTGCTGGGGAGTCGGGATTCATAGCGAGGAGGAAGAATTAAGCTAAAGTTGATGGTATTAACAGTAACATATTCAGTGATTGCCCATGGAGCCTGGGGTTAGAGGCTGGGCAACAATGTTTTGTTTCTCCATGCTCAACCACTCTGTACCCACAGAACATCATCCCCGTGGAATGTTCATAGAGGGGCTTCTTGACGCTGGAGCGTGGGGCGGGAGAGTGGGACTGGGGAGCTGCCATAGACCTGGCATCACCCCCCTGGGATTGCTGTCTTTTTATTTGCAGTGGCAAAGGAGAGTTTAGCCCCATCATTGGGTTCTATGTGAAGCTGAGTAATCAAATCATTTCAAGGGTTCATCTCAAACCAATATCAGGTTTGTGTGGGTTAGCTGTATATGCTCTAAAGAAACACTGCACCCGCTGGCATTTCACAGAGACTATGGCGTCATTTGGAGTGAGGTGACTATTCACATCATTTTCTTCTATAGGGTATTTTGGGGCTATGCTCTTTCTTTGGAAATACAGATCGATTCTGCCTTTGCATTTCTTTTGTGCAACTTTTTTCTTTTAAGTCACAGGTGACCATTAACCATTTTCTGTGCTATTACACACAACTCTTAGAGGCACTGTAGACACCTGGGAACTGAAAAACTACCAGTAAAATAAGTGACAAAAACAATCCAAAACAAACCCTGAGAAAAAGAAATACCAAACTATATATACACATCTTTGTGAACAGGAAAATGATTATTCATTCCGGTAATTGACTGATAGTTTTCAATGCTAGACATGCTGATGCTCGATGAATTTAAGAAGTGGGGGAAACAACAACTGACTCATGAATGTTCCTTTTTGTGTCTTTTGGGTGCTGTCTGTCTGAGCTCAGGTTATCCAGTTTCTGTGTGGAATATTATATGCAAAGTTATGTCACATACAATAGTGTCAGCACCACAAACAGATAAACATCTGAATGAAGCCAGAGCTTTCTGAGCTGAGAGTGCCTAACTGTGGAAGATGCGGTAGTCTGACTGATGTTAAACTAAAGTGAATTGAGCTCAGGTATAAACATGGTGTAGACACTGTGGATTGAGGTAAATGGGATTAATGCAACAGGCATGGGTTAGCCTGATAATAATTAATAGGGAGATAGTCAAACAGCAGTATTCCCTATAGATCAAAGCACTGTTCCGATGTAAAGCACAGTTGTGTGTATGATTATACAGTTTGGCTCGAACAGTATTTACTATGATATGAGCTCTGACCATAGCACAGCAGTGTTTGCGACAAAGATCTTGATGCTTTAATAGCAAGGTAATATAATATGCATACTGCAAGGTCCATTTGTTTTCCCTAGCTGTGAGGGGCTGGAAGATCTTAAGTATGTTTTCAGCTTCTGGGTTATTATATACGTTAATTATTGGTCCAAGAAACTTACAGGTGTAGTCTATTTAATAAGTGTATTTTTAAATGTCAGTGTGTGCCTTGAGCATAGGATAGGGGTTCAATTTCACTGAACGAGTGTGGACATTAAAATAAGTAAATAAGTGAAAAAAACTCTTTGTGAGCAAAGGGAGAGCTCATTCTGTATTCAAGGGTATAAGAGCAAGAACAGTAAATACAGTGGTCCCCATATAAAAAGTTAGCGTTTATCACATCCCAGTGACTGTGATTGTGCACTTATTCTCTATTATGAGCATAGAGGAATATTGCAGTATCCCAGATACCACAACATGTTAATTGTTAATGGATACTGAGCTGTTAATGGCAACTTCTGTGAGTCATTACTGCACTACAATGGACAGCACAAAATATGATTTACTGGAGGTTATGGAATACTCTACAGATTGTAATAAAATTTGGCATGTCACCAAGCCATATCCGGCAAATCATCAGTATTTGATTTCTGAATGGGTTCTTGTAACACCCACCACTCTCCTTTTTTTCTTAAAGAACCTCTCCAATCTCATGTATCTAAGGGAAATGCAATTACATTGCGCACACACGTTTGAAGCAAGAATAGACATACATTAAAGTATTAATTTTATAAAGGTACTGTTTTGTCACCAGGACTCAGCGAATTGGGGGGGTTGAAGGGAATAGGTTACAGAACGTTTTTGCCTCTGGATCACTGTTTCACCTCAGTGGGGTGGAATTATTATTATTTATATTGCAGTAGAGCCCTCTGGCCTCAGTCACGGACCATAATAAAAAATATAAATTTGAAAAAAAAGTGCTAACATGCTTTTAAAAGTGAGAGAGATGGACTGAGACAGGCGTCTGGGTTGTAAGGGAGCGGAGTTCTACATCCTAGAGGCCACCAGGACATAAACATCACTGCCTATTAACCTGAGACAAAATGGTAAGATCCCTAATGGGAGATGGGGTCTAAGCACAGATACCCACTGGAGCAAAACTCAAGAAAGAACTCTTGAACATAGCCAGGGCCTACACTGCTTTTAACTCCACCAGTGCCAGCTTGAAGTCAGTGTGTTACTCTGAACGCAGGTTGGAGTAATATGATTGTGGTTAACCAAAACAATGAGTAATCATGCGCTGAACTAGCAGCAAGCTGTGGACTTGGTCTGCTCTGCTGAGGGGGAATGACGCTAATTAAACATTGTGGTCATGAGGACATGACTTGCCGGTACCCAATTGGGTTAAACATTTAAAACCAGATTGACTGCTCAGACCTAGAACTTGTGATAGGTAGAGATCCATGAGTTCGGACATACACAACACAAGAACTTCACAGCCAGCACCATAGCGGAATGTTCTGTGAGCACAAAGCTGAAGACACTGCCGATGGGTGGAGGACTGACAGATACAAAGATGATACAAGACAAAGACAATATTAAAAACATAAATAATAATATTTTCTCTTTTTTTGTTAATAAATCGGAATCTCTCTCTTTGTTTTACAAAAGCCATATCCATATGAGTGTGAATCATACCTGAAAACACTGATATTCATTCTATTCACACAGAAGGCAGTAGTGGTTACACAAACCTTTACTTATTCTGATTTCGAATTCGGAGACACCTCCTTTTCAATGGTGGCTCCAGATCCTCTGGCCCTGTGCTGAGTATTGGCGTTGAGATTATACATGGTGCCATAGCAGTC
The DNA here is from genome assembly GCF_015237465.2 of Chelonia mydas. Lineage (NCBI taxonomy): Eukaryota > Metazoa > Chordata > Testudines > Cheloniidae > Chelonia > Chelonia mydas. Next base: position 79,467,694 of record NC_057851.1, on the reverse strand, counting down.
TTTTCTGCTGGTTTTGGCACAGGCTGGATCACACAACCTGTCTTGGGCAGCATCCGCAAAGCATATGCATGGTCCTCATCTGCAGGGTTGTTAAGGTTGGGGTCTTGCTTGTCTCCCCCAGTGAGGGGCTCTTCCCCCATCTTCTTGCCAGCCTCTCCTTCTAGGTGGCAGTTTGATGCACAGTTGTTCTCCTTAACAGATTCCAACTCACTCACTGCTGGCTCTTCTTGAGGTTGAGGCTTTTTCTGCTCTGGGGATTGTTCTGAGTTCTTAGAACCCTCTGTGCTCTTTGTGCCATTCACAATGACATTGCAAACTGCTGCACTAGTTTCTAGTCCTGAAGTGCCAGAGGCCAGTGAGACAGGACCACAGTGAGCTGGGTGGCTGCAAGGTAACATTTTTGTTTCAATTGGGCTGCAATTGTCCCTGCAGTTGCTGCAGTTCCTTTTATCTGAGCTACTCAAAGCCAAATTTACAACACTGTTAGGTTCACGTTCAACTTTAACTTGAGCATGTAAAGCCCTGTGGATAACATTGTGTAGCCTAGACCTGTGCCCTACAGTTAGGTCTATCACACCATCCTGTGGACCCTGTAGTACACTGGAAAAACTAAATTTATTGTTCATTGGACTACTAGGTCTCACAGTCAAATCAACAACTTCATTTCTACTATGCTCCTGAACCACTTGAGCTTGATTTAAGGACTGGCCCGAACAGCTAGGTGACGAGTCGGAGGATTTAGAAGGCCCTTGCTTTGAATCTCTAGGGGACGTAGAATTATTTGTTGGCTTTGCCCCGGCTGCATCACTGGAGGTACTTGGAATGAAGTTTTCACCATTGCTGGAGAAGCCATTGGGGGGCTTGGAATCATTGATGTGAGGGATGGGAATTGGAATAGGGATAGGTACAGGCAAAGGAACAATGACAGGATATGGCACTAAGAGGGTTGGGGGTGGCACCAGTGGGGCAAGAGATGGCAATCCAAAGTTCATCATCTGTGGCATAGGCATAGGACCATTTGGCATCATGCTGACAGGGGGAAAGGGAAGGCTAGGTAAAGGAGCTCCGGGAGGGGGAGGCGGTAGTAACCCTGGGGGATTGCCAGGCATGGTAGGTGTTGTTGGGGGATGAATATGAGGTGATAGCATTGGCCTGTGCATGGGGCTGGAGGTGGGACCTATATTTCTGGGACCACCTGGTGGCGGACCAATTCCAGGAATCATTGGATTGGACAAAGGGCTATTAGGATTCGAGGCATGATGAGGTGGCCCTCGAATAAATGGTGGACGGATTTGCTGCATAATTTGCTGTTCCATGAATATGGGCAGAGGAACTGGCCCCCGGTTTGTCATCACCATGGGAGGACTTCGAGGTGGGACACCAATTGGAGGCACAATGCTAGCAGGTGGCTGAACAGAAACTGGTGGAATATTTGGATTCTCATTCATGGGAATAGGTTTGGGAACTGGCGTGGGGATTTTAGTGACAGAGCAGTTGGCAGTGTCAGATGGAGAGGCAGTGGTAGACGCTGATGGTCCAGGGCCTTGAATTTGGCCAGCTGCAGACACTGGGGATGGGGCCTTTCTCCGAGCATCTGCTAGCGGTATATTCCAAGAATCTGGAGTCAGCAGCTGTACCCCAGTACCTTCTGCTTTATTTTCGACTGGAGGATGTAATGTGCTGCACAGTCCAGCTGGAAGATTGGCCTGTGTCTCTTTGTAGAAAATGTCCATTTTGTACTGATTGAGACATTTTGCACTGCAGAACTGAAGCCTTCGTTCCCCGTCCCCAAAATCCAGATACTCTTTTGTGTGTCTTATGTGCTTACACCAGTCACATACCTACAACACAGTAACAAAATCAAAACAGGTAAGAAAAGTGATCTTCTCTTTTTGGTGTAATTTTAATAGTCATTTTTCAGTGCTTTCTAAATATCTGATTTATTTTTCTAACAGGGACAAATTAGAAACATTGTGTGAAAATTACATTTTTTTACGTCAGAATATAACTGAACTAAATGTCCCAAATTTTTATGGCCCTCCTATTCTTAACTCTGTCTTATACAGTACATTAAATATTATATATACATACTGTGGAGGAGATCCTCAGCTGCTGTAAATTGGCATAGCTTCACTGACTTCTTAGACGTAGCTTCTATGACAACTTAAGCCAGCTGAAGATCTGTGTGTATGTGTGTCTCTGTGCACATGCACACGTATGTGGCTATGTACCTAGATGGTACATAACCTACATGTTCTTTGACATGTTGAGTTGCTACACGATAAATACGATCAAGAAACAATTTGAAAAGGATTCCAGAAAGTTCCTCAAAAATGACTGCAAACAACGTCTGCTGAGCTACAGCACCTTGTAACGTTTTACATTATTAACTGTGTTAAATAATAAGTTGGAAAGGGAGACGTATTTTAAATGGTATCAAAAACCAAAAGCACCATACATCATTTGCTATGCGTTCCAAATAGAAACTTGGAAACAGTCGTGAAATCTGTGTAAGGTTCAGATATTCCCAACTTGTGATGTTTCGACAAGCTGGAATTATTTTCTGAGCTGTTTGCCCACTCTTTTCACTAGTCACTTTGTGTAAAACTTCTTGGCAGATGAAGTCTTATTTAGCAACTTTTCAAATACTATAGCAAAAACTTAGTATTACAGGCTTTTTCTTTTTTCCGTTTTATTCCTTTCTGCGCTATGACTGGTGTGGTGAAGGCATTGCCAATTTTTTTTTTTTAAGTAAGGATACAGAACTAATTAAGCTGTGAAAGGCTTTCTCAACTGTAAACCACTAGACACCAAAGTTCAAAAAATAGTCATTCTAGGCTTCAGAATCCATTACTTCAGAGAAATTATTGTGATTTCATTAACACATTAATTTTGCAACACCAACAGCTCTCACAGATGGTGAAGACATGATCTACAATTCAAATATGACTCTTGTTTGCACAAATGCCTTTCCTTCATATGGCATTTTAAACAAGAATTAATATGAGTAATCTTGCCATAGCTATAAACAGATAAACAGATGTCAGATTTTTCAGTGCCTTACTTTTTGACAGAATGTTACATACACAAGCCCTCCCACCATTTTTTGTCATTTACTTGAGTTCTCAAAATATTCCATACACGGAGACTTTAGCGCTCTCTATAATCAGTATGTTGAGCCTCTGACCATGTCAGAATACAGTACTATATTGGGTGTATTCTTACTTTTCCGAACAGCTTTTTTAAGATGACTGTCTTTACATTATATATATATATATATATATATATATATATATATATATATATATATAAATAAAAGAAAAGAATATCACTGTGAAATGGCAGCTTTAAAAACATAATTAATTTTAATAACTATTGGCCATATAAACAATTCAAAACAACATATGTCGGACATTTGATTACTCATCTCATTTAACTCTCAGCTTTCTTTCAATATAAACAGTGATGACATTTTAGTGTGTGTGTGTGTATATATATATATATATATTTAGTTATACTATTTTTTTTAGCTATGTAGCTCTTTGGTTATCCTTTAACCATTTCTCTCTTTCTCTTATGCACTGTCTCTCTCTCTTTTTATTCACTCATGAGGTTTTCATGTTGACTCAAAGATTTTTTAAAAGTATTAAACTAAATGATCCTTTGACTACTAAATCACCTCTGAAGTCTGGAAATCAATAGGCCAGATTGTCATCCGGAATAAACCAGTGTAGTTCTATAGAAGTCAAAAGCGCAACACTGATTTACACCACCTGAGGATCTGGCCATACGTAGCTTGTTATGCTCTATGCATTCTACATTCTCATTTCCACTGCATTGATCCAGACAAGAAAGAGAGTTTCACTGCACGTTACAAACCTTACAAATGTGGCAATCCCTTCAGAGCTGGAAAAATAAAAATGTAATGTCCTACAGTTCCAAAATAAACTGGTAAATTCATAACAAAAGCACCAACATAAAAGCCTTAGCTGGAAAGATGCACCCTTTGTAGGACTGTAAAATGATGTGTACTCACAGTGAATACAGCAGAACTCCTTCCTACTGTATAGGAAGTATTAAGGGGGAAGAACTGTTGGGTTTTATTAATTGTAATAAGAAGTAGTGAAATGCTGCCCAACTCTGGGTCACTTTTTGCCCTCTTCACATTCCCACAGAGGATACCTGCAAAATGGAGCAATTTTCTGAAGCAGAAAGAAAGCTGGGCACAAACCACAATTTCCCCATAGCTCCAGAAATCCCTTGTACTGAATGGGGAGCTGTGACAGGGGTGGGGAGCTGTGACAGGGGTAGATAGCTGCCAAGAGAGAGCTGAGGGATGGACTCAACATAGGTCATTATCCCCATTTCCTCAGACCAGCTGGGATTCCTACAGTGTACTGATTCCTTCGCTGGGATGGGCGTTCCTCACCCCCAAACGGGAGTAGCTGCCATGGAAAAGCACATAAGAGCTAAGGGAATGATAGTGACAAATGGGCAGATGGGGACTGGGAAGTAGTGCCAAGTATCGGGCATGTGCTCCAGTGCCCAAGGCCTTTGAGGCTCTTGGAACACCTAAGGCTTTGTAAGGCAATCCCCCACCGCCTCCATGGGGCCAAACCCTGTCCCCCAACAGGATGATCCGGTGAAACCCCACAAGCTGAACCTGAGGCTTCTCTGGCTTTTTCAGAGTTTTTCAGGAAGGAGAGAGAATTTGGCTCTGAGTCTGCACTTCAAGTTAATAGAAGCTTTTCCTCAGTAACGCTGGCAATATTTGGCCCAAGGTAATTTTTGATGTAGAGTTAGCCAAAATGGTATTCACATTCCATTTATAGAATTGGGTATAAGGGAGTAAGGTGCCTCCTTAATCTCCTGGGCAGGCTATACTCCCCATGGGCTATAGCATGGGAAGAGCGCTACTCCCTCTCCTGCACAGATAGGTAAGGAATACGCAGGCAATGAAGAGAACATTGATTCTGTCTCTACTCCCAACATACTTTTCAGCAGAGCTGAGCTAATGCAGAGGGGTTGTAATCTGCTACTGATCTAGACCAGCAGTAGAATACTTCCCCCTCCACCCAGTGGAGCAAGGGAGTAAACAGGACTCCACGCCACAACCTCCTCTCTGGTCTGCTCCTGGGATGCTGTAGCTATGTGCTGCCCCTTCTTCAGGGCACATTGTAAAGCGACAATCTACTCCTAAAGACTTCAAGACTGTAGGCAAAGAAATAATTGAGAAAAATAGGAAGGGATTAAAAAAAAAAAAGCTTCTTTATCTTTCTACTGAAGAGCTCAGTGGCTTTGGCTAAACAGATTAAAAGAAAAAATACAGCAGAAAACTCCTGGCATCTTTCTAATCGTTTAATTGTATTGGTTATCAGTTGAAGAGTTCACTGAAATACTTCAGTGTTTTATTGCTGTATTGATTTGTTTGTCTCCAATGGGTTCCTATGGCACCTGCAGCTAAACAAATATTTTCTCTTCTCTGCTAAAATATTTAGAAATCCTGCTTAGAAATTCTCTACTGATTTGTCCTGTTTTCAATCATTCACTGAGGTACCAGAAATGCTCAAGCCAGTCTGCCTCACTCACACATTGATCACAGCCCTTTCAGTATCTTTGATCTTTCAGATAAAATTAAAGGCACAAAAGCTAGATGCAATATTTCTATTCCTGTGAACATTCTAGATGGACCAATGTCTCATAATTATCTAACTGATTTTATGCAACATCCCAAAGTGATTAAGGTTAAGGTAACTGATACCTGCCTGTCTGAAATACTTTGTGAGGATGGGGAGGAGCGTGTGTGACTTTCTGGTAAAATTACATCCTAGAATATAATGCTAAAAATGGAGAAAAACAATCCTTCAAAGTGGGGGGAAATTACTGGAGGAGAAAAATGTCACTTAAGAATTAATGTATCAAGTCTGTCTTACAGGATTGATCATTTAAGATGAGGTCAATGAATTTATGATACCAGTGGCTATATCACTCAGGGTAATAAAAGAGAGCAATATCATTCATTTTACATCTAACTAATGACATGCTCAAAGTAATTACAGATTTCTTTAAGAGCCATTGCTGATTACTTAAGATGTGATAGCTAGGTGAAACATGTATATCTTTCAGTTCAATAAAATAACATTTTCCTATCTGTGAAATATACAGCAAGTGTCATTTAAAAAAAAAAAGGAACTTGCATTATGGATTGATCCTCTGTGTTATTTTTTACAAGCTGCTTGAAATCTGTGTGCCCTCTTTTCATTTTCATTTTCCTTTTTTATTACGTTATCCTTTCCCTTTATTGTACAGACAAGTGAGGAGTTAAGTTGCTGCAGAATGCTTTTTAACAGTTGTGTGTAAAATGCTGTAATCCTTATGCAGGCGAGTAGTCCCACAGTCCTCCGTGGGATTGCTCATGTGATTTAATGCTGCATGATCAAGTTCTTATGGCCCGATTCAATGCCGATGGAAGACAATGTAAAGACTCCCATTTACTTCAGTGGGCTTTAGATCAGGCCCTCAGTGCTAGCCTCTGCTTGCAATGAAATCAGTGGGAATTTTGCCATTGATTTCAGTAGGGTCAGAAGCAGGGCCAGAATATTTTCTAAGTAGCTGCACAGTGTTCTACAGATATAAAATTCAGTTCATCATGCTAACATAAAGGAATGCAAAGCAAAATGCTAAAATAATTATATATGTAACCTTTCCCAACAAACCATTTCCAGCTGCACTTTCTATTTGCAAATTTCTAATAAAAAGGGATGTGGGGCCGTCAAATTACTGCCTAATGAATAATGTGTGATAATGAAAATTATGGTGATGAATGGGCTGATCTTGCAAGGCACTCACTGCCTCTTGAGCGCCTTCATGTCCCTTTGAATATCCTTCCAGCATCAATCCCTAGATCCAACTAGAACATTTCATACCTCAAATGCCATAAGACCTGAATGACAGAAAGATCAGAAATGAGATAAATGCATATCCCATTCAACTGTAACACAGCAACCCTCAAGAAGATTAAATTTACCTTACTGGGGCATGTCCAATTCTAAACAACAGAATGAACATTTCCTTAAGTACATTTAATTTATTTATATTTTAGTGGCAGGGTGCCAATGTACTACTTATCAGCTCCAATGGCTTGATATCATTCACCCTTTTCCTGTGAAACGTGTGGCATTCTACACCACTAGACCACTCGGAAGACACTGCATCAGCAGAAACATTACTCTCTCTTGGTATGGGAACACCAAAAAAACCAGAGCTGTGGGATCCTATAACTCTTTCCATCTTGTATTTCTCCAGAACAGAAAGAAAGCTATTCATGTTGGCAGTCAAGCCTTTATTTTGATAGAAACATCCGAAGTGGAGTCCAAAATTTGCCATGAGGTTACCCACACAAGCACAATGTACATATTCTGCTGCTCTTAAACAGATATGCTTATAGCCCTGCGCACAGAACAATTAATACTTTAATCAGCTGTCAAATGCAGGAGTGAAGTTCATCCATTAGTGTAGCCCACCACTAACCTCTGGGCCATAATCTAGTATCAGACACTATTACATTAAGAAACACATTTGCTAAAACCGCTCTGTCTTTGGAGATATTTGCATCAGCCTAAGAGAAATCACACATTAGTAACACTCAGACAACACAGCCACAATTAAAAAGAGTATCCAGGCATTATCCCATGCTTCCACAGTATTTTGCATCAATGGCAGCTCCATTGTAGAGCTTAGAGAGACAGAAGAAAGGGACCAAAAAGAAAAGGAGTACTTGTGGCACCTTAGAGACTAACCAATTTATTTGAGCATAAGCTGGCCTAGTCTGTAGACAATTCTGTGGCTCCAGAATCATAGAGATCAACAGAGCCTGCTGCAGTGGGCTCTAAATGTTACTATTGTTATTTATTATTTGTAGTGCAATAGTCCTCTAGAAGCCCTGGTCGTGGATTGGGGCCCTATTGTGCTAGGCACTACACACATATAACATAAATACAGTGCCCCAAAGGGCTTTCAATCCGAGTGAAATCCTGGTTCCACTGAAATCAATAGGAGTTTTGCTGTTGACATCAATGGAGCCAGGATTTCACCCTAGCTGCATACAACAAAGATACAGGGGGAGCACAAGGTAACGTGTAAATGTAGTTAAATGTGTGATTTTATTCCAAAATACTTTGACAGGCTATGAAAGTTCTGCTTTTCTGCTTCTCCAAAACGAGACGATGAGTAACAAAACTTCCTTCCTTGGTCAGGGAAACACGTATACTGATTTCAGTGTGTGATTGTCTAAGTAAGGCCCTCTGGATTGGGTCCTTACCAAACATGGCAACAGCAAAAGGCTGCAGCCTGTCAAAGTATTTTGGAATAAAATCACACATTTAACTACATTTACACGTTACCTTGTGCTCCTCCTGTATCTTTGTTGTATGCAGCTAGGGTGAAATCCTGGCTCCATTGACGTCAACAGCAAAACTCCTATTGATTTCAGTGGAGCCAGGATTTTACTCGGATTGAAAGCCCTTTGGGGCACTGTATTTATGTTATATGTGTGTAGTGCCTAGCACAATAGGGCCCCAATCCACGACCAGGGCTTCTAGAGGACTACTGCACTACAAATAATAAATAACAATAGTAACATTTAGAGCCCACTGCAGCAGGCTCTGTTGATCTCTATGATTCTGGAGCCATAGAATTGTCTACAGACTAGGCCAGTTGGGTGAGGTGCCTCTAGCATCTCCACCCAGCCACACAAATCCTGTGTTGGTGCCTGCTAATTTCATTCTGGTCAGGCACCAGGTTGTGCCCCTTGTCTGCCTTTTCCTCCCACTCACAGGAAGGTTCTAGCTGTTTCCTTTGAGCATGCCCCATGCTGCATAAGATTGCCTGAGCTATGAGAAGTAGCTACCCAAGCAGCTGGGCTTCTGACAGGAAGAATGAATCCTGAATTCTACAGGCCAGTTTTCCTGCTCTCATTAAGTTATTAAATAATCATCCTGGAAGCTGAACTTGCCAACACTGCTCCAGTTATATGTACCCTGCAGATTTTCTAAACCCCACTTGGCCTTGTATCCTGCCCTCCCATTCCCACCCATAGTTGCCTTTCCTTTAACCCAAATCAGGGCCCCAGCTCCTTCCCTCTACCTCCCCACACAATGCTACCGTCAACTATCCCAGAACATACAAAGAGAGGAGGCAGAGGCCTCTCTCACCCTTTCACAGTAGCCAGAAGGGCCACCACCCTCTCACCCACATCTTCCCAGCAACCAAGAGGGAGTCTGGTCATACGTTTTTCAACAAGGCCCCCGATTTTTGCATTCTGCCAATACTGGATCCTGCAGCAAACTAGAAGGTAGGAGGTGGCACACAGAGAACTGTTCACATACACAAGTGTCTAGTAAATATTCAAATGAGTCAGAATCAGGACTGTTGCATATAATTCAATACACCTCCTTGTTTTTCAAATATTTTCCTATGCACAGAATAGCAAGTATACTGCAGAACCAATTGTGCTGCAGAAATTGGGGAATCTTGCCACAGAATTAGGTACAGCATGCCACAAAGTACAGAAGGCTCTGACCAGGTGGCCCTCTGGGCTATGTATGGTGCCTTCACAGCAGGCTCTTGAGGAGACAAATTGTCCTCTCTGATGGACAAAAAGCAGCCCTACTTACTCAGGAGTTACAGAGCAATTGCGCAGAAAGTGCCATGCACCGCTCAAAAGGAGAAGCATGTGGGCCCGTGGGATGTCTGTGGGGGGAAGCCTATTTTGCATGTGAGAGGTGTCTCAGCTGCTCACCATAATCAGCAGTGAAGGGTCTCCAACCCCAAACTAGAGAAGAGTGTTAAGAAGTCCCACTGCTGTTGTAGAGGTCGTCATCGACCAAAGTGAAGGCTCTCCTACTCCCCATCACCACTGGGATTTGGAGGAGTGAAATGGCTAAAGCCTTTGCTATAATGGGCCCCTTATTTTCTCCCTGGCTGAGTTCTGCTATGGAGCTGCCAGCCAAGATAATATCTCTTGGCCCGATAGCTCCTTTAAAATTCTTCCGCAGCTGACTGAACCCAGGCCCATTTTGATGTATCAGGGAGACATTCACCAAAGTTATTCCCATGAGCCTGACTGTCATAGAAGGAAAGTCTAAGAGGGAAGTAACTTCTTCTTGGTGAATTATGGTACCACAAATAAGACACGTGGTGCTGGATGCTGCATGTGCCTGCACTCAGGCAGATCCACTTGCATGACCCAACCCTTAGATTATAAACTCTTTGGGCCAGGGGCCATCTCTTATTCCTGGAGGAATTCTGCGCCACTGCGCATATGCAGAATTCATGTCCCCCACAGATTTCTTTGCTTCCCCGCAGAAAAATGACTTTCTGATAGGGAAGCAAAGGGAAGCTGCAAAAGCAGTCACAGACCACTCCCTAGCTGTGCACGTACATCGTTTCAGGTACCCAGAGCAGCCGTCAGAGAGGTAAATCACCACAGGGCTGGGAACACCCCAGCCAGTGGCTCCTACCCTGAGCCGGGATCAGCTGCTAGTCCCAGCTGGGCTGGAGGCAGGAAGTACAGGACTTCCTCTTCCTCTGCAAGGAGTGGCTGGGGTTGTGTCAGACCCACCCCCAGAAACCTCCCCCTGCTGCAGGAAGCTCAGTATCCTCCCCTGCTCCCTGCCCCCATCGCTCCTCAGCTGCGGGGGGAGGGGTCACTGTATGGGGAGCTGCTCCCCATCCGCCCAACCCCTGTGTCTCTGGACCTCCCAAACCCAGGCACCCCTGCCAAGCCTCACCCTGTACACCCAGAACCCCGCTAGCTCTCCATACCCCATTGAACCTCAACCCCTGCATCTGGAGACCCTGCACCCAGACCCGCTGCCTCTGGACCCCACCCCTGCACCCAGACCACCCCCACTGAGCTCCCTGCACTCAAACCCCTACCCTGATGCCCCATCACCTGCACCACCTTGAGCCCCTACATCCAGACCCCCACCCCACTGACCCCCAATTAGCTGCACCCAGACCCCCACCCCACCAAGCCCCACTCCCCCAGCACTCAGACCTCCCTGCTGACCCCCATGCCCAGACCCCTCTGCTGAGCCCCAACCACTTTCACCTGGAAGCCCCTGCAGGGTCCCATTGCCCCTGCACCTGGAAACCCTCCCTCCCCCCCCCCCCCCGCAAGCGAGCCTCTGTGCATCCAGATCCCCCCACACCTAGACACCCCACTGAGCTGCCTGCACCAGATTGTCCCACACAGAATCCTCTTACCCCACACCTGGATCCCCCCACACTGAGCCCCTCCACACTTGGATCCTGCCTGGTTGAGCCTGCCTACCCCACACCTGGTGCAGAGGAGCAGGACCCCATGTTTTTGGGGCAGGTCCAGGCCTTGTGCTGTGTCAGGATTGGGTGCAGCCTCACCACTGAGTCTGTGTACCTGAGGTAAGAGGTGGGGAGGCTGCAGGGTGATCTCCCACCTTTGTGCAACCAGTAGCCTGTGCTCCCCACTGCCATGCTGACAAATAAAACTTGCAGAATTTTAAAATATAGTGCACAGAATTTTTAATTTTTGGTGTAGAATTTTTTTTTTTTTTTGGCGCAGAATGTCCTCAGGAGTAAGAATCTCTTCATTTATGTGTGTGTACACACACAAGCAGCTAGCACAAAAGGAGCCCAATGCCCTTATCATGCTCTATCAGACAGTATCACAATGCAAATAATAATAACTCTGAATTTTGTGCTGGCACTTCATCCACGACCCTAGGCACCTCACTCGAGGATTCTAGTTTAAGGCTGCATTTGTGATAGGTGTCAAGTCAAATTGGAAAGATGCCGTTGAACTGTTCGTAAACAAACATGCAGCAGTTTGACTGACAGAAAGATCACTCCAGCACACAAGAATTTCCTTTCAGCGTTTTCTGATTCCGATGAAAAATAAGTATTAAGCATTACAAACTAGGGCACTTAAATATATTTGTCAGTTGCTGTTTGTATAGCTTGCCCCGTATTGCTGAGGGACTAGAGCTTGCGAAGGTGTTTGCTCAGGTGAGCTGGGTTGGAGAGATGCAGAGGAGAGGAAGACGGGGTGAACATGCTCAGCCCAGAGACAACAACAAATAAAATTGAGGGAATAATAAAAAACCAGGATTTTTCCATATAGCTGACCTGTAATTCATAGATTTCTGTTTATTTTAATGATGTTTTATTCTTTCTCAGTGAATTTAGTTATTATGAAAGGTGCTAGACTAACAACCCTGGAAATTTAAGTCTCCTAGTCATTGATAGGACAGGTACAGCCTAGCCAGTGGCAGCTCAAGGCTTCCTTTCCATAGCCGGTGGATATGTCTCAAACCTCAGCTAAAGGGAGCAACCCTAAGGGAGAGAGGGCTGTTCAGACTCTGTACCCAGCCAGCTTTTGGCTTCTCGGCTGAGGCCAATAAAGAAGGGTGGCAATTATGGTAGGGTGTGTGTGCATGTTTGTGTGTGTGTCTGTATTCCCTCACTAGGAACCACACTGAGGCCACTAAGACGGCATAGCTTCAGTGGAGCTATGCTGATTTATGCCCACTGACAATCTAATCCAGAATGTCTGTTTAATATAATGAAGTGGTTAAACGTATTTGTGCATAGGTATATAACTAATGTTTTTAAAAGTATTTGCCTGCTGGAATGCTATTTCAGCTATTTTCCTACTGTTATCTATTCAGTGACATGAATTACTTTTATTATAAGAATCTGAATGTGTGGCATATCTTCTCAATGTTGGTATGTAACCCAAGAACTCCCATCATGTAACTAAGGCCCTGTGTACATTACAATTACTACCAATTCACAGAACCTGGTTTCAACACGAGTGTAACCAAGCCCTCTGACTCAGCTGTAATTAAAGTGAGATATGGCCTGAAGTCTTGTCAATACTATGAGTTCAACAGTTCTGGCAACAGGCATATTCTAAAGCAGTCATTCAGCACAGTTCTCCATACTTGATCACCATTTTCCAACACGGTGATTGCAAGAGAGATTGTAGCAGGGTTTCCCTGTCCAGTGAGGTTAGGGATATTTTTTAAATAACCATTTCAGCTGAAATACTGCTATAAAAGGATCGTAAGGCAGGTTCTAGCGTGCTTTAGGAATGTGGTTATAATACAGTTTGAAATCATATTAGGTGTGAATGCAAACATGTTATTACATTATTTGTTGCTTTGCATGAAACAGTTTACAAGATAGAACATTGCAGAGGCCTGTAATTTAAAACTGTCCTGTGACAATTTAAAGTCTAGATCAGGGTAGGCAACCTAAGGCACGCATGCCAAAGGCGGCACGCAAGCTGATTTTCAGTGGCACTCACACTGCCCGGGATCCTGGCCACCGGTCCTGGGGGGGGAGGGAGGCTCTGCATTTTAATTTAATTTTAAATGAAGCTTCTAAAACATTTTAAAAACCTTATTTTCTTTACATACAACAATAGTTTAGTTATATATCATAGACTTATAGAAAGAGACCTTCTAAAAACGTTAACATGTATTACTGGCTCGCGAAACCTTAAAATAGAGTGAATAAATGAAGACTCGGCACACCACTTCTGAAAGGTTGCCAACCCCTGGTCTAGATACTACATTGTATACTACACAGACATACATTTTAAAGAGGAAGAATATAAGGATTGATTTTTTTTTTCTTTCTCCTCATTTTATATGACTCCCATGTCCTGTTGGTGATGTGACTATCCTCTCTCTCTTCTCTTCAAATCTTTACCACAGTTTTCTGAGAGGAGAATACTGGGTCATTTAAATATGAGACCCACTCTGTCTCCATTTTTCATTCCAATTAGGCAAAAGTCTATGCTACGTGAAGCATAAGGAGAGAATAGAGCTATTTGGTAATTAATGGTTAATGATAAATTGATTTCATTTTTGAATGACTGCACTTGTCATTTGTGGTATTTAAAACATACTCTATTCAAAGCCCTTGTGTTTCTTTATTTCCGGGGGGGGGAGCTCTTTTAATGTTTCCAGTCAAAAGCAATGAATGTAAGCTATGCAAATGCCCAGTGGAAATCTAGGTTGGTTCTTATTTCATCACAATGGCTGCATATCTGATTTTGTATATAAACAGCTGAACTCTGTTTTTTCAACTCCAGTCTGAGGCTTTGAAACTGAAGTAAGAACTTGGGATCTGAAACTGCCGGTGAAGCTCACAGTATTTGGAAAGCAAGACTTCAGGGGAAATGAATGTAGTGTGTAGTGGCATTCACCAAGAAGAAAGCACCAGAAATCTTCCTATCTAAAATATTACAGAATGCAATTAGTAATGGCATTTAAAGCTTACTCTTTCATGTGAGGCTGATATACTTCTAGAAGGGAAAATATCCTAAAAAGAATAAAATAATAATTTTCTGAAGATGTAGAGATAGATGGGCGGGAGGCTGCAGGATGAGGGAGGGTGGTTAAATACTCTCAACAGGACAACTTGGCAGGCAGAGTGACCAAGTGCTAGAATGATTTTGAAGTCTGTCTCCTGCACTGGAAGAGTCGAAGAAAATTGTACAAGTGCTGCTCTCAGGCTAGCTTGGCAGAGTGCATGCAATTTACATCACTCTTCTTTGCCTCTTAGATGCTACTCTTTGAAACTGCACTGTGGACCAAAATGCATATCACAGCATTCAGCCTGATTAACTGGCCTCCATGCTGGTTGGTTCCCCAGGATTTGAGGGGAAGGAATCCTCCCTCTGGGCTGTGGATGAACAGAGGAGCCACTCCGTAGCTCCTCCTGTAGTAGCCCCTATGGCTGTTGCACTTCCTTCCCCAAGGAGACTTGGACAATGGGACTTATTTCTTACTTGTGAATCCATGGCCCTGTGCTAGGATATAGATATTCAAGCCTGTCTGTAAAGGCCTATACTCTAAGAATGTAGGTATATTTTTATCATTTAGCTAGTAATAGAGGTGTACAAGAAAGAATCTGTGTAAGGGCCTTCTCTCACTGTGACAGTCTGAGGCCCTGTTCTTAGGCCAATGCCTTTGGCTAAGCAGCAGAGGCAGCCATAAGCTGGGAAGCGAACGGTCACATCCTCACATTCCAAACTAGTGAATATGGGGCTGTTAGGAAGGTGATCTGATCTGTCACCTCCAGAGAAAGGGAAGATCCTAGAAGATGTAAAAGGAAATTTAGGTTGATAGTTTTCTGTCTGGTAAGAACTCACTTATCAATAGACACAGCTGGGAAACCCTTATGTCTTTATAGATGTAGTTGTGAAATCCTCACTTCTGTATTGTTTTGTCATTATAGTTCCCACTTTGCTATTGTTTATTTGCATGGTCTCTGTCTGGTTCTGTGATTGTTTCTGTCTGCTGTATAATTAATTTTGCTGGGTGTAAAATAATTAAGGTGGTGGGATATAATTGGTTAGCTAATCATGTTACAATATGTTCGGATTGGTTAGGTAAATTTCAGTAGAATGACTGGTTAAGGTATAGCTAAGAATATTACTATATAAATTAGGGGCAAACAGGAAGTAAATTGGGATTCGAAAATAAGGAAGAAGGAACTTGGATTTAAGCTTGCTGGAAGTTCACCCCAATAAACACTGAATTGTTTGCACCTTCCGACTTTGGGTATTGTTGCTCTCTGTTCATGCGAGAAGGACCAGGGAAGTGGGAGAGTGAAGGAATAAGCCCCCTAACACCTTGGCCTATCCCCTGAGGAGCAGGTTATAGGCAAATCATACAGAGCACAGTTCTACAGCACAGAGGAGTTCAGAGTCCCTGTACAGTCTCCTAGCATCCTTACAGGGACAGGGCAGAATTTCCCCCTCTGAGAAACACAATCTCCAGCCTACCCATCCAGCCACTTACACACTCACTTTAAAACTTATTTTGGAAACATCCTAAAGAAATGATCATTCCATTGTCGGATTTGATGTGTTTGTAAGATGAGAGGCTAGAAAGACATATGGCATAAAGAGACTAGAGGGAGAGGGAAAGTCAGAGCTGCTAAAAAGGGGGTTCCCTCTGATTAGCAGTTTTTGTGATTCAGACACTAGCCCACAAGGAACTAGACCAAGGGTAGATTTTTTAAAAACACCTAAATGACTTAGGAGCCTAAGTCCCACTGAAAGTTAATGAGACTGAGGCTCCTCCATCATTCAGGCACTTCTGAAAATTTTACCCTCCGGCCTTCAACTTAATTCATGTGGGTCAACTACAGTTTTGCCATTGACTTCAACGAAACCAGGGTCAAGACCTTTCATTCTGTATGTTATTAAAGTTTCCTTTATCAAAACATTCATACTCACCAGCATGAAATTTAGCAGGGAAAAACTAAGGGACTAGAAACAACAGTTAAATTACATAGGTGTAGCTCTCCGTGTTTCTGAACTACTGTAACAGCTTCCTAAAACTGGTGATTTTCCTTTCTGATCTGTAAGCCATTTGCACCACAAGGAGACCATTGTTTCCTCATGAAAACAGCATGAACTTTTGCCTCAAACTGCTGCTACTGCAGCCTTTCAAAATATCAAAAGCGAGGAACATTTTAAGCACCTTGAGAACATGACAAAAATTGTCGACTTTGAATACTCATGAAATAAAATGAAAGAAGGTCACAGAGTAACAGCTGGAAAAACATTTCTGGAGTCTATAAAGCACTCCTCCACCACGTGCAATGCCTGCAACTGCTCTTGTGCAGGAGTGGAAAGACATACTAAGAAAAATCCCCAGAAAATAGAGGAAACTCATTTCTTTATTCAGGATGAAGTTCACAGAGATGTCCTTGCAAGGCTCTCTAACCACATATGTCTCTGCTGCTCTTCTATAGGAGTCAGCATGGGTGGATGGCTGTGCAAGGGTACTTCTTCATTCCCTGGGCACTGAAAACGTGGGGCTCCATATCAGCCCTGGTTTGGAGCAGCTGTTGGGGCCATCCACGGGGGAGGCAACTGATCTGCACTTATATGGGTCCCGCAGCCCCAAACTCCTACAGAAGGGGCATGAAGACTTAGCAGCTGCTATTCCAGATAATAGGACTGAATATCAACTGCAGAAGGTCTGTATTGCAGCCCCAGAGTTGACCAGTGGGTTGAGTGGGACTCTATATTTGCTATTCCTTGCTGAATTCTCTGCACCAAGCCCCAGTAACCAGGAAGGGGAAGTGAATTTCACCCTAAGAGTAATTAGTGTTGAAAATGTATTAGATCATTTTGAGAACTGGGAACATTGCTAAAAATGGGGAAATTGGAAGGTAAAAGGGGACGCAGCCAACTTACTAACTCCAAATTGTTTAATGGATGGCTGAGAGCTCACCACAGGACAAACACTGAAACCTAACAGTTTTGTAGTGTCAAATTTTTAGATAATATTAGAAAGCTGATAAAAGATTTTTTATTCTGTAATTAATTTACTCCTTTAGTCAGCACCTGAATAAACATGTTCTCCCTCCTTTCAGTATAAAACTTTACTCTGGTCCTACAGCAATATAACATTTTGAGATGGAAAAAACCCCATGTGGCTCATCTGTCTAGAATTTATACCTTGTAATATCTTTTTCTTCTATGTATTTTTCTCTAATATTTTCTTTTTTATTTCCAAGTGAATATAAAAATAACAATCCCTTCTTCAGTATGTTTCCAATATCCCATGAGATGGTTGACAGGAATATAAATGTAATAATGAGGTGGTTTGAGGGGCAGGTTAATGTTTTTTGCTCTCACATGATGCTTTTAGCCTTAGGCTTTGCTTCAGGCTAATACCACTTTGTCTGGGCCAAAATCACCAATGAACACCCATTAAATCAGTCAAACTTAAATCTACTGTTTACTGAGTGTGGTGAATAATACTGTAATCTAAGTCTGAAATATTGTAGGTCCATAGAATAATAAATGGAAATGTAAGTCAAGACCTTGATAAATCTTTGTGATTTATCAGTAATGAAGAATTCTGGGCCTAATTCTCCCATCACTTGCACCAGGTTTATACTGGGTGTAATTCTCATTGACTTCAGGGCAATTACTTCTGATTTATCCCAGTGCAAGTGAGAGGCTTGTGCAGAGCAGACTCTGGGTGCAGTTAACTGTAATTCCATCTACCTATTTAAGTTGGGGATCTTCAAACCTTATTAGTATTACTTAATATTTGTATTGCAGTAGTGCCTGGAGGCCAGGGCTAGGCATGGTACAAACAGACAACATTTTCATGGTGTGGACCACAACTCAAGAGAGTCTCTTGTAGTATACCTCACCTCCACACGAGCACAGACCATGTCCCCTCCCATTCCAAGCATATAACAACTCGGGGGGGAATATAGCAGTTGCATTTGTGGAAGATAAATATTGGGAAGTTATTTAATGTATTTTTAGTAAAACTTGTTGAAAGTTGTTGACATTTTTCATGACCAAGCTTTGCTATTTTTCAACCTGCTAATAGAGTAGTAGTTCAGCTCCTTCCAAAATTGGACCATCAAGATTAGACATTTTGAGAACTATTGAACTAGATTCTTACAATGGTGCCCATCTTCATGTTGCCTTAGCACCAGCTACAAAGCATAAATAGAAAGCCCGTGCTCTAAGGCCCTCTTTAATTTTGAACAACAGGGACCTGATCCAAAGGCTTCCACTGGTTTGAACAAGTTTTGGATCAGGCCTCAGAACTGTCACAGTGCCTTGCATGATGGGGTGAAAAGTGGGAAATAATACACTTGTGTCCAATATTTTGAGGCTGCATATGCGTATGAAAGGATGTAAAGCAGAAAAATGTCTTTGACCAGCCCAGCGGAAGCATTCTGGATCTCTCCAGTTTCTTTTGCATGTAGGCCCCAATCCAGACTGACCGCCATCACAACGAGAGCTGTATGTATAGACTCACAGACTTTTAGAACCTCACCCACCCACCCTTGTAATAGATCCATAACCTCTGGCTGAGTTACTGAAGTCCTCAAATCATGGTTTAAAGATGTCAAGTTACAGAGAATTCACCATTTACACAAATTTAAACCTACACGTGACCAATGCTCCATGCTGCAGAGAGAGGTGAAAAAACGCCAGGTCTCTACCAATCTGACCCGGTAGAAAATTACATCGCAACCCCAAATATGGCGATCATATAGAGTCCCTCTAGCCCCGCTTCCCAGTCTCTTAGCATAAAATCAGCATTTGAGACAATCCTAATCTATAAATGGACTATCCTCACGTTTGGACTCTTTTCCAAGTGAACAACTCATAATTAAGGCTACAATTTAATCATGGGTATTTTTAGTAAAATTCCTGGACAAGTTATAGGAAGAAACAAAAAATCACGGGCCCCGTGACCTGTCCATGACTTATACCATAAACACCCCTGATTAAATCTTAGGGAGGGCTGCTGGGGGGGAAACCCGGGGGCCCACTGCGGGAGAAAAGCCTTGGGAGGGGGAATGCCCCAGGGGCCCATGGCACCCACTGCTGGGGGGAACACCCCGGGGGGCCCGCCAACGGCGGTGGGAGAGCCCCGGGGAGCCAGCGGCTGCTCTGACCATAGATATGGGGAGGGAGAAGAAGGTAAATACCAGGGCAGAGTATTTACCCAACCTGCATACTCTCAAATTAGAAAGGGAAGTAGAAGAGAAGGAAAAAAGGAAACATCAATGAAGTTCTCTGCAGTAGGGAGGATTTCTGATGTTCCCTAGCATGACTGGGATGGTTCCTAACTAAACCGATCACTAAAAAATTCCCCTTTTCAATAAATGTACTGAATGTATGAAATGAGAGATTATGAAGGTGAAGGACTAAGAGCACAGCAGAGCCAACCATATTGTAGGTAAGTGTTTGTGCTTCCTTACAAACCTTTGCTAATGAACCTCTATTCTTTCTGGCAATACCCTTCTTAGTAGTCTGGGCTTCCTCTGAGCAGAATGAGCATTGTGCCATGTATTCTGTGTCATGGTGACAAACGTCAATAAGGTCTAGATTTATTTGTGACCTAACTGGCAGGTTGCAGAGCGGACACATTGGTCTATTAATGCCCTGCCCCACCTAGTGCCAATAGCAAATCTTCCTCTGAGCTCAACCATTTGCTGTCTTTGTTCAGGTAATGGAGAAATATGTATTTCTCTTTGGTAATTTACCCACCCATTTCCCATGCAGGTGTGGACAGGGAATTTATGACTCAAAATCTCTCTAGGCCTTTCTATTCAAACTAAAATACAGAGAAATATTTCTTTTTCAGAAACTTGTTATTTATTTATCCCACTGTTTTAAGAAAGTTATAATCACTGGGTTGTACCAGACATACTGCTGTTTACATAATATCACATAAAGGGCCAAGATCTACTCTGGTTTATACCAGGGTAAATCTGGAATGACTACTGAGGTCAACGGAGTTACTCCAGATTTACAACAATGTAACTGAGAGCAGAATTTGGCTGAAAATATGCACTTCTGACCAAGCAGGGCATATTATACTACAAGGCAGCCAGACATACAGTTTGGCAAAGAACATAGCTACAAAAAAACCTTTGTCATGCATTATGTTACCATATACGGCACACATTTCTTGTCGGTATGGATTACCTGCACGGTAACACTATAGATTTTACCATGTCAATACATCATGGCAAAACACTGTTGTCCTTACAAGTTCACACTGATAACTTCCTCATAAAACATAAGTACTGAAGTAGTTACTGTGGAAGCTTCACTTCAGTAAGGAACAAAATAACACATTGAAGCCCTGATCCTGCAACTAGATCCACTCAGACAGACCCTTGTGGAGTTCCCTTGAAGTCAATAAAGCTCCACAGAGATGCAACAGTCTGCCTGCAAAGTTTTGATGGCAGGACTCATGTATTATTTTGTAACTGTGTGTTCCACAGGGTAGAATTTTAATGGAGCTATGCTGATTTAAACTAGTGGAGGATCTCGTCAGTGAGTCAAAGACCAATAGTTATTATATACAAAGACTTCTAATCAGATATTTGTCCCATGCAACTAAAGAGACACAAAATATTTTAACTGACTGAAGAAGTCAAATCAGGGTCAAGTGATCACGATTCAGTAATTCATAGAAAGTAAAGAAAGGATGATTCTGTAGTGAAAGCATGGACATGGGATTCAGCAGATCTAGGTTAAGTTCCCCACTCTACAACAGAATTCTTGTGACTTTGAGCAAATTACTCACTCTTACTCTATGCCTCAGTTTCCCATCTGTGAAATGTGAATAATAATTCCTTTGTCTTTCTCAACTATTTAGGTTGCAAGCTCTTTGAAGCAGGGACTGGCTTTTACTATGTGTATGTACAGGGCCAGCGCAGTCAGGCCTCAAGTTCAGTTGGTGTCCCAAACCACTATATAAATAGTACAAAATATTATTATTGTCCTTCCTTCCATCCTCACCTCACCTAGTATACTGTGTGCAGTTCTGGTCTCCCATGTTTAAGAAGGATGAATTCAAACTGGAACAGGTACAGAGAAGGGCTACTAGGATGATCCGAGGAATGGAAAACTTGTCTTATGAAAGGAGACTCAAGGAGCTTGGCTTGTTTAGCCTAACTAAAAGAAGGTTGAGGGGAGATATTAGGGGTCTGGAACACATGACTTATGAGGAGAGGCTGAGGGAACTGGGATTGTTTAGTCTGCAGAAGAGAAGAATGAGGGGGGATTTGATAGCTGCTTTCAACTACCTGAGAGGTGGTTCCAGAGAGGATGGTTCTAGACTATTCTCAGTGGTAGAAGAGGACAGGACAAGGAGTAATGGTCTCAAGTTGCAGTGGTGGAGATTTAGGTTGGATATTAGGAAAAACTTTTTCACTAGGAGGGTGGTGAAACACTGGAATGCGTTACCTAGGGAGGTGGTAGAATCTCCTTCCTTAGAAGTTTTTAAGGTCAGGCTTGACAAAGCCCTGCCTGGGATGATTTAATTGGGGATTGGTCCTGCTTTGAGCAGGGGGTTGGACTAGATGACCTCCTGAGGTCCCTTCCAACCCTGATATTCTATGATTCTATGATATGATTGCTCTCTATAAATATATCAGAGGGACAAATACCAGAGAGGGAGAGGAATTATTTAAGCTCAGTACCAATGTGGACACAAGAACAAATGGATATAAACTGGTCATTGGGAAGTTTAGACTTGAAATTAGACGAAGGTTTCTAAACATCAGAGGAGTGAAGTTTTGGAATAGCCTTCCAAGGGAAGCAGTGGGGGCAAAAGATCTATCTGGCTTTAAGATTAAACTCGATAAGTTTATGGAGGAGATGGTATGATGGGATAACATGATTTTGGTAATTAATTGATCTTTAAATATTCATGGTAAATAGGCCTAACGGCCTGTGATGGGATGTTAGATGGGGTGGGATCTGAGTTACTACAGAAAATTCTCTCCTGGGTATCTGGCTGGTGAATCTTGCCCATATGCTCAGGGTTTAGCTGATCGCCATATTTGGGGTCAGGAAGGAAATTTCCTCCAGGGCAGCCTGGAAGAGCCCCTGGAAGTTTTTCGCCTTCCTCTGTAGCATAGGGCATGGGTCACTTGCTGGAGGATTCTCTGCTCCTTGAAGTCTTTAAACCACGATTTGAGGACTTCAATAGCTCAGACATAGGTGAGAGGTTTTTCGCAGGAGTGGGTGGGTGAGATTCTGTGGCCTGTGTTGTGCAGGAGGTCGGAATAGATGATCATAATGGTCCCTTCTGACCTTAGTATCTATGAATCTGTGTGACTGAGCAATCAGCAGTAGTTTCACCTGAGTATAGACTGCAGGATTTGGACCAAAATGTGTGTGTACACACAGGGACACCTACAGACACCTTGTTACACAACATATAACTCATGAAATCAGTAATTAGAGGATGCAATATAATAACTAATGGGGAAAAGGAAAAGTCATTTAAGGAAAGCATGTTTACCCGGGAACGTGATTGAGGGTATTGACTGTACTTCACATCTAGATGGGAGATGGTTAGAAGGTGGGGGGGTATGCTAGTTAACCTCAGGCATTTGTCCAAGTACCACGAGAGATCTGAGGGATGAGTTAGGGTTGAAATTCCATTATAGGTTTTAAATAATTAAATTCTCCATGTTTGGAAACTCATTTCTTCCTATTACTTTTTAAATAATTAATCTGTATTTACATCTGTTGAACTTCATGGAGCTATATACATAACAAACTTGAATCAAGTTGAGAGAAGGAGCTTTTCCTGTCTGATGGCGGTAAGATTTTTTTTGTCATATACACTAACAGAAGCTTGACTATATTGGATTATTCAAATTATAGTTCAGCTAGATGATGTAGATCACAGAAACATGTGTAAGTAGTTTTCTATCATATTAATCAAGAGTCATTAATCAAAACAATAAAATAAACTATAAATCCCAAAAGAAAAATTGTGCTTCTAAAATCTTAGAACTGCAAATAATGATAAAAATTAAAGTAAATGAAAAACCCCAGGGACGGATCTTGTTCTTCACATTATTTTCAGTCTACTACTTCCACCCAGCTTGTTGTTTCCTGATTCAGTTCATTACATTTTGAAAGACAGTGAGCCAGCCAATCTGAATGGCACAGAAATACAGTAGAACCTCACAATTATGAACACCTCAGGAATGGAGGCTGGTTGTAATTCAGAACAAAATGTTATGGCTGTTACTTCAAAAGTTTACAACTGAACATTGACTTAATACAGCTTTGAATCTTTACTATGCAGAAGAAAAATGCTGCTTTTCCTTTAGTTTCTTAGTAATTTACGTTTAACACAGTACTGGACTGTGTTGGGTTTTTTCCCATAACTCTGGTGTTCATACCTCTGAGGTTCTATGGTATTTCCATTTAGAGTAGTTCTTCTCCAATGGGTACATTATTTATTTACCTGTACTTCGAGTTTCATCTAACTAAACTCCTGTTGAATTCCACATGTTTAAAAGCAAACCATGCAACTGCAATTTCTTATTCATAAAACTTCCTAAACTATAAAATGCTAAAACAGTCCCCTTAAAGTGCTATTCTGCTTTGAAAAGTGATTCTGTAAGAATGGCATTAAGGTTACATATTTATTGTACATGTGATTTCTAGCTCAAATTAGCTCTATTTACCATATAAAAAGATACACATGCACACACAGGCACATTCTTCTAGCTGGCGGCCCAGCCAGTTCAGTCTGAAAGTCAACCTGAGTTCTTTCCTTCTCACATCCCATTACTACTACTAGAAATTCTGCTGGCCGAACTGTAGTCTCAATTACACTCATACGGCACCATTGTCTTCAAATCAAGCTCTCAGTTACATCTATGCAGGTATATTGAAGTCTAATGGGATTGCATAGGTATAACTGAGGACTTAATTTGGCCTGTGAAAGCCTTAGTACTGGTGATGACATAATTAGGGGAGGGTGGGGAAGAAACCAGCTTGACTTTCAGATCCCAGGCTGACTTTGCAGTTAGGGGAAGAAAAACATCTTTGATCTGAGGTGAAGTAAGTTTGTTGGAAACCAAGGAAAAATGGTAAATAAGGAATCATAATGTCAATTTTAGAGTCACATTTCAGGACAGAGCAGCACTTAAAACTTCTTATGATTTTCCTTATTATTACTAAAAGAAACAACACACAAATCAGAGGACAAACCTCAGCTCTAACAATGACAACTTTCCCATTTACTCCATTGACCCATACAGCTCTAATTCAGAGTTCTGAGGAAAGAAACTAAACATCTCCAAACACTAGAATGCAAACATTGCTGCACAAGGAGAGAGCATGAGGTCAGATTTCAGTGGAATATGGGATTCTATGCCACGCACAGAGATCAAGGACTGACTAATTCAAAGCACAGGAAGAACTTAACACTTTAGATGTCAGCTGTTTCAAGGATTATAGGCCCTACTGTTTCTGGAGTCAAGGTAATAATCAGAATGGTGTATGTATTAGGCTTCTTGCAGAGATAGCCAAAAGTACAGCCTTCTACTCAGATTCAGTTTTAGGATTTTGCTTCCTTTTTGGACAAAGCTAACAGTGCAAAGTTTTAAGGCTGTTTTAAGGATCAAAACCTATCTTAATAAAAAGAGTTGTATGATTCAAAGTGGAAAATTATATGGGAACTATATACTCAGTTGAGAGCGAGACAGGATTCTGTGACTTTATATCAGGGTATCCCTAGGGCAGCTACATCCACTGACAGCTTCCTAAGTATGTTCCCCCCGCCCACCTCCTCACCCCTCCAGTATTCATGTTTTCACATAAATTCAGATTTTGGCATATTGCTTGATTCTGGAGACATCTTCTGTGTGCTGGATCGCTTATGCAAATTAAGCAAATGTCCTAGAAATTAATCTTGAAATACCTTGGGATAAAGAGCTTATCACATGGTGCTAAAGTAGCGTACAGCATTCTGTGATGGACTGTTTACAGTTTGGGAAAGCAGAAGAACATTCTAGATGTTCTCAAGCTGCATACTCAGGTAGAATATTCCCCTGATACTGTATTTCTCAGACTTGAATGCAGAACTGACTGACTAGAATTTGGAAAAAAAACCTAATTCCTACCTAAAACCTAAGCAAAACAACAATTCTGTGATAGAAAGAGAAGTGTGCCGTTTAGCTACTGTTACCCAAACATTCAGACCTCTGTAGTTCAGTTTGCTAGCACATTTAAGCTCGCTGAAGTTTTCTTGACATAGTTTTTATTTTCATCTGTAGGTTTCCCCACTTACAAACAGATATTTATCGTATACATTATACATTTGTAGATATATAAATGTATAATGTATACAAATATAGAAATAGGGCAGTCAAAGTCAACCATGTAAATCACTGGCAATTAAGTTTAGAAGAGTGTTGTCTATTTGAATGCCTACTCTGAGCACTAGAAAACCAGTTTGAGAAAGAAAACTAGATAGTTTTGTGCAATACTATACATTCAGTTGATTCCCTATCACAACTGATATTTTCCTTGTATTCGTAACCAAAATTCCCAAATGTATTTTGAAAATAAATGTCATATGTCAGTTGCTGTTTGCTAGTGACGTTCTAGATTTCTGAAGCAATGAATAAATTTCATTATTTATGAAGGGCTGATCTGCACTCCTGACTCAGGGAATGCTCCATTTGAAGTACACTAGGTAAAACTCAGTAAATAGGATGGTAAACTTTGGTAGATATGTTTTTGTACATAACTGACATTTAGAATATAATAATTAAATCTAAATTAAATTTGTGTGTAGGCACCTTCATTTGAAGCATTACAATAATTAAATGACATTAGCACTCTGAAGTATGTATCTCAGAACAGCAAAGAGCTATTAGCATTACTTAGCAACAGTAAGAGCCTTAAAGGTCAATTTTACCTCTTTCTTTTATTTCTTTGTTACTGTTCCAAAAGTGGAGGGGGAGAAGGGGGGAGGGAGGAGGAGAGAAAAATAGAGATAAATTACCAACTGGAGTAATTGGACTGCCTCATTACCTATCTAAGTACTTCCAAGGCCCCATCACGATTGTCTGTTAAGGGCTGCGTGTAATGACCACCTAGAACAGAGGTGGGCAAACCACGGCCTGCAGGCCACATCTGGCCTGCGGGACTGTCCTGCCTGGCCCCTGACCCGGGAGGCTGTCCCCCCTCCCCCGCAGCCATGCTGCCACGCAGTGCAATGATCTGGGCAGCGGGGCTGCAGAGCCCGGCCTGACCCGGTGCTCTGTGCTGCACAGCGCGGCTGCCTGTCATAGTAAGGAGGGCAGCACGGTAAGGGGGCAGGGAGCGGGGGTGGGGGGAGGGTTGGATAGAGGGCAGGGGAGTTCGGGGGGTGGTCAGGGGCATGGATACGGGTCGAGGCGGGCAGAAGGCGGGGAACAGGGGTTGAATGGGGGCAGGGGTCCCGGGGGGGGGCAGTCAGGAAGGAGAGGAGGGGTTGAATGGAGCAGCGGGGGGTGGTCAGGGGACAGGGAGCGGGGGTGGTGGTGGATGGGGCAGGGGTCCCAGGAGGGCAGTCAGGAAGGAGAGGGGGGGTTGAATTGGGTGGGGGGGCAGTTAGGGGCGAGGGGTCCAGGGGCGGTCAGGGAGAAGGGGTGGTTGGATGGGGCAGGGGTCCTGCGGGGGCAGTCAGGAAGGAGAAGGGGGGGTTGGATGGGGCAGCGGGGGGCAGTTAGGGGCGGGGGGTCCAGGGGTGGTCAGGGGACGGACAGCTGGGGGGATGAATGGGGCAGTTGTCCCCAGGGGGCCGTCAGGGAACAGGGTGGGTTGGATGGGGCAAGAGACCTGGGGGGTGGGGCTGTCAGGGGACGAGAAGCGGGGGGGGGGGCAGATAGAGGATGGGGGCCAGGCCATGCCTGGCTGTTTGGGGAGACACAGCCTCCCCTAACCGGCCCTCCATACAATTTCAGAAACCCAATGCGGCCCTCAGGCCAAAAAGTTTGCCCGCCCCTGACCTAGAAGAAGGCATATGCAGTGCACAAGTTTTACTGAGCCTATAAAACTCGGGAATTATGCTATATATTCTTGAGTGCCATCTACTGGCACCTTATCTCATAACTATTTATGTAGAACACTCCTGTAACAATATCAGAGCATCACACACACTTTAATAAATCTGATTCTCTGCTGCACTGTATCTTGTACAACAATCTTAATGTTATACGGCAGAGTGGAGTCAAGAAGAGTTAGCACCATGTGCTTAGCCAATTGGTGCAAAAGCCCTGTGCCAAAAGACTGCCTCTCTGGTTTGGTATCATTTGATATACCTACTTGCAACCATGTAAATCACTACAAAAGGGGCAAGGCCAGAGAAAATCAAGGCATGAGGAATGTATTATCACAATACTCCTTTGAGGTAGAGATGGTACTGTTATCTCCATTTTACAGATGGGAAACTGAGGCACGGGGAGATTAAGTGACTTGCCTGGGGTCACACAGGATGTCTGCAGTCGGACTTGGACTTGAACTCAGACTCATTAATCCCAATCCAGTGCCTCAACCACAAACCCATCCTTCCTCTTCATTAGAAAGTTGGGTTATAGGTTCAGAGTCCCAGGCCATACAAGGCCTATCATTTTGGTTATATGAGTGGGGGAATGATCTGTACATGGTGGCAGGGAAGCCTGCTTCTTAAGATGGATCAAGACCATCTTCAGTGGGAGTTATACATTTTACCCCAACCTTTTGTAACGTCTAGCTAAAGCAATAGTTAATAATAAATAATAATAATAATAATAATTAATTATAATTAATAAATAGCTAACAAGTGAAGGAGCAGAATAGTCAAGGAAGCTTAAAAACAAGGGGAGAAGGGCTGGACAGCTCAGAGCATATGTAATGGCATCTACACATGGACCTGAGAGAGAGGCGGAGGAGGAGTTAAACTGAAAGAAAGGAAGGGAGATAATCGGGGGGGCGGTTTGGGGAAAGACAAATACAGAACCAGAGGAGAGATGTAGGGAGGAAAAGAACCCAAAGTGACAAAGAACAAAAATAATGAAAAATGGAATATCAAACTCACAAAATTATAGGACAGTAAATGCTGATTGATCAGAGATGTCACAGGGAACATCCTCACTATGGATCATTGGTATTTCAGATAAATAAATTTCAGTTTCTATGTGAATTTTGAATTCAGGAGACTGTCTTATGTACAACCAAGAAAATAAAAAGAGAAAAAACAGGCAAAGGAGAGGAAATGAACCAAAACCAGGTGATACACAGCAATCATGTCTCTCGGGGTTGTCTCCCATTTTTATTCAGACCCGTTCGTCACTTGTGGTAGGCATAACTTTAGTAGCAGCTATTTTAGTAATGTCTAAAACTTTCCTGCCCTCTTTTTCAGAGCCCTAGCATGCAGATTCAACCCCCTAGACATTCACATGCAATTATTTTCTAATGATGCTAGAAGCAGACCTTCCAGTCTACAGCTTTAAAAGACCCCATGTGCCAGTGCACTGCTGCTGACCTTTTCAAGACATATATATGAAAGACACGTAGATACAATTGGCCAAATTCATCCTTTGTGTATCGCCAGTGAAGTCTGTGAGTTACATCAGGGATGATTTTGACCTGTAATCAGCAGCCCAAATTGCAGGAATTTCATCTTTTTACATGTACTGGTTCACACTAAATTCAATAGCTTGCTTGACACTCTCTTTACTTTGTCATTTAATATATTTTTATTTATGAGTATTTGAGTGTTATATTTCAGTGTGTATGCATTTACCTGTGCCACTTGTTCTCCACTGGAGAAGTAATGTTGTGTACTAGTTGTTATTTTACCTGGGCAGAATACCTCTCCTATTTCCATTGTGCAGTAACAGCCTACCACATAGAATAAGATGAAAACATTTTGTGGCATTATAGGTTAACTAAATAGAAGGAAAATCCATCATCCTGCTTCAGTGTCACCACCAATCTGAAGGGATGAGGAATGAAGCTGATAGTTTCCACACAGCAAATACCAAAATAAACAGAAAGAGTTTGTTCATTTCAATTTGAAGAGCTGATGTGTTTAAATATGAATATGTTGCTTATAGCCAAATTTTAGTGACAGCAGCCCCATGCCATCTATCACTGTTTGCACTTTTACTCCTGCTAAAAATAGACACATTGTCTCTGGATTCTTTCACATTCCACATCTGCAGGAAGTTTTTTTTTCTCCCCTCCCTCTATACAGCCATTCCAGTTCCCTCCACCCCCCCCCCACCCCCCGGGTGAATCACATTCAGGAAGATGCTAAACACGCAAGGCTTATACAATAACACAAAAGCCTGAAATTACTTCGCTGTCTTTATCAGAGGTCGATGTGTGTGTCTCCCTCCTTTGTGATTACAGTCGAGGGGGACCAGGCACAGCTACAAAATGCTTCCCTATTTTCATTAAAGAATGAAGTGGGCTACAAGGTAGCAGGCAGAAACGAGACTGTGGAGCGGTTTTCCCCAGACTAGGTCAAACAACTTGCTGCTGCTCTTCATGTGGAGAAAATAAGCAGTGTTTCACAATGTATTGCTGGCATGCTTTAGAACTCAGGTTTTGGCAGGGAGGTGGGGGAGGAGGCTCCTGGGTCTTTTCCATTTCTTGCTTCTATTATATATAGAAGTACATCCATACACTGATTTGATTGTTCTCAGAAAAAACATGTCTACCCTAAGCTCTGGTTGACCTGCCATCAAAAATTGTGTTTAACCATAACAAGCAGCAAATCCCACTCAGCAAACAGCAGCCAGTCAGGGGACACATACTGCCAGTCCCAAACTCCTCACCCCTCAGGTCCCCAAAGGAGACCCCACATCTAGGCTCTCCCCAAACACCTTTTCATAAGTCTGAGCTGTGCAGCACTCCCTGAACATCAGCAAGTTCAGACTGTTTTGGATCTGCCCTCTTACATCCCATCACTAGGAGGGTGGTATTTCACAAGGAGGGTGGTGAAGCACTGGAATGGATTACCTAGGGAGGTGGTGGAATCTCCATCCTTAGTGGTTTTTAAGGCCCGGCTTAACAAAGCCTTGGCTGGGATGATTTAATTGGTGTTGGTCCTGCTTTGAGCAGGGGATTGGACTAGATGACCTCCTGAGGTCTCTTCCAACCCTAATATTCTATCATTCGCTATGATCCTACCCTGAGAACTCCACTGACTTCTGCATAAGCACAGGTTTCCCCACGTGGATCTCAGTGCAGGGATGGGGCCCTGTATACCAAGCAAGCTCTATCTCAGGTGCATCCACTGGTCCCAACTGTGGCAGCATGACACGGAGTGAGCAGTAGTCTGTCCAGAAAGTTCCAAGACAATTAAGGTTTTGTAGGTCACAACCATCAGCTTAACTCCATCCAGAAGCCATTAGGCAGCCAGTGCAGATCCTAGATTACTAGCCAATCAAGCTACACTGGGGAAACTTAATAAAAACATTCCCACCAGTGCTAGCACTGTGCCCGCACCAGTGGGAACCCTAGTACAGACAAAGCTTTCACAGCCAGATCCATATTTTCCATTATGTTGATTAGATTTGCTTTCATCAGGTTTAACTAAAATGGGAGTGGGGGTGGGAAGGGAATGAGTCTGGCCTTGTCTACACTTCAGCTCCCACCAGGGCTACCAATGACCGGTAAAAAGCACCAGTGGGAATATTTTTGTAAATTTCTTCAGTGTAGATCCAGCCTGCTGTCCATGTGCTCACAGTGAGACATTGCACTTAAGGTAAGGAAGCTGCTGCATTCTGCGCTAGCTTCAGCCTCAGAATGGATTGAAGTGCAGTGCATTAGCCCAGGTGAGAGATGACAAAGGCTGTGCAAACCACAGTGCCAAGGTTTGCATCTGAGAGGAAAGGTCTCAGCCTCCTGGTCAGGTGCAGACAGAAAGATGCCAACTTGGTCACTGCCAGTATTAGATAATTTAAAAGCAGTTGGGAATCAAAATAGACCCCCCCCCTCCCCGCCCCCCAAGATGAGACTTCTGATCACAAATGATGGCTCAACATCCTCAGATAAGTAGGAGAATTCAACATCAGCCAGATCCTCCGGTTGCTTCTCTTAACCCACCACAATCATTTCAGGCTAATCCAGGTTGTCTCAGATAGCTTGATCTCTTCCATACCCCAGCCTTGCAGCGAGACACTCAGCCCTATCTTGTGGGCAAGAGGAGATGGAAATATAAAAGATGAGCTTTCAGGACTGTCAAAACACTTCAGCCATGTCTCCTCTCTCTTAATGGACTCATATGGATGTTGAACAAAAGAGGTGACAGCATACAACCCTATTGTACCAGATATGAGAGAACCCTTGTGAAAGGAAAGCATTTGCCCATCACAGCTTCTGGAATCTCAGAGAGAGGAAGAAATAAGATTGACCTCTATCAAACTGGCCACAGTTTCAAACCCCTTTACAACAAGTGTTCTTGCAGAAATGTGCATGCACCTGTCATGCACAGAGGACCTTATGATGGCACTCACACAAATCAGAAAACTGCATGTACAAATCACCTGTTTGCATATGCAATTCTGAGCAATTCCATCTACAAGTAAATATGGATTTTTCCACATGCACTTGCTGCACTGAAATTAGAAAATAAATACGACCCCTAAAATATCTGGTAAAACATGATTTATATAAAATATAATTCCATAGATTTATTGGCACATAATGAAACATAACTAATATAGGAAAAAATTAATGTTTCTCTGTATCTATTCTGTTTGTTAGTTTATGAGTTTAGTTTATAGGATCTCTCACTCCATATATCTTAGTGCTGGACCAGCTGTAAACAGATACATGAGTGCAGTGTTCTAACTATAAATTGCTGTGTTAATAGAAAACTATTAGGGGCACATTCTCATTAACATTGAGTCCCTTTATACCATTCTGGTACACTGCATTAACGCCTCTTTACACCGCCAAACGGCCCTTTGTTTAATGTCTTTAACAAATTAGAAAACTGTTATTTCAATCCAAAAGATCAAGCAAGGGTCAGTAATTGAGCAAGCACCAAATGCTTGTTTACTTAGCAGTCCTGGACCCAGATAGTTAGAAATGTGAAAATGTATCGGGTGTGTTAACCTCATGGTGAAACAAAAATCTCTTAGAAAATGAAGATTATTTTTTCCCCTTGACGAAAGAAACATTAATTTCAGTGGCATGTACAGTGAGGTTATATGGGTACTGGGCACAAGTGGTCAGTTACTTTCCTGGCTGTCTACAAAAAGCATGTTTATTCCTCATAATAAAAAGTTATAGTACAATGAAGTGTTTATTGCTCAATTAGGAATCTGACATGCAAAAGACTTATAACATCTTGCAGGGAGTACAGTTAGAAATTATTTTTTTCAGCAGCATCAAATGCCTCCCAGCCCCACTCCCCATCATATACTCAAAAACAATACAACTTAAAAACCCACTGACAGGTTGCTTAGGGCCCATATTTAACTTGTTGTATATTACAGTAGGGAATGCAACATTTTTTCCACTTTAATTGATCTGTCAGGCACAGATTTCAAAAACAAGCACAGAATTTAATTTAGGTCCTAAACATAAACAAAGCTGTGCATTGAGTAGGATTTCAGATTATAGGATGCATGCACAGCTTGGTCTATGTGTGGGATTTACATTAACTGCTTTGCTTGTTTTTGTTACTAGGCATTGCTTGGACAGTCACATTATTTTTAAATTCATGAACGTGGAACAAGGAATATGTTTTCTACTAAAATGCGTCATAATAATTCATAATACATGCACCCCTCCCCAAAGACTTAAGATGCAATATAGCATCATATAAATAATAATAAATAAACAATAAAAATTAAATGAGTCATCCTTAGTGTTTACTGTATATAGTATTTTTCTCCAAGGATCTCAAAGCACTTGACAAAAGTGATCAGAAATCATCCCTATTTTAAAGACGGGGAAATTGAAGAACAAAGAGCTTTAAAACCCAAGTCAGCAGGGTACTTAAGCATATGCATAACTGTAAGCATGTGAAAAGTCCCATTGTCTTCAATGGGTTTACATGCATGGTTAAAGTTAGGAACATGCCAAAATATATTGCAGAATCAGGACTTAAGTGACTTGCTTGTGGTCATACAGTGATTGAGTGGCAGAGCTGGGAATAAAACCACAAGTGAAATCTGACCCTATTGAAGTCAATGGCAAAACTCCCACTGACTTCAGTGGGGCCAGGATTTCATCCCAGGACTCGATTCCCAGTATCATTCTCTATCCACTGGACAACACTGCTCCCTTCTGTAAAGCTTTACCAAGTAAAACGTGTCAAAGGAGTTGCCAGTGAGGAACAAGTTAATTTTTGGAATAAAAAGGTTTCAAGTTGTTTTATAAATGGGAGGGAGGCAGGTACTAGGGATTGCTGGTATCTGTTTTATTCATTTGCTTATTTATATCTTATCATTAAACTACAAACTTTAAATGACTCAGAACCATCAAGGTGTATATGATGTAACCTCATGTTCCCATCATGATTACACCAGTATGAATGGAAAAATGTAAACATGGCCCATTCCCATTTTTAAACCACTTGGGCCAAATTCTGCTCTTGTTTACTCATGTGCATCCTTGCTGAAGTCCACTGGAATGGATCGTGTAACTGAGGGCAGCATTTGACCCTTTGAGTTCCATAGGAATGTCACCATTATGGTACAGCTAACATAGTGACATTTATGTGGTCCAAAGGATCCAGAAAACTGTGGTAATGGCCAGTATGTTGAAGACTTCACTCAAGAGAGTGTGTGTGTGTGTGTGTGCGTGCTAATTTGGCTCAAAGGGGTGTAGAGAATTCAGCATGGAAAGGACTCAGATTACTACTATAAATGAAAAAGACTCCATTTCCCAAGAAAGACTGCCTTGTTTATGCTGCATCATATATGCTGTTCCATGTTAATGTGCATGTACATCCATTTATGATCTATCTATACTATTTTTCAGGATAGTTGTAGAACTGATCATTTATATATGGGAAAAGAGGGATTATTTTACCCTCAGAGAGATACACTGAGACATCAAAGTCAGACAGTGTAAGACAACATTTATAAAAATGTTGACAGATATCTTACTGTGTTTGACTCATGTAGCCATCAAAAGCTCACTTTCACAGAGCATTTTTGGACATCTTAGTTGGCTGAATCACCAATTTAGAATCTGTCAGACCTCATTATGTGGCTTAAGAGCCTCTTCTTGGTGCCATTTGTTATGCATTAATAAGAAAACATTAGTGAATGTGTCCTCTGGTACAACCAAAACCATTGTGCCATTACATAGTAAATTTTGTTCTTTCTAGCGTTTAAAAAAAACTTCACAACAGCGACACAGCTTAATTGCTATGCAAAGACTTAGAGCACTGCATAAGCATCAGTTCCAGAGTTTGGTTTGATTTGAATCAAGCCAAGCAAATTATGCCTGGATATGATTTGACAAGGTTTTCCTGCTTGCCTGTTTCTCTCATCTGGAAAAAAAAGAGAGAGAGAGAGAGAGAAAGGCAAAGCAGAGTGTGTGCTCAATTTAGACTGGCCTTATTCCCCCAGCATTTTGTGTGATTCAGATCTATATTTACTGCCTTTCAGTATCATAAATAGAGCAGTTTGAGACACAGTGCTGTTACAAGGCTCTGTACCAAAAGGCAGATTTATTATGAATGCTGGTAGGGACCTTTTTTTCTCTCATTGACTAGATGTGACTCAAAAAGTTAATGGTAATTGTTATCATCTTCATTTAGCAAAGCAAGAGAGAGAGAGGGGGAGAAAAATGGGAGCAATTTGCAGAGCTGAGAACAGGTCATTACAGGTGTGTTATATTAGTATATTCATGAGCCCCCGGGGACAGGCATGCTGAGATATCCAATAACTTTCTTAATGTGTAATTACACATCATTGAGCTATAATTGATTAATTGAAAAGAGAATGTAGGCAGATGCTAGGCCAAGGCTTCTGCTGATCATTAAATGAATATGTCCTTGCTTCCTTTTAATAAGTAAAGTGAACTACTCAAAAGCAATTAAGTCAGAACTGAAATTCATTAAATTTTAAGTAATTATTGGTATTAACTTGTATAATAAAATAAAGGTCTTATGGAGTTTTTTTTCTTTCTAATGGAAATACAATAGTTCAGTCTATCACAATTTGAAAGAAAAAAGAAAGAAATGCCTGGATGGAAAGGGGTTAACAGTGAAATATACACTCCCTGCAGGTACTCTTTGGTACTCCTTAAAATATCTAGGTATTTATTAGCACAGCTGATGTACTAAACTGGGATCTCATTCCTGGAAATTCTGTCTACCATTGAGAGAGTACTAACAGTCTCTGGGGTTGCAGGTTAGGTTTTCTTCCTGTAGGCTTCCAAAGATCCCTCTTCCTAAGATTTAAAGATACCTATATTTTTCTCCTTTCTTTTAATTACTACCTAGCTCAACAACAAAACGTGTGAAAATTCACGTTTGTTTCGTTCCTTTTCATGGCAGCAAAACCACATCATTTTAAACTGTTTTTTTTTTTAAAAGGTAAACTTTGGGTCAACCTCATAATCATTATGGGCCATATCCTAACTCCATTTTTATAAAAATGCACACTGGATTCAATTCTGTATACAGGGTGTTATCACAAATCTGTCTTTACAGGGCTTTCTGACTGGTATATATCCTTTACATGAGAGATCCAGGGTAAAATTTTCAAAAGTGTCTAAGTGACTTAGGAGCTTAATTCTTGTTTTTAGGTCTTGGGTGCTTAGGAGTCTAAATCCAACTTACTTTCAATGCATTTAGATTCCTAAGGGCTTAAACTCCCAAGGGACTTAGGTACTTTGATACCTTTGAAGGCATGGGCCTTAAGTGCCTAGGTCTCTCTTGAAAATTGAATTAGGATAATAAATCATTTAGGGCCTGATTCTGCAAGACCTTATATACCTGCTTAACTTAACTACTAAATTAAATATTATTTAAAATATTACCCACAATCTATTCATAATGGAAATGTTGATGGATATTATCTCACCATTTTATTTTACATGCAGTAAAGCGTATAATCATTTTTAACATGTAGTAGTTCCCATTGAAAACAGGCTGAATTTCACTAACCTTGGTTATGACTAGGGCCTGCCTATTTTATTTTTATCAAAATATTATTGAAACGGTGGTCAGAATTTTTGCTTACCAAGAAAAGGATTTTCAATAAACACAAGATTTTGATAACTACTTCATTAACTTTTCTGATAACTTTTCAACAAACTAATTTTAAAAAATAAAAAAGCCATCCTTTTGTTGAAATTTTACATTTTTTAAAAGCCATTTTTCAATTAAAATGCCTTTTTTTTTTATTTCAACTAACTTTAGTTATAACTCTAGTAAAAAGATCCAAAAGGTAAAGAGTGAAGATAGGACTAGACAAACACAATGAAGCATATGGGTGAGGACTTGATGTATGTATCTTGAAGTTAGTTGAGTATTTTAGAAGTTACTCAGAAACAGATGGTTGCTGCTCATTTATGAGAAGAATTTTTACTGCTTCTACTGGGGAGACAGGTGATAGAATTAGGGCTTGTAATAGATTTTGAATTTTTTCCGATTTTAAAATAAACTTTGCTCTTGATTTTAAAAAACTTAGTGATGATCAATGGGAAAAACTTGGTAATATTCCTTCTATCCACAAAACAGCTTATGCTCAGAAAGTATCATCTCCCAAACACAAGCAAGAGAGCATGCACCTCCTAAAATAGCATCCATGTCTACACAAAATGGTAATCTGGAAGAATTCTGGGATGATCTGGGAGCTATTTATAGTATTTACAGGGAAGGGTGGTGCAAAAGAGGGGAGGTGTATTGCCCAGAGCTGAATGGGTTTTATGTGTCCTAGCACCTACAATGGCAGTTGTCATCCTCTCAAGTTCACCACAGTCACCTCTTTCCATCTTATCATACTTCTAGTCAATCCTGTTCTCATTTTTTACAACATTTCTCCTTTTTCCTTTCTCTGCTGACTTTGTTTTCCTTAACTTAGCTCACCGTTCACTGGACTAAATGTAAAAAGAAAAGGAGGACTTGTGGCACCTTAGAGACTAACAAATTTATTTAAGCATAAGCTTTCGTGAGCTACAGCTCACTTCATCGGATGCATTCCGGACTAAATGTGTGGCTTACGTCAGACTACTAAGAGTACCAGTCTGCTTCTTGCTGGCATGTATATCGCTAACTGTGGCGTCTCTTTGTTTCTTACTTGTTTGGGTTTGTTTCATATTACATGTTACCGGAAACTCAAAAAACAATATTGCCCCCCAAAAGAGAAGAGCTGGAAAAACCCTCCAACCCTATCCCCACTGATATCGTTGTTCACTGACAGATGGCCCAGTTTCTCAAAAAGCAAAAATGGGGCATGGGGAGAATACTCTTGTTCTGAAAAGCTCTACAGGGGCTGAAATCTCTTCTAAAGCAATGTCAAACTGCTAATCAGCAGCAGCCCTATCAACAGCTACAGGAAAAAGTTCTCAGCAAAGACACTTATCCTCATTATTGTTCTCATATAGATAAACACATTCTGAGCACTTACATCAGAATAGAGAGGGAAAATCTCTCACTCTTTTAATGCTGCAAATCAGAGCTACTCTCTAGCCCACAGCATAAAAAAAACATGGGCTTTTGGATCTCATTTCCACTAAAGTTACTATATTTGACTCTCTAAATAAATTTCTTATCCCTTCAGAATAGATTGTATTTTCTATAACTTTCTACAGCTGGTCTCTAAGGCGTATTACAGTGTCCTTCAAATTAAATAGTGTTCTAAAAACCTTGTTTGCTACAGTGTTTAAATTATTTGTAAGCTCACGTATAGCAGGTTTTGGTCACAAAAAGCAAAAGAAAAGCTATATATATATATCAGTCTTACGTTACACTTTATGGTACAGTTCCTCTTCTCCTGTCATACCCCACAGCCCAGTCCAAAGCCCATTTAAAGTTAATGGAAAGACTCTCATTGATTTCATTGGGCTTAGAATCAGAAGCTTAAGAGTTCTAAACTTGGTGTGGATGAGGGAAAATACAAATTTTAATAGTTACCAGACATAAGCAGGGTGAATATTATTATTGCCATTTTACAGATTGGGAAACTGAGGCACTGAAGGACTTAGTGACTTGCTGAAAGTCACGTTGAAAGTCTGTTGTAGACCCAGGTAGAGACTCCAAATCTCCCAATCCATACCAGTGCTACAACAAAAGGACCATTCTTCCACTTCACTATATAGTAGAAAATAATATAATAATAATAATAAAGGCCAGTGACAGTGGACATTTTTGTTCTAAAATTATTGGCTGTTCTAGTTGAGAGAGGTCTGAAGACAAACATATAGTATATAAGTTCCTGGTGACAGCATATCTTATGGTGATTGGCAGGTTGGGATTCTTGTTGTTGCCCTTGTTCTTTATTTGGCCATATTATTCACATTGTTATCTTTCTGTTGTACTGTCCCTGCTGAGTTAATGATCATATTTTGTGTCTACCTGCATGTCTATCTAGGAATATCTGGACAGGGGGCCAGCAGATTGGCCACTCAGTGTTTCTACCTATACCCATTTAATAGGCTTATGGCTGTCAGCACTACAATTTCACTCTGTGTTGGAACTTTACCTAGAAGGAGTGTGGGGTCTCTTCTTCTAAATGTGTGCGCTTAACTCTGGTGGACTTGAAGGGTCATTAAGTGTGTGCAATGTGAACAGACTATATCCCACAAATTCAGCCTGGCAGCAATACTTTTTTAAAAA
This sequence comes from Chelonia mydas, assembly GCF_015237465.2. Lineage (NCBI taxonomy): Eukaryota > Metazoa > Chordata > Testudines > Cheloniidae > Chelonia > Chelonia mydas. The sequence goes on along the minus strand of NC_057851.1, from coordinate 79,428,533 downwards.
ACATGATTTAAAATCATTTTGCCTATTTTTTCAGACTTAAAAAGAAACAGAATGCAAGTTTTTTGTGGGTTTTGTGGTGTTTTTTTAAAACATGCTCCCTGACTCAAGAACAATTTAGTGTTTGAAAATGAAATGTTGCAGGCTGTTAGTCTATAATATGACTTAAGCCCTTTTGTTTTTTTAATCACAAAAAGGGTTAAAATTCACCTGGCCAAGATTACTGAGGTTTTAAGAACAGCAACATCACATCTCTGTGGTAATTACTTTTCCCTGAGATTTTACAGGGCCATAACATGCAATGCTGACAGCTCTGCATAGCCTGATCCAAAGCCTACTACAGTCAACGGGACACGCTTTCCATTGATTTCAGTGGGTTTAGGGTTACGGTCTCTTTGCACTAGCTAATCACAGCATATACTATGCTATTTTGCAGCTATTGAAATATATAAATTGAATCAGTAGTTCTCAGGAAAGGGGTGTTAACCCATTAGTGGACAGCGGGGGACTTGAAGAAATCTACTGATATCTGCGGAAAAACAGCTGGAAGTTGGAGAGTGACAAAAGCACTGCACTCTGGCAATTATAAAAGCTTTGGGCAAGATTGTGCCTGATCCCTGCACAGATGTACCCTCTCTCTCGCCCCCACCTGCGCACCTGAGAAGACGCCTGGAACAATAAGACTCTGTGAGCAAAGGGTCCTGCTGCTCTTGGCTAGGATAGTACTTCCTCCACGCCCCCAGGGACAGGAAGAGAGTGGGACTAGGGAACAGTGCAGAGAGGGAGGGGGAAGCTGTTGCAGTCTTTTCAAGGATAGTGCATCAACACAGCTTCTTCTCACTCCCAGGAGCTCTGAGAGGCATTGTGTCTGCCTGAGGCACAAGGACTCCTGTGGTTTCCGCTGGGGCAATGGAAATCTGTGCAGACCGCAAGGTGAGGCTGTGCTTCAGTGTCATGACAGAACACCTCAACCACAAAAGCTGCTAGAAGTATAGTTAACTAAGATCACACAATCCTATTCAAGCTCTCTGGTAGCAGGCACTGTGTATAACTGTTCCTTCCTGGGCAGGAATTGGAAGCTACTCTACCTCTCCCTCTGCTGGCTTGAACGTAAAAGTGAGAAGGAAAACCAAAGTGTTGGAAAGAGAAGTGGGAAAAGAAGGAAAAAGAGAGCAAAATAGACAAAGAAAGAAAAAGAGATGGGCACAAACAAAGAAAAGAAAGAGAAGCAGGAGACAGAAACTCAAAAAGGCAAAAGGAAGAAAGACAATAGTGGAGAATACAAAAATATCTCTTCCCCCAGCTAAATATCCCCCCATAATTGTTGCACTGAATATAATGTAGGATACAAGATATATAAGTGCACTAACAAAATTTGCCTTTTGTTTATGCTGAAGTGACTTTTGGGGCAGGTTGGGTTTTTTTGGTTTTGTTTTTTTGGATTTGTTTGTGTGTGGGTTTTTGTTTTTGTTTTTTTTTGGGCGGGGGGGGGGGGGGAATTTAGCAGCAGGGCATGGGAATTTGTTCTGATAAACTTAAAAAACAAAAAGCCATCAAGAACATCTCTTATAAGATAGACAATGAGTCAAATACCTGTAATTGTCAATCAGGTTAAATGTAAGCGTGAATGTCAATAATTTTTGTACTAACAAGGCCTCAAGAGCTTTTCAGAAAACATGTTGTTGTTTTTTGTTTTGGTCAAAAACTCTGATACATAAAAAATGTTTTAAGAGTACAATATTAAGGGTGTGGTATAAACTAGCTATGGAAGGACATCCAAAGTTAAATCTGACTTCATCTTTAACTGCTGCTGCAATGTCTAGGTGTCACATGAATGCCACATTTTCTGATCTTCTATAAAATCAGTCCTCCAATATCAATGCACAATGGCACAAATTTAGGCAGAGCATCAGCCATAACTTTGGCTTTTGTTCGTCTTTGTCATAACCCTAACTGTCTTTCATTCTAGGGTGAAATTTTTCATGTCTCATATTTAAATCTATTTTTATGTGTGTGGGTTTTTTTTTTTATAGTTTCCCTTTCCACTTTTGCTAAAGATTAATGATATATGTGTGATCACTGATTTCCATGTGCAGAGTTTTGTGTAACAACTGATGGCAGGGTATGGTTTATTTTGTATTTAAATAAGGACTTTTGCCCAGCTAGCCTATCTTTTAACTAATTGTGTAGTAGAGTCATGATGCAGAATTTATCATACCACAGCAATATAGTGCTATTCCAGTTACAATCCTTAGTGGTGTATTTTATATATCATTCCATAGGTACACATGGTGCTTACTTTGTCTCCTTAAAAAGTGATCTGAGAAAGCAGCCCAGCAATTCATTTCCTTAGCCCACCAAAATTATCACTTGCTCAGAAAGCAACATACTAATCCTAAAACTGCACTGAATATTGTTAAATATTAATATAGCAAGGGAGAACAAGAACAAACTGTTGTTTTTTATTTTCTATTTTTGTATAGGGGCATCCTGGTATGGGCTCTCCCTGCTCTGACTAACCAGGGTATGAGCCTAGGAGGACTTGTACTTTCTCTAGGCAATGACTCAGGAATTTGGGCTGCTTAGAGGAGGAATTGTAGGCTTTTCACCAGTCCTTTCATTCTAGCACATCATTTTTCACTCTTTAATCCCATCTCTTTCCCAACATCCAGCATGAGCTGAATTGCATTGCTACTTGACAGTCAGCTTCCAGGAGACTATACTCTGCCCTTTCCTCCTCGAAACAAAGAGATGTGCCTGTATAAAAGCTCCCAGCTGCTGAGAAATTTAAGTCCTGATGCAGGGAACCCTGGCAGTGGATTGCGCTGCCAGCCAAGCCACCATACTGGCCTTATTCTTTTAAAAAATATTTGCATTATGTAGTTTCCAAGATTTTATCATGTATTCCTCACCTTAGGAAAACTTAATTTTCAAAATGACTAAAAGTTCACAAGGAAAATTCTATATCCGCATTTTGTGTGTGTGTGTGTGTTCTGTATTAACTGTGATGGCACATAGCACATTTTGGATCTAAAGTGGGAAATCAATACCATAAAGTAATCCCACAACTGCACAACGGATTTTTATGCCAACCAAGTCTTTAATTGTCACGGATATCTTAATACACAGAGCTCTCATATGCACTCAGAGCTTTAATTTTTGTTAAATGATAACGTATTCTTCCTTCTACTGCTTATCTAGCTGTTTTGGGGTTTTTTTTAAATAGCTGAGTTTTACCTAACTAGTCCAAATATTTCTCTTTTAAGCAATGAACAAATAAGCAAAGACGAAAGCATGCAATTTGCAATAGCATAGCATAGGTTATTATTATTATTATTATTATTATTACTATTACTATTAGACTTAAAAATCTATCCAAGTATTTAGGGGTAAAGTCTTTCAGTGAGCGTCTGTGACCCAGGATATTAACATTCTAACCATGTACTCTTGTTCTTGTGGGAGCACACTAGCATACAGAACCCATCAGTGCTTGATCCCCTAGATCCACCCTGGCAGCACCCTCGGAGCAGAAGCATTTCCAAACAGTAGGGACTGTATGTGCTGCAACAAACCATACTGGAAAATGGCAGATGAACCCTAAAGCTAAGAAAGCACTTTGAGCCTGAGCTTCCAATTTCATCTGACAGGCTATTATAAAATTTTCTCTAAACTGCAAAAAGAAAACTCCAAGGATTTCTGGATTCTCAAAAGAATAAACAAGTTTCAATTTCTCTTTCATTTAAAGTCTTAACTCTTCACTGCTTTACAAAAAGCAAGAAACCAACATCTGCCTCTCACTGTTAATGACTGGTTAAGCTTTCTCCATTGGGAAACAATCTTCCTGTAATTTTTTTTTCCCTTCTACTTTCTTTCTTTTTTTTCCTCTTGTCCAGCAGAAAATTGCCCACAATAATATAGAAATATTGACTAGCACTTCAGACAGAGACACTACCCTCCCTTAACTTTGAATAAATTTGTTTTCAACTGCATTTTAACACAACATAGAATCAATGGAAATATATAAATAAAATGACTACCTGACTATAAAACATTTAGCATCCTATCCAAGTCATAGTATCCACCATCTCCAAAGGCTAGTACCTACATATTTTGAAAGAGAGGTACTCTCTAAGTATATCTTTAAAGATAGCAGAAGTGCATATTCATAATTTTTGTCCTCTTTCTTTCAATGCAGATTGACTCCAGGCAGCATCCTTGCCAATTCTTTTTTTCCAATACCATCGGAAAAATAAAACTATGACAAATTACTTTTATTACTTCCTTAAAAAAGAACTGAAACCTGTCCAAAAAACACACAGAGGACAAAATACTAAGTTGGATGACTCAGAGCTTTTGCTGAGTACAACAAGAGTTACGTAATAGTACAATATTTTAAACATAGATTGATGGGGGAAATGTAACTGTACATTAAAACGATGCTTGGAGTGGGCATTAGTTGCTCCATTCATCTATTTTAAAAGAAAACAAAGTTACATTTGGATTAATAACTGAATTATTTCATGGATCAGCCAGCGTTAGTGTACTGTGTCAGACTCTATCCTGCATTCCTGGTACACTCAGAACTCCTGATGACTTCAGTAGGAGTCTTGCACGTGCTGGGAATGCACAGTATCAGGCCTGAAGAGACTAGTGCTCTTGTATTGGTTGTGGTCATTGAGGAATGAAACTTTTTATTTAGTAACTATATACTATTAGGGGAATAATTATAAATTTGGCTCAATTTTCCTACTCTTTGGCCACTTAGGTCTTAACCTTGCTCCAATCGATCAATAGGAACTTTGCAATTGATTTCAGTGGGAGCAAGATCAGTTCTTGAGGCCCAGATTCATGCCTGGTGTAACACCTTTTAGTTCAAGTGGCATTCCATTATGGATGAATCTTGCCCTTTTGGGTAACACAAGTGGCACAAAGCAGCTGGAAAACATCTTAACCACCTAGTGGAGATTTCCTTAGTGAAGGGTATCCTTGGGTGACACATTGCTACCACTGTGGCTCTAAGCCAGTCCCTGTCCTGGCCTTGTTGTAGGGGGCATTCCCAGGGAATAGGGGCATGGTCAGTGTGTCTCTGTGTTTTGGCTATTCCCAGTTCTTGGAATGACCCCTTGGGGGGGCTTTCACTGCTTTAGCTTATGCCGGATACTTGACGGATCCCAGGCTGATCCTAAGATTGGGGAGAAAACAAAGGTGATAGAAAGCCACCTTTGTTCCCCATTTCCCCTGTCCTGTGCCAAGCACAGCTCAGCTGGACTGCAGAACCCAGCCCTTTGTTTTTAAACCACTGATGTGAGAGTGAAATCCCAGGGACCAATTTCTGCACTTAGTTACATGAGCGTAACTGACTAACTTAATTGGGGGTTGCACTTCTAGAACTGAGAGCATACTCTGGCCTACATCTTCTGTAGAGGGGATTTGCTGAGGCAGAGGAGTTGCAGCCAGTGTCTCCCCCACCCCGTTTTATATACTTATAATTAGAAAAAAGTTTGTAAGTTGCTTCAAAATAAAACTGAGTGTTCTCATTTTTCCCAAATATTTCCACTTAGCCAGATGAGGTATTTACTTAATGGTGCTGGAAAGAAAAGGAAATGTAGGGAAAAGTTCTATAAACTCATCAAAAGCTCAATTTTCAAAGGCAATGTGTGAATCTCTTTTTAAATAAATGACAATTCATTCTCTGTTTACTTTAGGTAAAGAGAAAAATTCATTGTGGAGCACTCATTTTTGCAAGCTAATCAAGAATATTAGGTCCCAACAGATTCATTTAATAGAAATATAATAGGCATTCCTGCTTGTTTTTAATCTTGCCTAGTTGCAAATGCTAAAATGAACAGCAAATTAACCCTGCCTTGGAACAGAGATCCTTTCACAGCTGATATCATCTCTCTTACGGCTTATAAACATTCCAGGCTCCTTGTCAGTACTTCGCTGGCTTTCACTCCTTCCACAAAAGAGAAGAGGGGGAAAGCGCCTGACTACATTTCACTAAAAAATAGAGGAATAGTTGAATTCTAAAGGGAGTACTGCGTGTCAGCTCTGCTGTGTTTCCTAGCAGAACAAAATATTATAATAGTGTCTGAGAACAATGTAGAGCTAAGATTGGGGTGGGGGGAAGGGGGCCTTTTGCAGCTTGGGAGGCTGGTGGGTTTTTTTTTTGTTTTGTTTTGTTTTTTTCCTTGTGCTTTACTAGCCATTTCCTTCATGGCTCCTTATGAACTACTGTACAAGACAAGACAGTAAGACAAGGCCATTCAAGTTCTATAATCAGATATAAAAGATTTGCAAACAATTTGAGATGTTAAAATTGTTCAATGATATCAGCACTAGCATTAGAACTCTAAACAGGAAAAAAAAGATGTAATATTTCATAACGTATGTAATCATGAACAAAAGCCTTTCAAAAAACTATTTTCACTGTGCTAAAGTAACAATCTAGACTTGTTGTAAGTATGTTATTCTTACAAGTAGTTCGCAGTTATTCTTGAAGGCAAGCCTTGGAGTTTCCTTAGCATAGTGCTGCTGGGGAAAATTTTCAGCATGTCCATCTTCATCTCTAGCCTGAAGGGAAATATAATGGCCTATTTAGGGACTTACAAATAATGGAAGAAAAAAATAGCTAAAAGCATAACAGCTCAGATAATTAAAACAACATTATTAAGAAATTTGTTTAAATACGCAGTACACCTTTTAGATATGAGAACTTGGGATGCTGATTGTTACATAGTTTAGGCTGAACATGCAAATTCACTGTGGTGTAATAATTAAAACAACAAGAGACAAACCCAAAATGAAATATTTGAGCTAAAAATTGTGAGCACTTAAGGGTTTCAATTTACTTCATTGCATTTTTCAGGATTACATTACATACGTACTTGTTTAAACTTTTTTTTTTTTACATGCTTAAGCAATTCCTAGATAACGTACCTCTATTTTCATTTTAACAGCAAGGCCATTACAAATAGCTTTTCATACTCATAATTTACATGTAATGCTATTAAAGATAAGTGGATTCTCCTTCCATTTTTAAGTAAAGCTCTGAAAAGAGCAATCATCTAACAAGAACAATGATTCTTCAATCAAATGTGGTAAAATATTTAATTAAGAAGATGCATTAAAAGTTACTGGTTATTTTGATCTACACTGTCAATTAAGAAAGCTGAAGTTTAAATGGAGACATTAACAGAGCCCATTAGCAATATTGCTTGCATATAGTATTTTCCTTCTAATCTACAACATTTTCTGGTTTAGAGTTAAAGCAAAAGGGAGTAGTAGGTGAAAGGAGGAGTGTCAGCAACACACTCATTACACTGTTCATTTGGGTGACACTTGCACTCTGTTCCGCTTTCATCTCATCTAATCCCTGACTGTTCACTCTTTCTCAGCCTCCTAAAATTCACAGCTGAGCTGTCTCTTTCACATATGGCTTGCATATAATTATGCATATTCCATTTTACACTGCATTAAAATGATGAGCTTCTGGCTCCATGCCAGCTTATTTAAATAGGCCCCCAGTGAACTAGGAAAAAAAAAAAGAGGAACACAAAAAAGCCATACAATAAGCAGCAGGTAGCTCGGTTTTCTGTCTCTTTAGATAAAACGTATGTCTGCTGCAAAAGGAACAGCTGAGAATTACCTGTTGTGATGTATGGACTGTGGGAAGGAGGGGAGGAGAGAAAAAACAATGAACACACATCTATGAAGTTATGACAGCACTTACATATTGTTCTTCCTTAATGTAGTGTGAACTGTCTATTTTCATGTGTCATATTCAGAGCTCTGAGAAATTTTTCTTTTTAGTGTTGGCATTTATGAAAGATATTTGCACCTTTTAAATTCTATAACTTGTTGCTTGTCTTCAGATAAGCTTCTGTCCCTCTTTGTGGAGGTGGAAGGTGTTTGGGGCATGAAAGGGGAATGATAGGGTTAACAATATTGAAGTTTTTAAAAAGCATCTATACCTGGTCCAAAGCCCACTGACTCCAATGGTTTCTGAATCAGGCCCCTAACTGTAACTGTGGTGTGGACACTAGCAGACTTCACTTCCCAGGGATGTTATCAATTTAAAATTCACTCATCTGTCTGAAAATGTTTTACAAATAATATCTAAGATAACTATGGTATAACTGTCAACAAGATGAAGGGGAAAATAACTAGGTTTATTTACTTTATATATTTCAAAGCACTTTTGTCTCATCTATTGATCGGTTTCCCCTTTTGTCTGTGAAGATCTCTCACACACTAGCTAAAGAGAAAGATTTTTTTTTTTAAAGAGGAAAATGTGATTGTAAAAGCACAAAAAACTGACAGGGGACTCAAGCAGGTGAAGTACCTGAAATTACTTTTAACTCATTTTTTAACTGATGAGATTTCAGTTCACTATGTCTCTTTTATCTCTTCACTTTAAGAATGAACCCTCCCACACACCCCATAAATTTACCCATCCTGCCTTGTGGAACTAAGCATATCCAGGTTAGACTGTGTTGTCTACTCTGCCTTTTCCCTTTTTGAACGCATGCGTTGTCCTTCCCTCTCCTTCTCCCTCCTTAGAGGAAGTAGGATTTAATTAAGGGTCTCTAGCGGGCTTTATGCCCATACCACTCTTCCATACCACTCAAGTGCAGCTGGGAGACAAGTATCTATAAAAATGCCCCTCTCAGAGTGGAATTTGAGCTTGTCAGCTTTGTGTCCCAAAGCAGCAGTACAGGGCTACTGACTAAGTCACTAGCTTTTCACCCACTCTGTCAAAAAAGAAAACTTATGATACCCAAATGAGAGAGAGAGAGAGAGAGAGATCTGTAGGTCCAAGGCAAGTATCATGTAAGGCTCTGAAGTGCTTCCTGGCTTCCACTGAATACAAGTTACAAAGTAATATCTTTAGATACAGTGTAACAGCCTGTACATGACAGTGTACACATTCTAGCTTGTCAGTGACCTTCTATAGACATGTACTGCTGCAATCTGTAAGTACAAACACACACCTTATAAAACTAAATAGAAATTTGTGTTTATAGTATGTGTGCCTGTCAAAATATACCGTCAAACCCTATTTCGCCCTGCCCACCTAACCAAAATTGCCACACAAGCTGATGGCAATGCATTGCCTCCCCTACTTATCCAAACTTTGTTTTATACAATTTCGAATGTCTCTGACAACTTGTTGGGCAAAATCTGCATGTACCTATACTCACAACAATTTAGCTACATGATGCTATCATTTATGATTGTGGTAAAAGTAAATACAATTCAACTGTCTACATCCATAGTTAAAAATTCTTATTCATAGTGGTCAGAGCTATTTCTCCATACCCAACTACTGTGCATAAATCCTCCTCTAGGTTCTATCAGTTGCAAATTACTTTTGAAAGGCTATACTAATGTTCAGTGTTGTGGGTTTTTTAATAAAAAAAAGGTTGCACTGAGCTTTTTTTTTTTGGGCGGGGGGGGTGCCTCTCATTCACTCGCAGTTGGAACCATTTGACAACCACCTGTGACAGCCACGCTGACAAAACAGTGAAAGGAAGGCAATCTTTCTCAGTCACCTTTCACAAACATATGCCTGTGAGTTAAGAATGGATAGCACGGTGTGTGCAGGCAAATACAGAACATCAAAAACTGTTGTATTTTCCAAGTGGCCCATTGAGATCCCTGATCCCTATCTTTTCTTCTCTTTTACTCCCCTACCATCATCCTCAAAGGCCAAACTTCACGCTGACCTTATAGTGAAGACAGCTCCATTGAGCTGACCATATATTCCTCAAGAGACCAACCATTAGTGCCACTCCATGCTTAGTGGGAGAGGAGTTCTCCCACAGTGACTAAGCAAATTACCTTTGCAGCCCTCCTAGTCTTTGTTTGTCTAGGCCGGGCAGGGACATAGCACTGCACTGCCGCCACATAGCCAGAGTAGCCTATCAGAATCCACATTACTAACAAAAGGAAGACCTTCAGCTTCCAGAGAACCCTGGAATCTTTAACCTCCATTTAAGTCTCAGAGGATGCATACACATAGTAACACTGGTCACTGCAGTATCCCTTTGCTGCCCTGATAGCACGGTGTATGATCTCACATCCTGGAATAGGTCTTAAGAATACTGATCCCAAACCAAAAGTGCAATAAGAGAAGTCACATTGCTATATGTAGTACGCCACAGCCATGCACTGTGTGTAATGCCGTTGACTCACATTGACTGAAATGGGTTTCTCTGTAAAGTTTTTAACAGCTTGTAAGTATTTTTAAAATTCAGGATACAACTTTTAAAAAAAACAAAAAAAACAGTGGGTGTGGAGTGATTTTCTTAGTTCTGTGTTGTGTCCACTCAAGTACTGTGCAAGTTACCTAGGAAAAGAAGTAGCAGTAAGCCATATTCTTTCAGTCCCATGGAAAGAAGCTATATAACTCACTCAAGGCTGTCACCCTTAACAAACAGGAACAACAGCAACCTGCAGAGAAATTTTCTCCTCCCCACGTCACTGGAATTTCTGCATGGATATTTGTTTCTCCTTGACCTTATTCTTAGTGCAAAATTCTCTCCTTGATCTACAGAGCAGAGCTCTTATCCATAGTGCAGGGTTTTTGGTTTTGGTTTTTGCATAGTCCCTTAGTCTTCAGAGAGGAAATTTGTCCTTACCCAAATTATTTAGTATTTAAGTGTAAGATTTTCAAAAGTGCCTAATCACTAAATGCTCTCAAGTGTCTTAGGTGCTTTTTTGCAAATTTTACCCATAAATATTATTGGGAACAAGGCAGGTCATGCTGAATTATTTATTAAACTGGGTTTATTAAAGTTAACGGCCTTCTCTAAAGTAGGACAAAGCTTATAAGAAAAATGCACAAAAATCGCACAAGCTAGCCCATGAAAGTACAGTGCTATTTAGCTAAATATGCTTCAAACACCTGGTTGTTAAGGACAATAATAGCAAATATCTCAGTAACCCAAACTCATAGAATATTTGACTACTTGCATAACAAAACTTGCAGTCCAGTTCCTGTGAAATGCCCTTTCAAACAGATGAGCCATCCCAATGTGATAGTTACATCCAGACACATGATAGATGTGCATGATTGGATGTTTCTGGTACGACAATCAGCTGGAAAAGTTTAACAATGCTGCTGTTTAAGTTGCTATAATTAGGTTTCAAAATTAACATCCCGTTAAGATGAATTTCCCCTGTTCATCTCAGTCCTGGTGCTGTTGTTTCAGTCAATGTGGCTACAGATGCAAAAGACAACAGGGCTGCCATTTTCATTGTGAAGATTATCGTTTCTACCAGAAGGACATGGAGCTCCCTCTTGTCCCCCAGCAAAGTGTATCTTATGAAGAATACAGCAAAACTTGCAGGAAATCCACAGTTAGATGCTAATCCTTGAAATGCATGGTCCTCTGGATTTCTATTGTCCCAGCTAATCAGTTATTATTATGGTTCCTCTACTCACTTCAACCAGTAATGGTAAAAATAGTTCTTCACTTCCATTTCTGGATATTCACTCCATAAATATATTAGTACACTAACTAGCTAAACTGGGGCCTCACCACAAACCCTGAACAAGGCACAGCCCCAGAAGCAGACTGTGGACCACAGTGGGGACTACAACCCGTAGAACATATTCCATTATTTCTGCAATCATGGAATAAATGGACAAATACTGCAATCCCTATTTAGAGGAAACTCCCACCAGTGCTTAAGAGAATTTTGCCTCAGTAAGGTTCCTGGATTTTGCCCAAACCAGAGAATGAGGCAATAAACCACATTCAATTTTTTTTTAACCTTTTGGCCTTCTCACCTGCACTCTGCCCATAAATCCATCTCTGCTGGTACTACTCCTAGTATTCCAAACCTCTCAGTACCTTTCAGACAGCCACTGTGAATTTTTAAATAGGCCACAAAATTGTTTAATAAATTCCCCTAAAAGTCAGATTAGTGAAAAGCAAGGGTTGCAAATCACACTTTTAATAGTCAGTCCTGGACTATTTCTCAGGTCAGTTTGTTTATGGCCACCCCAGGCTAGCAATAAAGGCCCTATTAAATAGTTCCCAAACTGCGGTCTGCGTGCCACCAGTGGTCCTCTTAGCAATTGCTGGTGGGCTGTGGAGAGCTGACTGGTCACATGATGCTAACTCCCCTTTTTTTCCAGCTGCTGAAATGCATTAAAAGACAGCTAAAAATACATTACTTTCCTAATGTTATTTTTCCATGTAAGCAACTGCTGCAGTCGCCACAGGAATGTTATTTGGTCGCCAAGGGGAAGAGAAGTAGTCCAGGAGACAATCCCTCTACTAGAGGTGACTGGCAAAGGAAAATAGTAATTAAGTCTGTGCCCTTTTTTTACTTCTTTATGATGCATTAAGAGGGGGATGGCCAGAAAGGGTTCTTCTGATTTTCCACACACACCTTCTTTCTGCTTATTTTTTTATAGTAGAAACTAAGATGATGACATCAAGAGAATAGTAAACTGTTGGGGGACATGTCCACACCCAGCCCCCTCCCGTGATTGGGCCTGTGCAGCTGGAGAGAACCTACACACAATAGTTTGCTATCCAGTAGGCACAGCGTACTTTGATTTCACTGGCATGCATGGCAGCCACGGGCAATGCCATGGGCTCCACAGCTGGGGAGGGCTTTCTGATCATGTATGAGCTATGTGGTCACCAAGGTGGCATAGAGGTGCCTTCAAGATTCAGTTCAGCTTTGCAGCTGCAGAGTCTAAGCAGATGGCACAGTTCAACATCTTGAAGGTACCTATGGCAAAACTTCAGTCTATCTCTTGGTAAAATTTGTTTAGTGTTTTGGGATCATTTGACAAATAGTGGTTTATAAACATCACTTCTTAGCAGGGATGGATCCAAATCAAAACCATGGGTGTAGTTTTGTGGGGAGAGGGCACTGCCTCCCCAAACTGCAAGTTTTGGGCAGATGCAGAATTCCCCCCCCCACCCCACCCCGCGCCATGTGCAGCCCCATTGGCCTGACTGGAGCTGCCCCCGCAAATACAGAACTCAAATGATGCTATCCTGTTTCTATAATAGCCAAAAGCAAATACCAAATCTGACCACCCCAACACTTAGGAGAATCTGGGTTCAGAAATGGATTTAAACCCCCTAAGTTGGGGAGTTCTGGAGCACAATAGTTTTGGTGAGGATACAGGTTAAGAAGCCAGAGGCCTGGCCTGAGGTTATTATTAGTAAGAAACTGGAGAAGCACATCATTAAGAACTTTCCTTTCCATTATGTCAACATACGAAATACTGCCTGATTTTGAAAAATAAATAAAGGCTCTGTGTGTTAAACAGGCAGTTCCTCTGAGAAAAAAATGCCCCAGGAAAATATAATATTGTGTGACAAAGGAGACAGGGCCGTCCCGTGAAATAACAGGATAATAACTGTTTCTGAAGTAATCCCCATCAAAGTGATCTCAGATAGTAAGGAGCATAATGTTCACTTTCTGACACAGCTTGAGCACATTTGTTTTCTCTGTGCTTGAAAATCTAATAAACAGTTAATTTGTTTTGTATGATCAATAAATACAAATGCCCCTGCAAGGGTTGTGGCTCATAATGGTATCATACTGTGCACTGGATTTTTTTCAGTCACATTTTTCTGGTTTGACAATACCATCAGCCTATATTTAAAATCAAGCTCCAAGCCCCACTGTAATGCAAGCAACATTATAACTGAATCAGGTAAGAAGAGGTAATAACAAATCACTCTAGTGTGCAATGAAATCATACCTTTCATCCCACTACACTTTAAAGAGCCAGTCAAGACCCTGACAATGAATGAAGGACTCAACCCTCTGGATTCATTACCTTTTTTTTTTTTTTAATGTCTGTTTCATATATGGCGTACATAAGCAATTACACTCCACAGGTTTTTGACTCAGGATTTTCTTGTATAAATTATTTATAATACTGTACTCTAACAGAACCTTCCATCTGATGGTCTAGAAGCACTTCATGAACATTAATGAACATCTTTAGTCTCAAAACATGTCTGTAAAGTATGAAGTATTATTCACCCAAGTCCTGAAAGGCATTGAGAACCTACTGCTCTGATGCCTAACCTGCCCTGAGTTTTGTCCCCTTACATAACTTGTGTTTACAAGCAAATCAAGGCAGAGCCAGGACTAGAACCCATACCTCTGTACTACCAGTCTTTTGCTTAATCATGAAACTCCCTTTACGTTTTCAAACAAAAATCCTCTGTTAACAAAGTAAACCTAGAGAAACTCATTTTCCCTTTAAAACTCAGGCACATCCCATCTTCTTCCTTTTTCTTCTGGACACTAAATAGACAGTTTTTGTTATTACTGACTTCTCTAGGGCTGTGCTAACCCTGTCCTGACAGTTCACGGCATAGTGATATATGAGAAGTGTTCAGGTGGCTGACAGAAAAGCTAATTTTTTCAAACCACACAAACCTTGACACATATTATACATTTTTTATATCCAATGCAGAATCTTCAAAGAATAAATATTATAACAAATACATAACATCAGGATAATTTGAAATAAACTTTGCTTATTGCCCCATGAACATTTCTTGGTCAAGTCACAGCTACGTGGGACTTTAATAAGCGAGAGGTTATTCTGCTGATCTGATCTCTGATTAACAATAGGCCCCATTGAGAGACAGTAATGGACTGTGCCTGACAGTTATTGCAGCATATTCACTGGCGGCCTAAAATACAGCTCGAACACAAATGAAAATATACTACATACTTCCTAGCAGATTCCATCCTTGTAATGACTAGCTAACTCCACTGTAGCCAAATGTTCCTAACAATCTCTCTCTCTCTTTGTGTTTTTTATTTTAATTTATGAGATAAAAGCTTTCTTGAATTTATTTTGTGTGGTTCATTGTCAGGGAACTTGAGTATTCCTTTCAATTGATCCTATTAGTACAAGGATTCCAGAATACAGATAAGATGTTCATGTACAGAGAAAGCAAACACTTCCAATTAGCCTCCCAGAGAAAAGGGGAGGCGGGGACATAAAAACAACAATAAGGAAAAAAAAATCCCTGAGATGTTGGTTATGGTTAGCTGAGGCCCATGAACCAAACAAATCACTGTCTCTAATGCATTTGTTTCAGTATAACAGCTTCTCACAGGACTGTAAATATTGAACTAGCAACAAACAGTTTCTCTGATCGTGATGTCACATACAAGATTAATCAACTTGACTTGGAGCATTTTTTTTTTTTTAAAGCAATCCCTAACTGGTTTAATGAACTCTTCTCCCCACTGGCTTTTATAGACTAGCTGTGATCAAGGTACCATTACTATAAACCTTCACCTCCTCCCTCACTGACAGCTCATCTTATTAGCCTCACAACAGTCAATATCCAATTAAGGGATACCAAATTTGATCAATGGAGAAGATAACAATGAGCCTTAAAGACTCAGTGGCCTTTTTAAATTCCTGTCTTTTGTATTGTACAAACATTTCCATGCTCTAAATAGGCCTGGAGAGGGAAAGAAAAGGCCAAATCTGGGTGATAAAGCCCTTCCCTAAATCTGTTGTTCCTGCAGGCTACTACTTAATAAATGTTAAGCTGTGATTAATGCTATGTGTATGTGCATGTGCATGAGGGAGATAGACAGGGAGAAGCATTTATTCTCTGCCATATCTCCATAGTCTTTCTTTCAAAGTGTGACAATGTGAAGCTGTGTTTAAATAAGAAATAAACTTGTGACACAACTTATGGGTGACATGCTACTTGGTCCATCAATACATTCAAATCTAGGGGCTATAACATTTAATAATAATGATAACGTTAAGATCTCCAGGAAGGGACGAACAATTTGGGGGGGTTGGGGGGGAGAGGAACCTAACAGGCAGGGAGCTTAGTTGGAGGGATAGAGGGAGAAAGCTTCAGGACAACCTAAATTTCATCTCCCAGTCTTTCTGAAGATGATGAATGGCTGTAATAAAAGATGGGACAGTGGCAGTTATAAACTGCAGAAAAGTAAAATCTGATTGGAGGTGAGGGACATTAATTACAATGCCAGACAGCTGAACTGGAGGTGAAGGACACAGGTCATCATTATCAACACTTGCTTTGATTATGTACCTTTAGATTACAATTCGTTTTTGATCCCTTCACTCTGAGTTATATCTTCAAAGGCAATGAAGGTTGGTACAGCAGATATAAGGCAGCCTGTCTTTCCAACTTTCCCTGTCTTCCTTAAAGTATTAGTTATTACCATGTGCTGCATTCATGCTGACATATAGGACGTAACTTAACATGTCCAGGGTCTTCCTAGAACTATGCAGAAATTCAGTTCTGAATCAATAGTAGTGCACCTGTGCTTTCTACTATCCTCTGCCATCACGTGCAACACTGCAACACAATATTACCTGGCAGGGTGCCAGCAACATATACCAGGAGAATGGCCATCCAGACTCATGAGAACGTGGATAGCAATCTTCTTAGACAGTGAGAGGTGACTGTGAATTTTATCCTCCGACCATGTCATGATTTTCTTTTTGTTGCACGCGAATTAACTTTGCCTGCCTGCCTGAGTACTGAAATCTATTGGGCAAGGGCTAGTGTTTTCAGTGCTGTGCGCTGGTATCACAGCAAAAAGAAAACAAAAAAAACAAAAACAAACCCTCTACCATTCTCAAAGATGTGCTTACAGATGGAAATGCTTTTACTGGACCAAAGGCACAACCTCAAACACATCTACCATCTCCTCTGTCTCCCTCCTCGATCCTACTCTTTTACTTGCCTCCACTGTCTGTTCCCTGAACTTTCCGCCTCCTACATGTCCCGTACCTGCCTGACTAATGCACATTCCTTATCCACACCAGACTCTAACATGTTCACAACTCTGATGCCTGTCTCCACCTGTGTACAAATAAATGTGTCCATATCGCCCCTGTGTCAGCCAACACCTCAGGTTCCTCATCCATCTCAACGTCCTTTTTGAAATGGTGCTCTGTTTTTAAAGGCCTCCAGGGGTTTGTTCGAACCTATCACTCATCTGTATTTAGTGCCCGCCCAGCCCCCTCCAGTTGTCTAAAATCCGTGACCTTTCGGTCCTTTCCTAAGCACTATTACCAGTGATGTAATAGCCTTGTCCTCTGCTGCTCCTGCTCCCCCTCTTCAAATTTAATCTTACAACATACTTTCTTTCTCCCTAGCCTACACTTGTCATTGCCCCCCTCTCCTCCTGTTCTAATGCTTTAATTTATTCATTGAGTGGGGCAGGTCAGGTCTGGGACATCTGGAGCAATGGCAGATAGTTTTATGGTGCAAGGGTCTCTATAGGCCCAAGGAAAGGAATCAGCCCTGTCTTCTTCACCACAGGCCACGCAGCAGCAGAGAACTGTTTGGTGGCCACTAGTGAAGCCCTCACGCTCCTCCAAATCCTGCTGTGCAGGGGATAATGGCTGCAGGATCCACATAGCAGCTGGTCCACTGACCTCAATCCTATTCCCCAACTGACCCCTGCCTCACCCTCTAAAAACCTGTTATGTAGGATTTTAGGCTTCCCAATGTGCAGGAGTGCAAAATCCTTTCATGGGTTCCTGAATCCTAATCCTGTTGTATTGTGCAATAGCTTCAAAGCCTGTGGTTCCTGTAGTTAGTGCAGAAAAATACACGAACTTTGTGTCTTACTTTAGGGTAGATGTGAAATGACATCTCTCTCTAAGAAGACTCCATAGAGACCTGTACAGAAATGTAACCTTTCATCCTCTGTGCTCAATACAACCTGTTTCCCATTATTTAGCTGACCATTGTCTTTGCTTATGTTATATATGAAAGTAGCAGGTTGCAAGGCTAATGAGAATTGAGTTCCTGTTGCCGTCACTGTACAAAAACAGAGCAGCATCAAGCAAAGAATCAATTCTAAGTAAATCCTTTAAGCAAAATGCTACTCTTGAATGTTGTTTCTAGCTGATGTACCCAACAGTATTTTCTATTCCACAGCTGACTCCACCAAAAGCTAGAGGGCTGTTCTCATTACTGGCTCCCATCCTGCATACCAGAGATATAGAACTGGAATGGGCCTCCTGGGTCACAGAGCCCCAGTCCCTTATCATATAACTTGGTCCATAGACGTATAAACTTCCATCTTATAGCTGGTGACATTGTTTGCCCCCACAACTCCTATTGGAAGGCTTCTCTGATAGTTAGAAATCTTCTTCTAATATTGTGAGTACTGGCTTTTTCAGAGAGAGGAATGGGTGTTGCTTCTTGTTGCTTTGGAGCACTTCTTAAAAACTGTGGCTAAAACTGCTGTAAAGTGAATAAAGCCTCTCTTTTCCCTCAGGGTAGCCATCAGTAATTCTATGGTTAGACAAAGATTGATCCAGCAAGATAGTCACTGGGCTAGAGAGAGATCACAGAATCATAGAATATCAGGATTGGAAGGGACCTCAGGAGGTCAACTATTCCAACCCCCTGCTCAAAGCAGGACCAATCCCCAACTAAATCATCCCAGCTAGGGCTTTGTCAAACCTGACCTTAAAAACCTCTGGGGAAGGAGATTCCACCACCTCCCTAGGTAACCCATTCCAGTGCTTCACCACCCTCCTAGTGAAATAGTGTTTCCTAATATCCAGCCTCAACCACCCCCACTGCAACTTGAGACCATTACTCCTTGTTCTGTCATCTGCTACCACTGAGAACAGTCTAGATCCATCCTCTTTGGAACCCCCCTTGAGGTAGTTGAAAGCAGCTATCAAATCCCCCCTCATTCTTCTCTTCTGCAGACTAAACAATCCCAGTTCCCTCAGCCTCTCCTCATAAGTCATGTGCTCCAGCCCCCTAATCATTTTGTTGCCCTCCGCTGGGTGCTTTCCAATTTTTCCACATCCTTCTTGTAGTGTGGGGCCCAAAACTGAACACAGTACTCCAGATGAGGCCTCACCAATGTCAAATAGAGGGGAACGATCACATCCCTCGATCTGCTGGCAATGCCCCTACTTATACAGTCCAAAATGCTGTTAGCCTGGTGATGTTCCTCCTGGACATATGAAGGTTCCAGCTGACACTGGAATTGGCCCATGAGTCCCTGTGTTAGCACTCACAGGAGTGCTGGAGTGATGTTAATATGGGCTGGTGGGAAGGGAGGGGTGTTATGGAATTTGTCCCCTTTTCCTCCTCAGAATGGGAGCTGTAGCAATAGAATTATAATCTAAATTAATTCCATCAAACAGTGCAATTGACACTGTCAGTTTACTACTGACATCCTAGTGATCCTGTCTGCGTAAGACAACTTTACTGACTTTTTATTTATTTTTTTTTTGTGGGGGGGGGGGGGGGGGGGAGAAGGAATAATTATTTGTCTCCCTTGCTTTGTTTCACATATTAATTGTTAGTAATATTATTCCCATTATCCTAATTATGTGTATTTTCATCACTATATTCTGCTTAGAATTAAACCATTATTACACAGATCTCCATTGTTCCACCTGGTTTAAAATGCTGATGCTGAATCACTGGCTTTGGAGCTGGTGGAAGTGGATTACATGTGAGGGAGAAGGTGAAAGACCTGATGAGACCACTGGCTGTGAAAAGAAAAATACAGGTGCCTCTCCAACAACTGAGACACCTCACAGTCTGCAATGGCAAGAAATCTTATGCAGCAAACCCAAGGCTTTAAAAATCAGACTCTGTAATCCTTTGAAAGCAGCAAGGGTTTCTTTTGAAGGTCTAGGTCACATGCCTGGCAATACCTCATATGGTGTGTCTCTTTTGCCATTTGTTTATTTGCTTCTGGCAGTTTTGGCAGTGAAGTATCAGAGTGAAATGCACACCACGCTATACATATGGTAGGAAGAATCTAGTGCATCAGTTGAATGCATACTGTACTGTATACACATTCTGTTTTATCTCCGAGCACAGCTGTGCTGTAAAGGCTTACAAAATGTGAAGCCTTCTGTGCAGCAAAAACATCGACTAGAGAAGCTGGCCTATAACTTATTAGGCTGCAACACAAGCCAAAAAAAGCCAGAGTTAAAGCTGACAACTCCTGGCACTGTGATTAAAAAGTACAATGGCTTGAGCTAAAGAGGGGGTGTCAGCCTTAACTTTGTGTTTGGGGCTTTTGGTGGTTTGGGTCACAAACGTTAGATTATTTTGTGCCAAGAAAACAATCCACAGGCCCTGCACTTAGCTTCCAGCTAGAGATGTGCAAGCAAATATGCAAATTATTCCCCAAGTGTCCAGCCTGAGTTGCCAGGCTGTGTGCAGTGAGAGGGGTTTCAAGGAGCAGGTGGGGGATGGAATCTTCCCCACGAAGTCAAAAAGCAGCAACGGATCTATTCCATACCTGCTACTGTAGCTCTGAAGCTCCCCTGGCTCCGTGGGCTGAAGTCAGTGGAGCACATAGTGGGAAACAATCCTGCACTGGCTGGACTGAGTAGATTTTTCCATCTGTTATTTCTGTGAACTTCCAGCAAGAGCAATTTATTTTAGTTTGTTTAGCACATTAATATGGATATTTAACAAAACTTTTCACTTTTGTAAAATAGTCCCAGTTTCACAGAGTGGGACTGATCTTAAAATACATGGCTCATTGCTTCACATGTTCTAGGACGGCTCAGTTGTTGAGGGGTTTTTGGAGGAGACGTGGGCTCTTACCCTCCAGGTGTCAATTCACAATACAGCTGTTTCTATTGCAAGAAAGCTCATTGAAACTTAGGGCTTGTCTATTCTACCACTTTTGTCAGTATAACTTCTCCAAGCCTCCTTAGATGACAAATGTATTTGCATCACCCAGCTGGCTATCCTCACAAAGTCTCTCAGATACCATGGTGACCAGTGTAGTATAGATATACTCCATTCTATATGCTCTCCTTCTCTGCTTCCTCAGTTTTCTTCCCTCTGTTTTTTCTTCCTTTTAGAAGGAGCTGCCCTTCTCTAATTTTGATTGCAATTAAAACTAGTTTCATTAGTTACAGTACCTGGTTTTTTTAATCACTTTAGTTCACTCCTAACTCTGTCTTGTTGGCTTTTATGAAAACATGAAGTCCATAATTGCAAGCCACTATCAGTCACAAGTTGTGACAAGTGGAATGAGTAAAATGTATACAATACTAGATCTATAGAAAGGGGAATATGATAATGGCAGCGAATAAAAACTTACAGAATTCATAAAGATATATAATTTCTCTCTTTAATTGGCACACAGAAGAGGATGTTAGAGGTAGGGGGTGGAGTTTGTTCCATTGTTACCGAGAATTGTTTGGGAAATGAGTCAACTCTAAACAGGTTAAAACTGGTGTAGAGTTTCTTCAAGAGAGGGTGAAGCGTCCTAACTTAGATGGGGTTGATCAAATGCTCTGACAGTTCATGAAAGCCTAGATGTTTTTAATTCTCTGTTTGAAAGCTCTGTTAAAGCCCACAATGGATGAAAAATGGTTTAAGTGCTGCCTGCTGTAGCAGAATCCCTGTGGCAAGTATAAGAATGCCTAAGAACAAAGCTAAAAAGAGACTCTTTAAACTACATTTGTTGGATCTGCGTAGATCAGACCATCTTTTTCATTCCTTGCTCACCTTCACACCCACCAACTACCCAGCACAAATCTATTCTATTCATACTCCCACTACAAAGAAAGATGCCCGAGATCTAGTCCTCTGAAGAAGTCAGAATTAAAATACTCACTAATACAATTGACAGGCTTGATGGATGAACAGAGAAAGGAGAGCAAAGCTGGAATCTGCTGAATCTAAAGTCACTTCCTGTGAGAAAGCCTATCGGGAGGATAAATCTTACGTGCAAACCATGAAATTAAGAGTTTTTGCGAGACTGAGAGAAGGCTTGGAACCCAAGTACAGCACATGTTCAAAATAATCAGGTTCCAGGTTTCCCCTCTACAGCAGAAGGCACAGATCCTAGGGAGTTTGTCAGCAAGACCATACAGCAACTTTTGGTTATTAATGTGGAAAAACAACCAATATTTCTGGGTGGAGGCTACACCTTTAGAATTCCTATGAGGAGATCCTTTAGACATGATAAAAGGGTTGCTGCCTTTATAGTGGCTCTGACTGACAGGGAGAAGAGGGGCAGATTTTTAAAAGCTGCTACACAAAAATAAAGGAACAGAATGGTTTGTTAGCTATGCAAACAAAGCAGAAGGGAAGAGGGCAGTGAGCAAAAGAGCCTTCATTCCAAAGAAACCAACACACAGAGTCAGTGGTTCTCAACAAAATCAACCCAGCTTTCATATTTCAGGATGCAGTCTGTACAGTGAAACTTCATGAGATGGCAAGGACAAAGAGGCATGTCCTGCACTACAAAAGCAAAGCTGCAGACAACTGACTAGAACCATTGAAAGTCTCTCTAGAAGAAATTTTATATGTTGACAAATTTTAAATGTTGACAAATTTTATAATGTCAGTATCTGATGAGATGAATCAGTTACAATAGCTAAGATTCTAAGTATCGGTATATAATGTTTGAAAAACAGTCATATGTATACTGGCATAGGGCTACTCGTACATACCTTCAGGCTCACCACTGACTGCCTACAAAGTGAAAGAACTTACTCTTTGGTGGCCCCGTTGATTTTTTTAAAAACCCTGAATGGAAAAGGACATGGCTATATAAAGGTAGGTCAGACTAGATAATCATAATGGCTCAGTCTGGCCTTGAAAATCAATGAATAAGAGGTCTTCTAATTAATCCCTGTACTGCTAGGTATTGTATGCTCTACTACTATCCATTTTATACGGGGTTCCATGATCCCATCGTAGCCTGGTCAGTGGTTGACTAAGGTTTAGCTGTGACTGCACCTAAGTCAGTCTCACTGGGCATTTGCCCCAGACCATCACTCCCCCCTTTATTTTTTTCAAAGTGTTTACAGTCTTCAGAGCTGTTTGATTTGTTGATCTGTTTCATCTATTACTGCAGCTTTATCCTAATAACATCTAGGATGTTTCATAAGCTCTTAACTCAAGAGAATCACACAGGGTGTAAGTTAGCATAGAATATGAACTTATTTGTTTATATGAATTTAATTATTGTCTTTCTAGTATTTATCTGATTTTGAGGGCCTAACTGCACTACTCAGTTAAGTGGGTAAACTGTAAAAGATTAATGAAAACTGGAATTCCTATCCTGTAGAAAATTTTGATGTTTTCACTTTTTTTCATCCAGAATAGGGTTGAAAAGTTTGAAATACTGATTTTTTTTCCCCCAGAATGAAATTTCTGAAAAATTTCAATTTGGAAATCTCACATGATGCTTCGTGTGCCTCAGTCAGAGGGGAGACTGTAGTGTATCATGGGAGATGTAATCTGGCCAAAGAGCCCTGCCTATAGGGGAGAATGAGGGCATGAAACATCCAAACTACAACTCCTATGAGGTAATGCAGCCTCACAGAAAAATGCAGGCTAGATTGAATTTACTTGAAACAAAACATTTCAGTTCAACAATTCAAAAATATTTTGATTTTGGGGTCATACAAACTTGAAACAAAATATTATTTCAGGAAAATAAAAACATTTTGGCCATTTTCCTGCAGTTTTCCTTCTGAAAACTACAATTTTACAGAAGCTTCAGGATCATGCCATTAATGTCCTGCCAAACCAGAGCTTCTCAAAATTTTTTAGTGTGGACCGCATCTTTGAGAGTGTGTCTGTGGACTCCTTCCCCTCTCAGTGGTGATCAATCATTCCTACAGCAACGACAGCCACTGGTTACATGAAAAAATACAATTAGGAAAGTCCTTTAATGTATATTTAGCCTCATTTAGTGCAATTTAGCAGCTGGAAAGCAGAAGAAAGACTGTTTAACATGAAATGCCTGCTCTCTGCAGACTACCAGCAAGTACATCCTGTACCATCAGTCATCTACAGGCCACAGGTCAAGAGTCACTGCCTTAAACCACTTGATCTATGCAGCGTCCCTGGTATCTGTCAAGCTATGGCTGTAGTCTGAGAAAAGATTCCGTAAAACTGACACTGTGGGTCCTGAATTCTCTTTTGATGGTTGCGGTATCAAACTTACCCTGTTTATACATTTTTTGGTTTTGGTTTTAATTCTTGTGCCAGCACTGAAAACTCATTCTGGGCTCTAAAAATCAAGCTGTGTACTTGCTGCTTTTCATTGTTGCCAGACCAGTAATAACTTTTCTGTAGTTTAAATTTTCTAACAATTCTGTTGATGATGCCTAAGGCAGGAAACAATCTAGCTCATTCTTCCATAGCTATAATGATTCTGCAGTACTCACAGTAATAACATGTGCTTTGGTCAGTAAGTAAATATGACACACAGAGAGAAGAGAAGATACATTAAGTAAGAAAATGAAGGTGGGTGAGGTAATATCTGTTATTGGATCAACTTCAGTTGGTGAAAGACATAAGCTTTCTCTAATATCCTGGGACCAAGGCGGCTACAACAACACTGCAAGTAAGAAAGTGCCATTGTTACACAGTCACTTCTCTGGGTACAAATTCATTTTTAACAGAAGTAATTTGTCTCTTTCCTCCTTGGAGGAAAAGTACTGTGCTAAGATCAGCACCAGGAAGGGTACAGGATTAAAACTAGGGATAAGGGAGGGAGTATTTAGGAAGTTCAGAGGTACGTCAACTCTCAGAATATATTCGCTCTCCCAAAACAAAAACCTGCCATTCAGAACTTGAAATCTGAGACTCCTGGTATGAATTTGAGCTCTGTCAAACCAATCTGGTCTGCCATAACTCTAAAATGGAATTCTGTACAACAGCCGATGAAAACAGGTGGTGAGTGTCCAGTTCAAATTTGTAAGCAGTGGACCATTTTAAAATTCTCATCTTCCCACCCCCACATTTAAGAATTTCACTGTCAAAAGAAAATGGGCACCTAAGAAAAAATTAACACCTCCATTTTCATTAACATAGCTGAGACGTAAACATCTATAAATGTTTGTAAGACTAGAATACATAATAAACAAATATAAAAGCATTGTTTTAAACATGTAGTATTTGCTTTTCTGCTACCAAAACATCAGAGCTGTAGCTTATAGAAATAACTTGCAAAATTGCAAAATATGACATCTGCTTCTTCTCTCACTTAGTTCCCTTTTACAGCAGTATAACTCTGACTTCATTGCAGTTACTCCAGATTTATACTAGGGGTAGAAGTGAAGAATCAGGCACTCTCTCTTTTGAATAACTGATTTATTTTATTAAACTCTGTTTTTCTATCCTGAAATCGCTGGTGTTGTGTACTTAGGTGAAATCATTAAGAAACAAGCCAATGGGACTAACTAATGATTTGTATTTGAAAGAGAGATGCTTTTTGCGGGTATTTCTTAAGCCCATGGTATACTAGCAGAAACACTAGGAAATTATGCTGCACCACTCAAAGCATTCATTTCTATCCACAGAGTATTGGTGCTCTTATTTAAAGAAATAATCCTCACAAAATTGTAATAATTATTCAGTCCAAACAGCCCAAAGCAAATGACACAGTCTTTAGACAGCTGTCAGGGCTCAATCTTCCAAAAGCTTTGATCTTAATGAAACTTGGTAAGGAAAGAAATTAACAGAAAATATCATTTGTCTTCTTTCAGAAAGCTAAATAAAAACAAAGGGCTTTTTAAACTGACAAGTAATTCTTCCAGTCAAACCTCCCTTGTTTCATTTAGTCTTGCCCACTGAGTAAATACATCTAAGTTGTTGATGTTACAGCTACATACAGTTTGGTGTATTAACACGGAAATATTAAAGGAGACTATCCTGTGTTAGAACAGCAGCACTGAGCAGCCTGTCTCTTAGCATCTGCACTCAGTGTGCTTCTACAAGCATGTGTAAGTGTTCAAGGTAATCAATATGCAACCTCTAAATATTCCAGGCTAATGAAAGATGAAGGGTAAAAAACTTTCTAGAGAAGGAATCTTACAGATGTATCATGACAACTGTTGTTTGTTTGTTTGTTCTGACACAGTCTCCAACAGAATAAAAAATATCCACGGTATCTTTTCAGATCCATGCTAGCTATCTGTTATCTCTGATTAACTGTCCAAAAAGACACCAAGAAACATTTTACTGTGGTTATGAATCTGTGTGGAATTGACAGAAGCATGCCGTGATATAAACTGTTCAGAAAATGCAGAGATAAAACTGACATATCTCACTATACTATCTTCAGTGTGTTCCTTGCACTAAATAGATTGCTGCTTCTGACTGTTTGCTACATTTCAGATGGGCTGGTGCAGCTTTATTGAACCAAAATCCAGTTTGTCTGCATGGGTGCTGGAAGGACTGCAAAAGTGGGGGTCGCTGGAGAGGGAAGCATTAAGACATGATTAATATCTGCAGAATGAGGAAAACCATTAATTAAGCATCACTAATTAAAGCAACCAAAAGGGGCAAATGTGAGTGGCATTGTGACCTGTGCACCATGTTGTAATGCCATTCCCCCATGACGGAAGGTCAGTCAGGCCAAGTTTCATTGAGGGGCATTGCAACCTAGTACATGCAGTCACAATGGCACTCAAATTTGGCCCAGCTGCCCCTCCATCATGTCAGCAGGGAATGGGCTCTGTTGTTAGACCACCCAGCTCCAGTCAAGGGCCCAGGAGGACAAGCCTGGGCTCCCTGGGTCTCCGCCTGGTACCCCTGCCAAGTTCGTGTTCTCAAAGAGGGAGGCATGGTCTTGCCCCACCCCATCCTCCATCTCCAGCACGTATGTCTGTCTATCTTGTCCTGTATTTGTTCAAGGTGGACACCTGGGGTGAAATCCTGGTCCTTTGAAGCCAGCAGCAAAACTCCCATTAACTTCAGCAGGGACAGAATTTCAGCCTAGGTGTTCCTTGGAAGGAGTGGCTAGGGAGGAGAGGAAGCAGCTAAAGGGAACAGAAGGTATGTTTAAAAGCCTCTGAGGGAATATACAGAAGGACCAGGAAAGGCATCAGGAGTCATCATAGAAAGAGTTACAGATGGAGGAAGAAGGGTACTTGGATCCATTGACAGAATTTGCAGGCTGAAATTGCCACAGAAATCATTCTATAATCGCCATATGTAGCTCTAAAACCAAGCAGACATGATTCATAGTTACATGAAAATGCTCGGTTCTGTTTATTCAAGAATTTGTTTTTATGCTAATGTTGATTTGAAATGGTAGCTGGTAAACATGGCAAATAATTAAGTTAAAACAAAAAATTACGGTGATTAAATAATGAATGTAAACTGCATTTGTGATTTCAAGTAGACTGTAATTTAAGTACCACTAACAATCAGTAAATGCAGAAGTTAGACTTATACCTATTATTAATAGTATTAAGCTCCTTGCCCTCCCAAATATAGAAATCAACCTATACCTATGCTAAAAATGTAACATTGTTTCCCGTTTGCATTTTAGTCATGCAGAATATGTAGAAAGCATTTTCACTTGTTTGTTTTGACTGTGGCTATTGGGGTCAGTAAAAGGAGCAACAGGAAAGGTGTCAGGATCTGGTAGGGAAGGTACAGAGGGGGGGTAGGTAGGGTATGTGGGAAGGAGCAGTGTGAACATGCAGAATGTTGAGAGCTGTAGGTATAGAGTGAGGAGCAAGGGAGATGTGGCCTAATGGAAAAGCTGTTGAAAAAGTAAGAAGGGAATGGGGAGAGTGCAAGAGCCTTCATGCAAAGGAATTAAGCAGAATCAAGCCTAAAAAAAATCCCTTCAAACCAATAGTGTATGTATGGCTTGTATGATAACATGGGTCATCTAGAATATGGTTTTGGGAAATGGATTTTATCAAAGCTGTCTCAAGGTCAGAAAAAGCCATGTCTGTCTGAATTGGAATCAACTGTATCTTCTTTTTCTACCATCACAGCTCACTGGAAAATGCCCTCTACCTCTGAGTTGGACAGATCCCTCCTGACATTTATCAAATACCGTATAAAGTTTCCAATCAAGAGTACAAACAGCAAAGTCCTTCAAAATAACAAATACTCCAGACTCATGCCCAAAGTAGCGGGTCTGATTGTGATCGCAGCTGCGCCAACATAAATCAGAAGTAAGTCCATTAAAGTCCCTGTAGAGAACCCAGTGACAGTGAGCAGAATAAGGTCCCTATATCCTAACGCTGCATGTGGGACAAACTAGGAAAGTCGGCTTTGCCTGTGCCACAGAAGCCTTTTGCTAACACCACTATCACACGTTAGTGGCTAGCTGAATTTCAACGAGTTGTGGAAAGCTTTTGGTTTATGTTGTACCCAACTGTCTCTTATCCTCATATTCTTTCAGACTATATATTATGTCCTTTTGTTTAGTAAAGCCAGTGAGCAGCTAGATTAGGAATAAATTACATGAATCCTGTTGCTGTGTAGGGAAATGGATCAGATAACCACGAGAGGCTCTTTCTACCCCAAATAATTGTATGAGAGAGCCACCAGATGAGATACTTAGGAGTAGATGGAGACTCAATATGTATCTACTCTAGGTCCACTGAGTTAGCAGCAGTGACTTATTTGTAAGGAGGAAGCCAGGAAAATAAACTCGCCTCTTTCATATACACTACCTGCTCCCTGATTCTAAGCAGCTGGGAACTTCTCTGTGGTTGGCACTATCACTTGGTGAACACATTACATCATGCTATTTACTTGCAGTTTGCAGACTGTTCTGTGGCTCTCCTGCCCCACAAGAATTTCACAAGTAAAGTCAACTAGTAAGCACCCTGTTTATTTTTTTTATCCACTTCTACTTTTTTTTCAACCTTTGGACCAAATACTAATGTCTTTACTTTGGTTCCACTCAAATCTTAACTAGACAAACCTTGTACTAACTTCAGAGTCTCCCTGTTCAAGGTATGAATAAAATCTAACGGCCTGTGTTTTAATGGTGTTGAATACATACAACTCCCCTTACAGTCAATGGGCGCTGTGGGTGCTCAGCAGCTCCATAAATCAGATTATGAGGTAAGACTTCAGGATTTGGCCCCATGCTAGCTACTTCCAATACTGCATTTGGCAAAAAATATGTCACTTAAATTCCTTTACTATCTGGCTTTGCTTACATTTATTCTCCTTTATTATATTGTGTGACACCAACTCACATAACTTCGTAATATTTATTATCTATACTCATTTAAGAACTGCATGTACATCATTGAGTTCCCCTTCTCCATCTTTTTTTCTTCTTTTAAGCAGTACAAACTTAATTTGCATGAATAGGTGTGGAATCCAATGGGGGTGAGGACTTCACTCAAGATCTTCAAATCCTAGCATCATTCTTATTACTCTGCTATTATTCCTATATGCATTTCTAAAGTGTGCGTCACAGTCGCATTTAGGTGCTCTTGCATAAATTTATTCCATTACAAAGAATGCCACTCTGGATAGGTCTGCACTGACCTATCCTAGGAATCCTAGGAATGCACAAGGTCTGAACCTTCCAGGGCTGGAGGTCAAAGCTTGAGTTAAGCCGGCACCCAGGGTCCGAGCCCTACTGCTTTGCAGTGTAGACACAGCCTCGCTTGACTCAGGTCCTGGGAGTCAGCAAGAAGAATCCCGCAATTCCATGGGACAACTTCCTTAGTCCTCTCTACCGCAATAATCTGCAATTCACTCTACTGGAAACGGAAACCACCTCCCTCTTTGCAAATAGCAGCAGCTCAGGTCAGCATTAACCCATTTACTTCTGATCACTGATCTGCAAGCACACTGTGGGAGAGCCTCCTGGGTTTGCAATGGAGAGCGAACTGATCAAGCCTTTTGCAAACCGAGCTGCTTCCCGGTAATGAGCAGGGCGGGCAATAAGGTTTTCCCACAGTGCACCATGGTCCTAGGGCTAGAGCAAGCACATTGCGGGTGGGACACTAGGGATTTATGATTACCTTGACTCGGGTCTGTGCACTGCAGTGTGGATGACAGAGCCCTAGGTTTAATCACGGGTTAGAAAAGCCTTAACGTAGGGTTTAGATACAATTTAGACACTCAAACCCAGGGTTCCCTAATTTGGGTCATCTAACTCGAATCCCACTAAACCTGGGTTTACACTGCAGTGTAGATATACACAGTGTTTCTGAGCCCATATTTGAGCATACATACTGCATTGTACACCTGCAAAATGACAGGGCTTGGATCTAAGTCACAGCAGGATTCAGGCTCTAACCAACCCCCTTAGCAGGATCCTTGGCCCTGGGTCCTGAGTGCTTGCTTACCCAAGTCAGACTGATTGGTATGTGAACTGAAGAGGAGCTTGGGCTCAAACCAGAGTCACAGCCCAGACTTAGCATGCAGTGTAGACATACCCTATAAAACTCCATAGCTCCGCTACCTTTTCTCCTTCATAGCATATCAGGGTCAGACTCGAAGCGGAGTTGGGGACCCCAGCAGTTCTTCAGGAAAAAGAGAGAAAACTGCGCCAAGAGACGCATCAAGAGTATAAGCTTTACATACTGCTGAAATCATTCCCTCCCCATTTATACCGAATATCGCAGGTCATCTCAGAATTCTGCATCATCTCCTGGCAGTTACTGTAGCTTCCAAACTTTGTTTTCAGCTGAGTTAGTTTTTTATGAGAAAGGTAGCACGACATGAGCAAGTGGTCAGACCTTTAAATTTCTCTAATCTGAAATCACTGCTTCTTTTAGTCATAACTGATGGAGCATCTTTGAGAATTTAGTATGCTGGTCAATTAATTTAACTTTAGGCACTTTAAGTAAATATGAAATGGAAGTCATCTTTCCCATCATCATTTGTATGACTAAACTTACTGGGCACTTTTTACTTTAACTTCTTTTTTAATGTGCTATTGCATTTAAATTA
This sequence comes from Chelonia mydas, assembly GCF_015237465.2. Lineage (NCBI taxonomy): Eukaryota > Metazoa > Chordata > Testudines > Cheloniidae > Chelonia > Chelonia mydas. Next base: position 79,397,829 of record NC_057851.1, on the reverse strand, counting down.
TTTGGGACAGATTCTCCTAAAGGTTACTCTAGTTTTATGCTGATGTAACTCCATTGATTTTCTATGGGATTACTTCCATTTTACATGGGTGTAATCTGGTGGAAACTCAGGTCCTTCAACCTTTCTATTTTTGCTAAGAAAAATAACTGGATCAAATATTATATGAGAGGGTGTGCACCATAATAGGTGCAGTACTTGAAAAATACAGGTGAAATGAAAACACATAACACTTGGCCTCCTTTATGTCAGTGGTAGCACATATGCTTGGTAATTCTATTGTGTCCCACTACTATAAAAGCAGGTGATGTTGGCCAGGAGGGAACAATTTCTGTAAAATCTCATAGCTACAGTATGTTTGCCAGAAGCTTTGCTTCACTTCAAGGCAGGTTTGAGGATCTAGTGGAGGCTCACTTTGTCACAGCCTTTAGAGCGGTGGGCAGGGACTCAATTACATGACTAGATTCTGTCTCATATTGGTGCATCAGCACTGCCAGATATGTGTATCCTTTCTGATGGCTAGTCAATCAGTTAAGCCTAGGGATGTTTGTGCATAGTGTTTTAGCAGCGTGGAGAACACGAATCCTGCTAGCTTTATTCCAAAATATTTGCAAATTCTCTAACAGTTGATTATTTATACATTAACCCTCAGTTTACATTTCTTCCAACTCATAACCATTCATTGTAGATATAATGTTGCTGTTACTTGCTCTGTTAGGCACGAATTAATGTACCAGAGCCATGTAATTTATACATGCTATTTTGTTGAATCTATCTGAATAGAAATTGTATTGGAAAGGCACACCGCTCTTTTACTCCATGAACAGAGACAGTAGTGTGTGTGTGTGATATAACATGTGACTCTGCTGCATTAATTTGTACTTAACAGAACAAGTGGCAAAAACATTATATGCATGCCTTTGGTGTCATGGATCAAGGTAACTACAGCAGTCACCAGCAAATCTTTGATGTGATTGAAATAGCACTGTTCTGTGTTTTTTGAGATTGCAGGTGAAGTTGATTTGTATGCATAGAGGAGAACTATGACATCGGTGTAATAGAAACCTTTGACTATATGGATATTTTGCAAATACCATTAAAAGGACATCCAAAGAATCAAGGATAAAGGACTGATTTACGAAGTTAGGATCAGCTTTTACAATTTCTACCTTTTTAAAAATGACTGAGACTACTGAACTGCCACTCTTTCCTGAGAGACAGTATTACACTGCAGGCAGTTTGTACCACTTAAACATGCCCAATTGCAATAACTTATTTGGGAAATAAAGACACAACATACAGCCTTTTCACAGAATTTCAAAATTCTCAGGTCAAGTTCTAACACATATTACAGAGCTCTCTCTGGCAAATATTATTAAAGCTGTCATTAAAGACCTCCAAAAGTCTTAACTGTGCAACTGAAAATGTTTTCAAATCCTCTTATCCCAAACATACCAAATCCCACTGTTGTTAAATCTGATATTTTGTGAATTTGATACTACATGGCTTACTGGGGGTGGAGGGGAGAGATTTTGTGGAATAACACAGATCTACAGAAAGGAAAAAATCAAGAGCACCTCTTGTCTTCATACTGTCTAATTCCAGGATTAGAAGGCACAACAATAATGCTAACCAATTACAGCTCTGTCTAGGTCATGTGCTATCTGTAGCAGAAAAAAACAAGATGGCAGATACCCTGGGTTATTTTAATTAATTTAATCATGTGACTAATTGGTCTCTGCTGGGTTTCTGTGGTAACTGCTTCCTAAGTGCTGATGGGCAATTGTGTTAAATGTAGCTTGGAAACTGCACGTAGGGTGCAGTGCCGTATAGAGAGCAAAGGGAATTGCACAGCTGTGCATGGAAGGTGCTCCTGCTGAGGCCCTGATTATCTAAGAGCAGAATGTTTACAGCTGTACTGTCCTCTTTGCTTCTTTGTTAATAAGTTTTTACATCAGCTTTTTAAAAGAATATGCTTATAATGCAGAATATCTGGGGTCTTTCTTTCTCTTCTGTGTGTAAGTAGACTATATAAACATAGATAATATGCAAACACATGTGCGCAGAGTGTTTATATCACTAAAAACAAAAGTATAGCTGTATATAGCACTGTGTATTTAAAATGGAGACTACTTTTATGTGCACAGTATGACCCCCCAGAAACTACAATGTCTTATTATTGGTGTCTATATTCTCAGGTAAACCCATGTGTGAACTCTGATAGAATTAGATGTGAAGATGCTTTCTTCAACTGCTCCTATGTCTGTTGGAATATTGTCATGAATAATACTTCATCCACACAGATCACACTTAGCATGGAGTTCTGCAGAACGATACAGAACATTGTATAAAGCTGGCAAACATGAAAATGACTTGTACAAGTCATTCCTTGCTTCTTGTGTTGAATTTTGTAACACCATGAATAAGATGTTGTCAGACTACTGGGTCCAAACTTAAACTCACATCTACTCCTATGATTAAATGTAACAATAAGAATGGAAAGATGATTCATAATAGCAACCTAAATTTGCATAATCTCAATTGCACATAAGAAATGACTGTTTAATGGGGCTGTGAGTTAAACCAAGTTAAGGACATAGACAGGAATCTGCTGAAAACCTTAATGGTAACTTGCAAGAAAATCTAGGCAAATGTACATAAGGCAACATAATGATTTACTACAAACACAGAATTTTACAAAAATAATATTTGTCATACTGCACCCTAACTTTGGCATTGCAAATAATCAATTAGAGACTGTAATAAAGTGTGGCATAAAAGGGGTGGAAGTTTGGTAGCTACTTTGTGAAGGATGAAAGTGTTGCATTAAGTAAAACAGAAGAGAGTAGCTGGAATGGTAGAGGAAGAAAGATATGTGTAACATGGCTCCCCTTTGTGACTTAATTATTTAGGACCTGGGGCAATTTGCAGAGTAAGAGGCTACTCGATGTTGCTAAAAGTAGCAGAATCTGGCTTTTTTTTTTTTTTTTTTTTTTTTAACTTAAATGAAGTTTAAATAAAATGTCTTATTTTCCTTTTGCTGTTGAAGCTGTGTTAGATGTACACAAAAAATACTCTACCTCCTCCCCTTGCCTATTATAAACATCCCAAGTGGTGGGGCTTCACTGATGACATGAGTCTTTTGGTGAAATCCTGGTCCCATTGAAGCCAATGTGAGTTTTGCCATGGAATTCAGCAGGGCCAGGATTTCACCCTTTGGTTTAACGCTATAGCTAGTTATTGATACGTGAGTGTATATTTTGATCTGCAATTTAAATTTAGTTCAGTAAAATTAACTGTAAATGTTTCAGAGAAATATACCTAAAGGAAATACAATCAGAATTAGTTGATTTAGAAACCATATTGTGCACGGTCTAAAAACACTGGTGCAATGATGTTTTGTGAAGTTTATTTATGTGGATTGAATTTTTTAATATTAAACAAATAGCTGAAATTCCTGATGCCATAATTTATAAACTGCACCATATTCTTTATTATAAAATGTAAGGCATAATGGAAGTGCCTGCACATTCCAGGGGCCTTAGACATTACGTTTGTGCTGAAATATCTAAGCACAATAAGATAAAGTGAGTTGAAGATGGTGCCTCCTCTTATAAAAACATTTACTCAACACAGTGCACGGAGTTCTTGTGAGCCATTTATCTATGATTAGAAGTTATATGAAACAACTTCATTTAAGCAACAAAAATAAAATAAAAACAAATTTTCCAGTGACATTGTATCAGGCCTACTGCTCCTCCAGATCCAATGTAAAGTAAATGGAGCAATTACAATTCATATACTGGGCCAAAATCACAGGTGGCGTAGGCAGGCACAACTCCATTGACTTGAAGAGTTATGTCTGTTTACGCTAGCTGTGATTTTGGCCCACTGAATAGGACACTTCCGTTGACATTTGGATTATGTGCACAAAGTCCTTCATGCTTGACATACCATCAGTAGAACCGTTCTGATTAGGAACATAGGATTCACCATACTGATCAGACCATTTGTCCATCTCATCTGGCAAACTGCCTCTGACAGTGGCCAACAACTGATGTTTCAGAGGAAGGTGGAAAAATGCCCCATAATCTATTCACTTGTAAAATGCATCTGGGGATGATCCTGGCAGGCAACAGCTCCAATGTATGGGATTTGGTTCCTGTTATTGTCTTAGCTAGCCTAGCTATACATTATGTTAATGGTCATCAATATATTCCACCTGTTTTAAAGTCAATCTCACTACCTAATTTAATGCCTAATCCAACTCTCATTCAAGTCAATGCAAATACTCCCATTTAATTCAATGTCTTGGGAATCAGGCCTTTCACTACGACGTGTGGCCGTGAATTCCACAGGTTTACCTTACAGTCTGGTGAAGTACTATTTCCTTTTCGTTTGCCATATACTACCCGTTTAATTTTCACAGCAGCATGGAAGTCAGAGATAGAAAAGACCATATAGCCAATTTCCCTGCCAATGCAAGTTTGTTCCCTAATGTACATTTTCTGGTGTTTTGTCCATTCCAGTTTTAAACATCCCAAGTGGTGGGGCTTCCCTCATGACACTATATCATGTGCTAATAGATCTAATCCCAATAGCTCAAAATGGGAAAAGACAAGCTCCTCATCTTTTCTCTTAAACCCACTGCTCCTCCTTCTCCCTTGATGCAGACACCACCATCCTTGTCATTAACCAGCCTACCAACCTTGAGATCGTTTTTGACTTCTCCCTGTCTTTCACTCTGCACATTTAGACTGCCACCAAGTCTTGCTATTTCTTTCTCTGTTACACCTATTACAATAATCACCATCCCTTCCTCACTTTCCTATAGTTTAATGCTTCACCACACCCTATTTATCTCCAGTTTAATTACAGCCACTTCCTCTCTGGCCGCCTCAATGTCTAATTTATTAGCCACTATCATCCCCAAATTCAGCATCACTGTCCAGATTTCTCCCTTTCACTGAATATCAGTTTCACTCTAGTTTTCCCTACATAGTATTAGCTTGCACTTTTCCAAGCTGAAGTTAATTTAGTTGCTTTCTGCCAATATTTATACTTTCTTGAGGGAATTGTTCTGTGTCCTCATTTGTGTTTGCAGCTCCTCCCAGTTTAGTATCATCTGTACATTTTATGAACATGCTGTCTTCTCCCTCTTAGAGACCATTAATGAAATATTAAATAAAACCAGACTTAACACAGGTTCTAAGGGCACATCCCTATCCATAACATGATGTGATGCTGTTCATCCTCACACTTTATTTACAGTCCATGAGCCTGTTTTCAGCCTGCTTGACAGCATTCGTATCCAACCTGATTTGAATTAATCTCAGGGCCAGGTTTCATGGGATGCCATATTAAACGCTTTACTAAATTCCCAATATATTACACATCCTAATTTCCCTTCATCAGCTAACTTCGTAATTCTATATATAAACAGAAATTATCGTTGTCTAGCAAAACCTACGTGCTGCTTTGCTTGTGGAGCTGTTATCCCCTGTATGTGTAGTTTAACTCCCCCTCCTCCCCCTTTAACACTTGTCCATTATTTTATATGGGATGTAGGCTGAATTTATAATGGGCCCAGATCCAGGGTGCAGTGCTGCTGTTTTGTGCTGCTCCAGTGGAGGATAGTGGCCCTGAAGCTGGTGCAGCTGGCCGCAGGAGGCTCACCACAGTCCATGGGAACCTCCAATGGTGTAAATCTAGAATAGTGTTCCTGGGCCATTCTGCTCCCTCAACTACAGTTGGCATGGGAGTTGGGGCGGGGGGTATTGCCAGGGCTTTCCTATGGTTCACTGATCATCAATTAGTTGGTCACTTCCTACACCGAATTATTAATAAATATATTCAATAACATTGATCAGAATAGGTACTCCCTGGGGTACCCCATTATGATCTTCTCTCTGCTTTGAGAAGCAGCATTGAGTACAACTCTTTGTTTCCTCTTGCTTTTACTAATTTTGAAAATACGGCAAGATTGTGCTCTCACTTCATGGTTATTTTCCTTAATTGTCACGATGATGGTGATGATAACCTTTCTCATTTACATGTTACTGTTCATTCCCAAAAATCTCAAAATACTTTACAGAGTAGATCTAGAAGTCTCACACGAGGATGCCTAAATTAGACACCTAAGTTTACATGTATGCAGATAGAACACTGGCCTGGGACTCAGGAGACCTGGACTCTATTTCTGGTTCTTCCACTGGGTGACCTTGGGAAGTCACATTAGTTTCTTTGTGCCTCGGTTTCCCCATATGTAAAACAGAGGTAATGATACTGATCTCCTTTGTAAAGTGCTTTGAGCTGTACTGATGAAAAGTGCTATGTAAGAGCTGGCTGATATTTTATTATACATGTCAGTGGGGCTGTAAACACAGCTTGGGCTGGTCAAATTTTTTGTCAAAACTTTTTTACAATAGAAAAACGGAGGGGTTTTTTATTAAATGAATTTTTGCAAAAAGTGTCTGCTGTCTGTGGAAATTTTCAATTTTTTGTCAAAAGACCAAACACTCAAAAACTGAAATATTTCAGCCAAAAAACAAAATATTTTGTTTTTTAACTGATTTGGGTTTTTTGGCACTTGAATTTTTGCCAAAAAAAAAAAAAATCTAAATTTTCTATGGAAAATTAGACAAACTATTTTTTCCCCATTTTCATCAAAATTTTCTGCGGGAACAGGGGTAAACCATTTTTCAACCACCTCTAGACTCAATACCTCTGGAAATCAAGCAACTTTTATTTAAATTGCTGAAACTGTGTTTAGATACCTAACTTTAGGCATCCAAGTGTGAAATTTTTGTCTGCATACACGCAGTAGTGCAGAAATGCAGCCACCTCTTGTGTGGAGGACATCAACCAACTGGTGTACAGCATGCTGTTTATCAGCATGCTCAACTTTATGAAGGACTTCAACAAATGCCAAAATCCAAATAAGCTATGCCCTCTGATTCACCCTTGTCTACTATGTTATTACATTCTAAAGCCCAGTTTCTCCTTACAGAAGCAATGCTGGTTAGAGCCTATCTGGTTATAACTAACCAAAAGCTATACTGTTATTATATAAAATAAAAATTAATTAGACTCTCAACTGGATTTCCTACAACCAAGATGAGAAAGGAATTATAGATTGGTGAGTTTCTTCTTTTTTTTGAGAGAGATAGGCACCACACAAACAACTTTCAAATTTTCAGAAACAGTTGCCTGTTTTAATAATATATTGCATATCCTTGTCAATTTCTCTGCTATTTCACACTTCTATTTCCTTAGGAACACTCGGATGAATACCATCTGGTCCTGGTGATTTACTGCACTTGGGTTTCTGAAGTTGCTCCATAACTACCTCCTTAGAGACTTCAATTTCTGTTAAGGCCACATTCTGATTTCCTGTGAAAAGTGCCCTTGGAATAGGAATTTTCTCATAATCTTTTACTGTAAAGGCTGATGCAGAAAATTAATTTGATTTTTCTGCTCCTTCACAGTTTCTGACTGCCCTTACTCACCACTTGGTGGTTGAGAGGAGACAGTCTCACACACTCCTTTCTTGCTTCTATTGTGATTAGATATGTCCTTAATTTTCGAGATAACCTTATACATTTGTCCTTTAGATCAGTGCTTCTCAAGCTATCTGATGTGGGGGACCGGCAATTTTTTTTTCCAGTGTGCGTGCAGACCGGCAACCGATGGCTCGCAGACCGGCACCGGTCCGCTGACCACCACTTTGAGTAGCACTGCTTTAGATCATTTCTTTGTCCTCTTTATTTCTAATGTATACTTTGGTATATTTGCAAAAAGAAAAGGAGTACTTGTGGCACCTGAGAGACTAACCAATGTATTTGAGCATAAGCTTTCGTGAGCTACAGCTCACTTCATCGGATCGATGAAGTGAGCTGTAGCTCACGAAAGCTTATGCTCAGATAAATTGGTTAGTCTCTCAGGTGCCACAAGTACTCCTTTTCTTTTTGCGAATACAGACTTACACGGCTGTTACTCTGAAACCTTTAGTATATTTGTGTTCTAATCTACTTATGTTGCTTATGTAGAATTTCCACTTTTTTGAAGGATGTCTGTTTTGCCTTAAATGTGCAAAAATGTGGTATTTCCAGTATAAATGCCCCAGGGCCCCCTTAAGTCACTTTTCCCTATTTAAAAAAGCAAATGTTTCTCACCCCTCCTGGTGTGTGAAAGACCCACAGGAACAACAAGTAAACTGACTGACTTCAGGCAAAACAAGGAAACTATACACAAAGTACTCTCAAACATACAAAAGACCTGATCCGAAGCTCATTAAACGCAGTGGAAAGGCTTCTATTGACTCCAGTGGGCTTTTCATGAGGCCCAAAGTAAGCAAACTGAAAAGCAGAGAACATTTTTTTTCTCTAATCTCTTGTTACACTAATCATAGGTGTTATTTGTGACAGTAGTAGGTAACAAATTTTCTGAAAGGTGTGATTTTTAAGTTGACGTTGTCCCTTTAAGCTTATGTACTTCTCCATTTAACCATGCCAGATTTACTCTTTCCTTTTTACTTTTTCTTTACTCAGAGGTATATGTACCATCTGTGCCTCTAATATGGTGTTCTGAAATAGCCTCCAGAGTGATTCAGTGTTTCTTTTTTCTTAAACTTTCTTACTGTTAACCCTTTTCTTCACCTCTGTGGTTGAAAAGCAGCCTATTATTGTACTGATCATTTGCTCCTCCAAACCACAATGTGCCACTCAACCATTTAACACTGAGTAGTTAAAATCAACAATTATTATTGCATTGTAAGATTTCACTATTATTTATTTACTCTCTTTCAATATACTGACTTTCTTCTTGTGTTTTTTCCTAACCTGGAAAAATGTAGCACACTCCAACTGTAAGGGTTACGATTCTATCACCTGAGATTTGTAGCTAAAGAGATTTCACCCCACGGTCATCTCTACTTTGCAGTGATCTTTCAATAGTATCTACATGGTGGCCTCCTTTCTGATAATTTAAATTACTCCTTCTAGCCTAAACTTACTTTTCATGACCTCTCTTCCATGTCATTAGTATAGATGTACACCACAGATATGAAGTCCTGGAAACTAAGTTAATACTGAAAGGGCTCATCTAGACTGTCTCCACTACCTACATTGAAGATCCTACCTCAGGATCAATATCCAGATTAGTTGTTACATGGGTTCCTGCTGCATTGCTCATGCAAGGGCCAGACAGAATTCTAGTCCCTGTCCAGACTAGTCCCTGCTCTAACTCCTAAAATACATGGAGGAGAAGCTCTAGTTTCACTCTCTCAAGCTGCATATACCAGCCAACAGAGCTGGCCTTCACCTGAGTAACTTCATCTATTTAAATGGAATTGCATGGATGTATATGGGGCAGAATTTGGCCTGACATTTTCTAGTTAGGGAGTAAAATAAATCCAAAGCATCTGAAACCACACAAAAAACAGATTTTTTTATAACTGTGTCTAAAAATCATAAAACAGATGAGTGCCTTTACTTTAGATACAAAATTGCATCCAGGCTGATGACTTAAAGCATATGTTTACGTTCAGTCCAATTTAAATTCAAATGGATGAGTTATAAATGCTTGAGTTTGTAATAGAGAACATCCTGTAGCTGAACTTAGCTGACCAGCAAGCACTCTTCTACTACTAACGGACTGATGTTCCAGAGCTAAAATAGTTGACATTTTTGAAGCTTTTACCATATAAAACTTCCCTTGTTTGTCCATCAGGTTTGACACTTACAGATCCAGCATTGATTGATCTTACAGGGCTTGGCCTACTTTCACTTGCACCTTTCTGTTACTTGGTTTTTCTGTTATACCCCTAAGCATGTCAGTTTTACCCACTTGAACTCCTTACACTCATTTAGATTCACTGGGTCAAATTCTGGGCTGATGTGTGAGGGCTCCCCTAGTCTCATTGTAAATCAGTAAAGGCCTGTAGTCTTAGGCTAAGGGAGTGTAACTTTCACACATAAGGGGCCAGAAGGTGTAAGCTACATCACTTGTTCCTTTAAATCCACTTAGAGTCCCATCTTAATATGGCCCAAGTATTGCAAGGAAAAATATTTCTCCAATTCAGAAGAAACCTTACATCTTGGTTTCTAGGTTAAAAAAGGTTTCAAAAACATTTAAAATTAAGGACCAGATCCTCAGCTCCATTGACTTCTATCTCTCCAGTAGAAATTGCTACTAGAAATTGCTGTGGTTTTAACTAATGAGGATAGTATTGAGGTCTTGACACGTGCTGTTGGAAAACTTTAAAATTGGAAATGACTTCCACCTTCATCTGAGTTCAAGGGTTTTACACCACTTTTCTTTTTAGGGTTTTATGCTGATGTCCACCACAGCACTATCAGAGCAGGAGGCTACAAGAGTTTCACTTAACTCATGTGCTCAGTAAATTGCAATATCTCAAACATTTTCCAGAATTCATAGTATACAATGGGTCCCATACACAGCATTATGGCTAGTCCAATAATAGTTTTCAAAAAATGAGTTTGTTGAACTTTTTTCAATAAATATAATTAAACTACTTTGTTTCAATATTTGTCCAACTTTATGAGCTGAATGACAAGTTAACTCATAAATTAATTCAATAATTTATTCAAATGGCATGATATTTTTAAAATAGAATATCTGATTTAATATTTTCTGCTTTAGTTGCCCAGCTCTTCTCAATACTAATGATAAATGTGTACATTGAGAATAGAGAAAAATGCATCAAAGATACTCTGTGCACATTAGATTTAAATGTCTTTGCATCCATCCTAAGTTTTCATCATAGTAAACAATATTTTCTATATTGAGCCTGAACTGACAGAATGGAAACAGAGCTGAAGACTGCAGTCTTATATTTCATATGATGCTACGGTAACCCGAACTAATCAGAGCTGATGCGAGTTGAGATACTGGAACAGGGGACGAAAGCAACGTGTTATTGTACAACTGTCTCTGTCTAGCTAAAACATAACTGAGCCAAAGAAGTTCCGAGGTAAAGTGAGGCTTTTTGAGTCATCTGGACTTTGAAATCAAAAAATCCCACGAGGTGATATAATAAATGTTCTTGGCAGAGACAGTGAAGCCTGTCTTGCCAAACTTCTTAATGCAGCAAAATATACATCCGTCACCCCCACAAATTCCTACTCCATACACATTCTTCTTGAGAGGTTTAAAATACTTCAAGTAAGCATCTTAGTAAAATTAAAATAACAGGAATGAGAAGCAGGGTTTGTTTCTCAGTCACTGTGAGAATGTAGCCAGTAAACAATGGCTTCTTCCATGTCTTAATCTTCATTATTAAAATGTCATAGTACCCTCATATTTAAATCTGTCCCAGCTGCTAAAATCACATAGACCTAGTGTATGACAATGATAAAAGCTTATCCAGTCATGTCATAATGAAATTACTTTGTTGTTATATGTGTACATAAACAAAACCTATTACTGGCAATACAACCACTTTAGCTGTTCGGAAGTGATGTGAGGACACCTCAGATAAACGAGTCGACTCATTTGAATGAAATACCCATTGTCCAAGAGACAGTATATCCTGAACTCATAATTAACACATTCATCTCTATATAACCAAAGTAGCCAGAATGCAATATGACCTGAGATAATGTGATTTGGTGGTTAAAATTAAAAGCAAACACAGCTTTTAATTGGATTGCATACCTGCTAGTAATTCAGACAATGGGAACTTGATTCAAATTTATGGTATTAAATGGCAGCAGATGGACAGTAAAATGTCCATTGTTTGCAAACTGATGTGCACAGCCTGGCTGGCCAACTACCTTCATTAAGCCATTAGTGGCCTCAGTCAGGTGCTGGTGCATTTCTTCATTAGAGATGCTAACACATTATACTTTCATGTTGATAAGCATGGGGAGATAGTGAGTGATGGTACCAATGGGTTAATTTGGGATTTCACTCCTCTCTTCTAATCACAAGTAGAATCTTAGCCCCTTGGAAAGGGTTTTATCTGACTTCTGATTTTGTTAATTTAATAAATAAAAAAGCTGTAGATGAGATCTAGAGGGAAATAATCCCCACCCATCTTGATGACCCCACGCATCACTTGGTGGGACAGGAATTGCCTCATACCTCAGTAATCTGCTCCATTTTGGGATGCACTGTTCCAGACCTTTGGTCCCTATCCTGTGGAGCCTTCTACACTCCCACAGGCTCTTAATCTATTCTGCTCATGATGATTTTCTTCTCCCCTCTCTCCAGAGATTTAATCAAAAAGCTTGCAGTCATGCCCCACATTTTAAAATATTTCCTCTCCAAACCCAGTTTCCTATCTGCATTTGTTCATCAGTATTATATTATATCCTAACATAGCAATGGAGAGTAGTTTGGTTCCCCAGAGCCTTAGGAAGAATCCTTTGTTTCCTATAATGAACTGGAAACCCTGCTCTCTCTCTCTCTCTGTAAAGCAGCATCCCCAGTAGAAGCAAGACTGTGAACTACTTCTTAAATTACACTTCTCTACAAAATCTGTAAAGCCACGCAACGGCAATTCCATGCTAACTGGGCAGACCACCTGCACTACTGTGACCTTTCTCAATACCTAATTAAAACAAGGTGAATCGGCAGGAAAAATATTGATTTGCTGTTCATATTCCCACGTTTCAAAGCTTATGTTAGAAAAGGAACCTTAAAATGTTAAACCTGAGCTTTTTAATGTCAGGGGACATTAACTGCATTATATCTAGTGAAACAATTTCCAAAATTTTCATGAATGATAGTCACTTCACAAATTAAATTGTACAGATGTCTGGGGAAAAAAGGGAGCAGACAATTTTGTCATAATTCTTTGACTTAATAGCAAGATTGTTAAATATTTCTGATGCAGTTAGGCTGCATAATTAAGCCTGAAATCAAGAGAACTTTCTCTGACAATTTTCAGTATTAATTTAGGGGCAAACAATAGTCTGTTTACTTAGAGTTCTGTGTATTTTAATCATATAGTGGTATACATTAATTAGCCAACACAATTTGAAAGTGAAAAGAATTATCTAATGTAATATTACTCAGCACTAGATAAATGTGTATTACTTTTGACAGCCCCAATTGTTTTGCTGACACTAATTCTCACTACACAACTGAGACAAAAATTCCCATAGTACAAAATGCATCATCTTCAGCATTTCATTCCAATACTACAATGGAAATACCACTTGCCATTCCTTCCACCTTCAAGTGGTGGGAGGAGTAAAGCTGGATTCTCTCTTGTAGAATGATGCCATGTTTGCATGAGGGATGTCTGACTCCTCTGTCTCCTGAATGTATTACAGCCCTCTGGGCTAGAAAAGGGAGACATGTTTTTAATGCCATATGAGCCTCACTAGGCAAGTTACCTGGCTACCTGTGCTACTGATTCATTTCAGGTATTGTAGATCAGTATTCCGCACAAGGAGAGAAAATTATAATTATTTACATTTCCTTGTGCAACAAACTTTTAGTTTTTGATTTATGTTTCTTTGTTTGTTTGTAGAAGTGAGATTTGATTACGCTGTAAACAAAAACATTTATCATCTTTTTTTCCTGATTGTAAGGCAGTGCAAAGCAGCAACAAGGTCAAGTGTAATAAACTGCCTGACAATTTTGCACTCACTCTCTCTCCAATACCCTAGTCAAATCAAGAAAATCAGTCTCTAACATATCTATGTATGGATCTCGTAACCTGTATGAATTCAGTCTTCATTCTCGGTAGAGCCATTGGGTCATAATAATTTTGTTTTCTGACCCATTGATTCAATAAACTGATTTTAAAAATTAATCTTCTCAGGCTTCAGACTCAGTGGTCTAATTATGAATTCAATATTTTCTTTAAATGTAATATTCTGAAACTTGTGGGCCAGTGGGTTTGCAATGTGCTGCTGTGATTCTTGGACTTGCATTGGCTAGTCGATAGAATGAAATCTATAAAGAAGGGAGCACTGGAACAGCTTTAACCCTAAATCTGTTCATTTACAAACAGTAGTATGAAAAACTCCCTTTCTTGCAACATTGCTTTTAATTGGTATTATTATGCACAACAGGTTATCATTATGCACTAGTTCACTGTGCACATTTGACTATGTATAGCAGACAAAACAGGAACAAGAGTTCAGATGCAGAAACAATCTAAACATTTAATCTCTCTGCCTAAAGGGGTAGAAAAAATACGGAACTTTCTTTTATTCATTTATTATTAGTAATTTAGACAAGAGACATATTGTGGTTGGGTCTCACTATATTTATCTGTCATATATACCTGCACTGCTGCTGGAGCACAAGGTTGAGGATTGCTACCCAGGTATTGCTGTTCTAAAAGCCCTCTGTGACAAAATTCATGGAGAATCAATACATACCTATGACTTGGGCATACAGCAATGTAAGTCCATTCCATAGTCTAGCAATGATTCCTGTTATCCAGACTATTGCAACTCTTGGCAGGAATAGTACATGTGAGGGTGCAGGTGGTGTTGTAGTGTGCATGCAACTATGTACCTCCAACATACAGCTGCACATTAATGGTGCTTTTGTAGAGTTTGTGTGCCTTCCTTATAGATTTCATTCAATAGGTGCTTTCAGCTGGTTTCCTCCCAGAATTTAACCCAACTGGGAATTTGTAAAGAGAGCAGCGCATCAGAGCCTACATTTGCCAAATGTATTGGAGAGGATTTTTGTTTTATTTAAATGCTGAGATAATCTTAATTCTATATGCAGCAATTGGTATTAAGATGTGTATAACTTTCATCATTATTTTATAATGTTTTGAGACATGAATGATGATTTATTCTTTACTGTTTGAACAGTCCTACAGTTTTAAGCAAGTGCTTATTATAGCAGTTCTTAGCCAGGGTGGGAGCGGGGAAGACTGCTTAATACAATCCATTAGGAAATTCAAGCCTTAAATGAAATGACCACAAAGTCCTATCAGCTCACTGAAATACAGCAGCTGTACATATTTATTGTAATACAACACTATATTGTTGCAAAGATATGCTGTTTAAAACATGCATAAGGCAGGTGAAATGTGACCATTTTACTCCTGTTTGAAAAATGAGAAGCTGTAGAGTGGTGTAACTTTTCAAATACATAAATAAACATTAGACTCGTGGAGAAGACAGGTACATGGCCAGACTAGTAATAAGAGTTTAAAAGGTCATTGGGTATACCTGAAACTTTTGCAGCCTTGTTACTTGTAAATACCAGGGAAGGTGAAGAGCTGTTTAAACTAAAAGACAATGTTGGCACACGAGTAAATGGATATAAACTGACCATGAACAAATTCAGGCCAGAAATTGGATGAAGGTTTCTAACCATCAGAGGAGTGAAGTTCTGGAACTGCCTCCTAGTAGGAATTCTGGGGGCAAACAATGTAATGAGTTTAAAGAGAGGGCTGACAAATTTATGAGTGGGATTGCATGACGGGGTTGCTTGTGATGTGCGTAGCGGGGCAAAACTTGAGAGCCGTGGGGGTTCCTTTCAGTTTATGTTTTATGGCAGGACTTCAGCCAGTCACCTGCAGGGGTCAGGAAGGGATGTTTTTGCCTGCAATGTATTCTGTGGGGTTTTTGGTCTCCTTCCTCTGAAGCATCAGGGATGGCCATCATGGCAGACAGCACACTGGACAGCGTGGGAGAGTGCTCTCTGTAAGCATTCTCTCTCAGGTACTTGCCTGGCTGGCTGGCTCTTGCTCACATGCTCAGCATCTAGCTGATTACCTTAAGAGGGGTCAGGAAGGAATTTTCCCCCAGGCCAGATTGGCAGTGACCTTGGGGTTTTTCACCTTCCACTGCAGCACATAAAGTGCATCTCTTGCTGGGATTAACTGGGGATATCTCATTTAATCAATTCCCTGCAATTGCAGGGGCATAGGGCATTGGTCCACCTCAGTCCCTCCTATTCTCTGCCTGCCTTGCACATAACAATAGTCTTCTGCAGGCTGTGATCCTTTGGTCTAATTTTGGTTGTTGGGTTAGGTGCACGGGTGCTGAGTGATACTGTGGGCTAATGGGAGTGCTTAATTTGTAATGAAAGAGATGCTGAAACTCAAACAATTAGCTTCCAGGGATCAAGCGATTTTTTTTTTTTAACTTTCATAACTGACATGGCAAGCCCAGAGGTGCCAGGGCTCAAGCCTCAACACAAATTAAGCACTGGCTCATGGTATGCATGAGGTCACACTAGATGATCTGGTGGGCCCTTCTGGCCTTAAACTCTATGACTTTGATCTTGTGCCGTGTTTCTCAAAATCCTGTTCTATTAGCTAGAGTGAAGTGAAAAATAATAAGGGCCTGCTGAACTCTACTGAACCTGCCTAACTTCAATAGCAGCATTAAAATTCCCTGAGTATTGCATCCTGTGCTTGTTCATATGGGACACCATGAATATAGAGGTGATAGAAAGTTCTAGATTTAAAATAATGTGTGGGCCAGGTTCAGGTCTCAGATTCACTCATGCAGCCACAGGCTCTCACAGGTGTAACCGAGGGTGGAATTTGGTCCTTTAACTTAAAGAAGGCTTTTATGCAATGATCCAAATGCTGTCAATTGTGTTGCCTTGCCATGTCTTAATTCCTCAAGGCAAATGGGAAAGTAGGACACATGTTGATCCTTAATATTTACAGAAGAAAATCAGTTACTGCTGTGACCTATTTGAGAAAAGCGTAGAGCAATTTATTGTGGTGAAATGTCCATTTAAAAGAATAAGAACTTCTTTTGTTCTTGAGATCTATAGAAAAGGGTTAGAGGTATGCAGAGGTTTCTGTCTGAGGAGAGATTCAAAATATTTGGGACTGTTTAGTTTACAGAGGAGACAAACAGAGGTGATATGATAACATATCTGATGCAAAGAATGAATGGTACAAAGAAGGTATATTGGGCACTTCCCTTTACCCTTTCCTATAATACATGAACAAGGGAACATCCAACAAAACTGACAGGCAACAAATTTAAAGCTGGTAAAGGGAATATTTATTTACATAATACATGATTAATCTGTCTCTCTTATGGCCACAAAATATAATTGGATCCTATTTTCTAAGTCATAACGGGATGACACACTGATATGGATAATGACAACATCCACAATTACATTAAGTAGAATCTTTTTAAAAGGTTTTTTAGATGGGATATAAGCCCCCTGCTTCATGGCATAAGCCAAAGACTAACACATGGGTTTTAGGCCCCACTGTGGATTAGTAATTCCATAATTGTCCTCTACAGGATTTCTTGCCCCTTCCTCTAACGCATCTGGTACTGGCCTCTGTCAGACATACAGTACTGCACTAGATGGACAACTGGCAATTCCTATGTTCCTGTGTGCTTCCTTGCTCAAGTAAATCCTGTCACTGGAAGCCAGGGGAGTTGCAGCTGAATAAGGAGTGCAGGACTGGATCCTTCATTACCCCAGAGAGCTTACAGCATGTGTGGTGCGCACACACACACACACAGAGGGGTACTTCACTGTCCATGATCTGAACATCCAATTCTAAAAATCATCTTTCATGAAAGAAATTTACTATTTTCATGTCAAAATGTGGAGTATCTTCGGTGCATTTCTCCCTACCCACCCCACATCCTCCAAATAAAAAGAGATAAACATTACACTTCACAGAAGGTTCCACATGATTGTTTAACTTGCCTATCTGCTCCAGTAAACATTATGAGCTTGATTCTCAAAGACTGCCACTAAAATTCCACTCTGCTGATTTTTGCAACCTAATTCTTTAGACTTTTTTCTTTTTTTTTGTGGGGGGGGGGGAAATGATGTGACCCAAATTTATAAAGGAGGGTAATTTGAAGCTACAATGTTTCTTGCATCTAAAATTCATTTTATTTTTTTACTATAGATTCAAATATCAGATGGGGGGGGGGATTATTTTTAAGATGACAGACTTCAGATGTTCTGCAGCACAAGGGTAAAATATGTAGGTTTAAGAAACAAAAATGTGAAGGATTTTATGAATAAATAAAGCTGTCTAGATCAATGAATCTCACCCAAGGACTCCTCTATTACACTAATAAGTAGCAAACTGCCATAGCTATTTTTTGTAACAATTAAAAGTTGGTGTGTTTTGCAGCGGTGTTCCCTTTTTGTTTTTTAAAATAGAAACACCCTATATTCTGCTGCACAAACCAGCTGTTAAAATAAACTACAGGGCAACTTCAGTCACTGCACTTTACAGATTAGAATAATTTTTGTGTCATTTCACTTTGGGAAACCAAGCCAATATTAGAATTCCATTTTAACTTGAGATAAATGATCTTTCAGATTATTGGAAACATCCTCATGCTATGATAGATGGTTTTGTCACTGCTTACCCCACACAAAACACCAAAATGTCTGAGTTTTTTTAAAGCAATAAGTCCATAATTGTTTACATTTAAAGATAAACTTTAAAAGCATGAAACTAAGGTCCTGATCCAAAGCTCACTGAAGTCAATGGAAAGACTCCCATTGCCTTCACTGCAATTTGGGTCAGGCCCTAACTGCATATGCCATCGCCAATGATCCTGCTGCCACTGAAATCAATGACAAAACTTCTCTTGACTTCAGCTGCACAAGATATAGCCACCTACCAAAAGTAAGACTTGTAGGTCTACCTCCCTATGCACAGCTATGAAGATCCCTCCCCTAGTCTTACACATAGAGCAAATATAATAGGATTCCAGAGCAGAACCATAATTCTTATTTTATAGTGCATTATTAGTATAGTCTAATTAAATTCATCCACCCTCACAAAACTCAGGCATCAAGCTGAGGGAAACTGAGAAAACAGGTTACACGTTAGTAAGGGGTGATAGTCCAACAGACAATACATATGGAAAGGTAAAGGGAACAGACAAAACCATAAGAACCAAAAAAAATATTTTTTTGCTAGCTATGAAATGAGACCTGAGCTAGGCCTGTGTAGGGTTACATCTTTCTTTGGCTCTCTTACCTTGTTTCTCTTGAAGTATGCTCTTCGGCAAGCTGCAAAGCACTTCTCACTGCAGAAGCATTTCACTTCACTTCCCATACTCAGGGAATAGCGCTTGATTCCCACTTTCTGGCACCAGGCACACATTATTTGTACATTTGACACATCATCTTCTACAACAAAAATATAAAAATAATGTTTATATCAGATGCAAACACCCAATCAGACATCTATGCACTTAACCGCAGAACTCTATTGCAGTAACTTTGCCTTCCTCACGCTTTGGGAGCAGAAAGAGGCAGGCTTGTGATTAACTACTTGTTCCCTAGGCAGCTGGTAGCCTGTGCCAATCAGACCAGGAGACTGGCAGAACTTCTGAGATGGATGGAAAAGGTTATCTTAAAAAATGGTGCAACACTGAAAAGCTCTGGAGGGCCTTTCGGCTTTTTAGCATGTTTAAGAAAGTGCCTAACTGTATTTTTTAAACCAGTAACCAGCACTAAAGACCAATGTAACTAATGCTGTTATATTCCCATTACTTAAAATCCATTATCAAGAGCCTCGGAAAAATTCTGGTCAGCAGCTAGATGATAAAATACTCATGGAAGCTACTGCACCAGAGCAATGTAATGAGGGCCCTTACAAACAGGATTCTAAATGGGATGTGAGGAAGGAAAAGGAAATATCCCATTTGGGTGTTGATTCCAAATAATGACTAGAAGAGAATGGGAGGAGGTTTTCTCTGAGTAAGACTGACACAAAAATACATATTTGAATGAGAGGGGAGTTGCCTAATTGTGATACTAAAATCTGCAAAGTGATTCTTATCATGGTTGAGTACATTTTAACTCACCAAAAGTTCTCTAAGATGTGCTGTTTGACCCTGTTTTGAGTTCTTCTGACATGTATGTGGAGATTTAACTTTTTAATATTTACATTAATTTTGGTGTTATTTCCCTAAATTTTAGGGAGATCATTTCAATCATTCAAAAGAAAGTGAGTGCAGCTTTGTACTCAATGCCATTTTCCTCACCTCATAGTCCTCAATCTCTTTCTAGTATTCTTCATGTCTCTATTCTAATTTGATAAATATTTTCTAGCAACCATCTTGTACTGATTTAACATTTCAGTTCTCTGGAGCCTCCAACTTCTTTCCCCAATTACATTCTTTGCCACTAGCTCTTTGTGCTGTTACCTACAGTTGTTTCTGTCTGTCTAGAGTACGGAAGTACCTAGACTGTTGCTTTAAATTGGATTCATATAGTCAAGTGCAAGAAAATTCCCCAGAATAATAAGACTTACACAGCACTTTTCATCTTCAAATCCTGGCAACACTACTGTGAGATCTGTGAGGTCTTATCCCCATTTTATGGAAGGGGAAACTGAACAGTTAAGTTACTCCTACAAAGCAATACAATAAATCAATGGCAAACCCATGATTTAGAACTAAGGATTCTATTCTTATATCCAGTCCATTAGACAACATGACCTTTCAGTCACTGATATTAACTATTGTCTGATTTCTGCGGGGGAGAAATCCCCAAAAGATTAATTGTTAAAGCAATTTGCAGTCCAGGAGTGATGGGAAGTTCATGATTCAGAGAGCCAGCCATGTAGTCATCCCATTTCCCTGTAAAGGATCTGTTTTGAAGCAATGCTGTCATCATTCTGCAAAATTATTGGCAAACTAATTTTTAGTCGAGTGATTTGGCTCCTTCCCCTGGCTATCGTAACTCAGAACTACATGCTGCATTTTATTCACCTTAGCAGAGTAAACACT
The DNA here is from genome assembly GCF_015237465.2 of Chelonia mydas. NCBI lineage: Eukaryota > Metazoa > Chordata > Testudines > Cheloniidae > Chelonia > Chelonia mydas. The sequence continues at coordinate 79,377,133 of NC_057851.1, read as the reverse complement.
GCCAGTTTAATAATGTTTTTCCTTCCACAAATTGTGTTGTGCTTTATAGTTACAAATAAAATTGTACAATGTAAAAAACTTGACCTTTTAATTTGAATCAGACTGTACACCTTTAAAACTATATTTAAGGCCAAGCCATAATGTAGATTTGTGTTTAATATGCTATAATTATGACATTTTAGCACTTACTCTTTAGAGTGGGATTTGCCAAAATCTCATAAATGTTCTAACATATTTGACATCAACGGAAATCAAATTACTTTGGGCCAAATTATAGCCAGCCACGCATGGGTTCAAGCAGCTCACACTGGGGGCAGTTATAATTTTGGCTGCAGGATGCTTTGGAGTGCAGACTGGCAATAGGAGCTGCCTAGCATTGTCATGGCCCTGGGCCTGCCCTGTGAACCAGCAGAGCTGTATTGGCAGCAGTACTAAGTACATCTATTCAAAGGTGAGTCAAGAAGCTCTTTCCATCATGCTCCCCCACTGAGGGCAGTATGCCTTAGAAAGGGCATTGTTTCTGAGAGAGTACAACTCCTTTCCCACCTTAGTGAACCTGTTCCTTTTAGAAGGCATCATTTTGCCCAGTTGAATTTACCTGGCAAGAGAAGAGCCGGGGAAGCAATAAAAACAAAGAAAAACCTCTTGCACCTGAAAACAGTAATGTGCAACATTAAAGTCACTGAATGTACTTCATATTTTCCCCTACCAATTTAAGAGTATTAACTCTTAGATTGTTCTACAACGCCCGAAAATGGAAGAGGTGTGGATGCTCCCTTTTGCAACAACCTTCATTAATGCAGAGAAGAGCTGAAAGGGGGAACTCACCACCTGAGAGCAGAGCTTACTTTCAAAGAGGCTAATTGCTGGGAGCACTCACTTCCAAAGTAGATAGGTTCTGTAACAATGTGGACTTAAAGAATGAGCACAAAATTCCAAAACATGAGTTTTGAAACTATTCCATAGTGTGGGCCACATCTTAATAGAGAGAATGTCTCCTGGACCACTCACCCACCTGTCTGTGAACAAACACACTCTCGCTGGTGATCAGGAAGATCACCTATCCACCCATTTACAATCACATAACATCCTTGTGGCAACAACAGCAATTGTTCCCATGAGAAAAGTAACCCTGGGGGGCTCAGTTGTACTCTGTTTTTTTGCAGCCATGCAGGTGGAGTAAGGCTCTCCTGTACCTCCTTGTGGGGCCACGTAAGGCCTTGCATTCAGCTCCTGGCAGAGAGGGAAGAATAGGAGCTGCCCACTCCCATATATATACTGTCCTCTTCTGTCTTAAATAAATCCCACTACAAGCTGCCCATCAAAACTAGCTGGGTACAAGGTGAGAGTGAATGCTTCCTCCGTAAAGGACTAGTAAAACACTCCCACGCTCCAAACAGCAGTGGTGGAACTGTGGCTCAGGGATCTCTGAAGCACATGTCTCCTGGGACAGTGCAGCTAAGGCATCACCCTTTGCTCAGGGCTGTACCTTAAGGCATAATCTTACCCTAAGAAAGTATATAATGTATTTTTAACTTCTCTTAATGCAATTTACCAGATGGAAATAAGTAAGTAAAGGAGCCAGTGCCATGTGATCAGCTCTCCATGGACCACCAATGGATGGGCCACAGACCACAGTCTGAGAATCTCGGTTCTAAAACAATGTATTTCTTTAGCTTTGAGCGAGTAGGGCTGACAGATAAAGGTACACAGGATAAAATCAGGACAGGTGCAGAGCCAAATGCTGTGGCTTACATGACAGGATATGTGGATGAAAGCTGGGGGCCAGATTAAAGTTCCTGATTTGTGCACATATTTTCCTCTTCTTCATCAGTTACAAGACTGTATTGAGCTTGTGAAAATATTTAATAGGAACCTTACATGACAGTATATTAACCTTAATGGTTGAACAAGCAGAGTACAACTTTTAAAACAGCTAATAGTTCAGCCACTTCTGTAATTACAAACCAAAGGCACTGAGAAATAAACCAAAAAATATCAATTAGGTTTTGTATAGTAAGAAACAGAGTTTGGTTGTTTGTTTGTTTGTTTTTTTGTCTTATTCTAAAAAGAAACTGGAATGCTCCAAAAACTGTAGTTTAAGTCTTCCATAGAAGTCAAGATTCCCATAACTTTTTCACAGACCTTCATTTCATACTAAGACTAAATTCTTCAGAATTATATTTACCAGACACTTGCCCTTCTGTTAGAAAAATGCATCAATATATAGTATCTAGCACACTCAGTGACAAGAGTTTACAGCAAGAACGCAGAAAAGAAGGGACTCTAAAACTGAACATGTTCAGGAGGCTTGTCTATCCTCAATCTTTTCCAAAATTCTTTTATATGATTACATTAGGCCAGGTCTACAATGAGCATTTTTCCAGTGTAACTATACCAGTATATTATACTGTCAAAGTGCTCCTCGTATGGACACAATGTATGCTGCCAAAACTGCATTTTGTATCAGTCTCGTTTATTTCAGACCACTTGTGCAAAATATGCTATCCTCGTAAAACCACAATTTTGCCAGCATGACTGCATCTACGCTTGTGGCTTTTGTGAGTACAGCTCTGTTGGTCAGGAATCACACCTCAGAGCACCCCTGACTGACACAGGTATGATAGTAACGTCTGTAGTGCAGATCTGGCCTTCATATCATCATATTTTACAGTTGGTAAGACAAAGATAAAGTTAATTTTGGAAACTCTTCAATTGTTTTGCCAACTCTGTATTACTCCCGTGGGGTCCATTCCTGCCAGGTGTTTAGCACCTCTTTAGAGGTGCTGAGCAATACCACTGTACTTTACACTCAACATTTATCAAAGGTAATGACAGTATTCACAGGCATCAGACAAGCAAGACTTAGCACAAAGTAAGTAGTAACAAGTGAGTTTTCAGCAGAACATCCACACGGATGTTTTCTATAAACACACCAGGTATTAGAACCACACATTTATTTCATTTACTGCTCGAGATCTGAATTTCCAGCCTCTATTTTAGTGAGATCTCAGCTCTTCAGAAAAGTTATTCTGGGAGTTCCAATCTTGTGTTTTTCTGCCCCTGGGTTATGTCATTACGTGCTGAAAGAGTGCTCCCTGCAACTGCTGCACATATAGTGCTTATATACATCTCTTTATGAAAAATACAGAGGCTAAGAACCATAATGAACAATGCAATAAGCGCAGTATGTTTTCAGTGTTAAATCATGTTCCCAAAGGGAGCAGTTTGTACAAGATAAAATTATCATATTATAATAACTAAATATGCATCAGGCTAGAGCATGCTTCAATTAAGCATCAAAAGTTTGCACTTTCTCTTTAGGTCTTAATTAAGCAGAATGGTGTTGGGGATTTTGTATTGGTTGGTTTTGTTTTTCCCTTCAAACCAATGTGAAGGAGCTATCGCCACCAAGTAGCAGTTTTGGCGAATCCCTGTTATATATACAGTAGTCATAATATGTGGGGTGGGGGGGAAAGGGGGGTGAGGAACAGAAAGTAACCAAGAATAATAAGAGTAAATCCTTTCTTTATAGCTCTGACCCATAATCCAGGCAAACAAGCAAGGCCTATTGTATTAGCAGGATGAATTCCCTAAGATTCTGGTGCTAAATCCTGCTCGTTTTATTCACAGTTTATGACTACAACATTCTAATAATGTTATTTTAAGTTATCCGATCTGCACTTACAACCCTAACTCTAGTTTCAAGAATTTTGGGAAACTAAATGCAGTTAATGGCCCTGATCCTGCAATGAGCTCTGTGCGGGTAGTCCAAACATTGGCGCTGGAACACTTTTAATAGTGGGGGTGCTGAAAGCCAGCCCCCTTACCCTGTCTGCCCCACCAACCCCCCAAGCTGGCGCCGGGAGCAGGGCCATGTCTCCGGGAGGGAGGGACCCGGCCAGGGGTAAGGTAGCTGAGGCTGGGGCCACAGCTGGGGGTGGGCCCAGGGCCAGGAATGGAGCCCCAGGAACGGAGTCGGCAGCTGGGACCCCGTGTAAAACCTGGGGGTGCTCCAGCACCCCCCAGCACACCTAGTTCCCGCACCTATAGGTCCAAAGGATTTCATTTCATAAACTCCTTGAACTCCATTCAGCCTGGGGAATTTACAGCCTAGTGAGATTGTAAATTCTTTTAACCTGAACTGTTTTGCAAGAAGAGTTTCTAAACTGGCTAGGGCTATGCAGTTCTGGCACTGAAAGGGTTATGTCTGGAGAAGTAATGTTTTGGACCTGGAACTTAAAAGGTTACATCTGCAGGGACTGAGTAAGCTACAGAAGTGGTATCTGTGCTCCAGCACTGAAAGGGTTACACCTGTATGAAATGGTATGGGGAAACTGTACCTGTGATCTGGTACAGAAAGAGCTACAACTTCAGAGAAACCAATGGGAAGAATAGGAGGGTAGCCATGAACTTTGGCATTCCCTGTCCTTCCTGAGTCCCTCTCTTCAGACATGTTTCCTAGCCTTCCAGGCTCTTTCCCACTCAAGCCTTTCAGTAGCAGTGCCTACCTTCCTTTTCTCTAAAAAGAAAAGGAGTACTTGTGGCACCTTAGAGACTAACAAATTTATTTGAGCGTAAGCTTTCATGAGCTACAGCTCACTTCATCGGATGCATTCAGTGGAAAATACAATGGGGAGATTTATATATGCAGAGAACATGAAACAATGGGTGTTACCATACACACTGTAAGGAGAGTGATCAGATAAGGTGAAAAGAAAAGGAGTACTTGTGGCACCTTAGAGACTAACCAGTTTATTTGAGCATGAGCTTTCGTGAGCTACAGCTCACTTCATCGGATGCATAGCATATCGTGGAAACTGCAGAAGACATTATATACACACAGAGACCATGAAACAAAACTTCCTCCCACCTCACTCCCCCGCTGGCAACAGCTTATCTAAAGTGATCCTCAAGTAGAGCCATTTCCAGCACAAATCCAGGTTTTCTCACCCTTCCCCTCCCCCCCCCCCCCACACACACATACAAACTCACTCTCCTGCTGGCAACAGCCCATCCCCCTTTGAAACCCCTCTTTATAATGCGCATGATAATCAAGGTGGGTCACCTCCAGCACTAATCCAGGTTTTCTCACCCCCCCCACACCCCCCCCTTTTCCAAAAACCACACACACAAACTCATTCACCAGATAAGGTGAGCTATTACCAGCAGGAGAGGGGGGCGGGGGGCTATTATTGTAGTGATAATCAAGGTGGGCCATTTCTAGCAGTTGACAAGAACGTCTGAGGACTACAGACACGGCTGTTACTCTGAAACACGTCAAGAATTATAACATTCAAAAACCAGTTGGAGAACACTTCAATCTCTCTGGTCACTCGATTACAGACCTAAAAGTGGCAATTCTTCAACAAAAAAACTTCAAAAACAGACTCCAACGAGAGACTGCTGAATTGGAATTAATTTGCAAACTGGATACAATTAACTTAGGCTTGAATAAAGACTGGGAGTGGATGGGTCATTACACAAAGTAAAACTATTTCCCCATGTTTATTCCCCCTCCCCCCACTGTTCCTCAGACATTCTTGTCAACTGCTAGAAATGGCCCACCTTGATTATCACTACAAAAGGTCCCACCGTCCTCCCCCCCCCCCCCCCCCCCCCCCCCCCCCCCCCGCTGTCCTGCTGGTAATAGCTCACCTTATCTGATCACTCTCCTTACAGTGTGTATGGTAACACCCATTGTTTCATGTTCTCTGTCTATATAAATCTCCCCACTGTATTTTCCACTGAATGCATCTGATGAAGTGAGCTGTAGTTCACGAAAGTTTATGCTCAAATAAATTTGTTAGTCTCTAAGGTGCCACAAGTCCTCCTTTTCTTTTTGTGGATACAGACTAACACCTGCTACTCTGAAACCTTCCTTTTCTCTGTTTTCCTATTCTTTCTCTCCTCAATGCTCCATCTATAAGCCATAGGCTTGCCCTTTAAAGGAATTTGGAGCCTAACTACATTTAATGAGCACAAGTGATCTCCTGCTGCATCCTATTAGTCCCTGGCTGGGAGAGAACCATGAATTTTATTTAATTCACTGGGGCACACAGTCAACCTTTTTACCCTTTTTCAAGACTATTTTTTGCAATGAAAAGGACAAAAACTTATTTTTTTAAAGAATGAAATCTTAGATTCTCTAGCATCTAAAGGGTTAAAATCAAACTTTATTAGCTGTACTGGGGCCTGCCAGAATTTACATAATCATTAATTCTGGAGTTCTTCAATCCAAAAACACTAGCTTTCCATTGAGGATAAGCAAATAAAACCAATTTGGATTTTTCATACCAAGCAGCTTTTGAGATAAAATATTCCCAAGTCAGACTCCTCCAAAATAAATTTGCACACTCATATGTTTAAAATGTCTTGTCTGACTAACCTCAATTTAAAAAAAAAAAAAATCTGGAGGTTTTTCTAGGACATCCATCACCACCATATCTAAGCACTGACCCTGTGACTGGATGACATGCTGGACAAATTTCAGGTGTTGAAAGCAGCTTTATAAAACAGTTATGAGAGGGAAATCAGAGAAATGGCTTGTAATGGAAAGCTTGTTACAACTGTAGCTGTGTAATCACTATAGTGACTCTATAATGTTTCCTTTTGAAAGTCAATCTCTTGAAGTAGGCAAAATGGTAAGAAAATTGGTAAAATGGAGTGTCCCAGTTCTTTTAAAAGTTGTTTTGGGAAACCACTGCTTCTCTCTATTTTCTATGTCTGAGTTACGAGGCATATTTTCATATATAGCTCAATAAGAACTGAATGCATAACACAAATGTATACTGGCATGTGGGCAGGTTTTAAGCATGCAAGCACATAGGCACAGATTACAAAAGGAGTGTGGGAACTCCCTTCTTATTCATCACATGCTATTACAGTGCATGTGTGGACTTTACGATTTTCTTTCTGGCACAAAGGAAAAACACTCTGCAGTCCAAAGAGAGCAAAAAGCATTGACATGGTGCTGGAAGTAGAGAAGACTGGTAACCAGAGGCATGTTAAAACAACATAAAAACAACCTATTATCACTGAAAGCTAGATAATTGTATCTGAAAAAATGAATGTGGATAAATAACAAATAGACACTTATAAAAGCTACATTGATGCTACTGGACAGTACATATGTACCACATGGAAATGGTGAAAAAATTCAAGTGGGAACAGGATGCCTGTTCACACTAAAGGAATATTAGTTGTAAAATACAAAGGAGGTGAAAACCAGCAATGGTAGCAGGCAGGTACAAATGTCCAGTGTTGGCCCACTGGACAAAATAGCCTAACAAACTCCATCAACACAGCCCTTCCAAATACACACACAATTTTCAGAGACACTGAGTCATTTTGCAACCTTTCTCGATCAGTCTCAGGAGTCCAGAGAAGCCTTTGGTTAATTCCCTTCAGTCATACAGAGAAGAAAATAGATTAATAGACTACAATAATTTCAAACAAAGAAAACAAGAGGAGACGAAGTCAAGTAGTAAGCACAAGAAGAATCATGGTTGTGGACTTGTTAGAAAGTTAAACCTGCCATAGGAAAAATAGTAAAACATTGCTCAGATCAGTGTCAAATGAAATCAGAAGAAGGAATAAGAGTTGAAAAATAATGACCTGGGAGCCAGAGTACACTAAAATTGAAACCACCTCAGTATATAACATTAGGGCTAGTCCTGCTGCTGTTATTTAAGCAAAACTGCTATTGAGCTGTGCCTGAATAAGGACAGAAGGATTGGGAATACAGCAATGGGACCATGGGAATTTAGATAGGTAATCTTGGAGTTAATTTTACAACCAAGTTTATAAAGCCTGGATAGAAAGCATTTTAAAATTCATCCCAGACTTCTAAATTCTTCCTGTAGCATTTGAATCTTGATCATTTTTACAGCACACACTTCTAGAGAGTCCTTAGGGCTAGAACTAATATCTACTTTTATGCATTGCACACTGATGGTACTCTGTTATAATAATAATGAGAATGAGTTATCTAAGTGCACTTGTACTTGTAACAAAATTGTAAACTTCCATTCAAATATCCAGCTCTGATAAATAATATAGCTCATTTCTTTCGAAAATACCTCTCTTAATTATTCATCTTAGCATTCAAACATAACATTTCCTTGTTCCAAGTTTTCTTGACTTTTTTTTCAAACATACAGTTTTATAATCTGATTTAATGTCACTTCCAAAATCTAAATATGCTTACTTTACAGGACCCAGATATTAGAAATGCTTTTGTTTGGCCTCAGGAGACCTTACCTCCTTCACTCTGGTATTTTTTGGGCCCCAATAACAGTAATAACAGTTTTGTAGCGTCAGACATTATACATCACTTTTTTAAAAAAAAAAATGCCCTGATTGTTGCAAACCTTTCAGTGCAACAGCAGTCCTTATAATTTTGAAATTACCAAGTGAAGAAATGAGGTGCAGAGGAACAGAGCTGGCACTGTTCTAGGGCTTGGAGGACTTAAGATCCCTCCCAAAAAAATACAAATTATTGTTGTGGGGGTGGAGGGGTGAATAGGAGATCATTTTATCCTTGTATTTTTGCCCTTTGGATGCTAGGTCAGCTCAGAAGCAGTCCTCCTTCCCTTTCACTGCTCCCCTTGATGACTGCTTCCCCACTCAGTGCAGCATAGCAGGGAGCCAGCTATTGTTTGAGCAGAGCCAAAGCTACTTAAAATAACTGATTTATTCTGTAAACCAGAGGCATAGAGAAGAGGGTAAGGGAAGGAACATTATTCCCTGCACCTCTGTGCATGCCCCAGGCACAATGGCAGTCCTTCTACTCCCCTGCTGCTGCACCCCCTCCCGAAAGGGCCAAGACTCTGCCCCCCTCCCTCACATAGCCGGCCCCACATGGACTGGTTGGTAGCACACACTGCACCCAATACAAGGGGTGGCACAGTGGCAATGTTCCCCTTTTCTTGTGGAACAACTGTGTTCCAAAAGCTCCCTTTAGGGTAGGGCATCTCTGTACCTCCATTTGGACCAGGAGGCCAGGCAATAAGGATCCAATCCAATGTCCACTGAAGTCAGTGGAAAGGTTCCTACAGAATTCAATGGGTTTGGGATTGGATCGAAACTGAGCACATAATCTAATGGGAAATGTTGATGTTGCCAACATATACACACAACTAAAGTGATGGTTCTTTACTTGGCCAGAATTCCATATCTGAGAGAATGAGGAGCTGCAGTCGAAGAACTGTCGAAAGGCACTACCCTTTAGATTGAGAGTCAAAGGAAGTTTTAGGTGTACAAGGAATGCTGTAAATGACAATAAGTGACAGCAAAAAGCACTCAAGGATGCAACTCTGGCACCTATAAGCTAAATTCTAGATTGAAGCAATGGCAGAGTAATAGGACTTGGTTGTGTTTGCCTGTAGTGGAACAATTCGGGGTGAGACACAACTGGGATCCTCAAGCTGTTCAGAGTGGCCCACAGAAGAAGCATTGGGTGTTTAGAACTCCATCAGCCCTATCAGAGAGTTAATGCTCCGCACTGTGAGAACCTGGAGAGGGAGAGAGCCAAAGAGAATATCTGGTGTGACTAGAGTACCTGAAACAGTGAAATCTCTACAAGTGTAGAGCCAGTGGGAAGGAAATGTGTTCTCTTGTGCATTTTGGGGCCAGACTCTGCAACCCCTACTCATGTAAATAATCCTATTAGCTGAAAGTGAGAAAATACTATTCAGTGTGTGACTAAAGGCTGCAGAATACAGGTTAGTATATTATATACTAGCATCATGGTTCCAGTACAAATATTATTCTTTTTCTGTAATGTTGCTGGCTGCTATACCTTGTTCTTTGTTATTTTGACATCATTTATTATTGTGTAGAAATAAATTCTCTTTTCCTTTTACATTGCTCTGTGGAACATAACATTTTTCTAAGGCTAGGAAGAAGTAATTTTATTATTGGTATCATGTTGTTTCAATATGCTGTACTTGGGACTAACTTGAAACATCATTCAGAAGCTGCAGGTGGCACAAAATGCAGCTATCTACCTGTTTGGGGACATTAGCCTCAAGAAGCATATTGCACCACTTCTCTCAAGACTGCACTCACTTCCTGTTTGCTGCCAGGTGCAATTTAAGTTCTTGACGTTGATCTACAAAGCCGTATATGATTAGGGTGCTGGCTGAGTCTGTTTTTTTTCTAACATGCTTCCACAGCAGATCAGGTCAGCTGGGGTATTCTTGATAATAGTGTCTAGAATTAAATGTCTCGGGGAAGAGTATTCTCAGTGAAGGGCCATCAACTCGGGAATTAATTTCCCACACCAATCTGCCATATCCCAGGACTGTTGCCCTTCTTCAATATACCGTATAAGGCCCACATGTCTTCTCAGGCCTTCTCAGAGGTGTTTATTGAAAGGGGTGAGAGCCTTTAAATGGGAGCTGTTAATATTTGATCAGCTAGTGTTCTATAATTTTTCAGTTTTGTACATGCACACTTGTACCTGGGGTAAAATTTTTAAAAGCACCTAGTATTTTATTAAGTTAATATTAAAAGTTGAACAGTTGAGAGGTGAGGTGAATTTGGGCAGACTATTTAAAACGCTTTGGGTTTTCATTTGGTTTTCAAAAAAAAAAAAAATCATATTTATTGCATAGTGAACACTTGGGGGAAAAGATAACTTTGTTACATATTCAATACTCCAGCCCCTTCAGATTGTGTAAGAGCTCACGATACACTTCTGCAAGACAACCAAAAGTTCTCAAACAGGAACATGAAAGATCAGACTTGACATCATAATATTTCTAAGGCAAAAAAGGTACAACAAAAAGTGAGAAAATATCTTAAAAAAACCCCCAACCTTCAGATCTTATTTATACATCATAAAGTACCAAAAGCATGGTGGGAGGAACAAATTTAAAAAATACTTTGAAGGCCAGTTTTATTGGTGGACTCTAACACTGAACACACTTGGTAAGTGGATGGGGGAAGCGCAGAAATAAATCTGCTTGGCCAATATTTTCCTGTGTCCCCATTGCTACGGTTGAGGTTATTTGTTTTTCTACGGCATAGTCAATCTTTTCCTGCTTGATTGCTGTTATTTAAATTCATCAATTATGACAGCATGAACAATTCATGCCATAGCCCTGTGTTAGAATAACATAATAGTGTTGCCACAAATTCAGCATTATGACTTCATTCTTGAATCAAATTGGAAGAGAAGATAGCTTGGGAAATACCAAGCCCTTGTTTACATGTTCAAGGGCAGATTAACCCCATTTTAAGATTCAGCCCATATGGGTGAGATTTTGCTGTGCAAAGGCTGAAGGAGTGGGCCCAAACAGCTGTGGTAATTAGCAATAATGGTACAAAATATATGGAAAATTTTCGGCAAGGAGAATAGATTTAGTAATATGTTTGAAATTTTTTCAAATATTAAAATATCCTCTAATACTGAAAATGAAATGGCAAAAAAATAATTCAGGAATCCAACAATCAGCTTTCAGCCAAATAAAATATTAAACACAAAAATAGATTATGTATTATGGATTTTTAAATTCAACTTTTGTAAATGTGTTGAAGTGTAGAGAAGGCCATTCCACACTTGGCCCCTGATCCTGCAAGCTGCTCTGCCCAGTGTCAGTGGGGCTCTATATGGGTGCAGGAATCCATTGCATGACTGGGACTTTAATAATTAAATACATCACCATATTCCTGAATTCTCTAATAGAGGAACAGTGATTTTTCTAATATATATTTAGTACATTCTAGGTCCAGTTCTACCCCCAGTGAAGTTAACCCAGTTCAACAACACTCCCAGTAACTTCAATGGAAGCAGAATTGAGCCTGCTGCTACATAAATTCACCAATTATTGCAGTGTGCTCAACAGTAAATAATAACAGCAATTATATATACTAGTGTCGCCACAACAGTTACTTTAGCAGATAATGGTAAACAGCATGCAGTGTGGAATAAATAATTTCTCAAACTAACTGAGAAATATCATGATGGAAAAATTGCTCCAGGTAAGAATTTCACAGAATTCTTAAAACATTTCAGTACAATTTATTGGGGTAGAGTTTACATCATATACAATCCCCAAAGGACAATGGTCCAGAATTTCAATGAGAACTGAGATAGTCTTCCTGGGATGAGCTTGTTAGCCTGATACAAGGACATGTGATATTGATTTGACTGTTTGTTTGTTTAGTTGTATGCTTTGTGTACCTTGTTTATAATCTAATCATCTTCCATCAATTTATGTAAAGACTTTTTTCATACAAGAAAATCATTTGTTTAAAACAGATATTGTTGAATTGCTGAGACAGTATAATTCAACATCCAGCGTTTCACAAGCAGTATAAATAGGTACAGAATTTTGCCCATTATGATACTGACAAGAATGTTACAATAATACTAGCAAATAAAGTCACTCTGCTGCTTCCTACCTACGGATCCTTACAAGTCTACTGTGACAGCCTTTCAAAAAAATTAAACTTAACCTTTTACAAATGAGCCACAATCTAACAAGGTCAGAATAGCTATGTATGATAGTTATAATTCTTTGAAATGTTTGTTATGTGATTTACCTGCTGGTGGCTTTATGAAAGGTGGTGGAATTAATGGTACAATAATGGGTACATTCCCATGATCCTTTGACCCTGCTGGTGAGTCTGAAAGTCCATTTCCTGTGGCAAGCCCTGGATAGCTTGTGTTTATATTGTATGGTGAAATAACACTGTCCTCAGGTAATTTTGGTTTTGGCAAAGAATTTTCTGTAAAAGAAAAAGAACAAATCATACAGCATGGCAGAAGTGTTGCTTAGGTGCCCCTACATATTTTCACAAATCTGTTGATGTAATTGTGTTTCTAAAACACAAAGAGCAAATAATAAAAATAAGAATGTTTTCTCCTTCAAAAGCCACACCACGCTCCAGCAAAATTTCAATATTTTGTCAAAAACTGCATTAAACTTTGCTGTACGGTTTTTAAAAATCAGGCTCTCTTTCTTCTACATGGCCTAAGTATGTATGATTTATTCAGTGACATCACACTCCACTGTCTTTGATATCAGTTACTTTCATGGCAGTGAATTATGTCGTCACACACTGGATTGTGGTGTCAGCGGATGAATTATGCAAAAGGAGTAGACTGATTAAATAAGAGAACCTCTTATTCCTCTCCAATAACTAGTAATAATGGAAAAGAAGATAAAGAAAATAACAAAAAATTTGAAATTTTAGAAAAATATTTGCTAAATGTTGTTATAATTGTAATTCTTTAATACAAAACCACACCTGAACTCTTATTTACAGACATTTCTCTGCTGTACTTTAACTCACTAAGGAACAGGATTTAATACCAGCTCTTCCTCTTCTCACAACAAAAGCAAAGTACTTTTTCCCCCTACAGATTCTGTAAGCCAGAGATTTCTACCTGGCACAGGTATTCACCATCTTTGTTTGTACTATAAAACATATGACTTGTATCATGTGTTAATAATGATACATATGATCCTATCTATTTTACATGGTGAGCAAACTATTATGCAGACTTATTCTTAAAATGTGCCACAAATTTGATTCCTCATAGATTGTGGCTGTAGAGAATCCCATGTAAGGTTTGTTTATTAAAATGTCAGAAGAAAATAAAATACCTTGGAGCATAGGAACAAGTTATTTTAAAGGTGGCTTACACATATTGCATTTTAAATGGAATACAAATACTAATTACTGTATCAATAACAGTATACAACTAATGGCTGCAAACATTTAATGTCTATACAATTAAATTGTTTTATCTTACCTCTACTTTTTCCACCTTTTATCTAGCACCCTCTCCTCCAGTATTGGGCTCTTTGGTGCCAGTATTCATATCAACACCCACTGAATACAATGCTGCTGCATGCCACCATAAAGAAACCCCAGAGACTGGTGGCCATATATGCAGCAAAATGTTGCAGTTCAACAGTGCAAAGCCTCTGTAATTTCCTCTTTTACCTCAGCTTTGAGAAATTCTTGTTGGATAAGTCAAGATCCAGCAATTTTCTACTCTTTTACTCTGAAGAAATGTTCTTCTTTTCACTGTGATTGCAATTCCCTATCCATCTGGTGTGGCTGAAGAGTCAAAAGGTAGCAACTGAACTGCTGAACAAAAAGACTGAATCCCATTGTTTAGATTTTGAACAAATTCATATACAGTACATGAAGGACCAGATATGCTGACCCCAAACAAGCTCCACCCCTTAAGCCTTTCTAATGCACTTTCAGGAAATAATATATTAAAATAAAAAACATTATTAAGTAAACCTTTATAAATACTACTCATGGGTCTTCCATACATTCTGAACATTCTAGTTCAACATCTGACCTTATCAAAAGCCTCAGCCCAACAATTTTGTCAGAAGGACGGTTCATTAGACCCAGACTGCTAAGAAAACATTTCCACATTTCTTTTCTTTTCTTTTTTTTTTTTAATTTGTTGGCAGCTCCTTGGAATCTTGGGTGCATGAGTTTCAATTGGCTCAAAAAATGTTACTGTTAGAGATACATTAGTAAAAGCATATTAGCTGCTATGTTGTTAAATGTTGTACACTTGTATTCTATTGCTTTCTGCTTACTGGAAGGCACTGTAAGAGATGTATATTTAAATCAGCTGCAGAATAAGCAACAAAACATGAATCTCCGTGCAAGCCAATTCTGGCAGGTTGAGATAGTTAATCCTTCTTTGCATGAACAAAGGAACATTAAATGTCATTACCTTTGAGAACAGAAATGTGCTGCCGGCTCTCCCCATCTGCAGAGTAGTTCCTGAATTCAATATCTTCTCCATCTTTCAGTTCAACCTTATCATAACCATACCAGCCAAGGAGCTCATTCATAGTGTTTTCTGCAAAGTTCTGAAAGAGAAGAATTGCCTACTTATTTATGTAATCAATAATCATTTGGAACGAAGAGATGAATGCATAAATCGAATTCTATTTGCAGTGTACCATGAACTGCCAGGTTGGTTCCACCTCCTCCAGACTAATGTTCATTTTTCAAATCTAGTATATAATATATAATACATTTAAATCTCAGTGATACACATATTTATGACAGGCCTTTATTTTATTGTAATTTAAAGAAAATAAGGAAAAAAGAGGATTGTTTATGATTTTTGCTCAGGAATTGGAAGTCAGTTATGTTTTTAGAATATATTATTCACAAAAGTTTGTCTCATGCTATCATAAAATATTTAACATTACAGCAGAAAAACCAAAGATTTCTGTCCCAGCAATCAATCTCACTTTGCTACAGCCATTTCAACTGAAATAAATTACTGATCCTGAAGGTGTGTAAGCAGCAGATTGAATAGAATCACAATAAAAATTTTTTTTTAAATTAAACTTCCCTGAAATGTTGAAATTCCCAAAACAGCAGTATTATGCTAGGGCATGAGAACCAGAAAATGAAATTGACTAGAAACTGAAAGTGAAACTAAATAAACCAAAAAGAAAAGGGGTACTTGTGGCACCTTAGAGACTAACCAATTTATTTGAGCATAAGCTTTCGTGAGCTACAGCTGTAGCTCACAAAAGCTTATGCTCAAATAAATTGGTTAGTCTCTAAGGTGCCACAAGTACGCCTTTTCTTTTTGCGAATACAGACTAACACAGCTGTTACTCTGAAACCTAAATAAACCAAGTTTGCTCAAAATGTAGCCTCTGAACTGACTGGGTCCATGGATCCTGCTCTGAAGTATAGCCTTGCAAATGCAGCCTTCCATTGGTTTCCTACACTGCAGCTATGGAAACACAGCCCTGAAAGACTAACCTAACAGGATAGAATCCAGATGCCAAACTCTATCCTAACTTAAACCCCAATTAACTTCAGTAGCTCCAGTGGATGTTTTGTTGTCTAACTCAACCTTTGAGTACTGTAATTTCTAATCACTTGTCAGGGAATATGTAAATAAAGGCTGTAGGCAGTGGTGAGCTGCAGCTGGTTTGCACTGGTTCACTAGAACCGGTTGTTAAATTTAGAAGCCCTTTTAGAACCAGTTCTAAATTTAACTGGCCAAAAGTGGCGCCTTAGGCAGAGCACCCACCGGCAGCTCCCTGCCCCACCCCCAGCCCCAGCTCACCTCCGCTCCACCTCCGCCTCCCCCCCTGAACACGCTGCCCAGCTCTGCTTCTCCGCCCCCCACCCCCCATCCCGGCTTCCCCCGAATCAGCTGTTCAGCGGGAAGCCGGGGTGGGCTGAGAAGCAGGCGACGGCTTCCCGCTCAGGTTCAGGGAGGCGGAGGTGAGCTGGGGCCGGGGGGCATGAGGAGGGCTGTCCGCGCCGCAGCAGGTAAACTAGGGGGGTCCCGGCTGCAGGGGAACCGCTCCCTGCCCCAGCTCACCTCTGCCACCAAATTTTCCCCGTGGGCGCTCCAGCCCCGGAGCACCCAGGGAGTCGGCGCCTAAGGCACCACTTTTGATGTGATCAGTGGGGGAGCAGCCGCTCCCCCTGCTCCCCCCAGCTATGCTCCCCCACCCCTAGGAGCCTGAGGGACCTATCGGATGCTTCCTGGGAGCTGCCCCAGGTAAGCACCTCCGGGACTCCCCACCTTGCCCCCCAGCACATGCCTCTTAGGGGTGGGCACCCACTACGGTGGCCCACGAGACCCTCCTGCCCGGTTCTGGGGCAGCCAGGGGACAGGGGAGAGGGGTGGATGGGGCAGGGGTCCTGGGGGTGGGGGCATCAAGGAACGTGGGGGGCTGGATGGGGCAGGAGTCCTGGGGGGCGGGGGTGGGCAACAACCCCCTCGTGGGGTAAGGAGGGAACCCATTGTTAAAATTTTGGCAGCTTATCACAGGCCGTAGGCATTTATTCTTTACCTTTAAAATGCATATAAATCTATATACAAATTAGTTGCAGCCTTTAGGATCCAGCCAAGATGACAGTAATGGCCCACATTGTCACAAAGGTTAAGTAACTCTAGACAAATTGAACCAGCCTAGTCTCCAAGCTGAGTGAAGTGCAAAAAGTACAGCAACATGGTGAAAAGTAAATCTGATTTTAAAATTCTATTAATTTTAATAAAGCCAAAGGCCTGATCCTATTTCTAGTGAAGTCAACTGTTCTTTTGCTATTAATTTGAATGAAAGTAGGATTTTGTCCTATGTTACTGGCAACCTGAGTGAAGAATCTTTTAAAAATATTATTTTTAAAGTCCCTTTAATTAAAAACAACTCAAAATTAATTCATCTTATTTATTTTGATGATTATATTTTAATATTAGTATTGTTGTAGCACCTAATGACCAGGGCTCCATTGTGCAATGCGGTCCCTGCCTCACAGAGCTTACAGTCAAAGTTTGGAAGCACCTGCTTGTTTTTTGCCATGCTGCCCCTCCTGGAAGGAGGTCCCCATAATTAGTCACAAAGCACCTCATTATCCTTCTTCAAATCTTTTCTTAAGGTTCTATTTTTCCATGATGGCTGCAAAAAAAATTGACCATGGCTAGACTGCAGGTGTGCTGACACCACTGTCGATCATGCTGACCAATATTGTCTCATTATTTCCTTGTATTCCCTTGTCTGCTTGTATCCATCTGTTGTTTCTTATCTTAGACTCCCCAAAGAGCTTACAAACTATGTCTTTGTGTTCTGTTTGTAGAGCACCTACCACAATGGGGTCCTGGTCCATGGTTCTAAGGGCTACAGTAATACAGATAAGTAATAACCATAATAATAAAGTTTAAGATGGTGTGCACTTGACAAAGAGAGCACAAGGGAACAAAAAGAGAGTTACGAATAATCAGCAATCACAGCACAGCAGTTGCCTAATCATTGTCAAGTGTTCTGTAGGCATCATGATATGGGTGGGTTTTAAGGAGAAATGTAAAGAAGGATAATGTAGTGACCTTGTGGATTTTACAGGGGTAGCATGGGGGATAGCATGATGGTACTCTTCTGAAAATCTGACAAATGGGCAATCAATGGTGAAGCAAATGTGGGGGTCTTACGTCTCTACCACAAATAAGAAATTATAGTTAAGGTGAGTATAGAGCACAATGGGCCTTAAAAGTGAAGACAGGTAGTTTGTGCTTGATGTAATAGAGAAGGGGGAGTCAGTGGAGGGATGCAATGAGGTGGGTAACATGGTCAAAGTGATGAGCCACAAAGATTATTTTTGCTGCAGCAGCAAGATGTAGACACAGTTGGATGTGTGGGTCTAGAAAGAGGGCTGAATCAAAGATAGCACCTTGTTTATAGGCCTGAGTGAGTGACAGTGACTAAGAAAGGAGCAAGAGGGAAGGTTTCGGGGAAGAATCAAGAGCTCAGTTTTGCCCATGTTAAGCCTGAGTTGTGCCCTCAGAGACACCTGCCCAACAGAAGGCTGAAAAGTCAATATAGTAAAATCTGGGTTATGGTGAGTGCCAAACCTTTGAATGCTTCACTGGATGACTGGGCAACAAAATGGCAGATTAAATTCAATGTTGATCGATGCAATGTAATGCACTTTGGAAAACATAATCCCAAGTACACGTACAAAATGCTGGGGTCTAAATTATTTGTTACCATTCAGGAAAGAGATCTTGGAGTCATTGTGGCTAGTTCTCTGAAACATCCACTCAATCATGTGCAGTGGTAGTCAAAAGCACTAAGAGAATTTTAGGAACCATTAGGAAAGGAATAGATAAGAAGACAGAAAATATCATAATGCCACTATATAAATTCATGGTATACCCACACCTTGAGTACTGCATGCAGTTCTGATCACCCCATCTCATAAATGATATGTTAGAATTGAAAAAGCTACAGGGAAGGTCAACAAAAATGATTAAGGGGAGAGATTAATAAGGAGAGTTTAAAAAAGATTGGGACTTTTCAGCTTGGAAAAGAGAGGACTAAGAGGAGATATGGTAGAGGTCTATAAAATCGTGACTAGTGTAGAGAAAGTGAATAAGGAAATGTTATTTACTTCTTCACACAACACAAGAAACAGGGATCACCCAATGAAACTATTAGGCAGCAGATTTAAAACAAACAAAAGGAAGTATTCAAACAATGCACAGTCAACCTGTGGAAATCGTTGCCAGGGGATGTTAGGAAAGCCAAAATTATAACAGGTTTCAAAAAAGAATTAGATACGTTCATGGAGGATAGATCCATCAATGGCTATTAGCCAAAACAGTCAGGGATGCAACCCCATGCTCTGGGGGTCCCTAGCCTTTGATTGCCAGAAGCTGGTAGTGGATGACGGGATGGATCACTCGAAGATTGCCTGTTCTGTTAATTCTCTCTAAAGTACCTGGCATTGGCTACTGTCAGAAGATAGGATACTGGGCTAGATGGACCATTGGTCTGACCCAGTATGGCTGTTCTTATGCACAAACACAACAATATGGGCCTGGGTACATAATGCATAGCTGTATCTTGTGGTGGTTTTCTGTGACCTGTAGTGTTTAAATTATAATGCTTTGCATTCCTGTAACACATTCATCTGAGGTTCTCAAAGAGATATTCTAAATAGTATGGTGCCAGAATAAAGGCTATATAATCAGACTTTATCCCGATGCAGTATGGTGGGTAAGAGGCAGTGGAGATAAAATCCATCCTCCACTCAGGATGAGTCTCTGGAGATGCACCAATGGTTGCTACTTCAATCTATGGGCCAAACAGTGGAAACAGAGCTTCTATCCCATTTGTGCAGGGT
The DNA here is from genome assembly GCF_015237465.2 of Chelonia mydas. Lineage (NCBI taxonomy): Eukaryota > Metazoa > Chordata > Testudines > Cheloniidae > Chelonia > Chelonia mydas. The sequence goes on along the minus strand of NC_057851.1, from coordinate 79,357,483 downwards.
GATAGAGCCACTGGATCTATATATAATAGATACCGGGGCCTCTCTCCCTACCCATTCAATTGATAATCTCCACACTGATCTATGTCAAAGCAGGACAGAGACCTACCTTCTGGTGGGGGGTGGGAGGGGAGCAGAGGCCCTTTGCTTTGCTGCTGTGCCAGCAATCCCAACTGTATGGCCCCACTGTGAGGCTGGAGTAATCCAGAGGGCCTCAGGCAGGTCCTCCACACCAGGATGTCATCCATTAATCAATTGGGTCCCTATTATGCAATATTAGCATGGACCCCAAAGACTACATGGAGGCCTATTGAACCCCACTGGAGCTCTGCACTGGTGCAGATCACTGTGCTAGCAGATTTGATTGCAAGACTGGGGTCTTACACTTCACAAAACCCCAGTGAGGTAGGGAATCATGATTATATTCATTTCACATATGGGTAAATTGAGGTACAAGGTGGCTGACTAATACCCGTGGTCACGCAATAAATCAGTGACAGAGCTGAGAGTAAGAACTCAGAACTCCTGACTCCATACTCGGACCACTAGACAATGCTCATTTTTTTGTCATGGCCTACTCCATATATCTATTATCCCAAGTCGTTGATAATCTCTTGAGCTGTAGTTCCTAGTGCATTGAAAGAATCAATTAAATCTCACAGAATGGCTAAAGTGAAATCTCCTGGATTATGTTAGCTGACAATGCAGGTGTGCAGCTGTGTGCTATCACATCTGCTTAACTGCCATGGAATTTACTAAGATTTGCAACAGACTCATCTTTGCCAAAGAAATTGGCCTTAAAATGCTGTAGTATTGCAGAGGCCCTTGGTTATGTAATAACAATACCCTAAATTCTTCAGCTCCTAATATACATGTCTTCTTTTTTGCCCCCCTGTGAGTCCCAAGCCACATATTGCAATTCTGCAGTGTGATTTGATTGCATGTTCTAACAGGATCATTTCTTTATTCTTGACAAAAACATAAATACCCTCCTATCTCCCTCTTCGAAAAACTGGATCATTATGTTAGATTGTAATTTGAAGTGAATTTACTTCTCATTCATAGGAAGAGGGAAGAAGATTTTGTGGATCTGACTATCTGTGATTTCTTTTATGACACTAATGATATGAGGCAACAGAAATCTTATCTCCATTAACATTGATTCCCTTTACAGGATTCATTTCACTGTAATCACATACCTAAGGTTTGACCTTACTTCACAGAGTAGAGTTTTCCCAAATTTTTACTAATGGATATATTTTAAAACAAAATAGTGTTTTTCCTTCAGTTTTCTCTCTATTTTCTCTCCTTCTCTATGAACCTTATTCATAGGGGCAGGCCTGGCTTCATAGAGTGAGGCCTGGCAAAGACAGAGGCAGGAAACACAAAAGAGAATGAGTCTGTCAGACTAATTTTCTTCTAGGTTTTACTGTTGAATGTTTATTTCACATTTTGGAGGAAGCAGAGTGGCTCCATTCCATTTCCTTGCATGAGTGACCCACCAGATATACAGCACTGAGGATTCACCTCAGTTATATAAAGGAAATTAAAATGTGGGCATATTCACCACATGAACTTGATCACTTTTTTCCAGTCCACATTTTCTCTGCTCATTTGCATTGCCACCATTTTGAATATTATGCTGTCAATAAGTAGTGTTGCTGTCAATAAGTAAATTTTCCTGACCTTTCTTTAATTTCCTTTTTTCTCACTCAGCCACCCCTTTATTAGTGTTGTAAGGTGGGCTTTATCAACCTCATTTGTATAAATAGTTAATACATAGACCTCTTACTCCATTAAAGAGGATAGGTGCAGGTCTCTCATGCAGATAATACAATTCACTCTGTAGATATCTCATAAATCTACTTCCATGAAAACGGTATAGTAACAGTGACCTGGAATAGTACAAGTGATAAAGGCTATCTGATTTTACTTTTACAAACACATTTTTGCTTTTCAGGAGAGAAGGGAGGAGTTTCCCTGGAATCTTTTTAATATTTACACTTATCTGGCTCATTTCAAATGCAGTCAGTGCTGCAGTGTCTGTTACATTTTGACAGTGGTCCTTTTAAATACGGGGAATATTAAAAAACTAAATTGAAGAATCTTTTGATGAGTTTACTGTTAAACTATAACAGATGTCTTAAGCGCTAGGCATCAAGAATGAAGCCCAATTTTAGGTACAAATTACTTATTGAGAATATTTATAGATGGTAAACTCCTAGGGCACATGGAGGCAGCTCTGTGAAATTATAACACAGATTAATCACTAACTGTGCAATTGACAAAGAATCTAAACATGTAGATACATTAAGTCTTGTTTGTTTACCAGAGCTTCCAGCACACTATGCTTGATGCAATCACATTAATTTATTCTAGCAAATTTAACAAAATATATTTCAAATCACCTTTTTCACATTCTTAAGTTTTCCTGCTACCCCCAATAGTATAGCACAATAAAGTAAGTCTGGGTAAAGGGAATATGTGGGGAGGGGGGGAAGGAATGAGGTATAGAGCTGTACCAAGTCTTTAGAGACTATTGTATTGATTAGGCTGTAACAATTAAACTAGTTTTTAAAAGTGTCAGATTGCCTTGATTACATTATATTCCTGAATAGAAAACATGTTGTATTATTCATAATAGTCACTGAAAAGTACCAAAGTGATAAATGACACTGACTTAGTTTCAGAATAACAATTTGTTGTTTTTCTAGTTGGCATATGAACACACATCTCTGAAGATAAGTAGAAAGTATAATCTGAGGGGGGGGGGAGAGAATATAAGAAAGAAGGACATAAAAATAAATTAGGGAAAAGAGAGAGACTGTGAAGGTCACAGTGAAACAAAACACTTCTATCTGAATATTTTTAATTGAAACGTAATATAGGGAAACTATGCAGAGTCATGGTTTTTTTTGCACACAATGTTGTATCAAATTTAAATTTGTTACAACCATCATGTACATTGGGCTAGGGATAACAAAAATGTAACTTAATATCTGGCATAATGAAACAGCAAGCAACACAAGTTTCCAATCATATTAAAACTGAGCTGGAAGTGACATTACTGATGCAACCTATGAAAACCGAGCAGTTTGGATTTAGTAATCATTCTTGAGTAAATATGTGACTATACCAAACAGCAAATCATGAAGGAAGTCTTTGTGATGAGGTAATTTTATTGCTCATTCACAGTGCCTTGCATTTGCTGAACTTAAAATAGACACTTGTACCAATGGCCTTTTTATTACCCGAAGAAAAAAAATCACATATACACCAGTACTTTTTCTTTCTGCTAGCAAAGGGAAGCAATTTGATCCAACGTGGGCTGAAACTTGAGTAGGTCACTGTACACCATGATAAAATTCCCTAATCCCTGAGCCAAATTTCCCTGAGGGGGCCCTCCTACTACTCCTTCACTTTCCAAGCTGACTTTTCCATTCCCTCTCTCGTCTTTTCCTCCCCTTCATCTCTTTCATTTCCCCTACCTTGAAGCCATGATATCTGATCTGCTGCTGGTACTCAGGTTACAGTTTTTACAGCTTAGGCTGTCTATTGCTGTATACATTCCTTTCTTTCTGCTCTGCCGTGATTACTTACCAGAGCTTATTTTACACTGGTCCAGATGAAAGCAGTTCAGATGAAGGGAAACAGTAAGGCTGTTTGAACATTATAGATATGAACCTACAAAAGGGCACATTGTGCTCTTTATGACATTTTGTTACACACATTTTATACAGTGTAACCAATATATGTCACTGTACTCTTCAGGTTTATGAAAAAAGAACCTAGAACAGATTTTTATTAAATGCAAAAATATATCAGGAAAGGCATGAACCCTCCCACACTTTTTAACATTCTAAACAGCACAAATATGCAAACTTTTTAAGTTTTTTTCTTTTATTATAATTAGACTATTATAAGAACCAACTGCTCTTACTAAAAATGCGGTCTTCTAGCTCAATAGCATAATTGGCACTACTAGGTGATCTGTGTTTTGTGAAAGCTACTGCCAACATTTACCTTACCCCAGCTCAGAAAAAAAAATGAAATCTCTTCTAAATTCCAATCATATCAGCATATAACTTGTGATTTAATTATTAATACAGTTAAAATCCTAAGGTTTGTAATGTTAAACAGTAAAAATGATTACAAAAGAGAAACTCTACATCACGGTTAATTCCAATCCTTAATACCAAAGCAATAGTTTAAAATTGTGTATTTTTTCTCCTTCACACAATGTTGTTTTTGTTTCTTCCTCACCATTTCAGACAAACATCTGTTATACTGTAGAAGAACAACTATCTCCCAAACCGCTGAGTGTGCCTGCAGCCAAAGTAAACAAAACAAACCCAGAGGATCCAGCACAGTCAGCCTTTATATCCAGCCAGGATAACATTTCACATGTTTTGATTAAAATTAACTAATTTGTAATTCTAGAACCTATGAAACTTAAAAACTGCACTCCATATATATCGCATTAAGTGGTGTTTTAAAATGTGATAGATTTGTGCAGCTCCCAAAACTATGTGATTATGATGAGCAATTACTGTTACTATCCACAGGCTTTAGAAAGTCCCATCCGAAAATAGGAAGTGTCACAAATCTCTCAAAGAAACAATAATGCTCTCTGGGGGTGGAATCGAGAGTGGTTTGCCCTGGATATCAGTGGCAACTCTCAGTTAGCCCTTATTTTGTTCATACCACTAATACTACCCAAGTCCACAGTTCCAGTTCTGGTGAAACACACTCAGTTCACAGACAACATGGAAAAGAGAATGCCTACCTTAACCAGTAAAGAATGTCTAGTCAAATTAGTAATGCAGTTTGGGGGGTGTGGGGGAGGAATTGTATACAGCATTCCCCTTTAATACTGGGTGAAAAACAATGCTATATTATAAAATGTCCTGTTAATAGGTATGTTCTGTATATATATATATATAGAATGACATCTATAATGACATTTTCGCAGCAATATTCCAATGACTTTCTGTTTTAGTATAAATTATCCATTTACATTAAATAATGGTAGTTTTATCATATATATATATATATTATATAAACTGCACTGTTTTAATTTATACTTGCATTCTTAAAAAGTAAGTTCAGCTGAAGTCCTGCAGTACGTGCTAGTTGTGTATGACTCATGGGGAAAATACATCAGAGGTATAAAATAAATACAGGTCAGGGAATAGACTTGGAAAATAAAGGCACAAAATAGGACCAGTCCAACCTAGACCTGCGACCTAATGCTAAAAGAAGTCCTGAAATGTGTTTTTGTGCAATCGCTCCCATTCTAACAGCTGGAGGGACAGCCTCCAGCGCTACCTCTGGAACACAGCTGGACTGGCACAGTTTCCTATCAGATAGGAATAGACTCCAAACAATAAATAGACTCCTATCAACAACAGCCCCTCGGACAGCTCTCTTTCAACAACACCTATGCAGCTTTGATTAACTGTGAAGTGAGGCATGTAGAACAGAGGAGGAGGCAAGGAAGAAGAGAGGGGGGAGAAAAGAGAGTCCCTGTCTCTAAGCCCAAAAATGATGTGCAGCTCAGACCATAACATTTCACTTTGACATTTTAATTACACGGTTGCAGCTGGCTACTGAAAAAGGAGAGAAAGCCAGTGTTGAAAAAGCCCTCCCTCCTCCCCTAACTTCACAGCTTTCTGGTTAACCTGCGAGGATTGTAATAGAAAATGCACCCAACGAGCTAAAAAACCCACGGAGGGAGAATTTAAAAAAAAATACATCAAGCAATCAAAGGCGGTCAATGAGCTGGCTTTGCAGCCTGTGAATTCGGCTCTGTTTTCAGCCCAGGAGGCGGAGCTGAGACACATTCAGTGCATCCTACCAAAAAAAATGACAAGAGATCCTTTCTTATTTCACTGCCCTGCCCGGTGGAGGACGGGGGGGGGGGGCAGAGGCGCCCCCCTTCCCCCTCACAGGCACATACCTTCATCTCCTCGTTGATTTCCCTTTTCACCGGGTGAGCCGGCTTCCTGCTTCTTTTATTTTCGGGAGGTCTCCCTTCTTTCTCCATTTCTGCCATTTTTTGTGTCTGGCTGGTGGAGATGAAATGGCTGCTGGTGTCGTGGGGGGGCTGGGAAGCAGAAGTGGGGAGGGCGGCGGGGCTGGGCGGGGGTCGCTGGCTCAGCGGTGGAAGCTGGCGTGAGGGAGGGTCGGAGGCGAGAGCGGCGCGGGGAGGGTCGGGGATGCAGGCGGGCTGGAGGGTGGGTGATGCCCTGTGGAGTCAGCCATCTTCCGCCGCTCCGGCTGCTGTCTGCATGGGCGAGCGAGGGAGAGCCTGGTGCGTGTGTTTGGGAGAGAGGGAGAGAGAGACAGGGAGTGGGAGCGAGGGAGCGCGCCAGCCAGCCCAGCTCCTTCTGCGGAGCGGCTGGAGCCGAGGGGGTGGAAGGCGAGGGGGGTAGGACGGCCCCCGGCTCCGGGAGCGGGCGGGGCTTCCACGGCCACCGAATCCGCCGCGGCTCCGGCTCTGGGGGCTTCTCCTCGCGTCCCTGCTCATCAGCTCCTCCCCCCAGTGCAGCCGGAGCCCCCCGCCCGCCCCGCGCTCACACGCACACAGCCCGCCGGGGGAGGGGCAGGGGGCGCGCTCTGTCCCAGCCCATCATCCCCCGGCGGGGCCAGCGCGCTGGGGCTGCTGCCAGGGCTCCTCCGAGACCCCCGCTCGCCAGCCCGAGCCGAGCCGCCGCCGCCGGGGGAGAGAGGCGCAGCAGTGGGGTCAGGGTGGCCTGGGAGCGCTCGGGCTGGCTGGGCCGGGAGATGCTGCGTGTCCCCCGCAGGGGCTGGCTCCTGCCCGGCTGGGCGATCGCAGTCCGTGGGCAGAACAGCGCGGGAGGCCCGGCCGTGCAGCACACGGGAGTACACACGCTTCTCAGCCCCAGCATCTCCCCGGCCGGAGAAACGCCTCCCCGCTGCTGGGCTGCCTGTTACCCGACCCCTGCAGGAAGTGTCTCTCGCAAAGCATCGTGTTCCGAAGCCAGGCTCCACGATCCTGCCCTGCCCCGCTGCAGAACAGTCCCCCCACTCCCAGCCCCTTTAGGTGAACTCATGGCACTCATGGTTTGAAAGCGGCTACAAGCTTTCATTGAACGAGCTGCCATTCACTTTCTGATATCCCCCCCGCCCTTTCCTTTTTCCTCCTCCTCAACTTCCAAACCTGGGTATGTGCTCTGAGAAGCTGTCTCTGTCATGAAAAGGTTTGATTAACTCTGTTGGGTTTTTTTTTTTCTTTTTTATCTGTGCCTAGGAAATGAGAATGAATGGTTTGATAGGAGGTACTTGAGAAATGAGGTACTGAATTACGGTACACACTGTGGGGGTTACATTGATTCTTCTTGGGTTGTGCTTTCTTACTCCTTGGCAGTTCGTAATTACCTGATACAATACGATATGGGGGTGTCCATTGTTCCATAAGTCAAAATTGTAATTGTAAAGAATTTTTCATTATGACTGCGGTACAGCTTCGAATTACACATTTTTTTAAATATATTTGAAAGCTAAAATGTGTTCTGTATGTGTATGACTAGGCTCTCCATAAAAATCTCTGCTTAGCTTGTCAAAGCTAAGTTCGTTTTGTATGTTACAATGTCTAATTTACATTTTTTATTTCTTAAGCTTAAATCACTGACGTTTGTGAATATAAAAAGTTGAGCAGAACTCTTTCTCCTTTAGAGACTAGAATAAGCCATGCTTACTCTGTTCAGATGGTGGAGCGGTTAGAGACATAGAGTCACTGTTGTTTATTTGTTTGCTCTGCAGTACTGAAAATATGAAGAATTTGAGATTTAAAATACATTTGGCTTGTTAATGGAGGAGTAATCATCAAAACGTGTCAGGCTGGAAAGTTGTAGCGTACATCTATGTAGATGTACAGTCACCAGAACTGTTCAACAAAAAGAATAACTTTAATCACAGCCTAAACAAATAATGAGTAAGCAGGGAAACAGATTTGATCATACAGTTTAGCAAAGTAGTAAAAACCTGCAAACGCTCTTGTATAGGTTTCCTTTGCATCAGTGTAGATGCAACAATACATACTGTACATAGAATGCTGCACAAAAGCAAAGTATAGACAGTGTTGGCTCTATCATGCATTTCAGTGGGAGTTTTGCATCCACAAGAAATGCAGATTCTGCCCTTATATGCACAAGTGCTAAAAGGTATTCAGACTTTTTTGTAATATTTTTAAATGTAATGGGTTTTTGCAAAATAATTTGTGTGAATTTGCAGAGATGTTCAGTACTTGGTATGTAACATCAAATTCATTGTGAATTTGTCATAAAGGTGCTTTTTTTACTCTAGTGGAAAAATATTAATATCCCTCATTTTCTCCTTGTTCGAAACTCACTACAACTGAATCACTGTTGTTGAGCTCCTATCAAACAGCAAAATCTTCAAGTATTGTTTCATCGATTATAAATGAAATATAATGATGAAAATTTGCTCAAACATAATTTCATGTACAGCACCGGAACTTTTTGAAGCCTTTAGCTTTAATACATTGTCTCCCTCAGAAGACAATTGTGATTTGAACTGCCACCTGTTCAGTTTTATGGATATACCCTGATGAAAAAGGTAAAGTGAATTCTTGTATTAGAGAAAAGTATCAGTTTCTACTATGAGCTGATAAGGCAGTTTTAATGAAAAATATGTGGACATGATGGTTCTGTTTAAAGAAACTTCTAAAAACACCATGTACCAAAAGCGCTAGTTTTAGAGTTTTACATGAAATACACTGTCTATGACATATGCTTAAGTATTATTATATCTTTTAATATGTGTTTCTAACTTAATAATAATAATTTCTTCTGAAATTCTTCTTCTGAACATTTGCTGTAATTATGGTAATAAGGCATTGTTTTTCTAATAATCAAAGCAGATAAATAATCTGACAGAGGGTCCAATCCTGCACTCCTAACACAGGCAAAACTTCCATTCAAAGCAACAGGAATTTTGCAGAGTGCAACAACAGACCAAAACAATGCAAATGGCCTCAAGCCATTAAATCAGGTAAGTGGACAAATATGACTAATTGCTTTTTAGGACTAAGCCAGTTAAATTAGTGAGTGGACAAATATGATTGATTGTCTCTTAGGACCAATCTGGTATTCCTTGCGTATTCCTTCAGTGGGAATTTTGACTGTCAGTTTTCCTGTCTAAGGACTGCAGGATTTGGCTATAAATCAGGCATCACTTTGAATCTAGTGCTGCTAAGTCTGAGTTCTGATCCTCAGAAGTCCTGCTTTTCAACAGTTGCCAATAAATCTTTAACATCCTGATCATCCCAGAGTATGTACTGTTTGTCTGTATATCTACTATTGACTTTAGATAGGTACAGAAGTGCTGCCGCTGTTTCTCTTTTGCAGTGACCATGGATCACCTCTTGGCGTCTGTCAGGAGTCATACCTCATTGAAAACTGGTGTTTTCATTCCAGTGTTTAGTATTGGAATATCCAGTGATGACATAGGGCATGGTGTCAACTCTTGTTTGCCTAGGAAAAGTTCAGTTTCTAATATTCCTGTATTTAGAATGTTCAAATTACAGGTATAATTTATTATAAATTTTCAACTACTGAAGTAAGTTTTGGAACTAAGCTGAGTATGAATTGTTCTACTTGTCATCTGAGAGACAGAAGCCAAGAAAAAGAAATAATTTCATGTTTTAATGGTGGCTCATCCACTTACTATGAAGAGTTAGAACATCAGAAATTGTGAAAGTGGCTCCTCTTGTGTTAATCTTACAATGGAATAGGACTGAACATTTCCAAAAAGTATATGAAAATAAATCTGCTGTTCACCTTAGAGAGGCCATAACTAATTACATATATTTACTGAACGGTGACAGCACATGTGAAAATAGTGTGAAAATAACTGCATGATTTGGAAGGAATCCTCACCATTCCAATGGCTAAACAGTGTTTGTTTGATACTCTGCATTTTAACACCCTATAAATGATGGCATGCCTTTAACTTTAGTTGTTTGAGTTCAATGGGACTGCTCATGCATGTAAAGTTATGCACATATGTAAGTGTTTGCCTGATTGGTACCTATGATTTTAACAAGTATTTACAGACTAAGGGTGAAATCCTGACCCTACTGAATTCAATGACAGTTTTGCAGTTGACTTAGGTGGGGCTAGGGGCTTCGCCCAGAATTTCAGAGGGGCATTAATCAGCCTGTTAAGGTTCAGTCCTCCACCTATTGAAGTCACTAGTAAAACTTGTATTGATTTCAGTTGGAAGAGGATCTAGCCTTAAATTTTTCCTCACAGTTTTACGGCCACAATCATTTGCACTTGCAAAAGAGAAAATTTGTGTATACAAAGGGAACATGCAAATAGGTTGTTGAAAAAAATTCCCCAAAAGTGTTTAATTTACTCTCTATTTTTTCTGTTTCTATTTACTGAGAGTCACATATTTTTAAAGGACATGTATCCATGCACTCTAGGTGCCCCTAACATAATTTAAAAATACCTACAGCAAAAGCCACACTTCAACATAACTAAATATCTTGTCCTACTTCAATTTAGAGGCAATTTAAGAGACCTTTTCCGAGCAGCGTAACTGAGGTCATTTCTCTTTGAAGGAAATAAATGGAAAAGCAGATTCTCCTGTTTAAATATGGAAAAACAACATATTGGTTTTTAAAAAGGAATGCATGAAAGGAAAGCTGTATCAGGTAAGGCATCAGTGACAGAGTGTATGGGGATGCTAGCAAAATATGTGGGATTTTGTTTGGGCATTACTGTAAGGTTGGGAAACTCATGATAATTACCATAGCAACTTCATTATCACGTGACTTAGAAAAGCCAGTATAAAATCAGGGGTTAAAGGAAGGAAGGGTAGGGGGGAGAAAGGGATAGAGTAGCTCTCCCTTCTCTTCCTGTCTTGGGTAAGTAGAACTCCCCACAGGTCCCTAACTTCTTTGGCTGGTGTGATGAGAGCTCCCCCTCCTGTTTCCATTTACTTTAAACATTGTACAAAATGCATCATGGAACCTCCCAGATCATGTATTCAGATTTTCACGTACACTGGAAAGAAGGTAAAAGAAAGAAAGAAATATCCAATGGAGCAATAGTACATGTCACAGTTTGTGAAACTCATCTGTGAGAAGAAATATTTTCCTGTTGTCTTTCCTAATGGCTAGAGGTCATATTATCTCTTAAGACCCATCTTAATTATATTCAGAATCACAGAGTATATTCATTAATAACATAGATATTTATTGATACATTGTTCATTTTATTATGTACTCTAACGAGGCAGTCTCTGTTTTTCTCTGTTTTGTTCAGCTATTCTCTTAACACTGACTCTTTGTAATAATTGGCAGTGTCCATAGATTAGATTATGACAGCAATAGTAAACTAAATAAATTAATTGAAATATCTGCTGCCAACCATTTCCACCCACATGGAAACATACATATGAACTACTCCCTCAGTTCAGTTACGTCAAATCCACATGTACCCTTCAATAATATTATTTCACATTCATACCTTTTCAGACCAACACATTCCATTCATTGCTGTACATGGATGAATGCCCACAGCGTTATTCACACACAGTATGTCTGTAGATACTTTTCTTCTATGAGTCCTAATCTCCATCCATAGTTTTTTTGTTAGCCAGTTGACTAAATGGGAGGCTGCTATGCAGAGTGTCAAAAGGTAGCCCCAAGAAAGCAGATCCCCGATGGCAGTTGTTGTGAAAGCAGTGGAGACTTTCAAAAATATGAAGTTCCGGAACTCTTTAAATGTTGATATACACCAAAGATAATTCTCAAATTGTATAAGGATGTCAATGGGAGTTCTTGTGCAGATTGATGGCAAGATGTGGCCCCAAAGTTGTTAGTTTTGTTAATTTTTTGTTTAATTAAATATGCTGGCAGACACAAAGTAACTTTCTTTGACTTATTAATTGTTGCTTCACTTGTCTTGAAATAGGAGCTACACGTGATCTGATAAATGGTTAGAAGTGTTGGCTAGTTTCAGTGTAGCTTTTCTGAGTAGTTCTGAATCTTTCACTGAAATGTTAAAAAAACAAAACCCTTCTAACGTCTCCTACAGCAAAATGACACAAGGGTAATTATTTTTCTTCTTCAGCATCAAAGCACACCAGTGTCATTAAAGGCTGTGTAACATCAACCCTTTAAACTGTTACCTAGAGGTATTGCATATGAAACCAAATTAGCACAACCCACACCAATCACCAATATTGAAGTTCTGTAGTAAAATCTTTTGCTTAGAGAGCCCTAAGGTGGCTCTCTAAGCATAGCCTCTGATACTTTCATACTGGATGCAGTGCCAGTCCCTAGGTGTGGGGCTATCGCTGGACAGGGGACTGAGACCCATCATACAGATTTGGACTTGGCCTTGGTGATCCACACATTTGCAATCTTCAGGCTCTTCACTATTGTGAAGGATTCTGCCTCGGAATTAAACTGTGAAACTTAAAACAGCTCCAGGTGGTTCATCCCAGCACCCTGTTTGCTCAGCAACACTGCCAGCCAGTCACGCTCTTTTCATTGAGTCCCCGTTGACTACTGATTCAAATTCAAGGTCTGGACCTTATTTTACAAGTCCTCCATGTGATTGGCCCAAAGTACCTGAGGAACTGCCTCAGTCTCGGAGTCCTGATCTCCTGTATCTGCTGCATTCCACTGAAACAAAAGAACTGTCAAACTTCAAAAGTGAAACTGTATGCTAAAGCCAAAGTTTTCTCAGTGACTGCCCACACAGCTCAGAAACTCGCTCCCTGAAAATCTTAAAGTGACTGTAAATTTCAGAATATTCAGTGCTAAATGTAAAAACTCAGTTCTTCAATCTAGTTTTCTCTCGATAACACCAAAAGCACATATTTAAAATATAACAACAACCCTACAGAATGAGGGAAGAACAGAGAGAGAGATCACATTGTTTTCCTTTTATTAAATGTATGAAACACACAGACATCACGGTACAAGAACCTAACCAGACTGAAGTATTAGATAGGGAGTGACAGGAGAGTTTGGCCTGGGAATGGGGCAGAAAGCTCTCTAATTTTTTTACGTCAATTCTCTTTTTAAAAATAGATCAGTTACACTGATAAACTCCTCAGAACACTATCACAGAAAACCTTATTGTTTCCACCCATAAGGTCTTCCTCCTCCCTTTGAATTTATGGACCCATTTTCCTTTTTTTTTTTCTTGTCAATCTATGAAAAGAAAAACAAAAATCTGAATGTAAAGATACCTATTTATACATTAATCTAATAATTCTATATCTCCCTAGTGATCTTTGTTGAATGATACAATATGTCAATATAAGTAACATCTGTCACGGAAGGGAAAACAACTATAGGTTCTTTTCATTTATGAAATCGTTGTAGAATTGCTGTATACTTAATTTACCTGTCATATTTTCAAACAAATCACATCATTTTGTCCAAACTACCCCAGACATTGTACATATAAGAGCCCTTCTACAGTAAGTAGGTTATTCATTTATTTCATGGATCTAAAGAAATAAGGCCAAAACATTTAAAGTGGTGCATACAAAATAATTTACCAAGAGAAAAGTTAAGAATCAGCCTCTGACACCATTATTTGACAATGACTTTTCTACTGTAATGCTTTCTCTCCTGTTAGCTCCTCAACAGAATCATAAATGACATGTAATCCAATTTCTTGATCTTCTCAGATACATGCACATGAATTTCACATATCCTAATATATTATGGCATTGTGGTTAAGGGTCTACCAGAAAACTCCTCTTTTTCAGGAATTTATAACTAGACATGTATTCAGGACTATCATTTATCATATATTTCAGCCCAGGAAAATGTTCTTTATAAATAAAAATCTTTGAATAAGATATGATCATCATGATTTATTTATAAACTATTGTTATAGCTGTTTTTGTTTGAAGAAATACATGTCTTCTGATTTGTATTGCTCTTTCTAAGAAAAAACATATACAGTATAAGACATTATTGTTAATAAGTATCACCTTGTTTCTGAGGAACTCAAAGTCCTTTATAAATTTATTTGCACAACATCCCTTTCCAGATTAAGAAAACCTGGGGCCCTAAACACAGCCCTACCAGGCACCCTAATGCCCACTCTCAAGTCATGGGATAGTTTTGGTGAGGACCACGTACACACAAGCTCCATTTCCCCGGCTGGGGAGGCCTGTCACAGATTTCAGTCTTTGGGAGATCCTGGGACCAGCCTCCTGAATGTTCTGATTGTGTAATGGGATTGGAAGACTCACACCAGTGTATTTGTCACCTCCTGGGGCACCTTTGCAGTGCTGTGGTGCCCAATTTTGTCTTGAAACAATCCTGGTAGAGCACCATGGTTCCATTAAGCTCTGTGAGTGTCACAGGGTGGCTGGACCCTGTGATTAAAATAGGTCCAGCTTCCCTGTGCCAGGGCATGCACTCCTAGTTGAACCAGTTAAGGGGGAGAGGCTGCACTTGAGCTATAAAGAGTCAAAGGGAGCCACAATGACAGCAGAGTTAGAAGAATGAAGCTGTCAGGAGAGAGGGATCTCTTGCAGTGGTCACTGAGGAAGGGAGTTGGGACTGGGTAAGCAAACTGAGGTAAAAGCCTTGATTTTTCTTTAGGAGAAGGCCAAGTAGGCAGGCCAGGCGTTGCATCTTCTCCAGCTGGCCAGAGAGCACGAACAGACAGTACCTGGGGGGGAAGGGCAGTGCCCAGTTTAAGGCTGGGTGGAAGACTCTTGTTTGTTTTTTGGAACTTGGTTAATTTAATTTAAAAAACAGATCTCAAGAAGGGCTCTGATTGAATGAGATATACTGGAGTTTACAGAGCCCTGAAGAAGGGGAACCCCTGGCCATGAGCAGGTGGTCAGGATGCAGCCAACCTTGTTACTAGGTGCTTCAGCTGCTATAGCTTAAGCATCTGTTGTGTCCCACATAGCACCCTGCCAACTGCCTGCAACCATCACTCATCTCTTATGGTAACCAGTCACGCTGCCTCGGACCCACTCCTCACCAACTGCCTCCAAACTTCCCCTGCTGGCAACCTGTACCCCTCCTGAGCAGGAGGAGCAGGGGCAGATTCATCACACCTCCCTCCACTGGCTGATAACTGTTCAGTGGATTCATCACACCCTTGCTCTGTTCCCTGATTCAGGCAATCTGGAATTCATCCAGGAGTTGGAAAGCCTTAGCTGCTGTGTGTAGGGGCCCATCCTAGCATCCCAGCAGGTTCTGTGCAGGGAAGGGCAATCAGAGCCCTCTGCTGGGTGGGTAAGTGTTGGGGGATATGGGTCTTTCCTGAAGTGTCCCTTTATACGAGACTCTCTGATTCAGAGGTTGGGGGGTGGCCTGATCAGGGACAGCAGTAGCCGTGGGAGAAAAGGATGGTTCCCCTGGGCTGCCTCAGGAAGAGGAAGGGCAGCAGGCTCAGGGACCCCATCATCACTTGAGCTGGGTTTATGGGATCCCCATGAGGAGCAGACTGACTTGTGCTCCACACAAGTCTCCTCCAGCTGCAACTGATGACATGTCCTCATATGACCCCCATGCTGGACACTCTTGGGACAGGTTTACTGTGCCTCATGGTTAATCTGGCCCTACCTTGTCTGGTCAGGATGGTAATTATTCTTATAGCCATCTTACATAAAGGAAAATTAAGACACAGAGGAACAAAGAGTTAACAGCTCTCATGCTGAATCTGTATCAGATCCTGAAGTAGAGAACCCAGATCTCCTGCCTCCCAGAACTGTGCGCTAACCACTGGAACATGAAGCCTCTCCTCCATTCAAAAACTGAAACTTGGTCAACACTTTGAACCAACTTCTGCCCTCCGGTTCATCCATGAAACACCATTGAATTTAGAGGGACTGCACAGGTGTAATTATGGACAGAATTTGCCTCAACTGGTCTGCAAGTCAGATGATTTGAAATCATGAAAAGAATTGTAATATAGCAAGCTTTCTCACTGATTCCCACGGAGCAAGGAAATTCAGAGTTAAGAAAGGCCTTCTACAGAATGTAGGTGAAAAGTGTTGGTGCATGGGTTGGGGAAAAGTTAAATGAAGGAAGAAAGGAGAGGGAAATGACACATTTTCCTACAGCTGTTGTTGCTGTCGTGGAAAGTGAGCACCTACACTTTAGAAATGTGTGGAAAGAACATGTTTGGTGAAAGAGAGCATGCAGGAGAGTTGGCTAGAATGAATGAGCGTGGTAGGGGTTCTATATTCTATTGAGGAGAATAGCTGGTGAATGACAAAGGCACAGAAAGGTAGCTAGAAAACAAGAATGAAGCTGGAGAGAAGGAAATGAGCTGAATGAGAGGAAACTGACTTTTGGCTATGAGAAAATTAAGAAGAATCTAAGCAAATTCCAGAAGTGATGGGGAAATAGGAAAAGGGATGGAATGAAAGCCTAGTGGACAGATAGAAACCTGTGTGGTGTGTGTGAATGGGTTAAAGTACAACTTGACACAGAAACACAGTTAGAAATCTAGCACTTGAATTTTGCTGTTCGAGCAGATGTAAATGCCTGAGAAGGAACCTGGGTAAGGCAATGGACATCCATCCATTTTTACTGAAGAGAGTCCAATCAGAGGGACAATCAGACTCCCTGGAACCTGCCGTGAAACATATTATCTTGCAAATATATTAAAGAGGGGAATGATATTATCCTTACTCATTTATTAAATGGGTCTGCTCGGATGGAACTATTTTGAGTAGGGGTTGTGGAACCAGTCTTAGGGGGTCTCTATTTTGCTCCAAAGCTGCCCGTTTTCTGTGCTTACTGCTGTGTGAAACTGACTCCAAGTCAGAATTTTCAAACTTGGGTACCTAAAGTTAGGTACTTACATTCCTATTTATACCTCTGCATAAAGTGTTCTTATTTCCAGAGGTACTGAGCACCCGTGACTCCCATTGGAAGTTGTGGGTGCTCAGCACCTCTGAAAATCAGGCCACTTTTATTTAAGAGCTTAAACAGAGATTTATGTGCTTAGCTTTAGGTTTGAAAATTTTAGCCACAGTCACTAACCTGGTCAAATTCATAGTGGTGTAGTGCTGAATGTGAACTACTCTGCCGGACTGCAACAGGTTTGATCATTAGATTATAACCACTGCTATCTTCTATAGATAATGTAACAAGAAGAGAGAGAATGAGAATGAGAAAGATGGTGAGAAGAACTAGCAGAGGTTAATAAAAAAAAGTGTGGGTGGGTGGGTGGGTGTGTGTGGGGAGGGACAGAGGTAGTGACAGAGGATGGATTCAGGCATGTAGACCGCTCCTCATTTTTGGACTAACTTTGACATCCCACATGATCTTTGAACTCAAGCCATTAAAGGCAGTCAGTGGTGAACTAGCATATAGTAATCTTTTTGGTAGCTGACTGAACTAACATACTCTAGATCAATTGTTCTTTAGTTTATACAATAGCAGTAGCAATAACTGCTATACTATTATTATTTTAATAATGGCAGCTAGGTGCTTTAATTGCAGCGGTTAAAACAAGAACAAAAGCAGTGAGTCAAATGCTAAGCGACATAAATGTGTCTAACATTGTGCCCTGAAGGTCATTAGATTCTGGCTCTAATGGACTGAAAAGTGGAGCAAATTTCAAAGGCAGGTGAAACCCAACTGACAAACCCCCGATGATGGACACAGAAGGTTTACCTAGATTAGGAAAAAAAGTTGAAGTTAGGATGCACTACCAGACCTAACTTCAACCTCTCCCCTATAAGAGATGAATGATAATACCCTAGTATAGATGAATGGTATCTTGATCTAGCAGGTTTTGATCTAGCTCTGTCTACCCTAGGCTTCCCCCTACTTTACAATATGATCAGCTAACAGTCTATTAAAAGTGTTATACTGTTTACGCAGAGTATTAGGGATTGTTTCAAATCATGTTATCTAACTCAAGTTAACTAACTCAGTTTTAAAAAGCACCTTTTTTCATTGTTTAGACAGACCTGGATATTCAAACTTGGTTTCCTACAATAAGTATTTCTCAGCTGACCATATCTCAGATGACTATGTCCCTGATCATTCAGGGCTTGAAAGAGCATGAGTAAACAGAAAACTAGTGCAGAGTCTCTGGTCTTAGTGCAGAACATCATGAACACTTAACAGGAGCTTTCAGATTGACTTCCACGGGTAGTCCAAAGTGGAGTGTGCTACAGAAACCAAGAATGAAGGTAACAAAGAAATGGATAATTTTTGCAAAGTCTTCACTTGAGAAGAATGGTCCACAGTATCTTCGCCAGCTTCAAGGAATAAAACACAGGCTATCTCAGATGTAAGAAAATAAAAGAGAGCAAAGGAAAAAATTATACAGAACCCTTTTTTTCTTAAAGTGATCATTGCAAAGTAAAAAGCATGGTAACCTAAACATTTAACATTTTTAACAGCAAAATATAAGTAAAGCTTCATAAATGACAATACACATATTTAAACACTGAGGAAAATAACTATAACAAAAATTTTTTCCCCAATGACTTACATTTATTTATTTAACTCCTTAAATGCCTACCATGTTGTAGCCTGATTCACTTGATTATGCCACAATCCAATTTTCGTGGGAAGTTTTAGGGAGTGATTTTTACTTTTTTCACTCAGGACCCCTGGTTTCTTACTGGACCTTCCCAAATCCCACAGTTGTTTGCAACTATAAAGGGAGGTGGGATTGAGTCACTGTCAAAAAATCTATATGTATATTTTGGGTAGTGGGTGCTGCTGGGGATCGGTCATAAAGGGAGTGAGAACATGTCAGAGGGCCCTCACTCCATTGGTCTGTTTTATTTATTTCCTGTTGCATCCTGCTCCCACCTACACTGTAAGCTCCCTGGGGAAGGGACTGTCTTTTTTGTTACATGTGTCAGTAGTGTGCCTACCACAATGGGTACCTGACTGGGGTTTCTAGGTACTGCTATATTACAAATAAATAACAATGACAATAATAATAAATATCAATAAGTAATAGGCTGTGGTGTTAGGGAGGGACAAGGCTGAGATGGCTGATTCTGTGTGGGGAGGCTGATGCTGGGTTGGGCATGTGGGATCTGGGTACATGGGGAGGTGGCACTGCATGAGAGAAAGGAGGGGTGTTGCTCAGGTGTTTTTCCCTTCTCCCTCCTTCACCAGCACAGCACTCATATTCTTCCTCCTAATCCTTCAGTTGTACGTTATTCAGCTCCAAGGCAATGCTGCTTCAAGAAATTGTGAGTAAGGTGGGATAGGATAAAGAGTTGTACTGTATTGAGATAGAGTTGGGAGGGGTTAAAAACATAGCAGCTGCAGAAGGGAAGGGGAGCGGCTCTTTACTCACTTGCCTGCTTCTATATAGCGTGAGCAACTATGGGATTTTGATTAAGTTAGTTTTCTTTGCATCTTCAGCCGGTGGGGGTACAAAACATCAGGTTCCCTTTGGCTATCTACCTGGGGGCTGTGTTGGCCCACTAGCTGAGACATTCTGGTCTAACAGTTTGAGCTGTTGGAGACCTAGGTTCTAATTATTTACTGTATATTGACTTACTGTATGATCATTCTGTCTCTCATTTACCCATCAGTAAAGTGGAGAAGATAATTCTGACTTATCTTTGTGATCTTTGCATCTTTAACAAAAAAGTGTTCTATAAATGTAATGTGTTAATATTATTATCCAGCAATGAAGCATATTACAACATTGGCATTTGAGTAGCTATAATTAAGTGTGAATGTTAATACTCTTCAAGGACCAGTTTCTGCCCAGGTATGTATGACTCTCATTAAAGTCAACTGGAGTCTTACATGTGCAATTTTAACAGAATTTGATCCACAGTTAATAATATTAGAGCTCCACCACTGTCTTGGTGCTACTGTTTCAATGTCTGACTGCAGAGTCAATGAGGCAACTGTCCCACTTTATATTCTGAAGGCTAATGGGAAAGCAGGATCGCCATGTAGTTAAGGCACAGGACTGGAAATAAGTTTGCCTTAGAGTTCTGGTGTGACCTTGAGCAAATCACTTACCTCCCTGCTTACTACAACTTCCTCAGTTGTAAATTGGATATAATAATAACTGGTTACCTCACAGTGATGCTGTGAAACTAAATTTATTAGTGTGTGTGTGTGCGTAAGGTACTTTGAGATCTTCCAATGAAAGCTTTGTAGATGTGCTAAGTATTATTGATTTTCATGTTTTAATAGATTAAATCTTAGATTATGAAGAACAGAGAAAAATCTGCAATAGGAAGTTTTAGTCAAACATACTAGTTAGTATGTAGTGAGTATACTCCACTCATAAATAGTACACTTATTTGCAGACTGTGATTATTTTAAGTAAGATTGTGGTAAATATGAAAAGATTGAAAAGCCAGGCATTCCTCAGACATATATGTATGTCCTTGCAGAGGTGGAGGTATGGACAACGTTCCCACATTTCACTTGTGCTTTGAAAAGAAGATTGCCAGAACTGGCAGTGGTGGTAGGCATTGATGGGCTTTGATGTGTCCTGATTTGCATTAGACCAGAACACACTACTGCAAGCAGACGCGTTTCTCTTCACTTTAGCTCTTTGTTCCCCATGCTGTGATGCTAGCTTCCCTACAGGAGTTTCTTTTCCTGGGAAGGCTTCTCAAAATCAACTGAAAATGAAGAAGGGGCTTTATTTTTCCTATCTTAATTGATTCTGTACACTTAAGACTCAGCAGAAGCAGAAGGAATATATTGTACACTGGGATTCTCTAAGTGGGTATTGTGGAATCCTGAGGAGAAATGAACTAACAAGAGACAAATTAGCAGGTTAATTAGCTGTCCACAATAACTTTAAAATACAGTAAAGAAATCATACCTTTTGTTTCTGATGGTTTCTGGAGAGAGACACTGCACAATTCTAAATTATAGGTGGTGCAGGTCAAGATACCTATAGATAAGGTTGCCCATCCTTTTCCATTATAAGACTATGTTTTTAGTTACTTATAACTTTGTCAAACTTTAGCCATTTGGGTTGAAATTTTCCATGACAGGTGTCTGCCTCATGCTGATTCATTGATTTTTTTAATTTAAGCAACAGTGGTTCAGCCATTTCTTAGAATGAGGTTAGGGGAAAATATGTTGTTTTGCCCAGGTTAAAAACATTTTACAGCTATTTTATTGGTAAGCTCTTGTGTCACAGTTCACGGCAACTACACCTCTATAACTATGGTCTAGCAAAAGCACCCACCCTAAGCTCCCAGCTACTCAGCCATCACCTCTCTTGGGCACAGATTGCAAGTCTCTCCCTCCTGACCAGGGTTTTTCCAGGCTCCACAGTTCCCTGCCTACTCTGTGAATTCCCGAGCAAGTTAAACTGCCTAAGCAGGACGAATTTGCCTTCTTCTCAAGGGCTATAAACAGCATAATTACTCACAGCTTATAAGGTGCCACACAGCTTTTTCTAAGAAAGCACATTTATTCTTAAGGTAACAGTATTACAGAGAAAACATATTAAAACAAACAGACAAACAAAAAAAGAACATACCCATACACTATTAAGCTTACCAGAGATCTCCCCAACTCTAACAAGGGGTCTGATAAGAGTCAGTCCTTCAAGTCCCACTGAGGGGGTTTTCTGTGGTTACAAGTTCATAACTGCCATGGTTCAGAGCAAGCACACCCATGAATCTGTCAGTCACTCATTTACACAGTTTGGGCCTCTGATCTTGTCGTTGTGTAATACATGATCAGCAGACAAATGTCCTTTCCTTCAGTGAAGCTTCAGAAGGCTGAGTTCTTGCATAACTGGAGGGGGTATATTTGCATCCACTTCCCTCCAGAGATTTCCTGGGAAACCCATTTAACTTTAGAAGTCCATTCTTCTCCAGACCATTGTTTCAAATAGTACTTTGAAGCTCATAACACTTCCCAGAGTTTATGTCAGGCATATCTCCCCCTAGAGATGGTACATACAATCCCACAATAATACATAAACATTTGCATTTTAAATACAATTAACTCCTAAGATACTTAAACTTAATTTAATAAGGTTTGTCCAGGATATTGCAGGAATTCCCTATATCTGTCACATTTAGCACCTCCATGCATGATATTTGGCAGGGGGATTGCACTGGTGTCTGGGAGTGTATTTTACAGTGCCCATAATAAAACACCCAGATATGGCTGACTTAGGTTGTCAGCTGGGGGTGGCTGTGAAGGCTCATGGGTCAGGGGCCGATGATGAGGTCCAAGGATGAGCAGTGTGTGGGGGGGCTCCACCCATAGGACCCACTTGAGGAAAGTGAGAGAAACAGGATGCACAGGACAGGGGACGTGTTGGGTGAACAAACCTATGTGCAGGCCACATGCCACAGGCTCCACCCAGATCCTCCAATCATAATACAGAAGCTCTCTGATTCTGGTGGCACCAGCCAGGAACAACCTCTGACATACCACAGGAGTGCCACCTGCACTCTAAGGTGTGGATTGCATAGCCAGGGTTCTGCAAGAAGGTCCTCCTCCTGGGCAGCCACTACAAACCCGGTCACTGAAATTAGCTTCCAGGTCCTGAGGAGGTCCTGGTAAAAGACCAGCAGCTCAGAGAAGTCTCAAGGGAGACCTCTCAGGTGGAGATAAAACAGCTGCCAGTTGTATCAGAGCCCTTGGAGATGGTGCACGAAGGCGTAAGCCAGCACCACCCTTGCAGGACTACCTGCACTGAACAGGAGTCTCTGCATGGCATGAAGGCAGAAGGCATGGACCTGGATGTGGGTGCAGACCAGGCCTTATCAGCCCTCTCCGAAGAGGAGGATCAGGACACCCAAAGAGACGCAATGCAGTTCCATCCAGAAATATGCCAGAATTTTCTTCTCATGGCTGGCCAGGGTTCCTGGGGGTAGGGAAAGGGTGTTGAACTGATGCCAGAGCATATGGACAGGACCAGATGGTGGAGCACCAGTTCCCACTCCGGTAGGGAAAGACACTGGAGCAGCCCCATCCACCTCTGCAACTGGTCAGACACCCTGGCCTCTAGATTGCTCCAGTTCTCCAGTGGGGAGAGATCGATGGCAGAAAGATAGATGCCCAGACAGAGCAATGGACCCATGCCGCACTGGATGATACAAACCAGGGCTGGGAGGGAGCCTGCCTGACACCTGTCTCTGTTCATCAGGCCAGAGCTCTTGACAAGTTCACCAAGGCAGAGGAGGTTGCTGAATGGATGTCTTGGCAAGCCTCCACCTGCGCCAGGGCTCCCGGGTCCTGGGCCATAAGAAGCACATTGTTGGCACATGCCAACAGGACCACTCACAAGTCTGGCTCCCAAAGCACCAATCCTGTCATCCTCTTATCGGGGAAATGGAAGAAGGGATCAATAGAAATGGTATAGAGCTGACCGGACAGCAGGCAGCCCTGGCACACCCATTGATGGAAGGTGATGGATTTGGTCAACACCCAGTTGAGCATGACCAGACACTCTTCAGAGGTGTATAGCAGCTGGAGAAACCCCTTGAAGTGGGTTCTGAAGTCGAATGCTCACACAGTGACCACCTGTGATCCATCATGTCATATGCCTTCTCCATGTCCAGGGACAGGAGGGAGAACAACAGACCATCCCTACACATAAGATGGAATAGGTCCTGGACCAGATAGAGGTTGTTAGATGGTCTGGTCTGGGACAGCATATGTCTGGTCAGGGGGATCACATCTACCAGCACAGACCCCAGCTGCACTGAGATGGCTTTTGTGACAACCTTGTAGTCCACACTGAGGAGCAAAACTGGGCACCAATTCCTGAAGTCATGGAGGTCCCCCTTCTTAGGCAGCAGGGTCTGTCTGCACAGAAGGGTGAGCACCCAGATGCCCAAGAACTTGGCCCAAGTGGTGGTGAGGTCTGAGCCAAGGACGTCCCAGAATACGCAGTAGAACTCCATGGTCAGCTTGTTGATGCCTGTAGATTTGTTGGTGGGCATCAGACAGAAGGCTTCTGAGAACTCGGCCAGAGTGAGAGGTTCCTCTAACTGGTCCTGGTCACCCGCACTGACCGTAGGGAATTTGTCCCCTGGGACACCACAGGTAATGGCATCATTTAAATCTGGGGAGAAAAGGCTAGCATAAAAGAGGCCTAGCCCTTTCCCACATCTCCACTGGATTTGTGAGAAGGGTGCCGTCCTTTACCAGGAGGCAGGTGATATGCTTTTTGTCCCCCCCCTTTTGTTCCAGGGCATAGAAGAAGCAGGAGCCATGATCCATCTCCTGAAGGAGCTGGGTGCATGATTGAACAAAGGCACCTTGGGTCGATGGTTGTCAAGGGCCTGGAGCTTGCCCTGCTTCTCCTGACTCTCTCTGTAGATGGAATGATCTCCCGGACAAGGAGTCAGGAGTCTCTACAGCTTCTAAGCCTCCCACTCCAACTGTTCTGTCATGGTGTCCCTCCTCCAGCTGGCCCCTGGAATGTAAGTGACAGCAGAAGGGCGCAGCATGGACTTTCCCCACATTTTACCTCCTCTGCTTGGGAGGTGTGAAATGAATGGGGAAGGGGACTACGGGAAGAGAAAGGATTGAGTAATTGTGGCAGTTGAATGCTATCCTGGAGAAGTGGATTCTACCCCTACCTCTGCTTCAGAGGTCCTATGAGATATTGGGGAAGTCACTTAAAGCAAATTTCTCACAGGTGGCCACTAATTATGTGTTCCTGGTTTTCTGCATGCTCAAGTTTGGATCTAACTTGCAGAAATGCTGAACACTCACAACTGCAAATGAAGTCAATAATAGCTGTGTTCTGAACTAAGTGCTATAAAATAATCTGAAAAAAGCCCTCCAAAGGCACATTCAACTGGGCACCCAAAATTAGTTGGTACTTTGACATTTATGGCTCTGTGCCTCAGTTCAGAATAATAATACCACCTCAATTCACAGAGGGATTGTGAAAAAATGCATTTATGTATTCAAAACTCTCAGATGCTACAGCAATGAGTGTCATAGAAAAGCCCATGTACACAGTTGGAATAGCATGTAGTAAATAACACAGGAGGCCACACATTGAACAACAAAGACAAAGCAAAATACTGAATATTGTTCAGTGAGCACCATCCATCATGTGCACTTGGGCAGGGATCCTGTGGAGAAAATAATATATGATCATGTAATTAAAGACTGTATCACAATGCATATGCACAAGGAGACTGGATTAAAGTTCCCTAGCCAAACTTATCCCTGGCATTTCCTAACATTGTGATGCTTGACTTTGCAACCTTAACATTAATTTAGCACAGGCGATTGCAATGTGCAGGAGAGCGGGAAGAGGAAAACATTTTTACTGTGCCACAATGTACAACAGGAGGGACTGGAGGGGGTTTCCCTGTGTGTGAGACTGACTCTCTGGGGACAGACTGGAGCGGGTGTCACTAGAGGAGTGATGGGCTCTCTGGGGAGGAACTGGAGGGGGTGTCACTGTGTGTGTCCCCGGCTCTCTGGGAAGGAACTGGAGTGGGCGTGTCACTAGAGGTGTGATGGGCTGGAGGGGGTGTCACTGGGAGTGTGACGGGCTCTCCCAGGGGAGGGGCTGCCCTGGGTGTTTCCTCCTGCACCCTCCCCCATTCGGGAAGCAGCGGAGAGAGGGCAGGTGGATTGGAATCCTGCCCGTGCCCCCCGCCCCCAGTTGAAGACGGAAAGTAAGGAAACGGGGAGGGTTCTAATTCCATGGTCATCGTTGCTTTACGGCTCGTGTTTTGCGACATCTAATATGGCTGCCCCCATGGCACAAGTAGCCCGGGCTGCCGGCGGTGGAGGCAGAGCGCGCATCTGTCGCGGGGAGCGGCGGTAGCAGTAGCATCGCCCCTGCTGGGAAGTGGGGCCGGACGCTGCCCAGGCAGGGAGTAAGAGACCCGGCTCGCAGGAGTTGAGGGCCCGGGGGCCAGGCACTGCGCGGGGAGAAGGGCTGGACACAGGGGGTGGCTTCGTATCCGGCCGCCCGTGGAGAGGAGCCTGTTGGCGGCGGCGACAGTAGTTAGGGTACAGTCGGGCACGGGGGCACTGAGGGGCTGCGGCAGGAGACCTGGGGGGCCTGGGCAGCCTTAGCGCAGCCAGGCTGGGCGCGGCGGGCGAAAGCTGCTGGGGGCGAGGCGAGGGGCGGGGCGGGGACTATTAAGGGGCTGGGAGAATGTGTCCCCTGCTGCTGTTGCGTTTGGGGGGCTGCTGCTCCCGGCTGCTGCTGCCGCCGCCCCCCGGGCTCTGGTCTGCTCGGGGAGGAGGAGGCGGCGGTGTGCGGTGGCGAAGGGGCCTGTTCTCGGGTTCTCCCTCTGCTGCGTCTCACTGGAGTAAAGTGGTGTCCGAGGCCGAGAAGATCGTGGGGTATCCGACCTCGTTCATGAGCCTCCGCTGTCTGCTGAGCGACGAGCTGAGCAACATCGCCATGCAGGTCCGCAAACTGGTTGGGACCAAGCACCCCCTGCTTAACACCGCCAGGTAAACACCGGGGCCCATGCTCCTTCTGCCATGGTCCCTTTACTCATATTTTGTGATTGTAATACATAAGATGGAGGTAACTTGTCTTCCTCCACTGAGACTCCTGTTATCCCTTCCATGAAGGGATACCTGCCTTTGATAATGTCTGGACTGTGAATAATTGCTGTTCAGTCAGGGTTCTTGGTCTGGTACAAAGTGAGATTTTTAAGTCCTTAGGGAAATTGTACATGTCACACTGTAACATATTCCTTTTCTCAAAATCTTCCAAGGAGAGAGACTAGCCTACAGGTTCCCTGCTCAGTCTTCTTTTTAATAATGGATAATCTCTTATTTGATGTTTGCACAGAGCCTACCACAGTGGGGACCTGACTTTGGCTGTGTCACCAGGTACTAGGTGTAATAGAAATAATAAGACTTATTGAGGTTGGTTTATTTGTCAGGAGTTCAGGATTATGAAGCTCAGCTAAGAAGGAGGTTGGCTTTATACATAACATAATCACCAACATATCAGCCTTAACTGTAGCACTTTACCATATTAAAGGGTTTTAACCCAACTGACACATTCTCTTGGAAATCTTGCCTTAAATTGTGCTACACTTTTCTGCTTTGGCATATAGTTGACAGAACTGGAATTCGAATTTCCTTGCATCCATTTTTATTCAAAGATTTGTCCCCTTCCAGCACATCAGAGAGTGAGTGATTTATCACATTTACAGTATGCAAAGAACTGTCTTACTGTACAAAGCTAACCTTTCTTCATTAACCATTGTACTTTCCAAATGTCGAGGACCGCATTTGGAAGAAACCATCCAAATGAAGGAAAACAGGAAAAAACTAGTCCAGTAAAGAGCTCAAAATGTTGCATATGTTAAACATATATTTTGTTAACAAGACTTTTTCAGAACATTTCTAGTGTGAGAAAATTAAGATGGTTACTGTTAAGTTTGTCCAGGCTGGTGGGACATTTGAAATCAAGGGACAGGACTACCTCACTCAGTTATTATGAAGGTAAAATACTGCTGAAGATGCACATGCTCACAAATAAGCAAAAGCAAGGTTTGTTCTGGACAGTATTGTCTTTGTCAATTTTAAGACACAAGAATCTGTGTCCAGATTACAGAACTTTTAAAGTATATTGTGTTGGTATGTTCTTGTGATTTTAAAAAAAAATAAAAAAATCTGTCTCCTTCAAAAGATGGTATTTTACATACTTCTATCACTAGAGTGGAAGACATGTTATTGGTGAAAGTATATTCAAGGTTAACAGGACTCAGATTTTGTATACATGGACTTTGTGAACATGTTTAAAATGCTTACTTTCTTTTTTTAAAAGAAAATCCCAGTTGCCTAGTTTTCATGAGCAACTTTATAATACTTACGTTTCAAACTCTGAATGAGTTACTATAAAAATATAAGATATGGAATGCTTGGGTTGAGTTTTCTACAATTGTTAGATTAAGTATGCCAGGATAGTGTTATATATGCGCAATTCTGATTGCATTGATCAAATTGTTAAAATATAGAGATCCATAAAAACAATGTAAAAGAAATCATTTACATTTTGTGGACTTTTGTCATATTTGATGCTAGTAGGCTTTCAGTAAAGGGCATATCTATTGGAGATTGCAGTCCTAGCATATAATTAACTTTCTAATGAAATAAAAAATGAAAAGTACTTGCTGTTTTTGGCTTTTGAAAAAATATGGTGGGAAGAATTTTTCGTTGATCTGTTCATAGCTCTTAATTAATAGCATGATTTATACACAACCTTGTGACAGTTTTTTAATTTAACTAAAAGGTGTTTCTGTATTTGGCTGTATTTTTAAAGCTTTGTAGACTAAATATAATGTCCCGTCTAAACTACAGCTGTAACAGAGGTGGAGGACCCAGATTCAATACAGTTGGAAGTTTGTGGAAAGGAAGCCTAGTAGTGTCCCTGTAACTGGGTTAAATCTGAAGTTTTAGGTTCTGACTACTATAATAGACTAACAGTGCTCCCATACATTTTGGGTAGAGGGGGGTAAACTGTTGTAACCAGGGTAGGGGACAAATGAGTGTAGCCATGTCGTAGAGATACACATGATCAGAGTTGGCTTATGCAGATGGACTTAAATAGTGCTGCTTTTAATGCATAGTTCTTATTTTTATTGGTTTATTAATGTGTTAATCTGAAAAGTTGTTTACAATTTTTTTTTTTTTGGAGCTGTAATACTCCTATTAAAATGGTACATATGAACGACTCAGGTGCTTTATCTTGCAAGCTCATGGAGCATAAACCAACTTCTTCCATAGGAGGCTGTGCATGGAGGACATGTACAATCAGGCCCACGGTTTGTTACTTCAGAACCTCTTCGAAGCTTGGTACTAAACTGACCGATTTGTAGTGGGAATAAAAGTACGACATTCGGTCATACAAAAAGCTTGAGTTCTGTGTGTATGTCTTTAACAATTTTATTCTTATTTTGCTACTTTGACACAGAAGCACTTCCTATGGCCTTGGGTTATATATATTATCAGAAGGGTTAATACAGTATTTGCAATACATTTAAATAGTTATGTACAAATTACTACTGTAACTTGTTTTCGAGGATTATTTTGCACTAGTGCAGGGATCGGCAACCTTTGGCATGCGGCTCGCCAGGGTAAGCCCTTCGGTGGGCTAGGCCGGTTTGTTTACCTGCTGTGTCCGTAGGTTCGGCCGATCTTGGCTGCCGCTGGCCGCGCTTCGCGGCTGCCGCTGGCCTGGAGGGTTGTGCTGGCCGCCGCTTCCCGCAGCCCCCATTGGCCTGGAGCGGCGAAGCGCGGCCAGTGGGAGCCGCGATCGGCTGAACCTGTGGACACGGCAGGTAAACAAACCGTCCCGGCCAGCCAGGGGACTTAACCTGGCGGGCTGCGTGCCAAAGGTTGCCGATCCCTGACTTATACTATCACTAAAGGAAATAGAACTGCTCGTGCATAAATTATGGGATACAGTTTACTTTGTAGCCATTTTATCCTCGAATGGGTAGTAGGGAAAGAGCTGTGTTTTCGTTCCATATAAAATTGCCTGTCATGATAGACATAAGTAGACCTAGACAAAGTGTTCATGGATTACTAGAGAAAGAAAAGGCTTGGAATATCAGGGTTCTTTAAAGTGGAGTCTTTACTCTGTGCAGGTTTTGGACTATATTTTCATTTTCATTTGTATCCAGACACTTAAAGTGAGAGGTACAGTAGCTTTAAGATTGCACAGTTTCTGGTAAATTTTTAAAATGATTCAAAATCAACAAATACTCAATCACCTCAATATTTGCATTCTAATTTAAATTTTTTCATCCCAAAACTTGCTTATCAGTTAAAAACGGCTGTGTCCAAATATTGCTTCATAGTGTTGGAAACTGTTTCCAATTCCTCTGTCTGCAGCTTCTTGTAATGGGCTCGCACTCACCTCTCATGAGCATCCCCTGTCTGTGTGTGCCTACACACACACACGCTCGCTCGCCCTCTCTCTGATGAGTCTTCAGTGACTCACCCTCTGGCCGAGTCCCACAGAGTCTCTATGTGAAATAAAAATCAAACCCCTTCTGCGATATAAGTCCAACAGGGGGCCTATCTCAGTGCTCTCTAACATCTCTTTATCTGCAGCCATGTTCCTGGGCTAGATCCTCAGTCAGTCCAACAGGGCATATTACAGTGTCCTGGTTCAAACTGTCTCTCAGCCCCTTCTGGGCACTCTCAAATTGTCCCTGCTCTTCAAGCAGTCCCGGCCATCACATCCACCAGGGTTCCCTCCCTAGACACTCTTTGCCTCTCTGGGCCTTTTCTGGCTCCAACTCTTCTGCTGGGCTACTAAAAGAGTTCAGTTCCTCTTCTGCGGTGCATCAAAGTCCAGGTCACTTTCCCAGTGGCTGCAGGGGGAGGGGGAAAGAGACTCGGGCACACCCTCTACTCCAGGTCCCAGTCCAGGGACTGCCTAGATAGCAGCCATCCACTGCATCCCTTTAGTTAAACTGCATTGCTGCTACAATTCTCTGGGCCACTTCTCCATGGACACAGCTAATTCCTCGCTCTTATCTCTGGGCCTTGTCCTGGTTGAGTCCCAGCAGCCAATCTGGAGCTCCTTTGTGTTTGCCAAACTTCTCTGTCCGAGGTCCTGTAGCTCCCTCAGCCAGCCAGGCACACTGTCCATGCTCTGCCATCAAGGAAATGATCTCTGCTCTGCACTGCAACTCCTTTTATGTGGGTCTGCTGGGCCTGGATTGGCTGCTTCTGGCACCTGTGTCCCATGCCACTGCTCTAGGCTGCTTGGAGGACTCTCTCCACTTCCCTTTTCTGGGGCGGGGTCTGGCAGGACCACAAGGCCTCCAGAAGGTGGTCTCAGGGCCTAGTCCACTTTATCACACTTGTGTAAATAATTTAGTTAGTTATTAATTTATTTTTATTTTATTTAGTTATTAGTTTAGTTAGTGTCAGTTACCCACAAGCCATCGTAATCTGTTACTTATTAAAAATAGTGAGGTAAAAAGAGTTACTTTGGTATCTTGGATTTACTGCATTTGTGCTTTTTACCAAAGATGCCTATGTAAATGAAGGGTATGTCTACACTACGAAATTAGGTCGATTTTATAGAAGTCGATCTTTAGAAATTGATTTTATACAGTCAATTGTGTATGTCCCCACTAAGCGCATTAAGTCGGCAGAGTGCGTCCTCAATACCGTGGCTAGCATTGACTCATAGAGCGGTGCACTGTGGGTAGCTATCCCACAGTTCCTGCAGTCTCCGCTGCCCATTGGAAGTCTGGGTTAAGCTCCCAATGCCTGGGGCAAAAACGTTGTGGGTGGTTTTGGGTACATGTCGTCAGTCTCCCCCCCTCCATGAAAGCGACGGCAGACAATAGTTTCGTGCCTTTTTTCTGGGTTGCCCGTTCAGCTCACCGCTGCTGTTATGAGCATTGTAAACACCTCGTGCATTGTCCTGCAGTATGTGCAGAACCTGGCTAAGAGATGCCAGCACGAGGACGATTGTGAGGAGGACATGGACACAGACTTCCTGAAAGCACGGGCTGTGGCAATTGGGAGATCATGGTGGCAGTGGAGCTGGTTGATACAGTGGAAGGCCGATTCCAGTCCCGGCAAACAAGCACAGACTGGTGGGACCGCATAGTGTTGCAGGTCTGGGATGATTCCCAGTGGCTGCAAAACTTTCACATATGTGTAAGGGCACTTTCATTGAACGCTGTGACTTGCTTTCCCCTGCCCTGAAGCGCAAGAATACCAAGAAGAGAGCAGCCCTCACAGTTGAGAAGCGAGTGGCGATAGCCCTCTGGAAGCTTGCAACACCACACAGCTACCGGTCAGTTGGGAATCAATTTGGAGTGGGTGAATCTACTGTGGGGGCTGCTGTGATCCAAGTAGCCAACACAATCACTGAGCTTCTGCTATCAAGGGTAGTGACTCTGGGAAATGTGCAGGTCATAGTGGATGGCTTTGCTGCAATAGGGTTCCCTAACTGTGGTGGGGCGATAGACGGAACGCATATCCCTATCTTGGGACCGGACCACCTTGGCAGCCAGCACATAAACTGAAAGGGGTACTTTTCAATGGTGTTGCAAGCACTGGTGGATCACAAGGGACGTTTCACCAACATCAACGTGGGATGGCCGGGAAAGGTACATGATGCTCGCATCTTTAGGAGCTCTGGGCTGTTTGAGCAGCTGCAAGAAGGGACTTACTTCCCAGACCAGAAAATAACTGTTGGGGATGTTGAAATGCCAATAGTTATCCTTGGGGACCCAGCCTACCCTTTAATGCTATGGCTCATGAAGCCGTACACCGGCAGCCTGGACAGTAGTAAGGAGCAGTTCATCTATAGGCTGAGCAAGTGCAGAATGGTGGTACAATGTGCCTTTGGACGTTTAAAAGCTCGCTGGCACCGTTTGCTGACTAGGTTAGACCTCAGTGCAACCAACATTCCCATTGTTATTGCTGCTTGTTGAGTGCTTCACAATCTCTGTGAGAGTAAGGGGGAGACGTTTATGGCGGGGTGGGAGGTTGAGGCAAATTGCCTGGTGGCTGATTTTGAGCAGCCAGACACCAGGGTGATTAGAAGAGCACAGCTAGTCATGCTGCTCATCAGAGGGGCTTTGAAAACCAGTTTCGTGACTGGCCAGGCTAAGGTGTGACAGTTGTGTGTGTTTCTCCTTGCTGCAAACCCGCCCCCTTTGTTGATTTTAATTCCCTGTAAGCCAATCACCCTCCTCCCTTTAATCATAGCTGGCAAAGAAAATAAAGTAACTATTGAAACCATGCATTCTTTCTTTGTTAATTAAAAAAAAAAAAGTGAGATAACTGACAAGGTAGCCTGTGTGGGGTGGGGTGCGGGAGGAGGGAAGGACAAAGCCATACTGCTTATTGTAGCCACACTACAAATCAAAACTGTTTGAATGACAGCCTTCTGTTGCTTGGGCCATCCACTGGAGTGGAGTGTCTGGGTGCCCGGAGTCTCTCTCTTCCCCCCCCCCGCCCCCACCGTTCTTGGGCGTCTGGGTGAGGAGCATATGGAACTTGGGGAGGAGGGCAGGTGGTTATACAATGGATGCAGTGGGGGTCTGTGCTCTTGTTGGCTTTCCTGCAGCTCCACCAGATGCCTCATCATGTCCATTTGCTCCCCCCATTAGCCTCAGTATCTCCTTCTACCTCCGCTCATCGCGGTCACTTAATGCATTCCTGGCCTCTGCCACTGAATGCCTCCATGCATTAAGCTGTGCCTTATCAGTGTAGGAGGACTGCATGAGCTCAGAAAACATGTAGTCATTGCGAGTGTGGTTTTTTTCGCCTTCTAATCTGCGATAACCCCAGGGACTAAGATGATAGGGGGAGCATAGAAACATTTGCACATGGGGGGGATAAAAAGGGAGAGTAAAATTTAAGATGATACGTTTCTGAGACAAAAGGGAGACTCACAGTGAATCAAGCAATTCACAGCAGACAGTATATGAGCTTTAGGTACAAGGTCTCATTTTGCTTTTTATATTGAGCGCCTGCCGGTATGGTGACACATCACTCACGGCTGGGCAACAGAATTCGGTTTCCAGGCAGCCATGGTAAGCCAAAGGGTACATGGGGTTGGCTTCTTATGCCTTCATAACATGTGGGAATGGTTTCAAACTTCAGCGCCCGCCTTTTCCATAGCAAGCAATGCCGGTTGGGTTTTACATTTAAAAGGAGGGGCTTCGGTTTTCAGGTGGATGTGCAGCACCCCCTCTCCCCCCGCCGCGTGGCTATTCTCCAGGGTGATCCCTTTTAGCTAGGCGCAAACAGCCCAGCATGAATGGAGCCTTTTTACTGTTCCCTTACAAAAATTCCCCTATTTCAACCAGGTAACCATGAATTATATCACTCTCCTGAGGCTAACACAGAAAGATATAGACCGAATGTTGCTAGAATGTGACCAAAACCCAGGACCGTTCGCTGCCATGCTTTGTGCTGAAATGATTCCAACTACTTGCTACTGGCTTGGCATGGTAAAATGTCCTACCGTGGAGGGCAAAATAAGGCAGCACTCCCCAGAAACCTTCTGCAAAGGCTTTCAGAGTACCTCCAGGAGAGCTTCATGAAGATGTCCCTGGAGGATTCCCGCTCCATCCCCAGACACGTTAACAGACTTTTCCAGTAGCTGTACTGGCCGCGAATGCATCCCAATTCTTCAGGGCAAATCAAACATTAAACACTATTGCTTTTAAACTCTGTACTGCAGTTACAAATGTGCACTCACCAGAGGTGCCTTCTCCAGCTTCAGGGTCAGGGATCCCGCCTTGGGAGGGTATTGGCTCCAGGGTGATGAAAAGGTCCTGGCTGCCGGGGAGAATGGATTCACTGCTTGCCTGCTGCGCGTTCTTCTCCTCCTCCTCCTCCTCCTTCTCCTCTTCCTCATCCACAAAATCCTCCTCCCTGTTGCATGAGACTCCCTCCTTGCAGGTGTCCACGGACAGTGGTGTGGTAGTGGTAGGGTCTCCCCGCCCCCTTTCCGAATGCCATGCAGCTGATCATAGAAGCGACATGTCTGCAGCTCTGACCCAGCGTGACTGTTTGTCTCCTTTGTCTTTTGGTAGACTTGCCTGAGCTCCTTAACTTTCACGCAGCACTGCTGTGTGTCCCTGTTGTAGCCTCTGTCCACCATGCCCTGTGCGATTTTGGCATATATATTAGCATTTCTTCTTTTTCATCGGAGTTCAGCCTGCACAGATTCTTCTCCCCATACAGCAATCCGATCCAGTGTCTCCCTTTCGGTCCTTGCTGGAGCTTGTTTGCGATTCTGTGGGGACTGCATGGTCACCTGTGCTGCTGAGCTCGCCACGCTGACCAAACAGGAAATGAAATTCAAAATTTCCCGGGACTTTTCCTGTGTACCTGCCTAGCGCATCGGAGTTCAAAGTGCTGTCCAGAGCAGTCACATTGGGGCACTCTGGGATAGCTCCCGGAGGCCAATACCATCAAATTGCGTCTGCGCTACCCCCAAATTCGACCCAGCAAGGTCGATTTTTAGCGCTACTCCCCTCGTAGGGGAGAAGTACAGAAGTTGATTTTTAAGAGCCCTTTAGGCCGATGGAACGGGGTTGGGTGTGTAGACGCATTCATTTTAAAATCTACCTAACATGGCTAAATTCGACCCAACCCCCCGTAGTGTAGACCAGGGCTGAGTTACGAATACTCACTGCACTAATTCAGGAGGAATGAAACTATGTAATGTCACTTTAACAATGTTGCACAGTTGGAGGACACTGGAGTTGTACAGTTGTATTTAACTTGCAGACTCTTGATTACTGATACGAATGCATGAGCAGGTAAGAACTTGGTTTGCTTTAGGATCCCAGGCCAAGTTTGCAGAGATGGCAATTATGAAAAACGTTTCTGTACTTACAAACAAAACAAAATTGATAGGGAAACCATTACTACAACACACGTGAAACCCTAGTGATTGTTTACCAAGTCACTTTTTCAGAGTAGAACTGTTTCTGAATGTAAATTTCCTTAACTTTGTTACCACCTCATTAAAACTGAAAGTGTGTTAAACATTTAATTTCACAATTAATTAGGATGACTATGAATCCCTGAAAACCGTATGGCTATGTTTTCATTGCCTTTATCTGGTGTCCCTATTTTTTTTGCAAAGGCTGACAGTATTGTACTAGCTCAGGAGGAGGAGACGGAGACAGGGGTTTGAGTGAACGCTGGGAGGCTGGCCATCAAGCTGAGGTGTTGAAATTGACATCAGGCTACCAGAACCTGCCTGTGCCGCCTCTCATGGTGTTGCTCTGCACTCCATCAACCATAAGCGCTCTCAGTGAGATACATCTCGCCTAACAGATGAGTCCACTGCTACAAGGTCAGATTAACATGGAGTTACTTGCGCTAGCTCTGGGCAGTGGTTCAATTGGTGTGAAGGCTTCTAGTGACCAAGCCTGTGCAGACATCTGTTTTCCTATTCCTCCTCATCCATACCTCAGGGGCAAGCAGGACACTGTAGAACAAAGATAGTAATGTCATCTCTTGTGATGCTTAAACCCCGAAGCTCCAAGAGTCATGAGAATCTCAGCTTTCATTTAAAAATAAAGTTTTTAGCCCTCATGTCTGACAGAGAAAAGCTTGGAAATGTGAACCCTAAAGACTCAAAACCTAAAGGTAATTACAATCCCTCCTCCTCTGATATTTATTATTTTTTAAAAAAATAAATACAAACTAGATTTTTGTGGGCATGACTCATGATTTTTGAATGCTTCAGGTTGGCAGTACTGAGAGTCTGTCCCTAGGGGAAGGGACAAGTGATTGTGTTAGACATGTATACCAGGTATTCCATTTTTTTTTTTTCCTCATTTGGAAGACTGACAATCCATTAATGCTTTTTATTTATTTTTTTGCACTACAGTCTATTTGGACTGCAGAAATAGACTGGTTAGTTTCATTTTTGTTTTTTATCAGGTCCACTTTGTGGCTCATGCATTGTCAGGAGAAGGGCTTACAAACTAAAGCTTGTTTCTTGAATCCTACCCCAGGACAACATATATGGAAGGTGTGTGAAGGAAAATGGTAAATTAGGGGAATAAAGTCCTGGTAGTGTGGCAGTAATTTCCTGCAAAGAGCAGGAGCTAAAGACTGGTTGCACCGGACACTTTCATTTGTCAAACTTTATAAATATGTTTAATATATAAAAGAATGAACTGTGATTCAGAGGTGGATTAGAGCTGATAGGTTTTACAAAAGCAGTGAGTTTTAAGGAGAGAATTAAACAAGGAGAAGGTGATGGTTAATGTTTGAGGCGTAATGGTAGCATGGAAGAAGGTGGCAAGCCATAGATCAGGTGGACCATATTCCTTTAATCTACCTAGTTGCTGAACTAGAAATGTAGAACAAATTATTCAAGAATAACAATGTTTACTAGTTAAGATATAACATTTGCATATGTGGTAAATTTTAAGGGGAAAGATGACCAACTACTAATCTTCCCCAGTATTGAAAATTGGAAATATCAAAAATAATCCCATTTCTTCTTAATGGCATCTTAAGAAAATACTTCAGGTAGCAGAACAACCTACTGAAAATGGTTTAGTCTGGCAGCAGATGACTGGTATCTGTAGACGTAGGGAGTGCGTGTGTTTTCTTATTTGGATGTCTGGCTAATCTGCCTTGAATAGATGTGGAGATTTGTTCTACCACTGGGATGCTGGAGTCATGATGGCCAGTTTCTGTTTTGTCTGCACAAGATCATTGGGGTAAAACTTTTTCTCCCTCTTCCAATTAAAACTGTTTTGACTGACCATCAGTAGCTTTCTTCTTTGCTACATTTTAAACTTATCATTTTCAGGGCTTGAAAAACACAGATGCCCACTTACTTGCCAGTGGCTAATGAAACTTTCTCTGAAAGTAGCCAGCAACAGGATAGTGAACCTGACAAGTAATGTATCTGGTCACTTTATATCTTCTGCCTGTAGATGTCTGATCAGCTGCAAAACTGATGAGGATGATTTAAGTTTCACTGGGTTGCTGAGGATGTAAGGGACCTCAGAAGCATAGACTCAATCTTCTGCTGCTGCTGGGTTGGAGGTTAAAACAAGTTTAAATTATTCTTTTTTTAAATTATTCTTCTTTTTAAAATTTTTGTAACATGCTATAATGAAACTGTTATAGAATATGTGTCTGCATCATGGAGGTGATCTAAACATAATCATAATTTAAACATCCATGATGTTAACTATAAGGGCATCAATCCTGTAATGACATTCTTACAAGTGGATCCCTGTGCTTACATGGAACCCTACTGAAGTAGTTGAAAGCACTAACCACCAACACTAAAGCAGACTATTCTGGTATAGTAATTGCTAGCAGTACTATCAGAAATGTGAAGAGATTTCTCATATTTGGTATATCTGCCACTAATCACATAACTATTGATATATTTGTCTTTAGATAGTGTAGAATAGTAACATGTAAAGCATGTGTTTTAGGAGTGTTGGATAAACCAAAACTGCTAATCAAGTATCAGGCATGGGTTTCTGCCACCATATTCATAGCTAAAAGAGTGATTCTAAGAATCTGGAGATTTGGTTTCTTCTTATGTATTTTGGCAGAATGAACTGTTAAGGAGAGCTCTTATGGGGGGAAAAAACTTTCTTTGTTAGGTAGAAAGAACTGGAAGAAGTGACATAAGGCACTCCAGTCCATATTCATCTGATTACCTTTGTATTTTTCCTCTAATCTCTTGCTTTAACTTTAATTTACAGTTCAACCTTGGATATTGTCTTGTGGAGATTTGGGCAACGATGTTTGGGTGTCTGTTACGCTACAGAACCCTCAGCGCCTGGCTGCAGCAAGGAAGAATGAGAGAAACCAATATGTGCTACTATTCTCTCCCTCCCCAGATCGTTTTTTGGTTCACTTTCCACATGAATAGTACCATGTCCTGTCACTGCTGCTCCGCGCTTGTAGCAGTATGAAATTGACACCATTCTTATCAATTTTACTTCTTATCAGAGAGTATTGAGCAACTCTGTGCTGGGAAAACTGTCAGCAGACTCGGGAAGACAGAACTGCATCAGTTATCATTCAGTTCACATCTGGGAGGTTAACTACACAACAATAAAGGTTATAAAGTTTTAATAAAATGAATGATTTCAATTCTGTTGAAATTTGTGACGATGAGCTCCTCAGAGTGAAGGATGCCCTTGCAACTAATTGGATTATTTAGGTCCTTATTAAAAAGTATGGGATTTATGTTAAACAAAATTCAATTCAAAATTGATTTCTAGAGCAACTTTCATATGGACCTTTTGATGGTGGTGACCTATTTCAGAATCAATGTGTATGGTAATTTTAATTCTGTAATATATTCAGTGTGATTGAGTTAAATTGATAGCATGCTCGCAATGCACTGACATCTCTTGGTTGATAGTGTCACCTCTTGAGGTTTTTTTTTCTGTGTGTGTACACTTGCTGTACTGTCCTGCCACTATAAGGATGCGATAGCTAGTGGTCTCAAACAAGCAATCCTAACCAATTAAAATGTAAAAATATTGACTTTGCCTATAGTCTTATCCTTTTTTCATTTTCTAAGATTAACTTTTTATTTCTACAGTATTCATAATTTGGTGTCCATGAAAGGAATGGGAACTCATGGTAATAAAACCATGCTATAGATAGTATTAGCTTTTAGTTATAGTGAATATTGTGTTTGTAGTTCCATCATTCATTGTGTAAGCTTCTCCACAAAAATATTATCAATGCACATCTAGTCATAAGATACAATACTCCTTCTAGCTGAATCCTTTTTCTCTCCTAAGCAAAGTACAATTGGGTATCAGTTTTGTGATGTGGACATACAATAACTAGGGATTTGGCAGAGATAATTAAATCCACTTTCACATTTATTATTATTGCTATCATTCTCATTGAAGCATCTGCAGTGAACCCAGGTTTTCAGTACTTGTAGGCATAGTGCATTAGCCCACCATGCAAAACAGTCTTGGTAAATGAAGTGTGCTCAGTAGGAGAAGAGGCTGGCTAGTATATCCTGATGTGAATAATTCCAACAGGAAATGTGGTCTTCTTGACATCAATCATTTCTAATATTTCCATCTGGGAATCTGGATTTCCATGGGAGCACTTGTGTTATGCTGATTTGTTACAGAGTACATTTCTTGCAAGTCTTAACATTTCAGCAGAATTTCACATACAACTCATTTTGGTAAAATGGAAAGCTTTGGGATTTCTTAACTTTGATTCAGTGCATATGAAGAAGAATTGAATGCATAATGAACAGAATATGAATGGCAGTCAGCCCTAACAAGAGATGGCACAAATGACAGCCAGTTACTGTTACAAAAATGAGATGAGCTTAAACTAAGAGAACAAATGGGAATACCTTACAAAGAAAGGATCGGTCTGGACTGACTTGTGATGCCATTAACCTGCTGCGCACTCGTTGTACTTGACACACACAGTACCATCAGATCTTTTTAAAAGTGGTAACTATTTAGGTTCACATATACTCTTCTTCTTCACTGTATAGCACAACTGAACTGTAACTTGAATATACAGTACAAGTATTAAAAATGAGAAATTGAATATACTACTGGGCTAGTGACATGTCTGTGTGTTTGTTCCTGGCAGCAAAAGACAACCGATGAATAAGTTAAAAAAAACAATACCACATTTCTGAATAAAGAAGAAAATTGTGGGTATTTATATAATAACGTGAAGTAGTTTTAAAGCAATTTTCTTTCTAAACCAGGAAGGGAATTACTTACCAAATATACCTTACATAAACTACAAATAATAATAAATGTCACAGCACAAAGTTTAGATACTTGATAGGATATGTCTACACAACTACTAGACACTGACGGCTGGCTTGTGCTGACTTGGGCTTGCGGGGCTCGGGCTGTGGGGCTGTCTCATTGCTGTGTAGAGTTCCAGGCTCAGGATGGAGCCCAAGTCTGGAAGTCTACGCAGCAGTGAGACAGCCTCAGCCTTGTGCGCCTGAGTTGTAGACATACCCTTAGAGTGAGAATTGTACTTGTGATATTTTTCTCCTCTCTTTTGCTTCTGCGTTTAAATTAAAAACCCTAAATAAGAAAAAAACCACCACCTTGGAAACTAAATTTTAGCCTTTTTAATAAGTTACTTCAGTAACTTTTAGAATCCATTTGTGACAACTCTTGTTTATTAAATATTCTCTTTCCTTCTGTCCACCTTTTTCTTTTATACCAGCTGCCTTCTGCTGTCTCCCCCTGGTATTCTGGAACAACATTAGGGCCCTGTTAATTATTTGAGGTCATCCTTTCCAAAATTCCACTGGCATGATAATGCAGATTCCTTTACAGTTATATTATACTTTACATTACATGAATAAATTTCAAGACTCTCACAAAGAGGATAAACATAAAAAGCTAGGAAATCTGGAAGGAGGTTTCATTGACAATTCTACTGTTTTCTGTAGAGGATGGGGAACCCAATATCATAATTAATATTTATTTTTCTCTACCCAACTTCTGAATGATTTAGTTTGCTTCAGGGGAAGCAGACTGTCTACACTACTTGCTCTAGAGGAACTGCTTCTGGAGACAAACCTGACAGACTTTAAAGGAATACTATGAATTTGAAATCTAGTCTATTTCAAAAATTGAGTTAAAAGCAATTTCATAAACTACCTGTCCTTGAATTTGCCACTGATTCTTGTTTAACAATTACTTTTCCTATTTTGAAAATGTTTTTCTTCTCATTTACAAATTGAGAGTGAATTTTTCAAGCTGTGCCATTTTTATATCTTAAGTTAATTGTTCTGCTGCCGTATATGTGCACTGGCAGCTTTTTCAAGACCTGTTGTGTAGTAGAGGTTAGGATTGAGCTTTGTTTTTTTTTGTATAGAAATAGTGTTTGTGCTTAATGCAACTTCATTTATTTTTCTATTTCACTATGAGCACCATATCTGTATCATGCTTTCAATATTATGCTTTTGAGAGTCCACAGTATCTTGTAAAGTATCTGAGTAATTTATAAAAGAGTTACCTATAAAAACAAACCCTTCCCCAAGCCAATGCAATGGTACAGAAGCAATGCATCAGTCTACAGGAGATCAATTTATCATCTGTCCCTGGTCCCTTGTGCTCTGGCAGCCAGAAGCTAGAAATACTGTGGAATCTGTACATTATACTTTTGAGGCTCTAAAGAGAGACACTGACACTCTGAGTCTCACTATATAGTGTGAGTCATTACTGACAGGATCCAGAGGAAATAGTATTTAGCCCTCATTTTCCTGAAGGAGGGGTGCTGTGATGTGAGACCCTTTTGAGGTTCAGAGCGCAGTAGACCCAAGGGAGTGAGAAGAACAGGGACTTGAAAGAGTGTGGGAGGACATCCCTCCTTGCTTCACCACACATTGACGCAGAGAATAGAGCTCATTAAAGGTGTTTCTGCTGTTGGATTTTATAGTACGTAGTAAGATACATCTTTCATTTTTTTTCATCATATGAGCTTTATAAAACTGCCTACTTTCCTATTGACAAGACTATCAATCCATTTAACAACTGTACAGTGTCATAGCAACCAACTTTTAAAATAACAAATTCCAAAATGATGTGATCAAAAATGACATCAGAGAA
This sequence comes from Chelonia mydas, assembly GCF_015237465.2. NCBI lineage: Eukaryota > Metazoa > Chordata > Testudines > Cheloniidae > Chelonia > Chelonia mydas. The sequence goes on along the minus strand of NC_057851.1, from coordinate 79,315,435 downwards.
CAAATGTTTTATGTTGTTGTTATAGCAACAGGAATATAGAGATGTTTTTTGTTTGTGAATCATTGGGATCATATTTCTGTCGTGACTTTTGGGCTTGTAGAATTTTTTTTAAATTGAGCCTACTGACTTGATCTAATGTGTGTGTTCTATTTCAATTTTTCACCCTCTGAAAAAGGGGAGCTTGCTTAATACACAACAGATACTGTAAATGCTACGTTTAATTTAGAGGCAACTGAAAGGGTAAAGATTCAGTTGAGTGTTTGAAGTAAATAGGTTGAGGAGCACAAAATGTCCCAAACACACTTTCAAAGTTTCAGAAAGAAAAGGAATAATTGAAATTAGACTGCTGCAACTCATGGATATTTATTGAGCCAGTGTGGGTGATGTAATTGTGAAGTTTTATTTCCTGTTGACTTTCCTCTTCTCAGACTTTTTTTTTTTTAGCAATATGTTTGTTTTATATATTTTTTTTTCCCCCCTAAGTGAATATAGCATTAGTGAAGGTTGCCAGACTGATAGTCCTGAAGTTTGACATGTTGTCTCTGCAGAACAATTGTATGGTGTACAGTGGAAATGCTGTCAGATCAATGTGCCTGAACCTGAACTTCAAAGGACCACCTCTAGGGGTGAAATGGCAATTCACTCTTTTGTCCTTTTAATCCATGTTCTGCTGAGACCACCAAAGGAGGCTATAGTGATAAAATTAAGACCGTTAACATGTTTAAAATAGGCCATGACATAGCCTATCAGATGGGAACTGTTGGTGGTATCAATCTAAGGTTGTCTACACTAGCACTTTTGTCTAGGTCCCTCTGTATCCTATCCTTACCCTCCAGCATCTCAACCACTCCTCCCAGTTTACTGTCATCTGCAAACTTGCTGAGGGTGCAGTCCACACCATCCTCCAGATCATTAATGAAGATATTGAACAAAACCGGCCCCAGGACCAACCCTTGGGGCACTTTGCTTGATACCGGCTGCCAACTAGACATGGAGCCATTGATCGCTACCTGTTGAGGCGGATGATCTAGCCAGCTTTCTATCCACCTTATAGTCCATTCATCCAGCTCATACTTCTTTAACTTGCTGGCAAGAATACTGTGGGAGACCATATCAAAAGCTTTGCTAAAGTCAAGGAAAAACATGTCCGCTGCTTTCCCCTCATCCACAGAGCCAGTTATCTCATCATAGAAAGCAATTAGGTAAATCGGGCATGACTTGCTCTTGGTGAATCCATGCTGACTGTTCCTGATCACTTTTTCCTCTCCTCAAAGTGCTTCAAAATTGATTCCTTGAGGACCTGCTCCATGACTTTTCCAGAGACTGAGGTGAGACTGACTGGCCTGTAGTTCCTCTTTCCCTTTTTTAAAGATGGGCACTACATTAGTCTTTTTCCAATCATCTGGGACCTCCCCCGATTGCCATGAGTTTTCAAAGATAATGGCCAATGGCTTTGCAATCACATCCACCAGCTGCTTTAGCACCCTCAGATGCAGTGCATCCGGCCCCATGGACTTGTGCTCATCCAGCTTTTCTAAATAGTCCCGAACCACTTCTTTCTCCACAAAGGGCTGGTCACCTCCTCCCCATACTGTGCTGCCCAGTGCAGCAGTCTGGGAGCTGACCTTGTTCGTGAAGACAGAGGCAAAAAAAGCATTGAGTACTTCAGGTTTTTCCACATCCTCGGTCACTTGGTTGCCTTCCCCATTCAGTAAGGGGCCCACACGTTCCTTCACCTTCTTCGTGTTGCTAACATACCTGTAGAAACCCTTCTTGTTACTCTTAACATCCCTTGCTAGCTGCACCTCCAGTTGTGATTTGGCCTTCCTGATTTCACTCCTACATGCCTGAGCAATATTTTTATACTCCTCCCTGGTTATTTGTCCAATCTTCCACTTCTTGTAAGTTTCTTTTTTGTGTTTAAGATCGGCAAGGATTTCACTGTTAAGCCAACCTGGTTGCCTGCCATATTTACTATTCTTTCTACACATCGGAATGGTTTGTTCCTGCAACTTCAATAAGGATTCTTTAAAATACAGCCAGCTCTGCTGGACTCCTTTTCTCCTCATGTTGTTCCTCATGTTATTTTCCCAGGGGATCCTGCCCATCAGTTCCCTGAGGGAGTCAAAGTCTGCTTTTCTGAAGTCTAGGGTCCGTATTCTGCTGCTCTCCTTTCTTCTCTGTGTCAGGATCCTGAACTCGACCATCTCATGGTCACTGCCTCCCAGGTTCCCATCCACTTTTGCTTCCCCTACTAATTCTTTCCTGTTTGTGAGCAGCAGGTCAAGAAGAGCCCTGCCCTCAGGTTGGTTCCTCCAGCACTTGCACCAGGAAATTGTCCCCTACACTTTCCAAAACTTCCTGGATTGTCTGTGCGCTGCTGTATTGTATGTACATTTTGCAAGTTAGACCTCAGTGAGGAAAATATTCCCATGGTCATAGCAGCCTGCTGTGCTCTGCATAACATTTGTGAAGCTAAGGGGGAAAAAGTTTCCCCAGGAGTGGAGTGTTAATGTGGATCGTCAGGCGATTGATTTGGAGCAGCCAGATACCAGGGATATTAGAGGGGCTCAATGTGGGGCTATTTGAATCCAGAAGCATTTTGACAGTGAGCCCCTGTAATGTGTCTTTCTGTAATGCATTCAGCCAGGCATTGTTTCCTTGCCACCTTGAATGACCCTTGTAATGATTCCTGCCTGAGCATTAATTGGAGTCTGCAAATGTGTTATTGCCACTATGTATGAATTTCTGCAGCGACCTCTGCATGTAGGACACAAAGAATCGTATTTCTAAGACTGAATTTTTGTTAAACAGCAATACACAATTTCCATTTCTTACAAGGGACATGACACAGAGGAGCACTCTCACACAGCTGAGAGAGCCTCATTTGAGAAAGTCCAGTTGTCATTGTGAAAGATGTGCCTAAGGGTGGAGTATAAGGCAGGGGTAGGCAACATATGGCAAGCATGCCGAAGGCGGCACACCAGTTGATTTTTAGTGGCACTCATAATGCCCGGATCCTGGGAACTGGTCCGGGGGACTCTGCATTTTAATTTAATTTTAAATGAAGCTTTTTGAACATTATGTACTTTACATACAACAATAGTTTCATTATATATTATAGACTTATAGAAAGACGTTAAAATGTATTACTAGCACGCAAAACCTTAAATTAGAGTGAATAAATGAAGACTTGGCACACCACTTCTGAAAGGTTGCCGACCCCTGGTATAAGGGGTACTGTGACGGGTCAGGAACATGTGAGGAATGTGCGGGGGAGGGAGTTTGGGGAGGGCATGGAACGCAGTTCTGTATGGGCTGCAGGGGGAGTTGAACAGGGATGTGTTCCGACTGCAGCTCCATCAGGGACCTTAGCATCTCTGTTTTGTTTTGTTCCTCTGTCAGCTTTATCATCCGCTCCTGCCCCTCTCTCCTCTCCTGGCTACCCTTTCTGAGTTTTTTAATTTGTGTCTCTCCACATTCTGTGCTCACTATCAGTAGGATCAGATGATTGAAGTACTTCTCTAAACATGTCCTCCTTACTATTCCTCATTCACCTCCTTATCAGACGGAGGCGCTCCGCTGGTGTGTAGGAGGTGGTTTAGGAAGGGGATCAGTACAAGTTCCTTGGGACATTAGTCTGAATACTGGGACCATTTTCCACAGGTGGGGGTGACTTGAAGCTGATATCTCACTACTGAGGATGCAAGGGTGCATCTCCTGCATTGCGGCTTCAGAGCAGGTTCTTATGTTGCTCACCTGTGTGCTGCTTTGGTTCCTGCAGAAGTAATTGGCATGGCAAGTGGAGGAAGAAACAAAGCTGCTCTGCCAATAGGTTGATTTCACCAACCAAGTAACAAGTGTGAACTCCACAAGCACTATAACAGCCTTATGTGGAGTCACAGACAGTCCTTTTGGGCACTCTTGCCTATCTTGCCACCCAGGCAAGTCTGCTTTTGTGAAAGATGGTCCCTTACACCAAAAATCACAATAATAGTGAGATTACTCCTAGTCCCAAAGGACCAATCACTGTTCCTGAGATCTCAAACAAAAGACAACACTTGCAGTCAATCCTATAATACTAAAGAGAGATTTATTAAGTAAGAAAAAGAAATGAGTTCTTTACAAGAGGAAAGAGGTAAACATACAGATACAAATGAGATGCAGTCTTAGGTTCCAAAAGGTGGTAATAGCTATTATAACATGCAAATTTATGATGTCCTTTAGGGCTAACCGATGCCAAGCAGCGTGGGGATTCCTTGCTTATGCTTAAAATTTTGCCTTGTCCAAATTCCAGGCAATGTTAACTCCTCCCTGGCAGAGATTTTTATTCCCTTCCCCCCAGTGTGAGGGGAGGAGGGCTTGTGCATGTCCCCTTCTTCCTGGGTGTGGGGGAGGCAATCAACAAAGAATTTTGTCCAGTGATGTTCCGTAATGACTTGTCAGGTATATATGGAACCTCTCTTGTTGGGGAGAAGATGACACACACCTCTTGTGGTAAACTAGCATTTCACACTTGGTAATGCTTCTCTCCAGTTTTAGCAAACACTTTTATAGTTGTAGAGCAAACACATAAATATTACCTTAAACATAGGGTATAGCTGTTATAAGGAGATTACTGCATGCAGCATTCAACAAGCATTTCATAAAGTCTAAACACATTCTTATAACTCTATTTTAATAATACTAATACACGGGCTAGTCAGACTGGTTTCGAGCTATGCATTTGTCAGTGTTCAGTGAGGTCAAGGGCCTTGGCATGATCACGCACCAAGTCTGCCAGCATCACAAGTTCAGTCTCTCAAAATGTAAAATTTATATTTAATATGTTGTCTGTAGCTAGTACTGGTGCCTTTTAACTTTGTGCGCATTTGGGAATTAGTTATTAAATGCTATTTTCATGTTCTTACAGAGCTTTGCAGTGGTCTAAACACCTCTTTCTGGTTTCTGAATGCTTTAGGAGGCATGCATACAATGGCATGCTTTAGGAAGCCTTCCATTAAAGCCTCCTTAAAGTCTGCATCATCCCAGTGCACAGGGGCCATGATGAATGGAGTCACAGACAGGAGCCATATTGGGCAAAGGGGACAGGAAAAGGTTTAGGGAGGAACAGATTCCATCCCTGAAGTGCTTTTAAATTCTACATGAGTCCATGTGCATCAACGCACTCACTGTAAAGAGTTAGTATAGAAACATTTGTGTGTGCGGGATGGACAGATGGACTGAGGAAATTCCAAAGTAACAAGCTTAAGCTAGAGTTGAGTGAAATAATATATCACTATAGGAAAACACTTTGAGGAATTACAATGCTTTCTAACATGCACAAATGTTAAGCCTTTAAAGTCAAATGTAGTTTCTATTATGAGAAAAAAAATTAAGTTTTCATGAAAAACCTTCTCTGTCCTGAGATCAATAACAAATGAAGACAACCTTATAATTAAAGAACACAGGTTTGTTATCAGTGACTCTGAGAATTAAGGACACTTCTTTGTATCTTTATGCTTGAGAGTGAATACTGCCATGTTACATAAAGCAAGCTACATGTGTTTGTATTACAGACCCTCCTATCTGTAGGCTCTATAAGTCTATAACCCTCAACTTGACTATTAAGAGCAAAATTAAGACATCTAATAATTTTGATGAATGAGTTTACAAAGCACTGAAACTTTTCATAAAAATAATTTAAAAATCCTTCTTACAGACTTGATATCAAGGGTTCACTTAGGTACAATTTTGTAGGCTATAGTAGGCACAGAAGCAAAGTTAAGGTTTTTCAGGTGACTTTATGGACTGATAGACTTTAAAGCCAGAAGGGACCAGCATGATCATCTAGTCTGACCTCCTTCACATCCCAGACCACAGAACCTCACCCACCCACTCCTGTAATAGGCCCAGAACCTCTGGCAGAGTTACTGAAATCCTCAAATCTTGGTTTTAAAAATTTCAAGTTACAGTGAATCCACTATTAACTCTAGTTTAAACCAGCAAGTGACCCATCCCCCACACTGCAAAGGAAGGCAAAAAGCCCCCAGGATCTCTGCCAATGTGAACGGGGGAGGGGCGGGGAGCAGGGATTCCTTCTTGTCCCCCCCCAAATGGCAGTCATTTAGACCCTGAGCATGTGGGCGAGATGCACCAGCTAGACACCCAGGAAAGAATTCTCTATAGTAACTCAGAGCCCTCCCCATATAGTGTCCCCTCTTCAGGCATTGGAGATATTTGGTGATTGTTATGTTCCCCTCTGGTGTTACCTGGATCGGTGATCTGCTAAGTCACTCCAATCCTTGACTCTGGGAGCCAGCCTTACCTTGGTCTGCTGTGAGAACTCCCACTCCTGGATTGTTCACGCACAGCCTCTAGAATGTAAGCTGCTCCTTGGATTGTGCAACCGAATACACTAGCCAATATCTCCCGTCTTAGACACAACCCTAGGAACCTCTGTTTTGCAGCATCCAGTTATGCCTGCTGGACACTCCGAGCTTATATCAATTCATCAATTTAACAAAGAAATTGATATGCACCAGGCTTGTTATCCCAAGGGGAGTCTCTGACACACTTCAAACCAAACGCACTGCTTTAGGTAGAATAAAAAACATCTTTATTAACTACAAAGATAGATTTTAAGTGATAAGTCAAAGCATAACAAGTCAGATTTGGTCAAATGAAATAAAAGCAAAACGCATTCTAAGCTGATCTTAACAATTTCAGTGCCCTTACAAACTTAGATGCTTCTCACCACCGGTTGGCTGGTTGCTGTTCAGCCAGGCTCTCCCCTTTTGATCAGCGCTTCAGTCGCTTGGTGGTAGTGTCTGTAGATGGAGGTGGGAGAGAGAGAGAGAGAGAGCATGGCAAACGTCTCTCCCTTTATCATGTTCTTTCTTCTCTCTTGGCTTTGCCCTCTCACTTCAGAGTCAGGTGAGCATTACCTCATCAGCAGCTCCTTTGCTGTTGCCTGGGCCAGTGTCCTTTGTTCCTGTGAGGCTGGGCTGGGTTTGTCCCCTGTGTGCCCTGATGAGGTGTGAACTGCCCCTCTCTTCTTGGAGAGTTTTTGCCTGGGCTTGTTTTAAGCCATGAGGACACATTCTCAGTGTCATAACTATATACATGAAATTACAACTTAGAACATTACTATAACAACGATTACTATAACATTACTAGAACAGCCATGCTCAATGCATCATTGATGGCCAGTTTTCATCCATTTGTTCCTGAGCCAAATTGGCTTGTAACTTAAATAACTCCTCTGCTTCCCTGGTTTTTATCCCTCTGATGTATTTATAGAGAGCAATCATTGCTCCCCTCAGCTATCTTTTGGTTAGGTTAAACAAGTCAAGCTCTTTTGAGGGTATGTCTACAGAGTAGAGAAAAACCCGCAGCTGGCCCATGCCAGCTATCTCGGGCTAGCGGGGCTCAGGTTGTGGGGCTGTTTCATTGCTGGGTAGCCGCCTGGGCTCGGTCAGGGCCCTGGGCTCTAGGACCCTCCCACCCCGCAGGGTCCATCTTTGAGTTCAGTTGCATATAAAAGATGTGACAATTTAGGTCATATTTGTCACACATTTATACTGGAAATGATTTATGAAACAAAGGAATAAAAAATATCATTTGTGAATTTTTTCCCTTATGGGCATATTGCAGCCAAATAATAATTTACTTTGTAATAGGGTAAGTTGTGATGAAAGATACTCATAAAGCCGAGTAAAAATTCTAGTCTTTATAATTTTTTGTTTTAATAAGAGTCAGCTTTGATCATTTTATATCTAATTGTATTAACTATGGCAAAAAAATTACAGTTCTTGTGGATCAAGTTATTTTAGCTTTTCATTTTTGCCCTCTCCTGTTACAGTATAATAAATACTACTTCTGAAGATGAATTGCAAAACCAAACATAAATAAAAAGTAAACTGGATCAAACAAAGACTTCTTTGTGAAGCCCCCATACCCTAGCCAGACAGTGGGAGAGATTTAACACCAAAATAAATTTAATCTTTTAAAATTACTTCTTCCTATCTTAGAAACACTTTCTTGCTACTTTCTGGTTTACTAACGATATTTCAGAGTGTCATAATGCAAGTACTTGGAATTAGATTGCAAACCTTGCTTTTCCTGGTGGAGAGGAAGGACAGCCCAGTAGTTAGGGTGCATGCCTGTGACACAAGAAACCCCGCAATCAGTCCCTTGCTTTGCCACAGACTTCTGTGTGACTTTGGGGAAGTCACTTAATCTGTAAAAAAGAGGCTAATAGTACTTCCCTACCCCACATGCCTGTTGTGATTATAAATACATTAAAGAGAGTGAGGTGCTAAATTAATGGAGACCATATGTTTAGATCGTATTGTCCATGTTATGGAATACATTTGAGATACTTCCTGATTTGCTGAAGGTTACCGAAAGGAATGTAGTGGGAAGAGAAACAACTTTTTAAAAAAGTTGGATTTTGTTTTTCCTTTTGCTTTGCATTGCATCTTTTAATATACATTCCAAAGGAGCCATCATTTAATACATCTGCTTCAAGGAAGTATTCATAAACAAATCTGTCTGTGATGGGATATACAAACCCCACACTGGACCGGAAGGGGTTAAAGGCCAGTACTGGGCCTAGGTAGTCCCACCCCTCCAATGCTGCAGAGCATGCTCCAATTGGAGGAGTTGGAAAGGGAGCAATCCAGCTCAGAAGGGGGAAGTCTGGGGTGGAGGACAGACGTACCCTGAAGGCTCCTGACAAGGGCTCTGGGGAAGCCTCCCTGAGGAAAATGAGATTGTATGCTGAGCCCAGTTGGGGCTGACAGTTTGGTTAACTTTCTTTTTACCTTATCTGGGACTGAAAATGGGGAGAGAAAAGCAGTGGTAGGAAGTAACTCCGAGAGGGTAACTCAGAAGGCGCATTCGAGGGCCCTGGGTCAGAGCCCAGTGGAGTGGGCAGGCCTGGGCTCCCCTGCCACTGCCCCCACTGCAGGAGGGACTTGAACCACCTGTACTCCTCACCACATCTCTAAGTAAAGGAGGACCAGGATTGAAAGACTGACCCACTGGCGGGGGAGAGGTAGGGGAATTAGGTGAACTAACCACAAAGTAACCTAATCCACCAAGGACTCTCTCACACTGTCTCTGCCCCCAAATGAAATAAATGTGGGACTAAGTTGGAGTATTAATCCAAGTGTCCTTGACAAATTCCAGCTGAGGTAATTGCATTCTGTATACCTACATTTTCTTTGTGACTTTCTACACGGAAAGTGAAGTTGTGATTGCAGCATGGTCAGGCATACCTATGCTAGCTTTAACCTAGCTAGCACAGGTAACATCAGCAGTGAAGATATATGGTGGCATGGATTTTATTGCAGGCTAGCAATCCATGTATGTTCTGAGGCTGTCCAGCAGGCTGGTACTTGGGTTGCTAGCCTGCACTGAAGCCTGTACCACCATCTCTTCACTACTGTTGTTACCCAGACTAGCTAGACTCATGAAGATGTGGTGATCTGGGCTTCAGTGCAGGCTAGCAATCCAAGTGCTAGCTTGCTGGAGAGCCTCAGTACATTTTGTTACCTTAAGTAGCTGGTATTATCTATGACATGTAATAGTGTATTTGTGATGGCTGGGATAGATGGTATACTTTTTTTCACTTACTGTCTTTCACTCTAGAAGTGGTTGCATTTCAGTGATGGATGAAGTGATGTCTGTGTATAGTTAAAAAAAATTATCTAGGATCATTTTGGTTATAGACTGTAAATGTAAAATATTAATAATGAAATATAGCAATTTTGAGATCTGAAAGCAGTAAAATATTTAAAAGTAATATTTAGGAATTCATAACTTAGTATAAAATAAACCATAAGGGTTTTTTTGTATTTTCTTAATCACAGAAAATACATCTTGCAATCAATTACTTCATGTGTACATAAGGTTATTGTTACTGCCATCCCAATTTATTATTTTTTTGGTCTATGCGTAAGTAGTTCTAACACACTTTTAGACTAAGGCAGGAAGTAATTTCCAGGTAATAATAATATTTGCTAATTTAGGTATATATGCCTTAGTGATGATTTCTAAAGTACAAAATAATGATGACCTACTACACAGAGCTCTCGTATGTCTGAGGCTAATGATCTAAGTACTCCAGATCCAGATTTCTCCTTGCTGATTAAAGTGTTGAAAAGTAGTTGATTTCATTACATTTTTTTTTAAAAAAACCTTGATACAGATATCTGTCACGTTAGAGTTTACATATGACTTTTTTCAGTTTGTCATGTTGATTTACAGTTGACATAATGCAGTATTTGTAAAAAGCTACCCATCAGAGAGAGAACAAATTTTCCCTTTCAAAACTTTTCTTTCAGCAAACTCCAGATGGCTCTATAATGTAGCATTTGTTAGTGGTATCCCCAAAATGATGTATTCAGCATGAGAACATTGGTTAAGCAATTTGTTAAACGCTTTTTTCCCTCCTTAGAAACTTAGGTGCTTGCAATCTCATCCCATTAAGGCCAGAGATGAGGAGCTTGTATTAGTTAAGGTTTTGAGATGATCAGGACTTGGATGAGAATGTCATCAGCGTGGGTATGGAGAAAGGGTCGGATCTTGGATTTGTTTTGCAGGGCAAAGAGTCAAGACTTAGGCCATGTCTACACTACAGACCTTACAGCAGCACAGCTGTACCGCTGCAGCTGCGCCTCTACAGGGAATCCCTTGTAGCCACTCTATGCCAACAGTAGAGAGCTCTCCCGCTGGCATGATTAAACCACCCCTAATGAGCAGGGGTAGCTATGTCGGTGGGAGAGTGTCTCCCACCAATATAGTGCTGTCCACACCGGCGCTTTTGTCGGTGACACTTACGTTGGTCAGTTGTGTGTTCTTCCACATCCCTGACCAACAAAAGTTTTACCCACAAAAGTGCTAGTATAGATGTAGCCTTAGATGTGACCTGGATATCTGGGTCAAAAGAAATGTTTTTTTTTTTTTATTTAATCTGAGTAACTTGAAGCTACCTTATTATACAGAATTGTAGACATAGCTGCATGTGCTTCAGATCAGGCTAGCAACTAGAGTACAAGGCAACCAGGGACCCTGGGTATACAATCTGGTTGCAAGCCCATGATGAAACCCATGCTGCCATGCTACGCTGCTATTGTTACCCGTGCAAAGTAGAGTAAAGTTAGCACAGGTGTGTCTACTCATTCTACAGTCATGCTTTCATTTGCAGTGTAGACGTACCTTCAATCTCGGAGACTCTGGGTTTAGATTAGAATACCTTTTAATCAGTATGTGATGTTGACTTTAGGAACTTTTTCAGTTATTTGTTTTCTCAGGGACTTGAAAAGCTTCTGTTAAGTATGTTCAAAGCACATCATTATAGTTTCTTTCATTGTCCATGTTCCACTTTTAAATAAGGTAAAATAAATCTGTAGTATAGGCATTGGTTTGTCTTTGATTGTTTTACTTAAAAAAAAACGGCCTAATGGAAAGGCAAAAGCCTAGTTTGGGAAATTGAGTCTGATGTTCCTTTGTGGGGAAGAAGACTCTAATTTGTCCATTTCTTTGTGAAAGCAGTGGTAGTGTGATACGATCTGTAGACACACTGATTGTTTTCACTGTCAGCTATGCTATTGTATGCAGTTTCTGTGGCCTTTAAATAGTGTTGGGTTAAAATTATGTTGAAGTACAAAGAAACCCTCAAACAAAGGATAGCTGTAGTATAGTGTCTTCTGTTATGCTTTATTAAAAAAAAATGTTACTTTATCACTTTTTAAAATATGTTGCTGCTTCAGGCCTTTTATGCTGTTTTATTTTTGAGGGACTAAGTAGGAATTGGGAGGCAGTAGAGGTGTTTCAATTTCGGGTCCTGCAGTTTCATTACCTAAAAGAAGGTGCTAAAATGCATATATTTGTCATGTATGTGTATAACTGAAACGTATACACATAAAGAAACTCCAGGTAACTGATTTGTGAGGGTTCTGTGCACCAGACAATTCCATTAGACAAGTATTTTCAATAAAATACCTTTAGCCCAAAATCTCTGCTAATTTGGGAGTTTAATGTTTTTTCCCCCAAAACTATTTGCCTATGAATCATACAAAAAGGAGGGTAGCATTAACATGAAATAATAGAAGCAAATTGAAGTTGACCCTTTGATAAGAAGAGATTTCCTCTTGATTTAAAAGTGACATGATTAGCTGTTCACAATGATATGGGGGGACTCTTTCAGTACAGTTTGCAGGAATTTAACAGTGCAGCTCCTATTAACAATGTGAATTGCATAGTTAAATATTCAGCATGATATATGGGGATTTATCACAAGTACTCCTTTTCTTTTTGCAGATACAGACTAACACGGCTGCTACTCTGAAACTGTTCTATAATGATTCCCCATTTACAGTTGTGTTAAGACCTATCAATTAGCCAGCTTTTAATCCATTCAACGTATACCATATTAATTTTATATATTTTATTAATCTTTCTAGCTTTTTAATCAAAATGCCACGTGATAAGTCAAAGTTTACCCTTTTTAAATATTAGCACAATATTGGCAAAAACATTTGCTTTTTTCCAGTCTTCTAGAACTTCCCTGGTGTTCCAAGGCTTATTGAAAATCAGCGCTGTCCAGCAAGCTCCGTAGCCAGCTCTTATAAAACTCTTGGAAATATCTGGACTTGCTGATTTAAAATATGCCTCTGCTCAAGGCAGTTGAGACATCAAGAATACCAGACATTAACTAGCATTTCCATGTTGCAAGAGGGGCAGTGTTTAAATCTTGGTGACGTGGCATTTGCAGATCATTGTCAGAGGTAAAGCCCTATATATAAACACATTTTTATATATATATATAATAAATTATAATTAATAAATATATAATAAATAAAAAATATATATATATATATATACACACACACACATATATAAAAACTGTGTTTTTCCAAGTGGAATTTTTTTAATTTTCTGCCCATATTTCAAACTCTGGTCTCTCTGCATTATTTTTCTGTCCTCATTGGTTTTTGCATCTACCCCCAAAATCACATCAGCTGTGAATTTAAATATTATGCTGTTGACTTTCACTTCTAAACTATCTCAAAAGATAATTTGGTGTTCGATACTGCCTTGCTCCACTCTATTTCACTATTTTTCAATGTTTTTGTTCTCCAGCCGCTACTGTTCTATCCAAGTCAATACAAATCAATTTTAAGAGCAATGTCTTTCAAACTATAACATTAAATACCTTACTAAAATTCAAATATAGCAACTACTACTTACTTTTCATCCATTCATTTATTATCTACAAAAATATTAAACTATGTCAAGAGCTATTCTTAAAATCTCATGGCACTCTTTAATCTCTAAAAATCTAGCCTTATTGATTTGGGTACCTCAATTTTTAGGCATCCAACTTAAGTTTTCCCCTATATATATGCTCAAGCTCCTCTAAGGTGTCTTATCTGAAACACACACATGCCAGAGAAATAGTACATTCTGAAGGAGACCTAGGGCTGATATCAGATAGCATATTAAATGTATTTGCAATAGTATATAGAAGCAAAAAGCAAAATATGCTGTGTTTGTGTATACAGCCCTATAAGACAGGGAGCTAATTCTCCCTCTGTGTACAGCTCTGGCATGACAGCCTCAAATATTGCACCCAATTCAGGACACCATTTTACCAAAAAGATATTGACAAATTGGAGGGAGTTCAGAGAAGAGCAACAAAAATTATCAGGGGACTTGAGGGAGTGACTAGAGACAAATAAATAATTAAAATTAAACGTGTAAGGTTTGGCTAATTGATGATTAAGGCAAGGCGGGGGCGGGGAACATAAGAGTCTACAAAATTAGAAGAATGTAAACTCCAAAAAGGGAGAGAAATTTATTGTGGAAATACAGGGAGGTATAACTAGCAATTACAGGCATTAGTTTAAATTTCTACATACTTAATTTAAATGTCAAAAAAATTTAGATTTAGTGAGATCAGTTAGGTTGTGGAATAGTTTCAAGGAAAGCACTTGAGACATTTAAAACAAGACAGGGAGCAAATGTACAATAGTGAACAGTTCTACAGTAGCGGGGTGGGGGGGAACACCTACCAGGTCTTTTCAGTTTCTCGCTAAGATTAAGGGCAGTCAGTCAATACTTGGTATTCCTTTTTGAATGCAGTACATCCTGTCAGCAGGCCTGCCTTACCTCTTTTTCTGTCACCTCTCCCAATCTACTAGACTATGGAGTTGCAGTGCTGAGCATCAGTTAGTGTTCACTGCAGGTGTTCAGGCCCTTTTCCCATGGCCATTTATCAGCTTTCAGTCCAAAGCAGAAATGGCATCTGCTTCCAGATGAGAGCAGTTGAGAGGCACTAAACTGTCTGAGCCAGCCTGAATCCCTGTAGATGAGCACAATGGATGATTGTCGCCAAGAAAGGGGACAGCAACCATCGCTTGTCCAAACACAGCCCACGAATGTGGGTGGTGAGGGGAGCTCCTCTGCTTTCAGGCTGTGCTCTGTCCAGGAGGGGAGAGGCAAGACAAGTTTGAAACAAAGTGCGGATCCTTCAGTATGAGGGGGTCGCTTCTATTTTTGCTGCATTCTGCAATATTCTGTAAATATTTTAGAGGCTTATGACTAAGTTTTATTTTCCTGTTGTAAAGGTGCATCCTTTACTCCTTGGGCACAGTGGTGCAGAATTCCCCAATTATGTCCTGCACTGAATTTTTTTTCTCTCCGCAGAAAATATATTCTGCCAGAGAGGTGCTGCAGTTATGCCTTTTGCCCACCAGAGACTGCTCTGTTACCAAAACAGATAAGCTGCTCCCAAACGGGAGCAGCCGCAGCTATGGATAGGGAAGAGAAGAGGCTATGTTCCTCACAGTTCCCTGCCTGTGGGGCCAGGTCCGGAAGAACGGGATATGGGAGAAGGGACAGTGTGTGGCACATGGGGCAGCTGGGGGGGTCACAGACTGGGGTTCAGAGGGGCTAGTGGTAGGGGACAGACTAGGGTGGGGGCTGAATGAGAGTGGGGTTGCAGGGACACATGAGGACAGGGAGGAAGAAGGTGGCTAAGTGGGGATGCAGGTACATATGGGGAGAGTGGTAGGGGTGGCTGAGTGGGGGTGCAGAGACACATAGGGTTGGGGGCAGATGTGCCTGACTGAAAGAGGCTCCGTGTCAGCCAGAGCCTGCATGGGGGAGGATCCCTAACAGTCTCCCCCACCTCTTTAAAAAACAAACAAACAAACCCTGTTCCATACTTCTCCCACCTACACGCAACAACCCTCCAAGTTCAAACCCATGCACCTTCCCATCAATAACTTATCTCTCCTTCAGCTCCTCCATTTTCCCTGACTCCCTCAAGCCTTTGCACTTCTTCTGAGGGGTGCGGGAAATACGTTTCTGTATTGTAGTTTCAATAAATTATTACTCAAAGTTCTGTATTAATATGTCTGGAAAGGAATCTATTTGTCCAAAAACATTTCCTGAATCTTTTTTGACAGGTTTCAGAGTAGCTGTTAGTCTTAGTGTTAGTCTGCATTCGCAAAAAGAAAAGGAGTACTTGTGGCACCTTAGCGACTAACAAATTTATTTGAGCATCAGCTTTCGTGAGCTACAGCTCACTTCATCGGATGCATTCTTGTCTGTACCGTTGCAGACCTATTTGCTGACAGGTATTTTGAAATAAGTTACCAAAATAATTGAAACTGGCGTGATTATATTGTGTTGTTTTAACAGATAAAATATATAAATGTTTGCAGAATTTTAAAATATTGGGCTCAGAATTTTTAATTTTTTGGCACAGAATTCCCCCAAGAGTAATCCTTTACTCCGATAAAATACAGAGCCTTTCATCTCACCTCACCAGTTAAAATTAGGTATAAGTTGGGACAGAGTAAAAATAGTTAGTGTTCCGGTGGCTATTCAGTGATGTATGTAGAACATGTCAATGGAATGTATGCTCCTAAATCCCTTAGATGCAAGCAATTTGAAAATCTCCCTCTAAAACCACTGATTGGCACTTCATTTGGCAGTCTCACAGGTTATTTCTACACTGCAGCGTATGCCCACGCTTAGTGGGACTTGAGTCAGCTGCCCCTTGTTAGAGAACCCTGGGCTTTAGCATCTACGCTGATTCTTAACCCTATGTTAAGACTTTTATAATCCGGGTTCATACCTGGGGCTCTGGCATCCACACTGCAGCACATAGACCCAAATCAATCCAACCATATCCCAGAGTCCTTAGCACCCTCCCAAAATGTGTCTTCTCTAGCCTTTTGATGGTGATGCACTGTGGCAAAACTTTACTGCCCAGCCTGTGTGTTACAGGAAGTTTGAACAGCCCACCAACACAGCCTGCCAACTTGGTCTGTGCACTCCCAGCTATTGGAGCCAGCAACATGGCGGAGGTACCTTTTGAAGAACTTCTCTTTCTTATACTTGCATGCAATATCAGGAAATGGGCAGAGCTGCCGTGAGTCAGTGGTGGACATTTTGGCTGTGTTTTCTGACCCACCAAAGACACCTGATGGATTCATGATGGAGCAGGAGGAGGGGCCAGAGAAGGAGGAGTTCCCTGGCATGGCAGACTCGCACTAGCAGATGCTGCTCAGTGCAATCAGCATAGCCACTGAGGCCCCCTACATAGACCAGCACTTCTGGTGCAGGGCCAGAAGCATAGATTGGCGGGATCACGTCATTAGGCAGACCTGGGATGACGAGCAGTGGGTCCAGAACTTTCGCATGAAGAAAGCTACATTTTTAGAACTTTGTGAGCAGCTTGCCCTGACCCCCCCAGCATAAAGACACACACACAGGGGCACCCTTGCCAGTCCAGAAGAGCGTTGTGATAGCTGTCTGAACTCTGGCTACCCCAGGCTGCTACTGGTCCGTTGCAAACCAGTTTGGTGTTGGAAAATCGATTGTGGGTAATTGGTGGTGGAGGTGTCTGAGGCAATCAGGTGTATGATTTACCCCAAGGTGGCAGGCATAAAACACTTTCCTGAAGTAATTGCTGGCTTTGGGAGAATGGGGTTTCCAAACTGTACTGGAGTCATTGATGGGACTGATGTGCCCATAGTTTGCCCTCCTTCAGGAAAACAGCAGTACATAGACTGCAAAGGGGGGTACTCCATTGTTGTGCAGGTCCTCGTGGATCACTGAGGCTAATTTATGAATGTCCACGTGGGCTGTGCTGGAAGAATTCATGATGCCAGGGATTTTTGCTGATTGGGAGTCTACATTCAAAGACAGGCTGGGACACTATTCCTAGCAAATGATGATGTCCTAAACAGAGTTACTGTCCCTATTGTTGTTTTGGGGGACACTGTACTCCCTTTTGCCTTGTCTTATGAAACTGTACCCTGATTTCAGAGGCCCTGGCAGAAGACAGTTCAGTTAGTCTCAGCAGGTGTAGAACGGTGGCTGAAAGAACTTTTGGCAGATTAAAATCCCATTGGAGGTGTCTGTTTGGATTCCAGCGTCATCACTGCTGTCTGCATTACTGTTGCTTGTTGTGCTCTTCAAAACCTTTGTGAAGCCAGAGGTGAGCCATTTCCCCCTGAATGGACCTATGACAGAGAGGGGTCACTGAATCAGTACCCGCAGCCAGAAAGTGCACCTCCTACCGCTGGAGCTGGCTGCACCCAGGCAGAAGTCAAGGAAGATTTGTGCTCCCACTTTATTTACTTGCACAGCCCAATGGAAGAGGGGGAATAGTATCTGTAAGAATGTGCTTGTAGGGGTGGGGAAAGGGGCTATTAATTTGAGGGTGGGTGGGTTCAGTGCTTGGAAGGAGTATGGGCTTGATTGCCATGCAATGTACTTGTGAATGACATAATGAATGATGATTGGGGGTGAGGAAATGAATCCCAGTATGGGTTTCTATAAGCAACTGAAATGTGAATTGCTGTACCTAATAGTATTTGCTTAGCAATGTATAATTGCTCCTGATCATGTTTTTAGTTTT
Organism: Chelonia mydas; assembly: GCF_015237465.2. Taxonomy (NCBI): domain Eukaryota; kingdom Metazoa; phylum Chordata; order Testudines; family Cheloniidae; genus Chelonia; species Chelonia mydas. The sequence continues at coordinate 79,297,509 of NC_057851.1, read as the reverse complement.
AGTATCTCAAATCATTATAGTTTATTGCTATCACTGCATTATACATTCTCGATGACATAAAAGGCCTTATTTGTAAACATGTGTTAACAGTACAACAGTCATCCATTGCTAGGCAGGCCAGCTGCCACTACAACACCCAAAATCAAGTAACAGAAGTACATTTCCAAAACAAAACAAATGAAAGTGGAGGAAACCGTGCAAACATGACACAAGCCACCTACTGCTGCATGTCCTCTGGCCCACCCCACTTTCTTCTTTCCCCATTTGCTGTGCGCTTCGTGCTGGGGAAGGGGTGTGCAGTTATCCCCAGGAGAGAAGTTCAAGAAGGAAGGTTGCATGGGGTTTAGTTGTCCTGCCATGGACATGGAGTTGTCCAAGTTACTTCTGGACTGAAGGTACGTTGAAGGGGGTTCAGGCTATGGTGTGGGAGAGGCAGCAGGAGCTGGTGCTTTTCCAGCCATGATGGAGATGAGTCACTCAAACAGTTTTCTCTGTTGAGCTCTGGCCTCCTCCCTTAGCCTCCGTTCCTGTTCCAGAAACTGTGTTGCAAGTGGCTGCTCCTTGGCTGAAACCCTGTCCTCCAGCTGTACAGCGAGCCTCAGCCTTTCCTCCTGGCTCCCAGCATGCTGTTGCTCCAATCTTGCGTCCCTCTGTTTCTGGTACTGGACCTACTGGTCTGCTCTTTCAAGAGCTTCGACCATAACTTCATCACGGAAATGCTTCCTCCTGGAATAGTCTGTGAAGGTACGTTGGGCCAGGGGTCAAGTTCTGAATGTACAGCAGCCAGTGGAAGTTGAGGTGTGTGAAATAGGACAAGAAACAGAGGGTTATTGTCTAAAGTAGCGTTAGTGGAGGAGCAGAGAGTTAATTCTTGTGGAATCTCAAGGACAGAAAATGTTACATTTCAAAACTGAACTGCAATATATTGTGAAAGTGATGCTTCAGTCCACAGAATCTCTCTGGACACAGCCTGGGTAATTGCAGTTACAGAAGTGCAGAGACAATGGTAAGTTTTAAAATTACAAGCTTTTTCTATTTTATAAAAATTACAAAACTACTCTGTTTGGGGTGTTGTCAAGGTTCCTCCCCCACTCTGAACGCTAGGGTACAGATGTGGGGACCTGCATGAAAACCTCCTAAGCTTATCTTTAGCAGCTTAGGTCAAAACTTCCCCAAGGTACAAAATATTCCACCCTTTGTCCTTGGATTGGCCGCTACTACCACCAAACAAATCCTGGTTACTGGGGAAGAGCTGTTTGGAAACGTCTTTCCCCCCAAATACTTCCCAAAACCTTGCACCCCACTTCTGGACAAGGTTTGGTAAAAAGCCTCACCAATTTGCCTAGGTGACTACAGACCCAGACCCTTGGATCTTAAGAACAATGAACAATCCTCCCAACACTTGCACCCCCCCCTTTCCTGGGAAATGTTGGATAAAAAGCCTCACCAATTTGCATAGGTGACCACAGACCCAAACCCTTGGATCTGAGAACAATGAAAAAGCATTCAGTTTTCTTACAAGAAGACTTTTAATAGAAATAGGAGTAAATAGAAGTAAAGAAATCCCCTCTGTAAAATCAGGATGGTAGATACCTTACAGGGTAATTAGATTCAAAACATAGAGAATCCCTCTAGGCAAAATCTTAAGTTACAAAAAAGATACACAGACAGAAATAATTATTCTATTCAGCACAATTCTTTTCTCAGCCATTTAAAGAAATCATAATCTAACACGTATCTAGCTAGATTACTTACTAAAAGTTCTAAGACTCCATTCCTGGTCTATCCCCGGCAAAGGCAGCATAAAGACAGACACACAGACCCTTTGTTTCTCTCCCTCCTCCCAGCTTTTGAAAGTATCTTGTCTCCTCATTGGCCATTTTGGTCAGGTGCCAGCGAGGTTACCTTTAGCTTCTTAACCCTTTACAGGTGAGAGGAGTTTTCCTCTGGCCAGGAGGGATTTTAAAGGGATTTACCCTTCCCTTTATATTTATGACAGGTGTAGACAAGTGGGCTTGCTCTAAAAGGCTTTTTCAATCATTTCAGGCCTTTCACATTTTGGAGGACATAACTGTTCTTGTATTGGCAAAAGGAGATGTTATTCCAAGCTGCTGGTGGGAAACCTGCAGTGTATGCAGCCAAAGTATTCAAATGTATAGTGACCGAATGGGACATTTATGAGTGGAGTGGGCTAGTCAGCCACTGAGGTGGCCCTAGAAAATACACCGTTCCCTGCAACGTGACTACATATCTGGACTTCCTGGTTCAGGAAAAGTTTGCAGCTATCAGCACCCGTGGTGGGATCCTAATCCATTAGGGAATTAACAGGATGCTGTACTAGTTTACGCAGAGCTTACCCTGTTATGGCTGCATGCAAACACGCAGAACTCCTCCGCCTTCCTCCTCCCCTCCCATGCCACATTTCTGGACAAAAATTGACACCCCAGTCATACTTGGGAGAAATGATTTTGTCTCCCATAGACTGCATGGATTACCTCTAACTGAAATGGACTAGATTCAGAAATAGAATATGGTTTTGCAAACACACATTGAGTTCAGTGTTTCCAGGCGGCTCCAAAGACTGTTGAGTGATTACAGAGCAGCAAACTTCAAGCCATTATTACTTAAAGGAAAACATGAATGGAGCCTAGCAAACATCTATGCCTTTCCAGTAAAAATACTCTTTAATATTTGCAATTCTTGGTCTCCATTTTGAACTCTGGTGGGGATGAGGGGGAGGGAGGATGCCATGGCACTGAGATACAATCTGCCATTAGTGGATATGTGCTGGTAGCCAGGGCTTCTCATAACTTTTTTACATTGGTTCCTAAAGTGGACATCCCTCTGAGTGGAGTCAGAAACTTACGAGGCTCAGGGGTGGCTTCTGTCTCCTCCGGGTTTGCTGCAGGTTCAGCAGCAAGCTGTTGCTTGGGTTGGGGATCAAATAGCACGTTTGAATATGGACCCAGAATTTGCTGCTGTTCCTGTTCCACAGCTTGGTCTAGGACTGGTTTCAGAAACAGTCACTTCATGCTCCTCATTTGGAGCCTGCTGCTGTCTCCCATCAGTCCCTGTGCTGGATTCAGAGGACATCAGGCACCATCCCGGCTGACCAGATCGTCCTGCACCATGGTTGGCTCTGTGCTGGGCACAGTGCTCAGCACCCGGTCAGACTTCTCATAAAATGGGTTTGAGGTTGGCAAGTTGCCCAATGTTTGGTTTTAGTCTCTGGTCTTCTGGCATTCGCTCTTGAACCGCTAAAACTGCTCCTTGTGCTGGTTACTGGTCTGGAAAATTTGCTAAGTTACCAGCTTTTTAGTTATCTGCTGGTACACGTGGTCACTCCTGGTACTTTTGCTAAAATCCACAGTTTTACTGGCCTCACCCCAGAGATTCACCAAAATCTGGCTGTGCTCTCATGACTACGAAGCAGTGTGCTTTGCAAAAGGCTTGATCTGTTTGGTCTCCGTTACAAACACAGAAGGCTGTCTAAAGGCACGTTTACAGCTCCGTGGTCATAGACAATGGAAGAGTTAATGCTGACTCCCTGGAGCTGCTGCTGTATGCCAATTGGGGTTGGATTCTGTTCTCAGTTAAGTCAGTTGGAGATTGTTGGGATAGGCAGGAAGTTGTCCCATGGGACTGAAAGATGTTTTTGGCAGACTCCCAGGACATGAGTCAAATGGGGCTGCATCTCCACTTTAAAGCAACAGGGCTCAAACTCTGGGTCCCAGCTTGACTCAGGCTTGAACCCTGCAGCCCTACAGAGTTCTGGGACCCTGGTTCTGAGTGCTGGGTGAGCGTGATTTCTGTGTAGATGGAAGGGGGCTAGGCTTGATCCTAAGTCTGAGACCGGGCTAACATTATAGTGTGGACATACCCACGGAGGCCAAGGATTTAATCAGCATGGCAACTGAATTATCCTCTCAGAGGCTTTCTTCCAGATCTCAGTCCAGGCATACTGGCACTCATGTATACCAGCTGGTGTGGGTCAGATGTAAACTAAGGTTTTTGCTTCAGTGCTGCACTTCCAGATTTCAGGGCCACTTGGTGTGGGGAAGCACACTACAAAGCTACACAGTTAAGAGAAGAAATACCCTAGAAAGGTTAAGGGAGGTTCCAGCTCCGATGGCAGGAATGGAAAGGACAGAGTTTGTGTGGTTTCCTTTTATAGACCTGGCCCTATGTCAAACTCATAGTTCTGTGTAGAAATAGCTCTTCATACAATTCACAGAATAGGGTTCCAGGAAGAAACGGGGAAGTGCTTTCTCCAGCCCAGCACCACACACTTCCAAACCCGTTTATTGTTCTCCTTCCTCTATTGTATTTCCCCTCCCCTGCCAAATTACTTAGTAAGATTGTCATACCCCGTTCTCCGCACTGCAGATGTTTTCCACTCACAGGGAGGTGCAAATGGTACAATGGGTGGCTGCTGTTTCAGCACTCCCAAGGGAAAAGTGCACAGGACAGCATCACATTTATAAATAAAAGTCTGGCTAGTGGAGGGGGAGTATTCTGCTATCACTTCATATCCTGAAGTTGTTTACAGTAGTGGTGGCAGATGACAGAACAAGGAGCTATGGTCTCAAGTTGCAGTGGGGGAGGTCTAGGTTGGATATTAGGAAACACTATTTCACTAGGAGGGTGGTGAAGCACTGGAATGTGTTACCTAGGCAGTGTGACAAAGTTCCTGCTCTACCTTGGTGGGTCTTGCGCTTATTGGCGGATTTGCTCGCCTTGGAGCTTCACGGCAGCCCTCAGCTTGGCCGTTTTTCTGAATTCACAATCCAGGTTGACTTCTCCTGTGTCTGGCCAGGAGTTGGGAGGATTTGGGGGGAACCCGGGCCCGAACTCTACTCCGGGTTCCAGCCCAGCGCCCTGTGGAATGCAGCTGTCTAGATGGCCTCCTGGAACAGCTGTGCGACAGCTACATCTCCCTGGTCTACTTCCCCATGGCCTCCTCCCAACACCTTCTTTATCCTCACCATAGGACCTTCCTCCTGGTGTCTGATAATGCTTGTACACCTCGGTCCTCCAACAGTCTGCGTTCTCACTCTTAGCTCCTCACATGCACACCACAAACTGAAGTGAGCTCCTTTTTAAAACCCAGGTGCCTTGATTAGCAGCTTCTTGATTGGTTGCAGGTGTTCTAATCAGCCTGTCTTAATTGTCTCCAGAAGGTTCCTGATTGTTACCTTACCCAGGGAAAAGGGACCTATTTAGCCTGGGGCTAATATATTTGACTTCTATTACTTTCCTATAGCCATCTGGCCCGACCCTGTCACAGCAGGTGGTGGAATCTCCATCCTGAGAGGTTTTTAAGGACTGGCTTGACAAAGCCCTGGCTGGGATGATTTAGTTGGTGTTGGTCCTGCTTTGAGCAGGGGGTTGGACTAGATGACCTCCTGAGGTCTCTTCCAGCCCTCATCTTTTATGATTCTATTGCACTGGAGGCCCTGACTGGGATATGGGCCACATTTTGCTAGACATTATACAAACATATAGCAAGAGAGAGTCCCTGCCCCAGAGGTTATAAACTAAATGTAGTGCCAGGTCCAATCCTAAAGTTAAAAAGTGGATCACAGTCTGTAGCTTTACAGCATCAACAACTTGAAATTTTGAATAAGAGGTCTTTCCTGTTACCCTCTGTGCTTGATACATAGATGTAAATGTGCAATATTGAAACTATTGTAAGGATATGTCTACACTACAGTGGCACAAGTAAGGTGCTGCAGCTGTGCTGCTGTAGTGCCATAGTGTAGATGCTTCCTCTATCAATGGAAGGTGGTTCCATTCATTTAGTTAATCCTTCTGTCTGACAGGTGATAGCTGTGTCGATTGAAGAATTCTCCCATTGACCTAGCTCAGAGGTTGGCAACCTTCGGCACGGGGCCCATCAGGGTAATCAGCTGGCGGGCTGCGAGACATTTTGCTGACGTTGACCATCCGCAGCCATGGCCCCCTGCACCTCCCAGTGGGCGCAGTTCACCGTTCTTGGCTAGTGGGAGCTGCGGAAGGCTGCAGGGATGTGCTGGCTGCGGCTTCCTATAGCTCCCATTGGCCGGCAACGGTGAACCGCGGCCACTGGGAACTGTGGGGGGCCATGCCTGCGGACGGTCAACATAAACAAAATGTCTCGTGGCCTGCCAGCAGATTACCCTGATGGGCTGCATGCTAAAGGTTGCTAAACCCTGACCGAACTGCATCTACACTGGACTTTACATTGACTTGACTTAACTACAGAGCTCGGGGAACAACATTTTTCACAGCCCTCAGTGATGTAGCTAGATCAATCTAATTTTTAATTGTAAAACAGGCCTGTCTCGAAAGCAAAGAAGAATGGTTCTATCCCAGATTAACTAAATGTTTAACCCTGTTATAATATAAAGGAAGTGCCGCTTGAGTATTCTTCTGTATAATTACATTTATATAATTTAGTTTTTTATAACAATTAAGAAAGAAAGTCTTAATTTACATGAAACATCTTCCTTTCACTCTGTCACAATAATGTAGCCAGCTGTGGAAAACATAATCTGTGTTAGATTTAACTTTTTTAATTAATTACATTTGTCCGTATGCAGTGTAGTTATAGTTGTGTTGGTCTCAGGGTATTAGAGAGACAAGGTGGGTGATGTAATATCTTTTATTGGACCACCTTCTGTTGGTCAGAGACAAGATTCTGCATCACACAGAGCTCTTCTTCAGATCTGTGTGGCTCAAAAGCTTGTCCCTCTCACCAACAGAAGTTGGTCCAGCAAAAGATATTACATCACCCACCTTGTCTCTCTTACATTTGTCTGATAATTCTGAAGGATTGAGTGTGTTCTTTCTACAATCTGACCATTCAAATTTGATGTGAATTTGTTTGCTTCATACTAACTTGCCTTGGAAGCGTCATAGATTGGATTATAAAAGAGCCCTTAGAATAAAAAGGGTTAACCAAGTACAATATTAGTCATATTAACTTTTGTGGGAATGCATTAGCTTATCTGAATTTTTCATTTTAAAATGATAGCAGGAACTTTTCTTTAAGGTGGCAAGTACTTTCACTGCAACATGTGTTCCATAGTAGGTTCTTGGTGGTCACAGATTGAGATTAAGTTTTAGAAGTTTTATAGTTTGCACTATCAAGTCATTTACAATTTATATAGAATTTTTTTAAGTGATGCAGTAATACATGGGAATCGTTGTATATCTCAGATATAGAAATTCTATATTTATCATGTAATTGTGCTGAAGTATTGTACTGCAACTGCAAGGACATAAAAAATCTTGAAATATAGAACTGACATCCTGAAATTAAGTGCCATAAAGCCCAGCATAAGATTGTATTTCATGATTTAAAAAAACAAAAAGCAAAACCGTTGTAGCATGTAAAGCCTTACAACACCATGTTAACCAAAAGTAGCTTAATTGTGTTCTTTATATGTTCCCTAAGGTACTGAGTTTTTTATGCCTTAAAGCTAAATGTAGTTCAAACTTTCCAAACACTTAAGTTGTTCGGTTTCTGTACCCTAGGAATAAATGTACCAAGTCAGTGCAATCAGCATCTGAATGGTGGTGAAATTATCCCATGAATGAGGTAGACTCCTGTAATTCAAGAGTGGCAAAGTGAGAAGTAAATTAAGACTGTCTAAAAGAATAGATCTGATTCCATAGCCATAGTAACTAGTTTTGCCACAGATCATCTGAAAATACTGTGCATCCTTAGGGCTATGGGGCCTATATAATCTAGAATGGAACTGTTCCCAATATTATGGGTACAGTTAATACTGTTTTAACCTATGAAGTATGTTCATCACTTCTGTGGAGCCATTTGGCCAATAGAATGTAAAAGGGAAGTTTCAAACAAACATTCTAACATTTTATTGTAGACAATTAGCTTTTACATACTTAAGGTTGGAACCATCTTCAATTTTAGCCTCCTTGTAACTTTGGTTTGAAAAATTAAAATTGCCAGACTTACTCTGAAGGCAAATGTGACTGTTTTTTTCTAAAATGGAAGCATATTTGTCAAGCTGTTTTTGAGTTATAGGTCATTAAGAATTTAGTTTGACTTGACTTTTGTTTTTCTTTGTCTCTTAATCAATAACAACTTTTGCCACTATCAGGGCTAATTCCCCACTCTGGCACTTAAAGTGCAGAAGGTGGGGGCCTTCAAGGACTCTAAAAATTAATACTGGCCACTCCAGGCTTTTATTATTCCCAAGGTTACAACTTTTCTCTGACCTTGGATTGGTAGATGCTGTCACCACCCAAGTGCAGAACCCTTTTGAGAGCCCAGAAGGCGCATTTGGGAATTCCTTTCTGTCGGGTACCCTCAAGCCCTTTCACCCCCACCCTGGGGAAGAGCTGAGGGGGGAAAAAAGGGAAATCGGCTGTTGCCACCAGCTAATTAAACAACATGTGCACAAACCTCTTAAGACACACAAATCCAATTCTGTTCTCGAAAAAGGTAAATTTTGTTGTTTAAAAAAAAGAAAAGAAAAAGAAAAAACATCTGGGAACTCAGGCTATTGCTAGATTTTAAAAGAGCAATTGCAAGGGTTAAGCACCAAGAATAGCTTTCTTGAGGTCCAGTTTAAAGGTTAAAAGCAAAACAAAAGCACCTGGGGTTAGCACAGAGGAATCCACAAGCCATAAATAAATAAAAGGGATAAACCTAATTGTGTCTTCCTAGATGTTTCCTGATCTACTTATATATCTGGGGTTTTAAATGAGTGGTTTCTAGGTATGATACTGATGATTTTTTCATACCTGGCCCAACCTTCTTACAGCATCGCAGCTGCCCTGTCGTCATCTCCCCGGGAGAACAACAACAGAAAGACAAACGGGGAGTCTTTTCTCCATTTTAAAAAATTCTCGCCTTTCCATTGGCTCTTTTGGCCAGATGTCCACTCATTTCCTTTTACCTATGCATAGCAGTGAGACTTTTTAAACGCTTTACACCTAAAGCAAGTAGAGAAGAGCTACTAAGAGGGATTTTATAACTTGCTGGCTGGCTAGGAGCCCATAAAAGGGAGTTGCTCCCCCCCGCCCCTTCATTTATCATAGCCATCCCTTCACATTTTCCATAGAGTTATCTCCTTGAAGACATGTGCACAAGCTACATTTGAAGAAAATAAGTTGTAACTAAGCCAAATTATTAATGATTTTTAATAGTTTTGGTACCAGTTCTGCTCATTGATTTCAATGGCGGTTTTAAGCATACCTTTCACTGACATCAAAAACAATGTTTTGTCATTGACTTAAATAAAAGCAGGATCAGCCAGTACTGTATGTTTGTGTTTATTGCCCTCTATTGGTTGTTTTAGTTTAGAAAGACCACAAAGTTCCTTTTATAGCTGAGAGATAACAGATTTTTCTTTATCTCAGATGAGAAAGGACAGCAAATTTGAAGTTCTAGGATAACAGTGCTAGCCCCAGCTCTCTGATAATTGTGGCTTTTTGTTTTGTTTTTGTTTTTTTTAATGAAAAGGTAATAACCTCTACATAATTAAGGCTTTGTCTACATGGGGAAATTGACTGGAATAAGCTTTTCTGCTATAGTTAATATGGAATAGCTCCCCATGTGGACACTCAATTCCAGAATAAGTGATTTTGTTCTGGAACAATTATTTCTCTCACAAAGTGGAGTAATTATTCTGCAATAAAGTTACTTTCTTAAGGGTATGTCTACACTACGAAATTAGGTCAAATTAATAGAAGTCGATTTTTAGGAAGTGATTTTATACAGTCGATTTGTGTGTGTCCCCACTAAGCGCATTAAGTCGGCAGAGTGTGTCCACAGTACCATGGCTAGCGTCGACTTTCCGAGCATTGCACTGTGGGTAGCTATCCCACAGTTCCCGCAGTCTCTGCTGCCCATTGGAATTCTGGGTTGAGCTTCCAATGCCTGATGTGGCAAAAACATTGTCACAGGTGGTTCTGGGTACATGTTGTCAGTCGTCCCTCCCTCCGTGAAAGCAACGGCAGACAATCGTTTCACGCCTTTTTTCCGTGCAGACACCATACTGCTATCAGCAGATGGTGCAGTAGGACTGCTAACCGTCGTCATCCACCGCTTCCGTTGCAGCTCTGCTCTCCTTGTGCCATGAATCCACCTCGCAGGTCCTCTTGTCGTTCTGTATAAATATCTATTCTCGTGGCATCCGTCGTCATCCACTGCTTCCGCTGCACCTCTGCTCTCCTGCAGATGACCTACCACGGCAAGCATGGAGCCCATTCAGCTCACCACTGCTGTTGCGAGCATTGTAAAAACCTCGTGCGTTATGTGCAAAAGCAGGCGAGGAGGGGACAACAGCGCGATCATGATAGTGATGAGGACGTGGACATAGACTTCTCTCAGAGCACGGGCCCTGGCAATTTGGACAACATGGTGGTAATGGGGCAGATTCCTGCCATGGAATCCCGATTCTGGGCCCGGGAAACAAGCACAGACTGGTGGGACTGCATAGTGTTGCAGGTCTGGGATGATTCCCAGTGGCTGCGAAACTTTCACATGCGTAAGGGCACTTTCATAGAACTTTGACTTGCTTTCCCCTGCCCTGAAGCGCAAGAATACCAAGAAGAGAGCAGCCCTCACAGTTGAGAAGTGAGTGGCAATAGCCCTCTGGAAGCTTGCAATGCTAGACAGCTGCCGGTCAGTCGGGAATCAATTTGGAGTGCGCAGATCTACTGTGAGGGCTGCTGTGATCCAAGTAGCCAACGCAATCACTGAGCTTCTGCTATCAAGGATAGTGACTCTGGGAAATGTGCAGGTCATAGTGGAAGGCTTTGCTGCAATAGGGTTCCCTAACTGTGGTGGGGCGATAGATGGAACGCATATCCCTATCTTGGGACCGGATCACCTTGGCAGCCAGTACATAAACTGAAAGGGGTACTTTTCAATGGTGTTGCAAGCACTGGTGGATCACAAGGGATGTTTCACCGACATCAACGTGGGATGGCTCGGAAAGGTGCATGATGCTCGCATCTTTAGGAACTCTGGGCTGTTTGAACAGCTGCAGGAAGGAACTTACTTCCCAGACCAGAAAATAACTGTTGGGGATGTTGAAATGCCTATAGTTATCCTTGGGGACCCAGCCTACCCTTTAATGCCATGGCTCATGAAGCCGTACACAGGCAGCCTGGACAGTAGTAAGGAGCAGTTCATCTATAGGCTGAGCAAGTGCAGAGTGGTGGTAGAACGTGCATTTGGACATTTTAAAAGCTCACTGGCGCAGTTTACTGACTTGGTTAGACCTCAGCGAAACCAGTATTCCCATTGTTATTGCTGCTGCTGTGCGCTCCGCAATATCTGTGAGAGTAAGGGGCAGACGTTTATGGTGGGGTGGGAGGTTGAGGCAAATCGCCTGGCAGCCGATTATGTGCAGCCAATCACCAGGAAGAAGAGCACAGCTGGGCGCCCTGCGCGTTAGAGAAGCTTTGAAAACCAGTTTCATGACTGGCCAGGCTACGGTGTGACTGTTCTGTTTGTTTCTCCTTGATGAAAACCCGCCCCCTTGGTTCACTCTACTTCCCTGTAAGCCAGCCGACCTCCCGCCTTCGATCACCACTTTCAGAGGCAATAAAGTCATTGTTTCAGAATCATGCATTCTTTATTAATTCGTCACACAAATGGGGGATAACTGCCAAGGTAACCTGGGAGGGGTGGGTGAGGAGGGAAGCACTGGGTGGGGTGGTGGAGGAGGGAAGGACAAGGCCATAGTACAGTTCAAAACTTATTGAATGCCAGCCTTATGTTGCCTGGGCAATCCTCTGGGATGGAGTGGCTGGGTGCTCGTAGCCTCCCTCCCACCCCCGCGTTCTTGGGCATCTGGGTGAGGAGGATATGGAACTTGGGGAGGAGGGCAGGTGGTTATACAGGGGCTGCAGCGGTGGTCTGTGCTCCTGCTGCCATTCCTGCAGCTCCACCAGATGCCTGAGCATGACAGTTTTCTCCCCCATTAGGCTCAGGATTGCATCTTGCCTCCCCTCAGCGTGCTCCTCCCTCCTCTCATTGCATTCATTTAACACTTTCCTGGGCTCTGCCATTGTTTGCCTCCACACATTGTGCTGAGCTCTTTTAGTGCGGGAGGACTGCATGAGCTCTGAGAACATGTCATTGTGAGTGCGTGGGTTTTTTTTGGGGGGGGGTCTTCTAATCTGCGCTACCCTCTGGGATAGAGGTGATGGGGGAGCATAGAAACATTTGGAGCTGCGGGAGGGGAAAAAAGGGAGAGTAGTATTTAAAAAGAAATATTTTAGAGAACAAAGGGAAGACTTTCACACTGAATCAAGTGATTCACATTATATAGCACATGTGCTTTACCACCCTCCCCCCCACTGCATGGCTAGTATCAGGGAAGATCCCTCTCAGCTAAATGCGAACAGCTCAGCATGAACGGGCCTCCCCCTACTGTGTGGCAAAGGCTTTTAGAGTACCTCCAGGAAAAATTCATGGAGATGTCCCTGGAGGATTTCTGCTCCATCCCCAGACACGTTAACAGACTTTTCCAGTAGCTATTACCAGTTGCAAATGCATCCCAAGTCTTCAGGGCAAATTAATCATTAAACACGCTTGCTTTTTTAAACCTGCGTTATATTTACAAAGGTACACTCACCAGAGGTGCCTTCTCCGGCTTCATGGTCCAGGAGCCTGCGTTGGGAGGGTATTGGCTCCAGGGTGATGAACAGTTCCTGGCTGCTGGGGAAAAGGGATTCTCTGCTTGCCTGCTGTGTGTTATCCTCCTCCACCACCACCTCCTCATCTTCCTCATCCACAAAATCCTCATCCCTGTGGCATGAGATTCCCCCTTGCAGGTGTCCATAGACAGTGGTGAGGTAATGGTAGGGGCCCCCCGTAGAATTGCATGCAGCTCATCATAGAAGTGGCATGTACCGGACTCTGACCTGGAGCGACCATTTGCATCCTTTGTTTTTTGGTAGGCTTGCCTCAGCACCTTAACTTTCATGTGGCACTGCTGTGTGTCCCCTGTTGTAGCCTTTGTCCATCATGCCCTTGGAGATTTTGGCAAATATATTGGCATTTCATCTTTTGGAACGGAGTTCTGCCTGCACGGATTCTTCTCCTCGTACAGCAATCAGATCCAGTACCTCCCGTTCGGTCCATGCTGGAGCTCTTTTGCGATTCTGGGACTCCATAGTCACCTGTGCTGATCAGCTTGTCACGCTGGCCAAACAGGAAATGAAATTCAAAAGTTCCCAGGGCTTTTCCTGTCTACCTGGCCAGTGCATCCGAGTGGAGAGTGCTGTCCAGAGCCCTCACAATGGAGCACTCTGGGATAGCTCCCGGAGGCTAATTACCGTTGAATTGCGTCCACACTACCCCAAATTCAACCCAGCGAGGTCGATTTTAGTGTGAAACTCCTCGCCGGGGAGGAGTACAGAAATCTATTTTAAGAGTCCTTTAAGTCGACAAAACAGGCTTGGTCATGTGGACAGGTGAAGGTTAAATCGACCTAACACTGCTAAATTTGACCTAAACTCTTAGTGTAGACCAGGAAGTGATTGTTACTCAGGGAGCTAATCTGGAATAGCTATAGCAAAATAGTTTATTCCATGATAGCTAGGTTGCTCCAGTTTCCCATGTAGACAAATCCCTAAAACTTATTTTATTCCCTCATAAGGAAAAAAGGAGAGAGTGCAATCGTCGTCATTTCAGATATTTAGGGGAGAGGCTCATACACCACTAGAACATGGTGGTGTACAGACATCCAGATGGAAACCCAGTCATCTTCCTTGAGGAATTCATGGAGAGGCTGCCCAGCATGGCACTGGTATCACCAAATTCCTTGTCAACCTCAGTATTCACACAGACTGTGCAAAGGATACAGTAGTACTTTATTAAATGGCCTATGTGGAAACCTTGAGATTCTCCATGTCTCTTGACCCATAAGTGCAGCCAAACAGATGCTGGATCCTATCTTCAGTCTAGGAGTGGATATTGGAAACATCACCAATGTATCACTCCGTGGAGTTGGCCACTGCTTCATCCAGGCAAAGATCAGAGCCTGCCTTCCTTCCTGCCAGGGTAGGGAACAACCAAAGCTGGTCTTCCCCCACAAAACATCCTGGACCCTTTAGGTTTTCATTTTACCCTAGGAGAACAAGCTGCCGAAATAGAATGCCACGGTGCTGATGCGTTAGTACATCAGTACCATCACCTTCTGTACATTACTACTGATGCCCTGGCCCTAAGCCATCCACTTCCTGCATACTGAAAAGAGCTTTCCGCTATAAGAATGACACTCTCAGCATTAACATCCTTGTCTACCCAGATATTCACAACCAACAAAAAAATGGAATCAAATCAATCCAAAAACAAACACCCGCCCCAGCAGAAAGTGTACACAAAGTAAATGTGTATTAAAAAAAAAAAAAAGGTCCCAAGCAGAGTTTTGCCTGGAAAAGAGAAAAGTGTCAGACTCCGCGAAGTTCACTAGGGACTTTGCTTTTGCTGTCAGTGTTATGTGACAGGCACTCAAGATAATGCACTAATGGGTGGCAATATAAAACCTTAAGGTAGATAGCACATCCTCAGAGTAGGTACTTTGTAGATCATAAAACCTATAAATATTTCCCCTTTGAAATGTTATCAGATGTCAAGGTGTTTTCAGTCAGGAATAGAAAAGTGTTTAAGAAATTATCATTGTTGGAAACTAGGTAGTATTCTTGCTCAGTGAAGCTGATACAGAAGAGGGGAAATAGTGATGGAAAATAGTTTTGTCCTCTGAAATGGCCAAGCTACATTTCAAAAGTGAAAGGAAACTTTAAATAAATACACCTTCACTTGCATTGCCCTCCAGTATACCCTGGGCTTGGGGTTGAATAGTTAGAGGTCCTGAGTTCTAGGCTCACCTCATACGTTGAAGAGGCATAATAAATATCTAAACTTCCTCACCTTTATAATTTTTACCAGTATTTGAAGTGAAAATAGGCTGTGCTGCATACGTATGCATTGTTACAGTCACTATGTACTGAGATACGTTACTGGGTGCAGATAGAACTGGGAGGAGCTCTGTTCTGAGCCAAAAGAAAAGGGGTACTAGTGGCACCTTAAATTTATATAAATCTCCTCACTGTATTTTCCACTGAATGCATCCGATGAAGTGAGCTGTAGCTCACGAAAGCTTATGCTCAAATAAATTGGTTAGTCTCTAAGGTACCACTAGTACTCCTTTTCTTTTTGCGAATACAGACTAACATGGCTGCGACTCTGAAACCTGTTCTGAGCACTGCATTTTACCAGATCTAAGTTGTGTGCGAAATTATAGTCTAGTGGTGTCTAGGTAGATAGTTGCAAAAGATCATCCCAAGAAAATTCTGTACAAAAAGCTATGTTAAGTGAGCACTGAGGCTGCACAGTTAGGAATACAAAATTTGGGAAATGCTCAAGTTAGGGTTGCACTGACAACCTTGTGTATATGCTTATAGTAGTCATGATATAATGACAAGCTCAGAATAATGTATGCTTTTTGTCCCCTACAGTCTTAGAGGTAAACTTGTAAGGGTACACTAGAGGTAATCAGCAGAGAGATCCTGGGACCTGCACCAAAAGCATTCGTCACTACCACTTGAGATAAAGGATATACCTGTGACTAAATAACAGGTTTCTATTCTCTGTTTAGTCCAGCTACTACAAAGATGCAGATCACATGAACTTAACCACTGTGTTACAGCAGCAGAGTGCAGCTAATGTGGCTGTATACTAAAAAATAGGCAGAAAATGCTCATGGGCTCCAGGCAGATCCTTGTCTCAGTCCTTGCTCATCTTGTAAGCTGCATAATAGAGGAGCTTTTCTTTTATCTATCTGTAAATTCTGCAGGAGGGACAGAAAAAAGGCTTAGGAAGATTTTAAGGGGTTGGAAGAAGAGCTTTGTTAACTGTACAACCCTTCTAAGGTTGAAAAAAATTGATATTGATACAAACGTACACTGTCTGCTTCATGTGAAAACATGGGAGATGTTCCCACCAAAAGAGACAAAAGTGGAATTAAAGCCCTTGTAGTAAATATGCAATAAATTAATACAGGAAGGTCTTTCTTGGCTCGTGATAAGAAACTACATAATGTAAGGATAAAACTCCATTGTGAGTGTTCCTTAGTACTATTATATGTGAATATAATAAGAATAGTCTACATGTTCATGAGATTACTGCGTAAATCATAGGTGATGAAAATGTGAAATTATTTTGCCAAACAGGCCTTCTATCTTTTTATAAATGTTGGCTCAAAGTAATTTGTCATCAGCATCTGACATTTCAAGAACTATGAAAGTGCCTGGAATTATACAGTATGTATGTTACCTGTCCTTTATAGTTGTGACAGCCACCCTGGAATTCCCTGCCTGATGCAGTAAAGACCTTAACAGCTTTTGAGACAATTGAAGCTAAATTAAAATGATTATTAATTCCTAATTTTTTTTTAACTAGGTCCCAAGTTTGTTGTTTTAGCAAAGATGTGTTATGATAAATTGATGTAACCATTGTAGACTGTAATAAACAAGACGTTAATGAGATGTTGCACCTTGCTAGACTTTATCTTGTATAAATAATGCAATGCAGCTTTCACAGTACATTCTTCAAATGAAGTAACTCAGTGGTTTTGAGTGATAGAATAGAGAGAGTGCTTTAGAATTGCATATCATGGTTCTTTTACAGATGTAATGTGAAACTGAGGTATGACAATAGGAGTAGAATAAAATGTCTTAAATTAGTGTGACACAGACAAGTAAAAACTTTTTCGACTACTTATAGATGAGGAATATAAGATTTATTTTTAAATGTTAAATTTAGATTTTAAATCTTTGGAGCAGGGATTGTCTTCATATGTGTTTTGTATAGTGGCTAGCACAGTGGAACCCTGACTGGGGACTAATCTTGACTCCTAATATCTTATAGAAAGATTAGCAAACCCAAGAACCAGGATCTTTTTTCTCCCTCACTTGTTTAGAAGGATCATTCAGGTTACAGCAAGGTGTGGCATTGTCTCAGTCCTCTAAAGGGGTTGCCAAGGTCCTCTGGCAAAGAAGGAATCCCTGAATTTCTCTTTAATAGTGCTGAGTTGAATACATAGGAGCTCAACCTGCTAAGTTTAGGCTTTTATCAAGATTTCCTTGGAATAATTTCCAAATGGACCTATAATAGAGGCTGAGGAAACCTGTTGTTTTTTGAGACTTTGCACCAGGACTGACATTTTTCTTCAACAATGGAACCCTACAGACAACTATATGCAAGAAACTACAGATCACCACACCTAACTTCAGAGATCCAGTAACCATCCGAAACACACCAAGAAATCTGTTCTCTACAGACAGGCACTCAGATACCAGAGAATATGCTCCAAGGAGAAAGTTCAGGATATACACTTTAACACACTTAATACCATCTTCACCAAACAAGGACACTCCACTAGAGAAGTAGATTGTGTCATGGTATGGGCCACCCAAATATCCCAAGAGAATCTGCTTCAATATGGAAATAACCCACCCATATTTGTCCCCTAGCACCCCGTACTGGAACCCATATGGGGTATCATTAAACAGTTACATCCCATATTCAAGGGGGACCACATCCTGAAAGAAATCTTTCCTGAGCTCCCACTTCTGGCCTTCAAACAACGCCCCAGCTCATCATCAGAGCTCCCAACAGACCAGGACGCACCAACTCAAAGCGGCACCAGACTCCACTGCCAGAAGAACAGACACAAAACCTGCAGATATATCTCCACTGCTACAATTATCAACATCCCCGCCACAACACACCTTTTAAAATCCATGGATCATACACATGCCTGTCATAAGATGTGGTGTACCTCATCCAGTGCATTAAATTCCCCAATAACAACTATATGGGTGAAACCAGACAATCACTAAACTCTCGAATGAACTCTCATAAAAAAATGATGAGACAAAAACACCATATCAACTGTGGGTGAACACTTTCCACGAAACAATCGCTCTATATCTGACCTTTCAGTCCTCATTCTCAAAGGAAACCTGCACAACACCTTCGAAAGACGAGCTGGGGAGCTTAAATTCATAACTATGCTAGACACTAAAAATTGTGGACTGAACAGAGACACTGGCTTTATGGCTTATTACAACAATCTATAACCCGCTAACAACCTCCCCCTTTTGAGCTGCCTTCCCTCCCGCTAACGTCGTTCCAATCATATGGGGGGAAACAGGCCACTTCACCTTGAATGGTCCATTGAAAAGTGTTAAGTACTTATGCTAAACAATCTGTTCTACCTTATATTTAGCTGCAACACTCATGGCTCAACCCTGAAGATGAGCTCTGTGTAGTTTTAAAAACTTCTATTTCACCAACAAATAAAAATAAAATAAAAATATTACCTCACCTACCTTGTCTCTCTCTCTTTTTCTTAACAAACTATATTGGCACTTAGAAGTTCTTATTTTCTTAAGTTTTTGACAGTGCCTTATAACTGTATTAGATACACATCTGTTACCCTTTGCAGTGAGGAAGTCTGAGTATAGGATCTAAGGAGGTCTGGAATTTTGGAGGTGGTCTGTCAGAATCTCTTCTGTGAATCCAGCTAGTTCAGGCAACCAAGCCTATCCGTTTGTTCTTTTGAGTTTTTGTATGGTACATCATATTGTTAAGAAATTAGCAGAATGCAAAATTCTAGAACATGCCATATGGGAAGAGCAAAAGTGTCCACAAAGGCTGTCACTGTTTAGTAGCATTTGCTTCAAAAGAGGAGGAAAAAGGCCTTTTTTGAGGTACAGACGGGTATATAGGTGTATCTTCATTTGATTAGCATGTGAAATGCCTCTCTGGGTAGAGATCACTCTCTAGCTCTTGCTCGGTCATCTTAGTTCGTATGCTGCAGGATTGTTTTCTGGGTAACATGCTTTTAGGTATTTGAAGTTTGTTTGTTTGTTTATAGAGTCATAGATTATATTCTGACCTCCTGCATAATATAGGCCCTACATCTTCCCTGGATTAATTTCTGTTTGAACTAGAGGATATTTTTTAGAAAAAAATTCAATCTTGATATTAAAATTGCCAGTGATGGAGAATCCAACATGACCCTAGGTAAGTTATTCCTATGGTTAATTACCTGCACTGTTCAAAAAAACAAATAAACCCATTATTTCAAGTCTGAATTTGTCTAGCTTCAACTTTCAACCATGGGATTGTGTTTATATCTTTGTCTGCTAGCTTGAAACTATTATCCAAGCCATTATCAAAAATTTGTTCCCCACGTAGGTACTTATAAACTGTGATCACCCCTTTACCATCTCATTGTTAAACTACAGATTGAGCTCCTTGAATCTATTTCTATCAGGCATGTTTTCCAATACTTTAATCATTCTTGTGGCTTTTCGCTGAACCCTTTCCAGTGTGTCAAAATCCTTTTTGAATTGTCACCGGAACTGTACACAGCATTCCAGTAGCCGTCTCACCAGTGCCAAATACAGTGTTAATGTAACTTCCCTACTCATACTCAATATTCCCCTGTTCATGAATCTGATGATCACATTAGCCCTTTTTGGCCACAGGATTTCACTGGGAGCTCATGTTCAGCTGATTATCCACCAAGACCCCCAAGTCCTTTTCAGAGTCACTGTTTCCCAGGTTAGAGTTCCATTTTGTAAATATTGCATACATTATTTATTCCTAGATGAATACATGTTTGCATTTGGCCATATTAAAATGCATATAGCTTGCTTGTGCCACCCAGCTTACCAAATGATCCGGATAGCTCTATATCAATAACATCTCCTCTTTGGGAGAGTAGTAAATAAATAACAATCTTTGTGGCCTCTGCAAACTTTATCAGTAGTGATTTTGTTTTCTTTTAGATCCTTGATACAAATGTTAAATCTTCTCTGCACAAGATAGAAGAAGCAGAGTTTCTCTCCACAGATGACCTACTTGAGTATTTCTCTTTGAGAACTACTGCCGTGGGGTTGTCAGATCTTTTTGTAGCATCACACAGTAGGGTACAGGAGTTTCTGACAACTCCATAAGGAACTTCTGACTGCTCATACTCCAAGATGTATGTGCAACATTGCCTCTGACTTTGTCCATTTCACTTGAGTATCCCGTGCTCATCATCCTTGAAAGACTGGTATCTTTGCCTCTGGACTGTGAAGAAAAACAACAACAAAGTTTCTTCTTCTGGCCAGCCATGAAGAACCTTTCCTTTTCAGCATTAGAATGCAGCGAAGGAGGTGTGAAATAGAGGGAAATTACTGAAATCACGGAGCCTTTAGAAAGTCTAGATACCTGACCTGAATGCCAATGAACTGTTGCCAACTCTCATGCTTTTGTCATGAGTCTCCTGATGATTGTTTTCCTTAAAGCCCCAGCTCCTGTAGTCAAGTGGATATGTGATGATTTCAGCCTTCATTCTTAAAGAAAAAGTAAGTTTCTAGTCCTCATAGCTGTGGAGCAAGCTTCAAAATGGGACCCCAATGCCTCCTTAAAGGTTCAGAAGGCAAATAAAAAGAAGACCAAGTCTACTATTTTAAAGCCAAACTCATTATTTTTGGTGAGCCTGACTCATGATTTTTGAACATTTGGGGTTGGCAATACTGCCAATATGACTGAAGTTCTTATTTGCAGGATTTCTTTAAAGTGCCATCAGCTTCTTTTTATCAATAGGGTTTAGTAATATTTCTTTCCCTCAGAAAGGAAGCATAAGTTGACCTTTGAGGCTAAATCCATTTTGTGAGAATTTCTGTAGGGAATCTGTTTTGGTTTTATATGCTTAAAGTTTGGAAATGTTTGGAAGGATGGTTAATATGAAGTCTTAATTTCCAGGGGGGAAACGACTGCCTTACCACAGGCTTATGGAAAGCTAACAATCCTCCTCATGAGTTTGCTTCCAAAATGAAAGTAGTACTTTCTAAAACCTTTGTCTTGTCAGAGTTAAGATAGAGAATTTTGGCTAGTTGCTTGAACAAAAGAGGCTTCACTATTCTAGTTATAAAATATGCTGTTCTCCTTTCCTGAGAGGCATTTCACAAGGGTCATAGGAAGAAAAGCTGGATTTTTGGCTCATTATGTATCAAAACTTTAAAATAGGTGGGCTGTAGCTGCTAAGTTTAAATGGGGGAGACAAAGTGGGTGAGGTAATAAATTCTATTGGACCAACTTCTGTTGGTGAGAAAGACAAGTTTTTGAGGTACACAGAGCCCAGACCTGAAGTAGCTGGAAAGCTTGTCTCTCTCACTGACAGAAATTGGTCCAATAGAAGATGAGGTAACATCTTCTTTGTCTTTCTAATATCCTGGGACCACCACAGCTAAACAACACTGCAAGCATGGTATATATATGGGGCAGGAGTATATACGCTGCAGATGGTTCCTCTGCTTCATGTTTTATCTCTGGGTCTGTATTCAGTGTGTTTGGAGCTCTTTCATAAAGTTTCTACTTCAGCTTTTCTACCAGAACATCTATTTTCAGTTCCTTGAAGTAGGGTTGTATGCCTCTCAGGAGTCCATGTGAGGGGAGGAAAGACCTTTTTGGTGATCTTTCTTTCAGGGTGAATAGCCATAATAGTATAAATACAGGGAAACAGACTTTGCTAAAATGGGTTTTAGAGGAGAATCCAAGTACTTCATTTTCTGCCTTTGCTTTGTTTCCTAATCACTGACACTTCACCACAAAGCACTAATCGAATTTCAGTTTAAAAACCTCAGGATCCGCTGTGGCTGACCTCATAGGCACAAAAGAGACATCTGAGCACAAATACACAGAGGCATCAAAAATGTTTAACACCGTGACTGTATAGCCTGTTAGAGATTTTCTTCTTCTCAGAGATTCTGAACAACTTTTGAAGGAACAGAAACGTTTGCCAAATGGGAAATGTCAAAATTGATAGGAAAAGAAAATTTTCAAGCACTCTGTTGTACATTGTAATTGTAGTGGTACAAATTATTTTTTTTAAAAGCTCTAATATACATGTTATTACAATTACATGTATTTCGTACATATACACATTTTTCACTTGCATTTTGACATTCAAACTTGTCATTTTATGCTATTGTAATTTTACAGCTTATTTTACATACACTTTTTTCAGTGGCTAATTGAAGTCACAGATGAAGAGAACTTGCCTTGAATAGAAAATGCTTTGTGGAGGAACAGCTTCACAGTATGAAAACTGCATTGTTCGTCTGCAATCTTCTATGTGCAAATTAAGACTGCTCATGAGAGCAACGGTGTGTTTTTTGTGTTTTTGTTTTTTTCCCCATGCTAAAAAAAGTTTTAAGGAAAGTGCAGATGGTTCCACGGAGTAGTAAAACGTATCCTATTGTAGCTATAGTGGAGAACACACTTCGTAATGCTCAAAAACTTGTCAGCACATTGCGGTAAAAATAACTGGAATACAAGATTTTTTTGGGTAAAATTTAGCAGGTATGCCAAAAGTTTGGCTATGATCCAGAGTTAAACTATATCCTTGGGATGTAAGATAATGTAAAAAAAAAGTTGTCTTTTTTTCTCTCCTCTCTAAACTGCCTATCTTCTAGTGGTGCTGTCTCTCTCAAGCTTTAATGCATTGGTTTATTTTTCAAAGGTTGGAGTCATGTATCTCTCTTACCGTTAACATTTATGCCTTATTTCTAGTCTGTATTTGTCTATGTTCAATTTACTGCCAGTGGATCATCTTATACCTTTCTATGAGAGATCGAAGAGCCTATTATTAAATATTTGTTCCCCATGTAAGTACTTACAGACTGTAATCAAGTCACCTCTTAATCTTTTTCTTAAGCCACATAGATTGAACTCCTTGAGTCTATCACTATAAGGCATGTTTTCTATTCCTTTAATCTTTCTTGTGGCTCTTCTCTGAACAGTCTCCAATTTATGAATATCCTCCTTGAATTGTGGGGACCAGGGCTGGACACAGTTGTCAGGTCCTAACTCATTCCAGCTGATTGGCTCCTGCTGTTCTGGTGGAAGCTCCCCTTTGCTGGTCCTGGCCATCTGGAACAGGGGTGGATCTGTTGAGGCAGATCCAGTCCAGTGCAAGGAGTGAAGAGAAGGGCTGCCAGGCGCTGGATCACCCCCTTCTGCTTCTTTTGATCTTAAAAGTCAAAGAGTAGAATGTGTGTTGGGGAGGAGGAAGGAATAAGATATTTCAGCAAAGTATGTGGGTTTTGTAGAACTGATGAGGCACCCAAAGCCTGCCAGAAATATTTGCAGTAGCAAATAGTTATTTTAGCTTAGCACATCTCAGAGGGTCTGCAGATTGATCTCTAAAACATGAGTGTGGAGGGTGTCTAGTTGTGTTTCATGTTGTTCTGGTTTAGTGTTTCTTGATAGTGTTCGCAGAAAAGCATGTGAAGAGGTAGCTGCTTGGCATCAGCGGAACATACTTAGCATGGTTCTGGTAATTAGTGTAGTCCTACCACATCAGACTATGAGTTTTTCATGGTGTGTCATGAGCTAATTGGGTCAGACCTAGTCAGTATTTAGAGAAGTAACTTCTTAGAGGAATACACCATGGTCCAGGAAGTGGTGCTGACCATTCAGTAGGACACTATTCCCTTGGCACTGAACCAACTTTAAAGAATAGCATCGGCAGACTTTGTATTGTAGGAGGTGCCATTTTTTGGACAAGAGTTAAAATGAGCCCTGACTGTGTATAGTCAATTTCCATAGAATTTTTTTGCTAAGGCAAGGACGTTGGCTCAGGTGGCATGGTCATATTCACATTGGACGAGCTACATTCTCTGAATGGTAATTCGTTCTTTAAGTCTTGTCTGAATCCTGCTTTTTCACTTCTTTTAACTTTATGGTGGGCTTGGGGGGTTGGGATGATATGTGCTGTTAAACATCATTCTGAAAGACTAATGCTGTGTTCTACTCCAGATGTGGCTGCATTTTATTAGTGCATGTAGTGATTCTCCTATATCTGGGAAAAGATTATTTAATTAGAAAATATAATAACCAAAAGGCAGTAATTTCATTTCATATAGTTTTATATTTATAAAGGTATTTGCAATATGTATTATTGATATTAAACTTCATATTTGGTTTTAAAGAATGGAATGCCTATGGAGTTGTATTAATTTTCAATGGCTTATATTTATAACATTGGTTCCGTTGTTATTTTGTTAACAGCCACAATAAGATACTTGCTTTTGGTATTAATTAGGTATATTTCATATAACTTAATTACTGTCTGGGGGCTTACTAGAAATGTCGTTAATATCTTTTCTCAGTTTGGTGTGTGTCTGTTCCTTTTCAATATTTTACATTTGTATGATTGTAACTTAAGCAGTGTTTTGTTAAAATAATTTCCAGTTTGTCTACAATTAAGGTTTTCTAGATACATTTACATATTTTATCATAAATTATAAATTGTAATTTATATAAATTACAGCATTAAACATGTTTGCATTTCTTCAAACTAAAAATATTCTTCAAAAAAGCCGGATTTTCTGTAACATAATTTGCAATAGTATTTTTCATGTATAATAATGAAAATTCACTATACTTGATCTAAACTAGACCACTTCTAAAAATGCAAATGCTGACTTAGAGCTCATGTCAAATGAAACTGTCAGCAAAGTTCTGAGCTAAACTGGTGATCATGTGCCATGTCAAAATATAATACAATCTCTATTCATCTTGCAAATCTGCATATCTTTATAATTCACACAAAAATGGCTGCCCCCTCACAGAGTTTTAATATAAGTGGTGTAGTTTTCTGTCAGAGCCAGACTTGCCATTCCAGTACCAAGTTTCTCTCTGCTCTGTAGCTCCGGGAAACAGGACTGGATCTGTTAGTCATAGGAAGGAGGTTTGGCTCACACTTCTGGGGATATTCCCTAGTTTATTCTGCCTTTATTCTGGCAGCTTCAGCATGAGCTCTCTCCAGATCTATTTTCCTGAGCTACAGAACATAGGAAAACTTTTGTTTTCAGCTTGAGCCAAAATTCCTATATGTATTAGCCTTCTCCCCATCAGGTGTTTTTTTGTTTGCGGGAGGGAGGGTTGGTTGATTTTTTTGGTCATTCAGGACTGCCTAGTTCTAAAGCGTACAGCGCCTCCCCTTGCACCCTAGTCACCAAAATGGCAGCAATGCTTCTGCAAAATGAAGGG
The DNA here is from genome assembly GCF_015237465.2 of Chelonia mydas. Taxonomy (NCBI): domain Eukaryota; kingdom Metazoa; phylum Chordata; order Testudines; family Cheloniidae; genus Chelonia; species Chelonia mydas. The sequence goes on along the minus strand of NC_057851.1, from coordinate 79,272,416 downwards.
GGGAAAGCCAGAGGTGGGTGTCCCACTCATTTTCCCCTCCCCTTACTAAGAGGAGAAATTTTTTGTTTTCTTCTCCAAAGATGATCTCTCTCCAGTGAGATCCCTCTCTTTCAGGAAGTACCTGGTAGTGGCTCCTTCACCAATTCCTGCTGCAAAGGTGGTGAGTGCAGCAGCCTCCTTAACTCTTTTAAGATTAGCAGCTGTTTCAGATGTAAAAAGAAAAGGAGTACTTGTGGCGCCTTAGAGACTAACCAATTTATTTGAGCATAAGCTTTCGTGAGCTACAGCTCACTTAATCAGATGCAAGGTACTTCATCCGTAGCTCATGAAAGCTTATGCTCAAATAAATTGGTTAGTCTCTAAGGTGCCACAAGTACTCCTTTTCTTTTTGCGAATACAGACTAACACGGCTGTTACTCTGAAACCTGTTTCAGATGTGTCTGCCACACAGCAGGAGGTACAGCAACTGCTGTGGGGAGCAGGGAAACTGCAGTTCCCATGAGAGGTTCCTACTGGCCATTTCAGTCTTGCCTTCTCCAGCCTGATTTTATTATGGACTCCAGCAACCCCTCAGCCCCATAGGCTGTGGTCCCAGCACTGCTGCTCAGCCAACACCAGGAAATAGTCCGTAGTCAGTACCATCAGCACCTTTTCCGAGTAACCGCATAACTTCACTACAGAAGCCCCATCTCTACTTCTCTATTCCCATTCTGTGTTGTTTTGCAATTGTTGTCCACCTTTGTTTTCTCATGTCTGAAACAAGTAAAGCCTTTCATGCAGGACCCATGCCTTCTCATTCATATTGTATAGCACAGGGGTGGGCAAATTTTTTGGCCCGAGGGCCACATCACAGTTGCAAAACTGTATGGAGGGCTGGGTAGGGAAGGCTGTGCCTCCCCAAACAGCCTGGCCTTCGCCCCTTCCCACCCCTTGTCTGCCCCCCTCAGAACTCCTGACCCATCCAACCCCCCCTACTCCTTGTTCCCTGACCACCCCCTCCCAGGACCGTCCGCCCCCTGACCACCCCCTCCCAGGACCGTCCGCCCCCTGACCCCACCCCCTACCTAACCCCCCCCGTCCCCGACTGCCCCAACCCCTATCCACACCCCCATCCCCTGACAGCTCCCCTGAACGCCAACACCTATCCAACCCCCCCACCCCCCCGTTCCCTGACCCCCCCTCCCCCCCGAACCTCCGCCGCATCCAACTGCCCCCTGGGACCTCCTGCCCCTTATCCAACCCCCCCCCCCCCATCATGCTGCTTAGAGCGGCATGAGCTTGCAGCCTCGCTGCCCGGCCGGAGCCAGCCACGCCGCTGCGCTGCCCGGCAGGAGTGGCGGGCCAGAGCGCTGGTGGCGCGGCAAGGTGAGGCTGCGGGAGGGGGGAGGACAGCAGGGGTGGGGCCAGGGGCTAGCCTCCCTGGCCGGGAGCTCAAGGGCCGGGCAAGAAGGTCCCGTGGGTTGGATGTGGCCCACGGGCCGTAGTTTGCCCACCTCTGGTATAGCAGATAGCACACATTCATGTACTGTAAAATAATAAGATACATAAGGACCCACACTAAAAATCCCCTGGCATTCTAGCCCCTCTCCAACCTGTAGAACATTCCTCAAAATCTTTTCACAAGTAATCTGAATCCAGTTGCTGAACTATTTATTCTGTTACCCTCGGCTAAAGGGGACTTTGTGAACTTGAAATCTGGTCACTTTACAAACGAGTTGCAGTTTCAGATTCTACTCCTGCCCCTGAATTCCTCTGACAGTATTTGTAGATTTAGTCACATTTTCCTGGTTTTTTTAAATGTTCTTTCTGCATTTGACATTGTGTCTTCAGCTCAAAGTAGTATTTTCTTTTATTCTCTTTAAGCTATAGGAATCCTAGACCTTACAAAAACAAGTTTTATAATATTCAGGCAGAAATATGGCACACAGTTTTATGGGTTTCCTTTAACTACTTCTGAGGACAAACAATAGAAACATAGAGGATGAAGAAATACACTTATAATTGAATAGAAGGGCTATAAAGTTTCAAGTCTGTTTTCTAGTTCATATTGAAATTTTGTTTGCATGCAGCATGAGATGAAGTATTTTCCTACATTTTAGCTGTTGTTCTCCATATACAGAGCTCCCATTAACTTCTGTAAGTTATTTTAGTGTGTACAATACACAGTAGATAGCCCCCTTTTTTTCATGATAGTTTCCATGTTTTTTTCTACACTGTCTCCAGAGCTGCTCTGAAAGGTCACTACTCTCTGGTCATTCAAATTTTTATTTAATGCTTACAAGAAATGAGCTAACTATTACATTTTTATTTATTTATATGAACAATTCTTTCCTGTGCTCTGTTGGTTGTTGCATAACTGTGTATGCAACTTAACTGATGTCACCACCCATGTCCTTTCTCCCGCTCCCCAAATCCCTGACTACAGTTTTGTTGGCCTCTTTCTCACATCTGACCTGAAATTGGATAGTAAGTTCTTTGGGGCAGGGACCATGTTCCTCTGTTTGTTTGTAAAAACTAGCACAGTTTTCGTTGCTGTAAAATAATAAACAAACTATACTCTAGATTGGGGTGGCCAAACTTACTGCCTCTCTGAGCCACATACGACAATCTTCAGAAGTTTGAGAGCCGAGGTGTGCCTGAGGCACCTGCTAGGGCTTAGGACTTCAGCCCCACTCCTGCTGAAGCCCTGAGCCAAGGCAGACACACCCTGAAGCCCTAAGACCCCTCTCCCTGTTGGTGTTTCCCCACCACCCTGCTGCAAGACAGAGGTCCCGAGCCCCTCCTACGCCCCCCAGGTCTGGTAGGTGGAGAATGGGGCGGCTTGGGGGGCTCCACAAGCTGCACTTTAACTGTGAAAGAGCCGCATGTGGCTTGTGAGCCATGGTTTGGCCACCTCTGCTCTAGATTCTCTCAGTGCTTAGACTTTTGTACTTTAAATTCATAAAATCACCAGAAACAGCATGCGATGGGTAGTGTAAAGATGTTTACTCTGTAATTTGGTAACACCCTGTTAAATAGAGAGATTTGTTGACAATATTGCAGGATTACTGTGTGGTTTTTTCTAAACAAAGCTTACTGTTGTAATGATCATTGTTTTGTTGCTGACATGTACAGGGCAAGGATTTGTAAACTTGTTAAAACTTCCTAAATAAATATTTTAATATCACTTTTTGCTCAAGGATATGTTTAAAAATATCTCTTGGATTCATCTGGAAAATGGAAACCCAAACATCACTTTCATCTGCCATTAGTAAAAATTTTAAAATATATTTATTTTTAATCTGTTGCCTGATACAAAATTTACATACCACCAGCTCATAATAGTTAACCTATATAAATGGGCCCCAAAACACCTGTTTTAATATTTAATGAAGTGCTATTTGATGCACAGAAAGGCAAGGGTTCCTGTTGATTTTCCATCCTAGCACATCTCTGGCTGTTTTGTGCATATCCGAATGACTTTGAGATGTTTTTCGTTTTGCTTTCTATCCTCTTGAAGTCTTCCAGGCATCTGCAATACACTGAGTCTCCCAAAATGCATTAGATGGTGTTCCTGTGGAATTGGAGGGGTTGGGGGTTTATGGTTATTTTGATATTGAACTTCAAGCTTGCTATTTAGTTCCTGCTATCGAATTAGTTAAGATTTTAATAGCATCTGTGACATCAGCAAACAAGAAATTTTAGTTTGTGGTTGAGAGAAAACAAATGGCTTGCAGGAATTTTATCTTTCTCTGAGACATTGCTGCCCAGCAAAAATGACATGAGATACTAGGTATCTCATCTCACTGTTATCATCAAACTTGCATGCATGCAGCAATTTTTTGGCCTTTCTTTTTTATTGGATATTCTCCATTCTGCTGCAAACATTGGCTTACACTGAAAATACCACAAATCCCATTGATTTCAGTGGGAATAGGATCAGGCTCATTGATAGTATTTTTATTAGCGTTATAATGAAGTTAAATAAAGTAATGCCTTCATGTACAATGGGTGTCAGATTTCTATAATATACTCAATATACCTCATAAAAATTTAGTTTTTCTAAATTTTGTTTTCTGCTTATATCACCGTAAAGGCCTCCATAGTATTAGATCTATTGGATGTCCTCATCTAGATGTCATAGCACTGGCAACAACATATGTTGGTTGAGTTACTAAATGTTTTGTACCAAGCTTCTCAAGATAGCAAACAGAGCGCATTCTAAACCATGGTAAATGCCAACTCTTAGTACTTCTTGGCTAATTCCAAACCTTACTTCTGAACCCAGAGTACCTGTCTGTCTCCGATCACAGCTAGGAAATGAAAGATAAAGACTGAAAGTGTTCTTTTGCAGTTTGCAGTTCACTTGCAAGAATAGCCCATTTTACCAATACATAATAAAATAAACTGAATTACATTTCACTACACTTCACTACATCTTCTCTGAATCATTCTAGATGTAATTTAACAAAAAAAAATAATTCTAAAGGACATTTTAATACCAGAAGGTGTATATAAAGTCACACTCTTATTTCCTATTAAAATTCATTATTTTACTCCCCGTCAGATTCATATTTGTGGTTATGTGCCCTGCATGGCAAGTGCTGAGAAAACATTTATAGAAAGCCTTGCCAAAGATGACTGTTGACTACATAGACTACAGTGACTGTACTGTTCAGAATCCTCATGTGATTGTGAAAAAACAGAAAGTGGTTAATTGTATTTGTCTGTCTGAATTAGTAAATTTTGTTGCTAGACTACCCCAATTATTTAATAATGCAAATGCACTAGAAATAGTAATACAGCAGTTTTATTGATATGCTGGCAAAGAAACCAACATGACCACTCTTTACCATCTGTTTATAATGCTATATAAAGAAGACCATGCAGGTTGCTATGGAAACGAACATTTCTAAAACCACAAATGTATGCTTAAATTCTCCAACCTTTTAAAGTCTTGATATTTTTCTGAGAAGAGAATAGAAAATACATCTGAAATTTTCCAATGATTTTTTTTTTCCAGCAGTCACTTCTCTGTAAAATAGTTTCAGCATTTCTGTGCTATATTTTTGTTTCAGGGCTTCATAAAATTTAAACTGTCATTGATACATTGATAAGCGTATTTTGGCTTTTAGAAATAATTCAGGAAAAGATTGTTAATGTTGCCTTGTATATTTATTTTTATAAATGCTTCCCCCTTGAAACAAATTATTTTGATTATGATGTTGACAATAAAGGGAAAACATTATGGAATCTGAGTAGGGTTCAGAAACTGAAAATTGTATTTATCTGAGTAAAGAGCATATCCATCTTAATTATTATGGACGGCCACCTGGATCTTTATGGAAAGAGACTCTTTGGAATGTTGGCTAATCTCTGGAAAAATGTAGAGCCAAGATAACAGTAATAAGTGTGATGGTTTGGATTTGTGTCTGTGTGTATGGGGGTTGGTTGGTTTAAAAAGTCTCTGATCCTTCAAGGTCCATTTTAAGTAAAAGCTTATGGGCACTGAGGTGAACTCAGTATGTTGTAATAGGAAGTAACACATATAACTACTATTATGGTTACTTTACATATTTATGCGTCTGTCTTCTTGGGACTAGTGTGGCGCAAACATCCTTATGGTTTTGTACTGTCTGTTCTCAGTCGTCCATTGTGTTCTAAGAGGTAGGCTTTTTTCCTGGTACAATGGGGGATTTCTTTTGAATATAACCAGTCAACTTAATTAAGCAATTCTAAAGCCAGAATCTTTAGAAGGGGTCCTCCAGCATGAATAATAGGCACAAAGTCAGTAAACTGTGTTGCCAATCACTGCTGTTTAAGAAAAGAAGGATTTCTATTTACAGGCCCCGTAGTATATTTGGACTCTGTCACTGATGCTAAATAAACGTGGTTTATTGACTGAGGACTAAGCTTGAAGCCACTGCATTTTACGCTATTTGAGTACAGAGCCATAAAAATTTTTCTGGGAATAAATATTTATTATAAATTGTTCCCCATAATGCTGTGAAATTGGGAGGTTGCCGTACAAAGACATACTGTAGTATAGGGGAGGTTAAGACCTTTTTAGATCATTCTATAAAGGCATCACCTATCTTAACATTTTTGCCTTTTTATGTTGCATCCAATTGTATAGCATGCTGCAAGCATTTTTGTCTGGAGATAATGACCAAGAATTGACCTGACTCGTTGCATTTCAGTAGTAGGGTTTATTTAATGCAAAATGCTTTTCTTTGTGACAGGTTTTACCATTACAGTATTGCTTAAGTGACACTGGACCTCTAGGGGTCTCTGAATTCATTAGCCTTGTGAAGCTAATCATATTTCTGTCATTCATGAAGCTCTTTTGAAATACTTGTATTCCCTTCTCTTGCAGAATATCCTTGGATCCCTGAAAACCTGTTTTCAAAAGGATAGTATTAATACCTGTTGATACTAGTTGACAGAGGGATGCTAGACCTCCCACTAGGTTTAAATAAAGTAAACATTGGTGGAGAAATCAGACATACAAAAACTAGGCTTCTGTCTAAGTATATGTGGTTACAAAAATAAGGGTGCCAGACCTGCAAGTTACTGCTGCTCAGAGTAATTGCAGTCAAACACTAACTACATTTTTTGACAAAGGCAACTGCTTGCAAGTTATCCACATCACATTCCAAGATCAAATCAAACGCTGAGCAGGAAAAACAGAAGAGACTGACAGTTGGTAAAAATGTCATGAAGTACCTTTGGTGTCCTTGTAGGCAACTGAACCTTCCCACTCCCCTTGTCAAATCTTACCTGGAGGTGAAATGGATACGGTCAAGAGCAAACTATATTTGCTGACTGTGTCCTAAAATGGTGTGTTTAGTTCGTGTTTAAAAAATGTTGTATTACTGAAAACTATAGTTTGTAATCTATTGGCTTAAATACTGTTCTGTCCAACCAGAGTTAGGATAGGAGGAATTTACAGTACTTAAATACATCTGAAATTCTAAGTTTCTGAATAACTAATATCTTTGAGACTGTGTCTTACTGTGACTGCCCTTGTTTTTATAGCTGTCTTTCTGTATCTATAATAGTTCTTCTCCAGGCCCCAAATGGGCCACACAGTCTAAAGTCAGCTTGGTGCTGAAACTTCAGGCAATTCATTAAACAGCCTCTTTCATTCAGATGGAAACTGATTGCTTTCCTATTCCTGGGAAGCAAAACCCTCCTTAGCCATTCTAGGCATGTATTTTCTCTCTGTAGCTGACTCCTTGTGAAGTCAAGTTGTTCAGCCAACACCTGGTCATGCATTTTACAAAAGTTCTTTTGGACATAATCCACCCCACCTTCCACCACCGCCCACTCTGACAGGGCTAGGTCAAGGAAAGTCCCCTAAAAATAAATGCAAGTCAGCCTAATTCTCTGATGACATATCCAGGTGACACATTTGTTCTCCCAAAATATTTACCGAAGGAGAGTGAAATTTTCCATTCCCTCAGTTCATTCTGAACCCGATGATTCTGGTCACTTCGGCCTCAATAAGGATGTTCATTACTTAGTAGATCTTATCCACCCCACCTTAAAGACATCAGTTCCAGCTTCCATTGACCCAGGATGCCATTATGATGTAGGAAGGACAAAACATGTTCCTTTTCCAGAATCTTTGGGGGAAACAGTGGACTTAGAATGGTTGAACATCACCAGTAGAGCCTCTTTAGAACTTTAACAAGATAAGATCATCCATTTTATATCTCTGCCCAAACTGCTCTTATCATAGGAAAATCCTGATTCAAGTGGATGGATTAGGAGATCTTAATTACTTCATGGACTGTAAGTTCAAGAATTCTCTCTAAATTGGCATTCAGATCTTCAGTTGTCACCCTGTGAGCAACCAGGGGTGCTGTCACTCTGTTGAACTGACAGCAGAAAAGGTTCTACAAGCGACTGGATAGGGATTACTGGAAAATACCTTGTTTACTTTACATATACCATCGTCTGTGATAATACAAGGTTATCTGCCAAAACTTTTCCCTGCAATATTCTAGTGAAGTGAAATGCATGGCTTAGGACTTTTTATGAGAGTATAGTCTCCAGTTGCACCCTCCTCCAGCCCCACTTTGATGGGGTGAACTTTTCCAAAAGTCCTGAAGCATTTGTCATATTTCAGCAAGACTGCCTAACCAACCACTTTGAGGGAAACACGAGGAAGAGTTGCAATTATGGCCAAAAGACTGAAACTTCATCTGAACTGCCAGTCCTTTCAACCCACTGGAGCCAGAAAGGACTCCCCAAATGACAGCAAGAGGGAACACATCCTAGAGACAGCTTTCCTATATAGCAGTGAAGTCTTGGAAATCCAGGAGCCTTTTTATCTAAGAGGGAGATTGAAGAACTTTTCTTCCCCATAACCAATACCACATCCGACAAATGGGCTCTCAAAATTATCAATGTGTGCTTTGTAATAGCCTTCCAGGAATCCTCCCCTTCAATATTTTGTCGTCTTTTCCCCAGTATCCAAATAATAGTGGACATTAGAAATATCTCACACATTTGGAGAGATTATCTCAGTACCAACAGAATACTGTAAACTGCTCAAGAGTATTTGTGGTAGACAAAAGAAGGTGGAGGCTTTGACCCAGAACTGAACCTATCAGCATTCAATCTTGCAGTTCACAAAGCTCATTTCAAGAATGAGATCCCGGCTCTCCTACCGTAAGAGATGGCTCCAAAATATGTCGGCTTCTTTGAAGAGTATACAGCACAATCTTCATATCCCAGTGCATCAGTTCAGCTAGTGTGTCCTGTGCTTCACAACTGGAGTTGAGCACTATGAACTCCAAGCAGTGCCCTTCATGCGCTCACCTGCCTCTTAAGTGTTCATGAAATTCATGGTTATTTTATTAACCTGGGACAAGAAGGGATTCAGATTTGCCACTGTCTAGACCAGTGATTCTTGACCTTGGATCCACAAGCCCAAAAAAATCACACACAACTCATAATTCCTCACAGTCCTTTGCAGTTACAAAGGAGTTTTTGATCCTTGGATCACAGGAAAAAACAATGAGGAGGGCTTTGGTATCTTTAATTTCTTGTTTTGGGGTTGGTGGGACTGTTGTTGGGTGGGGGTCTGGTGCTACTTTATCCCCTTTGTACTTTCTCACGTGGCATTCCTTCAAGAGGCTGTGAAAAAATTGGCAAGTATTGGCTCATTGATATCTCCATCTGGTTGGTATGATAGTAGCGTATGTAGAAACTTCCACTGGGCAGAATTGCCTAATCAATCATTTGAAATAAAAAGTGTAGGAGACTGGACCATTTACTGATCAACCCTACTCTGGTGAAGATCTTCATAGTATTTATTCAAACATATGCTTATAGTGAATGCCTGTTAGTCTGGATAACAACCAATGTCAGAATGTTTCCATGAAGGTCCAGATGAGGTCCATATGCGCCAGAGCAAATGATCCTTCCAGGAATCCCAACGCTCCATCAGTTTCCTGGAGTTGTGAGCACTAAAGAACACTAAATTGCCAAAGTAGTCAGAATATCATCCAGGACCAAGCATCAGTGAAGCTTTTCACTCTGTATGGCCCAGACACATGTGGTTTCTGAAATTGGTAGAGATATCAGTGTAATGGCTGTGGGTTCAGTCAATCTTCTGGGATCTTGTTCATTTGGACCGCCGCCATCTTTTACCTGAGAAGTCGTATTGTTGAATCAGTGTTACTCTCCAAAGCTTGTAGGACTTCCTTTTCAAATCTAGGAAGCCATCTATTAACTAGATATATATATATAAAGGGATCTGGAGAATTTGTGGCCGTGGTGTGTCCAAAGAGAGATCTATCCCTTGTTCCTAGCCATGAAGGATACTCTGGAATTCCTTCTGTAGGGTTTTCACAAAGGTGTGAGCCTTAATCTCTTGAGAATGCAATTCTCCGCTTCGGAGGTGATGCAATTTGTTCCTTCCAGTTTTGCCCTGTTGCTGAAACCGAACATTTCATCTCTTCTAAAATCAGCATTCCTATGAAGACCACATATTCCATGACATGTGGAGCTCTGAACATTGCAAAGACTGATTAAATCTCTTTCTGAACCATTGTGGGGAAATTTTCATTGTATTTCTTGACTCTGAAAGTGGCTTTTCTCTTAGCAATCATTTTAGCAAGTAGAGTTGTTGAGGTCTGAGGCCTCTCTCCATCAAATAGTCCTATCTAATTTTTTTTTCTGCACAAAGTAGTGCTCTGATCAGTTTTAAACTTAGTCCAAAACAAAAATGCAACCTTTCATTTGAATCTGTTTGCTTGGCCTCATCCGTTCCAAGTCCTCTCAATCTCTAGATGAACAACTGAAAACATTAGATGTGTTTCTGGGCTGTACAGTTCTACTTAAGTGGAACAAAACCTTGGAGGAAGTAAAATGCTCTATCTGGGAGATATAAAAAGGCTGTCAAGCTTCTAAATCCACTATTTCCAGGTGGATAAAATATACTACATCCCAGTGTATGATTTATTTCAGTAAGCAATCTCTTTTTAAGTGGCAATAGCCCAATTGACCAGCCAGTGTCATCATCCTGGACTTGAACAGCAGAGCAACCTAAGCTGAGATCTCCAAGTGAACACTTGGTCATCTGTGCATTCTTTCACTACCCACCGCAAAATATGAGTTGGCCTTGGCTGATGTAGTGTTTGGATGAAGAATTGTTCAGTCTTTCCTTTGCCTTCCCTGGCAAAACCCCAGTTTTGTTAACAATGGATACCTGTATCCAATTTAGTCAACGGTCCAGAGGTGCCTATTTTCAGTCACTGCTTAAGATTTTCACCCTAGCAGTGTTTAGACTGCTGGAACAGCAAGTATCTCTCCTCCCCGCCTTCCTTCCCTCTAATAACATTTTTTCTTACCTACATTTTCTTCATCTCTAAGTGAATTTCTGCTTTTCCATCAGTAACAGGCCTGGACCCTACCTTATTATATTAATCTGAATTTTCTGTTCAGCATAAGGTGTGGGTTGTTGTTTTTTTTGTTCAGTCGATTTCTTTTTCTTGTAAGGGAACTGAACAAGAGACAGACTAAGGTGAAGAGGTGCATTTAAATATTTTTGTTAGGCAGATAGACTAACATAAAATAGATTTACTGCTTCTTCAAGTTAATCTTGATTTACAAAAATTCTTGTTTGGATTGCTTATTTTATATGTCCATAGCTGTGGCAGTATGCCAGGGGGTTCAGTTACACTGCTGTGTTCTGAGGTTGCCAACAGGGGGAACTGGTAAGCTGCCAAAACAAACAAACAAACAAAACAACTCCTCCACCTCCCCTCCAAGAATCATCTGGGGCTTACCAATGGCGGGGGGGAACATTAATAAGTAGATTGGAATAGTGGGTACATACTTCAGCAAAATTTAGAACTATTGTGAAGACTAATTTTATTTATTCATTTCATGTACTGAAACTAGTTTGTGTCTGGCTTTTTGCTGAACTAGAAAAAACTGACACAAGGAATGGGTAAGGCTCTCCTATGATGACTGACAACCTATATGCTACTGTTCGATAGATTTTTGTTGTAAAGTTGCTCTAGCTTTGTTGAGCCACTCTGTAGGGAGCAAAGCTCCCTTTTTCTTCCAGGATGAAGCAGATGAGATTCAGGTGGCCAAGTATCTAGTCAGTCTTTGAAATCCAAATGTAATAAGCTTTTTTTTTTTTTTTTTTTTTAACTTCATACTTGCCATGAACTTAGTCTTTAACATAGACAAGGTCTTTTGGGTGTTTGAAGAACTTAAGTTAATAGATAATAAAGTTCTAAGTATTTGTTAAATATGTAGTAAACAGGTGAAAATAATGACTTTACATTACATTTTTAGCATACTGTGCTTTATTTATTTAAATGTGATCACTTGAGCAAATTCATATAAATATTTTGTTACATATTCGTTTGTTATTTCTAGCAAGTCATTATTGAAGCAGATTGAAAACTAGCCATGAGGATAGCAGAACTCTCACATTTGTAGTGATGACAGATAACCATGCTGTGCAGATAATGGCTACCTCTAGGTTTAGAAATGGCAATTGTAATTAATGTTAAAAAATACTTTTTGAAATATAATTACAGTTACAACTATACTGTATACCCTGTTAACCTCTTTGACTTGGGTTGAGCAAAATGGGTGGAGTCTTTCCCTGTATGTCATAAATTTAACAGCATTTGCTCTTTGGGGCAAGGACTTTTTGTTTTGTATTTGTACAGTGCCTTGCGCAGTGGGGTCCTGCTCCATAACTAGGGCTCTTAGGTGCTATGATATTACAAATAATAAACAGTAATTTACAGTATCCCACAATACATATGTATAGTGTGGGCCAGCTAAATTTTTATGGGAATCACAGCTATGTGGCTTTCTTAATATTATTCCTAAATTTACTTACCACCTTTGTTGATTTTTCTTGATTTTGCTTACATAATACTTTTCCAGCTACTCCTTAAATCTTCCGTATTCACACTTCTGCTATTCCCCTGATTTGTTAATTTCCCAGTTGCTTACGCACTTTCTTTAGACTTTCCATTATCCAGTCAGCATCATGATATCTTATCCTTGTCTAGTCATCTGCTTGTTGAAGCAGCTGCTTATATTTCCCATTATTTCTTCTATTCTCCATTTTAATCTCATTATGATATACCGTAGAAAGCAAAAGACTGGTCATAAAATTATTTTTTTGTCATCCCACAATCACCTCCATTGCAGATATTCCAAATTTTGTTCTGTTGAGCAACCTTGATTTAATGAATAGGACTAATGCTAAAAATATTAAATATTCATTGCTTGCAACGAGGCAGTATTTTTTTTGATAAAACATGTCAATTATGAGTGGAGTTAAACCACTGAAAATTATAGGAGATTAATCTCCAAACTGCATTTTTAAAACAAAGTCTGTTGAAATAGGCACTACAAGTTGAGAAATGCACATAACATTAAGTGGAATGCTCAAGTTTGCTTGATTTATTCTCTGTAACAGACGGACTGTGGTAATAGGAGGTGTAATTTGCAGCACATTAGCTATTAGCCAGTGTCACTGCTTGAGTGGGTGGTGTGAGTCCTTGTGTCTCTGTAGCGTAATACGCATGTTTGAGAACTAGACTCTTCTCCCCTGTGCATCAACATTGTTCACACAAAAAAAGAGAGTTCTGTTTAAACCTGTGAATCTGACAGTTTTCAAATGGCTTATTTTGTCATATTCATAAAATCCAGCGTAGATGCTTTTCTTCGAGCCTTTTTAATGTTTTGTAAAAGCTGGATTGTTGTAGGTTGTTAGTGAGGCATACTCATCCATCTTTTTTATTTTCCCCTGAAGGTGTAGTGTATAATTCCAATCTGCCTCATCTATAACTTACAGCAAGCAAAATTCACTAATGTCTTTTCTTGGCTACTCTATGCTCACACTTGTAATGTTATTCTGCAGAAGTTTTCCAAAAGATTCCAAGCTTGACACTACTTGCATATGTGCCCAATTTCACTTGGGTTGCTTTCAGTTCACTTTTTCCCCCTAGAGGAACCTGTCTTCTGCCACATACCCATCAAAACTAATTGCACCATCTGGAAGACTTCTGTGTAGCTGTTACTTGGGCAGAATATCTCTTGGGAATTTAAATCAGGTAGAGTGTGAATGTGACCCCTGAAGCCATGTCAAATAGATGCTGTAGTTTCTAGTTTCTAAAGAATGGTCACCTTAGGCTTTTTTAAATTTGTCTAATGCAATTTGCTTTAGTATGGATATAATACATGTCAGCAACCCAATTTGTCATTTCTGTAAATGGAATTGGACTTTGAATAGTATTTTGCTCATAAATCTATATGTATGTGTAAGGTGTCCTGGCTAAAATTGTATTTTACTTATATAATTGTGTGATAGACATACCACATATTTAGTCATTATACCTGTACAGTTCTTCCTCTTTTACACCTTTGAGCTCCTTGCTCTGCACTCTGCGAACAATTTGTTTTTAATAGTAACATTCTAAACCGCTGAACTTTCAAACAGTTGGATTTTTTAATTAATAGTAATAATAGACTATTTTTTATTCCCTTCCCTCCCCTAGTATGGATAATGTAAAAGCAGAAATTTAAAACTTCACTTGTTCTCTGCTTGCCATATCCATTCCTAAACCAGCAACCGATATAAGTGCCTGTACTTTGTGGCTCAGCAGGTCTGTGTCCCATAAGAAAGCTGGGTCCCTTACTTTTCAATGGTATGATATAATACAATTTGTTTCTAGCCCTGTCACATCATGAGATACTGGATTTCCAGATCATATAAAAATGTTTCTTCAGATTATTTTTAAATGTTTAAAATTATTAGTGCTAATTTTTCTGTACATGAGAACTAAGGCAACTTGGTTTTATGGGCAAAGGAATAGGAAGAAATAGTACCAGGAGCGGGGGCGGGGAAGAGAGAGCGAGAGAGCGCGCTTTTCTCTAACATAAGTCATAAACAAAATGCATGAATGGTGTGAGGAAGTATGAGGACTTTATTTGCACATAGTTGGATGACGTGCATCTCTCTTGTGCTTAACCATGCATGAGTAATGGTGAATTTAAACTGAAGCCAGAAAACTGTTTATACCACCACACGCCATCATGTATTCTGTACACAGGATGTGTATGCTGTATATAATCAGAATATGTATTTTCTAACTTTTGCTGGACTATTACAGTATTTATGTGGGGCTCAAACTTTGGAAATTTACAGTGTTAATTGTTTATATCATCAGTACTTTCTTGGCATGAGGAAAACAGTGTGGCTTTCCATCTAAATTTTTGAATAATGTAAGCAGATTTTTACTTATTCATTTGAGTCATGAGAATAAAGATACAAAAACTGTAAATTCACTGAGTGCTGAAAACATTTTCCCTTTAAAATCCTTCATTAAGTATATATTTTCAGTAAGAGGAAACCTTATAATACAGTGAACAGTTTTATTAAATTGTGTTAACCTTCCATCCTTTGTGCACGATTCCTAAAATAATCCACACACGGTCTTTTATGCGAACTTGCTTGCAAGCACTAGTATCCAGATGGGAAAAAAACAGAAAGTTAAGTAACCTGCAGTGTATATGTCCTAAATGCCTTTCCTTGTTGGATGTTGAAATGTATAAAGACTATGTCCCTTTTCCTACCACAGTCTTCATGTGTATAGGAGGGGGGGACTTGTCTGTATTTCAGTACCACTTATATTTAGATCCAGAGGGTGTTCAACACTACCAACGGCTTACCTAGTTTCTTGATTTCTAGCCAGAAATAAGGTGGTATAAGAAAGAACATGTGACGGAACATTAGAAAATATGTGGGTTACTTTTTAGTCCCAAGAAAGCTCATCTTGGATAGAGCATCTGGTTTTCATGGATGTCTTGCTAGTTTTACCCATTTTTAAAATTGGATTGTCCAAGGCCAATGAGTGAGAGCTAATAGCTTGCTCAATGTACCATGGTAAGTAACATTAGTCACATTAGAACTCGGAACTCTCCCTACTTCCGGTTTTTTTTCTTTAACTCCTGGATCACAAAGCTTCCTGGTTAAGAGAATATGAAATTATTCAAGCAGGTGCACTCTTATTTTTGCAACGGTGAAGTAGTTCATGATCTGGCCTTGTGCGTTGTCCTGTGCTTGAACACTAAATCCCAGGCGGAATATTTTTTTTTTGCTAGAACCCTAATGTTCCCCGTGTTCTCATTGTTTTCAAGCAACACTCAAATCTGTTGATTAAAACTTTGCTAGCTATGTACTTAGACACTGCCATAGCATTAATTACCATTTCCATTTTAACACCCAGTTTAAGAGATACAAGTGGTTTTCAACTGCATGGCACCAAATTGACTTTCAGGACTGGCAGCCAGTGGCACAGCTACAGGCTAAATTTTTAGCATCAGCTCTAAATATTTGTTGTCCATTTGGGGCCCCTAAGATCTCTAAATATTTGAAAGCCAAGCTCAAAACTCAATTCTAATCTGCAACTATTTTAAAACTTGAAAACAAAAAATTTGTACTCTTTAGTTGTCAAATTCTGCAGACATTAATAATAATCTTCTGGGACAGTTTCTTCCTAGTCACAGACAAGGTTTTGTTTTGTTTTGGTTTTTGTTTTGTTTTTAAGCTCTGTCCACAAAAACATCTGAATCACTGGTTTCTATCTGGTTTGATTGTTTCTCTCTCAATAATGTCAATTCCCAAGAGAAGAATGTGAACTGTGGGCTTTAATGATCATTCTTTCTCTAATTTATTAATTGAGATAAATTTTGTCTTGTGTCTGCATCCCAAATTTATACTAAGATTTGTCTTTGAGTTCTCCTGAATCAGACCAGTACTCTCAAATATGCCTTCTCATATGAAGAAACGTAGACACCATATCCGGCTGGTCAAGAAAGTTTGGGCAGGGGCTGCTGGTTTATTAGGACCCACTAAATCGGGTTAAGCCCCACTAGCGATGCCACAACGTTCAGCCATACTATAAAACACTATAATTTGGCTGATGTGGCCAATGGGGGGAACATCCTGTTGAGGCTAAAGTTGGAGCATATGGGCTACAGGCAGCAGAGGAAGGAGGCACAAAGTAGGGAACTCAGAGTTTTGTGAGGCTACTTAGATCATCCACCTTCAAAATGTACAGTTCCCTGCACGTGATCCATACTCCCAGCTCCCACAGTCCAGGTTTCACAACTGAGGGGGTGGTTCTGAGATAGTTAGATGGGAAGGAGAGTGGTTCTTCACACCAATCATTCCAAGTGTGTGTTGCCAGGGCAGGGGGAAAGAGACATGTTTCTGAGCTGGGGGTCGGGGTGTGGGTGTGTGGAGAGAATCTCTGAGCCAGGAGGTAGGATAGGATAGCGGTGGGTTGGGTTGGCCGTGTTAAGTGCAGGAAGGAATCGTTTGTGAATGAGGATTTGGCTGAATGGTGTGTGGGTTAGAGACAATAGTGGAAGAGGGAGGGTGTGAGCTATATTGGAGAGGGAGAGGTTGAGACAAGGAGAGAATAAGAGGTCAGGCATAAATACTGTTTTTCTTCATGCTGCCTCTTACCGTCAAGTACCCCAGTTTTCATTCTGAAAGGAGGTGTAATTGGGAGAGTGGAAAGAGTGCATCGTTTTCTTTTCACTTCCTTTATCGCACACCAAAAAATTTTGGTGGTACCTCAGAGAATCATAGAATACCAGGGTTGGAAGGGACCTCAGGAGATCATCTAGTCCAACCCCCTGCTCAAAGCAGGACCAATCCCCAATTTTTGCCCCAGATCCCTTAATGGCCCCTTCAAGGATTGAACTCACAACCTTGGATTTAGCAGGCCAATGCTCAAACCACTGAGTTATCCCTCTGCCTCCAACAGTAGTGTCCCACTTTTTCAGTTTGAAAATACGATCATCTTGCAGAGGAAGGAAGGATACTGGGGATGAGGGAGCGGAAGATGAGCAGCTTGCTATTAGGGTTGCCAACCCTCCTGGTTTCGCCGGGAATCTCCTGGAATCAGGCTCTATCTCCTGGAGGCTACCGACGCCAAACCGGGAGATTTTAGGTGCTAAAAGTCCGGCATTGCAGTAGGGCTAAGGCAGGCTCCCTGCCTTCCCTGGCCCCACACCACTCCCGGAAGTGGCTGGCATGTACCTGCAGCCCTGGGAAGGGGGCAGGGGGTCTCCCTGCGCTGTCCCAGCCTCGAGCGCCGACTCTGAAGCTCCCATTGGTCAGGAACTGCGGCTAATGGGAGCTGCGGGGACGGAGCCTGCAGGTGGGAGCAGCGTGCGGAGACCTCTTGCCCCCCCACCTATGAGCTGCTTCTAGAGGGATGTGCTGATCGCTTTCGGGAGCCACCTGAGGTAAGCACCGCCCCTTCACCCCCTCCCACAGCACAACCACCAGTCCCAGCCCAGAACCCGCATCCTGTTCTCAAACTCCTTCCCAGAGCCCGACCCAGACCCCTCCGTCCCGCACCCAAACTTCCTCCCAGAGCCTGACCCCTCACCCCAACCCCCTGCCCCAGGCTCAGCCTAGAGCTCCCTCCCACACTCTGAACCCCTCGACCCCAAGTCCAGAGCCTGCACCTATTCCTGCCCCCCCTGCCCCAGCCCGGTGAAAGTGAGTGACGGGGCGGGCGCTCAGAGAAGGGGCAGGGAAGGGGCGTGGCCATGGGCCAAGGGCGGGGCAGTGGTGTTTGGGTTTGTGCGATTAGACAGTTGGCAACCCTACTTGCTACCCATGACCTCAGAATATATTTTGGGCACCAGTTTCTCTTCCCTCAGTGATGAATGTAAAGTGAATCCACCTGTCTAGTGGAAAAAGGCTGGCAAATGAGATGTTAGCTAGGATGTCAGAACATCAATTCTTATCTCTCTCTACCAAACTAAGATGGCATCAGTGTTTCCATCATAGAAATCCCCCGGACTACAACTTGGAATTCTGTACACATATTTGCAGAATATTGTTTTCTTAACAGACGCATCTGATACTTATTTTGTGAGGGCGGGTCTGCAATTCTTGTTTCAGAATGTCACAGCTCACCTTCCTGGGGCTTGTGGTATTTGCTAGACTCCCAAAAATGTGAGTTTACTTGAAAAAGAAATGGTTACTTGCCATAAGAACAGAAGTTCTTTCTGGACATCGCCTCTGCTTATTTGTACTTCATGTCCACCTTCCCCTTTCCTCAGAGCTTTTTGGAACTCCAACCATTCAGTGCTGTGAGAGGATGCTCAGACTGCTCCAATGGGCACCACTTTCCTGTAGGTCCGTGGCATGCAGGGGGAGGCAAATGCCACAAGTGTGAATATAGAGGCAATACTTGAAGAGCCAAACTTGATTTCCTTTGCCTCTTTATTCAGCCAACTCTTATTCCCCAGACTTTTCCTTCCTGCTTTATTCCTACCCTATATACCAGTAGCATGCTGACTGGCTCTTCTTGACTTGCCAAATTATAGTCTGTTCTGTCTTTCTCTTCTCCTTTCCCTCTGTAATGATGCTGCCTCTGGCGGGAAGCTACTGAGAGTATCCGTTCAGGACAAATTGCTTAGATTAGGGCAGTTACAGCCCAAAGCTGGGTGTCCTTTATTACTAGGGCACATCAAACCAGCCAAACAGAGAGGACTTCGGTCTCACCCCACTGGCTAACCATAAGTCATACAAGCAATTCCATTAGACACTCCAGTTTCCCAGTATCACCACCAGTGCCACTTGTGACAGGGACAAATGAAAACCAATACCCCAGTAAAAGAAAAAAGGTTCTCCCGATCCCAAAGGACCAAGCCCCAGACCCAGGTCAATATACAAATCAGATCTTACCCAAAAATCATGCTGTTGCCAGTCCTTTAGCATCTAAAATCTAAAGGTTTATTCATAAAAAGAAAGAAATATAGATGAGAGCTAAAATTGGTTAAATGGAATCAATTACATAGAGGAATGGCAAAGTTCTCGGTTCAGGGTTGTAGCAGTGATGGAATAAACTGCAGGTTCAAATCAAGTCTCTGGAGTACATGCACAGCTGGGATGGGTCATACAGTCCTTTGTTCAGAGCTTCAGTTTGTAGCAAGGTTCCTCCAGAAGTAAGAGGCAGGATTGAGGACAAAATGGAGATGCTGCTGCTGCTGCCTTTTATGGTCCTTTTGCCATGTGGCTTGTGCTTTCTTTGTTCCAACCAGAAGCCACTCAGCACAAGGCATGGAAAAACCTTAGAGTTCTGTCCATAGGCATGTCCGTGCATGCCTTGCTGAGTCACAAGGTGTATCTGCCTTCTCTAAATGGGTCAGTTGTACAGCTGATGGTCCTTAATGGGCAGTGCTGAAGCCAATTTGTCTGGGGTGTCACCCAGAAGCATAGCACAAGTTTGAAATACAGACAGTATAGAGCCAATACTTTTAACTTTAAATACAAAAATGATAGCATAATCATAATCAGCAAATCATAACCTTGTCATAGAACCTTACTTAACCTCCTTTGTACAAGATTTGGTGCTACTATATGACCTTGGTTGCAACAATGATCTATATGGTCACACCCTCCAACAGACTAATTTATTTTTTTTTTTAACTATAAAGTGGTTATAACATGCCTGAAAAGCTGCTGAATGAGTTCCATCGCTCTGCTATCCTGTTTTAACTCATCCTTTATGGCAAGGTTTATCAGAACAATCAATATTTCTGGATTGCATGTACTGCAACGTTAGTTAATGTTTGTAAAGCACTTTGTAAATGTAAACCACTATAGAAGCAGTAAGTATTATCGAGACATAATAGAATGAGTCAAGGATTCAGTGGCAGCCTTCAGTGTGAACATAATTGTCACTGAGTCTAACACGGAAAAGGTGAATTTTCGTATTTATAGAACTGTCAATTCAAATACCGTCCGAAAGATACTCTAGTTTGTCTTTGGATTGTAAAATGGTGGAAATGTTTTGTGATATACAACTATGAAGTATTCTGAGATTAAGTAATGTATGTTAGATTTTCTTACACATAAATACCACCTAGCTAAAAGATACCATAGATTTTCCTGGAGCACTGTTGTTATAAAGAAAGTTATGATCTAATTTCTTCCGGAGATCAAGCCAGAGAATTATAGCCAGGAATAATATGGGATACAACCTGTCTAACCTACCATATTGTAAAATGAGCCTTATAAATACTAAGGTTATGATAATATCAAAGATCATGTACTCAAGTTCGTTGGAAGTTAGATTACTGCATAACACTTGTGGTATATAAAATTCTTTTACTCTAAACTTTTAGCCTTTTTTAGAATGCTGAAGAGTAGGCCTAGGAGGCAGAGATTCCAGAAATTTTGGGGTCCAGGAGGAGAGCAAAGCTTGTTTTTAAGCAAACTAATTTTTGAGCTGCCACCTTCTACGCAGTAATTAAGAATTGTTCATGGCAGAAACAGTGAGAGAGAACTGAATTTAAAGATAAAGCATTTGGAGCAGTTCTTCTGTTTGAATAAACTGTTAATCTTTCTCCAGTGAATTTAACTCCTTCACTTTTATGGAAATTTTCTTGTCTATTGTTCTCTATGGTTTTACTAAGTTTGTTCCTAAAATGCACTTAATCTTGTTGTTCTGATATAACCAGTCTGTTGTAAAAAATTATTTTTCAGTAGATTATAGATTTGGGTTGCACCCATCTTACATCTTTATGGCTGCTTTTGTTTTTTTTATACTTGGTAAAAATGTTTCATATTGTTACTGTTGTACTGTATAACCATCAAATTATCTAGAAATATTCCTGGTGACAACTTTACAGAAGTGCTGGGCATACACTTCTCCTAGGAAATAGAAATGGGAATTCCAGATTGAAGTATTGTGTTTATTTGTAGTAGTAACATTTCATCATAAATTATGGAGTAAAGGTGACAAAAGATCTTGATTGAGAACTGCAGTTTCCTTCACCCACTGGTGTGAATAGTAGAGACTTTAGATGAAATTATGATGTCACTCTGAAGGCTGAGTCTTTCAATTTGGATTTTGTGTGAAGAGGTAAAATGGTTTATGAAAAATCCTGATCTTTTTCTTCCCCCTCCCCTCCTTCTTTTGGCAGAGGGCTTGTGTATGATAGCCGGAATAACCTACAGATGCGAGGTTTGGTCGTATTGCTTATTTCCAAAGCAGCTGGTCCCGGCAACACAGCAGAGCTTTCTTTCCAGCATGACATGGTCAGCGGGATTTATTCCAGGTATAGTGCAATCTCTTACAGCAAAAACCACTGACATATGTTTATTGGACGGTTGACTTCCATTACATCTTAATGGCTAGTCCCAAGGCCATTGGGGGAAAGTCAATATTGATTTATGTAATTATAAAAGTTTAAAATTCCCTCTTAAAATACCAGATAAGTGTAAGTGTGCATGTGTGTTTGTGGTGGTATACAAAGTGATGGCCTCCCTTTCCCCAACCTTTTGTATGTTGCTCTTCATTGTAAGTTGTCCAGGGTAGGGACTATCTACCTACCTCTGTTTGTACAGCTCCTAGCATAACAGGGCCCTCATCCTGATAGGGGTTTCTGGGATCTTCCATGATAGCAGGATTTTTATGAGAACAGGGTCCCATGCTCTGTCCTGGCTGTTTGGCAGTTAGCTATCCCTGGAGCTGTGCTGAAATCATAAGTGATGTTAGAACTGGTAGAAAAAATTAGAAATGTTGACAAATTTTTATTGAGATTTTATTTGAACTTTGGTGGAATCCCTCCCCCCCGCCCCCCCCCCCCCCCCCCCAAAAAAAAAAAAAAAGTTTTCTTCATCATCTTTGAAATTTAATTTTATTTGTGACCACCTCTGATGCTGATAGACCAAAAACATGCAAATGCACAGAGGCATGTTTATGACCGGATCTATAGAGAAATAGTGATTAAAGTACCCTCGTATGCTTTGATCTGCTCCACTTTGGAACAGGAGTACATCACTGTGCACTAGGGAAAACTGAGTGCATGGAAACAGAGTCCTTATGACAGCTAGTGCACTGTAGATTTATACCCCAGCTTGTTGCACACTGTTAGTCTAGGTCAGTGTTTCTCAACCTGGGGCGGTCACGGGAGAGGTTTGGGGAGGTTGCAAGCAGACCTGGCCTTAGGGAGTACGAAGCAGGGCAATTGCCTGGGGCCCACGCCACGGGCGGCCCAGTGAAGCTTATTTACATGTTTCAGCCCCAAGCCTTGAGCTTAAGGTAGGGGGGTGCAATTTTTTCTAGTTTGGGGGTGGGAGCATTGGGTTTTTTTCTGTAAGTCCAAAGCAGGTCGCCAGCAGAAAAAGGTTGAGAAACACTGGTCTAGACAAGCCCTAAGAAACATGCAAAAATATATAGTGGAGGTTTTGTTACAGAAAGGCTGTGTTGTCACCTTAACTGGTTAGTCCCATTCTTGTTTGTTTTTTGCACATAATGTCCACTTAAGCTATGCACCTCTTTTCTATATGTATACAAATAATGCAGTATGATACCATAATTCTAATTAATTATAGTATAGGAGGTATTGTAGTTTCGTTTGTAAATTATTTCGGAAAAGCTTATCTTAAAAATGCTTAAGACAGGGGAGAGGGAAAACAGTCTAGATAGTCCTGAATGTGGTCATTTTGAGAATGGAGATACACTTTAAGCATTTAAAGCTGTAATTAGACAAGTGACTTGAAGAAGCATTTAAAACACTGAATTAATAATGGGCCAACTGGTGCAGCTCCATGGACATCAGTGACACTATGAGAATTTAAGCCAGTTGAAGATCTAGTACAATAATTTAAGTGTAAAAGGAAGACACAACCATAATAATACCTAGAATTAGTCAGACACTCAGAAGATGAAAGACCTTTAAATGCTCCTATGCAGAACATTAGGGTTCATTACTGGCTGCAAAAGTGATAACAATGGAAATGTGTTAAATTTAAATCTTCTGTGACACTTCAAATCTGTACAACGTGAAATATGGGAGCAATAATGCATTCTGGTAATAATGATGAGGCACTGTTTATTTTGTACTATATATGGGCCAGATACTGCTCCCATTGAAGTCAATGTGGGTTTTGCCATTGGTTTTAAATGGAAGTAGGTTTGGGTCCTCTGTAGTTTTGTGAGCTTGTGTAACGCTTTGTGGCTCTCCAAGGACGCATTGTATATGGAACTTATGCCCAATCTCTCTTTTTCTCAGTTAAACAGATAAAATAAAAAGGACAAAATGCTTATAAAATCAAGGTCTAAAAGCCATTTGCAATTCCTTTATGTATTACAAATGCTATTTTACAAAGACTAGTTTCCTGAATAGGAACCAAGGGACACCATTTTCCATCCGTGTAGTTTTCTCTCAGATCTTGGTAAGGACACAGTCGCTATTTTATCATGATGCTGGTATGTATGTGGAAGTTAGAGGTGCATATCGAAGGCAGAATACACCCCTTGAGGATATGAAACAAGAAACTTTATTTTACTTATTCCTTTTTATTTTATATACTTTTAACACTTTTCAGACTATGGAGAATACTTGTTGGAAATATATTCTTTCAGGTTATTTTCAACTCTGCTGTAAATTATACAGTCTTTTTTGTTGCCATACTATGTAATTACTTCATCTATGTAAATATGAAAAATGCAGGAAATATTATTTCTGGCACGGTAAAGAGCATCTTCGTTGCGTGATACTTGAATGCTGTGAATGGACATTATGTTGTAGGCTTTTAGCTATTGGCTATGGCTCACTTGATCTTCGAGCGGTTGGTAGTGATTAATTCATTGCTTTCCTGAAGTCCTACCCTGAACTAAATTGTTCCAATACTAGTCAGAGATTATACCAGCCCAACGTTTCTTTCCTGTGTTTGCTCTGGAATCCATGTCTGTGTTCTCTTTAAATCTCTGTCCACAGAGTGGTAGCCCTTAACTATCAGCCTGACATATTTGATAGCCAGTCTGTTGAAAATATAATTTGGGAAGAGAAGAAGAAAGGGGATATATGGTAGAATATGCTTTACCCATTTAATTCAGAAAAGGATAAGTCAGTTGCACTTTATATTTTGGAATGAGGTTTAATGATCATGAATTTTACATCTTCCATGTTCTTGAGCAAAATAAAGTATAAATAAGCAGTATGTATAATCTTATATAAAATAGAATGTCACTGAGTAGTCGATTTAGATTAGGCCACTATTTATTTCTTCCTCTTCCTATCTCCAAATTAGTCAGTGTGTGGGACAAATGATCTAAATATAAATATGGGGTATCTGTTTATTTTTGGTGCATTTTTATTTTCTTTGTATGTAAGCAAAGCTTTAATTGGTGTTAAGTAATTGTAAAAAACATCAAACTTGATTTTAGTTGCACCAAAGAGTCTCCTTCCCCTCCAGTTCCCATATATAGCACTTGTATATTTCTACCCCATACATAAAAAATGTAAATAAAGTATATTAGCACATGGCTTTTCTTTTTGTTGCATTATGTCTCCTGTTATCCTTCCTGTTCCTGCCATTTTTTCTTTTTCTCTTACTATCTTTTCCCTCCTTCCACGTAATATGAGTAGTTCTGCTTATGGAGAGCCCACAGTACTGGTTATATTGTATAAAATCCAGAGAGTTGAGAGGTATGGTTCTCCTTCTCAGTTCTGTAATTTGAAATAAGGGAGTGGATGCCCAAACTTTGATAGACTGCTGCTGCTAATTTACACATAAAATTACCTACACATTTTTTTATCAAAAACAAGTGTAGAATCCTTATACTTACAGGAAGCATTTCTTGTCTGAATTCACCAGGGATGGAAATCTATTAGATTTAGACTGACCTGCAGTTACAGGGAGGAAATGGCCAACGGCTGCAATCTAGGAGTCTGAAGCGGCATTTGTTCCCCCCTCACTACCTAGCCCAGTGAAATAAAGCATAGTAGAAATAAACAGAACATGTTGGATGGAAGTGAAGAGAAATAAAAATACTGGAAACAAGAAATAAGGTAGTCTGACATGGCAATGTATTTGTGTGTAGAAGTTCAGAGTAAACTCTGAAATGCAGAGTATTATCAGCAAATGGATAGGCTTGTTACCACAGCATAAGGACAAGACTGGGTCTCAGCTGCAGATATGGCAGAGATTTATCTTATTAATGGGAATGCTAATTGGTGTTTGACTTCTAATTATAGTAACAATAGACCTTAACAATCAATCCTCACCTCTACTGGTTCACATTAAGTCTCTTCATCATAAAAGTGATTTCCATCAGGACTTATTGTTCTTATCCATATCATCAGCATAGGTACAGTATCCTAAGTAGTATGTGCTTTGAGGCTCAACTAATTAAGAAGTGCAGAAAATGTGTAATTCTAAAATATTCAGCACCTAAGAACGTATTAAGTAGGATAGTATTCTTAACAAGATTGTTTGTTTGGTTGAAACATAAAGGAAAACATGATGAGCATGAAATCTATCCTAATTCTTTAAGGAATTTACAGTTTTGTTTTCCATACCTTAGTAAAAATTGAGGAAAATCTACTAAGAGGTGGTCTAAGCGAGTATTTTAAATGATTTTATTTAGCTTTTGATCTACAGGATTAATCCTTTGAGTTGCTTCATCTGATTTACAAGAGGAGTCTCAGGAGATGAAAAGCACATCCAACCTGATTACATATTCCTATTGATCATCTTCCACCCGCAACAGTAAAAATCAGCTCTAAATACAAATCTAACAGTATTACTAATTCATTACAACCATTTCTTCATTAGCTTTTGATTGTTTTCAACATGTGCAATATTCACAAATACAGCAATTTATATGTTGAATAAGTGAAAGGAATATAATGCAGAGTACATCAGAAATCCTTGCAGTAAAGATTACGAAGGACTATTGTAAGAACATAAAATAAAATCACTTCTACAAGACAGGAGTGTTTAGAGCTAGAAAACTGGATATGCAAAGAGCTACCAGCCTATCTAGAACTGAGTTAAGTTCATTAAATATAACAGTTTAACGCTCTTAGTCAGGGCTTTTCTGTGATTCCTTAATGGTGGAGTTTGCCACAGAATCCACCCCTTGCTGCAGCATTCTGATCAAGAATCTAAGTTTTATGGTTGTGAAGAAAACCTTCCACACACAAGCCAACGCAGTGGTGTAAATACCTGAAACAATACCTTTGGAAGGTAAGACCTGTTAGTCTGTGGGATCAGTGGGGTGCTCACTCTGAAAAATCGTCAGCATTAACTGTTTCACTGCTGATGATTTAAGCAGAAACATGCAGGTAGTGTGCATGTTCTGCAATCCCAAAATCTCTCCTGCTCTTTCCCAAAGCTAAAAATACCAGCTGTCCTCAGAAGCTAAAACCCCCAATTTCTCCCTGACAAATTCTACAAGTTCTTCTTTGAGTGCTTGCTCATATCGATTCCAATGAGGTGTGTGTGCGCCACGTTCACGATCGTCAGAAGATTTTTACCCTAGCAACACCCGGTGGGTCGGCTGAGGCGCCCTCTGGAGTGGCACCTTCCCGGTGCCGAATATATGCCCCAGCCAACCCAGCTTCCCCTCAGTTCCTTCTTACTGCCCGTGACGGTCGTTGAAACTGTGGAGCGCCAACCCCTGGCCCAGACAGGACTTCTTTAGAAGACGCGGCTGAGGTGGTAGGCGGAGACAGTCTGGTCAGCAGATGGGCCAGAGCCAGGGTCCCCCCCCAAACCATCGGCGGGACCCAAACAACACTTTTGAAGGTGCGCCTGAGGGCGGAGCAGCAGTCTCCTTCCAGGATCCTTCCCTGCCTTTCTACAGTTGCCTCTCCCATTTCCTCCGTGTGTGGTCCCATATAACATCAGACCGCTTGGTCCTACGCACGGTGGAAAGTGGATACAGCCTTCAATTTGCTCCCCCCCCCCCCTTCCCTCCCCGTCCCTCTTCAGGGACCCATCTCATGAGCGACTCCTTCTATAGGAGGTGCAAACGCTCCTAGCTATCAGAGCGATAGAGGAGGTTCCAAGGGAACTGAGGGGCAGGGGGTTTTACTCCCGATATTTCCTAATCCCCAAGACAAAGTGGGGGCTATGGCCCATTCTGGACCTGCGCAGACTCAACAAATTCATGGTAAAGTTGAAGTTCCGCATGATTTCCCTGGGGACCATTATTCCTTCCCTGGATCCTGGAGACTGGTACGCTGCCCTTGACATGAAGGTCGCGTATTTCCACATAGCGATTTACCCGCCACACAGGCGTTTCCTTCGCTCTGTGGTCAACCAACAGCACTTCCAGTTTACTGTTCTTCCTTTCGGTCTATCCACGGCACCAAGGGTCGTTACGAAGTTTATGGCCATCGTAGCTGCCTCCCTTCGTCAACATCTGATGCAAGTGTTTCCGTACCTCGACAACTGACTCATTCGGGGCCGCTCCAGGGACCACGTGCAGTCTCATGTTCAGTTCACCATGAGCATGTTCAGACAGCTAGGCCTGCTGCTCAATGTAGAAAAGTCCACTTTGGAGCCGACCTTCATCGGCGCAGTCCTAGATTCCAGACTCAATGTGCTTCCAGTAGAAATGCATGGGCTTCAGGCCCTAGTAAACATCATCGTGGCCTGCAAGGCTTCCCGACCTCGACAGTACGGATGTGCTTAGGTCTCCTGGGACACATAGTATCTTGTACGTTTGTGACCAGACATGCCAGACTATGCCTCCGTCCACTTCAGGCCTGGCTCTCAACTGAATACCATCCAGGCCAGCACAGCATGGACACGGTGGTCACGGTACTGCCGGACATCTTAGGGTCCCTGAACTGGTGGCTGAACCCCAAGTCAGTAGTCGAGGGGGTACCATTCCATGCCCCACAGGCCTCCCTGGCCCTAACCACGGACACATCTTGTCTGGGTTGGGGCGCTCACCTCGGGAACCTTTGCACGCAGGGCGTTTGGTCCACACAAGAGATATCCCTGCACATCAATGTACCGGAGCTGAGAGCAGTGTGCCTGGCTTGTCAAGTATTTCACAGGCACCTTCAGGGCTGTTGTATTGCAGTTCTCACAGACAACACAACGGCAATATTTTATATCAACAAACAAAGGGGAACACGATCGTCCCCCCTCTGGCAGGAAGCCATTCTCCTGTGGGAATTCTGCATAGCCCGCTCAATCCATCTGGTGGTGTCTTTTCTCCCAGGAGTCCAGAACACCTTAACGGACTGCCTCAGCAGATCCGTCCAGGCTCACGAGTGGTCGATTCGCCTGAATGTCATCCACTCTGTCTTCCAGAAGTGGGGGTTTCCCCACATAGACCTATTCGCCTCTCGCGAGAATCGGAAGTGCCAGGTGTTCTGCTTTCTCCAAGGACACTTCCCGGGTTCCCTATTGGACGCCTTCCTAATACCATGGAAAGACCACCTGTGTTATGCCTTTCTTCCATTCCCATTAGTCCATAGGGTCCTGCTCAAGTTGCGCAGGGACAGAGCCCGCTTAATTTTGGTCACCCCGGCGTGGCCCAGGCAGCACTGGTACACCACTCTCCTAGAGCTGTCGGTGGTCACTCCAATTCCACTTCTGTTTTGGCCGGACCTGATCATGCAGGAACATGGACGACTCTGCCACCCTGACCTGCGATCCCTCCACCTCACAGCGTGGATGCTGCATGGCTAGCTCAATCTGAGCTACGTTGCTTCCGCTCGGTGCAACAGGTCCTTCTGGGTAGCAGAAAGCCGTCTACCAGATCCACATATTTGGCCAAGTGGAAGCGTTTTTCTGCTGGTGTGCTCTGAGTGATACGGCCCCCCTGCAGGCGTCAGTACCTACCATCTTGGACTACCTCTTGTCCTTGAAACAGCAGGGCCTGGCAGTTTCATCCATCAGAGTACACCTAGCAGCAATTTTGGCCTTCCACCCAAGCAAAAATGGGCGCTCGGTCTTCTCCAGTCCCATGGTCAGCAGGTTCCTCAAGGGATTGGAATGCCTGTACCCACAAATTAGGCATCCAGTCCCTACTTGGGACCTCAACCTGGTCCTATCCAGACTCATGGGTGCCCCGTTCGAGCCGATGGCCACCTGCTCGCTCCTCTATCTTTCCTGGAAGACAGCCTTCCTCGTAGCTATCACCTCGGCGAGGCATGTGTCTGAGCTTAGAGCCCTCACGTTGGAACCACCATACACGGTGTTCCACAAGGACGAGGTACAGCTTTGACCACACCTGGCCTTCCTTCCTAAGGTGGTCTCTGCCTTCCATGTCAACCAAGACATCTTCCTCCCGGGCTTCTATCCGAAGCCACACGCCTCTCGACGGGACCAACAGCTGCACTCCCTAGACATTCGCAGAGCCCTCACCTTTTACATCAACTGAACAAAACCTTTTAGGAAAATAACTCAGCTGTTTGTTGCTGTGGCAGACCGGACGAAAGGCCTCCTGGTCTCCTCCCAGCGCATCTCGTCCTGGATCACATCATGCATCCGTGCGTGCTATGACTTGGCTGGTGTCCCAACTACACACCTTACTGCCCACTCCACCTGGGCCCAAGTTTCGTCCTCCGCTTTCCTGGCTCATGTACCAATTCAGGAGATATGTAGAGCAGCAACTTCGTCATCGGTACGTACCTTTGCTACCCATTATGAGATAGTCCAGCAGTCGAAAGGTGATGCAGCATTTGGTTCAGCAGTTCTGCACTCCGTGACATCTCACTCTGACCCCACCGCCTAGGTAAGGTTTGGGAGTCACCTAATTGGAATCGATATGAGCAATCACTCGAAGAGGAAAAGCAGTTAGTCACCTTTTATAACTGTTGTTCTTTGAGATGTGTTGCTCATATCCATTCCAAACCCGCCCTCCTTCCCTTCTGTCGGAGTAGCTGGCAAGAAGGAACTGAGGGGGCGCTGGGTCAGCTGGGGCATATATTCGGCGCCTCAGCCGACCATCTGGGTGTTGCTAGGGTAAAAATCTTCCGACGATCATGCATGCGGCGCGCACACACCTAATTGGACTGGATATGAGCAACACATCTCGAAGAACAACAGTTACAAAGGTGAGTAACCGTCTATGCATTTTCAGTACAGATTTCTGAAGTACATTGAAAATTACAGGAATAAAATTATAGAAAATTAAATATTACAATAATACTGATGATATTTTCTTATTTGATTCAGTCAAAAACTTCTATTTAATTTAAATTACGTTATCCTAGAATTTCCGGTCTGCTGCTCTGGAGTGAGGCAGAAAACTTGTGGAGTATACTGGTCCCTCCCCATAATTTGGATAGGGATGGAATATATTTATATTTAATTTTTGTTAACAGCTTATTTCTGGATTGTGTACTAGTTGTTTAATGCCACAGATGGGTCTAGCTACTAGTGCATGTCTTCGTAGCTCACATGAAGCTTTGCTCATTATAGTTCTTTGCTAAATCTGTTTATTTAAAAGTGCTGTGATTTAAAAGTACTGTACAAATATATAAAAGTCCCTGCCCTGAAGAGCTACAATCTCTGTTTAAGCCTAGAGACAACAGGTAGATAAAACAAGCAGACAGCGGGTACACAAGAAAACAATGAGATACCACTTGTCACCATGGAATACTGTAGTGACAGCAAACCAGCTGCCTAATCCTTATTTAATTGTTTATAGGCATGTCAGGAAAAGAGTTTTTAAGGAGACATTCATCTGAAGGGGGACAATGAGGTGTCTTTGCGACTATTTGCAGGAGCTTCTCCCATGCCTAACAGATGGAATGGGGTAAAGCATCAAGATGATGATTGCATTTTTTTTAAAGGGCAGTCAAGCCTGGCACCATGTGGGAGCAGAGATGAGGGTTGACAGTTTGAATCTCAGTTGTGAATGGCTTTAAAAGTGAAGACAAGTCATTTTTGTTTGATGCCGCAATGACGGGGGAGTCAGTACAGAGAGGCAAAGAAGGGGTGATGTGGTCAAAGTGATAAGCCATAAAAATGATCTTTGCAGCAGCATTTTTTATGGAGGTAGATGGGGCAAGATGGGATTTGTCAAGGCCAGAGAGAGGAGTATGTTGCAGTAATCAAGATGCAGGGTAAGAGCCTGGGTAAGAGATTTAGTTGTGTAGATGGGGAGGAAAGGTTGACTCTTAGAGATGTTAGGAAGCAAAATAAAGCAGAGGTTTTAGGACATGTCCTGGATGTGACAATCTAGAGAGAGGTCTGAGTTGAAAATGATGCCCAGGCTAGGGACAAGAGTGACAGGGAGGATGAGGATGGTACTAATAGGAGATGGGGGGGGGAGATTTGTAGGAACAATTCAAATGCTCTGTTTCAACCGTGTTTACTTTGTGTTGATGGCTGGACATCCACCAAGCGATGTCAGAAAGACAGAATGAGATTTTAGCTGGGACAAAAGGAAACAGGTTGGGAGTAGAAAGGGAGAACAGTCTTCAGCCATAATGATGATAGCTGAAGTCCTATTTGCAAATAAGGTCGCCATGAGTTAAGGAGGAGAGGGAGAAAAGGTGTCCAACGTGAATCTATTTTTATTTTCAGGTACAATGTCCTTTTATATTAAGAAAATCCTTATTCTTCCTTGGTAGTGCCTTGCCCATTGAATGGCAGCTAAGTAATTGCCTCTAGGGTACTAGAGTGTTGTATAACTTCTGACCATGCCCAGCCACTGCTAACTTAAGGACTAGAGTTAATTTCCAAAGTAAATTAAAAAAACAATGCACGGCAGTGTGAAGTTAGCAAAATATAATGTAAAGGAAAGTGAATTGTGTTTGAACACAGGGGTAAACGCTTCCAAACCTGAGAGCCTACAGTTAAGCTCCGAAATACGTGGTCTGAAGTCACAAGTACTCTCAAATCTCGTTGACTTCAATAGGAGCTGCAAATACTTAGCAGCTTTGAAAAGTCTGTCCCTAAATATAATTTATAAGTGGTCTCATTGAAGTGCCTAAATGACTTAGGAGCACAACTTCATTGACTTTCAGTGGGGTTTTATTCCTAAACCACTTAGGCACTTTTAGGCACCGAGGGTGGGTTTTTCAAATATGAATTTCAGGAGGTTAACTTTAGGCACCCACATCTGAAAATGTTGGGTTCCATTCCAAATTTTGGAGAAGTGTGTGTATTACTGGTCATAGACCCCCTCTAGCCTGTCCCAGTTTGGTCTCTTCCCCTGCCCTCATGCTCCCACTTCAGCTTACCGACCTCCACCCTTCAGGGTCCTCATCCAATCTTGGTCTTGTTCTCACTCCCCACCACCACTGGCTCTCAGTTGTCATCCCCCAATCCCTCCCCTGGCTCCTAGTCCTCTTGCCCAGCCAATGTGTCTCTGTCCCCCACCCCCTGCTCTTGCCCCTTCTGTAGTCTAGTCAAGTCACTACTTCTTCCATGCTTCCTGGACACCAGCAGGAGGAGCATTAGTCTCCTGTGTCTGTTTTATTGTTCCATAAGTTTCAAAGCTATGAAGATTTCCATTGTTAAGTCAGAAAAATGTCAGTTCTGAAATTCTTATTTTATATTAATTGAATTAGAAAAACACCCATCAATAACCCCTCTGATAAAACTTCAGAAGTAGCAGTGCTAATAAACAATTTCATTTTATGGACCTCCAGGGAGGATGCCACAGATATTGCGTTGATTCTTAGAGGCTGTTTATTAGCTTACAAATCTCTCCCCAACACCGGGCTGGAGCAACTATCATTTGAATTAGTTGATACCATTTTTCTCTTTATTAAGATGCATAAACTGGATCATTAAGACACCAAAAGATCAAAGAAATAGAATGTTAAATATCTAATTTAACTAATATACATAAGATATTTTCTCTTTCCTGCCCAAAAAAGAGAAAAAACCAACAACAACGAATTAAAATAAGAATCAGAAATAACACCACTGTGGTATATAATTGTGGGAGGAGGGAGGTCCTTTGCAGGGACAGATTTTCATTCACAAAATTACAAAGAAAATATTACACCAGTAGAAAATCTGCATTTATAATAATAAAACTTGGCTGACATCAATGTACCAAAATGTATCTTATTAAGTTGATAAGGTCCCAGAGGCAGCAGTAGTTGTCTGCCTCCAAAGAAATTTGTATCCTTTCCCTTCTGGTGATTATATCAACGCAACTGGTGGAAGGGGCAAGGTCTCAGAGACAGCCTGCTGTCTCCCTTTAACTGTTTAGCATCATTCCATGTACATTGTAAGCAAGATCCATCGGTTACATGGTTCTGTGTTGCAAAAACTGAGAATACAACAGTCTCATGGTAGGAAACACTTAGGTGTAGGGTAATAAGGTGTCAAAATAATTTTGAATTTTTAAAATCCGGTTGTGGGCAATGACAGCCATATCATAAATAGTGGAGCCATGAATTTTTTTATCATGGAACTTCAACCACCTGCTTGCTCTCCACTTACTAATTAGTTTCTCCTGAGAGTTATTCTAACATTCTAAGCAGCTGAGTTTTTTGCATCTGCTCCCCAAAACAATTACACCTGCACAACGCTCAGAACAAGCAAGAGTCAATCCTGCAGCAGTAACAACTTTCCATGTATAAAATGTTACAGGTTTAAAGTCTATTCTCTTCTGCTGCTGCATCAGGTTCATGCCATAGGGAAGGGTCGACCTCAGGCTTCTAAGAGGAACGTGGCACTTGCTTCTAGCCCTGGAACGTCACGAGTAAAGGGACTTAAAGTTTGGATCACTCTTGCAGGTTATTGTGGCTCCCTCTGAAGCTTGTGCTGTTGGACTTGTGGTAACTAAAACACCTGGCTCTACAGGTGAAAGGATAAAAAACAGAACAACCCAGTTTTTTAAGAAACTACAGTATTTCAGAAATAGTTTTTCTGTAATGCATGTATAATGCAGAATACATGTTGGGGTGATATGAAGCTTTTATTGACACTTGTTTGTGAGGACCTGTGTAACTTTGTTGTGACTTCTCCTCTTAAGAGTAGTGTACTCTTTCCAAATTCCATGATGATAAATGTTTGATATCACATGGGTATAGGTTCTTATATATGTATGTGTCACTCAGTTCCTTTCACTCACTAGTGGCAGAAGTATAATAATTCTATTGGATGCAATTGAGCTCATTTGGTTCTAAAAATAGTTAAATGTTCTGCCATTTGATCAATGAGATTTGGTTCAATATTAGTGCTTTAGAATGTATATTATATTTTGATTTGGACACAGCAAATTTTATAATTCCTTCAAGTAATTTTCCTGTTGTACTTTCTTCTTTTGTACACTCAGTTCTTCTTCGAGTGCTTGTTCACGTCCATTCCACATTAGGTGGCGTGCGCCACGTGCACGAGCATCGGAAACTTTTTCCCTTAGCGGCTCCTGTTGGGCCGGCGGGGCCCCCGAGTGGCACCACTGTGCCGTGCATATATACCCCTGCTGGCCCGACCCCCTCCAGTTCCTTCTTACTGTCCGTGGCGGTGTTGGAACAACCCCCCCCCCCCCCTCTCTCTCTCTCTCTCTCTCTCTCTCTCGTAGAAGAGCAGTCCCTTAGCCTTTAGAGTAGCTGTTATCAGTTCGTTAATATACCTATTGTGGACACTTAAGTCATTAGGTGCTTGGAGGCTTCCAGCACCCGCCGCGGGGCATGCCATAGGCCCATGGCTTCAAGGCTTGTGCTGCAAACCTATGCCAATTAGTGACCCCCACGACTTGTGTGTACGTTGCCTGGGGGACGGACATCAAACTGAACAGTGTAGGATTTGCAAGGCGTTTAAGCCAAGAACAAGGAAAGAAAGAGACTTTCGTCTAAAGCAGCTGTTGATGGAGGCTGCATTGCAGCCGCCAGGCCCGGAGTGCCTGACGTCAGCTCAGGCTTCCTCTATGCGTAGTGCCCCAGAGCTGTCGAGAGACCCGGCACCGGCTAAGCATCGTAAACTGTCAGCCCCGGAGCGCCAGGCTAGGCCCTGGCACCGTTCATCCTCCCCTGTGCAGCCCCTGGTGCAGCCAAAAGGAAGGCGCGGTCGTTCCCCGCACAGGAGGCCGGCACCTCCCAAGGCACCGAGCACCGATAAGAGCGGGAAGGCCGCGGTACCAGCGCTGACACCAGCGGTCCCGGCAGCACACGCCCCACCGAGCCCAGACCTAAGTGAGCTCAGTGCAGACGATGGGCTTGAGGGCATAACGGATCAGCCCTCTATGCCTGGCACCTTTGAGGCTGCAAAAGACCTCATCGAGCTGTCAGCCGTGAGCCCCCTCCCGTATGGGGAGAACCCTCCGGCACCCATGCCTTGGGTGCCGTTGAGGGGTAAGCCGGCAGTGGTGTGCTGCTCAAGGACACCGTCCCGGCACTGGTCTCAGTCGAGCTCCGACTCTGCAGACTCACAGTTGCCAGTGGCCCAGAAAGAGGTTGTGGCACCAGTAGTGGGTCGGCGCGAGGAAGCACCAGAAAGGGCACGCCACTCTCTGGCACCCCCCAGAGACCAGCACCGGGAGGAGTTGAGGTGGCCCTCACCAGAGAAGTCCCGCAGACTGTCCCGGTCCAGGGAACGCCGGCACCAGTCCCGGTCCAGGTCCTGGTCCCAGTCCCGGGGATGCTGGTACTGCTCCTGCTCCAGTTCGGCCAGGAGTTGCTTGTTCTCCTACCAGTGCAGATCGTTGGCACCACCATGGCCTTTGTGATTGGCATCGCCGCAATCCGCTGCTGACTCCGGCCACTTTAGCTACCCTCACTGGGCCCCGGACAGCAGGGACCCTCAGGTGGGCTGGGCAGTTTCCAGGCCTCCAGCATCCCCCCAGGATAAATGGAAGAGACCGGCACCGAGTCTGGTGCTGTCCCATGGACTCCAGCCCCAGCCTGAGCCAGAGGCCCCTCCCACGGGAGAAGGGGAGCAGGAGGACCAACTGGAGGGGGTCAAGCAGCAGCTAACCTCCTTGTCTTCTCCGGATGAGGCGGTGGCGGGTACAGAGGTGTCCGGCCCTCCACCGATAGACCATAGAGCCCACCAGGAATTGCTGCACCGGGTTGCCCAGAACTTGGGGTTGCAGGCCGAGGAGATGGTTGAGTAAGAGGACCCCCTGGTGGACATTTTGAGCCCCGAAGGTCCATCCAGAATAGTGCTCCCGCTCATAGTTGGACTGAATGGTCTTACTAAGACTATATGTCAGACCCCGGCCTCCAGCCCTCCAACAGGCAAGGAAGTGGAATGTAAATACTTTGCCCCTTCTAAGGGCTATGAGTTCCTGTTCTGCCACCCGAGTCCATGCTCCCTAGTGGTCTCAGCGGTAAACGAAAGGGAGTGCCACGGACAGCAGGCCCTGGCCCCTAAGGCCAAGGAGGTGAAACGCCTGGACCTTTTTGGCAGAAAGGTGTACTCATCTGGGGCCCTTCAGTTGAGGATTGCGAACCAGCAGGCCATCCTCAACAGGCACAATTTCAACTCCTGGGCGGCGGTGGGGAAGTTTAAGGACAACCTCCCTCAAGGTTCCCAACAGGAGTTCACGGTCCTGGTGGACGAGGGCAAGGCAATAGCCAAGACCTCTCTCTAGGCCTCCCTGGATTTGGCAGACGTGGCGGCTAGAACAATAGTGTCAGGGGTTATGAGGCACTCGGCGTGGCTCCAGGAGTCAGGCCTGCCGCCCGAGGTCCAGACTACACTCCAGGACCTCCCCTTCGAAGGGTCCGGGCTCTTCTCGGACCAGACAGACACGAGGCTGCACAGCCTCCCCCTCAACGCCAGTACCAGCCTCGCCATAGGCATGAGCCTTAGCGTAGGCGAGGCAGGGATAACAGGCGACGGTGCAACAACAGCAGTAACAATAATGCGCCAGGCCAGAACCAAGGCTAGCACAAACCCCAGCCGGGCACTAAGCCAGGCTTTTGAAGGTGCGCTCGAGGACAACGTACCAGACCAGTCACCGGATCCGTCCCTTTGTTTTCTGAACCGCCTGTCCCATTTCTCCCGTGCGTGGTCCACCATTACGTCAGACCGTTGGGTCTTGTGCACAGTACGGAATGGGTACTCGCTGCAGTTCGCCTCCCCCCCCCCCCACTGCCCTTCCCCGTCCCTCTTCAGGGACCCCTCTTACGAGCATCTCCTAGAGAAGGAAGTCAGCTTGCTGCTAGAAGTGGGGTCGGT
This sequence comes from Chelonia mydas, assembly GCF_015237465.2. Lineage (NCBI taxonomy): Eukaryota > Metazoa > Chordata > Testudines > Cheloniidae > Chelonia > Chelonia mydas. Next base: position 79,234,999 of record NC_057851.1, on the reverse strand, counting down.
AGAGGCGGTGCCGCACAGCTTAAGCGGGAGGGATTCTACTGCTGGTACTTCCTCATCCCCAAGGCCAAAGGGGGCCTTCGCCCCATCCTAGACCTGCGCGGGCTCAACAAGTTCCTGGTCAAGGCCCGGTTCCGCATGGTCTTTCTGGGCACCATCATCCCTTCCCTGGATCCAGGGGACTGGTACGCTTCCCTTGACATCACGGACGCATACTTTCATATTGCCATCCACCCAGCACATCGGCGGTTCCTTCGTGGACAAAGAACATTACCAGTTTGCGGTTCTCCCGTTCGGTCTAGCCGCGGCCCCAATGGTGTTCACGAAGTGCATGGTGGTGGCCTTCTTACGGAGGCAGAGAATCCGGGTGTACCCGTACCTCGACGACTGGCTCCTGGCAGGCCGATCTGAGGCAGAAGTGCAGGGCCATGTGGAGGTGGCCCGGAGATTGTTCTGTGAGCTAGGGCTCCTGGTCAGCGTCTCCAAGTCCACGCTCGTGCCTATGCAGAGAGTGGAATTCATAGGGGCGGTCCTGGATGTGGTGCAGGCCAGGACAAGCCTTCCTGTATCCCGATTCCAGGCTATCCAACAAGCAGTGGCCTCCCTGCGCCAGTTTCCAACAACAACGGCCAGGTGCTGCCTGCGGCTGCTGGGCCCCATGACAGCATGCAGACACGTGGTCAGGCATGCCAGACTGAGACTCTGCAGGCGTTGCTTGCTGAGGTGTACCGCCCTGTCAGGGACCCCCTGGACTTGGTAGTGACAGCCCCAAGGGACGTGCTGGACTCCCTGCTGTGGTGGCAGTCCTAGCCTGTGGTTTGTGAAGGCATCCCCTTTGCCGCCTCACAACTGGACCTGACACTGGTGACAGATGCGACAGACCACGGATGGGGGGCTCACCTAGGGGACCTCATGACACAGGGGTTGTGGTTCGGAGCAGCGTGGTTGCTCCATATCAATGTGAAGGAGCTCAGGGCGGTTCATCTCGCCTGCCAGACCTTTCATGCCACTCTGAGTGGTCACAGCATGACAGTTCTGACAGACAACACTACTGCCATACTTTATATAAACAAGCAGGGCGGGGCTTGTTCCTCGCCACTCTGTCGCGATGCTCTCCTCCTCTGGGACCTTTGCATAGCCCATGTGTCATAAATATAAAGGGAAGGGTAACCACCTTTCTGTATACAGTGCTATAAATCCCTCCTGGCCAGAGGCAAAATCCTTTCAACTGTAAAGGGTTAAGAAGCTAAGGTAACCCCGCTGGCACCTGATCCAAAATGGCCAATGAGGGGACAAGATTCTTTCAAATCTGGAGGGGGGGTGGGGGGAACAAAGGGTTTGGTCTGTCTGTGTGGTGCTTTTGTCAGGAACAGATCAGGAATGCAGCCTTACAACTCCTGTAAAGTTAGTAAGTAATCTAGCTAGAAATGCGTTAGATTTCCTTTCGTTTAATAGCTGGTAAAATAAGTTGTGCTGGATGGAATGTATATTCCTGTTTTTGTGTCTTTTTGTAACTTAAGGTTTTGCCTAGAGGGATTCTCTGTTTTGAATCTGTTTACCCTGTAAGGTATTTACCATCCTGATTTTACAGAGGTGATTCTTTTACCTTTTCTTTAATTAAAATTCTTGTTTTAAGAACCTGATTGATTTTTCATTGCTCTTAAGATCCAAGGGTTTGAGTCTGTGTTCACCTGTACAAATTGGTGAGGATTCTTATCAAGCCTTCCCCAGGAAAGGGGGTGTAGGGCTTGGGGGGATATTTTGGGAGAAGACGTCTCCAAGTGGGCTCCTTCCCTGTTCTTTGTTTAAAACGCTTGGTGGAGGCAGAATACGGTTCAAGGAGAAGGCAAAGTTGGTACCTTGAGGAAGTTTTTAACATAAGCTGGTAAGAATAAGCTTAGGGGGTCTTTCATGCAGGTCCCCACATCTGTACCCTAGAGTTCAAAGTGGGGAAGGAACCTTAGAATCATAGAATCATAGAATATCAGGGTTGGAAGGGACCCCAGAAGGTCATCTAGTCCAACCCCCTGCTCAAAGCAGGACCAAGTCCCAGTTAAATCATCCCAGCCAGGGCTTTGTCAAGCCTGACCTTAAAAACCTGTAAGGAAGGAGATTCTACCACCTCCCTAGGTAACGCATTCCAGTGTTTCACCACCCTCTTAGTGAAAAAGTTTTTCCTAATATCCAATCTAAACCTCCCCCATTGCAACTTGAGACCATTACTCCTCGTTCTGTCATCTGCTACCATTGAGAACAGTCTAGAGCCATCCTCTTTGGAACCCCCTTTCAGGTAGTTGAAAGCAGCTATCAAATCCCCCCTCATTCTTCTCTTCTGCAGACTAAACAATCCCAGCTCCCTCAGCCTCTCCTCATAAGTCATGTGCTCTAGACCCCTAATCATTTTTGTTGCCCTTCGCTGGACTCTCTCCAATTTATCCACATCCTTCTTGTAGTGTGGGGCCCAAAACTGGACACAGTACTCCAGATGAGGCCTCACCAGTGTCGAATAGAGGGGAACGATCACGTCCCTCGATCTGCTCGCTATGCCCCTACTTATACATCCCAAAATGCCATTGGCCTTCTTGGCAACAAGGGCACACTGCTGACTCATATCCAGCTTCTCGTCCACTGTCACCCCTAGGTCCTTTTCCGCAGAACTGCTGCCTAGCCATTCGGTCCCTAGTCTGTAGCGGTGCATTGGGTTCTTCCGTCCTAAGTGCAGGACCCTGCACTTATCCTTATTGAACCTCATCAGATTTCTTTTGGCCCAATCCTCCAATTTGTCTAGGTCCTTCTGTATCCTATCCCTCCCCTCCAGCGTATCTACCACTCCTCCCAGTTTAGTATCATCCGCAAATTTGCTGAGAGTGCAATCCACACCATCCTCCAGATCATTTATGAAGATATTGAACAAAACCGGCCCCAGGACCGACCCCTGGGGCACTCCACTTGACACCGGCTGCCAACTAGACATGGAGCCATTGATCACTACCCGTTGAGCCCGACAATCTAGCCAGCTTTCTACCCACCTTATAGTGCATTCATCCAGCCCATACTTCCTTAACTTGCTGACAAGAATGCTGTGGGAGACCGTGTCAAAAGCTTTGCTAAAGTCAAGAAACAATACATCCACTGCTTTCCCTTCATCCACAGAACCAGTAATCTCATCATAAAAGGCGATTAGATTAGTCAGGCATGACCTTCCCTTGGTGAATCCATGCTGACTGTTCCTGATCACTTTCCTCTCCTCTAAGTGCTTCAGGATTGATTCTTTGAGGACCTGCTCCATGATTTTTCCAGGGACTGAGGTGAGGCTGACTGGCCTGTAGTTCCCAGGATCCTCCTTCTTCCCTTTTTTAAAGATGGGCACTACATTAGCCTTTTTCCAGTCATCCGGGACTTCCCCCGTTCGCCACGAGTTTTCAAAGATAATGGCCAAGGGCTCTGCAATCACAGCCGCCAATTCCTTCAGCACTCTCGGATGCAATTCGTCCGGCCCCATGGACTTGTGCACGTCCAGCTTTTCTAAGTAGTCCCTAACCACCTCTATCTCTACAGAGGGCTGGCCATCTCTTCCCCATTTTGTGATGCCCAGCGCAGCAGTCTGGGAGCTGACCTTGTTAGTGAAAACAGAGGCAAAAAAAGCATTGAGTACATTAGCTTTTTCCACATCCTCTGTCACTAGGTTGCCTCCCTCATTCAGTAAGGGGCCCACACTTTCCTTGGCTTTCTTCTTGTTGCCAACATACCTGAAGAAACCCTTCTTGTTACTCTTGACATCTCTTGCTAGCTGCAGCTCCAGGTGCGATTTGGCCCTCCTGATATCTTTCCTACATGCCCGAGCAATATTTTTATACTCTTCCCTGGTCATATGTCCAACCTTCCACTTCTTGTAAGCTTCTTTTTTATGTTTAAGATCCGCTAGGATTTCACCATTAAGCCAAGCTGGTCGCCTGCCATATTTACTATTCTTTCGACTCATCGGGATGGTTTGTCCCTGTAACCTCAACAGGGATTCCTTGAAATACAGCCAGCTCTCCTGGACTCCCTTGACACCATGCAATTCAACCTTGACACCATGCAATTCACCTCGAGGCGTCCTATCTCCCGGGGGTACGAAACGAGCTGGCGGACTCCCTCAGCAGGTTGGACCGCATGTACAAGTGGACGCTCAGGGCGGACGTCGTGCTTTTGCTCTTCCGCAGGTGAGGGTTTCCCCAGGTAGACCTGTTTGCTACCAGGGCCAACGCCCAGTGCCTGCGGTTCTGCTCATTCCAGGGCCACAGCCTGGGCTTGTTCGCGGATGCGTTTGCGATCCCGTGGAGAGGGGGCTTGATGTATGCCTTCCCCCTGCTCCCCTTGGTGCACAAGGTCCTGCTCAAGGTGTGCAGGGACAGGGCGGTGGTGATCCTCATCGCCCCAGTCTGGGCCCGCCAGCACTGGTACACATCACTCCTAGAGCTGTCGGTGGAGGCCCCAGTAGTCCTACCCCTACACCGGGACCTCATTACGCACGATGGTGGGCGGCTTCTCCACCCCGACCTACAGTCACTGCACCTGACGGTGTGGAGGCTCTGGTTGCCATTACCTCGGCCAGAAGGGTGTCCGAACTGAGGGCCCTCACCTCTGAGCCACCGTACACAATATTTCACAAGGACAAGGTGCAGCTCTGGCCGCACCCCAAGTTCCTCCCTAAAGTGGTCTCCCAATTCCATTTGAGCCAGGACATTTGTCTGCCGGTGTTCTTCCCGAAACCCCATACGGACCTGAGTCACCGCAGCTTGCACACCCTGGATGTGCATTGAGCGCTGGCGTTCTGTTTGGAGTGCACTAAGCCCTTTTGCAAATCCACGCAGTTGTTTGTGGCTGTAGCCGAGAGGATGAAAGGCCTCCCAGTGTCGGTGCAGAGTTTTCGTCTTGGATTACAAGTTGCATCCGGGCGTGCTATGAGCTCGCAGGTGTTCTGGCCCCGGTGGTCACGGCCCACTCGACCAGGGCGCATGCGACTTCCACAGCATTCCTGTCACAGGCCCCGATCCAGGAGATCTGCAGAGCAGCTACCTGATCCTCCGTGCACACCTTCACGACCCACTACGCGGTCAACCAGCAGGCCAGAGAGGACGCGACAGTTGGCAGAGCGGTCCTCTGAGCAGTTGTTCCATGACTCCTACCCTCCTCCAGAGGTAAGCTTGTGATTCACCTAACGTGGAATGGACGTGAACAAGCACTTGAAGAAAAAATGATTACTTACTTTCTCATAACTGTTGTTCTTCGAGATGTGTTGTTCACATCCATTCCACCACCCACCCTCCTACCCATCTGTTGGAGTTGCCGGCAAGAAGGAACTGGAGGGGGTCAGGCCAGCAGGGGTATATATGCATGGCGCAGTGGCGCCACTCGGGAGGCCCCGCCGGCCTGATGGGAGCCGCCAAAGGAAAAAGTTTCCGACACTCGTGCGCGCGGTGTGCGCGCGCCTAATGTGGAGTGGACGTGAACAACACATCTCGAAGAACAACAGTTATGAGAAAGTAAGTAAACTTTTTTTCTGTTCACACATTTAATTTTATCTATGTGTCTTGCTCCTTTCAGTTTGGTAAATAAAAGATTTATTCTCTTAAACAGGTCTACTCATTTGGCAGGTGTCCTTTCTTAATAGGCTTCAGTTGTATAAAATAGTTCAATGTATTTAACGTGTCATTAGTACTGAATTCGTTAACATTAAGGTTACTGCACCTTAACTTCCACCTACATTGAATACAATTATATATCAACTCCTTAGAGACAATGTTTTGGGGAAACACTTGGATTGCTAAGCAGTCACTGAGAGGTTTGCTGGTGTCTGTACATAATTGACATGACACAGTAATTGGAATCTGTATTATCCCAGTGCGATTTCTCTCACACAGTCATTGCAAATAACATTTGAACTGAATTTCAAAGGCTTGAGGCCTGAGAATCAACCAATACAGAGAGAGAAAATATGGCCATAAAATTACTTGATTTTATCTTATTAGTAATCTCAGTCTTCTTTCTATAAGTGAGATCTTGTACAGTTCCGAGGCATTATATCTTAATTTAGGGATTTAAAAGTATTTTGAATTTATTTTCAATAGTAAACATACATTTGAGATTCAAAATGTTTGGTAGTCATTGTGGTACATTTATCATGAGATAGATGTTAGATCAGATTTCATGATTGGGTTGTTCGTTGGGGAGTTAAAGGTTCTGAACTTAAGAAGAGAGCAAATTTAGATTAATTCTGGTTGGACAGAAGTCTTAATTGGTAAACAGTCATCCAGTAAGTAGTCTATGGCTGGCGTCCACTGTAGTTCTGAGGGAGGAGTCTTAGTAATTGCCAAAACTAAACTCCTGATTCTTTTCTCTCAAAGCCCACCCGCCTGCCTGTCACCTAATCCTTTAATCTTTGCTTCGTGTTTGCCTTTCCTTTTGACCCACACATTTAGGTTATGTCTGAATCTTATTGCTTTTTCCTGCATAACATCTCCAACATCTGACCTTTCTCTGCCTACTCTGCCAAAACTGTTGCCCAGCCTTGTTCCTCTCTGCAAATATCACCCTCCCTTCTTCTCTTGGTTTCACAAAGTATCAATTAACTGTCACTCAATTCAGATAGGGAGGTATGTCTGTCCGGTTGAGGAAGTTTTTGGGTTGCAGCTGTGGGAGGGCACAGGTGTATCTGGATACTGAAGTAATTATGTCAGCCTGCATGGCATAGGTAAATCTGGACTTACTCATAAGTGAACACTGAGTAGGTTTCCTATGATTAGCAAATAAGATTTTTCATGGTGCATTTAAACTGCTCATTTCACAGGATCACAACTTCAGGGGATTTGTCTTCGGAGCAAGGATTAGATTTCCCACAGCGGGGATATAATAAATGGTGGGGTTAGTTAACTCCCCTGACTCCACAGAGATTGGGAGTTGAAATAATAAATTGGGCATCGGGCCCCTCCCCTGCTTCAGTGCAGAAAGTGGTTGGATTTTCAGAGAACCTCAAGCCCTCCTTGGAGGGCTCAGTGGTTGCTCTGTGCAGTTGTCTGCATGGAGGAGTAGCCTTGTTTAGGGATTGGAATGGCTTTAGGTATTGGAATGAGAAAATGCTTGACATTGGTAACAGCTTGGCATAGGTACTGACCTAGGAGCAGTAAAAGGGATAATATAAGTTTTATGTGTCCTTAGGAAGGATCTTGCTTGAAATTAAAGATTTCATAAGTATGTGGCCACTAGGCCAAATATTTCTTCTTGTTGGCCTCCTGCCATTACCAATAAGGAATTAAACTCCATTCACTGTCTGAATTGTTTAGAAAGCTGTTTTAATACAAAACAATTATCACAATCCCCTATATTGTGGTTTTTGCTCTGTGCCTTCACCTTTAACTTAGTCCAATCCTCTGTGTACGTTATAACAGAGGAGACTTGGTTTTGTTTAATACTGGATGTACCTGTTTGCACAAATGTCAATTTGGCAGATGGTGAAGGAGCAGAGGACACAGTTGTGCCAATGACAAAAAATAAATTGACATGCATTAGACTGAACCTGATTAGCAGGTTACAACTTCCAGGCAGTGGAAACACTGTTCTTGTTGTCATGCTGGCACAAGCAATGGGCAAAACCCCTGTCCCTGTCCTGAAGGGTTTTAAAATCTACAATTTCTTCGTGGTGTATTTTGTAGACTCATTAAAAGACTTCAAAATATGACTTGTCAACACTGCCTGCCACTCTGAATTTGGGGGTTTGGCTTCACGTTTTTAACCAGTATGAAGTGCATCCTCATTTGTCTTGACACAACATTGAGATGTTTGCCACTGAGAAATATATAACTAATCTTCACACCCACACAGCTCTTAAACAAATGTGAAAGCAAGAAAACAAATGTCCCCAAATATTGTTTTCCAATTGGACACCCACATATATAACTGGGTAAATAGTGTTTTAAATGCCTTAATATGGGTGTGACTAAGAGATGCCATTCCAGTCTTTTCAGTAAATGCGTTTTTAACCTTCCATGAAATATTTAGCAACTAATTAGTTACTAATTACTAATTAACTATTTAGTAGACCACACAGCTACCACTCTGAAACATGAAATATTTAGTTGTCTTTTGTAAAATTTTAAACACTGTTTAAAGCAATAAACTGTGAACAAATGAGGAAATTCAAAGCCAAGTCTGACCGTTCATCTTTGTCTTTTAATTTTGTGACTTTTATCACTTTGTGTCACAACCTTACTGTTTTTCATGTAATTTTTCTTTAATTAAATAATATAGTGTTTGCTTATTTAAAATGGTCTACCTTTGTTCATCTCAAAGCTATACTGGCCGTAAATATCTTTTTTCTTTTTAGTGCCCTGTTAGATAATAGTTGAGAAAATAATAGATTCCAGGGACCTTTGATCCACCATTACTATAAAATAAAATGCAACTTAATTTTTTTCCCCTGGCCATAATGGTTTTAACCTTGTGTACTAATTTGAATGTGCTTATGGGGACAGAGTCTTAAATGAGACACAAATGAAGGAAAAATTGCTAATGCTGCCACTGTATATCTAATGAGCACTGTGTAATAAACCATAACCTCTTCAACATTTCTGTGGAAAATGGTGTGATTATTTTGGATGGCTGGCCCTTTGTGTATGGCTCATTACCATCTGGCATAATGTGTATTGATAGAGCCTGTAATTGTCAACTCCTATTTGACATGCTGCCTTTAATAAATGTGACTTGCATGGCTGGAACCCACTAATGGTTATATGGTAAACTGTAATTAAAGAAAACACACACACACACACTATTTTTGTAGATGGTCTCTCTTTTTCTCCATTTTCTAGTCTTTCTTTGTGTATTTCCCACTTCAGCATGATCGTGTAGCACCAAGTGTGTTGCTTTGCCAACAGAGGCCTAAGTATCAAAAGAGAGGCATGAGTCTTGAACAGTTTGTTTCCTCTTGCAGAACCTGCTTATAGTGAAATATTCTGAGATGATGATTCTCTGTGTATAGCAAAGTAGAATAAAAGTTGATATACTTGTGCTAGGATAATGGGATACCAATCATGATTGGGGCTTTTGGGTGCTACATCACGTAAATGATAGATAATAATTGTAATGTGAAAAGTGCAGTTCTGGTTTTGATGATTCTTAACTTAGAATTAAATTATTCTCTGGAAGAAATGGATTCACTAATAACAAGTTTGTCTATGGCAAATAGGAAGCTTTATACTTGCAAGTATGGACATCAACATTAATGGTTGTAGCATCTAAGTTTTCATTTAAAAAAAGTTTCTTATCCTTATGGCTTTGATGATAACCTTGAAATGTGAACAGACTGTAAATTGATATAAACAAACAACTTCAGGAGGCTGCTGTTGCTGCCCACAGTTTTCCCAAGAGGTTGCAGAAGGAAATTAGCAAGAGTCAGGTCAGTATTATTCAGAACACTGTTGGCAGCAGTGAAACTGACAGGTCGGTTTCATGCTCCTGTTTGTCAAAACTGTGAGGAACTGCAGAGGCAGACACTAGAGATGTTCACTTGGTAGAACCAAATACAGAGATCAGAGAATAATACTGTAGCAGACCCCTTCCCCACCCCACCCCACATCCCAACAGCAACCAAGAGGTTTTAGAGTAGGTGGAGGAAGCAGAGAGAGGGAATGCACCTTTTTCCCTTCCGTCAACAAGGGGTGGTAGAGGAACGCTGGAATTTATCAGATTTTGACCTGTTGGAGACTACAAAAGTGAAAGCCACAGAATGGAGCCCAGGCACAGAACCCTGGAAGGAATTACTTGGGCATTGTCCTTGGACAATAGGTGTCAGTCACTTAAATTAGTCTTTGGTTAGTAGGCTTAATCCTCTAGCTGTTAGGCCGCTGGAAATTTTTTCAAATCCTTTGTGTGAGAAAGAGATGGCTGAGGGGAAAGAAACTGATGTGGCATGCTGGGGGGGGGAGGAGTAAAAATTTCAGTTGGAGAGTGTAAAAGAATGTATCCCGTGTCTACACCCTACATGCAACTGTAATAATCTTTGTACAGAATATGCCTTGTGAGGTGTCATTTGAAAACTCAAAATTTGCTGCTCATTATTGTCCTGATAAAATGTCTGTGGCAACATTATATGTGAAGTTATAAGGTTCTACTCTATGGTGTTCTTAACACATGCTTCAAACTGAGGTTGGCAAACAGGACTGCCTCAAACGAAGGAATGTGTTCTCTGCCTAATTTGCATTTAAGCAGTAAACAGAGTCATCAAGCAGAAAGCGTAGACAAAGAAACCTCAAACAGGTGAGGGAAAGCAGCAGGGAACATCCTTTCCTATAGACTCTTCGGCTATGTCTACACTACGCACCTTTTAGCGACACAGCTGTGCTGCTAAAAGGCGCGCAGTGTAGCTGCTGTTTGTTGGCAGGAGAGCGCTCTCCCTCCGACAAAAAACTTCCACCTCCAACAAGTGGCAGTAGCCTTGTCAGCAGCAGAGCTCTCCTGCCGACAAAGAGCTGTTCACGCTGGTGCTTTTCATTGGCAAAACGTTTGTCGTTTGGGGGGGTGTTTTTTTTCACACTCCTGAATGACAAAACTTTTGCAAATGAAAGTCCAGTCTTGACAAAGCCTTTGTCTTCTCATTTCATCTGGAAATTTCATGATGGCGTATGTCACATTGGTATATGTGTATGTGAATGAGCCCCTGATGGTGTGGCTGATGTGGTTAGGTATTATGATGGTGTCCCTTGAATAGACATGTGGACAGAGTTGGCACCGGGGTTTGTTGCAGGGTTTGGTTCCTGGGTTGGTGTTTTTGTTGTGTGGTGTGTAGTTGCTGGTGAGTATTTGCTTCAGATTGGGGGACTGTCTGTAAGTGAGGACTGGCCTATCCCCCAAGGTCTGTGAGAGTGAGAGGTCATCCTTCAGGATAGGTTGTAGATCCTTGATGATGTGCTGGAGAGGTTTTAGTTGGGGGCTATAGGTGACGGCTAGTGGCGTTCTGTTACTTTCTTTGTTGGGCCTGTCTTGGAGTAGGTGACTTCTGGGTACCCTTCTGCCTCTGTCAGTCTGTTTCTTCACTTCACCAGGTGGGTACTGTAGTTTTAAGAACGCTTGATAGAGATCTTGTAGGTGTTTGTCTCTGTCTGAGGGGTTGGAGCAAATGTGGTTGTATCTTAGAGCTTGGCTATAGACAATGGATCATGTGATGTGGTCTGGATGAAAGCTGGAGGCATGTAGGTAAGTATAGTGGTCAGTAGGTTTCTGATATAGGGTGGTGGTTGTGACCATCGCTTATTAGCACTGTAGTGTCTAGGAAGTGGACCTCTTGTGTGGACTGGTCCAAGCTGAGGTTGATAGTGGGGTGGAAATGGTTGAAATCTTGCTGGCATTCCTCAAGGGCCTCCTTCCCATGGGTCCAGATGATGAAGATGTCATCAATGTAGCGCACGTAGAGTAGGGGCATAAGGGGACGAGAGCTGAGGAAGCGTTGTTCTAAGTCAGCCATAAAAGCGTTGGCATACTGTGGGGCCATGTGGGTATGATGGGATAACATGATTTTGGCAATTAATTGATCTTTAACTATTCAGGGTAAATAGGCCCAATGGCCTGTGATGGGAAGTCAGATTGGGTGGGATCTGAGTTACTACAGAGAATTCTTTCCTGGGTATCTGGCTGGTGAATCTTGCCCACATGCTCAGGGTTCAGCTGATCACCATATTTGGGGTTGGGAAGGAATTTTCCTCCAGGGCAGATTGGAAGAGCCCCTGGGGGTTTTTCGCCTTCCTCTGTAGCATGGGGCACGGGTCACTTGCTGGAGGATTCTCTGCACTTTGAAGTCTTTAAACCATGATTTGAGGACTTCAGTAGCTCAGACATAGGTGAGAAGTTTATTGCAGTAGTGGGTGGGTGAGATTCTGTGGCCTGCTTTGTGCAGGAGGTCAGACTAGATGATCATAATGGTCCCGTCTGACCTTAATATCTATGAGTCTGTGTCCAGCAATGTCCCTCTGCCATGTACATTGGCCAAACCGGACTGTCTCTACGCAAAAGAATAAATGGACATAAATCTGACATCAGGAATCCTAACATTCAAAAACCAGTAGGAGAACACTTCAGTCTCCCTGGTCACTCAATAACAGACCTAAAAGTGGCAATTCTTCAACAAAAAATCTTCAAAAACAGACTCCGTGAAACTGCAGAACTGGAATTAATTTGGAAACTGGACGCCATCAGATTAGGCCTGAATAAAGACTGGGAGTGGTTGGGTCATTATAAAACCTAACCCTAATTTCCCCAATACTAATTTCCCCCTACTGTTACTCATACCTTCTTGTTAACTGTCTGAAATGGGCCACTCTCATTACGACTTCAGAAGTTATTTTTCCTCCCTTGGTATCCTGCTGTCAATTGAATTGTTTCGTTAGACTAACTTCACACTTGGTAAGGCAATTCACACCTTTTCATGAATTTACACCTGCTCCTGTATTTTCCACTCCATGCATCTGATGAAATGGGTTCTAGCCCACGAAAGCTTATGCCCAAATGAATTTATTAGTCTCTAAGGTGCCACAAGGACTCCTCGTTTTTGCTGATACAAAAACTAGCTACCACTCTGAAAGATGTATATTATTTCTGTTGATGAAATGATGGACTTTATATACATTTGCGTAATCCAGGAGATGGCTGGGCAGTACAGGACATACATTTCTGGGGGCAGTCTAAGACTGGGAGTGAGTTGGGGTCACTCTACAGTATAACCAAACCTGGTAAGAGCTGTGGTGTGGCTGGAAGGCTGCAGTGCACACACAGCCATAGCTGAAAGTGACTTGCATGCTGGAGGTTGTTTGTGAACTGTCCAGACTGAAGGCTACAGCAGCAAAGCATTGTGAAGGGCACCCCAAGTTAGAGGGCAGAGGTGACACAGCCGCTTGTTAGTTTGGATTGCACCCTGTGTATGTCACAGAAAGGAAAAAGGAGACAATAAAATGTAAGTAGAGAGAAAGTAAGAAATATAGGAGGAGGGAGAGAATAAAGAGGAGACACCCTGAAGGTTATGCAGAAGATGCTATGATAAATTCTAGGAGGAGGTGGGGGGGGGGGGGGAGGAGGAAATAGTGGAGTGAAGGTAGGAAGGGAAAGAGATATTAGAAAGGCAAGATACATAGTATATTTTTTAATTGTGTGAAATAGAAAATCAGTTGGCAAAGTTGCAATTAGAGTACACAATAAACTATAGTGAGCTGATTTATTCCTTTAAACTTCATGCATTTTGAGGTGGAGGATGACAGTCACAGGTATTTTTCACCCTAACTGAGCAGCTTAGTCCTCAGTGTAGTAGGTATCAGATAACCTTTACGTGTTGCGACTTTACAAGGGTACCAGTTATAGACACTGTCTTGCATAATAGATACTAAAGCCATGATCATATGATAGAAAGTTAGAGTGGTGTCTCTCAGGACTACTGTTTTTTCTTCAGGTTTTTCCTGTCAGCAGTGTAAACTGCAACCTCTAACAAAACATTTGTGGTGTTGTTGTTGTAGAGTAAACACACAACTTTCACTTCCCGTTCTCCTCTTGCTAAAGGGCTGTACTTAAGTGGAGAGCCAAATTTTCTACCTCTATGGTTCTGTTTACTTCTTGTTATATACTGACCCTTGGGTCACATTTCCATTAACTATGAAATTGACTTTGATGGACGAGTGGGAAAGAAATTGTAAAAATTTCACCTTTTCAGGTATGTAAATAAATGTGTTATCTCAGTTTGGCACATTATAGCTTCAGTATACAGGATCAATTTGAATTTATTATTTGCACTTATATTTACAGAAGCTTTTCTATACATCTTGTTGATGTGTCACAAAAAGATATTAAAACTGGGTACCAGGTTAGCTCCAATATACTACCAGCACTTAAGAAATAATAATAATAATAATTAATAATAAATTAGAAGAAATAACCTTACCTCAAGTCACATTAGTAACTGCAATAATATTTTCTTCCTTGTACCTGCTTTTCAAGCAAAGAATTATTGGTTATTTTGAATTTACAGATAGTGGCACTTACGGTGTGTTCTAAATTGAAAAAATGTATTGGACGTTTTTGAAAAAGAGAGAGATTGAACATTATCCCTTGCATTTTAAAGTAATGCTATCAGGTTAAAAAATCATGGACAAAATTTTCAAATTTGGGTGTCCAGTGTTAGTTACATCTATTAAGAGGGGCTGGTTGTCAGAGAAGCTGAGCACCTATGGCTCCCATTGACTTCACTAGGAGCTGTGGGTGCTCACTGCTGAAAATCAGACTATTTAATTAGGTGTCTAAATATACATTTTGGTGACTAGGCCCTCATTTAAAAATGTTGCTCCATGTTCCTGATATTAATAGTGTTTCAGATTATTGAAATTTTTAAAATATGTACTTATCACCATTTATATTGATCTGTTTACTTTTACACTTTATTCAGTTTTGACAGTGAAAATGAACTAGTCGAGTTCACTTGTTCTGATAACATAAGGTTGCAGAGTTTGAGTTGCCGCCATTGCAAGTGAAATGTTTAAACTGAACAAAGCTGTTTTCATTGTCTTTGTTTTAAAGTCATGAAAACACTTTTACATTTCTAGCTATATTAGGTTTTGGAAAAACATTTTATAACAGAACCTGAATTTTGAGCCTAAACTCCCTGTAATGTCTCTTAATATCACGTTGACTTATGTATCATAACAGTAAATTGTTGTACAAGACCATTTTAACTGTTTGCACTCGAGATGAGTGGTTAGAATTTAATATGAAAAAATGTGCCTGATTAAAATAAGCAAAAAGGACAATCAGGATGACATGAAAGCACATTGTTAAACATATAATTAAAAAATTCACATCACGGATTTACGATTCAAACCTGTTCTGTCTTTACAGATATTTATTTATTTTGCATCAGTCTGTCAATCCTTTTGCCATTTGTCATAAATTGTAATGTGGGGTTCAAAACTTGCATTCATTTCTGCATGACATGATCATCTTTGTAATAGATGTACATTGATTTCAGAGTAATATGATACTGAGAGTCAGTCTCATTCAGATGATGGGAAGAGTTAACATAAAAAAAAGTCTGAAATATAAATTGGCAATTGTTCAGCAAATGTTCAAAGTTCTCTATTTCTGCTGTTTATCTATTTGTATATATAGGAATAGGACTGATGCCTCTACATGTGTGTTGGCTTTTCTGTGAGAACTGTACATTTTCCCTGCTTGGCTTGACGGACACAGCCTGCTGCTCTCAGGGTGCTATTAGGGCAGTTTATCTGAGGACATTTGCAACTGATTCCATGCATGAAATACACATGGCAAGAGTCCTCCAAAAAGCACAGATTCAGACCTGTGATTTTTAGAGGCTGAAGTTCAGCAGTTTTGCTGCAATCTTCCATAGTCCACAAAACTGAAGTTTGTATTCACTTAAACATTCCTAGCTTCCCATT
Source organism: Chelonia mydas (assembly GCF_015237465.2). Taxonomy (NCBI): domain Eukaryota; kingdom Metazoa; phylum Chordata; order Testudines; family Cheloniidae; genus Chelonia; species Chelonia mydas. The sequence goes on along the minus strand of NC_057851.1, from coordinate 79,219,535 downwards.
GCAAACAAGTCTTCTGTGGCCCTCTAACCTGGCCTTGCAGAAAAGTCTTATGATTGCTATTGTTATTACTTAAGAAGGATCCCTGCTCTGAGGAGCTCACAAGCTAAGGGCTGGTCTACTCGCAGCCTTTTCACTGATTTAGTTAAATCGGTGCAAAAGCTGTGTGCAGACAGGCCTAAGGACAAACAATTAGATTTACTATAAGCAACACCGAAGAAGTGAGTGGTGGATTTTGCAAAAGGACTTCAATGTGGACAGGGTAGGGGTGTTGTAAGTGAATTTAGGGAGTTCTGTCCCCTGTGCATGGTACTCATGGAAGAAGGCATAGGGGTTATTGTGTGAGAATGTGATAAACCGGCAGGTGATGTTGGGAATGTTAGCTGAGCAGAGGGAATGGGAGGCAACGCAAAGCTTGACAAAGGAAGGATAAGTATACAGGGGGCATATTTATGTACAGCTTTGAAGGTGGTGATAAAGTTTACATTTGTTATATCTCATGGGAAGCCAAAGGAGGCATTCATAGAGGAGACATATTTGATCAGGCTGACAGGCCAGGAAATTGACAGCAGCATTTTATATGGACTGAAGGGGCACAGTGTGTATTTGGGAGGCCATAGAGGAGGTTGCGATATAATGAGGGCCTGAACCAGTGATTTGTCTGTGGGGATGAAAAGAAAGGGCTGATCTTAGAGATACTGAGGAGGAAGCAGGATCTGAAAGTGGCCTAGATACGTGGTGCAAAGGAGAGGTAGGAGTCAAAAATGTCACTCAGGTTGCAGGCCTGAATATCGTAGAGGGTGGTGGTGGTTTCAAAAGTGATGAAGTAGGAAAGTGGTTTTGATCACATTCAGTGTAAAGTGACAAGACATCCAAGAAATATCAGAGAGACGAACTGAGATGAGGGATTGGGTGGAAGGAGACAGTTTAGTGATGGGGAGAGAGATTTGTAAATCATCAGCATGCAGATAATAGCTGAAGCTGTGTGAGCTGAAGAGATCATCTAGGCACCTGGTGTAAAGATTGATTACCAGAGTGCCAAGGACAGAGCCTTGGGGAACCTCAACAGAGAGTGGGGAAGGAGGAGGGCCCACTGAAAGAGATGCTGAAAGTGCAGCTGGAGAGGAAAACCAGGAGAGGATGATATTTTCAAAGCCCAGTGAGGATAGGGAGAGAAGAGGATGTAAAAAAGAAGGGAAAGGTTAATAGTATCTAAAGCAGCAGAGAAGTTGGGGAGGATGAGGACAGAGACAAGACCCTGAGATTTGGTCAGAAAGAGGTCATTATAGACTCTGGTGAGAGTATTTTCATTAGAACGGAAATGTCAGAAGCCATAGTGGAAGGACTACAAGACAGAGTTGGAAGAGAAGTTTCAGAGTAGCAGCCGTGTTAGTCTGAATCCGCAAAAGGAACAGGAGTACTTGTGGCACCTGAGGCCTTGTCTACACGACGAAATTACTCCGATTTTACAGAATGTATAAAGTCGAGTGCATGCGTCCACACTAAGCACACTAATTTGGCGGTGTGCGTCCACAGCACCGTGGCAAGCGTCAACATTGCGAGCGGTGCACTGTGGGTAGCTATCCCACAGTTCCCGCAGTCCCCGCTGCCCATTGGAATTGTGGGCTGAGTTCCCAATGCCTGATGGGGCTAAAAATTTGTCGCGGGTGGTTATGGGTAAATGTAGTCAGTCAACCCTCCTTCCGTGAAAGCAACGGCAGACAATCATTTCACACCCTTTTCCCTGGATTGCCTGAGCAGAAGCCATAGCATGGCAAGCATGGAGCCTGTTCAGCTCACTGCAGCAGTTATGACCATTGTAAACACCACGCGCATTATCATGCAGTTTATGCAGAACCTGAAAAACCAGGCGAGGAGACCACGGCAGTGCGATGACGAGAGTGATGAGGACATGGACACAGATTTCTCTAAAACTGCCGTCCCCGGCAATTTGGAGATCATGGTGTTAATGGGGCAGGCTCATGCCGTGGAACGCTGATTCTGGGCCCGGGAAACCAGCACAGACTGGTGGGACCGCATAGTGTTGCAGGTTTGGGATGATTCCCAGTGGCTCCGAAACTTTCTCGGCATAAGGGCACTTCCATAGAACTTTGTGACTTGCTTTCCGCTACCCTGAAGTGCAAGAATACGCTTGTATTGAGAGCAGCCCTCACAGTTGAGAAGCAAGTGGCAATAGCTCTGTGGAAGCTTGCAACGCCAGACAGCTACCGGTCAGTCGGGAATCAATTTGGAGTGGGCAAATCTACTGTGGGGGCTGCTGTGATCCAAGTAGCCAACGCAATCAAAGATCTGCTGATATCAAGGGTAGTGACTCCGGGAAACATGTAGGCCATAGTGGATGGCTTTGCTGCAATGGGATTCCTTAACTGTGGTGGGGCGATAGACGGAACACATATCCCTATCTTGGGCCTGGACCACCTTGGCAGCCAGTACATAAACCACAAGGGGTACTTTTCGATGGTGCTGCAAGCACTGGTGGATCACGAGGGACTTTTCACCAACATCAGCATGGGATGGCCGGGAAAGGTTCATGACGCTCGCGTCTTTAGGAACTCTGGTCTGTTTAAACAGCTGCAGGAAGGGATTTACTTCCCAGACCAGAAAATAACTGTTGGGGATGTTGAAATGCCTATAGTTATCCTCGGGGACCCAGCCTACCCCTTAATGCCCTGGCTCATGAAGCCGTACACAGGCACCCTGGATAGTAGTAAGGAGCTGTTCAACTATAGGCTGAGCCAGTGCAGAGTGGTGGTAGAGTGTGCATTTGGACTTTTAAAGGGTAGCTGGCGCTTACTGATTCGCTCAGACCTCAGCGAAACCAATATTCCCATTGTTATTACTGCTTGCTGTGCGCTCCACAATCTCTGTGAGAGTAAGGGGGAGACATTTATGGCGGGGTCGGAGGTTGAGGCAAATCGCCTGGCCGCTGAATACATGCAGCCAGACACCAGGTGATTAGAAGAGCACAGCAGGAAGCGCTGCGCATCAGAGAAGCTTTGAAAACCAGTTTCATGACTGGCCAGGATACCGTGTGACACTTCTGTTTGTTTCTCCTTGATGAAAACCCACCCTCTAGGTTGACTCTAATTCCCTGTAAGCCACCCTCTCTCCCCACTTTGGTCACAGCTTGCTTGCAAAGGAAATAAAGTCACTATCGTTTAAAAACCATATATTCTTTATTAATTGATTATAAAAATAGGGAGATAACTCACAAGGTAGCCTGGGTGGGGTGGGAGGAGGGTAGGAGGGAAGGAAAAGGCCACTTCAAAACTTACTGAATGACAGCCTTCTGTTGCTTGGGCTGTCCACTAGGGTGGAGTGGTTGGGTGCCTGGAGCCTCCCTGCCCCGCGTTCTTGGGCGTGTGGGTGTGGAGGTTATGGAACTTGGGGAGGAGGGAGGGCAGTTAAACAGGGGCTGCAGTGGCAGTCTGTGATCCTGCTGCCATTCCGGAACCTCCACCACATGTCGGAGCATATCTGTTTGATCCTGCAGTAGCCCCAGCGTTGCATCCTGCCTCCTCTGATCCTCCTGCCACCACCTCTCATCTCGATCGTCCCTACTGTCCTCACATTCATTGGCCGCTTTCCTGTACTGTGCTACTGTGTCCCTCCACACATTCTGCTGAGCTCTGTCAGTGCTGGATGACTGCATGAGCTCAGACAACATTTCATCACACGTGTGTGTTTTTCGCTGCCTTATCTGAGATAGCCTTTGGGACGGAGGAGGAGGCTTGAAATATTTGCAGCTGCAGGAGGGACAAAAGGGAGTGAAGTATTAAAGATACATTTTACCGAACAATGGCTATACTCTTTCATGGTGAACAACAATATTCACATTACATAGCACATGTGACTTCGGTACAAGGTCGCATTTTGCATCTTATATTGAGTGCCTGCAGCTTTGGTGTTAGAGATCACACACGCAGTGCCAGGCAACAGAATTCAGCTTGCAGGTGGCCATGGTAAGCCAGAGTCTTTCGGCTTCTGTAACTTTCATAACAGTAGCGCTCTCCTTTCCCAATGCCAAGCAAAGCCCGTTGAGTTGGCCATTTAGTGCTTCGGTTTTCGTGTTAATGTACAGCAGCAGAAAGCAAACTAACCCCCCCCCCCCCCCCCGCCCCATCCAATTCTCTGGGATGATCACTTTACCACTCCCCCCCACCATGTGGCTGGTATCAGGGAAGATCACTGCTAGCCAAACGCGAACAGCTCAGCTTGGCTAACTGCTTGGCTAACTGCGGGGAGGATTTCTTTTCAGCCACAGGCAAACAGCCCAGTAGGAACGGCCACCTCTGAATGTCCCCTTAATTAAATTCTCGTATTTCAACCAGGTAACCATGAATGATATCACTCTCCTGAGGATAACACAGAGAGATAAAGAACGGATGTTGCTTGAATGCCAGCAAACACCGGGACCATATGCTGCCAGGCTTTGTCATGCAGTGATACCAGATTACTTGCTACTAGCATGGCGTGGTAAAGTGTCCTACCATGGAGGACGGAATAAGGCTGCTTTCCCCAGAAACCTTCTGCAAAGGCTTTTAGAGTACCTCCAGGAGACCTTGGAGATGTCCCTAGAGGATTTCCGCTCCATCCCCAGACACATTAACAGACTTTTCCAGTAGCTGTACTGGCTATGAATGCATCCCAAGTCCTCAGGGCAAATTAATCATTAAACGCTTGCTTTTAAAACATGAGGTCCCTTCTCTGGCTTGGTTGGGTTGGGAGGGTATTTCAGTCAGGGTGATAAAAAGATCCTGGCTGTCGGGGAGAATGGTGTGCTGTGTGTTCTCCTCAAGCTCGTCGTCCTCCTCCTCATCTTCCCCATCTGCAAAATCCTTGGCCATGGTGGAGAGTACCCCATCATCGGAGTCCACAGACACGGGTGGAGTAGTGGTGGCATCCCCACCTAGAATTGCATGCAGCTCAGCGTAGAAGCGGCATGTCTGGGGCTCTGTTCCGGAGCATCCGTTTGATTCTTTGGTTTTCTGGTATGCTTGTCTGAGCTCCTTAAGTTTCACGCAGCACCGTGTTGCGTCCCTGCTGTAGCCTCTGTCCATCATGGCCTTGGAGATTTTTTTTAAATGTTTTGGCATTTCATCTTTTGGAACGTAGTTCTGATAGCACGGATTCGTCTCCCCATACAACGATCAGATCCAGTACCTCCCGTTTGGTCCATGCTGGAGCTCTTTTTCGCTACTGGGACTTCATGGTCACCTGTGCTGATGAGCTCATCTGGCCAAACAGAAAATGAGATTCAAAAGTTCCCGGGGCTTTTCCTGTACACCTGGCCAGTGCATTGGAGTTCAGAGTGCTGTCAAGAGCGGTCACAATGGTGCACTGTGGGATAGCTCCTGGAGGCCAATACCGTCGAATTGTGTCCACACTAACCATAATTCGAAACGGCGATGTCGATTTCAGCGCTAATCCCCTCGTCAGGGAGGAGTACAGAAATCGATTTTAAGAGCCCTTTATGTCAACAAAAATGGCTTTGTTGTGCGGATGGGTGCAGGGTTAATTTGATTTAACGCTGCTAAATTCGACATAAACTCGTAGTGTAGACCAGGCCTCAGAGACTAACAAATTTATTAGAGCACAAGCTTTCGTGGGCTAAAGCCCACTTCATCGGATGCATATAACAAATTTTTTAGTCTCTAAGGTGCCACAAGTACTCCTGTTCTTTTTAGTTGGAAGAGAAGAATATCAGTTGACTGCACATTCCAACAATAGCAGCAGCAAGGATAGGGAATCCCCTGCTCCATTTGCTTCAGTGGGATGATTCAAAGCCTAGTCAGTTTACCTTTTGATGGCTATTTGTTTTGCATTAAGCAGAAGCACTTTTTAATATATTTTTTAAGTAGTGGGGAGAGAGCAGGGAAAAATATATTGAAATATGCTTAGTATGGTGATCTGTGCCCTTTGGCAGGGGAAAAACAGCAATGTTCCTGTTTTTGTGGCCTGTCCTGGGGTTCCTGTCACTTTATTTAAAAAAAAAAAAATTAAACATGGATCTGTTCAAAATAGTAAAGTTTTGGTTTAGCTAACCCCATGAAATTGATTGCAGACTCACTGAGCAAATATATATCACATTTGACCACCCCTGTCTCTTACCAGTTCCTCCTAGTGAGGTCTTCCAACCCATGCCCAAATTATTGTACCAAATCTCTCCCTGCAAATGGAGTCCTGTCCACATAAAGTTAGAAATACCTTCTGATACCACACAGTTCTGTAAATGGCAAGCTAGCGGCAGAGTAGATGCATTAAAATCAAAGCAATTTTAAATCACCCATTTTAATCATTATTTAAATCAGCAAGTCAGAAACCTTAATTTAAATCATAGATTTAAATTATAATTTGCGTTTTTTCTTGTAGTTATTTGCCAAAAGAAAGATAGATTGATTCTCATTAGTAACAATTATAATATGTTGATTTGCAACTAACTGTACCCTTTAAGTTAAATTTGGTGCTACTTTTTGCTAACCAGGAGGATGCACTCTAACTATACACATTTTATTTAAGCTATTACGTAGCTTAATTTACATTTATTTGTATTCTTCATTTTTCCACTTCTGTTATGTTAGAAAATGATGAATGATGCATTTCTTATTTACTAGATGATTAATTTTTTACTTGTAATTTGTGTCAAGTGCTATTAGATGGATCTTCAAATTCAATTACAAATGCACAAAAAAGAGCATTTTATATTTTTATTAAATACAACTACCTTAAAAGTTTTAAATACATAAGAATTTATCAAAAAGTTCATCAAAAGATGTTTTGCATTTAAAATTACCTGATTTATTAAACAAAAGAAGTATTACGTGTAGTTAGTGAGTTGAACTGATTACTTCTGATCACCATGTCCTTCAAGATTTTAGAATTGCCCGTAGCTCTCATCCTCATATATCTAGTTTTTATTCATAGCTTGGGAGAGGAAAACAAGCTTTCCTGCTTTTTCAATTCCCATCCATAACAATACATGGGTGCTTAACGTTTGAATGAACTAGTCATTGAACTGAATTAGTTGAATGAGCTGAAATGAAGAAAATATCTCTGCCCCTGCAGAAGAGGCTACTGCTGTTGAAAACAGGTTTAGTACTTCAACAAGCTCTGTTTACAGTGCTTAGCCAGTGACTTCCACCAGTTCAATGGTTTCAATTTCTTTAAAATTTGGCAGCAAATATATACTGCTTAATCATTATTTTTTTTGCATTTAATACAAATGATCTAAATATAATAAATGTAGGCCGTAACATAAGTTGTCAGTTTCAAATTTAAATGTTTTTTTTAATTGTATCAATTTAAATAAAAATCTGATTTAAATTTTAAAAATCGGATTTCTTTTTAAAGTGATTGATTTTTATCCACCCTGGCTGGCAGGCAGATCATCTGCTTTCCTCCTCTTCCCCCCCCCCCCCCCCCCCAAAAAAAAAAAAAAAGGGTGCAGTAGTTGCAGAATCAGCCTGAGTGGATAGTCATGCTGCTTCCCACCTGCGTTGCCACAAACCAGGTGAGCATCAGATTATGGCAGGGTATAGGAGGACAAAAAGGAACTCCTTGGTGGAGCATGTGGGGCTCAAGGAAGAGGGGAAACAAAGGACTGAAAGAATGAACGTAGCTGGTAGTATAAGGGGTCAAGCAGGTTGAGAGCCGAAGAAGGTAGAGGAAAGGGGAAGTAGACTGAAAGAGCGCAGAAGGAATGATAAGAAGAGACTCTGAAAAGGGAAGTGACGCACATAATATGTTGCCCAGCCCATTCCCACAGCTGCCAGAACACTCCCACACATGCTTACCTGACTCCAACCATAACTAGCCCCAAAATGGGTGTCCTGGTGTTTTACTTTGCAATTGCATCTGCCCACCAACCCACTCACATGGCCCCCATTATTGTAGTATCTGAACCCCTCACAATCTTTAACGTATTTATCCTCACAACACCCCTGTGAGAAAAGGAGGTGCTTTTATCCCCATTTTACAAATGAGGAACTGAGGGACAGAGATTAAGTGACTTGCCCATGGGCATACAGGAAGGCTGTGGTGCAGCAGGGAATTGAACACAGAGTAGAAACCACTCGAGCATCCTTCCTCTCATCTGGTCACTGTAAATGTTAAGTTTGCACAGAGATGGCTAGACATGTGGTACTGGTTCTTCTTGTTTCCAATGGCTACTTTTCATTACAGATTGCTAAAAATACACTGGAAAGTCAATGGAAGTCACCAGTGCTCAGCATCTCTAATGATTACTTGACCTTTACTTAGGAACCAAACTTTAAGCAACCTGTTTTGAAAATTTTGGCCACTAAAATACTGTCATATTATTACCTTTCTCCATAAGCAGTCGTCGTAGCTGTCATCACTATGCCCTATGAGCTTGAGTGGGAGGTGGACTGCACATTCATAAATAGGAGGGGAAAGTGGTCAGTGTAATCATGAATGGGAGTAGCAGTGATTCCTGAGCAATCATTTTATTAAGATGTGGTCCACGTAATAGTGCAAATATGAGAATCTCTATCATAAACCCAAGTTTCCATAAGATCACACATAAGTATCTTTATTTTTATTTGGATTAACGGGAGAACGAATCAGAAATCTAAACTTAGTTCAGTCCATTGATCAAGATGGAATATTATACAGTTTATATATATTTGGTACTGCCTTAATATGTATTGTTATGGATGAGACTTAAATGATAGTTCTTCACTAAGTAATGCTGTAGGATGGGTATTGTTGTAAATGTTATTGTCGGGGCTCTCTGCATTTTGTTAAGGGCCCTTTCAAAAAGGGTAAATCTAAATATATAAATAAATAAGCTCTTTGGGGGGCTGGGACCATCTTTTTGATGTGTTTGTACAGTGCCTAGCACAATGGGCTTCTGGGTACTACCACAATAAAAATTAATAAAATATAATAAATGAAATTTACTTTATTTTAAAAGATCTCCTAGGTTGATGGCTTCTGCAACAAGTTTGACAGCAGAGAAATTTTAGAGCCAAGTTGTAACTCCCCAAAGAGAAAGATAAATTGGTGGAAAATAGTACATTGATTAGAAGATAAGTAGTAGACTTTCTGTACAAGAGGACATCTGATAATTTCCCCAAATTATGTGTATAACATCGTACTCATGAGAGCATGAATACTGTTTGGAGAGCAAACTGAATACAGAAAATAACATGAAAAAAAAAATCCAAATACTGAGCATTTGGGAAGTATGACACTGATGTATTTATGCAACCTTTTCATGGAGAGCTGTGCTGAAGTCAAAGAGGGGACTTTGGTTTCCTTCATTAAAAGCTTATTAAATGAAGAAATAGGACAGTCGTCGTTTTGCTTCAATAGTTGGGGGTCAGAGAGGCGGGTCTGATCTCCTCAGAATATTAATGTCTGCCTTCAGCTGCGGGAAATGAGCCGTCACTTGAGTTAGCTGCAGCTTTATGTGCTCGTCACTAGGGATCCCCATATGTCCTGGGATCTTCAGCAGTCGGAAATGGCAGAACTCTCTTATAGAGAGCAGAGGGCTCTCATTAGTATTCATAACAGGTAGCTCAGCTCAATCTGCCCAGAGCAAGTCTGTTTAATGTTGATCAGCTGTCCATCTGATAAATTGAATTGATATGGACATTTCTTCCAAGGGCTGCCCTGACAATGGCAGCAGGAACATCGGGATGTCTTATTAGTCTTTTTTTTTTTTATCAGTGCTTGAAATATTGTTAACCCTTTGGTATACCCAAGGCTAGAATATGTACAGTACGTTGTCATTCGTGTGGCTATGTATACAGAAAGATTTTCTCCCCTGACTCTTTGAGAAACAATGTCAGGCTTGAAGTTTGTTGCCTAAATGGTGAATGCTTTGCCCCCTGCTATGTCTCTCAAAAGTAACACTTCCCTGCGTGAAGCAAAATAGTGAATAATAAATAATGTCATCTTTTAAAACTGTTTAACTGAATAATTTTTGTTCTATGGTAATAAATATAATGGAAGCCTCAGTTCACCTCCCCCCGTCACTCTACTTTCTCTCTTGCTGTTATGCTGCAGCAGAAATCTAACCTAAACATGGATCAGTATGGGTGGATGGGGTAATTTATTTACAGAATAAAGCAGTGCTGAACCCCTTTCCTTGGGAATAAGTATGGAGAACCTAACAGGGCTCTGTGCAGGGTTACAGTTTAATTTTATGTTTGGTATCTAAGGCCTTGATCCTGCAAACACTTGAATACATACATAACTTTATTCATGTGAGTTGTTTTCATTGACATCAGTGAAACTACTTAAGTAAGTAAAGTTGTGATTGTGCTTCCTAAATTGCAAGATTAGGGCCTAAATATACCAATTTCATGAATTGCAAACTGTGAAATTAACAAAGTGGTTTACTGCTTTGCTACTTGAATGGTATTGTTCTTCTTTCTCTCTTGCTTGCATTCAGTAGTTGTGCCTGCTTCACGTGTAGTGATTCTAGCATAGGCTCAGGTGTCTGGTCTCCTTGAAATCAGATTAATTGCCAGACATGACCACTTCAGGGAAAAAAAATCCTTTTATCCTCTTCTTTTTATTTCATACTTCAACCTAGAAGGTCAGGTAAGCACCCTCTGAAAGAGAGGCAGGTGCCACTGCTGTTCATAGATTGCCAACCCTTAGCCAGTAAACAAAGTGTAATTTTCTCCTTTCTGTGGGTTGACTTGGGTATGTGAACAGCTTCCCCTGAACATTCCTTACACTCTGATATTGGTCCACCAAATTTAACATTATTTTGTTCTTACAGCTATTACATCATTTCTCCTTCTGCAAAATTGAAAAGTGCCATAGAAAGGGGAGCCATATAGAAAGAGAAAATCGTTCTTTTTCCGTGCAGGGATTGGCGCCTCCTATATTGAGCTCATTAGAATACATCAGAATGAGAAATTGACACACAAAATTATCCAAGTAAAATTTAATCTACAATTGTGCTGCACAGAGGAATTTAGATAATCTCCACAATTTCTACTAAACAGATAAACTTAGTTTCATCATCAAATGTCATTTGCCCACTGCTTGTCCATTAGAAAATCTGGCCCCATTATTGAAATGTGTGGAGGTATCCTACTATTAATCCCCCTCCCCTAGTCAAGGAAGCAGTCATTTATTGCAGCACTTTTCTAATGCTCAGCTAGTTTTTAATCCAATCCTGACCTCTCATTCCCTCACCACTATGAGCACCGTATGGTTGGTTTCTTAATAGTTTCTTTTAAGGGACATTGTCAAAGTCTTTAAAAATATATAAAAAAAATGTTGACTGGTTACCTGTTTGAATTTTTGAGAAAGTTGTTAAAATAAAACTGAGAGGAAGATTTTTTCCCTTTAGCAGCTGTGAGGATTTGACCCCATCATGCTATTACTTGCCCAGGTGATATCATACTCTCTCTAATTACTGCTTGTGAACTGCGAGTTCTAAAGATTTATGGTGAAACAACAATTATAAAACATTCTTGTGTAGATGAGGAACTGTAGAATGGCTTTTTATGAAAAATCTGCATTGTGTTTGTGGCTTCAAAAATAAATCTCTTATCTTTGCTTTAAGTCAAAGAAGTCTGGCAGAGATTACAGAGCTGATCCACACTGCCTTTCTGGTGCATCGTGGGATAGTAAACATTGGCGAGCTGAAGTCCTGTGATGGCCTACTGAAGGACATGCAGTTTGGAAATAAAATAGCTGTCCTGAGTGGAGACTTTCTTCTAGCAAATGCTTGCACAAGCCTAGCTCAGCTACAGAATACTAAGGTAAAAAATGGGTTTCAGAGTAGCAGCCGTGTTAGTCTGTATTCGCAAAAAGAAAAGGAGTACTAGTGGCACCTTAGAGATTAACCAGTTTATTTGGTTAGTCTCTAAGGTGCCACTAGTACTCCTTTTCTTTTTAAGGTAAAAAATGTTTCTACTACTCTAATAAGTAACAGCTTTGGTTGTTAACCACTGAACAGATAAGTCTGAATTGGGACATCCTTTCACTGTAAAAATGGGCACAATTCTATTGTATATGCAGATGGATTGACAGCTGGATGTTGCTCCAGGTACATCTACCACAATATTACAGAAATGTTACCACAGCTAACGTTTTAGTATCTCTTCTGAAGCAGTGATGCCATAGATAGTAGTGGATTAAAAGACAGGCTGGTGAATTAACATACATATGCTGCTGTGTCTTCAAGACATGTAGGAGTACAGTACATCTCTGGCAACCTGCCAGGTGAAGTTCAAAACATATTTAGTTGATTATTTAGTTTTATATTATGCTTTTTTTTGGAGGGAAGAATGGATTCTGTTTGTTTTACATTTCGAGGATTCTTTGGGATCTTTCAATTTTTGTCTGCACAGGTGTGATTTGCCTTTTTGCTATTAGTAAAATTTTGTTAGACATCGAAACAGTTTTGGGCATGGAATGCCCTATGAACAAAAATGCATTATCATTTTAAAAGACAACTGCAGTCATTTTGCTCAGCCCAGCTGTCTGAAAGTTTACAAGATAGGAGGTGTTTGTGATTATGAATAAACTGGGATGTGTGTGTATATGTACGTGTGTGTGTGTGTGTGTGTGTGTGAGTGAGAAAAGGATATATTTATGCACTAGGTAAAAACCAGTACTGTCACATGGGTATAATTCGTAAGGGGGGCGGGGGCGGGAAATGGCTGAGAACATAAAAACTGTATATAACAGACTGTGAATCCCAGTGATGATTGAACTTGGTAATATGCTAAACAAAAAGAGTTCTCAACCATCTTATCAGGCTGTCTGGAGTAGCTCATGAACGTGAGTGCCAACTTCAGGGCAGACTGTTACAAACCAGGGTACAACCCTCTCCTGAGTACCCGTGGCACCCCCAGCACCCTGCCTCAGAGTACCCAAGTTTTAGTTAGGGGTATATAGTACAAGTCATAGACAGATCATGGTCCGTTAATTTTTGTTTACTGCCCGTGACCTGTCCATGACTTTTACTAAATATACCTGTGACTAAAACATACCCTTAGTTATAAGATTAACAGATGCAACAACTCTCAAGCGTTTCATAAAGTCTAAACACTAAACACATTTTTATAAATCTAATACCTATTTTAACAATTCTGTTGCATAAGTGAGCCAGACTGGTTTGCAACTATGCATTTGTCAGTGTTCACTGAGGCGTGGGGCCTTGGCATAAGCTGGCAACTGGTCTGTCAGCATCACGTCCTTCTAGTTGCTTCACACTGACTCAACAGACATTCTAGGCTTCAGAGTGACAATCATGGAATCTTACTATATAGGTACACAAGAAAGTATAATCTATCTGTCCACTATTGTGTATAATAAAAATGTATATCTTATATAAAATATTTCCACAATGTTAGTTATAATAACATTTGCTATTTCTGAGCCTGATTTTGTTCTGTTTAGCATCTTATTCTGCAGCTTCTACATACCCATGGTATCTGAATGTGTATGGTACTTGACTGATGTCATTTGTAACACTAGATGAGTTCAATATAAGAGAAAGGAAATCAACTTCCAACCTGCTTGACTAATGGTTTAAATTATCTGAGGAAAAAAATGTAATATTAAATATTCAAAAAATATTTTCTTTAACCTTTACAGTGTTTTTTATGATTTAAACTATTACATAAATCCGTTTAGAAACTGATTTAACATGAACATGATTATACTAGTTTTGTATCTATTAAGGATTAATTCTTCAGCATTTCAGGAGATCCTGGATGAGGTCCTCACTGCAAATCAAAGGAAAATTTAACCCTAAATAAACCTAGGTTTTAACTCAAACTGAGGGAAAACTTTGAGAAAATAATAAATCATTAAGCATACCAGCAATAAAGTATAGTCCCTTAAGATTTGCCAGGAATCAAACCTACTGTAAATTGAAGCACAAATACCAAAGAGATGCTTTATTTTTCAAGCAATCATTATACTGCACGTCTGAAAATTCTGCCAAAACATTTTAACACTTTTTTCATTTATCTGACATCTAAATAGTGTCATAGCTTCTACAGGCTATAAGTAGGATACCACCATGGAAACTGATTGATTGATTTACTAAATTATTCTCTCATTCTTCTATCCCTACTGGAAAAGTTAGAAAATTTTAAGACAAGCTATAGAAATATCTTGACATGTGCCATGACTTAAACATACCACATTTATTCTTTTGAAAGGGGTTAATTTTCAGTTCTGTGCAACTATTTTTTAGGAGTGTGAAATAGCCATGACTTTTTTCTTCATAATGTTTTGTGTTCTTTGCAGGGCTGTCAATTAATCTCAGTTAACTCATGCGATTAACTCAAAAAAATTAATCGTAATTAAAAAGTTAATTGCGATTAATCGCACTTTTAATCACACTGTTAAACAGTAGAATACCAATTAAAATGTATTAAATATTTTTGGATGTTTTTCAACATTTTCAAATATATTGATTTCAATTACAACACAGAACACAAAGTGTACAGTGCTCACTTTATATTATTATTTTTATTACAAATATTTGCACTGTAAAAATGATAAACAAAAGAAATAGTATTTTTCAATTCACCTCACACAAGTACTGTAGTGCAATCTCTTTATCATGAAAGTGCAACTTCCAAATGTAGATTTTTGTTACATAACTGCACTCAAAACAAAACAATGTAAAACTTTAGAGCCCACAAGTCCACTCAGTCCTACTTTTTCTTCAGCCAATCACTCAGAAAAACAAATTTGTTTACATTTACGGGACATCATGCTGCCCAATTCTTATTTACAATGTCACCTGAAAGGGAGAACAGCCGTTTGCATGGGACTTTTGTAGCCGGCATTGCAAGGTATTTAAATGCCAGATATGCTAAACATTCGTATGGCCCTTCGTGCTTTGGCCACTATTCCAGTGTTTCTTACTGAACTCCGTGGGGGAGAACTGTGTCTCTCCTACTCTGTTTTACCTGCATTCTGCCATATATTTCATGTTATAGCAGTCTCGGATGGTGACTCAGAACATATTGTTCGTTTTAAGAACACTTTCACTGCAGATTTCACAAAACACAAAAGATACCAATGTGAGATTTCTAAAGATAGCTACAGCACTCAACCCAAGGTTTAAGAATCTGAAGTGCCTTCCAAAATCTGAGAGGGACTAGGTGGGGAGCATGCTTTCAGAAGTCTTAAAAGAGCAACACTCCAATGTGGAAACTACAGAACCTGAAGCACCAAAAAAGAAAAGCAACCTTCTGTTGGTGGCATCTGACTTGGATAATGAAAATGAACATGCGTTGGTCCGCACCGCTTTGGATCATTGTCGAGCAGAACCCGTCATCTGCATGGATGCATGTCCTCTAGAATGGTGGTTGAAGCATGAAGGGACAGATGAATCTTTAGCACATCTGGCACATAAATATCTTGTGACGTGAGCTACAACAGTGCCATGCAAATGCCTGTTCTTACTTTCAGGTGACATCGCAAACAAGAAGCGGGCAGCATTGTCTCCTGCAAATGTATATGAACTTGTTTGAGTGATTGGCTGAACAAGAAGTAGGACTGAGAGGACTTGTAGGCTCTAAGGTTTTACATTGTTTTATTTTTGAGTGAAGTTTTTTTTGTACATAATTTGACATTTTTAAGTTCAACTTTCATGATAAAGATATTGCACTACTGTACTTAGGTGAACTGAAAAATTCTATTTCTTTTTTTACAGTGCAAATATTTGTAATAAAAAATAAATATAAAGTGAGCACTGTACACTTTGTATTCTGTGTTGTAATTGAAATCAATATATTTGAAAATGTAGAAAATATCCAAAAATATTTAAATAAATGGTATTCTATTGTTTAACAGTGTGATTAATTGTGCAATTAATCACAGTTAATTTTTTTAATCGCTTGACAGCCTTAGTTCTTTGCAAGAAAAGGTAAAAGTGATGGTATTGTTGTTTGTGGCAGTTAGTAGCTAAGTAAATTGGCTTATAGAAAAAGAAACATGGAATATATTGTAAACAATACTGACCATGATAAGACTACAACCTCTATCTAGGCATGTATATCTGTTTCAGTAATTAAAACTGTTGTATGCATTGTAATTTAAACTTAAGCCTGTTAGTTTAATTTAAACCATTACTACTGAACTAATTGTATTGTGCTGTTAGATTCTTGTCTGAGCTTCTGTATGATGCATTTATCTCTGTACTTCTCTTGGGGCCTACAATTAGATGTAAATTTCTGCAGTCATAATGAAATGCAGAGCTATTTTATAATTGCCAAGGGTAAAATTAGCAAAGTCAATTATTTTCCCTTAGGCTTTTCCCTGTAGATATTAAAAGGCTGTAAGGTAATTGCCTTAGGTAACACTTTGATTTTTAAATAACATTAGGTATAGGAATTGTTGTTAATCCTGTAGTAATTTCCCCCCTCTTGCTACTGTTGTAGCATATCACTGTTGTGATGTTAACAAGATTCAGGACTGAAGGAGGGAAGTCCTTGAAATGTTATTTTTAACTAATGCTCGTGCTTCTCATTCACACATTTTCAAGTGTTGTGATGCAGAAGAGTCATTTAAATCTTTTTTACCACTTCAGGGTACAAGAACCTTGAACTAAAGATATCTTGAAATGCCAGCTGTGAAGCCATAAATTGCATGACCTCCTCCAAGATAGATTGTACTGTGCTGGGTTAATGTAAAACATCATTGTCCATCACAATGATGGGGCCAAGCCAGGGTCATCTAAATTCTTGTTGTCTGAGCATGCAAACATACAGAATAAGTTGAAAAGTATTGAGAAATGGAAGGAAGCATTATAATTTTCTATATTCCGATGTAGAAGTGCAGGTTACTCTCAGGCCATATTTCGGTTATTTTTTTCTATACTTTTTCATAATTGATATAGACTGTAATGATTAAAATAAAATGCTACAGGACAGTCATAACTTCATTATTTTTGTCATTAAGGCATAATTCTCAGTTGGTTTATCTAATAAAAGTGATTTGAGATTAACATGATAAATATTTTATTACATCTTTACCATTGTATAGAACTGCATGTGAATCTGATCAGACCACAGCATATTTACAGTACTTGAATTCAGGCATTGTTGGGTCTCATTTAACTCATATCACTTTCTGGGATTTAAAAATTTATGTACTCCATGTAAGGCGTGGCTTCTCTTGGCCTTTAACATTGCATATGCTTTTTGTCATAGGAGTATATCCTGCAACTGTTGGGAGATGGACTCTGATCTCTGATGTCAGTTGTCCTATTATGATTAATGTCAGCATGTGGTACCTCTTGTGTTTAAAAAACAAAAAAACTGACTAACTGTGAATGGTACTTTATGGATTGTTAGACGGGCTATGGATTAGTACATTAATAGAAACTCAAATTGCAAATCAAAGGAAAATTTAACCCTAAATAAACCTAGGTTTTAACTCCAACTGAGGTAAAATTGATAGAGGATGCAATGAAGATATACACATGACCAGGTCTGACATTCCAGTCATCTGAAGGCACTGATACACAAATCTGTGAGAGGACAGATTGATGCATATAAATGTAACATAAACTGCTCAGGTGTAGAATTATATTGTACATATTATAAGGCACAAATAATATGCTAAAATAATCTGTAAACATCAGTCATATGTCAGTAGTTGATTTTAGTCAATGGGCCACTTGGACTACATGTTATAGCATTGTTCTCTAGGGTCCTGTTGACTGAGGACTTAAGGATGATCCCCTCCAGTTTTTCTCCACTTTAATTTCATGACCCCTTGTATGGATGACTGGACTGTACTTTGAAGCACTTCCCACAATCTGCTATGTGAAATTCTAGGAATTTGAACTGAGGATTCCTGCCTGTCAGTGCAGAGCTCTACCACAAGACCACATTATAGATCATTGTTATATTAAGCATTAGTTGTTTATAAATAAACAGTGGCACAGATGTACTACTTATATAGTTGTTGCATTTCCTTATGTTAACTTTATGTATTCCTGAAGGCATAAATATGTTGTTTACAAAATAGTCCTTGTGTTTGTGTAAATGTTACCAGTTTATTCATGTAAATCTTTCCTTTGCACAGAAACTAATGTACATTGTGATTCATTAAAGAAACTGTTTATCTATGTCTTAATATTATGTAAACATCAGCCATGGGTCTATAGTCAAGGTTGTGCTGAGTTTTATACTTAACGCAGGAATTCAGGTACTTTGTTACATATGAATAATACAGTGCTTTCTCCCCAAAATTAAAGCACTTGTTTTTTGAGTACAGAAGTAATTTTTGAGAATTTACAAGTAAATAAGTTAATTAGTTTTGACTTGAAAATAATTTTAAAATCGGTGCTTTAGGAACTTTAACACCCTTGGTCAGACCACCTGTTTCCTAAATGATCTTCATAAAAAAATAACACAAAACCCGTAAACCTCGCATATTGATAAAACTCACTGATTATTGGCTGCATTTGAAGAAAAAAAATGAGGATCAGTGTTCATTTTTTCCTTTTACTATTCATAACTGAACATTTCTTCTTCAGGAGAGATTCAAAAATTTTCTTCTGCAGAGAATTCCATGAAGTATTTCCCCCTCTCAAATGGCTGCCCTCTCCTGCCACCTCAGTGTGAGTGCGGCTACAGGACTGCCATAGGCAGTCATCCCCTCGGGGGCCAGGGAGATGCAGAGTAATGTGACAGTCAGAAGCTGAGTTAAAGGAGCCTGTTACTGGTGGTTCTGGTCATAAAAGTTAAAATAATACAAAAACAAATGTAGAGTGATACAATATTTCTAATGGTTCGAAAATATGTAATATGGTAACATTTTCTTAGGGTTTCTTGTTTGTGTGTAAAATTTTAAATTTAAAAAAAAAACACAAGGAAATTCTGAGATAAAAACTAGATTAAACTTGGCTTAAGATTGAATATATTCTAAATTAACAGTATCAGTTCAAGAAAAGGACCTGGGCATCATCGTACACAGCTCAGTGAAGGCCTCTACTGAATGTGCAGCTGCAGTCCAAAATCAAACAAGATGTTAGGATGCATAAGGAATGGCATGGAAAATATAAAATAATATGCAAAATATTATAGTGTCTTTATATATGCCAGTGATTCAATTTCATCTCTAATACTATGTGCAGTATTAGTCATCTTA
Source organism: Chelonia mydas (assembly GCF_015237465.2). NCBI lineage: Eukaryota > Metazoa > Chordata > Testudines > Cheloniidae > Chelonia > Chelonia mydas. The sequence goes on along the minus strand of NC_057851.1, from coordinate 79,200,398 downwards.
TCTTGAAAAGGATATTGCAGAAGTAGAGGGGGTGCAGGGAAAGGCAATGAAAAGAATTAGAAGCATGAAAAAATTCATACAAAGAGAGATGGAAAAGATTGAAATTACCTCTAAAAAGAGGCAAATAAGAGAAGACAAATATATAAAATAATTATTATTATAGAAAAGGTAGATCACCTCACAACACAAGAACAAGGGGACAAACTGAAAGGTAGAAAATTCTAAACTGATAAAAGGAAATACTTTTCACTTAATTCACAAATAGACTGTGGAGCTCCCTGCTACAGGATGTTATTGAGGCCAATTGCTTACAAGAATCAGAGCGAGACTGGATGTTAATATGGGTAACAAGAATATCCAGAGTGATAAAGTTATAACAGTTAATGCAAACAAAGATTTGGAAGGGATAAAAACCTCATGCTTGCAGGCTTAAACCAATCTCTATTAGGGAGTAGGATAAGACCTTTATTGTGACAAATTATACTACATCTGCCTTCTGTAGGATTATTGCACCTTGCTTCAGAGGTGCTGATACCGTTGGAGGCAGGATAGTGGATAATGGGTTTGATACAGTATAGCAATTCCTATATTTATACATATCAGTAATTTAAGAGTAAAATTATTATAATTATCTCAAAACCAAGCACTACACATGCAGGAAATCCAGAGTTAGGTTAAATTTAAAAGGCATGCAAAAATGTTAAGGTATGGAAAAGTACAGTTACAGAATACAAACAAGGTTACCTGTGCTCTGTAATGACGCCACAAAGAAAAAAGAAAAAACACGAATGTCTTTAAAATCAGTTTAATCAAATCTGGGACTGCAAATGCTATTATGTGTTACTATGGAGTAGAATTAAGGCTATTTGGGTTACCCTGTATACTTCCATACCTTGACACGTTCATATTTATTTTAAAATTTAACTTCCTTAACTCTGAATTTGATGGGTTTGGAATACTTGTTTTTGGGATAACTACAGTATCGTAGGATACACAAATGATTTTTTTGTGTCAGATTGATTTCACAAAAGAATTTTTTCCCGCCCAGTATGATCAAAGATTGAGTTTAATAATAATATATTTCTCTCCAATGAGAGAAGAAACTCTGTTGAAATGGTGAGATGAAACAGTTTAAGGGGGTGAAACAGATACTTTATAAAATACTTTTGTAAAAGCATTTAAGTATTTTACACAATTTTTTTTTTATATATGTGTAGGGGGAGAAAAGTTTATCTGCTGGAAGTCAGTATTTTTTAATCTGCCCTATTTTTAAAGCATCCTTGTTTAGCCTTTCTGATATCACCAGAGGTGACTATTCTCATGAAAAGTAGATAAGATTGTAATATTATAGTGGTAAATCTCTAATTAGTACAGTATAGTGGCACCCCCCAGTGTTAATATAGCTGAGTTCATCAGCAGTTTCATCATTTGCCTTTATTTCCAAATTATTCAGCCCTAAATAATCATTGTTGGCAAAAGCTTGCCAGATAACGTTTTAGCATGAGATCTTTTTTTATGCATACATTTTATGTTTTCAATTTTAATTTAATTATTTATAACTGACAGTATTGTTAAAAATAAGTACAAGCAAAATCCGGTTACCTGAATGGCTCAGGATATGTACCTGAAATTTGGAAAATTAGAATTTTTGAAAAACAGAATTGTAAATTTAAAGGACACTTCTGATTTTCTGGCAGTAGGAGTTCAGATAATCACATTTACGTCTAGTTGTATTTATGTGGTTTGGGTTTGAGTAATTTTTTTTTTGGTCTGTATGTGCATAGTTTTGTCCATAGTTTGTGCCTCTATAGTTAGGCATAAGATACTGTAGACAAAGCACTGCTGTAGGAAGGGTATTCATTTGGGAATTTTCAGTGTATTAGTCTTCTAAAGTTGTCTAATATATTTTGAGGTTAGTGATACTTTGCTTAGTGAAGATTACTTTCTATAATAAGACTCTCTCCTCCTTATTTAGGTCTAGATCAGTGGGTCTCAAACTTTTTTACTGGTGACCCCTTTCACACAGCAAGACTCTGAGTGCGACCCCCCCCCCCCCAATAAATTAAACAGACTTTTTAATATATTTAAGACCATTATAAATTCTGGAGGCAAGCAGGGTTTGGGGTGGAGGTTGACAGCTTGCGACCCGCCCCCCGTGTAATAACCTTATGACCCCCTGAGGAGTCCTGACCCCCAGTTTGAGAACCCCTGGTCTAGATCATGCAATTTGGGAATAGCTCCATATTGGGGGGCAATGCAGAAATATGCTGGAACTAAAGGCATTGGAGAATCCAGAATGCCTCCTGAAGCTACCTTGTGCACTGGGTGAGCATGCTTAAGAGATGCAGTATCCTCCTTGTCACCACTGCATCGGTGCTCTGGTTTGCTGGCTGTCACATACATGAGGCAAAACCATAGTTGTGCCTACTCTCCACACTTCCTTGGCCTTGGGGGAGTATCTAGGAAGCAGTCCCTAGTTTCCCATAAGTACAGGGACTGAAATTCTGACCTGTCTTTACATGAAAGGAGCAAGGAGGAGGCAGGTGTTTCTTTATATTCACCCTCCCACCCCACCCCATACAATATGTAAGGGCTAGGCAGAATAGAGCCCTAAACATTTGCTGTATGAAAAAAATCTCCTTTATATAGAAAGTTTCTTATGTGAACTCACTGCCCTAAGAAGAATGTTTGAGGAAATCCCAAGTATAATTAGACAATCCATTTTTCTTTGGGAAAACATGATGGTGATTAACCAATATTTTCTACTATTTTTGTGTACTTGTAACACATCCTCAATGAGAACTAGCCTCTAGGGCTATTATCAAGTTGAAGTGCAAAAGTTGAATTATTAGAGGCAGTCTCCTGTCTGATTGGTCAGTGATAGAGCTCCTTTGGGTTGCCATGAAGAACAGTCCAGCTATGTAACTACTTGGCTCTCCCTTGGAGCCTCATCAGCTCAGTCTACATCTAAATCTGCTCTTTAATCTCAGGGTATCCTGTTCTGCCTCTGCTTTTTTGAATTCCTGTATTTCACGTTAAAATGTAAGAAACTTTGTAGTAGGCTCAGAAGTAATAGTGTGATAGTGTAGCTCCCACTGCACTGGAAGATGTCAGTTTTCCTTGGTTCTTGTCCATGACACTGGTGAAAATAGAGTTTAAATTTTGGTCTCTTTTTCTCTCCTCATGCTTTTCTATGAAGAATTAGCCAATGGCTTCAAATAATACAAAAGCTGTTGTATCGTGTCCCTATGGACAAGTATGGCTGCTGTATCTGGTGCCTTGAAGCAGAATGGCTCTGCTGTGGAATGTGGAAAGATCATGAGTGAGACCACTATGAAATTTGTCATAGATGTCACTCTGAATTCTTGGGTTCAAGATGGAAGCACTCCTTCCTACAATTACTCTGCAAAGTCATCCTGAAGGCTCTAATGCTTTGGTTGAAAGCCAGCAAGTAGAAAGTCCTGGGCACTGAGACTACATCAGCGGTGTCTGATCATCTAGCAAATTAGTCTCTTGACATCCTTGCAGGAGATATCCTGCAAGATTTGATATATTGTTACTAGAATACAAGTATCTTTTCACTGTTCTAGTGGTCTGTAATAAGTCTAGTAGTTGAATAGCTGCTCTGAATTTTCTCATTGAGAGTCCTGCTTGTTCCTTTAACTTGCATCTGAATCTGTCCTCTATCTTGAAGCAACCAGTTGAGACCATGTGCCTGGACACAGACAAGATCTTCAATATTTCCTGCAGTCCTCATGAACTGAGCAGCCATCTTTCAACCAAATCTCAGTCACATAAAAAGCACAGCAGTGCCAGGTTCTGGTGGCAGCAGTCCTTGGAGCCCTCGGAACAGTGGAAGTGCCTACTCAAGGCACACATTCTGTACTTTAATTCCTCACTGCTGGTCTCTGGTGCTGCTTCCATCAACATAACCCACACTTGTGGCCTTGATGTATCTAGTCCCGACGTATGGTCAGGCCACTGTGATCCTTCTGTCCTTGGTACTGGTACAGCAACCTGCCATCTTTAACTTGAATGAGAGGGATGGTCTGCAAGATGATTACTTAAGAGTGATATCTGTACATACAAGAGAAAGGAGGACTCTTCAGAGACCACCTATATCAGCATCAGTGAAGAAGAATCAAGACTTTAATTCAGAGGAACCAACTTTCATACCTCTTTGGGAGTATAATTAAAGATCATCCAGGAACCTGAAGACAGACACATCACCTGGTCAATGGTTGCCTCTGAAGCTGAGGTAGCAGTGCCCATCCACCCTACTCTGGATCAGCTGAAGGTGTGGCAGAATTCATGTATAGTTTGGTGGTGATGACATAGTTCTTACTACCCTTTCCACAACATTTTGGTGGCTGAAACAAGAATGGCTGGAGTAATGGTGAAGAGCTCCATGCCTCTGAGACAAAGATGTCTCTGGAAGTAGGTTTTACTAGTCGGTAATGCTTGCAGCCTTCTCTGGTAGCTACGCAGCCTTCATTGTCAAATATAAATTAAGGTTGTGGAAGAAAGGCCCATACGTTGGGTTTTTTTTCTCTCCAGAGAGAGAAAAGACTAGTTCAGAAAATTGACTTCTGAGGGTCTGAGACGTATAAAAGATGGGTGCCCTTGAGATTGATAATACTATAACAAGAACAGCTACCTGGGGTGTTGGTCCTTGCCAGAGTATGGATGCTTTCATTAGGCCTTCAAATGGATGTTCAAATGAAGCTTAAGGACTTTCCTTATGACAAAAGTAAGCTCTTTGTAGAAAGAGTGGGGTTTTTTAAAGAGGAAAGACGTTAGAATAAAAAATGTCCTTAGTGTGGAACTGAAATGGTTTATCCAACATGAGATGAGCACTCAGTGAGACAGGGTTTCATCTGTGCACCTTACTGAAATGAGGCATGGAATCCTGTGAAGGCCTGCCTCATTCAATACCTACATAAAGCAGGTATTGCCACATTGTCTAGCACAAACCAAATTTCACAATCTGCATGTTCAATACATCACTTTCTCTTTATAACCATGAGGAACCATTATCAGAACAGTTTTGGAACTACATAACAACTGCACATGCATGAATTACAATTTTTAAAACATAACCATAGAATCAAAATGTAACTTCACCAAGATAGAATAAATTCAGGGCTGAAAGGGACCTTGAGAGGTAACCCAGTCTCCATGGTGAGGCAGAACCAAGTACACCCAGACCAGTCCTGACAGTTTTTTTTGTCTAACCTGTTCTTAAAAACCTCCAATGATGGGGATTCCACAATCTCTCTTGCAAGCCTATTCCAGTGCTTAACTATTCATATCATTAGAAAGATTTTCCTAATATCCAACCTAAATCTCCCTTTTTGCAGATTAATCCAATTACTTCTTGACCTCTTTATATGAACCCTTTAACATATTTGAGACTCTTATTGGATCACCCCTCAATCTTCTTTTTCTCAAGACTAATCATGTCCAGTTTTTTAACCTGCCTCATAGGTCAGGTTTTCTAAACAGTTTGTAAATTTTGTTGCTCTGCTCTGGACATTCTACAGTTTATCAACATCTTTCCTAAAGTATGTTGCCCAGAATTGGATCCAGTGCTCCAGCTGAGGCCTCACTGGGGCTGAGTAGAGCGGAACAATTACCTCCCATCTTACATATGACACTCCTGTTAGTACATCCCAGAATGATAGATGTCAAAAGGCAATTTGCCTCACTGAGGAATATGTGCATGCCAAATTCCCTCTTTCTGCCTTGAACTACTGAGGAACTAGACTTGTTTCAAAAAGTCTCAATTTTTTTAATATAATGGGAAAAATATGTACGTGGGGGTAGAGTAAGGGTAGGAGTTTTATTCTTTTTTTGCTCAAAGAATAATTTTCCCAAAACAATTTCACTGTCCAAAGTAGTGGAACACCAAAGTAGTGGAACAAATTTTCATCCAGAAAGGTGAAAATTTAAAGAATTTGAGCAACTTTGAAAAAGAATTCTTTAAAAAGGAAAATCCTTAAGCAACCATAGCTATAGAGGGCACAGTGAGCTTGCTTTCAGTAGTAGAGAGAACCTGTTCTGTTTCTATTGAAACATTACCGTAGAATATTGTAATCTCAAACACTACAGCATTGTGCATGAGAACTAGAATTAGAACTGATCATAAACAAGTTAGGTCCAAGTTTTCTGTTGAACCTGAATGAAATGTAAAAAGTAAACATTGCATAAATGGTGAAAAGTTAAATTAGATTTTTTGCAATTTAAAATGAATTACAACGCAAATGAATCCTTTAAAAAAAAAAAAAAAGATTTCTGCCTGGATGGCTTTGCTCTTCCCCTGCGCCCCCCCCCACCCCCCTAAGGACCTGGCTATTCATATAAGGGAGCCTATTTCCCTCCCACCTAGTATGTACACTGAAACTTAATCATCCCTAGGGAGTATTTTACTTTTGCCTACTGCATTGTAGCCCTGCTTTTTTGTGTTGCAGAAAAAAACTAATAAATCTGTGTGTGATTAATGCTGTCAGTACTGCAGATGTATGCGTGCACAGTCAGCTGTGGTCCTTCTGAAACAGCTGCTAATACTACTAGGAAAGATTAAGATGTGTGTGCCCCCTAAATAGAGTGCATATCCTGTCTTCCTGCGTTGTAGTAAAACTAGTCTTAAAAATAACCTTTGCTGGGGTCAAATTTTTAGGGAAGGGGACTAGAAATTGGGAATGGCTTCAGATGTAATGATATACTGTGGTGTAGAGCGAGAAAAAATTACAGTAAATGTTTAGAAAACATAAATGTTAAATTTTTTAAATAAGATTTGACACATTTGGCATCTACCTGATTTACAAGGAGGCTGGGGCATTAATTGATTGACTTCAGCTGATACTTAATATTTGTGTTTTCTGATTTATCAGCATTTCATTTTTAGTCAGGGATCTGATCACTGCTGCTCATGATACATTAGAGTAGGCTGTTGATTTTCTAGTTTAACAAACATCTGCAGCTCTATTTAGTCAATTCCATCTGTCAGATGCTAAATGACCTTACTCCTGAATCATATTTATTGATACAGGCACAGTCTACACAGAATAGTTAACACCACTTAGAGATATCATCTGTGTCAACTCAGGGCTGACCAGCTTTGACTGATATAATCCACAAATCAATTTGTGGACATCATAGCCTAGTTTCATGTCTGCCTGAATGTAAACAGATGCAAATGGTGGGGTGGGGGGTATTTTTGTGAGTGTTTCCTCTTCCTTTTGCACTGTTTGAGTTTCCTGCAGCTGTGTAGCTTGTGGTCCTGTAATCATGGTACTTTTTTGTTCACCACTTTGTATCTCGGTAAGATGAGCACTGAAATATAGTTATCCCTTCCAAAAGGATCAGGCTGAAGCAGTCAAGTACTACTTCATGATTGCTAACCATAGTCCCAGTCATCATTAGCTGGTTGAGTGGTCCATTGCAAGGGTCTGCTATATGAGATCTGCAAATATGTTAGTACATTAGTTTTCATTGCTTTGGGAGCCATGTGAGGTGGGGGTTGGGGGAGTCTGTAGTCCTGCATTTGCTCATTACTGAGGAAAACGACTATGGCCTGCCCTACGTTACAAAGTTAGGTCGACGTAAGTAGTGCATGTCTACCCTCAAAGTTGTCTCCCGCCAACATAAGTGCCCCGTTATGGAGACTCAGTAACACCGCTTCCCCAAATGATATTGAACCACACTTGACCTGCGGTGGTCAACTCAGTGCAAAGATAGACACTACATCAGAGGTGGGCAAACTACGGGCCACATCTGGCCCATGGGACCATCCTGCCCGGCCCCTGAACTCCCGGCTGGGGACACTAGTCCCCGGCCCCTCCCCCACTGTCCCCCTTCCCCCGCAGTTATGCTGCTGCGCGGGCAGTTCTCTGGAAGGCAGCGTGTTTAGCTCTGTACTGTGCTCTATCTGGTCCTTACATTTTGGGACTGTTAGGAATTGTGTGGTGCTTGCCGTACATTTATAATTATTACATGTGTTTGTCACTAATCCTGAGTTCTGTTGCCCTGTAAAACAAGTAGTGGTTGCTTCGGGAGTGCTATGCATTCTGCTGCATATATTGTGAAATAATAAAGATGAATTATTTACCAAAAATAGATTTTTATTGCCAACCAAAACAGGTGCAAAAATGTGCAATTAAATACTACAAAAACTTCTGAAATAAATTAACAGAACAGAACTGAACAAGGGGAAAGAACATTCATGTCCATTTCAGTTCATTTGGGCTACACATACAGCTACCATGGCTGTCACAGGTCAGTGTACGCAACACTGGTTCTCTTTATTGTCTCCCAGCATGGAATGGTAGGGCAAGGGATGTGGCCACGATGCCATGTGGAATGTTGAGGGGTGTAAGGAGGTACTAAAATGGAGTTCTCCATTGACTGCAAAGAATGCCAAGCACATGATTTTTGAACCTGTAGGTCAACAAGAGTCTGTAGCATTTGTATTTGCTGCTAGAGATGCCCTATTATGTCCTGATGCATCTTCCTCTCCGACTCCTGGGCCTTTTTCCTGTCTGCTCTTTCTCTATCCATATTCTCTACAATATTCACCCTCCAGGTCCTCTGTTCACGGTCCAATGCAGCACTGGCTTGCAGGATCTCTCTGAACATATCCACCTGTGTCCTCTTCTTTCTCCTCCTTATCGTGGTATGGCATTCCATTGGTGTTAAGGGGGGAGCTCTCAAGACCACTGTGATGCTGGCAGACCAGATACCAGCTCCTGCCAAGGTCCCCATGTCTCAATTGAACACTGACAGATGCATAGCTCAAATCTGTCTGGCTCATTTGAGAGTTAAGATTGATAAAATAAGTATTAGAATTATAAGAAAGCGTTTAGACTGTATTGAAAGCTTGTGAGTTGCTGCACGCATTAATCTTGTAATATCTGTGTTCCATATTGTATGCAATGGTGTTGTAGCTGTGTTAGTCCCAGATATTAGAGACACAAGGTGGGTGAGGTAATACTTTTTATTGGACCAGCTTCTGTGCCGAATAGAGGGGAATCATCACTTCCCTCAATCTGCTGGCAATGCTCCTGCTAATGCAGCCCAATATGCCATTAGCCTTCTTGGCAACAAGGGCACACTGTTGACTCATATCCAGCTTCTCGTCCACTGTAATCCCCAGATCCTTTTCTGCAGAACTGCTGCTTAGCCAGTCGGTCCCCAGCCTGTAGCAGGGCATGGGATTCTTCCATCCTAAGTGCAGGACTTTGCACTTGTCCTTGTTGAACCTCATCAGATTTCTTTTGGCCCAGTCCTCCAATTTGTCTAGGTCATTCTGAACCCTATCCCTACCTACAGCATATCTACCTCTCCCCCCAGCTTAGTGTCATCCGCGAACTTGCTGAGGATGCAATCCATCCCATCATCCACATCATTAATGAAGATGTTGAACAAAACCGGCCCCAGAACTGACCCCTGGGGCACTCCGCTTGATACCAGCTGCCAACTAGACATCAAGCCGTTGATCACTACCCATTGAGCTCAACGATCTAGCCAGGTTTCTATCCATCTTATAGTCCATTCAGCCAATCCATACTTTTTTAACTTGCTGGCCAGAATACTGTGGGAAACTGTATCAAAAGCTTTGCTAAAGTCAAGGTACATCACATCCACCGACTTCCCCATATCCACAGAGCCATTTATTGCATCATAGAAAGCAATCAGGTTGGCCAGGCATGACTTACCCTTGGTGAATCCATGTTGACTGTTCCTGAACAACTTTCTCTCTTCCAAATGCTTCAAAATGGATTCCTTGAGGACCTGCTCCATGATTTTTCCAGGGACTGAGGTGAGGCTGACTAGTCTGTAGTTCCCTGGATTCTCCACCTCCGCTTTTTAAAAGATGGGCACTATATTTGCCTTTTTCCAATCATCCAGGACCTCCCCCAGAATTAATACTGGCATTTCAGCATCACCAGTAGTAATCCAGCAGTTGGGAAAGAATGTCCAGCTTGCAGCTTTCTGAAGAGTCCCGTGTTCTTGAAGATACGAGTGTAATGCACCTTCCCTGACCAGCCAACACTGATGTTGGTGAAGCATCTCTGGTGATCCACTAGTGCTTGCGTAGTCATAGAAAATTAGACCTTTCTTTGATGTATTCCATGGCCAGGTGAGCTAATGCCAAAATAGGGATGGGCGTGCCATCTATTGCCCCACTGCAGTTTGGAACCCCATTGCTGCAGATCCATCCACTGTGTCCTGCACATCGCCGAGACTCTCAGTCCTGCTTAGCAGGAGACGATTAATGGCGCTGCACACTTGCATAACAACAGCCCCCACCGTGGATTTTCCTACTCCAAATGATTTCCGGCTGACTGGTAGCAGTCTGGCTTTGCAAGTTTTCGCAGTGCTATTGCCACTTGCTTCTCCTCTGTCGGGGCAACTCTGATTCTGGTGTCCCTGTGGTGGAGGGCTGGAGCAGGCGTGGCACAGAGATCCAGGAAAGTGGCCTTTCGCATCAAAAAGTTCTGCAGCCATTGCTTATTGTTCCCAATCTGCATCACGATGTGATCCCACTAGTCAGTGCTCATTTCTTGGGCACAGAAGAGGCACTCCACTGTCTGCAGCTGCTCCAGGAACACCACCAATATCCTTCAATTGGTTTTCGCTGTGTTCCACAACAATATCTCCTCCACAGAATTGTCCTGTCCCCCATTGCTGCTGTTATTCCTGTTGTTCTGCAAATACTGGAGGATTGGTTATCCTGCCTTTGCAATGTTAATGACAGAAGTGCAGAGCTGTGTGGTGTCCATGCTTCTGTTTGAGACAACGGACAGTGAGAAGTGCCGTGTGGTTTTGTGGGATTTGATGAGAACTTGAAGCCTTGCTCACAGTGACTCCTGCATGACTTGTTTCTCCCCCACAATGCATTGCCAAAATTTCCCAAAAGACAGTGCGTTGGACTATGATGAGTTGCATACTGGGAAACCTACCCATCGTGTATTGCACTGTGCATTGACACAAGGATTCCTGGTGACTATTCACATTGCCGATGCAAGAAACCACATATACACATGCATGAGCAATATATTAACTGCAGCAGTTTTATGGGGGCCGTAACTTGTGTGGACCAAAGTTTGTAGTGGCCTAAGAACCTGTCTACATTAGGGATTTTTGCACCAGTGTAGCTATGCTGTGCAAACCCTTAGCATAGATGCACTGTACCAATGTAAAGTGGGGCTTTCACAGGTGTTACTTATCCCCTGTTGCAAAAATCCCTAATATAGACAGGCCCTAAGATATTTGAAAATATTAAGGAAACATGATAGAATTAAATGCTATAGCTTATTTTTGTATATTTTAGTAGCTAAACAGAGCTTATCTTGCAACCCAGAGGAATATCTATCAGTGACACGTTGACGTTGCACCTTGTACATTACTGCAGTAAGTTCCATTATTAGTATTATGAGGATACATGTCAAGCTGTTGCTATCCAAGAAGGATTAATGACTATTGCCAGAAAGATGATCACTGTGAGGAGCATGATTTTTTTCATAGTGTAGTTGGACTGAAAGTGAGGGACAGCTTTTAAAAAGGGCATGGGGGGAAGTAAGTAAAATGATGAATCTGGGATGCAGTTAACTTAAAAACAGTGTGTTATAACCTAACACATTTATTTACCTGTGTGACTAACCACACCTCAGATAATTAAAAGGGAAAGAATTTTAAAATCCAGCTACTTAGCACACTAGGCTATTGGTTTATTTTTGCATTTGTTTTTGAACATTCAAAATCAGTTAATCCAACTTCACTTCCAGTTTTTTAATGTTGCAGTGTTTGTGTTTCAAACATTGCAGAGGAATATTTGTTTAAAAGTTGTTTTCATTGGCATTTTAAATGTGAAAATATTTCTAAATATAAAACCGTGTTTTGAAAAGTTTAAATTTTGAGTCAAATATCAGTTGAAGTCTCTCTCTAATTTTGGCCATTTAAGGGTTCCTAACTGTCTTAGGCTACGTCAACACTATCACTTCTGTCAGTATAACTTATGTCGCTTAGGGATGTGAATAAGCTACTTCTGAGTGATATAAATTACACCAGCCTAAGCACCAGTGTCAGTGTGGACAGCGCTATGTCAGTTGGGAAAACACCCTTCAGTAAAAAGATGGCACATATCTAGAAATAGGGAGGAGAAGCGTGTGGGGGAGCTTAACAAGCTAGTTATAATGAAATGGGCACTGAGTATTAAGCTCCCTGTTCCTGCTGTTGCCCCACTGGCCCATTGTTCTTCCTCCTAGCAGCCCTTTGATTTTACAGGGATGAGAGAGGAGATGAGGACCCATGCTTTCACCCACCAGGGCATTTGCAGAGAAAAGGCTTGGTGAACACACAAGCATTTTCTTGTTTCCCTCTATTTTCTGGAGGCACATCACAGGGCTGCCAGGAGAGTTCACATAGGTTGGTGGGGCTCTTAGGAAAGAATTCAGGACCAATTTCATTATGAACTGATTACAAATCTTCCTGGTCAGTGATTCCGACCCCACAGATGTCACTACTGTATTTGGGATAGGAGTTTTTCATCATCATCTTAGGCTGCTACTCTAGGTTTCTGCAGTGGGGGACCCACACATGCTTTTTGTCTTCCCCCCTCTCCCCAGCTATGGCTGTTAGAACTGGGGAGAGGTTTCCTCACCCTCCATGAGATTTATTAGGTTAAGGGAGGGGTTAAAGGTGCTGTTTTCCCATCCCACCACACTGCCAGTTGATGTGGGAGGGAGAGCTTTCCATAGCCCCTGTGCTCCTCAAGCTGCTCAGATTAATTGAGGGGCACAAGCACTACCACAGCTGCTTCTCCTTTTCATTCTTCCTTTGGTCTCCTTGGGCTGCTGCTCTCTGAAGCAGGAAGAACCTATTTAGATAGCTACTACAGCTGGCCCCACGCGCTGCTCATGGTGGAACCTGCCTAAGGGGGAGCAAAAACATGTCCAAGTGAAGACAAAGGAGAGGGTCAGGTGTGGCCCCCTAAATAGTCAAAGTTAACATACAGTTTTCTTCTGTCAAGCCTGATCTTCAAAAAAGATGTCAGTGTATGGAACTAGGCAGTGTGGGCTAGGGGCAGACCACTGGACAGGGACTCAGGAGACCTGGCTTCTAGTCCTGGCTCTGCCAGTGGCCTGCTGAGTGACGGGCAAGTCACTTCACCTCTTTGTGCCTCTATTTCCCCATCATTAAAATAGGGATAATGTTACTTGCCTCCTTTGTAAAATGTTGTATAAGAGCTTGGTATTGTTGTTTTTTGACTGTTTAAATGCTGCTGACCCTAACTTGTGTTTTCTTTACTTTAAAACCATTTGGGACACATTTAAAAGCATAACTGGTCTTGTTTTCCATGGCTTTCCCAGCAGCCCAAAGCTCCATCCCACTGATGTTGCACAACAGATACTTTTTCATAGAGCAGATTGAGATCTGATGAAGTAACAGACTTTTAAAGAGAAGTGTCCCATCCTGGTCTTGAAAATAAAAGTTGTCATCCCTGCCAAGGGTCTGTGTGACCTTGCAGGGTTTTTATTAAATGTATGGAAATTGAGTGTTTTCAGGGTGGGGATGAAAGGAGGCAGCGTTTGCAATTTTACTTGCATTTAGTATCTTGCACCTAATATATAGTAGTGGTTTAAACTGTATTTTATGTATGTAGTCGCCTAGAATTTTATCAATAGAAAAAATACATAATATAAATTGCAAGAAAATTAGGCACAAGTTTTGATAAATATTTTCATGGAGATCATTTTAGTCACTTAAATCAGCAAAATTGTCATTTGCTAATGGAGTTGTTTTTGGCGGGCGGATGGGGAGAGAAACCCCAAAACAGAATGTTTCATTTGGTCCTGCTCAGTGTGGAGTTTCAGGAGCGTGAGGAAAAGGTCTGTTTATCCACAGCCAGATGCACTATTAAAAGTTCATACTATCACTTTGACATTTAGAGTAGGACTCAATGTCTTTGTAAATTCCTCTTCGTATTACCAGTATAGGTCTTTGAGCTCAGACTGTTTCACAAACCATAACATTTTTTAGTGAGTGATTGATCTGTATTATGTGTCCCAGCCATCAGAAGAATCTTGGGATGTTGCTTGTATAAACTGTAATACAATCTGATGCTGGGCATTTGGTTACAGACTTTCATAGACCTATTGGCGATACTCAATCCTCCTGGATTTGGGAATAGGGCTTATCTGATACCTTCAAAAAAAGCCCCTCATTTTCTCTGTTCCCCACTTAAATAACTCAACACATCTGGTAACACTGTAGGATCATTGTCCTTTCAGTTCCTCTGCAGCTCATATTGCTACAATATTTCTTAAGTATCTGGTTACCTAAATGGCAACATGATTTTTTTTTTTTTAAGTCTGTTTTTATAGATCTTACAAATTAACCCATATGCATCACAAGGAGAGGAAAAAAAGCCGCTAATGAGCACCATTTCTAAAGTTAGCGCTCTCTCGCGCTCTCTCTCTCTCTCTCTCTCTATCTAGGCATATGTATCAGAATTAGTGTTTAAAAAAGCTTTGTTGCAAATACTTAAAGCTAGCATCAGAATGTATTTTTATTAGCAAATAAAGCATGCCTCAACATTGAAATTTCTGTTTGGGGCTTTATCATTTAGCTTAATGTCTTCAATTACAAGAATGATATAAGCTGAAACAAAATCCTTTAATTCAATAAGAACTAGGCTGAATTTTAGGAAGCAAAGAGGGGAATCAGATATAGAATCATACACATAGGAAATTAAACATTCAAGAAATTAAAACTTTGTGAGCACAACTAAAGGGATAGCCTTAAGGTGTGCTTATTTGAAATGGCTGCATTTAATTTTACAGTAAATCCCAGTATTTTGTTCCAATTAGGACAGTTCATGCACACGATTCTAAATTGTACAGTAGTTCCAGTGAGACTATGGACTGCTTGTTTTACATTCTGGATCAAGTTCAGATTTTTAGGCTTCGCTTGAATGAAATAAAAAGTCTGAAGCCTGAAGATTAAATCAGATTTATCAATCTATGCTAACATTCCTGTGTTGCAGACTGTTTCACTCTGTGAGTACAGCTGACCCTTAGGCCATGCACGAAATACATCCACAGAGCATTCCCAGTACATTCAAATACCAAATGATCACATTTGAAAGGTTAGCTTTCTATGGATTCTGACTTTTTCTGTATTATCAGTGAAGATTAGAATTTTAGCAGCTCCCAGTGAGGTATATAGTGAAATATCTACTTGGCAGCAAAAACCCCCAACAAACCCAGATGGGATTATTGTCTCATATTTATGAACTGGAATTTAGGAGTACTGTGTATATCCTTGTGAGGATACACTCTATAGTTCACACTCTTAGGAAAATAAATATTACTTGGTTCTCATTTGTATTAACTTAAAGCTTTGATAGAAAGAGAAAGGACTTTGCTTAAGGTTCCAGTATGGAGATTTGGATCTGGTTTCTTCCTCATTAGGTGGCAAAAAAATAATCTTGCCAGAATCTCTTCTGGTAGCCCATGCAGCCTTCCTAAGCGATGATCCTACAAGGAATGTTAGTGAGGCTTCTAGGCACTGTGTTGACAATCAGGTAATTGATCGTATTTAAAAAATAATGTTGGGGCTTTTTTGTTTCATTTTCCAGGTTGTGGAGCTCATATCAAGTGCAATTGGTGACTTAGTGCAAGGAATATACTATGACAATTCTAACTTATCAGAGGTAAGATTTTTGAGTCCTTGCACTTTATTAAAGTAGTGTGTTTTAAATAAATGTGTGACAACAGTAAATATCATGATGACTTTTTTGTTTGCTTAAAGGAAAGAGGGGAAAGGACTAATTACAGTCTCAGCAAGCTTCAGAAATACTTTTAGTATGGCACCTCAATTCTGCCATAATGGGTGATGGGCACCACTAGAAATGCTTAGAGAGAGAGATTCTGTAATTTTTAATTCGTAAACAAACAAACAAACTTGCAGTTACCATGGACACTAAACAGACCTCACTCAGTAATGCCTCTAGTAAGGGTTCTGTTAAAACAAGCACATCAGAATACCTGCAAATAGTGGGCTAGAAACATATTCATTAGTAATAAAAGGTTTAAAAAATGTGGACCAACATGTTGTCTGTGAACTGGTGGACAAAAACATTGTATATGTAGATTTTGCTAGGTCACGTAATTTTTCATATCCTGGCTGCTTCGGTGTATGGAATTTGCAGTCCCTGAAGCCAAAATTTAAACCAGGACCTTTCTACTTGTAAATGTAGCAGCTTTATTAGGTGAGCTAAATGGAAGTCTTATGCTGAGGCACAAAATGCTGTGCTATGCTCCTCTTTAAAAAAAGTCATTCTTGCATGTATCACAGAGAGCAATTGACCTGGTCAAAGAAAATGGTTCAATCATTTACATGACTCTGAGGCGCAAAGTTTATTTCAAAGACAAATACAAATATGCCACACTACTGTTGTTACTTTGCTGCATGGCAGGACTCTGATGAACTGCTTTGATTCTTTTGATGAAACTGGAATTAAGATTTTTTGAGTCATTTAACAGAACTTTCAAAGAAGTGTTTGGCTACACTTATTAACGTGATTTCATTTTGGCAGAATGGTAAATTAAGAAATCTTGTTTTGTTTACCGTGGTTATCTCTTAACACTGTGTGTATTAAGAAGTTCCTATTTTAGAATCCTCATTATTACCTCTTCATTTCACCTAATAGCATGTTTTTACTCTATCAAAAAGCATGGATTTACACTATTGAGATGATCACAAGTGTGTGCATATGCACATTGTAAGCTATGATGTTTTTTAAGTGGAGCATATTAACAGAAACAAAACAATCTCAGATGGGCAAGCCATTTCAGAAATATTAACCTTAAAGGAATAACATTAGGAGGCAAGATGGCTTGGGGGATAAGTGATGGCATATGGAGCCCCTCACTTGTAAGTCTTCAGTTTAAAATAGAGCTCAGGCTAATCACTGCTATCTTGTTTTTCAAAGCAAGTGAAATGAGTTATCTCAGTTTAGCTCCAAGTAGATATAAGTCTAGATCATATAAAGTACCATCACACTTGGCATCCATGTTAATGGTAGTCCTACATCAGCCAATGGTTAAAAGGGCATGGAGGATATCTTATTCGCTCACCCCTAGAAGTTATTCCTCTAGGTTAGGGTTGAGGCACATGAGAAAAACTATGTGGGAAGTTTGAACTACTTCTGCACCTGCTATACCTAATCTGTAGACAAACAGATGACTTAAGTCTTCCAGTTTGCCAGTTAAGCTACCTTTCTCAAGCTCTATATGCAAGGCTATATTTTAAAAGGAAAAACATATTTTTATTAATACAAATATGTTAAAAGAACTTTTAAAATTGTATTTTATATAAGCCGAGCAGGTTTTTCTAAATACAACCAAACCTCAGCTATGTTTTACTTAAAATAGCTTTTTTTTAAGGGTAAAGTTCACATAGTTGACTTTAGCAATGGGGCTGCTTCACTGTGATTTCATTTGCACATTTTAGATTAACCACATCCTCTGTATTACTAGAAATGTTCTCGACTTTTTTGGGTGTCTGCCATTGCAGCAGGCCTTAGTCCTATTTCTCTTTACTTGGCAGCATGTTGGTCTGAGGGCTGTCAGGAGATAATCATACTACCTCAGAAGAGCTTGAAAAATTTAATGTTCTACCACATTTATAAAGCGCTCAACAAGCATAGGGAAAGTGTAAGATACACTGAGCCCAGCTGAACAATGTCAAGTTAAAGATACCAAAATAATGGTTTTGTTTTTATAGTAAGCAATGAGCTATTCTGTCTGGCAAGAGTTGGGAGTACAATGATGCTTTACTAAAATAAACTGGATTAATTTAAACATAATTAGTATGTTGTAATAATATAAATTAACACATAGTATAGTATCTAAAGATTAGACTTTTAGTGGGTCAGATATGGCCACCAGTTAAGCCCATATCAAACATAAATGTGTGACCTACTTTACTTCCTTTATGATCTATTCAACCAATTGGAGAACACTGAGGCTTGTTTCATAATTACACATATTATCTTTGCTAGCTTCCCCACACTACTCTGCCAATGCAACACCCTTTTCTGCCTGCATCCATGTCCTGGACATGTCTTGAGCAAACATTGCCTCATGTGCTATGTTGTTTGGTGGTCCCATCTTAGTTGCATCAAAAAGTCATAATATGTGACCAAATCTAGAATCTGAACTGAAGTTTCCAGATGTAAAAGAGTAATACAATAATTTACAATGCCACTGTACTCTCCAGTGTCAGATAACTCCTGTTTCTTATATAGAGATGTTAGCAGATAACATTCTTCATAATAGAGAATCTTCTGTTATGAATTGGGAAAAACAGAATATTTTTTAAAGTCTGAGGCAGAAAAATTGGGCTTCAAGTGAGAAGTATGACCATAAAATGGTGCTTACAACCTTCATGTGCTGTACAACCTTTTGTTCAACAGTCTGTGGTGAGCTGCGCTAGATGTCCACTTTAATTGTTAGATTTAAACTATCTTTTACAGTGAACTACATCATTTGTCATAATTCACTCTTCTCTGACACATCAGGCCTATGATCCCTTGGAATGTTTTTGTTATACCATCTTTGGATGACTATAAAGATTAAATGTATTTTTGCCCCGAGCAGATTGGCCTGTATAGACTCCTTGAAGGCATTTATTGGATGCAAGTATATGACAACTCTGTCTATCATTTTTCCTTTGCAAAGCCATACTGTGACCAGCCCATTTTATCATTTTTTAGTTGACCCCTCTTCATCATCATCTTATTTGTATAGTGAGTAAAACCATTATGTAACTGAAATGGGCAAATAAAAATAAAGATTCCTCCCTTTCTCTGTTATTTTGAATGATACTTTAAGCCAAAAGCTATAGGCTTTAGTTGCAAAGGTAGCCTAAAGTTTAGTTTTATGAGTGTGAGTGGAAGGGACTCTCCCAATCTTCTTCCATTTTCTCAAACCTACATCTAGTTGAAATTAAAAGTTCGAACCAACCAAGGTGCCTCTTACACACTGTGGATTGCAATGAATAGCCATGTAAAAGTGGGCTGTTTCTTGAAGGTTCAGTTGTGGGCGTGGTTGCCCTGTTTCAAAGAAAAATACTACGTATGACAGGTTTCAGAGTAACAGCCGTGTTAGTCTGTATTCGCAAAAAGAAAAGGAGTACTTGTGGCACCTTAGAGACTAACCAATTTATTTTCATAGATTCATAGATATTTAGGTCAGAAGGGACCATTATGATCATCTAGTCTGACCTCCTGCACAACGCAGGCCACAGAATTTCACCCACCACTCCTACAAAAAAACCTCACACCTATATCTGTGCTATTGAAGTCCTCAAATTGTAGTTTAAAGACCTCAAGGAGCAGAGAATCCTCCAGCAAGTGACCCGTGCCCCATGCTACAGAGGAAGGCGAAAAACCTCCAGGGCCTTCCAATCTGCCCTGGAGGAAAATTCCTTCCCGACCCCAAATATGGCGATCAGCTAAACCCTGAGCATATGGGCAAGATTCATCAGCCAGATACTACAGAAAATTCTTTCCCGGGTAACTTGGATCTTGCCCCATCTAAAACCCATCACAGGCCATTGGGCCTATTTACCATGAATATTTAATTACCAAAACTATGTTATCCCATCATACCATCTCCTCCATAAACTTATCGAGTTTAATCTTAAAGCAAGATAGATCTTTTGCCCCCACTACTTCCCTCGGAAGGCTATTCCAAAACTTCACTCCTCTGATGGTTAGAAACCTTCATCTAATTTCTAATCTAAATTTCCTAGTGGCTAGTTTATATCCATTTGTTCTTGTGTCCACATTGGTACTGAGTTTAAATAATTCCTCTCCCTCTCTGGTATTTATCCCTCTGATATATTTATAGAGAGCAATCATATCTCCCCTCAACCTTCTTTTAGTTAGGCTAAACAAGCCAAGCTCCCTGAGTCTCCTTTCATAAGACAAGTTTTCCATTCCTCGGATCATCCTAGTAGCCCTTCTCTGTACCTGTTCCAGTTTGAATTCATCCTTCTTAAACATGGGAGACCAGAACTGCACACAGTACTCCAGGTGAGGTCTCACCAGTGCCTTATATAACGGTACTAAAACCTCCTTATCCCTACTGGAAATACCTCTCCTGATGCATCCCAAGACGACATTAGCTTTTTTCACAGCCATATCACATTGGCGGCTCATAGTCATCCTATGATCAACCAATACTCCAAGGTCCTTTTCCTCCTCCGTTACTTCCAGTTGATGCGTCCCTAGCTTATAACTAAAATTCTTGTTATTAATCCCTAAATGCATGACCTTACACTTCTCACTATTAAATTTCATCCTATTCCTATTACTCCAGTTTACAAGGTCATCCAGATCCTCCTGTAGGGTATCCCTGTCCTTCTCTAAATTAGCAATACCTCCCAGCTTTGTATCATCTGCAAACTTTATTAGCACACTCCCACTTTTTGTGCCCAGGTCAGTAATAAAAAGATTAAATAAGATTGGTCCCAAAACCGATCCCTGAGGAACTCCACTGGTAACCTCCCTCCAACTTGTCAGTTCACCTTTCACTAGGACCCGTTGTAGTCTCCCCTTTAACCAATTCCCTATCCACCTTTCAATTTTCCTATTGATGCCCATCTTATCCAATTTAACTAATAATTCCCCATGTGGCACCGTATCAAACGCCTTACTAAAATCTAAGTAAATTAGATCCACTGCGTTTCCTTTATCTAAAAAATCTGATACTTTCTCAAAGAAGGAGATCAGGTTGGTTTGGCACGATCTACCTTTTGTAAAACCATGTTGTATTTTGTCCCATTTACCATTGACTTCAATGTCCTTAACTACCTTCTCCTTCAAAATTTTTTCCAAGACCTTGCATACTACAGATGTCAAACTAACAGGCCTATAATTACTTGGATCACTTTTTTTCCCTTTCTTAAAAATAGGAACTATGTTAGCAATTCTCCAATCATACGGTACAACCCCTGAGTTTACAGATTCATTAAAAATTCTTGCTAATGGGCTTGCAATTTCTTGTGCCAATTCTTTTAATATTCTTGGATGAAGATTATCTGGGCCCCCCGATTTAGTCCCATTAAGCTGTTTGAGTTTCGCTTCTACCTCAGATATGGTGATGTCTACCTCCATATCCTCATTCCCATTTATCATGCTACCATTATCCCTAAGATCCTCTTTAGTCTTATTAAAGACTGAGGCAAAGTATTTGTTTAGATATTGGGCCATGCCTAGATTATCCTTGACCTCCACTCCATCCTCAGTTTTTAGTACTTGTGGCACCTTAGAGACTAACCAATTTATTTGAGCATAAGCTTAGTGAGCTGTAGCTCACGAAAGCTTATGCTCAAATAAATTGGTTAGCCTCTAAGGTGCCACAAGTACTCCTTTTCTTTTTACCACTTATGGTGATCATAGCCTCCATGCTCAGCTCTTTAGGAGTGAGTAGG
Organism: Chelonia mydas; assembly: GCF_015237465.2. NCBI lineage: Eukaryota > Metazoa > Chordata > Testudines > Cheloniidae > Chelonia > Chelonia mydas. The sequence goes on along the minus strand of NC_057851.1, from coordinate 79,178,891 downwards.
CCTTCTAAAACTTACAAACCTCTTCTAAAACATTTACAATATACTTTAGGACTTCTAGAGTGCCTACATCTGAGGCTCTCAAAGCACTTCGCACTTGTTAACAAAGGAAGCCTCAAAACTCCTGTGAGTAGGGGAAATATTGCTGTCCCCATTTTACAGATGGGGAAACTGAGATATAGAAAAGTAGAGTTACTTTTTCAAAGTCATGCAGCAAGGCTGTAGCAGAGCCAAGAACTTAGATGCACTGGTTCTTAGTCTTGCACTTTACCTACCAGATCATTCTTATTAACTTAAATGAGAAATTAGGAGCTTTTTGAAAAGGAACACTGCACTACTTTTCCTTAGCTCCTGAATCTGAATATTCACAATGTCTCATGCTAGAGACAACCAGCTTGATTATATCGTTTTTAACAGTGGAATGTTAATAGTCTTTTTCGACTCTTTTCTCTGCAGTCTGAAGTAGTTCTCCATGATGAACTACTTTTTGTAGTAAAAGCATATGTTTAAAATTTAACTTTTCCCAACCATCTTTTTAAAAAAATTCTATTGTTTTAGAGAGTCATGATGAAAGTATTGGAGCACTCCAGCATGTGTTTTATTGGCCCATTTGCGCTCACCCTTGTTCCTCACAAAGCACTGAAGGCATGTATTAATAGACCAATAAAACATGCTCTGTCATGTCCAACAAGCAGGAAGACATCTGTTAAAGCTTACATCAGTCAAATGAAAATGTTTTGTAGGATAAATGTGTTGCTACCATTAGAGATCCATAATTTTATTGACTTATTTTTATCCTTCTGCGTAGAATAGAAGTTGTTGAACCATCCAATTTAAAACTCAAATGCTGAGATTGAATCAAAAATAAAATATGCTTGATTTATATATATGCATTTTTATTTTAATAAGGATTAGACCAAAGTTTGAGTTGTAAATGGATTAGACAGTCACATATTGTGCAAGATTAGGTGGCAAAGCAAGTGCTGCTGTGTATCCAAATAAAAAACCTTAGTTATAAAATGTATTCTGAATGTCTACATTTTTCATCCAAAAGGTGTGACTTTGAGTCCTGCCAATTCTTGCTATGCATTTTGGAGCATTCCAATAAGGTGTGTGTTTTGTAACATTTGTATGCAGTGCTGAAAATGCTTACAAATGAATCATGACATGTATTTATATAAATACCATCTAGTTCTTCTCTGGGAGACACAGAAACCAGTTTGAGCTACTTTAAGGTGGTTTGGTGAGGTGTGTGGGGGGGTGGATTTTAAGTGCTACTTTGTATTAAGTACATAAAATTAATTTAATATTTGCTACCATAAATGTGATAGGTGTAAGTGGTAAAAATCTTGGTGTAAAACATGTTACGATTCTCTAGAAACTCTCTTTCTATTTTCCATTGCCTAGAAAGAGTATTTTTACAGTTTAAGCACTGTCTGAGAATTTAATGGCTTTACCTCCCAGCAAGACAATTTCTTTCTAAAATCAAAACAGTAAATATATGTATAAAATGAAAACATCTTTACTGATCTTGAGGTTGGTGAAATGGGAGCATCAGTTTTACTTAGGGTTTGCCACTTGCAGTTACAATATTTCAAAATAAACTTTTAAAGCATCAGTTGTTAGGTTGTATAATGTGAAAAGTGGCAATGTTGTTTCTTTGTACTTTAAATTGTCAAGTCATTAAGGTACAAAGATAATATGAATATTATACATAAGATGGATCTAATAATAAAAACAAACCAATTGCTAGACTTTAGTGTGTATAGTTTCAATTGAATTTAATGCTTAGAAAAGTGCTGGATTGACAGGCCTGGAGACCAATTTCTTCCAGTGCTGGCTTCCCCAGGGTGCCTTAACTATATCTTGGAGGGTCTGCCTCCATGGAAGAGAGGTTAATTCAGCCACTGTTCATTCAGTTTTTGGCTCCTCTGACACAGCCAGCAGTGGTGCCAGTTGTGATGGTTTCTTTTGTGATTTAGACGCATCACGTCTCCTACGAATGAGTATGACTAAAACCATCGCCTTATTTCATATACGCCACTAAACAGTCATCAGATACTAAATGTCTGATCATGAACTAAAGTGATGTAAAGGTGGAAAGTTCCAAATTCTGTTATCAATCCTTTGAGCCATCCAGTGACTCCTTCATCTTACTGATATAGAAGCTTCAAAAAATAAAGGGAGAAATCCCACCCATTTCACCTGCACAGGTGTAACTTCAGTTTTCATGTAGTTTGCAGTCTATAGCTAATTAAAGTTTTTCTCCTTGATGTGTTCAAATGATTTAGAGATGCTCTCCCACCAGCATAGCTACTGCCGCTCATTTAGGTGGTTTTGTTATGTCGACAGGAGAGCTCTCTCCCATCGGCATAGCACAGTTACACGACCTATCTTACAGCAGTACAGCTGTATTGGAACTTGCTAGTGTAAACATGGCCAAACTGACACATGACAAGCTTTATCAGGAGATAATGTTGTTGAACTGAATTACAGCTGTAGGTCTTTTGTTTGGGAAACAATGGTTTTTGCCTAGTCCAGTTGTTGCAATGCAATTTACAAAAATTTCACTGAGAGATAACTGCCTTCATGGCATTTGGTTTAAGTATTTTTACCATAGAGCGCTCCTGAAAGCAGGTTGTCAAGACTTTCTCTGACTGGACTGTATTATAGATTGGCTCCCAAATTATGTATGCAGGGGATTCTCAATATCCATGTAAGAGAGTGCAATACATTGCCTTTGAGCATATTTTTTCAGCATAGAAAATTTAAATATGTATTTTGGATGTTTGAAAATTTTAAGTATATACAAAAGCTGTGTAGTATTCTGTTGTTTTATAAAAATATTAAGGAAACAGCAAAGTAGTGAACATTTTTTCAAAGTGCCTGTAGTAGAAGCAATGTATTATTGGTAAACTTTTAAATGTTAAATTTTGCCCAGATCCTTCTAACAACTTTTTCACAATTCCACATTTAAGGACAAAAAGTGAAAATTTGTACATTTTAAAAAAAAAAAAATCAGCATCTTTAAAAGATCAGTATCCAAAATCACTTTTTATTAGGGACAAATTTGGTGTTATCACTGTAAATATATAATAAATCCACTAGTTTCATTGGAGTTGCACTGGATTTACAGAAAGAGCAGAAATTAGCTCATCTGGTGAAATCATGCCCTCATTAATAGCCCAAATAAAGTATTTCTTTTAGATAACATTGTAGAAATTCAGAATAAGTTTCCACCTTTCTCAAATATTTTCAAGACTTCAAATGAAGGTCACAAAAATATTTAGTATTTCTACATTTTTGTCTAAAAGATGGCACTTTTGGAAAATGTTGTAGAATTACTTGCAATGAGTAAGGTTAGCAGGGTCTCTTCAGTAGCTGCAGTTCATAGTGATGTCACAATCTGTATTTGGTGTGTGAATGTTTCAGAGGCTTTGTACAGCTAGCATTTTAAGGACTTTGTAACTTCATAAATGATTGTTTTTGTTAAACTTCCTAGTTTACTTCTCTTTTCATGCAGGTTAAAATAAATAATTGCAAAATCACTGCAAGTTGGTTGTCCTAATCTTCATCCAATAAGCTTTAATAAGCACACATTTTTATTTTAGCTGGTTGGTCCTGAGTAAAAAAAGTTGAGTCACAGCTTCCCAGAGCTTCATCTCCAGATTATTTTAAATTAACCTATGTCTGAGTGAGAAAATGATCGAGCATTTATTTTTGGTACCAGTTCTTATTTATCATTTTTGTCATTCTACCAATCATGGAAACTTGCATATATTCTGGGCTGAACTAAGGCATCATGAAGCAAATATCATAGTAAAATGGGACCTACCTAAAGTTTAATCTTGACTTTGTGAATTATCATCACATACATAGTAGCAAACATGTCATTTTCTGTTCTTTCTCCTTCCTGTAAAAGGCAGGGGTGTGTCTGAAGGCAATGGAATTTTGATACAATGTTTGGTTATTTGGCATTACAGAATTCTGCTAATTTTCCCATCAATCTCGTATTATTTTCTATCCAGTAATGCAGCACTCCTTGGCAGTGTTCATAAGCGGGACGATTGGAGCTGAATAGAGGGATTTTATTTCATTTGTTACAAAATTCATGACAGATAATACCCAGTAGAAAATTATGAAGTCACACAGATTTAGTTCTTATTCATTTCCAAGCAATTTAATTGAAGTAACTGTAGGGGAGGAGGGTCTTCTTAGATGTTTCTTTTCTCACTTTGTAAAATTTTACCTTTTGGCTCAGTCAGTGCTGTAAATTTCAGTGTATTGAGAAATTAAATATGATGCTTAATATTTAAATTTTGAAACCATTTCTTTACATACGTACATTTATAACCTATGTTTCCTTTACCTTTTTAAAGGGGACCTGCAAAAGGGTCACAAAAACTGGACTTTGAGATCTTTTTTACTTCTTTACAATTAATAAAGAAGGCTTGACATTTATATATGTATATATAAAAATTAGAATGTCAGGTTCTGTCTAGCCTTGAAGACACTGATTAGTGAAATGATGACATCACAAGAGCCAAGAGAGTTAAGCTGAACAATTGACTGGGGAAAAGTGTGTGTCAGATTGTTAAAACTGATTATATTTTCTTTTGGTTTTGTTAAAATATAAATTCAATTAACATTTTAGATAAAAAGAGACTGTTAAAGGTTTAGCATCCTTGATCCTACAGTTAAGGCATTGTAGCTCACAATGAACATCTGAGAGATCTACCAGAGTCCTCCAGGGAAATTGAAACTTGACATTCCTGATATGTCTAATGTAAAAAAAATCAAGATAATAGAGAAGCAAAAAAGACGCATCCCCAAAACATCCTTCTCAGGCCTTTGATCTCTTTTTTTTCCCTTCATTAAAATCCCATATATATTAGAATGTATAGGAAGAGGCTGTAGTGTAGCATTTGATGTAATCATATAGTGTCTTGACATGTTTCTTAGAAATGCCACTCAATGTTTAAATGGTCAGTTCTTTTCTTTCTTGCTTGCTGGTGAGAGGTGCCAGTGAGTGGTGTATTGCACAGGACACTTTTTAACCAGTAAGTCAGTAAGAATGTAATTGGCTGCCAATGTTCATATTGTAGTGACGTGAAAATTCAGAGGCAAACCTATTATAAAGATAATTGAAGCTCTACCCGCTTTAGTTTTGGTGGGGGGAGCAGCAACTCTACAATTCAGCAATTAAAACGCGCTGTAATGTTTTCACTTTTCCCATCACCTCATGCAGGAATACTCTTTGGGCGAGTGGCTGTTTTGCATGACACATTAAAGTCCACAGCCTCGGAATTTACAGTAGGTGGTAGTTTCCTAGTTGGCATAGCTGTGTTTTTAATTTCCTATGTCATAGTTTCGGCTTTTTCATTTTAGCCTTCATTTCATTTTCAGCAAAACTGTCTTACACATGATATTGGAATATCAACTTGGAAAGAACAGATTTTCCTATCCCATAGTGCCTTGTTGGCAAAGAGCTGCCAGGCTGCAATGGAATTAGCAAAGCATGATGCTGAGATCCAGGATATGGCATTTCAATATGGAAAGAACATGTCTATGAGTCATAAGGTATGCCTTTTCTCTCTGTTCAGTCTTCTACTGAAAGGGTAGATGAGAACCTCTCTAATATTCTTCTTTTGAGTCTCTTTTCGGTCTGAGTTTAGTGGATACTTTAAATGAATTCACTTGTAATTATCCAATTTGGCAATATGTATAAAGAGCCATATGCTTGTCACAGAAACAAGTTTATAAAATATTCAGTGTATCAGAAATTTATTCATATTGCATCAAGTAACTCCCATAGGTCCTGGGAAATGGAAAATATTCTTATACCACTCACAATTTTAAAGAACATAGTCCTTCCCATGAATGACTGGGTCACTCTCACCACCACATACTAACAACTCTCTTTCTCCCACTCCCTCACCTTAGTACGCACCTGCCGACTTCATACCCCTTCCCAGCTGTGGCAAACTGTCCCTCCCCGCTTTTTTGCAGCCTCTGCTAACCAACCCCCATCACTTCCCCAATATGGAGCTAGGAGGGTGGAGCCAAAGTACAGCTATCAAAGCAGAGGAGGATAGTTTAGGAATAGATCAAGGGACATGGAATTGGAGATGGGTCTCTGGCTGATGGTTGAATGTGTGTATGTAGGGCTGGGCTCCTGGAGGAGCAGGATCACAAGTGGCTGCATAGATATCGGAAGCCTAAGGCCACCATTGTCTGACATATGGTAAAAGTATAGTAATTTAAATGTTAAGAGTTTTTTGATATATGAAGTTTCTGGTTTGCTAATCCAGCAGTGCTACTTTCCTGAAGTTATGTGAATTTAGTTTGCACTGGAGTTATTCACATCATTCTGGGTTTTCTAATCTTTAAATTAGTTTTTATTTACCTAGAGATAACCATTTCAATCCCTAAAACCTAAGTTGTACCAATCTTTTTTTATTTAACAAAAATGTTTTCACCCTCTCTTGCAGCTACACTCGGACCTCCAGCCATTTATTAAAGGAAAATCTAGTGACTCTGTGGCTTTTAGTTTAAATTCTGCTCCTGTAGTCCTGCATCAGGAGTTCCTTGGAAGGGAAGCCTGGATTAAGCAGATTAGAGAGGTAAATTATAAATTAAGTTTAAAGTGAATTTGTAGTGTTACAATAATTTTTAGATTGGTCATTCATCTCCCTCTTCTCCCAGCTTCTGGAAAACTCTAGGCTCAGTGTTATGGGGCCATCTATGAAGAAACACAGAAGCAAAGAGTACTCAAAGACAGAGGATATAGAGGTTAACCCCATTCCCTAGCTATTCAGTGTCTCTTTGACTGCTGTCCTGGAAACATGGAGATTAGCTTTTAGCTCCAAATTCCTGTTTCCCTCTAGTAATTCCCTAAGAAGATTAATAGATAAGAACAAGATGATTGTGTAATGCAAACTTGTGTGTTTGTCCAATGTCTAGCACTGTGGGGTTCTGGTCCATGACTAGGACTCCTAGGCTAAATAAATAATAATGACACAAGGAGGAGGACAAGAACAAGTAAGACCTACCCAAAAAAAGGCAAGACTTAGCACCATCTAGTGAGCCTACATCAATTGCATGGGTTCCCCATGTCTAAACAGTCTTGGAAAGCACCCTCCCAGGGTTCCTACCCTAGTTGTGCAAGCTGCCCACCTTGTCAGGAAGATTTTTGGTGGTAATGAGGTAATGTGGAACAAAGATTTATTAGTATTCGTTTTGTATGCCCTGCTGGTGAATTTCAGCATGTGAGTTCTGGTGGTACAGATATCCCCTTTCCCATAACATTGTAGCTGTACCTGACAAGAAGAGCTCTACCTCCGTATGTTGTCTGTCTTCGACATGTTGGCCATTTTGGTGCCTGTAGATAGAGTGATGACCAGAATCAAATTAAAATGGCTAAACTAATTAACCTTCAAAGGTAATTTAGAAAATGAAAGAGAGATACCGCTGTGAACTAAAGAGCCAGAAATTCACATTTGAGGTGGGAGCTCTTTTGCTGCCTTTTCTGCTGTTCAAATTGAAAGTAAAATGTGGGGGGAGAGGCCAGGAGTGGGGCTTATGAGTAGTTCTACATTTATGATTGATAGGCTCAGAACTATCTTCATGTGCTGTGGGCGAAGAGGCGGAGTCCCAGTAGTGAGCCTTGTTAGATACATTCTCATAGGGGAATGTAACCTTACTCTCATACAGGAAAAATATATTCTTTCTAACCAAACTGAGGCCTTGTAATTTTAAAGTTAGAGAATGGTAATTCAGCATATGACTAAGAGTCTTAGAATTCTGCAGCCTTGACACAAGACTCCTGTATGTGTTGAATGAAAATAGATTTGGATGAATGTTTCAAAAGCTTTCATAAACTGCGCTGTGATAATACCATTACCCTCTCACTGCAATTTCCCATCTGCAGAATCCAGAATAGGTTGCAGAATTCCAGTTCTGTCTGTCCACTAATTAATTCTTTTTAAACTAAAAAGGGACATTATGCACGCACTGAAGCAATTCTAACTGAAGGAAAATAGGGTGGTAAAAGGTTTTTGTTTTTTGTTTTTTTTCCCCATGGCAAGCAAATAGTGTTTCAATTAGCTATCATTACATCAAAATACAAAATGGGAAATCTACCATGCATCCTCTTAGATAATATGTTAGAATGTATTTGCTCATCAATGCAACTTAAGTTGATGATAGTTTTGCAGCTTCCACAAAAAACATCTCATTATGAGTAAAGGTTAGCGGTGCAAATCCAAATACTTTTTTATACATGTTCAATTGATAGAATCATAGAAATGTAGGGCTGGAAGGGACCTTGAGAGTTCGTCCAGCTCCCACCAAGTAAACCTAGACCATCCCTGAAAGGTCAGTCCTGTTCTTAAAAACCTCCAGTGATGGGGATTCCACAACCTCTCTTGGAAGCCTATTCCAGAGTTTAACTATCTTCCTAGTTTGAAAGTGGTTCCTAATATCTAACCTAAATCTCCCTTGCTACCAGGGCTGCCCAGAGGGGGGGCAAGTGGGGCAATTTGCCCCCGGGCCCCGCAGAATACTATAGTATTGCAACTTTTTTTTATGGAAGGGGTCCCTGAAATTGCTTTGCTCCAGGCCCCCTGAATCCTCTGGACGGCACTGCTTGCTACAGATTAAGTCCATTACTACTTGTCCTCTTTCAGTGGACATGGAAAACAATTGGCTACTATCCCTCTTTATAAAAACCCTATATTTGAAGACTATCAGGTCCTCCCTCAGTCTTCTTTTCTCAAGACTAAACCTGCACTGTTTTTTTTTTAACCTTTCCTCAATTCAAGCATCCTCTGCTGCCTCACACTACTGTGTGAAGGTATTAATGGCAGAACCACCCCCGAATCCCCTCAGTTGCCACCCATGACGGTTGCTGGAGCTGCTGCTGTTACTTTTGCAAGTCCTTCGTTTCGTCTTGTACATAGTACCCATTGGTTAGTTTTGAGAGTTTTAGCATATTTTAGAATTAGAATAATAGTTGATAATTGTGCTGGTGCCAGTTCCGGAGTCATACCTTGGTCTCTAGGCTACAAGTCCTATTGCTCTTGCAGCAAATCAATGCCTGCCAAGAACTCTCACTCCATCTGTCTTAAGTGTTGTGGGAAGCTCAGGTCAGTGACAAATGTCACATTTGTAAGAGGTTTAAGCCCTGCTCTAAGAAGGACAGAACAGCCAGAATTAAGGATTTACTCTTGGAGTCAGTGCGCCATCCACCATTAGAGCCTTCAGAGCGGGTTAGCAGTGCTTCTCCTGGTTTGGCTGTACTGAGGGAAGAGATTGCTGTTGCCAGTACCAAAGAAAAGGCACCATAAATCTTTTAAGGACTCGGCACAAGATACTTCAAAATCTTTGGAGCAGATGTCTAGCTCATGCAAGGACATGTAAGTGTGCTCAAATAAGAGGCATTTTCCAGTGCAGGCCTCAAGTCATGGAAGATCATTGTCTCCAGAGCTAAAGTCAGGCCTATTGAGACTGATTCCTATGGTTTCTGCCTCAATGTTTGCTCAGATATCTGTACTGCAGGATCAGGAGTCTTTCCCAGTGCCGTCCACATCTGAAGCTTATGCAGTCACTAGAGAATTGTTGAACCTGTGAGTACCCATTTCCCTGGCCATTCAGGATTTTCACCTGGCACCCATGCCAAAGGTATCGATGTCTACTCTTCTTGCTCCAGCTCTACACATTGTACGATACTGTCAGACCCGATAGTTAACGTACCTCTTGGATTGGTACTGACCGGGGGAACCACACATGATCTTGCCAGTGCCTGCATCCTCAGGCTATGAACCTATCTTCCCAATACCGATGGGGTCAGCTCCTCCCAGTCAGAAGAAGCGGACTCCTTATTGGACTCTGAGGTCAGTTCTTACATGTCACAACCTGGGCACATTCATCAGCTCCCATGGAGTGCCTACTCACTATGGTACCCGCCTCAGTTGCAGCATAGCCCATATCACAAGGATGCATGGCCCAGACATAGTTGGGGTCCAGTGCCCTATCAGTGGCCTTTCTGGAACCCTTGGAGTTTACCTCCTCAATCAAGGGCATCCCAACACCATTCACATCCTGCTTTTTCAGCAGTGCGTTGTGAGCACCTACACCAGAGTCAACCCACCCTTGGTATTGGACCTGGTACCATGCATATGGATGTTCACTCTCAGGAGCTGCCCCTGAAGGAACTGGAGGAGGCTCAGTCTCACCAGCCCTTGGCCTCCTCATCTTCATCCCCTGAGGCAATGGTAGCAGAATCTGTTTCTCCACCTGCTTATGATTACCAAGACCATCAGGAGTTGTTGAAGAGGATGTTTGTGGTTCTGGATATCCAACCGAAAAAGGTCCAGGAAAAGTTGTGCAGGCTTGTAGGTATTTTAGCCTCAGTGGAACCTTCTAGGGTAATGCTCCCGATTAATGGGGAGCCTGTCAGGGTGCCATTACAGACCCAATCTTCCCTGCCCCCCTACCGCTAAAAGAGCAGAGAGGAAATTCTATGTCCCCTTGCAGGGCTTTGAACATTTCTGTAATCATCCCCCTCTTGGTAGCTCCTTGGTAGTCTCTTCAGCTAATGAAAGAGAGGAGAAACAGGGTCACCAAGCATCCACACCAGGAAGCAAGGAAGCAAAGAAACTTAACATTTGGAAGGAAGCTTTATTCAACAGGAGGGTTACTGCTTTGAATTGCAAACGAGCAGCCTCTGCTGGGTTGTTACAATTTTCCCCTGTGGAATAACATTTCAAAATTTAAGGACAGGTTTCCAAACGAGCTGCAACAGGAATTTTCAGTGATGGTGAATGACGGAAAATTAGTTATCAGAATGGCTTTGCAAGCTGATTCTGCCGCTCGAGGCATGGCCTCCGCCATCACTATGCTACGTGTGTTCATGGCTGCAGTCATCTGGTCTCCACCAACAGACTGAACACACCATCCAACACCTCCCTTTTGAGAGTCCTTCGTTCTTTTCCAGAAAGACTGAGGAGAGGCTGCATAGTCTCAAAGATTCAAAAGTATCCCTTAAGTCTCTGGGAATATATATGCCGCAACAAAAAGAAAGCCCTTTTGCCCACAGTACTTCCAACAGTATTGAAGTTTCATGACTAATATCCAGGACCTGTCCAGGAAGAAGGGCAGAGGTTACAGAAGACATCTGCCACCTTCCGCTTCCTCCACAGCTGCCAGTTCATCCAAGCAAGCTGAATCCTTCAAATAAATAGTCTGATATATTGGTCAAGGACAGAATACTAGTGCCATCTTTTCCCATCCCCGTAATTGCCAATTACCTATTCCACTTCCTAAGTGCTTGGTCCTATATCACCAAGGATCATTGGGTCTTACGCATGGTGGAATTAGGATACACCTTTCAGTTTATTCCTATCCCCCCACCCGCTTTCCCTGTCCCTCTTCAGGGACCTCTAGCATGAGGTCATTCTACTACAGGAGACCCAGTCTCTCCTTCTCTTGGGCACCATAGAGAAAGTCCCTCTGTTACTCAGGGGAAAGAAGTTTTGTTCTTTCTACATCCTAAACCCAAAGTAAAAGGGGTCTTAGACCTATTTTAGAGCTAAGAGAGCTCAACGAGGTCCTAAAGAAAATAAAATGAGAAATAAATTGTCTAACAAGCAGAGGATGCTAAAGAAAATAAAGTGAGAAACAAACAGATGTGTCCCAGGTAAGAAGGATTTTTGTATATAGAAAATGTGTATGTTAGGCAAAATACGGGTCTCTGCATGACCCAGTGAAAAAATACACTGGAGCCCAACACTTTGAATCTTGCATCTGTATTGTTTTTTATGAGTTGGAACAATTTAAAAATATACAAGAGGGACCCTGTCTGGACCAGTCCACACAAGAGATCCACTTCCTGGACACTATGGTGCTAATAAGCGATGGTCACATAAACACCACCCTATACCGGAAACCTACTTACCGCTATGCCTACCTACATGCCTCCAGCTTTCATCCAGACCACACCACACGATCCATTGTCTACAGCCAAGCTCTACGATACAACCGCATTTGCTCCAACCCCTCAGACAGAGACAAACACCTACAAGATCTCTATCAAGCATTCTTACAACTACAGTACCGACCTGGTGAAGTGAAGAAACAGATTGACAGAGTCAGAAGAGTACCCAGAAGCCACCTACTTCAGGACAGGCCCAACAAAGAAAATAACAGAACGTCACTAGCCATCACCTTCAGCCCCCAACTAAAACCTCTCCAGCGCATCATCAAGGATCTACAACCTATCCTGAAGGACGACCCATCACTCTCACAAATCTTGGGAGACAGGCCAGTCCTTGCTTACAGACAGTCCCCCAACCTGAAGCAAATGCTCACCAGCAACCACACAACAAAAACACTAACCCAGGAAGCTATCCTTGCAACAAAGCCTGTTGCCAGCTGTGTCCACATATCTATTCAGGGTACACATCATTGGGCCTAATCACATCAGCCACACTATCAGAGGCTCGTTCACCTGCACATCAACCAATGTGATATATGCCATCATGTGCCAGCAATGCCCCTCTGCCATGTACATTGGCCAAACTGGACAGTCTCTATGTAAAAGAATAAATGGACCCAAATCAGACATCAAGAATTATAATATTCAAATACCAGTCGGAGAACACTTCAGTCTCTCCGGTCACTCGATTACAGACCTAAAAGTAGCAATTCTTCAACAAAAAATACTTCAAAAACCGACTTTAACGAGAGACTGCTGAATTGGAATTAATTTGCTACTGGACACCATTAACTTAGGCTTGAATAAAGACTGGGAGTGGATGGGTCATTACACAAAGTAAAACTATTTCCCCATGTTTATTTTCCTCCCCTACTGTTCCTCAGACGTTCTTGTCAACTGCTGGAAATGGCCCACCTTGATTATCACTACAAAAGTTTTTTTCCCCTCCGCTCTCCTGCTGGTAATAGCTCACCTTACCTGATCGCTCTCGTTACAGTGTGTATGGTAACAGCCATTGTTTCATGTTCTCTGTGTATATAAAATCTCCCCACTGTATTTTCCACTGCATGCATCCGATGAAGTGAGCTGTAGCTCATGAAAGCTTATGCTCAAATAAATTTGTTAGTCTCTAAGGTGTCACAAGTACTTCTTTTTTTTTCTCTGGAACATGTTAGAAAACATTCTTTTATATTTTGATACCTGATTACTTTTAAGTACAGCACAGAGAATGAACAACAGGATGACACTGTGTATATGCATGGTTCCAAGCCAAAACACAGCTGTGAGGTCTAATTTTAGGTCTACCAGCTTTGACATTGTCTTTGACATTATCTCTTTAAAATGACCGAGTCTAGACTTTTTCCCTCTGTGTACATGCAAGCTGTTCCTGGATGGGGTTAGTTCTTTTAAAAAACAAACAAACAAAAAAAACCTATTATTGATTTTGTTTATAACTCTGATCCCTTTATTGTTGGGCAGAAGTACACTGTATAGTCTGGATCTCTGGTTTTTTCAATCCATACGAGCAGCAAGCTTTTGAGGGAAGTTGTTACTTGTGTCTAAAATGTTTTTAATTTAAAAATCAACTGTAGTCTAATCTAGATAGAACTTTTGAACATTGTAGGTATCCAAAGATGTGCCTGTGTCCATTGAAATCTCTTTCCATGTTGTAATGAGGCATTCAGCTAGTAAATATTCATTTGTTTTTTAAAATTCAGAATCTTAAGGAAATTAGTTAATTTTAAAATATTAATTGTAATATATAGCTTGCTACATATTTCATTCTTGCTTCTTACAGAGAAGCAGAAGGTCTAGAAAAATAACAATAGTCTGTAACAGATGACATTTTATGTTTAATCTTTCTTTTTATGTTTAAGGCACAAAGTAAAGGGAATCTAATGGACTTTACTAAGGTGAGTAAATTACATTAAGGCTACATCTTATTTTAAATTTAATGCTTTCATTTTTAAGTTTTATATTCCAGATAAGCTTTTTTCCTTCTAGTCTAAGATTTATCTGAGACATTTTAACTTTCTGTAACAAAGAGTAGCCAATTAGGATGGTCCCATCACATAGGAACTGTCATGCCAGGTTAGATCATTGATCAGTCTACTCCTGTGTCCTGACAATGATAGTGCCAGATGGTTATGCCTATGATGTTCCAGATGGACTACTTGATATAGGGAACCAATTGTATTAAATTAAACACTAAGTATCAAAATTGGCCATTTTACTACTATTGTTACTTTCATTATCCCTCTTGCCTCCTCAGACTTTAAACATTTTAAATATTTTCTCTTCTAAAGAGTTTGTTGCTTTTGTGTTCTCTGTATTTCATTAAGCTAATCATTCTCAGGCTGCCTCCTAATCATCAGGTCCAGATTAACCAATGTGCACTCAGTGCACCTGCACAGGGTCCCATCTCAGGGGTGGACCCAACCACTGGATTTGGGTGGGTCATCCTGAGACCCAATATGCCAAGTTTTCATGACAGAGAGGTGGAGGGGCCAAATTTGAGTAAGTGGCATTGCAACCTGGAGGGTGGGGTCACAGCACAATTCAGGTTTGGCTGGGCTGTCCCTCTTTCATGATATGGGAGCAGATGGGCCAAATTTCAGTGAGTGGTGTTGTGGCCTGGCAACACCACTCACTCAAATTTGACCCACACCATGAGAGTACCGGGCGGGCTATGGGAGTGAGTGGAGCTAGGAATGGGAGGAGCCACCTGGAATGGGAGGGAAGTGCTAAGAGGCAGGGGAGGGGGTGCCAATGAGTTTTCAGGATGGTCCGGGGGGTGCGGGGCTGGTGGTAAATTGTTGTTGGTGGGCTATGCGGGTAGTGTTGGGGGACTGCAGAGTGAGGTGTTGAGGGTGAGTGGGAGGTGTTCGAGGTGGTGGACTAAATTATGATGGGGCCTTTTTGGGGGGCTGTGGATAGTGGAGCTGAGGTGAACAAGTTGTATGTCAGGGCTACTGGGATGTGGAGGGGGTTGTCAGGGTAAGTGGGGGGTGGTGGAGGGTTGTTGTATAGGCACTGACTCAGTGGATGCTGAAAAAAAATGGTGGGTGCTTAGCACCCCCCAGCAGTGCCTTGTGCCCCCTCCCCCAGCACCTCCCGCCTGTCGCGATCAGCTGTTCTGCAGTGTGCAGAGGGTGCTGGGGGGAGAGGGGAGGAGCAAGGGCTGGGTGTACTCAAGGGAGGGGGCAGAACAGGGCAGGAAGAGGCGGAGCCGGGGTGGGATGAGGCGGGGTGGGGTGGGGTCTTGGATGAAGAGGTAGAGTGGGAGCAGCACCTGGGGTGGAACCAGGGGGAGCAGCCCCCAGCACATTAGAAACTCAGCACCTCGGGTTGTTGCGGTATATGTGGAGTAGTAGGAACATTCAGGTGTCTGGGTGTGAGGTGGGATATATTTGAGGCAGAAGCACTTTGCTGAGCAGCCCATGTTCATGCCATGCAAGGCTGGCAATGGCTGGAGCAGAGCTAGAGCAGGGTTGTAGCACCGCTCAATTTTGGCCTGACTGCCCCTCTGTCATGACGGTGGAGCAGCCAAGCCAAATTTGAGTGAATTGTGGGGAGGAGCAATTTCTATAGTGCACAGGGTCCAAAATTCTTTAATCCAGCACTGCTGACCATGACATCTTTACGGTGATGTTATGCCCTCTTACCTTTCTGCCTCCCACCTCATCCCCATGTCGTACATAAAAGGGAGTCTTCCCTCTCCTGGTAGCTGCTTCCTACACACCTCCTCATTACAGCTTTTTTGTGAACTGAACACGGAAACCGGAAACCTTCCCTTTCATTGCATGAGCTAAAATTGAGGTCCATAGGGTATCTCTAGCAATAGGGAAATCTTCACATTAATATGCATGCTGACAGTCTTTCACTCAAGTTTCTAGTTGTAAATAAAACCAGTCACCCTATTTTTTTTCTCTATTTGTGGTCCTTGTTTAGAATTTCTAAAACCTATTTTCATGGATTTAATTTTTTGTTTTCTTCTGTTGTATTTCATCTCTGTGTACTGGAGGCACCACATAAAGGAACATAAGGATAGTTGAATTTCCATCCCTATTCAGTCTTTGACTACTCTGTGGACACTCCAATATAGTTGTTAGCTGCAATGTGGAAACCATCAGCTAGGAAGTGGACTGACACCACTTTCACATCTATTACCGAAGAGATCTCAGATAATAACTTTTGGTCACAGTGTCCTAGAGATGAAAGGCTCTATATCTCATCCTGCCAGTATAGTATGTATCTAAAGGAAAATTAATATGTAGACTAGTGTTCCATGCGAAAAACTCTATAAATGTGTGTCTATTCTAACAAGTTATAGATTATTTCTGTAGTTGAGTTTACTGTTACTTCAGATAATCATCCTTTTTATAGGACTACAGTAGATATTTTTCCCACAGCAGACAAAACCTCGTTTCATGTGGTGTGACTTTCTCAAATCCTGTTAATTTTTTAGAAGAACCAAAATGAATTTTTCTTCAACTGTCCATCTCTGAGAAACTTCTGTGGTGACTACTTATTCTTATAAAAACTCTATGGCTTTTTCCTTGACTAGTTGCACTTCTATTCTATTGTCACAACAGTATTTTTGTAGCTGTAAAATAAGAGGATTAACATAAAATTTGCTGTGCTGGATCATATGGCTTTGTCTATGTATTCCCACATTGATCTCAGCAGTTCCAAATATCTGTTCCTTCAGAGGATGGTGAAAAATCCATAATACACCTAGCCAACTTGTAATGTTCATTTGAGTGGGAAAGGGAATTCCTTTACTCTTCACGTGCTTGGGTTTAACCTGGTGGCATGAGATTTGATTAGACTTGTGTTAATGTGGCTTGCTTAGCTGCAGATGTCATAAATTTGATTGTGACAATGAAATTACCCTATAATTTTGGAAAATCTAGCTGAAGTATTTGACTTAATGGGTACATCTACAGTGCAATAAAAAACCCACAGCATTGAGTCTCAGAGCCCAGGTCAATTGACTCAGGCTCACAGGTCTCAGGCTGCAGGGCTAAAAATTGTAGTGTAGACATTTGGGCTCAGGCTGGAGACCGGGCTCTGAGACACTCCACACTTGCAGGGTTTCAGAACCCAGGCTCTAGCCCAAGCCTGAATGTCTACACTGCACCTTTTATCCCTGCACGCCTGAACTCCATGAGTCTGAGTCAATTGACTCGGGCCAGGCATATCCATGTCACATTGAACTTTTATTGCTGTGTAGATGTACCCAATTACTCTAATTTTACCTGAATGAGAGTGAATTTCAAAGTTCACTATTTACAGTACCACGTAATAGTTCCTTATTTCCTTGTATTATTTACAGTGCCAAGAAATATTTCCTTATTGCCCATCCGTTCAATAACCTGTCTTTTGTTTTCATACTATTTGACATGATAAAAAGAAGGACTAGGCATTTTTTGCCGCATCATTCAAGCTTCTTCTACCTCAGTCAAGATCCCTCTCATCTTTCTTCTTTCAAAGTTCAGATAATCCTAGCTTCTGAAATCTCATCATACTGAAAGTTCTGCCATACCTTTATTTATGTTTGTTTCTCTTCTCCATACTTCTTCTATTAAGGTTAGGATTGCTCACCCTGGCCACACTACATCAAAAAAGCATACCATTTTAATTTCTATACAATTATTTTCCATTTTAGTACATTGAAATAGCCTATTTGTTTTTTAACTAAATTAATAAAATCCATTCTGCTTTAATTTATACACACATATTATGGATATATGTAATTGTGTTTGCTTAGTTGATCTTCTCAAGTGTATTTTACATATTCATACAATTTTCAATTAAAAATAATGAATGAAGGTAAGAATGAGATCCATCCATCCCCCTGCCTGCTTTTAGGCATAGAGTTTATTTTTGCATGGCATAAAACAGCCTCCAATACCTTTTTATTCTTGTGTCTCTGTCTGCACTTTGATTTACACATTTGATGCACAGTGTTTTAAAGTTGTAGCCCTAAGTCTATTCTGACCAAAGAAGAATGTCCATGTGATGCATCAGAGACACTAGTAAATGTAGTTGGGGTTCTGACATGAAGAGGAAATACTTTTCATTAATTTAATTGGGTCTTAGTTTTCCATTCCAATGGCTTCATTTCATTCTGCAGAATTTTTAGTCTGTTTTTTCCAATATATCAATCTTATTATCACAAGGACTTTGATATTGCAAAAAGCATTTTCTCACTAAGCTGTTAATCAGTCTCTGAATGCCCTGTTTTTTTTTTTTTAACTACACCATCACTACCACATCCAGACAAATTATTGATCCACCATCATATTGTATGTAAGTCTCTTCCTGAGATGAAAAAGTAGTTCAACCTCTGTTTTAGTATTAAGTGCCTCAAGTCGCACAAAAGAGTAATAAGACTGAGGCAGGTGCCCCTTGTGTCACTGCTGGAGACAGCAGATCAGTGAATCTGGGGAAAATCCTTTAGTCTCACCCTCATTTCTCTCTCTTTATTATGACAAAACATCTCAGTCATTTACCAGAATCACCTTTATCTGCTTTACCTTTTTCTTAACATGCACAGTAAGTAATACAGTTCAAAACAAAGCTTCCCTGTTGAATTATTTATTTATTATTTGTATTACAGTATCTCCTAGAGGCAATGTACAAATACCTTTTAAGAGAGAGTTCCTGCCCCGAATAATTTAGTCTAAATAGACCAGACAGACAAAGTAGGGCAACCAAAGCACAGACAGTGGAAGTTACCTGTCTGATGTCATACAACAGTTTAGTGGCCAAGCGAGGAGTAGAACTCTAGACCCCTAACTCAGAGTTCTCTGGCCTATCTACTGGACCAGAGTGCATCTACTTACATTATGAAATTTTCCACCAATTATGATGGTATTACAGAAAGGAATGGGCATTTTCCTTGATGCCATTTCTTGAAGGGATGGAATTAAGCAGAGTAGGGCTTTTTTTTAATTTTGACATGTGATCTTATTCATTTGCTCTGCTGCAGATTGCTTTCTTTTAAACTGGCGTGGGAAATATGGCATGTCACACAGTGTGATATATTTTGTGAATTTATTGCTTTGTGTATGAAGCAATGTACTTATAGGATGTTAACATGGGAAACAGATTTTGTACCTGTACTGGAAATAGGTCACCTGAGAAATGATGTACCCAGCAGCTCTTGCACTGCATGAGACTAATATACTGGCTTAAGATGTGAGGGGGAAAGAGCCAAAGAAAAGATGGAGAAAGGTGACTTTTAAGGAAATAAGGGTTCTTGAAGATACCCAACTGTCATGCAAATAATAAATAATAACAATAATATGATGAGCTTAGTCCTGTCAGTAGCAACCCCCCTCCCCAAAATTCAGAATTGATCACCATCGTCGGTGCATTAATGTACCACAGCACTGTCACGGAACAGTTTCACAATCTCATGCTGCAAGTAACAATAGTCCCACAGTGTTCCACTTTATTAAGTACCAAAGAATCATCATAGTTCAGTCCATGGGACTACAGTACATCCTATTTACTGATTTGCTCCCAAAAAAGCAGTGAAGTGGAAAGGATGGAGGATTCTAATTCATCTCAGGAGCTTATGACCTATAGTATTTTTTCATTAAACTTTGTCTCAGCAGGATCGGTGTAGCCACTGCTACTAATTACTTTGGTGATTCTTTAATCAAATAATGTGTAAATCCAAAAAAGAACTCCTTTTGAATGCAGATATTTTAAATATCTAATATTTAAATGCTAGACATTTTAAATCAGCAGGTCCAGTTAACTTGTATCCAAGAGTTTTAAAAGAGCTGGCTGAGGAACTCACTGGACCATTAATGTTGATTTTCAATAAGTCTTGGAACATCGAAGAAGTTCTAGAAGACTGGAAGAAAACTAATGTGCCAATATTTAAAAAAACATCAGTGGGATGACCCAAGCAATTATAGGCCTGTCAGTCTGATATTGATCCCAGGCAAGATAATGAAGTGGCTGATATGGGACTCAATAAATAATCAAAAGGAGGATGATATAATTAATGCAATCAACACGGGTTTATGGAAAGTAGATACTGTCAAACTAATATGCTATCTGTTTTTGGTTAAAATACGAGTTTGATCGATAAAGGTAATAGTGTTATGTGATATACTTAGACTTCTGTAAGGCATTTGACTTTGCACTGCATGACATTTTAATTAAAAAACTAGAATGATATGAAATTATCATAGAATTACACTGTGAGCTCATGTTCAGATGATTATCCATCACAACCCCCAACTCTTTTTCAGAGTCACTGATATTCAGGCCTATAATTCCCAGGATAGAATCCGTCATTGTGTAGGTCTGGCACATGTTCTTTGTTCCTATATGTATACATTCACGTTTAGCCATAATAAAAGGCATATTGTTTGTGTGCACCCAGTCTACCAAGTCATCCATATCACTCTGAATCAGTGACCTGTCCTCTTCATTATTAACCACTCTCCCAATTTTCATGTCATCTGCAAACTTTATCAGTGCTGATTTTATATTTTCTTCCAAGTCATTAATAAATATGTTAAATGGTATAGGGCCAGTAACTTATCCCTGCAGGACAAGAGTGGAAGCATACCCACTCAGTGATGGTTCCCCATTTACAATTATATTTTGAGATCTAACAGGTAGCCAATTTTTAATCAATTTAACATGTGCCATGTTAATTTTATATCATTCTAATTGTTAATCAAAATATGGTATGGTACCAAGTCAAAAGCCTCACAAGATTTTAAGTATATTCTGTTAACATTATTACCTCTATCAAACTTGTAAGCTCATCAAAAACCAGTTTCAAGTTGGTTTGACAGGCTCTATTTTCCATAAACCTATGTTGATTTGCATTAATCACATTTCCCTTCTTTAATTCTTTATTGAGTCCTGTATCAGCCATTCCATTATCTTGCCCAGTATCGATGTCAGACTGACGTGTCTATAATGACTTGTCTATAATCATCCCATTTACCCTTCTGAAAAATTGGCATATTAGTAGTCATCCAGTGTTCTGGAAGTTTCCCAGCGCTCCTAGACTTTTATTAAAAATCAGTATTAATGGTCCAGTGAGCTCCTCAGCCAGCTCTTCTAAAACTCTTGAATGTAAGTTATCTGGACCTTCAGCTATAAAAATGGCTAATTCTAGTGGTTTCTGTTTAACATTCTCCTGAGATACTAGATGAATGAAAAGAGTATTAACACTGTATAATGAGACTGTGTTTTCCTTAAATATTGGACAGAAATATTTACTGAAAACTTCTATGTTTTCTTCATTAGTATTCATAATTCTACCATTTCCACATCGTAAGGGACCAATACCGTTGTTAGGATTCTTTTTGCTCCTAATATATTTTAAAGACTCCTCCTTATTCTCATTAGCCCTGCTGGCCATAGATTTCTCCTTGCACCCCTGTGCTTCTCTTAGCAATTTTCTAGAATTCCTAACTTCTGAATATGTATTCAGTACTATCAGCTTCACCTTTCTTCCATTTGTTGTGTGTATGTATATGGGTATTTTGTATATATATGTATGTATATATATATTTTATTTTTTATAGCTGCCTTCACTTCCCCTCTGAACCAGTTCAGTTTTCTAACCAGTACGGCCTTCTTTCTTGATTGTGGCTTTTTGTGTATCTAGTAAGTTGTTCTTAAAAGATTGCCAATTATCATTCACATTTTTCTGATTAAATTCTTCCTCCAGGCTGATTTGATTTGATGATTGTTTTTGATTTGATAATTGTTTTTGAAATTGGGCCTAGTAAAGCACCAAGTATACATATTACTGGTTTGGCCTTTATTCTGTTTGCACATTATAAATGCATTAAAGTCATGATCACTTGTACGTAAAATACCATTAATTTTTAATTCTGTGATCAGTTCCTCTTAATCTGTTAGGACAAGGTCTAATAGTGAACTCCCGGTGTTGGCTGCGATGATTCTTGAGTTAGGAAATTGTCATGTATAATGTTTAGAAATTCCAAGGATGTTTTAGTAGTGACAGCATGAGACCTCCAGCATATGTCATTCACACTGAAATCCCCCATGATCACACAGCTTTTTTTTCCTACTCATTAGAGATTGGTACGTCCGCAGGTTCGGCCGATTGCAGCTCCCACTGGCCACGGTTCGCTGTTCCAGGCCAATGGGGGCTGTGGGAAGCGGTGGCCAGCACATCCCTCAGCCCGGGCCATGGTTCACTGTTCCAGGCCAATGTGGCGGGCTGTGGGAAGCAGCGCGGGCTGAGGGATGTGCTGGTCTCCGCTTCCCACAGCCCCCATTGGCCTGGAATGGCGAACCGCGGCCAGTGGGAGCTGCGATCGGCTGAACCTGCAGACGTGGCAGGTAAACAAACCAGCCTGGCCCGCCAGGGGGCTTACCCTGGTGGGCCGTGGGCCAAAGGTTGCCGATCCCTGCCTTACAGTGATAGTGATAGACTCAAGGAACTCAATCTATTTAGCTTAACAAAGAGAAAGTTAAGGGATGGCAGTCAGGGCACAGGTCTTGGCTTTTAGTGTGTATGTCTACACAGCAGAGAAACCTCCGATCGGTCCAGGCCAGCGAACTTGGGCTTGGGCTGCAGGACTGTTTCATTGCTGTATAGATTTCTGGACTTGGGCCGGAGCCCAAACTCTGGGATGCTCCCACCTCACAGGGTCCTAGAGCCCAGGCTCCAGCCCAACCCCAGAAGTCTACACAGCAATAAAACAGCTCTGCAGCCTGAGCCCTGAGAGCCTGAGCTGGCTGGCATGGGCCAGCCATGGGTGTCTAGTTGCTGTGTAGAGATACCCTTAGGAGCCAGTAAGTTCCAACCTGTCACCCAGTGACCTGTTAACAATCACCAGAACGAAAAGCTCAATATTGATCGAGGACTCCAGTTCTGGGACCTGACTGGTGGAACTCCAGGGGTCCCGATTTCTTCCCTGTTTCTATTTAAACCAAGCAGAGGAACAGGAAGTTTGGATTGGATGTTTTTGTAAAAGCTATGCTCTAGGAATTAGTTTGGGGGAGATTCTATGGCTGTGTTACACAGGAGGTCAAACTAGATGTTCAGAATGGTCCCTTCAGGCTTTGAGATCTATTAAATTAAGCTGGCAATATTGCAAGAGGATGCTAAAGCCATTCAAAACAAGAGGTTTCCTACTTTATTAGGATTACAGTCATATTTTAAGTTGTTGAACTTTGTTATATGCAGGACACTATAATTATTTGACTTTTTTAGGTTTTTTTAAAAATGCCTATTCCTATACCAGCCCTTGACTGGATCATAATGAAAGGTAGAAAACGATCTAATCTATCTAGGCCAGCCTCTAGTAAGTGTTTGCCAGAGACTTTGATAGGATAGAATCCACCCTAATGTTGTCTTCATTAAGACACAGACAAGTCTCTGACTGTTAGTATAAATATTGACTTAATGATATGGAATAATAAGACCACCACTAACAGCAACTTGTGGCACTGTGTTAAAAGTACAATAAAATGAAGTCACATAGATTTTTAAAGAGACATACTTTACTTCCTAGTGTCTGATTTAAAATCACTCCAGTGTTAAAGCCTATCAGGCTAGCCTATCAGAGGGAGGGCACAAAGAAGAGTTGTTGGTGTGTTGTTTTCTGAAACCTCTAAGGAACATACACACTTTGTCAATGCAGATGGATAAATGATTTCCTGTACATGTTAATAAAATACACTGATAAAACAATGTTATAGCTGGAGTGACTGCTAAAGCAAAATTTCATTCTAACTACTACTTCTTTATTTCAGGTGCTAAAATGTTTTTAAAACTTTCTTCGTTGAGTCTGAAATTTTCCAGACTCAGTCTCTGCCCATATGTTACTTTTTTCTTAAGTTTCAGAAAAAACAGCTCATTTATTTCAGTATGAGATGAATGGAAAAGAAATACCACCCTACTGTTCAAACTTAACATTCTATTAATGTACTTTTGTACAGGGAATTATATCACTTTAGTTAAAGATTCAATTATCTTTATTTTTATTTGTTCTGCAATACAAGATGCATGTTAGCAAATACTGGGCAAACTACTCTTACCCCTCCAATTCAAGTGACATCCTATTCTGTATACTACCAGGAAAGGCAAAGGAAAGTTTTGGATCATAGGAGTTCATATGTTATGAAGTGAGGCACCTAAAATAAATAAATGATTGTCCAGCTCCCATTTGGGAGGCAAGAAGAGGAAGAGCTTAACCATGTGTCCAGCCACAAAAAACAGATCGAATATGTAACAGTTAATGCTGAAACATTCCAAGATGCTTGAAAAGCAAAAGTAGGGCAGGATAGAAAGTTCATCTATTAGCTATGACATGTATAGGTGCCATTTCAAGGTAACATTTTAGCAATCTAAATATCAATGTTTATTGAGGCAGAATGTTCCCACAGGAGAGAAAACAAATTTAGAAAAGCTAGCAAAGAACATTGGAAACACTTAATGCATTAGTTAGTCACTTGACCACTGATCAATTTAGGTTTGTTTTATTTCCGCGAGTACCATTCATCTCAGAAGCAAACAGAATGTATTGGCTCAGTTCAGGATTAGAGGAAACTCATGATCTTTGAGGATCTCAGACCTGAACAGGAAATTTAACTACAGGATCATTCTCCTTAGATATTATTCACAAAATCTTCTCCGAACTTGTTTGCTGACATCTTGTCCCAGAAAATACACGAGATCGTAATTAACCGAGTTTGACAAGAAAAAAAGTGCTAGGGCCTTAATGTTTTATTTTCATAAAGCTATTTGATTTTATTCAAAAGTTCTTTCTTGAACTTTACACTTTACACTGTTACTCAGAGTAAAAGCACAAAATATTTACATCTCCATACAGTCTTTCTCCCAAACCTGGGAGAAGTCTGTTTCTCCACATGAGTCTGGGTGGGTCAGAATATTTACCAGCAGTCTTCTCTCGTAGACGTCCTGTCCCTTTACTTAAACAGGATCTTTCTAAACATTACAAAAGAAATAATTAAGGGGAAAATCTTTCAATAAACTTGATAGGCTCTGGATCATCCCCCCCTGCTGGAATACTTATGATCCTTTCTCCTGCAAATGATTTTCTGGTTCTCCAGTGTCAACAAATTTTAAATAAAATTATTTTTGTAGACTTTTTGCATAAGCTGTTCCTTTCAAGATAAATCCAATGTAATTGTTCTGGGTGGCCCACCACTTCCCCTACATTTTGTGCTGTGGCTGACAGCTTTCCTAATCTCTTTTTTAAAATTTCACTTTACATATGCCAGTTTTGTCTTGAATAGACATTTTTACAGGGAGGACTGAGTGGCTTGAGTGACTGGAATGAGGAATATTGATCTTTTCACCACTAGATCAATGGTTCAAATCCAGCTGAATAAGAAAATATCCAAAGGTTGTTGCCATCTGATAGGTGGCTTGTGCCCTATGTGAAATGAACTGCCAGTTTCAAACTCTATTTCTCACTATGTGAGACCACGATCATCAGAACTGGCACACTTCTGACAAGTCAGCAGAGAGGTGGGCATTGTTAAAATTGTTAATCCCAATGCTAAATAGCCCTTAAATTTTAAATGTGCCCCAGTGCTGAAAAAATTAATGCTACAAATTGGAAGTAGCAATGAGTAGCATTCCATCTTCTATGCAGAATGACCTACTGATAACAATGTTTGCTTGGTATCATGGATTTCACATGTATTCCACTCAAGTACAGAATTCTTGTAGTTTCAAAATCTTGCTAGCTCATAAGAATACAGTTGGCAGGCAATGTAAGGTGAAGCCCATGGTTAATCAAAACATACTTGTTTTGGTCCATACAGATATCTTCGTGACACCTGGCTATCCTTTTTCCTCACCAAAATCCTATCCTAGTTTTCCAATAAGGAACAACTTTTATCATTAGGAATCTAGCTACTCTGATCATTTCCCAGGGGTTGAGGGAAGGATTTCTGGTCAGTAGAAGGTAGAGCACATCATGACTCTGGGTGGAGCAAGTTTCAAATCTTCCGTGCCTGACAACTGTCAGAAATCCAACCTGATCCATTTAACCTGCATTCCAAATGATCTCCTTTTCCTTCTAGTTTCTTAACCAGGAGCTGAAAGGGGGATAGGCTATGAAATGCACTGACAGTGGTGACTGGGGGCAAAGGATTTACTAGCACGGAGTCCAGTTGTGGAGATTAGTTGGAAGGTAGTCCTGGTGGCACTGTGAGTTGAACAGGAAGTGGAAAGGCAGGTGGTCTGCCAGGAGAAAGGGGACTATGGGGTATTGCTCCGTTCAGAAGATAGAAGAGGTAAACGAATGGGGCTCTTTTATGGGGAAAGTAGGGAGGAAGGAAGTTTTGAAGGTTATTTATTCTCAATGCCTTGTTCTACATTGAGGATAAGTTAACTTAGGCAGGGTTTTTAAAATTATTTTGTTTAATAAACACACATAGCCACCTACAACAATAACACCTGTGGCTTTTTGAGCTCATTAAATCACAAATGAAGCAGTCAAGCTTGGTCAATATGTGGGTACCTCTAAGGAAAACCCAAGGTGCTGAGAAAGTAGTTCTGGCAGTTCAGTGGGTGGCACTCTTTCCTTCAAATCTGTTTTAAACCAATATCCTAACATGGTGTTCTGGAGCACGGAGCTGTCTTTTGGCTGAGATTTAAAGGTGGGATCCCTTCTGTTTGTGATCTTAAAGATCTTGTGGCACCTCTTGGAAGAGTAGAGTAGGGGCATTAGGCTGGGCAATATCCAGTTTGGGTAATTGCATTTTATAGATCTAAAGTTTCCCCAGTAGCTTTAATGCAATGGATACAATACTCACTTCCAGTCTTATTCTGTAGTTTGATGTTTGGTTGTGCTGTGTGCTCTTACAGTGTTGAGTATCACTGTAAAGATTCCTGTATTTCAGCGGTGAGTGAAGTGATCCTATGAATAGAGTTCCATATAAAGAAAGATTACAAGATTTGTATTTTTAGTTTGAAGAGGAAATTAATGAGAGGGACCATGATAAAAGCATACACAATAATGAATAGCACACAGAAGGAAAATTGGCCACTTCCGTTTATCCTGTCTCATAATATCAGAAACTCCTATTTTCCCATAATACAAAATTGAAATTGGAAGACATTAAATTTAAAACTGATAAAAGGAAGTTGGAACTCCATGCCGCAAGATACTGTTGAGGCCAAAGATTAGCATTTATGTGGATAACAAATATTACTAAGAATTTTTAAAAGTATAAGCCTTCATCTTTCAGGGCATGAGCCAAATAACTGATGGGGTTAAGAAGAAACTTCCCCAATGAGCTGGTTATGCCATTATTACCCTATTTGGGGTTTCTTACACCTTCTGAAGCATCTGGTAGTTGATGGGTCTGATCTGGTATGGTAATTCTTATGTGTGTAGTTTGTAATAAGCTTGGGATTCTTTTGGTTGCAAGGCACTGTATACATGTAAGTAGTTATACATGGCATACCTTTGAATGGGTTGAGTTTTCACTCTGCCTTTAACAATGTGCAGACCCTATGTTAGTTTCCAAACTCTTCCCCTTTCTGGGATTTGGCTTTATTGGTACCTGAAAACCAATAATAGAATGTAATCCTCAAACTAAGCTTCCTCTCTGAGCTTGACTGTCCCTAAAGTTTCCTTCCAGGATTTCTTCTTTCTGGTACATTGTTGCCAGCAATCTCCTTCTGCATCCCTAATATCCTGGGTAGTGTTAATGAGCTTCAGTAAGTCAACAGATTTAGCATCTTCATGCAAATTCTAACACCTGCTGATAGGTTGGGTCAACCGAAGAACCCTTCTATTCTGTTAAAATTACTCTTTCTCACTAGAGACTCCATCCATCCTTCATGGCCGTGGATATGTGGGTGATTTACACACATTGGAAAAGGTGTTGAATTAACTGTACAGTGCACTTCTGCTTCAGGAGAAGTATTCCTCCAAAGCACAGTACATGAAAACTCCAACTTAAGTGGGGAATACATTTTTTATGAATTGGGACTTGAACACTAAAATACTGTAATATGCTTTCAACTGATTTCATTCTTAACTACATATAATGAATCCACTTTAGTATGTATTTAGATAAGAAAGCTCATTCATTATATATAAATACAACTGCCTATATAAAATGGATGACTTACAGTTCTGGTTCTCAAATATTTCCATATAATTTAAACTAGATATGTTAATGTTATATTGGTGTAAGTAATATTGAATGGAAGTGATTTATGGTGATGTGTACTGTAATATATTGCAGTAAAAATTCCTTTAAAAGATTTATTTTCCATAATAATTTTAGATACAATATTGATATGTATTTAATAAAAGTTCTATATTTGATAGGTTGATTCAATGACAATGAGACGCTACCATTAAACCATGTAGAATACATTAAAGATTGTGAAGCGCTCAGATACTGCAGGGATGGGGGCCATATAAATACCTAAGGGTACATCTACTGCAATTAGACACCTGCAGCTGCCATGGGCAAAGGGGCTGTTTAATTGCTGCGAAGACCTTCAGGGTTGGGCTGGAGCCCAGGCTTGAGGACCCTGCAAGGTAGGAGGGCCCCAGAGCTTGGTCTGCAGCCCGAGCCTGAATGTCTACACCACAATTAAATAGCCCATTAGCCTGAGTCAGCTTGCACAGGCCAGCTGCAGGTGACTAATTGCAGTGTAGACATACCCTAAGACAAATAGATAAGAGACCGGAGGGGGGGGGGGGGGGCGTGATTCCTGTCCTTTCACTCATCTAGCTGTTGGATTGGGATTGCTATGAAGACTACATATTAAAGGCAATCAAACAATAATAATTTGTATAAATATAATTTCACCTCTTTCTGCTGATGCTCTCAGGATGCTCTTCATCATAAAAACAATTTTAAATACACTTAAACGTAAGACCACCTTAAAGAACTTCAACAAAATTAAGTCATATAAAAAGCATGCAAATGTTACCTGACATTTTACCCAAGTTTTGCACTTCTCTCCAGCAGTTTGCCAGAAAATGTCTATTATCCCATGGAAACATTTTCCTATTTAATATGATGCAATTTGGAGCTGTATTCCATCCTCAAAGTCACCATCCCTACTGAGTGCATTGAGTTTGCATGGCAGAATTGATGGCAGACTTGGATTTAGGAAATTTGCTGTTGTCCACTATAACAAATTTAAACATATAATGAGCAAAAAGAGCACTATTAATAAATTATATAAGCGATGGAGACATGAGTGTGCATATCCTCCTTAGTCTGCCTGGAATCTGGAATTATATATTTATGAACTATGAAAATATGTATTTATAAAATATAGTAATATGAAATATATAATATAATACATGAAATATGAAAATGTGTATTTATAAATCCATTTGGACCTGTGATACCCATATATGGAGTACAAGAAAATAAGTGCTTGGTTGACATGTTGACTTAGTATGCTACACAAAAATTATCTGGTTAGGGACAGGTCCAGATATTTAAAAACCTCCCATCTTTGTTGCATGCATGCTTGTAAGGCTTAGCATTTTGAATGATCAAGAAGTAGTTGTGTAGTTTAAATTGATTGGGGTTTTATTGTAGTTAGGAGCTGAAGTAGAGCAGCTTTATATTTGCAAATAGTATGAGAACTTTCTGAGTGATTTGATTTTAGCTGCCCTCTTTACCTCAAGAAAAGGTAATGGAAATACTGAATTGTTACTGGTTTCAGAGTAGCGGCTGTGTTACTGTTATCTTAGAAATAATTGAGCTGTAGCTCACGAAAGCTTATGCTCAAATAAATTTGTTAGTCTCTAAGGTGCCACAAGTACTCCGTTTCTTTTTTTAGATATAATTGTATACCAAGTATTGTCAAAAATGATTTTATTATGCATGTGTTTTCTAACAGTTGCAAGAAGCAATCAAGGCTGGCAAAGGTGTGACTTCAGCTATTGACCTATGTCATTACCATGGAAACAGAGCACTGGAGGCCCTGGAGTGCTTCCCTCCCTCTGAGGCCAGATCTGCTTTAGAAAACATGGTTTATGCTGTGACCAGATTTTCATGACATACAATTCAAGAAATAAACTGTTCGTTTGCAGAAAACAACTAGATGGATATTGGCTGGGACAAGGAAAAAATATCCTGTATTTTTAAAAGAACTAAATTTGTTAGTTGCCTTTTCTTTCTTTTTTTTTTTTTTGATCGTTTACCACATTGCTGAATGAACATGCGTTCTTTGGAACTGCTATAAACAAAATTAGGGGAAAAAGGTCAAACACTTTTCACTTGTCATGCCAGAAGCATACTTGAGGCTGCACCAGTAGAAATAATTAATGAGACTCACTTCTGTGACCTCAGCAAATGGACAGGAAATAAGTCCTTATTGATTGGACATAGCCAGGGATGGCGCCAATGTGGTGGCCTGTGGTTTTCCTGCACTAGAGAGGACAGAGGGGGGCCTGAAGCTGCAGGTGTCAGGAGAAACACTTTCTAAAATTGCCAGAGAGAGGGCTGTTTAAGTCAAGAATTAATGTACCAATTTATCAACATGAAGGGCAGTTCAGGGAATTAATGAGGAAAAATCCTTTATCTGTCTACATGCAGCTATGTCTCCTCACACTGTTTTTATGTATTCAAATGTAAAATTACTCTGTGCCTAATGCTTTCAGTATTTGAGAAACTTGCTGAGAATGTGTCAAGTGTGGTAAGTAGGAGCTTTATAATATTTAATCAAATATTAATTTAGCTCAGTTAAGAGAATTGATTGCCTGTGTTTTTATACTGTATGTATAAAATACTTTGCTCTGGCTCAAAGATAAGGTTTTCAATGCTTTCAGGAAAAAAATCTTTCCCCCAGATCAAGCAATTTGTTTCAGCGCAATCTTACCCTAAATAATTTCCCAGATTTATGTGACACTTGTTTTCACTTAAGTCAAATAAATGTGAATTTGTAATGTTCAGCATCAATCTTTTGGCAGAAATGAGTGTGGAACAGTCTTCTGTTAGCACAGGTTTTTTACTCTTCTGAATAAATATATAGTACATGAGAAGTTTTTTTTTAACCTTAGTGTGTCAGATTTTAAATCCAATTACAGAAAATATAAGGTATATCAGAAGTCTGCAATTTCACACTGTCTCTAGTTTGTTCATAGGAGATGATTTTTGTGGTTTGCATGCATGCAATCTGAGAACTTCGTTGACAAGAAGGCTGAGTTTACATAAATGATCTAGATTGAGACTCAGCTACCTTTCTTCCTTCTGTGGTGTAATTACAGACCAATCTGGAGACAGCTAGCACAGCAAACAGATTTCATTACATCGCTCACTCAAACATTAAGTGAAGTTATTTCTGTTAAATTTTACTCCTCCTCCCGGCAAAAAAGTAAGGTGTCACAAAGCTTTTTTTTATCACGGACCAGCATGTTGCATTCAGTTGAAAGGAAAATATAAAGCTACATGTGTTAAAGTTCTCTCTCTGTGTGTGTGCGTGTGCGTGTGTGTGCGTGCACAGTGTACTTGCGACATCAGTGTACTTCCTCAGATTTATACAAGTGCAGTTTCAATGCCTTTGACAGTGAACTGAATTCTTGGAGCATTTTATTTTTATTCTTAAAATCTTTTTACTTCCTTACTAAAGTTCAGTTAATTAGTAATTCTATTCAACTGTGTATAAATCAGACTTAGTCTTAAAACATTACGTTTTGTAAGAGCCACATGTTGCTTTCTCCTTACCATGAGCCTACTTTTTAATTTAAATGCTTCATGGTAATTCAGGGGCTGATCTTGCGGGAAGCTGAGGGACTCCAGAGACATCCTGAGTCCTTTCAACTCCCCTTGATTTCCACTGACAACGCTCAGTAGCATGGAAGAAACAGGCAGCATATTACGGGATGGGCATATGTTTCTTTTCCTGAAAGTACAACTTTTATCAACATCTCCTTACTGAAGACAAATAAAGAAAACTAAATAGTAGTGATATTGTAGACAGGTAGCGTCATTGGTTGAATTGGTGAAAATGAACAGTCTCCTACTAATGCCTTTGTAATAAACAGATCTGTGATATCTTCCAGTAACTCTTTGGAAGCATGATTTTTTTGTTGTTTTGGATCCTTCACGGATACCCTACACTGAACCCTACAGGCAAAACATATGAACTATAGGACTGGAAGTGATAACCTCTTGGTCATCGAGTCAAGTTCCCTATCACAGGCAATCCAGTCATATAATCCTGTTCATAAATTTATCAAGCTCCATTTTAAAGGCAGTTACGTTGTTTGCCCTCACTACTTCTATGGAAAGGCTATTCCAGAACATCACTCCTTTGATAATTAGAAACTTTCTTCTAATCCCCAATCTAAATTTCATTCATGGCCAGTTTATATCCACTTGTTCGTGTGCCAACATCATCCTTTAGCGAACAGTCACTGCTGAGAATTATCATGATTTCTGTACTCTTAGAAATACATATTTCTGTTTCTGATGACTTCTTCCCCACATTTTGTGGACCAGGAAGGCTCATCAGTTTTTTCCCGTCAACACCCTTCCCCTGTTCTGCCCACCCACATCCTGAAGGCCATGTGTTATAAGCATCATCCTTTGGCTGAGGAGGGTTGGAGAAGCATAGCTACCTCCATAGTTCTAGTCACCAGTTCAGGAGTGATGCTTAGAATGATCGGTGCAGAGCTACATGAAGCTCTAGTATATTTTGGATGCTGTATAAGAAATAAAAACAATGAAGCATTCCATATGCTATGCTCCCAGAGAAAGAAGAGAGACGGAACTAATGTCAGAGGACAGTTTAGAATGACCATTTGTTATGAAACCAAAAATAAAGTGTAAAGCTAGGGATATAAGCCCTTTATATATTGTCTCCTTTCCCCATCCTCATATTCTGGCATAGCAATTAGGCTGCCTCTGTTTTTGTCATCTTTTCCTAGTCTTCAGCATCACTGCAAGTGAAAGCACCAGCACCTCATGACAGAAGTACTTCACTTTAGTTGATACCCCTATGTCACTCTTCCTGAGTTGTATCCTAACTACTGTATTGCAGGTGCCACTTTACAGTTAGGCACAAAACCATAGCTAAGCCACATTATTGTCTCTCAACAAACTACACTTCTTACACTAACTTGTGCCCCATCAAGAAGCATGGTCTCAGTGATTAAGCTGGCTGTGCCACAGATTTGCTGTGCAACCTTGTGCAAGCCAGTTAACCTCTAGGTCTGTTTCTCCACCTGTAAAATGGGGACAGCTATGTATTGCAAGGCTGTGAAGATTAATTCTTTAATGTTTGTGATCATTGGGTGGAAGTTGCTATACAATTGGCAAGTTATTATTCTAATGAAACCATAAAATGGCACTTCTTTGGGGTGGCATTGTTCCCATCCTGGCAGCTGAGGGAGGGGAGCTGTGGACTTTCTTTTCCCCAGCCTTGTGAGAAGGATGTTGGAGTGGGGAATCTCCCTCTAGCTGTTGTTGGGGAGAGGGTCAGCTTCTCCTAATTATTTTCCCTTCCACTTCACATGAAGGATTTCCAGTGATTCTGAGCTGTTTGGGCTTCTTTGCACTGAACACACCTTTGATCAACTGGTGCGTAAAGTCAGGCAGAATGAGTGGAGCACGTGGTATTCCAGTTTTGGGGGTTTGTTTTTTTTAATAAATAAAATAAAAGGTCATCTTCCCCCTTTTAAACTTAGACCAAAAGTTAGACAGGGCAGGACTTGCTCTGTGATATTCCCTCCATTTTTTCATGTTTCAGAGTAACAGCCGTGTTAGTCTGTATTCGCAAATTTCTTTGAGCAGATTGTGTTTCCTTTTTGTGCTGTAATGTAAATTGTGCTGTCAACAGATTTGCCAAGAAGGACACTACTGCGTCAAATCACTGGTTGCTATTGCTGCTCATCAACTAGTGGAACCTCAGACAGACCCTTTGAGAGAAACCTGGGGGTACACCATGTTCATTGGGGGGCCCCAATCCCTCCCATTTCACTTTATTTGCACGGATGTTATATTTGTTTTGGGGACCCCCCTGAGTTCAGGGCCCCTTCAGTTGTCCCTCCTTCCCCTCCTCTCCTCAGCCCTGACCTCAGAGAAGAGTGAGGTTTTGAGCCCATTGTACTCTTCAAAAGCTTCCAGACACTTCATCTTTACAGTGTGTAATGAAAT
Organism: Chelonia mydas; assembly: GCF_015237465.2. Classification (NCBI taxonomy): domain Eukaryota; kingdom Metazoa; phylum Chordata; order Testudines; family Cheloniidae; genus Chelonia; species Chelonia mydas. The sequence goes on along the minus strand of NC_057851.1, from coordinate 79,144,756 downwards.
ACAAAGCTAAGATCTTTGCAGTCTCTCAGTCAACAAGCAGTTCAAAGGAAGAAGTATTTCAAGAAGTAGTTAGTTCTGACAATCTTTTCATCAGACTCTCACAATATCCTTTCCTAACCCATTCCATAAATTGTATTAGCTATTTAAGGGAGCCAGGGGTCATGGATTTCTCCTTCAGAATAAACTTGGTACTGTAACATCCTTGTTTTCTGAATGACATTTTCCTCTAGAATTTTGATCCCACTTTGGTAACTCCCTTAGAAATAACCTATGATAGATTAACTAGAGAAAACATAATTCGCCCATATGACTTTAAATTATAAAAAAAAAGTTTGACACAATTAAGAAATTGGCAACTGATAGCAGAGGCTTCATACAATCACCTGTCTTTTCTCTTCAAGCATTTGTGTTTTTGCCTGACCCTGCCCAGAGCTCCCTTAAACTTGCTTCAGAAATCAATGACATCTTCTGTATTAGCCGGAGGAATGCTTTGGGTCCCCCAAGTGTAGGAGATTCCTTCTCTCTCCTACCTGTTTTAAATGGAGATTTGTATTCCTTCATTTCCTGTGTAACCATCTTCAGAATGTTCTTTATGGGAGTTTTTAACTGTGGAGATAAAAAGAGAAACAAACTTACCTTGTTCTCTCGTTCTTCAAAACAGAACCAAAGGCAGCATGCCACCTTAGTATTTACCTAATTCTGGGAAAATAGAACAATCAGAAAGAGAAGTGTGTGGACCATTATTTTAAAGTACAGCTCTTTTTGCATGATGAAATTGCTGTTCCCACTGCAGTTACCATACAGTAAATGAACCATTTTTCAATATGTTCTAGGGGATTGTGGCCCTTAGTTAATAAATAGAATGACCGGGGAATTGCCCCAGTAATAATTTTAATAAACTTAATTTCACAATTAAATATAGCCCTTTTTAAAAAAAAAAAAAAGGTATTTTGGTTTCCAGTACAAAAGTTTAGGATAAGCTTTCGTGCTTCACGGAGCTCCTCGTCTTCATCTCAGAAGAAGAGCTCTGTGAAGCTCAAAAACTTCTCTTCCACCAACAGAGGTTGATCCAATAAAAGCTATTACCTCACCCACCTTGTGTGTCTCATTCCTTTTCATATCCAGAATACAATATTTTACAACTAGATGGTTGTTTCTTTTGGCATCTTGTGGCAAAATACTCCAGATGAGATATTCAGATTTATTTAAAAGCATGTACTGGATGCTGTCATATATGTAGGACTAATTAGCAAAAAAATCTGAAACACTTAGGGATAACAAAGAGGGTGATCCGTACCCACATGGTGGCATGAATGCCTGTGTTTTAGAGAGCTTTACTTATGAGGTTTTCTGTAGACTGGCTTCTGCAAAGCAAGGGCATGATTAGGAAATGAACCATTTCCCATCTTGGCTCGTTTTGATGAAAGCTCTCCAACTTGCACATTGTGTCTGAGCATTTCTTCATTCATAGCATGTGCCCAACATAAACTGTTTTCTGTTTGCAGCATTTCAGATGTACTATTTATAATCTAGTTAAACAATGCCAACTAGAGGCAGTAAAAGGTGTGTATTTCATATGCAAATTACTAGCAATAATTTTGTACAATTAGACTTAGTTGTTTGCATCATTATGTTCAGCACCAGCATAAAAAAATGGGTGTAATGGGAGAACATTATTAAAAAAACATGGTTTTTGTCTGCATTAGTCAGACTTTTCTCCAGCTTATCAAACAACTTTTTGTTTTGTGGGCAAGTAAACTTGTTACATTTTTTAAAGTGTGTGGATACACAGGACTTACGAATGTATCTTCCCCCAACCCCAACACACACACTATATCCACACTTAGTAGAATTTTTTTTTAAGTATATGAATCTTCAGCAAAATATACTTTTTCAGGCTAGTCTGAGCTATTTGAAAGTGGGGAATGGAATAAGAATAGGTGCGTTCTCAACAGTAGTGTCAGTACTAATACTGCTATAAGTTGGAGCTGGTTGGAAACATTTTTTGACAAATTTTTCATGAAAAATAGTTCAGTTTTCCAACCAGCTGTATTAAATATAATTTGCTTAATAGCACTAGTTACAGTTCTGTCTAGTCTTCTATTATAAACCCCATATTTTCACTGCTCATAACTTTTTTGGAAGCATTTTTTGGCTGAAATTCCCATTGGCCTTTCTCCAAAAGTGATTTTTTTGTGTTTGAGGTTGGGTAAAATCTGTTCACTTTTTTAGACATGAGGTTGAGAAAATCATACTTTTTTACTGCCATAAAATTTTTTTTTTTAATTTGTATAAAAATTGCAAGCCAACACTCTGGGTTCTCACTAAAAATTAATCTTCAATTTAGCAAAATTAATTTTAACAAATGAAGTGTTTAAACTTAGATTTTTTTGTTAAATTAGTATGAAACTACACTGTAAGACTAAGAGGAGTTATTAATTACCTAGGGAATTTCCTAAAAGAGAAAAATATTTTCTCCCTCCTCCGACTGTTGATCTTTTTCCTATTTGTGTCCAGTTTCATTGTTTCATATTTACAGAGCTCTGTGCAGCCTGGTAATCAGATAACAGAGTACAGAATGTCTATTTTATATTGCAACCATTTGTTTTCAATTGAATACTTTACACAGGTCTACCCTGAAATTTCTTGTGAACATTGTTTCTGCCATAACTGGGTAAAAAATAAAATGCTACTTTCAGATATCTATTTTCCCACCTGTGCATGTACTATTGCCCTTTCCTGGAAGGAAAAGTAGACCTGTACAAGTGGTTGCAGCCTAGAGATATCTCCCTTCCTACTAGTGTAAATGTTTTATTGGTCACCACTAGAATTGAAGTACTTCTATAAAATTATTTTAAATTGGCCAGGTGTTTTTCAGCAATGGAGTTCACTGGCACATGGAAGAAATGTTTTGAGAGCAGTCCAAGGACACTTGGTCCTTTAGGCTAGAATCTTAGTTATAAGAATGTCTTTGTACACTGTGTGGTTAAAATATGGATTTAAATATTAGAAAGAAGAGAACGCTATCCTACTTCCTGGGAGATCTGGACAAGTTGGAGACAAAGGGCTTAACAAGGTACAGTTCCCAACTTTGTATTGCTTACATGGTTTTAAACAGAAGACCTTTATGGAGGGAGCAAATGTTCTTCTGGTCTTTCATAAAGCTGATTATGCATAGATAGCATGCTGACTCTGAATTTAAGTGAGCATTATTGCTTTTTACAGCAAAGGTATGGGGTAGCATCAGTTATGATCTCTACAATAGGAGAGTTGGCTGAACTAAAACATGGTACAAAGGATTCTCTAAATTTCATTGCCAAGAGATTAAAGGAAGCTTGTGTTTTCCAAGTTAAAAATTGCTTGGGTTTATCAGTTTTTAACAGTTATGGGTGCAACTGACACACAAGTTACTGCTGAGGTAATGTGAGAAATAGACATTGGTCCTTAAACCTTTCACTGGATTGTTACTCCATTATAAAGCAGTTCTTTTCATTTATATTCAGTTCCTTCTTTATTAAAGTTTTGACTAGTGATTCTGATTTTCCTAGCTTTAAATCAAATCCAGCTTCCGCTAGTACCCATCTCTTATAGATCCAAGTTCAAGCCATTAATCTCCAGTGCTCTTTAAGGGTAGAAACACTCTCAGCCCCAATAATAACAGCAGCCATACTGGGTCAGACCAATGGTACGTCTGGCCCAGTATCCTGTCTCTGAAAGTGGCCAGAGCCAGATCCATCTGAGAGAATGAACAACAGGATAATTTCAAGTGATCCATCCCCCTTTCATCCAGTCCCAGCTTCTGGCAGTTGGAGGTTTAGGGGCATCCAGAACATGGGGTTGCGTCCCTGACCATCTTAATTAATAACCATTGATGGACCTATCGTCCATGAACTTATCTAATTCTTTTATACTTCAGAACATCCCCTGGCAGCAAGTTCCACAAGTTGACTGTACGTTGTATGAAGAAGTACTTTCTTTTTTGTTTTAAACCTGCTGCCTGTTAATTTCATTGAATGATCCCTAATTCTTACTTTATGTGAACGGGTAAATGACACTTTCTCCACACCATTCATGATTTTATAGACCTCTATCATATCCCTCTTAGTCACCTCTTTTCTAAGATGAACAGTCCCAATCTTTTTAATCTCTCTTTGTATGGAAGCTGTTCCATCTCCCTAATCATTTTCATTGCCCTTCTTTGCACCTTTTCTAATTCTAACAGAGAATATGGTGGAGAACCCCACACTCAAGCCATAATTTTTAGGTGACAAATCTGAGGAACTGTCCCAGATTGAGGTGTCAATAGAGGTGGTTTTGGAACAAATTGATAAATTAAACAGTAATAAGTCACCAGGACCAGATGCTATTCACCCAAGAGTTCTGAAGGAACTCAAATGTGAAAGTGCAGAACTACCATCTGTGGTATGTAACCTATCACTTAAATCAATCTCTTTAGCTACCCTCCAGTCATCTGATAATGTAACACCTGTTTTTTAAAAAGATTCCAGAGGTGATCCTGGCAATTACTAGCTGGTAGGTCAAACTACAGTGCAAGGCAAATTGGTTGAAACTGTAATAAACAAAATTATCAGACAAAAAGATAAACACAATAAGTTCGTGAAGAGTCAACGCTGCTTTTTAAAAAGGGAAATCATGCCTCACTAATCCATTAGCGTCCTTTGAGGGTGTCAACAAGCATATGGACAAGGGTGATTCAGTCGATATAGTGTTCTTGCACTATCAGACAACGTCCCTCACCAAAGGCTCTTACGCAAAGTAAGCAGTCATTACATAAGAGGGAAGGTCCTCTCAAGGATCAGTAACTGGTTAAAAGATAGGACGCAAAGGGTAGGAATAAATGGTCAGTTTTCAGAATGGAAAGGTAAATAGTGGTGTCTGTACTGGGACCGGTACTGTTGAACATATTCATAAACAGTCTGGAAAAAGGGGCAAACAGTGAAGTGGCACAATTTGCAGATTATACAAAACTACTCAAGATAGTTAAGTCCAAAGCAGACTGCAAAGAGTTACAAAGGGATCTCACAAAACTGAGTGACTGGGCAACAAAATGGCAGATGAAATTCAATGTTGATAAATGCAAAGTAAACATAATCCCACTATACATATAAAATGATGGGGTCTAAATTAGCTGTTACCACTCAAGAAAAGGATCTTGGAGTCATTGTGGGATAGTTCTCCGAAAACATCCACTCAATGTCCAGCAGCAGTCAAAAAAGCAAACAGAATTTTAGGAATCATTAGGAAAGGGATAGATAAGACAGAAAATATCATATTGCCTCTATATAAATCCATGGTACGCTCACATCTTGAATACTGCCTGTAGATCTGGTTGCCTCATCCCAAAAAAGGTAATTTGGAATTGGAAAAGGTACAGAAAAAGGGAACAAAAATTATTAGGGGTATGGAGCAGATTCCATATTAGGAGAGATTAGTAAGACTGGGACTTTTCATCTTGGAAAAGAGACAGCTAAGGGTGGGGCATGATAGAGGTCTATAAAATCATGACGGGTGGAGAAAAGTAAATAAGGAAGTGGTTTTTACTCATAACACAAGAACTAGGGGTCAGCAAATGAAATTGAGTCAACAGGTTTAAAACAAAAGGAAGTATTCATACAATGCACAGTCAACCTATGGAATTCTTTGACAGAGGATGTGAAGGTCAAGACTATAACAGGATTCAAAAAAGAACTAGGTAAGTTCATGGAGTATAGGTCCATCAATGGCTATTAGCCAAGATGGGCAGGGATGCAAAACCATGCTCTGAAGTGTCCCTAGCCTCTTTTGCCAGAAGATGGGAATGGGCGACACGGGATGGATCACTTGATGATTTCCTGTTCTGTTCATTCCCTCTGAAGCACCTGGCATTGGCCACTGTCGAAAGACAGAATACTGGGATAGATGGACCATTGGTCTGACCCAGTATGGCCGTTCTTAAGTTTCTTGTGTCAATTATAGTTATTGGTTATGTGACCAATTGATATGTGTACATATGACTCTCTTTGCCTGATCCACAGAGGATGTGAATCTGTTACAGCTCTTAGTTAGATGAGCTTTTATTTCTGGAGGTCCCCTTTTTAATCTCTAGTGTTCTATAGGATTTCTTAACCTTCCTATAGGATTTGATAAAGAGTTACATCCCTGTTATGGAGTTCTGTAGGACAGCTCACAAACCTATATGTAAAAATCTATATTAAACTCTTTGGATAGAGTTCAGAGTAACAGCCGTGTTAGTCTGTATTCGCAAAAAGAAAAGGAGTACTTGTGGCACCTTAGAGACTAACCAATTTATTTGAGCATGAGCTTTCGTGAGCTACAGCTCACTGTGCCAAATATGTGTGAGGCACAGCTGAATGAAGAGACCTCAAAAGAGCCATTTTGACTCCCCATTTTTGCACCAGCCCAGCCCCTAGTATGGTTAAAGCAGCCTCATGGCTGCTCTAAACTGCTATCTTGCTATGGCTTCAAAAGCCTGGTATAGTACTGCAATGCTCCAATCACGCCACCTTTCTCCCACCTACAGTGTAAAAGCCAGCTAGCTACACTGGTTCTGTACTCATGTGGGAGGACTGCCCGCAGAAAAATTCCTCCCTGGACACATTTATTGACCTATGGATCCTTCCTGCCAGGGGACTGGCATAAAGGGGGCATAGCTTAGGGTAGAATCTGGCTCCTAATAGTTTTTTAGAGTAAATTTGTATAGAACCGTATTAGTTTCATTCTCATTAAATTCTGCAGGACTTTTGGATAGGGATGCTTTCTACCTTCAAGCCACTTTGAGCAAATATTAAACTACTTACTAGATTACAACAGTTTTTGTTCACATCTTTACATATGTAACCTAGTTTCAGTTGGGTCAAGTGACAAGTGCTGCATTGTTTACATGTAACCTTGATAATGAGTTTTCCTTTAAAGTTCACTTGTATGAAATAGCAGGATGGATTTTTTTCCCCATGCTGAATTGGAATTTTCCAGAGTGTGCCATAGTGTCACAGAGTGGCTTTTGAGCCAAAGGCATGAAACAAAAAAGTGCACATCTGAATAAATGACTTGTGTAGCACATGTTCAGATGGTGGAAAAAAAATGGGACTTGACTGGCTGGGAAGTGAATCTAAACTTGCTATCTGCACTGCCTGGAGACAGCGTGCTTAGTGTTTCTGCAACAACATGATCATGCTCCTGAATACCTAGCTGAGGCCTTCAGGTCTCCTCCTGGGTGTGGGTCCCCCAGTAGCTGCAGTGCCTCCGGCCACGACCATAGAGTAGAAATGAGATGGAATTCAAATTGGCAAGCATTTTCTCAAGGGCTTTGAAATTGAGTTTGGGATTGCACTGCTTGGCTTTTTCCCGTCTCTTTCCCTTTACTAAATCCCACCATGTAAAGCATTCAAGTAAAATCAGACTGAGGCTACAACACTGCTTAACAGCTGTGGCAGGTGTTAAAACATTTAACCCTTTAAGAGCATGTTCATTTAGTTGTACAGTACTGAAAGAAGATAAATCACACAAGACTTGGCCTAGTTTATTGTGATAATACAGTACAGTAAAAATAAGACTCTGAATAAAGTTTTCTGGAACTGCTCTTTATCTTGAACCACTGTTTAGAACTGGGTCCACTGTAGGAAATTTGTCTTGTTGACAATGTATCCTACAGTCTAGTGATTTATCAGATGAGCTCACAGGTAATCTGTGCTTCAGGGGCTCCTATAAATAGTAGCCTGTAAATAGTTAATTTGAAGGGTTTCGTTGCTTTTTTTCCCTCTTTATTATCTGATGTGATTATTCATAGAATCTGTCACTGTAAATCTGCCAGCAGCTTGAGCTGCAAGAGATTTTGGCAGAGTTGTGCAATTGCAGGAGAGAAATCTCAAAGAAATACTTTACAAGCAAGCCCCAAAAATCTGTTACTTTGTTTTAAGTGTTCAAAAATCTAAATATGTCATTAAGAGGGGCAATATATTTAGTAACTATTTTACTCCTTAGATCCACCACTTAGCATGTGGCTGTTCTTTAAAACTGAACATTATCACCTTAATTCTTTAGGAAAGTATTAATTTTAGTGATTAAGTGAATTCTGAGTAGTTTGACTTACAGAGGATTTTTTTTTAAATAAACTAGATTTATGTTGAAATTTTTTTTCACTAGATTACAAACAAACTGTAATTTTGGGTTTAACTTCTAAGTCTGGAGTTGCTGCGCTCAAGGTATTTTACCTGTGATTTTATTGATCAATGAAGCACTCCGTATACTTTGTCACTTTCTGTTTTCTAGCCTTTAATTTTGCTTGCCCTGTGTATCTTATCACAAAAATGATTGCCTGTGGCTAAGGTTTTGTGTATTTTTATAATAAAGTAACATCTATGGCATCATTGATTCTGCTCTATGGAAACAGGACAAACCATATAAATGATGACTTCATAAAATGAAACACACTCTGCTAAGTAAAAGGAAAATCCTATTAACAAGCATCATAGGACACCTTCCACTCCTCTCAACAGGGCCAAAGACCCTCTCCCATCTAAAGAAAACACATATAAAAGGTGTCAGGCTTGATATCTTACTACTAATTTCAAAGGGTCACTAAATAGTGGGAGGTATTTCACAAAGACAGCCCTTTCGATCTACTTCGAATAGCTAACAGTTCTGCAGGGCTGGAAATTTGTATTTTACACACATTAAATGAGTTCTGCAGGGCTGGAAATTTGTATTTTACACACATTAAATGAGAACTTTTTTGGACAATGGGAAATTATTTGCCCGCCCCCTTCCCCCCCCCTCCCCCCCCCCCCCCCCCCCCCCAGCAAGGAACAGTAAGAATTGCTGGAGTAATATCGGACATGTTCTAAGATACTGCAAATGTCTCTTTTGTCAATACTTTTTTTAAAAAAAGTTAGGATTCCTGCCAATGTGTAGTTAATTAAGTTCGGGAAAAATTATGATATACCCAGGTACTTAACATAGAAACGATGCGATTTCCATTAACTGTAAGTCATTGCAGCCCCCTTCCGACCAAAGCTGAAGCAACTGAAAAGATCCTAGTTCAAACGACGAATGCTTGAAGGTATTAAGTGATTAAACTGCTGAATACTTCAGCTTGAAAGTGACCCAAAGAGCATATAAAGTGAATAAATGTAAATATTTTTAAATAATCAAGTGTTTTAAATGAAATTGCACACTCCGAAACTAAATGAATAGCCTTTCTAAACTGGCAGTAGGAAATTCAGAAAATACCTGTTCTCTGAGGTTCTCCATAGAAGTGAGGCATACTAAGTGTAGCTTTTATATAAAATTTCAAGGCATCGTTAAAACTGGTTTCTTTAACTAGGTGATTTCCTTTCACGACAACTTGTCCGAAATGCGATTTTTGTGGGCTTTGGCTGTGTCTATAATGTATTATATACGAACGTCATCATTAAGTTCAGAGCCGATGCAGCCCTGTATGAATCTCTTCATATTTTTCTTATGGATTGTTCAAACAATCATAACTGGATCTGGATGTTAGTCACAGTTACTATGACTTTAGCAGAGGAGCTTATTTAAATATTTTAATCGCATGTTCTGTGCCAAGCTAAGTATATCCATTCTTACTTCTTAAAATAGGGGGCATGAAAGTGACCATGATCTTTGAATACCGTCAATGAAGCAAGTTCATCCAAATTTTCATTTTCAGCCGCTTTCGGTGTTTAAACTGAGTCAATCCAATTGTGATGTTCACGGATTACCCCAGAACAGTGCCACTTCCTTACAGTGTAGAGCCCGCACCATATCAAAATGCTTGTTGGTGTTTTATTGGACTGTAAATTAGGGTAGGGGCTGCGGCCAGCCGAGGCTTTGTGCTGTACCTAACAAAGGAGGCCTCTAGCTGCTCCCGTAACACGCCGATGATGAGCATGTTACCGAACAGCCAGCAGCGCGGGCTTCACGAGTCAGGTGTGAAGTGGGGGCGGGGGGGGGGAGCCTCCGCCGACCCACCAAGCCTGAGTCTGTGGGGGACAGTGGTTACAAATGACCGTTCAGGGAGGCGGGAAGGGAGACGTGCGGTTTCGCCGGGGAGGCTCGGGCGCAGTTTCCACACGCCAAGTAGCGTGCAGCTGTGCGGAGCAGCCAGGCGCCAACCCCGCCGTTTGTGGCCAAAGCTGCTGCCTAGCCCACTAGTGCCCCTGTTAACTGTATGTGCATCAAGCCGGGGCCGGCCCGCCCGGGCTCCCACCCGCGGTAGTCGGGGCTCGGTCCCGCCGACGCTGGCTCGTTTCAGACCAGGGGCCGGGTTCTGTCGCTGGGGCTGGCCCGGGCTGAGGCCGGCAGGGGCAGGCGGCCAGCCCCGCTCCGGGCTGGTGGATCACCACCCGCCGCGAACGGCGTCGCTGCCCTTTGCTCCGGACGCGGAGAAGCGGCTTGGCCCCTGCCCGGCCGCTCCGCCGCCCGCGCCTGCACAGGGGCCGGAGGGATCGGCGGCTCCCCCGGGCCACGGGGACGAGGCGGCCGTCGCGCGGGGGCGGGTATTTCCACGGGCGGTGCAACCCCCTCCGAGGCAGGAGCCCGCGTGCGGGCGGGGCGCGGGGTCCCCAGTGGGAGCGGGCGGCGCTGGCCGCGGCTCGGGGCGCTGTGTCCTTGTGCGGAAATGACACACGGTCCCGTCACGTCACGCGAGAGCGCAGCGCGCGGACCCTCGCACACAAAGAGCGGGGGGGAACCCGGGCACCAGCGCTGCCGCCGCTCCCGGCCCCGCCGCGACCCCAGGTGAGTGTCCCCGGGCCCGGCCCGCTCCTTGTTGCCCCCGGCCCCTCCGCCCCGCTCGGGCCCCGGCCGCTTCTCCCCGCCCCCCGGGGCCCTTTGTTGACTGCGCTCGGGACAGGGCTAGAGCGCGATGGCTCGTGGCGCGCGCGCGCGGCGGCCTGGGCGACTCCATCGCCCGAGCAGGGGGTGTGGAACGGTCACGCCGTCACCCCGCCTTCCCCGGACATATAGATCCGCCCGGGCAGCGGTCGCACCGGAAGCCGCCGCTGCCGCGCCGCGCGCGCTGGGCTCGTCGTGGGTTTTCACCGCCGCGTGCGCAGGGGGAACGAACGGGGCTGCCGCTGCCTCCGCCCCGGGGCGGGGTTTCCCTACAGCCCGCCCTGCGGGGCGGCGCGCACATGGCGGGGGTGAAGCCCCGAGGAACCGGAGTCCTCGCGCGGGCAGCTTCCCCCCACCCCTCCCCTCCCCATGGGCGCGTGCAGGGAGCCGGTTCCCCAGGCCGGAGACGCGGGGCTGCCCCTGCAGGTACCGCCCCGCCCTCCTCCCTGCGCTTGGGGCCAGGCCGGACTCACCCCCCGCTCTCCCCTGCGGCCCCCGGCCCCCGCCGCCAGGCCTGGCTCGCCGTCTGCCCCGCCGCCACAGGCTGCCCCCTCCCTCCTGGGTGCCCGGCCTCGTCCCTGCCCCTAGCCGCGCCCCGCGCCGGCGTCTCCCGCTGAGCCGACTCGCTCCAGCCTGGCTGCCCCTCTCCGCCCGGCTCGGGCTCTGCGCTTTGTCCTGCGCCCTCCCTCGCCCGCGGTGGGGATCGGTCCAGATTCCTGCCCCCTGCCCAGCTCCAGGGCAGCATGAGCCCCACCGGCCATCCTAGCCGCGCTGCCCACGTACCTGGGGGGGCCCCAGCGCGTGGAATAGGGGTGATCCCCAGTGTGGAGGCGGCCCTGCCCCCTGTGCGCGCTGCGGGGCATGTGCCGGCATAACCCCCTCGTGTAGACGCAGGCTGCAGCGATGGAAAGAGTTACCTGCGGTTGTAGGAGCCCCCCTCCCAGAGCGATGGGAGCTGGGTCCACAGAATTCTTCCACTGATCTTGTTGCCTCTGCCCCAGGGTTAGGGTGCTGTAGCTGCGCTCCAGGGTGTGGGTTTTTCATACCCCTGAGCCTGGCCGCTATGTCAATGTAGATAGACCAAGCCCTCTAGTCCAGTGGTTCTCAAAGCTGGTCCGCCGCTTGTTCAGGGAAAGCCCCTGGCGGGGGGCTGGTTTGTTTATCTGCCGCGTCCGCAGGTTCGGCCGATCGCGGCTCCCACTGGCCGTGGTTCGCTGCTCCAGGCCAATGGGGGCTGCGGGAAGGGTGGCCAGCACATCGCTGGGCCTGCACCGCTTCCCGCAGCCCCTATTGGCTTGGAGTGGCGAACCGCGGCCAGTGGGAGCGCGATATGCCGAACCTATGGACGCAGCAGGTAAACAACGGGCCCGGCCCGCCAGCGGCTTTCCCTAAACAAGAAGCAGACCGGCTTTGAGAACCACTGCCCTAGTCTATCTACCCTCTCCTTCAAATTTCTTCTCAGGACCCATTTTTACAGTAGTGCCTGCAATAAATTAACCAGCTACATTTAAGGGGATCAAGAAGTAGTTGCAGGTTGCTGATAATTATTTGAAAAGGTCAAATTCAGTAAAACACTTAAAATATTTTATTTAATCCCTCTCCATCATCCTCTGTATGTTTACTGTTTTAAATTGTGCATGTCAAGGTCTGTTTCTTCTGTGTGTGGATAGGACCCACCACATTATTACCAGAATGATAATAGTAAATGTAAAATCCATACAAATAATATTTTGTTTCTTTGAGCTGTTTTGCACCAACTAAATTAGGTGCTAACATGCTGACAGTCATGAATGCTACTAGATTTCAAGGACTCAACAGGTATACTGATTTATTTAGGTTCTGTATCATTGCTGATAAATACTATGAATGTATTTTCATAATTAGACCCCTACAAATCCATGGATATCGCTTTATATCTGCAGATCATTTTTGAGGATTGTGGATCAGATGTGGATACACATTTTGTATCTGTGCAGGGCTCTATTTGTAATTGTGCTCTGCAGGGCAAATCTAGTCATCTTCTCAACGACTACTTAGAACTCTTTAGCAATAGAATGGAAACTTCATCCCCTGGAAGAAGCAGAGATCCAGGGACAGTACCTGAGCTGGTGTAGCTCCATTGAAGCCAACAGTGCTATGTTGACTTAAAGCAGCTGATGATCTTGCTCCAGGTCTGTAATATGATGGAAATGTGGCTAGAGAATCTGCTACTACATGGATCACACTCTTCTCCTCCACCACCACCACCCTCTTTGGGGTGAAGAAATAAGGACCAGGGCAGATGATTTATCTTTTTCCCACTCCTCTCCACACATCTACCTAGTGCCTGGCCCAGCTTCTCAGGTTGGACAGTTGACTCTGAATTTGTCTGAGTGAATATGTGCTGACGTATGTCTGTTTTGCAATGTGCGATCATATTTTTTTCATGTATTGTATATATTACATAAATATCTTGGTTTTAAAAGTGTAAAACCAAGATTTTTTTAAAGTAGAATAAACTGTCCAATACAGTGCTGGAAACTTTCTGATGCAACTGGTGCCATTAACACCTTTGTAACTGCTGTTCCTGCGGTGGTGCTGAACATCATTTGTTCTTGTCTAATGAAACTATGTTGAGCACTGGCCTAGCTGTTTACCCATGTCATTAAGAGGTCATTTTGATAGCATAGGCAAGTCCAGTGGGTAAAAAAGAGGACAATTAAATATAGTTTGAAGAAGACACCACAGCTCCTTTTATCAGGGAAGCAGGAATACCGAGGTTCAAAACAGAGATTAAAATAAAATTGGAGACACCTTGTCTAAAATAATCTTGCTGCTTTTCTCAGAAAAAGCACCTAAATGAAAAGCCAAATTGTGATTAGCATGTTGCTGGAAATAAATATGTCTAGCGTATTGAACGCTTGAAGATGAAGTTGTCATTTGACAACATTTTAGAAAGAGGCAATGCAACTTGTAGGGAAAATTTCACTGGTTGAGAGGACCGATTTTTTTTTTATTTTTTTTTTTAACTGCATCTGTAGATGTAACTAAAAATAAAAACAATTTGAGAGCATGCCCTATAAGTCCTATTGGCAAGGTGCCACTATTAGAGACCATCTTCTGTGGAACCGTGAGGCTGCCAGTATTTCACCGGACAGCAAACGAGGGTTTTAATCTACAGAAAGTATTGGTACACTTTTTGTCCATGAGGTTAACACTTCGATTTTGTCTCCCAGTGTTTTAAAACAAAAGAGGTTGTGAGTTAAAAGCTTTTATCATGTACTTAATGTTCTAATATTGGAATAAGTTTGTAATATGCAATATGTTGTCCAAGACATTTAATTTTAAGTAGCACTTTTAGATATTCAAAATAATTTTAAAAAAATCCAACATTGGATTATTAGTAACGTCTTGGATTATTAAAAGTGATAGAACTGTAAACATCTGTTTTAGTGTACTTTTATGCAGTCTGCTTACATGCAGTTTGCTCAGCTTTGGCAGTGAAGCTGTACTGGTTTGTTTCACGTTTGTTTCATCTTAAAATCTTTTAATTCATTTTTTAGTAACTTACTAGTAGTTTCAGGTACCAGACCTGCCCTTGAAATCTCTTGCCTTTTAAAGTGATTTCACAGTCATATTTCCATACATAGGTGGGGATGTTTTTCCCCCCTCCAGAAAGACCAACACAAACTTCAGGGGACACTGACTATGTACAAAGTGCTGTCAAATGTACAAAGCAAACAAAATAAATATTTTTTTGTTTCCTTCTGGTATAATCATTTTAAGTGTTACTTGTAACACTAGCAGATGAAGACATTTCAGCCAGAAGTGTAATATGCTGACAATAACCCTTTATAATCAAAAGAAAAGGAGTACTTGTGGCTCCTTAGAGACTAACAAATTTATTTGAGCATAAGCTTTCGTGAGCTACAGCTCACTTCATCGGATGCATGTAGCTCGCGAAAGCTTATGTTCAAATAAATGTGTTAGTCTCTAAGGTGCCACAGGTACTCCTGTTCTTTTTTGCGGATACAGACTAACACGGCTACTACTCTGAAACCTTTGTAGTCAATTTCTCATGCTGGATGTCTTGCAGACAATTACAATGCTGCTTTGCTTTGAGTTTCCAACAGTAGAGGAATGTTTAAATTAAAATATATATAGTCATTAAAATTCAAAAAATCAGAAGAAATCTGTTCATAGTAGGTTTTTATTTAAGGAAATATTTAAATATGAAAATGTTTATGGCCAAGTTACGATTCCACTGAAGTCAACAGCATACGCTCTGACTATTTTCAATGGAACAAGGACTTAACATTTATGAGGACCAGCTCTTCTGCAAGTGTAAAATTTCATAACTCTATTGACTTCCATTGAGCCACAACTATTTACAGAAGTTGAGGAACTTGGCCTTTAATGAATAACCCATATGTGAAATTTATCTGCAAGTTAGTCATAACGGTAACTTTAGTTCCTATGTATACCTGCAAAAAGATAGGAGAAAACTAGCAACCTCTTTAAACAGAAGGTAAGATAAAGTATCTTAAGGGAATTACTAATCTTCCAGTAAAAAGAGGTTTTGCATATTAAATGCGTGTTCTGATTCATACAGTCTTTGCAGAAAAGCAACAGATTTGGACTAAATATACAGGGTTCTTGTGAATACACAAAAGTTTTCATACAGCTGCAATATAAACATTAACCGTCACTGAATATTAATATTTACACAAGAATTTTGGTTTGCTGGTGTTCCAGGTGTCAGTTCTCTAAAATAAATATCTAGTACAGCACTCTTCTTGTGGTGTTCTGATAAAACTGCTACTGGGATAGTGGAGGTAATGGAGGGAAACAAAAGTATAGTATATCAGATCTGTGGAATTTAAGCACCAACCACTAATTAAGCCCCAGTACATTATCTGATCCTTTGAAAAGAGAATGTTTTCTCCCCTCTTCTTAAAACAAGTAAGGTGGATAATTTTGTTAAATAATTTTCAAGAATCCTTATTATCACTGAAATATACTGATACATCGCACCCTTTGATTGAAAAAATAGAGACTCAACCTCTTCAGACACAAGTGAAGCTAAAATCAGAGACATAATACTTAGGGCAGCTTTCACTGAAAGACATAAAGTGGTGTACCACCATGAGGCCATCAGAGGCACAAATCATTCATACAGTAAAGTAATATATGAAAGCAGGGGTTTTATATCATGTTTTTACAGTTAATATGGAATTAGGGAAATATGAACTGCTGCAGATATTAGTCAAATGTTTGTGGCATGATCTGCATTGAAGGAAAAATAAGTATGCACTTAACATGCGTTTGTGAGCTAAACAATACCCTCAGATGCGAGGATTTTAATTGTCAGGATCAAACCTTTTCTAGAAAACTAGAAACATGAAGTCTTGTATATATTAGTATAGATACAGATAATGTTTTTAACTGGTAGAATAAATGGTTGTTCTGTGTTTTAATATAATACAAAAATCACACCCTGAATGTGCCTTTTAAACTACGGAAATCTTAAAGAATGAATTTTGGGACAGAACAGTCTTGATCTTGTATTGGCAGGAAGATGTTCTATGTGACTTTACAGATGGTTGTGTTACTAGTTTTACAACACTCTCAGATATGTTAGGCACCTTACAGTACAGATAGACCTGGTTACTGCTTTGAAGTGCTTACACATGGGGACAGCAAACAATGGATAAGGGCTGGAGTGACAAGAGGCAGTATGATCACATGATTATTCAGGTTAGGCTTGTACATCCTGGTGGGTAAACTGAATATACACATCTTCAAATAGTTACTGACTTACATATTAAATGTTTCATGATGAAGTGAGAAGGAAGTGTTTGAGGTAGTGATGTAGCATACATATAGAAGGCATCAAGACTAGGTCTATAACGTCTGTAAGTTCCATGATTCTAAGGATGCATGTAAGCACTTTCTCTCCAGAGGATTATTTTTTCATAAAATTGAAGGTACCTGACAGTGAATATGTCTCCTTGGTTGTAATGCAGTTGATGCTATGGGGCTAAAATACATTCAGAACTTGCTTTGCTGTTGCTTCTCTGTAATGTTTTATGAAAATATCATACCAAACTGTTGAGTGTTTGAGACTTACGTTTATTTCTGACATTTTTCATAGAATGGACATCTTAATAGCTTGTCTCTTGAACCACTTCTATTCTTCATTGCATAGTTTCTCTTTTAGCATTACAGGGGAGCAAATAGCAAAGCAAATTCTGAATGTATTTTTAGCCCCATAGCATCAACTGCATTACACCAAGGAGACTTTTTCAAATGGGAAGGTAACATTACGAAGGTACTTAGTGCATATTTAACTTATTTTAATGCAGTTTAGCAGCTGGAAGCAAGGAGACCCAGTGCCATATGACCAGACCATTTTCTGTGGACAAGTGCTTCACAGACCAGTTTGAAAAGTACTGATTCATTTCATATCTGTGTTTAAGATGCAAGAAGTTTTTTTCCCCGAGACAAATGGATAAAACTATTTAAACAACTACAGACTATCTCAATCAGAAGAATGGAAACTTTTTTTTTAACTTGTGTGGCTAAGTCTTTTCAGAAATCTGAACATTTTGAAGTATGTCTTAGTCTTGAAGACTGAAATAGCAAGCTTAGTAAAAAGGAACGTTTGTCTCTTCGTATGTGAACGCCTACACAAACAGTGGCATCTCACAGGAACAGTGCAAAGCAGTATACATCAGTTTACATGATGCCACCTTCACCAGCGCATAGTGCCAAGAGAAGCATTACGTTAGTCGTAAAAGTGTGGGCACGTGCTATAATGTCAGTAAAATGTTTAGTTGTTTATGAGTTAAACATTAATTACATTAAAGTAAATGCTGCAAATTGTTTTCAAACAGAAGGTTCTGATGCAGGCATTAGGAAATCCTTTTCAATGACTTATTGCTTACATCCTGGGGATGGAGTCCACTGTCAAATGGTGAGACTGCTCTGCCTCTTCTTCCTTGAACATTGAATCTATCTGAATATTGCACCTCTTCGAGTTTCTCTTTGGATGGATAACTTGAGCTAGGGACTCCAATAGAAACAAAACTGCAGATGCCTTTAATAAGGGGCACTTTTGGGTGCAAATTTGAGGAAAGATCAAGAGTAAGTATACTTGCTTCATTTTCAGCATGCAAACCCATGATCACAGTTGTAAGAATTGATTGTCTTTCTGAATAATTTCCTTTATGCTAATAGTGGGTTCTTTGGGTAACACTGTGTTAGTATTTCTATTATAGGCCTATTTTTTAGACATTTATAAATAAAAATTCTCCAGAATGAAACTTTGCACACAACGTATAAACCCAGGAATAAATGCGTTTTAACCAAGAGCAAACATTTACAATGCCTGAACCAAGTTATGTTTTAAATGTGTTCAAACAAGCAAAAACCCTAAAAATTTAAGTTTACCAGTTTCAGATGCTTTTTTGTTTGTTTTGTTTAACTCAAAATGGCTAGGTAATTACAAATTAAATTTAACAAGCAATTTCAGCTAAATCCTGATACCACTGAAGTCTATTGCAAAACTCCTGTTGATCTCAGTAGCAGCAGGATTTGGCCATTAGTGTAGAGTATGGTTTTCTTGTTGTGGGTATTTGGTATGCGAAATGGCTATTGTCTATCATGCTCCCAAACCCAGTTTCCTGGGAAACGAGAACACAAGCTGCAGCTCTGATCCTTTTCCCAGCAAGATACTGTAGCTAAGGGTGGATGGCCCTGAGTTCCCATCTCTGGTAGTCATGGCTACAAACCCAAATTCCCAGGCCACATTAAATAAGTACTTCAGTACTAGTGTTTTCTGCCCTGCATCTGTTTATTCTTCTCTAGGACTAGTTACTCTTTTAGAGACAAAAGGGTGAGGGAGAGAGATTTAATTTTATATTGAAACAAGACAGATCAGGCAACATTTCAACCCCTTCATACACTCAGTGCAATGAGAATCAACAACCAGGAGCTCACTTACCTTCTCAGATGGATTTCTCAATTTGATTAAAAAGAAAAGGAGTGCTTGTGGCATCTTAGAGACTATCAAATTTATTAGAGCATAAGCTTTCGTGAGCTACAGCTCACTTCATCGGATGCTTATGCTCTAATAAATTTGTTAGTCTCTAAGGTGCCACAGGTACTCCTTTTCTTTTTACAGATACAGACTAACACAGCTGCTACTCTGAAACCTGTCAATTTGATTACTTGTTGCACCATTTTTTCCTTGATTCTGTTGTTTTCTGTCTTTTTCCCTAGCCCATTTCCCTCTGGCTAGCTCTGGTCCAGGATTCTTCTCAAAAAGAGGCTTTGCAACTACATACCCTCTCTCCATGTTCCCAACTCCAACTATGATTCTCAAACCCTCACGTACCTCTTGCTTCCAACCCACTTGTCTCCAGTCAGAGAGACCTCTCCTGAAGTGTTCTGCCTATTGTTTGAACAGCAGTGACAGAAGAAAAATATCATTCAATGTGTATCCCCCTACAGAAGGAGGCTGCACGCTGATTTTGTTTTCTTTCTCTTTTTTCTTTATATATATTTGTCTATTCTTTTCTGTCTCTGGCTCTATGTTTGCCATCTCTCTCAGTCAGCATGATCCCTGACAGTTCTGCCCCAAGAAGCTGACTGAAAAACTTAGGAAATCTGAGACTTCCTATATAGCATGTGATTGTTGTAAGGATGTCTGCCTGGTTGCCTACTTGGGCCTTCCAAAAAATAAAAAATTTTCAGCAACTACATTCAGCTGTCATCTTATTCCTTGTCACTCCCACATTTTTGGCACTGTGCTGTGTCTTCCCAAAGCCATGCCTTCTACAATAAAATGAAATGAAATCTAATAGTCACTGGCCTGGAAGTTTAATGTCATATATGGGATATCAAGGCAAGTTCAATTCAATTTAACTTTCTCCTAGAGCACAGGCCACAGCGCTGTCCTTTCAGGATTTTTCAGAAAGGATTGTACAGCCCTTGCCTAAACTCATAAATTGCACTGGTTGAATGAAAATCCATTTTAGAATAGATTTAGTTAAATCAGCACAAACCCCTGGGGCGGCACAATTTTAAATTGGTTTAATAATTGGCATAAGCCATTTATAAACCAATTTAAGTGTCTCCTCACAGATGTTTTACATTAGTTTAACTAAAGTGATGTAAAAAAACCTAATTTTAGTTAAACTGGCATAACTTGTATATAGGCAGGTTAAGAGTCAAAACCAGGTTCATTGAATTTAAACACCAGGGGGCGGGGGGAGAATTATGCTGAGTAAAAGGGCCAAAGCAGAGTGCTACCCTCCAAGGACCCCCTTCCAAGCCCTTGTATAGGGGGTGTGCTGAGGACAGGAGGGGTCCTGGAATAGTTCAGAATAAGGAGAGCACAAAGGGGACTTAAAGGCACTTTAGCCCACCTTCCCTCCCTCCCCATGGGCTGTGCGTTCTGTGTTGTGCCTGTTAGTCACATGTACAAAATCTCACACTGAATGTATTAATTATATTTACTATTAATAGCTACCAGCTGCTAACAAAGAGAAAGCATGCAGTTACACAGTATTCAAATGTTTGTATTTAATACAAAGCATTTTAATAGTACTTGTGATTCTTTTAAACTCATTTTGTACATAGCTATTAGATAATAAGACTACAATTGCAATTCTTTGTATATAGTCTTTCAAAATTTCTTTTGTTTTATAAGAAATATTCATGGGACATAAGTGTGTGTGTGTGTGTTTAACCAGAAAATCTCTGGTTATGGATGACTTGGGCAATATTGACCCATTCAGAGCTTGACCAGGGGAAGGGTATGATTTGGTGAAAGAAGTCTATTTGGAAAAGCGATGTAGTTATGGAAGTTTTTAATGTATTTCAAATAAGTTTTTTGGGGGCCAAGCGAGCCTATGGGGCTAGACATGTATCTGGATAATCTGAACTATTTATGGCTCATTTAAAAGGTATCCAATTGTGGTTGCCACTGTTGGTGGATGTGTACTTCTAAATGGCTAGTGAGAGCTGGGTGAGGATGCTTGCTCTGTCTGTCCTCATTGGAGTTTGAAGCCTTTTTTGAGACATGCCCAGAATTTGGAGTTTATAACAAATGACCTGTGATCTTAGGTTTAGGAAAATTGAAAAATGTAGCTTAGTGATAATGTGGTAATTTTGGCATGAGAAGTAATATTAAATCATTTTAAGACAGTTAAAATGTTTTGTTTTTCCTTTTAAAAAGCATTCTGATGTTGTTTGGAGGCCACCAGTTAACAATTTTAAAAACATTTGTTACTGTAGATCTATAGGTTGCTGGTTTTTCAATATCACAATCCACATCAAAATAGCCATTTTTAATAGAAATATATTCAGACAGCCTTGGCATATTATAGAATCATAGGGAAGGGACGGCAAGGGTCATCTAGTCTAACCCTTAGTTATAAAATAGTTTGTGTTGCATTTTTCAGCTGTGCTGAACACTGGGAACTGACCTGCAGTGAAACTCGTTGGACACCCTAAGGCCTCCAGAGTTTTTTGGCTCTTATAACTGGTGGCCACTCAATACAATGTGGCCAAAAAACCCATTCAGAGAACTTTCATTTGTGCACTTCCAAGACACTTCTACTTATACAGAAAGTTAAAACAACTGAACTAATGTTCTTCACATTAGAAAAAATCTTGAGTGTTAAATCATCTTACTTTTCTAGCCCTCTCAGGTTGTTTTCTGTTCAATGTATGCTGCGGGGCAGATCTGCAGGTGTCCAGGAAACACATAAGAAAAGTGGCTGCCTGCTATAATGTGAATAAAAGTGGAGCAGATAGGAAATTGCCCAAGGATTGTTAATATTGTCCAGGGATAGCAAATAGTTGTAGATAGCAGGTTTCTGACCTTTTTTTTAACAAAAGGCTGAAAACA
Organism: Chelonia mydas; assembly: GCF_015237465.2. NCBI lineage: Eukaryota > Metazoa > Chordata > Testudines > Cheloniidae > Chelonia > Chelonia mydas. The sequence goes on along the minus strand of NC_057851.1, from coordinate 79,123,005 downwards.
CAACCCATGCCCTGTGTCTAGAAAACTACTGCTGATGTCTTTTTTTCTTTTTTTTAGTGGGCTAGAAGATGAACTCAGCTGAATTCAATGATGATGACGAAGGTAAAATGCTATATCTTGTTTATTTTATGGTCAGATAAAAAATACTAGTTGTATGAAGACTTTGTATATTTAGATGAAGAATGCATTGTGATAAAGCAAAGATTATAACAATGACTGAAAAGTTAGCTGCTAAAACATCCTATTATTATTTTTGTTACCCATCATCCTTCTCCCTCCCCCAAACTCCTGCCTACTGTACTACCTGCCTACTCACCTGATATGTTTTGTCTTTTAGGCTGTAAGCTCTTTGGGGCAGGAACTGTCATTTACTATATGTTTGTACAGTTCCTACCACAATGGTGCCCCGACCTGTGGGCTTGAGGCTTCAAGGTGTTGCTATTATATAATGATAAATAATAATGACACTATTCAAAAGGCAGTTTCAGAAGAACAAACAGAAAGCATATTGTTGTAAGGGTATCATGAATTTCTGGAGGAAGTGCTTGATTGTTCTAAACCTTCTCTCTTTCTAGTTAAAATTATAAAAAATAATCTTGTGAAAGTAGAAACAGAAAATGAAGATGAAGCACTAGACTGCTCCGTGACATCCAGATCTCCTGAGAAACACTCACTGGATGGCTCAGTTACTTGCCTACACGATTCCAACAAACGGAAACAGACCTCACTTGGTTGTGATGGTTCAGGGAGCCAGCAAGAGGTTTTGCCCAGTGTGAAGAAAAGACGCTTTACTCAAGAGGTGATTTTTCTACATGTGGCTATGCATGATGTACTGTTCAGATTTTTTGGGCCAAATTTGCTGCTGGTATAAGCAGAGCACAACTCTTTTAAATCAACTCACACCAGCAATTAATTTGTTTATAGTCAGACATGACTATAATCTTTGCCCAGTTTACCCATACTACTTATCTGGATATTTTTTAGTGATGTGAGCAGTATCCCATTTTACAGCATAAATTTCACCATTAATTGTTTTTATCTGAAGCAATTATTTGTTTCTAATAATGCTTATAAACATGAAATTCTCTAACTGGTTTGGATTAACTGGGTCTGACAGTGATCCTAGACCCCCTCTCATGTCCCTAGAGTAAAGATTTTGTTAGTATTTTCATTAGAAATTTAGGCCACAGTCCTGCAATCAGATCCCTATGGGTTAACCCAATTGCTGGACCAGGGTTGTAATTTTTCCAGATTATGTACAGTGGGACAGATTCTGATCTCAGTGAAATTTCACCACTCTAAATCTATAAGTTATTTGAAGTTGATAGTTGCCTTGGATTTACAATGGGGCCAGAACCTAACCCAATAATTATCGTGAAAATTTATTCTTGACTGACTCTAATGATGAATCAGCATGTTTAGAATAAATAACCAACCACAATCTTAATCTGAAGTTCTAACAGAACATTTGAGAGGCTAACTTTTTTTAATACTAATGTTTTTAGTTGTGCACCTCTCTCTACTTTCCAGTTCTGGCGGTGACCAAAAGTCAAGTTGTTAAAAACTTTGAGTAAGTCAGTGGGACTTGGGCTAATAAGTGCCTGAGCCACTTTTGAAAATGAGCCTTAAAACTTGCAATGCTGAATGGAGCAAAGCCTAAATACTTTTCAAAATCTGGGCCTGTGGTCCTAAAATATAATATGAAAGATTATTCCACAATAGCAAAATACTGCATTTCGTAAAAGCTCAGCAACAGTATGTAATACAGTAGCTTCGTATGACAGTGTAGGCAGCATGGTATTATGTGCCTGTAGCTCAAATAGAACAATCTGCCTTGTAATTTTTTTGGTAGTACAGTAAACGGATAATCTTTTTAACTGTGTATAGCAGTGGTCCCCAACCTTTCTTGTGGGAATAGCATATTGCTATTCCCAGAAGACTGTGGCGGGCGCCGGACACCCTGCTGCCGAAATGCCGCCGCTGAAAAGCTGCAGCGGGAAGAAGTGTCGCCGCTGAAATGCCACCAAGAAACGGCAACGCTTCTCGGTGGCATTTCTGCGGCGGGGAGCACTGCGGGTACACAAAAATGCCCCGGCGGGCACCGCATTGGGGACCTCTGGTTATAGCATTATCTGAAGTACATACACACATCTGTGCTTAAAGTCCAGGGTCCTTATGGATAATACAAAAGAATGTTCCACAATAGATTATTCTGACGTTTCACCAGAAATGGTCCATGTGTGCTTCAGATAATGCTATACCCAGCTGGCAATATAATCTGTACGGATTATTACAGGAGGCAAGGAGAATGTTCTGAAGGCAGAACAAGGTATCCCAGATTAACAAAAAATGCTTAAATCTATCCCAGATGTGGCACTAGCTGTTAGCTGAACATTGACCGTGTGTTTCTGAAATGCAGATCTGCAAATTCCTCCCACAACCAGATCCAAACATCGTGAGCTGCATTAGTGAAAGGGCAGAAGTTCTGTTGCCCTTACAACATACAGAGATCTGCCATAATTCTCAGCGTAAGCACTTCTTTTCTTCCAGAGGGCCCCACCCAACCCCAAGAATGTTAACTTGTATGTGTTCATTTTAGAAGGACAATAAGGCCATTTAGAGGATGGCTCCATGCTGATTAATACACTTCCCTGGTACTGCCTTGTTCCTGCCTCTTCACTTGAGCTGAGCATTAATCAGGACTACCCTCAAATTGTCATGTTTTATTGCTTCTTTGATCACACACACACAAAAAAAACCATGGTGAAACCTGAAAAGGACTAACAAATGATTTGCTTATCATAACAAGCCTTCTAACAAAGATGGAGCCAAATTGTGCTCTTTATATATGAGGATAATTTGGGGCAGCATCTGAAGACATGAGGTTACTAGATAAGATCAAGTTTCACCATATGTTCAAATCTCTTTATAATGCTGATTTTTTCTTTTTTAAATCTGAAAAGCCAGAAATCCCTGTTCTTCATTCTGTCTGTTGTGCTTAGGTATTACTGAATCTTATAACAGGTGCGTTAGTTAGGCCACATCTTCCCACGTAACAAGGGCACTCCTCTGAAAAGTGACGTTTTGGTGTTGCTCCATGTTTAGTCCATCTCAAATGTGCTTTGTTTACAAGTAAAACTGGAGAGGAAAGTTTCTAATTGCTATCCCTGCAGAATCAACTGGGATCTGAAAATCAAGCTTCTCAACCTTATTACTGCTGATAGGATTCTGCACTCTAAATTGAATCCATTAACGCCCTCACTTATCACCTGTGCAACCTCATGGTCTTCAGTATGCTCATAAACTCGACTTCAGTGGGGTTACACTTGTGTAAATGGGCAAGTGATGGCATGGCAATTGGAATTTAGTTTATTCTGGTGATGATGCATGAGCTAGAATAGAACCCAGCTTGATCTCCCCTACATGTTTGGGCTCTGCATTGCTTATAGGACTAAAAAGTAGTGTTAACTTATTTTTGTCACTAGGGTAAGCAGATATGAGTGTGAATACACATAGGAAGCAGATTAGCTGAGTAAGAAGGTGCTGCCATTTTTTTACAATGTTGTTTTTCAGAGAAGATCCACAGTATAGGGGCCTGATCCTAGGATGGGACTTCCAGTTGCTCATCACCTCTTGACCTCAGGCCCATAGTCTGTATTTCATTGTTTTTTAATATTTGAATGCAAGTTCTTTATTTTGTGTCTAATTAATATTCTGCATAGCAAGCTGGGGAAAAAATTCAAGATGTTCAGATTCAAACTGTGTGTGTGTTCTCACATGTTTTTGAGTTCTGTGTATTGTAATTTTTTGTTGTTGCTTACCTACTTAATTTTCTCTGAGTTATTCACAATATCCATGTACTTGCAAAAATAAGTAAACGATGAGCTAAATATTTACAGTGAATAAGTGAAAACATTTGCTTCAGAACTCAAACAATGAGGAACAGTTAGGAAATGCAGTGCTTAAAAATAATTTACAGCGTGAATTCTTAAAGAGTTCACTACTAGCTGGTTTAGAACCATGAGGAATTCAATGAATATAAATGTTTCTGCCTTTCAGAAACAGATCATTCTTTCATTTTTAAAAGGCCTTTTCACTAATTGTATTGGGGTTTTTAAGTTGGGTTGGTATCATAGAGTTGTCCCTGAATTGGACCACTGGGGGTAAATACTTGCATACGTTTTTCAGAGCCAAAGGAGAAAAAATTAACACACCTGTGTCAAGGCTGTTGGACCACAGTGTCCTCATTAGCTGGTAATAGGGAGAGTAATGAAACATTAAAATACAGTTGGGGGGAGTAGTGAGATTGTGGCTAGCTCACAGGATTAGGAGTCAGAAAACCTGAATTCTGTTCTTGGCTCTGTCACGGACTTACTGCCACTCAACCTCTCTGCCACCCAAGTTCCTCAGACACAAAGTGGGAGGTAATGATATCATATAAAGCTCTCTGGGTAAAAATGCTAAGTATTATAATTGTATAGTTATTCCATGGCAGAGGTCATGAACAAAGAAGTAAAATAATACTTTCCCTGTAAACATGTTTGGTGATTGTTTTCCTTCAATACATTTATTAACTTGATTTATATAGCACAGTTGGGTTCACTGATGGAAATTAGGCAGTGCATATTTATTTAATGACGCCTACCTGTGGAACACAAATTTGTAGCTATTATTTTAAATCAAACTGTCTTACTAATACGACGTTTGTTAATTCGTAGGGCCTCATTTCAAACATGAAGAACCGAGATATTGGATCACCCACTCAGGTAAACGTAGAGCAGCCTAACAAGAACAAGAATCCCAATATAACGTGGCTGTGTGAAGAAGAACCCTTCAATGACGTAACCACTCCATCCTACAAGAAACCTCTGTATGGCATCTCACACAAAATAACAGAGAAGAAGAGCACACCAGGGGCAGAGCAGTTTTCTTCTTATGAGCTGTTTGAAAAGGTCAATCCAAGCAGCCCCTCCCATCTGCGGAGTTTGAGCGATCAACGCAAAAGGGATTCTGCTGCTACCATCACTGTTACAGCTTCCACTGCAGATTCTGATCCCAACATATATTCTTTGATACAGAAAATGTTTTACACCCTCAACACCCTGAATTCCAATATGACTCAGCTTCACAGCAAGGTTGACCTGTTGTCTCTTGAGGTCAGCAGAATTAAAAAGCACGTCAGCCCAACAGAGTCTGTAGCAGAGTTCAGACCTCCCCCGGAATACCAGCTGACTGCTGCGGAACTCAAACAGATCATGGATCAGAGCACCTCAGGTGGAGATCTGGCTTGCCGGTTACTAGTCCAGCTTTTCCCAGAGCTCTTCAGCGACGATGAGTTCAACAGGAGCTGCAGCACATGTGGCTTCCTTAACAAAAAGAAACTTGAATCGCTTCATCTGCAGCTTATCCGAAACTATGTGGAAGTCTGTTATCCTTCTGTGAAGAACAATGCTGTGTGGCAGGTGGAGTGTTTGCCCCAGGTTAATGACTTTTTCAGTAGGTTTTGGGCACAAAGAGAAATGGAAAATAGTCAGCAAAGTGTGCAGTCATCCAGTTTCTATGAGGCTGAGCAGGTAGAGTCCTCTCATTTCATTGAGGATAAAGAGCAGGAGGAAGCTTTGTCGCTGGACAGGGATAATGCCACCACCTCAGATTATGTTCTGGATGCTCAGGATCTCAATGAATTTTTAGATGAAGCTTCATCCCCTGGGGAATTTTCTGTGTTTTTGTTACACAGATTGTTTCCTGAGCTCTTCGACCACAGGAACCTGGCTGAAAGATATAACTGCTATGGAGATTCTGGGAAGCAAGAGCTGGATCCTCATCGACTTCAGATAATTCGAAGGTACACAGAAATTTACTTTCCTGATGTGCAAGAAGAGGATGCATGGTTGCAGCAGTGTGCCCAGCGAATAAATGATGAGCTTGAAAGTATGTATATGGATGGGAGTGAGTGTGAACAGATGAGAGACGACTGGAATGATTCTTCTAGTTTGCCTGACGATGTGTCTATCATAAAAGTGGAAGACAGCTTTGAATATGAAAGGCCAGGAAGAAGGTCAAAAAAGATTTGGCTTGTGCCCATAGACTTTGATAAACTTGACATTCCCCCTCCCGATTTTGATGTTCCTATCCCGGATTACCTGTTGAACAAGGAACAAATTAAAAATATATATGAAAGCAGTCTGTCCATAGGAAACTTTGCATCTCGATTGCTTGTTCACTTATTCCCTGAACTGTTTACTCATGAAAATCTAAGGAAGCAATACAACTGTAGCGGATCACTAGGCAAGAAACAACTTGATCCAACCAGGATTAAATTAATTCGACACTATGTGCAGATATTGTACCCAAGAGCAAAGAACGATAGAGTGTGGACATTGGAATTTGTTGGGAAGCTTGATGAGAGATGTCGACGCAGGGATACCGAACAGAGGCGCACATACCAACAGCAGCGGAAAGTTCATGTGCCGGGACCTGAGAGGAGAGAATTTCTTACCTATGCAATAAACCCAGAAAGATTCAGAGAAGAGTTTGAAGGGCCACCGCTGCCGCCAGAAAGAAGCAGCAAAGATTTTTGCAAGATACCACTTGATGAACTTGTCGTTCCTTCTCCAGACTTCCCTGTGCCTTCTCTGTACATGCTATCTGATAAAGAGGTAAGAGAGATAGTTCAGCAGAGCCTTTCTGTGGGAAACTTTGCTGCCAGGCTTCTTGTAAGACTCTTTCCAGAGCTCTTTACTCCAGAGAATCTCAGATTGCAATATAACCATTCAGGTGCTTGTAACAAGAAGCAACTTGATCCCACCAGACTCAGATTGATCCGTCATTATGTTGAAGCTGTTTACCCCGTGGAGAAAATGGAAGAAGTGTGGCATTATGAATGTATACCAAGCATTGATGAAAGATGCCGGCGTCCCAACAGGAAAAAGTGTGATATACTGAAAAAAGCCAAGAAAGCGAAAAAGTGACATGCTCTCGAAATTCTTCAGACTTTGACCACTAAATTATTTGGGAAGAGCATATTTTGTTCTAGACTGGGAGCCTGATCTTACTATGGAATCAAAGGGCGATGAGCCCTTCGGAATATTGGGCGCTAAGATTGTTACTTTTTAATACGTGTGTTGCACATACAAGGGCACTGCAACAGTGGGCAGTGGTTTACTACATTTGTACATGATAAAGACCATAAATGATCAGTGATGAAGTCACTCATGACTCATTAAGAGCATGACTTTCGCTGGTGCAAATACATGTACTAAGTGTATTAGTCCTCTCCCCACTTTTGCATCTTCCATTTTTATCACTTTTTTAATAATAAAAACCCTTTTTAAAAATCATTGTGCTCTTCGGGGCAGTTTTGCATTAAACCCTTTTAAACATCAAGGTTAAATAATTTGGAATCTGAATTATTTTTTAACTTGCAAATTTTGTTTTTGAAAGTGCCATGTTCATTGAGAACGATTGAAACATCTGACTTGGTTACTACAGTAATTACAGCTATCCCTTTGTTTTGTTCTTGATGATAATGAAAATAACACGAGGTCAGTACTGGGTCAAATGTAATTTCCTTTTTGACTGTTACCCATGTATATTTCCATTGCTATAAGAACTAAGACTTGATTAGACACAATGTGTTTTTACGCTGAGACCGTAGACCTGATCCTTCACCCTTACTCATGTAAGTTATTACATGGTCTTCAATATGACTACTGGGAACTGCGTCAGTGAATAGGGTTACAAAACAGAATCAAGTCCTTTACCAGCAGACTGTTGCTATTGCTTGTTAGTCTCTCTCTTTTTAGAAAAAGTACTTGAAACAAGGAATGTAGAAAAACATTTAAAGTCCTTATTCTTCATCAGAATTACGATTCCAAAGTTTCCAGTATTAAATCAAATATTTAATAAGTAAAAGGTAAATACAAAGATTTGATTCTGTGGTAGAATTGAATGCTGCAGGGTCCCCACCTGTGAGCAGTGGTGATATGGTGTGTGTGTGTGAATACAGCACAACCTGGAGTCTCCGAATATCATAGGGATATTGAAAATTCCTTTGATTATTCAAACTGATTTAGTGTAATTAATAGCTATCTGGAAGTGTAATCTTGTATGATTAACTTAGGTTCAGATGGTCAAGATTGCATTGTTAATATGATCAGTTATAAAGAACAACATCCTAACTCCATTGCGACTTCACAGTCTGTGATCTGTCCTTTGAGAGTGCCACATTAAAATCAGAACCTGATTTCCCTCTCAATTACGTTGCTGTAAAGCAGGATGTCTGTTGATGGCAACGGTGTGAGAGAATCAAGCCTTCCATTAGATGTTAGTCATGGCAGTGATCATTTAACACTGACCATCCCTTGAACATCTTGAGATTTGTTGAGGTTTTCTGTGGTCCTCTTTTGTTATTTACTTAGATGGGTCATAGTATCACATTTCAGTTAAGCCCCAGTGTAAATTTCTATTTTAGCAATTATATTAAACTACAAAATACTTGATATTTTTACTTCAGTTTTTTAGAATTTACTGTTCTCAGAATCATGTTGACCCCTTCCTTTAAAAAAAAAAAATATTTTTTCTAATGGCAAGAATTAGCAAAGTTATTTTACAGTGTTAAAGCAGTAGTAAGTCACAGTAGATAGTAGTACTCACTCATTTTTCCCTATGTGCTAGCAACATCCTAAAAGAATGTATGATGAGAGTCATGATTGTCCTGAATAATCTAATACTGTTTAAATTCACCTAAATGTTTCCTGTTGGCATAAGTAATAGCAGACCATGCGCAAAATGGAAATCAGCACAAATATGGCTATTAATAAAATGAGAACATTTTACCAAAGATAATGAACTTATACCACAGTCTCTGCATCCTACCTTTCATTTTAGTACATATTTTTAGCAAACTGAATATCAGAAATGCAAGGTTTTTTATAATTATATGATACCTAGAACCTCTTTGTGAACTATTATACATGCATTTTTATGGACTATATAAAATGTCATGAAAATGGTAAAAGTCTTTAAATTTAGAGTTGAAAATGGCTAGCATTTATTCTGCAGCCCAAAAAGTAAGGAATGTTATATGCAGATTTTCTTTATAGTTTATTTATCTTAATGTCACATTTGTTTCAACAATAAAGTATGTCAAATCCCGTTGAGGACTTCAACATATCTTAAACTTGCACATGGATGGTAAAGAGATTATGTGAATGTACAGAATTTTCTACCTAACAACATACAATTTTAAGATACGTTGACATTTTCAATGAGTTTTGACATTCATTTGGTACAAATGAATCTATTTATATGACACTCTGATCAATATATGAGGGGTTTTATTTTTAAAAAATTACATTATCAAAAGTGAACATGTAATAGCTCAACAGGAATGGTCTTTTTCCTCAACTTCTAGTCAAATTACTGTAGTCTGCTTATATATTATATATCCTTCCGATTTGATTGTCTTGTTGGATTGCCCACAATCTTTTTACAATTGACAAGAATTTTTTTGACATTCTTTTGAAAGGCCATTTGATATAAAGGCAATATACACATGAAAAGTGACAGTTAGCTTGCAAAAGAAATTTCTTGAGGTGCATTTGGAAGTGAATTCATCCAATTGGTTACATAATGAAACGTATATATTGTTACAAAAGAAGTGCTGGCTCATGATTGGCTATGAACAGACACAAACTGTAAGTTTCTATTAGTTAACTTTTCTAAGGTCTGTTACTAAGATCTGGAGTAACATTAACCAGTCAGACTGAATACACAAGTGAGGGCATCTTGATTAGCTGTAACTGCTCTAATGTCATCTCCCTTTTAGAATGTTATTTTAAAAGGACAAACACTTAATGATTTCAAACTTAGGCTATCCAGAGAGATTCCCAGATATTAAATGAAACATTCAGAACATATGTAACCACACACACACACTGACTTCTTATTAGCTATACATTGTTTTACTTCAGTAAATCCTGTTGGGATGAATGTCAAAAGTCTAAGTATCTGCTCATTATAACTTTAACATAACACTGTTGGTAAGTATTGAACAACTCCCTCCTACAGTGATTCTAAAGGAAACAGCATAGTATTCAATGACTCTATATTTTCCAGTGTGACTGTCAGAATTTTTCCAACAGTAAAAAAAGGACTGCAAGCCTGCTACGAAATTAATGTAGAACTTTTTTTTTTTGGTGTCTCACCAATTTCACACAAATGAAACACTTAACTAAGGAACTGTGCAAGGGTTTAAAATATATACTTTTCTGAAATTTGAAGGGGAAAATGAAACTACTGCTTAGAAGTTCTTGCAGTTATCCAGGGAATCTGGCAACTGTATTAGCAGGGAAATGCAAGTAGCATGTCTTTAAGAGAGAAAAATACTTCCTATTTGAAAGGATTACATTTGATTACTATTAAGAGTAAGATGTAGCCCTGAGCATATTGTCATAATTTTGTGTTATTATGAATAAAAAAGTACTTTCTCATTTTAGGAACAATGTTCAGACGCAGTTCTATTTTTCTATCTTCAAGTTAAGATACTTTGTACATCAATTTTATTTCTGAACGCATTTCTTTTAAATTCAGCCAAATCTTGTTTTACTATTGTGTAATATTTTTGTACCAGTGGTGCCCAGAGGCCCCAGTCAGGATCAGGGCACTCTAGTGCTCAGTACTTTACAAACACACGAAGACATCACTGCACTGAAGATCTTGAAATCTAAGAAAAAAATTGAGGCTAGTTCAAGCCTCTGACTTTAAGAGTAAGTCACTGAAATTTGGGGATCGCTATTGACACAAATGATGTATTGTTTGGATGCTATAAGTTTCTTTTTCCAAGTCAGTTGTTTTCATTGTTACCACTATTCAGTTGGCTGCTAATGCAAGTATAAACTTTTTCCATCCGTATTTCAAAGATATTAAGAAGTATGTTTTGGGTGCTTTTACTGCAAATCTGGACCCTGTTTTTGCTCCCTCACTAACTCCATGCGCCCACGTGATTATCATTCATTCCTGGGAATCTTTTCTTCATGTTGGGCACTACTGCCTGTCCATGGACACTGATTCTACAGACACATTTCAGTTGTGAATCAGCTGTCTACTGCCTCTCCCACCTTGGCACATAAGGTGTGCTTTCATTACCTAGCCACAGCAAATCTGCCCTACAGTGCTTTCATAAACTTCGTTTTGTTTCTCTCACCCCACAAGACCCATTCAAATAAACCTATCATTATCAGTGAGAGTCTTCTTAATTTCTTATTAAAACAAATGATTCTAATAGTAAAATGTTAGTTGTCATGTTTGTCCATGGATTATACAACTCCTATTCTGAGTAGCTGTCAGTAAGCATATAATTAGTTCCCTCTCCCTACAGAGGGCTGTCCCTGGATTACCATGTCTAGATCAGCAACCCAAATGCAAATAATCTGTAACTAAAAAAGATAAAGCAAGTTCCATCATACTCCAAGGATTTGATTTTTCTAGCTTTACCTCACCTGGTTGTCAGGATATAGACTCCCACTTCACACTCTTTTCATGCATCTTCCTTATTCAGAGCAATATGCTCTCTTCCAAAGGTGTCTTCCTGGTCCTTTGAGACTTGACCTGCTGCTGCATGGACAGAACTTCTACTTGTCCCATTTCCTGCCCTATCACACAATGTGACCATGGTTCATGTAGCAATTTTTCTTCTTTAGAGTAGCAGCCATGTATTCGCAAAAAGAACAGGAGGACTTGTGGCACCTTAGAGACTAACCAATTTATTTGAGCGTAAGCTACAGCTCACTTCATCGGATGCTGTAGCTCACGAAAGCTTATGCTCAAATAAATTGGTTAGTCTCTAAGGTGCCACAAGTCCTCCTGTTCTTTTTTCTCCGTTAGTAATCATTCTGAAAGGGAAATCTTGATTGTCATTAGAGAAGCAGAGCTTATAAAAGGGATCCCCAAAAAGTAGAATGGGTGGGGAATGATTTTTTTTCCCTGTGAAAAATTTGGATAAAACTTAAATTTGTTTCAGTCAAACTTTTTTCTGTGGAAATGTTTAAATTTTAATCTAAAAACCTTTTCAATTTTCACCAACCAAAACTGAAAAAAATGCAGTTGATAGGTGAAATGTTTTGGTAGAAATAAAAACAAAAAAACCCTTCAAGACATCCCAACATTTTGTTCTTTGGTTGCTGAAAACCAGACACACAAAAACCCAAACATGTTGCCTGCCAAAACCTGAAAACATGCAAAAATTGACATTTCCTGCAGAAATTTCCATGACAACACAATAGCCATTTTCTGTTAAACTTGAATGGAAAACTGTCTAAGCACAGGTGTTTTATATTGATCTGGTACAGTGCTTTGGTGATTCTGCTCAGCTTCCTTCTCTTTAAGGTGATCAGGGACAATTCTTCAAAACTCCCTTTTGTCCTTGCCCTTCCAAAGGAGTGTATCAGTTCATTAACTGAGACTTAATTGGCACAAAAGTGAGAGACACAAACCCTTCAGGTATCTGTCAGAGGTGGATATGTGACGGCCAGAACAGGGTTATGCCCTGTGTTTTAGTTTTGATCCCCTGAGTAGGATCCAGTGCACTATCTACTCAAAGAATTTCTTCCTCCTGTTCTCAGAAGTTCTTTTCACACAGTTTCAATATCTTTATTGAGTATCCATTTTAGTTCTAAATTATGCTTTAACAGCTTTTAAGCCAAGATTTTCAAAATTATTGATTCTGACTACTACCCAATTTGACACCTTAATAGAGGCCTGATTTCCAAAGGGTGGGGGATCTGGACTTTCTGAAAGTCAGGCCCCCCCGATATTACTAATTGCTTTTGAACACCTTGGTCTGTCTCTTATGTCAGTCATGATCCGCATTGCTCGTTAGGTTATGCAAAGTAGTTTTGACAGCACATTCTTCCATGTCACAGGTTCTTTGAAAAATCGATGCATCTCATTTTTCATTGTGTTTTATCTTGGACATTTAATTACTGTTTGTGCATCAGGCACACATCTGTCTTCCATGTTTGGTTGCTTGTGAGTGGAGTTTGCACACTTAGGCCTTGTCTACACTACAGAGTTTTGTTGATGCAAGTTATGCCGACATACAGCCACCGCTGTAATTACTCCGCTGTTGCATGTCCCCACTATGCTCCTTGTTCTGCAGCGGTCAGAGAGAATGAGAGTGAAAGAGCCAGCTTGTGTTTTGGGGGAGTATGAGAGAGAGACTGTGTGTGGGTTGGGAGAGAGGGAGTTCACACAGCAGCCAGAAACAACCAATCCTGAGGCAGAAGCTGTTGCACAGACAGCTGGTGTCCGCCCCTGTTCCCCTAGCTCAGCAGAGACCAGTACATGGGCAGGGAAAACCCTGAATCAGCCCCTGGCTCAGCATGAGTCTCCCCCTTCCCTGTAGTAGCAGCCCACCCTGCCTGTCTGCCACTGCAGACCTAGTGCTGGGGAGAGCAAGATTACGTGAGTTCTCCCACAGCCTCCTCTCCTCACAGACCAAGGAGATCCACCCCCTCCCTTTTAGTCCAAGCAGGAGGGCGTTTGCTGCCGGAACCGGCTTGCTCAGCCCGGGGGAGGGGCGCATGCATCTATAGCTGGATGCAGGGCAGCAGAGTTCAAAACAGCGAGCAGAGCAGGCACAGTGGGCATTGTGGGATACGTCCCCGAGGCCAGTTACAGCGATGTAACACACACACTTTCGTCGATCTAACTTTGCCACAGAAAGTTCTACGCCTCTCATCGAGGTTGTTTTCTTTTGTCGGCCAAGCAGGCAAGTTTTGTCAATGGGAGGAGCACGGTAGTGTGCACACCTCCACTGTTTTGCCCACAAAAGCTGCCTTTTGTCAACAAAACTGTAGTGTAGACAAGGCCTTAGAGCAGGTCCCTCCAACTGATTTTAATACAGACATCAAGTGCTTCCTTATATTTCTGCCGCTGGGAGTCTTGTGGGAGAGGTTGCTCAGGCCTCACAGTCATTTAAGAGCAGATTCTTAAAGTTGTTTAGGCACCTCAAAATGCAGGGAGGCCCCGTGTGGAATTTTTAAAAAAATAGTTGAGTTGGATTAGGCACCTTAGAGTCTAGTGGGATTTTCAGAAGCAGCGATGTCCATCTTTAAGCACCACAATACCTTTAAATATCTGGCTCCTATTCACTTCTAAAGATTGCTGCACGGGAATTGCACTTTGGAGCAACTATTTTGACAAGTTGCATAATGAAGCAACTAGTGCTGCATTGGCTCATTTATCCTATCTCCTTTCCCATTTCTACTAAGTAACACCAGACTCAGGAAATCTGCTAAAAATATTATGCCAGTGTGGCTCTGCAGTTTATTGAAAGAAAAGGAGAAAAATAACTAGGTTATTGTGTAGTTATATATTAAGTCAGATTATTTCCTTTTAGAAAAAGATATGATAAATTACTCTAGTTCGTACACTCTGTTCCGTTACAGTGATGCTACTGCCATCCAGTGCACTCGCACTCTTGTGTTAATGAAGAATTTGAATCAGGAGGGCCAGATCCTGCAGTCTTCACATCATTGACAAAGGAATGAGAGATTTGCCCCAACCTTTAAGGATAAGAAAACTTCCTTTTTACTTGTTGTTTTTTCACTTAAAATATTAAATAGAACATCATTCTCATAATAGCAACAGCATGTCTATGATTATGTACAACTGTCATTAAATGAAGCATTTCTTTCTAAGCATTTGTGCTAAGAAAGAAAGATGGACATGAGATTTTAAGCATGTTTTTTCCTTTTTATTGTCATCCTTCTACAGTGTTCCTCCAAGACCTGTACAACTAACTCCCAGTTTAAGCATTAAGTACTCTCTATTTAACATTCAATTAACTGAGGGCATGAGTCTGAAATCTTCCACTCATGTTCTACAGCTACTATATGGTATAAAGTGATAGTAGTGTAAGCTCCCTCTTCCTGATCTTCCAATATGCCTCACAATCATGACGGGAGTGTCTCCCTCAGCCATTCTCCTGGTCACTCTAAAATAGCCAAACTGGCCAGTAGTGATATGGACATGACCACCAACACATTTCACAGAGGCAACTGACAAGAATCAGATGGTAGTGACTCTGTCACTATCAACTGAATCAGATTCAAATCAGTGACCATAGGAGGGAGAAAGCTTTTAAGTCATCCTGTCTCCCTCCTTTGGGTTTTTAGATTTGAGAAAGGTTCATCCTAGAGTGACACCCCTGAGGTACAAGATTAGAAAACTGAGTTAAGTAGTCTCACAGCCAGAAACATTCTTCCATTTGTTATCAGACCAGCCTTAGTTTCAACATAGTCATTATGATTAACAAAATCAGAGACAACTGTCAAGCAGTTGAGCTCTATCTAGCCTTTACCCAACCATTATATATCTTCTTTAGGGAAACTGTCCGGAAATAAAGCTTTTTCCAAATTACCATGAAACAAAAATGAATAGAACAGAGTAAACTGACAGACTATCATAAGATATGAATGGTGCATATGGCAAGGAGGTAACATTATCACAAGCTTAAAAAGGATGCAAGAATTTTGTTTAACCAAAATTCCTATTTAGCAACAAATGAAATGGTTTTCCACAAGAAGTCTCAAGCTGCCATATGCAAATCCTTGTCATTTAAATACATCCTGCTTGGGCACTTTTAAATTTTTCCAGCGCCGCAAAACCACTTTGTATTTTTCACTTTCAGTCTTTTCTGATGCTTTTTTTAAGACAACACGCATAACTACAGCAGTTTCTGTTTCTTTATCCTCCCCTACTATCAGATCCAGTGTGTCACCAACTTTGACCTGAAAATAGAGGCAGAGAGAGATAATTAACATTCTTTTGAGGAAAATAACCCTAAAGTTTATGTGCAATTTAATTGTCTTCCTCCTCTTTCCACATGGATTATTCTTGTTATCTTATAGGGAAGTTGTTAGAATGACTGTATAAGTCATGTCTACAGAATAGCAGCCATGTTCCTCTAATCCAGGCCTGCAAGTGAGTGATGAGGAGTGAATCCCTGTGAATCTCACCACGGCTCTACCCTGGCTGTGTTATTTCCAACTAATTGTTTTTGTTTTTTTAGTTTTTATGTATTGTAAATGCAATTGAATGAGAGTCCAACTTCTTATTACTGCCTTCAAAATTCAGCCCCTAATTCCATCTCTTCTCCCACTATTTCCATGTAGACCTTTCTAGTCCCCAACTCTGCAAACCTCCTTGCTCTCTTTATGTCCTCATTCCACTCTTACCCTATACTTGGATTAACCCTCAAGCTTCCATATATTACGCAACTTCCCTCTCTGCCCAGTCTCCCTCCTTCAAAATCCCCTACTTTCAGTTAGCCTTCCAAGGCTACACCCCCCACTCCAATCTTCTGTGCCTACTCCCACCCCCCAAAAACTATACAGCAGCTAGTGTGAATGTTGCATAACATAATCTCATGACTTCAAACAATGTAACTATAATCTTTCCTTATACCAGCCTGTGACTGCTGTTGCTTCTCCACCTTTCTATGTCGCGTCTAACCAACAGGATAGGCTTCTAGGAGCAGAGACTTGTCTTATTTGACTAAAGCATTATATGTGTGCTTACGGTTCAGTAAATAACCAAGCAGCAGTACCATTGCCATATTAAAGAGAAATAGAGCCCCAACAGGTTTTTGCATTTTTTTATATGCCAGCCTCTAGTAGGCTACCACTATGAGACAACACCCATCATGCAAATGAAAGTCTAGATTTTGGTTTTAATGTGTAATCCTCCCCAAATTCATTACATGTATGAGAAAAGTCTTAATACTAAAACACTTTGTATAACTTGTACAAAATGATAATGTGAAATTAAGTTAAACCTAACAATACCACTATTAGGTATATTGTTTCTCCATTTTACAGATGGAGGAAAATGAGGCAGAGAGCTAAGCAGAATCATAAAGAACTACCTCAACTTCAACCAGTGAGCTTGTGGGTCTGGTAATAAGCCCACCCAGAATCAACTTTAGCAGACATTGTTTTATATTCTAGGTAACTTAATAATGAAGTATTAATCCAAATTCCTATTTGACTTCAAGCAGAAGAACCGTTAAACCTTAACAAAGGCAAGTGTTACTGGAAGATGACTTCTTCACATTATACTTGGTGATTCCAGCAATTTTTTACATCTAACGCTTTACACTGCATGATAACTACATTGACTTGTTGGGAAGTACATTAACTAAAAGTAGTACATTTTGTTTGAACCACAGATCTTTATATTTCAACTCTTGTATTATTGGATTTGGAGTGGTTGCCAGGTTGTTCAGCTGCAGTCAGACATCCCCTTCCGACTAAAAGCAAATATACATTTTTCAGAGATCTAACACTGGTGAGAGAACCAGAGGGCAGAAAGTTTTCAGTTTTAGAAGCCCCTACCTGCTTATGGGCTGCTAAGCATACAAGGACAAATTTGGAACTCTTCACTCAGGCAAGCTTCCCATTGACTTCTATAGAGAGCTTACCCAAGGAAGAGACTGTAGGGTTTGGTCCTTGGTATGTGGTTTCTAATGTGATATTAAAGTTTAGGTAGTTTATTATTCTAATGTCACTTGAATAACCAAATATAAAAACTTAATTCAAGGAAAACTACAAAAATCACTGATTAAGTGTTAATTTATTCAAAATTTAAGAACTAAATGTTAATAGAAAAAACCCTAGCAGTCCAACAGATAGCAGGCACTTCAGAAAGGTAATTTTATCTAATGTAACTAAAGTATATATGCAAAGCACCACAGGCTTGCATTGGAGTACATGAATATTATACCTGCTTCACTCTTACTTAAAGTAATACCATGTCTGTTCTAGGACAGTTTATTTTAAAAAAAAGATTTTTGCATGCAAAAATCTCTACCAAAGGACTCTGGATACAAATTGCATATTGGGATTTTTGTTTTGCAAGATGACTGATTTCAAGCAGAGTCTGTGTATTCAAATTAGAACATCACAACTCTTGATAATAGACTCAAACAAAAATGTAGTTTAATATTAAAGTTGCTCTCATCAGTAAAATTAAACCAAGAAAAAAGGAAATAAAAAGTTAGGGATTAAAAGGTTGCAAAGTCAAGCACTCCCGAGTTAGGAAATGCCAGAATGAACGCTGGCCATGCAACTTTAATTAGGCTCCCTTGTGTGTATGCATGATAATATAGGATTTGATTACATGCAGAAGTGACTACCTGTGAAAACTTTGATGTAAATGATTTGTCCAGTGTCACATAAGAACTTGGTCACAGAGGCAGGGACTAAGGCCAGTCTACACCTAAAACTTAAATCAGCCTAACGACATCACTCAAGCCTGAAAAATTTCACACCTGCATGGCAGGTAGGTTGACCTAATCCCCACTGTAGAATCAGCTCAATTGATGGAAGAATTATTCCATTGACCTAGCTACCGCCTCTATGAGAAGTGGATTACCTACATCAACAGAAAACCCCCTTCCATTAATACAGGAAGTATACGCTACAGCTGCATCACCATACCTCTGCTATTGTAGCCAATATAGTGTGGACATACCCTGAGCCTCAAGGATGGTATTTAACTGCCCTAAACACAAGACCATCCTTTCTCTTCCTGTAGTCCCCTGCCTTATTCACTACAACCTCCCAACTTCTGCAACAAATGAGACAGGGCTGCTACAGTCAGAAGACTCCTTCACTGCACAAACCCATTTCATCCCCAGAGCAAACCAGGCATGCTTGTAAAAAAACACCGGTGAGACACTGAAGTACAGACCCTGTATAACAGAAAACTCTGATGCAACCTTAACTATAGTCTTTTTACTGCAAGACCATAATATCAAGTCTGTAGAGACTACAAATGAAGTGTTGCAAGTGAGGAAAAAGTTATGATGGTTCTGTTGATGACTTATAGAGACAAGAAGTGTCAAAAAAGCAAGACACAGGCTATAGGAGATACAAGGGTTTGCCATAGAGATGCCATCTTTATAACGCTACCATTATATGATAGATACTTTCCAGGCATTCAAAATGCATTAGTCCCTGCACCAAATAGCTCATACTGCAAGGACAGAAAGACAACTAGACAAAGGTTAAGGAAAGGGAGCAACCAAAAAAAAGATTCACTACAGGTAGTGAGGCAGAAGTGGATCTTTAAGGACTTCAAAACGGAGAGGGTACAGTTGCCACAAATAAGAACATTCAGAGACTGGGGCTTATAAAGAATGATATCCTGAAAGAGAATTTGAACAGGAACAATTCCTTTAACTGATGACTGGTGCTTCCTGATAAGAAAGCAGACAGGAGTTATTTAATACGGGGGGAAAGTGTCAGTGAAATTCTTAAGAAGGGCTGAAGTATAAGTAGGAAGTAATGATAAATGTATGGATAATCTCCTACTTATAACAATATATTTTAAAATAATATTTTTCTCTAAGTGGCTACACTAACCCATGCAACCTTAACAGTGGATAGGCTGCAGGGATTACAACAACAACAAAAAAAAAAAGAGTACTTGTGGTTAGTCTCTAAGGTGCCACAAGTACTCCTTTTCTTTTTGCAACAACAAAAAAGAAAACATTTGTGGGGGTTAATTAAGAATCAATAAGCCGGTTTAATGCAGCTACAAGTACCCTCCTCCCCGATATCTCTGGCAAAGTCTTCTGGGGGGAAGAGGAAAAGAAGCTGTACTCCTCAGCTTACAGAACTACTTCTACTACCTCTGTCAAGATGGAGAAGTAGACATACCGTAACTTGTTTTGATTCATCCATCCCCCAGTTAAACTAGATATACTTAGAAACTTAATGAAACCTGGATATTTTGTCTTCTTACATAAAGTCTCCATTTTTTACATCGTGTTATCTTTTAACCCCAGGTATAGCAGCTCACATGTTACATGCAGGATAACTCATTGTTGTATAGCCTCTTATAATGCCTGCATGGGTGCTATCAGAATAGGAGGGAAAAGAAAATGTCAGCCTTAGTTATGATCTTGTATGATATTAATTTGAGGTGTTTTTTAAAAGCCTTACAGTTCTGCTTTTCTTCCACAATTTCTCTCCATTCAGCCTGAGTTCACCATTATAGAATGCATCTTCCACTTTGCTAAAATAAAAAAAAAATAAAAAGTTTGCTTTATAGGGCTGTTTTTACAGCGCACAGTAAACAAGTGCAATTGTTTCCTAACAGACAGGCAAAAACACAGTTCACCTGCAAAGTGTGATCCAGAAGGAGAATTTGTGCACAAAGCATACATATATATCTGCGAGGGTTATTTCAAGATTGACTTAGGCTGGAAATCAAGGATATATTTCATAAATGCTAAATAAAAAAAATCATTCATAACTCTGCTGTACCACAGGTACAAGGACAGTTTAAGAGTGTTTAACAGATAACACCCCTTTTGTATGCCACCAGTCATTTTAAACTTAAGAATGTTGTCTTTGGATATCAGCTTCAAGTCATACTAATGCATTGTAACTAACAGGCTTCTTAAACCCTCTGTAGGTTGCATAGGTTATACATTGTGATGGACTTGTTAATAAAGGTTTATGTATACCTGGTGAAGGTAGGTGTGGCAGGTTTATATTTAATATAGAATTGGGTTAGACTCTTTCTTCTAGTCTATCTAGGCTATTTTTTTTAAAATTCTTCCACCAACTAGCAGAAGCTTTCCTATTCTTAAGCTCTTTCTTTCTAAGTCAACAGTTAAAAGCATAAATGCTAGAGATTGATTAAAATTATCACTGTCTCTTTAAGTAGTCTTAGTATTTCAGACAGCGATAAGTAGCAGAATTCTGGGAAAAAAAACAAATCCCAAGAGACAAAGTAACAATACACCTCCAAAAACAAATATGGACTTCTGATTAAGTTAAAAAAAAATTCTTCTTCACTAAGTTACTGCAGCAAGTAAAAGGACATCAAAAGAACATTTAACTGTTTGCTATATTACAATTTCTTTATTGGTAAGCTATATAAATCTTTCATACTTACTTTCTTGCAATATCTAGACCAGCTTTCATTATTATATCATAACGAAAAGACTGGACTACTTTGTCAAGATCCTTGTAATCTTTCACTATATTGGGGTCATTTTCAAATTCATCTTCTGAATCACTTCTCTCTTCATCCTCTTCCTTCTCCTCCTCCTCTTGCAGGGGTTGTTTTTTCTTTCTAGAACTTTTGTCACTTTTAAGTCGTAAACAAGGCACTGAAATGCACTGTGAAGGAGGTCTTAAAAATACATCATGTTTCACAGGAGAAATGCTGAAGTGTTTTCTGTAGTTTATTATACTGGATTGGTGGCTAGAGTATATATATCTCCTCCAGGACACACTGAGTTTATTAGACGGGAATTTCTCCCAGACTCCAAACCAGACATTTAGTTTCCTAAAGGCAGTGATGGGCAGCCTGAAACCAGTCATAGCATACCCTGAAATAGAGAGACAGATTCAATTAATACTGAAAAAATTGGTCAGCAAACAGCATATTTATAGTAGTGACTACTAAGATCAGCACCTTTTTTCCTTCTTGTAATAATGATATCGTTCCTTTTGCAACCATAAGGATTTATTGTATCTTTCTGTGAAACGTTCTTTTTTCTCATATAGCAGGATAGGTAAATTGCCTATTCATAATCTGCATTTTTCATATTTAGTTCCCCATTATAAATAGGCAGCATGTTACACTGAAAATTAGCAATGGAAATTCAAGTGCAATACTCTATATGTAACTCTCTTTTTACAATTTGTTAACCTACTAACTTTCTTATGGTTTCTTCCTTCCATTACTCAAATACAATATTTTAAGGTCATAATTAACTTCCAGCCCATGCTATTTAACAAGAGCAGAGAGATGCCAGAGGCTACATTTATTAGGGATAGTTCTTGACAGAAATGACTTGCCCAATACCAGAGAAAGTAGTAAAACCAGGAATAAAAGTCAAGAGTTCCTGAATTCACCTTGTGCTCAGACCAAAGAGCCAGCAGATGAGAAAATGCTGCTTCTCCTAACCAGACCTTAATATTACTGAAGCATTTTCAAGAGAAATACTCTTTCCTGCTGCAATATATTTATTCATCCTCCACTAGAAGAGCAGTCACTAGCAAGAACAATCCCTTAGAATCATAGAATATCAGGGTTGGAAGGGACCTCAGGAGGTCATCTAGTCCAACCCCCTGCTCAAAGCAGGACCAATCCCCAACTAAATCATCCCAGCCAGGGCTTTGTCTAGCCTGACCTTAAAAACCTCTAAGGAAGGAGATTCCACCACCTCCCTAGGTAACCCATGCCAGTGCTTCACCACCCTCCTAGTGAAAAAGATTTTTCCTAATATCCAACCTAAATCTCCCCCACTGCAACTTGAGACCATTGCTCCTTGTTCTGTCACTTTGTACCACTGAGAACAGTCTAGATCCATCCTCTTTGGAACCCCCTTTCAGGTAGTTGAAAGCAGCTATCAAACCCCCCCTCATTCTTCTCTTCTGCAGACTAAATAATCCCAGTTCCCTCAGCCTCTCCTCATAAGTCATGTGCTCCAGCCCCCTAATCATTTTTGTTGCCCTCCGCTGGACTCTTTCCAATTTTTCCACATCCTTCTTGTAGTGTGGGGCCCAAAACTGGACACAGTACTCCAGATGAGGCCTCACCAATGCCAAACAGAGGAGAATGATCACGTCCCTCGATCTACTGGCAATGCCCCTACTTATACATCCCCAAAATGCCATTGGCCTTCTTGGCAACAACGGCACACTGTTGACTCATATGCTTTTGCAGAAGATTCACTGAAAATCATTCCAAGAATATAGTTTCCAAACAGGGGGGAAAAACAGTAGTTACCTTTTGATAATCTTAGGGGAAAATACATTTATGATCTTAGGTAAGGATGAAAAACAGTGTTATAACCCTAAATTTCCACACGTTTGCATTAATCTTTTAGACTGAAATTTCTATGTTTTGTTCTCTATCCCAAAATGAATTTTTGGAAAGTTTGAGCACAATTATTTTACCTGTTTCAGTGAGTGAAGGGGAAAAAAAACCCCACTTTCATTATCTTTATTAATTTATTTTTTTAAATGCAGACACAGAACTACAACAGCTGAAGTGTGAAATTTGGCATAGCCATAGTCCTCATTAGGACTAATAATTTAGGGCATATTAGTAGTATTACTATAGCACCTGAGGACCCTATTCATAAACCAGGACCCCATTCTATGAGGTGCCGCACGCCTTTGCTTGACTTGGGAACAACTTTCTACAATGGTTATGAGTGATTTTTCAGTACCTAATATGTTTAACAGCATCTAATATTTTAACAGAACCTAATGAAGCCCTGCCCACTCTGTCATAGGACCGCTGCTGGGACCATTTATGTGAAAGAGACTGAACCCTCTTTATGAGACTGAACCCTCTTTCACAAAAATGGTCCCAGCAGCGGTCCTGTGACAGAGTGGACAGGGCTTCATTGGGTTCTATTAAAATATTAGATGCTATTAAACAAGTTAGTGATTTTTCAGTACCTCATAGCCATTGGAGAAAGTTGTTCCCAAGTCAAGCAAAGGCTCCCTCATGTTACTGTAACTGCACTTTTGTTAAACATCTGGGCTGTCACACCATGTACTTGCCATATGTTCTTCCACATTAGTGGGGGGTGAAGCCCCCAAATATATGCAAACTTGTACCAAGAGAAGTGAAAATGGATTTTAAGTTATATGTACTGTGTTGTGAGAGCACTCCAAAATCCCAGTCAGGATCAAGGCCACACTGTGCTAAAAGAAAAGGAGTACTTGTGGCACCTTAGAGACTAACCAATTTATTTGAGCATAAGCTTTTGTGAGCTACAGCTCACTTCATCAGATGCATGCTCACGAAAGCTTATGCTCAAATAAACTGGTTAGTCTCTAAGGTGCCACAAGTACTCCTTTTCTTTTTGTGAATACAGACTAACACGGCTGCTACTCTGAAAACTGTGCTAAATGCAGTGTGTATATATCTATGTACATTGACTGATTCTGATCATAGACCGCAACTGCTAAGGGGCCATGTCTGGAGATGGGACAAGAGATTACCTTTTAAACTTGTTTTTTTCTGGCAAAATCTTCTCGTAAGCAGACTCACTCTCCCTGCCATGCTCAAGGGTCTGATTTCAATCCCCACCAATAATTAACTGGTCAGGACTAACCTGGAGCACACTTACCCTCTGCCACCATCCCCCTGCCTACAGTTTGGTTCCCACTGAGCTTTTCTTCTAACCAGCCCGCCCATGCACCCAGCCCTTGGGACAGCCGGCTCCCTGCTAGGAAAGCAAAGGAAGGCGAGGTGCCCAAACCACACTGTCACCCACCCCCACCTCTTCCCGCCTTTCGCTCCAGGCCCGCAGCGGCGCCGCTTCGGGGCTAGGGAAACTCCCGTGTCTGCCTGGGCAGGGCCGAGCTCCGCTGTACCAGCCCCGGCCGCACCGACTGTGACCGCGGGGCCATGGGCCCGCTCTGCCGCCGGCCTGAGGGAGCCCGGCCGGGCCCGCTCCGCGCGGGGCAGCCGGAGAGCAAAGCTCCGCTCGGGCCGCGCTCCCTGCAGGCCCCGGCAGCCGCGCCCACAGCGAGACCCGGCCAGGGCACATCCCCGCGGCCCGGGCAGCCGCGCCCCAGCCGGAGCCGCTGTTACCTGTGTCCGCCGGACGCTGCGGCCCGGCCCCGCTGCTAGTCCCCGGCCCCTTCCCAAGCCCGCCGCCGAGGCGCTGCGCGGAGAGCGGGGCGGAGCCGCCGGCCGGGGCCCCGCTGCTGGGGGCTGGCGCCGGGGAACTCGCTGCTCGGTCCCCGCCAAACCCCTTCAGCGTGTGCGGGGCCGGGCCGCGCCCCCGGGCTCAGCTCCAGCAGTCAGTGGGGGGAAGGCGGATGCGCCCCTGCAGCCCCCTCCCCGCTTCGCTACGCGGCTCTGGGCCCGGCGGCTCCCGGGGAGCAGAGGCCTGCCTGGCTGGCAGGCGGGAATTTGCAAACGGTGGGGCCTGCCCGCCCCCCTGGATGCACCTTAAAGGGGCCGGGCTTTCTGCGGGGGAGCGTCGCTCCGGTCCCTTTCCCGTGCCTCAGGCTGGGCACCCACAAGCTGAGGCAGCCGCGGGGAGGGAGAGGATGGGTACTCCCGCCAGCTGCTGGGGCTGTTGTTATTCCTAAATGCCCTTTGGTCCCTTCTCCTCCTGTGTGTAAAGACAGAGCTGACTAGGCTCAAAGGGGAGAGGCCTTGTCTCTTCTCAGGGAGCACTGGAGCTGAAATCACAAACTAGTCTAAGGGCTGAGCCTTGGATGTGGTGTGAAAGCCAACACAAAGAAAAGGCAACCGGCCTGAGCCTGCCCCTGGACCCAGCCAAATCACTAGAACTGAACTCACTAAGCCCTGGTCTATGCTGCAAACTTATGTCAGTATAACTATGTCACTGGGGGCAGGAGGAGAAATCCACACCCCTGAGCAATATAGTTATATTGACCTAACCTCTGGTGTAGACAGCGCTATGTGGTGGGAGGGCCTCTCCTGTCAACATAGCTGGTCTACACTACTGCTTATGTCGATGTAACTTAAGTTGGTCAGAGGTGTGAAAAAGACACTCCCCTAAGTGATGCAAGTTACAGTGACCTAAGTGCTGTCTACACCAGCACTATCAGACACTCTCCCACCGACAGAGCTTCCACCTCTTGCAGAGGTGGAGTAATTATGCCAACAGGAGAATGCGTCTTCACCAGATGTGTTACAGTGGCACAGCTTCACCGATGTAGCACCGTGGTGTAGACTTGGCCCCGTGGAGGTAGTGCACCTATATTGACGGGAGAAGCTGTCCTGTCAGCGTAGGTGGCATCTTCACTAAACACTACAGCAGTGCAGTTGCTCTGGTGCAACACAGTCGGTGTAGACAAGCCCTAAGACGGGCAGTGGAACCTCAGAACACGGCATTGCAGCTAAAGGTAGCACAGTGGATGAAGCATGTGCTTGGAAGAGTTAGATTTTTATTGATAAACATCATTTTCACCACCCACCCACAAACAGATGGAAAATATTTTTATGGATAATCAAAAATGTACAGATAGGCAAAGTAACAAAAAAAAACAGCTTGAGAACACTATTAGAGTTTGATTTAAGGATATTTATGTCATATAGTTTGCTGTGATGATGTCAGTCTATGTTTTAATGGTTATAACGCTTTAACTTTTGAATCTCATCATCTACTGTTATTATAAAATTATTGTCTGACTCCCCCCCATTGTCTGAGCCTTCCATAATTTCTTGAAACTGTGAAAATTTATAAACATAAAAATAATGTTTAAAATCTACAATTTTGCACAGCTTAAAAAAGTCAAGTTCTTCCAAGCCTAGAGATTCAGCAACATGAAGGTGCCTCCCACCCAGCAAATCCTTGAGCTCCGATTACTAATAGCTGGGGTAGGTGGCCATGGCACTATAGGACTGGACCAGACCAAGGACACATCGGGGAATCGGCAGAGTGGGCAGTGACAAGCAGCAGAAGCAGTAACAGCCAATGGTAGAGGTCTCACCCACCCTCACTCACCCACTTGAGGAGCACCCCTTGGATTCTGGGATTTCACTGACCTCAGACACATACCATGAGTGGGATGCAGCAGAGGAAAAAGGGGAGAGGCATGTTAAAGGGAAGTAATTGGACTTTCAAACCACAAAGTGGGAAACTGAGGCAAATGATTACTGCTCAAGATATTGTGGGGCGGGTGTTTTATCTGTTGTCTGAATACTTTTCAGTCATTGTTGCTGTATTCCCTTTCCCCTTAATGGAAGTTTTGTTGGTGTTATACACAGGCTCAGTGCTTGCAAGTGGAGAAGTAGTGCCTAGAGGCACACATGGGGAGGTATTTAGTTTTCCCAGATTTCTGCATGGGAGCTCAAGCCAATTTTGTTTTGTAATTTTAACAGGAGCCCTTAAATATGAGCCTGACCTTTGTACTGCTGACACCACCTGTGAGAAGGGTTACACAAAGAAACAATGACATATCAGTGCATTGAGTGCCAATATGGTGAAATCTGAAGTTACAAATCATTATGGTTCTTTAAATTGGGCAGTGAGGTAAAGGACTTGTATGGACAATAATACATTATGGTGCTAAGAACACCAACAAAGCAGGCGCACCTTCCTCTGTAGCTCAGGGTTGCCCTCTTATGGGAGTTATTTCCCAGCTATCTTTCTGGGGCTGGCCCTTTAAAATTGGCAGAGCCAATAGCCTTAAACGTGCCATTTTGTTGCTGACTGTCAGCTTTCCCTCTTCCAGCTGGTAAGTATCTGTCTGCTGTGGTTTCCTTTCCTTATTCTTGAGGAACTGGTGGTTTCACATGAATGTAATCAGCAGGGTGGCTTGGTGCCAAATTTCTGTTGTACTAATTATATAGTTTTAATTTATGAATGCAAGAGTAATGCTATTTAAAACTTTTTTTGTTTGACTGGTTTATTATGAATACTCTGACTTAATAATATCTGAAATCTGGTAGGTTCCTAGCACAGAAAAATGCTGTAAAGGACTATTTGTTCCTGACATCATAGGCGCTGACTCTGTGGGTGCTCTGGGGCTCGAGCACCCACTGGCAGCCCCCCATTAGCTCCTCCCCCCAGGGCCTCCCGCCCACTGGCAGGCCCTGTGGATCAGTGCCTCCCTCTCTGAGCCTCCTGCATGCCATGAAACAGCTGGGGGGGGAGTGGGGCAGGAAGAGGTGGGGAGGGGTGAAAAGAGGCGGGGCGAGGGCTGGCAGGGGTGGGAGGAGGTGAGGTGGGAAGAGGCTGGGCACGGTGGTGCCTTGGGGGAGGGGTGGACTGGGGGCGGGGCCTGACGCAGAGCCAAGGGGCGAGCACCCACGGGCGCATTGTAAAGTTAGTGCCTGTAGCTGACATCTCTCAATAAGTTTCTTCTTTGTTTTCGTTATCTAGTTTGTCCTTCAGCTGATAACTTTTCTTACTTCTTGTTGGTATTAATTTTGTGTTTACAGATTTTCACTTGATTAATAGATAATATATTTGTATAGAAGTAACCCTGATAAAGTTCCCAAATGACACAAAAATTGGGCAGTGATAAACAATGAAGAGGACAGGCTGCTGATTCAATGTGATCTGGGCTACTTGTTAAACTGGGCACAAGCAAACAACATGAGTTTTAATATTGCTACATGTAAATGTGTACATCTAGGAACAAAAAAGGAGGACTCTCTCCTGGGAAGCAATTACTCTGAAAAAGATGTGGGGGTCCTGGTGGATAATCAGGTAACATGAGCTCCTGCTGTGATACTGTGGCCTAAAAAGCTAATGCAATCCTGAGATTCATAAACAGGAGACTCTCAAGTGGGAGTTGACAGACTATTTTACCTCTGTATTTGGCACTGGTGTGTCTATTGCTGGAATACTGTGTTCTGTTCTAGTGTCCGTAATTCAAAAAGGTTGTTGGTAAATGGAAGAGAGTTTAGAGAAAAGCCATGAGTATGATTAAATGATTTGAAAACATGCCTTATAAGTAATTGAACTCTTTGAGTCTTTTTCTATAATGGTGTCTTCAGGGTAGCAGAGAAAAAGGGTATAAGATGATCCCATGGCTGCCAGTTGAAACTAGACAAACTCAGACTGGAAAAAAGTTGTAAATTAACAGAGTAATTAACCAGTGGTAGACTCTTCATCACTGACAATTTTAAAATAAAGAGATAAGATGCTTTTCTACAAGGATGTGCTTTAGGAATTATTTTGGAGTTCTACAGCCTGTTTTTTACAGGTCAGACTAGATCAAGGATCAGCAACCTTTGGCATGCGGCCCGCCAGAGTTCGTTTGTTTACCTGCTGCATCTGCAGGTTTGGTCGATCGTGGCTCCCTGGCCATGGTTCACTGCTCCAGGCCAATGGGGGCTGTGGGAAGCGGCAGCCAGCACATCCCTCAGCCTGCGCCGATTCCCGCCGCCCCCATTGGCCTGGAGCGGTGAACTGTGGCCAGGGAGCCGCGATCGGCCAAACCTGCAGACGTGGCAGGTAAACAAACCGGCCCAGCCCGCCAGGGGGCTTACCCTGGCAGGCCGTGTGCCAAAGGTTGCCGATTCCTGGACTACATGATCACAATGGTCCCTTCTGACCATGGAATTTGTGAATCAAGTTTGTAGCCCGAGGCCATCTGTTTTCCTTGCCCCATGCATCTGGTCTGTGTCTAAATCCTGACACTTCTTCCTCAAGATCTCTGAGATCTACAAGACTTGTTTACACAGTCACTTGCATGCACAAAAGTAGTTGTGCATGCATTTTGTACCTGAACTTTAGGTCTCCATGTTTGAAATTTTAGCCAAAAGTGTTAAATTTTCAAAGTAGTGCAGTGAGGATTTAACTGTGCAACTTTCTTTTATTCTCACTGGAAGCTGCATGATTAGTCCATGGCAGCTCTTTTAAAATATATCCTTTTTAAAGAGTTTAATCCTGCATTATGGTATGCAGATAGAAATAGTGTGTAATGGGAAATGGGCTACTGTACTTACACAGCCACAGATATAAGTGCATACTGTGAATCAGAAGAGGGGATCAAACCTTACATGGGGAGAAAGGGGTACATCTCGTACTAGTATGTATAGAATATTGTCTTGACTGAATATTATCTCTAAGATCTGACCTTTTCTTTCAGTTTCTATAGCTGAAGCTCTCATTCAGACCTTCCTCTTCAGCTTTCGCAAACCACATTGCTCTCTTTCAATCTGTACGAAATGCAGCTGTCAAATTCACCTTCCTTTCAGGTCTCTCTGACCATATCAATTACTGCCCTCCCACACTCTTAAATTCTTCTGTCTCCTCTACCACTTCAGTTTAAACTTGGTTCCACCTCTCCCTACTTATCCATCCTTTCCCTTCTTGTGTTGATCCTCTGACCCCTTGGGTCCAAAAGTTATACCTCTATACAGGGAATGTACTTCCTGAACTGATTCACGAGGTTACTATCCCCTCTTACCCCAACTCCCTCTGAAAGCCCTACTTCTACCATGACACCTACAAAAAATTCAGACTAATAGTGGCAAAGTAGAGAGGCCATTGGGGATAGTTTTTTATTTCTCTTTAAAATTATATCAGGTAGCCACAAGACATGGTCAATAACCACCTTGATATCTACTTGTTTGTTATATCCCTTTCCCCTACCCTTTGTGTGTCTGCCTGTCTTTGGGACCATGCCTGCCTGCCATTGTTCATACATTGTGGGTGCTACCAGAAACAAACTAATAATAATTGCTCTTTTGTTGGCAAGGAAGCTATGTAATTCCTGCTTTTCAGCCTGTTTTAGCAAATCAGTTGCTAATCACTCTTTGTCAAACTGAGCCATAGTCATCCCTAGCTGTTCATAGATGAAAAGTTCCACATGCTAATCCCTGACCTGCCCAGTCTTCTTGCAGTGAGTTTTGTTCATCCTTGATCTTACCTTGCTCATTTACTTGGCATTATCTAAATTGTAAAGACTGTCTCTTAAAATCACCCATTTCTTTTGAAAAAATAGGCTAAACCATTCATAAATTCTGCAGAAAACATGCCGAAACCTCTGGCTTTGGCTGTTGCCCTGAGGGTTTATCTAGCTAAAGTTAACAGCAGGTGATTGATGCAATGGAAGGGGGAAAGCAATCAAGTTAAGCATTAGGTTATTTTGAATGTCCTTATTAGCCATGACAGCTACACATTCCATGAGCAAATGTTAATTAGTTTGAATTCTTTGTTTACTTTTGTGTTCTGTGTTGATTTTAGATTAATTGCTTTACTACTGAGAATATGTTCTTTTCACTAATTAATGGTAACTAATTTAAAATATATACATGCTAGACTAACAATTAGTTTGCAATGAGGGAAACTGTTCCCCCATCTGTGTGGGGGAAAAAAAAAATCACTTCCTGTTTTAATTTTTGTAAGAGGTTTTTAAAAAATTACTTGGAGTACTTCAGTGTCTCTAATGACTGAATGGCAAAGTTCTCTTTATTTAGGACTGAGGAGGAAATGCCTATCTTTGGGATTTGGGTTGTAGGCACTTTTGACGTAACTAATGGTACAACAGGAATGTTGGAACAAGAGAATAGTCATACTGGATCAGGCCCGAAGTCCATCTAGTCCACTATTCTGTCTGTGACAGTGGCCAATCCCAGATGCTTCAGAAGAACGTATATGAACCCTGCAGTCGGTTGATGTGGGGTAAATTGCCCTTCATGAAACTCTTCTTCTTCTTACCCTTAATAGTCAGAAGTTGTCTTAAGCCCTGAAGCATGAGGCGTTACATCCCTTCCAAAGCCCCCCCCTTTTTTTATACTTAATTATTCATGTAAGTGTCCAATCCCTCTTTGAATGTTGCTAAGATCTTTGCTTTGATATCTAGTGGTAATGAGTTCCATAGTAAATTATGTGTTATAAAAGGAAATACTTTCCTACACAAGTTCACCTTTCCATTTCATTGACTGCCCCCCCCCCTTTTTTTTTTGAGATAGGTAGAGCAGATGCTCCCAATATACTTTCTCAGTTGTATTCATTATTTTATCATGTCCGCTCTTATTTGTCTCCTCTCTAAGGTAAACAATCCCAATATTTTCAGTCACCCACAGCTTCCCACACCCCAAAACCAGAAAATAACCAGAGATTAATTCAAACCCAAATAGTACCTGTAAGACCTAGTGGGTCTTGAAACCAGGCCTGCTGAGCAACCAGGCAGCAAATACTATCATGCTGCAACCCAGTAACAGTTGCAACCAGCTTGTACTCTATCCACAGCCCATTGTGGTCACAGACCACAGAAAGTTCCACCTCAAAGACTCTTAACAGGAAGCAGTCTCATGGCTCCTGATTGGCTCCCTACCCAATATAAACCCAAGGGACATTCCAGGAAGTGTCCAGGCAACAGTGGCTCTCCTGTAGCTACCATGGTCATTCCTGCTCTTGAATCCCTTTGGCCTTAGCTTTATTTGGACTCACCTCCTGACCTGCAGCATGAAACCTGACTCAGATTCTGATCCTTGATATCAACCCCATCCTGTAGTTTGACTAGGAACTCCTCCACTACTCTGTCTCAGGTTTGACCCTTCTGTGACCCTTGGTCCTGACTGCCATTGTCAGGATCTTGACAATACCCTAAAATACTAGCCTTTATGTCATTCCCCAAAAGCCTTGGTGAAGAGTGAGGCCTTGCAGGGTGAATTCAGGCTATTTCAACCCAAGGGTGGGAATGAAATCCAAAATTGAGGGCCCCTCACAAAGAGCAGCTCCCTCTTATATGCAGGCTGCTTGAGCACCTTTCCTGTTAACTCTGGTTACAAGCCTGTCCTGGTTCAATGGTGAAGTAAAGGCAGCAATTAGAAATAATATATAACACATGGGAAAATGAGACATGGATAGCAATAAACATAAATTAGAAGTTCTGAAGTGTAGATTAGGGAAGCTAAAGATGTTAGGAGAAAAGTCCATGGTTGGCAAGGGTTAAGGACAATAAAAACATCAGTAAGTATAGTAGGAATAAAAGAAATCCTAACAGTGCTGTAGGCTCAGTACTAAATGGAGATGGTAAAATTGTTAATGATGTGGAAAGGCAGAAGTGTTCAATAGTTATTTATGTTCTGTAACTGGAAAGAACAAGAATGATGTACATGTGTAATATGAAGATGATAAAGTACTTTCCAGTCCATTAGCAACTGTGGATGATGATAGAATACATTTGCTGCTAGGAATAAACGTTTTTACATTTGTAGGCCTGGGCAGTTGACACCCAAGATTACTAAAAGGAGTTGACTGAGGAGATCTCTAGCCTGCTGGTGTTTAATTTTTAATCTTGGAATAGCAGGGAAATTCCAGAAGACTGGAAGTGTGTTAATGTTGTGCAAATATTCAAAGCAGAATGACCCAGGTAACTTTGGGCTGGTTAGCCTGATATCAGTCCAAGCAAAATAATGAAACATCTGTGTGATGGGGTTGGGACTCACCACCACGGCGCCTCCTGTTGGTAACTCTGGGAATTAGCTCCGTCCATGTGGAGCGCCCTCCGCTGGTGGTGTCCCATCCATCTCTTACCCTCTGTTGGCATCTGGACCCGCGTTGCTCCCTTCTCGCAGTGTCCTATTCAGGACATTGCCCTCCGGCAGTGCCCCCTAGTCCACGCTCACCCCCTTCCAGGTGGGGGTTAACAGCAGTCTTCTCTTCAGCCCAGCCACAGTGGCCAATCACATCCGCAAAGTCTAACCCCTTCTATCAGGGGTCAGGTGCAGACCACTATGCCCATTTCTAACATCCGGGTGCAGTGCAAGGGGGAGGACCCAGGCTCTACTCTGGGTCCCGGTGCAGGGACCCTCTGGCGGCAGCCTCCCTGCCCTCCTTCTCTCCCCTTGTCCGCCTCTCCTCCCTGGGCCGCTTCCCCTTCGGCCCCCTTGCACCTTGTGGGCCCTTCTATAGGGGCCTGCCGCCTGGCAGGTATTGGGCTGGAGCTCTCCTCAGCTCCTGCAAGCCTGCGCTGCGCTGCGCTGTGCTGTGCTGCGCTGCGCTCCTTCACTCAGGAGACAGACCTTCTCCCTTGAAGGTCTGGGAGAGACGGACTGCCTCTTGCCTGGGCAGCCTTTATATAGGGCCTACCCTGGCCCTGATTGTTGGATCATATTAAAATCACAAATGAGTTTGATTCCCCATAGTTTAAATTCCAGGGTATTACTAATTAAGAGGTCTCTTGGTTTTTGGTCTCTTGGTTTTACTGTTTCTCTCCCTCTCTGTGTGACACTTGCAAGCTGCTAATTGTGTTAGTACATCCTAAGATAGAGTCTGTTCTCAAAGCAATACTTTGTAACAACAACTACTCACAGAGCGAGAGAGAGAAAGAGAGAGAGACTCTAAGTGATACTTTGTAACAACAGAAATAGCACAAAGAGACTCCCCGCACTTTTGTTGTATTTATCTCGCTTTGTTAACAATTGTGATTAAAATAGAGGATATATGTGGATGGATTCTTGGTGTGGATAATAAATGAATGATCAGGGGGGTGCCAGCCTAAGAATCCAGTGTCGATCGGCTGAAGAAGGCGTCAAGTGGAAACAACCAGAGGACCCCGGAGGGCAGACTGGAATCCACCCAACAGCCTCAAGGATGGGAGAATCGAAGAACAAGATAACATCTGGCAGCACAGAGCCATCAGGAATATGCCATCTGCTGATTGATTCAGCAACAGCATGATGAAGCAATTTCCATAGACTGGCATAGGAATAAATTCCTATAAAAATGGACTCTAGAAACTGAGAACTTTGGGGTCTGATTCTGCAAACCAACTTCCAGGAGCATCAGATGTGCATCTGACAAGGCCCTGCTCCCTCCTCATGTCCAGGCCACCTGGCCAGTGGCTTGGCACAAGCAACTCTAAGGCTGGTAACTATGATAACAACCTTGTAGAACCTGTGTGTGTGTGTGTATGAATGAATGTGTGAATAAATATGAAATTGAATGGAATGTTATAGCTATAACTGCTTACTATGATTCTTTCTGTATACACAATAAATGTGTCACTTTGCCTTATTCCCTTTAAGATCCTGCTGGTTTTTATTTTATTGGTATAACATGATTGGCTCCCCGCAGGCCCTCTCTGATTGGCTGCAGTCACTCTGGCCTGCTGAGGCCCAATCTGGCTTGGGGGTGGGGCACTGCCCCACCACAATCTGGTACAGGATTCCATCAATAAAGAATTAAATGATGGGAATATAATTAATGCCATTCAATGTGGATTTATGGAAAATAGGTCTTGTCAAACATACCTCATTTTATCCTGTAGCAAAAAATACTTCAGGACCAAACTTCAAAGAGAAACTGCTGAGCTTCAGTTCATTTGCAAATTTGACACCATCAGCTCAGGATTAAACAAAGACTGTGAATGGCTAGCCAACTACAAAAGCAGTTTCTCCTCCCTTGGTGTTCACGCTTCAACTGCTAGAAGAGGGCCTCCTCCTCCCTGATTGAACTAACCTCGTTATCCCTAGCCCGATTCTTCTTTGCATATTTATACCTGCCTCTGGAAATTTCTACTACATGCATCCAACAAAGTGGGTATTCACCCACGAAAGCTTATGCTCCAATACATCTGTTAGTCAAAAAGGTGCCACAGGACTCTGTCATTTTTAATGACCTTTAATTTGGTTGCTAAAAGTAACTGGATACATGTAATATATTTAGACTTTTGTAAAGCACTTGACTTGGTACATGCAACATTCTGATTTTAAAAATGAGCACTATACTATATCATAGAGCACACATTAAATGGATTAAGAACTGGCTGGCAGATCTCAAAAGTAGTTGTCAATGGGGAATCAGCATTAAATGGGGTTTTTCTAGATGGGTTCTGTAGGGCCCAATTAGTACTAGGCCCAATGTTCAACATTTTCATTGGTGGTCTGGAAGTGAATATAAAATCACAGCTGATAAAATTTGTGGATAACATAAAGATGGATTATAATGAAGATAAGGCAGTCATACAGATTGATCTGGATCGCTTGGTAAGATGGGCCCATTCAAACTTCATGTGTTTTAATACAGTGTGACAAAGTCAGGCTGGACATTTGTAAGATAGTGGTGGAAGACAGGTATATTAGTGTAAGTGGGGGATGGTACTGCTATTGTGGGGAACTTTCCAGGCTTATACACTACCCTGGTGAAATGGGCTAGCAACAGAATCTGAGTCCTCGCTCTTACTCCCTTTACTCAGAGGCCTGCCTGACCATGAGGACTTGTTAATTGTGTCCCCTTTAAAACAGTCTCTAAGCTGCTAATGGCTTTAACTCCAAAAGCAAGCCAAAAAGCATCTGTGTTAATGCAAATTACCTAACTAATAAAGATAAAAGCCATTGGAACCTGGTCTGCCTATAAAACAAAGGAAAATATGGGGATAATTCCTTTGTTTTGCCTGCAATCAGCAAGGGTATTTATAAATGTGTGTATATGTATGTGTGTGTGTGTATAAATAAAATTTTAAGCAATAATCTGCCACCCCCAAAGGGGTAAAAATATGGGTTTTTTTTGTCTTTCAAAACAACAAAAGAGCTAATACCAGCTAAAAAGCAACCCAAAATATCGAATCTACTGTCACAATAGAAATTGTGTTTTGTGTTCTATGTTTTGTCCTGTGTTGTTTGTTTGTCTTGTTGTCTAGCACTGTTGTGTATCAAATGCTGTAAAAAAACCCTCCTCAGGTAGCAGACACCATATTAGGAAAAATTGGTTTTAAAGCAAAAACCATAAATACTATAAACCTAAAAATAAATTAAGCTCTCTGTCCCAGCTACAAAATAGCCTAATACAAAACCAAATAAAAATAAAAAACATACTGCAAAAGCTATGAAATGTACTAAAATGCATATACTTGCTTTGTTCACCTTAAAACATAAAATGTTTTAAATAATATCAGAAAACACTAAGGTTTTAGTACACTTGCTAAAGCAAAAAAAATCATCACTATTTAATACTTATCAATATGAATGGATGCAGTATGTTTTTAGCATAGTAAGGCCAAACCTTTTAATTAAAAACATTATTATTAAAAACGCACACCAACAAGCTCTAAAAGCAAAAATACGGAAAGTTAGCCCACTCCTCATAAGGCACATGGAATCCTTCTGGCTACCCCAGACCTCGAGCCAGTGGGCTGGGGAGGGAGGGAAGCTATTGGACACCGAGGTTGTACCAACTGGACTCCTCAAAAGTGGGTGTGCTTGTCCTTGCCTGTTGCTCCAAAGCCCTGTATTAAAAACATTTTACTAAAATCCTATATATAAAATAAATAATAAAACCAAAATACTGTATAAGTAGTAATATGTATATATTAAAAAAATAAATAAAAATGTTAAGAACCCGCTAATAAACAAATATAAATGTAATATAAGTACTGTGTTTACCAATAATCACATTTACTATTTGCCACAACCAAAAAAGCCTCAGCTTTGCCCAGTTGAGGGAGGAGCTATATAAAACCCACAAAGCCATAAAGACCACTTTAAATTAAAAAAAAAAAAAGCCAAATATAAAAATATTATTAAAAAATCCAAAAATAGAAAATTAAAAATACAATAATGTTGCAAATGCTAGGGAAGGGGGCCCACACTCTGGACTCCACATGGGTGGGTCCATACCCCATTGTGAATCCATCTCCCCGGTAGTGTACCAGCTTCAGCTACCCAATAAATTAAAATGGGCACATGCCAATCTGCTCAAAACATATGTTTCTCCCTAGATTTCTGGTCATGGCATCGTGGGCCTCGGTTGTAAACCAGCCACCTGCCTGGACCATCCGGGTTTCCAGCTGTCCATAAAATTACCTGAATAATTATAATGCTAAAGACGGAAAATAACTCCAAAGGCTTTCCCTGGCTCGAGCTGCTGATGGGACCCAAGTCATAGTGTGGCAGAAGGCTAAAGGGGAGGTGCCTTAAAAACAGTGCATAGTCCGGGTAGACACAGCAGGGCCACAGCAAAATACCTGGTGGGTGGCTCCAAACCTCCCCTGGTCCCATGGGGACAAACCCTGTTCCTCCTGTGGTGGCCTGGAGTGGAATAAAAGGCCCTTTGGCAAGTAATAGCAGCCCCTAATCCGTGGGCACAATATTATTGTTGTAACCTCCTAAACCAGGCAAACAACATCCATAACTGAAGCCAGGAAGGGCTGTAACGGAACAACTAATAATTTAGGGAGTTTTTCATCCATGCCTCAGTTTCCCCAATAGGCACATTTGTGTTTTTCTCTTTCTTTCCCTCTTGCTTTGTTAATAGAACAAGGCAGTAATAGCAAGAGCCCAGGGACACCCTGAACTGGAGTGGTGGGACTGCTCTTGCTGTTTCAGGCCTGCAAAATTGGTTAGTGTAATACAATATATGTATAATGGCACATCTCTATGGGAATCCTTGGACGTCCAATGCTTTTGTCCTCCTTTGTTAATTTTACCACTGTTCAGAATTGGCCATAATAAAAAAAAAAAAAAGGTCAATTATCCATTGGCGGGGGGGGGGAAGGTCAATTGTGGCTTAGCATCCTGGGAATGTGGTATCACATATTATCAGGAATTGGGTAGTCCATCTCAACATGTGGGAGGTGGCTCCCCCCAAGAACATGGCTAAGCGGTATGTGCTGACTACATCTTCTGACTATCAGCACATATAAATTGCAAAGGGCAACGCTTAGCAGCTGTGGCCTATAAAACCCCCTCAAATAATATATTTTAAAAAAAGGCAATGTCAGGCCACTTGGCTTCTAAAAGCCAAGGCAAATCAAAAATCAACAGAGGACCCTGAACAACTTGTGGGCACAGAACAGAACTCCCGTCCACCTCTCCCCCTCTGCTTCTTACTTTACACCCAGGCCTGGCCAGCCTCGCGTAGTGCAAGTGTGAGTATGAAAGAAGGTTAGGGCTTGGGCTTGGGGCACTAACGCTTTCTTCCTTCCTCTAAGTGACATGGGGACCATCCACCCAGCACTCTCCACTGTTATTTTATTATTTTATCAATAAAGCTTTAAAACTCAGTTACTTGGTGTGCTCTGTCATCTCCTCCCTAAAAATCCTGTGGCCTCAGCCTAATCACCTAACACACCAGGCAAATTAGTAATAAAAATCTGTCACAGACTCCCCTTCCACTCTCCTGGGTGGCAGAGAACTTGTAACCCTGACAAGGCTGAGCCCAGGAATCCTGGGGGGGCTTGACCTCAATCTTGTCATTGTCACTTAGGACAGGGGCTAGGGTGTCCCAGCTCCAGGGTGCTCTCTCTGCAGTGGACACTTTCCTGACCCACTGATCATTGCATATAATTCAAAATAAATACAACTTATTGAACAGCAACTAATTTTAAAAAAAGGAAAAAATGGAAAAGGTTAAAGGAAAACACATACATTCCACAGATGATGTTTGTGGTTTCCCTGTGCCACAGAGTGGGGTAAGGGCAGTTCACAGTCTGTTCCTCACATGTGCCAGGCCTCCTGCCCAGGCCCTGGCTGTGCTGCAGGAATGCTGCAGGTCGGACACTTGCTCTGGCGGTGGCCACACGTCCTGAGACTCTAGGTGGCAGGACCCTTCTTCCCAGCATCAGCCCCCCCTCAGGGTTATGATTCCCCCTCCAAGTCTGGCAAGCAAAGCCTCTTGGCTGGGCCCTCTGCCCAGGTTCCCCCTCACTCTCCCCAGCTGCTCACCGCATCCAGCTCCGGACTTCTCCAGCCCCAGCGCTGCTCCTGTTGCTCTGCCTCCAGCTCCCTAGGCACAGGGAAAGTATGGGGGTATGATTTAACAGATTCTTCTGTTTTTGCCTGCAATCAGCAAATTATACAATTTGTAAAAGATATTTTAAGCAATAATCAGCTACCCCAAAAGGGGTAGAATGTTTTTTGTCTTTCAGAAAAAGCTGATATCAGCTGAAGAGCAACCCAGAATACCATGAATCTACTGTCAGAACATAAAACAATTTATATTGTATGTTTTGTCTTGGGTGTTTGTCTTATTGCTAGCACTGTTGTGTATTAAATACTGCAGGGAAACATCCTCAGGTAGCAGACACTATATTAGGAGAAATTGGTTTTGGAGCAAGGATTATAAATACTATAGACCTGGAGGTAATTAAGAACAAATTAAGCTCTTTGTCCCAGCTACAAGACAGCCTAATACAGAAACAAATGGAAGTGAAAAACGATACTGCTATAGCTATGGGATGTACTGAAATGCAGATACTTGCTTTGTCCACCTTGGAATAAAAAAATGTTTTGGGTAATATCAGGACACACTTTTGATACGCTTGCTAAAGCAAAGAAAAAGATCACTGTTTGATACTTATCAGTTCAAATGGATGCAGTATGTTTCTAGCATAGTAAGGCCAGAATTTTTAATTGGGGAAATTGTTAAAATCTTACACCAACAGGCTCTGGAAGCAAAGATATGAAAAGTTAGCCCACTCCCCATATTGCTAAAGCCAGTGGGCTGGGGAGGGAAGCGATTGGACACCAGAGGTTGTACCAGAGTGAACCCCTCAAAAGTGGGAGAGCCCTGTAGTAAAGACATTTCACTAGGATAGTGTATGTGGAATAAATTAAAGAATAAGACCAAAATACTGTATAATGGGCTCTGTGTATGTGTTAATTCTTGGGAAGAAGTGTTTTGGGCAGATAAGTGTTAGCAACCCACCAGTAAACAAATGTTAATGTAAGTACTGTGTTTACCAATAATCACATTTACTATTTGCCAAAACAAAAAGTCTCAGCTTATTGTGAGCACTGATTTAGCAGGAAGCTACCAATCATCTGTTAAAAGGTAACACCGTTCCTACAACAAACCAAAAAAAATCAATGTGGGAAACCGAACCATTCATATTATACATGCAAATGGGGACATGTTAAGAATTGCCACTGCAGAAAGACAAGTAACAGCTTACCATTGGTATGACATATTTTCTGGATGGTCTCTCACAACTACTGACACGCTATCTGTAATGTTACACCCTCTAATTGTTTTAGTTTTAAATTAGTTTAATTGGGATGTTTGGAATGTGCTGTTGGATAAAAATAATGTTTGTTAAATTGCAACTGCAAGCTCAAATCGCCTCTCAATATGTGACTATAAAACTATTATATAAGATATGACCCACTCAAGAATTGTTCTTGAAGGGTCAAAAGGGGGATATGTAGGAGCAGGATTGTATAATTGTACTATAAGAATAAAGGTATCAATGTATGATTTGTTTCAGAGTAGCAGCCGTGTTAGTCAAATGTATGATTTGATCATCCTGCCAGCCACCCTTTTTGAATAGCAGAAAGGAATGACCCTCGGGACATTGGTAGAAATGCATCCTGACAGACTACCAGTGTCTGTTCTGATAAGGCGGGGACAGACCAGAACAATCTTTAACTGATTATGGTCACCTTTTTGTTTTAGAATAAGTTATAATGTCTACGATGGCTTCCTATATGTATTACAAATTAGGCACTCTAGTTAAATATACATTTCTTTGTTTTTAAGGTTTAGTAAGTAAGAGACAGGATCTTGTATTGTGCCTATGTTAAGGAGATTAGAGGAAGGCTTAATTTACAATGCCTTTCTTCCTCAACATAAAAAGTGCTAAAAGAAAAGGAGTACTTGTAGCACCTTAGAGACTAACCAATTTATTTGAGCATAAGCTTTCGTGAGCTACAGCTCACTTCATTGGATTCACTTCGTCAGATGCATCCGATGAAATGAGCTGTAGCTCATGAAAGCTTATGCTCAAATAAATTTGTTAGTCTCTAAGCCCCAAGTACACCTTTTCTTTCTGCGGATTCAGACTAAACAGGACTGCTACTCTGAAACCTGTCATAAAAACTGCTGTATTCTCAAAGGTCTCTGTAAAAGACTTTGTGAATGAGGAATGTATGCACCAGGAAAAGATAAGGTGTGAAGGCCATTGTTATAGCCAGATGGTCAAGGAAGAAGAGTGAAAAGACTTAATGACACCAGAGAAGGAAGGGCAGATTGACAACCCTGAGGTGAAGGCTGGCACCCCTAAAGATGGGACAATTGATTAAATCAGAACCAAGAGAGAGTGACCCTCTCAGAGGTGTATTGGAATATTTACATCAAAAGATACACCAATTAAGAAGTAACCCAGTCACAAACTGACACAGTGAAAATCCATAGACTTCAACAGAGAAAAGACTATAAGAACAGGGTGCTTGGTCATGGGACTTTGGGTTTGTCTTGCCACACTCCAGGACCATTGGATTGTGACTGACAGAGCCCTGCTCCCCTCTGTGACCAATGTGGCTGGCCACTAGATTGAGCCAGACTCTGGCCTCGTAACTATAAACATCGACTGGCAGGACTGTGTGCATGGTGGGTGGGGTGTGTGAGAGATTGAAAAGCATATGCTAACTGTTGTATTCTCAAATATGGTGTGCTGCCTTCTCCCCTACAAGAAGCACACAGGATCTTTATAAGTATAACACATGAACTCCCAGTGTGATGCTGTGGCAAAAAGGGCTAAAGGGATCCTTTGATATATAAACAGGAGGGGTGTGTCTAGAGAGGGTTTTTGCCTCTATATATGGCATTGGTGAGATAAATGATGTTCATGTTGTTAGTGTCCCCATTTTAAAAAGAATGTTGGAATAATTGGAGAGGATGCAGACAACAAATTTTCAAGGGCTGGAAAAAAAGTCTTGCAGTGAGAGACTTAAACTAAACGGATTCAGCTCTTTATCAAAACAAAGATTGAGAGATGACTTGATTACAGTGTATGAGTACCTTTTATGGAGAGAAAATACCAGGTGCTAATGGGCTCTTTAACCTAGCAGACAAAGGCATAGCAAGACACATTCAAACTCAAAATAAGGCACTTCACGCTTATAACAGTGAGGCTGATTAACTGTTAGAACAAACTACCAACCGAAGCGGTGAGTCTCCATCTCTTGAAGTTGTGACAGATTTTTGTTACCAATCTGCTGCTGCATCAGGTGATCAGGCTGATGCCACAGGATCGTTGTGGGGGAGATGACAAAACACACCAAGTGCCTAAATTTTAAAGCTTTATTAATAAAATAACAGGAGAGAGTGCTGGGAATGCTCCCACGTCACTCGGGAAGAAAGAAAGCATTAACGCCCCAAGCCCTCACATGCGCACTACCCAAGACTGGCTAGGCCTGGGTGTAACATCAGAAGAAGGGGAGGGGGCAGAGAAGGGTGGATGGGAGTGCTGTCCTGGGCCCAGGCTGTCCAAGTCTGCTGTTGCTCTCCAAGTTGCTCCAGCTCTCAGGAGGGTTTTAAGTCCTGAGCTCCTTGGGGGTATTCCACTCAGGACCTCTGCTTCTGGTGGTCTTTGTGCCAGTCCAAACCAGCTTGCTGTGGCCTCCTTGGTTTCCCAAAACATCCCAGCTCTGGAGACTTTGTTTTCCCTTCTATTGGCCTTCGCTGTCGCTGTCTCATTTGTTCTCGCTGCCATCTCTGCAGCTCTGCTCAACTTAGTTCTCCACTTCTCACAGCTGGGCAGCCACTGATTTCTTGTTGAGCCCATGACCTTGGGCTGGGTCCAGCGTCTTATCTTCACACGGAGCTAGCTGAAGTGTTGAGTTAACCCATTCTCTGCTCTTCTTCTCCCTCCTCCCCCCCGGCCTCTCGTATTCTGCAAAGGAAACTTCCACTCACATACCTTTGACCCTCCCCTAAATGCTTTGCGATGCTTGCAACAGTGTTAGCCACATACAATGATGATCTGCCTTCCCCGGGGACTCCCAGAGGGAGGGGGTCATTGGGGTGTGACAAAGTCTTCAAATCAAAACTGGGATGCCCTTCTGGAAGATATGCCTTAGCCAAACATGTTATTGGGTTCAGTACCGGAGTAACTGAATGAACTTACATGGCCTGTGATATATAGAAGGTCAGAATAAATGATCAGATGGTCCCCTCTGTCTCTATATCAATGACTCTCAACCTTTCCAGACTACTGTACCCCTTTCAGGACTCTGATTTGTCTTCTTGTGTACTCCCAAATTTCACCTCACTCAAAACCTACTTGCCTACAGAATCAGACATAAAAATACAAATGTGTCCCAGTACACTAGTATTGAATAATTGCTCACGTTCTTATTTTTTACCATATAATTATAAAATAAATCAATTGGAATATAAATATTTACTTACATTTTAGTGT
Organism: Chelonia mydas; assembly: GCF_015237465.2. Classification (NCBI taxonomy): domain Eukaryota; kingdom Metazoa; phylum Chordata; order Testudines; family Cheloniidae; genus Chelonia; species Chelonia mydas. Next base: position 79,079,374 of record NC_057851.1, on the reverse strand, counting down.
ATAGTATATAGAGCAGTCATTGTCTTTATGAAATTTTAGTTTGTACTGACTTCATTAGTGTTTTTTTTATGTAACCTATTGTAAAACTAGGCAAATATGTAGATAAGTTGATATAACCTCTGGAAGACCTCTGCGTACCCCCAAGAGTATGCGTACCCCTGGTTGAGAACCACTGCTCTATATGACCTAGGGAGAGAGCCTAGTTTCCGAAAAGCCACTTTATTTATCAAAGGCTAGTTTTCTACTAGACGTTATACTTAATCCTCTTTGTGAATGCATTGTAAAGTCAGTCTACATTTTGCTTCAGCTCCCAAGAATCGGGGTTATGTCTGCAATTTTGTCTCTATTTAAAAGATGGAAACAAAGCATACAATTAAATATATTTTTAAAAGCCTTTGAAATGTTTTTAGTTCCCCTCCTTTGTTTACTTTTTAATTTAGTATGTTTAACAGGGAATTATTCTGGTACAAAAATGAAAAGGCTAAGGGAATTGCAACTCTGTTTTACTCGCCATACTGGTCTGTGTTGCGGATCTACTTCATTTCTCCTGTAAAAACAAAGAATGTTTTGCTTCTTTCGAAGGAGTGTGTCGCAATTTTGATGGAAGAAACATCAGGAACACATTTTGACCACCTGATGGCAGCACCTCACCACGCAGCATTCCAGTCTCAATTATACTGCTTTTGAAAGATCCGTGTACTAAATCCACATATACTTGATGACTAACAGACCGGTGAAGATTGGACCTGTAACTCCTATTGACTTCAGCGTAAGTCTTACCTTAATAGGGGCTAAGTGAAGACATTAGAATTGGGTGCGTAGTTGATTGTTTTATTCTTCAGGGTCAGTCAAAAGAACATTGCAACTCTCCTGAACTGACAGGTTTCAGAGTAACAGCCATGTTAGTCTGTATTCGCAAGAAGAAAAGGAGTACTTGTGGCACCTTAGAGACTAACCAATTTATTTGCGCATAAGCTTTCATGAGCTACAGCTCACTTCATCGGATGCAACTTACGCTCAAATAAATTGGTTAGTCTCTAAGGTGCCACAAGTCCTCCTTTTCTTTCTCCTGAATTGGGAGATTTGGTCATAGAAATAGATAAGAGAAATTAGGCATTAGACCAGACGTTTCAAGAGAAAACTTGATCTGAATCTTTCTGGTATGCTACCTGTAGCACTCTTACCTGCTGCCAACAGGTTCCTGTATTAACATTTATTATTTCTCCCTGTTTTTCAGGAAGAGGCATTGCTCTTGCCCACAAAATAGAAAACCAACACAGTCATATTCTTTCAATCATTTGTTCTTCCATGAAGTATTTCCAAACTATCGCATTTGTTGTTGTGTTTTTAAAACTGTATGTAAATTGATCACTGTTATGAGTGGAATGATAATACCTAGCTCTTAGGTAGCACTTTTCAATCAGTAGATCTCAAAGCACTTCACAATGTTTAATATATCACAACATCCCAGTGAGATAGGAAAGTGCTGTCATCCTCATTTTATACATGAGAAATTGAAGCACAGAGAGGCTAAATGATTTGCCCAATGTATAACTTTCTCCTGTTCTTTTAACTGTAGCCAACTAAAATAAATACTACAGCACTTTATGAAAATATAATAATGCTTAGCTCTTGTCCCATTGTGACAAAATGCACCTCTGCATTCACACCGTACACACTATTGTAATAATCTTTGTACAAAATATGCCTTGTGAGGTATAATTTGAAAACTAATAACTCACTGGTCAATAACAACATGGTAAAATGTGTGTAGCAACATTATACGTAAAGTTATGAACATAAGCTGAAATTATGACTACAATGAGTTTACCAGAAAAGTTTACCAGACAACCTGATTCTCAAAGTCAAAGGACAAACTGATGCCTCTAGCCAGATGTCCTCAAAGTTGATGGACCACAACCAGCCAAGTGACCGTTCTCTGGCAATAAAGGGAGGCAGGAACAGATAAATCCGCATTTAGCAAACAACAACATGGAACCTCTTTCACCATGGGGCTCCATGTCTCCTTCCTCACAGTGGGAAGGAACTTTATCTAGAGGTAGGAAAATGCATTGCAAAGAGTGACTGGACTATACAAATGAGGGGCAAGAACACCTCTGGGTGTCTCTTTCTCTCTCTCTCTTTCTTTCACCTAAGAAAATAAAGGAACCAGAATGTGGGAGGGGTTCTGACCTGAGAATTTGGTCAGTCCTGTTGCTGGGATCATGTGGTTTTACCATGAGCCAAGTCTAGTTTGTTAAATTCAGCTACTAGAAAGTGTTTATCGTCATTTCTTGTGTAACCATTTCTGACTTGAATGTCTTAGATTAAGTGAATACAAGTATATCTCTTTGTAGTTAAATAAACTTTCCCTATTTTTAAACAAAGCTAATCCAATGCTCTGTGTAAACTGAACTGTTTAGTAACTCTGATTAAAGTAGCAAACTGCTGAATACTGACCCCCTTACAATGGCAACAGACCTATACTAGCTGAACTGTCCTGGAGAGTGCAGAACGCACATTTTGGGGAAAATCCAAGACTGGGAGTGTGTTGGGATCACCCAGCAGGTAGTAACCAAGGCTGCTGGAAGCCAGAGTGTGGCTGGTGTTTTGCTGACAGGCTGCTGGGGCAGAGTTGCTGGACCAGGTCTATAGAGGTACACAGACACTCAAGGTGCGACTTGCATGCTGGTAGGCTGTTTGTGAGTGGCCCAGTTTGGAAGCTGCCACAGCAAAGCACTGTGAGGCACCCAAGGTTGAAGGGCTGGTGTGATACAACCCCTCACTGGTCTGGATTGCGTCTGGGAATGTGACAACCATAACTCTCAATGTTTTCAGCACTTCATGACACCCCAGTGAACACATCTGTATCATCCACATTTTTCATGGCTGTCGCACCAGATTCTCTCCTGTAGCAAGATACTCTTGACACAGGGAGAGGGGGGCCATCAAGTAGCTGATTAGACTCTTGGATTCTCAAGTTGCTTCAGCTCTGACATAACTAAATAACTTAGGACACTTGCCTATGATTCCTATGGGAGCATGTGACAGCTAAGAGTTGTCATAGAACTCTGCTCCACCCCCTCCTTCCCTGTCATGCTTCCTCTGCCCCCTACACACTGTGTTTCCATGTACTGGAGGTTATAGGTTGGCATACAGGCCAGCTGTACTGGCTTTACACGCAGTTTACACTGGGGTAGCTGGCCAGCTGCAGCTGGATTGCATCCCCTTTGTATTGTTTGACTGACTCAAAGGGTCAGAATTGATGCTGAGAATGCCTTTGCAACCTATGACAGAGAGCTGATGTATCTTGCAAAAGATCAAACAGAAAATCATTAGTGGAGCTGGAATCAGATCTCAGAACTTTAACACTCTCAACCCTAACTTAACTCCTGTAAACTATTCTGCTTTGCTAAACATAGACCTAGAGATCAGGGGTTCTCAAATCTTTCCCTAGTGTGAGCCACATCTTAAAAGTATTTTCCCCTCCCTTTTGTGACTGCATAATGTCCCTATGGCAACTAAAGCAAATTATTTGTGTGGAAAATAACGTTAGGGATAGTACCTATATATTTTAGCTGCAGTAAGTCTGTTGTTCCTCTTTAAAAAGTTGATCATACTGTCTCCTTTTGCTCTCTCCTTAGTCTCTGGAAACAAAACGAGCCAGCAACCCGACCAGACAGCTCTTCAGAGACTGCTAGCAACAGCTCTGCGGACCACAGGTTGGGAATGAGTATTATAGATACTCTATGTAAACGTTAAACAGCGAATAGCTGGAAGCTGGATTTTTAGTGAGAAGCAACTGAGCAGAGGGCGAAAAACAGGAAATAAATGCTACTTAGGGACAGAAGCGGATTAAGGGCTTGTGGGGCCAGAGCAAGTGGGGTCCCTTTCCCATCCCTTCCACCTGCAGTCTCCCCACTCTGCCCTCCCCTGAAGGAGCACCCAGCAGGCAGAGTGGGGCAAGCCCCTGTGCCCAACCCCGCCCCCCGGCAGGAGCACTGAGTGGAGCAGATTGGGGCATAAGGGTGCCTCAATTGGCCAGGGCTCCTGGGCACGGGCCCCGTTGGCCCAGTGGCTAATCCACCACTGCTTAGGGAGTTTGAGTTAACCTAAGCTTCATGCTTGACGTGACTCACAGAAGAGTTCTCTTTTTCATTCTGGTATAAGGACAGGTATGAAATCTGACTTGGTACAGCTCCAGAAAGACAGTCTTAACTCTTTCTTCCGAGGTTAACTATGACATTGTCTATGCTGGCATATTGAACCATGCTAGAGGTGACTGGGTTAGAACAACAAGATTTTACCTAACACACGGTCTCTACAGAATTCTATTCTAACTGCGTCCTCACCTGCTGTGGGTCAGCGCTCTGTCTGTAGCAATGCATTGCGAATCTTCTGAGGAGCTGTCCTGGAGTACCACAGGTGTGGATGGCAAAGGCTGCTTACAGTGCCTAACGCCAAACATGAACTCCTCCATGCTGCATTGCATTCTGGGGGAGATACCAATAAATCCACCGTTAAAACCATGGGCCGCGGGTATAATAGGCAAGGGAAGACATTGCGTCCTGAAGCACAGCTGTCCCTGCCACCTGGGCCGTGGTTTCCTCCCCTTCCCGCTCTGACCCTTCCCCGAGGCTCCCACGGCTTGCTGCTACTACCTAGATTCTTTCTCCACTCCACCCCACCTCATTCGCCCCTCAGAAGTCCCCGCAGCTGCGTCTCTCCTCACAGCCCCCCGCGCAGGCTGCGTGTGAGTGAGAGAGAGGACGTGAGCAGCAGACTGGGGTGGGGGGCGGAGTGAGGAGGTGAGCGGAGGGGTCCCGAGTGCAAATTGGTGAGGATTTTTATCAAATCTTCCCCAGAAACGGGGATGCAAGGTTTTGGTGAGGATTTTTGGGGGAAAGATGTTTCCAAACAACTCTTTCCCAGTAACTGGTTAAATGTTTGGTGGTGGCAGCGAAAGTCCAAGGGCAAAGGGTAAAATAGTTTGTACTTGGGGAAGTTTTAACCTAAGCAGGTAAAAGAGTAAGCTTAGGAGGTTTTCATGCAGGTCCCCACATCTGCACCCTAGAGTTCAGAGTGGGGAAGGAACCTGGACATGGTTCCTTGACATGTACACAGTGAAAAAGCCTTCCAGAGACCTAGTAGCAGAGATCACTGGAACTGTTAAAGAGCCATTAAGTGGTAATGAAGCCATTTAACAGGCATTTGCCAACGCCCAGGAAGCCTTTGGCCACATTCAGCTGGCTTTTATATTGCAAGAAAATGTGTTATTGGGGTTAAAAACAGTTTCCAAATGACGATCCTTCAGTTACTCTCTGTACTCAGAAGAAGGAACTGCTGACCGGGCTCGAGGAGGAGCTGACATAGCCAGTGAGTTTATTTCTTGATCTAGTCACTTTATTCAAACCCCGTTTAAGTAAAGGAGCCTGGCAGGGAAGTCTGGGTAAGAAAGGTGATTAAACTGCTGCCTTAATGCAGGCTGTCCATGACAAGCACTTTTTCAAAAGGAAAGATGAGGCTTCAGGCTGGCACCGGTAGCCTGGCTTTTCCCTTCTCTCTCTACAGCATACACCGCGCTCCCTGCCATGCAGAGGAGAGTCTATCTGGCAATTGAGCTATACCTGTTGCCTGTTCCGTTCCCTTGGGGAATGCTGTCAGTGCGTTAAGGTGAATAGGGGAGAGGGTGCCGGGGGGGAGACGGCAGCAGGGTGAGGAGGGGAGCGGTGAGCCAGCTGCACAGGGAAAGGGTCTGGCGAGGAGGCGAGCAGCAGGTGAGCGGAGGGGGAAGAGGTGAGTGTCGAGTCAGCGGCGGGCAGGGGCGGGGCCTGGGGCAGAGCAGGAGCGGCTGTGGGCGGAAGAGGCAGGACAAGGAGCTTGCCTCCCCCAGGGGAAGTTTCACCCACCTCCCATGGTTATAGAGGCTATTTGGTCTTGGACACACTGATCTGGTGGTGGTGGTGTTCAAGAGCTGTTAAATATAGCACGCCAGGTTCTTCTTTTTAAATGAAAGTGTCCGGTCAGTTTGTTACAACATAATCATCTAGTACATCGTTCTGTACTTTATACAGTGTACTGTGTTAACAGCATATTACTGTCAACAAACTTGGTAACTATCCCTGCAAAGCATTCAAGATTTTCCTGGAAGATTCTCTGCAACATATATTGTATAGTACAATGTAACTTCAGTCCTACTTTTAAATAATATACATCAGTGCAGTTGATCCCTTATGGACTTGTTGGCCACATTTTATTCCTTTATAAGCACACATTAAAGAACCAGGAAAGACATCTTGTATACTTGTATATTGTATACTTCTGACCTATCTCGGGGCCTCTCCTTCTGCCCCTCCACCCCCACGAACATGATACAGTTCTGTGGTGACCTAGAATCCTATTTTCGACGTCTCCAACTCAAGGAATATTTCCAACACATCTCTGAACAACATACTAATCCACAGAGACCTTCCTACCAACACTACGAAAAGAAGGATTCTAGGTGGACTCCTCCTGAAGGTCGAAACAACAGACTGGACTTCTACATAGAGTGCTTCCGCCGACGTGCACGGGCTGAAATTGTGGAAAAGCAGCATCACTTGCCCCATAACCTCAGCCGTGCAGAACACAATGCCATCCACAGCCTCAGAAACAACTCTGACATCATAATCAAAAAGGCTGATAAAGGAGGTGCTGTCGTCATCATGAATAGGTCGGAATATGAACAAGAGGCTGCTAGGCAGCTCTCCAACACCACTTTCTATAAGCCATTATCCTCTGATCCCACTGAGGGTTACCCAAAAGAAACTACACCATCTGCTCAAGAAACTCCCTGAAAAAGCACAAGAACAAATCCGCAGACACACCCCTGGAACCCCGACCTGGGGTATTCTATCTGCTACCCAAGATCCATAAACCTGGAAATCCTGGACGCCCCATCATCTCAGGCATTGGCACCCTGACAGCAGGATTGTCTGGCTATGTAGACTCCCTCCTCAGGCCCTACGCTACCAGCACGCCCAGCTATCCTCGAGACACCACTGACTTCCTGAGGAAACTACAATCCATCGGTGATCTTCCTGAAAACACCATCCTGGCCACTATGGATGCAGAAGCCCCCTACACCAACATTCCACACAAAGATGGACTACGAGCCGTCAGGAACAGTATCTCTGATAATGTCACGGCAAACCTGGTGGCTGAACTTTGTGACTTTGTCCTCACCCATAACCATTTCACATTTGGGGAGAATGTATACCTTCAAATCAGCGGCACTGCTATGGGTACCCGCATGGCCCCACAGTATGCCAACATTTTTATGGCTGACTTAGAACAACGCTTCCTCAGCTCTCGTCCCCTAATGCCCCTACTCTACTTGCACTATATTGATGACATCTTCATCATCTGGACCCATGGAAAAGAAGCCCTTGAGGAATTCCACCATGATTTCAACAATTTCCATCCCACTATCAACCTCAGCCTGGACCAGTCCACACAAGAGATCCACTTCCTGGACACTATGGTGCTAATAAGCGATGGTCACATAAACACTACCCTATACCGGAAACCTACTGACCGCTATTCCTACCTACATGCCTCCAGCTTTCACCCAGACCACACCACACGATCCATTGTCTACAGCCAAGTTCTACGATACAACTGCATCTGCTCCAACCCCTCAGACAGAGACAAACACCTACAAGATCTCTATCAAGCATTCTGACAACTACAATACCCACCTGCTGAAATGAAGAAACAGATTGACAGAGCCAGAAGAGTACCCAGAAGTCACCTACTACAGGACAGGCCCAACAAAGAAAATAACAGAACGCAACTAGCCATCACCTTCAGCCCCCAACTAAAACCTCTCCAACACATCATCAAGGATCTACAACCTATCCTGAAGGACAAATCTTGGGAGACAGGCCAGTCCTTGCCTACAGACAGCCCCCCAACCTGAAGCAAATACTCTCCAGCAACCACACACCACACCACAGAACCACTAACCCAGGAACCTATCCTTGCAACAAAGCACGTTGCCAGCTGTATCTACATATCTATTCAGGGGACACCATCATAGGGCCTAATCACATCAGCCACACTATCAGAGGCTCATTCACCTGCACATCTACCAATGTGATATATGCCATCATGTGCCAGCAATGCCCCTCTGCCATGTACATTGGTCAAACTGGACAGTCTCTACGTAAAAGAATAAATGGACACAAATCAGATGTCAAGAAATATAACATTCATAAACCAGTCGGAGAACACTTCAATCTCTCTGGTCACTCGATCACTGACCTAAAAGTCGCAATATTACAACAAAAAGACTTCAAAAACAGACTCCAATGAGAGACTGCTGAATTGGAATTAATTTGCAAACTGGATACAATTAACTCAGGCTTGAATAGAGACTGGGAGTGGATGAGTCATTACACAAAGTAAAACTATTTCCCCATGTTTATTCCCCCCCCCCCCTACTGTTCCTCAGACGTTCTTGTTAACTGCTGGAAATGACCCACCTTGATTATCACTACAAAAGGTTTTCTTCCACCCCACGCCCCCCTCCCCCCCCGGCTCTCCTGCTGGTAATAGCTCATCTTAAGTGATCTCTCCTTACAGTGTGTATGATAACACCCATTTTTTCATGTTCTGTGTGTATATAAATCTCCTCACTGTATTTTCCACTGAATGCATCCGATGAAGTGAGCTGTAGCTCACGAAAGCTTATCCTCAAATAAATTGGTTAGTCTCTAAGGTGCCACAAGTACTCCTTTTCTTTTTCCGAATACAGACTAACACGGCTGCTACTCTGAAACCTGTATATTGTGAGGCATTAGGCCAAGAGCTGTCTTTATTCACCTAAGAAGTGAAGGTATTCGCTATACCCAGACTGTCTGCAGTGCTTTAAATTGGTGTTTAATGTATTTATAAACATATTGTATACGTCTTAAGTTCTAGTGCAAGAACACTTAATAGAAAAAATATTAAGCATGTGTAACTATTTGACACAAAATTATTTTAAGTTAAAATGCTCTGGTTACAGTATAGGTTTCAAAGTGGTAGCCATGTTAGTCTGTATCAGCAAAAAAACTGAGTACTTGTGGCACCTTAGAGACTAACAAATATATTTGCGCATAAGCTTTCGTGGGCTAAAACCACACTCCTTGGTTGTTTTGGGTTACAGTATAGTTACTCAGAGTTCCAGACCTGTGGAGTCTGAAGACTAGTTGAAAGCTAGCACCTACACCTCTCAGCAGCAGCCACACATGAAATCAAAAAAAGGGCAATAAGGTGGTCTAACAACCCAGGTTTTGGCTGCTGCTATTCCCATCAAAATGGACAATGCTTTGAAATAATAACAGCTTTTCTTGCCCTTCCTCCCCCACTCCCTAAAATTGGAGGCAGTCATTATTTTAAAGCACTTTACGAAACTTTGCCTGATCAGATATCTTGTCTACATCAAAACAGCAGCCAGGAGCTGTAGAGATTCTTGCAGAGGACTCTGGAAGACTTGTCTAGATTTCAACTGCTAGATCGGGGTGACCAACCTGTGGCTCTGGAGCCACATGCAGCTCTTCAGAAATTAATATGCAGCTCCTTGTATAGGCACCAACTCCGGGGCTGGAGCTACAGGCGCCAACTTTCCAATGTGCCAGGGGGTGCTCACTGCTCAACCCCTGGCTCTGCCACAGGCCCTGCCCCCTCTCCACCCCTTCCCACCCCCTCCTCTGAGACTGCCATGCCCTCGCTCCTCCCACCGCCAGAGCCTCCTGCATGCCACGAGACAGCTGATCAGGAGGTGCGGGGAGGGAGGGGGAAGCGCTGATCGGTAGAGCTGCCAGTGGGCAGGAGGCCCTGGAAGCTGGGCGGGGTGGTGGTGGTGTGGAGCTGATGGGGGGCTGCTGGCGTATTACCATGGCTCTTTGGTAATGTACATTGGTAAATTCTGGCTCCTTCTCAGACTGGCCACCCCTGTGCTAGAAGCTGGGCATTGATGACAGGGGATGGATCACTGGATAAATTGCCCTGTTCTGTTCATTCCCTCTGAAGCACCTGGCATCGGCCACTGCCAGAAGACAGGATACTGGGCTAGATGGACTATTGGTCTCACCCAATAGGGCCCTTCTTATGTTGCCTTGTGGCTATTGGCTTAGTACTGCAAGTGCCAGTCTTCAAACAGCACTTATTGCCTGTCCAGAAATGCTTTCCTTAAAGAGCCATTCCCAAGTAATATAAACCCAGACTTAGGTTTTGTTCAAGAAAATAAAGGGGAAGGACAGAGGAAATCTTGTTCACAGGATGTAATATTAATGGAAATGTTTTAATTTAAAACCCTGTTTTCATAGACTTAAACATTGCTCTAAAGTGTTTGCAACCCATGCTTTATCTATATAGCATTGTGTAGTCTACTAGAACCAGTGAAACTGACAGCAGACAAAAAGTAAAATGTATTAGCTTTTCATTTTCTTCCTGAGATTTAAATAGCATAAAAAGTGAAAATAAAATCAAGCTCTTAAAATTAATTCAGTGAAAAACAAGGACTCTGAGGTGGTTTAAATAACATGGCCAAGGGCCTTTGTTTTAAAACACAAATATTAACCTGCCAGTGTCTCTTTAATTCTACATAAACAGCTACCTAAGAGAAAATACTCCTTTTCTTTTTGTGGATACAGGCTAACACAGCTGATACTCTGAAACCTAAGAGAAAATGTCATTCCTGCCCTACCATCGCTTTTCTGTTTTGCAAGGCATAATGATTGGACTCATCTGAGAGAATGCAAATTAACTAATACAGTTAGTAGCTCAGAATGCTGCAATATCAGGAGGTTTGCTAGTCCCCTAGCTGCACCATACATAATTCACACTCTGCAGTCCCCTCCCCAGATACACTCAGCTTGCTCCTCTTTGTGCCTCCAGTAACATCTGCCCTTGCTTTGGCAGTGCAGATCCACAATGCCAGCTGAAGGTCCAGGGAAAGACTGCAGATAGAAGAGGGCAGCCAAAGGCAGTAGGGGGGAGAGAGAGATGCACAGTAAGAGAAGCTCTAGACCAGTGATACTTCAGGGTCCCAAGTTACAAGGGGCTCTTTAATGCGTCTCCTGTGGCTCTTGAAGCACATGGTATTAAAACACTGTGTGATTTAATTATTAACCAGTCAGGATGCTTTTACTATGTTATTAAGCAGAATAATACTTGGTCAGTCATTTTGCTGTGTGTATATATATATATAATTTCCTGTCATACTGTTTAAAGATGAATATATAGTGCTATAGTAAACGACACAATTAATTCTTACTACTGTGGCTCATTTGGGTGATCAGCTCTGACCTAGGGCAAGACAGAGACTTGAAGCCAGAGAACTGGGAGGCAGGGCCAGTGAGGAAGGCAGGAATGGGGGTCAGAGACGGGGCGAAGGGAGGTGACTGGGAGGAGAGGGGAGGCTGATGACAGGGGGCTGGAGGAGGGGGAATGGAAGGGGTGCAGGGGGAGGCCTAGGGAAAGGAGGCGGGGCCTGGCCTCGCAGGGCTGAGGGCGAAGGGGGAGGTGCGAGGGGAAGGTGGGGGGAGGGGGCTCGTCACGCTGGCTGCAGCTCCCCTATAAAGCCTGGAGCCGGGTCTCTCCTCCAGCCCGCCCGCCTGCCTGGAGGGAGAGCAGCGGCAGCAGAAGCAGCAGCGGGACCAGGACCAGGAGCGGACGGGACATGGGGACGGCGCTGGTGGCGCGGCTCGGGCTGGGGCTCCTGCTCCTGGCGCTTCTCCTCCCCCCCCAGGTGAGCCAGGGCTCCCGGGGTGACCCCAGCTCCCTCAGGACCCCGCCAGGGGATCAGGACCCCACTCCTCGAGCCCCTGGTGCCCCTAGAAGGGGGGATCCCCGGAGCCTCCATCCCGCACCCCCAACTCCTGTCCCCGGGGAAGGGACGCCCGGCCGCTTCCAGAGGAAGCCCAGTCTCTGGGCCTCCCACACTGGGGGCTTCAGATGTGATGCCCATCCCGCCCCCGCACGCTGCACGGTGTGATCACGGCTGAGGTGCAGGGGGGAGGAGGGTAATCCGGAGCCACGGCTGGTGCGGGCGCCTCAGTCTCCCGCAGCGCTCTGCGGGCTGCATCCTGCAAGGGCTGGGCACCGCCGGGAGCCGCGCTCTCCATGTGCAATTCGGAGACGCTTGATCGGGTGCAATTTTGCTCCGTGATTTTCGCCGCCTCTTTTCTCCCCCCATGTCGGGCAAGCGACACGACAGGATCTAGCCCCGGCTGGCCAGGAGCCCTGCCGTGTGCGTGCGGGAGGGTCTGGGCGGGGGGTATTTCATGCTCCGATTTGCACAGCCTTCCTCAGGCAGGGTGAGCTTTGTGTGTTGTTTGGCGGGAGGGTAGCTCAGCCCAGCATCTCCCTGACTGACGGCTATTCAACAACGCATCTTTCTTTTCCTTTTTTAAAAAAAGTTGGGAGTTTGACTTTCTTTATGTGGGACCCTGAAAAGGAAAGCGCCAGTGCGTGTTATACAAGCGAGTCTAGCAATCGCCAGGGCACACAAAGGGGCCAGGTTTCCTGCACAACGTGTCATGAAATCGACACAACTAAATTCCCATTGCCAAAGGATCAGGGGCGATCCCGATCCAAAGCCCCTGGAAATCAATGGGGGACACGCTTCTGATTTCGGTTGGGTTTTGGGTCAGATCAGGGGATGACAGAAAGGGCGGGCTTTCCGATGTCCCCGAAAGCACGTTATTTAAAGCCCACTAGCCAGATGGTTATTCGCAGAACGGTGATCGCGCCCGTAGAGCTTTACCTGGCAACAGCCTTGAAAGGACGTGTTGTCAGGTATCCAACTAGCCCTGCATTCCCCGAGTCCTCATCGATATCGTGCAATCAGGTCTCCGGCTGGGCAGTGTCAGTAAAGCGTCATCTCTCAATGAGAGACCACTGAACCATGAAGACAGTAAAATAAAAGCTCGTTTGAACATGTTTCTACTATAAATAAATACGGTTCTTATCCTGCTTCGTCTGAAATGGGTGGGAGCCTTGCCCTTGATTTCAAAGGGAGCAGGCTCAAACCCTAGGTATGTGTACAGATATTTATAGTATTTTAACACATTGCGGACTTGCCCCCTTGTACTCTGTGAAGTTGTAGAATTGGCCGCAGAATTGAGCTTGAGCTCCGGAATCTGAGCTTTCAGGGTGGGGAAGAGAAAATCTAGCCATTACTGCGGTGAAGAAAAGTTTCCAAATGTGAACTGAGAGCAAACCGATGTAGTGATGTCTATTTGCGTCTAAAGAGAGACTCGCTTGTCTCAGTGGGGGAGGGGAGTTAGCGCTGCAATCCAAGGCTGACAATTGTAAATGTCAATTATTTCACTGGTGATTGTGTCAGAAACTTCCAAGGAATGGGCTTATTTAATAGATCTAAATTGCCTCTCTCCACCACCTTCCCCAAATCCCCAAACTGCCAAAAACCTTAGCTTCCCTCCTGGCAACTTCTCCAATACAATGACCTGTTTTCAGTACAAAATTCTGCTGCACACTGAAAAGGTAAATGCAGCAAAAAAGTAAAATTAACATCAAATTTCTGGCTTCTGAGGGTACAGTGCTGGTCTTTTCTGCTTGAAAGATGCGGCACATTCTGGGTGACATGAAAAAATAAACACAAGGACTATTTTACTTATTCCTTATCCTAGTCCTGTCTCCAAAAAACTACTCTCTTTATTTACCTGAATCTGCCCCAGCATTTCTCATCTCCTGGAGTTTACAGAAACACAAGCCTCTTGACCCAGATATTAGCTCAAGCTTTCTGGGATCAGTAACTAATCACTGCGGTATTTTACGTGTGTGGTGGGGGTGTGTGTCTCTTCCTCTTCTTTTTGTTTAATGAATTAATTAACTTTGAAAAGTTTCTAATGTGCATGACAAGTAAGGTCCTGCTAGGGTGAAATAGTGTTCAAAATGGGCCCTAGCCCTATAATCAGAAGCCATAACGGAAATCCGCATAGATGACTTTGACTTTGTTGCCTCATAGTATAGATTTTGTTACCTGCCAAAACTGTACTGTACTTTCAATTATGTTTTCTTCAGCTATGTGCCTCATTATGCCAACAATAACAGATAGGGAGTCTGAATAACAGGGAGTCTGAAGATATTTAATACAATTGCATAGACCTTGACACCTGCTTCAAAGTAATCACAAAGTGAATACAAGAGTTAGTACTTCAGTAGACTTTTCACTGTTGTGTTTATATTTTTGTGTATGAATTTAAAAAAATCTAATTCAGACAGTTAATATAAAATTTGTCCACTTAAAGAGGGTTAAGCAGGACTCAAGATGAGCTGGAGCTGCTGCAAGTGTATTTTGCCTAGGTTAAATTATGGTATTTTAATAAAGAACTAAGTTAAATAAATGTAGACAGAAAGATTGAATGCCTCCCTCTTGCGCCATTGGCATACTTAGATGAACAAACAGGTCCCAATAATAAATCATTTGGATCCTTTGGGGTACATATTTTGTTGGGAACCAATAATAAAATTGAGCCATCTGCACATTCCTACATGAGGCATTATTTTGGTTTGTTCCCTTTTAATTTTTGCTTGGATTTTTGGGGTGAATTTTTCAAATGGGAAACAATTTCTCTGTGGTGTTTGATTTTGTTCTCGGTGCACACAGTTTTGATACCAAGCATATGACAGGGAAGCTACGGTCAGGGAAGCTACAGGGAAGCTACTGTCGGAAAGCTTTGGTCACTGAAACTTGTTTGCCCACTCAAGTTGTCTTTGACCTTAATTGAATGATGGGAGACGTATATAATTGTTAGTGTGCATCATGTCTGAGTGGCACTGACATGAATACTCCCTTGTATCCCATAAATATGAACATCAGATGATGGCTTTTAATGAAAAAAATAACATTTTCCCCCTTAACTTTTTTATATGTTATAGACTTACTGTGACCCAAATGGAACCAGCCTAACACCCTCCAGCAATAATTCTACAGCAAGTTCCACTTCTATGCCAGCTGTCACAAATTCACTGAACAATACCACCATGCGGGGACATGGAAATTCCCTGCATTCAACCACAGCACTCCTCTTGCTTCTCTCAATTTCTCTTCTACATTTTTGCTGTTAAGAGACTCTGGCTGGGCAACAGCTACCACTCCCCATCCAGATCCCTGCATCATTTGAGCTGGCTCCACCTGCAAACCAAGCATGAAAATGAACCATACAAAACTTCTGCATCAAATCAACTTGATTCCATTCCATAATTTAATTGGTACCAGTCTGACCTAGAGAATCTCACATGTTCCAAAGCTGAGTGACGTGAAAAGGATTTGACCAACTGCAACCAGAAAGCAAATGAAGGGGCTCCAGCCCACAGCCAGCAGGAATTTGAAAAACAAGATGGAAGCATAAAGAGATGATGTTCAAAATCTCTGATTTCAAGATGAGAACATATAAAATGCAACAGCAAACGCGGATGGTGAAGACTCCACCAAGGCGAGGGGGGGGGGGTGGTTAAAAAAGAGGGTAGATGGATATCTAACTGTGCAAAATAAGGACTTTCAAGAGATTCATTTTTCACGTAAATTCATTAACATCAACAAGCTCATAAAACCACCAGAAAATACAAAAAGCTTATATGAGTCTCTTTATATCTACAGTAATTGGAATTAATCCAACAGTAACAAAAAAGTAATAACATGAAAATGGGTTTCTTCTAATTTCCTCTTCGTATGGGATTCCCCTGAGGATAAAACAGGACAGTAAACTTTTATACATGAAATCCTCTCTGTGAATTTTCAACCATGCTGATTGAATGCCTATATAGTCAGGGCCAGTTTAAAAATGTTTAGGAATCATTGTTTTTCAGAAGAACTGAGTTATTTACTGTGGGGCTTTGGATTTGACACTTTATTTAAATTCTTGTGTGTTGAACCATATTTGCCAGAGGAAGGAGGTATTGGAAACTCAGAAAAGGCCCAGGAGCATTTTGTAAATGTGGTTTATACAATATAAAGTAAGTCAAGGGAGAAACATCTCTCTCCACCCTCCCCCGCCCCAACATTCAATATGTTTTTAAGTCTGTTTGGCTCCTGAATCCCTCCTTAATTATGAAGTGTTTGTGGCATCTCCTGAGTAATTTTCAAATGCTATTATTTTATTTTGGCACAAATTTGAAAAACTTTTACTGTTTGAAGATTTTCAATTGTGATGTTTTACTTTGAAAACTAGCTAATAATTTGGGTTTGGGGGAAAGCACTGAAAGCCAAAAATCAGAAATGAAATGATTGGGTGTTTGGAATGTGAAGACTCAAATCTTAATTGAATCAAGTTTAAAAAATAATCTTTTGTATTACCTCTGTAAATACTTTTTTTTAATTATGAATCAACAGCGTTACACTTTCACAGATTGTTTCTCTAGCATCAAACATATTAGTACAC
This sequence comes from Chelonia mydas, assembly GCF_015237465.2. NCBI lineage: Eukaryota > Metazoa > Chordata > Testudines > Cheloniidae > Chelonia > Chelonia mydas. The sequence goes on along the minus strand of NC_057851.1, from coordinate 79,062,941 downwards.
AGTACTCCATCTAAAGCAGGCTCTATGGCAAGTTGAACTACATTGATGCTAAAATCTTTTCCAGATTTAAACGAGTAGTGGCCAGTGTTGTTGATATACTCAGATATGAAAATCACCAAAATGTTCATTACTTTAAAAAAATCCACTCTCTTATTTGTCAATGATCTTATTACCAATGAAGACAATAAAATATTAAGGGTGAAATATAATAAATTATTGCCATTGGGTATGTATGGACACTTCCTTAGTTTTTGTAAGCTGTTAATGTTTGTGTAATTATGCTTTGATTCATTAGCTATTGATTTTCATTGGACATAAACTGTAAATAAAAGGAAATAAAATGATGAGAGGGCAGTGCACGCTAGCTGCCGTCCTATGTCATCCTTTTCAAGAATCTTGTAACTCACCTGCACAGTATAAATACATTGTCCAAGTAAGACATTATATGTGATTAAAACCTGCAAAGTCTAGAAATGCTGAAGTGTAATTAGTTTTATTTCTCTGTAAAATCTGGATGCTGCTTTGACAGTGGTAATGTGAGACTAGATTAATCTCTCTCCATATATAATAACACTAATACTGTTATTAGCTATTTTATATAGTGACTTGAACTCTTCCTTTTTAGAGTATTGTTCCTTTTACTACTGATTTCAGACAAACACTAGCTAAGCAGAGCTTTTCCTTATTGTGAGGATGTGATTATATCACCCCCAGCAGCTAAGTTTGTTCTTCAAAATGGACAGTTTCTGGGTGCTAAGTTTATACAGTAGATGCCCACATTTTCTATCTGTAGGCAGGATTTCCTATACATTGCACAGATTAATGTTACAGGGATACCATGCTCAGGGTTTAGCTGATCGCCATATTTGGGGTTGGGAAGGAATTTTCCTCCAGGGCAGATTGTAAGAGGCCCTGGAGGTTTTTCGCCTTCCTCTGTAGCAAGGGGCACAGGTCACTTGCTGGAGGATTCTCTGCTCCTTGAAGTCTTTAAACCACCATTTCAGGACTTCAATAGCTCAGACATAGGTAAGGTTTTTCAGGAGTGGGTGGGTGAGATTCTGTGGCCTGCGTTGTGCAGGAGGTCAGACTAGATGATCATAATGGTCCCTTCTGACCTTAGTATCTATGAATCTATAACACAAGAGTTTATTAAGGTTGGGATGAAGGAGGCAGTCTTGACAGGAACAGCTGCTTGGGAAACAGTTTCCTAAAAGTTAAAGTTCACTGGATCAAAATCCAGAAGCCTATTTTACCGCTCAAGTGGCTCATTCATTGTTCTTAAGGCATACTCCTCTTCAACACTCTAAGTCCAATGCCATTCCAGGAGCTTGTGCTATTTGTATTCATTATATAGGAAGAAGTGCTTTTTCAGAAGTGCTAGCTGCTCAGACATTATATTATTCCACAGCCCTCAGTTTTCAACTGGAACGAGACCCCTCGCATGGCCTCTCCATGCTGGGAAGGGAATGTTGAGAGGCAGGCCTTTGATTACTTTCTTTTACTTTTCCAGTAGACTGAACAAACCCAGAAGCAGAATAAATACATCAAAGTGCACAGTCTGAATCTTATCATGGAATCTGTTGGGAGTATAAGAGTGAAACTCTTCTCTTACTAACTACTGATCCTCTCTGAGTGCTCTAGAGGAAAATATAAAGATCAAATACTGCATGCACCTTTAAATGGCTGTAGCTGTTTTAGAAGTGTCTTCCTTTCATGCAACATTCATTATAGCAGAAAAGCTACAACCATCCGCCCCAATTCAGCAAAGCATAATTCAAGCAAATGGTACTTAAGCATGGGCTTAAAGTTAAGTACTTAAGGATGCTTTGCTAAATTGATGGCTTTTGGGGTGGTGGTGGGGTTAAAACTAAATGGCTGTTTCTTTTTTTAATACTGTCTAAGCATTTAAAAGTTGTCTGAGTTTGTCAAACCAGACCAATGAGTTAAGAAGATCCGGGAATTTATACTCTTCCTGTAATTTAATCACGGAACAAAGGAATCACTGATGAAGAAATCTACATGGAGAAGAGAACAAGATGTCTTTATTTAACAAGAAGGGGATGTATTGGGGACCTACACATTTAATACCCTCTTCAGTTTTTATAAAATGGCTATAATAAGCATTATTGCTGCTCTCTGTGGCTCCTGTTTTCACAGAACTACCCAGCTGGAGTGGGTCTGGATAGTGTAGCTTGAAAGGGCTCTTTGCAACAGTTGTGCTTCTGTCTGAAGCATGGCACAACATTCACAGTAAACAGATGCTAGTTGTGTGGGGCCAGCACGAAGTCTAAAGTAATCATTAAAATTAAATGGTCTAAAATGAGCACCTACAGTTTGTGTGCAGCCTACTGCTCCTTCCTCGGCCGATATTCGATCCTGAATAGCTTTTTGTTTTTTAAATACAGTTTGTAACTGTATTTTAGAATCTGCGGGGCCTCTGGCTGGACACATTCCAATTTAACATAAAACTACCCAGTAAATCACTCTGGGCCAGCACTTGCCCCATTGACACCAATGGTGTGTTTGCTATCGTTCTCTGTGACAGCAGAATTGGGCCCCCCTCCCTCAAAAAAGTACAAATAAAGTAGTACTGGCTTCACTCCTTTTCAGTGAGCTTTCTCAGCGTAAGGGCAGGTGCTTTGCATGGTGTGGCGGTAGGAGCTAGGCTGAGCCCCTCTGTGACTGAATGCAGATACTGATGTCTCAGCATCAAAACAAAGACCTGCTTTCAAATTAGCTTGGTAGTATTTTGAACAGACTGTCTCAGTTTTGGGCCTGATCCCTCAAATACTTGCTCATGCGAGCAGAACTTACTCGCACATGTAGGCCTGTTGACTTCAGTGGGCCTGCTTGTATGCATGAGTGTTTTTAGGATCAGGCGCTTTTTTTCACCATGTGTTTACCCAAGTCAGCTTTTTTCCTTGGCTCAGGTTCCATAGCAAAGCTCACAATGCACTTTTGTGCCTGAGAGCTCCCAACATGTGCACATCATAGTCATTCTCATGTGCTTTGCTTTTTTCGCTTACAGTCAGTCTGCTAGAGGCTTTGATTTCCATACGTGACTGAAATGATTTAGGTAGCAGACGGTCATTCAGCAACTTGATTGTCATGCAAACAATTGCAAACATTTCTTCTTTTTGGATTAAAGAGACCTTTGAAAGAGGATCTGTGTCTGCTCTGCTTGTTAGCTGCACAGGGCGCTGGGTTACACCAGTCAACGCTGCATTTGTTACAGGGTTTAGGTCTACTATTACCAAGCAGAATGAAGAGAACAGTTATTTTAAGCCCATCACTTTGTCTACAGTAGTTTAAAGAGCAGTGGTAGGCTTTCTGTGATACGTGTTTTAAGCGCTATTGTTTTCACAATTATGCTGTAGCCTTGGGAAAGGAAGTCGATGCTCCCCCTTCGGTTATCAGCCTTTGGTTAGCCAAGTGAACCTCTCAGCTTCCTGCTCAGGACTGCATAATTGGTTTTAGTCTACATCAAAAGGTTCCTAATGAATGACCCAGAGCTGCAATTGAAACATGACTGATTTTGTACAATTCAACCAAAATTCTAAACTAACAAAATCACCCCATCTAGAAGTGATCAGTCAGTTACTTTGGAATCTAGTTACCACCGCTACAATATTTATGCTGTAAATAAATGAATAAATTATCTTCTAATTTTTTCAAACATCATCTGCACCCTTGTCCCCCTATGCTTCCTGCTTAGCAAGCCCTGAACTTTAGCGACCAATGGGAATGCACTATAAAAATAATTAACAAGTCAGCAGAGTAAATCCTGGAAGCCTTGTTGTGCTGGGTAAACTGAATGTTCAAATTCCACCAAAGTCACTCTTGAATGACCTAGTGTGAAAGTGATTCCTTGTGTGACACAAATTATTACAGGGGAACAATGTTTTTGTAACTTTTTAAAAACTTTTTGGAAACTCTGAAAACAGTTGCTAGGGTTCAGCTCTTTTGCCAAACTTGCTTACTGAGTATAATCAAGACTGCAGGTTTATACTGAGATCATCACAACATGCAGGCTTTACATGATGTTACTCATATAGTTCTATTTCAATAGGGTACATGAAATGCCCGGTGTTTTGCTTTTTTGAGGTTGAGCTTAAATACAAAGTAAGGAAAAAATGGAAAATATTCTAATTTAACAAGGTTCTAATGTAGTTGTTTGAATGTTTTCAATAGGAGCTCTGTTTTTTTCAAAACAACATTTTTTGGGATGGGTGGGGGAATGTATTACATTTATAGTCATTACTTTCTCTACACATAGTAATATTATAACAAGCATTGATTAGATGAGCAGGAGTCAAAAAGGGATTGGACATCTATGCAGCTAGCAATAACTTTCAGAGTTACAATAGCAAGTATTGGGAAAAAAAGTTTTGGAAGGGTTACAACCTTCATGCTTCAGGGCATAAATCAACAGTTAAATAATGGGGGTCAGGAAGAAACGTTTCCTGTGAGTAGATTATCCCATACTGCAGCATTTCATCTGGAGTACTGTGTCCAGTTTTGGGCCCCACACTACAAGAAGGATGTGGAAAAATTGGAAAGAGTCCAGCGGAGGGCAACAAAAATGATTAGGGGACTGGAACACATGATTTATGAGGAGAGGCTGAGGAAACTGGGATTGTTTAGTCTGCGGAAGAGAAGAATGAAGGGGGATTTGATAGCTGCTTTCAACTACCTGAAAGGGGGTTCCAAAGAGGATGGATCGAGACTGTTCTTAGTGGTAGCAGATGACAGAACAAGGAGGAATGGTCTCAAGTTGCAGTGGGGGAGGTTTAGGTTGGCTATTAGGAAAAACTTTTTCACTAGGAAGGTGGTGAAACACTGGAATGCATTACCTAGGGAGGTGGTGGAATCTCCTTCCTTAGAAGTTTTTAAGGTCAGGCTTGACAAAGCCCTGGCTGGGATGATTTAGTTGGGGATTGGTCCTGCTTTGAGCAGGGGGTTGGACTAGATGACCTCCTGAGGTCCCTTCCAACCCTGATATTCTATGATTCTATGATTTCCTACACCTTTCTCTGAAGCATCTGGTGCTGTCCACTGTTAGAGGCAAGATACTGGATTAGAGGGACTCCCTGGTTTGTTCTAACATGGCAATTCCTTTGTACAAAATCAACATGTTTTCAAAATAATCCCCGAGGAAGTGATGCTTATAACAAAAGAGGGATGTCTTTTAGGGTTTGAGAGATCTGACCATGCCTCATCCACAGAAACTTGATGCATCTGCCTGTCACTCATTTTGTGTTACATATCTACGCCAGTAAGGAAGTTCCGGATGCATCTCTTAGCATTTATTTTATTTTTGTTTGTTACACTTTCGTAGGTTTACTACAGTATCACCAAATGACTCCTAACCCTATTTCTACTGCTTTGATTTTATAATCTTTCATGTCATGGAAAAATACTAAAAGACCAAGCAACAAGTGCAGATTTTTACATCTCACGATTGGTCATTGTCAGCCATCCCAAAATGTTTAGATTTTCACAAGTCTCATAGTACCACATAACAATAACAATAATACAGTTGCCAGCACAAGCTGTTACTGGGATGACAGAATTTTCTGCCAGGCTATTATTTCACCCAAATTGAAAGTCTGACTATCCTAAAAACACACTGCAAGTTCCATCTCTTTGCAATAGCCTTCCTGACATGACATAAAAGACAAAGAGATGCTAACGCGGTGGCAGAGCCGAAAAAGGAGAACAACAACGGGAATTGCTCCTGGAACCTATCAGAAATAAAGAGGGAAATCCACTGGAAGTTCAGTATGGACAAGGCTTTGTAGATAGGTCTTCATCCAGGATAAAGAGATGAAGTTTCCTAGTGAACCGGAGGTGGAAGAAGGCATTTTTAGACACGGACACTACCATAAATAAATAATATTAATAGATCACTTGCAAATCCCACTTCACCAAGCAGAGGTGACACATGGGGCGGGGCATGCGGGCGTCACGTGCCACCCCATTTGCTGCTTGGCTTGTACTGAGCATGCTCACATGGACTGAGCATGCTCAGTAATACTGTTGAAGCCGACTGCTTTCATTCTGCCCTCCCACTATCGGCAGGCATGTGTTGTCTCTGTCACCAAGGCATTAGGAGCTGGTTGGTGCCAGTGGCGGATTACTGTATGGGCTGACAGGGCCCAGGCCCAGGGGCCTCAACCAATTTGGGGGCCCCGCAGGAGTGCCGGCACTCTGGTCCCAACCCCTGCTGCTCCTCCCCCCATGCCCTGCTCCTCTCTTCCCCAGAGACCCAACCCCCACCAGGCCAGAAGACGGATGGAGTAGAGTGTGAGTGAGTATGTTCCCCCTGCCCTCCTGTGTGCAGAGCTGGCCCAAGCCCCCTCTACCCTCAGACCCTCCGCCCGGGGCCTGGCTGAGCCCTCTCTCCCTTCCCCCCCAATGCTCACACGGAGCCAGGCCAAGCCCCTTTTCCCTTCCCCTGCCCCAGACCGCCACGCAGAGCCGGTCCGAGCCCTCTCCCTCTTCCCTCTTCCCTCCCACAAGGAGGCAGCCCAAACCACTTGCCCAAATCCTTCCTCCTCCGTGGAGGGCTGGCCCGAGCCCCACTGCTCACCCTGCTCAGCCCCTTTTTGACAAAACTAAGCATTTGTGCTGTTTGCGCTTGACAACTGGTGATCAGTCGGCAAGAGCAAATGGGACAAATGCCCAGTTTTGACAAAAAAGTTAGAACATCCAAGGCCAAAAGGGGATGTATGGTTACCCTAGGCCAGGGGTCTCCAAACTTTTTCAGCTGTCCCCCCAACCTGGTCTGTGGAAGCCAGAGCCAGAGCTGGGAGTGGAAGCCGGGGGTCACGGTGGGGCTGTGGGCTGTGGTCAGGAGCCGGGAGTGGGGCTGTGGCTGGGAGCAGGGCCAGAGGTGTGGCTGGGATGTGGCCAGGAACAGAGCCATGGCTGGGGCTGGGGGCAGGGCTTGGGTGGCACTCCCTCCCCCCACCCGTGGGAGCTGACCCAGGCCCCACCACTCACACCGGAATGTTCCTCCATGTTCCCCTAGGGGGGCACTCCCCACAGTTTGGGGCTACTGTCCTAGGCTGTGGCAAAAGCCACCCAGGGAGCCTAGGCAGCTGTGGGGAGCCCATGGCCCTGCACCTGCCCTGGGCAGGCGACCAGGGTGCCCAAGAGCAGCCCCTGCCCTATGTCCCTCAGGGTGTACCACCCAGGGCAGATGGAGGGTCCAGGGCTCCCCACAGTGGCCCAGGCTCCCTGGATAGCACTTACTATGCCCCCCGGCTTCCAGCCAGGCCAGGGGCTGGGGCCTTGGAGGAAGGGGAGGAGCAGGGGACAGGGCCATGGTGGAGGGGGATGTGCCCAGGGCCCCAGTAAATCTTAATCCACCTCTGGTTGGCACAACCCCAAAAGCAAGATGGGCTAAATGATGAGTGGCACAGCAGCTGGATTGGCATAGGAGCCACTCCTACATCCCTAGGACATTCAAAAATTCTTCTGGGTTGGGTTTAGGGCAGCATGTTCCCTAATGTAAGGAACAATCTTGATGTTAGTATCCTCATTTTAGGATCCTAGAAGTCTGGGGCACAATAGCACTGACTAGAACTGTTTCATGTCTTCTGGGCTTCCCTCAACCTATTTTATTACCTGCATAATAAATAAATAGTCTTGGACTTATTATTCCAAAGTGAGATAGAAACAAGACTTTGTATATAGTTCTGTGACTGCAATAATTACATCAAAAATAAACCTGACTCATTTCACTGCTCTTCCAAAGGGAAACAACCCCATGTAAGCAGAGTCTGAATGAGCTCTTCCCTGACATCTAGTGTTGAGCTGTGAAAAGGACTTCAGGAGCTGATCTCGTTTGCATTGGCACACCCACCCTGCTTAGGTGCTCAGCATGATGGGATTGCTTGCCCAAATGGCCACTTTTGGCTGGTGTGGGATTCCCAGTTTCCTTGTTATTGGGGAAGGAGTAATAAAGGGTTGTTATTATTGTTGTGTGAATCAAGGGCAGCAGAACTGTACTTGGCATTTCCAGATTGAGGGACTCACCCGCAACTAAATGACACTCGCTAGGCAGGGGACATGGGTTCCATAGCTCAGTGAGGAGGAAGGGGGAGCAGAGTTTGTATGTGGCAGTGCAGGGGCCTTGTATAAGGACACCCAGACATCATTTGTCCTGTCTTCTCTCTACTGTGTAATAACAGAGCTAATTTAGACTCAATTGAGAGTCTTGTTACATGTTATAGAGCTGAAATCACTGATATTAGACCTGCTTTGGGACACTGTCTGTGATGTGAGAGACTGCTTAGGGTGCCTCAGCAATGAGGCTCCCCCACTACCAGCTGAAATCACTAAGTGCTGTGTTAAGTCCACCTGTGGAATGTCTTCCCTGAGGAGGGTGTGAAGGCTAGGAATATAACAGGGTTTAAAAGACAACTGGATAAATTCATGGAGGCTAAGTCCATTAATGGCTATTAGCCAGGATGGGTAAGGAATGGCGTCCCTAGCCTCTGTTTGTCAGAGGGTGGAGATGGATGGCAGGAGAGAGATCACTGATCATTACCTGTTAGGTTCACTCCCCCTGGGGCACCTGGCATTGGCCACTATTGGTACACAGGATACTGGGCTGGATGGATCTTTGGTCTGACCCAGTATGGCCATTCTTATGTTCTTAAATGGTGGGCCCTGAAGACATCTTGGTGAGTGGCTGGTGGAGAGGCATGGTGAGCGGTCAGCAGGGTGTCTGGTGGAAAGGTGTGGCTGGCAGAGAGGTGCAGCCTTATTGGAAATCCTGGGGGGCGGCTGGTGGAGAGATGCAGCAAGCGGCCAGCAAAGCGTGGCAGCGAATGAGGGCCCGAGCAGCAGAGTGAGTAAGGTGCCTTGTTATCCCCCTCCCCTCCCCGTTCCACCAGGGTGGGAGGTGGACTCTGCAGATGCACCTCTGAACTCTGGGTCTGCACTGTTCAAGGACAGCAATTGTGAGTGGGTGCAGAGAAGGGACAGGCATGTTAAAGGGACTTTTGGGTTCCTGGACTTAAGACCCTGAGGGGAAAAGGACACTGCCCAACTTACTTGGTGGTGGGTTTTTTGCTCATGATTTATGTTTATAAACCCTATTTGTAGTGTTCCTCCAAATTAATTCTGCATTATTTCCCTCCTTTTATTAAAAGTTCTGTGCTACACTCAGACTCTGTGCTTGCGAGAGGGGAACTATTGCCTCTTAGAGGGGCCCAGAGGGTGGTGTGCGGAGGTGAAAGTAGCTGGTACATTCTGGTACGCCATAACGGCAAGAGCTGGTACGCTGTACCAGACTGGCTTCCCCAGGCAGCAATTTAAAGGGCCCGGGGCTTCCAGTAGTGGCTGGAGCCCCGGGCTCTTTAAATTGCCGCTGAAGCCCCTGGGTAGCAGAGGTGGCCGGGACCCCCGGGCTCCAGCGGTGATTTAAAGGGCCGGGGTTCCGCTGTGGTAGTGACAGCTGGAGCCCCGGGCCCTTTAAATGGCCCCCTAGCCCTGGGTCTCTCAGCCGCCTCTGCAGCTGGTAGCTCCAGCAGTGATTTAAAGGCCTGGGGCTCTCAGCCGCCAGTACCGCAGCCGGAGCCTGTGGCCTTTTAAATCTCAATTTAAAGGGCCCGGGGCTCTAAAGGCCCTGCCTCTTCCAATTGAGGCCACGCCCCTTCCAGTTGAGGCCCCGTCTCCTGCTCAGGACTCCGGAGAACTGGTAAGTCCTTTAAGTTACACACCACCAGGGGTGAAAGTAATTGTCCCAGGTCACTGGATGGGGGCTTGAGATGGTTTTGAGTTGTATTGTTGAAAAGGAACCCCTAGATACCAAACCTGGCCCTTGTTGCTGCCAACTCTGACTGGCAGAAGGATTACACCCACAAGGCCCCAAATTGAGGATTTCTGCTTTGCCTCAGAGGCAATAATACACTGTTTCCTTCTGAGGAGCCATCAATCTGCCACAACATGTAACTTCCTCTTTTCCTCTGTAACACCGTCATTGGCAGGAGGGATCGAACCTAGGGCCTCTGGAGCTAAATGCATGAGCCTCTACTGCTTGAGCTAAAAGTCATATGGCTGTTAGCTAAGGCTGTAGAGCAGACTCATTAATCTCTCTCTCTAAATGGTCTCAGTACCACTAGATGGGACAGAATACCACACCCAGGAGGTATGTAGGTACACCTCCCTATGCTTCTAGCAACATATTATTCTCTCAGCTTTACTTCCTCAAAGTCCAGTACAAGCTTCAGAAAAGCATGTCAGGGTCTGAAGTGGCAGTTGTGCTTCTGCTGTACACACAGAGCCTGGAGAATATGAGGCTTTAAATCAGAGGTGGGCAAACTACAGCCCATGGGCCAGATTTGGCCCGCAAGCTATTTTCAGCCAGCGAGCTCCCGCTGGGGAGAGGGTCACTCCATGCAGCTTCCGGAAGCAGCGGCATGGCCCCCCTCCAGCTCCTATGCACTCCAATGTCCCTGCTCCAATAGTCCCCTGCGGCACTCAAATGGGAGCTGCAGGGGCGTGCCTGCAGACGGGGCAGCATGCAGAGCCGCCTGGCTGCGCCTCTGCGTAGGAGCTGGAGAAGGGACATGCATCTGCTTCCGGGAACCACTTGAGGTAAGCACCACTTAGAGCCTGCATCCCTGAGCCTCTCCCCATGCCCCAACCGCCTGCCCCAGGAATGATCCCCCTCCTGCCCTCCAAACTCGGCAGTCCCAGCCCAGAGCACCGTCCTACACCCCAAACTCCTCATCCCCAGCCCCACCCCAGAGCCTGCACCTCCCAGCCGAAGCCCTCACCCCCCGCAACCCAACCCCCTGCCCCAGCCCTGATCTCCCTCCCGCCCTCTGAACCCCTCAATCCCAGCCCAGAGCACCCTCCTACACCCCACACTCCTCATCCGCAGCTCCACCCCAGAGCCTGCAGATGGAGCCCTCACCCCCCACCCTGCCCCCTCCCGCACCCTGAACTCCTAATTTCTGGCCCCCCCCCCCGAGAGCCCACACCCCCAGCCACAGCCTGCACCCCCCTCCCGCACCCCAACCCCAATTTTGTGAGCATTCATGGCCCTCCATACAATTTCTATTTCCAGATGTGGCCCTTGAGCCAAAAAGTTTGCCCACCCCTGCTTTAAATTCTTATTAAATCTGAAACTCCTGCTCTAGAGCTTGTTTGAACACACAAGTTGTGTCACTTTATACTGTTTTGGTTTTTTTTACAGAGGTGTAATCTCTCCTTGGTGTGGATGCAGTTATGCTGATATAAAAATGTATATACTGGTATAGCTATTCTCAAAAGGGAAGGGGAATAAGCTATAACAGTATAAGACACCTTTACGCTGGTAGAATAGCATAATTGCTAATGGTTGTACTGGTATAACTATATAGGTTTTAAAATCAAAAGTCTTGCCTGTAACCAGGGCCGTCCTTAGGCATACGCAACATACGCAGCTGCATAGGGCACCTAAAAATTTGGGGCACCACTGGGTCTTAGTGCCCACCCATCCGGCTTTCCTATCTCTGTTCTGACCCTTCCTGCAGGCTCCGAGTCTTCCTCGGGAGGGGATCTAGTAGTTAAAAGTGGAAAAGCATTCCAGGCTGCCAGACCTATTAGCACAACATTGAAACTGTTGAAGAGCCATTCAAGGGGTAATGAAGCCATTTAACAGGCATTTGCCAACCCCCAGGTATATACTGTCAGTTTCTGAATTTACTGACAAAAACAGTTGTGCATTACTGTAATATTTACTCAGAACATGTCAGTCTACAGGACTTTGGTTTAAAATTTGCTTTAAAAATATTTCTTTAGTCTGTTGGTGAAGATTATAAAATCACATCTCTAAAAAATCCTTGCATAGATTTTTAGATGCACAATCATCTTTAGCCTTAAATGTTTGGATCTTCAGACATATCGTTTTTTAAAATAAATCCTTCAAAAGATCACCCTTATCTAAAATACACATTTTAATTACTATAGTAAAAAAAAACTTGCTTCCAAAGTCTTCCTGTCCTTTCTGTCCATCCCTTTCTCCCTTCATCCCCTCCCCCCAACCCCTCCATTGAAGAGGTCCCTTAAAGGGGCAACATGCCTTTCCTTCCAGATAGCTGGACAAAGAGTTTCCCTTTCTTTACTTTTGACTATCTGATGAACTAGTTTTAAGAGAACCCTCCAGCAAAATCAGTACCTTAGTAAGATATAAAATCCTTTGTTATGCCTAAATCTTTGGAAACATATTTTTTAAAGTTGGTGAAATTTCATAAACATGTCTATTGTTATGGAGATCACACAAAGTAAATTAGTGTTCCCTTTCCTAAAAGCAATGAACATTGTTATGAACATTCTAAACCTCTGTGACTGATTAATTAAAATAATGTCTTTGTTTCAGTGAGTTAAATATGTAGTAATCTGGAATGATTACTTTATGAAGGCTTTTAAAATATAAAATCATCTTAGAAATACTGATTAAGAAAATGTAAAACAGAGAAGAGCTGCATCATGTATTCCATAATATTTAATGTTGTATTCAGCAAGACAGCTGACTTGCCCTTACTACAAAGTTTTTGCAAATAAATGTCTGACAAACTTCAGGGTATATAAAAAAACCTGGGATTGACATTTTTTATTCCCAAATTTAGTGCTTTTAATTAGGTACCTTCTGCATGTCCATTCTGCATGAGGGAGAGGGTACAGGGGTTTCTGCGGGGAAGTGTGACTCTCCGCCACTGTGAGGCAGGCCGGGTGTCTTGTTATCCTTTGCTGCCTCGTCCTCGTCCTCTCCCCTTCCCCCCCCCCCCCCGCCACCGGGCTGCAAACTCGGGCTGCCATTGGGCATAGGGGCACCAGTTTAATAATACTGCGTAGGGCCCCATAAATCCTAAGGATGGCCCTGCCTGTAACTGAAATAGTAACGTTAGTACAGAAACTGTGTCTAAATCAGGCATTGGACTCTGAAGCTGTAATGGAGGATTTGGAAAGGACAGTGTTCCCAAAATTATTTTTCATATTTATAAGAGAACCTTTATTAAAGTCTTAGTGCTGTATACAAGCAAAATTAGGATGTGAGATCTTTGACCCAACACACCCAGATAAATCCTTCCTTCTGAGATGACAGTGTTACTTAATGATTGCCAGATGGCGATCGTAGATTAGTAGGAACTAGAACTGGGAAAAGCTCATTATTAGGCAATACTGCCCATGTCCAAGGCAATGTTGCTTTTGTTATGCTCTCCTGGGCCTTGTTCGGGTTCAGTGATGGGGTTTTGCTGTGTTGTTTGGAAGACAGATCTTGCTGTCAATAACTTTTTCCTGATATTTTCCCTAGTTTAATTTCATCCCTTGATCTGTATTTAATTTGGTAAACAGAACTGGTCAGAAATGAAAAAACAATTTCACAAAAAATGTTGAAGCTATTTTCCATTACACAGTGTTTAAAAAATTATTTCAGTTTGATCTTTTGCATTTTTAAAATTTAAACTTTTTCCCCTTTCTCCACCCCTCTTTCATCACTGAGTGCAATAAAATGAATAATGTCTCTCTTCCCAACCAATTGTTCCTTTTGCTACTCTGCAATTTCAAAGTTTGAATTTTGGAGACATTAGAGTGGCAAATGGAAAAATGAAATGCTGTGTCTCTGCCACTCTAACTCTTCCAAAGTTGAGGAAGGTAGAGAACAGTAAAAGGAAAAATGAAGAAGTGGAAGAGAAATCTAGATTTTCATTCTATTGCATTCCGTTCCAAAAAGGGGAGATGTTTTCAGTTTTCCCTTAGTTTTGATGAAAAGCCAAAACATTTAAAAAACATGAAACTTTTGGTGAAAGTTTGGTGAAAGTTTCATTTAAAAAAATTCAAATGCTAAATGTTGAACCACTTTAGTGTCAAACATTTTGAGTAGATCCTCCATAACCAAGTCTCTTGGTTATCCAGAGTTCAGCTATGTTTGCTGAGATTTACTGCATAGCCAGCTGAGAAGGGTTTACTATTGCATCTTGTTTCAAATTAAACTGTAACTCTCTGGGGCAGGGACTGTGTCTTTCTACAGTATCTAGTACAGTTAGGTCCCTGATTGCTACTGTAGTAGAAATACAATTCCTTATGCTCTACGATTTCTGCAACTGATTACCTCCTGGAAGTCTTTGTGAGCAGAAGGTGGCTCTTCTTTTAACTTCTCTCTCTCCTTTTCAGCAGGCAGGATATGGGGAAACAAGCCAACTCCAGAAGCTCCTCTCCCCACTTTCAGTCAGTGAACTCCTGGATACCTGAAGGTTTTGGGTGTCCCCAGAGTGTTCAGGTAATTGAGATCCTACTGTATGGGATAAATATGAGATGATATGAATTAAACTTTGATCATGTTCCTAACCATTTAGCATCGTGCATGAGTGCCATTTCCATACAGGATGTCTTTCTGGACAAGCAGACACCCAGTGTCTCACGATGATGTCTCTCTTCTTGTCCCTCCCTTCCCACGTCCCGCAGCAGCAGGGCCCATGGCACCCGTGCTTATGGGCCTCGGCCAATTTGGGGGCCTCTGCAGGAGTCCTGGAACTCTGGCCCAACCCCCTGCCCCTACTCTTCCCTGGCGCCTTGCTGCCCTGCTCCTCCTCTTCCCCTTGAGGCCCCGCCCACTGGTTAGGCTGGAAGCTGGAGCCCAGCTGTTGTAGCCCAGTGGGCTAGCTTGCCTTTATTATATTTACTGCTTTGCATTCTATTTAGCAGTAATGCAAGAAACCTACCTGTATCCTGTAAGACATTAGTTTTAGCAAGTTAACATAAGGCTTGAGGCCTATGAACTTTGAACAGATAAACGGCCCAACAGAAAACCCCAGGTACTGTTGCAAATTATACCTGATAGGTCACGTGCAGTTCGAGTCTAGACTGAGGCACACGAACAAAGTCCACAACTGCAGAGTTCCCAAAGATATTAAGTTTATTATGCTCGAGCGTGGTGCCCCCCTGCTAGTCAGGAGGGGACCCCGAATGCAGGTTATACACAGATTATATACCTTTTTGCAAAGCATGTTGCCTCATGCATCAGAAACCTTAGCCAATAGACAAACCCTTTCCTTATCTACCACATATCCCTGCTAGGTACATTCCCCATGCTAAACTATTACTTCAGTCACACAACATGGCCCTGAAGCAATGATTCAGATAGGAAAGAGAGATGTAGTCCTTGGGAGGTGCTACTGATGAGGAAGGTGATGGTGATGAGGAAGATGATGGCTAACATCTTAGTTTGTAAGAGTAATCATTATAATTAATACACAACATAAAAATCGGGCAACACTGTGGCAGGATGAGCATATTTACCACCCGCACCCCTGCATGTGGAGGTGGCTAAGCTGCTTGCTCAAGCCTCTCTCCCCCTCCCTAGCCCTTCCCTTCCCCCCCATGCAGAGCCTTTTCCCCGGGCCCTCTTCCCCCGCCCCCAGAGCTGGCCCAAGCCCCAGGCCCTCTCCCCCCCAGCACAGAGCTGGCCCGAGCCTCTCTCTCCCCCGACTCATCCCCCTTAGCCCTGCAGCTAGCCCCCCTGAGCCTTGCCGCTAACCCCACAAGCTCCTTTTTTGGCAAAACTGGACATTGGTCCCATTTGCTCTTGGCAACTGATCATCAGTTTTGCCCAAAAAGTGGGGACATCTGGGGCAGCGCTTAAAAAGGGCACTGTCCCAGCCAAAACAGGATGAATGGTCACCCTAGCCTGTGGTAAGAGCCGCCCAGGGCCCTCCACCTGCCTTGGGCAGTGGGGTGGGATGCCTGAGAGCAGCCCAGGTTCCCTGGGCAGTTCTTATCACGGCGCAGCTTCCAGCCAGGCCACGAGGCAGGGTTATGGGGGGAAGGGGAGGAGCAAGGGGCAGGGCCCAATGGTGCGGAGGGATGTGGGGGCCCCAAATGTTCTTTGTGTCCCAGTAAATCTTTGGGCCCCAATAAATCTTAATCTGCCTCTGCACAGCAGTCACTGGAGTTGATGCCATTGAGAGCAGCACATCACGTGGTAAGGAAGCCAGTCTCCCAAGGGAATAGCTGGTGGCGGTGGTTGTTTATCACAAACTGCATGGTCCCTTTAAGAGGGAATGAGATTAGTCCCCTCTGACTAGGTAGCTGCTTCTCAGTGGGGCCAATTTAACCTATTTGAGTGCACCTGGGGCTAATTCAATTGGTGTGATCAGTCTCAGCTGGGAGGATCTAGAACTCATTATATAAAGAGGAAGCCCCAGGGAGAAGAGGTTGGGCAACAGGAGCTCTCTGGGGTACAGAAAGGCAGAGTTATCTGGAGCAAAGGCACAGATCTAGATCTACACAGCTGGAAAGGGGTTGCTGGAATCTTCCTGAGAAGATAAGATGTCCCAATGGGGTGAGTTTTAATTCTGGGAACAATGGCTTAACTTCTGGATGAGAAGGATTATTTAAATTCTTCATTTTCCAGCAGGATTGGATTAACTCTCCTGGGGGCCAAGGGCTATTAGATTTTTGTGGGGCCCCTGGGGGGGTGGGCTCAGGGCTGGGGTAGGGGATTGGGGTGTGGGAGGGGGTGCAGCTCCAGCTGGGGTTTGGGTTCTGGGGTGGGACAGGGGGTTGAAGTGCAGCATGAGGTTTGGGGTGTGGGCTCTGGGTGGGAGTTTAGGTCAGGCTTGGGATAGGGGGTTGGGGTAGAGGTGTAGGATCTGGGAGGGAGTTTGGACGCAGGAGGGGGCTCTGGGCTGGGATAGGGGGTTGGGATGCAGGCTCTGGCTGGGAGGTGCTTACCTTGGGTAGATCCTGGTTGCTAGCACAGCGGGGCTAAGGCAGGATCCCCCCCAGAAGTGCCAAATCTGCAGAAACTAAGAAGAAATCAGCCTCCTTTTAGGCTGAGTTGGCTTGTGTGTTGCACGTTGGCTAGTTTTTTGGCTTTCAGGGCTTTTACAATAGCTTGTAGCTTTGTGTTTTTTTGATTGGCTCCTGGTCCTGGCCTGCCCCTTGTCAGGCGAATCAGAATGAAAGCTTGAATTAGGTGATTTTTGGCTTCGGCTACAGCATGTGTGTGTGCATCCCCCTGTGTGCCTGACTGTGAGTGGCAGCATGCTGCATGTGTGTGTGCATCCCCTGCCCCTGAATGCCCCTGGCCTAGGGCCGCAGGGGCATGCCAGCGAGCTGGCACTCGCGACTCCAGCCTTGTAGGAGGGGGAGCCGAGGCTCAGGGACTGGTGTCTGGCCCACAGCATGGAGACTTACCCTGGGCTGGATGAAAAGAAGCAGTGGTCCCCATCCAGCCTACAGAGCGCCTGCCCCCCCACCCCTTAGCCTGAGGCCCTGCATTAATCTGGCCATGTTTGTCAAGGGTCACTGGGAAGGGGGGAAATGCAGTGATCCTCCATCAGGACCAGGTGTGGTATGAGGCTTAAGTCATGAGAGTATTTTAAGTTGTATCTTATAGTATCTTCCACAAGACTATGGTTTGGGTTGGGACTGGGACACTGTAAACCGATGAAGGAGCCCCCCAAGGGGGCTTTTCTTAAAAGAATGGTTTCTGTAGTGATTTGAAGGCTTCAGGAAGCCTCAACACTCGCATAGTCTCTCACAAGCCACCAACTTGAATGGGTTGAGTCACTTGATTGATGGAGCAGAGCAACCAGTGATCTGGATGTGAACAACCATCAGTGACTTAAGTGTGGAGGGAGCATCAGCTTTCTGAGACTAACTGGGACTGGCATAAAGACTGTAGGGGAAGGGCGATGTGGGTTAGGATGGGCACTTTGCATGAGTAATAAAGGAGGCCACTTCAAAGTGGTGGGGATGTTGGATCATATTAAAGAAGTTCTGTATTAAAATCACAAATGAGTTTGATTCCCCATAGTTTAAATTCCAGGGTATTACTAATTAAGAGGTCTCTTGGTTTTTGGTACTGTTTCTCTCCCTCTATGCGTGAAACTTGCAAGCTGCTAATTGCGTTAGTACATTCTAAGACAGAGTCTGTTCTCAAAGCAATTCACACAGAGAGAGACTCAAAGCAATACTCTGTAACAACAGAAACAGCACCCAGAGACTCCCCGCCCTTTTGTTGTATTAACAATTGTGATTAAAATAGAGATAGAGGATGTATGTGGATGGATGCTTGGTGTGGATAATAACTGAATGATCAGGGAGGTGCCAGCCTAAGAATCCAGCGTCCATCGGCTGAAGAAGGCGTCAAGTGGAAATAACCAGAGGACCCCCGGAGGGCAGACTGGAATCCACCCAACAGCCTCAAGAATGGGAGAACCAAAGAACAAGATAACATCTAGCAGCACGGAGCCGTCAGAAATGTGCCATCTCCTGATTGATTCAGCAACAGCATGATGAAGCAATTGCCATAGACTGGCATAGGAAGAAATTCCTATAAAAATGGACTCTAGAAAGTGAGAACTTTGGGGGTCTGATTCTGCAAACCAACTTCCAGGAGCGTCAGATGAGCATCTGACAAGGCCCTGCTCCCTCCTCATGTCCAGGCCACCTGGCCAGTGGCTTGACATGAGCAACTCTAAGGCTGGTAACTAGGATAACAACCTTGCAGAATGTGTGTGTGCGCGTGTGTGAATAAATATGAGATTGAATAGAATGTTATAGCTATAGCTAACTGGTTACTATGATTCTTTCTGTATTCACAATAAATGTGGTATTTTGCCTTTTCCTCTTTAATAAGATCCTGCTGGTTTTTATTTTATTGGTATAACAGGAATGCATTTTGTGCTGTGGGACATGAGTTTCATAATCAGAATACCCTAAGTCTGTATTTGCTGCTTTTAATGGTGGAGGCAGTAGGTGTTGGGTGCAGACAGCTTCAAGGGTAGCAGTGTAAGAAGCATGATTTGCTGTTTCCCTCTGTGATGTCCATAAGATATGGAGCAGTGCCTCAGTATTGTGGTCCTGTTGGGATCCAGGAAGTGGGTGGAAGCCTGCCCACTGCTAAAGGACCTCCCCGCAGCCTAAGGGGAGGATCCACAGGTCCAGGTTTCCAAATAATTACAGGGGACAACTAAGGAGATAACAGGAATGGGAGTGAGGTCACAGGGCTAAACAAATGGAACCTGACTGGGACACTGAGCAGAGAACCCCAGGCAGTGCCCACTGCTGCTCAAAGGCATCAGGAAAGCTAGTGGATGCCGCCCAGAGGAACTCTGCCCGGATGCGTGAACAGACTGAGGAGCAGAAATAGGCCCCACAGTCGCAGGAAACCCCATCGGCCAACCTCCTCTCCCTGCTCAGTAGCATGGCGATGGGCATTTACAAGAGGCTTGGATTCATTTTAGATGAAGCTGAAAGAGGGATTATTGAAGTTTCACTAAACTCAGAAGGAGTTTGATGCTTTGCTTTGCCTTCCTATACTGCAATGGCTTTTATGTCTAGGTTGCAAAATGAAAGTTATTCATTTCTTATGTAGAAAGTTACAGTATGCAATACATCTTAAACAGCAGCAAAATTCTAAAGTCAACCAGAATTAGCCCTTCTCCAGAGTGTGTATGGTTCTCATTCTCAGGGAATTGTATCATTCAAGCTACACAGCACTTTAAAAATTCTCAGTGCATAAGGAAAGGTGGATAAAAGTTTGGATAGATAAAAACAAAGGCTCCCAACACCGGTTGGAAAAACTGGCTTAGAATTCTCCATTCCCAGGTGTCTGGGGATCTCTTAGGAGCACTGAATTAAGGAATATCTGTTCTATAGAACAATCGGTTTTAAATCCTTTTGAAAGGCAGAGCAGACTCCTGGCCAGACCACTCCTTTACCCTCCTTTCCTTCTTCTGAGAAATGAGAGCATGGTTAAACCAGGTTAATAATAATACTGAGTGATTTTCACTTTCAAAACACTCTGAACTTCAACTAAATGTGCCAACTTGTGTTTCTCTAGTGAACACTAGCATACCTTAATACAAGTAACAGATCAGTTATTTCTGCAAAATCCAGTGGGGCTTGTTATAAAAGGGTATTAAAGACCCTCAAAATATAAAGTGGGCCAAGATTAGCAACAGACTCTTCTACAACAACCAGTTCTAGTTTGTCAATTTTAAAACCAGATCTTTTCAACCCCATTTCTAAGACAATCTCCTGTAATAGCACTGGCAATGGAAATGTAGCCATATTGTGCTAAGATTATCAGGCATCACTCATTATGCTTCACAATGTCCCTGAAAGACAAGTAAGTTATAATTTTCCAGAGATGGGGAAGGAAACTACGGCACAGATTGATTAAACAACTTCAATGTGACAGTCAACGGCAGAGGTGAGAATGGAGCATGGGAGTTGACTGCAACTCCCATGTTTCAACTATCTGACTTCAGATTGTGGTTTTGCAATTATATATCTGACCTGGAAGAGCCATGTTAAATGCTTCATGCAGAGCAGTTAACTTAGTACATGACTCATTTGGGTAACTTTGGCAAAATTTGAGGACATTGACATATTGCTTTTTCTTGGAGAGGACGTGGAGTAAGGAAAAGAACAAAGCAACAAACACAAAATATAATTAAACTGTAGCAGAAAGCGTATATGTGGCATAAAACCACAGCAAATGAAATGCATAGCTGTTAATCTAATAGATGAGAGTGATATACAATTCACCATGTAACAAAACATTATGTGAAGCAAAGATGAAGGACCTCCTCGAAGAGGTGCTTGAAGCTAAACTGGTTTCTGCTTCCCAACTAGTATCTTTTTCCTTGTATTATGAGCCTAACTTCATGGATTTATTTTATCCTTAGTGCCTATTTTGGGGGGAGAGGCAGCTTGCCAAAACCAGTTATGGATAAGGGGCAATACCATTTTAATTTCTTAAGAGGAAGATAGCATTTAGAATTGAATCTCAAGGGACACCCAAAACATCCCTAATGTGTGTCAGAGTTTGTTCTTGATTATGTGAATTGGAGAGTAGGACCACAGTTCTTCCCTCCTGTGACTGCTAAAGCACAGTCGCCTTATTAAATCACTGAGTTTTTTTTATATATTAGGTGACCAAACTCTGTCTCTCTAGAACCAAAACTGCTTTTTCCACTCCATTTCCCACACCCCTGAGAAGCCATTCAGGGGTGGCCCCCCCCCCCCCTCCACTGTAAGGTTTGATGGTCAGTGGAAGACCTCTTCCTCATTCACCTGAGCTAAGCTGCTCTGCCCAATCAGCTAGTGGTATTCAGTCTGATAGGGGAGGTGTGCATGAAGAGAGAACTAGGATGTGTAGTCAAAGAAGGGACTAAAGGAACAGCAGATGGGAGAATCCTGATGTTCATTCTGGTTAGGGTCATGATAACAGAATAGACATTGTGGCTTCCCAGGGCACTCTAACTCAGTTTTTAGCTGCCATGAGACAGCTACCATGCCATGCAGCACTAGGGTGATACTTACTGCTCACGCTCTAATATTTCAACCAGCTGCTGGTGGGCGTGGCTTCTGGAACTGAGGTGGTCCCTAGAACTGCACGCTTGGCAGAATTATTTCAGTTAGCCTTGAGCTTCCTGCTGATTCAAAGCTCATTTTCTAACTCTCCTATGGCGATGTTCTCCAACCTTCACATAGTCTGTAAGAACTTGCTTTGCTTACTCAGTGTTATAACTGAGTGGGGAAATGTACATTGTAGCATCTAATATCAATACTACACCTCATGATGCATTTGTTCAAGATGTTTGCTCTGGTCAACCAGTCATTTTGTGACTAGACTCACAACTTTTCCACTTAAAGAGCAGGAGAGTCACAAAGGTAATCTAGCTATCTTGCTGCCTGGCTGGCATTGGAAACTTGATTCTCTTCCAGTTAATTGCTAATCTGCAGAAGATACAAGCTGAATTCAGCATCCACCATTGTGGGGAAGGAAGATGCCTAACCTGTCTGGGGCTAATTATTCCTGCAAGTGACACAGTTCTTTTTAAATAACCAACTTAATAATTCAGTACAATGAATGCAATAAACCTATCTAGTAGCTGGTACAAAATAATCCATTTAGACATCAGTCTTTTTAATTTAAAAAAAAAAAAAATTTCCTCTTGGACTCTGCATACCCATCTTGGACTGAGCTAATCCAAGCCACCATTCATTCCCATCAGTGGGTCATTGGGATACAGGCAGAAAGCTGATGGTGATTCCATGGAAGAGTAAATTTGTGGAAGACTGGAAAATGAAACTCTTTTGTTTTGTTGACAGTAATTTAATTTGGTCACAGAGCTGGACTCCAGTCTAATGAGAAACTGGGAAAGTAATGCAAGAGACTAACCAGCCGCAGGACTGTGTATGAGCCATTAAAACAAATTGTGCCATCATTCTAAAGCTTATTCTTCTGATTTCAAAGGCAAAGTACATTTTAAAATGGCAAAATGCCAAATGGTAGACGATCCTCTGAGCGAATATAAATGCCCAAGGCAAAGTTCTGTGACTAAGATTCAGAGTTTTGTGTCTCATCCTCTGTTTCCAAGGCAAATAATTTTCTCTTTCAGAAAGGTCTACAATCTTTTAACTGAACCTAGAAACCTAATGTGTGTGGAGTCATTTTTGGCAACAGAGGGCTCATGAGAGATGCCTATTTTGAAGTTTTCACTGATTAAGAGATTAAATAACCATGATTTAGACTGGCCATAGGGAAAATGCATCCTGATAGCAACTGTCAGAAAAGATGCAAATAGGCTATTTTCAGACTTTCTCCTACTGCATCTCAAACCATTTCTTGCTTAAAAAGGTACTACTAAAAACCAAGCCAGTCCTTTGCTTGTGTATAGTCGAGAAGTAAACTGTTCAAGAACTAATTGAGTTTTTTTTATTTATAAAAAAAACTCAATTTCCTCTTTGTACATATGAAAGGTTCTCAAACTGTTTCATACTCAAGCATATTTTAACAGACTTTGTGGACCACCTCTTTTCTAGTACAAGATCATTTAAAATGTCTGGCTCTTACAACAATTCATTACACTGAAAATGGGAGGGAGGTATATTTCAGATTATTTTAATGCAGTTTATCAAGTGTAAAAAAACCAAGGTGGAGAACCTGGACCCAGCTTCCATGGAGCACGAGAAGTGCTTGCAGACCACAGCTCAAATACTGCTCCCATATGGCTTCTGAAGCCATAGTGTTTAAGGAGAATTTCTTAACTCTCTTCAGGCAATGTCAAGTGGAGAGTTGATAGACATGGACATATGAAAAGACAAGAACAGGAAAAGTGGGGTAACTCAGTTTCTACTTTCTCCTGTATGACTTCAGTGGTGGTAGGCTCAGGCTTTTAATATGTCTCTTCCCTGGAAGGCTATAGCTCTCTCTCTCAGTAACTGTACCTGATGTGAGATGGGACATCACTGACCGGTGGTATGATTGTAGGAGGTGGCAATATAAGATGATGCTCCTTTAACAGGATATATGTATTTAGCCTAACAATTTTTGGTTTCTGGGTGGCTTCTTTTCATACCACATATGTGAGATTAAGGCAGAGTACAATCTTGTAAGAAGTGGAAGTCAAATGGAGTTCTGTATTGGAACGTTTTCATGAGCAGTGCTATATAAAGCAAGTCAGTGAAAGAGGTGGTATTTGAATCTGCAAATTCATGTTCTCCTAATCCCAGGTACAGTATCAATATGTGCTACAACCTCTCTATATGCGTTACCTCTATGCATTGCTAACACGAAAAACGAGCATAGAAATTGTTATACCAATAAAATAAAAACCAGCAGGATCTTATTAAAGAGGAAAAGGCAAAATACCACATTTATTGTGAATACAGAAAGAATCATAGTAACCAGTTAGCTATAGCTATAACATTCTATTCAATCTCATATTTATTCACACACGCGCACACACACATTCTGCAAGGTTGTTATCCTAGTTACCAGCCTTAGAGTTGCTCATGTCAAGCCACTGGCCAGGTGGCCTGGACATGAGGAGGGAGCAGGGCCTTGTCAGATGCTCATCTGACGCTCCTGGAAGTTGGTTTGCAGAATCAGACCCCCAAAGTTCTCACTTTCTAGAGTCCATTTTTATAGGAATTTCTTCCTATGCCAGTCTATGGCAATTGCTTCATCATGCTGTTGCTGAATCAATCAGGAGATGGCACATTTCTGACGGCTCCGTGCTGCTAGATGTTATCTTGTTCTTTGGTTCTCCCATTCTTGAGGCTGTTGGGTGGATTCCAGTCTGCCCTCCGGGGGTCCTCTGGTTATTTCCACTTGACGCCTTCTTCAGCCGATGGACGCTGGATTCTTAGGCTGGCACCTCCCTGATCATTCAGTTATTATCCACACCAAGCATCCATCCACATACATCCTCTATCTCTATTTTAATCACAATTGTTAATACAACAAAAGGGCGGGGAGTCTCTGGGTGCTGTTTCTGTTGTTACAGAGTATTGCTTTGAGTCTCTCTCTGTGTGAATTGCTTTGAGAACAGACTCTGTCTTAGAATGTACTAACGCAATTAGCAGCTTGCAAGTTTCACGCATAGAGGGAGAGAAACAGTACCAAAAACCAAGAGACCTCTTAATTAGTAATACCCTGGAATTTAAACTATGGGGAATCAAACTCATTTGTGATTTTAATACAGAACTTCTTTAATATGATCCAACGTAATAACTTCACTTAACGTGAAAATACATGTTCATAAGTGTGTACATGCTGTATGCTCTTCTGTGTTCAAGCTTCTCCACCATTGTGTTCGCAATGTCCCAAACAGTTGTAAAAGTTCCTAAGATTTTTAAAAACTGAATATGAATCTTCTAAAATTAGTGAAAGTGCCCATGGAACTTCCCCTTAGTGAATCCAAGAGGAAGATGGAAATATGGTTCTTGTAGAACCATACAAAATCCTGTACTTTTTGTCCTGGATCTTGAGTTGGATCTTTATTTGGAACGATGGCCTTGTGGATCAAGGGCTTGGGAGACCTCCATTCTTGTGTCTACCAGACTTCTCTATGACTAGGGTAAGCTACTTACACTCTGTGCCTCAATTTCCCATATGTAAAATGTGGATATTTCTTCTATTTTTAGAATGTAAGCTCTGCAGATCAGGGACTGTCATGCATGCACATCTACCATAACAAATCCCCAATCTTGATTGATGCCTCAAAGCTTCTGTAATGATCCATTTCAACTTATCCAAAGTCTAGTGGTATCTGGTTATGGTGTGGGTTTTTCTTTCCCCTTTGGGCCCATTCTCATCTGAACATGATCTCTTTTCAGTTGTCAGTGAGCTGGCTGTAATACACTCTGATATCAAAAAGGAGAGTGACTAATATGCTGTCTGAAGTGTTTCCTTGGTGCACTAGAAATCCTGTTTTAATGAGGGAAAGAGCTGTTGCTGTCATGTCTCTTCTTTGGTGTGGGCAGGAGGCCAAAACTGTGTGGATGACCTATTATCAGATTACTGCAAGTAAAAACTAAAATCTAATTGAATATCATTTGTAAAAGGAAACCACTCCCAAGTGTAACTAAATCAAGATTTTACCATCTGGATTTTTGTCCAGTAGTAAGGATGAGGGCAGTGTGACCCACAAGCTCTGCTCTTTCTCTTAGTATTGGTCTTGAGTCTCTGCAGCAGTTTGCCATAGAAACATGATGGAACATAGAAGCAAATCCTGCATCTTGCAATCCCTTCCAACCCTGTGGTTCTATGATGCTTGGACGCACAAGACTGCTCTTAAATTTTTAAGAAGTGTATTTTTAGGCATGCAGTAAGGTCCTGTAGATCTTAGAGTGACTTCTACGCAAACACACTGTGGTAGATGTCGTCTTTTTCTTTAAAAGGAAAAGTCCAGTATTGGAAAAGCTCACTTGTTGGAGCATGTAGGAACTCGGGTGATGTGCAGTACCTAACAATGTGGTGCTCCTTACTGGCACTGAAGTTGAGGCATTGCTCTCCCCCCCCCCCCCGTCTTTGTTTTTAAAAAAAAAAAAAAAAAAAGCAATAGGAATAAATTTGTCAGGAAGAAGCTGCAGGGCAGAATCTGCTCCTGTTGAAATCAATGGAAAAAACTTCTATTGACCTCAATAGGAACAGGAGCAAGTTGTAAGCGTGATTCCTTGAAACTGTAGATTGGAAGTGAGACTAGGTTATTGAAAGAGTAAAACTTTCATAAGACAGATTTATTTAGGTCAGTGAAATTGTGAACTTCAGAGGGATAGCTATTGAGAAATACTCCATTTATTAAAGGCAAATACTTTATTATGTTGCTGTAGAAAGTTAATTAATATTCCTAACTTGGCAGCTCAAAGTTCAACCAGCTGGAATATTAACTGGGAAAACATGGAAACTTAATTTTTTGTCTCAATTATTCAAGTGAAATAGGATTAGGTACATTGAGCATATAAGATATAGCTTGCCCATACTTTATTATGGGATATCTCAGTAAGTGTATTAATTGTATGACATAACTCTGAGAAATCACTCACTGATGTACAGTAGCTGTCCACAAATTGTCTTTTACAATCTTTGCACTTTCCTCTGTTTTTAGATGAGAAATCCAAATGGAATAAATGGGGGAGGGATTTGAAAAGCACTTTACATTAGCTGAACTGTGCTCCCACTGACTTCCATAGGAGCAGCACAGTTAGGCAAGTGCTCGGTGCTTTTGAAAAATCATACCCTAGGTGCAGGATAGAACTGATTTTTTTTTTTTCTTTTTTTTTTTTTTAAAAACACCCCCCCCCCCAAAACAGCCAAACAACATCTGCATTTAGGTTGCAACACCAAGTGCTTGAAAGTTAAACACCAGAATTTAGGTTGTCGGTTGAACTTTAATTTTGCCCCTTAATTGATCATGTCAATTAGACTACTGATGCAAAGGAGTTTGCCTAAATAAAAACTGCAGACCAAATCAGGAGTTTGTAAGTTTAGTCCCTTAAACCCACTGACAGAGTTGGTTCAGCTTACACTCCAAATTCTGATCTCTGCACTAATGTAAATCCAGAATATATCAAGTGAGGTCAGTGATGTTAAGAGGGGTGGGGCTGGAAAAGCAACTAAAGAAGGGATGCTGGGCAGAAAACTATGAAATATTGTTTCAATCTATAGTCTTCAGTGTTGGCCAGAAAGTTTCCACAACTCATGTGAGCAAGGGATCTGGAATTTGGATCTCTATTGCACTTCTGATTTAAGAAGATGGCTATAGATTCATTTTCTTCTGGTTTGCTTTGTTTCTTGAAAACATCTAGATGAAGACATTGAGCTGCCTCTCCCTTAATATTTTGAGGGGTGCATTGTACTAATTCTTCAATAAACGCTAGTAACTTTGCTAGTTACCATATTGAACAGTTTCTGATGGTGAGGTCAAGGCATTTAAACAGCTCTCCTGTTATCTTTCCCCTTTTATTTCTTTCTTGGGGGGGGGGGGGGAGATGAGAACAGGTGGATGAAAGTGTTTCAAGCCTGAGTGACTCTGCAAGTGTTTCACCTGAGCTCCATTGTGTGAGCATGCTGATTAAAGTCTGGGAAAGGCACTTCCGGTAGGCTGATTGTTCTCCTCTTGCCTGAAAGTTCACAGTCTGCCCTAGGCACTAGGTTAACCATTTAAAACAACAGGGAATTATTTTGCCTAGTTCCAAACACTGTGGGTACAGAAGCTTGACTCAAAGTTGTCAGGTTACATTCCAGTTACAGGGGTAAGAGCCAAGACAATAACCAAATCACAGAAAATGATATGAACTAAAGAGGGAACAAGTAAAACTGTGTATCAGATTGGTCTGCCAGCTGGTAATGCAAAGCACAGGCTTCTCTCTGGAAAGGAAAAACCTGTGAGATGCTCTTGTTTTATATTGACTTGTCCTCTGAAGCGCTTACACTGTGGTGCTACAGAAAACCATATGGGGGAGGATCATTAAGGGGGAATGAGGCTAGAGCCCAAACTCCCTCACCCCGCCCCCCCCCCCCCCCCATGTTTTGTTTCAGTACCTCAAACTCATCTGGGTTTGCCCTGAACTGACTTCAGTATAGTTTATCTCAATTTCTGATTTATCAAAGCATCTTAATTCTAAAGAGCAAACAGCACACAGTGCTTTGCATGTACTTACACTAACTCAGAAGGTTATTGCTATTGCTTTGGGAAAGCTTTATTAGTGATGGAGAACAACTTCAGCGAAAACAGGAGCTGAATAAAAGGGTCACTTTACTCTTCCCTTAAACGGGACAAAACTCTTCAAAGACATGGGAAGTTTGGCTAGGAGCAATGCTCTTAACTCCTTCCCTGCTGCTTACTGTCCGCTTCCAGGACCTCTGAGGGGCAGCCTCTTCTGGCAGCAGGTTTTCTCTTCAAGACATGAAAGTTTTTTGTTGTAATATCGCAAACTTCAAATCCAGACTCCAGCGAGAGACTGCTGAATTGGAATTCACTTGCAAATTGGATACAATTAACTTAGGTTACCTTGCATAATGACAGGTTTCAGAGTAACAGCCGTGTTAGTCTGTATTCGCAAAAAGAAAAGGAGGACTTGTGGCACCTTAGAGACTAACCAGTTTATTTGAGCATGAGCTTTCATGAGCTACAGCTCACTTCTTCGGATGCATACTGTGGAAATTGCAGAAGACATTATATACTATTTATATATTTATATTATTTCATGGTGTCTGTGTATATAATGTCTTCTGCAATTTCCATAGTATGCATCCAAAGAAGTGAGCTGTAGCTCACAAAAGCTCATGCTCAAATAAATTGGTTAGTCTCTAAGGTGCCACAAGTCCTCCTTTTCTTCTTGCATAATGACTTAGGCTTGAATAGAGACTGGGAGTGGCTATTTCCCCTTGTTTTCTCCTACCCCCTCCCACCCCCCAGACGTTCTTGTTAAACCCTGGATTTGTGCTGGAAATGTCCCACCTTGATTATCATACACATTGTAAGGAGAGTGGTCACTTTAGATAAGCTATTACTAGCAGGAGAGTGGGGTGGGGGGAGGTATTTTTTCATGCTTTGTGTGTATAAAAAGATCTTCTATACTTTCCACAGTATGCATCCGATGAAGTGAGCTGTAGCTCACAAAAGCTTATGCTCAAATAAATTGGTTAGTCTCTAAGGTGTCAAAAGTACTCCTTTTCTTCAAGGGAGAATGTCACTTCAAATGCAAGGCTCTCTTTTTATGATACACCAAGACATAGACATGTCTGACCCTCCAAGCTTGTGGAGAGACCTATTCAGGTGTGTAGGGAGAGCAGGGTTATTGGGGCTGGGGAACTTTCAAAAGACATGGATAGTTCAAATATTCAGGCTTCTTGATAAAATAGTCTAAACCCCATTGCAGGATTTGTTGCCTGTGGCTACCTAGCACAATGCTATGCTCAGCCATTTATGTTCCATGGCATTGAGTTCTAGATCTGCAGCTTAAAGGTCGGGGCCATAGTCCATGCCAAGTGCTAGTAGCAGATGTCCTCACAATCTTGGTCTTAGCAACTGAACTGATCATGGTGTGCAGCTGCCCCCATTTTCAGGATACTTGCAGTGTATAATTGTGGGGGGAATCTATATGGCTGGTACAAGTGAGGAGCTATAAGATGAACTGCCTGGACTTGTTGAGGGTCATTCCTCATGGTTTATATGTACTTGCTAAAGGGAAGCATGTAGGCCAGATCTCTAGGCTGCTGTCCCCTCTTTCAAAGAGCTCCCCCTGCTGGTATGAAGAGCCTACATGTAGGCAATACCTCACAGGTTTTCATATTTGCATTGCAACAAGTAAACCTACCAGTGAAATGTCAATTACATGAGGCACAAGAACTACTGGCACTCTTTCAATATGAAATATTGCCCAACATTTTATTTTATCTGTAGGTAATGAATGGGGTGTTTGACAGCATTGCTTCAAAAGGTAACATTTCAGACAGCATCTGTAACCTGGGTTCCCAGCTGCTGCTATTTTTGGTTACTCCAGTAGATGTTCCAATCTCGCCAACTAAATAATTGAAATATTATTGCTGCTTTTCTCAGGAGCTTAGTTAACAGCTTGCTGCAAAATGAAAATCAGTTGGCAATCACAATGCTATGATACAGAACCTATTATGTACCTACCTTAATCAGGATATCTGGAGTATCCAGACTGAATATAGTCCCAAACCATACAAAGGACAAAATTCCTTTTGCCGTTGTGCAATTGACTTTTGCTGATATCTCCTTTTTAATACCGTTGCAAGAGATCATCTATTCAACTCCCCATGGCAATCCAGATGATGGAACTTCATTTCCACAGCTGATCTTTTTAAGGATTATAAATGCAATTTGAAAAGTGGTGCTGTCTATTTTCATATGAAAATCATATTCTCCTAGAGGCAAATGGCTATGCCTGATAACATTCACAGAAGTGCCCAGTCTCTTACCTTTCCAGCCCCTGGACTGATGAAGAAACACTTTGAATGTATGAGGCTACTGCAATGCAAAGGGATTTAAAAACAGTGGTACCCAAAATGAGAAGATAGGCCTCCATGAGGGAGAGACACAGTGCAGAAAATTCAGTGCAGAGAGATCTGAATAGATGATAAAAGAACAAGGGAAGGAAATATTGCTTAGACCTTGCAGCTGAACTGTAGTCCACAATAACCACAGACACAATGAACTCAGTTCTTAGGTCAGAAAAGAAAAAATAGATGGCAAGGATTAGGGTACCTCCCTGGCTAAATATACTGGGGAGGGGGGAATCAAATGGTCCGATTGGGTAACTAATAGTGAAGGAGATCTCCATTGAAAGACTGCCAAGGGAAGTGGGGGAGGATTCTCTATCTCCTGATACCTTCCAGAAAGGCAGGCAGTCTTGATGTGAAGACATGCTTTAGCGGCAGCCAAACACTAGATGTAGGATGCAGTACAGGGGCAACTGGATGAAATGTAATGTCCTTTGATATAACCAAGAGGTCAGACTAGATCTAATTGTCCCTTCTGGCATCTAACAGATTTTATCTGACAGATGAGTTCTCACTGCAACAAAGGACAAAAAAGCTAGTTCACCATTATAGTAACGAGAATGAAAAGGCTGTCCACACTACACAGCTTTTAGTGACATGGCTGTGTTGCAACAGCCATGGTGCTAAAAGTTGTGCATTGTAGCTGCTGTTCGTTGGCTCGTCTGCCCATCAAAAACTTCCACCCCAACAAGCAGCATTTGCGTTGTCAGCAGGAGAGTGCTGCTGCTGACAACGCGCTGTTCACACTGGCGCTGATTGAAGCAAAACTTTTGTTTTTCGGGGGGGGCGCTTAACACCCCTGAAAGACAAAACTTTTGTCATCCAATTGTCAATTTAGACCTAGTGTAACTCTTAACTACCTTTCGGGGCAGGGAGGAAAAGAACAGAGGTTTTCAGACACTCATTTTGTAAATGAGTCCATTGGGAGGCATAAGTGCTATGACAGTGTAACTGGCCTACTGAAGCCATTTGACAGTGCTGTGTATGTATTCTAAATCCACCTAGTTGCTAAAGCATGGAAAAAGTGGCACTCTGAAATACAAAGAGATGTGCCCCTGGCTACATGGATCATGCCCTGGTGCTATACCCATATGGAGAGGTGACGCTCAATGGTATCTGGCTTAAAGAAGTGTAGCCAGGAGGGGGAGCATTTTGAAGTCCTAGTTGCTCAGGATCAAGTGACATAGAATACACCACTTCTGGATGCTAGTGTCTGGTCCAGCCCAGAAGCTATACAGGGCTATCTATGTTGGTTTTTAGAGGCATTGCAAATCAGTTTCACTGCAGTTGAGGATCAGGGCTTCTGAAATCAAAACCCATGAATCCCTCTTGGTTTTCATTTTTGATTTTAAATAAATGAAGTTTCTGACCTCTGCCAATGGCTGCACTGCCCCTACTGAGAAGCAAGAGACGCTTGCTGTTTTTGTTGGTATTTCAGTAAATCCCCAGAGATTCTAACAAGGAAGCAACTGACAAAGCTTTCACAAACTCATTGCCCTTATTAAAAAAATAAATAAATTAAGGGGGTGGGGAGCAACCTCTGGGGTTGATAGTTTAACTCCAAGTCCCTCCCAGGCCCAGTCAGAGTGAGTTACAACAGAAATTGGCTATGAGTGACACTAAAAGCAGCTGCAATCATGAGTTGGCAAGAGAACAAAAGTATCACAACACTTCCGTGGCTGGCTCACATGTCTGTAACTGGGCAAGCTGCAGGATATTGTTTCCCATAAGACTCTTGCAGTGTGATGCACAGGTAATTAAGTAAACTGTCAGTGCTGTAACTAAGCATCTTTGTATCCTCCTACCAGGATTTTTGTCCTTCCATAGGGTGACCCTATTTCCCTAAATTGAAAATATGACAGCAGGTAAGCAGTGATGCCAGGCAGTTCAGGCTGGGCTGCCCAGGGGCCCCTTGTCCAAAGCTCACTGACTGTTTTTTGGCAAAACTGGGCATTTGTCCAGTTTCTGTTACTGCCCAAATGTAACTTAAAAAGGGGACTGCCCTGGCCAAAACAGGATCTATGGTCACGCTATTTTATTCCACCCCTGCAGCTTTGCGCCCTGGGTGGCTGCCCTGCTCACCCCCCCCCCCCCCGCCCCCGTGGTTAAGAAGCAATTCGCAGGGCCATGTTTGTTAACGACTGCTCATGTTCTGAAGTAATCTTAACTTGTCAGGAGTGAGAGGGAGGCAAAACACAGGTCTCAAAGCTGCAGATCCAGCACATCACAAAACTATTCAGGAAATGAAGATGTAGATCATTAGAGATAGGACTGACCTGTAAAGGCCAGATTTGGATCTGACCTTTTCCAAAGCTCAAGCTGTTCAGATCTAGGGTTTGGACTTGGCCCCAGACCTGAACATCAAAGGAAAAACACATTCCACAGCTGGGAAGTGATTAAATATTTAGAGTTTGGGAGCAGATAACTGGTGGGGTGATGGATTTCCTCCCCTCCCTATCCCTACTCTCAATGAATAAATTGCTGCAGATGGAAAGGTCTCATGTATTGCCAGGCCATGCACTAAACAATGTTTAATTGTCTTAAGGTCCTGGACAACAATCAATGTCACCTTTGAAAAAGCCTCCACTTTAAGACAGAAAATAAACTGATGGGAGAATTGGGCAAATATTGCCAACTGGTGTTCACAAGCATTTGTTTGAACAGCTGGTGGATTGACCATGTTTATTTGTTAATATCATGTAAGCCAACTCATTCGCGTGAATCTCTCTGGGAACAGCTGCCCTTCACACAGGTACCAATATTCATATGCAAGCATAATTCACTGCTTATACTCCTGTCTAAAGAATGTCATCCAATCAGGAAGAAGAAACATTACCATGTGGTGGGTGCATGTATTTTTGTTTGTTTGGGTTTTTTTTTTTTTGTTTCTAGCTTGGTGTGGGTTCTTTGTGGTGGTGGGGTGTGTGTGTCTTTTTTTTGTTTGTTTTTTGTTTGTTTTTGGTAAGGTGACTGACATTCCCCTCTGGTGTTATCTGGACTAGTGATCTGCCAGGTCACTCCAATCCTTGTCTCTGGGAGCCAGCCTTACCCTGCTCTGCTGTGAGAACCCCCGCTCCTGGGCTGTTCAGAAACAGCTTCTGGCATGTAAGCTGCTCCCAGCTACTTGCAACCAAATGTCTCTGGTCCCAGACACAACCCCAGGAACCTCCATCTTGCAGTGTCCAGTTATGCCCACTGGATGCTGCAAGTTTATATGAGTTTGTCAATTTAACAAAGAAATTGATATGCACCAGGCTTGTTATGTAGGAGCAGGATTTTATAATTGTACTATAAGAATAGATTTCAGAGTAGCAGCTGTGTTAGCCTGTGCATTGGATACCACATCATCATTTTACAAGGATGACTATGGGTGTGCTGGATGTTCCCCTGAGGTACAGAGCGTCAGTGACCAATTGCATACCATGAATAACAAGAGGATTGAAATGAGCTGTTTATCCAAACCCTTATGAATAGTTGCCCATAATCTTGCTCCTCTTCAACAGAGTAAATGTTTGGGGCCCTGGAATATTCCTGTTGAGGGTAGAAATTGAATCGGAGAAAATCACACTCCTCAATCTTGTCTATTTATAAAGTCCTGCTTCTCCAAACACAAGAGGAACCAAAAACCAGGGGAATAGCTTCTCTCTTTATAGCCTGAGCTGCTTTCAAGCAGCATTGGACCTCAAAGCCCCCTCTCACTTTTTCCAGGGTCATACAACAGGCTCACTGGTTCCTGCTTGGTTTTGTCTGTTCTGTTTGTCTGCACCCTACCTTGTCTTACACATCCATCTACCCCCACCTGGTCAGGACAACATCCAGTGGAAACCCTCACTCGCCTGGTGCTAGTTTCTGGCCAGACTCTATTATGCCTTGTATTAAGTGGGGCCCTTTAACTGCTTATAGCAATCTTGTGTGAATGTTCCCTTACCAGTTTCAAAAAGGTTTTATCTTGATCCATAACCAGGCTTAACCGAGCTCATAATAGACCACCACTACAGAACTTCTAGTGCACAGTAGCAGGAGGCCCATAGGCAGAGTTTGGGGGGCATGGGCATCCCCCCAGACTGCAAGCCTCAGGCAGGCAGCCTGAGTGTGCAATGTAACAAGTTCTACTGAGGACACACGAGATGTGCTGCTCCCACCTTGCACCCCCTGAGGCAGGGAGTCAGAATTTTGTTTATAAACAGAGTGATTAAGGTTAGGAAACAACCTAACAGCTTTTTCTTAAGTTAAATGATCTGTTCCAAGCTTGGTGAATGACAAAATGTAAATTGACTAAATGATAGAAAGTAATTGTATATTTTTCTACAATTGTTTCAATTCTTGAATTCAAGAGGTAGTAACAGTTCAGTTCTCTTCTCAAAGGATATATTTTTTTTTTCTTAGACAAAGGAAATACAGGAGATCTCATCTACTTGGATGTCAGTAAGGCATTTGATACAGTTCCATATGAGAAATTATTAGTTAAATTGGAGAAGGTTGGGATTAATGAGAGAACTGAAAGGTGGATAAGGAACTAGTTAAAGGGATAACTATAACGGGTCATACTGAAAGGTGAACTGTCAGTCTAGAGGGAGGTTACTAGTGGAGTTCCTCAGGGATCAGTCTTGGGACCAACCTGATTTCCTTTTTTTAATTATTACTGATCTTGGCCCAAAAAATGGGAGTTTGCTAGTAAAATTTGCAGCTGACCCAAAGATTGGCAGTATTGGCAATACTGAGGAAGACTAATACCCTACAAGAAGATCAGGATGATCTTGCAAACTGGAGTAATAGAAATGGGATGATATTTAATAGTGCAAAGTCATGCATTTAGGCACTAACAACAAGAATTTTTGCCATAAGCTGGGGACTTATCAATCAGAAGCGACAGAGGAGGCGAATGACCTGGGTGTATTGGTTGACCATAAGATGACTGAGCCATTAATATGATATGGCTGTGAAAAAAGCTAATACAGCCTAGACTGCATCAGGTAAGGTATTTCCAGTAGAGACAGGGCAGTGTTAATATCCTTATACAAGACATTGTTGAGACTTCATCTAGAATACTGTGTGCAATTCTAGTCTCCCATGTTTAAGAAAAATTAATTCAAACTTGAACAGGTGCAGAGAATGGCTACTAGGTTTTTCCATTCCTCAGATCATCCTAACTTATGAGAAGAGACTCAGAGCTTGGCTTGTTTAGCCTAACCGATAGCAGGCTGAGGGGAGATATAATTGCTCTGTATAAATACATCAGAGGGCTAAATACCAGGGAGGGAGAGGAGACATTTAAGTATCAATGTGGACCCCAGAACAAATACATATAAATTAGTCCAACAAGTTTAGGCTCAAAATTAGGTGAAGGTTCCTAACCATCAGAGGAATGAAGTTCTGGAGCAGCCTTCCAGAGGTGCAGTGGGGGCGCAAAACCTAACTGGCCTCAAGACTGAGCTTGCTAAGTTTATGGAGGGGATGGTATGACAGGACTACTTTCAAAAACATATGGCCCATCAGCAACTGCCTGTAGCAAAAATCCCCAACAGCTGGAGATGGGACACTAGATGGGGAGGGCTCTAAGTTACTATAGAGAATTCTTTTCTAGGTGTCTGCCTGGTAAGTCTTGCCCACATGGTCGGAGTCTAGCAGATCATCATCATCATCATTTAGGGTCAGGAAGGAATTTCCCCCCAGGTCAGATTGGCAGAGACTAAGGGGGGTTTTCACTTTCTTCTGCAGCATGGGACATGGGCCACTTGCAGGTTTAAACTAGTGTAAATGGTGAATTCTCTCTAACTTGAAGTCTTTAAACCATGTTTTGAGGACTCAGTAACTCAGCCAGAGGTTATGGGTCTATTTCAGGAGTGAGTGGATGAGGTTCTGTGGCCTGCAATGTGCAGGTCCGACTAGATGATCACAATGGTCCCTTTTGACTGAGTAAGAGTAGACATTACAATTTTAAACCTAGCCAGTGTCCTATAAGTGACTTGCCACAAGATGTCAGAACATGTTAGTATTAGAGCTGAGTGGATCTAATATTTTTCATTTCTTTCTTGATATGGGAATTAGAGGCATAGCTAGAAAGGGTTAAGCAGCTTGCAGGCTGATTGACCCAGAGTCAACCATTCGAGAGAGGTTAGAACAGTATGTAAATGGTAATTAGGGCCATTCCATGGTAGATAGGCTAGAACTTTGAAATGCAAACCAATGTTGTTAAAATTTAGAGGTA
Organism: Chelonia mydas; assembly: GCF_015237465.2. NCBI lineage: Eukaryota > Metazoa > Chordata > Testudines > Cheloniidae > Chelonia > Chelonia mydas. Next base: position 79,026,396 of record NC_057851.1, on the reverse strand, counting down.
ATGCTAATTGTATGTGTGTACTCATATCCTGTTTGATGCTAGCCATGTAAACAGACAGTTTCTGTCTGTCACTATAGCTTTTATTCAGAGATCAAAAGGGAATATTAACGTTTAAATGAACTGTAAACATAGGATATCACTGTTCGTCTCTTTGAAATGTATAATATAATGTGAGAATGCTAGAAAACAGACAATTGCCTTATGTTAACCTGTGTAAATAATTACCAGCGATGTTTAGGAAATGGGTCCACTTCAAAGTCTCCGTGAGTGCCTATTGTTCACCTAAGGACTCCAACCTTTCAAAAAAGGCCTGAAACACTATAAAAGACTGTGGGGTCCTGATTCTGTCAGCTGTGACCTGCTTTGTTCTTCATGCAGGGGAAACTTAAGTCGTAAGGCTGAGATCCCAGTCCTAAACTGGAACACCCTGAATATGAAGATTGGACTATAACCTATGAGCTAATTCTGAAAACTCTTTGCAACTACAATGCTTGCCATCTCTAATATGAATTCAATCTCAAGAACTGTACTCATGTCTGTACATATACTGATCTTTTAACCAATACTTTTTTAAAATAAATTTTAGTTTAGTTAATAAGAAATTGGCTGTAAGCATGTATTTGGGTAAACTCTGGAATATTCATTAACCTGGGAGGTAATGTGTCCAATCCTTTGGGATTGGTAGAACCTTTTTTATATTATAAGATTTTCAGTAATCCTCATATTTGACTTGCGTATCTGCGTGGAGGCCTGAGGCTGGGTTTCTTTAAGGGAATTATGGCGTTGGCTTCTGGGTAACCAGTGAGGTATTATAGAAGCTGGATTGGTAAATCTAAGTATTGGACTATCCACCAGCTTTGGGGATTGTCTGCCCCATTCTTTGCAGTTCACCCCATTTGAGTGACCTCAGTTGGCTCTCCTGGGACCTCAGTTGCAGCTCCTGTCAGATATTTCTAAGTTATTACCTGCAAAAACTCTAGAGTTTTCAGTTGCCTAAGTAACCATGATTCTAGGGGCTAAAGATGCCTACTTGGCCACAATTTGAAATGGCACCCCGGCGCAGGCATGGAATTTGTCCTGCAGCACCACATGGGGTGTTGGCCTGACTGGAACCCTCCCACACCCAATATAGAAGTCAAACTATGCCTATGTGGAGGCCACATGGTGACTTGTGGCAGGCTACAGCACTGTAGATTTACACCCTGGCTTGCCATGCACTAAGGCCTGATATATCCTTAAAAATTAGATGAACCTAGTTCCATCACTTGAGGCTGTGGGGAAAATTTCATGCCCTGAGCACCACAGTTAGATTGGCTCAGACTGTAGGGACAACTAAGTCAACAAACATTTTCTGATTTAGCTGCCATCTCAGGCAAATTACCTACGTCAGCAGAAAAATGCTTTCTATCAGTGTGGGAAGCACGTACATAAAGAGGCATATCTACAGCTATCCTTTTGGAGCGCTTGTAGTGTACACCCAGCCTGAGTCTCCATGTGGACAAGCCCTAAATTCTTCAGATAAATTATTCACAATGAAGAATTCAAGCAGCTCTGATAATTAATTACCTTTTTATTTATGGCTATTCAGCCAATTCACTCTGTCTCACCTGAGCATATTCAAGCCAATCTGAATTAATGTTGAATAAGATGTAAATCTGAGGTAATGCTGAAGCATGGTGAGAGAACTCATATTTGTGAGCTACCCTTCGTAGGATGCTCAGGTGAACGAGGCAATGAACAGAAGACTAGATAGCAGCAGTTTTTTCTAATATCTTCTCCATGGCAATAGCAAGTATGTTCATTTTGGCTTTTTCCCTGAGTTGCTCTAATGCATCTCACATTGGCTTGACTTTTCTATAGCAAAGCACCATTTGTTGTGGAATTGCACCTCCTATTAGCTTCTACTGTCTGTATTCCAACTTCCCCAGTTTGTATTCGGTCTACTTAATTCCCTTATTTCACTTAAGGTAACCATTTCATCTCCTTAAAATGCTGTTTGAGCATGTGGCTCTGTCATTTATTACAGATTTGTGCAGCCCCTGGCCCAGTGCAGCCCTAATCTGGCTGAACCTTTTAGGTGCTACTGTAATATAAATAAACTATTTTGTTTCCACCCTGGTGATGGATGCTTTTTTAGTGGTAAGTCAAGTGATTTCTGTAAAGTGCTTTGTGTTCCTCCTGTATGAATGTAAAGTCACTTTAGTTCTTTTTTTCTTTTTAAACTGCATCATGCAAATCTGGTATGAAGAAAGCATCCAATTTTCAAACTGCCTAGACATACCACATGCCACTTGGCCATGTTTTTGTTGTGCTGGGGGTCCAATAATATGTGTCTTGCTGAACCATAGTTAAGGTTGAGCCAAACTCCCACAGAAGTGGAAGGCTGGGGAGTTTTGTTTTGTCAGCTTTTAGCAAATTCTTCTCAAGATACACAGATTAAGTGTTGGTGAGTGGGAATCTTAGAGTATTTCAGTTACTGTACTTTATCAGCCCATCCCATCTTTCATGGATTAATAGGTTTGATTATGCTCTGAATAACAAAGCAGAGCAAGTGTGCTGAATAGGCCACCCTTTGTGGCTAACCCAAAGTATTTATTAAAATTGGACCTGAATTACAACATATCCAAACCCCCTTGAACTACAGAGAAACTTCAGATTTGGATTTATAATCTTTCTGTAATTTCTCAGACATAATTTGGTTCTCTGTCCCTCAACATTATATTACAGCACAGTGATTATGGAGATATGCAGATCTGACACAATTTAAAAAAAAAAAAAAAAGTGAAAACCTTGAGGAAACCCTTCCAGCACACCATCCAGTGCCATATAATCACATGGTACATAAAAGTTCCTGGTGGGGAGGGAGAAGCTCACTGAAAGGCTTTTTTTTTTTTTTTTTTTTTTTTCTTCTTAAATCGGAGTTTCAGGGTATGTCTACGCTGAAGTTGTCGACAACTTTTGTCTTTCACGGGTACTTAAGTGCAAGACAAAAGTTTTGCCGACGCAAGTGCCAGTGTGACTTCTGTTGGCAGAAGCGCTCTCCTGCCGTCAAAGCTGATGCTGCTTGTGGGGCTGGAAGTATTTTGTCTGCAAAAGTACCGAAAAAGAGCATTTACACACCCTGCTATTTAGCGACAAGACTGTGTCAACACAACCTTGTCGCTAAAAGCTGCGTGGTATAGACAAACCCTCAGGCCATGTGAAACTGAACACCAACAAAAGACTGTATAAACTTAGGTTTCAGAGTAGCAGCCGTGTTAGTCTGTATTCGCAAAAAGAAAAGGAGTACTTGTGGCACCTTAGAGACTAACCAATTTATTTGAGCATAAGCTTTCGTGAGCTACAGCTCACTGTATGCATCCGATGACTAATACGGCTGCTACTCTGAAACCAAGTAATCCTTTTCTTTGTATAAACTTAAGATTCCATCTCTTGTGTGATCATCTGCAGGCACAAGTTAAGCAGGAACAGTGGAGACCTTATGCTATGACCCTTGTTTGCTTAAAACCTTGTATTTGTGAAGATCAACTGAAAAAGTTACTGAAATGTCTCTTGGACCGCTAGCTCAGATAATCAGGCACATATGCAAATATTACCAAGCATCTGTATACAGCAGATACTAACAGCCACTAATTGACTACTGTGACTTCCAGAACAATATAACCACTCCATATAATAAGCAAATTAAATTTGCTGCCCAGTGAACAGTTCTTGTTAAAATAATGATCCATCAAAATTATGGATGCAGACACAAGATGCATTTATACATGCACAGGCATTTGTCGCTGTTCAGTTTATAAAGCAATGTTTATCCTTTGAAATAAATTTTTAAAGCTGTTTATAAAAGTATAGCTGTATTCAAATGAATTACATTTAAAATCAGAAATTTAGAGCCAATGTCGGAGATGATGAAGTCTTTGTGTAAACTACCTCTTCTCACGCAACTGGTATTTATATGTTGAGGGCAAAAGGATGGGTTTATAGTGGAAAATCAACCAAAAGGAGGGTATAAAATATACCAGCTTTCCTGTTGGTTGCCTTTCTTGCTAAAACCCATACTCCATCCTCTTTGCATCTACATTACCTTGAGTTACCACTGTGTAACTTAAGCCATCATTTATGTTGCCTCTGAATTTGAGCTGGCTTGTCACTCTAGAATAATATTTGATAACACCCCTTATTTTGAGGAGAGTACCTACAGACTTCAAAAGCTGGTATTCCCCACACTCATTTCTATGCTGCAAAACTTCTTTTTAATGACTTGGAGTCCCTGTAAAGACAATTTCAGGGATATTATCAGGATGTATTATGGAGTGGCAGTAGCTATTCCGCAGCTAAGGTTGAAGACTCACCTCTTTCCTTTGCGGGGGAGGGGGGGAGGATGTGGGTTCAGGTTAGGGGGCATCCATGCTAAGGTAGATGAGTTAAGTACAGGTTAATTAGCTCAAAGATAGAGTTCAGTGGCAGGCTTGGGAAGGGAACTTGACAGGAACAGGAAGCCCACTGCTTGCATGACCAGGGACAAAAGGGGGTCAGGAAACATCTAAAGGCCTGTAACCGATCACTTTCCTTATGTGGAAGGAGTAGACCATTTGATTTCCCCAACCATGCAACTGGGATATAGAGAGGTCTCTTAAACAACACCATGATCTATTGTCTGGCTTATAAAAGAAAACAAAATACAGGTACAATGCAACTTAGTATTTTCATACTAATTATCTCTAAAGGTGCCTTAGCCCTTGTCTACACTATGAGTTTAGGTCAAATTTAGCAGCATTAGAGCAATTTAATCCTCGCCCGTCCACAAGACAAAGTCATTTTTGTCAACTTAATGGGCTCTTAAAATCTATTTCTGTATTCCTCCCCGATGAGGGGATTAGTGCTTAAATTGACATTGCCGGGTTGAATTTGGGGTAGTGTGGATGCAATTCAATGGTATTGGCCTCCAGGAGCTATCCCAGAGTGCTCCATTGTGACTGCTCTGGACAGCATTCCCCACTCAGATGCACTGGCCAGGTAGACAGGAAAAGCCCCGCTAACTTTTGAATTTCATTTCCTGTTTGGCCAGCATGGCAAGCTGATCAGCACAGGTGACCACAGAGTGCCAGAATCGCAAAAAAGCTCCAGCATGGACCAAATGGGAGGTACTGGATCTGATCGCTGTATGGGGAGAAGAATCCATGCTATCAGAACTCCGTTCCAAAAGACAAAATGCCAAAATATTTGAAAAAAATCTCCAAGGGCATGAAGGACAGAGGCTATAACAGGGACCTGCAGCAGTGCCACGTGAAACTTAAGGAGCTCAGGCAAGCTTACCAAAGAGTCAAGCGCCCGCTCGGGGTCAGACCCACAGACATGCCGCTTTTATGATGAGCTGCATGCAATTCTAGGGCGTGCCCCTACAACTACCCCACCCCTATTCATGGACTCCTGTATGGGAGTCTCACGCAAAAGGGATGAGGATTTTGGGGACGAGGAAGATAGTGCACACCAGGCAAGTGGAGAAACCGTTCTCCCTGAGAGCCAGGAACTGTTGATCATCCTGGAGACAGTACCCTCCCAACCCGGGCTCCCAGACCTTGAAGGCAGAGAAGGCACCTCCTGGTGAGTGTACCTTTGTAAATATAATACATGGTTTAAAAGCAAGTGTGTTTAATGATTAATTTGCCTTGAAGACTTGGGATGCATTTGTGGCCAGTACAGCTACTGGAAAAGTCTGTTAACGTGTCTGGGGATGGAGCAGAAATTCTCCAGGGACATCTCAATGAAGCTCTCCTGGAGGTAGTCCCAAAGCCCATGGTAGGACACTTTGCCAGGCTAGTAGCACATAGTCTGGAATCATTGCATAAGAAAGCCTGGCAGCGTATGGTCCCGGTGTTTGCTGGCATTCAAGCAACATCCGTTCTTTATCTCTCTGTGTTATCCTCAAGAGAGTGATATTTATTGTTACATGGTTGAAATAGGGGAATTTTATTAAGGGGACATTCAGAGGTGGCCATTCCTGCTGGGCTGTTTGCCTATGGCTGAAAAGAAACCATCCCTGCTGTTAGCCACATGGTGAGGGGAGGGGTGAAGCGATCATCCCAGAGAATTGGGTGTGTGGGCAGGGGTTAGCTGGGTTTGTGCTGCATGTTAACCTGAAAATATCAGCCCCTCCTTTTAAATGGACAATGTGTCTTTTTAAATACTACTCTCCCTTTTTTTCATCCCACAACTGCAAATGTTTCAACGCTGCCACTATCCTCTCCGTCCCAGATAAGAAGGTGGAAAAAAAACACACTCGCGATGAAATGTTCTCTGGGCTCATGCAGTCCTCCTGCACTGAAAGAGCCCAGCAGAATGCATGGAGGCAGACAATGTCAGAGTCCAGGAAAGCACAAAATTAATGCGAGGACAGATGGCTGGAGCAACAGGAGATGTGGCGGCAGCGTGATGAAAGGAGGCAGGATGCAATGCTGAGGCTACTGGACGATCAAACTGATATGCTCTGGCGTATGGTTGATGTGCAGGAAAGGCACAGACCGCCACTGCAGCCCCTGTGTAACCAACCGCCCTCCTCCCCAAGTTCCATAACCTCCTCATCCAGATGCCCAAGAATGCGGGGGTTGGGGGGGCGAGCCTCCGGGCACCAACCACTCCACCCCAGAGGACTGCCCAAGCAACAGAAGGCTGGTATTCAATAAGTTTTGAAGTGCAGTATGGCCTTGTCCTTCCCTCCTCCCCCACCCCTCCCGGGCTACCTTGGCAATTATCCCCCTATTTGTGTGACGAATTAATAAAGAATGCATGGATTTGAAACAACAATGACTTTATTGCCTCTGCAAGCAGTGATCGAAGGGTGGAGGGGAGGGTGGTTGGCTTACAGGGAAGTAGAGTGAACCAAGGGGGCGGGTTTTCATCAAGAAGAAACAAATGGAACTGTCACACCGTAGCCTGGCCAGCCATGAAACTGGTTTTCAAAGCTTCTCTGATGCGCAACATGCCCTGCTGTGCTCTTCTAACCGTCCTGGTGTTTGGCTGCGTGTAACCAGCGGCCAGGCGATTTGCCTCAACCTCCCACCCCGCCATAAATGTCTCCCCCTTACTCTCACAGATATTGTGGAGCGCACAGCAAGCAGTAATAACAATGGGAATATTGGTTTTGCTGAGGTCTAACCAAGTCAGTAAACTGCGCCAGCGCACCTTTAAACATCCAAATGCACACTCTACCTCCATTCTGCACTTGCTCAGCCTATAGCTGAACAGCTCCTGACTACCGTCCAGGGTGCCTGTGTACAGCTTCATGAGCCATGGCAATAAGGGGTAGGCTGGGTCCCCAAGGATAACTATAGGCATTTCAACATCCCCAACAGTTATTTTCTGGTCTGGGAAGTAAGTCCCTTGCTGCAGCTCTTAAGACAGACCAGAGTTCCTGAAGATACGAGCGTCATGCACCTTTCCCGGCCATCCCACGTTGATGTTGGTGAAACATCCTTTATGAACCACCCTTGCTTGCAGCACCATTGAAAAGTACCCCTTTCAGTTTATGTACTGGCTGCCTTGGTGCTCCGGTCCCAAGAGTGGGATATGCATTCCGTCCATAGCCCCACCACAGTTAAGGAATCCCGTTGCAGCAAAGCCATCCACTATGACCTGCACGTTTCCCAGAGTCACTACCCTTGATAGCAGAAGCTCAGTGATTGCATTGGCTACTTGGATCACAGCAGCCCCCACAGTAGATTTGCCCACTCCAAATTGATTCCCGACTGACCAGTAGCTGTCTGGCGTTGCAAGCTTCCACAGGGCTATCACCACTCGCTTCTGAACTGTGAGGGCTGCTCTCATCTTGGTATTCTTGTGCTTCAGGGCAGGGGAAAGCAAGTCACAACATTCCATGAAAGTGCCCTTACGCATGCGAAAGTTTTGCAGCCACTGGGAATTATCCCAGACCCGCAACACTATGCAGTCCCACCAGCCTGTGCTTGTTTCCCGGGCCCAGAATTGGCGTTCCAAGGCATGAACCTGCCCCGTTACCCCCATGATGTCCAAATTGCCAGGGCCCGTGCTTTGAGAGAAGTCTGTGTCCATGTCCTCATCACTCTCATCACCACGCTGCCGTCGCCTCCTTGCCTGCTTTTGCAGGTTCTGGTTCTGCATATACTGCATGATGATATGCAAGGTGTTTATAATGCTCATAACTGCTGTGGTGATCTGAGCGGGCTCCATGCTTGCCGTGGTATGGCGAGACAAGAGCAGAGTGGCAGCTGAAGCGGTGGTTGGAAGACCAGGTTTTTCCGACCTACTGCACCGTCTGCTTCCAGAGCAGGAGAGCAGAGTGGCAGCGGAAGCAGTTGTTCGATGACTATGGTTAGTAGTTCTACTGCTGAAAGCAGTATGGTGCCCGCATGGAAAAAAGGCGCAAAACGATTGTCTGCTGTTGCTTTCATGGAGGGAGGGGTGACTGACAACATGTACCCAAAACCACCCGCGACCATGTTTTTTTTTTCCCATCAGGCTATTGGGAGCTCAACCCAGAATTCCAATGGGCGGTTGGAACTGTGGGATAGCCACCCACAGTGCATCTCTCCAAGAGTCGACACTAGCCTCGGCACTGTGGATGCACTCCGCCGACTTAATGCGCTTAGTGGGGACACACAAAATCGACTGTATAAAATCACTTTCTAAAAAAATCAACTTCTATAAATTCGACCTAATTTGTAGTGTAGACATACCCTTAGACACAAGTAATGAATCACTGGTCCAAAGGTGATATACATCTGCTGGGGTGTTGGTAGCAAATAAGATCTGGTCTCACCATGTTACAGGATGGAAGACATTCTGAACAAGATGAGAGAGATACTTGTATGTTCTCCCCTCCTCCCCCAAAGAAAAAAGAATCCCTCATTGCTGCTGTTGCTAGCTGTGAACTGAGGAGGCTCTAGAGATAAGGTAAGCGCAGTGCAAATACAACTGACTTGTGTGGTGGGGTTTTTTTGTTGTTGTTTAATTAACTGTAAACTCTAATCAACATGTCTTCTTATGGACCAGACCCTCAGCTGGAGGGGCATTGTTCCATTTTTAAAGTTATGGAGCTATGGTGACTTACACTGTGTATACTTGCACAAGTTGGATTCTGCCCTCAGTTACACTAGTTCAATTACATTGTCATCATTCGGTGTAAATGAGGGCCGAATCAGATCCCCAGCCCACATTGAGTATTTAAGTAATAATGCTGAATAATGTAATGGGCCAAACATTGAGCAAAAGATTACTGCACAGACTCAGATGCATTGAGGAGGGAGGACAATTTGGGGGCCGGGGCGGGGAAGAAAGAATGAGGGGTCTACATAAGGTGCTTTTGAGAATAAATTTGTGGCAGTTTGAACACAGTTGCTTTCTGAAGTAGTGCAAATCACTTTTGCTGCTGCCTTTGCTGTCTAATTCTGTTTTGTGTTCAAATAACTCCTATGTGCACACTACAAGTAAAAATAGACTAAGCAAGAACATCATGAGTCTCCATCTACTCCTTTCCCTCCCAACAAAGAAATAACCTAAGCCCAATAGTCAGTTCTTTCCTAACTGTTTGAAAGCCAGAATAGTGTATGCTACAGGATACAATATATTTGATAACAGTATAGCATTTATTGGACTAAGCTGGAGAAATTCATAGTTCAATTTTTGTCAGAAAAGAGAACACTTCTGAGCTCTGACTCATTTTAATATGTGAAGAACCTAAAATATAGTGTAATGATCCTGCAATACAGAATCTGTTATACACTTGCTGCTCACATTTGAAAGAGCCACTAATTATTTTTGCAAAAGATTTACAGCCAAAGTAACTTGCACCAGGACTTCTGATGACCATAAGTGAACTAAGGGGAACTGTTTTCCATCATTAATTTTAACCTGTAATATTTTGCCAAGATGGCCTCTCTGGTGTGCTCTTCACCTCAGTTTCAATTTGTTCCGCTGATTTGAGCATAAATTCTTATGTGGTCTTAACTTAAAATATAACATCACTCTTCATTAAAAACAGCATCCCAAGTGTTCTCAGGCTTTAAATTGGTTCTGTCATTCTCACTCCTAACTTTAGGAATCCAAATTAAACAAATAGGGTAAATATTAGAGGGGTCATCACCTTATAGGAGCTATGTTCCATTCCACTCCACCCCAAATAAGGCAATATCTTAACTGGTTAAACTAATCAACTGATGAAGGAAATACATTTCGAAATCCATACTGAAACTCTCTTAATGATGCTCTAGGCTTGTATGAAGCCTAATATTTACCATATTTCTCTAAAAGGTCAAATAGGCAAGTATTTTTGATGTACATTAAATCATTCTACAGTCAACTTTTCCAGTATTTTTCTTATCACAGCACACATTCTGCACTATACTTCTAATTTTTCTACCAGCTCTCTTCACAGTCCTCAGTCCTCTAGCTTCAGAAATAGCATTTATGGGCTCCTTTGTCATAAGAATGATGGACATGACACACCATCTCAAAGGCAGAGGTATGAAGTATGGAAGGAGAGGGGAATGGGAGGAAATCTTCAGGACTCTTACAGGGAGATACTGGAACCCCAGGGCCCTCAGTCTTAAAAACAGGATCTACCACTTGGATATATAATGAGAACCTTCATTATTTTTCTGTATTAATCTTATCTGAGATGTAAACCTTTGTGTAACGTTAATGCCTAACTTAATTTTAAAGGGAGGAAGCAAAAGGAATAGAGAGCTAGACTGAGTCCTGAACAGAAGCCTGACTGACCAATAAAATAAACAAAGGAGATCAGATCAGGAGATACAATGGAAGGCCAGCCATGTAATGTCACTTAGGAATAATCCAGCCATAAAAGCTCTATAGTACCAGAAGTCATTTGGGTGGAAATGTAGCCAAATATTCAGTGAAATTCTCAAAACTTCATAACTATAGGCCTCATAGTTCCAATCTCCTCACTGGCTTCCATTTCTTGGATTTATGAAATGGTCAGCTTGCTTTATGCCACAAGAAACTTGATATGATAGATTTGAAACTGTTTGCACTGGAGCCACTGAATTGGCAGCCAGAAAAAGGTTGGATGGAGGATGTGCAGCCAGGAATGAAGGACCACACACCTGATAAGGAATAGCAGTTGAGGTATACTGCCTAAAAGGGGTGTGTGTATGTGGCATAGATGCCTACCTGCCAGAGTACTGGAAGTGCTCTTGTACTCACCTATCCTCACAACCCCCCAGAGGAGTCGCTGACACAAATTCCTAGGAAGTCTAGAAAAAGTGTGGCTTAGCGGCTTTCAGGGATGCTTCCTATCACCATTGGGTGGTAGGACATCTAATCTTTTATCAGAAGAATAGCATTTCAAACTGTGTAGTGGCTCCCTAGTGTTGAAGTGTTAATATTTCAGAAGAGGCCATATCTTAAGGTTGGACTTGAACCCATGGCATTCTGGACTAGCCCTGTGAGAGCTACTGATATAACCACAATAATCCCTGCAGTAACAAATTTAGAAAGGAGCAGCTTCTCATATAGGGAACTTGACCAGCATAGATACTTTATATTGGAATTATTATTCTATTGTGACTTTATTCAGGAATAGTTGCATTTTCTACAATGACATAAAGCGGAATATCATTCTGAAATAATTACCATCTTTCTCCCCGTAGTGGCACTTTTCCTCTATTGTGAACAAAACAGCTGTATTGATACTAAAGTATATGAAATGGCTGGTGAAAAGGCTGCAGATGTTACAGCTGTGTCCTCTGTAGCCAGGTTTCACATTAGCAAAGAGACCAGCTCTAATAAGCCAGCCCAAATAGGGCAATGAGCATTTGGGCTGACTTATTCTCCTCTTGTGTGGAAATCACACTGGAAGAAGGGCACAGTAAACAAACAAATACTAATGCCCACAGCTCTGTAAGGACAGTGTGGAGGCAGTGGGCTCAGAATATCTGAATCCTACAAATGTCCAGTCTCTAATGGGGAGGCACTTTCCATCCACACATCTCACAGCAGCCCAGGCAGCATGCTAGACTACAGCAGTGTGATCATTCTGAAGGGGTGTGTCAGGGCAAGGCACACTGGGGAGCTCCTGCCCTTTTACATAGGGGGGTGCAGGGAATGTAGCACATAGAGCATCTCCTTACCAAGCCCTCCAATTTACCCTTTTCCACATGACCTGTGGGTCACATCATATATTTTTAGAGGGGGCAGAGAGATGGCACATCCTATGTAACTGCCTTTCCTCTGCGTCTGGTCTCACTGCAGCTTCCCCACCCAGTTCTTCCCTCCCTACTGGGGGAGATGATAAAAGGCATTGTTTTCCGTAGCCCTATTGCAAGTGAAAAATGTTGGGTTTTTTTTAAATCTGGTAACCGTACAGTAATTAAATAAAACTTTCTGCTACATGAGGTAAGTGTCTTCTGTCTTCCCACAACGCTTGACCCTTAATCAAAAGTATATGTAGCTTTCTTGTGCTTGCTGACTCTTATTCTTCAGTATGTTACAGTTGGGTGTTGGATTGTTTGGGCCAAATCTTGATCACATGGAAGTAAAGGGCAAAACTCCTCCTCTCCAGTGGGACCAGGATCTGTCCCTTAGTTTGGCTTCAGGTCAGTTGAGATTGGATTTATTTTTTTTTTAAAGATGCAAGAAGAAATGTTCTGACAGCCCAAGAGGACGGAGCTGTGGTATCCCAAATCTGTTTTATTGAGATCAGGACATGTGGAGTAATTCTACAGGCCACCCTCTGATACGTAGTAGAACTATGGACTAAAAACTCTAGCATATTCAGGTAGAAATGTTAGTTTTGCAAACAAAGGGTGGGCAGATCAGCTGTAATCCAGTTCTCACCTTCCACATCAAGACGTGCTGACCCAGATTTTCCAACCTGAAGGGACTGGAAAGGGGAAGAACTGGTTCTGTGTATGACTTGGTTTGCCACCTATTAATTTTTTTAAAATAGTTTTGCTACTAACCTGTACAACATCCTAATGTAATGGCTGCAAAAGTAGCATAAGCCAATACAAATCATCCTTTGTGGTTTGACATGTTTGCTGTCTGGGGACATTGTTAAAAATTGGTATAACCCAATCTCTCAAGTATTTGTACACCCTTTTAAAGTAGAATTGCTGTGAATTATAAGTACTGCTTTACAACCTTATATTTCAAGGTGCTTAGTTCAGTGGGATTTGGGCTGGGGGAGGGAGAGGGTCTCCCGTGGCAATCTATCCCTTTCAGGATTGAGCAACTAACTTTTATGAAAGGTAACATTGTTTACATAGCCAGGGTGTGATAGGATCAGTCATACAAACTAAACTGAAATGAACAGGAACATGAATGTGCTGAAGTGCACCATTACTTATTTTCCTGTTCTTTCTCACTTATTTAAATGAACCTTTTTTTTTTATTATTTTGATTGTAGCAGATTGACTTAAATCTGGAGGTACAATGCTGCCAGTTTACTAATCTCTGCTTATTTCCCAATGTATTCCACTGATAACTTTATTGAAGTATAGAAGCCTGTTTAGTTACCCTCAATACATTAAACTCCTGCATTTCAATTGTCCTGTTTTAGGTTTTCTTAAGCATGTAATTGTGCCAGCACCAGCAGGATATCCTAAAGAACAAAAGCAGCTGTTTTGTAACATACACATTCCAGGACACTTTAATTATTGACTGAATGTGTAAATAATTGATGGCTCACAAAGGCATCAGTGAAAGAGCACTGGAAAGTGTTACACTAGTTGGCTTGGAATGTGGTGGGGTCAGGGCTCTCTAAAGAATAATACTTCATTCTTTCCTTCCTGATTTGAAAGTTGCTATGTTTTTTGAACTGCAAAAACAATGCACTAAAAACAACCAGTAGAATAAATCCTTGCTGCCCCTCACAAATACCAAGCGAAGTATGAGCATCATTAGATAAAGGTGTGTGTGATAACAAATGTGAATTCCATTTTGTCTACACATGCAACAACTGAGAAATAAGGATAATCTACTTGTGTTTTTGGCTGCAGATTTGGTGATGCCACCACTCATACTAACTCCTCAAGTGAGAAGAAGAAATGTGCTAGCTGTCACATTTGCAAAGCCAAGTTTCACATAAATGAAAACCCAACTGATAACTGACTTGAGCCTAACAGCACTGCTTGAATAATGAAGACAAATAGTGTGAATTTCACTCCATCCATAAAATAACTTTGAAAAACACACTGCAGTTAGAGGTCTGTATTTATGTAGCTCTGATTCTGCTTTCTGTGTATTTACTTACTTCATGGAGCATTTCCATATTACTGAAGGCCTGACAATGCAGCAATGGGTGGTACTGAACTTCTGATTGAGAAAGGGAGTCTGTGGTATCCAGGGCAGACCACAGGATGTAGGGAGACAAATGGAAAAACTGGATTAACTGGTAAGAGATTGAGTAGTGAGGGACAGGTGAGCTTAAATGGTATGATGGGGGCATTCCTCTGTCTAGGACAGGAAAGGGGAACTACTCCTAGAATACATATTGTGGGTTTTAGTCCATAAATTTACGGTCTGACCCATATTATAGTGCTAAACTGCTTTGAGAATGTTTGGAAGTAGTGTATAGAACACTTATTAATAAACAGAGGATTAAAGCAGTGGGACTGGTATCTACAATTTCCCTGTCACCACAGCATGGAAGAAAAATTATTTTGTATCAGAGCTTTGCCAAGCTGGCTTGGGCCTGGGCACTGATCTCAAGGTCTTGGGGTTAGTGCCAACATTTTTGGATTGTTAATCAAAGGTTTTCACCTTGTATTTAGCTGTAACATTGGGTCCTTTCCCCAGAACTGAAGAGCTCTGTGTAGCTCAAAAGCTTGCCTCGCACCAACAGAAGTTGATTCAATTAAAGATAACCTCATCCACCTTGTGTCTCTACTATCTTTGGACCCACAAAGCTACAACACTGCAAACAAAGGGTTTTTTTTTTTTTTTTCCTCCCGGCCTATTGGGCTGGGAAGAATGTAGCATGGTTCCCCTCCCCCCGCCACACCTATCAATAAAAAATGAGCAGTAGGGGGTTTAGTAAGTTAAACAAAAAATCATTATTCAAATCATGTTGGTGGGTGTCACAATTCACTAAAGTTAATAGAAAATCATCATTCTTACTGCTTAGAACAAAAACTTGATTCTAGTGTGTCAGAGTGGCTGGCGTCCCCTTTAAGGGAAGCGGGGTCCAGCTCCCAAAGGGCTGCTAGGCGACGGAAGGGGAATTGTGATGTAGTCCAACGTAAGTCAAGTTAAATATTCATTTGTTCTAGCCAGTAGACTGTTATGTAGTATCTCTTTAAATAGTCTGGGAGACATTTAATCAGTTTGGTTTCTCCACATTTTTTAATCTTATGTAGAGAATGGACACAACAGGTTTGGGTTTTTTTGTGTTTGTTTTTTTTTACACCTCTGCTGCTTTGCATTTAGCATCATGCCTTTGTGTGATATTGATCAACAAGGCGGACAGAGCTCTCTCTCTCTCTCTCTCTCTCTTTTTTTTTAAACTGGACAAGGAAATTACCTGGAATGCAAAAACTGATCTGCAATTTATATGAACTGTTACAACTCTGGAAGAAAAGGAGTACTAGTGGCACCTTAGAGACTAACCAATTTATTTGAGCGTAAGCTTTTGTGAGCTACAGCCCACTTCATCGGATGCATCGTATAGCTCACGAAAGCTTATGCTCAAATAAATTGGTTAGTCTCTAAGGTGCCACAAGTACTCCTTTTCTTTTTGCGAATACAGACTAACACGGCTGCTACTCTGAAACTCTGGAAGGTGGTGTCACAGGCACTGGCTTTCTCCTTGCTTCGGGAGTGCTCAACCTTCACTGTGGTCCAGGCCCTGCCCCCACGCCACTCCTTCCCTCACCCCCGTCCCGCCTCTTCCCACCCAGTTCTGCCCCCTCCCCCCCAGCGCCTCCTGCACACAGCAGAACAGCTGAGCCTGGAGGGTGGGAGGTAGGGGGAGAGGTTGATCAGCAGGGGATGAGGATGGGGAGGAGCTGGCTGCCAGTGGGTGCTAGGCATCCACTAATTTTTTTCCATGGGTGCGCCTGCCCTGGAGCAACCACGGAGTCAGTGCCTACGGGTGGTGTGCGAACTTGTAGGGAGCTGATGGAGATATGGGTATCAAAGGAGAATTGCAGTTGCCATTCAGGATCAGGCCAGTGGTCGGTCTAGTCTAACATTCTGTCTTTGATAACAGCCAGTAACAGATGTTTCAAGCAACCTCATTAATGACTTTAGAACAAGCAAGCTGAAGGGGAAGCTTCTTTCTAACCTCTGCCAATTACAAGTTGGCTTATGCCATGGAGCTTGAAGACTTAGCTCCCATATTATTTTTTAAAATCCTTTCTAAAATAACAGATGTTCTTGTCTGTGTTCATATATAATCTTTTTCTTAATCTTGCTAAGGTCTTGGTGCAAATAAATTCAACGGGTTAATTATGCACTTAAAAAAAAAAGTAAAGTACTTCCTCTTATCAGTTCTAAATAGTCTGTCTTTCAGAATCATTAAATGTCCCCTTGCTCTTTGTACTATGACAGAAAGTAAATAGGAGATCTATCTTAATTTCCCTCCTCTATATCATTTTGGTTATTTTACATGCAACTGTCAGGTCTCTTACTTGTCTCTTACTCCTCTCTAAGCTTAAGCTCTCTAAGCTTAAGCAGCTGAGAACTTTTGTGAACAAAACATTCTTGTCTTTCTCAAAAAAGTAATTAAAAATCACTCTTTTCAAATGGAAAAGTTTTGATAACATTTTCAATTTTCTTAAACCATGAAAATTTTTAAAAGGGTAGAAAATTTCAAGTCCTTTACAACCGTTGGAAAATAGAAACAACTTGAATGTCAGTTTCTCAATTTCTTATTTTTCAACCAGCTCAACTGTAAACTGAACAGATTAGTATCATTTAGTTTCATTTCATATGAAACTCATGAAAGTCTTTCATAACTTCCATCATTCATCTTTGGATCCCTTCCATTTTTGCTGCCTCTTTTGATAAGGGGTACCCTGAACCAAAACACAGTATGCCAGGTTACAGTATATCTGATTTCCCCATAATGGCATATTTTCAGTTAGTTTAGTTCACTAGTAATTTTGTATCGTATTCTCTGTACAGTTTAGCATGTTAATTTGTTTGACCACAGAGTACTGAACAGATATTTTCACTGAACTGCCTACAATATTGCCCATATCCCCTGACTCCTTCCCCAAGTTAGTTAACTCAGAGTTCAGCAGTATGTGTTCATATTATTCCTTCCAGTGTCCTTGCACTTGTCAACATTATATTTTGTCATTCAGTATGATGCTTAATTGCTTTGTTGGGGCCTTCTGGAGTTAATCAGTTGCCTAGCTTAGCCTAATCTGAATAACTTTATCCTCTGCAGATCTTGCTACCTTGCTGTTGGCTCCCTCATCCAGCTCATGAATACATTAAACAACACAGGTCCTAGTCTTGTAACCTGTGGGGTGTCCCATGGTTCACTTTCCTATGTTAACATGCTCCTCTTCTTTTTTGTCTTACCCAGTGTCCAGTCTGTCAGAGCTCTCCTGCCCACCCACTCCTATGTAGCTTCCTTAACTACTACTTCTGAAAGATTTCTGCCAGCAGCTTTAACAATTTATGAGGTTTTTGGAGGCCTGAGCCAGCAAGGGAGGTTTTCAGGGGAGGGGGAAGAGAAGGGAAGCCTATGTGCTGATACACCAGCACTTTAAGGGCTCTCCCGGCACTACTGCCTCAACTGCTCTGCTGTTCTGAGGGAGCAGCACCCCCGATGCTTTGGTGCAGGGATATGTGGCTCCCCTAACCCTATTGGTTCCTTGTGCAACAGAGTTAAGGTGGCGATGGCAGTGGCATCACTATCAGCCAGAAGAGCTACTTGGCTGCCTCCCCTACTCCACAGGTGTCCTGCTCAACCAGGGCCGGATTTAGGGGCGGGCAATCCAGGCGACCACCTGGGGTGCCGGGCTTCGGTGGTGCCGGGCTCAGGGTGTTGTTTTTGTTGTCACCAAGAGGAAACATTTTACTTTGTTCTATTTTCCAGGTATTTCATATGTGGATTCATTTTTCACTAACCTCCTAGAATGTTCTGGACCTTTATAGAATCTCATGGAACCTTCCAGACTTTCTGAAAACTACATTTCCCTTGAGTCGCCTAGAACGTTGTCAGCCATGCCCTTGCAGGTATATAAGGGGCAGTGTGGTGCAGGGCCGTGCTAGTCAGTGAGATGGTGGGGGGAGGCCAGGGGCCCATGGGCCCCACCTAGGGTTGCCAACTTTCTACTCATACAAAACCGAGCACACGTGCCCCGCCCCTTCTCTGAGGCCCTGTGTCTGCTCACTCCATCCCCCCCACACTGTTGCTCGCTCTCCCCACCCTCACTCATTTTCACCACCTGGCTCAGGGGGCTGGGGTGTGGGAGGGGGTGAGGGCTCCAGGGTGGGGCCAGAAATGAGGCATTCAGAATGTGGGAGGGGGCTCCAGGCTGAGGCAGTGGGTTGGCATGTGAGAGGGGGTGAGGGCTCTGGGGTGGAGGAGGGGGCTCTGGTCTGAGGGATGGAGCCAAGGGGTTCAGAGTATAGGAGGGGGCTCCAGGCTGAGGCATGGGTGTGGGAGGAGGTACGGGCTCTGGGGTGACGCCAGAAATGAGGGGGAAGGGCAGTGTGGGGGCCATAGGGCCAGGTTTGGGTGCTGGTGGCCTCCCTCCCCCACTGTTAGGAAGCTTCCGCTGCCCGGAGTGAGATATAAGAACAAAGTGAGAGCCCAGCTGCAATATTGTGAACCTTGTTTTATTGTGTAATTGTGAAAATGTACTTTGTATTTTAAGACTTGAAGAGTGTAAACAGCGACTAATAAAGGACGCTTAATGAGACACCAGAGATATCTATAGAACCGCTATCTATGCAGTAATATAAAAGTACTGTTTCTTCTTTTGATATGCTTAACACATAATGTTTGATGACTTGATGTTACTACATTTCAGTTATTCTTAAAATTTAAAGAATAACTGAAATAGAACTCTTACATCACACTCACTTCCCCCACCCAGGAAAACACACAACTGCAAACTGTTTCAGCCCATATGCCCCAAGAAAGCAAGCTGCTCAAGGTCTTACATCTAGACAAACACCTAGTCCCTCAAGGTAGGAGCTGAGATTGCCTATTTCCTGGTGAGTGTGACAGAGTTTGTCGGAATTGAGTGTATTTGAAATGAATGCGAAGTGATGATGGCAGCGAGGGGATTTCCTACACTTCTAATGTTGGTGGCTGACATTGGAAGGAACAATGCTTGCACAATATGGCTTATGTGGGATTTACAATGTTGGTTTGAAATTATAAAGAAAAGCTCAGAGGGCAAGTCATGGCTTCAATAAAGATCAATAGGCAAGGGTTAAAAAAATAATTTTTTTCCCATTCATACACCTGTTTGGCTTCTGTTTGGAGTGTAAGCACCTTGACTCAGGGCCTGGTCTCACTATGTCTCTTGTCCCAGGGTCACCTAAACCTTTAAGGGGGCTGGGGAGCATCCTCATCTATGTGAAGTTTAGCCCAGCTCCCCAGGAGGGAATGAGTACAAGAGTCATGTGATGGGGAGCATGTGCCTAAGAGCCAGGCCTGCTAAGGGAGACATAAGGGCAGCCTGTGGTCAGGGAGGAGTGAGCTTTCTGTTAGAGTGGGAGAACAGCCAGGGCAGGGCCACTGGGGAGGCCTAGTCTGGTCACATAAGAGAAGACAGGGCAGATTAGGTATGTAGCAGAAGGCGGATGTGGGTTTCCCCTATGCTGCAACCTTGGGAGCAACTACCCCTGTCACCGTGGGGAAGAAGGGACTGATTGGAGCCTAGGACAAGGGCTAAAGATCTTCATGGAAGAGGAGAGACGACTGAGAGGAAGGGCTGGACCTGGCAAGAGTCTGGGGTGAAAGACAAGTTTTGTGGTTCTCTTTAGATTTTGATTAACTCCAGAAGGAGTTTTCTGAGTGAGCTGGAGGACTAAGTCATCTTAGGGGCCCAATAATTCTGAGAGCTGGGGGGAGACAGCAAGTTGACCAGAGTGGGGAAATTATGGCACCAGACTGAAGGAAACTGAGGTAGAGGACAGGTCTGAAACAACACTGCTTTAGGCCCTAGTACAATCTCCGAAGCACTTAACACACTGAGGTGCTATATTAAAAACTATTGTTCCATTTTACCAAGCCCCATGTCTCTTAGATAGAAAATGTTAATACATCTACACTGTAGGGAACTTTTAAAAATCACTTAAATTTCTTGGGCCATTCACACGCTGTGAAATACTGTACAAGCATCAATAGAAGAACCTTAAGACCACATTAATGTGCCCTAGCCAGAAGTTGCTAACCCCAGGAGGATTCAGGAATACTCCCATGTCTTTCGTATGAAAGACAAACTAATTACCCGTGTCAAATTTAATGCTGCAAGGCTTCAAGCCAATGCAAAAGCATTCAAAGCTCATCCATTTGTGCTTTGCAGTCAGTACAGAAGTAGTTGAACATTTGTTTTCCTGCTCCTTTATGCCTACTTTATTGTGTGACATTCAAGAAATAACACACTACTATAATCAACAGCTCAGAACTACATTAAAACTTGATGGCCCATTGCTTAATGGCAAAAATAAGTAATTAGAGCTGCAGCGTAAGCAGCAATCAGAAGCAAACTCTGGTGGGATCTCTTCTGTAAACACAGGAACTGCCAATGCTTGTCAGCATGACTGTTGTGCCAGGAAGGAGGAGGAACTGGCTAAACTACTTTGACTTGATCTGTGCAGTAGACCCTCCAGTAATTGGACCTCCATACACTCATGAATAATGTAGCAGAGTCCGCTTTCATAACTGTAGCTCACTGTGAAAGCAGGGAGGCTGCTACCTAGCAAACATTAGACAGCACCTGCCTGGTAGCATTACCGATGTAACAAACAAAGCTGAAAATGAGGTCACTGCCAGGCATCTTTAGTTTGTTCAGCTGAAAGTGGAGGAGGTGTTGGTGGAGAAAACCTTAGACTGAACGTTTCTGCTACAGATTGCTAGGTATTGTGTCTCAGATTAGCTGATGAGAAGAGCAGATTTTTAGAGATTGCATCTGGGAAGAAAATCCTTATTGAAAAGGCCTAGAATAAACTGAGTACCTTAAAGGAGAGCGAGGAAGAAAGTTCTAGGAAACAAGAAATAACATAACCCAGCTGGCATAAATTATTCCATAATCTTTAGCTTCCTTCCACTGTCCTCCATGAAGCACACCTTAGTGTTTACAGTACCTTTTTTTAGATATTCTTTATTACTGCAAGCATTAGGAATGAAGTGACAACAATTCTTGTACCTCTAAGAGGCATATTTGCCCCACAGAAAAGGCTGTAATTTGCATCCCATTTCTACTGTAACTCCCATATGGCACAGTTCTTTGGGGTTTGAGTGTAGATATGCAGTGCTTAGAAAAGAGATCATGTCACTGGCCACTTCTCTCCCAGCCTCTCTTCTGCTTCTTCATTTCCATCTCTGGGAGCAGCAAAACAAAGCACTGAAAGAAAAAGTGGCAAAGTCTTCTGAAGAAATGGAGCCTGGATCTGAGATGGCAGCCGGTGCCTCTGACCCCTCTGACAGTGTGGTAAAGCCATGACATTTTGCAAGAACTCTGAAACAGGGAGGAGGAGAGTGTAGAGGAAGAAGATTGTTAGGTTAGATCATTAATGTGATAGTGTTTTTCAGCAGGGTGTCTGAAGCCTTGGTTAAAATTCTGCCACCAAATTGAAAAGAAGGCAAAGAGTTACTTACTTCATGGAGCATTCCCATATTACTTAATAGAAAAGCTTTCTATATTTAACACTTCCATAGACTACAATATAAAATTATATCCTTGCTGTAGGATGGTTTAAAGCTATAATGGATAATGTTAAAATCTATAGCTTTTTCTGCATAATAGCTATCTAATTCTAATGGTTTCATCCCATAAGACACTTCCATAAGGGCTAGCTCTGGAGATTACTGCAAAAGCAGAGGCTGCTAGAGGATAACTATCCCAAGGACAATCAGTATTTCTAAAGAGCAATGTTTTTGACAATGGAATGGACCAAATTATCACAAAATTCAAGTTCCTGAACAAGGAACCCCTCAGATTGCTCTACAAAGTACTCATCCCTACAGACTCCTCTTTGAATAATACATACTGAACACTGCTGTGGGTAACTTCAGTACAGCTTCATGGAATAAAATGTAGCTACTTCAGAAGAGAGGCAAAAAAGAAAACCTGAAATCTATGCCTGATTGATTTATTTCAGAGGATAGGGTGATGAGTACTACTTGTGGGACACAGAGTTTTTGAAAAAGGAAAAGGAGGACTTGTGGCACCTTAGAGACTAACAAATTTATTTGAGCATAAGCTTTCGTGAGCTACAGCTCACTTCATCGGATGCATTCAGTGGAGTTTTAGAGCAATTCCCTAGATTTTCAGCTCAGCCACTTTGTAGCAGCACAAAATTAGAGATGAGTGAATGCCGCAGCAAAACTTTCACTGATGTTTGCTTGAATAAAAAATTGGCTTGGCTTCACTTGTGTTTGCACTCCATTTTGTAGTTTTTTAATAGAAAGCTAACCCAGGTATGTCAGAGATCCTTTTGGGACTGTCACCTGATGTGCTGGAATTACCTCTGAGCCCGTTTTCCACTGGCAGTTTGGGACTCCAGAACCCTGCCTTGTTGAGCCAGACATGCTAGTCTGCTGCAACACAGAGCCAGGTCTGGTCCATGCCCCCAAACCTGTAGACTTTAACCAAAAACTGCTCAGCAAGTCACCTATCTCCAGCATCCAGACACCTAGCTCCTAGTGGGATCCAAACCCCAAATAAATTCGTTTTACTCTGTATAAAGCTTATACAGGGAAAACTCATAAACTGTCCGCCCTCTATAATACTGATAGAGAGATATGCACAGCTGTTTGCTCCCCCAGGTATTAATCACTTACTCTGGGTTAATTAATAAACAAAAGTGATTTTATTAAGTATAAAAAAGTAGGATTTAAGTGGTTCCAAGTAATAACAGACAAAACAAAGTAAGTTACCAAGCAAAATAAAACAGAACATGCAAGTCTAAGCCTAATACATTTAAGAAACTGAATACAGGTAAATCTCACCCTCAGAGATGTTCCAATAAGCTTCTTTCACAGACTAGACTCTTTCTTAGTCTGGGTCCAATCCTTTCCCCTGGTACAGTTCTTGTTAGTTCCAGCTCAGGTAGTAACTAGGGTTTTTCTCATCACTGCAGCCCCTTTGTTCTGTTCCACCCCCTTTTATAGCTTTGGCACAAGGCAGGAATTCTTTGTCTCTCTCTGGGTTCCCACCCCTACTTTTAAATGGAAAAGCACCAGGTTTAAGATGGAGTCCAGTATCAGGTGACAGGGTCACATATCACTGTAAGACCTTATTCTTCATTACCCACAGGCTGGCCCATACATCCACAAGAAGGCTTGCATGTAAATAAACCATCTACAACCAGTTGTCCGAGTCAATGGGAGCCATAAAGATTCTAAACCCCCATTAATGGCCCACACTTTGCATAGTTACAATAGGACTTCAGAATAATACTTCATATTTCTAGCTTCAGATACAAGAAAGATACATTCATACAAATAGGATGAACACACTCAGTAGATTATAAGCTTTGTAATGATACCTTACAAGAGACCTTTTGCATAAAGCATATTCCAGTTACATTTTATTTACACGCGTAAGCATATTTCCATAAATATATGGAGTGCAAAGTCACACCAGGAAAGGAATGATACCCCAGATCAAAAGACAAAAATGAGTATATTTACATAAAGTCTGACTGGTAATGTTCCAATGCTCTCTGAACCCAGCTGAGTAACTCTTGTTAATTATAGTGGAATCTGACTTAAAACAGTCCTCTACTGAAGATACAACATGTATGAAACTGAACCAAAGGCCCATGTGACTTATTGTTTCTGAAAGCCTTTTTGCTTTGTGATCAAAAGAAAATTTGGTGCGCTATATTCTTTTCGTCTCCCCTGCATATGCTGAAGTAACTGGAAGCCAGATATTTCTCAGCTCCAATCATTTAGGTGCTTCTCATCTGTGGTTGGCAGAACCCCCAGAGCTGAAATAAATTGTTTACCTGCGTGTGCAGGATATCTACCAAGCAAGATTCCATCAAATCACTCTGCGAGTTATGATTTAAGATAAGGTCTGTATAATCTAGTTTTAAGTTAATCAGTAAACTGGGTTTTACGGTGTTGACTTTCATCTCGTACAATATTTTAGAATAAATTGAAGCAAAATAGAAAACATTTTAGTAATCTTGGACTGAATGTTATAATTTTGAATGGCAAATGGTGAGATCCTTGTTGTGCTTATGATGACTGGACTGATGACCATTTCCATGAATGCAGAATGGTTGTATATCTTTGTCTAATATCAGCAGGCTGATGGGTAGTGGTCTGATAGCATCAATTTTTCTTTTGAAACCATTTAGAGATCCAAATATAAGTTGATTCCAGTAAAAGTAATAAAATAAAATTAAAATAGTTTAGGAGTTAGCAAGCAATAAATGGGAAAAAAACACAGTGTTGCTGGAAAAGTATTGAATGAACTAATCTAGAGAGATGAGGGGTAAAGGAGATGTAATAAAAATGACAGGAATAGATATGGCTGGATATACCTGCATTTATGATGTTCCCACATGAGTCGGGTTTTTTTGGTTTTTTGTTTTTACTCTCAGCATCATGTTCAAAACAGTCTGGTGGGTTTATTTTTGAAAAGAAGCTAGCTTCAAATTATGAAACAGTCCATTAAGTGTTGCCTTAATAGCCTCTCACTACTGTGAGTGCAAAACAACTCTTATAATTGTGTAGGGAGCATGGGGGCGAGAGAGAGAGAGACCTCAACTATTTGTATTTGAATAATTGGTGGATAACTTTGTAATTTTTTTTTTAAATTTTCCAGGGGGAAGGGAAAGACCTCTAGTTCTTGCTGTTGTCAAGTTGTTTTTTTTTTTTTCCAGTGGGACTGGCAGAATCTAGCTCCACGGATCATGAATATTGTTCATCAGGTGCAGAAGTACTTGACCAGTCTGAACGCTGCAGGAGGCAGTCCATGGAAATGCTTGAGGTGGTAAGAATGCAGATAACTTGTGTGAATTAGCTCCCTATCCCCTTGTGCTGCTCTCTCCCAGTCCCACTTCTCTTGCTAGTGTAGCATGACCTACGGCACCCCTGAGGTTGCAGTAACCCAGATGCTACACCAGCTCTTATGCAGGGGAAGGGAGGGGGTGAAAAATAAGACAAGGACAAGGTCCCTATATTTTGCTCCTTAGAGTTAATCGAAATAGGAGAAAAGGAGAGCTGTCTAGAAGAAAAGAATAATATACTATAGGCATTTCTATTCAGGGACAGAGTTCTTTTGGCATTGGTGATTGCTGAAAGGCTTCACCATCAAACCTGAATGGGGGCTGCCTAGGGCCCTGAATTGTCTTAATTCGGCAATTCTGAAAGGAAATGGGGGGTTTCCATTGAATGTAGCAATTAATCATGTATGTGCTTAGCATTGTAGTTCAGCTAGTGTGTGGCTAAGTCTTTTCTAATGGGTAATTTAGTATTCTCCTTGTACTTTGTTTCAACTCTGTGTTCCTGTTGGCTGAGTGTGACTTGGGGCAGGTGGTGTTCTTTTCTCACTAGC
Organism: Chelonia mydas; assembly: GCF_015237465.2. Lineage (NCBI taxonomy): Eukaryota > Metazoa > Chordata > Testudines > Cheloniidae > Chelonia > Chelonia mydas. The sequence goes on along the minus strand of NC_057851.1, from coordinate 79,000,696 downwards.
CCTAGACCCTGAAAGCATACAGTAACTATGCACTGCACATGTGACTAGTCAGTCAAGTGCTGGTTTGAGCTGGACTTTTTTATACTTCAGTCTTCATGAACTTTTTTCTTTTTAAATAGACATTGAGCACTGAAATTCAGAAGACGGCTTAGACGGCACACACTTCAAAAGCTTATAATATTCATGACCAGAGAGAGCATGAACTCCATTTTCAGATGGCCTATTTACATACATTGTTAACTTTCCACACTGCAAACTGATCACTGGCATCAGAAGAACCAACTGTTCTGAATGCTGCTTATTGAAATTTCAGAATGGTGGCTCTGCTGATGACAATATACTGTAGCAGTGCTACTGTAAAATTCCAAGTACCTGATCCCAAGGATGGGGACTCAGCAGGAGAGCCAGGTGGCTGGAGGAATGTGTTGAAAGTTTGAGACTCTAATGAGAAGACAAAGATTAGGCTGCCCTGGCTGGTGGCTGGCCTGTGGCTTATGTAAATATATTATCCATTTAGCTTCTAATGGAAAGGTTTCTGTGTCATAAAAATCATCATACCTATTGGCAATGAGTGCACAAGTCAAGGACTGAATGGAGTGGTGCCGGGATTTACTGAGGACATTATCTGGACTCTGTTATGCAGGAGGTCTAACTAGATAATCACAATGGTCCCTGCTGGCCTTAAAATCTATTTATGAACTTCTCTCTGCATGCAGTTCCCTTCAGGCCAAGGTTGATGTTCCACTGCTGAGTCCATGTTCTACTTTGTTTGTGGATAAATATTGTGAGTGTTCTTAATCTGGCAGCTTTAGCCAGCACTAAATGTACTTAATGTTCTTTTAATTGGCTTTGTCAAGAAATTATAAAAGCAGAAAAGCTATAAACGTAAGACAGAAGTAAGTAGCAATGCCCAAGCCACTCATAGAGGATGGAAGTTTCATACACTACTCTGTTACAACAGGAAATTGCAATAATAATTTAAAATAAATTCACCCTTGGCACTCAATATTAAAGTAGCAAAGGTGAAGAGCTCCCTAATGAAATGTCTCTTAACGGATGGAAACTCAATTAAATAAAATCTTCTGAAACTTATAATTGCCAGAATGGCACCAGGGATTTGGTAGCTCCATAGAGGACACCTTGTTGGACTCTTGAATATTTCATTGGGTTTCTTTGGGGGGGAGTTATCTCAGACTCGGTTGAGGGAAGGGTCCCTATATTGCATGGATAAATAAACTTCAGTCACAAATTGATGATCCTCAGGGTAGGATCTTATAATGTCAATGTTGAGAATTTTTACAGTCCACTGTGGACTTCTAGATTAACTGAGTTTTAGGTTGCATTATTGGAAAGGAAATGTAGAAAATGAGTTTCAGTTAATCTCTTATTTGACCTATAGCCTCGAATGATCTGTACAGTATCTGTTGGAAAGATAATTTCCCCTGGACTTGCAATGAGACTCTATGATAGGTCTTAGTGTCATGATAGCTTGGGTACTACAGTCCTCTTGGACTGAAACTTCCACTAGCTTTGTAATGCTGAGCCAAAAAATGGCTTGCTTACTGAAGCACAGATGATGCTATTAAATAGTTTCTGGAGGAACCATTGTGAAAGGTAGAAAAGACAAATTTAGATGTGAAACAGACTGAGGAAACTCAGCATTGGCTTTTGTTTTGCCTTTTGTAAATCAGTGGTTAGTCTGCATTTCTTTCTGGAGAGGAGAGAACAAAGGAGACAGTATTGCTATATCAAGATAATCTGGGACATCTCTTTTTACCTTAGAAAAATCATTTTGAGTTACAACAGTAAGTGTTTGCTCTACAGCCTTTGGGTTTAACGGTTGCCGTCAGGTATCTGAGAATGTCACGTGGAGCAGCCTGCTGTTACTGTGATAACACTTTTTTGTAATTTTTCAGTATTAAGTGGCATATCTCCATTAAATAAGGTACCAGTGGAAGTATTTCTTATTCCCTAATAATATACTGTTTGGATAGCAAATAGAAGACTGTCCATAGGAAGACTTTCTCTTCTGTTTTCCTTCCATTCCATTTTCAGTGTTCTATTTCTGACTTGATCTATCATTTACTTGATACAATTATGAAACATATGAATACTTTAAAAGAAGACAGCATGGTTCAGTGGTAAGAGCCATGGACAAGAAGTCAGTGAATCATCAGTAGATCTGGGAATGAAAGCTATGACTCTGGAAAAATTGCAGCCTCTCTGCCTCAGTGTCCCCATCTGTAATCAAGCTTACCCACTTTTGTAAAATATTTTGGCTGAAACACTGCATCTGTTTGTTTCAATGGCAAAACTCTCATTGACTTCATGGGGCCAGGCCTTCACCCTTTGTGATGTACAGATGAAATACATTACCTAAACTATTGCTCTTGATTGATAGTAGAGAGCATCCTGCTAGCAAAGCATATAAACACTCACGGCTTGATATTCAGAGGACCTCCTCCCATTATCAGAGTTGCAAAGCTAAATAGTGCTGGCCTGACTTTTGGTATATTAATCGTAATATAAACAAAAGCACTTGCACCATGTACTTTGTATAACTTCAAATTCTATATTCTCTAAGTTTACTGAAACTCATTGTGACACTGGACCCCATATTCTTCACAGTGATATTATTATGATACGATTATGACATAATCACAATGTATTTTATGCAAGATAAGTCATGTGAGGTGTCATTGGAAAAGTTATGATTTGCTGAATATGATTATCCTATTTATATGCATGTATCATTTTTGTATCTGAAGTTATGAATATTGATTATGTATCTGCATTTCAAATGTAGTTACACCTGGCTAACGCCCACTAGACAAGATGATTTCAGTCTAGATAGTTGGTGGGGAAGGGCCAATTCAGGGCAATGGGCCATTAGGAAAAAACAACAGGGCTTAGGAGAAGCTTATCTCCCACCTGGGAAGCCTTCCTGAGAATGCTAAAGACAGCCTCCAAGTAATGGCTGCTATGACTCTACAAGGACATGTGATCAGACCACGTGTCTCTAGACTCCATCTTGGGATGTCAGTATTTTTCCACAGACTGGTCTGGGAACCAAGCTTTGAAACAAAGGGTTGCCACCATATGAAAAAGCTATATAAGGCAGGGAGTGACATCATCTGGTGTTCTTCGCTCTCCACACCAGAAGACTCCTGGAAACACCTGAGGAACAAAGACTGAACTGGGGGAAGTGTTGGACCCAGGCTAAAGGGATTTTTAGCCTTTGAATGAAACATCTGGGATTCCACCCAAGCTGTAAAGCAAGTGCAGCTTGCCCCTTAAGAATCTGCAGCCTGCTTGTATCATTTTGTAGGGTGAGAATCTGCTATTCCTATCCAATCTATTTAGTATATTAAGTTTAGTTTGCATTTTTTGTTTGTTCTCTAGGTAATCTGCTTTGATTTGTTTGCTGTCACTTATAATCACTTAAAATCTTTCTTTTGTAGTTAATAAACTTATTTTTGCTTTGTCTAAACAAATGAGTTGGAGTGAAGTGTGTGGGAATCATAACTCAGGGGCAAAAGCTGTTGCATATTCCTCTTCACATTGAGGGAGGGGGCGAATTTTATGAGCTTATGCTGTATAGTTCCCTGTGCAGTGCAAGACAGTATAATTTTGGGTTTATACTTCAGAGTGGGTGTGTGCCTGAGGAGCTGGGAGTTGCCTTAACTGTAGACTTCCTATGCCGGGGCTGGTCAGAGAGCCTGCATATAATACAGTTGGGTATGGTCCTACCTGTATGAAGGCTGGTGAAAGTGCAGGCTGGAGGGCTTTCCAGCTTGTCACAGCAATATAGTGTGAGAGGGAACCCAGGATGGTGGGTCAGGGGACTCAGTGGTGCCCCAGTTCCAAGTGGCACCCCATCACACTCATCTAAAATTAAAGAACATGGGTTTTTAGTCCTTAAGAGGAGCTGTCAACTAGAGCCAATAGTCACAAATACCAGGAACAGCAGGTCATGTCACTGATAACATTCTGTGATACATAACTGACTTTTCTGCACTTCTCCAGTTTTGCATGCAAAAATAATGCCTGAAGTCACACAGCTTTCTCCTGAGAAGCCTGGTAATAACCCTCTTCATTCACAGATCTATCACTTTGCAAAGGAGGGTAAGCATTTATTTTTCCCATTTTACAGATGGAAAAACTGAGGCAAAGAGACTGAGTGACTTGCCCACAGGGAGAACTGGGAATAGAACCTAGGTCTTCTGACTCTTAGTCTCATGCCCTATCTACTGAACCTTACTGCCTCCCATATTAATACACCACTGCTAATGCCCAAATTAGCACTGTTTGTAGATATACCAAGTATTTTATAAGTCCCTGACAAAGTGCTATATACGTAAAGTACTCTTTTTGTTTCAGCTAGTCAGCTCAATGTGACCTTTCTTACCAAGCTGTGACTTGTCTCAGCCAGTTAGACTCTGAGTGGTAGACTTATGAATAAGAATTTTCTGATGTCTTTTTTCTGTGCTAGCAATCAATAAGGGTCACAAATTGGGCAAAGTAACATCAACTTGTTATTCAGCCCTTCCCTGTTCATTAAAAATGCTATTATACATATCTCAATCCGGACTCTCCCAGGATAATAAAAGGCATTGATCTGTAAAATATAAGCAATATGCAAATCCTGACCTCTTTAAAAATCAGTATATTCACACTAAGCATCTGTACATCACAGGACCTAAAAGATCTTTGGCAGCAGCATCTCAACTTGCTCTTCCATCCCTTTCTGCATTCTACATGGAATCTTGGAAATATGCAATGAGTGGCACTGTGGGTCCATCCAGTGCAGACAGAGGTCACTGGAAAAATTAGTAACAAAGAACTGCAGGTCTGTTATTGTAATCTTTCTTCTTATAGCACCTGAGTAAAGAAATGTGGCTTTTTTGCCATGCTTTGAGTGTTGAATGGCACTGATATACTTGGTACAACCTGGCTGGCCACCTCTCTGATAACTACTTCACATGCCAAACATAGGTCAAATACTTTCTTTCAGTATCTGGAGGGTCAGTTTCCTCTTTCAATAACCTTTAATTCTGGTCTGCTGGATGGATTTCAAGGGTGGGTAACTATGGATATTTTATTTCTAGTGTTTTTCACTTACATGTAAAAATAATAGTGTATGCAGAAGTATAAGGAAACTTATTTCCTCAATGGTGTCAAAATTTCCTCCGTAAAGTTGGGTGACTTCACATTGTTCCTATACAGCTCAAGCAAAATGTTATAGTATGGAGCTAATAAAAAGAGAGAGGTCTGTATCAGAATGAATTTCATTTATTAAATGATGGCAAAGTAGAATCTAAAGTTTTAAAATGTCAAGATTCTTTTGAAAGTGAACATGTCTTCTGGCTTTTAGTGGCATTTTGCCATTTCTCCTTTGAGTAAAACAATTAGTCTACTAACACTTTGAAAATCTTTTATGAGAACAGAGCAATGGAGCAAAATGCTTCTGCAACCAGATCTCCGCTTTCTAATCATAAATTGCTCCTGGCTTCATGCACTGAATTCACAAAGTTGATAGCACTTTTTTTTTAAATTGGTACTATTTGGAAAATGACTCCTCTTTATAACAATATTTTAGCAAATAGAGATTGGTAAGAGAGCCCTGACTGCATTACAATAAGAATGTAAGAAAGTTGGAGAAACTGGAAAAGGAAGCTTGCTATAACCTGGTCATCTATATTACAGCAAAGTATAACTTGGAGTCTGAGCCTGCAAATGTATACCATATGGTATAGTGCTCATTAATGAGTAGTCTGACAGCGTTCTCATCCAAACTTCGGTGAATATACACATTTATCGTATACTTGGCTATAAAGCTTGTTGATGGTGGATAGGGGCCTAGTCCTGCACTGATTACCAGATAAAAAGGCTCTCAACAGGCTGTAAAAACAATAGTATGATTATTATGCAATGATATGCCACAGCTAGAGCAGGGCAGAGTAGAAAGTAATTGCCCATGACAGATGGAACAAGAGTTTCACTCGTGTGCTTTGTCTGAAGCCCAAGCACCACCGCCCAGGGCTGACACATGTAACTTAACTTAGCTTTGCAGGGCTTCTTGTGCTGTGGGATCCCAGGCAGGTGCCCTGTTTCCCACCTCCTAAATCTGGCCCTGCACTTGCAACACCCCTAAAACCATCCTGCAACCCCCAGGGGAACTGCAACCACCAGGTTGAGAAATGATCTAGATGAGTTGAGTACTCCCTGGAAGTACTCCCAGGGCTAAGTGTACCCCAGGTTGAGAAACACTAGGTTAGAGCAAAAGTCATAAGCAGTATGTGAAGGCAGTTAAGTTATTAGTAACTTCAAGCATTTGGGAGTTTAGCTTCTACTACTATAAAAATCTGGTTTTACAAAGTGAAAACACTTTCAATTACAATTTGTCAGTTTCTTAGGGCAACAATACTCTTGCCTTCCCAAGTGGGTTCCCTACTGTCATCCAAAGAAGATCCTCATATAGAAGTGGATGAGGAAAGTTGGCAAGGAAAGTTTAGTCAATTATCCTAATCATTTGGTTGTACAAAATAGAGAATCAGACTCAAATTTTGGCTACAGCTGTTTGTGATCCAGAGATGGAAGTTTGCTGTCTTCATGAGGAGGTTTGCTTAATGTTTTCAAGAAAGAGCTGCTTCTTTCCTTTGTCTTATCTGTGGATTATAAATCTCAGACATACATCAATGTGTAAAGCAGTTTCCCCCACAAAAGAAGCTATCCTTTGTTGGTTGTGGCAAGGACTTAAAATCTCTCTGTAGAAGAAAGTAGCGTTGGCTAACGTGTTGTTCCCAAATAATATGTTGTGTATGTTCAGTATTTTGTTGGCATTTTTTCCAGTTAGTTGCATTGGAGGGTCCAAACTATCCCAAAATGGTAGTCCTAAAGCTTTTGTCATCTCTTGATCTGGTTTGACACTATTTTTGGTATTAGTCATCCACTGGTTACATTTGTAAACCAGCTGGTGAAATGTCTGCACTTTCCTGAACTCTGTAGGTGGCATCTAAATCTGACAGATGCTTAGTCTTTAGGATGTCTCTTCCAATCCTGTCCTGGAGGTGTAATTATTCCAGATTTATTTGGCATAGTAGTGGAAAGTATGCTCACTTAATGATGGAAATAGCTTATTTCAGTGCAGGGGTGGAGGTGGTATTGTCTATTGTAAATTTTGCTCTTTGTACCTACTGATGATAAAATTGCAGGGAAACATACACAGTGTGCAGTATCCTCAGCAGGTGTAAATAAATCTAACTCCATTGATGTTTAGAGCCGATGGGCCAGACCTTCAGCTAGTGCAGAACAGTGGAGCTACACAGCTTTATACTAGCTGAAGATCTATCCCATTGACTCTAAAAACTTGCTTTAGAACAAGTTTGGAAATAGTTTTAAATATACTACTAGACCCTCTAGAAGATCCCACATAAATCCTGCTTGTCAGAGCTAAAAAAGTTAGTCAATATTTCACAAGGGGATGGGTGGCTTTATGCAATGGAAATTCTGAAACACTTTCACCACTTTTGTTAAACCATCTAAGACCCTTAAGATGGCCTGTCCAAGACAGCCCATCACCTCATTGGGGTAGTGGTCAGAGACCTTCAATCACAAAAGCCACAAGACTGACCAGTGATTCTGATTCAACCACAAGGACTCATGGACTCAAAAAATTCCAAAATTTTCTAACGGACAAGAGCACCCCATCCTCAGGACAAGAAGTCAAAGACTTGGTGAATCATTACCATTCTACCCTGACTTCTGCCATTGCCATGCTGGTCCCCAAATGGTCCCTTCCTCCTCATTGCCCACATAGATCTCCTTGGTTTTCTGACACCCTGCGATGGATGAAGAGAGGGACAGAAACTTGAGCGGCAATGGCAGAAAACAAAGGCTGATTCAGAGAGGATAAAACATAATGAGTTCCTCAAATGAGTTCCTCAAACATAATGAGTTCCTATGCTGAGGCTGTAATACAGCCTCCAAGAATCTTCCTATCAGTTTCCACTGAGGCTGCACAATCCCTCCCCAAAGAGTTATCCAGAGTGGCAAGATGCGTCACTAATCCTGAATGCCTGCAACTTGCATCAAAGCTGAGCACCAAGCATTGCAAGAACTATCATCCTGCTTCACTGAAGAGATCACACACATTTGGGAAGGCTTCACAAACAGCATGGATCTGCTCCACCTGCACCCACCAACCAACAGCCCACCTGCATTCCCAGAATTCAATACATTCACTCATCAAATTCAGGACCTCCCCCCAAAACCTGTGAGTCTGGCCTATGCTCTTCTTGGCTTGTGACAGAGTCATGAACTGGGGGAACTCCAGAGCAAAACAGCCAACTGCTCATTCAGAGAAGGAATCTTCCCTTCCTCTGTCAAACACACATTAGTCTGGTCAATACTGAAGAAACCCGTCCTGGATACTTCAGTCCTAACCAATTATCACACAGAATCAAACCTCCCATTCCTGAGTAAAGCTCATAGAGAAGCTGGTATAAAAGACCAACTACAAGCTTATCTAATTGAAGCCAATATCCTACACCCAGCACAATCTAGATCCAGGCAGGACATGGAATTGGAATCAGAACTGCCCTCGTGGCACTGATGGATGATCTCCTGCTGTCAATGGATAGAGGATAGACATCCATTCTCATATTTCTGGATCTCTGCGCACCATTTGATCACAAGATTCTGCTGTCTCACCTGAGAGGTGGTCAAGGATTGCCAACCCTCAAAGATTGTTCTGGAGTCCCCAGGAATTAAAGATTAATTTTTAATTAAAGATTGTCATGTGATGAAACCTCCAGGTATATGTCCAACCAAAATTGGCAACCCTAGGTCAGGGTAATATGTTAAAATGGTTTGAGCCCTTCCTAGAGGGATGTACCTAATGAGTAGTGATGGGAAACTGCACCTCCCCCTCTAAATCCCTTACTTATAGAGTTCCCCAAGGATTAAGTCTCCCTCCTGGTTCAACATCTACGTTCAACCACTAGATGAACTGGTCAGACAAGGACTCAAGTGCCAGCAATATGCAGACAACTGTTCTATGTATCCTATTGTCATGGACTAGGATGTAGGCAGTCATGCCTACTGGTTGGAGCAGTGACTGTCAGGCCTAGTGGTTGGAAGCAGGAGTCAGAGCTGGAGTCAGGAGCAGGATGAGACAAAAGCTGGTAACAAGGCAAGCAGGAGTGATTGCAGGTGCAGGTGTAAGTGTTGAGCCGCTAGTGACCTGCTGCTGCTGGGCTTAAGAGCATACCTGTTGGTTCCCCTTGGCTAATCAGGTGGTTCTGCTGTAGCTCACCCATGTTCATAAGTTTGCTGGGCCTAGCTAGTCCCAGGTTCAGCTGCAGGCCTTCACTCCTGCCACTTTCACCACTGACCGCACCACTACCACCAAGGTGGCCCAGTGGTTGGATGAGATCAGCTTTTGGATAAAGAACAGCTGGCTGAAGCTGAACCCAGCAAGACAGAGGTGATGTTGGTGGCCAGAGGGAAGCATTTGGAAGAGCTTACAACCACAGTGCAGTGTCTGTTTGTTTGATTCAGTCCATAGCCTAGGAGTACTCTTGGATTGCTTGCTGACGTTGAGCTCTCACATAACAACATCCATGAATAACAATTTCTACCATCTCCACTTGGCTAGGAAACTCTGTTTTGTACTGGTAGATGAAGAGATGACCTCAGAGGTGATGAAGGCATGAACAACTCAGCTGGATTACAGCAAAGTAATATATCTGAGCATGAAGCCTTCGGTACTTAAGAAACTCCCACCAACTCAGAACTGTGCAGCATGTCTACAGCAACACAGGCTGCTGCAAACCTTTCCTCTATGCGCTGCACTGGCTTCCCATAGATTTGTGAATTGAGTTCAAGGTCTCAGTCCTTCTCTTCCAACTGCTCCATGGCCTGGGCCCAGGCCATCTACAAAGACGATCTAAAGATCTGAGGTGAAGACGGTGGTCAACAGCTACGCTCATCGGCGGTGACTCCATGGGTGCTCCGGGGCTGGAGCACCCACAGGGAAAAATTGGTGGGTGCACTGGCAGCTCCCCCACCCACCCCAGCTCACCTCCGTCTCTGATTCGCCTCCATCTCCACCTCCTCCCCTGAGCGCGCTGCCGAGTCCTGCTTCTCCCCGCTCCCTCCCAGAGTTTGTGCCACGAAACAGCTGTTTCATGCGGCAAGCTCTGGAAGGGATGGGGGAGGAGGAGGAACGCGGTGCACTCGGGGAAGATGTGGGGCTGGGCTAGGGATTTGGGGAGGGGTCCAATAGGGACAGGGAGGGGGTGGTGTTGGGGCAGGGCCTGGGGGGGGGTGGCGCGAGCACCCACCCACGCTAAGGAAAGTTGGCGCCTGTGGCTACACTCTTCTGGCACAATGGGGTTTATGAATAAAAGTACAGCTCATCTATGTGGGAGAGACAACCTTCTCTGGGAGTATGCCGAGATACTGGAATTAACTCCCCCAGGAGCTAAGGGCCATCACAAACCTCACCACTTTTCACTCCAAATGCAAGACAGTTTGTAGAGATTTTTGTTTTTTGATGATAGTGGGGTAAGCTAAAACTGAAAAGGGTGTACTGGGTGTGGTGAGGGGGGCGCAGTGGAAGGTAATTAACATATAAGGAAGAAACTGGTTCTTTGTCTTTTTAAGTTTAGCCTAATGTCACTTTTTTCTTCCCAGAGAAGCCACATTTTTTTAATGCTATATCTCATTAAGTCAGCAATTAATGGTAAATATCACAGGGCACCTACTGTACACCATTATATCAACGCTAAAGATTGCCTAGCTTATATCTAGAAAGCATTCTCTTTAACATAATGACATAGTCTTTAATCAGACTTTTGGCCTTTTTCCTCACAGTACCCTGAAGAATTTAACTATTCAAGCCTGGGAAAAGATGAGCCCTCATTTTAGAATCTTTCTTTTTAAGCAGCTGAAGAGGAGATCAAACCACAAGATTTTAGACATCTAACTGAAATGTTCAACATGAATTTCATTTTAAAGTATGCCTGACTTATAGCATCTGAAATGCCCTATTAATGAGCTCTTGAGGAGGAATTTTTCACACTTCCAAAAAGCCTGTCTATTCTGTAAAACCTCAGAAAAGTGATTTATGAAGTGCAGCCATCCTGGTAGTAGGTGTAGCTTAAGTCTTTGTGAACCCAGGTTGAATTCAAACTGATGGTCTAAAATTGAAATCCTTGTATACCCCCCCCCCCCCCCCAGAGTACAGTTTTGATTTTGACTTATGCTGAGACAGTACTTAAAAGCAACTTCTACTTGACACTTTACAGAGGAATGTAAAACAATGTTTGTTGGGTGATGAAGGGCAGGAGGGTAAAGCATGTGCTTCGGGAGCAGATGTACAAAGAACCAAATACTGCAAATAAACCTTTATTCACATGAGTAATACCACTGGCTTCCTCTATGGGTTAGGCCCACTTGTGTGAATAACTATTTGGAGGACTGAGTCCTCTGACTTCAGCCCATAACAAATGTTTTTTAACTGTTTATATAAAAACACCTGAAAATCAGGCCTTAATTGAATTCCCAGAAAATCAGGCATTGTGGTGTGAAATTTAACACTGCGAATACAGCTGCCTGCTATGAAAGCTGAAAATGACTAGCTGATTAAGAACCTGGTTAAGAACCAGTTCCCATTGAAGTTTATGGGAGTTTTGCTACTGGTTGCAGTAGGAGCAGAAGCAGGTCCTAAATACTGAGAAGTCTGAGCTCTAGAGCTGTAAATAGAAGATATGTTCTATCCTTAAAGGCATACAGAAGCTGGCCTTATAGGCTGTTTTATGCCAAGAGTGGGGAAGACTGTAGTTAATAAGGTTGCCTGTTAATAATGTGAGTCATTCCTCCAGTGCCTGAAAAGAAGTATTAAATTTATTTGCCAAGAATAAACTAATGCTGCTGTGGCTGCTTTGTAATCTAATTACCGCTCATGCTGAAAGGAAAACAAAGCTGGTTGTTTCCCTATACCTCATTCCTTGTATCAGAACCATTTCAACTGTTTGAATTCAAACAAGGTAGAGGAGGTAATATCTTTTATTGGACCAACTTTTGTTGGTGAAAGAGACAAGAAATTGGTCCAATAAAAGACATTACCTCTCCCACCTTGTCTCTCTAGTATCCCCTGGGATCAACATGGCTACAACACTGCAAATAAAAGTAATAGAGGCAGATGTGGAGAAACTAGATCCATGTTCTGCTGTAAACAGAGGTTTGATCATAATTATGAAAACTGGAACAGGAAAAATGGAGAGAAGACAGCTTTGTTTAAAACAAGTTAAGCAGACCCAAAGGAGTCATCAGATGTCTGTGATAGAGACCACCTTTCTCAGCTAAGGTATTAAAAGTACAGTTTTTTCCTTTCTCTGTTATAAAGGCTACCCAATTCTATACAGGGTAGACTAACTACTAGTGTGAATATATTTTAAATGAATATGAAATATTCATCATCTATGCCCAGGGATGCTCCTTCTTCACCATGTCAATATGCTTTTTTTTTTTTTTTTTTTTGGTACAAGATGCAAATGAACAACTCTTTGGCTCAAGGTAGTCATTTGTACTCATGCTGAAAAATTTCAACTTTTTTTTTGTCATTTAAATAATTGCTCAATCCTTGGTTGGAACAGAGATAAGAGAGAACATGAATTTTTAGTACCAGTTGCCCTGGATTTCCTATTCCATATGCTCTCTTTCTCAATGGAGGAAACAATTCAGAAGATGATGGGAAAGTGGTAATGGTCATTGGCACAGGGATATGCTACTTGATTTGAAGTGGGATGAATAGTAATTGAATGCAAGGTAACAATTAGCTAGCAGAGACCTGTGTGGACAGAGTAAACTCCTCGAGTACAGTTATCAGAGGCTCGTATGCAAACACTGCAGGCAGATTCTGAGTTTTTGCATGATTTATTTGGAAAACAAACATGTTATCCAGTATTAAACCACATGAAACTCCACGTAAAGGTAAGATTGGCTTATTTAGCTGCCATAATAGAACAGAGAAGTGGAAAGAAATGAACAAAGGCTACCACAGCTGGTGCATTTATACCTGCAAATGTCAGTTCAACCTATGAATTGCTGTGACGAGGCTTGCAGATGTCTGTGGTGCCACTTAGATTGTTGTTCATTTCTTAGTCACTCCAATGTCTAACAGTGAATCAGTTTCTTGGCAACTGTCACAATTAACATTTATGATTTTAAATTAACTTGATGAAAAGACGGGGTTCAGAAATATTAAAGAAGAGGTGGCATATAAAAAAGGCAACTGTAATAGCTGACTTAGGGCTCTATGAATATGAAATGTTCAATTAGTCATTGGATAGTGATAGATCTAGATGGATAGAGACAAATCTGGGAAAGCTGTCCTTTGAGAAATAACTTTAGCAGGCTTTTCAAAGTCCCTTCAAGTTTTTAACATGGCGTCTGTCACCTCTTTCCTTTTCTCCCATGTTATGTCTCTCAAGCAGAGGCAACAGGGTAAGGATACAAGCTCAGTATGTCACAGCTTGCATGGAACTTGGAGGGAGGAACAGAGACTGCTGGAGGGAAACATTTGGAGGGGACAGAGAAGTCTGTCTGTCTGGCACATGGCTTGAATACCAGTTGCAGAATCTCTGTAAATAGTTCTCTTTAATAAAGAGCCAATTTAGTTTTAGAAGCATGGAGTCCTCTCATGTTGTGATGCAGCATGCAGTCCAAGAAACACAGTAAAAAAGTTCCTATAGAAAGGTGGTGAGAACTCTCAGGGTATCTCTATGCTGCAATTAAACACCTGTGACTGTCCTGGGTCAGATGATTTGGGCTCCAGCTGCAGGGCTGTAAAATCGTGGTGTAGACATTTGGGATCCAGCAGGAGCTTGAGCTCTGGGACCCTGTGAGGGGGAGGGTCTTTCCTCACAGCCCTGGTTGTATACACCTTTACCTATTGTTAGCAGAAAGGGAGTTTTGTTTCAAAATCCTTTACTGATCACATAGCTTCAAAGCATTCCTGAGAGAATAGTCAGACCTTCTAACCAGATGCTTAGACCTTAGTCAGACCTTCTAACCAGATTAGCAACTAACCTATTCTCATGCTCAATATCACCCTGGTGGGTGCATGCATAACGTATTAGGCTGGAATGAGTTGAATCTCTTAAATATTCAGAATGATTGTAATGAGATATTGAATCACAAGCACAGGCTGAAAGTATAAAATCTTTAATGAAACAAATCACATTAAATCCTGATGTTTTGGGGAAAATATTGCAAAGTCAAGTAATACTTGTCTGCATATTGTTTTGATACAATTAATGGATCTTATTTTAAGCTTTAATTTTAATTGAATAAGCTTTAATTTTAATTGAATTCTCTTGCCAGTTCTTGATTTGTTCTGTTTCTATTAAATATTCAAAGTGCTTTTTTTTTTTATGGTTCTATGCTCTTACTAGAACAATTACTGTTACTTTGGGATTGACTACTGACCATGACAGAATAATGAACCAATAGGGAAATCCAAGAGATACTTCTTAAATGCCAAGAAGGCTTATATATTTCCTAAAATGAGCAGAATTCCCCAATCAAGGAGGGAGGAAAAAAAAACCTTTCTTTATGGTCCGTTTCAGTGGCAACATTTCTATGCATCTGTCTGGTTTCCTGTCAAAGCTTACATTTGTCAAAAATGACCCAGAATTTCCCCTTTGATTTTGATCATGCTAGAGAATTTTATTAAACACAACTATTGTGAGTGGGGAGAAAAGAACAAGTGCTAGAGAATTTTACTGTGGTTGGGTATGGTTGATTGTATCTTTATTTTTATCTTTGTTTATGATAAACTATCCTAAAAATAGAAGACATTTTGTATGCCAAATGTCAGGATGATGATTTTCTCGTCGTTATCAACTTCATTGTAAGCCTGCAGAAAGATAGATTTGGTATTACTTATTCATCTCCCCCCATAGTACCTGGAGGACTCCTATACAAGGTTATACTTTTTCTCTATTTTGAAGATATATTAGTACACTGTAACTTTAACCTTATCTGCTTTTCCTAAAGGAGTAGGTGTGCTGTAGTTCCCACTATAAATAAAAAAACAAAAAGATCAACATTTAAGAATGGGACCTTCTCACTCACGTAATCTTGTGTGTATGCAGGGCCTGATTTTTCTGAAAATTGCAGCCACCCAAATTCTGTTAAACTCAAGGAAGAGGAGGCTGCACTGCATTCTGGAAATCCAGGCCCTCAAATATATATATATATTTTTTTACTGATTAAAAATAAGTCTTAATTGCTTCTCACCCTGTAGAGCAGCAGAGCTGTGGGCGAATAAGCTGGGTTCAATTATGCACGAGCTAGAACAAATTGAACTGTTAACCAAGTTCCACCTTCTGAGCTGAGCCAAATTCTTCCCTTAGCTATACCTGTGCAACTCCATGTAAAATCATGTGTGGGTGCATCGACATAACTGAGGGCAAAACCTGATCTGCAGACTTATTCCTCATGATGCTGAAGAGGAGCCCAGAGTGAATCTGCAGGGTTGACTGCAATGTTTCCCCTAAGTTTCCATGTGTAGAGCCATGCTTTGCTTGAGGTAGGAGAAAGGAGCTTTGGGGCTCCACTTCCTCGCTAGGTGTTGAGAGATCTCTGGCTCTATTTCTCTGCCCACTGTTCCTCGCAGCCATTGGAAAGAGAGGAGCCCCACTCTCCTGGCCATGAACAGGAGAATGGGAAGCCCCGGAGTTCCCTCCCCCAGCCAGATTGTGAAGACATTTTCTAGAGGAGTATCATAGAATCATAGAATATCAGGGTTGGAAGGGACCTCAGGAGGTCATCTAGTCCAACCCCCTGCTCAAAGCAGGACCAATCCCCAATTAAATCATCCCAGCCAGAGTAACCTGGGTTAACAGAGGAACAAAACTATGATTCATTTGCTCTCTTAGCAAACACTATCCTTAACCATATACACAGAGGAATATTGATTAGAAGCAGGGAGGTCTTGTTACCAAGGCATCAGTGAGACCATTATTGGAATATTGTGTCCAGTTCTGGGGTCCACACTTTAAAAAAGGAGGTTGACACATTGGAAAGGGTTCAGACAAGAGCTACAAGAACAGCTCATCATAGGACAACTTGCATTACAATGTGGCTAAAGAGGTTCAGTCTGTTTAGTTTATCCAAGAGAAGGTTACGTGATTTGATCTGTCTCACAAATGCCTAAGTGAGGAGAAGAGTTCGGATAATAGGTGGCTCTTTAATCTAGCAGACAGAGGCATAGCAAGAGCCAATGGTTGGAAACTGAAGCTAGACAAATTCAGACTAGAAATAAGCTAATTTTTAACAGTGAGGTAATCAACCACTGGACCAATTTACCTAAGAATGTGGTGGCTTCTCTCACTGGATATCTTTATAAAAAGAGATGTTCTAGAAGTAATGGGTTTGATGCCAGGATCACTGTGTGCAATTCGTGTTACGGAGGAGGTCAGACTAAATGATCATAATGGTCCCTCTAGCCTTAAAACCTGTGAAAAAGCCCGGTGGATGGTGACTTGCAGTAAATAAATAATCTGGCCTACAACTGTCAACCCTGAAATGTGGTAATGTAGGTTCCTCCTAAGCATGTTGGTGGCTCTACAGTTTCGAGCGTTGGGAACAGTTTGTACATAGAGGCTTCTCCACAGATCACAAAACTTCTATCTAGCTATGTTATACCTGCTCCTCACCATAATTCTAACACAAAGTCCTCAATGCCAAGTCTCTCTCTGCAAAGAAGTTTTTCAAGGAGAAGGAAGGCAATGGCCTGCTAATGGACTAATTTTGTTTTCTTTCTATATGTAGGCTGTATTGGGAAGATACTTACTAGAATGCTGTGACTACATATCTTCTCCCCCTTAAAAACAGTTGGTGTCCAAACCATTTTCATATAAAATGTTCTTTTTTTCCTAATATGCTGTGGGATTGTAAGCCCTGTATTCAATAATTTTTTGTTTTCCTATTGTGTGAATACAGGTGGGGAGAAAATAATAAAGGATGGTAATGCAAGCTTTGCTTGCTATTATGGCTACAGATCACAGCTGCTTGTCACACAAATCCATACACAGCATTATTGACATAATGCAGCCCCTTCATTAGAACTGTTATGTTTTCAAAGGAAACCAAAACACTGAGCTCACTGCTATTAGAGATGACATCAACTGCTCTTTTCTTTGCTAGTTTTTCTTAAATTCTCATTCTCATTTACTATTAATAACTTCTAGCAGTGCCTAGAGGCCTCAGCCGCATTGTGCTAGGCACTGTATAAATACAGCAAAAATGGTCCCTACTGTTGCTTAGATACCCTCTTAAAATAAAATTATGGATCTTACCTGACTTGTTTGTTATCTAACAATCATTTGAAGATTCAGTTTTAGCTGGTTCCTTATGGAGCACAAACCAGACAGGTTTTTGTTTGGTTTACACTGATCCAATTTATTATGTTGGAACACTGTATAATCCTACTTAAATTCAACTCCTTATTCTGGTAGGTGTGGCTTGATAACATCATCCTGGTTCTGAGGGATGTGGGAGTAGTTCTCTGGGGAAAAGGAACTAGGGAGCTAACACTGGTGTTCCTGGAGGGAAATGCTAGGGGCTGTGAACTTCAGGGACGAAGCTTAGGCTGAAGCTGGTGATAGTGGTTTTGATACCAATAATGACAGCTAAGGAAGGAGATCAATTTGGATACTCCTTGGTAACTCAAGTCTCTATATTCTGTTGAGGATGGAGTAGGGACTCAGTCTGTTTAAAGGCCATATTTTGGCTTTGGATACACTTGCATCATCCTTAATTGCTTTCAATGGAAGTTGAATATATAGCCCTGAAGTCAGAATAGGGCCCTGAATTAGTCAGTACCCAATTGAGTGTGATCCTGAACTACCTATCAGAATCTGGAAGTGTAGTTTAATGTACTTGCCTGTTCTCTGGTCACTTTCTATAGCTGCAGTAGCGGATCAGAAATATTATAGAATCATAAGCTTATTATAAATATGAATATAATTTAAATTAGCTTCTGTACCAAATGACTGGAGGATAGCTAATGTGACGCAATTTTTTCAAAGGGCTCCAGAGTTGATCTAGGCAATTACAGACCTATTCAACATATTCATAAATGATCTGGAAAAAGGGGTAAACAGCGAGGTGGCAAAATTTGCAGATGTTACAAAACTACTCAAGACAGTTAAGCCCCAGGCAGATTACGAAGAGCTACAAAGGGATCTCTCAAAACTGGGTGACTGGGCAACAAAATGGCAGATGAAATTCAATGTTGATAAATGCAAAGTAATGCACATTGGAAAACATAATCCCAACTATACATATAAAATGATGGGATCTAAATTTGCTGTTACCACTCAAGAACGAGATCTTGGAGTCATTGTGGATAGTTCTCTGAAAAGACTCAATGTCCAGCAGCAGTCAAATAGCAAACAGAATATTGGGAATCATTAAGAAAGGGATAGATAATAAGACAGAAAATATCATATTGCCTCTATATAAATCCGTGGTGTGCCCACCTCTGGGATACTGCATGCAGATGCGGTCGCCTCATCTGAAAAAAGATATATTGGACTTGGAAAAGGTTCAGAAAGGGCAACAAAAATGATTAGGGGTATGGAATGGCTTCCATATGAGGAAAGATTAATAAGACTGGGACTTTTCAGATTGGAAAAGAGATGACTAAGGGGGGATATGTTTGAGGTCTATAAAATCATGACTGGTGTGGAGAAAGTAAATAAGGAAGTGTTATTTACTCCTCATAACACAAGAACTAGGGGTCACCAAATGAAATTAATGGGCAGCAGGGTTTAAAACAAACAAAAGGAAATATTTCTTCACACAATGCATAGTCAACCTGTGGAACTCTTTGCCAGAAGATGTTGTGAAGACCAAGACTATAACAAGGTTTAAAAAAGAACTGAATATGTTCATGGAGGCTAAGTCCATTAATGGCTATTAGCCAGGACTGGTAAGGAATGGTGTCCCTAGCCTGTTTGTTAGAGGGTGGAGATGGATGGCAGGAGAGAGATCACTTGATAATTACCTGTTTGGTTCACCCCCTCTGGGGCACCTGGCATTGGCCAATGTCGGTAGACAGGATACTGGGCTAGATGGACCTATGGTCTGACCTAGTATGGCTGTTCTTATTATAGAAACACTTCACCTTGAAGTCCGTTGAAATGTGTTACTGTACATACTTATGCTAAACAATCTGTTCCACCTTGTATTTAGCTGTGAGACGCTGAGTAAGTTTCCCAGACCTGAAGAAGAGCTCCGTGTAAGCTTGAAAGCCTGTCTCTCTCACCAACAGAAGTTGGTCCAGTAAAAGAGATTACCTCACTCACCTTGTCTTTCTCTAGTAGTCTGGGAATGACTATTAGAGCTACAACAACACGGCATATATATAATAAAATAACCACATCTTATTTGTTTAAAAAAAAAATTGTCTGACTTTTGCCTGTAAAGATTTCTCAGTAACAAAGTGCTGCATTAAAAAAATAAATAAATAAATTAAATTAAATAGTGTCCTATACATATTTTAGAATCTAGATGTATTCCCACCCAAAAACTAGGTCCTATTATGCCTTCACTATTTGACAATCTCTCTAAAAGGGCACTATAGAGAAGTCATAAACTAAAGAAAATCCCTTATCTGCATTATATACTAACATCTGATTATGATGACTGAAAGAATTCTAAATCTCATTTTCTTTTCATTATCTGTCCTGAAAAATTAATAGTTTTCTGTGTGTAGCATTGTTCCGTTCTGGGTCACCAAGCTGTAATTCAACAATGTTGTGCTAAACTTTCAGATGCTGCAGAGGGAATATTTGTATTTTAACTGATTTTTATTTCAGAAAATAATTAATAGGTTTTGAAAAAGAAAGAGGTTCTTTACAAAACCCAAACTATTTTATCTTTTTAAAGAGTATTTTTAGTGGATGTCTTTGCCTGAAACAACTGTTTGGTTATGAGTTTAAAAGGCATTGATTCTCTTTCATGTAATCAAGAGATGAAGGCAAATTATAAATACAAGGGACTTGGTGCTTTTCTAAAAAGTGATAATGCTGTAAGTGAAGCGGGGGGAAATAGTTATACTTTACAGAGGGCCACAAACCTATCACTATAAGAAAAAAACAAAACAGGCTAAATTGTGGGCATCTGAGTTTGACTAAATGTTATTTATATAATCTTGGGGAGGATGTTTGCACCTATGTATCTATGTGGAATCCAGATCTCTCAGGCTTGTGAGATTTACCTGAGCCAATTAGAAGCAGTATTAAAACAGAAGCAACATTTTGAACAGTAAGCTTGTCCTCCAGGCTGCCTATAAAGGCTGAGATAAGATCTCGGGGACAGGGAACAGTACCTCCAGGTTACCTAGGGGTACATCATTAATACATGTGCCATACTGCTATGTCTGGCTGTAAATACTAATCAAGCATCCAGAAATGTCAGGAGTTTAAAGAAAGAAAAGAAACTACAAGATACCAGTCAATCCTCTAATTTTTCCAGGTAGATAAGGCCCCTCGACATAATACTTAGACCTGCCACGAGTGCAGGGGAATAGACTAGATGACCTCTTGAGGTCCTTTCCAGTCCTATGATTCTATGGCTGCATGGCTCAAGCAATGCACAAACTGGGCAACTGGATGAACAAAAACACAAGGTGAAGGTTACTTCAATATAGAACTGCCACAATGGGTCAGACCAATGGTCCATCTAGCCCAGTATCCTGTCTTCTGACAGTGGTCAATGCCAGATGCTTCAGAGGGAATGAACAGAACAGGGCCATTATCGACTGGTCCATCCTCTGTCATCCAGACCAGCTTCTGGCAGTTAGAGGTTTAGGGACACCCAGAGCATGGGGTTGCATCCTTGGGCATCTTGGCTAATAGCCACTGATGGACCTATCCTCCATGAACTTATCTAGTTCTTTTTTGAACCCTGTTATACTTCTGGCCTTCACAACATCCCCTGGCAATGAGTTCCATGGGCTGACTGTGTGTTGTGTGAAGAAGTACTTCCTTACGTTTTGTTTTAAACCTGCAGCCTATTAATTTCATTGGGTGACCCCTGTAAGGGCACTGGAACTCGGGGGGGAGGGGGGACAGGAGGCCATGGCTCTCCCACTTTTTGAAAGTAGACAGGCCTGGCCAATCCACTTTTTGCCATGGGCCTCCGTACCCCTTACCCCCAGCCAACCTGGCAGGTGGAGCATGATTGGGGAGCCCAGGAAGCGTGGGGTGCCATGCCATGGACCCTACACCTTCCCTGGGCAGTGGCTTGCGGGGCGGAGACACAGGCTGGGGGCTGCTTTCGGCCCCCTTGTCCCAGGCAAGTGGAGGGTCCACAGCTCCCAGCCTGCTATGGCTTCCGGCTTTGCCAGGGGCAAAGCAATAGGCAGAAAGGGGCGGGGCCTCAGGCAGAAGGGGTGGGGTGGGGCCACGGAGAGGGAAGGGGGGCCTGGCTCCCCCTTTTTTGGGAAGCTTCCACCACCGGTGCCCCTGGTTCTTGTGTTATGTGATGGAGTAAATAACACTCACTTATTCTTGTTCTCCACACCATTCATGATTTTATAGAACTCAGTCATATCACCCCAAGTGGTTTCTTTTTCAAGCTGAAAAGTTCCAGTCTTTTTAATCTCACTTCATATGGAAACTATTCCATACCTTTAATCATTTTTGTTGACCACCTCTACCTTTTCCATTTCTAATATACCTTTAAGATGGAGTGACCAAAACTGTATTTAGTATTCCAGGTGTGGGCATCCCATGGATTTATAAAGTGGCATTGTATTTTCTGTTTTATGATCTATCCCTTTCTTAATGTTTCCTGACATTCAGCTACCTTTTTTTTTTTTTTTTTGACTGCCACTGAATACTGAACAGATATTTGCAGAGAACTATCCATGATGACTCTGAGATATGTCTTGAGTGGTAACAGTTAATTTAGACCCATCATTTTGCATATTTGGTTGGGATTATGTTTTCCATTGTGCCTTACTTTGCATTTATCAAATTGAATTTCAACTGCTATTTTCTTGCCCAGTCACCGCAATGTTGTGAGATCCCTTTGTAATACTTTGCAGTCAGCTTTGGACTTAAGTATCTTGAGTAATTTTGTATCATCTGTAAATTTTACTATTTCACTGTTTACCCCTTTTTCCAGATCACTTATGAATATGTTCACAGCACTGGTCCCAGTACAGATTCTTGGGGGACTTGCTACTTACCTCTCTCCATTTTGAAAACAAGCCATTTATTCCTACCCTTTGTTTCCTATCTTTTAGCCAGTTACTGAGCCATGAGAGGACCTTCCCTCTTATCCCATGACTGCTTACTTTGCTTAAGGTGAGGGACCTTGTCAAAGGCTTTCTGAAAGTCCAAGTATACTATATCCACTGGATCATCCTTGTCCACGTGCTTGTTGACGTCCTCAAATAATTCTGATAGATTGGTGAGACATGATTTTCCTTTACAACAGCAGTGTTGACTCTTTCCCAACATATCGGGTTCATCTGTGGCTCTGATAGTTCTATTCTTTACTATAGTTTCAGCTAATTTGCCTGGTACTGAAATTAGGTTTACTGGCCTGTAATTTCCAGGATCACCTCTGGAGGCTTTTTAAAAAATGGGTGTTACATTAGCTATCCTCCAGTTCCCTGGTACAGAGGCTGATTTGAATGATAGGTTACACACTACAGTTAGTAGTTCCGCAATTTCATATGTGAGTTCCTTCAGAACTCTTGGAAAATACCTTCTGGTCATGGTGACTTATTATAGTTTAATTTATCAATTTGTTCCAAAACCTCCTCTGTTGGCACCTCAATCTGGGACTGTTCCTCAGGTTTGTCACCTACAGAATGGCTCAAGTGTCGGAATCGCCTCCCTCACAATTCTGTAAATTCTGCAATTGGTAAAGGCCAGTGCAAAGTTCATTTAGCTTCTCCACAACAGCCTTTTCTTTGAGTGCTCCTTTATCACTTCAGTTATCGAGTGGTCCCACTGACTGTTTGGCAGGTTTTTTGCTGTGAGTTTGTGTCTTTTGCAGTTGTTCTTCAAATTCTTTTTTGGCCTGCCTAATTATATTTTTACACTTGACAGAGCTTATGCTTCTTTCTATTTTCCTCCCTAGGATTTGACTTCCAATTTTTAAAGGATGCCTTTTAGCCTTTAACTGCCCCTTTGATAATGTTTGGCATTTTTGGTGGTCTTACTGTTTTGTTTTGTATTTTATTATTTGGAGTATATATCTAGTTTGAGTCTCTATTATGGTGTCTTTAAATAGTTTCTATGCAGATTGCAGGCATTTCACTCATGTGATTGTTCTTTTTTGATTTCCATTAACTAGCTTCCTCATTTTTGTATAGCTCCCTTTTTGAAGTTAAATGCTAATACAGTGGGTTCCTTTGGTATTTCCCCCCTCCCCTCCCCCCCCCGGGATGCTATATTTAATTAAAAGCAGCCCAATGTATCATGTGCTTCCAGTCTAATGAATTCTGAAGATTGTCAATAAATAGCACCCCCAGACTCATTGGAAGGTTTGTAAGAAGGAGGAGAGAGTAGTGTTGCATTTCTTACTGAGTTATGGTTTTTTTTAAAAGATCCAGGATTGTAGCCTGAACCCAATAACAGATTCTGTTAGACCTTTTTTTTACTCGCTGGTGTAGCAAATTTCAGAAAATGCAGCACCTAGTGAAGTCAATGCCAAAAGACATTGATGGCCAGACTGTTCCTGAACTTCTTCTCAAATGTAAGACTTCCAACAATAGAGAAGAGATTCCAAGTAACTGGTTGACAGCACTCCAAACAAACCAATCAAGCACTGTAATGCTTTCCGTGAGTGCTGTTTTCTGAAGGGGAAGACAAACATACACAGGGCAGTATACTGGCAAAAAATGAAGGGTTTTTGCCAGCTGTGGAAAAAATGGTGCAAACCATATAATAAACATTTCCTGAACATGAAAAGAACATAGAACATAAAACCAGCTACTGCAAATGGAAGGAATTAGAGCGGTCACAGTCAGGTGGATGGGGAATAGACAATGAGGTTCAAAACAAATATTAATAAAAGCTGCAAGATGGAGAGCAATAGTGGAACCAATGTTGGATGTTACCTTCTATCTTGCTTCAAGATGCTTAACATTCCAAGGAGGAGATGACCTGATTGGTGATCCACTCATGGCAACTTTCTTGTAACCTTGAGTTACTTACAAGTTACTCTGTTGTAATGAATGACTAATTGGCTAAAGTCAAACAGAAGCCGATGGAGGGTAGAACAATGCAAGGAGTCAGAATGAATGAATTACATGGGGAAAAGCACGCAAACTGTCATTCTTGTAGAGAGAAAAAACTATCTGTTCTATCATGTGATGCCTCTTACCATGAAAAAAATGTGTTCGCCTTTAGGTTTGCAGTTCAGGACCAAAATAGTGGTGCATTTGACATTCAAGAAGTATTTGAATTCATCAGCTTCAGGGAACAGATAGCTAAAATGCTAATTGCCAGCGTGAAGGGCCATACGTTCCACTTGACTGTCGAGGTCAAGGTAAGGATTTGATAATGGATCTAATAAGTCATGAAAATTAAAAAGCGTTCAGGCCTGCATTATGTCCAAAAATAAACTTGATGAGTATTCACCTTGCACTTCCCATTCACTTAATCTCATAGGAGTTAATACTGCAGCTGCATGTAGTGAAACAGTAACACCTTTTTTTTGATTGTGTACAGAAATTTGTCGTGTTTTACTGCCAGTCCTGTGAGGTGGAAGATTTTAACAAATAAGATTCATTCCAGCATGTATCCAGCTAAGAATGGAGCGAACAGTGTGTGTGCTAATGCTTTCTGTCCAGTGATGAAGTAGGTTCCAGGAATTCTGGAGGCATTGGAATGTGCTGTCAGGGTTCCCTCCCCATTCTGAACTCTAGGGTACAGATGTGGGGACCCGCATGAAAGACCCCCTAAGCTTATTTCTACCAGCTTAGGTTAAAAACTTCCCCAAGGCACAAATCCTTTGTCCTTGGACAGTATGCTGCCACCACCAAGTGATTTAGACAAGAATCAGGGAAAGGACCACTTGGAATTCCTATTCCCCCAAAATATCCCCCAAGCCCTACACCCCCTTCCTGGGAAGGCTTGAGAATAACATACCAACCAAATAGGTAAACCAGATTCTTAAAAAAGAGAACTTTATTATAAAGAAAAAAAAGTAAAAGAAGCATCTCTGTAAAGTCAGGATGGAAGGTAACTTTACAGGGTAATCAGATTCAAAACACAGAGGATTCCCCTCTAGGCAAAACTTTAAAGTTACAAAAAACAGGGATAAACCTCCCTCTTAGCACAGGGAAAATTCACAAGCTAAAAATAAAAGATTATCTAATGCGACTTGCCTTATTTACTTACTCTTTGGGCAATATTGAGACTCATTTTAGGATGATTTTAGTAGAAGGAGTTTTCTGACCTGGTGCTTCTCTGAACACACCAACACAGAGCACAAACAAAGCCTACCCCCACCCCCTCAGATTTGAAAGTATCTTCTTTCCCCATTAGTCCTTTTGGTCAGGTGCCAATCAGGTTATTTGAGCTTCTTAACCCCTTACAGGTAAGGAGGAATTCTAGGTTACCCTTAGCTGTATGGTTATGACATGTGTTCTTGAATTAAATTAGACACATGAAGCTCAATCAGAAGTGGAAACACTGAAACAGCACTTCTGCTCATTTTCGTGCCTTTTGTTGGCTAGCTTTAAAATTTTTTAAAGTATTGATGAAAGGAAACAAGATTTTACAAGCCTGAGGGATCTCCTTTTGCTGATGTTATTGAAGAATTAAAGCAACTTTGACATTACTGACCCAAAATTCTATTGGGAGCACGCCTTGTTGTAGAAGGTATGGAAATTTTGCCACAGTTACTGTAGAAGAAGTAGGAAATGGAAAAGATTTCATGAGACCCTTGAGAAATCATGTTCTATCACCTCTGAAGATGAGACCGTCTTCATTCAGAATGAATGTGATCTGTGCAACGTTGGACAACATTATCTGTGAATTGGAGCACCAATTTAAAGCAACAAATGACATTTGTTTTATGTTTTGTTCAGTCCTAAAATGTCATTCTGGTGTCTGTGGAACTGGGAGAAGCAACCTAATGACTAATTCTCAAGTGTCTTATGGGTCTTTCGGAGAACTTTCCAAGTGAAATGTTACATCTGAAAAAAATCTTCGTCTGCTTTTGGAAAAGAACATGAACTGCCACCATTTATCTATCGTAATGAGATTTAAAACAAAAAAAACTTTCTCCGGCAAGTCACCGTAGTTACAAAAATAAAATAAAAAAATGCAGCAGTCTGAGGCTGCTCAGGAATTTAGAATATGATCAGTATAGCAGGGCACATGGATTAGTGGACAGACTACCACCAACTTTTCCTCCTGTCCTGGCTAAAAATACTATGTGAACAATCAATCACCATCATGATGTCTTGGTTCTTCTGGTTTCCAGCTGGAAACAGAACCAGAAGTGGAGGGAAAACATATCTGAACACTTTAGAGCAGTGGTTCCCAAACTTGTTCCGCCGCTTGTGCAGGGAAAGTCCCTGGCGGGCCAGGCCGGTTTGTTTACCTGCCGCGTCCGCAGGTTCAGCCAATCATGGTTCCCAGTGGCCGCGGTTCACTGCTCCAGGCCAATGGGAGCTGCTGGAAGCAGTGGCCAGTACGTCCCTCGGCCTGCGCTGCTTCCAGCAGCTCCCATTGGCCTGGACCAGCAAATTGCGGCCACTGGGAGCTGCGATCAGCCAAACCTGCAGACGCGGCAGGTAAACAAACCGTCCCAGCCTGCCAGGGGCTTTCCCTGCACAAGCGGCGGAATGAGTTTGGGAACCACTGCTTTAGAGTCTCAAAAATAGTCCTGTTTGATTTCAGTTCCAAATTGGGCAAAGATGCCAGGGGACCAAGGAGTTTTTTATTTATCCTTAATGAGTATTTTGAGGTGGGGTGGTTATTTTGGTCTGAGAGACAGTCAAGTATTGATTAAAATTTTTTAAAATTTTAATCCACTTACTGATTGTTACTTTCAATTATTCAGAGTAAGTGTGTTCTTTAAAGAAAGATAACTTAATTTTGTTGCTTTTATGTTATACTCCAGCAAAGAGCATTCTTCCTCCACGATTACTTGATGCTCTAGTGAAAGATAGGATAATTGCATCACACCAAGTGTATGTTAGGAAAGTCAGCAACTAACTTCTTCTTAGTTTGCGGTATGCTATGGGTGTTCATGGACACTTTTCTCTTCAGCAACTGGATGTGATATTTTGCAATGCACTGTGGTTTTGGAACTTTAATCTAAAGGTAACTGGAAGATATTTACCCTGTATTTTCAATTAGTGTCTCCCTTTGTTTCCTCAGTCAGGTCACACAAGTACTTTTTATATTTTAAGACTTTGATAGTAAATAGACTAGTTACCCACTTTTCTCCTTTCAAAGTGCATTTATATAATAGCGAGCTCCAGTGTATTGTTCAGTTACAATGGGCTCACCTAAATATTGGTCTCTTGGTTTGAGAGAAGTGAAAATGCAGATGACTGAGGTGAACGCTTGTGAACTTTGGTTATTTACTATATTACAAATGTCACTAAAAAGTAAACCACAGAGATTTTGCTAAAGCCTAGACAATAAGATTCCAAAAGAAGAAATAGTAAATGGCTGTCTTAGCACTGTAGTTTCAGCAAACTAGTGAGAACAGTTTGTTAGAAATCTCAGCCAGAGGCTGTCTGCTCACAAAACTACTTTTATTCTGGATTGGAGGTAGAATTATAGAATATCAGGGTTGGAAGGAACCTCAGGAGGTCATCTAGTCTAACCCCCTGCTCAAAGCAGGATGAATCCACAATTTTTGCCCCGATCCCTAAATGGGCCCCTCAGGGATTGAACTCACAACCCTGGGTTTAGCAGGCCAATGCACAAACCACTGAGCTATCCCTACCCACATGGAAAGCTATTTTGGAATAGTTTATTTCACAGTAGCTATGCCAGTCAGTTTCCCCACATAGACGAGGCCTAAGTGGCATCACAGCACCATCAACAAAGAGATTGATGAAAGCAGTTCTGAATAGAACAGTTCTTTAAAACTTATATTAGTGGTATTTATGTTAATCATGCTGGCAAAAAAGAAAAGAAAAAAGAAAAAAAAGCCAGTGTTTCCTAAGATGTTAAGGAAGGAATTTTTGTTAAAATGCAGCACTGAGTTTCTAAAAAATCTGCTATAATTTCTTCCCATTCTCCCCCTGTCCCTCCTTCAGGACTCCTCTATGCACCCAAGCTGTACTGCTTTAACCTGCCGATATAGTTGAAGTGGTACAAGCTCCCTAGTGTGGACACAGTTATACCGGTATAAAGGTGCTTTATACCACTATAGCTATTTCCATATGGGAAGGGGAATAATTGACCTAGCATAAGGCACCTTTATACTGGTATAATTGCATCCACACTAGTGGTTGTACTGGTATAAGAAATTTGTTAACCAAAATAGTTGTACCGGCAATAAAACCTCTGTGTAGACAAGGCCTGAGAATCTCTTGCAGTTTTTCCACCCCCATACTATGTATACAAACTGCCCTTATCATTTAAAGAGAGTTAACTGCACATATCAAGAGATACAAACATTCAAATTTCTCAATT
The DNA here is from genome assembly GCF_015237465.2 of Chelonia mydas. Taxonomy (NCBI): domain Eukaryota; kingdom Metazoa; phylum Chordata; order Testudines; family Cheloniidae; genus Chelonia; species Chelonia mydas. Next base: position 78,971,987 of record NC_057851.1, on the reverse strand, counting down.
CCTGCACAACACTCTAGAGCCGAAACTTTTCTGTTTAAATGGAACACCAGCTATTTATTTTGTTGACAAGTCAGTTGAATGTTTAAATAATAAACAAATACACCCAGGCACTCTGAGCTGAATGTGAAATCTAATGCAAGATTCCTGGGTTCTGTGGTGCTCTGCCATGGCAGACTTGAAATTCTGGGGCAGCTTCACTATATAAACAAGAACAATACATTAAATACAGTTGCTCTCTTGGTGTTTATCTTATATATTCCATTTTTTATGCTGCCCCACACATTGAGATGTGTGGGGTAGGTCACAATTTCCAGCACCATTGATTTATGCTGGCTATAGATTGAGAAGAAAACTGCATCACTTTGCACTTGGTTTATATTTATATTTTCAAGATGGCTTTCATAGCCATAAAGTCTAGGGACAAGCTTCTTTGGTTTAAGAATGATACCTTAAACACTGGAACACAATTCTGCAGCAAGGGGTGGATGCCATGAAAAACTCCACAGAATCATTGAATACATGAGGTATTGATCACAGAGCACAAAATGATAAATATAAGGAGGACATACGTGCCATTTATTTAGCATACCTGTGCCTTTCTTCTAAAATTTCTTCATCAGCGTTATCAAAGCAAACACTTCAGAGAATCATACTAGCAACTGACCTGTGTTGTTGACCTTAAATTCAATCTAGAGCAGGGATAGGCAACCTATGGCATGGGTGCCAAAGGCAGCACGCGAACTGATTTTCAGTGGCACTCACACTGCCCGGGTCCTGGCCACCAATTGGGGGCGGGGGGGGGGGGAGCTCTGCTTTTTAATTTAATTTTAAAGAAAGCTTCTTAAACATTTTAAAAACCTTATTTACTTTACATACAACAATAGTTTAGTTATATATTAAAGACTTATAGAAAGAGACTTTCTAAAAATGTTAAAGTGTGTTACTGGCACGCAAAACCTTAAATAGAGTGAATAAATGAAGACTGGACACACCACTTCTGAAAGGTTGCCGACCCCTGGTCTAGAGTCTCTGAGCCTTATTTTCATTTACATTAAGGCCTCTTTACATCACGCTGGCTTTGTAAATGGACTTTACAATGAGGTCAAACTACATGCTGGCCTGAATAAAGTAAAGTGGCTATAGAGAATGCAATAAACATCTTCAGCACCAAAGCTACTATTTTTAGCAGTAAATTGTTCAGTAAATTTAGCAGTAAACAATTCCATACTTGTTAATGGCGGTATAAATATCTATCCATTATGTCTGTGTGGTTAAAAAGATGAGTATCTGATTCTAGTGGGACAATGTAAGATCTCTCAAAACAAAAGGCCTAGCCATTAAAAGATCGAGGTTAGAAGGGAATAATTCCTCTTCTGAGAGTAGGGTAATACACAGTTGAGATCTGTATGCTAATAAGGGCTATAGTAATTTGAGTATTCCCATAAAATTTGAGGTAGGCAACTGTAGCTTTGCACTAGTGTATTGGCAAGAAAATAAGCTTTAAAAGAGACGGACACTTATATCAAGTAAATATCTGGAGGCACAATTACTTCCAATAAATTGCATTTTTTTCACCTATTCAGTAGCTGCAAAAGTATTTGACAATATAATCTGTATTACAGTCTTTAAAGGTAAGTGGTCCCCCTTGATTGAAAATGTATCCTTTATTAAGAGCATAGTTTTTGCAAAATGTTGACAACAGATGGCAGAGAGGATTTTGGTTCAATGTTTAATGTATTCCAATGATGGTAACAAGACATTTATATCAGGAGATGTGTGTCATGATGGGTTGAAGTAGGTGTAAGTGATGTATAGACCTTATAGTGGTCTGTTTCAGCCACAGGCAATTGTGTATTACCAGGGAAAATCTAAAAGATAACATTTGAGACAGTTTTTAACACATCGAATATACGCCATCAAATATCCATATTTGACATTAATTGGCTTGTTCTGGCTTTTGTTGTTAGAAATTTTCCATCAAGCTACAAAACTAATAGCAAGAGGGAAAAAAAAGACTATTTCAGCTTCAAAGGTCCACTATTGGTCCTAGGTACCTCAATAGCTAAGATACTATTTGGTTAATTTTCATGATATTTAAAATATATGCTGTTTAAAATGTTTTACTGTGTTGTCAAATATAAACTAAACTACTTGCAGAAGCCACTCAAACAAGCAGAGAAGCAATAAAGAAGGGATCTAAAATATAATCAATTCGGGAAGCAGAGGGAACACCCATCAAAAGTCTTCAAAAACCAAAAATGAGCCAAACGGATTTGTGACCAAGGGATGTATCCAGTAGCCACAATTAAATATTACTTTATTTCAAATTATATGCATACATTATACATGTACAACAAGACAGTCTTCCCCAATAACAGGATAGAACAGGATCATCAGGTACTCCTGTGATCTCCACTTTTTCTTCTCTGGTCCAATGGTTATAGTACTAGCCTGGGACTCAAGAGACCAGGTTCAATTCTCTGCTCTGTTACAGCATTCCTGTGTGGACTTGGGCAAGTCACTCAGGCAATTTATGAATTACCCTAAGTGGTACCTAAGTGTTATCTGAAAATAGGATTGAGGTGCTTTTGAATATTTTACCATTCGTCACTCTGCCTCAGTTCCCCATGGCACCCAGCCAGCAGCCGAGCAAGCACATGCAGAACCCAAAAGCAAAAGGAAAAAATGAGCAGCAAGCAGCAGTTTTAAAGCTTTTTTTTTAGCAGATTGCACAACCGGGGGCCAAACATGCTGTCTGCCGGGAAATTAAAAACCAAACCAAACAAAAAACAAACAAACAAAAAAAAGAAGCCACACACCCCTGAAAAGCCCCAAAACAAGCAACACACTACTTAAGAAATGAATAGGCAATTACACACACAAAGAAGCCAATATACACTTGCTGGGAGCGGGCTCGGCAGCCAACAGTAATAATGGTACTTCGCTGCCTCACAGGTGTGTTGTGAGGATATTTAAAGATTCTTATGTGGTCCAATACTACAATCACTGGGGCCATATAGATACCCAACATAGTGATAAACACTGTATTTATAATCTTCATAAAATATTCAGGAATAATTTAATTTGTTAAAATTTCATCCACATATCTTGACAGTTCAAAATTCCACAAATATCATTCTGTATTGTAAAAAAAAAAAAAAAATCAGCAAAGACCTGAAGAAATATTAGTGTTAAAAGCTAGAAAAGCACTTAGCAGAGACGAGCTAGATGATACAATTAACTTTGATTTTTTTTTAAAAAAAAACTATGCTAATTCACTTTGATTTCTTTAAAAAAAGCAATACTGACAGTACCCTCTGAGGCTGAGAATCGGAGCTTGACTAAGTTTCCATCTCTTAAATAAGATTAAAATATATCCTGAAGTAGCTCCAGCGGGAAGTTATTTCATCAGCATACATACTCTACTAGCACTGGACAGCATGGAAATGTGACATTTGTTTTAATGAGTTTGCTCATGAAACCCATAGGTGATGGCTTAAGGAACTGTCTGTGCTTTCAGTGAGAGAAGGAGAATTTTGCACATCTCTGTGAGATAATCATGTAGATTACCATAAAAAGAAAAGGAGGATTTGTGGCACCTTAGAGACTAACAAATTTATTTGAGCATAAGCTTTCAAGAGCTACAGCTCACTTCATCAGATGCATCAAATAAATTGGTTAGTCTCTAAGGTGCTACAAGTCCTCCTTCTCTTTTTGCGAATACAGACTAACACGGCTGCCACTCTGAAACCTAGATTACCATGGTTACTGACTTTGAAACTTCCAGGCCCTGACAACAGCACATCCGTGTACAGCGGTTAGAGCTATTTTTCTTTCTGCTTTGGGCTGCCAATGAAGTCTACATTTTGAAATCACATTTGCTCAATTAAGGCAAGAAAATTTATTTTTAAAATAAAGTGAACTTAGTGCCAGTGAAAGGTGGCGGGTTGGCAGCATTAGAGACTGAAGTCCTGTATTTACAAAGAACAGGAAGTGCACAGCCTACAGCAGCCTTCCCCATGATGCCCCCATATATGATAGCCTTTTTGAGGGTATCACCTTCACAGGGGACCAAAGATCACTTGATTGCCATGTATTTTTTTATACAGGCTCTGATTCAGTGCCTGCCGAACTCAACAGGAGCCTTTCCACTGACTTCAAGTCTTTCACCTCTCCGCTGAACAAATTTGATCTGGATTACTGAGACACAATAAAATGTGAACACCATGATGCCCTTTTAATAGTCTGTTTGGAAAGTATGTTAGCATTTGAAGAGTAAATTCCCTAAATGTGTTGCTGGTTCATTTTTCGATTGATAACTGTTATTCCACTTCAGTCTCTCATTTAGTCAGCCATAAATGTTTATCATGTTCTTTGCTGCTGGGATTTATTCTGTGATACATATTTGAAATATGGATTCAGATTTTTGAGGACTTTTAGACAATATGCTGGGGTGGAAGAGCACAAAGGGATGGTGTTTTAACTTGGGTTTGTGATAGAAATATGCCAGGTGTCAGAGGTTTCAGCTCCCCTACCTTGGCTCAGTACCATCGTGGTACTTTATGTCAGGGAACACACTGTCTTGCCATAACATCTATGTGCTAATCTGCTGCCAGCACTCTACAGGGAAGTACTGTTGTGTACAAGTACATGACACAAATGGCTACAACAGGACGTCACTGTTTCTTAGCCCTTTCCTGGAAGGAGAAATGGCAAATGACACATTTTGAGGGGCAAGTTAGCGACTGTAGAGCACTTTCTCCCTGCCTCACCTACCAATGGTTCCATGTTAATCTTAAATTACAGAATTCCACAACCCCAATTTTGGACTGTTTCTCTTGTCACAACCTGGCCTAGTCTCTCTAGACAGACACCAGTGTGTGAGTGGATCCACTCACTGCAAAGTGTAGACCTCACATCTGCACCCCTTCCTTGGGATGTGGAGCTCCAGAGCCTGGTTGCCTTGACCACAGAGCCGGCGGCTTATAGAAGCACTCTCAGAATTCTATCTTGTTATGAAAAAAGAAAAGGAGTACTTGTGGCACCTTAGAGACTAACCAGTTTATTTGAGCATGAGCTTTCGTGAGCTACAGCTCACTTCATCGGATGCATAGCATATCGTGGAAACTGCAGAAGACATTATATACACACAGAGACCATGAGACAAAACTTCCTCCCACCCCACTCCCCCGCTGGCAACAGCTTATCTAAAGTGATCATCAAGTGGAGCCATTTCCAGCACAAATCCAGGTTTTCTCACCCTTTCCCCCCCCCCCCCCCCACACACACATACAAACTCACTCTCCTGCTGGCAACAGCCCATCCCCCTTTGAAACCCCTCTTTATAATGCGCATGATAATCAAGGTGGGTCACCTCCAGCACTAATCCAGGTTTTCTCACCCCCCCCCCACACCCCCCTCCAAAAACCTCTGTCTACTACCCAAGATCCATAAACCTGGAAATCCTGGGCGCCCCATCATCTCAGGCATTGGCACCCTGACAGCAGGATTGTCCGGCTATGTAGACTCACTCCTCAGGCCCTACGCTACCAGCACTCCCAGCTACCTTCGAGACACCACTGACTTCCTGAGGAAACTACAATCCATTGGTGATCTTCCTGATAACACCATCCTAGCCACTATGGATGTAGAAGCCCTCTACACCAACATTCCACACAAAGATGGACTACAAGCCATCAAGAACACTATCCCCGATAATGTCACGGCTAACCTGGTGGCTGAACTTTGTGACTTTGTCCTTACCCATAACTATTTTACATTTGGGGACAATGTATACCTTCAGATCAGCGGCACTGCTATGGGTACCCGCATGGCCCCACAGTATGCCAACATTTTTATGGCTGATTTAGAACAACGCTTCCTCAGCTCTCGTCCCCTAACGCCCCTACTTTACTTGCGCTATATTGATGACATCTTCATCATCTGGACCCATGGAAAAGAAGCCCTTGAGGAATTCCACCATGATTTCAACAATTTCCATCCCACCATCAACCTCAGCCTGGTCCAGTCCACACAAGAGATCCACTTCCTGGACACTACAGTGCTAATAAACGATGGTCACATCAACACCACCCTATACCGGAAACCTACTGACCGCTATTCCTACCTACATGCCTCCAGCTTTCACCCTGACCACACCACACGATCCATCGTCTACAGCCAAGCTCTGCGATACAACCGCATTTGCTCCAACCCCTCTGACAGAGACAAACACCTACAAGATCTCTATCAAGCATTCTTACAACTACAATACCCACCTGCGGAAGTGAAGAAACAGATTGATAGAGCCAGAAGAGTTCCCAGAAGTCACCTACTACAGGACAGGCCTAACAAAGAAAATAACAGAACGCCACTAGCCATCACCTTCAGCCCCCAACTAAAACCTCTCCAACGCATTATTAAGGATCTACAACCTATCCTGAAGGATGACCCAACACTCTCACAAATCTTGGGAGAAAGGCCAGTCCTTGCCTACAGACAGCCCCCCAACCTGAAGCGAATACTCACCAACAACCACATACCACACAACAGAACCACTAGCCCAGGAACCTATCCTTGCAACAAAGCCCGTTGCCAACTGTGCCCAGATATCTATTCAGGGGACACCATCACAGGGCCTAACAACATCAGCCACACTATCAGAGGCTCGTTCACCTGCACATCCACCAATGTGATATATGCCATCATGTGCCAGCAATGCCCCTCTGCCATGTACATTGGTCAAACTGGACAGTCTCTACGTAAAAGAATAAATGGACACAAATCAGATGTCAAGAATTATAACATTCATAAACCAGTCGGAGAACACTTCAATCTCTCTGGTCACGCAATCACAGACATGAGGGTCGCTATCTTAAAGCAAAAAAACTTCAAATCCAGACTCCAGCGAGAAACTGCTGAATTGGAATTCATTTGCAAATTGGATACTATTAATTTGGGCTTGAATAGAGACTGGGAGTGGCTAAGTCATTATGCAAGGTAGCCTGTATCCCCTTGTTTTTTTCCTGCAAACCCCCCCCCAAGACGTTCTGGTTAAACTTGGATTATTGCTGTGCACATTGTAAGATGAGCTGTTGCCAGCAGGAGAATGAGTTTGTGTGTGTGGTTTTTGGAGGGGGGTGTGTGTGGGGGGGGTGAGAAAACCTGGATTAGTGCTGGAGGTGACCCACCTTGATTATCATGGGCATTATAAAGAGGGGTTTCAAAGGGGGATGGGCTGTTGCCAGCAGGAGAGTGAGTTTGTATGTGTGTGTGTGGGGGGGGGAAAGGGTGAGAAAACCTGGATTTGTGCTGGAAATGGCTCCACTTGATGATCACTTTAGATAAGCTGTTGCCAGCGGGGGAGTGGGGTGGGAGGAAGTTTTGTTTCATGGTCTCTGTGTGTATATAATGTCTTCTGCAGTTTCCACGATATGCTATGCATCCGATGAAGTGAGCTGTAGCTCACGAAAGCTCATGCTCAAATAAACTGGTTAGTCTCTAAGGTGCCACAAGTACTCCTTTTCTTTTTACGAATACAGACTAACACGGCTGTTACTCTGAAACCTATCTTGTTATGGGCATTCTGAGATTCTTATTAACCCCTTCAAGGACAATATGGCTGGCAAGCAAGGAATACAGGCTTAGCAAAGGAACTGCTTAATCACAGCCACTATTACTCTTGAAAGCACTAGAGTTACAGATTTTGAAAACCAAACAGTCCTCAGCTCTTCCCTCCTATGGGTCTGAGGTCAGGTCACTGTTTCAGGCAAGACAGACCCTCCTCCCTCATGCCGTCTCTGATCAGCCTGGGCTTCTGGCATGTGGCAGGGGACACCCCCCCCTTCACAGCACACACTCATATTTTAATATAGTTTGACCATGTGCCCAAGAACTCCAGCCCCTTTCCCTCCCAGGGAAGCTTCTGTCTAGAGAGTTCATTGTTCTTGTAGATGGGTCAGTAGCTGAGGGACAATCAGAGTTGATGGCCTTTAATGACTCAGATTGAAAGATTTCTTCAAGGTGTCCAACACCCCTTCTGAGCAGGGCCATCTCTGCAATAGACTGACCACAACACAAACAGGCAGCTGGCACACAAACATGGAGTTCACAAAACAAAATGGAGTTCACAACTTGATACAGACATATTCCCCTATGTCACACCTCTGACAGATGTTTTATTAAAACCATTTATTTACATATTTAATTTGTTAGTAAACTAAACATTTACTTCTGTAAAAGGAGGAGGAGCATAGTTTCACATTCAAAAATAGGACATGGAAAATAGAACTCAGACTTTTGGGGAAATGTTGTGGTTTTACTTTTTTTATTAAATAAACGATAATTGGTCTTAATTTTTTTTAAATGGAATAACTAGGTCAAAAGTTAAATGTCACTGTGACACTGCACCCCATATTCTTTGCAGTGATATTATTATGATACGATTATGACATAATTATAATGCATTTTATGCAAGATAAGTCATGTGAGGTGTCATTGGAAAAGTTATGATTTGCTGAATATGATTATCCTTTTTGTATGAATATATCATTTTTGTATCTAAAGTTATGAATATTGACTATGTATCTGTATTTCAAATGTAGTTACACCTGGGTAATGCCCACTAGACAAGATGCTTTCAGGCTACACAGTGGGAGGGAAAGGGCATATTCAGGGCAATGGGCCATTAGGAAAACAATAGGCCTTAGGAGAAGTTTATCTCCCACCTGGGGAGCCTTCCTGAGAACGCTACAGACAGCCTCCAGTAATGGCTGCTATGACTCTACAAAGACATGTGATCAGACCATATGATACTGGACGCCATTTTGGGATGTCAGTATTTTTCCACAGACTGGTCTGGGAACCAAGCTTTGAAACAAAGGGTTGCCACTATATTCAAAAGCTATATAAGGCAGGGAGTGACATCATCTGGTGTTCTTCACTCCCCACACAAGGAGACTTCTGAAAACACCTGAGGAACAAAGACTGAACTGGGGTAAGTGCTGGACCCACGCTCAGGGGGTTTCTAGCCTATGAATGAAAGACCTGATGATTCCAAACTGTAAAGTAAGTGCAGCTTGCCCCTTAAGAATCTGCAGCCTGCTTGTATCATTTTGTAGGGTGAAAATCTGCTATTCATATCCAATCTATTTAGTATATTAAGCTTCATTTGTGTTTTTTGTTTATTTGCTAGGTAATCTGCTTTGATCTGTTTGCTATCCCTTATAATCACATAAAATCATCTTCTGTAGTTAATAAACTTGTTTTTGGAGTTGGAGTGAAGTGTGTGGGAATCAAAACCCAGGGGCAAAGGCTGTTGCATATGCCTCTCCACATTGAGGGAGGAGGTGAATTTTATGAGTTTACGCTGTACAGTTCCCTGTGCAGCATAAGATGGTATAATTTTGGGTTTATACTCCAGTGGGGGTGTGAGTCTGGAAATTGGCTGCTGTCTGCTGCATGTTTTTGAGTGGCTTGGGTGAATCTGTTCTCTCAGGTAGCTCAGTTTGGGTGTGTGGCGCCACCTGCTGTCGTGTTGGATGATAACAGGGCCTGGATTAGGCTGGCTGTGTCCCCAAGCAGTGTAAGCAGGGCCAACCCAATTGAGTGGTTAGAGGAGCCCACTGGATCCCACAGCTCCCAGACTGCACCTCTAGGACACCAATGTGACAGGAAAGCCAGGCCACTCCTTCAGTTCAAGGAGGAATTTGTAAGAGGCACTTCCAGTAACAACAGCTGGTTGGCCTCATCCCACCCTCCTGCCCTGGACTGGTGCTTCCAATTGGAAGGATGGCACATTGTGACTCGTCAGACTCCAACTGGATAGATGAATGAACAGCCTCAGCTCTGCCCCACAGGATGGAAGGACACGTGTGGTAGATATGGGTGAAGAGAATGGAGAGGGAGAAAGAGTAAGTGCATTTCTGTGGAGATCCGGCACTATAACATTTAGCAGTACATCACTGGTAAACTCTCAATTTTATTATTCAGCTAAAAGCTTGTTTCCTGTTTAAAGAGAGAAAACTACACTAAAGGTCCCATTTCCAGCAGTGAACCGCATCTAGAGTAACCCCCTCAAGATTTTCCTGTCCAACTTTGGATGAACTTCGTTGAGACCAGACTAAAGCCTTGGCATAAACTGGTTCAGCTCCCAGTATAGCCATTGGGAGTTGGATTAATTTACAGCAGCGCTGAATCTGGCCCATTACAACCAATGGTTTGGTTTTTATGTTTGATTAAGGCAGACTTCAGTGTGTTTCTATTAACAGTTCACTCTTCGTATTGCACTAGCTCATCGAGAGGTCCTGACCAGGGTCATTGTATGCTAAGTGCTGCGCAAAGTAGAAAGACAGTCCCTTCCCCAAAAGTGTGCAAACTGTGTTTGACAAGACGCAACAAATTGTAAACTCTTGGGGGTAGGGACTGTCATTTATTATATTTTTGTACTGGTCTTACCACAGTGGGGCCCTTGTTCTCATGGCCTTTATGTGCTCTCACAATATAAGTTTAAAAAAACCCAACACAGCACCAAGGGAGTGGGGACAAAGTAAGAGATGAGCAAGTGTTGTAAACAAGAGTCACAGCTGACCCCTACTTAGTTGTTAGCAAGCAGTGTTTGGTATGCATGTGGCAAGGCCAAGGCAAATCTTAAAGGAGGGTTAAGGAGGCAGATAAGGCAGTGTGGCTTAATGGACTCTTTCAAGAAGCTTTTCCTGTGCACAAGAGGTAAGTAAGAGAAAGCAGTCAAGGGAAAAGTTGACTGGACCTCAAAAGTGTGAATGTTGGTGTGACCATGACAAGATTTTAATTCTGTACAGTGCTTTGAGACTGTGTGCTGTGAGTGCTCAGTAACAGGTGTTTTGAAGTACAAATTCTTCGTTTTGAAGGCTTTCCATCTACCATTTTAACTATTAGTTGACCACTTGATTTCATTCCCATTTTTGTCAAGCAGTTGTTAGGAATGTACGGCTGGAAGGGGCCGCAAAAACTCATCTAGTCTAGCTGCTTGCACTGAGGCAAGACCAAGTATACCTAGACCATCCCTGAAAAAAAATGGTCTTACCTGTTCTTAACTTCCAAAGATGGCTACTCCACAACCTCCATTGGTAACCTAGTCCAGTAGTTAACTAACCTTATTGTTAGTTTTTCTTATAGCCAATCTAAATGTCCCTTGCTGTAGATTAAGCCCATTATTTCTTGTCCTATCTTCAGAGGACATGGAGAACAATTGAGCACAGTCCTCTTTGTAACAGCCTTTAACATATTTGAAGACTACCAGGTTCCCCCTCACGCTTCTTTCTTCATAGGTTACATTTTCTAAATCTTTCATCGTATTTGTTGAACTCTCTCCAATTTGGCCACATCTATCCTAAAGTGTGCTGCGCAGATCTGGATACAGTACTCTAGCTGAGGCCTACCAGTACTGTGTACAGTAGAACAATTACCTTCCATGTCTTGCATGTGACACTCCTGTTAATACACCCCAGAATGATAGTAGCCTTTTTAGCAACTGCATCACATTGACTTGTATTCAGTTTGTGATCCACTATAACTAAGGCTACATTTTAGTAATGGGTATTTTTAGTAAAAGTCATGGACAGGTCACGGGCAGTAAACATAAATTCATGGCCCAAAACTATACCCCTGACTAAATCTTGCGGGGAGGGCGGGGGACGGCCGGCTCAGGGATGTAATGGGTGATCTGGCTGGAGGGGTGGCCCTAGAGCACCTCAGGTGCTGGGGGTAGGGGGTGCGGGCAGCAGCATGTGGCCCAGGACGCCGCTAGTGCTGGTGGGGGAGGGGGTTGGCAGGGTCGCCAGGCTCCCTACCTGGCTCTGCACCTCCCCTGAAGTGGCACCATCCCCCTCGCTCAGCTCCTAGACGGAGGCGTGGCCAGGCAGCTCTGTGCACTGCCTCTGCCCAGGAAGCTGGGTTTGCAGCTCCCGTTGGCTGGGAACCATGGCCAATGGGAGCTGCGGGGCAGTGCCTACAGGCAGAAGCAGTGTGCAGGGTTGCCTGGCCAGGAGGCTTCCTCTGCCTAGGAACTGAGTGAGGTGGATGTTGCTGCTTCCAGGGAGCCCCCCAGGTGAGCGCTGCCCAGAGCCCAGCTCACCCCGTCCCGTGCCCCTGCCCCCTCCCATGCCCAAACTCTGCTGTTGGGGGAAAGGGGTGTGGTGGCCCAAGACTGCCCCAACAGTGGCTGGTGCGACTGGTGCAGGGGCTGCCTGAGCTGCTCCTGGGCCAGGCACACCAGCCACTGCAGAAGTCACGGAATCTGTGACTCCCATGACAAACTTGCTGCCTTAACTATAATCCCCAAATATTTTTCAACAGTACTACTGCCTAGCCAATTATCCCCCATTTTGTAGATGTCCTTTTAATTTTTCTTTCCTAAGTGCAGTAATTCGTATTTGTCATTACTGAATTTCATCTGGATGATTTCAGACCAATTCTCCAATTTATCAAGGTTATTTTAATTCTAATCCTGTCCTATCCTCTAAAGTGCTACAACCCCAGCTTGATGTCATCTGCATGTTTTATAAACATCTCTTCCACTCCATTACCCAAGTCATTAATGAAAATAGTGACTAGTACCAGGCCCAGGACAGAGGCCTGTGGGACCCCACTAGGTTTGTCATCCTATTGTTAACTACTCCCTTGAGTATAGTCTTTCAACCGCTTGTACACGCACTTTCGAGTAGTCACATCTAGATCACATTTCCCTAATTTGTGTATGAGACTGTCAGGTGGGACTATCAAAAGCCTTACTAATATCAAGACAAGCTCTTCTGTAGCATCCCACTATCCCCTACGTTGCCCTGTCAAAGAAGGAAACTAGGTGAGTTTGGCTGATTTGTTCTTGACAAATCCATCTTGGCTATTACTTATTACCCTACTATCATTTAGACCATTGTTCCTCAATTGTCAGCACATGGGTTAGATCTGGCCCAGGAGAGCATTCCCATTTGGCCCTCTGCCAGGCACCAGCTGTTCCTTCCTGCCTCCCGGGAAGCAGCAGCCACTCAGAGCTGCGCAGGAAGCAGCAGAGCTCTCCCCCTTCCTTCTGGAGCCTACCCTGCTCTCACAGGGAGGGAGAGTGGAGAAGCCATCCCTGATCGGAGGAGGGATCAGAAAGAGCCCCACAGCTCAGAGTGGCCCCTCCTGCCCCTCACCTCCTGTAAGCATGGCTGGCTCCTCTGCTTCTCCTCTTCTCTCCTTGTAATACCTTGCCTGGGAAGAGGGAGTGGGGTGAAGAACCACTGGAGCTGTGTCCACCCCAACCTGAAAGAGAGAGGGGAACCACACTGCAGCCTCTCCTGGCCTGGGAGAGGTTGGTGAAGAACCCCAGGGGCCCCTGGATGATTGAGATACAAAAGGAGAACTTAAAGACGGTAAAGTCATCGTGGAGAAACTAAATAGATTCTTTGCTTCAGTCTTCATGGCTGAGGAGGTTAGGGAGATTCCCAAACCTGAGCCGTCTTTTGTAGGTGACAAATCTGAGGATTTGTCACAGATTGAAGTGTCACTAGAGGACGTTTTAGAATGAGTTGATAAACTAAACGGTAACAAGTCACCGGGACCAGATGGCATTCACCCAAGAGTTCTGAAAGAACTCAAATGTGAAATTGCAGAACTATTAACTATGGTTTGTAACCTGTCCTTTAAATCAGCTTCTGTACCCAATAACGGGAAGATAGCTAATGTAACGCCAATATTTAAAAAGGGCTCTAGAGGTGTTCCCAGCAATTACAGACTGGTAAGTCTAACGTCAGTACCGGGCAAATTAGTTGAAACAATAGTAAAGAATAAAATTGTCAGACACATAGAAGAACATAAATTGTTGGGCAAAAGTCAACATGGTTTCTGTAAAGGGAGATCATGTCTTACTAATCTATTAGATTTCTTTGAAGGGGTCAACAAACATGTGGACAAGGAGGATCCAGTGAACATAGTGTATTTAGATTTCCAGAAAGCCTTTGACAAGGTCCCTCACCAAAGGCTCTTATGTAAATTAAGTTGTCATGGGATAAGGGGGAAGATCCTTTCATGGATTGAGAACTGGTTAAAAGACAGGGAACAAAGGGTAGGAATAAATGGTACATTTTCAGAATGGAGAGGGGTACTAGTGGTTTTCCCCAAGGGTCAGTCCTAGGACCAATCCTATTCAACTTATTCGTAAATGATCTGGAGAAAGGGGTAAACAGTGAGGTGGCAAAGTTTGCAGATGATACGAAACTGCTCAAGATAGTGAAGACCAAAGCAGACTGTGAAGAACTTCAAAAAGATCTCACAAAACTAAGTGATTGGGCAACAAAATGGCAAATGAAATGTAATGTGGATAAATGTAAAGTAATGCACATTAGAAAAAATAACCCCAACTATACATACAATATGATGGGGGCTATTTAGCTACAACTAATCAGGAAAGAGATATTGGAGTCACTGTGGCTAGTTCTCTGAAGACGTCCACACAGTGTGCAGTGGCAGTCAAAAAAGCAAACAGGATGTTAGGAATCATTAAAAAAGGGACAGAGAATAAGACGGAAAATATCTTATTGCCCTTACATAAATCCATGGTACGCCCACGTCTTGAATACTGCGTACAGATGTGGTCTCCTCATCTCAAAAAAGATATACTGGCATTAGAAAAGGTTCAGAGAAGGGCAACTAAAATGATTAGGGGTTTGGAACAGGTCCCATATGAGGAGAGATTAAAGAGGCTAGAACTTTTCAGTTTGGAAAAGAGGAGACTAAGGGGGGATATGATAGAGGTATATAAAATCATGAGTGGTGTGGAGAAGGTGAATAAGGAAAAGTTATTTACTTGTTCCTACAATATAAGAACTAGGGGCCACCAAATGAAATTAACGGGCAGCAGGTTTAAAACAAATAAAAGGAAGTTCTTCACACAGCGCACAGTCAACCTGTGGAACTCCTTGCCTGAGGAGGTTGTGAAGGCTAGGACTATAACAAGGTTTAAAAGTGAACTGAATACATTCATGGAGGTTAAATCCATTAATGGCTATTAGCCAGGACGGGTAAGGAATGGTGTCCCTAGCCTGTTTGTCAGAGGGTGGAGATGGATGGCAGGAGAGAGATCACTTGATCATTACCTGTTAGGTTCACTCCCTCTGGGGCACCAGGCACTGGCCACTGTCAGTCAACAGGACACTGGGCTGGATGGACCTTTGGTCTGACCCAGTATGGCCGCTCTTATGTTCAATAGGAGCAGAGGTGAGGCTGGGGTGTGGGGAGCACAGCTGAGGAGGGGGTTGGGCAGATTGGGGGGCTAGAGGGCAGAACAGTTGGGGGAGGTCAGGTGTGGGGGCATAGGCATAGTTGGCTTCTATATTTGAGGAGGCAGCTCCAGTCAGGCCAACAGGACTGCGTGTGGGGTGGGGGATAAATTCTGCACCTGCCCAAGGCTTTCAGTTAGTGGAGCAATGCTCCCACAACCCTCCAAACTACACCCATAGGGCTAGGTATGTGCAAATCACTTTCCCTTCTCGTTATCATCATGCCATGTAAAATTGTTTCATTTACACATATTGGTGCTAGACTATGTTGATCACACTTTGACTTACAGTGGTACTCCTTTTTAATCAGGCACTTAATCAGCTACTTTTGCAAAGATTGGTCATTCAAGTGCTTTCATTAGTTAACTTGATTGCATGCTGTGTAGTACTTTTTGGGGGGCAGGAAATTGCAAGCATTAAAATTTCAGGTAATAAGAAAGTGGAATTATATTTCTTGTGAGTTTATCGTCTCATTTTAATTTCAGGGGGAACTCTGTGTGTGTGTGTGTGAGAGAGAGACTGTGTGTGTGTGCTGAAGGGAGTGTGTGTGTGCTTGAGTGTGAGTGCACTGTCTCTTTACAAAAGCACTCACACTCAGGAGCCTGCAGGTGTGTTCAGACACAAGCAGTTGCTGGCAGCTTCGGGACCCAGAGAAGCAGCAGCACAGACACATTCCCCCGTCCCATCAGTGGGGGCTCAGGGGAGACCAGGTACATAGGCAGGGGGAAGGGGACACCCCATCAGCCTCCCCCACCCTCCCTGCACAACAGACAGGAGGACGCTCCCAGTCTGGAGCAGCATGGCCAGGGGTGACTCCAGGGAGGATTGGAGGGGACTGAAACAGGATCAGCAGCAGCTGCACAGGGCAGTGGAGCGGGGGGGGGGGCACCCCTGCTCCAGAGGAGCAACCTTGCTGGTCATCCAGCAACTACCCCTCTGCAACTTGGGTCCCTCCACCCTCTCCAGATGCTGCTGCTCGCCTGCCTGCTGCCTCCCCCAGCCCAGCTGGCTCTTGGCACACCAGGTGGAAATCAGGCAAACCCTGCGCATGGTACCCTCTTTGCCAGGCCACCCTGGGCTTCCACCTGGACCGCCCACCCCAAAGGCGGGCCTTGGTACCTATAGAAAAGAGGCATCAATGTATCTCTTATTTTGACAAAAAATTAAGTGCTTTTATCCATTATATAATGGGTTTCCTCGTTGTCCTTGGAACCATTCCACTTCTGACCTTACCAGAGAAAGCAAGTCCTGTATTTAAAGGATCTATTCCCCTCCTTCCCAGCTCACTCTGGGCTAGCTGAGGAACACCGGCTCCTCCTCTTTTGCCTATGTTTAAGGGAACAATATGGATGTGATGTTGCATGCTACATGATTTTATGAAAATATGCTGAGGAGTGTGAATATAATGTAATTAAAATATGCTTCATGCAAAAGGTCTCTTGTAAGGTATCATTGCAAAGCTTATAATCTACTGAGTGTGTTCATTCTATTTGTATGAATGAAGCACTCTTGTATCTGAAACTAGAAATATGAAATAGAACTCTGAGGGCCTATTGTAATTATGCAGAGTGTGGGCTATTAATGGTGGTTTGGAATCTTGATGGCTCCCATCAGCCAGGACAATTGACTGTGGATGGCTCTGTTTGCAGGCAGGCCTTCCTGTGAGTCAGGCTGGGAAGAATGAAGGCTTGGGGTCTCACAGGAAATATGACCATGTCACCTGGTACTGAAATCCATCTTTAACCTGGTGCTTTTCCATTGGCGGGGGGGGGGGGGGGGGGGGAGGGAATCTAGAGAGACAAAAGATTCCCACCTCGTGCCAAAGCCATATAAGGGGGTGGAACAGAACAAAGGGGGCTGCAATCATGAGAAATCCCCTAGCTACCAGCTAAGCTAGAACAAGGGCTGTACTAGGGGAAAGGATTGCGCCTAGACAAGGAAGGTGTCCAGTCTGTGAAAGAAACTTATTGAAACATCTCTGAGGGTGAGATTTTATCTGTATTCAGTTTTATTATTGTATTAGGCTTAGACTTGCATATTTAATTTAATTTTACTTGGTAATTCACTTTGTTCTGCCTGTTACCACTTGGAACCACTTAAATTGTACTTTCTATATTTAATAAAATCATTTTTTACTTATTATTTAACCCAGAGTATGTATTAATACCGGGGGGTGGGGGGGAAGGGAGGGGCAAACAGCTGTGCATACCTCTCTATCAGTGTTATAGAGGGTGAACAATTTATGAGTTTACCCTGTATAAGCTTTATACAGGGTAAAACTGATCTATTTGGGGTTTGGACCCCATTGGGAGTTGGGCATCTGAGCGTTAAAGACAGGAACACTTCTTAAACTGCTTTCAGTTTAAGCCTGCAGCTGTTAGGGGACATGGTTCAGACCTGGGGCTGGGTTTACAGCAGGCTAGCAGGTCTGGCTCAAACCAGCCAGAACACTGAAGTCCCAAGCTGCCAGGGGAAGAAAGGAGGGACAGAAGTAGTTTTGGCACATCAGTTGGCAGCCCCCAGGGGGTTTCTGTGATCCAACCCATCACAGTGGGATTCTAGGGGTGTAATCTACACACCACGTTGCAGGGGGCAGGATGATGGAATGGAATCTATGGGCCCTTAGACATACAGCGAGCCCCAGGACTAGACTGACCGATAAGTGATAAATGTGTAGGACCAGTAGCTGTTTCCTAGTAGCTGCTGTGTAAGACATACAACTAGTATTCAGGGAGATGAAACGCAAGAGTTTAAATGGAACGTACATAATAAATGTAGCTGAAAAGTGAAATACTTCTAATGTAGGTGTCCATATCAATCAACACTAGGTCTAAACTGACAAACTGGATCCTAAACAAGAGAGGTCTCATACAATCAGAAATGTAGGGCTTGAAGGGACCTTGAAGTTATCCAGTTCAGCCCCCCAACTCCTGAGGCAGAACCAAGTAACTCTAAACCATCCTTGACAGGTGTTTGTCAAACCTGTTCTTAAAAAAACTCCAATCCTCTAGTCCCTCACCATAATTATCTCATTTCTTTTCACCATCTTAGCTTGTGAGAAGAAAATGGAGCATCTAAAAATGACCAACTGTTACAAAGAAATAAGCACTCATGGTGGTAAAGTGGAAAATAATATTCCTGAGGGTAAATTTTGCAGATGTTAGTGGCTGTTTGTTAAATCTTCCATTCTAACATCTGGATTGGAAACGTTCAACAGTCAGATGATACATTTCCTCATTGTAGGCATTGGAGAAAAGAATGTACTAATTTATGAAACTGCCTCTGATTTTGGTTCCTGAGCTGTGATTATAGCAAAATAGAAGGGGCAGCAGGAAGAGCAATTTCTGAAAATTAGAGGGTTGTTTCTCAAAGGAAACATCTGTAATTAGCCCTTATTGTGAAAAGGCTTTCTAAGTACCACAGCAGCCTCCAGGATCCATACAAAGATGACTCTTCCGCACTGTACATGGTTTAGCTACCTTCTTGCTCTTGTGCATTTCCATTCACACATTCCTACACTCTCATCTTTCCAATCTAGTTGAGTGCAGAGCTTCACTAAGGCCTCCTGTGGTTGAGGACTCCTTCATGGCTTGGTTTCATTGGAGCCATGTAACCTGGGAGGCAGCAGGAGACCAGAGCTCCTGGAAACTATACATGCTTAAGGAAGAAGCCCATGTTTGTTCCACCAAGGAATGAATTCCGCAGGTTTCTTTGTATGAAGGGTAGGGAAAGCAGCTCTATAATTACAAGACATACACTTTATACCTACCATGAAAAAAATATATATTCAAACTATACATGCAGTTGTAGGGAACATACCAGGGGCCTCACTTCAGTTTAATTACACAGTAACAAAGCTTCCCTGCTTTGCTCTTGCATTCTGCTTGAATACAGATGTGTTTAGACTCTACAGCCTGTCATTTGCACAGATAAATGGAAGGACTACATTTCTTTTCAATCTGAAACAGTACAAAGCGATTGAGAAATATTCTAAAATCCTCCTTACTTCCGCTACTAAAACCACCAAGTCCTCTGTTATGAAAAAAAGGCTGATTTCTGATGGTGACCGACAGTGTGACCATGATCCATCATTCCCTGTAATTGTATCATGGGGAATTTTACTTGTTTTTCAAACCATTTGGCTACAGTAAGAAGCTGCTGCTCCTGGAATGCACGTCCAATAAACTGAAGCCCAATTGGCAAACCTTTCTCTGAAAGTGCTGTAGGAACAGTTATGGCTGGCAGCCCTGGGGGGAAAAAAAGCAAAATTATTAAAACATCACATGTGCAGGATTTGCTATTACATATATTGCTAGAATTATTACAAACGACACTCTTAGAAAAAATAACCAAAACAAATGCATGTAAGCTTTTAAGGCTTGTCTCTTTGCATTTTAGCAGTACAACCAAGATTATATTACTCCTGGGGGAATTCTGCACCACTGCACACGTGCAGAATTCATGTTCCCCACAGATTCTCCACCCGCACAGAAAATACATTCTCCCAGAGAGGCACTGCAGTTGCACCTTTCACCCACCAGGTGCTTGTGGTGCCAGAGAGTGGGCAGCCGGCTCACCAGCTGGAGCAGCCAGTCAGACAGGAATGGGGCAGAGGTTGCGTTCCTCACAACATGCCTGTGGGGCCCAGGTGAGGAGGCATGGGATATGGGGGGCGGGGTGGACACAGTGGGGCTGCTGGGGGATCACAGACTGGGATGGGGGCACAGGAACTACCGGGGTGACAGCATTGCACCAGGGTTGAATGGGGGGGGGGGGAGAGGAGGACAGGGACAGATGTGTTGGACTGAAGAGAGGCTAGGGGGGGGTCAGCCAGGCTCCCTGTAGGGGGAGGCTCCTCAATTCCCAAACAATTCCTCCCCTCCCTCGCCCGAAATACCACCTGTTCCATACTTCTCCCACCCACACTCAACAACCCTCTAGGTTCACTCCCAGGCTCCTTTCCAGAAATTACTTCCCTCTCCCTCAGCTCCTCCATTACCTCTGATTCCCCCAAACCTTTGCACTGCTTCTGAGGGGTGTGGGAAATAGGTTTCTGTACTGTAGTTTAAATGAATTACTACTCAAAGTTCTGTATTAATATGCCTAGTAAGGAATCTATTTATCAAAAAAGTTTCCTGAATCTCTGTCTGTGTTGTTACAGATATACTTGCCGACAGGTATTTTGAAATAAGTTACCAAAATAATTGAAACTTGGGCATGATTATATTGTGTTATTTTAACAAATAAAATATGCAGAATTTTAAAATTGTGTGCCGAATTTTTAATGTTTTGGTGCAAAATTTATGTTTTGGTGCAGAATCCTCCAGAAGTAATTATATACTTAAATTCTTGCACATTTAATGAATGAACTCACTTCACACTGCTACCATCTTATGGTCAATATAAGCTTTGCTACTCAGAGAAACAAGCTGACAACTTGGTTCAGACAGTTGCTTTCTATACAGAGGTGCTATAGAAAGAGGGCAGCTGGCTGGAGAGAATGGATACTAAATTGAAGACTAGCTGGGAAATATGCTAAGGAGATGCACTTCTCTCTCTACTTACCTGCCATGTTTGCGGCCTGTGTAAAAATATCATCCTGTGCACTGCGGGTTCTGTTGTCTTCTTTGATAAACTCCACATATGGTATTGTATCACTTAGAGTGGTGGGAGTGAGCAAAACATCAATACCACTATGGAAAACATTCACAAAGTCTTTGGCAATGAGTCGTCTCACTTTTTGGGCCTTGATAAAATAATTCTCATAATTCCTAGGAACAAATAGTCACTGGTGTTAGAAGTTAAGTTTAAGACCATCAATAATTTAAATTGCTAAGTGGCTATTGGGGGAAAAAAACAAGCCCAGTGTTCCCTTTGGGTTGAAGGGCTGCACCATAAGTACTTAGGGTTTCAACAGAGAACAAGATCAGTCATCAAAGCAGCATGGCTGCAGATGAACTAATGACACTAAAGCATATTCTTAAAGATGAGCCATGAAACAGATCTGGGGAGAGACCTGGGGCAAACACCACTGAAGAGACTGGAGAGGGAATATAAATGAAGGAAAACACAAGCCAAGTGGAGGGTAGGCTCAAATCAAGATAGTATTTTATGACCCAGTCTTTTTCTGCAACCCTATTGTTTACTTATCTACTGAACTTCATTGCATGACGGAAGTGATGTCTGGAAAAAAATGACTGTTGTCTTATAGTTGTGATTTATCAATCATTTAGGGACTCTATCTGGCAAGGCACTTAAGCACATGAACAGTCCCACTTGACTTCAGAGGGACTACCCACATGCTTAAAGTTATATGTTTCAGGTGTGTGCTTTGCTACTGGTCCTTCTTATTGATATTATACAGAAGCACACCAGGTCTTTGTCTAAAATTCCCACAGTCATTTACTTTATGTAAGCAGCAGTTTAGACTGACGGAAGCTATGAATTAATCTGTTTTTCTGCATATCTGAGGCAGAAAAACTGACAATTTTATATTTCATTCCTACATCACATGCAGCATTACCCTGAGTTTAAGGATTTAATGTCAAGTTTAGAGGTTCAGTTTCAAAAGAATTTATTAGTCAAAAATAACTGGTACTGTAAACATTTTATGGGTAATTAGCAAATGTATTGTAAATGCCAGTGTCTGCTGATAAAACAATCCAAATTATCCAGTACATAACTGTCAGCTGATCACTCTGAAGCTCTGATTTGCTGAAGAGTTGTCCTGAAAACAAAGTTGAATGTGTCTTAACTTTTCAAGGGAACCTGGTACTTATTCTTCCAAAGTGATTGTAAAGATCAAGATATCACTGATCTCCGACAGCAAATCCATTGTATTATGGAAAATGGCTCTTTCTGGGGTTATTTATGAAACCCTACCTACCAGACTAAGGAAAAGGTTAGTTGCAGAACTAATAAAAATGTTCAAGACTCATGTAAGACTAAAGGGTCTTTAACCAGTTTTCCTGGTCTACATTTTTTTACCCTAACTACTTTTAAAGAATTTATAGGAGAAGAGACCGAGTAGATACATTTTAGACTTCACTGACGATATATGCAAGCATGCATAACTTCAAGCATCAATCTAGTTATTTTATGGATTTTACATCTTAAAGAAAATATTTTGTAATTTGAATATAGCAGAGAACAGACATGGCTCTCCTGCAATCTATTAGGATAATGTTATTTTAACCCTAAATTCTGTTCTTGATGATTCATTTACTGTGGATTGTAGCAAAGTGCTGAGACTCCCCCCTGCTTAGCTCTTGTAGAAATCACTCCTGTTTTCCTTCACCAAAACCGACCCACACAGATTGTCAAGCATTCACCCTACATTTATGATAGATGGCCCAGGCAGATGTCATCAGAGAACACTAAATTGAGGATGCTTAGCAATAATATTGACAGTTCAGAGGGGCTGGCTGCTCATATGCTGACATCCCTGTCGTGAAGACACCCAGCTTTTATTAGCTCTAAGAGCTTAAAGTAGCAGGAATATTCTTGTGTGTGCTCAGTGTCACAGTTTAGGGCAATTGCACCTGCATCTCCCCTCAGTGGTTCAGCAAAGGTACCCATTCTCAGATTCCAGCTCCCCAATGGTCGCCTTTCTGGGTGGAGACCCATGTTTCTCTCCCTATTTCCAGGCTGCACAGTTCTTTGCCTTCACTGTATATTTCCCAGCAAAGACAATCTGCCTAAACAGACTTGCTTGCTTTCTCTTCAGAGACTGATAACAGAGGGATTGCTACAGATATAAGGTACCAAACAGTTCTTTCTGTGCAAGCCTATTGTATTCTTAAGGTAAAAAGCACTATAGAGAAAACAATTCAAAACATACACTCTTGTTAATAAGCTTACCAGGAACCCCCACCCTAACATGGATTCTGACACGGTAAGTCCTTCAGAGGACCCTAGGGGAGTCCTTGTGATTCCCAGTTCATGACAGCTTTGAGGATTCCCAGTTCATGACTTCTTCAGCTCAGAACAAACATACTTATAACAAGTTCAGTTCACGGGTCTTTGATTTGAAGTTTCCAGATACAGGTAATTAGCATACAATGGGTCCCATTCCTGGGGGCTACCTTCAAAAAGCTCAGAGGGGAGAATTTGCATTCCCCTGACCCCCCAGGTATTTCCTCGAAAATCCACTTCAAGTCTTTTTGGAACAATATGTGTGAAGTTACTAATACCTTCCAAAGATTGTATTAATCTTGTCTTCCTGCTTAAGCAGTTCCACACGATCTCACAATAGTACATAAACACTTTTAATACAATGAATTCCAAAAGATGTTAAATTTAATTCAATAAAGTTTATTTTAATAGATACGGTTCAGTCAGGATGTGGCAGGAGATTGTTAGTCTGCAACACTCAGTTTTCTTAAAATAATTATGACACCCTGTGTCAGTTGTTTTGTGGCAATGTGGAAATCCTCATTGTTTGGAATCTTAACAGGGTGGAGGCAGAGAAAGTGGCATTCTCCAATTATAGTCATAAATGAAGACAGATTGAGACTGAGTGGAAATTAAAAGTATGTTCATTCTGAGTTCACATACCCGTTCATCCAGCTGAACTGCATAAACATAAGGTTCCTCACAAAAATAAATGAGTTTACTTGATCACACCAGTACAATTTTATTTTCTCTGTAGACTCAAGCAAAGAGGTGGGGAAGGTGAGAGAGATATATAAACTAAGGGCCACATCATCTGGCTTTCCATGAGAGGCATCAGTAGAACATAATAAATGTTTCTATACCTGGAGAACTTTAGCAAGATTAAATCGGCTTGATGCTGATGGCCACAGAACATTTAAATATAGAATAGTTAGGGCTCTATTCTGATTTCACTGACAAACATCACAGACTATGTTTTTGCATAGCTTAATCCAAGTGTGCCAATAGGCTACTCAAGATGCAAATCACACAACGTGTTGTTCTACCTTCCTAATTTCCAGTTAAGAGTAAAGGAAAGCATTCTTTTTAGCCATTAATAATGGTTTGCTACATATTATACACTTAAACCAATATAAATAGATATTGCCTTAGCAACAAAGAATTTGTTCGACATAAGTAATTTCATCATAGCTGCTTAACAAATAAGTCATTAATATGGTACATTTGAGCTTTAAAATATGATGAACTTACTGTTTTAACAAAAAGTAGTTTCCGGACAGAATTCTTCCTCTTACAACATCATTAAACCCTTCCCGTCGAGTTGCAGCGTACATGACTTCTGTGGACTTGTCAATACTGGAACGGTGTCCTAAAAATAAACCACCAGTGATCTGGAAACAAATCCTGAAGACCCATGAAAACTATTAAACAATATAAATTATTGACCTTCACAATGACATACTATGTCAAGTGCACTAGATGTTAACGTGCTATTTTTCCACACAAAAACTAAAAACTTAAGCTAAATATTATATGAATTCTGGAATCATACTGCAACTATACATTTGGGGTCTCTAGAAGTGAAATATTTCTATTTATCTGTACTGAGAAGTACAATGGAGTGTGCTACAATATGAACACTCCTGCCTCTGATCTTCAGTCTGACATGGAAGGTAGAGAGAACTCTTATCCTTCATGACATGAATGTGTAGAAGTATTTCAGTAACACTGATAGCTCACCCTTCAGTTTATTTTGAGTAGAGACTAAAAACTGATCTGAACAATGCATACATCCTTTGTGCTGCACAGTACACTCCTCAAAGAACACAGCTGAGAACATTTCTCTCAGACTAAAAACTTGCTTGCCAAAATGAAAAGCAACAACTTATTTACAAGGGGTCGGATCCTAAGCTCACTGTCTTCAATGAGATTCAGTGGAATGAATTCAATAAACTTCGGATCAGGCCCTAATCTTCCCATAACTTAAAGAACACCCAAACTTCAGACAATCAGCACTGGCGTAAGCAGTGAAATTCCACTGATTTCAATTAAGCTGCACTTGCTTAAGAGTTTGGCCAATCACTTAATTCTGTGAGGCAGGGACAGGTACACAGAGAGGATTGAGTCTAATTCAAAGTCTTTTTATGTACTGGGTTTTTGGGGATAGCTACAATATCTCAAAACCCCAGAATGTGAGCATTAGTTAAATAGAAAACAGAATCCAAAAAGGTCACATACTATAAACAACATTATAATGGTGGGTTTGTGACAAAAAGAAAGAAGAGGGGGTGAAAAAAATCACAGGAAAAGCATAGTTAAAAGGGTTTCAGAGTAACAGCCGTGTTAGTCTGTATTTGCAAAAAGAAAAGGAGTACTTGTGGCACCTTAGGGAGAAAAGCACCATGTGTCCTTCAATAGCCAGGTGCAATGGGGATGTTTAAGGAAGTTATTACACCTAATTCAAATTACTATCTGGTAAAAACTTAGATATAATACTAAATCTTTTGATAGTCCTGGCTTATTTTAATGCATTGAGAGTGACTGACTTCAGAAATTAGCTGCATTTTTATTTTTCACTCACCAGCACCACACATACCATAATCAAGTGATACACTCATTAGACAAACTAAAATGGCAAACCATTAAGACAACAACCCATCTTGGTCAAGTCACAAAATACAATCATGAAAAAGATCTTTTAAGTCTATCTGGTTCATTTCCCAGATAATTCAGGACTATTCCCTTGTTTACATTAACTAGGCTGCCTTTTTTTTTTTTTTTGGCCAGGCCTGTCTTTGGATGTCTCCAGTGATGGGATTTTTTACTCAAGTGCTTCTAAATTCTAAATATTTTAATGCACAGTATCTCACTCAATAAGATGGCAAAACATTCATGTATATATTGAGCACTTTATGCTTTTAATAATTCACAGTTTCTGAAAACAAATTATTTTCATCTTTTCGCCACAGGCAGAAAGCCAGTGCAAGTTTCATGATCGCTTGGGATATCTCCTAACATTCAACCATGAAATGCAGGTAACCATGTATGTTAAATCACCACAGTGCACACACCTATGACAGGCATCTTTATGCCACTTAATGATCAACAAAGTGAATGTTACTTTATATTATATGTAATATAGCCCTTTTTCCTTTGAAAACTTAAACTTACCATATTCTAGTCCATCAAACCTGGCCATATTTGATGCTACTTCTGCTGTGCACAGCACATGATAACATACAATTGAATAACGTGTGTGGGGTAGACTCACTTCAATCACCTTGGCACCTGCATTCTCAAAGAGGTCAGCAGCTTTAGACCAAAGTGCCAGAGTTTCACTAGATAATCCTGGTGCATGATATTCCTTAGTGGAGAACAAAAGTTAGGAAATGAATTCTATGCATAAGCATCTTCACAAATAATTTTACGTGAGTTTACTTTCAATGGTTCTTAATTATCGGTTGACAGTAAGCAAGCCAAACTATGTAATATACTATTAGATGCAAATACTGTTTAAAAAAAAATGCAGCGATGAGCACTAGTTTAAGTATTTATTAGATTTATGTTTTTGCTGACTGTTAGGATATTAAATCATATTAAGTTCATAAGTTTCATAGATTTTTAATGCCACAAGGGACCATCATGATTATCTAGTCTGAACACCTGCATAATGCAGGTCGTAACATTTCACTATGCACTTCTTGCTTCAATTCTATAATTTCTGGATAGGAAGCTGCCCACTTGTCAGTCTATTAACTGGGACTGTGCAGTTCATGGGACAGCACATCTTAAATTTTAAGCCACGATACCAGGCCCATTATGAATGTTAAATCAGCAGAAACAATGGCCAAAGCACATCAGTGGCAAGTGTCATACCTAGGTCAAAACACAGCACTAAAAAAAGTCTCATAATATGAGAGTTGGTGACAAGCCTCACTCTGTGTATACTCTTAGGGTTTGTCTACATGGAAATAGCCCAGAATAGCTATTCCACAGTAGTTCACTGCATAGACACTCTTATTCCGCATTAAAAGTGCCTTTTTGCTGTTTATTGAATAGCATACGCTTCCTAACCATATTAGCCTAAACAGCAAAAGGCACTATTAGTGAGGAATAAGACTGTCTATGCAGTGAGCTACTGTGGAATAGCTATTGCACTTTACATTTATATCCTAGTTTATTCTCCATTAACTTTCCCATGAAGACAAGCCCATACCAAGGAGACAAGGACAGCCAGCCTGATTAGCCTAAGTTTAGTTGAATATCCACTTTTGTAGACAGTGTCAGTTCAGTGTCAAAATATGGGACCAATCCTGCAGACGTGACCATAGTACTAACAGAGTTGCTTATATAAAAAAAATCCACACTACTGTAAAAGGGGCACTACTGTCAGGAGATCACTTATTAAAAAAGTCCTTACTTGTTACCACCACCATTTTGGATTACTAAAATTGAAATATTTACCATATAATTTACAAATTACTGTACATGCTCTTTTTGCATTTCAATCAAATTGGACAATGAAAATAGACTATTCAGTGATATTTTTGTTTGATTAAATTTTCTGGTTCACCTGTACTAGCACAACGCTTGGATTGCAATTAGTGAAGGGGTGTTTAAATCCAACTGTTATCCCCTTATCTCACAGAAGGAAACACATTCATAAAAGGTTTTTTTTGGCCTATTAATAGAAAGACAAAAACCTAAATTTTGTCCCTCGAACACCTGATCCCTAATTAGAACCCTTTCCCTGCTATTCCCTTCTTTGCACGGCACAATAATCTTTTTAAACAGTATTTTGTATTAATACAGTGCCTTTCAACCCAGGATCTCAAAAGCACTCCACAAACATTTATTAAGTCTTAACATCCCTGTGAGGTGAGTATTATGCCCATTTTACACTCAGGCAATGTCTACACTCTGAGCTAGGGATGTGATTCTCCTACTCACGTACATGTACTCCCGGCAGCTCGATGAGAGCTTAGCACGAGTATAAACTGCAGCGTAGCCACAGTAGCATCGGCAGCAGCAGAAAAGCCATAGCTGAGCTATGCCGAGTATGTGTCCCCTGGTTTCAAGCGGCACAACTCTGCAATGCCTCCACTGCACGTGCTACCATGACTACACTGATCTTTATACTCGGGCGAGCTATGATATGTGTACACAATGATAGGTCATCGAGCTATGATATGTGTACACAAGCTGAGGATGCACACCCCTAGCTTGTAGCGTAGACATAGCCTCAGGCACTAAGAAAAAGAGTGATTTGTTTGAGGTCAAACAGGCAGTCGGTGAAAGAGCCAGTAATAAAGCCCAGGAACTCAGGCTCCCAGTCTCCGCTTATAAAACTTCTAGACAACATTCCCTCCAAAGACTGGACAGAACTCTACAGAGAGAGTCAATGCCCTATAAAGGCCTGAAGAGGTTGACACCGAGCAATGAGATACACACACTTTCACTCCCATGCTGTCTCTGCAGATCCAAATCATTGCAGACTCAGGGAGCAGGATATATAGGTTTTTACTCTGGTATGAATTTTTTTCCCCAGTGATATAGTTGAAAATGCTACCTTTGGTATTCCTATACAGAGCTTGCTGGCATCTGTAAAACACGTTAGTTCAAACGACTTAAAGGGGTCCTGCACAGTAGTAGAGTCTTTAGGATCATGCCCTGCAAGCACACCTGAAAGATGAAAAAGGGCTCATGACACACAGAAAAAGTAATACAGTGGATTCTTGAATTCAAAAGGTTTTGAGACAAACTGTATACAAAGACATATGCACTAGTAAATACCCAATACAATTGCTGCATCGTCCACACATCTGGTTAAAATTCCTGGTACATCCATGGAGTTCACTAGTGGAATGAGACCATGACGAGAAATCAGTCCATAGGTTGGCTTTAAACCTACTACTCCACAGTGAGCCGCTGGGTTTCTGGTGGACCCTCCTGTATCTGATCCTAAAGCCCTACAGTTTAAATAGAACCATCATTAATAGAATTGAATACTTCAAAAACACATCCAAATTGTATCTGTTCTTAAAGAGGTACAGTTTTAAATTTATCAGAGGGGTAGCCGTGTTAGTCTGGATCTGTAAAAGCGGCAAAGAGTCCTGTGGCAACTTATAGACTAACAGACGTATTGAAGCATAAGCTTTTGTGGGTGAATACCCACTTCGTCAGATGCACGAAAGCTTATGCTTCAATACGTCTGTTAGCTTATAATGTGCCACAGGACTCTTTGCCGCTTTGAAATGGAATTTTTTTTATATACAAATATGAGAATAATTTAAAGTGCTCCCATTTATTCTAGTCCTTTCTTTACTATTTAGTATGAAGCAGCAGCAGTTTTCAGTTTACAAAGACATGCTGATAAAATACGCCCTTCACATCTAACAACAAGGCTTGTTCATCAAGGAATATTACTTTTTTCGTGTTTTCTAAGATTGAGGCTGTGCATTGTGATTTCCCTTCTATACCAAAACTGCACCTGCTATACCAGGGGAAGGCAAACTATGGGCCACGGGCTGGATCTGGCCCGTCAAGGTTTTCAATCCGGCCCGTGGGATTGCCAGCCACGTGGCGCAGCGGGGCTAAGGCAGGCTCCCTGCCTGCCCTGGCCCTGCTCCCAGAAGCGGCCGGCACCACGTCCCAGCAGCCCCTGGGGGAAAGAGGGTGGGCAGAGGGTTCCGTGCGCTGCCCTCGCCTGCAGGCACCAGCCCCTGCAGCTCCCATTGGCTGGGAATGGGGAACCGCGGCCAATGGAAGCTTCGGGGCTGGTACCCACAGGTGAGGGCAGGGTGTGGCGGAGCTGCCTGCCCCACTCCACCACCAGGAGCCACTGCCGGATGTGCTGGAGACTTCTGGGAGCGGTGTGGGGCCAGGGCAGGCAGGGAGCCTGCCTTAGCTCTGCTGTGCACTGCTGCCACCCTGGAGCTGCTCGAGGTAAGCGGCGCCAGGCCAGAGCCCACACTTTGAACCCTTCCTGCATCCCGCACCCCAACCCCTTGCCCTGAGCCCCTTCCTGCACCCCAACCCCTTGCCCTGAGCCCCTTCCTGTACACCACACCCCCTCCAACACCCCAACCCCCACCCTTACATACAATTTCCCCACCCAGATGTGGCCCTCGGGCCAAAAAGTTTGCCTATCCCTGTGCTATACTCAACATTTTTAGTAAAGCTGGTTGCAATTTTGATTGAGCCTCTGAGGGGTGAATGTCTGGGCTCGGAATGAAATGATTTAAACGTACCTACATGTAATCACTTTTAATTTGTGTTACGCATTTCAGTATCTCTGTGTTCTTCATAGTAGAACTAATTCTTCAACACCAATGCAAATAATCCTACAGTTTCAAACAAAAACATTACCTTCCGTTCCCCAGGCACTACACTATAAACTAGGTTACTGAAAGACTCAAAAAATCAAATTAAATTTTGAGGAAAAGTGCACAAGTCATTATGAAGCATTTAATTAACGGTTCTAAAAAGGCTCTTACGCAAAGCATGTGAAAGAAGACACTGCAGCAGCGCTACCTCCTGAGCTTCCTCCTGTTATCAACCAATTGGAGTCTTCATTTTCAGGATGGGAGTTCTGCACACATTTGTCTCTGTACTGCCTTGAATAACTCCAGGGGTTTCTAACTGGTCCAAATATTCCATCTGTGCTTCCAGATCTGGTGCGAGAAATTCAGATTGAAATATAGTTGTCTGTATTTATCCTGTTATAGACTTCACATTATTAATACAATGTTTTTCTTCCAATTCCACCTTTTACTCCTGGCCCTTCAGGCAAATCGGATTGTGATATGGAAAGGCTGATATAGATTTACTTGTGAAGCTGACCCCAATACCGTTTTAAAAGAGTTGCAGGAAATCATAAAAACCTATAGTTATAACTTCACTCCTTCCTTCTGCAGAGCAGACTGAGGGCTAAATTCTCCCTAGTGTAAATTAAGTATAACTCCACTGAAGTCAGGGGACTCACACCATGTAAGCATCAGGCAAACCAAGTTATAAGTCTGCTTTGAAACGAAGGTCTTCAAGCCTGAGATACATTAAACTACCAAAATTGGGTATGAGAAAACCACACAAGATGACCTCTTGAAGTAGTATGTCACAAGAAAGTGCCACACCATGATGGCAGTGTAGACTGTTCTGTAGAAAGCATAGCTCTTCTTGGAACAAAAGAAGGTTTCCAAGACAAGGCAGATTGTGTGCAGAGGCAATGTGATAATTCTCATGCTTAATTCAGTTACTAAGAAAAAAGAAGCCACCTTGAAAGAAAATACTACTCAATTAATCCCCTCAATACCATCCTACCACGCACAGCTGCTACAGTGTCTGGCCCTCTTTTCTTTAAATGAATGAATTCACAATGAATACACACCCTAATAGGACAGATTTCAGAGTAACAGCCGTGTTAGTCTGTATTCGCAAAAAGAAAAGGAGTACTTGTGGCACCTTAGAGACTAACCAATTTATCTGAGCATAAGCTTTCGTGAGCTACAGCTCACTTCATCGGACGCATGCGTCCGATGAAGTGAGCTGTAGCTCACGAAAGCTTATGCTCAGATAAATTGGTTAGTCTCTAAGGTGCCACAAGTACTCCTTTTCTTTTTGCGAATAGGATAAATATTCACTGAGAAGTTCACAGACATAGTCATCATATTCCACTAGTCACCCCTGGGGAGTAAATATTTACCACCATATAACAAACATGCATAAACTCAGCAGTTTAGGATTAGAGATGAATCATAGTAGACACTGTAGTTATATTACTATGCAATGATATTAAATATTTAATATAACTTACCCCATTGCAAATTCATCTAGGTTTGTTTTTCCTAGAAGCACAGCCCCCTGATCCAATAACTTCTGAACTACTGTAGCATTGTAAGGTGGAATATAACCTTAAAAAAAAATCAGATTGGTTAAAAAATTGTCTGATACCATCTGGAGGACTTTCAATAACTACTCCTCCAAATGTTTCAAAGTAATCATCTCTGCATGGCAACTGTCATTGTGCAGTGCTACCAAGTTTCTTTGTGACAGTAGCAGTGATAATCAAAATTCATTGATAACAAACAAGGAATAAGTATTAACTAGCACTTTTATTATTTCCTAGAGTCTTCTTCTCCTGAGACTGAACGAATCCTACAGTTAATTCAGACCTTGTTCACATGGAGAGGAGAACCAGGCCAGTTATAAGAGCACATAAACAGGGTGATTGCAGCCAGAGGTCTAACAGTTTCTCTGACCAATACTGATGCAGATATTTTTTTCTGAGAAGGATGTTAGAGCAGTGGTGGGCAACCTGCGGCCTGTCAGGGTAATCCGCTGGCAGGCCACCAGACCGTTTGTTTACATTTGCACAGCCGCCTGCAGCTCCCAGTGGCCGGGAATGGCGAACCACGGCCACGCAAATGTAAACAAATGGTCTGGCAGCCTGCCAGCAGCTTGCCCTGACGGGCCGCATGAGGCCCACAGGTTGCCCACCATTGTGTTAGAGCCTATATCAGAGTTTCACCCTCAAGACTCTCACCCACACTATCCCCGTCAATCACAACTGCTTTGGTGGCATGCAGAGTAAATGGTAATTTTAGATAACTTGACCCTTGCTGTTCAAAGGATATAGTCAATTTTTCCCCTTTCATTGTTACAACACAATAACACGAATTGAAATAAATTAGTAGGATTTCCCCCCAATTTTTTCAGTTCGTTTACCGTGTGTATTTGTCAGCACTTTTTTGTATCATCAGTTTCGCTCTTTACCCTCATTAGTTAATGTTCCCTGTTTGTGGTGGTCTATTACACAGCTACAAGAGAGAGAATTTTTCTCCAAATAGGAAAATAATAGTGCTTTTATTAATAAAACATATTGCAATGCTACGAACATCTTAATGGAACTGCTAAGTGAAACAATGAGCTATGGGTATGCAAAAAAAAAAAAAAAAGCAGCTTTTTATAAAACAAAAAATTATAAAAGAATTATGAACTGATGACTCACATCAATATGAAAGACAACTGTTGAGCTCAAGAACTAGGACCAAGTCTCTAAGAACACAACAAAAATTGTGTTTGCATTTTTGTATGTAGAAAGATAATTTAACAAACAGAAACAAAAAAAAACACCGACTACTCTCCAGTAACAGAGTAAAATGTAACCTGTTGATAGAACAGTTACATTTTAATGTATTGATTATAGTTAATATTGCATTGTTTCATTTATTTACATTGTTACAATATCAATAGTTTTTTAAATATATGACTGCAAAACCCACAAAAGTTTGGCAGATGGAGATAAAGGAAGTTTACTGCCTGAAAGTACTTGAATTCATTTTTTGAAAATGACTAGGTTTTAAGTAGGTTGTGCTGCTTTAGAGAAAAGGACTAGAGCTTCAAAATGGTGTTTGCTTTGCCTACAACGCATTACTTTACCTTTCAGCATGTTTGATGCACATGTTGTTTCAATACCAGCTGTGTTGAAGTTGTCTTTTACTGCAACAGGAATTCCATCTAAATCCCCCAGTATCTGACCTGCGTAACGAATTGGTACAAGGACAACAGAGTAAAAGCTAAGTATTAAAACACACTGTCTATGTTGCTCAGCAATGACATTTTATTTTACTCTTCAGCTTCACTTTTACGTGGAAGTAGGAGTTGTACTCAAATGCTTTTAAGTTATATTTTCACAAAAGGTCTTTTGTTTTCAACTCTAACGTTAAGGACTTTGCTCAGGCCAGATTTAGTTCCATACTGCATATTCTCTGCAACTCAGAAAGTGGCTTCCAAACTAGGTAAATTATTCCAAAAGATGCTTACCACCTCAGCTGTGGCCATGCAATTCTTATTTCATCCTTAGACAGCTACTTAAATCTACTCCATTTCCAAGCCAGGAGTCCTAGATTCTGCCTTCTGATGCACAGCAATTGTGCTCGGAATTAGTAGTTGGACAAAGAGTCTTTCACAGCTGACTATTAGTTATCCAGAGAAGAATCTCAAAGGGGATAAACGCCTTGAAGCTGAAGTATCTTAACTGGCATTTTGCTGAAGCAATGGGATAGTAGGAACTGTTAGACAGACAGAAGAGCAGATCTACCAGGTTGAAATTCTTCTGCTCCTGCCCCTGTTCATTCCCCATCTTTTGTAAATGGTGATGACCTCAAGTGCAATCAGTATACGTCCACAGAGCCCTTAGTCTCAATAGGCCCCATTGTTGTTCACTACAAGCAAATCAAATGAACAGTAGACCTCACTTTCTTTTTTTAAAGTTAATGAGTCTAACAAAAGGTTCCATCCACTACAGTCAAAAAAAATTATGAAAGAACAGCAATGAAATACAAATCTAGGGTAACTTACCTCTCCTATATCGCTCCTCTGATTCTTCAGCCTGTTTTAATGCTGTGTCTTCTGCTATAGTAATGTAAGCATTAAGAAATTTTGTGGCTTTGATAAAGGAGAGACATCTTTGACAAAGCTCTGTTGGAGTCACTTGGCCTTCTTTCAGTGCTGCAGAGATCTGAAAGGACAGTTTCCATTTTTAAATTGCAAGATCCTAGTTAGAAATATTGGTATGACTTGCAAGAATTATTTCAGTCAAGTTTCTAAAACTAATTCCCTCTCTCCACCCTTAATTTTGGGGATAAATTTGATACATGTAGTACTTTTATGATGGAATAAAAGCATTAGCTAAGAATGCACTCTGCCAACTTTCACAACTCTTTCAAAGCATTTCAGCCTCAACCAGCAATGCCACTGCTATTCTGGTCATGTCCTGAGTAATTTCTAAATACGCTGGCAACATGAAACCCAGTCCTTCAAACTTTTATGCATGTGAGGAGTCTCGATCACATCCATCATGTGCACGAGGGTTTATAGGATCAGGCCCATCATTTGTAACTGGTTATTGTGGATCCAAATACAAGTTTTGCAGCATAATTATGATTAAAGATGGTTTTAAACACAGCTACAAATCCCTACTCTGCATAGAGCCTTTGTTAACTTGCTTTTGGCTGGTGAGGAAACTCACCAGCCAAAGCCTTGTTCCAAATAGCACCACTATCTCCCTCTTCATAAGTTAAAACATACACAATCATCCAAAGAGAATGAAAACAAGATTTTAACCAGGCTGTATTCAGCTAAGGTGGCCAGACGTCCGGATATTAGGAGCTCTGTCTTATATGGGACCCTATAACCCATCCTCCACCTGTCCCGATTTTTCACACTTGCTGTCTGGTCACTAGCTCATGGGCAATGCGCTGCAGCCTAGACACCCCTTGGAGAGGAGGCGGCTTTTATTAAGAGCGCTGCTTGCTCTGTGTCCTGCCAACGCCTCCCTCCCTAGCCCCAGCTGGGCCGCAGCGTCCGATGCGGGACTGAGTGTGTACGGGGCTGCGCCAGTGCCACAGCGCGTCTCCTCCCCGCTGCTGGCTGCGCCACTTCTTGCTCTTGCGGGGTTAACACGCTCCGCCGCCCTCTTGGCCTTTGCGGCGCCGCCGCCAGCGGGGGGGGTGAGGGGGAAGGGCGGGCGCCTCGCGTGGGCACAGCCGGGTCGGGCGCTGCGGGGAAAGTTACACCGCGCACACCGGGTACCCCGATACCACGGCGATGGGCGCGGGCCGGGCTCCAGGCAGTTGCTGCAGGCAAAGCTCGGGGTTCCGCTTCCGCCCCGTCCCCACAGGTGGGAGCCCCCGAGCCGCACCGGGGGGGGAGGTGTCGGCGCCACGCGCCCGAAGCCCGCTCACTTCTCTGAGGGAGACGCGCAACATCCTCTCCGCGCCGCCACTCCCCCCGGCCGGGGACCCCGCACGGCCACCGCTAGGGCGTCAGGCCCCTGCTCGGCCGGCCGGGCCTGGGCGCTGCCATCTTGGTGTGCACCGCTCAACATGCAGCGGCTCCATTGGCTCGAGTCTTCGCCGACGGGCATGATGCCGGCTCGCTATTGGCTGAGGTGAGCGGAGTGGGCGCGGCCCCGCGGTGACCCTCAGCCTGTGCGCGCTGCGCGGAGGAGATTCAGGCCGGGCAGGGACGCGCTGAGAGGAGAGGGGGGAACGCGCTGGCACCTGGGGCAAGGGCAAGGAAGCGGGAGAGCGAGGCGGGGGCTGCCTCGCTTCTGGGGGCCGGGGTCTTGTGGGTGGAGGCTGAGCTGCCTGGGGAGGGGTCCTTGGGGCACTGAGATTTGGTGATTTGTAACGGGTTTGGAGGAGCCCCTCTCTTCTTCTCCTACCTTTCAAACTAGGGAGCCTCTGGGGGCTGTGATACTCGTGGGGAAAAGCCAGTTTGTTCAGGCCGCCTCGTTCACACCCCAAAACCTGGGAGCTTTGTAGTTAAAAATTGAAACTAGACAGGCCTCCCCCCATCCCGTATGGTTGTAAAAGAAGAATTAGAGAAATAGTAAAAGATTTTTTTTAAAAAAATTGAAGTTGGCAAACATACATGGATTTGATTGGCTTAAAAATTATCTCTGTGGAGATGGGAAGCATCAGTGTAGCCAGCATGTAATTATTTTTACACATAAAGTATAGTAGCTAAAGTCATTAACGATCCCACCTTATGCATTGTCAATAATGTATTTAAAGATGCATCTGTTTAGTAGGAGAGCATACAGTGGCTTGCTTTTCAGTCAAGGTTCCATGGCAACTTGCCTTAGAAGCAGCAAAAGTTTAATCAAGCCCCGTCTATATAGAAATATCAGCCTCTCTTGTCAGAGATGTACAGTTATGGCATCGTGGATAATAGATAGATATGGGCGAAATGATGTGCTACGATTTACAAATAACATGATGTTCCCTGTAATACATTTTCCAAATGAAGTTATTATTAAAGTCCATGCTGCAAGTTTAAACCCTATAGATGTTAATATGAGAAGTAAGTGATTTTTTTTTTGAGTAGGAATTATTATATTTTTGTGTATTTTAGTGTTGATTAAGTTCTTAACATAACATGTTCATACTGTAAATATAATTTTATTAAACCTGTATTATTTTTATTAAATTGTTGGTGTAAATCATAGTCCAAAATGTGCCTGTGGCTCCAATAGTTTTTAAACAGGGCTGTCTGGGAAAATATTCCATGATTATTGTGGGAAGATGCTCTTGCAGAACTTTTTTTTCTGTTAAATTGTTAGGGGGAGTGGTGAATTTTTAGACTATTGTTCTGCATCTACCAAAGCAAAACTAAGCTGGGTTTTAGCCCAAGTAATACAAGCAGCTGGTTGCTGCTCTTCACAGACTTAAAACTCATGATCAGAATGAGAATCAACTTGTAACCCAATTTTAAAGTGTTTTTCTTCTTCTGTTAGTTTGGTTTCTATTGTGCAAGGGTCCAGGCCTGCAAAACACTTAGCTTCCTCAACTCCCATGACAGTTGGCTCATACAATTAATTCCCAAAAATGTTTATTTCTCATCTTTGTCCTAACTTCCTGTTGCATAGGTGCCTCAGTGCCTACTTTTATTGGACCAACTTCTATTCGTGAGAGAGACAAGCTTTTGACCTTACACAAAGCTCTTCTTCAGGTCCGCTGAATTCAAGGCTTTGGCCAATCAGTACATTTAACTGATTGATCATTGACATTTGACATTTTTCTAGTCCGACAATTGTTCTCAGTAGCAGGCTCAGAAATCTTAACAAATATTTAAAATCACAGAAAATCTTACATTTCACTGTTTATTCACAGCAAGATGCGACCTTGCATTTCAAATTTTGATACTGGTCTTTGAGGAAAATTGAAGGAATTTCCTATTTTTTTAAACAATCGAGCTTAAAATGTCAATGATACAGCAATTACTTGCAATTTAACGCTCTTCAAAAGCCCTGCTCCTGCAATGAGCTCCATCTTAGCAGACTCCTGAGCCTACACAGAAATCTGGATGGATCAGGGATCTGCCTGCATGAAGCTCCTTGTGGGACTGAGGCCTTACTTTGTATTCTGGGGCCAAAACTACTCAAAACATAGCAGGTTGTTTGTTATAGGATTGTTTGTCCAATCATGCAACCCATACTCATCTGAGGGGCCCTACTGAAGCCAGTGGGATCATTTGTGTGATTAATGATTGCAGAATTGGCCCTGTCAATGCTCATCTACCTATGAAAAATAAATTAGACATCCCTGAGATAGTCAAAGATTTTAAGGAGCTCTTTGGTACATATGGCTTGCAAAGCACCATATTTTCATCCTCAGAAAATATTTTGTGTTTAAGTGTTCCTTTAAGCTTCTTTATTATAATAGTGCATAATTAAGATCGTGATTGCTCATTTTTCTATGACTGATAATTTTTAAAATAATAGGACATCTCTGCAGACTATTATATATTTGGTAGGCCTTGTACATCTGAACAACTTTCTAATGAATAGAAAATGGTTAGTCCAGACAGGATATGACTGTTGTTGGACCGTGACCATGAGTGGTGCAGAGCATTCACATTTACTTAATAGGAGTTAGAGTTGCTCAGTACCTATCAGCATAAGGCCATTAGTGATTTCCAAGATCATGTTTAGATGAATACTGATGTAATACTTCCCTCCTTGGGGAAATGAGACACATTTTGCAATTCTTTTGCATCATTAGCTATAAAGTATTATTGTAAGATGAAATGTATTATCAGCTGAAGTTCTCAAGAGAATAGAATAAAGTGCTGTGTGTTGTTGTCACACATGAAATGATTGATTGTTCTTATTATGAAATAACAAATGTCTGTCAGTGTGATGTCTAATATCATGTTATAAGTAGCTAACTGGTTTTATGATACTTAATATTTTATATGTATTGTGCACCAAACGGGACAAAAGAAGAAATATTGCAAGACTTAAAAGTTGATACTTAGTTGTATAAACTTTTTTAAAACATAAAATAATACTGTTCTGCTTGCTTCTAGTTCTTTAGAGTTGCGAACATTTTCAGAACTGTAAAAATCAAATTTCAGGAGTGTAAAGTTGCCTTATGCACAGGTTATACACCTTACTCACTTGTCTGATTTTGCAGTTCTAGAAAAATAATCATTGATATTTCCTACTTTGTTAAACCATGTTTTATAGATGGTTATGGAGCAGCTGCTTTAAATGTGAAACGTGATCCACTGAAATTGAAAAGCACCGGGAGTGAATTTCCTCTAACACTTGGTCGAGATGTATCTGGTGTAATTATGGAATGTGGGCTAAATGTGTCCTATTTCAAACCTGGAGATGAGGTGATGTAACTTGTCTCATTTTTCTAACTTTATGCATGTTGAAAATGTAATATGAAGTCAATTTTTTTCTTTTTCTTTGCAAATACCTTTTTTTTTCTTGCCTCCGTGCAGCCTACATGAAAACTAGGTTGCAGTAGCTTTTTTTTGAACTTCTATTTGTTTTTTTCCTGCAAAATATTCATATGGGCTAGTTACCCCATTCCTTTATATTTAGAGTCCATTGAATTAGCATATGTTAAAATCCTGAGGTGGGGTTTCTTATATTAAAAAATGAAACACCCAAAGCTGCTTCATCTTGATTGAAACTAGAATTTTAACAGGAAATTTCTCTTGGGTAAACCTTTATTATCTTATAATACCAAAAACTCCGACATAGTTTAGGAGCCAGCAAATTTCTGAGCCTCATATAAATCCTTATAAGACTTGCTTTTAACTTTTTTCAGTTCTACTGGAGGAATGTTTTTTTCTTTCAGGTATTGTACCAGCTCATGGCCTTCCAGTAAGATATGAACTGTTTAATGTAATCTGCTTTCTCCAAAAGTTTACATTATACACAGTACAGTACGTCTTAGTTATATGGCCAATCCATGCTTCTATTAAACATTCCTCTGTAGTTTGTTTTAAGAGAGCAAATGAAACCTTTTTATAGTGAACTTAGATATAGTGAAACTGATATTCCATATAATTAATCATAGAATATCAGGGTTGGAAGGGACCTCAGGAGGTCATCTAGTCCAACTCCCTGCTCAAAGCAGGACCAATCCTCAACTAAATCATCCAAGCCAGGGGTTTGTCAAGCCTGACCTTAAAAACGTCTAAGGAAGGAGATTCCACCACCTCCCTAGGTAACCCATTCCAGTGTTTCACCACCTTCCTAGTGAAAAAGTTTTTCCTGATATCCAACCTAAACCTCCCCCACTGCAACTTGAGACCATTCCTCCTCGTTCTGTCATCTGCTACCACTGAGAACAGTCTAGATCCATCCTCTTTGGAACCCCCTTTCAGGTAGTTGAAAGCAGCTATCAAATCCCCCCTCATTCTTCTCTTCCGCAGACTAAACAATCCCAGTTCCCTCAGCCTCTCCTCATAAGTCATGTGTTCCAGACCCCTAATCATTTTTGTTGCCCTTCGCTGGACTCTCTCCAATTTTTCCACATCCTTCTTGTAGTGTGGGGCCCAAAACTGGACACAGTACTCCAGATGAGGCCTCACCATTGTCGAATAGAGGGGAACGATAACGTCCCTTGATCTGCTGGCAATGCCCCTACTTATACGTCCCAAAAT
The DNA here is from genome assembly GCF_015237465.2 of Chelonia mydas. Lineage (NCBI taxonomy): Eukaryota > Metazoa > Chordata > Testudines > Cheloniidae > Chelonia > Chelonia mydas. The sequence continues at coordinate 78,931,329 of NC_057851.1, read as the reverse complement.
GCCATTGGCCTCCTTGGCAACAAGGGCACACTGCTGACTCATATCCAGCTTCTCGTCCACTGTAACCCCTAGGTCCTTTTCTGCAGAACTGCTGCCTAGCTATTCGGTCCCTAGTCTGTAGCGGTGTATGGGATTCTTCCGTCCTAAGTTCAGGACTCTGCACTTGTCCTTGTTGAACTTCATCAGATTTCCTTTGGCCCAATCCTCTAATTTGTCAAGGGCCCTCTGTAGCCTATGCCTACCCTCCAGCGTATCTACCTCTCCTCCCAGTTTAGTGTCATCTGCAAACTTGCTGAGGGTGCAATCAACACCATCCTCCAGATCATTAATGAAGATATTGAACAAAACCAGCCCAAGGACTGATCCTTGGGGCACTCCACTTGATACCGGCTGCCAACTAGACATGGAGCCATTGATCACTACCCGTTGAGCCCGACAATCTAGCCAGCTTTCTATCCACCTTATCGTCCATTCATCCAGCCCATACTTCTTTAACTTGCTGGCAAGAATACTGTGGGAGACCGTGTCAAAAGCTTTGCTAAAGTCAAGGAACAACACATCCACTGCTTTCTCCTCAACCACAGAGCCAGTTATTTCATCACAGAAAGCAATTAGATTAGTCAGGCATGACTTGCCCTTGGTGAATCCATGCTGACTGTTCCTGATCACTTTTCTCTCCTTTAAGTGCTTCAGAATTGATTCTTTGAGGACCTGCTCCATGATTTTTCCAGGGACTGAGGTGAGGCTGACTGGCCTATAGTTTCCAGGATCCTCCTCCTTCCCTTTTTAAAAGATGGGCACTACATTAGCCTTTTTCCAGTCGTCCGGGACCTCCCCCGATTGCCATGAGTTTTCAAAGATAATGGCCCATGGCTCTGCAATCACATCCGCCTACTCCTTTAGCACTCTCGGATGCAGCGCATCCGGCCCCATGGACTTGTGATTGTCCAGCTTTTCTAAATAGTCCCGAACCACTTCTTTCTTCACAGTGGGCTGGTCACCTCCTCCCCATGCTGTGCTGCCCAGTGCAGCAGTCTGGGAGTTCACCGGGTTCGTGAAGACAGAGGCAAAAAAAGCATTGAGTACATTAGCTTTTTCCACATCCTCTGTCACTAGGTGCCTCCCTTATTCAGTAAGGAGCCCACACTTTCCTTGACTTTCTTCTTGTTGCTAACATACCTGAAGAAACCCTTCTTGTTACTCTTAATATCTCTTGCTAGCTGCAACTCCAGGTGTGATTTGGTCTTCCTGATTTCACTCCTGCATGCCCGAGCAATATTTTTATACTCTTCCCTGGTCATTTGTCCAATCTTCCACTTCTTGTAAGCTTCTTTTTTGTGTCTAAGATCAGTAAGGATTTCACTGTTAAGCCAAGCTGGTCACCTGCCATATTTACTATTCTTTCTACACATCGGAATGGTTTGGTCCCTGTAACCCAATAAGGATTCTTTAAAATACAGCCAGCTCTCCTGGACTCCTTTCCCCCTCATGTTATTCTCCCAAGGGATCCTGCCCATCAGTTCCCTGAGGTTGTCAAAGTCCGCTTTTCTGAAGTCCAGGGTCCGTATTCTGCTGCTCTCCTTTCTTCCCTGTGTCAGGATCCTGAACTCGACCATCTCATGGTCACTGTCTCCCAGGTTCCCATCCACTTTTGCTTCCCTTACTAATTCTTTCCGGTTTGTGAGCAGTAGATCAAGAGGAGCTCTGCACCTAGTTGGTTCCTCCAGCACTTGCACCAGGAAATTGTTCCCTACAGTTTCCAAAAACTTCCTGGATTGTCTGTGCACCGCTGTATTTCTCTCCCAGCAGATATCAGGGTGAGTGAAGTCTCCCATAAGAACCAGGGCCTGCGATCTAGTAACTTCCGTTAGTTGCTGGAAGAAAGCCTCATCCCCCTGATCCGATGGTCTATAGCAGACTCCCACCATGACATCACCCTTGTTGCTCACGCTTCTAAACTTAATCCAGAGACACTCAGGTTTTTCTGCAGTTTCATACCGGACCTCTGAGCAGTCATACTGCTCTCTTACATACAATGCAACTCCCCCACCTTTTCTGCCATGCACGTCCTCGTTGAACAGTTTATATCCATCTATGACAGTACTCCAGTCATGTGAGTTATCCCACCAGGTCTATGTTATTCCAATCACATCATAATTCCTTGACTGTGCCAAGACTTCCAGTTCTCCCTACTTGTTTCCCAGTCTTCTTGCATTTGTGTATAGGCACTTGAGATAACTTGCTGTTTGTCCTGCTTTCTTAGTATGAGGCAGGAGTCCTCCCCTTTCGCGCTCTCCTGCTCGTGCTTCCTCCCGGTATCCCACGTCCACACTTACCTCAGGGCTTTGGTCTCCTTCCCCTGGTGAACCTAGTTTAAAGCCCTCCTCACTAGGTTAGCCAGCCTGCTTGCGAAGATGCTCTTCCCTCTCTTCGTTAGGTGGAGCCCATCTCTGCCTAGCATTCCTCCTTCTTGGAACACCGTCCTATGGTCAAAGAATCCAAAGCCTTCTCTCCGACACCACCTGCATAGCCATTTGTTGACTTCCACGATTTGACGGTCTCTACCCAGGCCTTTTCCTTCCATGGGGAGGATGGACGAGAACACCACTTGCGCCTCAAACTCCTTTATCCTTCTTAGAGCCACGTAGTCTGCAGTGATCTGCTCAAGGTCATTCTTGGCAGTATCATATGGTGCCCACATGCCTACTTATGCTGCACTGAAGTTGTTCTGGAGGTTGGAAAATGACTTTTCTATGATATAGATACAATTTTAAGAAAATAATAAAAGTTGAAATGTGTTTTTCCCTTTCGTTTTAGGTATGGGCAGCAATTCCTCCCTGGAAGCAAGGCACTATTTCAGAGTTTGTTGTAGCTAGTGGAAATGAGGTAACCATACCAAAATTTCGATATTAAAAACAAAAATTTCAGCAGACTTTGTTTCTTCCAAAATCTATGTAAATTGCTTTTTCACAGTTTTTAAATTTTATAGCTTTTTTTTAAAAAAAATATTTTTCTACTTTATGTAGTCAACATATTTTGAAACATGGAAAATTCAACAGCTGAGGTTTAGTATAGCTTGTTTAATTTGCAGCCTTGTAGTCCACTTGGTGGGTTGAGTTAAATCAGTGATTTAAATCCCCAATTTTAATTGTAATTTAAATGAGCAGGCAGGAAACCTTGATTTAAATAATTGATTTTAATCTTGTTTTATATTTGTATTTTTTAGTAATTTTCCTAAAGGAAGGTTGATTCTCACTGATTGGTAACCATTAAAATTTGTGGATTTACAACTAAACATAGCCTTTACAGTAAATGTGGTTGTGACGGGTTCTTTCTGGGGTGCCACCTGGAGCTGGGGTACCACTGAGTCCCCCTAATCCACTAGCCTGGGCTCCTTTTACACAGAATTGCTGTGAGAAGCTCTCTCCAGGCTCCAGCCTGTACTTTCACCAGCACATGTACAGGTAGGAACACACCCAGCTGCAGGTACATGCAGATGCTGTGATCAGCCTTGCCTGGGAAGGCTGCAGCTAGGGAACTTCCCAGCTACTCAGGCACGCACCCTCTGTGGAATGTAAACCCAAAATTATACTGTCTTGCACTGCACAGAAAATTGTACAGCGTAAGCTCATTAAATTCGCCCCCCTCCCTCCCACATGTGGAGAGGAATATACAAAAGCTTTCCGTCCCGAGTTATGACTCCACACGCTGGTTTTAGATAAAGCAAAAACAAGTTTATTAACTACAAAAGATAGATTTTAAGTAATAGCAAACAGATCAAAGCAGGTTACCTAGCAAATAAACAAAAATGCAAACTAAGCTTAATATGCCAAAGAGATTGGATGTGAATAGCCGATCCTCACCCTAAGTGATGATACAAGTAGGCTTCAGATTCTTAAGGGGCAATCTTCACTTTTTTACAGCTTGGAATCTCCAAGTGTTCCAGTCACAAGCTAAAAATCCCTGGGTCTAGCACTTCCTCCAGTTCAGTCTTTGTTCCTCAGGTGTTTCCAGGAGTCTCTTTATGTGGGAAGTCAGTGAAAAACCAAGATGATGTCACTCCCCTGCCTTATATAACTTTTGCATATGGCAGGAACCCTTTGTTTTAAAGCTTGATTCCCACGCCCGTCAATGGAAAAATACTCATATCCCAAGATGGAATACAGCACCAGGTGACCTGGTCACATGTCCCAGTAGTGTCACAGCAGTCTTGACTCGGAGGCTGTCTGCAATGTCCTCAAGAAGGCCCCCAGGTGGGAGATAAGCTTCTTCTAAGGCCTGTTGTTTTCTCTAATGGCCCTTCCTCACCCAGCTTTCAGAATGAAAGCATCTTGTCTAGTGGGCGTTCCCCAGGTGTAAACACATTTGTAATACAGATACATAGTCAATATTCCTAACTTCAGATACAAAAGTGATACATGCAAACAAATAGGATAGTTTTATTCATTAAATCATAACCTTTCCAATGATATCTCACATGGCTTATCTTGCATAAAATACATCATAATTATGCCATAATCATATCAGAATATCTCTGTGGAAAATATGAGGTGCGGTGTCACAGTGGTACAATTTTTTGTTATACATTAGAAGAATAACCTATACAAATGCATGTTAAGCTATATATTTGTTTAAATTTTATTCAGATTCTAAATTTGTTACATTTTATTTATTTTAGCAAATGTGAATGATACATTTCTTATTTAGTACATGATTAACCTTTTACTTATGATTTGTGTCAAGATCTATTTGCATGGAAACTAGAATCTAGTTAAAAATGCACAAAATCAGCATTAATTTTTTTAGTAGTTAATTAAGACTACCTTATATATGCTGAATATATAAGAAAAAAGTTAATTTCAAATGCAGAACATGTTTTAATAAACTGATTTATTAAAGTCATTAGTGAATTGAATGGATTGTTTCTGGTCACCGTATCCTTCAAGATTCTAGAACTAGAAGATCTCATCCTCTCATACTTAGCTTTTCTTCATAGATTGGAAGAGGAAAACAAGCTTTCCCACTTGTTTCAGCTCCCAGCTGTTTTCTTAACTTTGAATGAACTAGCCATTGTACTGAACTAGTTCAGTAAACTGAAATTAAGAAAATATTCTCTCAGCACCTGCCGTCAATACTCTTGCTGTCAAAAGCTGGGTTAGCAGCTCAGCAAACTCTAGTTCAGCGGTTCTCAAACTGTGGGTTGGGACCCCAAAGTGGGTTGTGACTCCGTTTTAATGGGGTTGCCAGGGCTGGTGTTAGACTTGCTGGGGTCCAGGGCCGGGGCCAAAGCCTAAACCCAAGCCTCACTGCCCGGGGACAAAGCTGAAGCCTGAGAGTGTCAGACCTGGGTGGCGGGGCTCAGGTTACAGGTCCCAACTTGGTGCTGAAGCCCTTGGGCTTTGGTTTTGGCCCCCACACCTGGGGTGATGGGGCTTAGGCTTTGGTCCCCTCTTCTGGGGTCGTGTAGTAATTTTTTTTTTTGTCGGAAGGGGGTCATGGTGCAATAAAGTTTGAGAACCCCTGCTCTAGTTCCAGGTTCTGAGCTAGTGACTTCCTCTAGTTCAGAAGTATGACTTTTTAAAAGTTTTGCAGTAAAAATTTACTGCTTAATTTTTTTTTATTTAATGTAAGTGATTTTAATAGATTATAGAAAAAGTTTAATTTTTTAAATGAAAAATGTATTTAATGTAAATCAAATTTGAATTATTTTTATTGAAATCCATATTAAAAACTTTATTTTTATCAACCCTGGTAGTCCACAAATATACTATTCATTGTGATTTAGACATGGCTGATCTTCTATTTAGATCTCTCACAAGCCCAAGTGTCTCAGTCATATGGAAGCTGCCTCCTTACCATATGTGGGTCTAACAGCATGGTCTGCAATAAACCAAATTGGGGGACTGAACCAAGATAATTGCAGTGGGAAACGGTAGGTGACTGGTCCTGCTGCTAATATGTTTTCATTAAGTTTTGTGTGTTTAATTTTTGTATAGAAAGCTCACTGAATTTAAATTTTTAAGATAGGTAAAATAAAAAATGAACGTGCAGAGTCATTCCTATATACACAAAATGGTAAAGCCTTTGAATTTGCATTAGTATGGTAAAGATACAGAGATGACATATATGGCTGAAAGTTTACTTTTTTAATTCAGGGCCTGAACTGCTAACCTTTATTCTGACAAATAGTCCTATTAATTTCAGTGTGGCTATTTGCTTAAGTAAAGCTTGTAGAATGAGACCCTCAATTGTTTTGGTGGGGTCAGAGGTCTTCTCACCTCACTTCCTTCTGAACAGAAGGAAAATCCAATTGATCTTATAAACACTTACACATGTTCTTAACTCTGCTTATGTGAGTAGTTCGTTAAAATCAATGGGACTACTCACATGAATAGAATTAAGAATGTGCATAAATGTTTGCAAAATCTTGACCTTGTACTTTCTGACCTCCTGTTATCGTGGTGTATTATGTTTTAATAAAATATATTGCAAAGGACAGTGGATTTAATAAAAATCTTTCTTCTATCTTTGGAAAATATTGAAGTAACTGGCTATTGTGTGCCATGGTAAATTTCATTATGAAAATATCAGGCAAATGTTTACTATATTTTGAGAAAATAAATTATTCTTTGAAATTGTTTCTGCTCTTGAGACTATTGGTATTACCCTGTAGTAAACAGTAGAACTTTATACTTATCCCCCTCTTTATTTTTTAAATATTTTAGGTAATTTTTATTTTGGTTAATTTGTTGCATGTAAATGGGATAAATATCATTTAATGAGGTGCCTTTGGTTAAACAAAATTAAAAATGCCCTACCTAGGTTACAAACATTACCTAAAAGTGAAAGTTCTTTTAAAAAAAAACAAACTCCTTTATTTATACTGTTTCTTTACTTTTTGCATTTGCTGCAGCTTAAACAATGAAAAAAAAACTAGTGAGTTTTACTTTCACATTCTCAGTCACTATTTAAATGTTCTGTTACTGCTAATAATGACTCATATGCACTTATAGATTGCTTTGTAAATAGTTTCTAGTGTATAACATCTTGGTTGCAAACAACAGGGTGTGGTCAGCCCCTGGGTTGGGGGGAAATGAAAAAGTTTTTTGACCACTTGTTTTGTTTCTGGAAATGTACTTAGTGTTCTTTGCTTCAGCTATGGAACTCTTGTACCATGTACAAAGAAGACCCATGTGTCCTGGAGGCTTTTAGAATAAAAAGAGAACCCTCACCAAAGCTGTTCCAAACTTCCACTGAAATATTTTACTTCAGTCACTCTTCAAAAGATAAATTTTCAACTCTTTAGCTGTAGCTTTCTTCAAAAAATCAGTGAGAAAATAGCAAATTTTAAGTTAGAAAGAAAATTGGCAAGGTGTTTGATGGCAAAAGTATGTGCCTGTTTTTTAAACCAAAATGTTGAATCCAACATCCAAACAGTATACTACGATCTTGAATTGCAAAAGCAATTTCCTTCATCCCCAGCATAGTGAGAGGGTTTAAATCAGAAACATCCTTTGCTTGAAGATACTGAAACTTCAATGAAACCCCCATGGTGATATCTGAACTTCAGTCTTTTGAACAAAATAGTCACTGAAATTCTGACTTCAGTATTCCTGCACTGAAGTCAGCAGATGGTTCAAAATTTACAATTCCAATTATAGGCTTCAGGTAACACTTTCTTATAAGTCTATGTATTAAAGATTTAATAGAAAGTATCTAGATGAAGTTTATAAAACACCACGATTGGAGTGCTGAGTGCTGTACTGAGGTCTCGTATCATTAAAACTAGATTATTTTAACAAAATATTCTACAGTGTCTTTAGTAATATTCTATGAGGTATTTATTACACACAGGTGTAATGAACGTACACTTGTCAAAATAAATGAAAAACATGTTTTATGATGCAGTAGCTCTGATCTTTGTTGTATTTGCTCATTCTCAGTGTTTGGTATTCTGTAATCTCTTCCAATTATAAATGAAAACTAGCAGAGTTCTGCTCAACTTAACGGTAGCATTCCTAGAAAAGAAATGTATTTTGGTTTAGTACAGCCTCAAAATTATTTTTGCCTAGTCTACTTCATTACATGTTTTTTTTTCTCTGTTAAACAGCTGTAAAGTTTAATAATGTGACCTACATTCCATGAGTTCTAAAATGTCCCAATACTGTAAATACCACCACTTTAAACAAATATTTTTTCTTAGGTTTACATTGACAATTGATTTTTCTGTAAAGGAAATGTCACAACACAAAACCAATGAAAATTTGGTGCATAAAGTATGGGTCCAAACTTAGGAAGTGCTAACCTTATTCAGTTCTTTTGGGGAGAAAGTGTGGAAATAGTGCTTCCTTTAAGTTGTCTTTTGATGAAAATATTATTGGCCTACGGTTCCACTGCTGGATTAGTGGAAAACTCATATGAACAAGGCAAAGAGCTGCCTTGCTGTACTGGAAGATAGTGTTATTGGCACAGAAGTGTAAATCGACAGTGTTGCCTCACATTTTTAGTCATCTGAAAGGTTAACTGTCCAAAGGACCAATTTTGAAAGAGAAACAGAGCTGTTAGTTTCACATAGCCTGGTATCTGAAATCTGTAAGAGACATTCAAGTAGGGTGTTATTAAAATTTTGCACTTTTTTAGAAGCTGACATGTTGGCACCTTCTCTAAAATATAACCCTAGGTATTTGTTATGATTGCTGCAATGCTGTATTCATCAGACTTTTGTCCTGGCTGCCGCTTCTCTCCTACATTCATGTTCATCTCCCTGTTGTAATCCTCCCCCTCATGTAAATAGGATCACCAAGGAATCTTTTGTGTATATTGGGTATTTCATTAGTTTAATTCACGTGGATTCTTACATAGTGGAATTGTCTTGCTATGCAGTTAGGTTGTATCAATTGGAATTGCTCTTGTTTTACAGAATATTAATTTTCGGCGCTTCAGGTGGAGTTGGTACCTTTGCTATCCAGGTGATGTATTACAATAAGCCCAGTATGAGGTCTTTATAAAAATACTCTATGATCAAGGTTTAGGGAAATGAGGTGGGGGCTGTTGGTGGTGAATCGGGGGGGGAGGGATAGCTCAGTGGTTTGAGCATTGGCCTGCTAAACCGAGGGTTATGAGCTTAATCCTTGAGGGGGCCATTTAGGGATCTGGGGCAACTATGGGGGATTGGTCCTGCTTTGAGCAGGGGGTTGGACTAGATGGCCTCTTGAGGTCCCTTCCAACCCTGATATTCTATGATTCTATGAATCAGCAAGCTACTGAATGATCTCAGTGCAAGCCCAAAGGTAAGAGAATATGAAAATAGTTTGAGATTTATCATTTCCATCTACTTTATTATCTTAGTCTAAGTTAGAAAGGAGTCGGTTTCAGGGGCAGAGAGGTTATGGGTGTAGGAAGTGAACGATTACACTTCAAGGCTTTAGTTACTGGGAAGGAGACTCCAATTTCCATGTGACTTGAAATCTGTTATATGTTTTGATTAGATTTTCTGCCTCCCTCACCCCCAAATGGAATAAACTGGTATAAATTGAGAATGACTTCAGCAAACTGTTTTGTTTTCTGGTGTAAATTCTTCTTAATGTGTTAATATTTTTATGTGCATCAAATATAGTGTAGTGGCTTAGAATGCAATTCCCCTTCCTCCCGTTTTTAATCTCAACAGTTCCAGACTTTGGGGAGAGGAGATGTTTTTTAATGGGCTATTCATCTTGAAACTTGTTCTGAGTACATTTGCATTAAATTTGGGGCTTTTGATTGAAAGCAGTGTCCCGTTATATTCAAGTATCTTTGTCTTCAGAGTATAAACAAACACATTTTAGATGATTGCACCACAAGGTGTTTTTTTCAGATTTCAAAGTTGTAAATATAATAGCCTTTAGAAGAGCATGGGAGAGTTTTCAGTGGTACACTATGTGCCTAAACCTTGGTAAAGCAGGTTGCTAAATGAGTTCAGTAAGAAAGGTTGAGCCTGCCACTGAGTAGTTGTGATGTCTGCCTGTCATCATGTAGAATAATTCATTCCTGCATTAAGTTTATGGTTGGCAAATATCAAAGAAGATATTGCAGTGAAGAGTGAGAATAAGGTATACAACAGAGGGTAAATTAAATTATTAGCAGAATTCCTTTCTGTCTGAGCAGCTCTGCAGACTATAAACTAACCAGCCATCTTCCCCTATGATAAATTAGTGATAGTTTTTGCTCTTTGAAATTTCCACATAGCCAGATTGTTTCTAGTGAGCTGATTTACAACCAAATAGTCTTTACACTAGATTTGGTACATCTTTTTTTATACCTAGGAGGGTACACTATAACTATATATATATATCTATATCTATTTACGCATATTTATATATATTGATTATATAGCTTAATACTTTCAGATTCTTATTAATGGTACATTCTTAGTATGTTAGAAAATGGTGAATGATATATTGCTTATTTACTAGATAATTATCTTTTTGCTCGTGACTTGTGACAAGCTGCATTAGGATGGTCACTGGAATTTAATTAAACACACAAAATAGCATATAAATCTTATTTTTATTAACGAAACAAGTCTTGAATAGAGTTCATGACCTTTTCTGATATATTTACAAAGCTTGAGCTCAAAATTTAGATGTTTTTTCCCCTGATGCTTTCTTTATCTAGAAAAAGAGCCTTTAACTCAGTTTTTGATAGAGGCTTAGGGATTCGGCATATTTGTTTTTTATTTAAATGTTTTAAGAGATCATAATTTTACAACTTAACATATTTTGTATTAAATTCAGATTTTATTTTAAATAAGTTTATTTTTAAAAAGAAAAATGTATTATAATTTAAATAAGAAATTAAAAAATCTGATTCAAAATTAAAAAAAATCATTTATTTTTATCCACCTTGATGGAAGGTTTGGACTTTGTATATTAGCAGCCAAGTGCATACTTAGGTAGTCAGCAGCATCTGAAGAATTAACTGTCCAAATGGCCAACTTTGAAAGGCACAAAGCCTTTTACTTAAGGTAGCTTGGTATCTAAGATCTGTAAGAGGCATCAGAGTAGAAAATTATTATAACTGCATATCCTAAACACCATTTATGGAGTTGTGTGTTAGTGAGTTGCCCTACACAGTAACACAATGCACCTGCTGTACCCCCTCTGTATTGCAGATGTTTATTTGGATTCTGCTGATAATGAGATGTTGGTCTTCTCAGGTATTTTCACTGTTTAAATAATTTTTAAACCTTAGAATTTTTTATGTTTTTTTTTTTTTTTTTTTATAGTTAATGAAAGCTTGGGGTGGTCACGTGACAGCAGTTTGTTCTCAGGATGCCAGTAGCCTGGTGAAAAAGCTTGGAGCAGATGATGTGATTGATTACAAATCTGGAGATGTAGCAGAGCAACTGAAAATGTTACCACTGTATGTACTAATGCAGTTAAATATGTATATAATGCTGTAAGGACATAGGCAGCAGACTCCCTTGCATATACCTTTTGTGTTGCTGGAATCCTAAATTAGTCTGGCAGACTCTCTGCTTCTGGGGTTTTGAGCCTTCCTGTTTGCAAAGCCTTACTTTCTAAAGCAAGCTCCCTGCCCTTCCCCCTTTTGAATGTGGCCTGTGAAGTGAGTATCATAAATACAGACTGCTCTGTAGTATTAAGTCAGAAAAAATAAGATTAAGTCAATGGGGAAGAGCTCTCTCATTTAAAGATATTTGAATGATGATAATGATTTCCACAACTATATCAGCTTCCCTCCAAGGATCTCAAAATGCTTACAAGCATTAATGAAAGACAAGGTGGATGACAGGTTTCAGAGTAACAGCCGTGTTAGTCTGTATTCGCAAAAAGAAAGGAAGAAAGGTGGATGAGGTAATATCTTTCACTGGACCAACATCTGTTGGTGAGAGAGACAAGCTTTCAAGCTATACAGAGCTCTGCTTCAGACTTAACTGTTTCATGCCTCAATTTCCCTTTCTGTAAAATGAACCTTTGGTGTTGGCATATCTCACACAGGATTTGCAAAGCTGAATTCGGTAATGTTTGCAGTGTTGCTGTAGCAGGCCTGAAGAAGAGCTCTAAGCTTGAAAGCTTGTCTCGCTCACCAACCAAAGTTGCTCCAATAAAAGATATTACCTCACCCACTTTGTGTCTGTAATATCTTGAGACCAGCACAGCTGGAACAACATTGGAAACAATGAATTAAGCTTTACAAGTTTGTGTGCGGTAAGTAAGCACTAATAGCTCATTTTACAAAAAGGGAAACTGAGGCATGGAGCAGTTACATGACTAAAGTCTGATAGCAAGTGTGCGGCAGAGCTGGGAATAGACTGAGTTTTTCTGGAAGTCTAGTCCAGCTGTCTCAGATAAATGTATTTGTCTTGAAACATTTGTTATTTATGTTTAAAATGTATCATTCAGAGTTTTCCTTGGAATTAGTTGTTTGGTAGGAATTCTCACCTTAAGGATTTTTTGCTTGTTTTTTCTTAAAGACTTATTCAAATATAAATTGTGATAATTATATTTGAATCTAAATAGTTTGAACTTCAAACTTTCAAGCAAATATTACTTGGGAGAGGAATGCAAAGCTCTAGAATATGGGTGGGTCTACAGTTGCAGCAGTATGTAAAGTACAGACACAGTACGCCCAGCTAGCACGGGTATAAATAGCAGTGTAGATTGTGAGACACTGCTTAGGTGAGTAGAGTGTCCTACACATCTGAACCCTACGTGCACAAGCATTGCTTCTCCTGTCTACGCTGCTATTTTTTGCACTGTAGTGTCCTGCTGTCTCCCCTTTATGGGAGGCTTTTCCCGCCCCAGTGAAGCACTCCAGCAGCTCCTCTGCCTCTCTCCTAACAGAGCCTTTTCCTCACTGCAGTGAAGGGCCCCAGCAGAGGGGAGCTGCTGGAGCCTTTCCCTGCTGCCTCCCTGCTGTCAGAGCCTTTCAGGGCTACATGTAGCTGCACACCATAGTGAGTGTGGACACAGTTTGCCTTTCAGATACCCTAGATGCTGCTGCGTGTGTAGGCCAATGTAACAGTAATAGTGACTCTAAACAATTAGGGTGGTATTCAGTTTAGCTACAGTGAGATTGTTAGTTGGCCCTGAGATCAGTGTGTGATGGTTGTGTCCTGTCTGTAATGAATGACCAGTAATATATAGGTACAATCTCTGTGTACAGTGGGGCTGAGTTATAGTGAACTAGGATTTAGTTGAAAGTCTGGGTCTTCCATGCTACATTCCTGTGCACAGATTGTTTCAATGCCTTGCATCTGCAAATGGACATTTCAGCTATAGTCAATCTCTGCTTAGAATCACCTTTTCCCTGAAATAAACAAGTTAATTACAAGACTGTTGCCCTGTTTCTGTATTTTTTCAGTGCTTTTCAAACACATTTTCCCCCTGTTTCCAGGTTTGATTTCATCCTAGATAATGTTGGTGGACCCACTGAAAAATGGTCTCCAGATTTCCTCAAGAAATGGTCAGGAGCCACATATGTTACTTTGGTAACACCCTTTCTACTGAATGTGGACAGGCTTGGAGTAGCTGATGGCATGCTACAAACAGGAGTCACGATTGGAACCAAAGCTGTAAAGGTACAGTAACAAAATAGATGCTTTAACTCTATGTAATAAGGAGTTTGGATGCAGTCAGTCTCCTGGTACATATGTTTTGGGTTTTTTTGCTTCATTCCTGTGTGCTTAGTTAGGCATGCTCATACTCTCCCAACTGTTTTTTTTCCCTTTTCTTCTGTGGTAAACCCAGGACAAACTACAAAAAAGGGAGGGGTAGTAATTAGTCCCAGGGATTAAAAGGCTTCTCCCTGTCCACTGAGGAGAACCAAGGGGAAATAAATTTCAGATGGAAAAGGGGTTGCTAGGGAGCTAATTAGGTTCAGCTGGCTCCAACTGCTGGAGACCTTTTTAAACCCTCCCTGGCGTGGAAGTGGGGGGTGAGAGAAGCAGGGAAGCTGCCAGTAGGCTAAGGGCAGCAAGACACCGAACCCTTCCAGGAAGGGAGGCTGCACTCCCTCCCCAGAAGGGAAGGAAAGCAAACACAAGGGACTGATCAGGGAAAGGAATAACCGGACCCTCTGCTACCTGTAAGGATTTGCCTTGCCCAAGCCGGTGTCTCCAAGGCTAAAAAAGACTGAGTCTGCTGAGGAGAACAAGGTACTTTGCCACACCTCCACATACAGGGTTGGTGATAGTTGAGTGAGAACCGATATCTGTCTGGCTGATGTGGGAGTTTTTTGGGTGCCTCTGAGTTAAGGTTTTTCATTCTACTTTTTTCATAGTAAGTCCTGTTGATATGTCCACAGTAAATGCAACAGATGAAATCCTGGCCCCACTGAAGTCAATGGGAGTTTTGCTATTGACTTCATTGGGGTCAGGATTTCACCCAACACATTGTTTGTTTGTTTGCTCCAGTGATGCGCTGTCTTCATCCCTAATGGAGAGAATTCCCACAGGACAGCTAAGAAACACTTTTTATTTTCCTTTTTCCTTTCTTCTCTCTTCCGATTCATGTTTCTGAGTGGTGATATTGTTACCCTAATTTTTCTGTCTTCACTTTTTAAATTTCTTTCTGTCTGAAACAGGTGAACTTTTTTTTTTTTTTTAAAGGCTTGTTTTTTCCCTGAGCATGCAATTCTTGCTCTCCAAAGGAGTGCTTTTTCTGCAGTTGTTGTGGTTGCATATTTGAATGAGACCCCAAGTCTAACACTGACACTTTAAAAGGGAGGCCTCCTGTTCATAATGAAGTGAAGTACGAGCCTGGAAAGAAGGCTGTACCCATATTGCTCAGTGCAGCTTTCTGCACGTTTACATGAGAGGCATTTTGTGTCATGTATCACGTTTCAATTATATTTGAAAAATCAAGGCCCTGATTCTGTTCTCAAACCAGATTTCAGTCATTGGAGTTACTCCTGACTTGTATGGTTGAATGTGAGATCTTCCTGAAACTTTAATCAAAATCCCCTTTTTGATTCATCTCTTTCTCCTAGTAAAACTGGTAGGGGTAGGCCCCTATCTGTTTGTCAGTGTCCGCTTTAAAACGCAGCTATCTTCTGAAAAGCTACCTTGTAAAAATGACACCTTCTTTTTCTGCAGATCCTTTAGTTCTGTCTCTGCACGATGTATCCAAGAGTAAAAGCTGGCCTGCAGAATCTATATTACTGGCAGTGAAGTTGAGCTAGAAAAAGCTGACTTTCCTGTCAGAGCCCAGGTTGACCTTGTAGGGCTGCCTATATTTGTGTGTGTGTGTATATAATATAGTTGACTATTTATGTATATTTAACATAATTTATGTATTTTAATGTATAATTTACTATAATATATAATAATAAAATTAATTTAACAGTAGTGAATGACGGATTGACAGCTTCAAAGATGGAAGGTGGCTGGCTCTTCAAGGAGTCTGATGCATAGCAGCAACGTTAGCTTTTTTCACATTGCTCCCCTAGTGTGCCTCAACCCTGCCTCTATGAGTGAGAGAGGGTACAAATAGCTCATTCTTTCTAGGTCTGCTCAGTTCTTAGCCACTGATACTGCCACCGAGTATGCCTGTCAGCTGAGAGCTGGACTGAGACAACCAGCCCACTTCAAATGGGCCACCAACCAGTCATCAGGCAGTAATGATTTTCTGCCATCGCCACCCTGGGCTGGATTTGAACTGATTACATAGAGGTGAAAGGCTCTGACTCCCCAGCAAAATTCAGGATTCATTTTGTTTGTATGTGTGTGTAAACATGTGACTGTTTCTTATACAAGATGTAAACTGTGCAGTCTTGCTTGTCTGGCTGTGAAGATAAGGCTTTTATCGCAACCAGCCAACTCATGCAGTTGGACACTGGATTTCACTCTGATCTTATTGTGACGGCGCAACATCCATGTGCGTACATCTAGTCCATGTACTTCTGTGACGTTTAGACACTAGAAAATATTTCCCACATTTTTCTTAAGATCCTTTGCTAGGCTCTGACTCTCTTGTTTAAATATGCGGTTCATATTTTGAGTTTCTTTGTAACTCTTTGTGTGATCTGTCCATTTCAGCACCTCTGTAAAGGAATCCATTATAGATGGGCATTTTTCACACCGAGTGGCCAATCTTTGGATGAAATAGCAAAACTGGTTGATTCAGGAAAGGTATGTTAGAATCAGTAATTTAACCCACTGTATTATTGCTGAAATAAATGCTTCTTTGCCTTAAAAAGTGTATAATTCACAGTTAAGGAATAAAACATTACAAGCTGCTCAGTGAGAGGGTTAATTGTTGCTCTTCAGCTTTTCCTTCTCACTTAGTTCTTGCCCCAGTGTACAGAATGTAGACATTGGTGTTTCCTACTGTGTTAATAATAGGATTCTCCACTCTTTTCAGACATTAAATTTACTGGGCTACAGGCAAAATGGGCTACTTTTGGCACTGGAAGTGATTGTTTAGCCTGAACTCTGACAATGAAAATGAAAAAAGGGTGTTGGGGTAGTAGGGACACCTGGTTGGTTCTTCAGTCAAAATGAACTTGACTGCTTCTTCTATCCATGTACCCAACCACCCCAAACATCTACAGTGCTAGAATATTTAGTGTATTACAGGTCACGGCTGACAGGCATTGGCAGAGTGGTCTGGAGAATCTTGTATGTATTTTTTTTTCTCTTTTTAGGAGTATAAAATTCAGTGATACTTTAACATAATTTCATCAAGTTCCATTGTCTTTTAAACTGTCATGAAGCTTTCCACAGTGGAATCAGAAAAGGGGCATGATGAGGAAAGTGTACTATTACTTTCCTAATTTTCCCAGGTTTAAGAGCTTGTTACAAGTTGTCTGCAAGAGAGGATGGGGAGGCTCCTCCTGACAGTGTAACTTGTCTCCCCTCCATCCCCCCACGCTGGGAGATGAGGTGCTGTAAGAACTGGCCTTGCCGTATCTGCAGCTTTTGGGGACTCCCCCGCCACATCCCCCCAGTGGGGAAATCTCCAGCAGAGATGCTGTGGACGGTTTCCTAGTGCCTTTGTGCTGCCGAAGCAGAACAAGGAAGAGAAGCTGCCCCTATGCACTGTTGATTCTAGAACATGACTCTCCAGGCCATTTCACACTCCTGGGTCTAAAAGATCGGTCCTCATCTAGAAGTGTGTAGGTTATCAAATTATGTCCCCATTTGGATTTCCTTTCTCTCCACTATATATTTCCCCCTCCCCTTCCAGAAACTGGTATTTTTAGTTTTGTCCTTCTTTTTTCCCAATTCCTGAATGATTTTTAGGCCACTTCATTGCTGCTATTCACCTTTTTAGTGCTGTTGACCAGGCACACAGGATAAGGTGCACTTCCTGTTCTGCCCATATACCCAATACACTTGTATGTCAGCACTTCAAAGAATATTACCTCAGACTGCTGCTACACAGGGGCTGTATTAGTAAATGGGTTGTAGTGTTTTATGACAGCGCTCCTGGCTGCAGCTTCACACCACTTCACTTGGCATTGCATCCAACATTTCAAGCACAATCTGCAGCCTATAAAGAACCCACAGCAGATGCTTCACTTCCTATGATCTTGCATGACCACACTCAACAAATCAAAGTTTAATAAGGAGCAGAAATACCTTGTGTTCCTAGTTACTGCTTGTCCTGACCCTTGGCCAGTCACAGCACGTTTGTGTTCTGTTCCTACCTTATGTTTAAAACAAAAATGCAGAATATGCCCATGAAGGTGTCTTGGGAAATATCTGTTTATGCAGTAGAGAAAAGACTTAATTTGTATTCATCTGCCTAATAATCTGGACAGGGGATGCTAATGCTATTTAAAATGTATGTCGTACATTTAAGGATGTCCTGATGTACCTTTTTATTGTTAGATGGTAGGAGGATAAAGGTGTTTGTTTAGTCTTTTATTCTGTGTCTCTACAAAAACCGGCTGTAGTGTCAAATAATGTTTTATCTACATAGTCATTATGCTAACAGTATTTAACTCATTGCTTTGTAAAATGCAGTATATGAAAAGTATTGTATAAAACCCATATCTGTTCCATTTGGATCTACTTTAATATCATGTAATTCTGTTGTCTGTACACATTGGTTCCCTCAAATTGAGTGATCATCGATTCATTGGGGGAGGAAATGTGAAATGCGGGGGGGTGGGGGAAGGGGATATATATGTCACAAAACATCCCACAACTAAATTATGAATAATATTTGTTTATGGAACTAGTTTATAATAAATGAGCCATATGGGGGCTAGACATGCAGATGCCATTGTCCATTGAAGTCAATGGGGAATTTGGATCAGGTTCTCAGTCAGCATAGGAATATAGGAACGGCAATACTGGGTCAGACCAATAGTCCATCTAGCCAAGTATCCTGTCTTCTGACAGTGGCCAGTGCCTGGTGCATCAGAGGGAATGAACAGAACAGGCAGTCATTGAGTGATCCATCCCCTGTCATCCACTCCCATCTTCTGGCACTCAGACACCCAGAGAATGAGGTTGCATCTTGTTAATAGCCATTCATGGACCTATCCTTCATAGGGGTGAATGCACTTCTGTGTAACCCTGTCCTAGTCTACCCCCCCCCCCCCCCCCGATGCAGGATTTGTTGTGTCTAAACCGGGTGGACAACCTATGGCACACGTGTCAAAGGCAGCACACGAGCTGATTTTCACGCTCCCGGATCCTGGCCACCGGTCCGGGAAGCTCTGCATTTTAATTTAATTTTAAATGAAGCTTCTTAAACATTTTAAAAACCTTATTTACTTTACATACAACAATAGTTTAGTTATATATTATAGACTTATAGTAAGAGACCTTCTAAAAACGTTAAAATGTATTACTGGCTTGCAAAACCTTAAATTAGAGTGAATAAATGAAGACTCGGCACACCACTTCTGAAAGGTTGCCGACCCCTGGTTTAAACCATCCAAGACAGATGGCTATCCAGCCTCCTTTTGAAAGCTTCCAGTGAAGGAGCTTCCACAACCTCCCAAGGCAGTCTGTTCCATGGTCCTACTGTTCTTACAGTTAGGAAGTTTTCTCCTGAGATTTAATCTAAATCTGCTATGTTGTAGTTTGAACCCTCTTGTTCTCTCTTGCCACAAAAAGAGGGCAGGACAACTTTTCTCCATCTTTTTTTATGGCAACCTTTCAAGTATATGAAGACCACTATCATGTCCCCTTTTTAATCTCTTTTCTAAACTAAACATACCCAGTTCCTTCAGCCTTTGCTCATATGGTTTGCGTTCCATCCCTTTGATCATCTTTGTTGCTTGCCTCCGGATCCTTTCCAGTTTCTCTACGTCCTTTCTATACATTGGTGCCAAAATTGGACCCAGAACTCCAGCTGTGGCCTAACCAGAACCGAATAGATGGTACTATCGCCTCCCGTGTCTTGCATGCCATGTCTCTGTTAATGCAACCCAAAATTGTGTTTGCTTTTTTTGCAACAGCATCATGTTGCTGGCTCATGTTGAGCTTGTGATCCACTGCGACTCCCAGATCTTTCTCAGCAGTGCTGCTGCCAAGCCAGTTATCCCCCATTCTATATTTGTGCATTGGGTTTTTCTTCCCTAAGTGTAGCAACTTACATTTATCTATATAGAATTTTATTTTGTTGTCAGGGTACCCAGGACTGTGACTCACCATGTTTCCCCCTGTCTTTGGCATGAGGGAGTCCGGCTTGGACTGGGAATCGGGTCCAGGACACCATGAGCCTGTTAGCCACCCATGCACTTTCCTTTGGACAATGCCTACCCTTACGTTGCCTTGCAGGTTAGCAGTAGGTGCACCCAAGTCCCCGAGTCCCTTTGAAGTGTTCCCCTGTAGTGATCAGCCCCATATCCACTGAACACTCACAGAAATACCAGGTCTGCTGTCCCCAAGGGAACAGTGCACACACCACCGTGTACGATTCACTTCCGGCTCAGCTCTTTGCTTAATACCACAGCACTGAGAGATGTATCTGTAGTGAAACCAAGAATAAGTTTATCATCAGAGATTCAAGAGTCATGTGACAGTAAGAAAATTCAAAACAAATGGTTTACATACAAAACAAAATCATAACACGCTTTCTGGAGACTACACTTAACTTAAATGGCTAATGTCCCATCTAAAGAAGTTTCTCGCCCTGAAAGTCCTATGCAGCATTTCAGCTAAGGCTGGTTGTGATCTCGTTTTCATGCCTGCTTCCTAGATGGAGGATTATGAGGTGTCTTTTTTGCTTCCTAGATTCACTACCAGAGCTTATTGTCTTTGGATAACCACCTCTGATCTATTTTTCCTTTGTGTTCCTTCCTTTTTGGCTTCACATCTCTCTGTTAAATTCTGACATTTTATGGAAATGAGCTTCCATTGTGTTAGCGTTCAATGCTTAATTTATGAGCTGAGAGAGAGACATTTCTTACCTCCTGTTTGGAGGAAAACCTTTGTTTCATCCCTGCCTTGATGCAGATTTTAAAACCATATTTTCAGTATATAAAGATAACTATTGACATAGTATTTGTACATATATTTCACGATGACATTAATGAGCAGTGTGAGCCTGCCTTTTATTTAAGAACACACATGATATTTTTTGGTGAACCACAAAGTACATACCAGAATCAAGATATTCCTGCAACTCTCTTGTCAGTTAGCATTGAGGAATTCATGTGATCACAAACCCCATATTAAAACTGTGCAGAATATTGGGAAATTACAGTCTTATATAATGATCCCATAATGATAGACAAAAGGGACCACTATGATCTGCCTGCCTGGTTACTACAACGTGTGCATACAGCTGGGTATTTAGACACTTAAATATCCCCTTGTTTGTGCAAGAGGTATCTATGCTGAAAATGTAGCACTGTTTAAGGTAATTGTTGTTATTTCAATATGAGGGGTTACATTCCAAGTACCTTTGATTGTTTCAGTATTGTTATATTTAACATAGAAGAAGAAAAATGTGTGTGAATTACCAGTATGAAATTAGTCCCAGTGTGAAAATAGTAAGGTGTGTTTATCTTAAAACAAAACACTTCACTCTCCCCACATGCCCTTCTCCCCGGGAAGCCATGCAGTGTTTTTATGTGAATGTTGTTAAATTCATAATGGAGATCACTCATTCAAATAACTATGCTGATTTGAACAGATGTTACATATTTCAGCCTCTAGATAGCCAGTTGTACATCTGTTTCTAACTGTGTGTCTGTGTGTGGTGTATTGGCCCTCTATGCATAGTTTGAAGTTAGTAGAAAATAGCATACCGCACACAGAGCATATTATTTTCAAATGCCTTTATTATTTATATACTACACAATTCTAACATGTCTGTCACTTGTCCTGATGTTGATGGGCTATACACGTGCCAAGTTTGAATGCTATTTCTAAGTAAGTTTGAGCCATCAGTGTCACAAAAGTGATTTAATATCCTTAAATTACTTAAAAATGATCAGAGTTTTCCCAAACTTTTCAAATAATTCCTCTCTGTGCTGAGAATAAGCTTCAGAAGCATATCTCAGTTTGCATCTATAGTGTGTTGTTTAATAAATAAAACATCTGTTTCAAAAGGCATTCTCAAAATAAACAGCACCTTGCCCCCTCAGGCAAAATCCTTGGAAAAGGAAGGAGATTTGCCTCTTAAAGCTGCAGTTCTCAACCATTCTGTCGGGGACCGATGAATTTTCATATGACTGAATCTATCTCTCAAAGGATTTATTATAACGATTACTAACCTACTTACTGGTATTACTGTAATGTCTAGGATCTCTAGTCATGGACCAGGACCCGGAGAGGGTGTCAGGATACATCGTTGCTATTCCTGGCTGTGGGACATTATACAAATCACTTAACCAATTTGTGCCTCAGTTTCTCCATCTGAAAAATAAGGATAGTGATACCTATCCACTTTGGTAAAATGCTTTGAGATCTCCTGATGGAAAAATGTAATATAATTTCCTATTATTATTGCCAGCCTTTAGAATTGAAGAGGCAAATTACAGATCAATATTGTAATCAAACCTGACACCCCTCAGATTGTCTGCCTGTTCAGATATCCAGTCTGTCCTTCTGCCAGTTTTCTTGCTGCACCATTTGTGGAGGTAACCGCAGTCTTTTGATTGAATGTGTTCACTGTGCATGTTGTTTATTTATTTGCTCCCCACCCCTCTTATTAGGGATCTGCAGGTAACATCCCCTTCATTCCTGCTACATATTGCTGTAGATGTCTTCTCTGCTATAGCATCTTGGATCCCAAACGACTCTACAAATTCAGTATCTTTTTGGATGTGGACCGCACCAGCGATTTAGGCCTTTGTCCCATCATGGCCAGATTGGTGCAATGTGCTCTGCAGGGTCTACACCTAACACTATCTAGAAACTTCAGCTAGTAACAAAGGTGTTCTGCTCATTTATTTAATGGGATCCTTGCTTGGAACAGATAACCGTGCTCCATAGTCTGCACTGATGTTTTTAGTTTCTGCGTGCAGTCCAAGGTTTTAACTTACAAAATTCTTATGATTTTGTTCCCATGCCTCCCAGGATTTGTCTTCACTTTAGAGTTAACTGAGGTGATTGTCACCCAGATCTGAACATGCTGGTTAGCCTAGGCTGGCTCTGAGCAGCTGCCCTACAAAGTGACATTTGAGTTGCTATGTCCACACTGCTGCACTCATCTGTGTATCTTCTAGGGCTTCTGGGGACATATCCCATGGTTCTCAGTGCTGCAGTATGCTGAGCCACTATGATTCTTTCCTAGTGAATTGCGGGTGTACTTGTCTGTCCTTCTTGACACATGGGGAATTGTGGCACGGCATTGGAGGACTATCGGCACTTGAGTGGTTTAACTTGTGTCCTCAATGCAAAGTGGATGGTTTACCAGCCAGATTTTGGCTTTAGCTTACATCCCCAGATTAGTGGTTGCTTCATCCAAAGCTAACTGAACTAAGGTCAGAGGTTTTTGCATGTGGAAGGAAGAGGGGTTTGAGACAATACTTGGATAAGAGCCCACATTGACTCTGCCGTTAAGAAGTATCTGCAGAGTCCATCCCTCTCCACAGTAAGATCAGTTGGAAAGCTTGACCCCACCCTGTCTAGCTTTGTATGTTTAGATGTTCTCAGTGGAGATGCCTTGACTTTAATTAGTTTTTCGTGATGGTTGGCTGGAGCCTGAGGTATTGATTTTTGAGAGATGTTGCAAAGACTTTCTGTTAAATAACCCATCTTTGTAGGGTTTTTTGTTTTGTTTTGAGAGAGAGAGAACTCTAGAGCTGCATGTAGCTAAGGCTATATAAAATGCTGTGAATTCTGTTTTTTATTAAAACTCATCTGTTCCTCTCTTCTCAGATAGTATAGCTTACTCATGGTGATCATAAAAATTCTTCAGTGCTTACATTAATACAGTTTCCATAAGGAAAGCTAACTCAAAATGTACACTCTTCACACGGGTGTTGGGCTTTATTTGAATATTCAGATTCACATAAATCATGATTAGACCTGCAACAGTGTAAGCAGATACCAGACACTTACTCAAATGTGTTGCTCTCTCACTTGGTTAGCCTGATGCAGTTGTGTATTCTGTGGTTAATCAGCACTGACTTTCAGGGATCTTGTCTTCGGGGGGGGGGGGGGGGAATACATCTACATTTACTAAAAATAGTTACAGTAGAATGGGTAAAGGTGGTGAACAAAACAGCTTCTGAATATGGTGTGGTGTTTCATTTTCTCAGCCCTTGCCCCGGGAGTGTGCAAACCATGGGGAGGGGAGGGTTCTCTAGTAAGGAGAGACATTTTCCTCTGCTTGAAAAAAGCAAACTCAGGTAGAGGGGAAGTATAAATAGGAGATGCAGCTGCACAAACAGCTCTCACTTCTTGTTTGTGTGGGATTTATAACACCAGTCAGATTAAACTAACAGCACAAGTGAGTAACACTGAAGAGTGTGTGATGCAATATAGAACAGCTTCCACTGCCTGCTACTAGACTAGAGAGTTCTACAAGAGAAGCTGTCCATTTTTCCTTACACCAGTTAGAGCTTTCCTCTGCATAGTCCAGTGTGTTTAACATGGGGTAAATTAGCTGCATCCAGCCACTCTAACTTGTATTGAGGCGAGCCTGGCCTGGCAAACACAATGCTCTTGGGCTGGCTCCAGTCTCTTGTTCCTCCTCATTGTGCTGGAAACTGCTCCAGCTGCTCCTGTTATGATCAAATACAGCCTATGCGTCACTTAAACCCTCAAACATAACTGGATTCACTTGGACTTTGCTATCAGAATTGTATTGATCACGTGTTACTCTATCATAACTGCAGTTAGGAGTAATTTGTTGTTTTAAGAAACATAATATGGCTGTTTTAATTCTTTAAAAGATACCAGAAGAGCAGCTAGTGTGTATGACACAAATGTTATGCAAAGACACCCTGTGAATTAGGTATTGTTACCATTTGACAGATGGAGAAACTGAGGCAGAAAGAGAGGTTTGTGACTTATCTAGGGTCTCATAAGAAGTCCTTGGTAAAGCTTGGAATAAATAGAATCCAGAACTTCTCCCTCCCATTCCTGGGTCTTTACCACCAGAGCATGAGTGTTCATATTTGATCATTTTTCATTAGGCATTTCTGAAGCTCTAGTTATTTTAAGATCAAGGCAGAGAGGTCAAGCTCTTCAATGTATTTTTGTGTACATAATATTCATATTTTTTGGAGATTCTAAGATTTCATTAAGAAGAAAAACCCTGCTTCTAGCCTTTGGGTTCCAAAGCTACCCTTGAATATGTGACACGAGTAATCACTGCGAGTGCCATATTTGAGTCTGACAGCAACTTCAAACAGTGCCTCCAAGAGGTGTGAACTTTCCTCCCACCCCTTAATCTCACTATGATGTTAAGTCTAGAGCCTATTGATGACACTTCTCATGTCCGCATTAACTATTTCATTGCATATCATTTCAGTGGTAAAATGGAGAAGGGGGTGGGAGTGAAGGCCGTGGAAGGTGGGACTTGAGAGATGCAGCAGGGAAGGAAAGAAAGGAGAGAAACAGAAAGGAGGATGGGGAAGGAAGAGAAACAAAAGGCAGAAATAGCGGTGTTCCTAAAGGTGAGCGTATTTTCCATTTAGTGACAATAAAGTACCAAACAAAAATGAAATTTTTAGTTGCAACATCAAAGCCAATTCAACTAATGATCTTTGTGCAAACTTCTCATTGACATCGGAGGAGATTCACTGTGGATGCAGGGAGGGGAGTAGTGAGTCCTACATTTATATCTTGGCTCATGAACCATAATTACAAATGGAATTTGGCCCTTTCCACAGAACGAGTGCCCCTGGATCTAGGTACTGTCATGCTTTCATGTCTCAAAATTACAGTGTGTTCTTCATTTCAACCCAAAATATGCATATTTGTATGCAGTGCATTGTTAGCAAACATTTATATTCGTGTCCAAAGGCCCTACTCAGGATCATTGTGCTGGGTGCTGTAGAAACACAGAAAAGAACCAGTGCAATATCATTGCTTTTGAGTTATGGGGTTTGATTCTTCAGTTCTTGCTCAAAGCTCCTAGGGAGTTTTATGTGAGTGAGGACTGCAGGATTTAGGCTCGTCTGTTCACTTCAGAACTGAAAGGGCCAGTGCATCTCTTATCAGAGAAGTACGGACCTCCAAGGAAGGATTCAGATTGGCCAACGGTTTGAAAATTACTACTACTGAGTGGACTCCTAATGCAGCATTTCAGTCATAGCCTGTTGAGTTCAGAGCTGGGTTTGATACATTTCAGACTCTTAACTAACATTAGCAAAGAGGTTTCCTCTCTCTCTCTCTCTCTCTCTCCTCCTCCTCCTCCTCCTTTTAAAACATGTAAGGAGCTCATTGAAGAGCCCAGGGATCCGTATCTATAATGTTCTGCACATTATTAAGAACGGAGAGCAAGAGAATATTCAAACTCAATCTGTTTTTTTCAGATAAACAATTCTGTAGTTGTGGGTGTAATCCGTTCTCTCCCCAGCCTTTAGTATTTAATCCTGTTTCCCTGAACAAGTAAGTGTCCATTGGCAGGGGGCTGATGTGTGCCTGTAAATTGGCAGTGTTTGCATTATCCAGTTAATCTCCACTTATTATCATGTATTCAGCAAACAGGGATGCTCCCTCCAGCCTGCCTGCCTGTTCACAGGAAGAGATTTTATCTGTGTCAGTTGATTATGGTAAAGGCCAAATGACTCATTGTGCTGTGATATGGTCAGCTCTTTCAGGGTTATCTAGACAATGGGCTAATCAGCAGGCCAGAGAAATTTTTTAATGCTTTAGATTGCCAGGATCATCAATTTAGTATTCATGTCTCTAGAGCATTGCCTAGGGGTCAGTGTTTAAATCAGACCAGAGGTTTCTAACAATGGAGCATATGAGCGGTGAGCATTTGGTGGCAGTGATACACGCAGTGTTTTGCATTCGATCAGGTTGGGCTAGGGATTCCTCTGAATCCCCTAGAGCACCATTTTTAAAATGAGCTGTGAACTTTGTGATATATTGAGAACCTAAGACATAGTGTTATAATCTGATACAAGTGATCACTCATAGTTCAAAACGTATGTTGGGTCTACGGAGGGTAATAGTCTTGTTTTTGTTCTGAAATCTTTATATAACCAGTGTTGGTGTCTGGAATTATCCTTATTGTACCTTTCCTTGTAAATGGCTCTTCTGTGCTTCCATCTGGGGATCATATCTGAGCTCCAACCTTTCCTGATTACTATTCTGATAGCCTCACCCTGCCACAGGCCACACTCCCCCTGGGCTAATCAGTAGTTTTGTGCTATGTGTTTCTGAGGAGTCTACCTCTCTTTGTTTTAAACTGAAGTGAAGCTCGGCAAATAGATCTTATTTTAATAACTTCTATGGGTAGTTCAGGTTCCTCAAGCCATGCTCGGTACAAACAAGTTAGCGAATTTTCCCTGCTCTTTCCCCACCCTGCTGTTGCTAAAGCAATGGAGGACAGCCACTGCTGTTGATGCTACATTTCCCTTGCAAGCAGTCACAGCAGCTGCTTGATCCACCCCATCAGCATGGCCAAAGACACTATTGCTTTAGTGTGTGTGTGTGTGTATATATTCTTACTATATGTTCCATTCTATGCATCCGATGAAGTGGGCTGTAGCCCATGAAAGCTTATGCTCTAATAAATTTGTTAGTCTCTGTCATAAATATAAAGGGAAGGGTAATCACCTTTCTGTATACAGTGCTATAAAATCCCTCCTGGCTAGAGGCAACATCCTGTTACCTGTAAAGGGTTAAGAAGCTCAGCTAACTTGGGTGGCAGCTGACCCAAAGGACCAATAAGGGGACAAGATACTTTCAAATCTTGTGGGGGGGGGGGAAGGGGGCTTTTGTTTACCTGGTTGGTCTCTCTTGAGACTTAATGAGGCCAGACAGAAATCCATCTTCTCCAACCCATCCTAATCCAAGTCTCCAATATTGCAACCAGTATAGGTAAGCCAGGCAAGGCAGATTAGTTTTTTTGTTTTATGTGAATTTTCCCTGTGTTAAGAGGGAGGCTTATTCCTGTTTTCTGTAACTTTAAGGTTTTGCCCAGAAAGAGATCCTCTGTGTTTTGAATCTGAATACCCTGTAAAGTATTTTTCCATCCTGATTTTACAGAGATGATTTTTACCTTTCTTTTTTTTTAATAAAACCCTTCTTTTAAGAACCTGACTGATTTGTCCGTTGTTTCAAGATCCAGGGGTTTGGGTCTTTGATGATTTTGTAACCAATTGGTTAGGATATTATTCTCAAGCCTCCCCGGGAAAGAGGGTGTGTAGGGCTTGGGAGGATATTTTGGGGGGGAAGACGTCTCCAAGTGGCCTCTTTCCCTGTTCTTTGTTTAAAACGCTTAGTGGTGGCAGCATAGGGTTCAAGGACAAGGCAAAGTTTGTACCTTGGGGAAGTTTTTAACCTAAGCTGGTAAGAATAAGTTTAGGGGGTCTTTCATGTAGGTCCCCACATCTGTACCCTAGAGTTCAGAGTGGGGAGGGAACCCTGACAGTCTCTAAGGTGCCAAAGTACTCCTGTTCTTTCTGCGGATACAGACTAACATGGCTGCTACTCTGAAACCTGTCATTTTGCAAAATTAAGATGTCAAAATAGCTGTTGGTACAAGTTGTTTCTTGGTCTATGTAAATTATACATAGATTTTAAAGGTACGGATTTAAAGGGTGGGATTTTGAAAGGTATCTAGATGCCTAATTCCACTGGTTTAAATGGGAATTAGGTACATAAATACCTTTTAAAAACTGGCCTGAAGTGACTTATGAGAACAAGGATGGGCCTTGTACTCCTAAGGCATTTTTAAAGGTGGGGGCCTAGTGAGAATTTCAAAAGCACCTAGGTTCCTAAGTCCCACTGACTCCAGTGGGAGTTAGGACCATAGATGCTTTCAAATATCCCCAAAGGTGCCTAAATACCTTTTTAAAAATCTGGCCTTTGAACCTGGTGTGTGTATTGAGTTGAACACGAAATAAATAATTGTCAACAATGAAGAAAAATGTGTAAAACACTTCTCTTCCTCCAAATATTAATGTATGGAACATAAGGTAGAATCAGTGTATCCATCTGCTTTCTCAGAGCCTTGGACCATAGATGACTATATTAGTGTCCAAGGTTAGCTGTCACTGTGTTTTAGTTAGTTATTACATATAACTTGGAAGTGTGGGAGGGGAGAAGCTGTTAGATATCACTTGGCAGGGATCAAATGATTGAGCATGATCCTATCTGTTTTTGTTTCATAGATCCATCCAGTTGTTGAGCAAGTCTTCTCTTTTTCTGAAGTTCCAAAGGCCTTTCTGAGGCTAGAAGGAGGACATGCACGAGGGAAAACAGTGATCAATGTAATTAATAAAAAATAACATCTACAGCCATTCTGTTTTGCTTGCAGTCTGTTCTCGCTGATAAATGCCATTTGGACGTGGTAGACTTGAAGGTGTAGTTTACTATTTCCTTGCAAGTCTCTCAAAAATGGTGTCCTAAGGTTAAAACGCTCCTAAAAGTTTTATAGGCCATGAATCTCTAAGTGTAGTAAGTACTAAAAGTTAGTTTTTAAAAACAAAATTATTGAATGTAAAATTCCTAATATAAAAAATTGGTTGGGTCCTTCCTACACCAGTTTTGTGGTTTAAATTTATGAAACAGAGGAAAGGCTAATGCCTTTTCTAGGTTGGCTAGATTATAGCCATGTGTGAAGAGGATTTGTAATTCTTCATATGGACACTCATACCCATCATTCTGATGGCAGGAGCTAAGTTGACAGCCTCATTAATTTTTAGTTCCATGGAGCAGTTTGTGCTGTAGGCATGTTTCAAATAAGTTCCAAAATGTCTTGTGAATGATGACTTTGCCCCAAAGGAAGCATTGGCTGTCCTGAGTTGTAAACAAGTGCTGAACTTCAATCTACAGTTTCTTGATCTGTAGAGTAACAGCAACAGAAGTCATTACTACAGACTACACTCTTCAGGGACCTTGTCTTTGTACGTGTTTACACAGCAACTAGCACAAAACCGTGTAATGCTACTGCAATATAAAATAATAATTAGGGTTGTCAAGCAATTAAAAAAATTAATCATGCTGTTAAATAGAATACCATTTATTTAAATATTTTTGCATGTTTTCTATATTTTCAGATACATTGTAACTGAAATCAGTGTACAGTGATCACTATATTTTGATTAAATATTTGCACTGTAAAAAAAAAAGTTTCAATTTGCCTAAGTACCGTAGTGTAATCTCTTATCATGAAAATTCTACTTTGTAAGTTCAACTATGTACAAAAAAATTCAGAAATAAAACAATGTAAAACTTTAAAGCCTACAAATCCACTCAGTCCTCCTTCTTGTTCAGCCAATCGCACAGACAAACCAGTGTGTTTACATTTGCAGGAGATAATGCTGCCCGCTTCTTGTTTACAGTGGCACCTGAAAGTGAGAACAGGCATTCGCATGGCATTGTTATAGTTGGCATTGCAAGATATTTATATGCCACCATTCCAGGTGTGTCTATGCTGATGATGGGTTCTGCTCAATAATGATACAAAGTAGTGCAGACCGACACATGTTCATTTTCATCATCTGAGTCAGATGCCACCAGCAGAAGGTTGATTTTTCTTCTTTGGTGGTTTGGGTTCAGGTTCTGTAGTTTCTGCATCAAAGTATTGCTCTTTTTAAGACTTTTGAAAGCACGCTCCAGACCTTGTCCCTCTCAGATTTTGGAAGGTGCTTCAGATTCTTAAACTTTGGGTGGAGTTCTGTAGCTATTTTTAGAAATCTCACATTGGTACCGTCTTTGCATTTTGTCAAATCTGCAGTAAAAGTGTTCTTAAAATGAACATGTGCTGGGTCATCATCCAAGACTGCTATAACATGCAATATATGGCAGAATGTGGGTAAAACCATGGAGCCAGAGACATACAATTTTCCCGCAAGGAATTCAGTCACATTTAATTAATGCATTTTTTTAACAAGCGTCATCAGCATGGAAGCATGTCCTTTGGAATGGAGGCTGAAACATGAAGGGACATAGAATCATAGAATATCAGGGTTGGAAGGGACCAACCTAATATCCAACCTAAACCTCCCCCACTGCAACTTGAGACCATTCCTCCTTGTCCTGTCATCTTCTACCACTGAGAATAGTCTAGAACCATCCTCTTTGGAACCACCTCTCAGGTAGTTGAAAGAAGCTATCAAATCCCCCCTCACTCTTCTCTTCTGCAGACTAAACAATCCCAGTTCCCTCAGCCTCTCCTCATAAGTCATGTGTTCCAGACTCCTAATCATTTTTGTTGCGCTTTGTTGGACTCTCTCCAATTTTTCCACATCCTTCTTGTAGTGTGGGGCCCAGAACTGGACACACTACTCCAGATGAGGCCTCACCAATGTCGAATAGAGGGGAATGATCACGTCCCTCGATCTGCTGGCTATGCCCCTACTTATACATCCCAAAATGCCATTGGCCTTCTTGGCAACAAGGGCACACTGCTGACTCATATCCAGCTTCTCGTCCACTGTCACCCCTAGGTCCTTTTCCGCAGAGCTGCTGCCTAGCCATTCGGTCCCTAGTCTGTAGCGGTGCATTGGATTCTTCCGTCCTAAGTGCATGAATGGCACATAAATATCTTGCTATGCCAGCTACAAAAATGCCATGTGAACATCTGTTCTCCCTTTCTGGTGACATTGTAAATAAGAGGGCAGCATTATCTCCCATAAATGTAAACAAACGTGTTTGTCTGAGTGAGTGGCTGAACAAGAAGTAGAACTGAGTAGATTTGTAAGCTCTAAAGTTTTACATTGTTTTGTTTGAGTGCAGTTATGTAACAAAAAAATCTACATTTATAAGTTGCACTTTCACAATAGTGTGAGGTGAATCAAAATATTTTTTATAGTGCAAATATTTAATCAAAAACAAGTGATCACTGAATACTCTGTATTGTGTTGTAATTAAAATCAATATTTGAAAATGTAGAAAAACATCCAAAAATATTTAATACACTTCAACTGATATTCTGTTTAACAGTGTGATTAAAACTGATTAATTTTGAGTTAATTGCATGAGTTAACTGCGATCAATCACCAACCCTAAAAACCCCCAAAAGAAATAGTATTTTTCAGTATTTCACTTCATACAAGTACTGTAGTGCACTCTTTTTATTGTGAAAATGCAACTTACAAATGTAACTTTTTTACATAACTGCTTTCAAAAACAAAACAGTGTAAAACTTTAGATCCACTCAGTCCTACTTCTTCTTCAGCCAATCGCACAGACAAACAAGTTTGTTTACATTTATGGGAGATAATGCTATTTATCAAAATATAAAGTGAGCAGTGTACACTTTATAGTCTATGTTGTAATTGAAATCAATATTTGAAAATGTAGAAAACATCCAAAAAATATTTAAATAAATGGTATTCTATTATTTAACAGTGATTAAAGCTGTGATTTTTTTAATGTCACGATTAAGTGGCTTTTTTTTTTTTTAATCCTTTGACAGCTCTAGTTAAGACATACCATCTAGTTATGTTTGTAATAACGAATAGGGGCATATAACGGTCTAGAAACCAGAGAAACAGGGGTAGTGTGCGGAGGAAAATGGGGGTATTCAACTTAATTCAAAACCTGCATCAAGTTCTGCACATTATTTGAAACCTTTGTTTATGATGCTGCTGTATCAATTTATAACCTGCACAGTAGCCCTTATTCCTCTCATTTGCCAGACACAGTTTAATTAACCAGAAGTTATAATCAAAGAAACACAAATATTTAATTAGTTTCCACTCCCTGGGATTGTTAAAAATTATCTTGCCCATAAAACTTTCATTCCAGTAGGTTTCTCTTAATTGATAGTGGAGGCTTATCATTATATGCATATTCACCATCTTATGGTAATTCACCTTTAATTGCCCCTTAACATGAAGTCTTGGGTTTAGGCACTTAAGTCCCACTTTTAGGCTCCACAGTGGTCCACAAAACTCCCAGTGAACCATTAGGGTATGTCTGCACTGTGATAAAAGACCTGCAGCTCAGCCATAGCTCTCAGAGCTCAGGCCTGCACATCCCCATGGGAATAGTTTAGCCCTCAGCCCCAGTCAGCTGTCCCAGGCTCTGAGAGTTGGTACTGCAGTTTTGTGTGCTCTTTTTTTTTTTTTTTTTTTTTAAATCAGTGTACTCAGTGTACTCAGAGGAGCCTTTAGCAGCACCTAAACTTCTGCCTCACCTAGGTGTTTGGATGCCTGTCTCCAACCTGAGCCCACAAGTGAGCCCTGACCTCAGGGGAAGATAGGTATTTGCCTGTGTATTGTGTGCACAGAGTCTGATCGGGTAGTTGTGCTCACAGGCTGCCTACAAGCTTAGGTCCCATTCAAAATAGGGTCACTGAAGAGGGGGTCCCTTCAACCTGGAAAAGGAAGGGGATGATGGAAACACCTACCTCATAACTTTAGCCCAGTGGCCACTCACCTGGGATGGGGGAGACCCAGGTTCTATTTCTTCCCCCCCACCTGAGGGGGAGAAAGGATTTGAAGTTGGGTCTCCCACACCCCTGCACGTGGGCAGCAGATGAACCCCTGCTTTGGGGAGGCTAGCCTACCGGCCCCCCTAAGGCCCTGACCCCCCCTACCAGAGCCACAACCCCTGCCCCAACAGGAGAAGCCCTGAGGGGCCCCGCTGCGACCAGAGGAGCTCCGACCCGCCTGCCCCAGCCACATCAGGCCAAGCTGCCAACCCCCCCAGCCAAGTTACTGCCCCCACAGCCAGCACCGGGCTGGCCCCAGCACCAGGCCGAGCCACTGGCCCACCACCCCAATGCTGGGCCAAGCCACCAGCCCCCCCACCCCTGAAGGCCTTCCCCAGGCTAAGTCACTGACCCCACCACCAGTGCCAGCCCCCCGCCCCCCAAGCACCCAGCCAAGTCTCCTCACTCCCCTGCCCGTCTCTGGCTCTCTGTGTCCCTTCTCACTCCTACATCCCCCAGGAGTGAAGGAGACATGGCACGAGCAGGGGCCTTCCCTGGCCCATTATACCCTCCACCCATGCCCCTCCAGGAGAGTGCTTTAACCTCTGGGCTAATGGATATTCTGAGGTGCAGCTCCCCCAGTCTCTGGCGTTTAAGCTGTCCCACTGTGGATGAACAGTGAAGGAGTGATTGTGGGGAGGGAGGGTGGCTGCTACTTTATAACTATAGTTCCCTCTCACTTATAGGTATTGGGCCAGAGTGTGTGAAAGCAGGCACCACCGAGTTCCCCCTCTGTAATTTTGCAAGGCAAGCACCTAACTTAATTCCTGCATGAAACTATTTAAGAGTCAAAGCCATCTGACTCCACGCAAGTAGTTCCCATTTGTGGATTGCTAAACAGGGAGAGGTGCTCCCTACAGCCTGGACTTAGGTGCCTACCTGCATGAGAGGAAAGGCTTACGACACACACTTCTCATGAGCATCTCCTCTGATCCTGCCTCCTCGGCTGACTTTGTGGATTGCAGCCTAAGGCTCATTTCTCCCCATTCTTTGTATAGGGAGCCTAGCTGATTTACTCAGTCTAAGGATCTCAGTGTTGTTACTTTGATGTTCTAAAGTGCTTAAGTCCTTTTGTAGATCCAGGGCTCAGTGCAGAGATTATTGGTTTAACCTGAAACAAATCAAACAGTACTTGAGAGATAAAATAAGAACTTAATACCCTGTGTAGAAGTCATCTTAGTGTAGTTCTTGTGTCACAGAAGCAGCAACTATCTCCACCACTTTTACATTCCTTGTAGGCAATCCATGGTAGAAAAATTAGGGACCGAAGACGACAACAGCCTGGGTGATCTCTTCACAACCGATTTGAAGCACAACGCATGAGAAGCAGGCAGCACTGCACCTGTACACACGAGCTTCACTATAGACATGTAAACAGGGAACTTTGCAGATAGTTTCACTAAATCAGATTTACCTGAATAAAATTTGTGAAGTACATATAACATACTGTGTATACAATAAAAAAAAGCACAGAAAAATTTGCCGGAATTACCACCTTGGAACCAGAAGTAGCACTCTTTAGAAAGGTTTCAGAGTAGCAGCCGCGTTAGTCTGTATTTGCAAAAAGAAAAGGAGGACTTGTGGCACCTTAGAGACTAACAAATTTATTTGAGCATAAGCTTTCGTGAGCTACAGAATAAAAGCATGTTACAACTGTACAATTTTTAAAGAGTAAGATGTATTTGAATGTTGATTATTGCAGTTGTCTGTACAGGAAGTGAAAAAACAACCACACACACTTAAAATTAGATTGAAGGCACTGACTTTCCCACAGGTAAAGATAAAAAGTAAAGCACCAGTATCCTGCGAAGCAACAAACAGTAAAGAAGAAAGTTACATTCTATAGACTTACTATGCAAGTCAACATCCAACGAGTGCCCCCTGAGGCTGCTAGGAGCGGTTTGTAATAACACTGGTCTAGGCAAGAATGAAATACAGCAGCATGGTACAAGAGTTTACATTCACTGTTCTGCCAGTGACATAAAATAAAACCACAATTTTAACATTGGGCCAAGGGAGACAGTAAACCATTAATGCACAAGAACAACCTGCTACAAGTTATTTCACATGCCTCTCTTGAAACAAGCTCTTTGCTAAGGTGTGGTTCCTATCCTAAAGTATGCATGGAACTTCAAACTTGCTTGACTGGTAATGTAAGTAAGTTCTTGTATGGCACTTATTGTGGTATGAGTATCTCCAAGTTTTCTTTCCTACCTCAACAATGAGCTTTTGTCCTAGAGTCCAGTGCATTACTGCACTAGGGTTGCTGTGACAGCCTGGCTTCGCCCGCCCACTTCCCGGATCCCAATAGGATTACTTTCCTGTAGCCATCTGGTCCGACCCTGTCACATAGGGTTATAAGAATGTGTTTAGTGCTTAGACTTTACTGAATACTTGTGAGTTGCTCTCTGCATTAGTCTGACATAACATCTGTATTCCACATTGTAAGGAATATTTGAGTGGTTGTATTGTGAGCCTCTGTGACCGTGTAAATCATCAGACTGGAGAGAGACGGTAACTAGTGTGAAGTGCTGATCTCCAGCAGAAGGTGTTACGTCCTGCCCAACAGGGAAGGCGCATTGACACCAGACAGACCATTGTGGGACATTAAAGAGGATAAAAGACCATTGACCTTGCCCTCCTCAACTTCACCCAAGATGTTTGGAGCAGACGAAGATCATAGTGGGTTCAAACGTAATTAACTATGGCTAGTGGCAGACAGTAGCTGGGACAATGTCTGGAGAGATTTGGAACCACTGACTAGTGATGCTTTTTTAAAATAAAGGAGAGAGAAGTATTTTAAATTACATTCTGAGAGTAGTAATGACTGCACTTAATGGAGCTACTACTAGGTTTGAAGTATTTGCCCCAAGCAGAGAAGTAGATAATACTTTTAATTTGTAAAGAGTAAGGCAGCCTTTTAAAGTAGAAGCAGATAGAAAATGGGCAAATTCTTCATAGCTGACACACCCTTCTTGCTGCCCAACACTTTTGCTAACAAACATCTATAGATTTGTATTCTCTGTCTTTCTAATAGAAAAACTAGAAAAATAGATTGCTTATTAAAATACAGGCTTTAAAATGACAACTTACTAAAATACATCTGCACATACCTTGTAGTCATTTTTTGGTAAAAATTCTCCTAAACAAATTTCAGTAGACTGAAGTTCTTTTTTGTACTAATGCATTATTTACATGTTAATTTTCAGGAGATGAATACGCCAATATACTACTACAAAGATCAATCTATTTTGCATACCCCCCCCCATATATGTTGCACTTCAATCTTTTGTGATAAGTTTTATCTAATTATCTCTCAGTATAATAGTTAAAACTTTTTTCCTGATAAAAACGTCTGTAGAAATAATTTAAAAATTACACTCATTTAATATAGTCTGGATTAGCAATTCATCACTGACATGAAATTGCTGCTTGGAAGGAGGACCTTAACATTTAAAAAATTAGTAACAAACAAACAGTTGGGAGCAGTTACAAAAATTGGTCAACATCGTTGTGGGCTAACATCAGTAAAACACACAAACTTATGGAATTAATGCTTAGAGCTGAATCTATCCTGTCGCTTGTTCTTACAATTATTGTGAAGGCAGGATAGAGATTCTCTCTCTTCTTCAAAGACGGCCACATTAGTTGGATTGTCCAGAGTGGTGTTAGAATTTCTCTCAGATGGACGGAACTGTCTGGATTTACAGAACTAATGCTTCCCAACACTGGGTTGGCTTCTGTTCATTGACCGCATTAACAACAACATGATTTTGATCGTATTGTGTGCCCCCTAAAAAGAAATTTAAAAAGAAAATGAAATGTGAAAAATCACGAACTGTTGGATTGAGACTGCGTCAGTGTTGTAAATGTTTCAGAGCCATTCTAAGGATACATGGCAAAGACACGTAAATCACATGCACCTTTTTAAATAGAGGTACAGAAGAGGAGTATATTCTCATCTTCTGTACTTCCCCCATTCCTACACTGCCTCCTCACTCCCTAAGGAACTGCAGAAGAGTGAGCCTATCTGCCTCCCCACTTGGTGCCTGAGTCGTGCACCTCCTGCTCCTGCTGTTGTGTGAAGGAGAGAAAGTAGGACAAGGATGTCAGGTGAGGCTGACTGGATCAGGACTCTGACCTTCCAATAATCAAATGCTGCCTCACAATCCCCATGTTCTAGCCATCCAGTGATTAACTGGCCTCCAAAGGCTAGCTAAGGAGTAACTCAGTATAAAAGAAATGATGCTGGCCAGCAGAACATATAGCAGTTTCAGCATGGGCCACAATAGCCTTTATGTTGTCAGTATTCATAAATAACCACAGCTATTTGCTTTCAGGTGGTGCACTCAGACTATAATGCATTAAAGAATGGCCAACCTGGGTCAGACGAAAGGGTCCATCTAGCCCAGTATCCTGTCTTCCGCCAGTGGTCAATCTCAGGTGCCCCAGAGGGAACAGGTAATCCTCAAGTGATTCAACACTATTCATATGGGTGCATATATTGTATGTCCCCACCTCCACCTCTCCCACTCTAACTGCAAATTGCAACACAAACCATGCCCTTACATTTGCACTATTTCAGTGACACCTGACATTATTTTCTCTCTCCTGAAATCAGTAAATGGACAGATGTAGTTGTCTATTACATCGGTGGTCACGAACACAGATGATCAGTCTAGAGCTCCCACTGCTGGGAAGCCTCAGCCTCTAGAGCAAGGACATTTCTCATCCGAAACATGAAATCAGTCAGTGACTAACACAGCACCCAAACCTGTATTTCTTCATGCTGTATTCAGATCATGCCACAGACCTGTCACTAGTGGGTGTTTGAGTGGACTGATAGCCAATGAAGAAAATGTTCATTCACTCAAGAAAAGTCTATTCTTCCTATTCACAAAGACGTATTCTTATAGTGAAACAAATGCCTTCAGGCAGTTGCAGGTCAATTTCCATCTCCCTAGCAAGCTCCACATATTCCTGGCCCTATGCTTTCCACAGCAGCGCAATGTGGAGAGAAGCCCAAGCTGGTGGAAAGAGCTGGAACAAAGAACAGGTATATAAAAGTATCCTCTCTGCCCTGGAACTGCCTCTCCCCTCTGCAATCACTTTGTGGTAGCTCAGTTCTGTGCGACAGGGCTGTCATCCATTGCTCACTGTGGCATGTAGCCTTCTTAGAGAAGCAGAACTTACGAGAGCAGAAGAACAAGCTTCTTATGGAGCAGCAGCAATTTCCCCCCACCCCAGCTAGGATGGATGGCCTGGGACCAGCCAAAAGGTAGTACAGCAGATATAAGACTTGTACCGCCGGGGCAAAGGGAGACCCGAGCAGAGGGGAAGTGTGGTAAGGTTGAGATCAGTGAAAGGGCTCTGTTAGTGCTATGTTATTTTTTTGAGACATAGGATGAGCTACAAAAAAAATAAATAAATAAAAATCTTGGCCATTGGAAATAACTAAGAGATAACAAAGAAGAATTAACTAAGCAATGCTTCTAAAGTACAGTTCATAAGTAATCATCATGGTAAAATATTCTTAAATTTATGCATGCTGGAATGTAACTGTGTATGAGACAGTACCTGAAATAGAAGGAAAGCCAGATATTTAAAAGTATAAAAGTGTATGGTTATTAGGGGCAAATATCACTGCCCTGCACTATTTCAGTACACCCACAAGATGGCAACATTATCACACATTTTGAACAAGTAAGTTTATTTGCTAAAGGATGTGTTCGGGCTGAAAAATAGATGGTTGTTTATTTGGCTTTAATGTTGGTCCAGCGATGTGGAAGGACTAGAGACAGTTTTTATTTAATTGCCTGGACCAGCTACATTAAACCTATTCATTTTTCAGATACAGTATATATAAAATAAGTCCTTCCACAAAGCACATGTACATCGTGTAACAACAAATACTTGGGGAGGAGACAAGGTGGGTGAGCTTGTCTCTCTCACCAACAGAAGTTGGCCCAAGAAAACATATTACACCTCATCCACCTTGTCTCTCGAACATCTGGGACTGACACAGCTACAACAACACTGCCTATAACAATTACTTGTAACTTCACCTTTCACAGGTAGAAAGGGAAAGATGATCCCCTTATAAACAACATTCCAGAGTCTACATACCACCTCCTTGGTCAAATGTCTGAGAACAGAGACAGGCTTTGCACTCTGCCTTGCAGGCCGGTATAATCTGGCTCTGTCCAGACCCCGCATGGAAGCAATTCCCAGAGTAGATGATCCCCACCCCAGAACGCCCTGCCACTGGAGACTGTGAGCTCAAGCACCTCAACCAACTTCACTTGAGTTCCAGCAGACCATCATGATACTTTTTTTTGTTGTCTTTTGTTGGTGGTCTTGGGACCAATTCTCATTCAGTGTAATTCCACTGCAGTTTCTCCTGATTTAAACCAGCATGGGAGGCTACTTTACTCAGGTTACATTTTATTAATATTTACAATTGTCAGAGTTGCAGTTATGTCTTGCAGTTAAACTAAAAAGTTGAGTATACCTCCTCACATTTCATCTTAGAACTTTTTACAAATAAATATTTAGGATCTCTGCCCTTCTACTTCTGAGCTTGGCAGTTTAAATCAGAAAGAGAACAAACAGATAGATATTGTATTTTCTAATGCGAGCTAGCCGGTTAGATCTCTGTCTCTCTAGATCTATATTTTCCCTTTCTGAGCTATTGTATTCTGCAATTAGGCAGTTTTCAAATATTCACTCAAAGTACATTACATGCTTTTTAAGATGTTTAATTGAAGATGAGCCAGTATACTAATCTCTTTTGTCTTTGTCTAGTGGCTCAATTAAGATTGAAAATATTCTGCACAGTGTAGTTATTAAATAAAGACACTTCCTGAACTAGACACTTTGATAAACTTGTAATTAATAATCACACTTTTCCTTGTGGGGAACAAAAATTCCTCCATCTGGCTGTAGCACAGGGGTTCTCAAACGGGGGGTCGGGACCCTTCAGGGGGTCGCAAGGTTATTACATGGCGGGTCGTGAGCTGTCAGCCTCCACCTCAAACCCTGCTTCACCTCCAGCATTTATAATGGTGTTAAATATATTAAAAAGTGTTTTTAATGTTTAAAGGGGGGGGGCACTTAAAGGCTTCCTATGTGAAAGGGGTCACCAGTACAAAAGTTCGAGAACCACTGCTGTAAAAGGATTAGGGATTACACAGTTAACATTGTGATTAATTTTAGTACTCGTGGGGGAAAAAGAACTGATAGTGCTCGTCTGCGACAGGAACTATATAGGCAAACATTGCGTAACCCTGTCCTCACATTTCTGCCAACACTTTCCATGTTTGTCTCAATAAAGCATTAATAGTTTACTCAGGTCATTTTGTATTTGTAACAGCTATTCTGATTAATATCACAGCATTATTTCAAAATTGGTTTTAAATGGGTAAAGTTAACCAGTGGTGTTTTGGGGAGATAGTATTTGCTTTAAAAGAGAAGTAACGTGAGTAAACTGGAGAAAACGAGTTATACTGGATGAGAAAACAACAATGGTGAGCTGTTAGTTCTGCTGCTTATCATACCGGTGGGTTTACTATGCAGCTTATGAAATCACAAGGACAGAGCAAGGATAACATCTAAATGAAACAATCTTAAAATGGTATAACAAAAGCAGCTGTAAAATATGTAGTAAGGGATACAGATCTTAGGTTGGTCTAACATTAATCATGTTTTAGCATTAAAGGAATAGCTATTTTAAAATTATTTGTCCTTTTGTATTGCAAGTCTGCATGTGTTAGACAATTCACTCAATACAAATGAAAACTAAAGAAAAACGTGCTGAAGAAAAGAAATCAATTTTATATTTAAGAAGTGTTTTATGTATATCACCAAGTTAAGAACAATGGGGTATTTCTGCATACTTACACATGCACATAAGGGCCATGAAGAAACAGAAGCCAGATTAATCCCATGGGCTATTGAGCTAGTTATCGGAATAACTGGGTGACATCCTACATCCTTTGTAATGCATGAGTTCAGACTAGATGATCAGAACAGTCCCTACAGATCCCAGATTAAAATCTGGGAACTAGAAAAGCTATCCTTAATCTACAGGAACACTTTCAGCACATAGTCCACCGTAAACGTTGTGTAATTAAAATCACACCGAAAGGCAACAGGTTCTTACCTTTGATATCTAAAACTAATGTTGGCTTCATTTTGCTATGGATCCTGCCATCAGGATTAACACACCAATATTGCTTGTCTTCATTCTCCTCGAGTGATAGGCCTAGCTTAGAGCCAGGAGTTATAAGGTTTCCTACAATTGTCAAGCAGCAATCCTCAGTCATCTATATAATTGAAAAGACAACAGCAGTCAGTCTTTAGTGTAGCTGTAGAAACAATATCTGTACCCCAGGTTTTCTGGTCATGGATGGAGGGCATAGGCAGGAGATTGTGGTTCTTGTCATCACTCCCCCTCTGTTGGTAATGGAAAGGGTTTCACCCACATTCGACTCTAGACTACTTATTTTCCCCATGATCCTCCTTCTGATGGCAGCCTCCATTGTGATCCTTTTCTTTTTACTATAGAGGACTAGCAAAACAGATTCATTTGAGAGAAACATTGAAGCTGTTTTAGACTAAGCAAAGGGATTTTTGAAAAAGGGCTACCACAATTCTTTTTGGGGTGTGACCTCTAAAGTTCTCCATTTTTACCAGCCTCTGGGTACAGCAGCACTCTTACAATATTCCTTCCCCACCCGCTATATCACCAGCATTTGCATTACTGGCCACAAGACAATACGAGGCAATAACAAAGCCAAATACAATACGTTATGTTATTTTGTATAAACAATGATTTCCAAAATTGAAGATTACCATAAGACTCCTGTAGATAGCAAATTACTTAACAAGTGGTCCTGACAACATGGATTACAAGATACTTTACTTTCAGAAGCTAAGAACAAATTGCAGGTCTTGGAATATATTTACTTCATTCTGTATCTCTAAACTTCTCACCTGTACTCTAATCTACTAATTTCTTCCTGCTAGGCTAGCAAAGATTCAACGCTCACACAGAAGTTGTACTAAACCACCATTTCTTTCTCTCTACTCTGCCAGCCAGGGAGTGGGTCTGTAAAATACTCCCCTGCTCCCTCCAGTTACCGTGGAATGAGTCTTATGGCAACTCACCAGTTGTCACTTAGGTAGCTAGGAAAGTTCTCAGCTGCTTCCTGGATGCCCAGGGCATGGCTCGTTATTTTGACTCAGGGCATAAGGCAACCTGGCTTTACCGGAATTCACAAACAGTTGTAATAAAGTCTTTTTTTATCCTCCTTTGTTTTTCAATATACACGTGTCAGAGCACACTGGCAGTGTGGTATAAAGCTTTCGTTTGCACTTCTAAAGAGCAATGGCATAACTCAGTCATGGTCCAGTCATTATTGCAAGTAATGTGGCCATCCTAAGCTTTTGCTAGTTAACCTACACGACTATAGTACAGCACAAGCTGCATCCCCATGAATTCTCTGTGCACCATAAGTTTTCTTTAGAATAAAGCAAATGGGTTGATTATGTTGAAATGAGAGGACTGAGATAACACCCATCCATAGCCATATTACAACACTGCCCAAGTAGTAATATGTTCAGTTTGAGACAGAACTACCGTCATGAGGAAAGTATTTTGCACGTGATGTTGTTAAAGCTGTTTGCTCACTTGGCCTCATTTTTACAGTCTATATAATTCCTTTTTACGAGAGCGTCTATTCTGTGCATGTCCAAACAGTACCTCAGTAAATTGAAAAGAGGAAGATTTGTCCCTCAAGCATAATTGACACAGTTATGGAGAGAAAACGCTCCCTTTACAAAATGGCTCTACTGAATTTATACAACGTTATGAAATAG
The DNA here is from genome assembly GCF_015237465.2 of Chelonia mydas. NCBI lineage: Eukaryota > Metazoa > Chordata > Testudines > Cheloniidae > Chelonia > Chelonia mydas. The sequence continues at coordinate 78,888,469 of NC_057851.1, read as the reverse complement.
GTCACAATTCTTTGCACTCAAGCAGATTCACCGTATTAATTTTATTCACTTTAGACCCCAATTCCTGCAAGACTAATGCACATATTTTACTTCATGCACTGACCTCCATGGCACTACTTATAGTGCACAAAGTTAAGCACATGCTTAAGTCCATGGAGGGATCAAGGCCTTAGTCAGAAGCCAAGTCTATAGTAATAATTTGCATCAGCAAGAAGATTTTTAGGGCTTTGCCATTTCGTCTTGCTGGAATGCCAAATACCTTAACCCCTGAGTGTAACCTTCAACACAATACTGTCCAAATACTGAATTCTGCAAACAATTTTAATAAAGGTGTAGTTGAAAAGGGAAATTATCAGGAAGGTCCATATTTTAAAAGCTTTCCCTGTTTTGATATTTTAATTGACATTTTTATGGAGGGGGAAAGAGGACACAGACAGAGGGAAAACAATGCATAAAGACATGATGTTATGGACTCAATTGTATGTATGACCCTAATGTTCTTCAACAAGCAGAAACACTCAAATCAAACATGTTGGACTCAACTATCTAGTGTGTTTTAACTCAGTTAAAGAAAAATGGAAAATACACTGTTTGTTATAAGATGTTTATATAATCAAAAAAAGGATGAGTTTGAGGAAAACAAATAAAAATTATGCTTCAGGTGAACTGGAGAAGAGTGAGACATGGCAAACAAAGAAGAAAGGAAGACACAGCAGAAATTAATTTTAGAAAGTCAAGAGTACATGGTGTGTTTAACTAACTAAACTAAACTAACGTTCAATGGGAACTTTTTACTATTGAAGTAAGCAAAATATTTTTAAATGAAACAAATGTTCAATGCTTCTGTCAAGCCTGAAAAGGATTCTGAATCACAAAATCTTACCAGATGTAATTATTTTCTTCAAGAAACATCAGTCTGGTGCTTAAAAACAATATCAATCAACTAAGTTTAAACCTCACCCTGCATTTGATGAATCCGTCTTGATAAACCCAGATCTGGTCATCTGATCTACTATCTTCTGTAACCTGTATTCTGAGAAGACTCAAATCATCCACATTTCCATCAACTGACATGAACTTTCCAGTTTCCTTGTTTCGAAGTCTGAAGTATACACGTTTCTATGAAAACAACACAGCTCTTTAGCTAAACTCTCGAATGCAGGAACACATAGTGCTTCCGGTTAACCACAGAGTAACCACTACTCAGTGGTGCACTTGGGATCTTTGTCCCTTAGGCTTTGGATTTCCTCTGAGGGCATTTAAAAAAAAAAAACAAAAAACATTTCTAAGGAAAACCAGATTCTGAAAGTTCTCTATCTGCACCAGTACCTTAGATAGGGCAATCAAAATGCACTTATCCTCACTCTGCATAATGCTAAGCAGTTCAGAAGCAGGCCTGAACAAGGACAGTTCTAGGAGAGGGACCCAATACATTCATTATAGGTACCGGGCACTTCTTTAATTTCTAACCCAGTTCTAATAATTAAAAACATAAGTGATTCATGAACTGCAGGAAGTTATTTCTCAATAAAAACTGGTTCAGTATGCACCACGGATGTTAGCACATGACAGAACAGTCTGAGCACGAGAATCTAAGCAGTTATGGCACTTGCCCTCAAATTAGCCAATACTTCTAAAAAAAACAACATGACAGTACTCTATACATTATATTCACAAATCAATTTGTGCATTTAAGAGATTATTATACAAACAGAGAATGGATTTTTTTTTTTAAATGTCTACACAGATGAAAGTGCCTCTGGCTAGTATCCAAAACACTAACAGTTTCATTTCCCAAATTTCTGAGACTAGCACATGACAATACAGATATCAGAATGCTTGTGACCAGTGGGAAGTTAAGAATCCTGACTGGTTGTTGTAATTCAGTCAAAGTAAATTGCTCAAAAATAACATATTTAGTTTAATGTGTGCACAGGAGACAATTCAGACTTTGGGAGATAGTATTGTGAAGCCAAATGGCACAACCAGCATCAGCATTATTGAAGACAAAATTTTGAAGAGAACCTCTTTCCGTGTTCACTATTTCTGCTGTTTAATGTTACCTTTGACTGTGTAGTACCAGAAACAATTACTGATTATGAGATAAACTTGGCAATAAAAAATACAGAAAGTCTATAAAGAGGATCTCATGCAAACTCTCAGGCCCCAAAGTAGACCACAGCCTCTCTCACCTGTAATAAAGGTCGTAGAGAACCTATCTGGTGACAGCCACTTAATTTACGCCAGTCTGGGATTTCATTTGGTGACAATAACATCTGACGCCCTCTGTAATTACTGTATTCATAGATTATCCACCTGAAAAAACAAAATATACTTTCATGTTTATTAACTGTCAAGCATCATCTGTATTAAAATGTCCATTAAATACTGCTTCTGAAATTGTAAGAAGTGATATTTTAGATAGAAATTTGTGTCACGAAAAAGTAGTGCTTAAGTTAGTAGTGCTAATAACCAGGACCATCTTTCTTTTTAAGTGGTCTCCAAAATAATAAAATTATCTCCTGATTTCGGGCATTAGTAGATTTGTGCTCAAATTTTAAAATATTTCCATTAATAAATCACACCAAAAAGAAATAAAGCATTTTCATAGGTTAGAGACAGCATGAAGTATAATATTTTTATGTATAATACACCATTTCAGGAAAAAAACAGTGTGGTCAACCAAAATGGGCATGTAAATATGCTGCAAAATCAGTCGTGTTGTGTACCTTTTTACTGGCTTGCAGAAACTCCCTATCCATAACACACGCAGGTGAGAATTGCTAGCAGAGGGCTTTGGGTTAAATAGGGACAACTGCACTACGGGGGAGTTGTAAGCACGAACACACGCCTGTCACCTATGTCCTATCCTAGGATGTCCCGCTCCAGGATTTTTTTTTTTTTTTTTTGGGCAGGGGAAAGGTGGAAAGTAGGAGTCTGCCAGGATTGGTATGGAAAATTGGAAAGTGGTATGGAAAATTGGTATGCTCTGCCTGGCACTCTACAGAATGTGCACAGATTTTCTGGCAGCCTTATATTTGCAGGATCCTGCCAGAATTTGCCCCTGTGGCTGCAAAAATACTGTATCAGACAAAACAGGAGGGGTGAATGTGTTCACTGTTTTTTATTACTCTGAAATGGGCCACAGCGCAGGGCAGTTGTCTAGTTCTCTTTCATGTACGCAAGTCCCTGCACTCTGATTAGCTGGGAGCATGAGATAGGCATACATTTTCAATAACCTTACAGTGATTATGCAAATTTCTCTGTACCATCTGCCCTAAAATCTCTCCCCTGTGACTTGCTCCTCAGTAGTCCCCCAGGACTTAGCCAGCAGTGCCTGGGAGTTAGCTATGTGGAACTGTCATCCCTACAAAGAAAAGACCTTCCTGTCCAGAAGGTCCAACCTTTTGACCCCTTGTTTGGTAGGCTGGATTTCTGCAGCTGTTGATAAGCCTGCTCTGCAGCTGCTTGAACCACCAGTGAATTAGGGGCTGGGCGCGTAAACAGAAAATCAGTCCCTTTGGCCGGCACAAAATAGCATCTCTCGGCTCTTTTCGGGGTGTGGGCACATGATGGGTGTGCCGAACCAGCCTGGGCAGTCTAACACCAGTATGGCCTTGTTTATAGGAAGAGCCACCCTGTGGCTCAAGGATCTCCAGGAAATGATGTTGGGGATCCTGGACTTGCTTCAACAGAACTTGCAGGTTGGTAGCCACCCTCTCTAGATGGTCTTGGTACCGCTGGTGATCATCCAGCAGAGAGAGCGGCAAATCATAACCGCCTCATTCAGTGACAAGGAGGCTCCTGTTGGAACCGGTGGTACAGATTCCATGTCTTCCTCCTCGTACACTGACAGAGGCTAGCTGGCGCATGGGGGAGGAATGATAAGACTGGCAACAGTGCCGGATGTCTGTGGTACAGATCCCAGGGTCTCCAATAGGGCCAAAACCTAGACCAATGGACCCCAAGGAAAGCAGTACTAGGCCTCCCTGAGGGGGTCATAGCTGGCAGGTAAGGGTGCCTCGGCTCTCTGTCTGGGCTCCTGCATGGCAGTGGAGATGTTGGTAGGACTATGTCCTGGGACACCGCTGAGTCAGATAACGGCTCTGTCAGAAACGGCAGAACCGTCGGTAATGGAGGACCCCATTCCGATGGATGGAGCGGGGGCCTCTCCTGTAATAGCAGTTCATCCTCAGTGTAGCAATGACCTGAAGAATGGATGGGCCAGAGAGGAGAGGAGACTGCGAGTAAGGCAAGATCACTTTCTCCGGCATCAGGAATGTCTCTGTATGTCCTGTAGTCCACATAATGTCCATGGAGACTCTGGAGGGACAAGGTTTAGTCATCAGAGCTGGCGAATGGGATATGCGAGCCACACCCATAGATAGCTGCTCCATGCATCCGGGTACTGAGGTCACCAGTGGAACAAATGGATCCTACTTCTTTGCCTTACCCTCCAGGCAAAGGGGGGGTCCCTTTCGGCACAGGTTCCAGGGGATCCAGATGCAACATCCCGACCTGGTATGCCTCGGGGACACAATGCATCTCTTATGAGCAGTCCTCTGTAGGGACGTGCTCTTATGCCCTCTAGAGTGTTTCTTACTGTCCTGGTAGGGCTTGTCCTTGGGCTTCGGTACTGGCGGCTCTGCACCATGTCTCGTGTTTGGGAGGCAATCCGAGTCAGAGGAGGCCGCTGTATGCGGGGCTCTTCCTGGCTAGGATCAGAGTGAATCTGGGGCCTCAGTCTCTTCCATCAGGAACTTGCAGAGTCGGAGCTCCTGGGCCTCTATAGTTCTGGTGAGAAGGACTTACAGATGCCGCACCTCGCCCAGACAGCAGAGGCACCGTTGATGATCGACACTGATGGAAAAGGAATGAAGGCAGGAGACACAGTTCTTGAAGCCTGGGACTCTGGGCATAGTCCCAGGGTAGAGAGGGGTTGTGTCCCCCAACCGGGGAGGTTCTGTACTAGCTAGACTACACTACACTAAACTATCTTAACTAATCTATAAAACTATGAAAACACTATTTACACAAGCATACAACAACTCTCTGAGATAAGAGCGAAGGAGGAATTTGTGTTCCTATTCAGGCCATGTGGCAGTAAGAGGGAACTGGAGTGACATCTACCCACACTGCCCCTTATGCCCTCTCTTTGGGGCACAAGAGTACATGCCGCACATGTGTGGGTCAAAAGACACTACCTTGGGAGAAAACTTCTGGACTCAGGCTCATGGCGCGCATGCGCACCCTACATGTGAAATACACATAGGGATCATCACTCAAAGAAGAAGGGACAGATAATAAGAAAATATCATAATGCCACCATATAAATCCATGATACACCCACACCTTGAATACTGCACACAGTTCTGGTTGCCCCATCTCAAAAAAGATATTAGAATTGGAAAAGGTACAGAGAAGGGCAACAAAAGTTATTATAGGGATGGAACAGCTTCCATACAAAGAGAGATTAATAAAGACTGGGACTGGTCATCTTAGAAAAGAGACGAGTAAGGGGGAGATATTATAGACGTCTATAAAATCATGAATGGTGTGGACAATATGCATAAGGCAGTGTTATCTACCCCTGAACATAACACACGAACCAGGGGTCACCCAATGAAAGCAATAGGTAGTAGGTTTAAACAAACATAAGGAAATACTACTTCATGCAACACACAGTCAACCGGTGGAATTCGATGCCAGGGAATGTTGTAAAGGCCAAAAGTATAACTGGGTTCAAAATAGAATTAGATACATTCATGGAGAGTAGATCCATCAATAGCTATTAACCAAGATGGTCAGGGATGCAACCCTATACTCTGGGTGGCCCTAAACCTCTGACTGCTAGAAGCCGGGACTGGAGAAATGGGGATGGATCACTTGACAAATTGCCCTGTTCTGTTCATTCCCTTTGAAGCATCTGACACTGGCCACTGTCAGAAGACAGGATACTGGACTAGATGGACCATTGGTCTGACCCATGTGTTCTTATATAAATATTTTATATGAACTATGTAGGCCTGCTTCCTACAAGGGGCAAAGCACCTTCTAGTCCAACATAGTCATCTTGTAGTAAGTAGGCCCTGAGACTCTTGACGCAGTAAATAGAAATGAGATTATCAATGTATTGCAGAGTAATACTCCAATGGGATATCACTTATTTTCTAAGTATTTTTTGCATTATTTCATGTTTAAGTAATTTCCAGAGAAGCAAAAAGTAAATGTAACTTACATGCCACCAAAAACTTGGACAGAAGCTATTCGAGGATTGTATCCTAGGAACTGGAGATTTAAGACTTCTGTAGTAAACTCCATTTTCTTCCCCTTGAAACCTTCCTTTTCAAAGAGGGCTATGCTTGGCTCAGAAAGCTCCTATATTAAAAGAAAGGGTCCTATTTAATACATGTACATTACTCCAGAACATTAAGCCACAAAGACTCTTTGCACTCTTTTGCTTGAAGATTTGAAGATCAGAAATTCCCCAACCATCCTTGCTCACTGGCAGCAGCTTACTAAAAAACCCCAACCCCCCTCTCTATTTGTACACTCTATTATTATTTCAAAATACAAATAGAGTGTAAACCACAACAGTGAGAACTGCCTGTGTCTGCAGAGAGCTGAAACAATAGCTTTGAGAGCTGTGCATTGCCCCATTCATTTCAAAAACAGTGCTCTGTGAACTCGAACAGCTAAATGGGACTAAATCAGGGGGCCCAGATAATCTTCATCCAAGAATATTAAAGGAATTGGAACATGAAATTGCAAGCCCATTAGCAAGAATTTTTAATGAATCTGTAAACTCAGGGGTTGTACCGTATGATTGGAGAATTGCTAACATAGTTCCTATTTTTAAGAAAGGAAAAAAAAAAAGTGATCTGGGTAACTACAGGCCCATTAATCTGTAGTAATGCAAGGTCTTGGAAAAAATTTTGAAGGAGAAAGTAGTTAAGGACATTGAGGTCAATGGTAAATGGGACAAAATACAACATGGTTTTACAAAAGGTAGATCGTGCCAAACCAATCTGATCTCCTTCTTTGAGAAAGTAACAGATTTTTTAGACAAATGAAATGCAGTGGATCTAATTTACCTAGATTTCAGTAAGGTGTTTGATACCGTGCCACATGGGGAATTATTAGTTAAATTGGAAAAGATGGGGATCAATATGAAATTGAAAGGTGGATAAGGAATTGGTTAAAGGGGAGACTACAGCGGGTCATACTGAAAGGTGAACTGTCAGGCTGGAGGGAGGTTACCAGTGGAGTTCCTCAGGGATCGGTTTTGGGACCAATCTTATTTAATCTTTTTATTACTGACCTCGTCACAAAAAATGGGAGTGTGCTAATAAAGTTTGCAGATGATACAAAAACTGGGAGGTATTGCCAATTTAGAGAGAGACCGGGATATCATACAGGAAGATCTGGATGACCTTGTAGACTGGAGTAATAGTAATAGGAAGAAATTTAATAGTGAGAAGTGTAAGGTCATACATTTAGGGATTAATAACAAGAATTTTAGTTATAAGCTGGGGACGCATCAATTAGAAGTAACGGAGGAGGAGAAGGACCTTGGAGTATTGATTGATCACAGGATGACTATGAGCCGCCAATGTAATATGGCCATGAAAAAAGCTAATGCGGTCTTGGGATGCATTAGGCGAGGTATTTCCAGTAGAGATAAGGAGATTTTAGTACCGTTATACAAGGCACTGGTGAGACCTCACCTGGAATACTGTGTGCAGTTCTGGTCTCCCATGTTTAAGAAGGATGAATTCAAAGAGAAGGGCTATTAGGATGATCCGAGGAATGGAAAACCTGTCTTATGAAAGGAGACTCAAGGAGCTTGGCTTGTTTAGCCTAACCAAAAGAAGGCTGAGGGGAGATATGATTGCTCTCTATAAATATATCAGAGGGATAAATACCGGAGAGGGAGAGGAATTATTTAAGCTCAGTACCAATGTGGACACAAGAACAAATGGATATAAACTGGTCATCGGGAAGTTTAGACTTGAAATTAGACAAAGGTTTCTAACCATCAGAGGAGTGAAGTTTTGGAATAGCCTTCCAAAGGAAGCAGTGGGGGCAAAAGACCTATCTGGCTTTAAGATTAAACTCAATAAGTTTAGGGAGGAGATGGTATGATGGGATAACATGATTTTGGCAATTAATTGATCTTTAAATACTCATGGTAAATAGGCCCAATGGCTTGTGATGGGATGTTAGATGGGGTGGGATCTGAGTTACCCAGGAAAGAATTTTCTGTAGTATCTGGCTGGTGAATCTTGCCCATATGCTCAGGGTTCAGCTGATCGCCATATTTGAGTTCGGGAAGGCCTGATGCATTAGGTACTACATGGGTAGAAGGTGCATGTGAAAAAAATGTAGAGACTGTTATGGGAGAAGCAGGCAAAAGGGGTATTGAGACGAACTGGGATCATTGGAAGCATGGCAAAAAACATGACCAGAAAAATAAATACCTGAAATAGAAATCTTACAGCTTTACAGAATTATGAAAATGAGCTTTACACAAACACACATGTTTGTCTGTTGCTTTTTACCTGGTATATTGGTTTGCTGTAACACAGATATTATCAGGTAGAAAACTGATTGCCTTGCCTAGCTCATCATCCCATCAATGACCTCTACGGAGAAGCAAGCAGCAGTGTATGGAAGCAAATAAATGGCATGGAATTGCTTTATACTGTACTTATCTGCTAAGCCTTTAACAATCAACTTTAACTTTAACAATCAACGGCTGCCATTTGTTTGTTTTGTCAACAGAACACCACTGTTCTCCTTCACAAAGTAAAAATTTTCCTAGAGTGAGTTTATCCTTCTATGGTCGAAACAGGCATATAAAATACAATGATAGTTTACACTGCAATGTATAAAAGCTCTCTACAGACTAGACTATTTTAATTAATGGTTGATAACAACCATTATGCATGTCCAGGACCATTCCATTTATTTTTAACAGTATCTGCATCAGCAGCATGGCAACGGAGTGGAGAAAGTATGACATATACCTAGGGGCGCTCTTTTCCTGAGTTTATATTATACCCCAAAAGGCGCCATAGGGGCTAGTAATGACAACTACATTAGAGCAATAACAATATTGTCAAAGAGTTATGTGAGTATTATAATAGCCAAACCCAACGAAAAGGAGCAACAGTTTACTATTTCTCTTCTAAAATTAGTACAAACAGCTGGTAGTAGTAGTTCTAGCCTCTCATTGGATTCTTGACAAAATTTTGTTTAAATTTATGTTAGCTTTAAAATGTATTTGCATGATTCTGCAAACGTTCCATTGTAATGATCTATCATGAGGTTGAGTAAACTCTTAACTGACCCATTAAAGGGTAATGAGTGCAAATTAAAATGACATTTGATTTCTCATTTGCTATTAAAATATTAATTATTATTCTGGTACGAGCAAAATAGGAATAATTAAAAAAGCTTATAAATTCCATATTGCCATAGAAATATAGAATTCTGATTTTTGAATACACGAGGTGCTGAACCTTCTTTGGAAGAATGAACCATTGAGTGAGTGAACAAAAATGGAATTTTCGTGATTATGACAACTGCACATTGTAATTAATTTAGTTCTTCTGAAGTTGCATGGTTGAATTCCACTTTTTATGCACATACAGCATGGACAGCAGCAGGGAAGCTTTTCCACATTGCCCCACCAACATGCTTGAACCCTAACTTGGAGATGAACAGCAGCAGAAAGCAGCAATTCAGTTGCTCTGCCTATGGCATCATTGACTCCTTTACTATGACTGCTATCAATAATGATGGCAGTTTTTGGTTCATGCACTGAGACCAACAAACTCATTACACATAGCTACTGAACAGTAACTACTTGTCCCCGTACCACTTGTACTTCACTGTCCTTTATGTGGTTGCAAAAATGAGAAGTTAAATACTCCTACTGCGTGTGTATTTATTCAGTTATCCTTACAATGTTTATAACATGTAGAGATTTAAGTCTTGTTTGGGGTGGACATCCCATTGCAGTCAGATTAGAATAGGTTCCTTCTTCTAACACATACTGATTACCAGAGAAATCTTCTTTATCATATGCAATCCAACTGCAGGAAGAGAAGGAAAAATCTAATAACTAAAGTATTCCACTCATAACCAAAGTTCCGTCAATGCCTCCCAATATTCCTTAGCATGTAAACAATCATTTTTAATCACTCTGAAATATTTTAGCAGAAATAAGCTACTGAGAGAAACACAACAAACTTCAGAGGTATTGGAGAGTTAAAAATTCACATGATGAACTGCAAAACTTTTTTCCTTCCATTTAACTCCACAGTTGGTATGTGAAACTGGATCCTTCACCCATTTCCAATTTCAGAAAGTTGGAATATTTTTATTTTAAATTTTTTACCATTTCAGTGATTTTGCAATAATCATAATTCCATGCTTACCTGCCGCCCAAAACTTTTGAAGACTTTGTAGCAAATGAATCGTCAATATAATTGGTATTTTTCTCAAATATTTGGCTGTTACCTTTGAATTCTGGCTCTGAAAATAGCTGGACCTTTAAAATTATAGTGTACATATTAAAAGGGTATGGTATAATAATGCATTCAGCACCCTTTAACTAGGTAAATCAAACATTACTTCCATCCATGGTTATATTCAAATGCATTTAAAAACCCGGAATCCTTCAGTTTTGCAACATTAACATATTTTATTATCCACGAGTTACTTTTCTGAAAGATTGCCAGGTAACCAGATTGAAAATTACTTTCTGCAGTAAATCATTTAGCAACATACAAAACAGTTCAACAACTACTAATAAACAGACATAGACTGTTTACAGATATCCCAGATTAGATTTTTAAAACTTCCTTGTAAGGCAAGATGGTAAATGGTCTATCAAACTCATCTGTCCTGGTTCTTTAATCATATTCTTAGAAATACATTGTCCCGTCCCCATTCATATCAAACTACCTGATTTCTCAGAATATAAAAGTTTTGTATGAACTTTGTAAGCCACTCAGATACCACAATGATGGGTGTGGTATAAATTCCCAGATTAGACAGATAGTATTTGTACTGCTAGAGCTATAGTTGTGTCAACACTTATATTACAAACCCCTTTATCTTGTTTAAAATTTCACCCTAGGCTGAAAGCCACACACACACACAATATGAATTAATAATTCATATTAATTACCATATGAGGATAGTTGATGGCATAATTAAATCTGATCACACAGAAATCATCCCTATCATAATAATTATGCCAAATTTATTCACACTTAAAAAAGATACACGTCCAGGCATGTAGAGATTTCCCACAAGAGGAATATCATGTACAACAGAATGTGCCCCCAAACAAAACATAGGTCCAGTGTTTCTTACCTCACTTAAGAATCTGTTTAGAAGTATACAATATGCAGGTGTAGACAATTTAAAAAAAAATATGCATGGGGCTGGGCAATGAACAACCTTGAGGTATTTCTTTCCCCAAAAGCTATAGACAGCTGTGAACAGCAAGGCTTTGGTAAGGCACAATATCAGTTAAGCCTTGTTTAATACGATCTGCATCCTTCTCCCCTCCCCCCCCCCCCCATAGGGTCATAACTTTGTACTGTATTCACCATTTAGGCTGAACTTTTTCAAGTTTCATCTGTGCCATGATTTTTTTTTTTTTATTAAAGGAAGGATGAAAACAGATTTTTTTTTTTTTAAACAATGGGAAAAGTGTAAAATCTGTAATCTCACTAAACAGGTAAGTATCTTCTGCATATTCAGAGTCATATCTCCTTGCATGAGTGACAAAAAGTAAGATTTTACTACTCTTGAAACCATGAAAGCCCTATAGATCTAAGAGAGAAAGACACACCTAGATTCTCTGGTAGCTTGCATTCCATCAACAGAATTGTTAACTAAAGCGGGGAAGGGATAGCTCAGTGGTTTGAGCATTAGCCTGCTAAACCCAGGGTTGTGAGTTCAATCCTTGAGGGGGCCATTTAAGGATCTGGGGCAAAAATTGGGGATTGGTCCTGCTTTGAGCAGGGGTTTGGACTAGATGATCTCCTGAGGTTCCTTCCAACCCTGGTATTCTATGATTCCATGAAATTCTAATTGCAGGGCTATTTCTGCAACCTCATTACCCTCAGATTATGGTCGGCTACATCGGTGTAACCCCACTGAGGACATAATTTGAGAGTATAGAGGTTGCAAAATTGTGAATGAGGGTACTAATCCATCAAGCTATTTTCAATGCATATTGTCAGGATGCTGAAAAAAGTTGAAACACACAAGCAGCAAAGGAAGAGTTAAGACTGTACAGGCACATTACCTACTGCCAAAGGTAAGTTTCTTCTGTGTTCAACAGTTAATGTTAGCTAACACAATATTTTATTTATGGATAGAAGGGGTTTCTATTTAACCCCCACTTTTTCATTCACTTCTAATATTTTTCTTTTGAAGTTTTAACTTGGTGGGCGCTGAATCCATGAGAAGAAACTGTGTTAATTTCTGAATATTAACGCTGCATTAAGTCCACAGAAATCAGGAAATGCTGTATCAACTCTGCATTTCCTGATTTCTGTGCTTAATTTTTAAATATCTGATATTGCACCAATAACCCCTTTGCTCCTGAAGTTTTTAAATGCTTGAGGGTCAGGAAATTGGGTAAACAGCGGCAGGGTAAACGAAAGGATAGGGAAAGCTAAAGCAGAGATGGGGAGCTGAAGATAATGGAGTCAGAGAACATCAGCTACTCCCATAAAAAGGAACACAATGACACAAAACTATTAGTATTGGTAGTTTCTGAACATTACAGGTTTTCTTGAATTTGACAGGATGTAGTAAACACCACTCCATTCAATTATTTTGGCATCTTAGGCATTTGCTCAAGTGCCTAGATATTTTAGTCATTTGATCAAATTACAATTTTGACAGAATGACTGCTTTTTAAAAATTTATAGATATTATACACACTAGAATATATTTGTTTTACAAATTTAGAGAAGGGCCTTACCTTGAATTTCCCCATTTGGCTATTGATGGTATCCTAAAAAGTTTGGAGGGAAAAAAACCCAAATGTTAAGAGTGATGAAATAATGCAAAAAGCATTCAAAACCTTACAGCTTTAAGAACCTAAGCAAATCTAAATTTCATTAGAAAACAGGAGAAATAGCTACAATCATTTCTCAAAAATGTATAAAGTGTAATAATACCAAAAAAAAAAAAAGTTTCCTTACCGCAACTATGGGCTGAACTGAAGAGATCTTACTATTCTTGCCTCCCCAGGCCTCAATGCTAGGATACAGTCCTTTATCAAGGATGTACTGCTCTCCTGTAAAGTCAGGATTCTCATAGACTACCCACCTGAAAAAACAGATACCAAAAACTTTTTCAAAACACTGGTGAATATTCATTATTGTCTTAATGTAAGTTTTACGAACATAAGAATGGCCACAGTGGGTCAGACCAAAGGTCCATCTGGCCCAGTATCCTGTTTTCTGACAGTGGCCAATGTCAACTGCTTCAGAGGAATGAACAGAACAGGTTCAAGTGACCCAAGAAACAGTTAATGTTACTGATATTTCCAAAGGGCAAACTAGCACACTGTTAAAAAACAAAATTAAAGAAATAGTACATTGCATCAACAATTTTAACCCCGCCAGTACCATGAGGTGCTGAGCCCCTCCTGCTACCACAGGTTTTACTGAGAGCAGTGGGTGTTCAGCACTTTGCAGGCAGCACTCGGAAACTTACAATATGGGGGCCTGATTTTGCAACAGGCAGCTCAAAAGAGCCATATATGGTTTGCACTTCAAAAATCTATTGTAATAAGTCATGCTTTCGCACCATGGATCTACTGTATGTGTATTAAGATTCTGGGGAAAACAAAAAGAGAAAAAATTTCAACGCTCTTCAACTTAGCTACCGCAAGCCACATGAGGCTGTATGTATTTTATCTGGCAAGATGCTCATTTGTTTTGTCCTTGATCAGAGAGAATATTTTGAGGTGTTTCAAATCTAAAGCTTTTATTATGTTGCTAATTCTATAATTTTTATTTATTAGCTTGAGCTAAGAAATAAATAAGCTTTCTCTTGTAAAATGTGAAGATGTTTGGAAACAAATTTTTGCATGATGAACAGAAGCATTAAGGATACTCTGCTACAATAACATATTATGCATTTCATAAAAAATGAACCCGACTGAAGAGGATTTTTTTTTTACATGACATCACACCTAAACAAAAACATTTGACTCGTTTGCAAAAGTCTGCTAAGGTAAAGTGTCCTTCCTGCTAGGAAATATGCCACCAAAGGGAAGGACGTTTCCCCCACAAAATTAAATGCTAAAACAAAGTGAAATATCTTAACAGATTCAAAGGTTTTAAGGCTGCATGGGATCATGATGAGTCCAACCATATGCATAGAAAAGACCATAGAATTTCTACATCAAACCCCTAACTTCTAGTTCAGCTAGAACATGTGTTCTAGAAAGACATCCAAACTTGATTTAAAGAATTCAAGTGATGGGGAAGCTACCAAATCCCCAAGTAAGTTGTTCCGATGGTTAATTACTCTCACTGATAAAAAATGTGCAACTTATTTGTTATCTGAATATATTTAGCTTCATTGAATCTTGTCATACATTTGTCTGCAACATTAAGGAGACTCTACTATTAGATGTCTCCCCTTGATCACAGAATCATAGAATAATAGAGTTGGAAGGGACCTCTGGAGGCCATCTAGTCCAACCCCCTGCCCAGAGCAGGACCAATCCCAACTAAATCATCCCAGCCAGGGCTTTCTCAAGCCTGACCTTAAAAACTTCCAAGGAAGGGGATTCCACCACCTCCCCAGGTAACGCATTCCAGTGTTTCACCACCCTCCTAGTGAAAAAGTTTTTCCTAATATCCAACCTAAATCTCCCCCACTGCAACTTGAGACTATTACTCCTTGTCCTGTCATCTGCTATCACTGAGAATAGTCTAGATCCATCCTCTTTGGATCCACCTTTCAGGTAGTTAAAAGCAGCTATCAAATCCCCCCTCATTCTTCTCTTCCGTAGACTAAACAATCCCAGTTCCCTCAGCCTCTCCTCATAAGTCATGTGTTCCAGACCCCTAATCATTTTTGTTGCCCTTCGCTGGACTCTCTCCAATTTATCCACATCCTTCTTGTAGTGTGGGGCCCAAAACTCGACACAGTACTCCAGATGAGGCCTCACCAATGTCGAATAGAGGGGAACGATCACGTCCCTCGATCTGCTGGCAATGCCCCTACTTATACATCCCAAAATGCCATTGGCCTTCTTGGCAACAAGGGCACACTGTTGACTCATATCCAGCTTCTCGTCCACTCTCACCCCTAGGTCCTTCTCTGCAGAACTGCTGCCTAGCCATTCGGTCCCTAGTCTGTAGCGGTTCATGGGATTCTTCCGTCCTAAGTGCAGGACTCTGCACTTGTCCTTGTTGAACCTCATCAGATTTCTTTTGGCCCAATCCTCCAATTTGTCTAGGCCCCTCTGTATCCTATCCCTACCCTCCAGCGTATCTACCACTCCTCCCAGTTCAGTGTCAGTTTAGTGATGTAAGTACTTAGCCTTCTCTTTGTTATAAGCTAGATAGACTAAAGAAATTCCATCTTTCTCTGTAATGCAGGTTTTGCAGACTTCAAATAATTTAACTTTTTCCTGAACCTTTTCCCATTTGTCAGTATTGTTTCTAAAGTGCAGAGACCAGAACTGGACACAATATTTGAGTAACAGTCTCACTAAAATTGTATGCAGGTATAACAACATTGCCCTACTTCGATCAATATTCTCCCTTGCTTATACATCCCAGAATTGCATTTGCTCTCTTAGCCATCTCATCACACTGAGTTCATGCACTGAAACCTACTTATAAGTAAGACACTCTCCGTCTCCCCCAAGAATTTCACCATTTCACAATGTCCAGAACAGCAATTTTCATACCGTAGTGCATTAAAATATGGAATTTTCATTTTACTTCACTGTAAACCAACTTTCACTATATATAAGAAGTTCACCATAAGAGGACATCCCTGTACTAAAGAAGAGATTCTATTGATAAAGCTATTATTCAAAGCACAAGGAGCCTGATTCTCAGCAGCTGTAAAGTGGGACAGCTCTACTGACTTCATGAAACTAAGTTGATTTATGCCAGCTGAGGATCTGACATGAGGAGTACAAAATTCATTAAAATACATAAAACTGGTACTCAAGTTTTGTATGATTTGTCCACAGTGAACATATTCTTATAATCCTTCATATTACCTCTCCTTTTGAGTCATGTATAACTGAGTCTTTTAACGTGTTATTCTCTAATAATTTAAGGCATATTCCAGGACACACACCCAAGTCATTTTAAAACTACTTAATCAAAGTGACACAGGTATGTATGGTAAACTAACCACAAAGTTAAAAATGTTTGAAGTGTGCATACTATACCTGTAGGTCACATATACCAGAAGCTTTGAAAATGAAACTGCCTTGGCCAATTTCTCAAACAGATGTTTACCAGCCTCTCAATTACACAAACATCTGTGTATCACTAAACTTCATGAATAATCCTAACAATTTTTTTAAAATATGACCTCAAATTCTGTTTCAGTTATTTCAAACTATATTTACTACCATGAAAATAAATATTTGTGATATTAAATCTAAGTGGGAGTGTTAATACATGCCAGATCCCCCTTGAGCGTCTCTCTCCACACTATGCAAACACCACTCTATCTCCATCTTCCACCTGCTTAAAGAGGGCTGTATGCTTCAGCACATCAGCTGGTAGCACTACCATGGTATCACATGAAGTATCCAAGAACCATAGTCCTGATTCAAGAAAGCATCCCTATTAAAGGCAACACTTAAGTATGTGCTTAACTTAATGCATATGATAAAGTCCCATTGAAGTCAATGGGACTTGAACAAATAGTTAGGTGTTATCCTTAACAGGAGAGGACTTATGGATGTGATTAAGTGGTTTTCTGAATCAGGGCCCATTTGTGGGTTTACAGATCAAACCAACACCTTTAAGATCATTCAGAAACCAGCTGGAAGCCAGTGCAAACAACTGCACGGGAGTAACATGATAATCATTGGAAGTATTTCTACAACCATATTCCGCACCAGCTGAAGCTTGAGTGGTCTTCACGTACATCATTCTGTAAGGTGCATCACAGTAATCCAGTCTCAAAATAACAAAGACCTGCATAAGTGGGACAAGGTCTGTGTGCAAAAGAAAGTGTCACAACCTCGTTTCCAAGCACAGCATGAAAGAAAGTACACTGCAGCTACTGTATTTGGATAGCCATAAGTAACTGAGGATACAACATGAACCTCAGGTTGCAAACCTGAATGAAAAAATGAAGGTACCATACTCTCTCAACTGGAGGAGCTAAAAATCTCTACCAGTTCTGGTTGCTTTCTCCATCCCATAAGCTGTCTTTATTTAGGCTGAGGCTCTGCCAGGTAGCTTTCATTCCAGCCCCAATCTTAGCTAGACACTGCACCATCCCAATCAGATGAAACAGAGACCCAGGGAGCGGTGCCATCTGCGTACACTAATGCTATTGCAGCAGACACTACTATCTCATACCCCTAACAGCCTCTTACACACACTGAATAGGAAGTGTGACAAAACAAAATACTATGGAACCCCAAAAGAGACCACTTGGGACAGATGAGTCACTGAAATGCAACTCCATCTACTCCTGCTAGTGTCTACAGTCATGTCAACAATACTTTTGTGGCCCACAGATGATCTAAAAGAACCATAATGGATAACTGAATGAGAACTGAGGATACTTGGGACTGCTCAGCATTAGTTCCTTTATCCGTACAATAGTCTGTAATAAAAACCGCTTCTCAGTAGAATTAACCACTTCTTAAGCCTTCTTGCAAGTTCATTTTATTCGGTAAAGAAGGTCAGGTCCATACAGTACACTAATTACTTGAAAATTAGTGGAAAAAAAGTAGTTAAATTAAAGGAGCACAGAATAGTTAACAAAAGTTTATGGGAACTGGGGCTGGGGGAGTTTTTGTCTAAATTAAACAAAGGACCAGAACCAAATTTACTTTTGGTCAAAGACCCAAGGTCAAGTGTAATCCAATTAACATTTGTATTTTGCAAAATAAGTTAATTTTATTATTTCTTAAAACAAATAGTGATTGAGCTTGAAAAGTAAAAACTAAGCAGGAAATCAGAAACACTGTACACTCACAAGAAGCTTAATTTAGTATCTGTTTAAACTTGTTTTATGGGTGTTACCTTTTGCCACTAAATTCTTCCATTTTCTGCCAATTGGAAAGATCCCAATATGGAAGTAGATATCAATGCTGACTTAAGACAGCAAAGTGGCTCTTACTTTATAAAGGTTTTCCTTTTTTCAAATGACAGAAAAATTATTTCCTGGATTTTCTAACAAACTATGCTGGGATGGTTTCTGGAAAATTTCTGAAGAATGAAACTAATAATGATTTGTTGTAAAAGTATGCAATAAACGGTGATGTTTTATTCCAATTTGTTTACAATACAATATAGGCAAAAGTGAAAGTAATCCTTAGAAACATGCATGTAGTGTTTGAAAATAGTATAGCTAAAAACACACATATGTAATTCTTGAAAAACGTCACTGAATTGTTCACATCTTTGTTAAAAATTTACATTTTTAATCTAAAAAGATATCAGACGAGCTACTTAAAAATTTAACCACAAATTACTGCATCTATGGCATACTAGCCTATTTAATGGTATTTTACAGTCTAAATAGCTCAGAGAATTGCTAGTTGATGATGAGTGCACCTTTAAATGGGGGTGGGGCACATTGTCTGGCTTGCTGGGGAAGAGGGAATAGCTCTTTACGGCCAAGAGTGGGAGCAAGGATCAGAAGCTGCTGCAAAAGGGGGAGTGGGTCAGCGTGGCGACACTGACCCATCCCCAGGGACCGGAAAGGCTGGGAAGTTCAAAAGGGGCAAGTCTGGCAGGAGAAGCCCCCTTTCCCCACACCAGATGGAGCAGCACCCACTCTGCCTCCCCTTGAGGAGGCAAAATACCAGATTTCGTCAGAATCTGCTGTGGGCATCGAGCTAGCTGCTCCTTTCTAAGGGAGCTGGGAAGGAATTTTTCCCTCACCACCAGATTGGCCTAGGTGGAGTAGGGGGGGTTTCCACCATCCGCACAGCCGGTTCCAGTGGGGCTTTGTCAGGATGAGTAGGGAAGGGAGTTAGGCTGTAATGTTGCAACTCATTATGCAAGTGTCGGGCAGATGCCTAGTGCAGGTGCTCCACAGGGAAGGGATAAATGACTTGGTAAAGGACTTAAAAAGGAGGTGTTTGTTAAAGGAGTGGAATGGGAGAGGGGAGTTAGGGGCTCCCATGTCTGGTATGGCAGGGACCCAACCCCCTCTCTTATAGTCCACCTTAGCCCTCGTTTGGAGGAGAAATGGTAAGGTCCCAGCAATGGGTTGGCTGAAGGACAAGGTTGGAAAAAGATGGGGGCTGGCAGAAACCCCCCAGGTAGATAGCAAATGAACATGGAGCTACCTGCACTATACCCTTTTATCTGCCAGGTAGTCCCAGACATCTAATAATAGAGTTGCGGCCTGATTAAAATCATATCAAGTGTTTCCTGACATTCTCTTGGTATAGCTGGACAATAGGGTCTTTGGTTATAGATTCAAATTTGGAAGGGGTTCTTGACCAAAAGCTGTTACCATTTACTGTCTGTTCAGTGGCTTATGTGAAATGAAATGGTAGCTTTGCATTCTTAGTGGACAAATGTCCCTATCTTTGCAACAGACACTTTAGTCTGCTGTCTCAACAAATATATTAAGGATTCAATGGGCCTGGAGACTGAACAGCACATTCTGCAGTTAAATGGCGCGGTTCTTCCAGGTTGTCAGATCTCAGGCAAATGAGTAAAAGTGTGTGGAAGCTTATACTGCTGCTGTCCAGCTGTAACAGTTCTGTAGGGTAGGACAAGTTGACTTTCCAAAGCAAGTGAATTCAGCAGCTTTCATCCACCCCGTATTTCAGTACCTGACACACCACCATCATAAAACCACTGATTTTTCTGGCAAGGGAAGAATTACAGTTTGTGCTCCCAAATACATACCTAACACTTTACAGAACAAATATTCATTACAAATACGGTTTGGTTTACTGAACGTTATTTTTTATAAATATTTCTGCAATGTCCTTCTGAAATATTAATAATACTTTAGCAGTTTAAAAAAATCCTGTTGACACCATGTATCCCATATAAAAAAATATGGGACACTACAAAAATAGTCTGATAGTCCTTTGGTAAGAGCCCCTGCTACCTGAATTAACTGTTCATTAGTAGGAAGCATTTATTTAAAAGAACGGAACATGCAGGGGAGAAACTGCAGGAGGAGGTGGCAGCAACCAGACACAATAAAAAAAATTAACTTATAGCTACCCCTGCCAACCCATAATCCTTCACTTAAAGTCTTCACATCTGAGGTGAACATTATTATTTTTCCCCAAGAAAATATAAGGAATAAAAAATGGTCAGAAGCTAAAAATCAGGAGTCCCTTCTCTACTGTAACAGATATCAGACTTGCTGCCCTAGTGGTTGTGCAGAGGCTGTGAAAGGAGGTCTTCACCCTGTCTCCAGGTTAGGGTGGGAGGAGACAAAAGGGGCTCAGTGGATGCGAAGACTGCCATGTGAAAAGGGCTGCCTTAGGAACAATGTTTGCAACTAAGTCAGTGAGCTTGATCCTGCAGCCCTTACTCTTGCAAAACTCACACTGAAATATCAATAGGAGTTCTGCCTTCATAAAGACAGTGCAGGATGAGGTTTAAAGTGGGGTCCTTCAATGAGAGTTAGCTAAATGTTGTGGAGGGAGAATCAAGCGCCAATGTGTCTGAAATGCCTTCAGTGCTATCACTCACATTAATTCTGTGTATCTGGGAACATGCTGCCTAACACTTGTCTGTCTTTCCAAAACAAACTACTGTAGAAAATACTAGTCCTAGCAAGGGGTTAGCCTGAAGCTCTCGTCCAGAGCAATTATATCTTCAGAGGAAACTCTGGTTCAAAGTATCATTCTGTACTAGCAAAAAAGAAAAAGCACATTGGAGTGAAAATAAATCCTAATGCAATTTTTATTTTATTCTCACTTAGCAACTAAAATCAAAATATTTTACTTAAGATATCAAAATGGATCTAACCCTTCCTACAGTTACATGTGATCAGACTGAGTAGGAGGCTGTTTAGAATTTGTCATGCTACTTGTTGGGCTCAGAAGCCTCATGAGTAAAATCCTCCCTGTAGCGAGCCCCAATGAAAAATATCTGGAAAAGGTGAGGAAAAGTAGCAACCCAGTGAAGCAAGCTAGAGTCGGGCTTTTACACATGCCACTGGAAGTACCACAGGCTTTCTAAATATTCAAGCATGCATTCACTAACAGATGATTTAGCTACTACTGTAGTCTCATTTCAGTGACAATATAACATTAACTCATTATGTAGCACCACAAAATTAAGCTGAGTCCTCTAAGGACTATCTGAATATGTTTGATATGGATTCATAATAATCTGAATTGCAAGTAGATAAATTTACCTTACGCATACCATAAAGAGGAACAACGATCGAAACTAAACAGGATATTTCCCAACAAAAATAAAATATTCACTATGAAAAAGTATCCTGTTCCAAAGATGTGCTAAAAAACCCACAGATCTATTATGGCCCACATCACATCACCACACAACTGCCTTCCAAATATTTATCCCCACAACACACCTGTGAATGTGGTAAATATTATTATTCCCCATTTTACATATAGGGAACTGAGGGATAACGTGATTACATGATTTGCCTCAGGTAAAACACATGAAGTTTTGGTCAGAATAGCAAATTAGCCCCAGAGCAATTCAGCTGTATAACAGCTTAAAAAATTCCATGACAGCATCCTATTATTTATCCTCTGATGAACAGATAATTTACATGCATTCATCATTTACAAATAATAGGCCAGTGTTTCCTAAGAACATACAGTCTCATTATAGGAAGAAAATAAAATTTCATAGTACATTTATTTACAAACAGCCACATTCTTCTTTGTCCTGTGCAATCACAGATAGGGAATTATATTCCCAGAAAGATTTCTTCACAGATATTAAAAGCAGAGAGCAGTAAAACATTAAATTTGCTAATTTATTCTAAAAAGAATCACTAAAAGAAAAATGTAATTAAAAATATCACTTACACTCCACTTAAAACATGTATGGATTGTGTCCTCAGTCCATATCCAGTGTCTCTCAAATTGGAAATAATTCCTAATACATTAATATTGGAACCTTTAGTCCCGAAGTCTTTTTCACTGTACATTATCATGTGGGGGTTTGTGAAATCCTGTTGAAGCAAACAAAAATAAAGAAAAATGTAATAAAATATTTCACTGCACTCAAGTAGCAAATATTAGATCTTCTTGGAACTTACACCTAGAATAGGTCTCAGCGACTGAAGCTCTTCACTGTAACCACCCCAATCTTTCCATTCCTGGTACGTGCCTTCTTCCAGCAAATACTGATGACCTGCAAATCCTGGTTTCTCGTATGCAACCCAACTAAATATTGGGTGGGGGAAAAAAGCATATGAGAATGGAACCTTGCCACTAAACACAGAGCTGAATTTATCTCATAATCCTTCAAAACATACTGAGATACGACAGGTGAATTCTTTTTAAAAATAAGGAACTCCTGAACTTTGACCCTGTTGAAAGGAAGCTGTCTTTTTAATCAACCCAGACAGAAAAGGGATAAGTGAGATAAAAATCTGAATAAAATAAAACCTTTTACTAGGGTAGATGAAACGAGGAGACCTCGGTTCAAAGTCACCATAGGGTGACTATTTGCTTGGCACACCAGAGAGGGAGGCTTCCTTGTTCTCAGGATGTACATGTGCAGTACCTAGGGTAGGTTAGAGAAGCCTGTGGTGCTGCTCTAACCTACATCGGCCGGAGCAGTGCATGCTCTAGCAATTGCCTCCTTTTTACTTATGGTGGAAATGGGGTAAGGTGGAGGCACAGGTGCTGGAGACACCAGCCCTGCATTAGCCAAGAGCTCCTCACACCAGGGGAAATCTCAGCTAGCCAGATCTGGCAGCTTTGTGAGGCTAGAGTGCCACTAGAGGTTCAGAATGCACCCCAGAATCTGGTTATTTGCATTGATCTAACACAATGAAATAGCTATGAGGACAAAGACAGCAACTGTACATTACATCTTATCTGGTGCAATTTCCAACACTATCATGTTATTATGTGTACCAGACTTTTCTTCATTCTGCAATTAGAGCTGTTTGTGGGATTTTTCTCTACTTACATTCCTTCCAACACTTTTATGGACCCCACTGATCTAAGTGGCAGTGTCTTATTTTCTCCAGATTCTTCTTTTTGCTTTTCTTCCTCAATAAGAGTGAGTATTTCTGATTCCAGTTTCATGTGTTTCCCTTCAAAGAAAGGCTTTTCGTAAATGATTACCTGTAGCAGAGATGAGATAAAGTGGCAGTTACTGAAAAGGTGCATTAGTTACAAGTTTTGACAGCAGATTGACTTTAGGTGCACAGCACAAAATGAACGAAGGATCAGACTTTGAAACTAATCGGTGAGTCTCTATACTGGCTCAGGAGTCTGCCCTAAGATTTATTATCCAGTCACTGTATAAGTGAGTGCTGTGCCATCATACATATGATTAATGACTGGTAATCAGGTATGACAAAAGTTGCAGTATCATAGTGTTTCAGCACCATGCATACACAGCCCAGCCACCATACCAGTACTCATGACATCACCATGGTAAATGAGTTTGTGTGTGTTTGGTTGCCATGTTTAAAAGAGCTGGTCTCATGGTGATTAAATTAAATATATACATTGTTTTTTACCTTTGGCTCTTCAATGGATTCAACTTTGCGGCCACCCTAAAAAAAATTACAAAAATAAAAATAACTTGTTTGTAATAAATTTACATATGTATAACTATTTTACAGAAAACAGTCTTCTTTAAGATGAATTTTTTTTCAAAGTCCACAATATCAAACTCAAGAACATTAAACACTCATGGGTGCAATTAAGGGTAAGAGTCCAAGGACCTTAAACAGCACTATATACTACTTTGAAAGTCACTATGATGTTTTATAGTTTATTTTTGTGAATCTTGCAGAGTTTTGTGACACTAATGTTATTGTTAACATACTAGCTCTAATTATTTTACCATTTTCAAGGGTCTCAAGGACCTAACGTATGCTTCCTTCTTCTCCCAAAATGCTAAGTTAGGATATTCACCAGGCTCCAACATTAAAGGGATTCCCTGGAAACCAGGTTCTTCAAAAATTAGCCATCTAGAATTAAGACAAAAAAAAGTTACATAGTTCAGTGTTTCTGAATTACAATAAACATCAATGTAATGCTCATCAATGTAATCTTACAACAGAGGACATTATCCATTAAAATAAAGTAAATACAGGACCACATTTATCAGGATGCCACCAGCCTGAAAACAGATATGTTAGCATACACTTCTATGCCTGTGCAGAGTCCAGTCTGGTTTGCTCTGGTCTTCTCATGTTGACATAGCTATCACCTTTCAGGGAAGTGGATTAACTATGCTAACAGGAGAGCTCTCCCCCATCAGTGTAGAAGCATCTTCATGTAAACGCTACAGGGGCACAGCTGTATCAGTGCAGCTGTACCAATGTAGTGTTTTAAGTGTAGACCTGCCCTCCCAATGGTTCTGCGCTTGTTTGCTGGATTAGGGCCCAAGGAATTTTCACAATAATTAACATATGTTTGGGGATTTGACCCTGTTGGGTAACAGGAGTTTCAGACAATGACTGAACTTTGGAGAGTCAAGCCTGTATTGTCGTCTATTTACTGGAGACATATTTTTGTATTTAAAAATGGATTTTATGGGTACAGAATTAATTTTTTTAAATGAGTTAAAGAAGATCCTCAACAACCTAGAGCCAGATTCAATGCAAATGCTATCCAGCTTTCATGACATATCAGACAACTGCAGATTTTTGTTTTATTTTTTTGTTTTGGTTGGTTTTATTTTCCCCACTATTCATTAAAAAGTTCAAATAGCTCAGAAACGAGACCCAAGTATTTTCACAATCAGCAGTTTCTTGGTTCCAGGCACAAAGTAGCTTCCCAGAATTGGCTCTTTAGATCTTTCCCAAAGTAGAGTCTCTATACTGTTAGATTTGTCTCTGCTTTGTTGCACCCTCTTCAACACTTTGCATTTCTTAAAAGAGTGGGGGGGCGGAGGAGTAGGGGGGGATTGTTTTTGTTTGTAAATAAAAACTAGGGTGACTAAATGTTCTGTAAGAGTCTAAACACCTTTTCCTTCTTCTGATTGTCAACAAGCTACTCTGTGCATTGTGCAAAATAGTTACTCAAATTCCTATTTTATGTGGTAAGATATATGCACAAATATTTAATTCCATTTTCACACTAAGCGGTTCAAGGAAGAGTCCCCAGATTTGTCATTCAAATATGTATAGAAAGAATATAGCACAGATTGACCCTCTTCTTGTCCATTATTTGCATTTTTATAAAACCATTAATCATCACTCTCAGACAGTCTAAATGCAAGGCTTACAAGGCTGCTTTCCCAAATTAGGTGAAGCATACTAACTTTGATATTTTAATACAGTTGCTGAAATATGATTAAAACTCTGGTCTTGATATGCTGTTGAAAGATCAAAACCATTATATGTCACTATTTAGTGGCATGTTTAGGGCACAGCTGGTTTGAAAATGATCCCTCCCCCCAGGAAAATGTCAACTGTTCAAGGTTTACAGGATTTTATTTTTGTGAACACAAACAACTTTTGGCTAAAAACCATTATGGGAAATGTAGTCCAGTTGGAGAAGCCAGACTTTACGGCAGAATTCAGGCATGAAGCACAACAATGGCATTTCCAAATAAAAACTTTTCGTTTAGGGTTTTTTGGGGGGGTTTTTTGATGAAAAGTCAAAATTTGCATAGAAAATTAATTTTCTGAGAAAATCTCATTTAGTTGAAAACTGGATTTTCCACCCAAAACAGTTTTGAGGGGAAATTTTTGATCAGTCCGAGTTTAACCCATAAAGTCATAACCCGTAAGTGTGAAAGATAATGAATAAATATCTTTAGTTTAGGAGCAACTTGGTTTTAGAAATTCCAGTACTTCATTTGTCCACAAAAGGTATAACACTGGCAGCCATAGTATAAATGTGTGACCACACTTCCCTACCAATGTGTTTCAGTTCTAAAATCAGAGTTAAGAAACTCAATCCTTGCCTTCTCACTGGGTTTACAGAAGAAACTGAACTTATTGGCAAAAATCTCTCCATATAGGCCTGTCTTTCTTATGTGAAGTTGATACTAATTAACATGGGGACCACAGCAGGAAATTGGACTCTTCCATGACACACAAGAAATGACAATGAAGATTGGGCACAGAATGAGGAAAAATATGACCTAAGCTCAATTTAATAAGGAATGCCAGCTCATAAATTTTAAAAATGTAGGAAAATACAGAAGGAAAATGCAATACACAGCTTTAAGCTTTGTGATGCTTCCTAATATTCCTAACCCTTGAAATATCTTTAGTCATTGAGCTTCTCCAATGCATGTAGCCTGAATGTGTATTAAATGGGAATTTTTGCACTGGAGCAAGCTTAAAGGAGATTATACTGACAGAATGTTCTTGGCCAATATTCTTCTGTTTTCCTTGGCTTGTACGTATTTGGATAAGAGTTAGCACTGTCCATTTGCTCCTTCTGCATGATCGTGCAGTAAAGCTGAAGTCATGTTCAGAATACTATTTTTTACCACTATTGAAAGATCTTTACCCAAAAGGTTACTCCACTGTAGGATCAAAACAATTTCCTACATATATGTATTGGGCCAAATTCTACCCTCAGATTGCACCTTTGCACAGCCCCATTTGGTTCAAGTGGGAGAGAGTCAATAGTTTTCTTCATAAAGTAAATCTAACGAATAGCATTCTTTAGTAAACGCTTTAAATACCTGAAGTGGCGTGAAATAAACACCAACACCCCGCTACAGCAACTATTGCTCGTCTCACACTATTTTTTGGTTTTGGTCTTGATTCCCTTTCCTACTTAGCCAAAAGGCTCACTCTTGGGAATTAGCTTTGCAGTCTGTCATTGAGCCACACTGGACTGATGCCTTCAGGACTCAGATCATAAGGATCCTATCCAGGAGCTGACTGGTATGCAGTACCTGGCTTGTACTGAAGTTTCCTTCAAAGTACCACAGTAGTCAGTGATAGTCATATAGCACCAAACCAACATAGTCACACATTCCTATCAAGGACAACTGTATTGTGTTCAATAATCTAAGACTAACAGATGTAGCTTTATTCATGTTCTTCAGGTATTAATTAATGGTATGTTACAGAGATGCACTGACTTCAATAAAGCAGTTAGTTAATCCCAACACTACAATAATTAATACAGTGTGTATATATAGAGATACACACACACACAAGTTTGATTGCTTTGTACATGGGTTCTCAAACTTCATTGCACCAGGACCCCCATCTGACAACAAAAATTACTACATGACCCCAGAAGCGGGGAATGAAGCCTGAGCCTGCCCGAGCCCCATTGCCCTGGGCTGAGGAAGGGAAGGCAAAGCCGAAGCCCAAGGGCTTCAGACCCTGGCGGAGAGCCTGTAGCCTGAGACCCACCACCTGGGGTTGAATCTTTGGGGCTTGGGCTTCGGCCCCGGGCCCCAGCAAGTCTAACACCAGCACTGGCGACCCTATTAAAACAGGGCTGCGACCCACTTTGGGATCCTGACCAACAGTTTGAGAACAGCTGGCTTAGTATTTACATGTAGGATAGCCTTTCAAACAGATAACCTTTTAGTGCAGTGGTTTTCAATCCTTTTTCATTTGTGGACTCCTAAGAAAATGTCAAATGGAGGAACGGACCCTTTTGGAAACCTTAAGCATAATCTGCAGACCCACAGGGGTTCGCAGATCACAGGTTGAAAACAACTGTTTCAGTGAGTGACCACACTAAGTGACCAGAAGTAAAATTTTTCCACTGAATGCATCCGATGAAGTGAGCTGTAGCTCACGAAAGCTTATGCTCAAATAAATTTGTTAGTCTCTAAGGTGCCACAAGTCCTCCTTTTCTTTTTGCAGAAGTAAAATTGTATGTTTGCATGTCTGACAGCTATAACCAACAATTTTAAAACAAATTCCTTTTATATCAACATATATACACATGAAACTATATACTTACATGCCCCAATGTACTTTTATAGAACAAGTCTTCTGTGTTGTGCCAAATATACCGGTTTCCTCAGTGTCATCAAAAAATGAAGTTACAGTTCCCAGCCCTTCTGGTCCTGTAAACAGGTCAATTTGGCAAACCCTGTAATCCTGGAAAAATGGTAATTCTGTATTGTAGCACCATTTTTTATTGCTCTGATATAATTTATTGTAACCAAATCAATTTTTAAAACACTTCTGCTGTTCATAAGCCATTTACCCTATTCTATCTCAGTTACAGGTGTATGGATGCCTGTAAGTGAAATGTGGTGAGGCTGGTGATTTTTCCTCTCTCCGTGTGTTGAAATCTCTCTCAATGATTCTCAAATCTAACTTTTCATCCCTGACTTTTCTGTCACCTGTGCAGGCATGCATCTCCCCTTGGTCTCTTCTATATGTTGTTTGTCTAATTAAATATGAGGATAACACTAAAGAGAAAATTCTTTAACAGAACCCTAATTTTTTAAAAAGCTTATTTACAAATCAAGCATGTCTCCTTTTCCCTTTCAGACATTGTTACAGCTTATAGTAGAGGTTGGAAAACTTTTTGGCCTGAGGGCCACACTGGGGTTCCAAAACTGTATGGAGGGCTGGGTAGGGAAGGCTGTACCTCCCCAAACAGCCTGGCCTCCACCCCTTATCCGCCCCCTCCCACTTCCTTCCCCCTGACTGCCCCCCTCAGAACCCTCCACCCATCCAGCGTCCCCTGCTCCTTGTACCCTGACCACCCCCTCCCAGGACTCCACACCCCTAACAGTCACCCTGGGATCCCAACCCCATCTAACCCCGCCGCTCTCTGTCCCCTGACTGCACCAACCCCTATCCACACCCCTGCCCCAACAGGCCCCCCATGCCTATCCAACCACCCCATTCCCCGTCTCCTGACCGCCCCTCCCCAGAGCCTCTGCCCCATCCATCCGCCCCTCCCCAATCCCTGTCCCCTGAAACTCCCTGCTCCTTATCCAACCCCTCTGCTCCCCGCCCCCTTACCATGTCACTCAGAGCAGCAGGACTGGCAGCTGCGCCACCCAGCCAGAGCCAGCCACGCCGGCGCGCTGCCCGGCAGGAGCTCGCAGCCCCACCACCCAGAGTGCTGGTGGCACAGTGAGCTGAGGCTGCGGGGGAGGGAAGGATAGCAGGGGAGGGACTGGGGATAGCCTCCCCAGCCGGGAGCTCAAGGGCTGGGCAGGACGGTCCCGTGGGCCAGATGTGGCCTGTGGGCCCTAGTTTGCCCACCTCTGGCTTATAGCCTATTTTGGCAACCTTCAAATGGCAAGACTTCTGAATGATACCTTAAAACACACATAATAAGTTGCATATGCTAATACCGTGTACATAAAAACCCACAATTTGTGTGGCTATAGATATTTGTTAATGCAAATCTGGGTTTGTGGGTGTGCACTAGAATGTGTGTAAATTGGGTGCACATAAAAAAAATGTATGTTACATTCTATGTACTTATTGAACTTTGGAGTTTTTATTTTTAATCAATTTGCAAACCTTATACTGCATTTTAAATTTCTACTATGTTTTGAGGAATTAAGTAATGATAAGTATCAAGGAGTAGGTCTCCTTTCTCCCCCACCTTACTAGTGCATACTATTAGAGCTGCTACTGCAATACACCACCAATTATTTTGTAATTAACCCACAGAATCATTGCATAAAACTCAAATGTGTCTCAAAAACCCATACTTTAAGTAATGATATGCTTCGTGTATTAATAAATCAGTTTCTTGACATCAGAATTATTTATGCCAATAGAGGAAACAAACTGAAAAATATTTACGAATTGAACAAGAATAGATTATATTACTTGCCTTTACTACATGTTTAATTGAACCAATCACTGCAGACTTAGAGTTATATTCATCTTTCTCTTCAGAAGTATTTTCACCCCAAATATTATCGAGTTCCAGTTCTCCTTCCTCCAGAGAAATAGAGGGTCCTTCAAAATTTGGTTTCTCATATAGAATCCAGCTAAAGAACAGAAAAATTTCCCCTTCATACTTTTCATGATGACATTTTAACTAATCATGATTTTCTAAAAAATATGCTCTAGTTCAACCACAGCTATTCTACTTGAAGGAAGAATTAATTCAGAGAAGTCATATGTTCTGGGTTATGCAGGAGATCAGACTAGATTATTCCTTCTGGCCTGATAACCTATGATATATTGTCATTAGTATAGAGATTTATATACAATGCTGTCCACATTTTTTAAGTCCAAATGTTGTTTATGTTTATTACAAAAAGCTTTCCCGCAAAATACAAAACATTGCCCATGAAAAAGTCATTTAGTAAACATAAAGCAGCCATGAAACCAGGGTGGAAAAAATCAATGATTTTAAAAAAAAAAAAAAAAATGGATTTTTTTATTTAAATTGGATTTTTGAGGAAAAAAACCTATCCAAATATAGTTTTAATTACGATACATTATAGCTCAAAGATATCTCATCATGGAATAGGGATTATAAATTCTGATTCTATAGTATGAGACAATATATTCATGTAAAGTTTACAAAAAGTTTTGTAAATGAGTTTCAATAGTTCATGGATTAGGGACCCAACCTTATGGGGTTCCAGGGGGTTCTGCACAGATTATTTAGGTTAAACTTTCTATTTACCCAATGGGACTCAGTGCTCAGTCTAGAAGATACCATCAGAGATGCTTAGTTTTGCAGTTCTCAAACTGTGGATTTGGGTCTCCAGAGATAACATGCTTGTTAACAGCAAAAATGTTTTAAAATATATAAATAAATAATATAGAGAGGTGAGAAATAACAGACCTCAATCCTATTGTCCCTCTGCAAATCTGTGTACACACAGTCAATCCCATACCTCTCTCTAAAAGTGCAAAGTTTCAAGAAGTTCACTGAATAGAAGATAGTTGCGGGCAGAAGAGATCTGAACAAGGAGGAGAAGTCTGGAGATAAATGTGAGAAGGGAGGGACAGGCAGTAGAAACAAAAGTGAAACTGTCTGAGCAGCATATTCCAGAAGTGTTGAGGTCTTTCTGAGTATAGCCTTCATTGATTTGAGATCTACCATACCATTCTCTCACTAGAATGGTATGGTAGATGTCACTCATACCACTATAATGGTAGCAGGCTGTAAAAGAGACCTAGTTTGGGTGTCATCTATCTCATGTATCTCTGAGTTGTAAAAAATATGTATTAAGGTTACAACAACCAACAAGAATGCACTTTTATGTAGAAATCCATGATCAAATCAAGTCTTCCTGACTAATGATTTAAATCAAATCCACCCTGCATGAAACACATGAGTTTTCTATCATGCTGGGCTGCATTTACCAATTCTCCACTTAATAAAAGCTTCTAATAAAGCATCTTATCTAAGAGACAGAAATCTGGAGTAGAAACTGTTTATACTTCCCTAACTCTACTATATCATATCCTTAAGCATCAGCTACCCATTGTGGTCTTGCTTTACCAAGCTATATGATGAGCTATCCTTACATTTACAGTTAAAAAACATGACGCTTTCCATAATTAGCTGTTTAATAAAATGTTAATGCAATCTTCAGTCTGTCTTAAATAATCAAATGCAAAGAAATGTGCATCATACTATTATGCCTAGGCAAAGTTGAGGCACAAAAACAATGGTGACTTTAAATAAATATACGAAATACCAAGACACAATAGGTGTAATAGTTAAGAAAGGACAGAAGCATTAACTCTGAAATTCTTTTCCAATACAACTGATCTACTGGAAACAATAACTACACCAAAAGTTGCTGACATGCAAGTTACTGTCCAGTGTTCATTTTTAATGTTCTTTTAAAAATACAAATACCTATTGATGGCATTGCAATTTCATTAGAAAGTGCTTGACACTTTTATGTTGCAATCTGGGATGGTAAAAATACTTGCTTTAACACAACACTTTCTAGGTTCACATCTAATGCCAGAATTTGTGTAAATCTCTAACTATATGAAAAGATGCATTTTATTGTCTAAACTCCTCACATCACCAATTTGGTAGTAAAATATAATGAAGCAACAGGATCTGATGGGATATGAAACTTCTGTCTAATAATGCCACACTTACCATAAGGTATGTTGTGAGGCATGAGGACAAAGGCTGAGTGTCTTCTGTCATCGTGTGTGGGGATATAGACAGAGTGATCATTTACTGAAGTTATTGCAAAAGGATTTGGTTGAGAGAAAATTATTTTGTAGAGGAATTTCAAAGTGCTTTCTGTTGGTTTCCAGGACTCCACATCATGGCCACATTATATCACTGTGGTGTAGGGTTTTTTTGTGAACAATGAGATAACTACTTTTGCATGTGCTACGTAGAAAGGGATATTAAAATGAAAAAAGGAGGACTACATGCATTTTATGGCAGAGTTAAACTGCCCAAAGGCTTTTATATTTGGTAATTAGTCCAATATGTAAACTAAAGTATGCAAATTAGATTGCTTTTAAATACAGATTAGTGGTGTAGAAGTTGGCAAAAAAATCTGTAACTTGCGAATTACACATATGTGACATCAAAAACAGCTAAATCTATTAAAGAAATATTTGTAAATGAAAAAATATTGCATCTTGGCTATTAGTGTGCGAAGTCCGTCTGGGAAACTTTAAATAGACTGAGTTTTAACCTCTCACCTACTGTATGCCCCTTCGAAGAAACAAAGATTTAAGAGAAATGCACACATATTTCTAGCTGAAATGATGTCACCATGATCATGCTTTACTATGCTAACACCCCCCCCCGCAACTCTCAATAATGCAATTCACTCCAGCCAGGCAGATCCTTGCACCCTCCTAGAACCCCAGCTGCCTACAGCTAATTCCATGCTACATATCATTGGCCTCAACAGGGCTCTGGTGGGTGCAGAGGTTTGCCTTCAGGGACATGTAAAGATCCTGTCTACACTGGATCAGCAATCATGTTTGCTAAAACAGTTGCATATATGGTATAAAACCAGCTGAGGCTATCCCAATTGGCTGGACAATGGGCACAGTTTAGAAGCCATGTACTAGGTTAGGAAGGCTCTAATATTAGAACACTGTTTCTTGATTTGGTTTGGCCAAAATGTAACGGACAATCAAAATATGGTTAAATTGACTAAGCTGAAACAGTACTGCAGTGGAATTACAGATTGGTTCTGTTCCCTTTGTTCCTAGCCTCATGGATATGGGGCAAAATCATGTGGAGAAAAATTCCCATCTTACCATCCTCGGATGACTTTAACTAAAATCACTGATGACAGCACCCAAGAGCTGCAATCCAAAACATCATTAAAAACTTCTATACCATTCTTGTGAGAGTTTGATTCACTATATATCACCATCTGTATCAAAACAAAAACAAACAAACAAACAAAAACACATGAGCATTATATATCACCATTTTTAATCTAACAGGAAACAGTAGTCTATAACAAAAAATAGAAAATATAAACATTACCTTGCCAGGTCTGGGATTGATTTTATTTTGGCTGTTTCCTGAAAATGCCTGATAGACAGGGGAGAAAAAAACAGGAATAGATATTTAATAGAGAGTGTAATTTTTCCATTACCCCAACAATAAAATAATTAAGTGTGTTCTCATTTGGTATTATTTAAATTGATTTTAATTTTGTTTCCAATTTCTTCTACTGAAGACCACTTCGTCACACGTGCACAAATGTTATACTAGTCGAAGTGCTGCCTGTGGACCAGGTAGCCTTGAAAATCTTGCTGGCCAGCTTTCCAGATTTTCCAAAGGTGTTCCCACAGACCACTTAAATTGGGGTTGTGTTGGAATTACAGAAGCATATGCTCTACAATTAAAAAGTAAAATGTTTTTTGTATAGAGATACTACGGAAAAAATGCTACAAAAATTATTTTTTAAAAAGCATATACAAATATTGTAAAGATTAGATATGCTGGCATATAAAAATATACATTTAAAATAATCAGCACAATCATTTTCTTATGGACATCTTTTAGTTATAAAATGTGGATTTATAAATTTAAAAGAATATGTGAGAACACCAGGAGATTAAACAAAAATATGCCAGACAAAACAGTCAAACTACATTTTGAGTCAGAAAACATACAATTTTAAAAGCAAACATTTTAAACCAATGTTGAACTAAGTGATAGAGAATATGCAATAAAGCTGTAATTATATATTGTGTTTCTAAAGAACGGAAGAAAATGTTAACATTTTAATATATTTATATTGCACTAATACCCATGGACCAAAACCCTATATCTTCAGCAGTGGACAAAGAACAAAAAGACATCCCCTGCCCCAAAGAGTTTACAATCTAAGTAAAAGACAACTCACCACAGATGGATAGACAGACAGACTGCAAAGTGCAAGGAAACACTGAGACAATGCTGGTGAGCATGACAGGCATTGTCTCAGAACACCAGCTGCCTAATGATTGCTCATTTTTTATAGGCATCATCATAATGAGTTGAGAATACTACTGCAGGACTGGTTTTCTAGCTTCTGATTAAATTCCAGTCAGCATTTGCCCAGTTTTTTAAGGTCATTTTTTGTTGCTGTCCTTATATTCCTTTCCTTTACGCTGCTTATTAACTTTATTATCAAGCTTAGTCAAGAGAACATGTACAATAGGTCCACTTCATACAAATAAAACAAATTTCTCTTCCTCTCCTAAGGAAGATAAAGTAAAAAAAGGCCCCAGTCCTACAAAGGGAGATGCATGGAATCCTATGAAATCCATGGGAGTAAGTTTTATGTGCCTACATGGATCTTTTTGTGGGATCAGGACCGTATGCTTGTTAAAAACATTCCATTTAACCAACTGGCAGCAGAATAAACATGGATGGGTAAGTAACCACTGAAATATCTTTAATCATTGAGCTTCACAATCTATTTTTGAAATCATCACATTAGAAAAGATCAGAGCAAGAGCCCCTTCTCCTTGCAATGTAAATTGAAACTACTGCTACATTCAAACTAATCTGTAGTCTTGAAACATTTGACAAAAGTCTCAACTCTGATGGAAAGAACACCCAACCTTAATAGTGCAGGACAGTGCTTTCTGCTTCCTTGGGGGGGGGGAGGGGGAAGAAGAGAAGCAGCTAATGGAACAGCCTTCCAAGTGCCCCAAACTACGATTTTTTTAAAAAAAGATTAAGCACTGTGGTGGATACAGCAAAGAGAGCAGAAAAATTATTCAGTTTTGAGAAGTACTTCCTGGTTTTCTGTATTCTCCCTCAATTCTATACACCATTTTGAGGAGACTATTAAATTTGGGAGCTCACAGCTCCGCTACTCTTCTTCTTTCCCACCACCTACTGAATGTACTTTGCCTTTTTGGTATCGGTGGGAAATATTTTTGAATGTTAGAGGTCTGTAGCAGTAGAAATAGTTGTACATTTATTCATAGTTCAGACAGCAGTAATGTGAGTTGATCCTAACATGTAGTGCAACAGAATGTTACTAAGGGAACAAGCAGATCTGCCCTTAAATTAACTTTAAAAATCAAGTTAATATTCTGTGTGCATGCTTCCCATGAACACCCATTCTGTGAATAGATAAAAGGACTTCAATATCCAGGGCTATTAATCCAGCACCTTTCACCATCACTACCAGGCCATTTTTAAAGTCTCCTTAAAAATTATGACTACTGCCCTAAATATGAGGAGTAAGGAAGCCTGACCCATTATCTCTGCAGCAGTGGAATGGCCCTGTATCTTGTTGGGGAGGGAAGCAGTGAATATCGAAAGGGAGTGTATGTCTTCAAAACTCTACAGAATTGGGCAAGAAAACAAAGTATTCTACTGATTTACAGAAGTAAATCAGAACAAGCTTTATTTAAAAAAAGGGAAAGTGAGGATTCAGAACAGAAAGTCTAGTGTTTGATTATTATTTATTAAGATTCCTAGGACAAGGACACATTGTAGAATCATCAATAAGGGAGACACACACACACACAAAATCATTGCCACATTTAGCCACTCTTCTAAACTCACAATTTATGTACTTCGCTACTTGATTTTCCTTCCAAGTCAAATTGTGTGTACTGAAGATAACATGAAAACTGAATAACTTTTCAAACCACTTAGAAGAATTGCAACATGCTCACCTCTCCGTCTAGAAAGCCAGAAGGGATATTTGGTTCACATGAGCTAGACTTTAACCAGCTTGAGAAATTTTTGCCAGTGCTTCCATAGTTTGGCATTTGTGAATTTAGTTCTTCTTTTGCATCATCTGTTTGCAAATATTTTTCCATGTAATTTGGAACTTTTAAACCTGAAAGAGACTGAATTGCAAAATCAAAATTAAAGGGTTTTTTGTTGTTGGGTTTTTTTTGTTTGTTTTTTTGTTTTGTTTTTTAACAACCAGGCAGGGTTTCATAAGGTTTAATTTTCTGAATTATTTAGTTTTATTACCTCAGAGTTTTGAGGCATGTCAAATGGTCTGACTGCATCAAGTTGTAAAGCAGGCATCTCTGAGGAGTCAGTTGAGAAAGTTGTTGTAATAGTATTTACTGAGGTTACAGAGGGAGTAAACACCTTTCCTTTAGCTGCAGATGACAGCAAGCTTGAGAAGACAGCACTTTTTTCCAGACGGGACCTCTTAATTTCACCATCTGTACTATCCCTGTTCTGCATTTTAAGTTGTAGGGCTGGTGCTAGATCTTGTGTTTTTCCTCTCTTTATTCCCAAACCCAATGTAAATACACTGGGATCAAATACTTTTTCTAAGTTGTCTTCATGAATTGGAGGCATTGCAAAATGGGGTGCAGGGAAATTTGGAAGCTTTGGCCTTTTCTTCTTCTGGGGTATGCAAACTGAGCTGTCTAGATTTTTGATAGTTTCTGTAAACTTTTTCATGTCAGAAGGGGAATCAGAAATACTCTCATCTTTACCAGGAGAAATATTACCAGTGTTACTTGGGCTTTGCTGTATATTGATAATATTTTGCTCTAATGTCCGTATGTTTTCTAAATTGCCTTTATTACACTGTATGTTTGTAGAAATTGGCTCTCCTGTTCCTGTCTTTTTGCCTTCATTTTGTACCTGAAAAAGCACATTCTCCTCTAATTCGGATTCTTTGGAAACTACATCAGATTTTAGGGGACATTTATCATCTTTACAAGGAGATGAGATCTCTCTGTTTGATAACAGTATTTTTTCTTCACTGTGGTGGAATTTTGAGCTTGCATTAATTGCTCTATTAGCATTATCATCTTTTAAGATTTCATTTTTGTTGGCATCTTGTAAAGATGTTATAGGTAACAAACTGTTTTTATTAATAGCAGTAGCTTCTACATCAGCTTGTCTTAAAGAGCAAGCATTAGCATCTGCTTTGCTTGTTTGGTTAAACAGCGATCCTGCAACTTTTCCTTTCTTCAGTTCTGCTGCCTTTTCAACCTCCTCATTAACGGACGTTCCTACTTGAGAGCCTTCTTCAGGTTTGGTCTTTATTTCTGCTGAGCCTTCTTTCACCCGTGGCACATTTTCAGGTAACTTCAGGTGATTGTTTTGCTTATTAATTATTTTATCAGTTTGTTCATATTCCTGGGGTTGTTTTCCAAATTTCAGCTTTGCTCTACCAACAAATGTATTTGATACAGTGTTATTTTTCAAAGCAGGGACATCAGAGGGTCGCTGGCGCTGATTAGCACGTTTATTTTCAAACAAGGAAATTTTGTTGGCAATGCTGCTGTTAATTTTATTAACTGGCTTTTCAAGAGAATCGTGCTCATTTTCTAGGTCTTCAAGACTTTTAGGAGCTTTAAAATTCAGTTCTACATTCTTGGGTTTGGCAGGACTGCAAGAAGCACAGTGAAAGTTATTTTGCAATGTATGCTTAAGTAGAATCATTGTATTAATTTAAAAATAAGAAATAAAACACAGTTTCATAACAATATATTTTTCCAGTATCAATATTCAGTTTAAGTTACAATATTCCAAAAGGATTTCTTAAAAAGAAAGGAATAATAACTGTGCTACCAACAGTAACCCAAAGTCAGGAACAACGTACCGGTATTTCATAATGTCAAACAAAGGATTGCGCATTTGGCTGGTCGAAAAATATCTGACTAGTCAAAAATAGCTGACTAGTCAAATATTAATCAAACATTGTCAATCATCATCAAATATGGTCAAATATTTTAAAGCAGTGATTTATTAGAATATTAAGAAAAAAAAGCAACACTTTATGATCTTTAATAGGCTTAGCCTTAGATAGGTACTTATGCCTAATTACAAAAAAACAAGTTATTTAACAGAGTTAATTTAATTCAGAAAAGTGAGAAACGCAATGAAATGACAGGTTTCAGAGTAACAGCCATGTTAGTCTGTATTCGTAAAAAGAAAAGGAGTATTTGTGGCACCTTAGAGACTAACCAGTTTATTTGAGCATGAGCTTTCGTGAGCTACAGCTCACTTCATCGGATGCATAGCATATCGTGGAAACTGCAGAAGACATTATATACACACAGAGACCATGAAACAAAACTTCCTCCCACCCCACTCTCCTGCTGGATGTGATATATGCCAATGTGATATATGCCATCATGTGCCAGCAATGCCCCTCTGCCATGTACATTGGTCAAACTGGACAGTCTCTACGTAAAAGAATAAATGGACACAAATCAGATGTCAAGAATTATAACATTCATAAACCAGTCGGAGAACACTTCAATCTCTCTGGTCACACAATCACAGACATGAGGGTCGCTATCTTAAAGCAAAAAAA
The DNA here is from genome assembly GCF_015237465.2 of Chelonia mydas. Lineage (NCBI taxonomy): Eukaryota > Metazoa > Chordata > Testudines > Cheloniidae > Chelonia > Chelonia mydas. Next base: position 78,849,431 of record NC_057851.1, on the reverse strand, counting down.
CTTCAAATCCAGACTCCAGCGAGAAACTGCTGAATTGGAATTCATTTGCAAATTGGATACTATTAATTTGGGCTTGAATAGAGACTGGGAGTGGCTAAGTCATTATGCAAGGTAGCCTGTCTCCCCTTGTTTTTTTCCTACAAACCCCCCCCCCCCCCCAAGACGTTCTGGTTAAACTTGGATTATTGCTGTGCACATTGTAAGATGAGCTATTGCCAGCAGGAGAGTGAGTTTGTGTGTGTGGTTTTTGGAGGAGGGTGTGGGGGGGGGGGTGAGAAAACCTGGATTAGTGCTGGAAATGACCCACCTTGATTATCATGTGCATTATAAAGAGAGGTTTCAAAGAGGGATGGGCTATTACCAGCAGGAGAGTGAGTTTGTATGTGTGTGGGGGGGGGGAAGGGGGAAGGGTGAGAAAACCTGGATTTGTGCTGGAAATGGCCCTACTTGATGATCACTTTAGATAAGCTGTTACCAGCAGGAGAGTGGGGTGGGAGGAAGTTTTGTTTCATGGTCTCTGTGTGTATATAATGTCTTCTGCAGTTTCCACGATATGCTATGCATCCGATGAAGTGAGCTGTAGCTCACGAAAGCTCATGCTCAAATAAACTGGTTAGTCTCTAAGGTGCAATGAAATGAAGTTCTGAAAAAATGTAAGAACGGCACTATGATGCAATGAAAAAGGTAGGCTGACACCTACATCAGGGCATTCTTGCTGGAATATCTGACAATATTTTACCATGGTCAAGTAATACAGTCAACTGATATTATTTGACTAGCTTACCAAACTTAAACACACACACACGCAAAGTTCCTAACAATATTTGGTAGATAAACACAACAGTGTATCAGATAGCCAAACACTCCGGAGGATTTCCACTATTTACATATCTCAAAAGTCAAAGTTTAACAGTGGAGACAATTAAATGAATTATTTTTTATAAGCCAGATACATTTTTAGTGTAAATCGAGATGGGCTTTTGAAGAATTAATTTATTTCATTATTTTCCTGTTTAAACTTGGAATACATTGAAAGAGTTTCATTTCACCCAACCTTTTTTAAAATTTGAAATCAACCAAAACTACTACTTGATACCCAACATCACATTCTCTCATTTATTTCCCCCCGAAATATACCTGTTAAATTGGGTGGTAAGAAACATCTTCTCCAATTATGAATTTTGTTTGGTAATTTACAGTGAAGTCTGAAAAGTTTTGTTAACTTTGGTTTCTAAACACAAGATGACAAATTTTCAAGGTCAGATTCTGAGCTGTGCTTCTTAGGAGGTTCAGCCTGGGCAGTCGGGAGCAATGGCTTTACATCACCTTTCTGGCTCCCAAAATCTTGGTTGATTATGTTGTACTTTCTCTGGGGCTAGTCTAACTCATCGAAGCTTCACTCAGCTGTCTACGGGCCATCCTGCAGCCAAGAACAGCCAGAGCAGAGTGCTTTGGTCACACTCCATCCAATGCACTCTACATAAGGGACTGCGAAGGAGATGGCGTAAGGCTGTTATGCTGGCAAGCAACCTCTTTGCAAAATGGAGGAGGATGGGGAGAGAAGAAATTCCTGGCAGGACAGGGGGAAAGTCTGTTTTCAGGCCCTTTTATGGTACAGGAGCAATGTAAAGAGGTCAGAACACAGTAAAGAATTAGGGCATAAATCTTCAAAACTTGTTAGAGTTGAAGTGTTAACTGACCCATTCTCCCCTCAGTGATTGTGATCAGTTCCCTAAACATTACAGGGAGTTACACGCATGCAGTGATGAGCGCACACACACAGTGTGTGTAAATGCACTCCATGAAGTCTAGCGATTGTGGGAGATTACCTATCAGCTCCCAGCAGGCTCTTAAAAAAAAAAAAAAAGACAGGTGTGGTCTATACATGATCTTTTGGCATACACTCATGCTTATCTGTTTGGATAGAATACTATTCACTAAATTGAATAGGAATTGACAGAGGTGGTGAGTACAAATGAGTTTATGTAGATAGCCTATATAGCACAGCAAATGTCATCTGTTTTGTAAGAAGTCCCTCTACCAACACAGACATACTGATAACAGAAACTTGTTCAGATATGATCACAACTAGAAAGTACATAAGTTTCATCAATGTAGACTCATAGACCTTCAGGCCAGAAGGGACCATCATGATCATCTAATCTGACCTCCTGCACATTGCAAGCCACAGAACCTCACTCCTGTAATAGACCCCTAACCTCTGGCTGAGTTACTGAGTCCTGAAATCATGATTTAAAGACTTACAGTTACAGATTTCAGAGTAGCAGCCATGTTAGTCTGTATCCGCAAAAAGAAAAGGAGTACTTGTGGCACCTTAGAGACTAACAAATTTATTTGAGCATAAGCTTTCGTGAGCTACAGCTCACTTCATCGGATGCATCAAAGCTTATGCTCAAATAAATCTGTTAGTCTCTAAGGTGCCACAAGTACTCCTTTTCTCTTTAAGGTTACAGAGAATCTGCCATTTACACTTGTCTTAAACCTGAAAGTCACCAATGCCCCATGCTGCAGAGGAAGGCAAAAACCCCTTAGGGTCCCTGCCAATCTGACCCAGGGGAAAATTCCCTCCTGACCTGAAATACAGCAAATCAGTTAGACCCTGCGCATGTGGGCAAGACCCACCAGCCAGACACCTGGGATAGAATTATCTGTTGTAACTCAGAGCCCTCCCCATCTAGTGCCCCATCACCAGCTGGTGGAGATATTTGCTACTAGCAGTTGAAGGCTGCCTACAAGCCATTGTAGGCAGACTCATCATACCATCCCCTCCATAAACTTATCAAGCTCAGTCTTGAAGCCAGTTAGGTGTTTTGCCCCTACTGCTCCCCTTGGGAGGCTGTTCCAGAACTTCACTCTTTTGATGGTTAGAAACCTTCATCTAATTTCAAGCCTAAACTTGTTGATGGTCAGTTTATATCTATTTATTCTTGTGTCCACACTGGCACTTAAGTAACTTCTCTCCCTCGCTATTTATCCCTTTGATGTATTTATAGAGAGCAATCATCTCTCTCCTCAGTTTGGTTAGGCTAAACACGCCAAGCTCTTTGAGTCTCCTTTCATAAGATTTTCCATTTTTCATATCATCCTAGTAGCCCTAGTAGAACATTTGGCAAGCAGAGAAAAGAAACTGTTAAAAAACTTAGGGACAATTCTAACTGCCCCGTAGGCAGGCCGTATTTCAGCAAGAACAAACTGAAACCATGAAAACCACTTGGGGCTTGTCTTTGTTACAGCACTACAGTGGTGGCGCTGCTGTAGCGTTTAGTGAAGATGCCATCTACGCTGACAGGAGAGCTTCTCCCGCCAGCGTAGGGAGTCCACCTCCGAGAGGTGATGGCTGTGTCAATGGGAGAAGCCCATAGTGCTGTCTACACTAGGGATTAGGTCAGTGTAATTATGTTGCTCAGGCGTGCGGACGTAGTTCTACCGACAAAGTTAAAAAAAGGGAACAGAAAAGAACTCCCTGTATATTTCGAGGAAGGTAATGGAACCAGGTAGAAAACAGCTTCATAAGCAAGATTCTAAAGATACTTAGGGCTTGTCTACACTGCAATTAAAAACCTGCCACTGGCTGGTGCCAGCTGGCTCGGTTTGTGGGGCTCTTTAATTGCGTTGTAGACTTCTGGGCTCAGGATGCAGCCCGAGCTCTAGGACCCTCCTATCTCGCTGGATCCTAGAGCCTGGGCTTGGACACTGCAATTAAAAAGGGCCCAAGCCCAAGTCAGCTGGCACAGGCCAGCCGGCACAGGCCAGCCGTGGGTGTCTCATTGCAATACAGACATACCGTTAGACACAGTTTTTTGCTTGCCTAAAGCTAGTTTTTCCTAAACTTTTGAAAGCTGAGTTCCCCTTCAGGAAAAGGGAAACCAATTGTGCCTTCTCCTGCAATTGTTGGAAGACTAATTTTAATGTATACATCTTCAGTGTCCCCCTCCCCTGGCCAGTCCTTCACTCTCACCACCCCACATTTTGAGGACTTCTGGTTTTCATAATATGATCCTTCCTTTCCTTTCTTACATGCTCTGATGAGCACTCAATTTTGACATTTAAAGTATTATTGAGCACATCTCAGTTAGCACCCATTGAAAAAACAAGGCAGTTAATGTCTCACAGGTATAATTGCAGGCTCACGGCAATTCAGGCAAATACCTGTGCCACAGTTAACTTTCAAAATGTGAAGCATGTGTTTCTTCACAGTGACAGGTAGAAACCTCTCTTTCAAAAAATGAAAACAGACTCTGCCAAATAATTAAGAGGTCTGTCTGTGCACCCCACATCTGAACTTTTGAGAACCCATTCCCCCAGAAAGGAATGTTCTCACTTTCGGAAATGCTGCCTTAAAGCATGAGGCACCAGGTAAGGTCTACTTTGTATTAAAATGGGATAAACAATGCCATACAAAGCAAAGGTAAAAAAACCAAAACACCTGGCTCACTGTTGGTATGCTTGAAATATATCCTTATGCGGGGAAGAGTGGAAGATAGATTATCCACTATCACGTAAACCTGCCTCCTACACTCATTCAAGTCTGGCTAATTCATACAATTCACTAAGCAGTGCAACTCAGCCTCCAATTCACTAAACCTGAAACTGTCTGCTCGCCAAGTGTGAGCAGGTATAAGGCCTGGTCTACACTAGGAAATTAACTTGGTATAATTACTTTGCTCAAGGGTGTGAAAAATCCACACTCCTGAGCGACGCAGTTAAACTGACCTAACCCCCAGCGTAGACAACACTAGGGTGACAAGAGAATTCTCCTGTCAACCTAGCTACCGCCTCTTGGGAAAGTGGACTACCTATGCTGACAGGAGAAGCCCTCCCATCGGCGTAGGCAGCATCTTCTTTGAACTGCTACAGCAGCGCCACTACTGCGTTTTAAGTGTAGACAAGCCCTAAGATAAATACTGGTGGATTCCCCTTTAAAGATGACATACTGTTTACAACCTAGCAGTCAGCCTTAAGAAGAAAGCAGTTAGACCTCCCCCAGTTTAGCCATATAGGGAAGGTGACTCACACAGGCAATATACAGCAAAAATGACAAGCTTCACAAATTACACCGATGCCAGAACATCAATGGCTGACACAAGCAAAACAAAATTGTGTGATCACAGACCTGGCTAATTTAACAAATGGGCACAAATGCAGGCAGCTACAAAAACAAATGTTTGAACATTACCAATGAGAACTGAGGCCAAGATTTGCATTAAGAATACCAAAACAGTTGCAAGCCTCAGGTCTTATGCTCTGATTATGATGTACTCTCATCCTAAATTTGGCTATAACCTCATTAAAGGTAGACTCAGGTCTCTTGGGCCTCAAATTTGCCCCTTTTAAAAAGGTGTTATAAACATAAGAAAAGTATCCTGGATTTTAAATATCCATATTTTGTAACGTGTGGAGGTGGGGGGTGTGGCGGGGGAGGTCAGCTACCCTTGTTTGCCAAAACAATTTAAAGGACAAAAAATACTATCACTACTTGTATGGAACTGTCAAATAAAAAAAACCCCACAAATGTGTTTATCATCTGTAATGCTTCTATAGCAGCATTTAACTATTCCCAGATCTTTGCGGACTTTGAGCATAATGGTGTAAAAGCAAGCATGTTTTGGCATTATAACGATATTGCTAAGGTTTAGTTTCATTCGATAGGCCAGGGGAATGTGTGAAAATAACTGGAGTTAGTCAAATAGAAAGGGATAAAAAGTAAACTTTTTTAGAAAAATGCTTCATGTCTTCTTAAACTTTTAAAACTAAAAACACAGCCCTCTGAGCTATGCAAGGTAAGTTTCTGCTTCTGCCTAATGAAGTGTGTGGGGAAAAAAAGTCTCTTTGTTATGAGATTGCCAATCTTTTTTTCCACTACACAGCAATTTGATACACGCCTAGTTTTTACAATTCGCATGTTCTGATTGGAACATTTTCAAATTATGACCTGATGAATCTCATCTGGTATTTTAACTATCTCAGCTGAAGTCAGCTGCCTATATAAAGTGTGACATTCACTTGACAGATGCTGCTACAGAAGCGTATGACTAACAGCAGTAGTCAACAATCTCACTATAAGGCCATGTCTATACTACCACTTATGTCGGCAAAACTTATGTCGCTCAGGGGTGTGAAAAAACACACCCTCCTGATAGGAGAGTTTCTCCTGCCAACAAAGTTACCGTCGCTCGTTGGGGGTGATTTAATTATGTTGACAGGAGAGCTCTCTCCTGTCAGCATAGAGCAGCAACACGGACCTGAACATTTATCGATTAGAAAGAGCATTCATCCCCATCACTAAGTTTCAATCAACAATAACCAAGACAAGGTGTTTTGTTACCCTGCTTTTTAATGTCAGGGTCAAACTTTGACAGTAAGCACTGTAGGAGATATTTTACCTTTCAACACCTTGAATTCAAATTAAGCATCCATCTAACTGTAGATTTTGCTTTTCTATTGCTCTGATACAAGAGTGACTGTCACTTCATAATATAATATGGGACACTGTCAACTTGAATTTTTAAAAGTGTCAAAATTAAAAGTAAAAGTCCAATTTTGACAGTATAATTTTTAAACAGTATTGGTTTTTAACCTCTCCAGCTGATGTTTATAAGGGTCTTTCCCGCAAAGGAGAAACTAAATGACTATACAGTAGCACACAGTGAAATGGACTACACACAAAGTTGTCAAAAGCACAAAGAAAAACTGAAAAAATACCATTTTTAGTAATTTTTTTCAATTAAAAGGAATCCTTAAGTGTTATTCATTCTGTGGTCCACACAAAATTTGACAGAAATGCATGATTTTCAAATTCTCAGTGTCATTTTTATTGAGAAAAATTTAGATAGATATTTAATAAGTGCTATATGAAAATGTATTGATTTTGTCAAGGTAAAAGCTACAATGAGCAGTCAAATTAAAGTATAAATTACTTACAGGCTAATTTTTGTTGTAACTGTAGATCTGGAAACATCCAAACATAAATTTCTCAGCTTTATGCTGTTTAAATCGGAACTTGCTTGTTTTTCAGTGGATTTGCCTAGTTCTCCATTCTGAATCCCTTCAGTAAGCAAGACAGCTTTTCCATCAGAGCTGTTTACACGTTTTGCCGTCTTGGATTCAGTTTTACTTTCAGAAAGTAAAGAAGTGGTGTTCTCTGTGTCATTGGGAGAGGAAACTTTGGAGGTCTCTGCTTTGCTTTCACTAGAAGGTGCAGATACTGCTCCCTTTTCCACTGAAGTACTTTTTGTTGTTGGGTTACCTTCTGTTGCTGCCATAGGCTGTATAAACTGCTTTTTTGGTAAAGAATCTTTTAGTGGACTCTTCAAACCGGTGGGAGAAACAGGGACTGCATCAGATGGATTCTTTTTAAATGATCTTCTCCTGAAAGGGGATGAAGTTGGGAGCTGCTGTTTGCTTTTCTCAGATTCAGTTTTAGGCAGCCCCTTGTGGTTAGATCCGACTTTTAAGTCCTGGTTACTCAAGGTAGAAGAGTTCCGTTCAGGAGTCTGTTGAGGAGATTTAACTTTTCTTTCTGAATTGGTTATCTTTTCTGAAACCACATCAGAAGGAACATCACCAAAAGCAGAATCTTCTTTTGCAGTATTCTCAGTCTGATTTCTCTCTCCATTTAGAGTCTCACTAGATGACTGAGATTTCCTCCTCTTTCCAGATCTCCTAGTAACAGATTTTTTATCCATTGTGTCTGTTTCACCCCAAACTTCTCCTGATAGAAAAGTCACAGATTCATTAAAAGGTGTTTCTTCTGTTTTACTAAGATAGATATCTAATGTTAGAACTCTAGCAGGATGTATGTGCTCAGCTGATTTGGATTTCAAACTGTGTGGCAATTCCTTTGACGCTGCACACTCAGGTTGTGAAGACCCTTGCACATTCACTAGTTGTTTATTATTTAATATGTTATTTTCTAAGTCTTCACTAGATAAATTATTCAAACTTCTGATGAAATCCGGTGTTGTGGAATTAGTAATGTCTACAACAGGCTCTTCTTTTAGTTCCAATGTCTCCACTGTAAGGTCACTTTCAGAGAATGTGTTTTTTATTGTTCCAGTGCTACTGTTCCAATCAGGTGACCACTCGATATCAGAAAAGCCTTCCTTGCTGCTCCATGCTGTAATAATACTGTGACTCAAAGGCGTTATTTTCTCACAATATTCTTGTGTCTCTGCAAGAGCATTCCATCTTCTTGCCTCCTGCACTTGGGGAATTGTACATTCTTCTTTCTTTAGGTCTTCACTATCTATTGATTTGAGTGAAGCTGTATCCTTATAAGGTGAAACTGATTTCCCACTTTTAATATTTGGACTTTTAGAGGGTTCTAGTGAATTTTTGGCATTTTTTCTCCTCCCTGTACTAAACAAATTTCCAAACTTTCCCAAAACTGGTTTCTTTTTGTTCTCTTCTTTGGAAGATTCTGGAGACTGTGTTTTAGACTAAACAAAATTAGAAAAAAAAAAAAAAAGTTTGATAATATGAAAGGTATTTCTTCAAGAAACATATTATTAATGAACATTTTTATGTTCCAAGAGGTAGCCAAGGGGAACTAAACTTTTTATTAAACAGTAAGTCATCTTAGAAAAGATATGCTTTGCTTTTGTTTTATATATTGTTATATAATGCTTTTCTAATTACACACATCTTGCTTTAATATTATTGCTAATATAAGTCTCAAATCTTCAAACACTTGTGCACACACTTTTAGTTTGTTCATCGATGCGAAGAGAGGTCCATAGATTTTTATGTCTGAAGTGATAAATTTCCATAGCAAATTTGCAAAGGTAGGTTAAATTACTACACAGGAAAAATAATACGAGCAATGTTACACTGTGGACCAAAATCTGCCCTCTACTAAAATAGTGCCACACCATTCAGTTCAATGCATATTAGTATAAGTGACTAAGGGCAGAATTTAACCCTATGAGTGAAATTTTACCCTATAACTTCAAATAAACTTATTTTCTGTTTGACAGGTTATCTAGAGAATTTCAGTATATTTACAATATCTGTCAGTAAGTTACAAAGAATTTATAAACATTTTAAAAAGCAGGCATAATGCAATGGAAAATCTTCAGCAATCAAAATGTAACAGAAACATTTTAAATAATATTTCCTGTCTAAAGGGATTAGTGCTATACAAATCAATTTTGTTTACTGAAAAATTAGAGCAAAATAAACAAAGACCCTTTCACAATATTAACATAGTCTAAGTCTTTTCACAATAAATTGTGTACAGTTTTATTTTTAAATAGACTAATATTTTCTTTATAGCTAGCATTGGAAGGATTAGATTTTTATCAGTAAATGTTGATAAACATTTATTTCACCATACACACATAAGCTGACAAAAATATTTCCATCCATAATCAAAGTTTACAGATAGGCAAAGAAAGAAAAATGCTGCTTGAGAACTTAGAGTTTGATTTAAGGTTATTTACCTTATATATTTTAAAATTTATGTTTTAATTGTTATAAAGTTTGAACTTTTTGAATCTCAGCATCTACTGCCAGTAAATAATTGTCTGACCCCCGCCTCCTATAATTTCTAATAACTGAAAAATACATATTAAAATAAAAACAATTCTTAACACGATTCTGTGCAACTGTGAACATTTAAATCAATAAAAATTAAAAAAAAATCTTACAAATCAACAATAGCATCTGTCTAAATTATACAAAAAATATAATTCTGACAAGAGCCTATTCATAGTTAAGTATACAGACACTCAGTGAAAAATGAGGTTGCTCTGTGGCCATATAAAGTGAGATGACAAGCACTGTGAATCACTGTCCCTACAGGAAACACCTCCTGAAGCATATAGCTCATGTTATGTCTCCCTCCCCTCCCTCAGGTGAAAGAGCAGCATCAGAGATTACTGGTGCTAATAACATAATGATAGGTTTCAGAGTAGCAGCCGTATTAGTCTGTATTCGCAAAAAGAAAAGGAGTACTTGTGGCACCTTAGAGACTAACCAATTTATTTGAGCATAAGCTTTCGTGAGCTACAGCTCACTTCATCGGATGCATGAAGCCATAATGTTGAAGCCATGGGAGCGGTACACAACGGAGGGACGATTAGCAAACCTGTAGAACGGAGCAGGGCTGGAAGCTCAGCCCACGTGTCCCCAAAGGCTAAGCAAGCCGCACAATGCTCCCCTTCCTTACCGACACGCAACCACTGGAGAGAAGGGGCAGCAGGAGGTTTTCAATGCACAAAACGCCCGGCGTGCCTAGCTCTGTGCCCCACGCGGACTTTAGCCGTGATTGCTGAGTTTACACTGCACAGGGTCCGTCCTCTGGCATCCGTGCTCGCAGCCAGGTGTGGGCGCAGCGCACACTCATCCCTCAACTATGCCCCGCTCCTTCCTGCCGCTGATAAGGGCAGGGAAAGCCAGGAGACAGGAAAGCCAGCCGCTTCGCCTGCAGAGATTTGCCTGTCAGCCCCTTACCCCGCCCCGGGCCACAGCAGTTCGCACCCCCACCAGCCCGGCGTCCCCGCCAGGCAGGCTACTCACAGCGAGACCTAGGTGGCCCCAGCGCCTCCTTCCTCCGGCAGCCCCGAGCCCGGTGCCCGCGAGGGAGCGCAATCAGCGCAGCCGCCCCCGTCTGACCCGCCGGGAAAGCGGCGCTCCGCCAGCTCCCGCGGCAGAGGCGCCAGCTGTGTGAGCGCTCCGGCCCGCCTGCAGCCGCCGCAGCAGCGGCAGCAGCTCCGCCTCCTCGCGCCACTCCCTCCACGCGCTGCGCCGGCCGGGGCCCCCGGAGCTGCGGCAGGGCCCCAGGGCAATGCGGGCTGGGCGTGCCCGGGAAGCCGAGGCATTCAGCGCGCAGAGGAGCGGCTGCAAAGGCGTGGGCGGGTGACAACGGGCGCAGAAATTGAGCGCGCAGGCCGGGATGCAAGGGACGCTCAGCGGGTGAGACTCGGCAGCGCAGCCCAGGGCACCAGGGAAAAGGGCAAGGGGGGTTGAAGAACAGGACGGTAGAGAGGAGACAGCGGCTCAGAAGGGAGAGAGGGGGGAGCAGGACGGGAGCTCATCAAGGAGAAGAAGAATGCAAGGAGCCAACAATCGGCAATGCATAAAGACGGGGAGTTGGCACTACCAGCGCGTGTCTGAACAACTTGAGCGGCTGCTATAGCAGAGCCTATTCCCAGCTATCCAGGGCAAAAAGCCGCCCCGAGCAAAACCGACAAACTTTGATGCTGAGGGAAAAAAAGCTTAGAATCTAAAGTATCCAGTCGCGCCATCTACCTGTAGGGAGCTGCTCGCGTTATAAAACAGGGCTTAAAGACGGCAAAGTGGTTTTGTACAAAGCAAATGCCCAGGATGGGGGCGGGAGTGGATGCACTAAGCAGCATCGTGTTTGGTTAATTATCATAATTGTTGTTTGCCTATCAGCTGTTTTAGTTGACGTGCTGCAGGCACACTAGTTGGAAAGATCGTGTACAGATTCCAACTGGTTAGGGGGCGGAATAAGTAGGAGATCAGTGGTCTGTCCAGTAGTTTTTTTTAATGAGTGTATACTATGGAACGATTCTGGACCGGTGAAGAGGTGGCCTGAACAAGCTACTTGGCCTTCAACAATTGTAGCTTCTCAAAAAATATTTACTAGCCTCTGTACTAAAACATGCTTTAGTTAAAATCCTGTTACAAAAGCATATTACTTAATTTTAGGCATAGAAACTTGGGCAATGAAGAAACCACAAGGCTACTTAGCAAGAACTTTAAGCCAAAAGAGGAGAAATGAATTTGCAGAAGTGAATGCAGTTCTACACAAAAAATATATCTATACACACTTTCCTTGTAGAGAATGTGGCATTGAGGGATGGAGAGGGAGTCAGCACTTAATAAAGGATAAATTAGTAAATTTGAAACCAAAGTTTGAGAGGCTTTGGATAGTCTGAATAAAGCAGAAAACAAGAGGAAAATGGAGAAGTCTTGATGAGATTAAAAAAATAACCCCTCATCAAGACAACTCAAATATAAAGTTTTATTATGTTATGGTCACTATTACCAAGTGGTTCAGCTATATTTACCTCTTGGACCAGATCCTGTGCTCCACTTAGAACTAAATCAAGAATTGCCTCTCCTCTTGTGGGTTCTAGGACTAGGTGCTCCAAGAAGCAGTCATTTAAGGTGTTAAGAAACTTTGTCTTTGCTGTTACCACTCAAGATAGAAATCCTGGAGTCACTTTTGTCTCAGCCGCAGACAAAAAAGCAAACAGAATGTTGGGAATCATTAGGAAAGGGATAGATAATAAGAGAGAAAATAACATATTGCTGCTTTATAAATCCACGGCACGCCCACATCTTGAATACTGCGTGCAGATCTGGTCCCCCAGTCTTAAAAAAGATCTACTGGAATTGGAAAAGGGACAGAAAAGGGCAACAAAAATGATTAGGGGTATGGAACAGCTTCCATGTGAGGAGAGATTAGTAAGACTGGGACTTTTCAGGTTGGAAGGGATGACTAAGGGGGGATATGATAGAGGTCTATAAAATGACTGGTGTGGAGAAAGGAAATAGGGAAGTGTTATTTACTCCTCATAACACAAGAACGAGGGGTCACCAAATGAAATTAATGGGCAGCCAGTTTAAAACAAACAAAAGGAAGTATTTCTTCACACAATGCACACTCAACCTGTGGAACTCTTTGTCAGAGGATGTTGTGAAGGCCAAGACTATACCAGGATTAAAAAAAAACAACTAGTTCATAAGTTCATAGATGATAGATCCGTCAATGGCTATTAGCCAGGATGGGCAGGGATGGTGTCCCTAGCCTCAGTTTGCCTGATGCTGGCATGGGTGACAGGGGATGGATCACTTGATGATTGCCTGTTCTGTTTATTCCCTCTGAAGCACCTGGCATTGGCCACTGTTGGAAGACAGGATACTGGGCTAGGTGGACCTTTGGTCTGATCCAGTATGCCATTCTTATATGCTATATTATTCATACATTAAAAAGAGCTAAATTCAACCATAACTATCGAGTCATGATTGCATTTCCATAACATATTTGCATGAATAAAGAGTTCTGAGTTATTGAAAAGCACACTGGGTAGGGTTGCCAACTTTCTGTTTGCACAAAACCGAACACCCTTGCACCGCCCCCTGTCCCAACCCTTCTCCGAGGCCCCACCCCCCGCTCACTCCATCCCTCCTCCCTCTGTTGCTCGATCTCCTCACACTCACTCACTCAGGGGGTTGGGGTACGGAAGGGAGTGAGGGCTCTGGCTGGGGGTGCAGGCTCTGGAGTGGGGCTGGGGATGAGGGGTTTAGGGTGCAGGAGGTGCTCTGGGCTGGGATCGAGGGGTTTGGAGGGAAGGAGGGGTTCAGGGCTGGGGCAGAGGGTTGGGGCACAGGTGGGGGTGATGGGTGCAGGCTCCGGGCGGCGCTTACCTCAGGCAGCTCCCAGAGGTAGCGGCATGTCCCCCCCCCCCGGCTCCAATACGGAGGTGCAGTCAGGTGGCTCTGTGCACTGCCTGGTCCACAGATGAAGCTCCATTGGCCACGGTTCCTGGCCAATGGGAGTTGCGGAGCTGGTGTCTGGGGCAGGGGCAGTGCCCAGAGCCCCCTGGCTGCCCCTACACCCAGGAGCTGGAGGGGGGTATGCCACTGCTTCCAAGAGTCTGCCTGAGGTAAGTGCCACCCGGAGTCTGCACCCCTTACCCCCTTCCTCTCCCTTGCCCCAGGGAGCCTGCCTTAGCCCCACTGCGCCACCAACTGGACTTTTAATGGCCCAGTCAGCAGCACCGACCGGAGCCACCTGGTCCCTTTTGGACCGGGCATTCCGGTCAAAAACCGGACACCTGGCAATCTTAACTCTGAGTTACATTTTCAAATAGTGCGTGTTAAGCCCATAGTTGAGTTTGATTTGCAAGACTACATGTATAAAAACTTAGTAGTAGGCAAATCAATTGCACCTGTGAAAAAAAATTGCTATGTGCAATTATCTTGCATAAGTTCTTAATTATGACATGCAGTATTTGAAAATCTAGCTTTAATTTCTTACTGAAGTTTGAATTTGTTTTATGTCTAGATAAATAGATGCATATACACAAGAAAGCTGTTGCTTGATTTTGAAATACAAGCCTTGTGTAAATTGTACTGAAATAAGAGAGCACCACAATTACACACACCGCTTACAAAACGCATAAAAGGTTCTTGCTCTGAAGAGCTCATATTTTAACTCACATAAATATAATATGCAGGACAACAGCGTAAATGCAAGAAGACATAAAAGGCCAAGATTTTCAGAAGTGGCTAGTGATTTTGGGTGCACAACTTGAGACACCATAGAGGGGACTAATTTACAGAAACTACTGAGTAACCATCTTCTGAAAATCAGGCCCCGTTAAGGTGTCTCACTGCATCCAAAAATCTAAGGACCCAAAATCAATAGTCATTTTCTAAGACCTGGGTCAAAGACAGCATTAGTGACAAGAAAACCACAGGAAATCTTATGTGTTTTTAGGATGAATTTGAGGATGGGTTGAAGATCACACTGCATAAGGAGTTGGAGGCTGTTCTAAGTGTATTGCAAGCATCTTTAAGGTGATGTTCTACTATGAAGACTATATAAAATTGCCACCTTCTTAAGCAACAGATCTACACTTTGTGCATATTCAGTGATATATGTTTACATTAATGACAAAAATACTCCTGTTAGCAATGCAGAGCCAATACAGCCAAGACCCCAAGTCTTCAGAGTACTTAAATGTGCTTATCTTGATTTCAGTGGGACTTAAGCACATGCTAAAGTGCTTTGCTGAATCCAGGACTAAGGGATCAAAGGGATGTTCAACTGAGTTAACTTAATATGGCTGACAAACCCTCTTATAGCATGTCCACGCTTGGGAAAAAAAGGTGTATTTTTACCAGGTATTAGCTAACGTGGTAGCTAACATGGTAAAATCCAAGTGTGGACAAGACAGTTATAGTTTTAACACATTAGCTGGTTGATGTAAACCCGAGGCTCTACCCTAAAAGTAAACAAATGGAATAAATTGCGAACACTAAATTTGACTTTTGCAGTTCTTTAAAATTCATTTATTTATGGCTTTATCAACAACAGGAAAATTTAGGTTTATGATGTCCATTTAACTTTATCTTAAACAATTTGCATTATTTAGCAGGAAGCATTTTTAGTTCAGGATAGGATGTTTGGGGGTTTTTGGATACCTTTAAATTACAAGTCACAGTGCTAACAGCATGTGGGAAATAGAAAACATCAGAATGGAATTCAGCAGCCACTGATGGAGTCACAGAAGTGGCATTAGATCAATTATAGTGGAATGAGTTGTAACTGCTGTTCTCTGCTCCATTTGTTATAGTGATTGAGATTCAGCTGTTCAGCAACAGTAGTGCTGGGGTTTGTTGGGACTAAGCAATTACTGAAGCAGTGTGGAGACTCTACCGGAGAGTGGAAAAAATGACGTGGGAGGGATGCAGAAAGAAAAAAGATCTAAGAGAGTGCAACATAAATAAAATAAGAAATCAAATAGCCAGTATAATGAGGAAAGAATACTAAAAGGAAGAAACGTGGATAAAGTACAATGTAGAGAGAGGCACTGGAGAGTGACAATGTTTGTGGGGTGTGGAGGAAACATGGAAAAGCTGATTTAAAACTAAATAAAAAAACAGAAAAGTGGGAAATATAAAAGACAACAAGAACTAGAAACCTGTACTGAACAATTTTTTAAAACCAACTACTGCACAAGCAACATTTATAAATTAAAATTAGAGCAATTTTTTCCAGGTTTGGTTTATTCTGTGCATTTGGTGCCTTAATTTCACAGATTCATTATGGACAGTTTTCCTGGTGTTTTGTGCAGTGGTTTGCCTTTCACAAAGCAACCAGGGAGGAATATTATGCTGGAGAATAAGAAGGATTAATTATAAATCCGCCCCCCCCCCCAACAAAAATAGCAGGGGAATTTAGGGACGGGGGTTGTATATGATATTTTTAACCAATTATTTTAAATAGACTAGATTTCAGGTTGACTGTGTCTCTCTAAGATATGTAGAAGAAAAAAGCTCTAACTCCAACAATTCCATTACTAGACTCCCTTGTAGGTCCTCTTCTCCTTCCCTGCCACCCTCCATTTTGAGATTACACCAATCACCGTAAGGTCTAGGCACCACTATTCAGTGCACTAATTATTGAAATAGTAATTTCTTTGAACCCTGGAGACAGGCAATGTAGTTATAGTACTTGGGGAACTTGTAAACAAAATCGTTATTTTTCTGACCTACACTTTTAAAAATACATTCGGCCAACATTTTTTTCCAGAGAGAGTGAAGTGGACAAACTAGAAATGTTTTTCCAATTTTCATGTTTTTGATGCTCACTGACTTGTAAGTTTTTCAGTTTCTCTGTTTCCAGTACTTCGGGATGTTTTAGGCTAGAAACTGATATCTCCAACACACCAAAACATCTCCATTTCCCCATAAAATATTTTACCAGAAAAAGGATTTTTTAGCCTATGGAAAGGAGTTATAAAATGTGCATTGTAAAATGATCTATGTTGCAACACCACACAGAAGAATATAGGGCCTATGTACCGCTGAAATTAGATGTAAATCCCGCAGCATACATGTTTGATTGATTTTTGGAGGGAAAACAGCAAATCTCAAGAAATCCAAACATGGGTCAAATTTCTACACTCTGTCCTAAGTGCCAGGCATAAAGTTCTACAGCTTGGAACACCCCAAAAAAGTAGCAAGGAAGAAGGGATCATGCACAGTCAAAGAAACAGGACTTGGGGAATTTTTAAACTTCACTGAGCTGAGAAAGATTAAGTATTTCTACAAAGCAAAAAGTTTAGTACACGTGAAGAAGTATGGACAAAAATTAAATAGATTCCCTCCTGTTCGATATAAGTGTTTAGGAAAGGCTGTTGGACACAAAACAGCAAGCACAGCAGAAAAAACATGTCTGTTCTCATCCCCAAAGTAAAGCATTTCCCCACACTGAAATCCTTATCCCCCATCTTGCCAACAACAGCTTTTGATTTTTTAAGGCAGACTTCCTGAATCAAATGGAGCGTTAAGCTTCAAACTGATTGAATGAATTTGAAAAAAATACATAAATTAACCATATCTTAACCCAAAGAAAGTTTAAAAAAAAAAAGAGAGAAAAGAAAGTATTGTTTGTCTTACCATGATGATGATAATCCTTTTTGTTTTTTTACAAAAGAACAAGCAGACTATGAGATATGAGATGCAGTTGCGTGTGCAACAAAAAAAAAAAAAACTACTCTTATATGATCCTCTCACACCTTAGTCCCCCTCCCCGGTTTTTCCCCCTTTCTCCTCAGAGTATCCAGTTTAAAAAAGAAAGTAATATCTGATCCAAGCTCTTCTGATTGATAAGTCAAGTCATCTGGCAGGCAGAAAATGACATCTACATGAGGAGTTCAATTACAGTTGTGACACTTGGGTTTCTAAGGGTTAATTAAGGAGGTGAGTCCTTTAGTAGATGTAACATCAAAAAGGGAAGAACCTGCTGTAAAAATTAAGGAGGCAGAGTTTGGCAGATGCCTAAATGCATTAATTAGCCTACACGACACAAGAATGCAGACATGCAATGCAAGGGAAAAAACCCACACATCTTTGTTCCCATAAACTTGATTCAAGTTTACTGATCTCCATTTAAGGTACGTATCCCTTTGTTCAGCAAGAGATTGGTCCAAACTGACATCCATATTTATTTAGCTCCTGAATAAATACATCATAGAAACATATTTTTCCATGGTCTAATGGAAATCACCACAAAGTATTTGAATTTAAAAAGAATACAGGAAGCAGCACGTATGTGTTCTATATTACTGTCCGCAGGTCTCTCATTCCTCTGTATTTTGTGAGATTACAGTATCTTATCTCAAGTTCTTATAGCTAATTAAATAGCAATATCTAGAATTACAGCAGAAAGTCTAATTTAGTCCCTTTTTTTAGAAAATGGCATTTCCTGATGTAAGCAGAGTCAAGATGAGCTCCACCCTGACATCTGGTGGTGAGGTGTGGCAAGTTGTGGAAAAGAACTTCAGGGGCCAATCTCATTTGTATAGCACACCCACCCCGCCTAGAATGAGGCCATAGCTGCCCAAATGGTCACTTTGGCTGCTGTGGGATCCCCAGTGTCTCTGTTATTGGGGCAGGAAGAATAAATTGTTATTACCCTGATTATGGGAATCAAGGACAGTGGAACTATACTTGGCCTTTTGTTATGATGGAGGGACTCGCCATCAACTAAGTAGCACTTGCTAGGCAAGTGACATGGGTTCCAAAACTCTGTGAATTGAGAGAGGCTAGGGACAGGTATTAATACTTGGTGGTATGGGCCCCCTGGTGAGGGCCTTACGTGCTAATTGCACTTCCTCCTTTCTCTGCTGTGGCATATCAGAGCTAATTTTGATTCCATTAGGAGTCTAGTTACAGGCTGCTGAGCTGAATTCACTTTGGGCTGATAGTGCACCAGCACTGGGGCTCCCCTACTACAAGCTGAAATCACAAAAGAGCTAAACTTACTAAGAACATAACACTCAGTGATTTCAGCTAAGTAGTGGGGGAGCCTGAAGATATATGGTGGAGCACTTTGCGAGACGGCGAGCAGAGCGGCTTGTGGAGCAGAACAGTTTGCAGGACGGCTGGCGGAGCAGAGCATTGCAGTTTGTGGGATGGTGAGCAGAGCGGCTGGTGGAGCAGAGCAGTTTGTCGGATGCCTGGAGCAGCTCATGGGGCGGCTGGCCATCAACTTTGGACCATGTAAGGTGCCCCTTAAACCCCCCCCTCCCACCCATCTCCACCCAGGTTGGGAGGTAAAACTCTGCAGATAAACTTTTGAACTCTGGGGCTGCCCTGACCAGGGACAGAAACTTTTGGGTCGTGGGACTTTGGGTTGCTGGACTCAAGAACTAAAGGGAAAGGACATGCCCCCAATTTGCTTGGGGTGGGTTTTTTGCTCATGGGTTGTGTTATGAATCCTGTTGGTGGTGTTTCCCCAACATAATGCCACATTGTTTCTCTGTTATTAAAAGGCTTTTTGCTACACTCAGACTATGTGCTTGTGAGAGGGGAAGTATTGCCTCTTGGAGGCGCCCAGCGGGGTGGTATATATTTGTCCCAGGTCACTGGGTAGGGGGCTCGAGCCGGTTTTGCATTGTGTTATTGGAATAGAACCCCTAGATACTGAATCCGGCCCTTGTTGCTGCCAACTCTGACAGGCTGAAGGGTTAAATTTTGCGAGCAGAGCGGCTTGCGGGACGAGCCCCCCAAAATGAATACTGTGGGTCAATGCCTCATTACCTAGTCCAGCACCTTTATGTGAGTCAGAGGGCCAGAATGGGACAAAGTGGCCTTAAAAGCTTTGGTTCTGGCCACAAGAGGATTCCCCTGGAATAGGGTCTGTGGAAGACAGTGGTAACAAGCCCCCTGGGATTAGTGGCTAGGTTAAAGCTGTCATAGCTCCCTGTGTCTCTTGGTCTTGTAAGAGCATAAAGCCAATATATAAACCGAAAAGAGAACAGTGGATCAGATTGAGAAGAAATTTCACAAGAGCTTACAACAGACAGCCGCATATGTGACATTTGGTTTGGAGACCAGCTTTGCAACATTTGAGACAGAACTAAATATATTCTTCTTAATGGGTGTTAAACATTCACTAGGGTGAAGAATGAAAATATTCTGTCAAACCGAGTATTTAAAAATGAAATTAAGATGTTCTTATCCTCCACAGGAGTTCTAATTAAGGTTATCAAATATGTACATAATTTAACTAACATTTGATTGTATAAAATCTTTTAATTGAAGTGTCTGTCCAGTTTGGCACTCAAAAATTAAAGCATCCACATTAGTGGCCACTTCTGAAAATCTGGGCCTTAACCTCTCAGCCTCTAAAAGCCCATTTGTAAAATGGGTTTAATAAATACTTATCCACCTAGGTAAATTCTTTGACAGCTACAGATGAAGTGCTATGTGCAAAGAACTATTGTTATTTTTACAGTGAGTTTTATCCTGACTTTCAAATATAAAATGGGCTCTCCAGTCATTTTTGTTAAATATTATTAAGCATTTCTCCCAATTGTGAGTAGCACTATGCCAAATGTCAGTGTTCTCCTGTAATTCCCAGAGCACAGAAACTAATTGTTACAAAAATTGGATAGAAACGCTTATTCGTTAGGGTAAGTGTCACAATTATATTTCTGAAACCAACACTCACAGGAACAGAAGATGGGAATCACCTAGTGTATCACTTCCCTGGATACCCAGGGTTGTGAGGCACCTCGCTACCACCTGCCCTTAGCAGGAGCAAGTCTTGTCTGTGCCTGCTGGGGGTCAGCTCCCCAACCCCACCACCCCTGGACACCACAAGCACTCCCCTCCAGGCCTACCCAGGCCATGCTCTTACACTACAGGTTAGTGATAGACACACTCCAGCCCTCACGCCTTTCGAGTGTGTCCTTGGAGTGATCAGTCCCTGGTCCACTGGACACTCACAGAATTCCTAGCTTCACTACTCCCAAAGACACTGTAAATACTAGCTTATGGGTTTCCCTTCAGCTCACCGCTCCATTTAACACACAGCACTTACGCATGTATATAGTGAAAACAAGTAAAAGTTTATTTAAGAAATAGTAGAGATTTAAGTGATAGCAAGTAGAAATATTAAATAGTTTCATGTAAAATAAAATCATAATCATAACAGAACCTAAACTTACTTAACTAGTTACTATCAAGTCTTAGTTTTGTTCACCAGCGTTTTTCAGCCATGTAGGCTGTGATCCCTTTCTCATGAAACAAAACACACACGCAGCTTGTCTCCTCAGTGAAGGATCCAGGGATTACCTGAGTATCCCCAGTTATACCCCAAAAACCTATCCTTTTTACTCAAACAGGATATCCTCCTGCTGTTTGTTTTTTTCCTTCAGCTTTCCCCTTGTGTGACATCTGGTTCAGCAATACAAATAGGTCTCCGCTATTTGTGTGGTGCACACAATACACACTTGACCAGATAGAGAGATAAGTTGCAATGGGGGAGGTTTAGATTGGATATTAGGAAAAACTTTTTCACTAAGAGGGTGGTGAAACATTGGAATGCGTTACCTAGGGAGGTGGTAGAATCTCCTTCCTTAGAGGTTTTTAAGGTCAGGCTTGACAAAGCCCTGGCTGGGATGATTTAACTGGGACTTGGTCCTGCTTTGAGCAGGGGGTTGGACTAGATGACCTTCTGGGGTCCCTTCCAACCCTGATATTCTATGATTCTATGATTCTATAAGCATCTCCTACCCCATGTAAGACTCACTGGCTCTAGAATCTGGGCCTATAGAGCTGCAACCCAGCAGCAGCTGTAACCAGCTTGCACTCACTACCCACAATCCACTGTAGACAGACCACAGGAAGTCTGCATCAAGGGGTCTGACAGGCAGCAGCCTCATTGCTCCTGATTGCCTTCCTGCCCTATATAAATCCAAGGGGCATTCCAGGAAGTGTCCAGCAATAATGTGGATCTCCTGGAGCTACTGTGACCATTCCTGCTCTTGAACTCATGGCTGTGACCTCTGCTTGATCTGGACTTCACCTCCTGAGCTGGACCCTGAAACCTAACTCTGACCCTTGGTGTTGATCCTGGCCTGGAACCTGACTATGAACTCCTCTGCTACTCCCAGCTTCAGGTTTGACCCTGTGCTGACCCTTGGTCATGACTGCCCTTGTTTAGGATCCCGACACCTCTGCCTGACCAGAACCTATCATCTTCTGCTGACCTGTCTTCACTTACATACTTCCAGAACAGTTCTCAGTATAGATATGTAACTCCTTAAACAACATCCATACATCTTGCAGTGATATTACATTGCCTCTATATAAATCCATGGTACACCCACATCTTGAATACTGCATGCAGATCTAGTTGCCCCATCTCAAAAAAGTTAGATTGGAATTGGAAAAGGTTCAGAAAAAGGCAACAAAAATTATTAGGCGTATGGAACAGCTTCCATGTGAGGAGAGATTAGTAAACTGGGAC
Source organism: Chelonia mydas (assembly GCF_015237465.2). Lineage (NCBI taxonomy): Eukaryota > Metazoa > Chordata > Testudines > Cheloniidae > Chelonia > Chelonia mydas. The sequence continues at coordinate 78,827,389 of NC_057851.1, read as the reverse complement.
TTTTCAGGTTGGAAAAGAGATGACTAAAGGAAGATATGACAGAGGTCTATAAAATCATTTACTTTCTCCACACCAGTCATAAGAGTGTTATTTACTCCTCATAACACAAGAACAAGGGGTCACCAAATGAAATTAATGGGCAGCAGGTTTAAAACAAACAAAAGGAAGTATTTCTTCATACAATGCACAGTCAACCTGTGGAACTCCTTGCCAGAGGCCAAGACTATAACAGGGTTAAAAAAGGAACTAGATAAGTTAATCAAGGATGAACTTATCTATCAATGGTCCATCAAGGATTATTGGCCAGGATGGCAGGGATGGTGTCCCTAGCCTCAGTTTGCCAGAAGCTGGGAATGGGCGACAGAGGATGGATCACTTGATGATTACCTGTTCTGTTCATTCCCTCTGAAGCACCTCGCATTGGCCACTGTTGGAAGACAGGATACTGGGCTGAATGGACCTTTGGTTTGACCCATTTTTATGTTTTGATGTAATGATCAGGATGACCAGTGTGTCAGCGGCTGTTCGTAGAGACCTCACATTTCACCCTTTGCACTATTATATAGTCCCTAAAAACCCTTGTGCTCCCCTTATGCCCTCTGCCGGTTGACATAACTGGGTCCATAGGACACATCTCACCACAAAGAGACTTAGGCATTCTGATGCTCAACATTTCAACACCTAACTTTTAGTTGCCTAGAATTTTCTAGGAACAAATCACTGAAACAACACAGAGCCACACACTGCCTGTTAAGTGCCTAGGCTCCTTACATAATGCACAGGGAGAGATAGGCACCTTAGAATCAGATCCACAAAAGCCAGAGTCCTAAGCAGTGTGCTGCCTAAGCCAGCCAATGGGAAATGCTGAGGAGAAGGATGTCATAAGCCCCGCCCCTCTCATGGAGATAGGCATCTGAGTCTGGGCTGTAGGGAGATGCCTCTCTCTGCTACCGATCCGCAGCTGGAAACATCTCTCCTGAAGTCATATGGCTCAGATGCTTAAGCCATTTCGATGAGAATGAATTAAGTACTTCCTCACTCCACACCAAATGGCTGGAGGAGGAGGAGGTGGTAGTAGTGCCTACCTCATAAGTCCTAGGCCAGGGGTTACAGCACTGACCTAGGATGCAAGGAACCCAGGTTCAATTTCCCCTCCCTCTGTCTATTTTGAGAATATTTGAACAGGTGTCTCCCACTCCTCTTGGGGGGGGGGGGGGCTCTTAACCACTGAGCAACAGGCTATTCTGATGTGGGGGTCTCTCTCTCTCATTTAAGTTGTTCTATTTTGGATAAATATTTAGTCATTAGGCCAGAGAGTGCATATGAGTGACTCTGTAACCTGGTGGTTAGGGCACACATCCAGGAAGTGAGACCAGGGTTCAGTGCCCCTGCTCCAAAGACACACTAATTATTTCTCGAAAGTGGAACAGGGAGCCTCACATCTGAATAGTCCATATAGACCATGCTTGGGGAACTCTCCTGAGAGGTATGGGGGGCCCCTTTTCAAATCTATCTCCCTAGCAGACAGAGGGGGAAACTGAATCGGGGACTCCCACATCCCAGATGAGTGCTCTAACCATGTGGTTAAAAGTGGGTAGTGGCACCACCACCACGACAATTTTGAATAGGACCTGATCTGGTAGGTGGCCTCTAAGCCTACATCAGGCCCAGCTGATGAGATAGACGAAGCAATGTTTATCTTCCCCCAGTTTGTGGTTCACACTGGAGCTTAGGTGGGAAATAGGTGTGTCACAGATCTTAGCAAGCACCGCTTTTTGGCTCACTAGCACAGCTATGAGGGGAATCCAATCCTCTCTGCTCTGGATCACAGAGTTTCTTCAAGCTCCTAGAGCCTAAGCAGGCTGCAGCACTGGTTCCTCCCCTGGGGCTCTCTGGCACGTTTCCTGGGCACTGACTCTGTCTGTTACACTTCTTGGAAATGGAGCTCCTCAGCCCACCTGCTCTAGGAGCAGTGCCAACTCCCCAAGATACTCCAGTTATTAAATAACACCTCTCTCCCAAACCTCCACCCCAAAGATGTGAAGCTACTGGTTTACAGTCTAACACACTCAGCATCACTCAGTAGAAGCAGTAAACACCAACATAATCTGCACAGTTTAACACCTTTATGCTCTTTCATACTTAATCATGTAAAGTACAGGAGATACAGACCCATACAAAACAACAAACACTAAATGCATGTCCCTGACTCAGTTTCCTCACCACTCCAGGGCATTCTTTGAGCTGGGGTCCAAGTCCCTTGGCTTGTCAAGAGTCCTTAGGCTGCCCGGGATCAGGAAAGTGCACAGGGCCCCCCTTTGCCCATGAGGCTGGTACTTGCTGGGTGACCTCTTCCTTCTGGAGCCCCTCACCCAGCTTCTGTGACCTTGCTCTCTCCAGCTCCACCCTACTACTTCCTGTCTACCTCCCAATTCTTGTGTGTTTATTTAAACTCTGACCAGTCATCTGCTCTCTTTTGTTTGAATCCTGGTAGGTTTCCACTGATCCTACCCCTTGCCCTCTCACTCCAGAGGAATCAGCAAAACTGTTTTTTCTAAAGATGCAGCCTTTTAAAACAGATACATACACACACATATGTTTGATTTTCACACAACTTTTGAGGCCTAAATGCCATCATTAATCTTATTTCCCATCATCCCTGTGTATTTGATTCTTATTTATGCATTTTAAAGATGCAGTTTACAAGAAAGTGTGATGCAATTATTCTGATAAAAAAAAACTAGGTTTACACAGCAAAATGTATTATGTTAAAGTCAAATCCTTGTCTAAGGACTGACTGTTGTACTTAAACTGATTTTAGGTGCCTCTATTTATCTGTCTAAATGTTGCCTGTCAAGATTTTGAAAATTATCTTAATGAACAAAACATGGGAGGAAAGTTTTTCCTGCATCCAAGAACTTTCTTTTGTTCAAATCTATCCCCATTTTGACCTCTTACTCAGAGTAATTTAGGAAATGCTTTGGCAAATGAGGACCAGAAAGAATGTCTTGGGGTATGTCTTGGACCGTGACACACAGTACATTTGTTTTAAAGAGATAACTGAAAAAAGAGCACTCCAGTTTATAAAGCAATAATTCAGTTACCAAGTGAATAGAATAAGAAAGTAAAGATCAGTTATTTTTTCATAACAAGAGACTGGAAATCCAAAGCAATCCTTTCATTGTGATTATTATATTGCAACTAGAAAAAGAGTACTTGTGGCACCTTAGAAACTAACCAATTTATTTGGGGGGGGGAGGGATAGCTCAGTGGTTTGAGCATTGGCCTGCTAAACCCAGGGTTGTGAGTTCAATCCTTGAGGGGGCCATTTAGTGATCTGGGGCAAAAACTGGGGCTTGGTCCTGCTTTGAGCAGGGGGGGTTGAACTAGATGATCTCCTGAGGTCCCTTCCAACCCTGATATTCTATGATTCTATGATTTGAGCATAAGCTTTCGTGAGCTACAGCTCACTTCATCGGATGCATAAAAGTGGAAAATGCAGTGAGGATGTTTTTATACACGCAGACCATGAAAAAATGGGTGTTTATCACTTCAAAAGGTTCTCTCTCCCCCCACCCTTGCAACTAAAGATACAAAGTGATAAATTATGCGTGTTCCAATTGTGTTGTACATTGTGCAGTGTGCAAAGGGGGAAGGATAAGGCAATATGCACTGCTATGAGGGACTGATGAGCAAAGTACATCAAAAGCTTTGTGCTGTTATCCTATCAGTTCTAAGGGTGCAGAGCGACATTGTGCACATGCTGAGCTACATGGTTCTGTAGCAAGGCAAAATGCAGCTATGATCACACCAAAAGAGAGCAAAGTCTGTTGCCAAAATCCTAAAACTCATTCAAATAAATTACGCAAGTGCAACTGGTACAAGAAATGCATAATGTAAAGCAGTCTCTGACTCTCTGCATAGGTCACTGCACAATCATAGCAACAGGGGCTGTGAAAAAGTAATTGATGCAAATGGCAAATTCACAGGATTCCACTCAGCACGAAAAAGAAAGGGCATGAATATGCCCTCCAGGAAGAAGGGGAAAAGATCTTGATGAGGAAGAGTGTGCAGTAGCGTGAGCAATGGCACTGTTGAAATGTTGACGTGCTGGTGTAATTGATTGACATATAGAGGCAATACAGCAGGATAAAAGGATGGCCATGGTTCACACCAGATAACCTAGCAATGTCACAGTCCTTTGTGAGTATTCCCATAACTCCTTGCAGAGCGTCCATACTGGCTCATAGGCAGCAAGTCTCTAACACTATCTGGACTTTGCTTGGGGCACGGAATGTCAGTTGTCTATTAATCCAAGGCTGATAACAATACACACTGTCACATGTATTACTCAGTTGCCTGCCTGAGCCATCTGGTAAAGAGTTGCATTTCCACATATGGAAACGCTTTCCTCTACTGGACTTTTTTCTACAGTTTGTTCACAGCATTACATATAACTGCACATTTGCAAACTCTAGTGCCAGATAATTTCTGGTGCTCTTATTCACTGAGGATGAAATTCAACCCTGTGCATTGGGCCAGCACAAAGGCTATGAAGTACTTAAGCCACAATTTCACAGTATGGGCCTTGTGGTGGTTCCCCTGTACCAGGAGTGAACTTTACCTCAGTATACAATTTTTTTGAGCTACTTGGAAGGACAGGGTCCAGAGTGAAACCTGCCTTAAGCAGCCAGCCATGGATCAGTAAATATGGGTTGGGTTTTAGTCAAAAGTTAAAAAACACTACTGGAAGCCTGGGAATACTTCAGAGGTCATTCAGAATAGGGTTTGATTTCTTGAAGGGGATCTGTAGTGCAGGTCTCACTGGACATATTTTAAGCTTTTCTCACTCTTCTCAGTCTTTTTTTTCTAATAAAAATGAAGCTTCCCTATACTTGTTCCATATCTCCATCTTTAATGCTAGAACTTAGGACACCTTCCCCTTACACAGATATGCAAGAAATGCATGGTAGCATTAAAAAAATGTATCACCTCCCCATTGTTCTTATTGTTCCCTAGGACCTATGTTAGCTATCAACAGTAATACTAGGCATCTCTGACCAACTAGAGCTCAGCAACTCAAAGCTGAGCTGCCACTAGAGAACAGCAGAAAAATGGAGAGTCACAGAAGTATTTAATGCTTCTATGAATCAGCCATAATGATCAAACATGGAGTAAAGAAATGGTATTTCGATGAAGTAGAAGAGATGAGGTTTTAGATGGCTTGGGAGGTAGACAAGATGGTGTTAAGGACACTGGGGCATGGCCACTAGGTAACTCGAGGGGATGGAAAACCACGAGTGTCGATGAAGCCTCCTCTCACTAGGCCCAAGTGTCCTTGGCCCCCCCGCTTGGAGGCACTCGCAGTAGTTATGCTGAGAATCTGCAACAATATGTTGCAAAGTCAAACTGCCTGAAACTAAACAAGGCCAAACAAAGCAAATATAAAAAAAAAAAAAATGCTAAATAAAGCAGCTTTATGTATAATTTAACAAATAATATAAAACAAGGAAACTAGCTGGTACCTGGATTAGCTGGCTATATGAATACTTAGGGCAGCTTGCTATTAAATAAGTATGCTAAAAAAAAAAAATGTATAAGAGCCTGTGTAACTTCCTGCTCTGGGTGCAAAATTTGAGATTCTATTCTCCCTGTACCTTTCTGCAGCTGCAAATAAACTTTTCTGCTTCTCCACCCCGTTGTAATTATTGGGTGAAGCACACCGGGTAGCGAACCAACCCCTGCTGTTGTTTTGCCTCTCAGCACTGGGTGCCGGCAACAGCTTTTGGCGTCCCTGGGTGGGCGACGAGGCTGCTATTTAGCCTTGCCCGGACCCCTCCTGGAGGTCGAGCATTGCAGCGAGAACCGACGCCCAGCGCGCACCAGTGAGTTCATTGGGGGCCTCGGAAGAGACGCGATTTGATCGACCCCGGAGGGCACAACGGTGCAACGCACTCATATAGTGGAGAAGCGGCTGTGGACAACTGTGAGGAACCGGTCCCTTGGACATAGGGGAGAAGCAGCTGCGGACGACTGTGAGGAACCAATCCCTTGGATAAGGTAGGAACCTTTTGAAATCCGTATTGTATGCTCTGTTGGAACCTGGGGACGCCCAGAGTTACCCTGTAGGTATGGGACAGGGACAGAGCTTGGGGGTTAGGGCACAGTGTACGCCCCTAGAATGCATTCTAGCAAACTGGAAAGTATTTGGTGCAGATCCAATGACTAAGAGGCAATGATCATGGGGATATGACCCGCCTTACCTCCTATAAGGAATTGCTTTTGCATGGACTCCGTTACTCGGCTATCCGACATAATAATTGGGCAAAGCCATATGAAGTAATGCAGGATTTAAAAGAAAGCCCAGGGGCCTTTCTACAGTGTATTTGGGACACAATTCGACAGAACACTAATGCAGACCCCGATGATCAGGCAACTGAGTCAATTATTAACGGAATTTTTACGAGCAAAGCAGCCCCTGATATTAAGAGAAAGTTGCAAAAAAAGGAGGATTTAAGGGGCATAACCATGGCACAAATCTTAGAGACTGCAAACCGAGCTTATAGTCTGAGAGAGACAGAAAAGAAGGAAAAGCAAGTAAGACTGATGGTAACAGCGGTACAGGCCGGCACTAAGGGAAGTGGCCGGGGAGGAAGGGGCCGTGGACGCGAACATCCGGGCTCGCAGGAGAGACGACTGGGTTGCAACCAGTGTGCCTTGTGTCAACAAGAGGGACACTGGAAAAATGAGTGCCCAAAGAGGAAAGAAAAGGGGGGTGCCTCTATGATGGCGATGGTGGAGCAGGAATAGGGGCGTTGGAGAGACGGACCACCCTACCCCCAGAACCCCGAGTAAAGATGCGGGTGGGAAGCTCAGAAATAGATTTTTTTAGTGGACTCTGGAGCGGCACGAACTGCTGTAAATCGACCCCTTCAGTTGCCAGTAGCAGTTTCCCTTACTGTGGTGGGAGCCACAGGCAGGGACACCAAGTGCCCAGTGTATGCCCCAGCGGAATGCGCTTTGGGAAACAGGACTATATCCCACAAGCTGGTATACCTCCCTGAGTGTCCAACACCTCTGCTGGGACGGGATCTGCTTTGTTGCCTCGGTGCCGCCCTGCATTTTACTGAGGATGAAATAACCCTTACCTTACCCCCTGAGAATGCATGGATCATGACCCTTGCAGTTGAGCCCTCAGCCATGCAAGCCCCAGAATGGAGCCTGTGGGAAGACCAGGTGTACCCCCTCGTGTGGGCATCAGGGATTCCAGGAAAAGCCACCCACCAGACCCCCATTACTATTCAGCTCATACCAGGAAAAGGCCCAGTGCAAGTAAAACAGTATCCAATCAAGAGGGAAGCCAGAAAAGGTTTACAGGAAACTATAGATCAATTCCTAATGTATGGTATTCTCAGAGAATGTCAGTCAGCCTGGAACACTCCCATTCTACCCGTACAGAAGCCTGATGGCATGTATCGGCTGGTACAGAACCTAAGGGCAGTCAATAAACGGCTTAAGACTTTGCACCCTCTTGTCCCTAACCCGTATACCTTATTGGCTTCTATAGGGGAACAGTATACCCATTTTTCAGTCCTCGATCTAAAAAATGCTTTCTTTACCATCCCAGTTGCCACCCCGTCACAAAAAATCTTCTCCTTCAAGTAAAAAAACCAAAAAAAAAAAGTTAAAAAGCAACTTTGCTGGACAGTGTTGGCCCAGGTATTTAAAAACTCCCCCACGCTCTTTGGCCAGGCTTTTGCCAAAAACCTAAAAAAATAAAATAATAAAAAGGCCCTCCTTCTGCAGTATGTAAATAATTTGTTAATTGCCACTGTGGGCCAAACCCCCTGCCTTAAAGCCACCGTGAGCCTCCTGAATTTTATTGGACTCCGGGAATATCGGGTAGCACAAAGTAAGGCTCAAATCGCCCTCCCAAAGGTACAGTACCTCGGGTTTCACATACAGCAAAAAAAGCGTCAGCTTTCAAGCAAAAAAAAAAAAAAAAAAGCTATCAAATTCCTACCCCAAGTAATCGTAAGCAGCTCAGAGCATTTTTGGGTATGGCAGGCTTTTGCAAAATATGAATCCCAAAGTTTGGACTGTGGGCTAAACCCCTGTACAACTATATTAAAAAAAGCAAATCGTAAACCCTTCTATTGGACCCCAAAAGCTAACAGGGCATTTAAAATCCTAAAAAAAAAAAATTAATAAAAGCCCCGGCTCTGGGCCTGCTGGATCTCTCTAAGCCGTTTCAGTTGTATGTACATAGACAAAAAGGAATGGCCCTGAGAATGCTCACACAGCTGTTAGGAGCATAGAGACGTCCTGTGGCTTATTTTTCTAAGCAACTGTATCAGGTTGCAAAGGGTTGGCCGGCATGTTTACGGGTGGTCGCAGCTACTGCCCTAATGCTTAAAAAAGCCAAGAAGCTAACATTGGGAGGGGTTATGCAAATCTATACTCCCCATATGGTCCGAGCCTTATTAAATGCAAAAAAAGGGCTTTGGCTCACCCAGGCTCGGATTGCTCGGTACCAGGCTAAGCTGTTAAAAAACTCTGAAGTCACCTTACAGCCTTGCCCCTCCCTTAACCCAGCCACTCTCTTGCCAAAAACAAAAACATAACTGTTTAAAAATCATAAATGCTCAGTACTCCAGCCATCCAAATTTAAAAAATGTACCCCTCCCAAATGCAAATTATAAATGGTACACTAATAATAGCAATACTATAATAAATAGGCAAAAAAAAGCGGGTTATGCTGTTGTGACCCTCCATAACACTGTAAAAGCTAAAGGTTTGCCTGCTGGGACCTCTGCCCGGCTTGCCAAACTAAGAGCCATAACCCGTGCACTTAAACTATCAAAAAAAAGCAGATCAACATTTTTACTAATTCAAAATATGCTTTTGGTGTGCTACATGCTCATGCTGGCCTATAAAAGCAAAGGGAAATGCTGACAGCCCAAGGCTCCCCAATCAAGTACGGGCCCCAAATCCTCCAGCTCCTAGAAGCCATACAACTTCCCTCGGAAATGGCAGTAGTACACTGTAAAGCCCATTAAAAAAAAAACATCAAAATGTGGCTAAAGGTAACGCCCGGACAGATAGAGAGGCAAAGCATGCTGCCACCCTGCCATCCCCTCAGACTAAAAACGCCCATATGCATGCCCTTATCCCATGAGTAGGGAAGCTGCCAACCCCTCAGTACTCTTAAAAAAAATAAAATAATAATAAAAAAAAACCACAAAACACACCACACAGCTAACTAACAAACTCGGTCTCCAAAAAAAAAAAAAAAAAAAAAAAACACACTCCATTCCCTGGAAAAAAAGGTCCTCCTACCAAAGGGACTAATCTGGCCAGTGCTGCAAAAACTACATCTAACCACTCATGCTGGCAGGGAAGCACTTATCCAGCTAATAAAAAAATACTTCATCACTTCCGGACTCCGACCCCTGGCTCCCAAGTACAAGCGAACTGCTTAGTCTGCCAAAAAACTAACCCCCGACCGGAACATCCTGTGCCACCAGCTGCCCTAGAACCCACTCCGGGCCCCGAACAAGTGTGGCAAATAGACTTTACTAAGTTTCCCCGGACCCAAGGGTTCAAATATCTCCTTGTCATAATAAATCGGTTCAGCGGATGGCCAGAAGCCTTCCCATGCCATAATTGCACTTCCAGAACAGTGGCCCTCAAGTTTATTAAAATCACTCCTCGCTTTAAACTCCCCCTGTAAATAAAATCTAACAACAAAACACATTTCACATCAAAAATCATTCAGAGCATCTCACATGCCTTACAGATCTCCCCTGGAAACTCCATAGGCCCTGGAGACCGCAAGCCAGTGGTGTAGTAAAGCGTACCAATCAGACCCTTAAACAGCATATCACAAAAGTGTGCCAAAAAGCCTCACTGCAATGGCCTAATGGCTTTGCCCCTCGTCCTACCTCGTATCCGCGTTCTCCCTAAGGGTAAATTAGGGCTTAGTCCCTTTAAAATTATGTTTAAAAAAGCATGGCCTATAAATAGCACCCCAGTTCTATCAAAAAAATAAAAGCTAGGTAATGTTTTTTTGTCACAGTATATGTGTTTCCTGTCTGCTGTTCTCTTGTCTTTTCACAGGTATACCAAGAATTCCCAGCCTCTTCACATAGACTCTCCCGACCACTCCTTACAGCCCGGTGACTCTGCTTGTTCGTATCTAAAAAAACAAGCCTCTCCAAAAAAAATAAAAAGGACCCTATACCGTCCTGCTGGTCTCCCATACAGCGGCAAAAATCAAAAAACACAAAAACTAAATCCATCACTCTCGTCTAAAAGCAGTACCCTCCCCCTCGTCAGCAAAACAGTGGACCGTCCAACCTGCTGACTCCTCATCTAGTAACAATCTCGGGCTAAAGCTACTATTTAAAAAACACAAATAATAAGCATCTTAACGCTAAAATGGGCCCACCCAGGTACTAAAAACCCTAAATTAAAAAAAAATAATAATAAAGTAACATTGTTATTCTTTGTATTGATATTTCCAAACTGTTCATATCAAAAGCATAACTCCTTTGTTTTGCTTGCGCACCATGTTGCTACTTTAATAAACCAAACTAATTGCTGGGTATGTGCTCCAACTCCACTGTCCCCCAAAACGGAAATGCCCCTTGACATACTGCCCCTAACCCTAGCAAAATTAGCCGCCACCAAAAAGCAAAAAAAAAGACTCGCCGTTCTAAAATAAAACCTCTTTACAGCAAGCCACCTATCAGGACCAAAAGTATTCAGTTGCAGTACTCACTAAAAAAATATTATGTTTTACCCGAAACCAATCTAATTACTATAGGCGTCCTATAAAAAAAACTCCTGTGTTATTACACAGTAAGCTAATAAATATTAAATAAAAACCAAAAAAACCCAGCAGTATAAATGTAATGGTTCCTCCCCTTTTAAAAAAAAACTTACAAATAATCTTACCACAAAAAAAAATTAAAAAAATATAACTTGCCATCCAGTTAATATCTCCAATATAGCAAGCCAATAGTAAATTTGTAACGGTCCCTATAGCAAATGTAATTTAAACAGCACAATTAAAAACGCCCCACTTGTACCCAATCAAAAAAATAAAATGCCCCCTTAGGGGCATATAAACTGTTTAAAAAAGCAGCCTTAAATATCCCAAAAATCCCCTTAAAAAACAGTCCTTACTGGGCCCTACAGGGTCACTATTTTGTATGTGGCCAAAAGGCTTACAAGGTGCTGCCAGCCAACTAAACAGGTAGCTGTTATATAGCTCATGGAGTTCCTCATCTTTCCATAACTGCCACACTGCCCAAAAAAAAAAAAAAAAAAAATTAAATGCCCAAAACACCTCTATTAAGTCACCAAAAAAAAAACAAAAAAACACCACCCTGCGGCAACTAACTACAGCATTAAAAAGCAATATAAAAAATTCCCTCACAACCAAAAAGCTTGTAGGATGCTCTGTACTAAAAACAGCGCCGCTGTTTTCTGGGCCAGCCATGGCATGCATAGGCCGCTATACTATAAAGCTGCAAATAGTACTTAAAAAAATTGCCTTAAAATTAAAAAACTCAGTTAATAATTTAAAATCAGCAATAAAAACATTAAATAAAAAGGTACAGCATCTCAAAACGTTTTCCCTCCAAAACAGGCTGGCTTTGGACTATCTCTTAGCATCCCAAAAAAAAATTTGTGCCCTCGTCGAGCCCCAATGTTTATTTATTTTATATAATATAAAAATAGCAATTATAAAATCTATTAAAAAAAAATGGTACAGGCTAAGGCCCATGCCCAAGCCAAAGCACAGGTTGCCTATACTGCCCCAAAAAGCAATTGATTGCAAACCTTGTTTTCAGGCTGGGGTTTGTCTTCTTGGCTTGGTGGTTTATTTAGTCTGTTATTAAAACTTCTTTCCTGTATTGCTTGTATTAATAGTATTATGCTGTGCAGTATCATGTATCAAGGCCCTTTTGCAAAAGTTAATAAATCATTCTCTTCAGGGCTATCACAAAAGGCTTATGCAAAATCCTATTATAAAAAAATTAGTAGTCCAAGTGAGAACTCAAAGCCAAGGCTGTTGAGTGTTCTCAAAGGAGGGAGTTGTTAAGGACATTTGGGCATGGCCACTAGGTAACTCGAGGGGATGGAAAACCACGAGTATCGATGAAGCCCCCTCGCACTAGGCCCAAGTGCCTTGGCCCCCCAGCCTGGAGGTACTCTCAGCAGTTATGCTGAGAATCTGCAACAATATGTTGCAAAGTCAAACTGCCTGAAACTAAACAAGGCCAAACAAAGCAAATATAAAAAAAATGCTAAATAAAGTAGCTTTATGTATAATTTAACAAATAATACAAAAAACAAGGAAACTAGCTGGTACCTGGATTGGCTGGCTATATGAATACTTAGGGCAGCTTGCTATTAAATAAATATGCTAAAAAAAAAAAATGTATTAAAGCCTGTGTAACTTCCTGCTCTGGGTGCAAAATTTGAGATTCTATTCTCCCTGTACCTTTTTGCAGCTGCAAATAAACTTTTCTGCTTCTCCACCCCGTTGTAATTATTGGGTAAAGCACACTGGGTAGCGAACCAACCCCTGCTGTTGTTTTGCCTCTCGGCACTGGGTGCCGGCAACAATGGGAAGGGGAGACGGACATTTTTATTAATGCAGAAATACATTTGTCATACAAATGGAGATAGGATTGGCGGTAATCTGGGAGTGTGGGAAAAAAGAGGAAGTACAGGAAAGTTGCAGTGATGTCATCAGTCTAGTCAGCAGAACAGTTCTTTTATTAAGTAGACTCGTAATTTTGTTGAGCAATAAGTGGCTCTGTGTTATGATTGTCTGAGAAACAACTCTTGTGTTCTAATTACATATACATTTCAAGGTTTTTTCAGGATAAAGGGATGAGCAAGTCTATAGTGAACTGTATTACAACACCATAGCTTTGATCATAATAGCTAGATATTTTATACAGCACTGGTGGCCAAACTTCTTAACATGTTGGCTGCGTACTGAATACAATGCAGGCCTCTGTCTACACAATAAGCACAACAGTGTTTTTGTAACCAGTCTGCAAGACTTATCAGACTTGGTTACAACAAATACTGTTGCATTATGTGCATGCAGCAGCTTTTTTCACAGTACAACCATATTTGTGTATCCACAACTTCCATGCTGTCTGACTATATTTGTATCACTGCAGCCTGGAAAATGTGGGCAGAAAAGTACTTCAGTAAGGGATACAGTGCCCAGAGAACATATACTGCAATGGTTACTCTCAGAGGATTGACTATACTGTTGTGATGGGGTGGACTAGGCCCTGAGGTCCCCTGCTGGAGGCCTCATGACCCTACCTCATCCCGCCCCAGAAAAGGGCAGAGGAGAGGGTCCTCCAAGTGAGCTAGAGTGGATGCAGGGGAACCAGGCAATGAGAGGGACTGCAGGAAGCAGCCAGTCAGGGCCCAGCAGGGCCATATAAAAGGAGCTGCAGGGCTAGCATGAGTTCAATCTGTTAGCAGTGACTGAGGGAGTAAGAGGTGCTTCTGGCTGGCTGCAGGGGCTGGGGAACCAAGAGGTGCTCCTGGCTTATTACAAGGGCCAAAGCAGGTAGTTACTGACGGGGACTGGGGAAGGAACTTCTGGCTGGCTGCTGGGACTCAACTAAGACGCTATGGGGAAGTGGCTCAGGGAAACAAAGAGCAGCAATTAGTAAAGGGATGCATCATGAGGCTGCTATACTTAAAGGTTCCCTAGTTGGGACCTGGAGCAGTGGGTGGGACTGGGTCCTTCCCCCGCCCCCAACCACTGGTAGGAAGTGGCTATGCCCTAAAGAAGGGAATAAGAACTGTGGCACCCTAGGGAAGGAGTCTGCACTGGTACTGACTTGGTGAGGAGCTGTGGTCAGTGAACTGACTCCAAGAGTGGTGGCTCAGCAGGAAGACTGGTGTCACTGAGGACTCAAGTAGAGTCAAGGAGTCCCCTGGGAATAAGCCCTTGGGGCACTGCTCAATTCCAGAGTAGGAACCTTGCAACCTGACTGGACCAAGTGAGGGTACTGCAATGGGCCCTCATTAAAAACTAAGCCCAGGGAGGGCTGCAGAGAAGGATATACCAACTAAGGGTACCATGATTGGCCCTGTTGGACTATTTTAGAAGAGCCAAGGAAGAGCTGAAGGACATTGAGAATATTTGGATTGTGTACCACAGAAGGGGTTTGTTTGTTTTGCACACGGGCTGAGTCACCAAAGACCTGCTTGACCAAGAGCAGCGGCTGACAGGGCACCGTGAGCTAAGGAAATTGAGGGAAAAACTGCAGGTATACGTATTCGACCAGGGAGCGCTCAGGAGAGGAGAGTGCACCCCCTTATAACTGTGCATAGGCACGCAGCCTTTTCCCCACACTATTGACCATAATGGGGTGGGCCATGTGATCTGTCTTTCTCAAAGCCAGTAGATGAAATCCTGATCCCTTTGACATCAACACTTCCATGATTTCAACGGGGCTGGGATTGAACACAGATTATCTCAAGTTAGTGCTGCTTGTTGTGCTACAGTAATGCCAGTTCTATGAACAATGTGGGTTATTATGCCATGGACTTGAGCCATTCATTGGGCTCTGTGGGCAGAGGAATTCCAGAGAGCAGTTGCAGTGTTCTAAATTGCCTCTATCTGCTCTGCTGAGATCGTTTCTGTCATAAATATAAAGGGAAGGGTAATCATCTGTCTGTATACAGTGCTATAAAATCCCTCCTGGCCAGACGCAAAATCCTTTCACCTGTAAAGGGTTAAGAAGCTAAGGTAACCCTGCTGGCACCTGACCCAAAATGACCAATGAGGGGACAAAATACTTTCAAATCTGGAGGGAGGTGGGGGGAAACAAAGGGTTTGGTCTGTCTGTGTGGTGCTTTTGCTGGGAACAGATCAGGAATGCAAGCCTTACAACTCCTGTGAAATTAGTAAGTAATCTAGCTAGAAAATGCGTTCGATTTTCTTTTGTTTAATGGCTTGTAAAATAAGCTGTCCTGGAGGGAATGTATATTCCTGCTTTTGTCTCTCTTTGTAATTTAAGGTTTTGCCTAGAGGGATTCTCTGTGTTTTGAATCAGATTACTCTTTAAGGTATTTATCATCCTGATTTTACACAGGTGATTCTCTTACTTTTCTTTAAATAAAATTCTTCTTTTAAGAACCTGGATTGATTTTTTTCATTGTTCTGAAGATCCAAGGGTTTGGGTCTGTGTTCACCTGTACCGACTGGTGAGGATTATTATCAAGCCTTCCCCAGGAAAGGCGGTGCAGGGCTTGGGGGAGGGGATATTTTGGGGGAAGAGGTCTCCAAGTAGCCTCTTTCCCTGTTCTGTGTTTAAAACGCTTGGTGCTGGCAACATACTGTTCAAGGACAAGGGAAAGTTTGTACCTTAGGGAAGTTTTAACCTAAGCTGGTAAGAATAAGCTTAGGGGGTCTTTCATGCAGATACCCACATCTGTACCCTTGAGTTCAGAGTGGGGAGGAACCTTGACAGTTTCGCTCCTAAGATCTGAATTCTCTATTTAGTGAGGAGTTTAACATTTTGGCAAGGGGAAAATAACTATTAGTTGTAAATTGGTCTGAGTATTTGCTAAATCATTGTACTGCAGTGTTTACATGTTGTTCACCACTTTAGTCAATTGCAACAACATAGAATAATGGAATCATAGAAATGTAGGGCTGGAAGGGACGTCAAGAGGTCATCAGTGCAGTCCAATGTGCTGAAGCAGGACCAAATGTACCATGCAGTCAAATTGCACAAGTCAGCTGCTGTTTTTTTCTTTGCTGTGTAGACCCTTAAAGTCTTCTGTGCTTGACATACATGGAAGTATTAGTATTGTCATCTGCTATGTGGAGCTATATAGATGTACTAATATGACTAGTAAGGAAACTATTTGTCAAATAACATTTCCTGAATCTTTTCTGTATTGTTACAGACACACTTGCTGATAGGTATTTTGAAATTATAAAATTGAAAATGGCATGATTATGTTTTTGACAAATAAAATATGCAGAATTTTGCAGAAATTTAAAATATTGTGTGCAGAATTTCCCCCCAGGAGTAGGCTAGCAGCCTAACTTTTTAAAACTTGGCATTATATTAGCTACCTGCCAATCATCTGGAATAGAGGCTGATTTAAGTGATAAGTTACATACCACAGTTGTGCAATTTCATATTTGAACTCCTTCAGAACTCTTGGGTGAATATCATCTGGTCCTGGTGACTTATTACTGTTTAATGTATCAATTTGTTCCGAAACCTCCTGTACTGATGTAACCCACACACCTCTTAGGTGTGGTACTCTGTTCCCTCTAGTGGCACCGAGACTACGTAGAGATTAATGGGTCTGCTCTACAGCCTTAGCTAAGGGCCATGTGGCTTTTAGCTCATACAGTAGAGGCTCACGCATTAAGCTTCAGGTTTAATCCTGCCCGCCAAGGGCCGTCCCTAGCCATTTTGGTGCCCTTCACAGCCCCCCAGGCCTCTGCGGGGGTGGGGGGAAAGGGGGCTGGCCCCAGACCTCCATGGGGGGCGGGGCTGGCTCCCCCTGGCCTCTGTGGGGGGACAGGAGCAGGCTTTCGGGGTGGGGGAAAACTGCCCCCCAGTACGAGCCGGCGGAGCAGAGCGGATTGGGTCCGGATCACCGCACTTCCCGCTCCACTTCTTGCACTCATGGGGCGGCGGGAAGTGGAGTGACCCAGCGCCAGCCTGCTCCACTCTGCTCACCTGGCTCCCAGCCTTGGGGCTGGGGGGCAGAGGGGAATTGCCCCCCAGCACTCACCAGTGGCACGGAGGGGGATGGGGCTGGGTTGCTGCACTTACAGCCACCCGGTGAGTGTAGGCCCGACCCCTGCTGCAGCCCTAAGGGGCGTGGGGGCAGGAAGAGGCAGGGTGGGGGCAGAGGCTTTGGGGAAGGGGTGGAGTGGGGGCAGGGCTGGGGTAGGAAGAGACAGAGCTGGGGCGGAGCAGGGGCAGGGGTTATGGGAAAGAGGCGGAGCAGGGGCTGGAGCAGCACGCAGCTGTATAGAGCACCAGGAAATTTGGTGCCCTATGCAGCTGCGTATTTTGCATATGGGTAGGGACAGCCCTGTGCCCGCTGGCAACTGGGGTCTGTCAGTGTTACACTAACACCTCAGTCTGGGATAGTTCCTCAGATCTGTCACCTAAAAAGAATGGCTCAGGTTGGGAATCTCCCTCACATCTTCTGCAGTGAAGACCAATGCAAAGAATTTGTTTAACTTCTTGGCAACTGCCTTATCTTTGAGTGCTCCTTTAGGTACCTGGATTGTCCAGTGTTCACTATAGTTGACTCTGTTTACTCTTCCCTATACTTCTGGTCAGAGTCTGCTTCAAAAGAGCTTCTGCCCCACCCTGTGAATCTGGTTTTGTCTAGCACAGTTTCAGAACCTGTCTCATTTAGTTGTGGTACTGAAAGTTTCCCCAAAGCTTAAAGCATTGCTGCAAGACATACTGCTGAGGTGGTTTGGGTTCCTCCACACTTTGGCTTTTGATGTTTCTTGACAAAAGTCTGATGAGGAGACAAACGAGTGCCCAGGTGTGGTTAGGTCAGTTGTCTTCCTGTATATTGCTCTGAGTGAGGCAGAAATCAAGCTGAGGAAGTACAGGAGGGAATTTAACATGGCAGCTGGAGCCCTCAGTGCCAGCCTGGAACACCCTCCTGTACCCCAAATCCCTCATCCCTGGCCTCACATCAGAGCTCGCGCCCCCAGCAGGAGCCCTCACCTCTTCTCACATCCCAACCCACTGCCTCAGCCTGGAGCCCCCTCCTGCACTCTGAGCTCCTCACTTCTGTCCCCACCCCCAGCTGAAGCCCTCACCCCCCTCCTACAACCCAGCCCTCTGAGCAAACCCGGTGAAAATGAGCGAGCGAGCGAGGGTAGGGAGAGCAAGTGATGGGAGTGGGGGAAATGGAGTGAGCGGGGGCAGGGCCTCGGCAAAGGGGCAGGGCATGGGTGGTCGATTTTGTGAGAGTAGAAAGTTGACAAACCTACCAGGTGCTTGTAAATTAAGATACATGGAGGCAGGAAGAAAGTGGCTACTCCAAAAAAAAAAAAAAAATCACTTAACTAGGTGTTCTAGCTGGAGTTGTTAAGGTGCAATTGCCTCAGTTTATGGTTTTTGCAACCTTTGTTCAAAGTGAACAGCAGGAACTGTGTGCATATTGTGAAAAACTAAGAAAGAACTCCCTGAATGTTCAGTTTATTAATTTAATTCTCAATGAAGTAAAAATCCAGTCTAGGACCAGGTCTACATGGACCCCCCCAAATCTTTTCAATCAAGTTAAGCTAACTCAATTGAAACTCCTCTCTTAATATCAATGTACACACAGTTTAACATTTTTAACATGATGTGACCTGGCCATTATATAACCTAGGTTTCCTGCTACGCTAGGACGCAGTTCCCTAATTATACTTGGCCACCATTTTGTCACTGAGTGACTGAAAAATACTTTTTTTTCCATGACATGGCCGTAGAAGGGATTTATTCATCAGGAGTGAGAAGAGTGAAAGAAACTGGGAGTTCTTTCCTAGTCTAGTTCATTCACAATGAAGTACACAGTTCCTGTTAACGTAGGAAAAAAAATAGCAAAACGGTAATTTTCATGTAGCATAGGCTACAAGATGATCAGCTCAGGCAATCTTAAAGGTTTGGAGATCCAGTGCTCATTTAGACAATCAGGCTAGTTCAACTGAGTTAGCTTAACTCAAGAACAGCTTTTTCCAGTGTGTATGGTCTAAGGTCTAAAAAAACTCAGATTCTACTTCAAATGCTTGTGAGCTGGGACAAATTTTGCCCTCACTATATCTGGACAATCTCACTGAAATCAAATAGCTACTCCTGTGCAAGTCCACTGAGCAAAACAGGGTTTCACAGAGGTACCAAAGGGCAGAATTTGTTCTGAAGAATCTTTACTACTGATGATGCATGGAAAGGAAAAAGCCCAGCTTCACTTTCATTTCTAGCTGTCAGTCCTACAAACTACTACAGGAGTCTGAATGTTACTACTTATCAAAATTTGTTGTTCGGTAGGATTTTCCTCATCCACACAGTTTACTATTTGCACAAAAATGGCAAAAGGCCAACCACCCTATATCTAAGCAAAGATTAGTATTATTCTGAAGTCTCTAAAACTTCATTAATTTTATTAAACACTTATTAATACTGTGACAAAGTTCCACAAGCTGTCTACTGTGACAAAGTTCCTGCTCTACCTTGGTGGATCTTGCGCTTATTGGCAGATTTGCTCGCCTTAGAGCTTCACGGCAGCCCTCAGCTTGGCCGTTTTTCTGAACCCACAGTCTAGGTCGACTCCTCCTGTGTCTGACCAGGAGTTGGGAGGATTTGGGGGGAACCTGGGCCTGCCCTCTACTCCGGATTCCAGCCCAGGGCCCTGTGGAATGCAGCTGTCTAGAGTGCCTTCTAGAACAGCTGTGTGACAGCTACAACTCCCTGGGCTACTTCCCCATGGCCTCCTCCCAACACCACCTTTATCCTCACCATAGGACATTCCTCCTGGTGTCTGATAATGCCCAGTCCACATTCTCACTCTCAGCTCCTAGCGCCTCTTGCTCCCAGCTCCTCACATGCACACCACAAACTGAAGTGAGCTCCTTTTTAAAACCCAGGTGCCCTGATTAGCCTTCCTTAATGATTCTAGCAGCTTCTTGATTGGCTGCAGGTGTTCTAATCAACCTGTCTTAATTGTCTCCAGAAGGCTCCTGATTGTTCTGGAACCTTCCCTGTTACCTTACCCAGGGAAAAGGGACCTACTTAACCTGGGGCTAATATATCTGCCTTCTTTTACTCTCCTGTAGCCATCCAGCCCGACCCTGTCATAATACATAATATAATAAACCTAAAGTAGAACCAACAAACAATGAAAGACATTCTATGATGCATTATTCTTGGAGAGGTTATTGCTAGTTTGCACATTAATTTTCAATGGATCTCCTAGTTACCCATATGAATTAGTAGGGATCTACTCTGTGTATTTTCAGACACCTAACGCTTGCCTTTTGCTTGTACAGAATTACACAACTGACACTTTCATCAGTACAAGTTGGCAACATGAAAAGAACAAATTAGATTTTCTGATGAATTATTCTTTTTATTTATGAACTAGCAGACAAATTATTCAATAACCTTCCCTTTGAATCAAGGAAATAATTTCCCTAAAAACAAGAGAAGTATTTCCTGGAGTGCTTTGTGTATTAAAATTTATTCTAAGCCCTATTAAGTTGCTGGCTTGAATTCCAATTTATTGTGTATTACTGTTTGTTGGTTTTGATAAAGTCTTTGGCTTTGCCAACAACCATGGCAAAAATCTAAGGTGGGAGGTGAGCTTAATGGGTAAAGATATCTCGATCACTCTGTTCTGAGGGTTCAACTGGAGCCCAAAAACAATAGTATGATATTGACTGATGAACTTGTCCTGGTACATGGAAAAGGAGCCAAGCAGGCAAGTGGCAAAGAACAAGTGAGATCTTTGTTTTAGGAATCAAGGAGGCTGGTGTAGTTATTTTATATGCAATCAATCACTTGCTCGATTGTTTTGAGATTTTTTTTTAAAAGGAAAATCATTGACATACTGTTACACCAGCATTGTGGCTAACAACTCAGTGTAGAATAGAAACATTCTGGTTATGGTTTCCATAACCGTATCTTATTAGTATGATTCTAATCTCTCACTAATTTTCCTCGTGTGACTCCATTAATTTCAATAGTATTATTCCTGAATAATTGTACTATTGTAACTTAAATCTGAATCAAACACCCCCCGCATATTAATGACATTTGAAGACCAACCTCAATAATACAAAACGGTCACATACATACACGCCTGGGAGTTGACTGATTCCTGCCAAAAAAATAAAACTCAATTTCTTGACTTTTGTAATTTAATCATAACTTTGCTCTATCATGTCTCCATTTTGTTATATAACAATTAAAAGACAAGATGATTGGACCTGCTTTGTAACTTTGTAGGGTGTTTCAGTTGCAAGGTCTTTTTTGTTTTTGTTAAATACAGGACTGGGTTCCATGTGAAGAATGAAACCCCAAAGTTTTAACTGATATCAGCCAGGCATTAACAACTGACTTGGCAGTTTTCATATCTAGGTACAGCAGTGTTCCAAAAAGGGAAAAAAATATCAAAACTTGTAAATACGTTAATCAATGCTTATTAAATAGTAAAACTTTATCACTCTCTCATGCTGCAAGAAAGCAATCTGACATTTAATTTCTCAGTAGCTGTTTTCTATGAAGTTGGTACACTAAAAATCTCTCAAAGATAGTGATGCCACAAGTAGAGACATTTCATTCTACTCCAAAATTAAGTCTCAAGCTGGCTTCTAGAGCAATACTGATTTTATCCCCTGATGATAATGCATGGTTTTGCTATTTCAAAATGGTGCTGAGCAGAATTCTGTATTTTATCTGTATGTTTCCACAGAAACATATACAGAACTAGCCTGTTGAAGACAACATAGGATATATGTTGGGTTTTCCATCATTTGCCGTGTAAGTCATACCTGGATGTAAATAATATGCTACAGCTCAAACACAAGTTACGGGCCTCATGCAGAAATTACTGGGTGAATTCTTATGGCCTATTGTTACACCAGTGGTCAGACTAGATGATCAAAATAGTTGTTTCTGGCCTTTAAAAAACACACTATGAATCTTAGATATATATTAGTACTACAAACTAGGAAAATTCAGTTTTCTTCAACTAATAGTCCGCTGTTTACTTCTGTTTATGGGAAAGTTAGTTTCTCTGCTGAGCCAGATAGTTTTAAAATAAGTTATGACAAGAAAGGCATTACACAACCTTGACTTGTAATATAGTAGTTGAAACAGTTCTCACACTAGACTGAAATAATTAGTATCTCTCTTTCCACCACTTTACTGACATGCAACAATACTTATGACAAATAGATGAGTAACGCTACTGGAGAAAATGAACATGAAAAAGCAAATACACTCCCTACTTTCCTTCCCTGGAAAAACTACCTTTTTGCAGGAAACAGTGCATGCCAGTTAGTTAATGCATTAGTGTAGGTGAGTGTGTCACTTTACTGTACTATGTTGTTTGTTGGCTTATACATATTTCATGAAAATACAATCAAAAAGGGAAAAAAGTCATATAGTCTCTGTGGAAGATCTCCTCAAGCCATTTCACACAACCCCAGCAGAATTTATTCCAATGTATAATACTCATTTGTTAACTTGCAAGAGTTCACGAACAAGGGTTTTTTACAATAAAGTTAAGAATACATTAAATGTTATATTCCTTCTTTTCCAAAATTGTCATCTCCTCTAATGTTTTTGATTCCCCCTTACCTTTCTTGACATTGTTGTTAATGAAGTGATAGATATTGAAATTGCTGAGGGAGTTTGAGAAAACTGGCGATCTGGACATGATATTGAAGACAACTGGTTTTCTTGAGCAACATAGTGTCTATCTGGTATGTCAGAGTATCTGAAAGGAGAGAAAAACATTAGGTATTTAATAAATGCTAATAAAATAAAGTCCAGGATATGCTTCCTCTGCTAAATTCTTAGGCCTGGTCTACATCTAAAACTTAGGTTGACCTATCTAGGTCAGCCCAGGATGTGAAAACTACATGTCTTGGGTGTGAATTGAAATCCACTAAGCCTCCATGTAGACACTGCTAGGTTGATGGAAGAATTCTGTCAACTTAGCTTCCACCTCTTGAGAGGGTAGATTTAAGACAGAAAAACCCCTTCTGTGGTTATAGCAAGCATCTACACTACAGCAACGTAGCCGCAGCTCTGTCACTGTAGTGCTTGTAGCGTAGACATACGTTTATATATACACCTCCTTATACAGCCCCCTAAAGTAATTTTTGTCCCTGTTAGTGTTTACATCCCTCAGATATTTGTAGATTTCATGCTGTTTTTTAGCCAAGCCAGCGATTTTTATTTAAGTCTAATGTTTTCTCAAAAGCAATCCCTTTTTTTTAAATGTATTTATTTTTCAGGGTTGCTCTTCTTTGAACTTCTTCCAATTCATCCGTGTCTTTCTGGTAATGAGATGCCTACAACTGTATGCAATATTCAGTGGGGGGCAGTCATACCTGAGAAGAAATATTATCCCCTTGTTCTGTGATGCAGTCTCTGTGTACACAGCCCAACGCTGCACAGGGCTGTTTGGGTCCATCATGTACTGCACATTCTGCTCACCTAACTCCTACAAGTAGTCTCATCAAAAAGTGGGACTGTTAACAGGAAGAGAGTTTGGCCCTAGATGAGCATGATGGTATGTCATTTGTGCACATGAGCACAAAGTAAAACTAAGCATTCAACAAAGTAAAGTGACTCAGTTTTGAATATGACAGAATATAAAACACAACAGGCCCAATTTTGCCCACACTTACACCCATACCACTGTCTTGATTTCAAAATTCTGAACCAAGAGGACTTACAAAAATTTCATTTCACAGTGTCCCACTAATGGAGAAATGAGACATTTTAAAAAATTGAAATCCTTGGTTAGCTATATTATAAAAATAGATGATTCCTGTAACATGAGATGCTTTTGTGCATCCTTGGAACCTGGCTAGTGAGGCAGTGCAAGGCACCCTCTTATCCCCCTGTGCGGGCAGAAGGGAAAGAGTATCGCAGAGTGGTTATGTCCCCTCCCTGGGCAGGGCAAGAAGAGATGGAGCCAGCACAGTTGCACTGGGTAACATACAGAGTTTACTTCCTCCTCCTCCTCCTCTCCCTCCCCCAGAGCAGTAGAGGAACTGAGAAGGAGACTGTGATACTCCCGAGTCACAGTCTTCTGCCCAGGTTGCTCCTGGAGCAGTGGAACAATGCCTGTTACTTTGCGCTCACAACAAAGTCACACCTTAGCCCTTGGAGAACAGCAAATCCTGCAATTATGGTGCTTTATCAACATAGTAAAAGCTTCCCTTCCTTAGAGTGACAGGTGTAAGAGAGAGAAGATAGGGTTGTTTCTGAAAGCTTTCATCTAATATTTATTCTGTCTTGGATTTTTTTTAACTAACTCATTTTCTGTAAGTGATGCGGAAGTCAAGAGGCTAAAAACTCCAAGCCTTTATTCCCCTCCTGGCTTGAGTCTTTCAGATATACATAATGCAACCATGTATGTTGCTGATGCAGGCTGGAAGGTCAGCAGCACTACAAGGGCTAAACCCCTGGCTGTGTTGCCAATATTTCCTCCGCACAACTCCCTGTCACAATGCTTTCCAAAGTGCCAAGAGGGTAGAAGGGCCCCAGGCTGCGTTTTGTTTTTGTTGGACTTGGGGCAGAATTTTGAAAAACACACTTGGAGAAACATGCAAGTACTCCTAAACCCACACTCAAACAAACCAACCAAAAAACCCAACACATACAATAGGGTAATTCCCCATCATCACTGGGCCCTTTCAGTTTTACACATGGGTATAGGTAGGCTTGGCAGAATTCGATTTAAAAAAAAAAAATTATGACTGATAAAAATAGAAAAAAGCTTAGAAATAAACATTATCTATTAAATTTTCAGTTGTGGGAAATTATGGTGGGGGTCAGACAATTATTTGACAGTAGACATTGAGATTCAAAAAGTTAAAGGTTTATAGCCATTAAAACACAAGTTGTCAACATATGTCAAAATACATAAAGTAAATATCCTTAAATTAAACTCTAAGTTCTCAAGCAGCATTTCTTATTTTGCCTATCTGTAAATTTCAATTATAGATGGAAATTTTTTCATTGGTGGGTGGGTGGGTGGGTGGGTGGATGTTGAAATTGACATTCACCAATAAAAATCTAATCCTTCCAAGCCTAGGTATAGAACAAACTGCACTGATATCACTGGTTGATGATCTCCTCCTAGCAATGGATAATTTTAAGGTGTCCGTGTTGATTTTTATAAATTCTGACTGAGTTTTTGACACCATTGCCAACAGAGGTACTGTTAACATGCCAAACCAGCTTGGATTTCCTTCTTTGACAGGGTAACTGATTTGGTAGATGGGGAAATGCAGTGGACATAATATACCTGGACTTCAGCAAGGCTTTTGACACAGTCCCACATGACATTTTGGTAAGTAACCTGGAGAAATGTGGGCTTGGCAGAACTACCATTAAGGGGATACCTAAATGGTTAAACAACTGCAGACAATAGTTATGTTAATGGAATTATGTCAGATTAGAGGGAAGTCTCAAGTGGGGTTCCACAGGGATCTGTTCTGGGTCCGGTGTTGTTTAAACATCTTTATTAATGACCTGGATGTAGGTATAGAGAGCATCCTGATCAAGTTTGCAGATGACACAAAGCTAGGAAGGGTTGCTAACACTTTGGAGGATAGAGCTAAAATTCAAAAGGGATCTTGATAAATTGGAGAACTTGGCTACAGACAACAAAATGAAATTCAACAAAGACAAATGTAAGGTTTTGCACTCAGGGAAGAAAAACCAAATGCACAAATATAGAATGGAGGATAACTGGCTTGACAGCACCGCTGCTGAGACGATCTGGGAGTTGTGGTGGATCACTATCTCAGCATGAGTCACTGTCAGCAATGTGATGCTGTTGCAAAAAAAAAAAAAAAAGCAAATGCAATTTTAGGTTGCGTTAACAGAGGCATAGCATGCAAGTCATGGGAGGTGATAGTGCCACTCTACTCGATGTTGATTAGGCCTCACCTGGAGTACGGTGTCCAATTTTGGTCACCAATGTATAGAAAGGTGTGACGCTCTGTGCCTTGGCAGAACACCCAGCACCCACATATTCATCCTCGTAAAATGACTGTGTGGTATCCAATGCAAAGTGTGTCATGTCGGGTGTCTTCAGAAGGCTCATGATGTACTGAGCATTGTTGTTATAGGTCCGGATAACACCAGAGGATGTAAAGAAACTGGAAAGGATTCAGAGGCAAGCAACAAAGATTAAAGGGATGGAATGCAAGCCATATGAACAAAGGCTGAAGGAACTGGGTATGTTTGGTTTGGAAAAGAAGAAATTGAGGGGGGACATGGATAGCATCTTCATACACTTGAAAGGTTGCCATAAAAAAGATGAAGAAAAGTTGCTCTCTCTTGCCACAGAGGGCAGGACAAGAGGCAATGCATTCAAACTACAGCATAGCAGATTTAGATTAAATCTCAGGAAAAACTTCCTAACGGTAAGAACAGCAGGACCATGGAACAGATGCCTCAGGAGGTCGTGGAAGCGCCTTCACTGGAGGTTTTCAAAAGGAAGCTGGATCACCATCTGTCTGGGATGATTTAGACACAACAAATCCTGCATCTTGGCAGGGGGTTAGACTAGATGACCCTTGCAGTCCTGTCTAGCCCTATGATTCTAACATGCCTACAGTCGACAGCATTTAATTGCTTTAGATTAGCTCCACTACTATATGAGAGAATCCAGAAGTTGATAATGGGCAACTGCTCATCTGGGTGAATGTCTTCTCATGTCAGGTGTTGGAAGGTTCTGTTATGTCCCACTTTTGTTTACTGTGTATATAAGGCCTATGGTAGGGCTAGTCCAGATATATGGTGCAAGATGTCTGCAGTATACTGGTGCCACTCTGCTTCATGTCAAACTGATCTTACTAATGCAGTGGAAGAAATGACCCAGTGTCTGCAGGAGATCAGGGTCTAGATGAAGGCTAACTGGCTAAGACTCAATCCAGCTAAGGAGGAGTTAATGTTGGTAGGCAGAGGGAAGCAGCCTGAAGAATTGGCAAGTACTATATATTACTCCTGGGAGAATTCTGCACCAAAAAATTAAAAATTCTGCACACAAAATTTTAAAATTCTGCAAAATTCTGCATATTTTATTTGCCAAAATAATGTGATATAATCGTGCTGGTTTCAATTATTTAGGTAGTTTATTTAAACTACAATACAATGGGTGGAGAATGGGAGTGAGAAGTATTGGAGGAAATCCCCAACCTCCCTTGCCTAATAGTAATGTAGCTAGGTTTGACCCTTTTATTTATTTATATTGACTAGTTATTAGTCAACCAATATATGCGGCCATATGCTCAGTGTTACATCATAGGCAACTGAAGAGCAAGTGAGGGCTGGGGAATCAAACTCACAATTTATATTGGTTACTGACCATCACCAGAAAGGTCAGTAGCAAACAGTTTGTAGAGCACATTTTTTCAGTCCAAAAATTTAGACCAGTTCTAATCACTAAAGCACCATAAGCATTTATAAGGCCATACTGTCTTTCACAGCAGTCTGGCAATGTAAAGGAGCTTTAAAACTTTTACACCTGTTTTATACTCCTAGGGGAATTCACTAAGAACAATGGGAACAATTGACTTAGCAGGCAGGCTGTTACATTCTGCTCTGCCTGAGGGGACAGAGCCTGCCCTACGCCTACCTCCTCAAACACCCTGAAGCCCTGCCCCTCCATGCCAAGCATGCTGCAATAGCTCTCTCTTTCACACGTATGACTACCCAGACCCCCCTCCCCCCACGGTGATTTATGTCTCTAGTCTACCAGCTGCTCTGGGTGCCTAAACCAACCTGCCTGTGCTGACAGGGAGGGGCGTGTGACCACTCTTGCAGCTTCCCTTTGCTTCCCTGTCAGAAGTAATTTTCTGCGGGAAATCAAAGAAATCTGCTGGGGACATGAATTCTGCACACATGCAGTGG
Source organism: Chelonia mydas (assembly GCF_015237465.2). Lineage (NCBI taxonomy): Eukaryota > Metazoa > Chordata > Testudines > Cheloniidae > Chelonia > Chelonia mydas. Next base: position 78,799,691 of record NC_057851.1, on the reverse strand, counting down.
CGCAGAATTCCCCCAAGAGTAGTATATGCACCTCTGACAGAAGGAGGGAGGTCACCATTTGTGATTCAGGTTTGAAGTTTAGGGCCTTGATTAGGCCTGAGGCTGCTATTAGAGCCTAAGTAGCTGTAGCCAAGAAGCTGTTTTATCACCTATTAATGAGGCAATTGTGTTTATTTCAGATGCTGTTTTCACCTCAAACAAATACCTGGGGATGCATCTTTAAGCCACTCAAAAACTGGAGCTGGTGGAAAATATGGCAGCATGCTTATTGAATGGCGCTTCACACCAAGAGTACACAATGTCAGATATTCAAGAGCTACACTTTTGAGTTTCTGAGTGGAATAAAAGGTGATGGTTTAAACTTTTAAATCCCAGAGTGATTTAAAGACCAGGTTACGTGAGAGATGGTCTCTCTCTCCATGCCACACAGCCACGGTTTAGATCCTCAGAAATAGTCAAGCTACCTTCCTTTCTTATAAACAGGAGGGAAGCAGCTAGTAGGACATTCTCTCAGAAATCCTCTCAATTCTGGAATACACTTCCTGTCTTGGTCTGTCAAAATCCCAAATGGCTGGGAGAAAGGAAAAAAAAACAAAACAAAAAAACAAACAAACAGGATTTGCAACATGTCATGAAGGTTACCAAATCCTAGCAGATGTTTGCAAGGCCCATCTATTGTCTCAGACACCCAGGGTGGAGGTTTTTTAATCAGGAGAAAAGAGGGGCAAGGTGTTTATAGGAGGGTGAGCAGTTTATTACTTGCTATTACATGTCTGAATATAAGATTGTAAATTTAATTATACTAAAGGTGCCCAGAGCCTGGGATGGGTGCTTATCTGAGCCAGGATACTGAGAGGGAGACATCTTGTTGCATAATAAATAAAAATTATAATAAAATAATAATTCAATCAATCTTACAGCAGTGGAGCTGGAGCAGAGGCAGAACAGCAAGAAAGGGCTTGGCAGTTAAAACCCCAGTAGGCTTACAACCCCTGACAGCAACACCTCAAAAGAAGAGCTCGCTATCTTCCCTTTGCTACGCTGTGGCATGGCTTTGGTGCAAAGCATGAAGAAGCACTCTGTAAAAGGCTTTGAGAGGAGATGGGAGAACCTTTACAGAGGCAGAAGATTCTGTTTGCCAATAAATTACTATTGAACAACAGAAGAGCTGACAACAGATACAGTGATCACAAGCCATTATATATAAATTGAAATGAGAGGTGTATGTTAGAGACAATATCTTTTAGCCTAGCAGTTCCAACCTTCCCATAATCACTTTTTTGTTTTGTAAATGTTTAAGAATGAATAAAAGTATTTAAGATAATAGAAACGAACACTTAAAACGTTTTAATTCATGTTTTGAAAAGACTGATATTATACCTTTAGTTAAATGAATATTGAAAACAAAAAAACATGGCAAACTGCTCAGTATAAAAAACCGGATTGCTATTTTACTCATAAATTAATAATGTTTAATAGGCTGGCAACCTTCATAATTTTTATAGTGGTAGATTAGCAGTTTACACAACTTGGCCACCTACTGTCTGTCACTTAAGAGCACAGTCTTCAGGCTCTGCCCATTAGACCTTTTTTACATATGTCTAACTCCTAATCTGGATTGATTTTTATGAAACACGAAAGGAAACACACACAGTTCCTACCCCTACTGCCTCAGGGTTGAATGTAGTTATAATTTGAAAGATGTAAGTGAAGCTATTCTGAAATGATAAGTAATTGGGTGATAGGCATACTAGTTTTGTAGCGCAAGTGACAGATGCTTGCTATTCTTATTTGTTTCAGGAAAACTAAGTAAGAGAGACAGAATTCTAGTTTGTATGATTCCTGATTTTACCATAACTCCAAAGTATAACAACAACAAGCAATCACAGTAAAGTCTGAACACTCTATACCAAAACTCTGCCACCTAATGGCCAAATTGTAGATTCATAAATATATAACTTGCATTTTCAAAGAACCTAGAGATGTAAAGGGCCTATGGTTCTCATCTCCCTGCTGTGGCAGGATAATTTCCTATTGGTCACTTGACAGTCTTTTGCCCATGGATCTTACGGGCAAAGATTTTTCTGATACTCAGCCTAAATGTTCTTAATTTTATTATTCTTAGTAATACTCCACTGTGCAACTCTAAATAATTCTTCCCCTTGCTTGCTGAATTCTCACTTTTTCAATATTTGTAGGATTTAACCATGTTTCTCATGTAGTCCCCTCTTAGCAAACTCTTTAACTTCAATTGCTAACGCCTTATCTCCCATTTTTCTTACTCTTCTCTGAATTATCTCCAGTTTGCCAATATCTTTCCGATAATGAGATGCCCAGAGTTGAACACAAATTTCCAGGTGCAGCAGGGGTGAAATTAATGTTAATCTCAAGTACAGAGGCCCAGCTCCAGACCCCGGCCAGGGGCGGGGCCTCGGGCAGAAGAGGCGGGGCAGGGTTCAGCCTCCCTCAGCCAGCCCATCCGCACTGCATGGCCCGCACCGCACAGGCCAGTACCGGCTTCTTATTGGTATGCCGTACCAGCCCACTTTCACCCCTGAGGTGCGGTCACATCAGACCTACATAGAGGACTATTACCTCCTTGCTCTGTTATATGATGGCTTAGTGTATGCCGTTTAAAACTTTCTGTTGCAATAAAAAAATTGCAAATTCATCCAATGTGCTGTAAATACATATGACATAACACCATCACTCCACCTTTTCTTCCCTTTCTATTTCTACTATGTAGATTTGTACAAATCTATACTGACTTTTTCATTAGAAATCCCACCAGATTTCTGTTTATGCCCACTCAATCATAATCACTATCTTTTAGTAGCATTTCTAGTTCTTTTTGTTTGTTTCCCACATGCTTTGATTTGGTGTACAAATACTTTAGAATATTCATACACTTCTTTAATCTTTGTTTCAGAAGAGCTGCATCTTCTAATATCTGCCAGATTATTTGAATTAGTCAAGCCTTCCCTTTATCCCCTAGTTTAAAGTTCACCTAACAAACCCTCCCAGTTACTATTTTCAGGAGGCTAGTACCCCTTCTGTGTAAGTAGCAATCATCAAATCAAAAAAAAATTCTCATCCCAGAAGTCATTTCAATGTTCTATGTACCCAAAATTCTCTTCTCTATATCCTCAGTTATGATTTTTGTTATAAAGTTTGCCACTGGGTGGCACATTCGCTGGGGTGCAAGATTTATCCAAATACTAAATAAATCCTACCTATGACCATCATTCCACTGTACCACAACCATGTGATTCCATTATCTCCCCTTAAGTATACAATTGAGTTTAGGTGAGGCAGAGATAGTGGGTAGGTGTCTACAGTCAGATTTTTAGTTACTCAACTGCTCTTACAAAGTACATCTGGATTTTTCTGTTGTAATTTTCCTACTCGCAATATTGGGGAGAACAAAACATTTTAACTGTATAAATAGTCTCTTGTAATGAAAAATTAATTATTCAAAAGTTTAATCTCTGCAGCTATCTAGAAAGTTTTCTAGATTTACTATAATCAAATGACTTGACACAGAAGATATTACAGTTAATTAATACCCAATGTAGGAGTGAAACAAATTGGAGCCCTTTTTGGCATTACTACCTATTATGGTAGCATCCAAAGGCCCCAATCAGGGTCAGAGCCCTGTAGTATTAGGCACGGTACAAATACATACATAGATATGATCCTTCACCTAAAGAGCTCACTTGTACCTACTCTTCACACTTGCTGAACTAGATCATCATGCTCTGGCTGTACTGTGCATAAATCCACACTCAACTACCCTTGGATATCATAGTAATAATAATAATAATCTTGAAATGTTTATGGTGCTCTATGTGTTCAAAGCATTGTATGAACAATAATCTTCACAACCCCCCACGAGGTAGGTGAATATCTCAACATAACATATGGAGAAACGAAGGCAGCAAGGTGAAGTAATTTGACCAAGGAGAGAGGAGGCAGGAGTTCTGATTTAAATCTCTCACTCATTCCTGTAACCCATGCTGCTTCTCCACGTTTGTTATTACTGACCCACCTTTACTACCACATAGTAGTACTGACCCACCTTTACTACCACAATACCACATAATAGTACTGCTTTCTGTACTCTTTTCTATCCATGGATCAAGTTATCCCCATATTCATGGATATATCTGAAGAGATATTTGTGTATCTGTGACATGTCTCATTTAAGGTCAGAAGTAATGCTCATTTAATTTTTTACCTACATGGACACATTTATGAAATTCTTTCCCTCTGCAGTGTTATTTGAGCATTAGATTTTTTATTCAAATGGGTATCTGAAAAACGAGTATAATCTGAATTACTTTATTCTCTAAAATCTCCTGTGACTAATTATTTTTGCTTAGAGTGAGTCCCAGTTTCAAAAATCATATTCAACTGGGTATTATTAAATTTGATATGGTACTAAGAGCAATCAGAAAACTCTTTATTTCTTAAAATAATGTTAGTGCTCATGAGAAAGTGAGAAGAAGATACACACTGCAAGGGAACCAGAGTGTGGACAGGTGCTGAGCAAGCCTGTCACACCACTTTGTCAATGCACCAAAAGCCTGATAAGCAAAGCCCTTTTATTTCAGTGCTCTTCTGAACAGAGATTATGCGATTAGCCAAATTATGTAGTGGTTTTATAACAAGGGAAAACAATGGGTGTTGTACTAACCAACTCAATCTCACTTGTGCTAAGCCCAACTGAAACCCAAGCCTTTGGCAGAAAAACAATGAGCTGCCTGCCTCAAGAATATAATTTACAAGACTGAAACAGGGAGTGAGACTTTATCTGTAATTTAATGAGGAATTGTGCATCACAGCAATTGCAACTAAAGGATCATTACTACTTTTCTGAACTTCAGTAATCTAAACATTTAGGATACTTAGAAAATTATTCCAAATTCACACTAGAGAATTTTAACATACTCTTTTTCAAGATGCCACTATAAGTAATGGTACCAGTTATAAATCTAGAAATGGAAATCTAGCTTTCAAAAGCTGCCTATTAAGACTCCCCTGAGATTTAAGTGGAAAGGAAAAACAATTTATTACAATTGGGCTCTTTCAGTATGAGCAACTGTCCTTTCATTCCAGGAATGGATGGTTAACTTTAAATTATATATTCAATTTTTGAAATATGCAATCTTCAGGGAACCATGGTAGTAAGCAATATGAGCTATACTGACAGGTTTCAGAGTAACAGCTGTGTTAGTCTGTATTCACAAAAAGAAAAAGGAGTACTTGTGGCACCTTAGAGACTAACCAATTTATTTGAGCATAAGCTTTTGTGAGCTACAGCTCACTTCATCGGATGCATACTGTGGAAAGTACAGAAGATCTTTTTATACACACAAACCATGAAAAAAAATGGGTGTTTACCACTACAAAAGGTTTTCTCTTCCCCCCACCCCACTCTCCTGCTGGTAATAGCTTATCTAAAGTGATCACTCTCCTTACAATGTGTATGATAATAAAGGTGGGCCATTTCCAGGTTATCATACACATTGTAAGGAGAGTGATCACTTTAGATAAGCTATTACCAGCAGGAGAGTGGGGTGGGGGGGGGAAGAGAAAACCTTTTGTAGTGGTAAACACCCATTTTTTTTCATGGTTTGTGTGTATAAAAAGATCTTCTGTACTTTCCACAGTATGCATCCGATGAAGTGAGCTGTAGCTCACGAAAGCTTATGCTCAAATAAATTGGTTAGTCTCTAAGGTGCCACAAGTACTCCTTTTCTTTTTATGAGCTATACTGCTTCTCTGTTCTTGTTCCCAGATTTTATAATGGATTGTTTGATTTCAGGTTTCAAATAACTATACATGTCTTTTGCAACCAAAATAGCTTGCATTTTTTGCATTTTCCTGACTTTCACGTGTATGGACACGATATTGGAGTTACATATGTACCGCTAACTGTAGAGTTTTTAGTAAGAATTTGTAAAAAATTATGATAACTTTATAACAACTTTGGCTTGAGAAACCACTAGTTACTCATATATCTATACTGAGCATTTGTGTGTGAAGATTTGTTAATGGCAAGGTACAATTCAAACAGATGACTATACTCTAAAAACACAAAACTTCTGAACAATTTGGGCAGGCCAAGCGCTGAAGCAAGCCTCATGTCCGTAGGGACATAAACACTATGTTGTTCTGCATATTTGCTGTTATGTTTATAGCAATTATTTCAATATAGTTTCTATTTACCAAGCCTGGATATTGAAGACAAATTATTGAAATTTTCCCTTTTTTAAAATGTATTTTCATATTTCCCACAGTCTATTGGTTATTTAAAGCTAGACACAATGAGAGTTCCTAAACTAGAGTATGATAGAATAGTGAGTTGAGAAAAATATGGGAAATTATTGGATGTGCATGATGGGAGAAAACTCAGGAAATAAAAAAGAAAGCAAAGTTTGATTATATCATATCTGTTCAGCAACGGCCTTTAAGAGCAGGAGCTAGAGAGAAGAAATAAGGAGTTGTAGTCTCCAAAGCTCCACGTTTAATTTGTCATTTAAACTGTCATGATTACACTTCAGAAGCAACCCATTGATGTGGATAGCTCTGTTCACACTTCTCAGAGCTATTGTTTCAGGCTGTTTGCATATACAAGCAGTCATCTGTTTTGAAGGTTATCCTTCTATTCAGAAAGGCTTGTGGCTTTTTATTTTTTTAAAAATTGAAAGCTTAGATTATGGAGCACAAGATGGCAGTCACCAGGAAAAAGTACTCGGTTGCTGCAAATTGGCTCAGTTGGACCCCTGCTTATAAACGCTTCAGCTAAGAAGAGTCAGAAGATGGCTACTTGGGCCTCTCATGCCCATATAACAAAGTAGAAAATTCTCCAAAGTTTATATAAGAAAATGGGTCTGTCAGACTGGTGAGCATTTTGTAAAAAGGATTAAAACTCATTTTACTTGAGTTCTCTTCTGTCAACTCCTACCACTTTGTTTCCCTGCAGGTCAGCAGGGCTCCTGTTCCCTAAATGTATAATTTGTGTGTTCACATTGTTTGTTGCATGCATACTGTGAAAATCCCAGACCAGCGCTAGTCCCCTCCCCATCCCCCCCCAGTTCAGTTTTGAAAGAAGTAAATAAAAATATACCGCAGTTATTTTGGGAAGAAAAACCTTACTGACATATAAGGCAGAAAGTAGGGGATGGTTTGGAAAAGATAAGAGCGTAAAGGGGAAAAAATGAGGGTGAGAATGAATGAGAGATGATGGCTGGGGAAGAGGAACCGAAAAAGAACTAACTTTGTTTTTCAGCAGGTTCACGGTCCAATTTTTTCTAATTTAAAAATCTGAATGTTTCATTAATAAAATCAGTACAATTTAAGGATGCTTCCTGTTAACTAAATAGCAGCAATATCCTGGATTAATAAACTCTAGGGCATTCAGAAGCATTTAATCTCAGGGACTATTTGTTATAAACATCTCATCCTTCATCCTCAGAGTTTATTCATACTAGGACACAGTAATTAGCTTCTGAACAGGAAATACCATCAAGTTAATTATATTAAGTATATGGGATGGAGGCTGTGCCAAATGGCTCTAAACTTCAGTTACACAGGAAAGTAAACAGAGACTTTGCCTTCATGGCGAAAAAAAAAAAAAGGGAGCTTTATAGCGAGATGACGGTCTTGGTGTAAAGTACTAGTAGATACAAACTCTCTCAATATAGCTAGTTGAGGTCAACCTTACAGCCCCATCTCTTGTTTATCTCAACTAGCTACACTGAAATAAAAGCTACCTATGTCTCATCTCCACTAGGATCTTACAGTGAGATAGTTATCTTGATGTAAAAACACACCTCTTTTGGGGATGAAGACAAAGCCAGAAGGAACAAAATTACCTATGCCCTCTATAAGAGTTAGACGGGTTCCTTCAGACTCACCCATTCTTTCAATCTGAGCCTATCAGAATTACCCCTGAAACTGACCTACCTGTAAGAAGGAAAGCCCTCTATCTATGGAGACCAAATTCAGACATAGCCCTTCTTGCCGTTGATGTAAAGGTGTCAGTTATAAAATAATAAATTCTCTACATTGTGTCAAAGTGCATGTTTTGTTTTGTATCAGGACTGCTTCCCATGTGAAGTTATGGAATATAGTAATAAGTAATTTCTTTCCTTCTTTAATAATTAATTTCCCCAACTACATCCATCTCTGTCAATTTTCAGAGGGTTCTTTCATTGTCCTTGTTCGCTTGGGCAAACAAATGCATACTCCAGAATTAATTCATCTTTTCTGTTGCTTGAGGGCTAAGTAACATCTTTCCTAAATGAACCGTTCACTTTGTGAACTCCTATGCAAAGCATTGTCTGTGTAGTGTAGGTATGTTTTTTGGCTTAAGACTTACAGATCCACAATTCTGATTTAACAAATTACAAAATTAAGAATCACATACATACAGAGATGAACTGAACATACTGGTTATACCTGTCGCAACGCTATAGGAAGGATATTGCTGTTTAGGAGAGGC